>NC_073632.1:50600963-53100963 GCF_029407905.1 Bubalus kerabau | reverse complement strand
CTGATTGAGATAACTCCCTTCAAGGAAGTGCCAATGTATTTTATGGAAACTAGGAAGCTGGCAGGAGAAGGCAATGGCAACCCACTCCAGTACTATTGCCTGGAAAATCCCATGGACGGAGGAGCCTGGTAGGCTGCAGTCCATGAGGTCGCTAAGAGTCGGACACGACTGAGCGACTTCACTTTCACTTTTCACTTGCATGCAATGGAGAAGGAAATGGCAACCCACTCCAGTGTTCTTGCCTGGAGAATCCCAGGGACGGGGGAGCCTGGTGGGCTGCCATCTATGGGGTCGCACAGAGTCGGACACGCCTGAAGTGACTTAATAGCAGCAGCAGGAAGTTGGCAAAGATTTAACTAATAAGAAACCTGTAGTATTTCTAAAGCACTTAAAATTGATTTCTCAAGAACTTTCAGGTCTCTAACTTTAGGCTCTTGAAGTGATACAATTTGAAAACTTGGCTAATGTGCATATAGTACACATATCACAACATTTTTTGGAACTGCTGATGAAATAAAGAGGCTGTATTTTCTATATTTTCTAATAATGGTTCTTTCCTATTCTAAAAGTTTGCAATTTTGAGTCTATGGACTGTTTTACATAGCTACTTTGTAGTGGACTTCCTAACTGAAAGGAGTTGCCTGGTAGTAGCTGTAAACCAGGTTCAGAATCTTACCTCTCTCACTTTTATTACAGAACTCCAAAATGCCATAAAAATCTAATTTACTGAATTTATATAACCCCAGCTAAACCTTGCTTTCCTTAACAGAATAAAAGTTATCTGCAGTTACAGAAACTATTCGAAAATCACTACACATCCAAACCTTTATTAAAAGAACCAAGTTAAGGGAATGGGAAGTATTATGACTGAATGCAAAACCAACCTAATCATTTAAGGATCTGAAGCATTTGCAGATACCATATAAACGTCTTGAAAACAAAGGCACCTGAAGATTTGGGCAGAAGGAGAAAATCAGTGTGTGCTTATAGTTCACATGAAAAAAATCTAGTGAATTATCCTAATTCTCATACAAACTACCTAGAGAAGAAAAGCAGCCAGGAGATACTTCCTGTCATAGTTTTAGTTCAAAAGCAATCTGAAATGACTCACTCACAGAACTATTATTTTATTAAATAGTGTTCAGAATTAGAATAGAATACAAAGGAAGAAAGAAAAGGCTTGCCTGTACTATGGGATAAGAGTCAAATTTGTTAGAAAAACCTGCAGAGCAATGAAACTGAATGAGGACAAAACAACTCTGTGCTCACTAAGTGTGGAAAAGTGTGCTAGGGGTTAATGAGCATCTACCAACTACTAAGTGTAAAATCCTCTGCAGGATGCTTTAAATAAGCCATCTCATTTAATTAGCACTATGGTTCCACAAGGTATATATCAGTATTTCCATTTCACAAGGAAACAAAGCTTCAGAGGTCAAGAAGTTACACAGTTTGGGGGCTGTGATTTGAACCCCACCTCCTATACAGTTCAATACCTTCTCAATTTAATTAAAAAAAAACAAAAAACACTTGTTTCAGCTGATCCTTGAATGAGACACGTGGTGATATACCTACTAACATCTCTCAACAATAAAAACTTACATTAAGTTCAGCTTTTTTATCTTAGAGCCCTGTAACCTGTCTATAAGATCAACTTGTTCTATTTCTCACTTTCCTTTCCCTTTTTTGAGAAACAATACATTGGGAATAATTTATAATTTTTAATGTATACCTTTAGATATCATGAATACAATCAGTAGTCCACCTACAAAATGAATCATCTTCCATGTTCCATATTTATCATCCTGCTACAAAAAGAATTTATTTTCTAGTTTCAATTTTAATTGCATTTGCTTAACCATCTTTGTTCAATGAGATATGTTTGCCTAGTTAAAACTTAATGACGGGTATATAAAACTAGCAGAAAGCACTTCTAAAAAGTTCTTTTACACATCCCTATGCTCAGACTAACTATACGAATATGACAGTTAAGTACAACACTAATATACCTATATTTTACCAGTACACATGGCATTGTTTTACATAAGATAGTTTTCAAAAATGTAATTACAGTGATTCACTCATTCAAAAACCTTTCCAAAGCATCTAAACACAAAGCACTGTACCACACAAGGAATATAAAGTGATGAATAAGACAAAATTCTTTCTTTCATCGGGCTTTCAGTCCAACAGGGGAGACACATTATAAACCAGTAAATAAACACTATAAAATACAAAGTGCTATGAAGGAAATGATCATGATGCTGTGACAGGAAATATGCAGAGAGGCCTACTTAGATTGGTCAGGAATTCCTTCCTAAAAATTAACAATGAAGCACATGGAGTCAGCCACATAGAAAGTCTACGGAAGAACATTTCAGGCAAAACAAAAACCATGTAGAAAAAGCCTGCTGGAAAGAATCCACTGCATTTGAGGAACTCAAAGAGAACCAATGTGGCTGAACCACAGTGAGCTAAGCAGGGTCAGACCACGCAGGTCTCATGAAAGAAGGCATACATGCATGCTCAGTTGCTCAGTTGCTCATGTCCAACTCTTTGTGACCCCATGAAATGTACCCTGCCAGGCTCCTCTGTTCATGGGATTTTTCAGGCAAGAGTACTAGAGTGGGTTGCCAATTTCTCCTCCAGGAAAGAAGGCAGGGTTTGGATTTTAATGGAAATTCAATAAAGAGGCACTGAAAAGTTTAAATACAAGGTTTAAACAAAAAGATAACAGCCAAATCATTTTTTAGAAGGTCACCATGGCTTCTGAGGAAAGAACAGAAGGTAGGGAAACAACAGAGGAATCAGGAAGACCAGTTAACAGGCTATTGCAGTATTCTAAACAAGAGGTTACAACTTTAACTAAAGTGGTTTAGCAAGGTGGAGAGAAGTGATGAGATTCAGAATGTATTCTCAAAGTGGAAATTACTTACTAATATACTCCAAGTTGAGGGTCAGAGAGAGAGATAAAGAGAAATAAAAAATAATGACTAGTTTCTGGCTTACACAACTGAGAAGATACGGGTTCCAATGACTAAGATGAGAAAAACTGGAGAAAAGGCTTGAAAAGGAAATCAGAAGCAATATTTTGGATATGTCAACAGTTGAGATTCTCTGAGACTTCCAAGGGATGATGTAAATCAAGAACTGGACATTCAAATCTGAAGTTTCAAAGAAAGGTCTGATCTAGAGATAAGCCCTCAAGATAGGATATGATTTCAGGAAATCAATGATATTATTCATAAATTCAGGACACTAAAAAAGGAACAGATGTTCTAGCCAAGCAATCAAATTTTAAGTATAACATGAGAAAAAACCTGGATTCAGGGAAGATCTAGAGGTCTAGAGATTCAGAAGTCTTTGTGTTCTAATTGAAAGCTTAATGATTTGAATTAGTCAGATCAAAGCAACATTAGAGACCCTAAAAGAGAAGTTAAACAGGGAGAAAAGCAGATGTTTCATCTAAAACAAATCTCCAGGGAATTCCTGGGGGGTCCAGTGGTTAGGACTCAGCTCTTTTACTGCCAGGTCTCAGGTTCAATCCCTGGTGAAGGAAATAAGATCCTGCAAGCAACATAGTGCAACAAAAAAAATTTTTTAAACCTCCGGTAAAATGACATGAAAAAGAAAAGAGCTTTCTGGAGAGCATTATAGCTAAAATAGGGAGCCTAAATAAATACTACAATTCTTAAAATCTAAACCAAAAAGAAAAATCAAGTGTACTATGAACTGCTCCTAACTGCAACTAATTGAACATATTGTATGGGGTTGGGGGGAGGTATGTGTATAATTATTACACTGTCAGCTCCTTAAAGGACTGGGCTTTATTTTATCACTTTTATCACTTTACACAGTGAGTGCTAAATAAATGTTTGCTTATTACATGAATGAATCAATGAATAAAAAGTATGCTTAAAGAAAATGAACTAAGACAAAAGTGTAAAAACAACTTAATGCATAACTTAATATTTAATAAGAATGATTAAAGAATTTTTTTTAAGTTACAAATCCAGAAAAAGCAAAGACACGGCTCTGAACTAAGACATACTTTAATAGCTTATCCTATTGAAACTAAGTTGGTACTTGAAAAAGAAAATGATGGAAATTACTGGATTATTGATATACCTTTCTTATTACTTACCAAGTAATTAGCCTAAAATTTAAGCAATCAAGTAAATCAAAAGCTTCCACTTACAACATATGAAAACACTAGCAGTATAAAACAGTTTTCATCATGCAGTTACATAAAAGAAACATAATGCTATATATGTCATCTTAAAAGGGAGCACAGTATTTCTGGGAAAACAAGAGTTTTAGAAAATATAAAACTATGTTTGTGTTTGGAAATACAGCAGATGCAACTTTCTTTAATGAGAGCATCAGGCAATATAAAATATCATACCTGCAAGCAAAGTACAGTGGAGTGGCTCCTGATACATTCGGTCTGTTAATATCAGCACCACTGTCCAGCAAGCACTGCACTGTCTGGGAAGAAAAGAAACAAAACTAAAGCCAGAGAAGTCAAACAAAGACAATTACAACAATTTTAATCCATTTAATAAGGAAAGTTCTTACCACAACCTGAAGCTTTAAAGAAGAGTAGCAACATGACAATTATGAGGTTGAATAAATTACACTTTTTGGTAAGCTCCAAGCCTCAGGCACTGCACAGTATTTGTGGAATTATCAATGTAATGTAAATTGTGTTAACCTGGGAAGGTTCCAGAAAATCACTGACACATGAAGTAGGTACCAAAGACTTGAAATGTGGCCAGTACAACTGAGGAATGGAATTTTAAATTTTATTTTATTATAATTAAGTTTAAATAGCCACATACGGCTAGTAAACTGGACAGTGCTGCTCTAGATATCTGAATTTTTTGCCTCTGAAAATAAATAGTAGATAGCAGAGCTCTAACCTTCTCAAAATTCAAAGAGCATAATAATTAAAATACAAAATACTAAAAAGCTAAGAAGTCCTTTACTGTTCACAGGAGCCAATGCCAACTCAGTTTCTCTGATAGTCGTTCACATACAATCTTGTCCCCTAAGCTCCACTTCTGCAATCATCTGAGGTGTACTAGCGTACACGTTATCACATGTCTTAGGATAAATAAACATGAATGGACAGATAACATTTAAGACAGAACTGAAGCAGGCCTCTAACCTGAAAAACAAACAGAAAAAGGAAGAAAAATAAAGAAATAAAGGGAACCAAAGATAATAGCAAAAAAAATTTAAAAAGTAACTAATACTCTTAAGACAGACTAGATACTATCCATGGGACACAAACAAGATTCTGGGGGGAAAATATTCAGAGAATAAGACATTAAAAATTTGATGGAAGAGTAAAAATTCAATGTATATATGCATGCGAAGCCACTTCAGTCCTGTCTGACTCTGAGACCCCATGCACTCACTATAAATAGCCCACCAGGTTCCTCTGTCCATGGGGTTCTCTAGGCACGAATACTGAAGTGGGTTGCCATTTCCTTCTCCAGAGGATCTTCCCAACCCAGAGACGGAACTTGGGTCTCCTGTGTCTCCTGCAGTGGCATGTGGGTTCTGTACCACTAGCACCACCTGAGAAGCTCAAAAATTCAATAGAAGTTTAGAAATACAGTGTTGAAAAATTCTACAAGAATCAAAAAGACAAAGAAAACAGGAAAACTAGTAGAAAAACATATAGAGAAAACTAGCCAATCAATCCAAGGAGGCATGTTATAGAAACTGAGAATAAGGGAAATAAAGGAGACAAGAGACCAAAAGGAAGTAATTAAGAAATAATACCCAAAAAATCTCCAAGAACGGAAGAACATAAGTTACTAGATTGAAAAGGCTCACCAGTGCACAGCTTAATACATTAAAAGACCTACAACAAGGCATATCAAAGTAAAATTTCATAATACTGGGGATACTAAGATTCCAGAGATAAACAGAATTCAGATTGCCATTAAACTTTTCAAGAGCAACATGGAAACGTAAACGATGAAACATCCCCAAAAGTGTTAACTGAATGACTTTCAATGTAAAATTCCACAGCCAGCCACACTATCATTCAAATATAAGCCTTTAAATAAAAAAACATGCTTAGCTATGTAAGATATCAAAAAATTTAACTTCAACATATCTGTTCTCAAGAAGCTACTGAAGGATACTCTCCTCCAAAATAAGGGAATACAATATATCAAAATAGAAGATGCGGAATCGAGAATACTGAAGATCAAACATAGATGAGATTAAGAAATACTCAGGTTTAGAGAAAAACAATGGACATTATCTAATGATTTTGTCTTCGAAGAAACCAGTACTGAGAAAGATTTTGTGGCAGCTTATAGGAAGAATTACTGATTTACATCTATTGGATCATAGAAAAAGCAAGGAAAATCCCAAAAAAACATCTGAAAGATGATGTTGTGAAAGTGCTGCACTCAATATGCCAGCAAATTTGGAAAACTCAGCAGTGGCCACAGGACTGGAAAAGCTCAGTTTGCATTACAATCCCAAAGAAAGGAAATGCCAAAAATGCTCAACCTACCGCACAATTGCACTCATCTCACACGCTAGTAAAGTAATGCTCAAAATTCTCCAAGCCAGGCTTCAGCAATACGTGAACCGTGAACTTCCAGATGTTCAAGCTGGTTTTAGAAAAGGCAGAGGAATCAGAGATCAAATTGCCAACATCTGCTGGATCATAGAGAAAGCAAGAGAGTTCCAGAAAAACATCTGTCTCTTCTTTATTGACTATGCCAAAGCCTTTGACTGTGTGGATCACAATAAACTGTGGAAAATTCTGAAAGAGATGGGAATACCAGACCACCTGACCTGCCTCTTGAGAAACCTATATGCAGGTCAGGAAGCAACAGTTAGAAATGGACTGGAACAACAGACTGGTTCCAAATAGGAAAAGGAGTATGTCAAGGCTGTATATTGTCACTTATTTAACTTCTACGCAGAGTACATCATGAGAAATGCTGGGCTGGAAGAAGCACAAGCTGGAATCAAGACTGCCGGGAGAAATATCAATAACCTCAGATATGCAGATGACACCACCCTTATGGCAGAAAGTGAAGAGGAACTAAAAAGCCTCTTGATGAAAGAGAAAGAGTTGGCTTAAAGCTCAACATTCAGAAAATGAAGATCATGGCATCTGGTCCCATCACTTCATGGGAAATACATGGGGAAACAGTGGAAACAGTGTCAGACTTTATTGTTGGGCTGCAAAATCACTGCAGATGGTGACTGCAGCCATGAAATTAGAAGACACTTACTCCTTGGAAGAAAAGTTATGACCAACCTAGATAGCATATTCAAAAGCAGAGACATTACTTTGCCAACAAAGGTCCATCTAGTCAAGGCTATGGCTTTTCTTGTGGTCATGTATGGATGTGAGAATTGGACTGTGAAGAAAGCTGAGCGCTGAAGAATTGATGCTTTTGAACTGTGGTGTTGGAGAAGACTCTTGAGAGTCCCTTGGACTGCAAGGAGATCCAACCAGTCCATTCTAAAGGAGATCGGCCCTGGGATTTCTTTGGAAGGAATGATGCTAAAGCTGAAACTCCAGTACTTTGGCCACCTCATGTGAAGAGTAGACTCACTGGAAAAGACTTTGATGCTGAGAGGGATTGGGGGCAGGAGGAGAAGGGGACAACAGAGGATGAGATGGCTGAATGGCATCACTGACTCGATTGACGTAGTCTGAGTGAACTCTGGGTGTTGGTGATGGACAGGGAGGCCTGGCGTGCTGTGATTCATGGGGTCGCAAAGAGTCGGACACGACTGAGCAACTGAACTGAACTGAATTGCTTCATTGACTACTCTAAAGCCTTTGACTGTGTGGATCACAATAAACTGTGGAAAATTATTAAAGAGACAGGAATAACCAGGCCACCTTACCTGTCTCCTGAGAAACCTGTGTGCAGGTCAAGAAGCAACAGTTAGAACCGGACACAGAACAATGGACTGGCTCAAAACTGGGAAAGGAGTACGTCAAGGCTGTACATTGTCACTTTGCTTATTTAATGTATATGCACAGTACATCATGTGAAATGCTGGGCTTGATGAATCACAGGCTAGAATCAAAATTGCAGGGGAAAATATTAACAACCTCATATATGCATTGATACCACTCTAATGGAAGAAAGGGAAGAGGAACTAAAGATAAAAACATTGGCTTAAAACTCAACATTCAGAAAACTAAGATCATGACATCTGTTCCCATCACTTCACGTCAAATAGATGGGGAAAAAGTACAAACAATGGCAGACTATTTTCCTGGGCTCCAAAACCACTGCAAACAGTGACCACGGCCACAAAATTAAAAGACATTTGCTCCTTGGAAGAAAAGCTATGACAAACCTAGACAGTGTATTAAATAGCAGAGACAACACTTTGCCAACAAAGGTCCATATAGTCAAAGCAATGGATTTTCCAGTAGTCACATAGAGATGCTAGAACTGAACCATAAAGAAGGCTGAGCACTGAAGAATCAATGCTTTTGAACTGCGGTGCTGGAGAAGACTCTTGAGAGTCCCCTGGACAGTAAGATCAAATCAGTCAATTCTAAAGGAAATCAATCCTGAGTATTCATTGGGAGGACTAATGCTAAAGCTCCAATACTTTGACCACCTGATGCAAAGAGCCAACTCACTGGAAAACACTGATGCTGAGAAAGATTGAAAGCAGGAGGAGAAGGGGGCAACATAGGATGAGATGGTTAGATGGTATCACCGACTCAAAGGACATGAGTTTGAGCAAACTCCAGGAGATGGTGAAGGACAAAGAAGCCTGGCATGTTGCAGTCCACAGGGTAGCAAAGAGTTGGACATGACTTAGTGACTAAACAACAACTGATTCACACACCAAAAACAAAAACAAAAATGAGCAAAGTTAATAGTTATCCTAGAGAAAATGTTCTTGTATTATACTACTTGACTCAGCAGTAAACAATATTTACTGAACTATATACAACAAAGGAGATCAGCCCTGGGTGTTCATTGGAAGGACTAATGTTGAAGCTGAAACTCCAATACTTTGGCCACCTGATGCAAAGAGCTGACTCATTTGAAAAGACTCTGATGCTGGGAAAGATGGGGACGACAGAGGATGAGATGGTCCAGATGGCATCACCGACTTAATGGACATGGGTTTGGGTGGACTCCAGGAGTTGGTGATGGACAGGGAGGCCTGGTGTGCTGCAGTTCATGGGGTTGCAAAGAGTCGGACACAACTGAGCGACTGAACTGAATATTGTCTCACAAAAATGTGATATAATTAATTTTAGAAACAGGAAGATACTGCATGGGAAGAGGATTTAAATTAGTTAAATCCTCACTCACTATAACAAGAAATGATTCAGTGATATCTAAAAGTCATAAATTAAGAAAGAACAATAGAAGAATATTATGTGGAAATAGATACAAGAAGAGAAGCTAAAAGAATCGAAAATTGTCACCTAATGATCATGAACTGAGAAAGAAGGGTATTTAAGGGAGTATAATTTTTTATTACAAAGATTTTGATAAAAAATATTTTAAGAGATGAGTTATTCATATATTATTGCTATTTGAATTTACTTCTATTTCAGGAGGAATTCAAAAATCTACATAATAGCAACATAATTATATTAAACTTTATTATCAGCTATACAATTGTGAAATTCAGGAGGAGTGGTCAAGAACAACTCCCAAATATAAGAAAATAAGCACTCAGGTTATTATTTTATAAGGCAAGGCCCACTTGAACCTTTTGATCATGGTTTTTGCCTTTTTGACCTCTGACCTAGAAGCTGTGTTTGTGTGATCCAAATCCGAAGTGAGACGGATAGCAGCAATAATGTTCACTGACTGTTACAGAAAGTACATAGACAATAAGCCATCTCTCAAAAGGCACAGAAGAGATGAAGTCAATTACATCAAAAACACATATTAATATTCAATTGAGATACAGCAACCAGAGAGGAGTTGAAATAAAGTAATTAACAAAACATATTATGCATTCATAAAAATTATATAACAACTAAAAGTATATAATGATATAATAATACAAATAACCTTAGCATGTGCTTGGACACTGTGCTAATAAGCATTTATCATTTCATTTATTGCATCCTATGGGGAAGTTAATATTCTTCTCTCCAGTTTTACAAGTAGGAAACTCGGTCTCAAAGGGGTCAAGTAATATGCACCCCAATACACAAATAAACAGGGGAGCAGGGATTAAAACCTAAGTCCATGGTCATAACCACCAGACAATTTACCAAAAAAACAAAAATTCTAATTTTTATAAATTCAGAATAGTAAATAGAATTATGGTTAATCTGGAATATCTTCTTAAATTACACAATTGTAGATGATCTAATAGTTCCCTATAAATACCTACTTAAGAGTCAAGCTCAAGGACCAACATAAGTTATTTGTGTTTAGCTTTTAAATAATGCCATTTCTAAATCCACATAGTTTTCACATTATTTCTGCATTTTTAAAATTTATACTGTAGAGTTCACAGTAAAATAAACTAGCCATTAAACTAACATATTCCTCTACAAAGTAGTAAGACAAACTTCAGGCAAATCATAGCAAGAAAGTAAGATGCACAAGATGAATTGTAATACGTTTCTATCGTATCCTTGTACATAGTAAATATTCTACAAATACATTCAAAATTCTGTTCTTAAGAAAGGAAAACACTTGATTAAGAAAGAAGAAAAAACTCATCCAGCATTTTCTTTTATATTCATAAATCTTTCTGCTTTTCTAACAAAATTATCCCAATTAAGAGCCTCAAAATATACAACCATTAAAAGAAAAAAATATTTTCTAAAAGCTTCAATAGATCCCATGCAGATGAAATGTTGCCTGAAGACAAACAAGGAGAAAAACCCACTTCTCTCAATGTAAGAATAAAAAAATACATAAAGGGATTTGAAGGTAAAGGAAAAAAAATTGCCTTGCAGCACTGAAATGAGTGAAAAGTCATCAATCTTCGTGATTTAAAAAAAAAAAGTTCGCAGATTTCTTTTTGTAAAAGCTCTGTAACAGAAGGAGAAAGGATAGTGCAGAGTTCAATTATTGATTAAATTACATAATAAAATGAGCAAGAAAGTCACATAACTTAAAAGTTTGGTTTTTTTTTTAAATTTCCAGTCTATGTTCAACTACCCATATGTATAATAACTCTGAAACAAGGAAAATTCAGTTGGAGGAAACTCTTGAGTATTTATTAAATTAAAAATATAAAAGGTCTTGAACAAACAATACTACCTAAGGATTTTAAATTATATAGAAGCACAAGGCAAAACATAATTGAAGAGAATTCTGGATTCAGCTACTAAAATCCCCAAGAAGTTTTCAGGAACAGACAAACAAATCAGATACAATCCTTTATAAGAATGAGCACTATCAACATACACTTCTCTTAAAGTTATAAAAGAAAAAAAAATACAAACATTCAGAAATGGAAAGGAAATGGCAGAAGAATACTGGTTGGAAAGATTTTGCATTTGAATAGTCCATTATCCCTTATATCAAAAATTTCAAAGTTTGTATGTGCCAGTAGGGGGGGACCACTTTAGATGCCAAGAGTCCCAGCACTGAACAAAAATGGACAAACATCTGCCTTCATAAAGTTTACATTCTCATGGAAAAGGAAAACAAAGGGATAAAAGAAATAAAATATGTAGTGTGCTAGACCATGATTTAGTGCTATCAGAAAAACTGATAGGATTCTCTATGGCAGATCTGGATTCAATTTGTTTTAGCAAATTTCTCACCCCTAAGCCCCTACACACAAATACTTCTGTGAAAACTGCACTGAATGTGTTTAAAAGACTACAAGCCGTTAAGTCCAAAAAAAAAAAAAGAAATCATTGTAAGTTACAATTGTCATAAGTCCCGTTTTCAAAATTTCATGGCTTCTCATTTACTTGCAAAAATTAAGTTTAGCAGCTTACAATTTAGTAAAGGTAAACATGTAAAGGTATAGTAACATAAATATGTGACTGACAGCTGATTACCTATATCTTTCAAGTTAACATAACAATTTTAAGAACTACACTGAACTGAAATTATTTTATGTATCTAATATCGGTCAGGAAAACATGCTTTTTAAATAATTCAGAACTTCAAATTCCCTGTCCAGCCCGCTTCCCTTTAAAACAACAACATCACACTATTCTCCTATTCCTAGGTAATCTACAATGGGAGTCTTCCTCCTTACAGAGTAAGAAACTGCTGGGAAGGAATCCTGAAAGAAAAGCATTGAAAGGGGATTTGCATATGGCCTTCAAGAAATCCATAAAAAGAAACTACACTTTCAACAGACTTCATGACCTTTCAAGTGATAAAACAACATCCTGAGTGGAAAACTAATGTGCAAACCTAATGTTTGGGTCAATCTCAAAAGTCATTTAATTGAAGGCAGCGACTAACCAAGACCACCTGTGCCCAATAAGCTGATAAATTACAAAGCAAGAAATCCAAGGCAGCTCTACTTTATCAATGTCAACTCTCTGAACAACAATGATCAAAGTAAAAAGGAACAGATATTCAATATTAAACCATAAGTAAAAATCTGAGTTGCTGTATTATCATTACTAAAGAAAGCATAATCAAAAAACAAAAAAAGCATCTTTCATCTCTTATTAAAAGTAATTCTGATGACAGGACAGCAAAGCACAAACAACTTATATACTAAATAAAATGGCCAACTCACTAATCAGTGACTGGTTTACACAGGTCTTCTCTAGAAACCTGTCCACCTAAGCCTATTGAGACTGAATCCATATGTAATATCAAGCAAAAATCAATATTATCCAGTTGTGTTAGAAAAACACCACAGTAACAGAACTTTCTATTATATGCTCACATTTCTCAGAAGTGATGAAAGGAAAATTCTAACATCAGAATAAATAAAATTACTCTGAACCTAAAAACACACTCTGAAATGTTAAGTACATCTACCATTGTGCCTCAAGGCTGAATTCAGTTAATGTTTTTGCAAAAGCTTTCAATTAAGTTTGCATGGCTGTCCTATAATTCTCTGGATGAAAAGCCTGGAAGCTGGCTAAAAATTTCGAGAGAGCTGACTGAACATAAGTGAACTGTTCCTTAACAAGCCTACAATTTTAGGGGAAAAAAATGCAGTCAGTTCTATCAAAGATCATCTACTCTAAGCATAGTTCAACTATCATTTCATATTGCTTGTGAACCTTCATATCACTGTATAAATTTAGCACTATAAAGTTTATTCTGATAAAAATAAAATTTCTTTTTTAAGTGAACTGAAATTAGTCCAAAAACTAATACTGCTATATACTCTGACTTACATAAAATTGAGACTGAACCAACTGACAGTTCTCCCGAGTTTCTAAATCCAAGTTATTCCAGGAAAACAGTAGTCAACCATTTGTGGTAATTAAACGCGTCAATAAATCTTAAAGACCTAAAGACAATGAAAAAAGTTATCAAAAAGTTAAGTTCAACTCATTGTCAAAAAAATTGGAGTCAATTATACATGTATCTTGCCCATGGACAGAGGAGCCTGGCGGGCTACAGTCCATGGGGTCACAGAGTAAGACACGACTCAGCAACTACACCTTCACAACAATATAAGTTTTTTTTTACTATACTTCTAAAAATGAGATTAAAAATCAAACAACACACTGGGCCTTGCTTACTGCACAAGAGTAAATGAATTAAAGAGTTCAGGTAGTGATCCCTGTACTGTTTTTACAGATTCATATCATCAATATTAATAATGGCAATAATAGTACCAATAGTATCATTACTCTTAAGTGTCTTCCAAAGTGTTCACAACACTTTCTTTAATTATGTAATCAGTAGACAGAATATACCTTAGGAGATAGATAAGGATAGAAGAAGAAAAAAGTTGCCAGACTATATAGTAAGCCAGATGAATAATCAAATTCTCAAACAATTTTCTATTTGAAATCAATATCCACAGACAATACAATAATTCTGGTATTGTATAGCTCCCCTTCATGGATCACAGCCTGTCTTGATGAAGGGGCTGGTGTAACTTAATAAAGTGAAGAACTATGCCATGCAGGGCCACCAGACAGACGGGTCATAGTGAAGAGTTCTGACAAAATGTGTTCTACTGGAGCAGGGAATGGCAAACCATTCCAGTATTTTAGCCTCAAGAACCACATGAACAGTATGAAAAGGCAAAAAGATACGACACCAGAAGATGAGTTACCCAGGTCAAGAGGTGTCTAATATGCTACTAGGGAAAAGTAGAGGGCAATTACTAATAGCTCCAGAAAGAATGAAGTAGTTGGGCCAAGGTGGAAATGATGCTCAGTTGTAGATGTGTTGAAAGTGAAGTCTCATACTGTAAAGAAGACTATTGCATAGGAACACAGAATGATAGGTTTATGAATCAAGGCAAAGAGCTGACACATTGGAAAAGACCCTGATGCTGGGAAAGATTGACGGCAGAAGGAGAAGGGGACACCAGAGGACGAGATGGTTGATGGCATCACTGACTCAATGAACATCAGTTTGAGCAAACTCAGGGAGATAGTGAAGAACAGGGAAGCCTAGCATGCTGCAGTTCATGGGGTTGCAAAGAGTCAGACATGAATTAGCAACTGAATAAATTAGATGTGGTCAAGCAGGAGATGACAAGAGTGGACATCTACATCTTAGGAATCAGTGAACTAAAATGGACAGGAATGGACAAATTTAATTCAGATGACCATTATATCTACTACTGTGGGCAAGAATCCCTTAGAAGAAATGGAGTAGCCCTTATAGTCAACAAAAGAGTCCAAAATACAGTACTTGGGTGCAATCTAAAAAATGACAGAATGGTCTCCGTTCATTTCTAAGGCAAACAATTCAACATCACAGTACTTCAAGTCTATGCCTCAACCACTGATGCCAAAGAAGTTGAAATAGACTGGTTCTATTAAAATCTACAAGACCTTCTAGAACTAACACCACAAAAAGATGTGCTTTTCATCAGAGGGGATTGGAATGAAAAGGCAGAAAGTCAAGAGATACCTGGCAAGTTTGGTCTTAGAGTACAAAATGAAGCAGGGCAAATATTAAGAGAGTTTGGTCAAGAGAATACACTGGTCACAGGAACCACCCTTTTCCAACAACACAAGAGACAACTCTACACATGGACATCACCAAATGGTCAATATTAAAATCAGACTGACTATATTCTTTGCAGCCAAAGATGGAAAAGCTCTATAAACTCAGTAAAAACAAGATCTGGAGCTGACTGTGGCTCAGATTATCAGCACCTTATTGCAAAATTCAGGCTAAAATTGAAGAAAGTAGGGAAAACCACTAGGCCATTCAGATATAATCATCTCCCTTATGACTATACAGTGGAGATGACAAATAGATTCAAGGGATTACATCCGGCAGACAGAGTGCCTGAAGAACTATGGACAGAAGACTGGAACAATGTACAGGAGGCAGTAATCAAAATCATCCCAAAGAAAAAGAAATTTAAGGCAAAATGATTGTCTGAGGAGGCTGCCAATAGCTGAGGAAAGAAGAGAAGTGAAAAGCTAGGAAGAAAGGGAAAGGTATACCAAACTGAATGCAGAGTTCCAGAGTATAGCAAGGAGAGGTAAGAAGGCCTTAAATGAACAATGCTGAGAAATAGAGGAAAACAATAGAATGGATAAGACTTGAGATCTCTTCAAAAAATTGGGGAAAGGGAACATTTCATGCAAGAATGAAGAATGGGCAGGATAAAGGACAGAAACAGTAAAGACCTAACAGAATCAGGAGAGATGAAGAGGTGGCAAGAATACACAGAAGAACTGCACAAAAAAGGTCTTAATGATCTGGGTAACCACAATGCTGTGGTCACTCATCTAGAGGCAGACATCCTGGAGTGTAAAGACAAATGGGCCTTAGGAAGCATTATTATAAACAAAGCTAGTGGAGGTGATGGAATTCCAGATAAGCTATTTCAAATCCTAAAAGATGATGCTGTTAAAGTGCTGTACTCAGTGTGTCAGCAAATTTGGAAAACTCAGCAGTGGTCACAGGACTGGAAAATGTCAGTTTTCATTGCAATGCCAAAGAATGTTCAAACTACTGTACAATTGCATTTGTTTCGCATGCTAGTAAGGTAACGTTCAAAATCTTTTAAGCTAGGCTTCAGCAGTATATGAACTGAGAACTTCCAGATGTATAGGCTGGATTTAGAAAAGGTAGAGGAACCAGAAATCAAATTGCCAACATCTGTTGGATCATAGAGAAAGCAAGGTAATTCCAGAAAAACATCTATTTCTGCTTCATTGACTACGCTAAAGCCTTTGACATTGTGGATCACACTGTGGAAAATTCTTAAAAAGATGGGAATATCAAACCACCCTACCTGTCTCCTGAGAAACCTGTATGCAGGTAAAGAAGCAACAGAACCAGACATGGAACAACAGACTGGTTCAAAATTGAGAAAGGCGTAAGACAAGGCTGTATACTGTCACCCTGCTTATTTAACATCTATGCAGAGTACATTATTCGATATGTTGAGCTGAATGAATCACAGGCTGGAATCAAGATTGCAGGGAAAAATATCAACAATCTCAGATATGCAGATGATACCATTCTAACGGCAGAAAGTAAAGAGGAACTAGAGAGATTTTTGATGAGGGTGAAAGAGGAGAGAAAAAAGCTGGCTTAAAGTCAACATTCAGAAAACTAAGATCATGGCATCTGGTCCCATCACTTCATGGCAAACAGAAGGGGGAAAAGTGGAAGCAATGATAGATTTTCTTTTCTTGGGCTCCAAAATCACTGCAGATGTTGACTGCAGCCATGAAATTAAAAGACACTTGCTCCCTGGAAGAAAAACCATGACAAACCTAGACAACATATTAAAAAGCAGAGATGTCACTTTGACAACAAAGGTCCATATAGTCAAAGCTATGGTTTTTTCAGTGGTCATGTATGGATGTGAGAGTTGGACCATAAAGAAGGCTGAGTGCCCAAGACTTGATGCTTTTGAATTGCAGTGCTGGAGAATATTGAGAGTTCCTTGGAATGCAAGGAGATGAAATCAGTCAGTCCTAAAGGAAATCAATCCCGAACATTCACTGGAAGGATTGATGCTAGAGCTGATATTCTAATACTTTGATCACCTGATGAGAAAAGCCAACTCATTGGAAAAGATCCTGATGCTGGGTAAGACTGAAGGCAAAAGGAAAAGAGGGTAGCAGAGGATGAGATGGTTAGATGGCATCATTGATTCAATGGACATGAATTTGAGCAAACTCCAGCAGATAGTGAACAACTGGGAAGCCTGGTGCACTCCAGGGGGTCGCAAGAGTCAGAACTGAAGTAGTTTAAAATCATAATGCTATTGTCACAAAGACAAAAATGATCATACTGTACTCTTCAACTGACCAAACCACTTCCTTCCAGCAAGAGGATGAAAACATCCTTATCTTGATTTACCTCTAACAAAATAGATGTATCTATATGAAATCATGTCAAAAATTACTTGATTTCTTAATTATGACAAAATCAATCTTTCCTCCAAATCTTTTATCTGTAAAAAAAGTAATGTAAATATATAATTTATGTGTCATCAAAGCGAGAATAAAGTATTCAATTATAAATTCTACAAAGCTTTAGAGCTCTTAGCCAGTTCAAAATCTTTTCATGCACTCTTGAGATTTTCCCTAAAATGAGATTAAAAGGTAAATTTCAGAGCATTTCTTTATCATATCAATCCTCTTTAATTTGAAAAGAGCTGATATGCTTTTAAAAATATTTTTAATGGAGCTTCTTTCCCTCTCTAAAGTTTTACATTTTATCCTATAAAATATGTGTGCATGCTCAGTCCTGTCCGACTCTGCGACTCATGCACTGCAGTCCACCAGGCTCCTCTGTCCATGGAATTTTCCAAGCAGGAATACTGGAGTGAGTTGCCATTTGCTACTCCAGGGGATCTTACCAACCCAGGGATCCAACCCACATCTCCTGTGTCTCCTGCACTGGCAGGTGGATTCTCTACCACTGAGCCTCCTGGGAAGCCCCATAAAATACATAATCGATATATAGTATTGATTCTAAACTTAAAAATAGAATCTTAAAACCTATGTGGATTGGTATATGTCTACATGGACATAAGTTTTGAAGACCTTTTAATGAGTTTACCAAAAGTTAACTACTTGGAGACAACACAAAGGCCATTTTCATTTGCTGATACCTGACAAAGCATTTTAGACTTTGTTCAACTTATGGAAAGATATACAGTTAAAAGCAAAATTAATAATCCCTACACTCTGTAGTAACTTACATCTCAGAGCCCTTAAATCAAATTCAACTTAAGATAAAAGAATATGCTCATCCACTAAGATTTGAACAGGTCCCAGAAGTACATTATGACAATTAACACAACTATCAACACAGATTTTTAGAGGCGGAATGCCGTCTGGAGGCTATGAAATGGACTAATTTTTCAAGATTCCTTCTTGCCCTAATCGAAGGACTAAAAATATATACAATGAATTGGAAAATAGTGCTAAGCATTACCTTTGTGTATGATCCTCGCAGGTAACTATAATGGACCAAATATAAAGGAACCTTACTAATACAATCAACCACAAGTCAACGTGGCTTTTTACACTCGTCCTCCTGTACTATATCTGCAAAATCTCACCCTGTGAAACCCATCACCACCATGAAGTCAGGCCACCTATAAATCTGAAAAATACAGTTCTTCAAAGGCCATCTGACTATGAGCAATTCTCCCTTACTTTACCACACCTGCTTTAGGTTGTAAACCATATGGAGTGTATTATACTAACTACTCTTCAATAACTTCAGTAGGCAATTCTAAATTTTCAATGCACCCTGTAATGCACATGTTTTGAACCAAGGTTTTCTGAGTAATTTTTGCTTCTTCACTGGCTCAAGGCACCTAAAATTAGCTTTTGTAGATAATTCCTAATCTGAATTTAGTTTTTTACTACACACATTACTGGGCAACAGATACAGTTTGCAATCTTAGTAAATGATATGCCACTCATTTGTTCCAGCAGAGTGTTTAATATTAAAGCAGGTGCTTTTCTGTTGAGTAAGAGCTACCAGCAGGACTCTAACAGGCAACAGTTGCTTACTGGGATCTGTCAAGATTAGAAGATTTTAGATGATTTTCCCCCCACCCAGAATACTTCTTAAATTTAGTAATACTGACTTGCAGAAAGTAAAAAGTAATGAAAAGGAATAATTCTAAAAACACTGAATTAGTTGTCAGATGATAAAAGACAAAAGAATAATAATGAACACTGGTGTTCAGAAGAAATGCCAGGAAAGAAAAAAATATTCATATATCTCTTTTATCCAACTCTTATTAAACATATGACAATGTAAACTTTGAGCTCACTACCTTAAAGAAGTGCAATATTTTGTGAATTGAGGTCATACATAAAGCATCTAAGTATGTAGGAGCCAACATCCTGAACCCAGGTTACAAAAAAAGTGTTTGCAAAAACAGAAATCCAGATTCCACTAAGAATTTTCCCAACAAAAATATTAGACTCAGAATGTGTACAAAATAATAAACATAAACTTTTTATCTTTGTAGATGCCGGCAGTGTTTTTTTGTTTTCAGTTGGTTTTTTATTTTAGTTAGCAAATAAATAATATTCTATTATCCATAATGTTAAATGTGGGAAAAAACTGAAAGTAACCAGGATATGAAATTATAAAAGGCAGAAAGTCAATCTAAAATCTTAAGCTAACAATCTTTAAATAAGGTAGCAGTCTCCTAATGAGAAAGAAAACTATTAGCAATTTTAAAAGCCAAATGTTTATACATAGGGATAACAATAAAGTACTGCCATAAAACAAATGCATAATTTTAGAAATCAAAAGTAAGAAAGAAAACAGCTGTGATTCTAGTACTTATATATAGTACTTATATGCCAAGGGAGTAGAAAAATATGATAACCCAAGTTGAACTATTTAAGCAAAGTCGGAGTTTACTCTCTTCATGGTCTAATTCCAAAACTTGAGACTTAATGGTAAAAATATGAAAATGGTAAAAAAAATAAAATAAAATAGTTGTTTGATAAAACTGACAACAGAATAAACATTATAAACTTAAATTATTTGTTAATATTTAAAATTTAAAACATACAGCTAATAAATTTATGAATCAAAAATAAAATTGAAATCCAAATTACATTAAACATATTTAAAGCACTATTTTCTGTTCCTTTTATCCACATAGAATATACTAATCAGAAGTGCACATGATGCAAGAAAATGTTTTATGATTTTGCTTTATGTTTCCAATTATGCACAGTGAAAAGTTTTTCATCAATTCAAAGTTTACAAAAAAAAAAAAAAAAAAAAACATGCAACTTAAAGTCCTTGAGGCTTAATTTACCGTCTTGTGACCATTCTGGCAGGCCACATGCAGCGCTGTCTGCCCCATCGCATCCTCAACATCGACGTCACTGACGTGTTGTACAAGGTCATGGAGTAGTTCTGTCCGCCCATTCACAGCCAGCCAGTGTATCTGTACAGCCATTTAGTTACTTAACATTTATGCAGGAGTATTTCATATAAAAACAGCAAATAAATAATGCAATTATTTCTCAACTGTGAGCACTACATGCATACCAAAGATTAAAATTAAAATTTAAACCAATATAATTTTTTCCTATATTTTAAATGGGGGAAAATATGTATCAGGATATAGGTTACACAGTCACGTGCTTCAAAATCAAGCTTTTCAATGTTCAAAGTAATTAAAAATCCTAAACTGAGGATCACTAATACTCTGCTTCTTAGATGACCATGGACTGTATGTATAGCTTATCTCTCGAGAAGAGGTACTGAACATTTTCCCTTCCCCAGAAACAAACATAAGTTAAAAAGTAATCAACACAGTAGGGGTCATAGTCTTTATTTCCTATATTTTACATGTAATGCATAAAACATACATAAATAACACACATGGGGAGGATAAAAAATATAAAACGTCTAGAAGTCTACAACTCAAAGATAATGCTGTAACTTTGGTCTATGCTGTCCATGCATTTTTCATCTGCCTTTTTTCCATTAAAAAAAATATATCATGCAACTTGTTTTAAAATGGTAGCTTTGAACCCAAGAACCAGCTCCTACTTCTTCCCAAACCACTGAAATGACAATAAAGGGTACTTTTTCTTAAACAACAGATCTATTAAGATAATGGAGGAGGAAATGGCAACCCACTCCAGTATTCTGGCTGGGAAAATCCCTTGGACAGAGCAGCCTCCCAGACAACAGTCCAAAGGGTTGCAAAGAGTCGGACACTACTGAGCAACTGAATATGCACATTAAGATAAAGAACAGGAGACAACACAATAACAACACATTTTGGAAGCTTTTGTCTATTTTGTCAGAACAGAAAGATGACCCCTAAGCCAGTAAAAGAGAACTCTAAGAAGGAAAATTGAGATCACATAACTCCCCAAAAGCTCAAGAATAGGTAGTAAGCACCCTACAGTGTTTCTTGGTTACATATAACTTTTATATGAACTAAGAAACCAAAAGATCTGTGTGACTCGCTTTACTTCAGTATTCATTTTATTAACATGGTCAGAAACAGAACCTGCAGTATCTCCGAGGTATGTATATAAATAAAAACCCAAAACAAGAGAAAGGCAAAGGCATCTCCAGGATGATGGTGAAGAGATATTCCAAATAACACTGTACACCAAGCCAAGAAATCAATCAGCAGTCTCCATAACAGACTCCCTCAAAACTATTCAAGATGAAAGGTAGTGAACATATGTTATGAGGATATTTACAAAGTTCAGGGAAACTCTAGCAAAGAATTGGCAATACACATTTAGAAAACAAAATTCTGAGCTGCAATGAAGAGAGAAACAGAAAAGACATATGGATTGAAAAGGAAAAGCTATAAATATCTTAATTTGCAGATGATATAATTATCTATGTGGAAAATCCTAAGGAGTCTACCTGAAACTCCTGAATTAATCAAGTGAGTTCAGCAAGGTCACAAGATATGTGATCAACACATAAAAAGCAATTGTATCTCTATGTACTATCAATGAACATGCAGAAATCAAAATTAAAAATAATGTTACTTACAATTGCTACAAAGAAAATAAAATATCTAGCTATACACTTAAACCTTGCACAAGATCTGTATGCTGAGCAACATAAAATTCTAATGAAAGAAATCAAAGACTTAAATAAATGGAAAGACATACTGTGTTTACAGATTGGAAGACTCAACATAGTAAAGATATCAATTCTCCCCAAATTGATCTATAGGCTTAATGCAATTCCAATTAAAATAATCTCAGCAGGGTTTTTCATCATAGACAAGTTTATTCTAAAATTTATATGGATGCGTGAAAGAACCGAAGTAGCTAACACAATCTTGACAAAAATGAAGTGGGAGGAATTACTCTACCTGATATTAAGGCTTACTATATAGCTAGAATAATCAAGACAGTGTGATAATGGCAAATGCACACAGATACTGGAACAGAACTGAGGACCCCGAAATAACCCCATACAGGTATGCCTAAAACATTTTTGAGAGAGATACAAAGCTAATTTCACACAGGAAGTATATAGTCTTTACAACAAATAGTGTGAGAGTAAGTGGAATCCATAGGTAAAAAAATAAGCCTTGACTTGAGCATCACAGACAAATATTAGCTCAAAACAGATCATAGGCTTAGATATAAAATGTAAAATTAAAGAACTTTTTGAAAAAGCTAAGAGAAAATCTTCAGGCTCCACGGCAAGGTAAACAGTTCCTAAACTAGATACCAAAAACACAATCCATAAATGTAAAAACTGATATACTGAACTTCATCAAAATTTAAAACTTTCACAGTACAAAAGACCCAGTTTAGAGTTTTAAAAGGCAAAGTAAAGATGAGGAGAAAATATTTGTAAGTCACATACCTGACAAAGGTTTGGTATCTCCAAAATACAAAGAATTCTAACAACTCAATTAAAAAAAAAAAAAAAAAAACAGAAAATGGGCAAATGACTTGAACTCATTTCACAAAATAGGATATATAGATGGCAAATAAAACACACGAAAAGCTGTTCAACACTGGCAATTAAGTAAATGCAAATTAAAACCACAATGAGATATCACTACATACATACCTAACAAGATGACTAAAATAAAATACAGTTACAACACCAAATGCTGGCGAGAATGAAAACTAGATCATTCATATGTTGCAGGTGGGAGTATAAAATGATACAGTGAGCCTGGAAAAGCTTTCCAGTGCACCTTAAAACTAAACATGAAACTACCATACAACCTAGCAACTGTATTCCTGGGCATTATATTCCCTAAAACGTGAAACCTTTATGTTCACACAAAAACCTGTACACTATGTTCATGGCAGTTTTATTCACAATAGGCCCAAACGGGAAACAACCCAGATGTCTTTCAACAGATGAATGGTTAAACAATCAGTGGTACATCTACACCAAGAAATACTTGTCAGCAATGTAGAGGAATGAATCATTAATACACACAACCAAGATCCATCCCCATAGAATATGATCAGCACACAAAAGCCCATTCCTAGTATGATTCCATTTATATTATACTCTTGAAACGACAAAATTTTAGAAATGAAGTACTGATTACTGATTGCCAGGGTTAGGCATGGGATGAAGGAAAGGAAAGGTGTGATTATAAAAGAAAATAAAAAACATCTTTTTGGAGTTGGAAATACTAATATTGACTGTGGTTAGTGGACACATAGACCTATAAAGGTAGTCAATCTGTCTAAAACTTAACATACATAAACAGGTAAAAGTGGAGAGAAATTAAACTGGAGAAATCTGAATAACATAAACTATATCATTGTCAATATCCTGGTCATAACATTATACTATGGTTTTATAAAATGCTACCATTGAGGAAAACTGTGCAAAATATACATAGGATTTCTTTGTATTATTTCTTACAAGTGCATATGAATCTACAAATATCTCATTTTTGAAAATACAATTATTAATCACATGAAAAACAAAATGCTGTAAGAGAAAGAAAAGCAACTATAGGGACTTCCCTGGCAGTCCAGTGGTTAAGACTCTGCACTCCAAGGGCAGGGGACATGGGTATGATGCCTGGTCATAGGACTAAGAACCCACATGCCACAAAACACAGCGTTCTCCCCACCCCCAAAAAGCAACTGTAGTAAATTTTTTGGCTTAACTATGAACAGTTTTTATTTAGCCAAAAAATTAAAACAGTGAAAAATGACCTAACAAAAATTACAATTCTACTGGATGGGTGTGAGGGAAATGTGCTTGTACATGATGGGATAAGAGGAGGTGAGGCTAAAAAAGAAACACTTAACTTTATATTCCAGCAAGTCAATAGGTGATGCCTAAAATTGAAAAGTTAAAAAGCAGTTATACTAGCCTGTTATTTAGAATTAGGGAAACAAAATTTTTAAATCTATTAAAATAATTGAGAAAAGTTGACTGTGGAGTGAGAAATTTGGAAGCTGAGGAGGAAGGTCAAAAGAATGTTACTAAAGACCTAGATGTGAAACCAGACACTATAAAACTCCTAGAGGAAAACAAAGGCAGAACACTCTCTGATATAAATCACAGCAACATCTTTTTGATCTACCTCCCAGAATAATGGAAATAAAAAATAAATAAATGGTGCCTACTTAAACTCAAAAGCTTTTGCACAGCAAAGGAAACAAAAAATACAAATGAAAAGACAGCCAACAAATTGGGAGAAAATATTTGCAAATATTTGTGACTGATAAGGGATTAGTCTCCAAAATTTACAAACAGCTTATGACATTTAACAGCATCAAAACAACCCACTCAAAAAATACACAGAAGACCTAAATAGACATTTCTCCAACAAAGACATACAGATGGCCAATAATCACATGAAAAGATGTTCAACACCGCTAATTATTAGAGAATTGCAAATCAAAACTACAACTATCATCAAAAAAATCACAAACAATAAATGCTGGAGAGGGTATGGAGAGAAAGGAACCCACCTACACTGTTAGAGGGAATATAAATTGGTACAGCCACTATGGAGAAGAGTATGGAGGTTCCTTTAAAAACTAAAAATAGAGCTACCATATGACCCTGCAATCCCACTCCTGGGCATATATCCAGAGAAAAGCATGATTTGAAAGGATACATGCACCCCAATGTTCACTGCAGCGCTGTTTACAACAGCTAAGAGAGGAAGCAACCTAAATGTCCACTGACAGAGGAATGGATAAAGAAGATGTGGTAAATATATATAATGGAATATTACTCAGCCATTAAAATGAATGAAATAATGCCACTTATAGCAACATGGATGGGCCTAGAGACTGTCATACTGAGTGAAGTAAGTCAGATAAAGAAATGTCATATGACATCCCTTATATATGAAACTTAAGAAAGAAATGATACAAATGAACTTATTTACAAAACAGAACGAGACTCAGACTTACAAAATGAACTTATGGTTGCCAGGGGAAGGGACACTTAGGGAGTCTGAGATGGTCATATATACATGCTATATTTAAATGGATAACCAACAAGGGCTTACCATATAGCACTTGGAACTCTGATCAATGTTATGTGGCAGCATGAGTGGGAGGGAGGTTTAGGGAAGAAAGGGTGCATGTATATATATATAGCTGAGTCCCTCTGCTGTTCACCTGAAACTATCACAGCTTTGTTAACCATCTATGTGTGTATGTATGCTCAGTTGCTCAGTCATGTTCAACTTTTTGCAGCCCCATGGACTGTAGTCTACCAGGCTCCTCTGTCCATAGAATCTTTCAGGCATACTGGAGTGGGTTACCATTTCCTACTCTAGGGGAGCTTCCTGACCCAGGGACTAAACCCGCATCTCTTGCATCACTTGCACTGGCAGGTGGATTCTTTACCACTGTGCCACCTGGGAAGCCCTGTTAATTGGCTACACCCCAATACAAAATAAAAAGTTCAAAAGAAAAAAAAAAAGAGAATGTTTATTTTTTTTCAGGCTAAGAGTGTCATAAAGTAGATGTATATTTATTTGACATAAAATGCCATACAATTCACAGTCTTACAATTCATCTATTTAAAGCATACGGCTTACTGGGTTTTAGTATATTCAGAGTTGTGCAATCATCACTATAGTCAATTTTAGAACATTTTCATTTCCCCCAAAGAAGCCCTGTACCCATTAGCACTCCCATTTCCTGAGATGGATACAGAAGATACATGTCTCACTCTGACTCTGCCACCTGGATGAAGAAACTCATCCACTGCCTTCAGTTTTTCTTACTGATACTCTTCTGCTTTTTTCTCATAGGACTCTTAGAGGCAATGAATTCTGACAGTAGTCGGGAGACAGTATAGGCATCATAACAAAACAAACATCACATCATTTTTATTGCCTCACTTTTATAATTCTGCTGAGTTCAGAACAAATCAAGTCTAAATATTTCACCCTTAACATCAATATGTATACATTAGCTGAGAAGTGTACCTGAAATCATTCTGTATCTTCCCAATTACTACAAAGAAATAACTGCAGAAATATTTGTACTACACTTTGCATTACTATTACTTTTGATATTATTTTTTAAAAGTATTTCTAAAATCTCAGACAAAAACTCAGCACTTACTGCAGTAAGACCTTCATTATTACAAATGTTGACATCAGCACTGTATTCTAATAATTTACTCATGCATTTCTTTTGCCTGAAAAGAAAAAGAGACAGTAAAGACAACTGTTACTAGGAAAATAAACAAATGAAAATTATTTTACTGAAATATTAACTACACTCAATATTGACTGATAGCAAATAACCTGTATCTGCAATATTTAAATAAATACTTCAATAAATAAACGTAGCATATGAAACAGAATTGTTTCTATGACTCAAAGATAATAGGATTTTAAAAAGGCACAATGAGGTTTTAATGCCATTGGGACAAATTCATCACTGAAAATGCTATGAAATTTCTAGTGTTGACAGAATATGTGAAATAGTAATCTTCATTAAAAATATAAGACATTCATAAGTCTAATGGAAGAGGAATGGATAGAGTAAAATGACATCTCAATGAACGCTGTATCCTATATTCTTGATTGTATAGTATTTAAAATACTAAGATGAGTTGTAAAAAATAAATTAATAAAATGGCCATCTATTCATACCCTTACCCACTTAATTTTTTTTCAGCTTTTTTACTGTAGTAAAATACACATAACATAAATTTATCATCTTAACCGTTTTTAAGTGTACAGTGCAGTAATCTCAGGGTTCCCTGGTGGCTCAGACAGTAAAGAATCTGCCTGCAATGCAGGAGGCCTGGGTTCAATCCCTGGGTCAGGAAGATCCCCTGGAGAAAGGAATGACCACCCACTCCAGTATTCTTGCCTGGAGAATTCCATGGACAGAGAAGCCTGGCAGGCTACGGTCCATGGGGTCGCAAAGAGTCAGATACGACTGAGCGACTAACATTTGATCACTTGACCACCAATATTAAGTATATTCATATTGTTGTGCAACCACCATCACCATCCATCTCAAGAACACTTTTCAGCTTTCTGAAACTCTGCATCCATTAAACAGAACTCCCCATTCCCTCTCCTGCTAGTCCCTGGCCAACCACTATTCTACATTTTATCTCTACAATTTGCCCTTATCTAAATCAATAACCTCAGATATGCAGATGACACCACCCTTATGGCAGAAAGTGAAGAGGAACTAAAAAGCCTCTTGATGAAAGTGAAAGTGGGGAGTGAAAAAGTTGGCTTAAAGCTCAACATTCAGAAAACTAAGATCATGGCATCCGGTCCCATCACTTCATGGGAAATAGATGGGGAAACAGTGGAAACAGTGTCAGACTTTATTTTTGGGGCTCCAAAATCACTGCAGATGGTGACTGCAGCCATGAAATTAAAAGACGCTTACTCCTTGGAAGGAAAGTTATGACCAACCTAGATCAGATCAGATCAGATCAGTCTTTCAGTCCTGTCCGACTCTTTGCGACCCCATTAATTGCAGCACGCCAGGCCTCCCTGTCCATCACCAACTCCCGAAGTTCACTCAGACTCACGTCCATCGAGTCAGTGATGCCATCCAGCCATCTCATCCTGTCATCCCCTTCTCCTCCTGCCCCTAATCCCTCCCAGCATCACAGTCTTTTCCAATGAGTCAGTCCTTAGCATGAGGTGGCCAAAGTACTGGAGTTTCAGCTTTAGCATCATTCCTTCCAAAGAAATCCCAGGGCTGATCTTCAGAATGGACTGGTTGGATCTCCTTGCAGTCCAAGGGACTCTCTAGAGTCTTCTCCAACACCACAGTTCAAAACCATCAATTCTTTGGCGCTCAGCCTTCTTCACAGTCCAACCTAGATAGCATATTCAAAAGCAGAGACATTACTTTGCCAACAAAGGTCCGTCTAGTCAAGGCTATGGTTTTTCCTGTGGTCATGTATGGATGTGAGAGTTGGACTGTGAAGAAGACTGAGTGCCGAAGAATTGATGCTTTTGAACTGTGGTGTTGGAGAAGACTCTTGAGAGTCCCTTGGACTGCAAGGAGATCCAACCAGTCCATTCTGAAGGAGATCAGCCCTGGGATTTCTTTGGAGGGAAAGATGCTGAAGCTGAAACTCCAGTACTTTGGCCACCTTATGCGAAGAGTTGACTCATTGGAAAAGACTCTGATGGTGGGAGGGATTGGGGGCAGGAGGAGAAGGGGACGACAGAGGATGAGATGGCTGGATACCATCACTGTCTCGATGGATGTGAGTCTGAGTAAACTCCAGGAGTTTGTGATGGACAGGGAGGCCTGACGTGCTGCAATTCATGGGGTCGCAAAGAGTCGGACATGACTGAGCGACTGAACTGAACTGAACTGAAATGTCTCACAGAAGTAGAATCATACAGTTTGTCTTTTTGTGACTGGCTTATTTCACTTAGTATAATCTCCTCAAGGCTCATCCATGTTGCAGCATACAACATGGATACAGAATTTCCTACCTTTTAAGGGGCTTCCCAGGTGGTGCTAGCAATAAAGAACCTGCCTGCCAATGCAGGAGACGTAAGAAACGAGGGTTCAAAAAAAAAAAAAAAGAAACGAGGGTTCAATCCTTGGGTTGGGAAGATCCCCTGGAGAAGGGCATGGCAACCCACTCCAGTATTCTTGCCTGGAGAATCTGATGGATAGAGGGGCCTGGTAGGCTACAATCCACAGGGTCGCTCAGAGTTGAACTCAGCTGAAGCAACTTAGCACTCACATAGGCTGAATAATATTCCACTGTATGTATATACCACATTTAGTTTATCCATTCATGTGCAAATGGATGCTTAGATTCCTTTATTTTAGCTATTGTGAATAATACTGCTATGAATTCAAGTATACAAATATTTCTGCAAGACTCTGCATGAAATTGTGGGGGGTATATACCCAGAAGTGGAACTGCTGGATCATAATATAATTCTATTTTTATTTTTGAGGAAGCAATGAACTAGTTTCCAGAGCATCTGTACCATTTCCCTTTCCCACCAACAGAGCACAAGGGGTCCAATTTCTCCACACCCTCATCAACACTTGTCATGTTTTTTTTGATAGCCATACTAATGAATCTTAGTTGGTATCTCATGGTAGTTTTAACTGGCATTTCCCTGATTAGGGATATTAAGCATCTTTTCTTGATCTGGACATCTGTATATCTTACTTGGAGACATATCTACAAAAGCATGTTGCTGTCTTTTGAACTGCCTACCCATGTCATTTTGCTCACAATGCTTGCTCCTAGCCTGATCCATTCTTCCTCACTCTTCAGTGTTTATCTCAATTTCTCCTTCATTAATAATTAAATGAAAACTCATGCTTTGGAAACAAAGTGATACACACACACCTATATGTATACACACATATGTATATGTGTGTGTATATATATATATAAAATATACAATTTATGTATATGCTTAACTATGCTCAGTAATGAATTAAGAAAATATGATTTAATCTGTGGCACGAAAAAGTTAATGATCTAGTTAAGTAAATGATTATATACATACATTAAAAAATATAAAATGGGGTATACATAATAGCATATTATGTATAATGTTATACAACATAGTATATATCGTATTAATGTGAATACTGAGATACTGTGATTTACAGTAAGAATGTATTTTTATATATTTGGTCTTAATCCACACTTCTTGGCTCACAGTTCTAAACCCTGAACAATTAAAAGCAATGGGCCTCTTTTCCTGAAAAGAGGTGAAGGTGACTTTTGGGTTCCACCCAACGGTGGGGGCTAGTTGCCAGGAGAATCAACCACATATTAGAGGGCACTTTCAGTCCCACTCCTATTTCCAGGGAGGGGATAGCAACCAGAGGTTGAATCAGCTGCTAACAGCCAATGATTTAAGTCAATAATAACTATGTAATGATGTCTGCTGCTGCTGCTGCTAAGTCGCTTCAGTTGTGTCTGACTCTGTGCGACCCCATAGACGGCAGCCCACCAGGCTCCCCCGTCCCTGGGATTCTCCAGGCAAGAACACTGGAGTGGGTTGCCATTTCCTTCTCCAATGCATGAAAGTGAAAAGTGAAAGTGAAGTCGCTCAGTTGTGCCCGACTCTTAGCGACCCCATGGACTGCAGCCTATGAGGCTCCTCCATCCATGGGATTTTCCAGGCAAGAGTACTGGAGTGGGGTGCCATCGCCTTCTCCGGTAATGATGTCTACATAGACCCAAAAGGACAATTTTTTGTCCCTTTCAGGAAGAGCTTCCATGGAGGGGAACCAAAATGCTTCTACCTGCGACCATGCCCAAATCTCTTTGTTCAGGACCTCACCCAGTGTATCTATCTCTTCATCTGGTTACTGACTCATATCCTTTAATACTCTCTTATAAAAAAAAAAAAATGGTACTCTAGTGAGTAAACAAACACATTTTCCTGAGTTCAGTGAGCCCTTCTAGCAAATTAATCAAGCCCAAGAAAGGGATCACGGCAAACTGATTTCTAGCCAGTTAGTCAAAAGTACTAGTTACAACCGGGACTCTTGACAGGAATCCTGAGTTGGAAGGGGATGGCAGAACCTCCAATCTGTAGCCAGTCAGTCAGAAAACTACTTGAAACTGACCTGGCAACTGGCATCTGAAGTGAAGGGTGGTCTATAGGACTGAGCCTTGACCAACAGAATCTGCTTCTAACTGAAGGTACATCATAGTGTCAGAATTGATCTGACTTTTAGGAAACTGCTGTCATTTGAGACTTGCTTGTTGGTTTGACGAAGCCTACAACTGCCCCGCCAACGTACACACACACATACACACACTGGAATTGGGTCCAGGAACCCTTTGCAAATAAGCTACACATATATAATATATGGTATACAGAGAATATACATAATACATGTAATATAATAACTATTTACTCTGATAATAAATTTCTTCATACCCTATCACATTTCTTTAATCAACTCAGTACTAAGCATAGCTAACTAATTACTAATTATTCAATCTAATAATAGCTATCGGTTCAGTCGATCAGTCGTGTCCGATCTGTAACCCCATGGACTGCAGCAACGCCAGGCTTCCCTGTCCATCACCAACTCCTGGAGCTTGATCAAACTCATGTCCATCGAGCCAGAGATGTCATTCAACCATCTCATCCTCTGTATATATAATAGTTATAATTGTTATTAACTGAATAAACCTTTTAAAAGAAAACAAATTACTTTTCTTGCTATGACTCTTTCTTTCTAAAATGAAGTTAAATTCAACTAAAATCAGCATTTTAATCAAAGAAATTGAAGAAAATAAAGCTCTGAGTAAACTTAAAAGTTCAAACATTTACAAAGTTTCTTCATCGAATACAGTTATGAAAACCTTAGGAAATAAATCTTCATTACTGTGAGGAAACAGACTACAAAATCCTATTAAAATTAATATTACATTGTTTAAATTATGCCTCTGTGTGTGTGTGATGGCACCCATAATGTGGGACTTCTAAAATCCTATTCAGAAGCCTGATGTGGACCATTGGCCTATTGTCAAAATAAACACTTAGGTAGGACTGTGCCAGGGAAAGGGTTCCAAAGAAGTGTTTAGGGCAGAGGTTTGTTGAAGAGAAGCCGCAAAACATAATGCTCCCCCTCCCAAAAATGAACTGCAAAAGGTACAGGGCACTATGAGAGAATTATATCCTTTTTCTTACTTAACAATCATCACTGCTATTTTCCATAACCTTGAGTAAATCAAAAAGACCCATTAAGTGCTCACCTCTTTTGCTTAGAATGGAGCTAAAATATTAACTAATACATGAGCTCTACCCTTTATGAGCTCACAGTCTAGCTCAAAAAAAATAGTGAAAAAATGTTTCAAATCTGACCAATATGCAACCTAAAGATAACACAATAATTTTTAAGTCTTCTCTTTTAAAATTCTCATATAATCATGAGCAATGCTGGATCCTTTTGTACAGGAAGCAACAACTTTCCTGGCTTGATACTGCAACAATTATAAGTGTATGGTAACCCAAAGGACAGAGGGACCAGTCATCCAAGTGCTCTGAGGCAACCTAAGGGGTCTTCCACTAGAAAGGAAGGCAATTTAGTACTAACATACACAGCACTGATGGCTGAAGATAAAAACTCTAAAGCTGGCCAAGAGAAATAGTCTACCTTTCTGACAATAACAGACGAGGGAACAAAACAAAAAATCCCACAAATCAGATGGACCAGCCAAAGGGGCAGAATTCACCTATGACTGCTGCTTCAGTCTAGACAAATTTGAACTTGTAGAGAAATCACACCAAAAAACATTTTCTGAAACCATCAAAAGCTACAGGAACAAGTAGCTTTAAGTTGAACAAGCTGTCCCTAAGCTGTATAAGGCACCCATTTAGTAAATAAAAAACAAAATAGTTATGTACTGAATATCAAAAGTAATCTTTATAGGAATGAAATGCATCCAAGTTAGATGCTATGTAAGGGTTCTGGACTCTTCTTATTCCTTTTCTCTTGACTGATTTGCCATATGAATTATGAAATAATATGTCATATGTTTTCATCTTTAAAATGTAATGGTCTCCAAATTGAATGTCTCACCAAAAAAAAAAAAAGATAAATATTTGAGGTGATGGATGAGAGAAATCCCTTCACAATGTATAGATAAAATCATGATGTACAGTATAACTATATTTATAATTTTACTTGCCAATTATACTTCAACAAAGCCTGCGGGAGTGGGGGAAGCAATGGTCTCCTAAATGACAAAGTCCCCTACTACAGCAGGAGTAGGCGTTTTATCCCTGCTGTGCACCAACCTGTCCTTCCATTTACAGTTGTTGAGACAATTTTTTATATGTAACTTCTAAAAAGAGCTTTGTCGCTAACCTACCAATACATGGGATAATGGATCTAAACCTGACAGGGTCAAAGACTATGCCTCTCCCACGTCCAACCTAGATATCACTATCATTCTTATTTTACTGGTTCCACTTTAACCCTTATCTGAAAAAATTTGGTCTCACATTGATGAAGTTGACAATTTTAGCCCCATATCTATCTCACTTAGGCAGCCACCTTAACTATGCAGAATTTCAGTTCAAAACAGGCAACAAAAATACTTTCCAGAGTAATCAAAAGAATAAACACGTAGAAATATTTTTCAAAGAGAAGTTTTCTTAAAGTTCCTCAAGCCCTGAATCAAAAACTACTTATTTTAATTATAAACATAATTCCAACCATTTTGGTCTGGTTTCTCAGTCCAAGAGAATTTTAAGAAGTGAAAAATATTGTAGAGGCAGATACAGATGTGACTGTGAAATTCTCAACAAAAAAGGAGAAATCCATAAAAAGTACAATACGGTTTAAAACAGCACACAATGAGTTAGTACACTCATTCACAAATAATTATAAACTAAATAAAATATATTTACTCTGTCTTTAATTGCATTAATAAAATTAACCAAAAAATTTGGAAAATAAGTCATGGAGTTAGATGTGGCAAAAGACTAGCAGGAAAAAGGACACTGAAACAAAGAGGTGAAAACTGTGCTTTTCAAAAAATGTCATTATAAGTAAACTCTCAGACAAACATATATTTAAGAAGAAAAATATTAGTGAACTACTTAATAAATTATTTATATTATTATAGTTATTTAAAAGGATAACATAATAATCCAAGACCCTCTTCCCAAGGCAAATATTGGGGGGGAAAAATTACTAAATGAAGGCAGAGTGCTTTCCTATGTCATAACTGATAATCCAACTTAAGCTACTCAAGAAAAAATATTTACCCATTTCTAGCTGCCAAGTGAAGAGGTGTACAGCCCGAAATATCTTGATAGTTAGGATTTGCTCCTTTCTTTAAAAGCAGAACCAAGCATTCCACTGATCCACAACTAAAACAACATTAAAAACAGTTCAGATGCATTTAACATACAGCCACAGAGACAAAGCTTAATTAAAAAATGAAAAACTCTATTAAACACATTATTTAGGGGGTCCATATTGACCAACAATTTAACTCCTATCACAAAGAGTAAATAACCTCTATTTTCAAGATGGTACATTCTACTACAAAATCTCTATAGTATTTGAGAAATTCATATGAAACAAAATTTGGCTTTAGCACATAAAAGAAAACATGTAATACTCTGAACTTTTGGCCTTCCAGAAGCCAAATTTATATTGAAAAATCAATTTTATTTAGGGAGAGTTAGCACTACCTAAATCTTAAAAGGTGATATCAATAAACTGATTAATTACACACTGGAACATTATGAATAAAAATCATTCTCACACCTAAGAAAAAAGTATAAAGCCAACAGCTTCACATTCAATTAGCATATAAAATCTTACATTGGTGGTATAAAAGTAAAATTTTGATTAATGTACCCTCTTAAATATATCCAGGAAAGATAAACCCCATACCTAACCTCCTCTAATCTGATCTAGGACAAGCAAAAACATAAGATATGACTTGAGTCCAATCCCAAAATTAAAAAACCATCTAGAGAAATGATGCAAGGGTGGCACACTATGGCCTCAATAAGACAAAGAACCACTCAGCTACCTGTTCTCATCTGTCTCCATAACTACTATGGAATCACATTGCTTCAAAGCTTACTGATCATCACTTTAGACCAGAGCTTAATCCAAAATATTTAGTCTTACTTTGCTGCAATGTGAAGCAAGCTTCTTTTCACACGTCCAAATGCATAATTGACATCAAACTTTGAATTTGATAGTAGTTCAGAAACGGACCTATGCAAAAAGAATATTTTTTTAAAAAAGTGTTTAAAAACATAATAACTCAAGTTAATAGCTCTTTAGTGTTACCCTTACCAATTACTCAAAAGGTTATGTCTCACATCAGCCAAAAAACAAGGCACTACTCTCTACGCAGAGCACAGCAGCCACTGCAGCATCATCCAAAATTCAACTGCCCTCACCTATAAACTGGTGCTGAAGGGTTCCTCATCTGCAGCTCTGACTATGTCACCTGTCTGAGGACACCTAAGTTGGCTTCAGCTCCCACTAGATTCTTGAGAAACAAAGACAGTAGGGCTGGCTGCTCCCTTTGCACAAAGTTGAGCCTATCTGTATTAATTTTGGCCAAATAAGAAAAATCAGACAAACATATTTTAATTATATCAGACAGGAATTTCAAAGCAAAAAAAAAAATCATTTATATTTTAAACTTGTTTCAAAATACAGTGTCTCTTTCTCCTCATAATACCAAACTACCTAATGGCTAACCATAGCAGAGTTGTCTGTTACAAGTTACACCTCATCACACAGCCAGACAACTGTATCTCGCACAAGCCCTATAAGAGAAAAGTGTCAATGCTATATTAATAAAAAGAATATTTAAAGAAAAGAACTTCCAAATAGTAGAATATTAAAGAATAAGTTGTCCATCAGGCCTAACTTTCTGCTACAAAGGTCAGTAACCTCTAACAGAAACCATATTTTTTTCACTATAAGTAATCAAGCAAGTTATTTTAATTTCTGACTATTCATTTAGAAAATCTCTTCACAACACTGTAAATCAACTATACTTCAAAAAATATGTAAATTTTTTAAAAAATTAAAGAAAATCTCTAACCATAGATTATTATAGTTGATAAAGAACTTGGAAAATCCTGTTTCTTATTTCACAGACAGAAAATTATAACAGAGTTAAATAACTTGCCCCAGGTCATTATGTCCAAACTTTGTGTCCATGTTTATATACACAACCTCTAGGTAAATTCATATTCTTAAAAAATATAAATTTCTGAAATATGCACTCACCTGTGTTGATCAGCCATAACCATTGGCATTAATGTATAAACAGCAGTTTCATTATCTAAGTATTAAAAAAAAAACAGAAAAAGGAATTAATTTATCTCCTGTTTTTTCCAAAGGGTGAAACTTAACGACTTTTTTAAAGTTTTCTTAACTCTAAATAAAACCCTAGGAGAAGGGGTGGAAGATAATTATGAACAGTGCCAAACACCAGAAGTATTACACATACTATTTGCAAAAATGTAGAATGTTTCATCATACCTACTAGTATTTTGGAGGAATTTTAAGTATATATGAATATCAAAGATATACACGCTAAATTAAATTTAAAACATTAAATATACATAACGGTTGCTTCATGTCAATACTGTAACAAAAGAAATTTTTAGAAGTTTTTATAAAACAGCATTAAAGTCTTACTTTTATTTATTACTTAATTTACGTTTTCATTTTTTATAGAATTCACAGAAATGATTCAAAAGAAGTTAAAAGTCAGTAATACCTATGATCTCATGTGATATTTATGTAAATTTCAGCCAGTGTTTGCATTTACTTTTATATATTACTAGTGGTCATTCCTCAATTCAATGCATTTTAGAGCTTCATGTTTTTTAATAAGTTATTTAAAATGAATACTCTAATACATCCCATCGGAGAAGGCAATGGCACCCCACTCCAGTACTCCTGCTTGGAAAATCCCAAGGACGGAGGAGCCTGGTAGGCTGCAGTCCATGGGGTTGCTAAGAGTCGGACACGACTGAGCGACTTCACTTTCACTTTTCCCTTCCATGCATTGGAGAAGGAAATAGCAACCCACTCCAGTGTTCTTGCCTGGAGAATCCCAGGGACGGGGGAGCCTGGTGGGCTTCCGTCTCTGGGGTCGCACAGGGTCGGACACGACTGAAGCGACTTAGCAGCAGCAGCAATACATCCCATTTAGTCCTTAAAAAGTTAATAGTGGTGCTAAAATTAATGAGTTAAAGTTTGAGAAAAAGAGTATTTGCATATCAAAACATCTCCCCCAAATGCTAACTACAAAGGAAAAATAGTGAATTTACAGTGGAGAACACAGCAGATATCACCTTAATCAACTCAAAAAGGGTAACATCACCAGAAATAATACATATCAATATTTCACAGCGCTTGAGTTTCCACTGAGAAAAGCATACCACTTTCACAGTATTCTTGCCAAAAATCTTTAATTTACTCATGGGAAAAATAAGACAAATCCAAATTAAGGAGAATTCCACAAAATACGTGATTAGTCCTCTTAAAAAAGTCTCAAGACCATGAAAGACGAGGAAAAATTAGAATTATCACAGTTCAAGGGAGGCTAAGGAAACATGACAACTAAATGCAATGTCGTACCCTGGATTGGATCCCAAAATAGAAAAAAAGTATTAGCAGGAAAACTCCTGACATTCTAATAAACATCTGTAATGTCTCTAATAAATGTCTTAAACGCTAATAGCAATACACCAATATTAACTCCTTAGTTTTGATACTTGTACTTTGGTTGTATAAGATGTAAACATGAGGGGAAACTGGCTGAAGGGTATACAAGAACTGAGCAGTATTTATGCAACTTTTCTTTAAGTCTAAAATTACTTAAAAATGGAAAGTTAAAAAAAAAAAAGGAGAAGGAAAAGTTACTAAAAGATTCCTAAGAGATGAGTCAACCAAATGTAATTAAGCTGTGGACTATGACTGGATGCTGACTCAAACAAACCAACTGTAAGATGGTATTTTTGAGAGGAGAAAACTGAATATGATGAACTAGGTATCTGATGAGAATTAAAAATTACTGTTGTGTTGGCTCTAATAATGGTATTGTGATTATGCTTGAAAAAATATTTAGAAATATATCTTGAAGTATTTATAGAACAGAACTAACCATTTCTGTACATTTTTATTCATTATTTTAACTATTTTTGAGTATGGACATGAAGAAGAATTTAGTCCCAGGAAACTTCACAAGTCCAGTGTGCAAATGCAACAGTTCTTTCACTATAAAAATAAAGTTAATAACCAAGGAATCCTATTAATAACTAACAGCCAACATGTTTTAAACCATTATCTTCAAGGTACTGTTATAAACACTTCACATACAAATACATCATATCTCTTATCCTCATGGGCACCTTATGAAGTAGGTACTAGTATTATCCCCATTTTGCAAATTAGAAAATTGAAGCACTAGTTAAGCAATAAGTATGTGACGGTGACGTTAAGTGGCTAAACTGGAATTCAAAGCTGGCTGATTCCAAAGCCCCCATTATAAAAATTTTACAGTGCACACAGTATACACTACATGTAAATAACCAAAAGGTCTACAATACAGTACTTATTCTCGACATGTACAACACAGTCTGTTTTATTCTCTTCTATTTCGATTTTTTCAAAATGTTATCTGCAATCACTAAATCATTCTCATTACCTATCAGGGAATCACCAACAGGAGTTGAAAAAACACTGGACTAAGCCTCCCTCAGCATGGCAACACTCTTTCTCTCTTATAAAACACTTGCCCCCAAAATTCAAGACAATTTCAATTAAGCCACTCCATGATAAAGTCATAAACAGGAAATACCGTTATTTGTGAATTTAAACTTATATAACAAGATAGTACACAATTTTAAGTGAACATCATAAGTTCACATGGGTTTATTTACAGTGTTTATTCAGATAAAATTTATAGATAGATCTTATTTTTAAGTCAAAAAAATATAGCTTACATACACTAAAAGGTATGAAGACACAAATATAACCACAACTCTGATGCTAGGAGGAGACTCTCCAGCAAATACTAAGAAAATACTGAATAAAATTTGCTGTCAGGTGCTTCCTTCTCCACACTCATGAAGAAATCTTGAGAATTAGGTATATAATGAAAGTTCAGAGTGATAAGATTAAACTTTCTCTCACTTAAGAGTGGTAAGACTAAACTTTCTCTCACTTTATTAGATACACTGGCCATTTTTATTAATGGTTTCAGAAAACTGTTTAAAGGAAAACCTCAAAGACCAGAAAGCTCAGATTCATTATGTATTATTCAATTTCTCCTCAAACCATAAAATGGAGGATTTTTTTAATTGGTAATTGCACTCATCTCACACACTAGTAAAGTAATGCTCAAAATTCTCCAAGCCAGGCTTCTGCAATACGTGAACCGTGAACTTCCAGATGTTCAAGCTGGTTTTAGAAAAGAGAGAAAGAACCAGAGATCAAATTGCCAACATCCGCTGGATCATGGAAAAAGCAAGAGAGTTCCAGAAAAACATCTATCTCTGCTTTATTGACTATGCCAAAGCCTTTGACTGTGTGGATCACAATCAACTGTGGAAAATTCTGAAAGAGATGGGAATACCAGACCACCTGACCTGCCTCGAGAAACCCATATGCAGGTCAGGAAGCAACAGTTAGAACTGGACATGGAACAACAGACTGGTTCCAAATAGGAAAAGGAGTACGTCAAGGCTGCATATTGTCACCCTGCTTATTTAACTTATATGCAGGGTACATCATGAAAAACGCTGGGTTGGAAGAAGCACAAGCTGGAATCAAGATTGCCGGGAGAAATATCAATTACCTCGGATATGCAGATGACACCACCCTTATGGCAGAAAGTGAAGAGGAACTAAAAAGCCTCTCGATGAAAGTGAAAGTGGAGAGTGAAAAAATTGGCTTAAAGCTCAACATTCAGAAAACTAAGATCATGGCATCTGGTCCCATCACTTCATGGGAAATAGATGGGGAAACAGTGGAAATAGTGTCAGACTTTATTTTTGGGGGCTCCAAAATCACTGTAGATGGTGACTGCAGCCATGATATTAGACGACGCTTACTCCTTGGAAGGAAAGTTATGACCAACCTAGATAGCATATTCAAAAGCAGAGACATTACTTTGCCAACAAAGGTCTGCTAGTCAAGGCTATGGTTTTTCCAGTGGTCATGTATGGATGTGAGAGTTGGACTGTGAAGAAAGCTGAGTGCTGAAAAATTGATGCTTTTGAACTGTGGTGCTGGAGAAGACTCTTGAGAGTCCCTTGGACTGCAAGGAGATCCAACCAGTCCATTCTGAAGGAGATCAGCCCTGGGATTTCTTTGGAAGGAATGATGCTAAAGCTGAAACTCCAGTACTTTGGCCACCTCATGCAAAGAGTTGACTCACTGGAAAAGACTCTGATGCTGGGAGGGATTGGGGGCAGGAGGAGAAGGGGAGAGTATGAGACGGCTGGATGGCATCACTGACTCAATGGACATGGGTTTGAGTGAACTCCAGGAGTTGGTGAAGGACAGGGAGGCCTGGCGTGCTGCAATTCGTGGGGTCGCAAAGAGTCAGACACGACTGAGCGACTGAACTGAACTGAACTGAACTGAATTATCCTAATCATCATTCAAGCATATATTCCAATGGGCTCAAGTTCTATTATTTTATTAAACAAATTACATTCAATGTAAATGCAGTAGTTTAAGATTTTTTTCCCACATTAAACAAACAATATAAGCCAACTTTTTAAAGTGCACTGAGAATCTATATCCCTAAAATCATTGTTTTCCCTTACAAGATTCCTGTTAGTCCTAATAATCAGCACTCCATTATTTAGTGGGAACACTCAGGTTTTCATCATCTCAAGGGAACATAAATATGTCCTCCCAGTATCCAATTCAGTAAATATCTGCAGTTTAATCCTATGTAACAAAGTTAACTTTAGAGTGAAGTCTGATTAAAAACGCCAACCTTAATAATTTATTCCAATCAAATGATTAATAACCGAATTCTAACAAAGCAAGGTAAATATTTGATTATTTCCTAAATTTAGCTAGAATTTAGTCTCATAAATTCTGTTCAGCCCTTAAAATGTAAGCAAAACAATCTGGATTTTTGTAACTGGAATGTAACACACACACACACACACACACGCATGCGCGAGCGTACTTGAAAGAGCTGATTTCAAAGAATTCAAAAAGAGTCATCAGAATTTGGGGATAAATTACAACAAGATGAGGAAACTCATTATAATCAAAGAAAAATGTAAGCAACTTGCAGAAAAGTTTGATTTTTCATTACTCTAGTGTCCAGGGACTCTCAGACTGTCAGTGGAACTTTCTGTTCCAGAGAGTAACTTGAGAGGCTGATACTTAGTCTTTAAAATCTTGATATAATTAGATCTATATTCTTCTATGTAATAATCCTAAAGAAATAATTATAAAGGCAGACTAAGATTTAAAAATCAAAGACGTTCCTCATAAAATCTATTATAAAAAATTAGATTCAATGTTTGTTACATATCATATGAAAGCCTGAAAAATCATTAAGCATGTTTAAAGATATAAAAAGCATTGTGCTTTCCAAAAGCAGAACAAAAGACTATATGCAGTATGATCTTAATTTGGTAGAGAAAGAAATAATAATAGAAAGAACTCAAGAAAATACTAGGCATTGTTTATTACTGGGTGAGAAATAATAGATTTTTTTTTTCTTTCAAGATTTTCTACAATGAAAACATACTACCTTTAAAATCAGGAAATATTATCCAAGTATTCTAAGTCACATTTATGTTAAAAATAATAATAATAATTGAGATTTAAGCTGAGCAATACAAATTGCTGTCAATGAAACTACACACGCAGCAGCATACACCAGAAAATCTGTGAGAAATGAGTAAGCACTTAAAAAATGAACTCAACGTGGAAACAAAACAGAGAAAGAGTAAGCTGAAGGCAAAAGTCTTGTTCCTAACAGCAGGATTATTTTCAGTCTGTTACTTTATACTAGCAAAGTACCAAGTACAAACGTACTTTTCAGAAACAGTCAACTCAAATTATGCTGTTCTCAATCATAGGTGGAAACAAGGGAAAATCTTTTCAGGAAAATCATCCCTAGGTTTCCAGTCCACATTTCTTTGATGACTCTGTGCCAAGGTCTCCTTCCCTAACTTAAAACTGCTCCAGCAGCAATTCAAAGAAAGTTTCCGGGCGGGGGCGGGGGCGGATATAAACTAATACAATGCATTAAAAAGAAAAACAAATCACCAGCCATAACTGCACCCTTTCTCTCAGTTGCGTGTACACAATCAAAAGCCTCTAAGAGGCAGCACGGCTCTCACCCACTACCACTAAACCATTCATGAGGCTGCAAACAAAATGGCTTTCTCACCTCTTTTATTACTTGTGTGTTACCTATCCTGAAGGAACTCTTACACACTTAACTAAAAATTACTAAACTACAAGGATCATGCCTTACTCCTTTGTAGAAGCACCATAGCCCCACACTGTCTGAAGTGGATATGCATATTAAAGTGTATACATGTAAACAAACAAGCACTTCAAGTACACGTTTGACATTTGATCTCCTTTTATTTATCTGCTTATTGTAAAAAATGGCGCTCTACATGTTGAAAAAGAAAAGACCGCTTAATTACCCTCAGCAGCTTAAAGTAAACGATACTACTTGGGTTGGGGCGGGGGGGATCTCTCTATCCTACCCTCCCCCCCGCCCCCCGCCCCCCGCCCCAGCATTTCCAGGCAGCAAATGGAATAAGGCCAACAACTATGCTGTCTTCTGAATCCGGGTCTCCGCCATCCGGGCGATATTTCTGCTCCTTCTCCGAAACCCCTAACCGACAGTCCGGAGAGACTTCCTTCAAGTCCTGCTTCTTCCAGCTGCGGGACACCCACGGCCCGGGCCCCTCCCACAAACTCCACCTGCCCGGGGCGGGAGTGCGGCCGAGAGGTAGCCAGGGGTCCCAGACCGGCCCCTCCCTGCCAAGGAAAGTAAATGTGGGCGTTTGTTCAGCTTGCAGTTAGTCTCCCCCACCCCCCGCAGCTCCCCGAGCCCAGCCCCCGACGGCCCCAGCCCCGCGGCCGGCTCACCATCGGGCAGCTCCACGGTGCGCGCGCGGCGCAGCGAGCGCGTCAGGCGATTGAGCTGCTCCATCGCTCTCTCCATCCTCGGCGCGCCCTCCGCGCTCCCCCAGCCCGCCCGCGGCCTCCGCGGTCGGAGCCCTACATCCCGCCCCGCGCCCGTCCCGCGGGCGGTGGTGCCGGCTCGCCCGGACTAACTCCCGGGGCTGCGGGGAAAGCTCGGGCCGCGTCCTCCGTCCGGGGGCTGTCGGTCCGACGACTGAGGAGACACCCGCCGACGAGGACTGCGCTCTCGCCCTTCCTGCGGCCGCCGCCCCCGCTTCCCTCTCGGACTCGCACAGCCTTCTGGGAGCAGTAGTTTGGAGCCGCGCGCGCCCGGGGCGGAGCCACGCTCGGTGCGCCCGTGGCTACACGCCTCCACCACGCAGACGCCGGTGTAGAGCGGTGTGTGCGGGAACCAATGCGCAACCTGGGCGTACCCGCAAGTTCATGGGGAAAATACCAGGGTGTTCCCACGCCCTCTTTTTCTGCTCCACAAAGTTTTACGCGAGCAGCTCCCTTCAACTCCATCGGATTATATAGCCGATTGGGGATTTGCACAATTGTTCTTAACAAAAAAAATCCATCCTCAATCATGCCAGTATTCGTACGCTTTCCAGATACATGAACTTTTGATATGTTAGATTTTCATATGTCAGATTTAAACAATCATAAAGTCAAACAATGCAAACGCAGAATATACTTTTTCCTTCGTTCAGTTCAGTCGCTCAGCCGTTTCCGATCCTTTACGACCCCATGGACAGCAGCCTCCAGGCTTTCCTGTCCATCACCAACTCCCTGAGCTTGCTCAAACTCATGTCCATCGAGTTGGTGATGCCATCCAACCATCTCATCCTCTGTCATCCCCTTCTCCTCCTCCTGCCTTCAACCTTTCCCAGCATCAGGGTCTTTTCAAATGAGTCAGTTCTTCCTATCAGCTGGCCAAAGTATTGGAGCTTCAACATCACTGCTTCAAATGAATATTCAGGACTGATTTTCTTTAGGATGGACTGGTTGGATCTCCTTGCAGTCCAAGGGACTCTCAAGAGTCTTATCCAATACCACAGTTCAAAAGCATAAATTCTTTAGCGCTCAGCTTTCTTTATAGTCCAACTCTCAAATCCATACATGACTACTAGAAAAACTATAGCTTTGACTAGACGGACCTATGTTGGCAAAGTAATGTTTCTGCTTTTTAATATTCTGTCTAGGTTGGTCATAGCTTTTCTTCCAAGGAGTAAGCATCTTTTAATTTCATGGCTGCAGGCACCATCTGCAGTGATTTTGGAGTCCAAAAAATTAAAGTCTCTCACTGTTTCCATTGTTTCCCCATCTATTTGACATGAAGGATGGGACCAGATGCCATGATCTTAGTATTCTAAATGTTGAGTTTTAAGCCAGCTTCTTCACTCTCCTCTTTCACTTTCATAACGAGGCTCTTTAGTTCTGCCATAAGGGTGGTGTTATCTGCATATCTGAGGTTGTTGATATTTCTCCCTGCAATCTTGATTCCAGCTTGTGCTTCACCCAGCCCGGCATTTCACATGAAATAATCTGCATATAAGTTAAATAAACAGGGTGACAATATGCAGCCTTGATGTACTCCTTTTCCTATTTGGAACCAGCCTGTTGTTCCATGTCCAGTTCTAACTGTTGCTTCCTGTTCTGTGTACAGATTTCTCAGGAGGCAGGTAAGGTACCCTGGTATTCCCATCTCTTGAAGAATTTTCCAGTTTGTTGTGATCCACAGAGTCAAGTAACTTAACTGTAGCTTAATTATCTGCTGGGCGATTTTGTGAGGGCAAAGCTGTCACTCTATCGTGTGCCTTGCATTCTCGTATTTACCACAGCACCTAATACAAAGTTAAAACTGGGGAAGATATTGATGATGATATCCTGAAAGAAAACTTGTTTATTTGGCACAATGCTAAAGCATCGAGGTGATCATAGATACCACTGGGAAATTCAGAGGCTGATTGTGGGAGCTGCAAAAAACTTGACAGTACCAACAACGTGTGGAGGAAATGAACTACAGAGAAATTCCTGGGGGGAAATCATGTTTGTCAGCTCAACACAGAAGTTAAGCACAAGTCAGGATAAAAACAAATTTGAAGCAGCTAAATCTTGAAAAAATTAATCCAAGTCAAGTGAATAGGGGCCTACTGACAACACTGACAACAAAAAGGGAGAATCTTTTCTCTTCTTGGATACAACCAGATATATATACTTGGATATATCCAAATATAACTTATTTGGATATTATGTCCAAATAATGCTGGAGTTAAGAGAGAACCAAAGAGGTTGCTCTTTCTCAGCTTCTCCTTCCTCAGAGGCAAAGCTGTTCCTGCAATGAATGAGCCCATATATGTTGGTGTTATATATTGGCTGGCCCAGGAGGCATAAGAGAATCTCACCTGCCAGGATATAGAAGGGCAGATGGTGGCTGGCCTGGGTGTTCCCTGCCAATGCCATCCTGAATCAGTTCCACCTGCTGCCATAAGTCATATGTACCAGTGATACAACAGGCTCAGGACAGACCTCCTAACCAGTTGATTCAGATTAGACCTAAACCAATCGAACAAGGTGGAGATGTCAGAGCTTCAAAGGAATTCAAATACTATGGACCAGGCCATGTCCAACCCTTGGCAACCTCGCTTCAGCTGGAAATGCTCCTGCTTTTCTTGGCTTCCTCATACCATTCAGAAAGTCAAGATCCCCACTGCTCTACAGATGTTAGCATCTCAGCCTCTATCGCTGCCACTCCTTAAGCTGTTACTCCATATAAATCATTTCTGATGCCCTGTGGGCACCAAGTCTGGAGTTTATGTGCAGAGCAGAAGCCCCCAATAACCTCCATAGTGAGCATCACTCCCTATGATGGTCACTATTCACCATAGGAGCAGAAGATGATGGAAGAATTACAGTTACAGAATGCAGCAGTGGATTGTCAGTTCTGAATTCTGTAACATGATTCAGTCTCTCAAACAGTTCTGCTGTAAGGCATATGAAACTGTAGTACCACTATAGGCTTATCACTGCCTGTCCAATAGAACTTTCTACAGTGACAGCCATGTTCCATAATCTGCACTGTCCAGAATAGTAGTGACTAACCAAATGGTGCAACTGGGTGCTTGAGATGCGCCCAGTGCAATTAGATTTTAAATATGAATTTAAATGTAATTAGTCTAATTAATGAAGTAGTCACATGGGCCTGCTGGTTTCCATATTGGACAGAACAGTTTATCATACCAAGAATGAACTGCCCATGAGTACAACAAAAAAACCAAATAGCTCCTCATACTTTATAGTTGAAGAATTTAAGATTCTCACTTGCTGGTGGAAGCCAACACCAAGAATATCAAATGAAAGCTTTAAAAGGATATTTTGTATCATAACATCCATTATCAAAAGCATAGAGCTTTTCACTGATAAGAATCTAGATTTTTCTGTGACCTAGTTTTAACTTTATTTTTTCTATTTCTGGATTTTTTTTTTCCTCCCTGAAAATTGGTTTTATTGGATATACCCTTGCTTAAGTTTCTCCATTTAAAAGAAGAACACAATTAACTTAATTAAAAAACAGGAAGAGATTGGGAGAACAAAGTAAAGAAAAAAGAACTACCATTGTTGAAACAAAACACAAAAATAAGATGGTAAAAATAAGTCCTAATATATCTATGGCCATAATCACAGAAAATATAAACAGAGCAAACTGTGGATAGGGTGGAAGACATTCTCCTTTCCAGACAATATATATGCTTAATAAACAGGAAAGAATTAGTTCTAGAAAAATATAACTGCAATAAATGTTATTTCTATTTTCTTGTGTCCTGAGATAACACACTACAGACATTGAGGATATACATTAAAAATCCATATATAGAGGGTAGTGGAGAACGGAGAGGGTGAGATGTATGGAGAGAGTAACATGGAAATTTACAAAACCATATGTAAAATATATAGCCAATGGGAATCTGCTGTATGACTCAGGGAACTCAGACGGGCTCTGTGACAATCTAGAAGGGTAGGATGGGGAGGGAGGTGGGAAGGAGGTTTAGGAGGGAGGGGACATGGGTGTACCTATGGCTGATTCTTGTTGATGTATGACAGAAAACCACAAAATACTGTCAAGCAATTATCCTTCAGTTTGAAAGAAAAAAAAGCGTTCATCCATTAAAAAAAAAAATTCCATATCTAACTACGAATTCCAAGCACTATAAAAACCAATTCTCCTCACTGCATCTCAACCTTGGGAAGGAAGTCTATGCCAACAGCAACTGTTCCTCACGGATATGAATTACAAGCCACCAGAACAATCTCAGGAGTAAGTTACTGCAAGCCTATATAAAGTTTAGGATTTAAAATGTCTTAGCTCTTGGGAGAGACATAAAGTATGGGATTTCCATATAAATTAGGATTGTGGAAAGTAGGAGCTTTGTGCTATCACTAAAATAATCTTGATGTTTCAAATTTTCATACACCTATTGCAAAAATTTCACAGTTCCTACTAATATATATATATTTTTTTATTGAAGTATAGTTCCTTTACACTGCTGTATCAGTTTCTGCCATACAGCAAAGTAAATCAGCTATATGTATACATATATCCCCTCTTTTTTGGATTTCCTTCCCATTTAGGTCACCAAGGAACATTGAGCAGAGGTCCCTGTGCAATACAGTAGGTTCTCATTAGCTATCTATTTTATACACAGTGATTTTGGAGCCCCCAAAATAAACTCTCTCACTGTTTTCATTGATTCCCCATCTATTTGCCATGAAGTGATGGGACCGGATGCCATGATCTTCATTTTCTGAATGTTGAATTTTAAGCCAGCTTTTTCACTCTCCTTGTTCACTTTCATCAAGAGGCTCTTTAGTTCTTCTTCACGTTCTGCCATAAGGGTGGGTATCACCTGCATATCTGAGATTGTTGATATTTCTCCCTGCAATCTTGATTCCAGCTTGTGCTTCTCCCAGCCCAGCGTTGCTCACAATGTACTCTGCATACAAGTTAAATAAGCAGGGTGACAATATACAGCCTTGATGTACTCCTTTCCCAATTTGGAACCAGTCTGTTGTTTCATGTCCTGTTCTAACTGTTGCTTCCTGACCTGCATACAGATTTCTCAGGAGGCAGGTCAGGTGGGCTGGTATTCCTATCTCTTGAAGAATTTTCCAGAGTTTGTTGTGGTCCACACAGTCAAAGGCTTTGGCATAGTTAATAAAGCAGAAGTAGATATTTTTCTGGAACTCTCTTTGGAGACATAGTATTGATGTTGACACCAAAAAACTGTGATTCATTTCAACTGTTTGGTTTCAAGCTTCCGCATCTACAAACTGAAATTTATTAATCAGGACTTTTCCAGTTGCAAGTGACAGAAACATGACTTCAGCTAGCATATATAAAATAAAAATTCATTAATACAAAAAGATGGCTTGATGGAAGGAAGCACTATTAGAAGAATGTTCTCTGGTCTCTGTCAGAGTTATCTTCTTAAAAAACAACTGGAAACATTTTAGTTCCTGCCTCAGAATCTATGCAGCTGTCCTCATTCTCCATAATTTAACCTCCTAAGCAAATTATCCAAAGCTTGACACAATCTGTTCTCAAACAAATTTTCCAGGCTTGTTTTAATTGTTGCCTGTGTTTACTGAGTGCTTACTGCAACCAGGATTTGTCTTAGAAGGAAACAAGCTATGATTAGAATTCCTGGCTTTATCCCTACTAACCATGTGTCTTGAAAAAACTTCTTTAACCTCTGGAAACCTCCATTTTCATCATTTGCAAAATGGGGGTAATTCCAGTAATCTGTCTTATTTCACTCATTTCATTCTGCATTTCATGGTGGGAAACATGATCTCACATTTTACAGCTTTTCTTGATGGCTCATTCCTGGATCAAGGCACAGGGTCAAACTATTTAAATAGGCTGTTTTCTTAGAAACCATGTGCATGGGAGATGTATTATAGTTCCTCAAAAGGTAGAAGCTGAGAGATGCTAAATAATTTTGGCCAATATAGAGGAATAGACTTATTTATTCAACCCTATGTCTGTGTCTGGAAAATAACATCCTTACTTGGCACAACCCTGACATCTATTCTTTCAAATTTTTTATTTTTTTCTTCTTTTAATTGTTTTTGCTTTTTTCCCCAGCCTTGCATTTGTCTCTTGAATTCTTCATTTTTAGCACTATCACACCCCCAAGAATTCTTGATTAATTGAATACCTTAGTATATGGGGCAGGGGTGGGAGGGTTAAAAAAAAAAAAAAAGTAAGCTGAGGTGATCTAACAGAACCTGCTGTCCCACCTTGCCTCCATAATAGCCATCGTGGAAGATTCTGCCTCCTCACCCAAATTAGCCATTTGGAACAAGGTCCAGAATATTTGGTCCCTACTCTGAGCCTTGGAGGTGGTGTATTTCATGCTATCAAGGGAGAGCAATTTTCTTACAGCTTTATTTCACCTGGATACATACCACAACTCCAAAGTCCTTATTTAACCTTAGTCAACCAACCATTGACTTCTGGGCCCCTCTGTTTTGTTATTTATAACTCTGCATTTTGTTATAATAACTCTGTTTTGTTATTTTAGTTGCTCAGTCGTGTCTGGCTCTTGCGACCCCATGGACTGTAGCCCAACACGCTCCTCTGTCTGAGGGATTTTCCAGGCAAGAATATTGGAGTGAGTTGCCATTTCCTTCTCCAGGGGATCTTCCTGACCCAGGAATTGAACCCTGGTCTCCTGCATTGCAAGCAGATTTTTTATTGACTGAGCTACAAGAGAATCCCGGGACCCCACCCTGCTTACTACCTGATCACAGAGTCCAGTTTATCCTCTCAGTTCAGTTCAGTTCAGTCGCTCAGTCGTGTCCAACTCTTTGCGACCCCATGAATTGCAGCACACCAGGCCTCCCTGTCTATCACCAACTCCCGGAATTCACTCAGACTCATGTCCATCGAGTCGGTGATGCCATCCAGCCATCTCATCCTCTGTCGTCCCCTTCTCCTCCTGCCCCCAATCCCTCCCAGCATCAGGGTCTTTTCCAATGAGTCAACTCTTCGCATGAGGTGGCCAAAGTACTGGAATTTCAGCTTTAGCATCATTCGTTTCAATGAACACCCAGGACTGATCTCCTTTGGGATGGACTGGTTGGACCTCCTCTACATTTTAACATTTTTGGCATTGATGCTTCAAATTACATTTGTGATTTGTATACCTATAGCATTCACAAAGCCCAGGGTTTCATTTCATATGGAAATCTGTGCCAAAAAACAATAAAGATGGTTGGATTTATTTTTTCTTCACAATTACCTAAAATGCGGATACCTGGGAATGCAAGTATGCAGATGTAGAAATAGGATGTAGCAAATCTTTGAGGCTTAATGATACTTTCTTAGCTGAGCAATAGGTTGAAGGGGAATAATTTCTTTTCATTTTCTGAATTAATTTATATAGAATCTCTAGTTTCTCTCTCTCTCTCTCTCTCCCTGAACTTCAATACAATAGGTCCACTTATACTTCCTGCATCACATGGAGAGAGGTTTGGTGGGGACCGTGGCAGAAGGCAGATGAAAGGCGAAGTGGGTGCTCCAGATTGGATGTCTGAGAAATAGTCAGGGTTGGTGGAGGGGATCCTCTACACTCCTGTGCTCAGACCAAGCTTTCTGTTATCGAATTAGATGGCTCTGAACACCTCATTTCTGGAAGGGGTGTTCCCAGGAGTATTGAGGGTGGGAAGAAGTCAGATTCTCAGTGAGAGACCCATATGCCTATGAACCTCTTACAATGTTGCTCAGAGAAGTGCCAGTAGGCTAGCACTATTCTAGTATAGCTATTCTAATATAATGATAGAATAGCTTCTCTATTAGCTATTCTTTTCTGAACAGCTTTTTATAATTGAGTTGATTATAACTTTAAACATTTTTGGAAGATATCATCAGACTGTAAGGCTAAAAGGAAGCTTTTCATCCTTCTGACACCTCTTTATTTCTCCAAATCCCTATTTCATCATGTGCTCAATAGATGGAACAAGGGCAGAACGTGTGTTTCATGCTGAAGGAAACACTGGTTAAATTTAAGGTGCTATCTTTGTCTTTAAGAAAAGAGAAAGTAAAAGCTGGTGGTGGAGATAAGAGAGAGGTGAAATACTTGACAGAAAACAATTAAGACATGCACATTTTAATTCACTGAACACATACTAAGCCTGTTAGTTTCTCAATTTTAAGATCGCAAAACCTAAGAACAGCCAATCACAAATAACCAACTAGGCTTTCCCAAATAAGGCAACCACTCAACCTATAGCCATCATATAATTTCCTTGCTTAGCTTTCCTGTCTTCTCTATTAAAGTCTTGCCCCAGCTCCTCTTAGTGGAGCACTTCTAACCACTTCCAGTTGAATGCTGCCCAATTTGAATGGATTTTTGCTCAAATAAACCCTTAAAAATTTTAACATGCCCCAGTTTATCTTTAAACAATACCTGTCTGACTCCTCCTGTCATTTTCAAGATCATTCATCTTACTTTTTATCATATTTATTTCTGCCTGACACACAGAGTTGTTTATTTAATCTTCCCACAGTAGAATGTATGATCTGTGAGGGCAGGACCTTTGTTTATTTTTGCTCATGGCTATATCTTCAGGACCTATCATAGTACTTGGCAAGTGTAGGCACACAAATACTTGTTGGCAAGAATGAGGCTCAGGAGGGAAATGATTCCTATTCTAATTTCCTGACTAGTTGGATTAGACCCTGTCCCTGAGGATGTGTATCCTCCAAGTGGTAAGCCCTTAGTTCTCTGCTCCTGTTTCTCTCCAACTATCAGTTCTCTACCAGCACAACTTTTTTCTTAGTAAAACTTTAATCCATTTCTTATCTTTTGCCACCACTTCAAAATTTTAGTCCCCTAGTCATTACTCTATGATCATCTGAAAATTGCTATCTTTAGTCCATTGATATCTCTAAGATACATGAACATATTTATTATTTCTTCCTCTCTTTCCTTGTTTGTTAGTATTAATCTGAATACACACACATACACACACACACATGAAGTTTCTAAAGTAGAGACAGAGCCTTATTATTCACTTAAAAACAGAAGAACAGGGAATGAGGTGGAAGGGAGCTCTCAGAGGGGGCTCTCTATATATATGTACACATATAGTTGATTAACTTTGTCAGAAGAAACTAACCAGGAAGAAACTAACCACAATTGTAAAGCAAGTATGCCTCAGTAATTTTTTTTTTAATTTAACAAAAAGCAAATAACCACCCTGTGGTTCCCCATGTCCCTATTCCTTCCCCTGGGGTAATACAGCAAAAGCCAGATATTACTCTACAAATAGAGGGATTGTGTTGGACGAAAGGAGTTCCCACCACCAACAAAAAGCAATCAGTACATTTACATAAGTCTTCCCTGGTGGCTCAAATGGTAAAGAATCAGCCTGCGGTGCAGAAGACCTGGGTTCAGGCTTTGGGTCAGAAAGATCTCCTGGAGAAGGGAATGGCTACCCACTCTAATATTCTTGCCTGGAGAATTCCTTGGACAAAGGAGCCTGGCGGGCTATAGTCTATGGGATTGCAAAGAGTTGAACAGAACTGAGCAACTAACACTACTACTACTACTACTACTTTTATATAAAGGAATCAGGTAGCTGTCCTCTTTCCTTCAGAAAGTCTCTTTAGAGGTGGGATGGAAAGGGTCCTGGGTTCTCAGGTAGGATGGAAAAGGGTCCTTGTCTCTATTCTCTGAAAATAGAGCTCTCGTGGAAAAGGTAAGACAATTGTCTTCAGCTTTATAGCCCAGGATGCCGCCAACATCCTGGCTTTCACATGTCTCATCCCCAACTCTAAATACATGCCTCTCTGAGGTAAATCTCTCCAGAGTTCTCTCATTATCTGGTTAGTCATAAGTCACTTTTAAGAGCTTGCTAGAGCGAGTTCCAGTAACATTGTTCAGAAAGCCCTATCTAGAGAGAAACATAAAAATATTTTCTCTACAGCCCTACACACTTACCCTCCAAATTTGCTAGTATGATCAAAGAACTTAATTGCAAGCATCAGAAACTTATCTGACTGATTTAAACTGAAGAGAAGACATTAGAAAGCGTACAGCCAGGCTTAGGAAGCAGGCAGTTTCATGGGGATCTGGACAGCAGCCAGATCACTGCACAGAAAGAGTCCAGTGTGACTGCTGATGAACGCCAAGCACCACAGCCACGCGGCTGCTATCAACTGCTAGCTGCAGACACAAGCACTGGATGCCACAGCAGAGCTGGTACTTGGCTTCTGTGGTGAGAGGTGGGTGCTGACTGTAGCTAAGACTTATGGAGAGTTGCCCTCCAAAAAGAAAGGAGGTCTGCTGCTGGGCAGCCACAAAAACAAATGTCCACTATCTTGTTATTGTATCCATATTCTTTATCTCAGTATTTATCTACATCCATCCAAATGCATAAGCCAGAAATCATACATCATCTTTGAATTCTACTACCCCCCCCAACTTAAGAACTTCTTCTCCCCCTCCAGGTTTATGGACACACTATTGACATTACTTTTAGTTTTAGGTATACTACATATTGATTTGATATATGTGTATGTTGCAAAATGGCTACCACATAAGTTTAGTTAACATTTATTCACTTTAGTTACACTTTTTTCTTGTAATGAAAACTTTTAAGATCTACTCTTTTAGCAACTTTCGACTACAAAATGCAGTATTAACTGTACCATGATGTAAATTACATCTCCTAAGCTTATTTACTGTATAGCTTGAAGTTTGCACCTTTTGATCACCTTCACCATTTCCTCCATCCCATCCTTTAAGTCTTTCTTGTATCTATTCTTTTATCTCTATCCCCATTATCATGGCCACAATTAGGCATTCATCCCTTCCTCTTGGATATTCTTCTTGAATATTTGCTATAGTATTCTATTGGTTCACTTGAGGCAGGCCTCACCCTTTGCGATCAATCTTCATACTCCTATAATATGTCTCTTTCGAATATTTAATCATATCATTCCCCTACTTAAAGTCTGTCAAGTGGTCTTTTTTGTCCATGCCATGCAGCTTGTGGGATCTTAGTTGCCCAACCAGGGATTGAACCCTGACCCTCAACAGTTGAAAGCCTGAAGTCTTAATCACTGAACTACCAGAGAATTCACTATCAAGTGGTCTTTATCATGTTCATGACACCGTTTAGATTAGTGGAATGGTATAAAAGGCTCTTCTAAAGCTCCATTTTCAGCTTCATCTTCCTTTGATATTCTGGTAGATGAACCCCTCACTCCAACGATGACAAAATACTTTTTATCTAAATATATAGTGGTTTCTCACATATCACATCTATGATGTGCTGTTGCCTTTCCTTGAAATGTTCTTCCAGCCTCATTTACTTGCCTAACTCCTACTGTTTCTTCAAGACTCAGCTCATGCCACTCCTTAGATGAGTTAGGGGTCTGGCTTCTAGGACCCCACTGCTTATTCTACACACAGAGAGTCAGAACTGAGCAACTAATACTTTCACTTCATACATTACAGTTTTATCACCACATTAGGTTATTTTACTGTCCTCCTCACAAATTGATTTCTTTTTCTTTTTTTTAATATTTTTTTGGCCATGTCCCATGGCATATGAGATCTTAGTTCCCTCACCAGAGATTGAACCCATGGCCATTGCATTAGAAGCTCTTGGAAGTGAGAGAGTAAATTCTTAGGTAGGTTGATAAGGAGTACGGAGCCCTCGAGGAGGAGGAGGAGGAGGAGGAGGAGGAGGAGGAGAGAGGGTCCAGAACCCTCGAAGAGGAGAAAAGGAGAAATGTTTTTTTCCATATTCGTTCTTCTTAGTCACATAAGATGTTTTTTCCTTTAAGCCTAGAGCTAATGATTACACAACAAAACAACTCATCTTGCTTAAGAGTATGTTTTTCCTTAAACTTTGTACTGATTATATAACAACAATATATCTTGCTCCAGGACATGTTTCTCCTTCTTAAGAACCTTCTAACTAATCTTGTTATTTTAAGACCTATGTTTCAGGAGTGGGTCTGGTAAGACCTTTAAAACCTTGAGGCATTTTTTAAATCTATTCTTGGTAACCAGTGGAAAAAGGATATAAAGCCTTATCTAAACTAGTAAGCAGGGCACACTCTGCCCCCTTCTTATATTTGAACCTTTCTCTGTCCATTTTTGACTGTAATAAAACTCTGTACACAAAAGCTCTGGAGAAGGCAATGGCACCCCACTCCAGTACTCTTGCCTGGAAAATCCCAGGGACGGAGGAGCCTGCTGGGCTGCAGTCCATGGGGTCGCTAAGAGTGGGACACAACTGAGCAACTTCACTTTCACTTTTCACTTTCACGCATTGGAGAAGGAAATGGCAACCCACTCCAGTGTTCTTGCCTGGAGAATCCCAGGGACGGGGGAGCCTGGTGCGCTGCCGTCTATGGGGTCTCACAGAGTCAGACATGACTGAAGCAACTTAGCAGCAGCAGCAGCACACATAAGTTCTGAGTGATCAAGCCTTGTCTCTGGTCCTGAAGCTAAATTCTCTTCTTTGGAGATCACAAATCTGACACCCTTCACTGTAAGCTATCAGAAGCTTGGAATCTTAACCACTGGACCACCAAGGAAGTTCTCACTAAGTGATTTCTTTGAGGTAGTCTTTCTACCTCTACATTCTCACTGCCTTAAATATTCAAAAAATACTTGGTGATGGAAAAAAAAAGCATCACTGCAGGCAGAAAAGACTTTCCATTGGACAGATGAGATTGAGATCTAAGCAAATTAGATGAGCTGTCCAGATCTACAAGGCTAGTTATGGCAAAACTAAAACTAGAATTTTAAATACCTAACTCACTACTCTCTCCTTCCTACTATGGCTGCTGCTGCTGCTAAGTCGCCTCAGTCGTGTCTGATTCTGTGCAACCCCATAGACGGCAGCCCACCTCTTGTTCAAAACATATTGCCTCCTATAAAAATCTTACCACAGATTTGATTCTGGAAATACACTCCTGTATATGGAAGAGTTGGTCTTTCCTGCTGGCTCAGGACTAGAAAAGGTCAGTTTTCATTCCAGTTCCAAAGAAAGGCAATGTCAAAAAATGTTCAAACTACCGCACAATTGCATTCATCTCACATGCTAGCAAAGTAATGCTCAAAATTCTCCAAGCTAGGCTTCAACAGTACGTGAACCATGAACTTCCAGATGTTCAAGCTGGATTTAGAAAAGGCAAAGGAATCAGAGATCAAATTGCCAACATCCACTGGATCATAGGAAAAGCAAGAGAATTCCAGAAAAACATCTACTTCTGCTTCAGTGACTAGGCTAAAGCCTTTGACTGTGTGGATCACAACAAATTGTGGAAAATTCGTAAATAGATGGGAAAAACAGACCACCTTACCTGCCTCCTATGGAACCTGTATGCAGGCCAAGAATCAAAAGTTAGAACCAGACATGAAACAATGGACTGGTTCCAAACTGGGAAAGGAGTATGCCAAGGCTGTGTATAGTCACCCTGCCTATATGAAGCACAAGCTGGAATCAAGATTGCCAGGAGAAATATCAAGAACCTCAGATATGCAGATGACATCACCCTTATGGCAGAAAGCAAAGAAGAACTAAAGAGCCTCTTAATGAAGGTGAAAGAGGAGAGTGAAAAGGCTGGCTTAAAATTCATCATTCAAAAAACTATGATCATGGCATCTGGTCCCATCACTTAATGGCAAATAGATAGGGAATCAATAGATACAGTGAGAGACTTTATTTCTTGGGCTCCAAAATCACTGCAGATGCTGACTGCAGCCATGAAATTAGAGATGCATACTCCTTGCAAGAAAAGCTATGACAAACCTTGACAGCATATTTAAAAACCTGGCATATTACTTTGCCAACAAAGGTCTGTCTAGTCAAAGCCATGGTTTTTCCAGTAGTCATGTACAGATGTGAGAGTTGGACTATAAAGAAGGCTGAGCATCAAAGAATTGATGCTTTTGAACTGTGGTGTTGGAGAAGACTCTTGAGAGTCCCTTGGACTGCAAGGAGATCAAATCAGGCAATCCTAAAGGAAATCAATTCTGAATATTCACCAGAGAGACTGACACTGAGGCTGAAGCTCCAACACTTTGGCCATGTGATATGAAGAGCTGACACACTGGGAAAGACCCTGATGCTGGGAAAGATTGAAGGCAGGAGAAGAAGGGATGATGGAGGATGAGATTATTGGATGGCATCACTGACTCAATGGACATGAGTTTGAGCAAACTCCAGGAGATGGTGAGGGACAGGGAGGCCTGGCGTGCTGCAGTCCACAGGGTTGCAAAGACTCGGGCACGAGTGAGCAACTGAAAAAACCATGGTAAAGAATCCGCCTGCAATGCAAGAGACTCAGGTTCAATCCATGGATTGAGGAGATCCCTTGGAGAGGAAAATGCAATCCACTCCAGTATTCTTTCCCGGGAAATCCATGGACAGAAAAGCCCGGTGGACTACAGTCCATGGGGTCTCAAGAATCAGACATGACTTAGCAACTAACCTACTACCACCATGATATGGAAGGGACATATGATTTTAAGTAGAAAATATTTTTAATATCACCCCAGCAGCAAGTCTCATTGATAAGAGGCTACACTGCCTCAGGAAAAGTTACCCAGGTTTTATCAATTTCATATACACAGAAATTCTATCATAATTTATTTAAAAGTCAATGTCTTGGACTTCCTTAGTGGTCCAGTGGCTAAGAATCCACCTGCCAATGCAGGAGACATGGGTTCAATCCCTGGTATGGGAAGATTCCATATGCTTCAGGGCAACTAAGCCCATGGGCTGCAACTGCTGAGCCTGCACCTGAGAGCCTGCTCCACAACAAGAGAAACCACTGCAGTGAGAAGCCTTAGTGCTGCAATAAAAAGTAGCCCCCACTTGCTGCAACTAGAGAAAGCCCACACACAGCAACGAAGACCCAGCACAGCCCCCCTCCAAAAAAAAACTCTTCTTAAAAAAAAGTCAGTATCTTATAACACCATTGCTGAGCTGCCTTAGTGATGTTTGAGGTGATGTAACTTACACAAAGGCAAAGAAATTGGGGTTTTGAGAAAGACAAATAATCTATAATATCATTTATATGGGGAATCTAAAACAGACAAATTCAGAGAAATAGAGAGTAGAATGGTGGTTACCAGAGGATGGTGGGGCGGGGGGAAGGGGAGAGATCTTGGTTAAGTGGTACAAACTTTCAGCTATAAGATTAACAAGTTTGGGGATGTAGTATATAGCATGGTGATTAAATCTACCAACATGGTATCATACATATACTTGAATGTTGCTAACAGAGTAGATCTCAGATGTTATCACCACAGAAAAGAAATGGTAACAATGTGATGGCAGAGAAGTGGTAATCATTTTGCAATTTACAAATGTATCAAATCAATATACTGAGCACCTTAAACTTAAATCAACACATCCCAATAAAATGGGGAAAAAACACAAAGAAAACTTTTAATGCAAGAGGAAAAAATAATCTGGCATTTAAGGGAGCAGGTAACGTTTTGAAACACTAACATGTCAATAATGCAAGATGGCTTTATGCTATTACCCTCATTAAGGAAATTAGATAATTGTTTATGTCCCTGACAGAGCTTTGATGCTGTAATTGCAGTAATTGTACGTGCAACAAAACTAACAGAGAACAACTGACAAGCAGTCTGAGCACATGGATGACCCAGAACAATGTTGTCAGACTCTGCAGGTTAGGCTGTAATTATGGACCAGAGCAACATTCACCATGATTGGAGGTCTAATTTTGGCTCAGTACCAGAACTCTCAGAAAACTAGAGAAGTATTTCCTTATAAAATACTGCCAGATATTTTATTAGCTCAGGCTAACAATTAGTCATACCTACATGGACTGTGGTAATAATAGGTGGTAAATATTTTCTTTTATCTTTAAAATTGCATCCTTTTTTCCCTCTTCTATACCAGCAAGGTTCAGAATCTTGTCACTAGAATAGTGGGATGACAGACCAAGTTGTAAGATAGGTATTTTAAATGGTTGAAATACGTATTTTAAATGGAGGAGTAATTTCCTTCAAATGACTACTACTATCTTCCAAATACAGTTAAGTTTAAAATTCAGTTGTCAGGAAAACATTGCATAATGTGTTAACACATATATGTATAATAGAACTATGTATTTATAAATTTGCACACTGATATTAATTCACTTTTTAAACAATTGTCAAGGATAATACCATGAACCTGATAAAGGTGTCACTTCTGAGGAGAGACATTGTATCAAGAGAAGAAAGGTTAAGGCGATATGCAGAAATTTATACTCTTCATGTCTTTATATTTTTTAAGTTTTTAATCAAAATCTCAAGTATTAATCTTGCCAGTTTAAAAACAAAACAAAAAAACTTCATGAATTGGTTAAACAGAATTTGACACAGACTTGATAGAATTTCCCATGTTTCTAACAGCTCTGTTTCTATGACTTAATTATAAGCCTATTTACATAAAACACTCCGAAATAATTTAATATGTATCTGGTATTTTAGCATATAGATGTAGTACAATTTTTTTCAAAAGTCTCTTACTTCCAACTATCTGCTGCTGCTGCTGCTGCTAAGTCACTTCAGTCATGTCCGACTCTGTGCGACCTCAGAGACGGCAGCCCACCAGGCTCCCCCGTCCCTGGGATTCTCCAGGCAAGAACACTGGAGTGGGTTGCCATTTCCTTCTCCAATGCATGAAAGTGAAAAGTGAAAGTGAAGTCGCTCAGTCGTGTCTGACTCCTAGCAACCCCGTGGACTGCAGCCTACCAGGCTTCTCTGCCCATGGGATTTTCCAGGCAAGTGTACTGGAGTGGGGTGCCATTGCCTTCTCCGTCCAACTATCTAAAACAACTTTAAAAAATTTTATGATTTTCAAACATGAACAAAAGTAGAGGGAATATATGTAAGAAGCCCCCACGTATTGTTAGCCCAACTTCTATGATTATCAATTTATGGCCAAATTTGTTTGCCTAAAATGAAAACTTCACTTTCTGTACTCATATAACCTATTCTTCTTTGTAATCATCTTTATCTAAAGATAAAGGAAAATTTTTATAATATCTGGATTCTTATCAACTCAGCATTCTCAGTGGTGTTCATTACGCTTTGAAATCAGCTTTCATTAATGATATAGTCATTTATCAGAGTTTCACAACTCTCTGAGCAAACTTATTTAACATCTAGACGCTCTAAGATTTTCTCTGTCCCTGTGACAAAAATAAAGTTCCAAAAAAATAAAAATTAAAATCCTGTGCAAAGTACCAAAATGATAATTATGTATATAAACCTATCAGTGTACACTGACACACAGAGCCCAGGCAGGGCATAGTTAAAGTGTTGAGTAATATAGAGGGATTGGAAAATAAAAGAACTTGGAAAAAAGATCTGAAAGATCTAAGAGTTACACCCACACACAACATTTTCTTTCAAGCCATTGCCTTTGGTTTTAAACATCTTTTCATCAAATGAAAATAAACTCAGGTGGCAGATACAGGCCAAGTCCACTATTTCAGGGTCTCCACATAGCATCCTCCTAGAGGTGCTTCTCAACTTAAAAATAGTGCTCACGTCCAAAGCTTGGCAGAATAGAACTCAGAGGCCAAGACCATGAACCAGACTGGAGAGTAAGATAAATGGAGTGTAGGCAGATCTGAGAAGATGATACCACCATGGTGTTTTAGTACAGTGGCAATTCAGGACCATGGACAGGGATATGTGGCCCTCTACTTCAGATCGTTTGCTTTTACAGAAAAGCATATTTTATTGTGTATCAGGCAGGAGTGGCTGGAGTGACAGCACAGACACAGTTCAGGGGGCAACTACAGAGGCCAATGTGGCATCCACAGAGCCCAGGAGGAGGCACGGTAAAGGTCTTAATATCAGGTATCCAAAAGTCACACTTGGGGAAAGGAAAAGTCAAATCTGAGGACAAAAAGGATTGAGGTATAAGCTGAGGCTGAATAAAATAGAAAAGGGAAAGCATTCAGACTTGAGAACTAGAAACAGCACTTTGAAGTGAAGAAGCAGGCAAGCATATGCCAACAACAAGGCACAGAGAGTAAGGTCTTCCTGCCCTTTGATCTGATTCAATTCAATTCGATTCAAATTCAAAAGTACTCCATGCATGCCAATAATAGTGAGATAATCATTTTAAACAATGATCCTGTGTGGATAGATAAGAGCTAACATTTGCAGTGCTTACAGTCATGAGCACCATTAATTGGAGGCCACTGACTGGAGGTCACATCTGTGACCTAGGTCCTCTGGAGCCCTCATGGTCTTGACATTTTGGAAGCAAGTAACTTAATTCACTACTGATTATTTTGCACTAACCCAGAGAACCAGAGAAGATTTTTTTTTTTTTTTAATGAAAAGAAAGTGAGGTAACTGGGGAACAGGAAAAACTGAAAAGATCTGACATGATTATTCCCATCCTTATGTGAGGAATTTCATTTTAACTTTTTCTCTCAAGACAAAAAATGACTTTATATGAACCTGCTTTAGGAAGAAAACCACAAATGTGTGTGTGTGTGTGTGTGTGTGTGTACACATGCATATAAGTTGAGAAGACCTTTTTGTCTTGATTTTATCCAAAATAGATAAAGGGATGCCAAAACAATTGGGAAAAATAAACAAGTAAGCGGAGTATATAGGATAAAGTTTTTTTTTTTTCCATTCAAGAAGAAAATCACCTCTTACTTAAGGGTAAAAACAGAATCCTTATAATCTCTTATTACATATTTTTAAATATTTCATTTTATTTATTTACTTGGCTGCACTGAGTCTTAGTTGCATCATGCAAACTCCTAGCTGTGGCATGTTCCCCAACTGGACCAGTTCCCCAACCCAGGCCCCCTGCACAGGGAGCTTGGAGTCCCAGCCACTGGACCACCAGGGAAGTACCTTTAAATAATTTAAATAAAGGGCAGTCTTAAAGAAACAAACCAAGCATATAAGAGGTAAGATGCTTATCATCAGAGACTCTTCCCTCAGAGACTGACAATGCTGGCCAATTAAGTGGAAAGTAGAAGTTCAAGAGTTTGGCAAATGAGCAAGCAAAAATAGTAATGGACCATATACCCACTTTATTTTGCTACATCACCTGCATAATTATCATGGATGCAACTAAATTGTGGTACTGACATAAGTTCATTGATCTCAGTGGATCTGGTATGATGTGACTATGTGGATGTGTTCAAACTTGTTCAATGCTCCATGTGTACTTTTGCCAAACTTGTGCTTTGTTGGTTACAGGATAACTTTCTAGATTAGAGACTCATTCTCTGGTCAGAGATATAGACGAAACTATACTACTGTTTAACACAGTCAGGTCTTGCCTAATAACTAGGACTATCAAGAAACAAGCCTGGACCATCATGATTTTCATTCTGACCATGCAATGATTAGGGCCTTGGAGCTAACTCCTAGAATAGAGATCAACTAACTGTATCTATAAAGGGCCATAGTGTAAATATTTTTAGACCTTTGTAGGCCCTATATTCTTCTCCAGCACATATTCTCCTTCACTAAAAAAAAAGTTTAAACAACAATTTTAAAATATTTAAAAAAAAATTTCTTAAATAGACAACAAGCCAGATTTGACCCATGGGAAATAGTTTGTCAAATTCTGCCAGGAAAAATGTTAGAAGATTAGAGTTACTTGGCCTAAATAAAAGTACTGGGATGAGGGTCTATCAATGAAAACCAGGGAAATATAAATAACTTTCTAAAGATGGCCAACTCCTTTTTTCAAAGGAATGATAAAGCCATGCTATATATGTTTTGTTTTTGACACTGTCCTTTGGAAAGGAATATATGTCCATTCCATATGAGCAGTAACGTTTATAGCAGTGTTTATTGCAAAGATTGAGGAGCAAATTAATAAGACAGACTCAGGTGGAGTATCATTATCCTCCTTGATTTTCTTCCTCACAGTAGAGCCATTTAAGCAACAATTCAAGAGAAGAAACTTTTTTCTATGTGGAGAAAATCTGTATGTGTATCATCAGTCTGCATTATTCGCTCAGTCATATGCAACTCTTTGCAACTCCATGGACTGTAGCCCACCAGGCTCCTCTGTCCATGGGATTTTCCAGGCAAGAATACTGGAGTGGGTTGCCATTTCCTTCTCCAGGGGATCTTCCTGATCCAGGGATCAAACCCGGGTCTTCCGCATTACAGGCAGACTGTTTACCATCTGAGTATAAGTGTGTGTGTTTAATATAGGAAACAGATAAAATATATGTCTATATATATGTAAATATATATACATACACACCTATAATAATGAATGTATAAAATATGTATACATATAATTATATTTACATATTTTCTCTAGTTCACAGTTCCCACATTTGCAGAATACAGCTTTCATATATAATTTCAAAAATGGTCATTGCACAGCCATCTAGTTTTGCAATCAGTGCCTCCCACCCCATAAGGTACCAGACATACTCATTCATGCAGCGAAGAGGTCTTCCAGTGCCACACTGTAGAACAGTATTCCTATCTGGAGTGAAGAAACTTCTTCACTTGCCTGTCAACCATTGCCAAGGTACACCTTGCTTGTGTGCTAAGTCTCTTTAGTCATGACTGACTCTGCGATCCTATGGACGGCAGCCCACCAGACTCCTCTGTCCATGGGATTCTCCAGGCACGAATACTGGAGTGGGTTCCCCTGCCCTCCTCCAGGGAATATTCCTGAACCAGGGATTGAACCCACGTCTCTTACATCTACCTGCATTGGCAGGCGGGTTCTTTACTGCCAGCACCCCCTGGGAAGCAATGTACTCCTTAACTGTTTCTAATTAATCAATCTGCTGCTCCTCTTAGGGGAGGAAGTTTTTCATAAATGTTTGCATTTAAACTTATTATCAAAGACAGCCTGCTACAGACTGTGACACTGCTTGCTACAAATGGATCCCATATGTGCTAATTACTGTACAGAACACAGAAGCTATAGAGAGATTAGGGTAATGACTTGGATGGATGAACAAATAGGTCAGCAAGAGATGAGGGAACTGATTTGTCTAATATTAGAACCAAGTCCTACAAACCCCCTGCAGTTGCTTCTGCAGCTTTAGAAGTTTAGAAGTATGATTTTAAACGTTCCAAGTTTTGATTTTCAAGTGATGTGTCTCTGGGGAATTACAGGAGATATAAAAACACACTATTTAATAATAATGCATTCCTGGGGGTTTATGATTCATTGAAAGATTCTCTCAGTTCAGTCGCTCAGTTGTGTCTGACTCTTTGCAATCCCATGGACTACAGCACTCCAGGCTTCCCTGTCCATCACCAACTCCCGGAGCTTACTCACGATCATGTCCATTGAGTCAGTGATGCCATCCAACCATCTCATCCTCTGTCATCCCCTTCTCCTGCCGCCTTCAATCTTTCCCAGCATCAGGGTCTTTTCTAGTGAGTCAGTTCTTTGAATCAGGTGGCCAAAGTATTGGGGTTTCAGCTTCAGCATCAGTCCTTCCAATGAATATTCAGGACTGATTTTCTTTAGGATAAACTGGTTGGATCTCCTTGCAGTCCAAGGGACTCTCGAGAGTCTTTTCCAACACCACAGTTCAAAAGCATCAATTCTTCAGCATTCGGCTTTCTTCACATTCCAACTCTCACATCCATACATGACTACTGGAAAAAATATAGCTTTGACTAAACAGACCTTTGTTCGCAAAGTAATGTCTCTGCTTTTTAATATGCCGTCTAGGTTGGTCATAGCTTTTCTTCCAAGGAACAAGCGTCTTTTAATTTCATGGCTGCAATCACCATCTGCAGTGATTTTGGAGCCCAAAAAAATAAAGGCTCTCACTGTTTCCATTGTTTCCCATCTAATTGCCATGAAGTGATTGGACTGGATGCCATGACCTTAGTTTTCTGAATTTGAGCTTTAAGCCAACTTTTTCACTTTTCTCTTTCATTTTCATCAAGATGCTCTTCAGTTCTTCACTTTCTGCCAAAAGGGTGGTGCCATCTGCATATCTGAGGTTATTGATATTTCTCCTAGCAATCTTGATTCCAGCTTGTGTTTCTTCTAGCCCAGCATTTCTCATGATGTACTCTGCATATAAGTTAAATAAGCAGGGTGACAATATGCAGCCTTAATGTCCTCCTTTCCCTATTTTGAACCTGTCTGTTGTTCCATGTCCAGTTCTAATTTCTGCTTCTTGACCTGCATTAAGATTTCTCAGGAGGCAGGTCAGGTGGTCTGGTATTCCCATCTCTTAAAGAATTTTCCACAATTTGTTGTGATCCACACAGTCAAACACTTTGGCATAGTCAATAAAGCAGAAGTAGATTTTTTTTTTTTCTGGAACTCTCTTGCTTTTTCAATGATCCAACGGATGTTAGCAATTTGACCTCAGGTTTCTCTGCCTTTTCTAAATCCAGCTTGAACATCTGGAAGTTCATGGCTCATGTACTGTTCAAGCCTGGCTTGGAGAATTTTGAGCATTACTTTGCTAGTATGTGGAACATTCTTCAGCATTGCCTTTCTTTGGGATTGGAATGAAAACTGACTTTTTCCAGTCCTGTGGCCACTGCTGAGTTTTCCAAATTTGCTGGCATATTGAGTGCAGCACTTTCACAGCATCATTTTTTAGGATTTGAAAGAGCTCAACTGGAATTCCATTCCCTCTACTAGCTTTGTTTGTAGTGATGCTTCCTAAGGCCCACTTGACTTCACATTCCAGGATGTCTGGCTCTAGGTGAGTGATCACACCCTCATGGTATCTGGGTCATGAAGATCTTTTTCATATAGTTCTTCTGTGTATTCTTGCCACCTCTTCTTAATATCTTCTGCTTCTCTTAGGTCCATACCATTTCTGTCCTTTATTGAACCCATCTTTGCATGAAATGTTCCCTTGGTATCTCTAATTTTCTTGAAGAGACCTCTAGTCTTTCCCATTCTGTTATTTTCCTCTATTTCTTTGCATTGATTGCTGAGGAAGGCTTTTTTATCTCTCCTTGCTATTCTTTGGAACTCTGCATTCAAATGGGTATATCTTTCCTTTTCTCCTTTACCTTTAGCTTCTCTTCTTTTCTCAGCTATTTATAAGGCCTCCTCAAGCAACCATTTTGCCTTTTTGCATTTCTTTTTCTTGGGGATGATCTTGATCACTGCCTTCTGTACAATGTCATGAACCTCCGTTCATAGTTCTTCAGGCACTGTCTATCATATCTAATCTCTTGAATCTATTTTTCACTTCCACTGTATAATCATAAGGGATTTAAGTCATACCTGAATGGTCTGGCGTTTTTCCCTACTTTCTTTAAGTTAAGTTTGAATTTGGCAATAAGGAGTTCATGATCTGAGCCACAGTCAGCTCCTGCTCTAGTTTTTGCTGACTGTATAGAGCTTCTCCATCTTTGGCTGCAAAGAATATAATCAATCTGATTTCAGTGTTGACCATCTGGTGATGTCCATGTGAAGAGTCTTCTCTTGTGTTGTTGGAAGAGGGTGTTTGCTATGACCAGTGCATTTTCTTGGCAAAACTTTGTTAGCCTTTGCCCTGCTTAATTTTGTACTCCATGGCCAAATTTGCCTGTTACTCCAGGTATCTCTTGACTTCTTACTTTACCATTCTGTAAAGCTTTCATGATTTCCCAAATATCTACCACGTAAAAGCTGTACACGTGAAAATCCTCAGCAACTGCATGGGTTGCAGTTATGAACAAATATCAAAATATAACAGAAAGATCTCCCTTCATAACATTTATCAACAGATTGGAATTTATGATTTGAGTAGATAATATAAAATGATAAGCAAGCAGCCAACACAGAGGGTTGGCTGCTGATTTAGGAGTCCAGGGACACAGACTTTTAGTTCTTCTCTGCCTGATAGGACTTTGTGAATTTAACACATTGAATCCCTCAGAGCCTCATTTTTCTCTTTATAAAACTGATTTCATGTGCTAGGATCTATACCTTAGTTAATGCTAACATTATCTAAAAGAAGGAAGAGGAAAAGATTCTTTATTGTGCATTTCTTCCTGCCGTTTGAATGCACCCTTCTCAATTTTTTTCCCACAAAAACAAAAATACCAGTTTCAGTGATAGAATGAGAAGGACCATTAGTTAAAAAAACAAAACAAAAGCTAAGCTACTGGGCAATATGATCTAACACTTGTATAATTTCCTTTAACAACCATGGACCACCTCTGTATGTGCCACCCAGACATCTCACCAGTATGGTAAGAATTAGTTCAAGGAGCTTAAATGAGACCAATTTTTACCACAATAGGAAAAATTAAAGGTTATTCACATTATTGGATGTAGCAGAGCCCTACTGAATCAAAACCAGCATTTAGATATGTCTGGACCAGACTTCTATCTTGTTTTTCTACTTTTCTTTTCTCCTCTGCCATCTCTGACACCTGCATAGTCCCCCTTCCTCCCTTTGGGAGGAAGGGGGAAGCCAAAGATGGAAGAAACAGTAAGTTCTGTGTCTTGGATACTTGTCCCCAGACTCCACTACATTTGTTCTTATTGGAGCCCTCCAGAAAGAAAAGTTACCAAAAATTCCAAGGAATGTATTATATGGCACTCTAGGAGCTAGGAGAACACAGCTTGAGATAATCCACGAAGAGGGGTATCCTCCACTTGTCTTTTCACAGATCAGCATGACTTGGCATCACCAGCAATAGAAAATATAGGGCTGCTTTGGTGCCTCCAGATTTGGCAGCTCTGAAAGCAATGAAAGACGACACCTTCAATAGATTCTACCTTATACTGGACAGAGGCAGCAGTGCCAGGCACAACTTTCAGGGGCTTCCCTTCCTGGAAAACACATTAACCAGATAACCAGAACCCCAGAGCATTTGAGAGGACTTCCTAAGCTGATGTGAAACATGCCCTAAGAATTCAAAGGGATTCTGGAAGTCCAGTGATAGTTGTTGGGGTCAGGAATGTGAAATTTGATTGATCCCTTATTTAACTCCAGGTTTCCCTGATGGCTCAAATGGCAAAGAAACTGCCTGCAATGCAGGAGACCTGGATTTGATCCATGGGTTGGGAAGATGCCCTGAAGGAGGAATGGCCATCCTCTTGCCTGGAGAATTCCATGGAAAGAGGAGCCTGGAGGGTTACAGTCCAAGGGGAAACAATGATTTGGACACAACTAAATGATTAACATTTAACTAACTAATTTAACTCTATTTGTTATACACACAGGCTTGTGAAGACAGAAATTTGGCATATGTGGATTTTCTGGTAAAATCCAGATTTCAAAAAACTGTGGAAATGTATAAATTTCATCTTTAAATTATATGTCCTATTTGGGAGCAGAAATATAGTTGACATATTCATATATTACTATCAAGAAGTGTTGGGAAGAACCCTTGCTAAAAGAAAAAATCATTTTTAGAGATTGCTGAAATTCCACTATAAATAAGGTATCCCTTTTTGTTAAGCACTGCTGTCTGAGAGCAGATCTGTTTCTTTATCAGATGAAAAGAAGATGGAAAGGGAGTTAAGGGAGTAGGGAAGAAGTAAAAACGAGAGGAAACAGTGAAGAAAATGTCTTGTGCCTCACAGTGTTAACTCATGCTGCTCCTTGGGCTGGAAGGGGGAGGAAATGGCCCTTTAAGTCTCAGCTTCAGTCTGCCACTCCCCTGTGTGTCTCTGAGCAGTTTCTAGGTATGCTGGTGAGATGCGTAGCATGGTTTGGTGAAAGGATCACTGGACTTAGGAACAGAATACCTGGTTTTAGACCTGCATCTCTAACTACAGCTCTTGGAATTGGGGTGGGGGTGGGGTGGAAGGTGAGTGGCCATGATTTGTAGCATTTGACAGTTTCTGTGAGGTATATGTTCCCAACATGACCCATTTCAAGCTATCAGCATGATATCAGTGAATGTGGAATTGTGCAGAGATGAAAAGCGGCACAATATCGTATGTCACCATACTGATACAATATGTGTAAACAGTAATCCCAAGAACATAGATGACAATAGAATGTGGAAAAATAATTAGGAAATGATAAGTTCTAAATATTTCTTATCTCTGTGTGTGTGTGTTCAATACAGCTAAATTTTACTCAATCACCACTGTGGGTCAGACTTTTTTTAACTGAGGTCTAATTGATATAAAATAAAAAGCACATGTGTAAAGTGTACAACTTGATAATTTTTGATATATTTATGTACCCATGAAACCATCAATAGAATATCCATCACCCGCCAAACTTCCCTTGTACCCTTTTGTAATCCCTTCCTTCTGCCCCTCCCATCCTTACTCTGTTCCTCAGGCAATCAATGATAACTGCTGCCACTATAATTTGGATTTTCTAGAACTTTATATGGGTAGAATCATACAATGTATACCCTTTCATTATGATACTTCTCTCAGAGACTAATTATTTTGAGATTCACCCATATTGTACATATCAATAACTTATCCTTTTCACTGCTGAGCCAAATTCATCATATGAACATACTATAATTTGTTTATCCATCTACCTACTGATTGATATTGGGGTTGTTTCTATCTCCAAATTCAGTGATGCTCATTTCATTTAAAAAATTTATTTTCTCTCTTTGGGTTTTATTTCTATTGCTATGTATTCAATTTCACCAACTTCCTAACGTCTGTATTTGAACTTAAATGTTGAGCACATGGAATATAGCTAAAATAAATAAGTTTTATAGTCTTTCTGCCAATTATGAACTCTGTATGTTCTGAGTTGGTTTTAATTGATTAATTTTTCTTTCTCCGGCTCCTGTTTTCCTAATTCTTTGCAATCCTGTAATCTTGGGTTAGACATTCTGAATTTTACTTTGTTGAGTGCAGCATATTGATGTACTCCTGTACATCTTCTTAAGCTTTTTCTGAGATGTGCTGCTGCTGCTAAGTCGCTTCAGTCGTGTCCGGCTCTGTGCGACCCCATAGATGGCAGCCCACCAGGCTCCCCCGTCCCTGGGATTCTCCAGGCAAGAACACTGGAGTGGGTTTCCATTTCCTTCTCCAATGTATGAAAGTGAAAAGTGAAAGTGAAGTCGCTCAGTTGTGTCTGACTCTTAGCAACCCCATGGACTGCAGCCTACCAGGCTCCTCTGCCCATGGGATTTTCCAGGCAAAAGTACTGGAGTGGAGTGCCATTGCCTTCTCCGTTCTGAGATGTAGTTATTTGAAAATGGTTTGTTCCTTTTGGGCCTCAATTTTCAGGGTTTTTAAGGTGAGGCCAGAGCAGTGTTTTGTCTAGATTTGAATGCTCCCTAGTACCAAGACAAGGCCTTTCTGAGTATTTTATCCAAATTTTGAGTTTTTCCAGCTGTGGGAACAGGCACTATTTCAGATCATGTGTGAGCACAGACTACTATTTCCTGTAATCCTTTCAGATAGTTGTTTCTCCAGAATCAAATTATTTTCTTAGATGCATGTACTGGTTGGTACTCTGCATAATATTCCAGTGGGACCCTATCCAGAGTTCTAAGATGCTCTCTCCCTGCAGGTCTCTCCCCTGGTATTGGCCTGAGAACTGGAGCTCCCTTGCTATCTATCCCTGGACCCTCAGGTCTGTCTCCTCAGCTCAGCGAGTCCTGGGCTCTCCTGGCATGCTCCCTCTCTGCTCCATGGCTGCGAAGCTTCTCAGGGCAGTAAGCTGGGGCCACTTGCAGGCTTCTTTTCATTTGTTTCTCATCCCTTGGGGATCACTGTCTTCTGTTACCAGATGCCCAATGTCCAGAAAACTGCTATTTCATATTTTTGTCTAAGTTTAAAAAAAATTGTTTTTCATGTGTGTGCTAAGTCACTTCAGTCACGTCCAACTCTTTGAGACCCCACCAGACTCCTCTGTCCATGGGATTCTCCAGGCAAGAATACTGGAGTGGATTGCTATGCCCTCCTCCAGGGGATCTTCCTGACCCAGGGATTGAACTCATGTCTTTTACATCTCCTGCATTGGCAGGTGCGTTTTTTACCACTAGCGCCACATGGGACAAGTCAATCCATTTCCTGTTACTTCATCTTGACTGGAAGCAGAGTAATTATCTTTATTTTCAGTATATTTCATTGTAAGTTTATACAGTTTAATTTTTAATAATATAAATCAATATTTTAATTTTTAATATGTAAGTCAACTGGCTCACAAAATTCTTGATAACTTAACAGTTGGTTCTTACCCAGTCAGTATAAGCTGCCTCTAGTAAACCTCTGAGTTCACTTTCTACATCATCCAACAGGAGACTATTTTATGCAATTAAAGATTACTTCTCATTTATTAAGTCTAAATTCCATGGCCTGAAGAACTGCTCTGGTCAGATTTATTCAATAATCTTAAAGAACAAAGCAATAAAATAAAATTAATAAATTCTTTAAGATTCAGCCCCAGGATTAGCCTACTGTATTACTCTCTTCTTTTTATTCAATGGAGTCTCTTGCTTTGATGCAGGCCAAGGCACCACTCTAGCTCAGGCCTTTGTCATTTTTAAGAAATCATATTATTTGTATTTAGTCAGGGTATTTCTGCTTTTAGTCATATTTGTCTTCAATTCTCTTCTCCACAACATCAGGGCGACCTGTGTTCTAAAATCAGGTTTGGGACCTCCCTGGTGGTCCAGTGGCTAAGACTCTGAGCTCCAATGCAGGAGGCCTGGGTTTGATTTCTGGTTGGGGAACTGGATCCCACATACTGAGACAAAACATCCCAAATGCTGCAACTAAAAGAGCCCATGTGCTGCAACCAAGATTGAAGATTCTGCCTTGGGGGTTTCGCTGGTGGTTCAGTGGTTGCCCACATGGCATAGGGCAACTAAGCCCATGGGCTATAATTACTGAGCCTGTGCTCTGGAGCCCATAAGCTGCAACTACTGACCCCACATGCAGCAACTACTGAAGCCCATGTGCCCTAGAGTCCATGCTCCAAAACAACCCACTGTGATGAGAAGCCCTCACACTGCAACTAGAGAACGGCCCCTGCTCGCTGCAATTAGAGAAAAGCCCTGGTGCAATAGCAAAGACCAAGCATAGCCAAAAATGAAAAAAAAAAGAAAGAAAGATCCCACGTGCCACAACTAAGGCCCAGCACAGCCAAATAAAATAAATATCCAAAATAAATAAATAAAATCACAGGTTTGATCAAGTGTTTTCCCATTACCTGAAGAATGAAGTTCAAACTCCTTAGGCTGATACATAAGGCCTTTGCTATTAAAAAAAAAAAAAAAAAAAAAATATATATATATATATATATATATAACAAAGTAAATCACTGCCAAACCTTATTCCTCTCTGTATTATACATCCACATCCTTGTCATTTTTCCATGGAGGCATAGAGTGCTTTCCCGCCCTGACTTTTGACTTAGCCATGTGATTACTTTGACCGAAGGTATGTTAGGAATGTGGCATGAACAGAGGCTTGAAAGGAGCTTGCATGGTTGGGCTTGTGCTTCTGCCATCACTCTAAGAACATACCCTGATTGCCTTTGTCCCTGAAATCTGAGCCCAGAATGAGATATGTGGGTTAAGCAGACAAGCCTGAGGCAGAACTTCCTGGCCAACCACAGTCTAGATCAGTTGATCACCAGTTGACCTGCAGACTCAATGAACATGAAAATAAATGCTAATTATTGTAGACCACAAATATTTTGTAGTTATTATTCAGCAAAAGATGATAGATATAATAATTAATATTTTAGTCCTTATTCGATGCCATGAACTTTTACAACTATAAGCTCATTTAACTTTCCTAATAACCTAATAAACAGTCTTTCTTATATTGTTCGGATGGGAGAGCTGATATTTAATGAGCTTATGTTATTTGCTGATGTCTATAGACCACGTACGGAGAAGGCAATGGCAACCCACTCCAGTACTCTTGCCTGGAAAATCCCATGGACGGAGGAGCCTGGTAGGCTGCAGTTCATGGGGTTGCTAAGAGTCAGGCATGACTGAGTGACTTCACTTTCACTTTTCACTTTCATGCATTGGAGAAGGAAATGGCAACCCACTCCAGTGTTCTTGCCTGGCGAATCCCAGGGACAGGGGAGCCTGGTGGGCTGCCATCTATGGGATCACACAGAGTCGGACACTACTGAAGCAACTTGGCAACAGCAGCAGCATAGACCAAGTAAGTGTGGTGGATATGGGATATGAATTTGGATATATCTTTCCTCAGTTCACACCTTCATTTCCTACTGCTCCATCTATTTATTATATTTTCTGCTTTGACAATAACATATTCTAAAATATCACTTGTATCTCCAGCCTTTGCACGTTATACCCCATGAGGCACCTACTATATGGTTCTGCTGCTGCTGCTAAGTTGCTTCAGTCGTGTCCGACTCTGTGCGACCCCATAGACGGAAGCCCACCAGGCTCCCCCGTCCCTGGGATTCTCCAGGCAAGAACACTGGAGTGGGTTGCCATTTCTTTCTCCAATGCATGAAAGTGAAAAGTGAAAGTGAAGTCGCTCAGTTGTGTCCGACTCTTAGCGACCCCAAGGACTACAGCCTACCAGGCTCCTCTGCCCATGGGATTTTCCAGGCAATGGTAGACACTCAATAAATATTTATTGAATGGCTAATGGCCTGTCTGGAATGCCTGTTTTGTCTCCTAGGTAATTCATAAATAATTTTCAAAACCTGGCTTATAGATTACTTCTTTGTAAAGATTTTCCATCTCTCAGATAATTTTCTCCTTGTGCTTTGCACAGTCAAAAGTTTTACCTTTCATTTGCTGTTGTTGTTCAGTCGTCCTGTCACGTCTGACTCTTTGCAACCTCATGGACTGGAGCACCCCAGGCCTCCCTGTCCCTTACCATCTCCCAGAGTTTGCCCAAGTTCATGTACATTGCATCAGTGATGCCATCCAGCCATCTCATCCTCTGACGCCCTCTTTTGTCCTCAATCTTGCCCAGCATCAGGGACTTTTCCAATGAGTCAGCTGTTCACAACAGATGACCAAAACACTGGAGTTTCAGCTTCAGCATCAGTTCTTCCAATGAATATTCAGGGTTGATTTCCTTTAGGATTGACTGGTTTGATCTCCTTGCTGTCCAAGGGACTCTCAGGGGTCTTCTCCAGCACCACAGTTCAAAGGCATCAATTCTTCAGCATTCTGCCTTCTTTATGGTCCAGTTCTCACAACTGTATGTGACCACTGGGAAGGCCATAGCCTTGACTATATGGACCTTTGTCAGCAGAGTAATGTCTTTGTTTTTCAATACACAGTCTAGGTTTGTTATAACTTTTCTGCCAAAAAGAAAACATCTTCTGATTTCATGGCCATAGTCACCATCCGCAGTGATTTTAGAGCCCAAGAAGAGGAAATCTGTCACTACTTCCACCTTTCCCCCCTCTATCTGCCATGAAGTAATGGGGCCGGATGCCACGAACTTACTTTTTTTTAATATTTAGTTGTAAGCTTGCTCTTTCACACTCTTCCCTCACCTTCATCAAGAGGCTCTTTAGTTCCTCTTCACTTTCTGCCATTAGAGTGGTATCATCTGCATATCTGAGGTTGTTGATGTTTCTCCCACCTATCTTGATTCCAGCTTGTAACTCATCCAGCCTGGCATTTCTCATGATATGCTCAGAGTATAGATTAAACAAACAGGGTGACAGCAGACAGTACTGTCGTACTCCTTTCTCAACCTTGAACAGATCAGTTGTTCCATATAGGGTTCTAACTGTTGCTTCTTGACCCGCATACAGATTTCCCAGGAGACAGGTAAAGTGGTCTGGTATTCCCATCTCCATAAGAGCTTTCCACAATTTATTATGATCCACACAATCAAATGCTGTAGTCAAATGGTGTAGTTGATGAAACAGAGGTAGATGTTTTTCTGGAATTCCCTAGCTTTCTCTATGATTCAGCAAATGTTGGCAATTTGATCTCTGGTTCCTCTTCCTTTTCTAAGCCCAGCTTGAACATCTGGAAGTTCTTGGTTTGCATAATGCTGAAGCCTAGCATGCAAGATTTTAAGCATGACCTTACTAGCATGGGAGATGAGTGCGATTGTCCGATGGTTAGCACATTCTTTGATACTACCCTTGGGAATTGAGATGAGGATTGACCTTTTCCAGTTCTGTAGCCACTGCTGGGTGTTCCAGATTTGCTGACATATTGAATGCAACACCTTGATGGCATCCTCCTTTTGGGTTTTGAATAGTTCTACTGGAATTCCAACGCATTACCTCTCATACTAAATCGAAATTATTTTATGACACATTTGGCTTCCTGACCTTAAGATTTCTCAGTGTTAAGGTTCACAATAATTCATGTTGTATCCCTAGGGCTAGTCTGGGCACTTGCCTAATAAGTGTATGTTTTTATTCTAAGTGGTCTTTTTTTTAATCACCAAAATAGTATGCGATCTAAGCTTCCAGGAAATTCCAACAAATTTAAGCATCATGACTATCCAGCAATGCTATCCACATTCAAAAGCAGTAACTAAAGACTGATTTAAAACTAGTGTTTCAAGAGGTTCAGGAAACTCCTCACCTGCACCCTAGGACTCATCACCTCTCCTCCATGACCCTCCTGAAAAATCACTGCATCGAGCAGGATGTTATGAAGAGAAAGCACCATACTGTGAAGGGCATAGTTGCATGGGGGAGAAGATTGAAAAGCCTGTGTTTAGTTTCAAAGTTTTAGACTGGTTTTTCTTAACCAAAGCATTTGAAATACAGAGTTTTATAAGGAGAAATAAAATAACCCATGCTTTGAAGTACTTTTAAAATCACTTATTATGGACAGGGATCTAAGATGGTGACTGTGGAACCAGAAACCACCTCTACTCCTAATTCCTACCTGCAGAGAAAAGAGAAATCTATCAGGAGGTGGCTAATCCAGAACAATATATGAAACATCCCTTACAGAACAGATGGGCACTCTGGCTTTTTAAAAATGATAAAAGCAAAACTTGGCAAAAAGCAAACCTTCAACTGATCTCTAAGTTTGATACTCTTGAAGGCTTTTGGGCTCTGTACAACCATATCCAGTTGCCTAGTAATTTAATGTCCAGCTGTGAATACTCACTTTTTAAGGATGGAATTAAGCCTATGTGGGAAGATGAGAAAAACAAACAAGGAGGATGATAGCTATTTACACTGAACAAACAGCAGAGGTGAAGTGATCTCAATCGCTTTTGGCTACAGATGCTGCTGTGCCTTATTGAAGAATCTTTTGATGAGTACCGACTTCCCTGGTGGCTCAGACGGTAAAGCATCTGTCTACAACGTGGGAGACCTGGGTTCGATCCCTGGGTTGGGAAGATTCCCTGGAGAAGGAAATGGCAACCCACTCTGGTACTCTTGCCTTGAAAATCCCATGAATGGAGGAGCTTGGTGCAGGCTACTATCCATGGGGACGCAAAGAGTCGGGCACGACTGAGCGACTTCACTTTCACTTTTCACAGTGATAATATACGTGGTGCTGCTGTTAATGTTAGAGCTAAAGCTGATAAATAGCAATATGGACTCCTGACTGTGAAAAGAGAGACACTGTTACACATAATAGGGAGGGTAGACAATCAGATTGATTATATTCTTGGCAGCCAAAGATGGAGAAGCTCTATACAGTCAGCAGAAACAAGACCGGGAGCTGACTGTGGCTCAGATCATAAACTCCTTATTGCCAAATGCAGACTTAAATTGAAGAAACTAGGGAAAACCACTAGACCATTCAGGTGTGACCTAAATCAAATCCATTATGACTATACAGTGGAAGTGAGAAATAGATTTAAGGGACTAGATCTGATAGACAGAGTCCCTGATGAACTATGGATGGAGATTCATGACATTGTACAGGAGACAGGAATCAAGACCGTGCCTGCCAGGAGCCAGGGTGAGGACCTCCGCCCGTGGCAAAGGTCATGAGGAAGGAGGCTCGACATACGCAAAGGTGGGATCGAGCCTCAGGAGTCCCCCTGGAAATTCTCAAGCATCTACCCCCAAAACCAGAGTCTGCCTACTTTACTACTTTGTGCTCTCACCTACACCTCTGACTTTATGGGGGGCTGTCCCCCACCACCTCTTTCAGAGAAGGAGTTAACTTAGAGCTCCAGTTAATAATAATTCCTGGACGTGATAGGAGTGTTTCAACCTACAAACTCCTCTGAAGGTTCTCTAGCCTGCCTGACAGGCTTGTCCGGCCACATGTGATTGTTCACAGCCTCCCAACCGTGAGAGGCACAAAATGCTTTAAACCTTCTAAAAACAGATTCTTTTGAGAAGTCAGAAAATTATTAGTGTAGTATAGTGGGCTGATTAGAAATTGTATTGGTGAAGGGTTTTTCATTTGTTGAGCCAATGTTTACTGCTAAGTCTCCACATCCCCTGCCCTTATACACATTTGCCGGGGTCCAGCCCCGGCTGATCCAGGGTCTTCGAAGGAGAGACGGCTAGGCGGCCTATTCAAATGTTAATTAGATATAATAAAGAGGAATAGAATGAGGATAGCTCAGTAGGAAAATTCAGTGGAGAAAAGAAGCTGAGTGGCTTGGTTTACGCGGAAAATCAATATAACCCGTGACACCAGGTTAGCTCTGACCACGGAGGCCGCAGGCGCCCTCTCGAATAGCGGAAGGTGCCCCACCTTAGACACCTTCTCGAGTGGGTCTTAGAAGCCCAGGCAAATAAATGGTCGCAGAGGACATCCACGCTCCAGATGGACACTCAGCTAGAAGTTAAAGGGAAGAATGACATGGGGAGACCAAGCGTTGGTGAGCAAGGCCCATAGCTTTATTTTCAACAGGGGCTTTTATACCCTAAGTTACACATAGAGGACAATAGGGGATGCAAAGTCAGCAGTCTTTGATGCTTATCAAAAACCAGGGTTTCTTTCCTGCAGATTTATCGTATACAAATGGTTTAGGTGATTTACATCATCTTCTGGCCAGAGGCCTATTAACATTTTATGACTCTTGACAAGGACTTATCAACAAAGACTTATTTTCTCTAAGAGTAATTATTCTAAAGTTTGGCGCCATCTTCCGAAGATAAGATTACGTTCCTATAGGGTGGATGTGTAATGGGTTTACAAAGGAAAGAATTTACTACCTTAAGGGTCTAAAGTTACTAACACCAGGCCACTACTTATTTTTTCTACATACCAACTATATTAATTAATGCACATTCAAGGATACAATTCAGGGGATGTGAAAACTTGGCAACAAACATTGGCTCATCAATGAAATCTTTTACTAGTTTTATTCTGACAGCTTCTAATTCTCTGAGAGGCTCTAAGCTATTTGAATATCTTAAGCTTCCCGTGCCTCTGGAGGCTGGGAGACTGTAAACAATCGTATGCATAGCTGTAGGTGTCCGGGTAAACTTGTCAGGCGAGTTAGAGAGCCATCTGAGGGGTTTGGATTTAAACACTCCTAATTGCCCAGGAACTTTATTAATTGGAGCTATAAGTTAACTCTTTGACAGAGAGAGTGAGATGGTGGTGGGGGACAGCCCCCAGTAAAGTCAGAGGCGAGAGCACAAAGCAATAAAGTAGGCAGACTCTGGTTTTTGGGGGGTAGATGCTCGAGAATATCCGGGGGCACTCCCGAGGCTCGATCCCGCCTTTGCGTATGCCGAGCCCCCTTCCTCATGACCTTTGTCACGAGTGGAATGTCTCTCGCCGGCTCCCGGCACACATTAATGAATATATAGAAGAAATAAGTATTAACCTTTGATATTAATTATGTTAGACCTTAGGCTAAGCAAATTCTTTCCTTAATTAAAACACACTACACCCTCACCCTATAAGGATGTAACTTTATCTGGTGCCTTCGGAAGGTGGCGTTTGTTTTAAGAATAATCACCCCTGGATAAATAAGTATTCTGGTTGACTGACCGCTGTCACGAGGAGAGGGTCATAAGTTGTCAGCAGGCCCCCTGGCCAGAAGATGATGTAACACCCCTAAGACCTCTGTATACATTTGTATGAAGCACCTGACTTTAATAAAAGTCAGGACTGCTGACCCCACGTGACTTTTGTATAACATCTCAGTGTATAAAAACAGACCCTGGAAAAATAAAAAATGGGATCAGTTCCTCGAAAGACTGGTCTCCCCATGTCGTTCTTTCTCTCACCTTCTGGCTGAATCCCCATCTGGAACGTGGAGGCTTGTCAAGCCTACTAATTATGCCTGGGCTTCTAAGATCTGACTGGGGAGGCCTTAGTGTCTCCTCTCCTTTGGGAGAACGGGAGGACGCCTGTGGCCTACGTAGGTGACGTAAATTCCTTATTTTGGAATTTTATTAGCTTTCCACATAAACCAAGTTATTTAGCCTCTTTTCTCCACTGAATTTTCTCGCTGAGCTATCCTTATTCTATTACTCTTTATATCTCTAATTAATATTTAATTAAAGCTATCGTATTCTGATCGCTGAAGTCGTCTCTCCTTCGAATTTCCCTGGATCCACCGGGGCTGGACCCTGGCACATGCCCAAGAAAAACAAATGCAAAAAAGCAACATGGTTGTCTGAGGAGGCCTTAAAAATAGCTGAGAAAAGAAAAAGAGGAAAGATATACCCATTTGAATGCAGAGTTCCAAAGGATAGCAAGGAGAGATAAGAAAGCCTTCCTCAGTGATCAATGCAAAGAAATAGAGGAAAACAATAGAATGGGAAAGACTAGAGATTTCTTCAAGAAAATTAGAGATACCAAGGGAACATTTCATGCAAAGATGGGCTTAATAAAGGACAGAAATGGTAGGAACCTAACAAAAGCAGAAGATATTAAGAAGAGGTGGCAAGAATACACAGAAGAATTGTACAAAAAAGATCTTCATGACCCAGATAATCACGATGGTGTGATCACTCATACTCACCTAGAGCCAGACATCCTGGAATGTGAAGTCAAGTGGGCCTTAGGAAGCATCACTATGAACAAATCTAGTGGAGGTGATGAAATTCCAGTTGAGCTATTTCAAATCCTGAAAGATGATACTGTGAAAGTGCTGCACTCAATATGTCAGCAAATTTGGAAAACTCAGCAGTGGCCACAGGACTAGAAAAGGTCAGTTTTCATTCCAATCCCAAAGAAAGGCAATGCTAAAGAATGCTCAAACTACTGCACAATTGCACTCATCTCACACACTAGTAAAGTAATGCTCAGAATTCTCCAAGCCAGGCTTCAGCAATACGTGAACCATGAACTTCCAGATGTTCAAGCTGGTTTTAGAAAAGGCAGAGGAATCAGAGATCAAATTGCCAACATCCGCTGGATCATCAAAAAAGCAAGAGAGTTCCAAAAAAACATCTATCTCTGCTTTATTGACTATGCCAAAGCCTTTGACTGTGTGGATCACAATAAACTGTGGAAAATTCTGAAAGAGATGGGAATACCAGACCACCTGACCTGCCTCTTGAGAAGTCTGTATGCAGGTCAGGAAGCACCAGTTAGAACTGGACATGGAACAACAGACTGGTTCAAAATAGGAAAAGGAGCACATCAAGACTGTATATTGTCACCCTGCTTATTTAACTTATATGCAGAGTACATCATGAGAAATGCTGGGCTGGAGGAAGCACAAGCTGGAATCAAGATTGCCGGGAGAAATATCAATAACCTCAGATATGCAGATGACACCACCCTTATGGCAGAAAGTGAAGAACTAAAGAGCTTCTTGATGAAAGTTAAAGAGGAGAGTGAAAAAGTTGGCTTAAAACTCAACATTCAGAAAACTAAGATCATGGCATCCGGTCCCATCACTTCATGGCAAATAGATGGGTAAACAGTGGAAACAGTGTCAGACTTTTTTTGGCGGGGGGGGGTGGGGCTCCAAAATCTCTGCAGATGGTGATTGCAGCCATGAAATTAAAAGACGCTTACTCCTTGGAAGGAAAGTTATGACCAACCTAGACAGCATATTAAAAAGCAGAGACATTACTTTGTCAACAAAGGTCCGTCTAGTCAAGGCTATTGGAGAAGGAAATGGCTACTCACTCCAGTATTCTTGCCTTGAAAATCCCAGGGACGGGGAAGCCTGGTAGGCTGCAGTCCACGGGGTCGCTGAGAGTCGGACACAACTGAGCAACTTCACTTTCACTTTTCACTTTCATGCATTGGGGAAGGAAATGGCAACCCACTCCAGTGTTCTTGCCTGGAGAATCCCAGGGACGGGGGAGCCTGGTGTGCTGTTTATGGGTTCGCAGCAGTCAAGGCTATGGTTTTTCCAGTGGTCATGTATGGATGTGAGAGCTGGACTATAAAGAAGACTGAGCACAGAAGAATTGATGCTTTTGAACTGTGGTGTTGGAGAAGACTCTTTAGAGTCCCTTCGACTGCAAGGAGATCCAAACAGTCCATTCTGAAGGAGATCAGCCCTGGGATTTCTTTGGAAGGAATGATGCTAAAGCTGAAACTCCAATACTTTGGCCACTTGATGCAAAGAGCTGACTCATTTGAAAAGACCCTGATGCTGGGAAAGATTGGGGGCAGGAGGAGAAGGGGACAACAGAGGATGAGATGGTTGGATGGCATCACTGACTCAACGGACATGGGTTTGAGTGGACTCCAGGAGCTGGAGATGGACAGGGAAGCCTGGTGTGCTGCAGTTCATGGAGTCGCAAAGAGTTGGACATGACTGAGCGACTGAACTGAACTGAGACAAGGAAAGGTTAGAACTTCCTCCAAAGATAGCTGTCTCATGAAGGCACAGCTACTAAGAGTGGTTCCACCGTAAAAAGAAGGTGTGTTGTTTAAGACGACACCTTCCGAGTATTCTCATAGAAGACTGTGTCAAGCAATCAATATTTGGGAGCTGAACCAAAGCCTATTCAAAAGCACATTGGACTGCATTTAAATTTGATTTCCATCTAAATGATGTTAAGAATTAAGAGAAGCCTCAGTTACCTTTATCCTGTATTTCTGTGTTTATATTTTTTTTAAAAATTTTGACTAGAGTGTCCACTGTCCACTGGGGTTTCCCTGATAGCTCAGTTGGTAAAGAATCTGCCTGCAATGAGGAGACCCCAGTTCAATTCCTGGGTGGGGAAGATCCCCTGGAGAATGGATAGGCTACCCACTCCAGTATTCTGGCCTGGAGAAATCCATGGACTGTATAGTCCATGGAGTCACAAACAGTGGGACACAACTGAGCGACTTTCACTAGGTCTACATCACTAGGTCCACTGTCCTTAAAGAATTCGAGTAGGCATCATCTCCAGAATCCATAATGTTCCTGGCCCATTCTGTAATAGCTTAATTAACCATTACAAACACATTTGATTCATCTATAATAGTAAAAAAAAAAAAAAGACTTTGCATTTCTGTGCCTTACAAGAGAACAATTCTGTTTATATTCCATTGTATGCAGGAACACATTTTGCTAGTTTGAAAGAATATGATGCTCACAGTTTTCTAGCAATTCTGTTTCTTTTTACAGAATTGTCTGTGTTGTACTCTTGCTGATGGCTGCTAGATTTTGTTTCCCTACTTGATAACATTGATGATTCTAATGATAACATTAGTGATTAGTGATAACATGTTAGTGATAGTTAATGTTAGCGATGTTAGTTAATGTTAGTGATAACATTAGTGATTTCAGTTTTTCATTTGTTTTGCTTTTCTTTTTTATTCCCGTATGTAACATTAGTGAAGCGTACAGGAATATGACACAAAGGTGAAATAAACATTAATCTGTGCATTCTTTGGTAACTTTGTTTGTTTTTTGTAACTACAAAGCCTTGCTACAAATTTATGCATTTCTTTCAAATCAGTGATCTGTTTGTGTGATTTTCTAGACAAAATTGTGGATTATTAAAAAAAAATGATAATTACATTCCTAATTAGAATTGTCATGCTCAGTCACTTCAGTCGCATCCAATGCTTTGTGATCCCGTGTACTGTAGCTCACCAGGTTCTTCTGTCTGTGGGATTTTTCAGGCAAGAATACTGGAGTGGGTTGCCAAGCCCTCCTCCAGAGGATCTTCCTGACCCAGGGATTTGAACCTGAGGCCCCTCGTCTCCTGCACTGCAGGTGGATTCTTTACCACTGAGCCATCAGGGAAGCCCCAATTAGAATTAGTATCTCTGTTTTTGTATCTTTATGCTGTATTTTAACACTTTGTACTACATAGGTTATTTTGCTTTGGTTAAAAAATAGCTCAAGTAGAAAAGCGGTTCCACCCACATTAAGATAATGTACAAAAGTGTAAACAAAATGTGTACCATGAATTGTCTTTTAGACAATAAATAAATAAATCACTTAAGATAGAACTCGCAGAAAAGACTCCCTGGATAGTACTTTAATAAAGAACTTTTATTAAAGTGTAACCACTAGATGTCAGCACTTATGAACGGCAATCCTGCCCACAGGTTCTGAGGTCCATTTCATTTTTTTTTTTCTTTATGATTGATGAAAAAAGATAATTGGTAAATAAATAAAATGTTTGCTTCAAATACATAAAACACTATATTTAGAAAATAATAAATTCAATTATGACAATTCTCAAAACAAGAACAAAATCTCAATTTAAGTGACCAGTTTGCAGACCCTGGAGGTTCACAAACTGGCACTTTGCCAAGGCAGGACCAGGACAAAATTCTAAGTGCAAGGATTCTCCACAAGCAATACCGAATCATCTCAATCAAATAAGTGGAGTCTGAATCTGTCTTTGGGATTTCCTTCAGGTCATGAGAGCAAGATGTTCTTCATGAAAGAACCACGCTAGTTATGGTCCTGCACACGTGCTGCCTGTGTAGCTTTTTGGCACCTGCCCAACTATTTTCAGTCTCTTCTTTTAGATTTAGGTCATGGAATCACTGAGTTCCCTAGTGCACCTCTTTTGCTGCATAGTCAACAAAACAAACCAAAAATCACTGCACCAACAGAATGCTTAAAATGTAACAGTTGTTTGCTTGTTTTTCCTAGAATATAAAAATCCCTCTTGGGCTACTTCTAAACAGCAAAACCAAGTGAGAAGCACCAAGAGAAAGGAGCACGGCAAAGGTGTGTCGACTGGGCGGGGTCTGTGAGCCTGGATGAAAGTACTGCAAGTCTAATTAGCTGCTTAATGAACCATTATTAAGCTGTCTGGGGTTGAGTGAGGAATGTACACACTTGGCTCAGCTGACTGGCATCATTTTGCTCCGAGTCTGAAATGAAACAATAGAATGTGTTAGGCCATTAGATATTTTCATAGATAGCCTCAGAGATCTCTTCTGTAACAGTTCTACAATATGCGAGGCTCTATAATACAGCTAGTCTGTTGCATCACCTGAATTTAGTTTTAAGAAAATAAAAAAGGCTTTTCTCACTTAAAAATAAAAACATGGCAAAAATCATACCACAGAATTAACGTTTCTATTGAGCATGTCTTATGACAGAGAAGGAAAATAAGGCACTAATCCTGTTTTCCATTTTCCCCAGCCTCACCATTTTGTTTGCATGCTCTGAGAATTTTGTCCCCGACTATTAGTTAAATTATTGTTATACACCAAGATTTTCTTTTAGTGATTATAAGATTTAGATTCTGCCTTCTAAGTATAATTACCAGAGTGATTTGAACTTAATTCTGTGTTTAAGTGGGTTCAATGTATATTGGCAGGTCTTTCCTACACAACTTGACCATACGTTTTCCTTTACATTTTAAAGACGAAGAAAAAAATTCTTAGAGTGCTTTTGTTTACTTGTTTTAGTAAATACTATATGGACAGTTAGAGATAGAATTTGGGTTATTTGACATTCTTTTCTTGCTTTGTAGAGTCCTTATTTTCTTTAATCTAGAATCAAAGAAATTTTGTAAAGTTTTGTTCTTCCAAAGTGTGCTCTTCATCCTCTAGTCCATTCTGGTTTTGTTCTAGCATTTTTGCACAGGTTTCATAGGAGTGTTTCTTGCAATTTGCTGAAAAAATAGTGTGGTAGAACCATCTTAATGCATGTCTTTACTCACTTGGGGACCTCTGAATCACTACCTTAGAATACAAAGGTAGAGGTTTCATTTTGATGCTTTTTATCCTATAATCAACCAGTCCCCTTGTTGCCTAAGGGTGGAGGGGTGGATGGGGTTAAAAGCTTCTGGCTGAAAGAAGCCACGGTGTTATAGCTTTATGTTAAAAAAAAGAAACTCCACCCCTGTCCAGGTATGCCAAATTGTGAAGAGTATTTTATTGTTCTTATTCAGTGGAATGTCCTTGGGTATTGGCTTTTTCTCTACTTTAAGGATGAGTCAAAATTTGGTTAAATACACACACTACTATATATATAAAATGGGTAACCAACAATGGGTATAGCACAGGGAACTAACCTTAATATTAAAAGAAGAATTATTTATTTGGCTGTGCTGGGTCATTGTTGCTGCACAGGCTTTTCTCTAGTTGCAGAGAGCTGGGGCTACTCTAGTTGCAGAGAACAGGCTTCTCATTGGGGTGGCCTCTCCTGTTGCAGAACACACAAGAGCTTTAGGGTGTGCGGGCTTCAGGAGCTGTAGCACCTGGGTCAGTAGTTGCAGCTCCCAGGCTCTAGAGCACAGGCTCAGTAGTTGTCGCGCACAGGCTTAGTTGCCCTATGCATGTGGGATCTTACCAGACCAGGCATAAAACCTTTGTCTCCTGCTTTGGCAAGTGGATTCTTTACCACTGAGCCATTAGGAAGCCCTAACCTCTATAGATTTTATAATAATCAATAAGGGAAAAGATCTGAAAAAGAGTACATATACATACATGCATATATATGTACACATACATATGAATAATTGTGCTGTACATCTGAAATTAACAGGACATTGTAAATCAACTATACTTCAATAAAAACAATAACAATGACAACAAACAAAACCCCAAAGACTTTAGTTAAGAAATCAGGTCAGTGTGACACTGACTGGTTAACCATTTCGTTTTCCCTTCTTTCCTTCCTTTCCCTCCCTCCGTTCCTCCCTCCTTTCTTTCTTTCCTGATCCTTTTTCATCCCATCATTTTTGTTCCTTTGCAGCAAATTTGACTTCCAACATAGACTCCTCTCTCTCTTATACTTCAGAGCCCTCTTGCCCTGATTAAGAATCCAGGTTGTTTAGTCACTAAGCCATGTCGGGCTCTTTTGTGACCCCATGGACTATAGCCCACTGGGCTTTTCTGTCCATGGGATTTCCCAGGCAATAATACTGGAGTGGGGTGCCATTTCGTTCTCCAGGGGATCTTCCCAATCCTGAATCCATATCTCCTGAGCGACTCAACTGAACTGAGGGACCACAGGGTCTGTTACAACTGATCATCTGCACTGGAGAAAGGGCTCCAGGCAGCTTGGTCTCTGCTGTTCTTGCTACCACCCATGCTTTTAGTCATGCACTTTCAAAATGGGGGTACAGGGAATCCCCTGGCAGTCCCATGGTTAGGACTCTGTGCTTCCACTGCCGAGGGTGCTGGGTTGTGTCCCTTGCCCAGGAACTAAGACCCTGCAAGCCACTTGGTGCGGCCAAAAATTTTTTTAAATGGGGGTACACTGGGCAGCTGAATATCTTGATTTACTTCTGATAATAACTACAAATGACCAAAAGTATTGGAATGCTTTGTTGATGCTATGGAAAAGTATATACCAAACTAGTATCTCTGAAAATTCTACTTGGTACATTATGTCCTCTATCCTGTTCTAAACTTGTTTCATTTCAATAACTTTAAGATTAAAGTTTAGAAAATTAAGCAGCTTTAATATTTCAGAAAATAAAATTTTAGTACCAGAAATTTACATGTGGAATGGTTATGTATAAATAAAAATACCTTGTAGAAAAATGGATAGAAAAATGACTAAAAAGAAATAGCAATAATAAAAATTTTTCCAAATGAAGATAAATACACTAGAACAAGTACACAGGCCGAGAAAGGGCACTAGTCTTATTGGAATGCAACAAAAATTGTATTCAATATAATCTAATTATCAATTTGAAGAAGATATTCAAGAAAAAGGGGTCTAGGGCCTCTTATTGAATTAACTGACTTTACAAATATTCAAATATTTGAAGATACTGGGACTACTTTTGCATTTATAGATGTGCTCTGATTTTCCCAATAATCATGAAAACTATTACAGCTCAGTAGACCACAGGCATCAATCATTGGCCCTTGAAACAACCTCCCAAGTGTTTCTGTGAGACAGTGATTATACTGCAGATGCTCACAAACACACAGATATTAACCTGAATCAGACAATTCTCTCATAATACACTAATCATTATTAAAACCCCTTTCAGGTTACCTGCTCAGGTTAGTAGGGATGCCTGCGCTTCAAGCCTTTAGGGAACCCTGAAAAAACTTGAGAGTCTAAAGATTTTGAGCTTCTCTACAACACTCTGAATCCACTGTTTATTTTATGGCCAATTGCCCCACAGCTTTATTTTGAAGGTAGGAACATCACCATAGCAAAGGGAGTTGTTAGATAAAAACACTGTTCCATGACTCAATATCAGAGATGATATTTTTGTCCCAATTTGGCTTCTTATTAGTTGTGTGAAACAGAGCCTTAATTGTCTCCTGTACATGTTTCTTATTACTGTCCAAACAACTTCTGGACTAATCAAACCATCCTCTACATCTCTCCCCAGCGTGTTTCTGGGAGGTGATGAGAATTGGCCTGAGCTTCTACCTACTATCAGGATCAGGACTCTTAAGTCCATTCCTTTGACCAACCCATGTAGCTCATGTTCTTCTTTGGTAAACACGGCAGGATTCTGTTCCTTGGCAATGCTTTCTGGGCTACTATTTTCACAGTCATTCTGAAGTCAGCACTCTTTGCATCTCTAGCCATAACGTGCTCCTGGTCTTTGTTGTATTGACCCTACAGTGGAAGATAGAGAGATGATAAAGTGTTCTTTCTAAGTGGTACCATTTTGGCCTCCAAGTATAACTTTTACTATGAAATAATTCCCCATTCTACTGAACAGTCAGTCCCCTCTACGAGGGAAGGCACCAAATATACTTTGTTCATTTTTTATCTCCATGACACTTCCTGACACATAGTTAGTGCTCAACAACATTTGTTCAGTGAATGTTTCAGGTCCTTCAAGGATTGGTTGGAGAATATTTATGACAACACTGCCTTTTAAAATAGACTTTCTGGTGGGCTTTTGGTCCAGACAAAATGGTATAGATTTGTCTGTCCAAGTACAACTATAAACCCTGGAAATAACAAAAGCAGCAACCATAGAGGACTCTGAAAGGTGAAAAGGGAAAGGCAGACTGGCTAGAGACCCAAGAATAAAGGACCATCCCAGTGGCTGGGTATCTTACGATCCTCCCTACCCAGCAATAAATTTTGGACTCCAAAATCACTGCAGATGGTGACTGCAGGAATGAAATTAAAAGACGTTTGCTCTTTGTAAGAAAAGTTATGACCAACCTAGACAGTGTATTAAAAAGCAGAGACATTACTGACAAAGGTCCGCCTAGTCAAAGCTATCGTTTTTCCAGTAGTCATGTATGGATGTGAGAGTTGGACTATAAAGAAATCTGAGTGCCAAAGAATTGATGCTTTTGAACTGTGGTGTTGGAGAAGACTCTTGAAAGTCCCTTGGACAGCAAGGAGATCCAGCCAGTCCATCCTAAAGGAAATCAGTCCTGAATACTCATTGGAAGGACTGATGCTGAAGCTGAAACTCCAATACTTCGGTCACCTGATGCAAAGATCTGACTGACTGGAAGAGACCCTGATGCTGGGAAAGATTGAAGGCAGGAGGAGAAGGGCATGACAGAGGATGAGATGGTTGGGTGGCATCCCTGACTCGATGGACATGAGTTTGAGCAAGCTCCAGGAGTTGGTGATGAACAGGGAAGCCTGGAGTGCTGCAGTCCAATACTCAAGTATTCTTGCCTGGGAAATCCCATGGGCAGAGGACCCTGCTAGGCTGCAGTCCATGGGGTCGCTGAGAGTTGGACGCGACTGAGCAACTTCACTTTCCCAGGCAAGAATACTCGAGTGGGTTGTTGTTTCCTTCTCCAGGGGATCTTCCCAACCCAAGGATCAAACCCATGTCCCCAGGATTGGCAGGCAGAATCTTTACCACTTGAGCCACCAGTCTTCAGACCTCTTTTCCTCTTTAATAACAGAAGAAAAGCACCATTTCCTAGCCACCTGTGCACCTAGGTTTGGCCAAATGCCCAGGTTCTAGCCAATGGGATGCGCCCAAAAATTATACAAGTACTTGACAAAGCTAAGCTTGTTTACTATAGCCACACTATGGGTTAAGCGCTGTCCTATGAACTTTAAATGTATTAACTCACTTGTGCCTGGTACCATCAAGTCCATTTTCCAGATGGGAAACTGAGAAACAGAAGGATAAGTAACTCGTTGTTACTGAGGGCACAGAGCTGGGAAATGGCAGCGTTGGGATGAGAAGCCAGGCTGTCCAGCTGCAGAGCCTGCTCTGACCTGACCACCAAGTGTTTCTATTAGTTCCACATAGCAACTTTTTAGATATCAACTACCCCAGACTCAGGTTTGAACTGGGGGAAGACTCGGTAAAAATGCAGAAGCCCTAACTTACCTCCGGATTTCTTTTTCTTTTTGGCTGTGCCACATGGCATGTGGGAATCCTTGTTTCCCAACTAGGGATCGAACCCACACCTCCTGCATTGGCAGCTCGGAGTCTCAATCACTGGACCTCCAGGAAGTCACTAGCCTTCTGATTTCTGACCTTCTGATCCAGGATGCATCCTGAGAATCAGTGTGATACCATGTGGAGACAAGGCAGAGAGAAGTGGCAAGGGTGAAGTTGAATATTTCTGCATGTGTTTTTTCCCCTCCTTATCTGAGGCCATTTAACAAAAGCACATACATAATGGTAATAATTGTAGCTGACATTAAGTGAATGATTAGTAGGTGCTAGACTTTTAAAACACTTTCTAAGTGCTTTACTTATGCCTCAGTCACTTATTTCATCTTCATAATAACCCTATCAAGCAGGCACTATTTTTGGTCATCGATCCAAAGGTGAACATTTGATGACGTTGAAATCTCAAAAACTAAGGTGGCCCACAGCCAGGCTGTGGCCACAGCTCGGCTGTCTTTTTGTTACCTTCCAGTAGGATCAAGAAGGTTCTGGGGTCAGTCTTAGCTACAGCACTGTCCCCATCTTATAGATGAGGAAACAGGCACAGAGAAAGTCACTTGCCTGAAGTCACACAGTCAAGGAATAGTTGACGCTGAATTTGAATCTACGCCATCTGGTTTGAAGGAGCAGATGTTCCTCCTTCCACCACTTACCACATGATCCAGGACACCAGCACCAGGGTGCATCACTGAAGGAGCTGAAGAAGCAGATGAGCAGCGCTCTCTCAGGGCCCAGCTTCTGCAGGGCCACACCAAAGATGATGGCAAACACCACCAGCCCCGGGATGTTCACACCCTCCACCTCACCTCCCACAGGCACCTGTGGGCAAGAACAGATGGAAACAGGAAAGGACAGATAAACAAAATTCACTGAACCTGAATGACAGACCAAAAAAAAAAAAAAAGGCTGAAAGGAGTATTCTGTTCCTGATGATCAGCAAGAAAGTCTCTTTTGCTATGTGGTCAACTGTTTTCTCTGCTTGATGCATTAATCTCAACCTTCATTCTGTATAGATGTTGAGGGGATTTCATCTCCCCTTTTTACTAATTTCATTATCACAAGGACCTAGCTGTTAGGTGCAAAGTTTTCTCCAAGGGCTCCTGAGTCTCTAAACAATAAAGGAAATTCTATGACCTGCTTTGAGGTTCACATGGGTAGATTAATAAGCAATGTCACTTTCTGCATCCTTGCATCTCCTGTCCATCAGATATTTCTTATAGTTCCTCATATAAGATAGCATTGGGCTTCCCTACATGGATTCAGAAGCACAGGCTACTAGCTGGAATCTATGACAATTCTTTAAACTAAGTAAATGTTTAATGTAAATAAACTTTTATTGGGGGCTTCTCCGGTGGCTCAGATAGTAAAGGACCCACCTGCAATGTGGGAGACCTGGGTTCAATCCCTGAGTTGGGAAGATCCCCTGGAGGAGGGCATGGCAACCCACTCCAGTATTTTCGCTTGGTGAATCTGCAGTTATTCATTATACAAAGTGAAAAAAATATACAAAATGATATAAAAGAAATACATCTTTTTAGGTACAAGTCACATTGCTTTCAGAGTAAATCTTAACTTACATCTATGATGATCTTTAGTTTTCTTTGCTACTGCTATGAAAAGTAGAAATATCCCACTTCAGGTATTTTGGACCTGTTCACAATTATGTTTGCTGCTTCAGTTTAAATGTTCTACTTTGGGAACATTATTCTAAAGCTTTACTTTAGCTATTTCAGCGGCTTTGCAACTTTATGTGGTCAAGGCTTAGGCTGGAAGTCTGTTGTTAACTAATTAGTTCTCACTAATTACTTGCATATTCTAATTGCCCTAGCTATCTATGTCTGAACCCACCATAATCTCTGGGACCTGATTTCTTGGCACTTCTCTTACTGTCAGATTTGGCTTCTGTCTGTTCTGAAGCATGCCTGTTAAACCCTCTCCTTTCTGTCTCTCTTCAGACCATGAGCAAAACATGGAAACACAGACTCGAATCAAAAATCACATGACTCTTGCCACTTCCTTCTCCAAAACTCAAGGTGAGCTGATCATGGTTAGTCATATATCCACAATTCAACAAGAGCTATAGTGTTCTAGGCAAGGGGCTGGTCTGTTAAGGAAAGCAACCATACTTTCCAACCATCTTTCCAGTTAAGTCTGACTTTCCATCTTATATGCTGGGTTTTGTGTTCATAATACTTGGCATATGCTTTTTCCTGTGTTTAAATCTTAGTTTAAGGACCTACACATGTGTGTCCATGAGCACACTATTTAATACCAACTCCTTCCCCCACCAAGTGTCAGTTTATCCATTTATACAGAAAGAATTATTTTAGTACCTAGAAAAATTGATTCTGTGGTAAGGATCAACTGTGATCAGTGATCACCTAGAATACAGTAAACACATGATAAATGTTGGCTGTTGTCACTCTTCTAATTTCTACTACTGAAATAAGTTCTTCCTATCTCCTTTATTTACTAAATTATAAATGCTGTGAGGGTGGGACAGTCTTATTCCTCTGTATACCACTTTAGGAGGCTTCATCTGAAGCTGAGTGACTCCACGGTTAATGTCACCATTGCCACAGACTGTCATACTATTCTATCCAGAACTCTCTGCTACATGGCAGCAAAAAAAAAAAAAAAAAAGCAAAACTCTCTGCTACACAGTCACAATACATACTCATACATATTCTAAATATGTCTCAATACAATTATACTAATACCCATACCTGACTTGAAACTGTCTTCTAAAAGCATGGCTGGAGGCTACCACTTGTCTCTGTTCCCAATCTCCAGGCTCGACATTTGAAGCAGTGATTCCAGGTAAGTGGGCCATTCCAAGGTCTGTATGGTGAGAAGTATTAGGAAGCTTGATTGGTTGTTGATCTAAGCCTTAGTTTTCAATATAGCTTTTTAATCTCCATCTGTCTTGCTTCTCTGTATATATTGTAAGTAGTTCAGAACTGGGAAAGTAGAATGGAGTATTATTCAATACTTCATCAAGTCAGCAGAAACTAGTAACAAACCCAAGGCACAGTAAGGGAAGAAAAAAAACTGGTGTACAATAAGATATTGAAAAAGAGAGACTGAAATAAGGAAAGCAAAATAAAAAGGATATATTACTAAAATAACCACTAGTGTGCCTTAAGAATGGCACTAACAATTGCTTTTGATGCTATTCCTGACAGTCAACTGAGGAAGAGATTAGGTAAACATCAAGGTCTAGAATGCTGGTCTTTCCTCTTGATTATGCTGTCTTTACTTACAGGTGGAAAATCAGTAATTGACCATTTATAACATAGAAATGTAATCCTAGATACAGATATTGGTCACTAAGGAACTTTGTCATGAACAGAAAAAGATTCACTGATGACTTTAACATCCACTCACTAAAAAAGTTTATGTATTTTATGCCTTTTGGTTCTCTTGAAGGTGCCCCAGAAATTATGATTCAGGGGAATCTGATTTGAGGTGTAAGAACTTAAACTTCTATTAAGCTCTCTGGGTGGTTTTGGTGTAGGAGATCTGTAAGAAACATTGAGGAGCCTCAGAATCCTCCTCTCTAAAGGGAATCTATTGTGCTTATTTCATAGATTTCTTATGAGATGAAAATAAGATAATGTCCGTGAATGCTTAGAACAGGGTCTGGCACTTAGGATTCATACATGTTAATTCTTTACCCATACCCCGTCTTTTCAGTTTTAGAAGTTATTTTCCACTATACAAAAAAGTGGTGAATTACAATATAATTTCTCCCTAGTCACTTTACAATAAATACATTCTGGTTTTCAGCCAAATTTACTTCTGAATAGCTTTACTGACTGCTTAACATTAGTTTATCACCTGCTTCAGGTTAACATCCATTATTATATTGCATTTCTAATAAATGGGAATCAAGTTGGCTATCACAATATTTTAATTCTGTTGCATAATTTGAGCTAACTTGTTCATGCTTATCCTCTTTATATATCATTTTATTTATTTATTTTTGGCTGTGCTGAGTCTTCATTGCTGCGAGGGCTTTTCTCTTGTCGTGGAGAGTGCAGGCTTCTCATAGTGGTGGCTTCACTTGTTGCAGAGCACGGGCTCCAGGGTGCAGGGGCTTCAGTAGTTGTGGCACATGGCCTCAGGGCTCTAGAACACAGGCTCAATAGTTGTGGTTCATGGGCTTAGCCGCTCTGCGGCATGTGGGATCCTCCCGGATCAGTGATCAAACCTGTGGCTCCTGCTCGAGCAGGTGGTTTCTTTAACACTGAGGGACACTCCCATGATTATCTTAAATAACAAGGGAATTTAAGCTCCCATGCTTATCTTAAATACCAAGTGCAATTTGTACTTTAACACTAGCTTTCTAGCTTGATCTGTAGTGCTGAAAGCACAGCAATTTCAGTTACTAAGGTAAGACTAAAGGAGAAAATGACCCAGGGCAGATCTCAATTTGGAATTCTTCATGCATCAACTTTATACTTTAAAAAGTCAAGTGTTTAATATAATCTATGCTAAAGTTAAATAACAAGACAAGCTGTGTGCAAATCTGCAAAGTTTTGAGGCATCCTTTTTTTCCTTTTTTGACATTTCAAAATATGTTGCAACATAATAAATCCAATGTCTTTTTTTCCCTCAATAATTCTGTTTTTAAGGTCAGTCCCTGACCCCTCTGTGAATTTTTGTTGAGGGAAAATCTAAATGAAAATAGGCTCTAAAAATGAGTAGATACAGCTTCATGGCTACCGCTACCTACAAGTCTGAAGGGCACTTCCAGTTTAAAAAAAGAAAACCATTACAACAATTATTTAAAATATATTGTCTCATATGTTGTGCTTCTGATGAAACTAAAAGCAGATGATGCCAGGCACTCCTTTTCTGCATTAAATGATGATTACACAACAGAGCCTTGAACTATACTGCCTTAGTACCTCTTACGATTTACATTTAGAAGAAGTTCTGAGTAATATTATCGAAGAGATGGAAGTACCTGAATTTATTTATATATATATATGTCATTCGTTAACCTTTTGATTCAGTGGCTAGTGAATCAACCATAATTTTATGTAAAAAAAGATGGGTATGTTTTGAAGATTAACAAAGGGGCCTCCACCTATGTTGCCCACATACCACTCCCTATTCCCCCCATCCTGCAAGCAACTCAGAACAAATGTGTCTATCCTGGAAATTCTTGTCCTGTTGCCCACACTGGCCACCTCACTGGCAGAAATGACCATCACCGTCACCTTCCGGGTGTATGCCCAGCTCGGGGGCCCAGAAGTTGCAAAGTCCAAACAGCCTGCAACCAAGTAAAGGCCTTAACCCAGCTGCCCACTCCGCAGTAGCCAACACTCACCATCCCCACCCACCAAGCCTCTATTCTATTTTGATACATTTACCTTGTATTTTTCTCAAATAAAGTTAGAAGCAATTGCCCCCTCCCTCCCTAAATAACTAAAATTGCCTATCTTTGCTTCCTAGTTAGTAAGCAAAGGTAGGAGAAGTTGTGTGAGAAGCCACATAAAAAGAATTCTTGCCTGTGATTACATATGCAAATGGAGCATGTGGGCTTCAGCAGTTGTCGCATGTGGGCTTAGTTGCTTCACAGCATGTGAGATGTTCCTGGACTAGGGATTGAAACTGTGTCCCCAGCACTGGCAGGTGGATTCTTTACCACTGAGCCATCAGGAAAGCCCCTCAAGACTAATTTTTAATTAGCCAAAGCTTTTCAAATTCTTTATGTTTTACTCTATGAGGTAAACATGTAGTTGCCTTTTTAGTATTGCAAGACCCTGGATTTTGGACTTTCTGTGGCTAGTATTAATAAATCCTTTCTTGTCTCAAAGACTTGGGAGAATTGGGTGAAACTGGTGCAAGTATTCATCTATTGGATCTAATCCACAACTGTTTTTTTGTGTACCTACTCCAAAGAATAAAGTAAACACACCTGTCCTTGTGGGGCTAAACTGATACACAAAAATGATGCTACTGATGCACATCATTAAATCTTGGATCTTAGTTTTGCAGAAGTAAAGAAATGGGGACGATGTTGTTGTTCAGTCACCAAGTCATGGCCGACTCTCTGTGACCCTGTGGACTGCAGCATGCCAGGCTTCCCTCTCCTTTGCTACTTCCCAGAGTTTGCTCAAAAAGGAGGATACATTTTCTATTAATCTGTACTTTTCTATTTTCATTGTGCCCTTAAGCAATAGCAGGGCAGGATCAGGACTGTGCACTGTCCTTAGCATGCAACGTAGATGCTCCAATCCAGTGGTTTCCAAGTGGAAAGAGCGCAGAAGACAATCCAATGAGAAATGGAAAATACAAAATCAAAATTTGATTTTTACCTCATTATCTTAAATTTCTACTTTGTACATGTTTTACAATGTACATAATATACTTTTATGGTCTGAACATAGAGTTTTGGATTGAATCAGCAATAATACGCAGAAACCTATGCAAACAAAGTCAATTATTAACTCAAGGAAATAAAAATGCAGTACAGAGTAAGAATAACATGTCACTTATATAAGATTATGTTATATAATCTTAACTATATAAACATTCTTAATCATAGTCAATAATGTAAACACTGAATTACACATGCTGGGAAAAGGGGAGCAGCAAAAGAAAGTATAATGCTTTTAGTATAGAAGTATGCATACATGCTATAAATACATATATATACTGGAGGAGATATATGCTCATTGATGAGGTAAAACATACAATTTTTATACCATAGCTCTAATAATTTAAAATTCAATTAAAATGAAAAATTTTTAAATGAACTATAATGATTCTTTTAAAAGTTGGAGCTAGATGAGGCAGTTCAATTTAAAAAGTTGGGGTCTACAGTTCTGGGTATGACTATGATAGATACTATTGGCAAGGCTGTTGGTTGCATATATAAAGATACTATAATAATAAGTAATCTTTCAACCAAGCATTCCTTTTCTCCTGGTTGGCTTACTTGACCAGACTACCCATTCAAAGGAGGCTTTACTAGTTATTTCTAGCCAACTGCCTTAAAGCTCTGAATTAGGCAGACTCCTCCAAAGCCAAGAAATTTAGGCATTAACAATTTAAAAAATAATAATTTTATTTATTTATTTTTGGCTGTGCTGGGTCTTCGTTGCTGTGTGGGCTTTTCTCTAGTTGCAGAGAGTCGGGGCTGGCTACTCTCTAGTTGCGGTGCGCTGGCTTCTCTTTGAGGTGGCTTCTCTTGTTGCAGAGGATGGACTCTAGGGCGCGTGGGCTTCGGAAGTTGGGGCATGTGGGCTCCGTAGTTGCAGCTCCTGGACTCTAGAGCACAGGCTCAATAGTTCTCGTATATGGGCTTACCTGCTTTGTGGCATGTGGGATCTTCCTGGACCAGGGTTTGAACCTGTGTCTCTTGCATTGGCAGGCGGATTCTTTACCACTGAGCCACAGGGAAGCTCAACATTAACAATTTTTAAGTGACATCTGATTTCTCTAACTTTTTAGAAATTTATCTAATTTTTATGTAACTCATGAGATTTTATAAATCCTAATGATTAAGAGAACATTAGAGGGACTTCCCTGGTGGTCCAGTGGTTAAGAATCCATCTACCAATGCAGGGGACATGCGTTTGATCCCTGGTCTGGGAAGATCCCACATTCTGCAGGGCACCTAAGCCTGTGCTCTGCAACAAGAGAAGCCACCACAATAAGAAGTCCACCCACCACAACTAGAGAATAGCTCCCTTTTTCTGCAACTAGAGAAAGCCCATGCACAGCAACGAAGACCCAGCACAGCTAAAAATAAATGAGAAGAATGAAAAACCTATACATAAACAGAGAGAACTTTAGAAATATGAAGATATTCAAACACATCTTATTAGAGAGACTAATATGGTGAACTACCACATACCTATACCAAGATTCAACAGTTAAGGTTTTGTTACATTTGCTTCATTAGTCCATTCTCTCTCATTTTCTGGAGATATTTTTTAACAAATGAATTTTCAAGAAGCAGAAAGATTTTAAATAGTGGTTTTCACAGAAGTAGCATTGGTTTTCATAGAAGCAGCATTTGTTTTCATAGAAGTAGCATTTGTTTTCATAGAAGCAGGATTAATACCTTGTCATTCTTCACTGTTTTCACTAAAATTTTTCAAAAAGTAACACATTCACATGGTTCACATACCAAAACTATTAAACAGGCATATACCGTCTTGCTCCCACCCCTAGTCTATACACGCTGACCTATTCGTCCCCTATAGGCAAATGTTTGATTACCCAAATATCTTTCCAGTGTTTCTATATGCAAATAACAACAAATATAAGCAGTATACTCATATTATTGCCTCTATTTCTCACACAAAAGGCAGTTTATGTGGAATCTGGCATGTGACTTTTCATATTTAATAATGTATTCTAGAGTCCTTTCCATGAAAGTGTACAGAGAAAATCTCCATCCATTGTATCAATGTACCATTGCTCTTTATTTATTTGACCTCTGTCGATGGATCCAGGTTATTTCCATTCTATTTACTATGATATGCTATGATAAGAATGTTCAACCCAGGTATATACATAATTTGCCATGTGGGCATTTGTATCTGTAGGATAATTTTCCAAAAGAGGGATTGCTAGGTCATAGGCTACACTTATAATTTCAAAAGATGTCACAAAATTGCCCTTTCTAAATGTCATACCCCTTTTGCATTCCCTCAGTAGGGTATGAAGGTAGTGATTTACTCAGTCTTGCCAACACTCAGTGCTGTCAAACTAGGATTTTTGCTAGTTCTATTGGCAAGTACAAGTTGGTCATAACTTTTATGAAGGTTAAGCTTCCTGTCCATTTTCATTTTTCTCTTTTGTATATGACAGAGAGTTCAATAGATACCTTACCTTACAATTTGGGTGACAGTGCTTGCTTTATAAACTTTTAATTTTGAAAAGAAGATAAATTATGTTTGTGATAGGCATATAGCAGTCTAAAACAAGCTTTCGTGACTGGAGTTATTTCTCTTACCATAATATGGAAGAAAAAAATCCTATGTGCATCTAGTCAGTACCTGCAGAAAGCTATCAGTTAAGAAGAAAAATCATCAGCTCTAACAACGATACCTTATGGGCTGAACTGTGCCCCTTCCAAAAATTGCTTAAGTCCTAACCCCCAATACTGTGAATGTGACTTTATTTGGAAATAGGGTCTTTGCAGATGATCAAATGAAGATGAAGTAATTAGAGTGGGCTCCAGCAAACAAATACAATATTTCTTCTTTTTTTAAATCTAATTTTTCATTATTCTTAAACTCTATTTTGAAGTTGTTTTTGAGCAGGGGAATAAAGACATATAGAGTCTAGTTTTTCAAATGATAACACTCAATACTTCTAATGCATAAGTAAAATGTCATGATGTCTGGGATTTATTTTCATACACTATAGTCACTAAAAAAGGGGAAGGTGAGATATAACACACTGCATTCTATATTTTCTAAATGTCTTGTTAATTATTGCTTAAAAATATATTCAGAACGCATCCTCATGCATTAATTAAAAAATGACATTTCTTTCACATCTACTATGTTTCAGGCAATGTTGCAGGCAATGAGGATATTAACATGGGTAAACAAAACAAAACAAAACAAAACTTGTGCTCCCTGGGAGTAATTATCAGATATAATTTTTAAAGTAAAGCAAATTAGGCTTCCCTGGTGGCTCAGACAGTGAAGAATCTACCTGCAATGCAGGAGACCAAGCTCAGGTTCAGTCTCTGGGTCTGGAAGATCCCCTGCTGATGGAATGCCTACCTATGTCAGTATTCTTGTCTGGAGAATTCCATGGAAAGAGGAGCCTGGCGGGCTACAGTAAATGAGGTCGCAAAGAGTCAGACATGACTGAGCGACCTTCACTCACTCACTTACAAATTATCACCACAGCCTCAGGTAGAAAAATACACTTTTAATAATTGCCATGAGCCATGCCCAAATGATAAATTCATTTGCTTTTAACTTTCTCTTGTGGCTTTTCATCCACTTCTAATCATGCTAAGATATTCTTTACTAAGTGCTTAGTCTATCAAAGTTCATTATCTCCCCTTCCTGTCACCTGATATGAAATAATACATTAAGCATTACAATGTCTCATTTTTCATTTTTGTAACAGTGGCATGGAACCACTGTAATAATCAGTTAGAAATAAAAAAGAAAGATGACTCTGTGACTGTTTGGAATACTAAGTCTAGGTTATATTTTAATGTTTTAATTTTTGTTACCTGATTACAAGTCTTCTCAGGAGTTTAAACAGACATTACATAAGTATACTTAAAGTCTTACAAAGCATCTGAAATAGTATTGCCCAGGAGGAAACCCAGAACTGATAGTAGGTTCCCCCAAGCTTCTGACACTCCTATGCTCACTAGATCCTGAGATACCTTACGTTACTCATTGCTCTGAACTGCCGTTAGGAATTCATTATCTCCTAGTATCTTCAGAGGGTTTGTTGGTTAAGGAGCAGACACCTGGGCTGAGGATATTATTTGGGAGCGTCTTCCATTTCGCTGCTGCCTCCCTCCAGGCGCAGCCAAGGGACCTTAAGTGTCCTGGTAGGTGTAAGTATATCATTTGTAAGCTCTACTCATAAATAAAAACTTACCATAATGCTTTTAAATCAAAGCATATCATATATTTCAGATGGTGATATAATTAATTGCTGTTTTTATTTCCAGTGATCAATGTCTGCATCATTTTCCACTAAATTATCTTTGAAATCATACTGTAAAGTATGCAGCATTGTAGCAAATCAATTGCAATGGATTGATACAATGGTTAAAACTAAGAATTGTATCTAAAAGAATCCTCAGTATTGCTCCATAAGTAATGAGAACTACTTTATGAACTTCCCAATGAAAAGGCAACTTTAAAGTCAGTCAAGTTGTACACATGCTCAGTGGAAAATTAGGCAGCCATTTAGGGAATGTTTCAAAGGTGGTCGACCTGGAAAATTCTTAGGGAGTCAAATGGAATTTTGCTTCTGATTAGTTTGTCTGCACTTATCTCAACCCCAGGCTAGAAGTGATTTTTCTAGACTGTGGTTATCCCTGACAGATGAATTGGCTTCCTAATCCTAATGCAGGAGCTGGAATGGAAAATATGATCAACGTTATACAGGAATGGTTTCGAGGCTTGCCTTTTAGTTACAGGTTATCCAGCTAACTGGCCTTTATTGATCATGTTTAAATTTTTCGACTTTAATCGGATATATATACACATCTAGTTTTTAGTTGGCTGAAATATTTAATCCTTTTAATCAGTTCCACCAAATAGTCTATATTTGATCATATCCATTCACAAATCACAAGGCTGTCATTTTTGTAGCTGGTCAGACAATGACTGATCAGAACTTCGCATCTGGTTCTGAGAAAACAGAAACTTTGACAAGAAATAACTATGAAGTCGTTAGGTAGAAAACAACAGGGGCGAAGGAAGCGTTATTTTGGAAAGAAATACCATAGATACACACAGCACGGTATTTTTGGCCACAGATCTTCGGGCATTGTGTGAGGCAACGTCTGTATTTAATTTGAGGTTCAGTATTTTGTTGTTTAGGAAATACAATGTAGAAGTGATATTAGGTTCCACCAAACTTCTGACACTACGATGCTCACTAGATTCTGAGATACGTTACTCACTGCTCTGAACCGCCGTTAGGAATTCATTATCTCCCAGTACCTCCAGAGGGTTTGTTGATTAAGGAGCAGACACGGGGCTGAAAATACTATTTGGTACCTTCTTACAGTTTCGCTGCTGCCTCCCTCCAGGCGCAGCCCAGAGACCGCCGGCTGAGGGTCCTCCAGGAGCCCGTGCAGCGCGCAGCGGGACCCGAGTGACAGGCCCCGACGCTCGCAACCGCCACTCGAAGAGCCGGCGGCAGCGACCGTGCGCGCCCACAGTCCGCGCGGGGACGCGCCTTTCGGTTGGGGCGGGCAGCGCGCGTCCTCGAGAGCCCCCGGGGAAAGCTCCGCCGCCGCCGCGCGCGCCCGGCAGGCCCAAGAATGAATGGAAAGTTCAATCTCGCGCGCTCCGCGCGGACAGCCAATAGTGCGGCCCGGAGCGGCGGCGGGCAGGTGTGCGCGTGCCGCCGCCTGACGCAGGGCTCCAGTCGAGCAGTCTGGTGTCGCCGCCGCCGCCGCGCCCCGCGGTCCCCCCACCCCGGCCCGGCCCCCTCCTCCCCGCCGGGCTGTGGCGGCCGAGCGGCGGCGACAGCGGATTCCAGTCCGGCAGCCGAGCGCCGCCCTCGCTCCCCGGCCCCTCCGCGCCGCGTCCCCTCGCCCGCTCACAATGTGCTGAGCGGCCCGGCCCCGCCGCGCGCATCCCGGGTGTCCGGCCGCCGCGCTCCCTCAGGAAGTGGCTGAGTCCAGGCCCCTTCCTCCGCCCCGTCCCCGGACTGAACGCCACACACGTACTCACACCCTCTCCCCCGCTCTGCCCGAGCGAGCAACGCGACCATGAGGCCCCGGAGGTAAGCAGCGCGCCCCGCGGCCGGGCGAGTGTTCGAGGGGCTGGGTGTGCGCGCGGGTGCCGACGGCGCTCGCGGCCCCGGGTCTGGCACGTGAGCAACGTCGAGGGGAGCTCGGTGCGGCGCAGCCGGGAGAAGGGAGGAGGCGTGAGCGCCAGGGAGGGGGAAGAATGGGGCCAGGTGGGGAAGTAACAGGTCTCGCAGCAAGTTGTTGTTCGGAAGCCGGAGCGGTGTCCTGCCTTCGCCGGCCCTGATTTATTGCCCCCGTGTTCCCACCGAGATGCGGGCAGGCGATGTACTTCCGGGTTCACACCTTTCTCTCCCAGCTCCGAGCCGCTGGGTCGGCGCTGTGTGCCGGCGCGGCATTGCCTACGCGGCAGCCAGGTCTTACCGTAGCGGTTTGCCGCCGGGCCGCTGGAGCTGGCGGGCCGGGTCGGGAGTGGGTGCGGGCCACTCGGGGTGCGATGGTGCGGCGCGGGCTGGAGTCCTGGCGGCCGGTTCGGGCGCCTCGGGCCCGCGGGGCTGCGCCGCCAGGGGGCGTCCGCTCCTGCCCTTCGCGCACTCCGCTGCGGAGCTGCTTTGTAGCCGCAGGCGTCGGGGATCCTTTTTGCTTCGGGATTGGTAATGTAAATTCATGAATTAAAATTAAGGATTTGAGGAGAACAGAGAAAAACGCACTTGGATCTAGGTTGCTTTTGAAAAAGAAAAAAGCCAAAGAAGAATCGATACATTCGCAGGAACAGTAACTGACTACTGACTGGAACACTGAATGCGGGTGCCTTACGAGGATTTGTACTCCCAAAACTTTTTTTTTTAAACTACACGTTGGCAAATATTGAGTGTTTTCGAGTAACATCTTGCAGTATGTATTTAGTGCCCTCATTGCGGAAAATTTTTAAATGTAAGTAATAGTCCGCCATTTTGAATTGTTTCATGTAACACAGACTGAAATCTTAGGTTCCTGTGTTTCCTTGAGTTCCTTTCTGATCTCTCTGTGGATTTGTTTTCATCCACAGGATATTAACGTTATCAAGTATTATTACTGCTCATAGAACTAAATTCTCCATTGAGGATTTTTATCCCTATAGCTGTTAACGCAAGGGAAAATATAGACTCGTGTTTTATTGCAGTTTTTAATTTCTTGGTCAAAATATTGTGGAAGTTAAAATTACACATGGCAACTGATGTTAGAATGAATTTAAAACATTTAACACCATCCTTAGAAAAGTATGACAAAATGATATTTACTCGGATTAAAAAAATCCTTTCATTTTTTTGTTCAGATTATTAGCGTATTTAGTTAGGTGATAATGCTGTAACGCTTTTTAAAATGCATCTGATGGTAAAGGACATTTTAAAGTCCAACAATAACTTATGAAACATCACAGTTTAATTTTTTAAGGACTTCAGGGAAACTTCAAAATTTTAAATTGAACTACTGAAAATTTATGCCAATTTGTGTGATTTTCAAAATACAAATTTAATTATTATGGAATTTATGCCATTAGTTTTTTTCTGTTATGGGTTTGCACTAACGTAATAGAGAAGTCATATTATAAATTAACAACACAATAGGTAATACTGTTCCATTTAGATTAGTGATTAAATAGATTCTTGTTCATTTGGGGGACAGCTCTTGCTTCCCATTATTCTTTCTCTCTGAATGTGTGAAATAGGGCAATCCAGTGTGCTCAAATTTCCTAAAGAGCTTTAAGAATTAAATTGACATAGGCCTCTTTCTAGTACTTGCTGGGGAGGGGAAGGTACTAAAAATGAATAAAATGCTTTACTTGACTTTCCCATTTTACAAATAGGATCAGCTAATCATTGCTTGATATTAAAATATCGAAGAGAATTTAAGGATATGAATCAATTCGTAGTTCATGTTGGTTATTAGAACTGTTTATTGATGCTCCTCAATAGATCTGGAACCAAATAATTCAGCGATCAAGCCCCATTAATCCTTGTCAAATTGTAGAGTGTCTAATTATATGTCTGTGCCAAATTTCTTTCAGAAACAATGAAAAATTTGTGAAGTTAATCAGGATTTAGATTAAAAATTGTATCAATGGGGGTAAATGAAGTGAACTATATTTCTGTGTAAGCGAAATAGATTAAGTTTTAGTTTGGTAGTATTCAGAATTAATCTTCAGAATGACTTAAAGTGTGTTGTACATGTAAATTAAAAAAACAAACACTAGAATTTTAATAAATACAGTGGATATAAGCGTTTTTTTTCCTGTTTACGCTGAACAAAGAGATTAAGCAGATCTTACCTAATAGTTTGATAATGTTTGGTATCTAATCATGTAACTTTTTTGTATTTATAACACACTGCTATTGTAATTTACAAATCATAATTAAGAGAAAAATAAGTTATTAAATAAATCTTGTATGCATGTTTTCAGGTAATGGTCTTCATGACAGTCTTCAGGTATAGAGTTGACGTTTCTTTAAACAAAATGCTATTCAAAACTGCCAGTTTTGGGGATCTTATTAGGAAGCGAGAGTCAGGAAATGATCTGTTAACATTTATCTTAATCCATAGTGGAACTGATTGGAGAAAAAGGAAAATGGAGATTTAGAGATGAATCAGTTCAGAAGTAATTAAGCTATTGATTATGAAAGGGACTATACAAAATTTTGGTCAACTAAAGAGTTTTCTTATTTGGTAATTTTTAATAGAATATTATTTTCTTTTAAAAATCTGTAGTCATAAATACTTCTAAGGTTTTATGTTTAATTGCTTTAGAGCCTGTACTTGATTTTCTTGTCTTTTGAAGGAACTGTGTGGATTATATGTGTTGTTTTTGAACTGTTTTTGATGAGCCACATAGTAAAGAATTTCTACTTTGTCACACATACCTAAAAATTCTTTACATTACAATACCTAAAATTGATTTATATGCTCATATCTAGGAATGTGTGGAGTATAGAATCATATTGGTTTGAGAAACTTAGCCAGTATAAACGTGTACAATGTGTTGGATTTCTCTGACAGTGACTCTCTATGAAGTCGCTGACCATAGTGCTGAACCAAGACAGCCATGTTGGCCATTGCTAAATCTGACTGAAAGCTGCACACAGAAATTGTGTAGATGTTCAAATAGCATCATCACTGTAAGAAAATATAATATATATCTCATACATAATTTTTTATATATTCTTTTTACCCTGATGAAATTTGGTAATCATTAAAATCAACCAAAAATTATGATAGAGAAATTTCATCTCTGAAGTATATTAATATAACATTGATTTTAGGTACTGTCAGTAAAATCAATGGGATCAGTGCTAGAGGTTTTCTCTTTCTTTGCAAGTTGCCACTTACAGATGAAGACAAGATTTTAAAACCAATTTAAGAGACCAGTGAGTTTTCTCAAAAACTGTCCAATTCTAGGGAACACAACTGTAAACTTCAGTATGAATTTGATATTTGCAATTTTTGACTTGGTTTTGTATCACTGTCAAAGTGGCACTATGACAACTGACATCAAAACATGTGGTTACCAAAATAATAAAATTAAATGACTCATGAAATAAGTTCTACTAGAAATAATAATCATATATGCATTTTTACATAAAGAGAAAAATATAAATTTGAAATTATAATAATCTTGAGTTAGCATTTTGTGGGAATTTTCTATTGTTTGAAGCAAGATAAACACCAGGCTGTCACCTCTAACAATATTATTGTGTTCTGTATTGTGTGAAAATAACACTAAATGAAACCATTATAGAAATTACCTGAAAGGAATGTTGTAATGTGTTTAATATTTCAGTAAAAAGTACTATTTTAGGCATAGAACTTTGACATTATTTTCCTAAAAATAGAATGGGTTGACATGCAGGATCATCCAATTGAGGGTCAAAGGTGACAAACCAGGACAAAGGGCATGCAGCTCATTTCAAGCAATCAGTTTCTAGTTTTTTCATGGCTGAACAAAAGCCTAATTATATAGGAAAAAGGACTAAGCATTGAATGGCCAGTTCTATTGGTGGGAAAACATGTTTTAAGTTTTTTATAAATTTTCAAATCAATATTTCTTATTGGGGAATGTGAGAGCCAAAATACTATATTTATATTTTTCAAACAGTTCTTTTATGTAACATTTCTTTCAGGCACTACAAAAACATTTCAGCTAAATAACTTATACTGTATAAGTTAAAAACAAAATTTACTTTTTTATAGATTAAAAATTTTAGAAGACATGTATAAATTATGTTTTGTCTTTTTTGCATTACATTTTTGCTGTAATCTTCTTTGCTAGTTAAAATCCTGATTAAAAAAAAATTACATTTATTACAGTATTTGGTCACTGGCTGTAATGTAAAAGTGAGCAGCCTTTAAAACATCTCTTGATCTTTATAAAGTGTTTATTGAAACTATTTCAAGTGCACTAAGTTTTCATTTAGTTGTTAATCTCTTGTGATATAAAATTTTAATCATTAATGTATATCAAAACTTAATGTATATCAAATAAAATTTTCTTGTTAATATTGTACTTATGTAGAAATATTCGGTTTACTTAGAATCAGTTTTGTTTATCATATCAAGAAGCTCCCCTAGCTGGAATACTCCTCCCACTCATTAGCCCTTGAAATTACCCACTCCTATAAAAACTGACAGCCCCATGCCCTGGGGCTGCTCTCGCCTTCTGAGATGCCACACTGTCCGTGGAGTATGTTTCTCTAAATAAATCCACTTCTTACCTATCTAAAAAAAAAAAAAAAAATGAAGTTATTTTAAAGTTTTGTCTTAAAGTTATGGTAAGCCGTCAAAATACATGTGATCAGCTTCTTAAAGATGGGACTTCTGCCATTATTTTGACTCTTTTAAATTTAAAACCACTAATTTTTTCCTCCTATTCAATATGACCTCAACAAATGACTCACCTGTGAGCTTTATTATATAAAACTGTTGTTTGATATGGTAGAAAATACAAACTATTTGCATTAGCAAACCCAACTGTGCCATGGCTTAGTTGTGCTACAACATTCACATTTAAGCTAAAGAATTGTGTTTACCAATTATTTGTACTATGGTTGGTACCTTTAAACAATCTTGACAATATGCCAGTTGACTTAAATGATTACTCTTTGACATTTTTTATTTTCTATTATATATTATCTTTCACTACAGTAGTTGCAGAGAAGACTAGAGCTGCCCATATTTTATGTGAAATCAATAAAATTTCAATATGTAAAATGGTCAAGAAAGTTAAATTCATCTCTGATCGAGTAGCAGTATGACACGTACTAGCCTCTAAGGTTAACTTTTTAAAATATATTATAAAAAGTAATTTTTGCTTCATAAATATAAAAAATATAATTTTGAAATGTTTTCTAAAGTGATACTGATTTTTTTTTCCATTCTCTAAAGATAATTTCAAAATAGTTCAGTGAGGTTTCCTGTTTTAACAGGAAAACAATTACATAAAGTCACAAGTAAATATTTGTCTTAACTTCAGTTTCAAATAGGTTATTTCTTTAAATTTTCTGTATCTGTGTATAGTTGAAGGTGTAGCATTTTCAGTTTTTTCTGAAGTTACAGTAGGATGTTGAGTTAAATTACACAATAATTTGCCCTGATTTTGCTTAGGTGGCATTTGAATTTAGTCTATTGACTAATTCATAAAAATAATAATTACACTGAAACATTTCCTACTTATGAAACATTCCTTTACAGGACAGTTTAAGAAAATATTCTTCATAAAGTGCACACATTAGTGTCAGCGTTGAACTTCCACATGTAATGTTTTATTTCATATGTGTATCTGCTATATTTAAGTTATAGTAAGTGTAAATAAATACTGTGCTTTAGGTATTACTCTGATGTTTGTACTGTGTTCACTCTGGTGTTTGTACTAGGTTTGCTGTGTGACTTTAAGTAATCATTTCAAAACTTTACCCCCAACTCACTGTTCTTCTAAGCAAGGAAAGTCACATTCCTGCCTACTTTGCTTTACAAAGACAGATTGAGACATACTGTGAATAGACTGTAATTTTTTATAAGCCATGCATGAAGTGAATATACAGTGAATATTTATAAGCCATGCATGAAGTACTATAATGTACTTTATGCTTACATTATTTTGAAAATACTAAGATAAGAAACAAAAATTTGTTAACTTTTTGTAGATGTTGAGAAATTATGGTGATGAGAATAATGAAATAAATTTGCTTTTATTATGGTGAATATTCTTGATTACTAAACCATTCTTTGCCAACCTGAAGTTACTGTTGCATTTTATTAATATTAGAAGTAAAAGCTAACATGATGTAAATTGAATTTAAATAAAGTTCTCAATAATATGTAGCAGTATTTTATTTATTATTACTCAATTCTCTGGGCTTAACAACTTGTCAGTTTAAATAAATTATAGTGTATAATGCATAGTAGTAATCGTTTTCTTTTACAATGAATAGTTACAATAGTGGATTAACAACATTATGTAATGTACTTGAGAATATTATTTTACATATTTTACTATGAGGAAATATGAAATCAAGTGTTTGTAATGAATGGTGTTAAATTAGGCGATTTTATATTGGTAAGTCTATGGTATATTTAAAATAAAATTATTGAAGTCACTTTATATGTGCATATTTTTTTTTGCAATAATCAATGATTGTGTATCACATTCTCTTAAAGAAAAGATAGTTTTTAAGAAAAATTGGTTTATATGTCCATTTAATTCATAAAAGGCATCCTAGAGATAGTCAACCCAGGTTCAGAAGTTCATTGTCATTGATTAATTAAAAAAAATGTATTAAACACTAAAGAATGTTAGGATTACAATGATGAGCTAAATATACACTCTCCTTCCCACCATAGAGCATAGAGAGCGAACAGCATCTTCTTGAGCACTTAGAGTTAACTATAGTACAGTGCTGGATGGTAGAGGCATTGTACTCAGTATGGAACAGTGAGAAAAAGAGGGCCAAGTGGAGGTGTAAATGATAATTAGGGATTATTCTAGTGAAGGGGCAGATAAATGCATTATAATAAATAAAAATGCCTATGTATAAAATTACAAAAAGCTGTTTTGGGAATATTTCATTGCCATTAAAGAATTGTTTTCATTATTTATCATTATTATTTCTTTTCAAAAAATAGTCACCTATAGTAAGAATATGAACATTTAATGTTATGAATATTTTATATAACATTAATCTATCATTCCTATCATAGTTGTTCATATAGGTAGATTTTAATATTCGTATTTAAACAATTGTACTTTCTCTTCCAACTCTTTTGTTTTTGAAAATTTTTAAATCATTATTTAACATCATTGGAATATATTGATATCTTTGAAATAATTCCACCTTTTCCTTTGAAAAGGATGATAACCTTAAAACTATCAATAACTGAAAACATCACATGTAAGTTTGAATAGTGAAAAATCTGAACATCTTTATCATTCAGATTGACTGGATTTCATTAAACCCAGAAAGCTCTTAGTTAGAAATCTTAAAATTGAATGATGTTATTCAGCTAATTCTTATACTATTTGATGTTTAGTTTATTAGATCTGTCATTTATGGTAATTTTGCACCTGAATTATTTGAAAAAATAATTTTTGAAAACATTTTCTGTTTTTCTCACAGCTTTTGAATATGTTATTTTGAACTTTTTTGTAAATATAAGCAGAGAAAATTAAGCCTGGGCTGTGGGATATTAGAAAAATATGAGCTAGGTTTTGCTGAAATTTATGTATAATATTTAAATACACCCTCACATAAACCAAATGTGTAAAATTAATATAGGCTCAATGTAAAGGAAAAGAACTTCAGTAAGTTTTGATAATGAATTTTGTTAACATTAGGATCTGTCAGTATCTCTGTATTTTGGTTGTAAACAGAGGATAACTGAAGGATTTAATATACAGAGGTTCACGTGCCTTTTGTTCACATTCTGCCTCTATTTTCAAATCTTACTCAGTGGGGTTGTCATCCTTTGTAAGAAAAATCTTGTGTCAACATTCAATAGAACTCTGAATTTGGGAAAACCCTCCATTTTGCTTTGAGAAAAAAATGAGATTGTGACTTGAGAATTTACACATGATTTATTTTTTGTGAATTGATTTAGTAGATATAGAGTATAAAAGTTAAGATGGGAATGACATCCTGGTAGTAGCAGGTGAGTGGATGCATATTCAAACTAATCTATTTTGCAAGCCATAATAACTCTGACCTGAAGATAAAAATAACAATTCAGTGGTCATCAGGAGTTTTTGTTGCAGTTGTTGTATTTCATTACTGGGTGACCTCTTTATTGCAAGTTTTATTGTACCGTGACATCTGCCAGTGGATATATTTGAAAATCATTACTTACTCATTTTTTTAAAAAGAACTTTTTTCTTTAAAATCTGTGTTAATGCACATTAGATTCCTTTAGTTAAATTTATTCAGTGATTAAATTTACCACCATTAAAGTTAATTTTTCTTCAAAATTATTTATATGTAATAGACCCAGAATCAGTGGTGTAGTGTCACAATTAGAGTCTCATGATTTATCTTCTAAAAGATGTCTGAAGAGAATAGTCAAATAAGTTCATCAAGGAACACAATATTGTGGGTTGGGTTCATTGTTAACTGTGATTAAAAAAGAATGGGATTCTTGAATTGCAGTGTAAAATTAAATATTAAAAATTTTTTAAACTGCATCGTTTCTGAAATCTGAATCTTTGACTACATCTTAATAGGTTTTAGAACGTTTTTTTAAAATACTGTCCTTGAATTGGAATGAAAGGCAAGTTTATGCCAATTGGTTATCTAATTTTGCTAGGTGAGTCTTACATTGTAAAAAGAGAAAAGTTTACAGGTCGCTTCACAGAGTCAAAACCTAAGCATTTTACTGCTTTCTAATGAGCCATTAGGCTGAAGAAGAGTCAATTAAATGAGCAATTAATGTAGTACTGACTTGAGCTCTCTGATTTTAGGTTCTTCAGAAGACAATGAGGTCATTCAACCAGGTTTCATCAGCCCCAGGTTAGTCTTTTTTTCAATTACATTTTTACTTAACTAACATTTATTAAAAAAAGATCACTGGAGGCATATGAGAAAATGTGACAGCTCTCAGAAATTCTCCACTGTGGCAAGATGGGCACCATATATTCTACTGTACTCCGGATCACTTCATTTATAAACTAGTACTCCCACCAGAATTGTAAGGGTGAAATCTTCTAATTAACTTTTTCCTCCTAATTTTAGCAGTATTGAATTTTGTGATTGCTTTTTCCCTGTCTCAGGCAAAATAGATAATATTTACATGCTTATGGACCTGAATAAAAAGTAGTTTTGGCTTGTTCATTTTTGTAAGTCCTTTTGTAAGTTCATTTTGAAAAGAGGCCTCACAAGTATTTGTTAAATTAACGATAGAGACTTGCTGCTGTTTTTAAATAATTTACTATAAGATAAATAGTCCTATATTAGCCATTTTTTCAGGAGATTAGAGAATTTTCCTAATCTAGGACAGTCCCATTTATTTTGCTTTTCACCAGTTTGTATCAAATTAGTTGCTCATTTTATTATTGATAGGCTTCTATGGAGGCTCAGATAGTAAAAATTCCTCCTGCAATGCAGGAGACCTGGTTTGATCCCTGGGTCAGGAAGATTCCCCTGGAGAAGGGAATGGCTACCCACTCCAGTATTCTTGCCTGGAGAATTCCTTGTACAGAGGAGCCTGGTGGGCTACAGTCCATGGAGCTGTGAAGAGTGGACATGTCTAAGCAACTAACATACTATTAATACAAAATGTATCATGTGAACTTTTAACATCTTAAACCTAACACTTCAAAAATATATATACCCTTTCATTTGTTTAGGTGTACTTTAAAACCTAGGTTTTTGATGTATAAATATTCTCTTGTATTACTGAAACTAACTGAAAACTGACAGCACTCTTCTTTCCAAATGGTTTTATTAGTAACAGTGTATTGCCAGGCTTCCCCCTTGGTTCAGCAGTAAAACAATCTACCTGCCATGCAGAAGACACAGGAGATGGGGGTTTGATCCCTGGGTGGGAAAGATCCCCTGGAGGAGGAAATGGCAACCCAGTTTTCTTGCCTGGAAAATTCCATGGACAGAGGAGCCTGGTGGGCTTCAGTCCATGGGGTTGCAAAGAGTTGGACCCACTCAGCCCCTGAGCACTCACGCATGCGATAATGTATTATTCTGGCTTCTGCTCTTGTGGATTTAATGTCTTGGCTCTTCTCTTGACTAATGCTATCAAAACTCTTAAAAGCTATAAGATGACAGAGTTCATGAGCATTTATAAGTACAAGTAAAAAGATATTAGTCTAGTATTAAGCTTATCAAATACAGGATTGTAGGTAGAGAGAGGAAAGCATTAGGGATCAAAAGGTTTAGTGAGTAGACCACTGATTGGCATTGTCTTTTGACAGCACTTTACTTTTTTTCTAGAGTGAATCCTTTGACATAGAGGTGATGCTTTAAAGAGTACCATGAAAAAGAAGATTCTGAAAAGTTGCCACAATATATTAATTTACCAACTAGTTTCCCCTTACTCTGGATTGTGGTTTTCCTCTGGGGGCATGCTGGAGGCAGTCCAGAGGCCCTTTTCTCTTCTGCTGGAAGTAATGTTAACACCAATGTGTTAAGTGAGTGCAATAAAGTTTCATGTCTGTGTTTCCTTGTGATTAAAAAGGGTTTGGCCAGGGAGAGGTTGCACTTTCCCCAAAATAAAGATTATTGTCAGAGATTACATTTATGCCTAAGACTTGAATGTCAACTGCTCCAAGGTCCTCAATTTGCAGGTAAGGAAACTGAGGGCTGGAGAAGCTTAATGATCCAAGGTCACAAGGTCATTAAATGGGACCAGAACTCTGGCCTCCAGTTTGTAGCTGGATGCTTTTTCTCCACAGATTTTCCTCTCACACAGACATCTTTAAAGCCTGAAGATTTCTTCTCATTTGCCTCATCTTTTACTCTTGTAGTGTGTTTTCCCTTTCCATTTTCCTCCTACCTATCCTTTTCCCCTAAATAAACTGAAAATGAAGACATTAAAGGAAATACCTAGGAAACAGCCCCTACTCTTAATTATTTGTTTTGATGAGATAAGTTTTAAAGAATAAACTTTGATTCATTGCTTTCAGAGGGGAAAAAATTGTATGTTTACATTATTTAGTGTCATTTCTGTAGACTCAATATTTATTGCAAAAGATCTTTAAATTATGAAGCATAACTGTTCAAGTAGTACAGGTGAAAAACATGGGACTCGTTTCAAATAAAACACAACCTTCATTTTGTGCTATTCTGGGCAAGGTAAAATAACTAAATGCTTATTACTAAATGATTTCTAAATGCTTATTACTAAATGATTTCTCTAACATACTGCTGTCATAATTAAAATTACATAGTCAAGTGTTTGTTCAGGACAATTCAGAAAATATTTGGGAGGAGTGATAAAATTTTTATTTTTTTGTTTCAGTTGAAGTATGCTAACTGATTTTTTGCTATTCGTTTTAAAAAATAAACTTTTATAAAAGGATGGTGTTAAAATAATATCCCCTTTCTGAAATACTTTTGTTGTTCTAAATACTTAACTAACCAAAATGAAGAAAACGTTTGTAAATGGTTGTTTTCAAGCATTGTTGTTCAATGCTTGAACTATAGAGGCAATTTGTCTGGCAAACTTAAAATGCTATTGTTTTCTGTATTTCTGTAATTTTATTTAATTATACCTGGGGAAATATGTTAAAATATTTAAGGAAAAATTTTAAGAGGTTTTTATAGCTGTGTAAAAATTACCAAATCGGAACAAGTGTGTTAAGACAGAGCATTTTGCTTTCAGATAAGGAAATTAAATGAGAACGGAATTGTGCCCTTTGGGGAAAAAAAAACAAATAGCCCCCATATTCTAAAGTGCCTCTGTTGTAAGATCAACAGCAGAGGCACTCCTTTCATTTGACTCCGTATTGTAAGAATTTCAAGAAAGTTACTTGCGGGTAAAGGAGTTTACTGAAACGCAGTGGGAGGGATCGGCAACAGTTTGCCCGACGTGCGGGTCCGCAGCTTTTGCGCGGGAAACCTCACGCCGCGGCCAGAGAAGGGGTTCCCTAAAATCGCCCCTGGTCGCCCTCCACTCCCTTTGCCCCCCACCGTCTTCCCCACAGACGGCTTTTCTTGACCCTCCAAAGGCGCACGGTGACGTTTTCGTGGCTTCCCGAAAGGACGGCGGCGCCAGGGGTCTGAAGACAGCTCCATTTTAGGCATGGCCTGGTCAGGGAGTAGGGGGTGGGGTGCTCCTTTTCTTGGCCGCTTCTGATAACCGCCCCCCACCCCCCGACTTCACTTTTCTGATTGCGGAGACTTTGACATATCACAAATGAAGAGATCAGATTATAAATGATATATGTCTGGAAATGCAGTGAAGGTAGCAGATTGTGCCAAACGTTGCCTCCATCCCAGTGGAGGCAAGGGTTCCTTTTGTTCGGTGTTCATTTGGTTGGGACAAAATGACAAATGTGAAAGTACCCTAACTAGTGAAAAATCCTCACCCTTCTTGGAAGGGCTCAACTTCTAGAACTGAGGTGGTGATGTGGTGAATAAAGGAAAAGGTGACTGAAGAGAGAAAGGGGAGAGGAAGTGGCAAGGGCGGGCGGTGGAGGGAAGGGGCAGATCCGCTGACCTGGGGGTCTCGGCGACCTTGGGGCGCGGGGCTGCGCGTGAAGCTCCGCGGCTGCGAGGGCAGAGCGGGCTGCAGACCCCGGCCTCATTTGCCGGGAGGGGAGCACGGGTGGAGCCGCTCGCCATGGTGCCGCAGCCCCTCCTAGTTTTAAGAAGAACCGAAGCATTGTTTCAGCTGTATAGAAGTCACTCATTGCTTTTACTTGAAAACAACAACGGTGGGCTCTGGAACCTTTTTCGGCTCCTTGCATTGTACTGTTGGAATTTTTAAAAGAAAGAAAAAATTGTGTATTTCGTTTCATAACTGTAGAAATTTTAGATTGTGATAACCAACGGGGTTTAATAGGTTATTTCCCTTTTTTTTTTTTTTTTTTTTTTACCCCTAGTGCATTGAGGATTCTTTGTAGCTACTTGAACTCATTTTAAAGACATTTTGAAAGAAGTATGATAAATCAAGCTACTGAAACATTTGGCTTCCACAAGTATAAAACATGAGTTTTGAGTCAAGCACAGGTCTTTCTGGCACTAAAAACAAGTAGGAAATGAGACAAAAATTAAAACCAGAAGACTTCAGGAAGGTGACAAATTGGAAAGCGTTCTAGGAGATTCAAGGGACCATTTTAGGTGAAAGAACTCTATGAGCTTAAAAAGATTATGGTTAGTTTTAAACAAGGGCCTTAGGCTCAAAAGATTGAGGGCAGGGAGCAGGAAAAGATGAGTCTATTTTCAAAGACAGTGCCATATCCCTGAAATGGAAACTGGTATTTTCTATGTCACTGTCTCCTTTCTCTTCCCTCCCTACCCATTCCCTTCCCTGCTTCTCCCTCTCCTCTCCCCTCCTCTCCTTTCTTTTACTCTCCACACTCCCCCTCCCTCCCCCAGGTATGTAAATGCATTTGCCTTAAATTCTCTGTGAATGAATGTTAGAGGATTTCTCAAAGTTCCCGGTTGGAAAAAGCTTTCTACGCGACTTGAAAGGCCGATGTCCCTCTCAGGAAATGAATGAGTCGATAACCTCTGACACCAGTGACCAGTCCAGTGAACCCTACCTTAATTCCACTAATACTGGAGGCCCCCATTCCGGCTAAACTGAATCTCATAACGCATATCATCCAATGTGGCTCACTTATGGTATTTCCCACTTTTCATCTATGTATTTATAGGTTTGAATTTCATCATATTGAACAAATAAGAATTCAGAACCCACCTACATGTTTCTGAGTTTATGCTGATTAGGCCATTTTCTGATTAAAAACAAACAAAATATTGTTTATCAGATGTGTGTAAGTGACTAAATTACACTGCCTGTGAATTTTATGATAATTTTACATAAATAGTGACATTTCCTCAATTTGTGTTAATACTTTTCATGTTATTTCTATTATCAGATGTTGATTTTTAAAAGTGATTCATTTAAAATATTAAAACCCCCACAATTGATTTAAATTAATTTTTGTATTTCCTATTATTCAAAACATTTAACCTGGAGTACCATTGTTAAAGTTATTTCATTATAGGTCAGTGTAATCAGTTGATTTCTAATAAAGTGATGCCAAATAAGTGTTTTGTTAGCAATTTTTTTTTTAAGAGCTAAAAGCTTTTGGGACTCTTGCAAAATAATTTGCATTTTTATACTTTTTCTTTGCTCCCTACCAGCTGGCACATGGTTATCTCCCCCTCTCCACCAAAGTAAATAAAATGAGATAGCTTTGCTCCTTTTCTTGAGAAACAACAAAAGAAAGAAACAGACGAAAAATCTTTTCAAATTCATCAGTCTCCAATGAAGCCTTTTACCACAAACAGCTGAAAATAACATTTATATACATCCATTTATTTCAGATCTGAACTAATTAGTATAATTGTCCATTTCATTGTTTAATATGGGGAGGAGGTGTAAATAGGTGGATTCTGTGGGTTTTCCAAAGCTTTTGGACTCAGAATCCCTACGTTTTAGTTTGTGTGAAACAGTGTTAAGAGTTAGGAGTGTGTTGGAGGGGGGGGGGAGGTGGATTGCGGGTTTGGTGGGGGAGGGTAAACTCGGTAGCTTTGCCGAAGGGAAGTGGTATCTGTACAGTTTCTCGGTAAACTGCTTGTTTAAGAAAATGGGGGGTGGGGTGGGGAAAGGGTGGTGGTGCGTTTAAATGTTTCAAACCGGTGTTATTTTATATTCTAAAGGAAATCAAGCATTTCCAGTTGATCTGTAGTATTTACTGTAGTAGTCGATGAGGGAGGCAATATTGGTGTCAGCATCTAGTAATCAGCAATCGTTTGTAACAATCTGAAAGGTAAAAGGATAAGCATTTTGAAACTGGGGTGCTGGCTGTGGAAGGGACGGTAGGAGCCTAATCCATTATTAAATTTTCGTTTATTCAACTCTTGTATCCACTGGTAGTGCACTTTTAAAATGTCAGGGTCCAGTCAATAAGATGTGAATTTACCTTTTTCCTCCCACTGGCCCCTCTTTTTCACCCTTCCCCCCACCCTCGCCTGCTGTTTCTCCCCCACCTCTTTCTCTGGCTCCTCTTCACCTCGCCTGCCTGGCGCTCCCCTCCCCCTCCCTGCCTATACATACGTCGCCTTGCTCTTGGGGAACAATCGCCACTGATTGAGGTTCACTCTATGTTAGGCTGGAAAACTGGGCTGTTATTTAGGAAGTCATTAATCACATCTCCTCCCCCGGAAAGAGATGGCGGAGAAACCTGTGAAGTACAATTCCTTACCAACCCCCTCCAAAATGTTCCGAAACGGTAAACCTAAACACTATTTGACTGCATGAAGGTGATAGCGATTTTTCCGGTAGGATTTTATTTTAAATTTGAAAAATATTTCAGGGCACAATCAGGTACTTGTGTGCATTTCTCTTACAGTGAGTGTAGGTTACCATTATATAAAGTTTCATGGATGTGTAATTAGGTTCAATTAGATCCTTTGTAAATTACATATTTTCCTCTAAGAATTGAATTAAATGTGAAATTTGCATCCTAAGCAGGTTTGTTGTTACCGATCAGTTGAATTCTTGGGGGGTGGAGGGGAGCATAACATCGGTTGCTTTATTTAAATGGCTTTTCCCCCCTAAATGAGATTATTTAGACAGGCTTGTGTGTAAGGCACGCGTGTGCACATATATGACTGTGCCGTTTCTCTAAATCGACGATTCACAAGGACCCTCCATTGTGTTTAAGTAAAAGCACGAAATCGGCATTCTGATTTATCGTAAAGAAGCGTCCCAAATTGTCTTTAAGATAACATGTTTGAGTTTTTCGTGTTCATTCATAAATTATTTTGATGTCAGCATAGATGAAATGGCGATTGGTTATCTCTTCCTCTTGCCAGCCCCTTAAGGATCCGAGGTGAAATTAGTAGCAAGAAAGCATGTAATTGACAAAGTCACGTGTGCTCAGGGGGCCAGAAACTGGAGAGAGAAGGGAAAAAAAAATCAAAAGAGGGAAAGCACATTAGACCATGCGAGCTAAATTTGTGATCGCACAAAATCAAGATGTTAGATTGATGCAGAAGACCACTCCGTTCCAAAGGGAAAGTTTTCATCTCACGAGTTTGGAGCAGAGGGCCCGTGGGGCAACATGGCCGAAGGTTAATTTTCTTTTCTATTGTTTTACTGTGATTTTCTCTCTTCCTTCTCCCCCTCCCCCTCTCCCACCCTTCTTTGCCCGTCCCCCCTTTCCCCTTTTTACCCCAATACTGAGCAATACCCCCACCCCCCGTCGCGCAGTGGGGCTTTCTGCAACCTATTGTTATAGATCTCCAAAAATGTTTTGTACCGCCCACACTGATTCACAACTTGAAAAGCTTTCAGGGGGCTATTGTTTGAATTGTTTGAGTGTGATTAAGCGCAGTTTCAGTTAGTGAGCCCGAGAAAACTTTTATACACCTGCCCCCTCCCCCATTCCACCCCAACTTTAATTGAAAGTTATTGGGGGGGAGGGGAATGCACATTGCAAATAACCCTGGATTCAATGCTGCCGCATGTGCATTAACTAGTTCTAATCATCTTCACGATTTCTTTCCTCCTCGTGCATGCCGGAAAGAATTAGTTTCGCTGAAAATTTCTTTTTATAAATGAGATCAATGTTAAATCAGCAATGTGCAAGTAAAGTATCGCATGCTGTACTGTAATATATGGCTGAAAAACAGTTTAATGAAAAAGTACACGTATGTACAGAAACGTGGAAGTTGTGATCGATAGAACATTGTGGCTTCCTCCCTCCTCCGTTTCCCCCTTTAACCCTTTAATTTATTTTCTGCAGAAAAAAAGGAATCAGCCATTTAGTAACTCCCCCCCCCCATTTCCGCTCCCCGATCCCCACTCCCAAGCAGTGCCCCCCCCCCCGCCCCCCCGCCCCTTCAATGAACTGTTTGGGACTACTGACTAACTGACTTTTTTGTCCTGTTCTACTCAGGCGGGGCAGGCAAAGGTGGTGGAGAAGAGCCCGGGAAGCTGCCAGAGCAGGCAGAGGACGAATCCCAGGTTTTGCACGGAACTGGCCACTGCAAGTGGTTCAACGTGCGAATGGGATTTGGATTCATCTCCATGATAAGCCGAGAGGGAAGCCCCTTGGATATTCCAGTCGATGTATTTGTACACCAAGTAAGCCAGACTGTGGTTTTTTTGTTTGTTTTTTGCTTCCCGTCTTTACTTGTTTCTCTGTGGAGGAGCTGACCGGTAGTTTTGTCAACTGACTTATAATAGTGTGTCCTTCAAAATCTTCTTTAAAATCACGAGTGATTGCAGTTTTTAGGGTATGTGCATGGGCTTTTTCCTGCGTGTCTTTTCCTAAACAGAAAATCAAATCTTTGAAATTTCAGTTCTGGGTGCTGGTTGACTTCAGTAATTTCCCCTCTTTGCACAGCGAAATTTTCGTAGTGTAGCTTCAGGTGTTAACTGGTTACAATATTATGTGGTTTGTGTCTGGGAAATGAGTGGGAAATGAATTAAGAAACGGTGATCATACTAAGTTAAAAAAAAAAAAACCGCCAATTTTTTACTATAAGAATCTCTAGGTACCCTTACTTTAGACGCCTCTAATCACGGTAGCTTCTCCAATTATTTTATATTTGCCTGTAGTCATTTGTAGATTCAAGTTAAAATAATTTGATTTCACAGTAAAATAAAGTCGGACATTGTTGATCTAGTATGGATATGAAGAAATGCAGGAGAGGATTTTTGGTAATCAAACATTTTAGAAACGTGCTCCGTGTAGGGCATAGATCCAAGGATACTGTCTCTTTAAGAGACTGAACTCAAAAAAAACATGTGGCCAGTGGCGGCTCTAGTTTGTGTGTTTAAAATGTACTAGTTGGCTACTTGGGACAAATTTCCACCGTTGCTTATATTGTGTTGTAATTTTAAAAGATGCTTAAATACCAAATATGATGTCTTTTCTTCTCATTTTCGAAATTTTATCCGGAAACAAGAAAATGAATAGGTCTTCCCCTTTCACTCTTCTCTTCATAGTAAAAAAAGTTATCTACAAGTTTGCAGGCTTGATTATTTAATCCAAAGAAGTTGGAGAAATATAAATGATCTGTAAAGAATTATTCGAAGTAAAGGGATTTAAGACTAAAAAGGTTTATTTTAGCTTGACATCTGAGTTAAAAAGAATTGAATGCATGGATATCAGTCCTACAGGTTCACTAACATAGATATATGCAGGAAATAGTGTATTTGCAAAAAATTATGTTTTGATTGATAGTATGTTGCATGTTCCTGGTAATAATTTACAACCTCTTTTTCTCCCTAAGGAATATCATCTTCAAATTAAGTATATAAACAATAGAAACATATGAAACCATTTTGTTTTGATCTGTTGTCCTGTGCTTGGTAGCTTCCTGACCTTGCTGTGTGGTGTGTTTTCCTTTCCTAAAGGCCTGGCTATCATTATTGGCTGTTTACATGTGGAAGGATCAGCATAATCTGTGAATTGAAACAGGGTTTAAATACATAAATAGAAGTCCACAGACAGGCTACTGGATTTTATGCCTCCTATTTTATATGTCAGAATGAAGCCACATTTTCTGCTTTTCTCCTCCCTACACAGAATGACTGAAATCATTGACAAATCCATTTTCTCTCAGGCTCTGGCTTTCCCCTCTTTGAACCTTCTTTAGGTTGTTAAATTGTTCTTTACAATCTCATAAATTTGTTTTATAGATGAATGAAAAAAAATAGCCCTTTTCTTCTTTGTCTTATCACACCTTGTTACAATTGGTTTTCTATGTTTACCTTTTAATATATTCAATTATTAGACATTTTATTAACTGATATTGTTTAGAACAATGAGTCATCCAGTTTTAAGCTATTTCATGGTTATATGTTGATAAGCATTTCTATATCTACCAAATTAAGAAATGCTGTATTGCTGAAAAAGTTTTTTTTTTTTTTTTAAATAAATAGTGAACAGTTTCTAGAGTACAACATAGATTATTCATATTAGACTTACTTTAATCTTCTGTTACACATCATGTATTTACTAAAGAAGAGTATTAAAATGATATATGTGATTTAAAAAATGTCTCAAATATATGTGTATTGTTCATAAGAACAGCCTAGATATATTCTTAGGAAAAAGTATGTAAAAGTCAATAAAACTCAAGTATTAGTATTTTTGTGATGTAAGAAAAATCAGGGCAGTAATAATCTTTAAATTTAAAATTAAAAAGTGATATTTAAGAGTCTTTTTTAATGATTACAGTATTTGTGTTTTAAAATATATTTATTTTTCTCCAGGGAAAATTATTTTGAATCAGTTTCTTTGTTATTGTTTCTGGTTTTGTTTCTTCTTGACTTTGATGCCTAGGTGAAGGGATTTCTGTTTTATATTGGTAACATATAAATTGCATGTAACTCATGAATAATTATTTTGAGGAAGGCAGAATTCCACTGATTTCAGCAATGCAACTGCAAGTAACAATTTGATGGCCATAATGATGTGTGCAGGTATCATGTGAGCATCACTTTACAAAATCAGATTGTGTTTCATGACGATTACATAAAAGTTTTTAAGACATTTAAAAAATTATTTCTTAGCTGCCATTTTTACTGTATGGGCATTTTTGAAAGCATACTAGATTTTATGTATAATTATAAATTAGATTTTCCCCATTATATATATATTATTTTGTAATGAAAAGGCATCATAGATAATTAGGAATTTTAAATGTTTAACTGCGGTGGCATCTAATTATTATTTTAAATATATGAAATAATGGAGTGGAGTTTTTTGGACTGTTTAGAAGTACATGTGTTACTGGAGTTTTAAAAAAGTATTCTGAAACCTGTTTTTAAGAGTATATGGGGAAATAAAAAAATGATTTTAGTTACTTTAAAATAATATTTAAAAATTCATGCCAAAGCACCCAGGATATTTTTTTCTCCTTTAAAAATATTGACTGCAAAGAACTGCACATCAAAAGCATTAAGTTGCTATGAAAATTAAGAGAATATATGAATGTATTCTTAAAATAGAGCTGGACATTTTTGGTTACATAATTCTGTTTAAAATTTATTGGCAACAATACAGTCAAACTTTGATTCAGTTTCTATAATGTCACCAAGTCCTAAAAAATAAACCCAAGACTTAGGTACTGTCTTTTCTCTATCTTCAGACTTGTTGATAAATATAATGAGACTGCTGTTTGAACATGGTATGTGACCATTGGTTTAAAATGACTGTCTTCATTGGACTTCCTGATATTAACTGGTGATTTAAATAATCGTATTTTTATGGATTTGTAATGAATAGATGTATTTTGACACATGTTAATAGTGAAACATTGATAGCATTCAGTATTTTTTAAAACTTAACAAACAGGTATAAATGTTATATTTGTGAATTTTGTCATCGTTTTAAGATGTTCCTTAAAATTTTTGATAATGACATAGTTTGTAAATAGTATAAATTTGTAGAAATTTCTTACTTAAGCAAACAGTGCAAAACAGAATTTTGTCTCTCAACTGAAGGAAGAATATAGATGGTTAATACAGATATGTAAGTACTGCTTCCTACTCAGGTTATTTCAAGTTATGTAAGTGCTAATAATTAATACTCTTATCAGTTTATTATTATTAATAAATTTTTTAAAATCTGCACTCACAGTTAGATTGTAGAGTAACATGTTTAAATTACCTGGAAAGGTCTCTGTCAACTTTCTGAAATATTGTAATCTTTTAATAGGACTTAATATGTGATGATATTTTTAAATGAATCACATGGTAATTAAATACTAGATCCTTTATGAAGAAGGGCAGTATTACTCAATAACTACCTGTTGATGTTATTATGTAACTTTTTCTTTATGTAGATTTTTACATTTATTTTTAAAGTCATTACCTCAACTGATAAGATAAAATGATCATTTGAACTTTGTTTTGTCCAGAGGAAGGATAGAATCCATTCTCCTTATTACCCTCTCTACAGCTCATTTGCATAATAATATTTTCTTGCTGAGTTATATATTTGGGAGTGTTAGCCATCAACTAGGATACAAAGAATTTTTAACATAAATATTTGCTTCACAATTTATGGAAGAAGTTTTTTCAAAAATGACCATCATTTAGCTATTATCTTAGTTGTCTTCAATAGTATTTTAATTTGGTTTAGAAGTCTTTATTTACCTTTTAACTATTGATGTTTTCTTACGCTTTCTATTTCTGATTTTTAGTTTGATGTTTATGGAGAATACAAATGCCTGTATTACAAAGATTTTATATATTTTATGTTCCTTTTATTACTTTGCTCAAAAACATTTCAAAGAATAATGGAAATAGAAGAAATAAGAGTAATTATTACAGTATAGGATGTAAAAATATTTGGAGATTGCTAATATTTAATATATAAAAATTGAAGTTCAGTTGACAGGACAGGGTTCATGTCTCTGTGTTTTTAACATTAATTAGCTACACAGTTATGAGAGTTAATTTACTACAATGTGCTCATGTTTAAGGGTTTTTCATAATAGTTAATTATTAATTTATTAGCCATATCACTTTTGTTATAGTTTAGTATGAAAACATTTTCCAAACTCAGAATACATATGATTATTTTTATCCTTGGTGCTGTTGATAAATGTCACTGTAAAAAAATACATATATTTAGATTGAAATCTTGGAAATTTAAAATGTGATCATGTAACAGTTATAGCTGATTTGTTAGTGAGTTATGCATGTTAACATTTTGAAAATGGTTCCTAAAACTACCAAGTTTTCCAGATAAATTTCCCAGGTGACCAATTCGAAAGAATCCCAAGTGAAATGCTTTCAAGTTATTTAATCATAAAGTCACATTTAAAGGTATTTAAATAAAAATTTTATCAGGCTTTAATTATTTTAAAAGATACTGGGTACTTTCCTTCTGAAAATGGTGATCCATCTTCAGGACCTTTTATACTTCTAAAGTGATAGTCTTATTTGGTTTAAACATAAAATGTGAATTGTGTACATAATTAAGACATTGTCTTTCCTCCTCATTTTAAGTAGTATTGCTGTAACTCTTAAATATTTCCCTCTTATTTTTGATTCTCCTTTTTTAAAAAGACCATTCACAGCAAATGAAGGTGATAAATTGAAGAATTGTTTTTTTAAACAAATATGTAAGTTGCAAGCCACTTACAAGTGTAGCATAAAATCTTTTAACCTATCTTTAACGCATCTCAGAGTTCTTGGGTTTCTTAAGAAATTAAAAACTTGTTTTGTTACCTGCCCTCAACATGCTAGGTCCTTTGTTGTAAATTTTGTTGCTTTTGACACCAAGAAACCATAATAAGGGTTTGAATTTGAATTATCTTCCTGTTCAGAAATTATGTAATTTCTATTGCAGATAGTTTTGTATATCTTAACTGAGCAGTTTTATTGGTATTGGGTATTAAATTTACTAGTTAAAAATATGATGTACTGTAGTTTTTATTTCTAAACCAAGTATAACCTCAATAAGTAAAGTAAGGGTATTTCTGACTAATGAAACTGGAAAATTTTTACTTTAAATATGTAGTATGGCATTGTAACATACAGTCTATATGAAACAAATTATTTGTATTCTTCTCTAATTTGATAACATTTTCTAATAATCAGACAAATTGATAGCAGTAATATGTTAAAAAACAAATTGTAGATCAGTGGGAGTACATGTAGAAATGACTTTTTGAAGAGTATCAATTGAGTAACAAAAGTGTTGATTGTGTTGTATTTTGATACATCAGGATTAATCTTATCTTCTATCTGGCAATAAATTAGAAGATTATCTGATGATTGCCCCCCTTCCTATATCTAAATTTTGACAGTTTAGAAATGCTGTCTCAAATAACTTGTATAGATAATTGGTAGCTTTAGTCTTATATTTCTTTCTATAATCAACCTTAAATTGGAATGAAAATACCTAACTTTCAGTGGGTTTTGAAGACTAGAGCTCTGTTGTATAAACTGCCTAGCAAGTATGTGTTGACTAAATAAACTAAAATGTAAACTAGTCTTTGCCACGATAAAATCTTGAGTAAGTTATATATATGGTATGTAACTCATAGTATATATTTGTGGTCGAAAATTAAATTGGTATCTCCTATGTGCTCTCTGTCAAATTAGACAAAATGTATTGCATAATATTATAGCTTAATTTTAATGACAGTGAACTATGTCTTATTATTATAATTTTATGGCATACAGTATGGTTTAATATTGTTTAACACATCAGTTATATAAACTGAGACTTGGACGTAATTTTGTGATGTTTTTGTTTTACTGCTAATGGTTTGTTGTATTCTGAGGTTTTACCTGTGTATTCAGGTATACATATTTAGTTTGTATATTCTTCAGTGTAAGCTAAGGGGAAGATATGAAATATTGTCTTCAATAGACCTATTGTGATAATTTAATACCTATTGCTCTATTAATAATTATTTAATCCTCATCAGATACAGTGGTATAGAGTCTGGTCAAATAGATCAGTGTTCAAATCCCAGTTTATTATGTTTGTAGGGCAAGTAAGTTACCTTGTCAGTATTTCAGTATCTTAGAAAGGAAGGGACAAGAACGTAGCCTCTTTGTATAGGGTTATTATGAGGATTAAATGTTATTACACATGTAAAGCATTAAACACAGAGCTGGGCAGATCGTAAGGACCCAGCAGTGTTTGTACATAGTTATTACAAAGGAGATGTCATGTGGTAGAATGAGGGAGAAAATACCAGAAAGGAAGGTTTGAGTTTGGCTGTGCCACTTGGTGGAGTTCTTTCTTTTGGCTAGTTGCTTCCAAGGAGCATCAGTATTCTCATAGGTAAAATGTGCCAATAATAATTTTGGTCTCTCTTTTTGAGGGGTGGGGTAGGGGTCAACTGAGGTAGCATACATGAAAGTCATTTAAGAATTCTAATGATCCAGATTTAGTTTTAGTCTTTATTTCAAGCCCTGTATTTTTAGTAACACTTTCACCAAATCATTGTCACAATTTTCAAAAGATACTAAGCTCGTGTCAATTATTTTTTGCCTTGTCAACTTAATTGAGGTATAATTTATATAGATACAGTTCACCAAAGTTAAGTATAAAATGAGATGAGTTTTTACACATTGTGTAACCACCACCACCATCATGATACAGAACATTTCATCACCCCAAAAAGATCCCTTGTGCCCATTTGTAGTCATCCTTGAAGAAGAAAGGCTCCGTTGTCCTGTATGATATCGATGTCATATTAACTAGTTAACTACCCTGTTTTCTTTTAACTTTGTGTCTTTAACTATAAGCAACAATCCAGTATCCTTTATGAAGTACATTCCACCCTTATTTTATGTTCTTTGTTTTTGTTTATTTCTGCTTGCCAATGACCTTTTCCCCACCAGTAGTTTTCTGTGCTTGTCAAAGTAAGATTAATTAGTATACATTTCACCAATCTTCAATCTTAATTTCATTTATCCTAATGGTACTTTTTCACACACATAAACTGCTTGCCTAAAGGACATAATTAAGCTTATTGATATTCATATTTCTTATCCGAAATTTAATGGATTTCTTTCTCAACTGAGTTTTTGTATAGATATTCTTAGAGTTTTAAATCAGCAAGATGGCTGTATCCAAGTATTAACTTTTAAGAAAATGGTTACTCTGAGAAAAACTTATGGTTCAGTAATTTATCTATTCAACTATTTTTTTAACTGATCACATACTAAGTGTAAAGACTTAATAAGAGTTTTGCTCTCCAGATTGCTGTATGTTCTTCCTATTTTCTTCCTTTTAGCAAACTTCTTAATAAGATTTTTCCAATTAATTCACATTCTTTCATACACTGTATGGAGCAGAGACTCATTTTCCCATGTATTATTCACTTTCTTTTTACAAAGTTTAATTGTGCTCCTCTACCCGTAATTTGGGGATAATTATGATGAAAAAAATGTTTTTAAACTTCTGAACTAAATGCAATGATTTCTCACAGTCATTCTCATTAAGTCTTATATAGTTTTAAGATTTCATGTATAGAAACTAAACTATTTTTAGTGTTGCTGAGAATCAGGTTATTTTATTGTGCTATTAATAATATGCTTAATTTTTACCAACTTTTGTTATAAGACACCTAAAAATCAAACCCCACTGAAATTTATTACCTTTGTTAATCTTAAAGGTAGCTTCTATTTTACAATCTTTTATGTTTGTTAATAGCTAAAATATTTATTGTTTTATTCTATATTATATAAATACTCCTTGTAAATTTCAAATTAATTGTACTTTGGCCTTCATCTGTTCATGAAGATTTCTTAAGCTTTGTAAGCAGTTCTCTAAGTCATTATTGATAGAGACTAGAATGTTCCTAGCTACTAAATTTTTTTTATCCTAACATGTTTTCTTTCAAATGAATTATCTTTATCTTTAATTCAGTCTGTAACAGAAGTCTGACAACACAGGTTATATCACTTTAAATACTTAATAGATCATTGATGTGTTGTAAAGCTTGGAATGAATCCCATCAACTTTTCTCTGAAGCTCAGATTTTTATAACACATCATTTTGCTTACAATATGGCAACACTGGTGCTTGGAAACTAATTCCACTTTTCAGCAACTCCTTTAAATAGATTAAATGATACAAGAGATGCGTACCTAACACAGTTAAGTATAAGCCATACATTTAAAAAGATAAATGAATAAATCTTTTTCAGTTTTAACAAAAAACAGAAAGCTTCTCTTTTTAAGATTGGTTAAACTATGAGTCAGAAACGTAATCACAGTCTTGACCTCACTTTTTTTTTTAGCTCTCTAATTAAAATTTTTAGTTGAATACTAAATCTCAGGACAGTTGGATTTGCATGTTTGCCCCTTTCACTGTTTCCTCCCCCATGCCATTGAAGAATTTTGAATGGGGAGGAATTTGCGCCCTTTGGCTCAGGTTGCAGACCCACTTGATCAAGCCAGAGAAGCCAGGGTCAGAACTATTCATTGCTTATCTTTTCCTTGGGCCACTTGTAAATCCTGCCTTTCTGCTCAGCAAAAAAATCTCTTTATATTAGACTTATAATAAAGTCTGGAGAATGAAAATATGCCTAATAATTGATGCTTGATTGTGAATCCACATGGGTTAATTTCACTTTTTTTGAAGTTTTTCATGGCATTACAGCTTATTTGATGTACATAATTTTGTTTAAATGCATGCTATTTCATTGAAAGACACCAGAAAAGTATCCTCTTGGTAGTGAAAGTATGATATATAATATTATATCTCAGGTTGAGATTTAACACCCTTGAAATGTAGTAATTACTGTTAAGTGAATTAAATTAGTTAATTTGAATTAGATCTATAAAAAGCACCAAAGTATTTTGTTTTCAAGTGCTTAATTTCTAGCATGTATGCTGACACTTAAAATTTGCCAGAATCAATTATAGCACAAGTTTATGAACTGTATCAATAATGGTGTAAAGACTTTAAATATAGACCCAGGTTTAAACAAACACAAAACACTTTGTTCTTATCTCAGCATCCCTTAAAAGTATACAGCTCTGGTTCAAGACCTCAGGACCACCCATCACCCTGGACATTGGATACTCCTATTTATTCAAGAAGCTTGTGAAGTATCTGTGTGTCAGTGGGGGGATGGTGTGTGTATCTGTGTAGGGAATCACAGTTAGGTGATTTTATCCCAACAAAACAGCACCGTTGTTTATAAACTGAATTGTGTTTCAGTATCCGTAGAATTTCCTAGTTGTAAAAACCTAATTTACATTAAATATGTGTTATTTTACGCAAGTGCTGGTTGCAGTTTTCACATTTTTGATGCTTTCAGAAGGTTAGAGTGGGCGTCCATTAAGATTAACCTCAATCCATTACAGCTTTTTGGTTTGCAGGCCCCACCCATTGGCCTTGGATAGCTAATACCGAGCTTTTGTTTCTTCCTGTAGAAAGGAAAGGAAAGGAAAGAAAACTGTTCTTTCTTTCTCATTGTGTAAGTCATGTGACTTCCCTATTAGTTAGTTACAGAGTTGAAATGAATCTCAAAATACATAAGATATCAAAGGTTATGTGAAGTATTTATTGAAATACTTATTTAATTCCCCCTTATTTAATTCCTGTGTTTATGTATTAAAATATTTATTTTTAATAACTATACCTTATTTTACATCCATGCAGTTTTTTAGGAAGCCAAAAAGATAACTAAATAGATTTAAAAAATAATACTGATCTTTTTATCTATATCATGGTAATTGCTTAGTTTACTCATTTTTCTGTCAGTTATCTTGTAGCATTGTTTGAGGTTTCTAAACTGTAGCTTATTTCTCAGAACTCAGGGTGAAAAAAGTAGGAGTGGTATTTGGGATGATTTTAGCAAGGAAAATTTGCTGATAGCAAAAAAGAAATGTGTAAATACAAGAAGGAACTAATTGGGTATATTTCTTTTTGCTCTTCTTTTCTCTCACCTCTCTATAATAATAAGCAGTGTAGCTAGCTGTTGGAAAATGCTATCCAGCTCTTCGAGTATTTATGCTGATGTTAAGTCTCAATTTGGTGATTTAGTCATGATGTTACAATTTACTATTAAATTTTTAATCTTTAAAATTGTTTTAAACCAGTTTTAAGCTGTTTTCCCAAACCTTTAAAATATATTTTAGTAAACAGTAGAGCTGTCCTCAAATAATAAATATTTTTAAAACAGTAGTTCTGAAGTATTTTTAAAATATAATGTTCTTTGAGAGTGCTATTTCCCTGCAAATAAGTATTTTTAAGACTTCTAAGAAGAATGCTTCTGTGTTTTAAAATCCTGTATGCATTTTTATTTAAAATGTGTTTCAATAAAATATGTTCTTAGTGTAAGATAAAAGCATTTTTCTTACATTTTGTCATGGTCTAATAGATTAAAAAAAGGCAATGATATTTAATGCTATGATTTTTGCTATTATCCAAAGTTACTTGGTTAGATAAGATTTTTTAATATGAAAATTTTGCCAAGTTATGTAGAAAAGCTACTTAAGTTTAATAATACTGGGTTATTAATTTGTAAATAACCAGGATCTAGTTTGAAGTCAGTAATGTGCTAGTCCATGTTTTCATTGGGATTAAAATTCATAGTAAGTGATTTATTTTGCATGTGTTTTACAATTGAATATTTGAACTTCCAATTATTTCATTAACGTTACTTTTAAATATTTATTGATATTTTATTTAATGTTTATAAATTGCCACTAAAATTTTCCATTTAGAAAAGATTTAAGATACTAAATATTTCAAATTTGTGATACTCCTTTATTTACTCTTTGGAGAACAAAATATTCATAAAACACCAGCAATCTAGTTTTAAGTATTTGAATTAGTACTGGCATTTTTTGGTTGAAATAACCCATTTAGTATCTTAGTGTCACTCTGAATTTAACATAAAAGATTAAGAAATAAAGACTAGTTAAAAAAGATTACTACCAGGTTTTTCTGTGTAACATGGTTTTTTTAAACTTTGATATCAGAAAGTGAAAAGTTGGTTGCTTTTCCCTTTATCATTTATTTTCCTCCTGCTAAAGTTTTCTTTAACTTGTGTGGAGAAAAGTCATTTTTAAATGAAATTAGATGACTCTAAGTCTCTTCATGTTCAGTCAGAAGTATTAATACAAGGTTTATTTGTGGGGAGTAATACCACCTGGGATATTGCTACATGTTTTCATGAGGGTTATTGTAAATATATGATTGATGAATCACTTGATTTCTGGACTTTTTCTCCTAAAATAAACTTTATAGTAAATGGGAAATGATTTTTCAAATTGTTGAAATATCTGAAGTTGCAAGTAAACAGGGACATTTGTTTCAGTACACGTTCTTAAAGGTATTTTCTTTTAAAGATATTCTAATATAAAAAAGTCTTAGTATGTAACCTTAGGGAAGTTGTCTTGTTAGTTATTGACCACTTTTCCTGATTCTCTGCCTTTATTTTTAAAGTATCTGGTCACTATTAAGTCATTAATATTCCTAAAGGTAATCCATAATGCGCTATGAGATTCAGTGTTGAACATGTATTCAATTATTCAAATTTACAAAATTCAAACGATTTTTTTGAATATCTCTTAAGACATAGGATAATGTTCTCAGAGTAAGATTTTGACAGAATAGAATTCATTATTTTGATATGCATGTATAGATTTCCATTTTTAGCTGTAAATTGAAAAAAGAAATTACTCCAGTTATTAAAGTATTATGTTGTCCCAAAATATTCCCTGCCCAACATTATCATTTGATCTGCTACCAGGAATTATTACTGCTTTAAGTGGTCTGTCTTTAGTGTCCGCCTCCCTTTTTTCCCCTCCCCCACTCCCCTTCGGGAAGGAAGCCTGGGGCCCTGGCTCTAGAGATACCAGGAAAAGCAATCACTCAGCAGAAAGTGTCTGTCTTTAGCAGAAGTATCATCCCTTGCACAAGCGTGTAGTTGAGAAGAGGTTAAAAACAGATTAATTAGAGTTTATCAAATTTACTTTACATTCATTTAGAATACATTTTTGGTACAGCTGGATATTGTGGTGTTATGAAAAAAGAAGTCAACTTCGTCTGTTTCAGGCATTAGCAAAGTCAAATTTAGTCCTTCACCACTTTTCTTTCTTAGCTTCGATTAAATCTTTTATGCTGTTTCTAAAGGGTGTTGCCAATGGTTTTCCTAACTTTGAAGAGGAGAGTGAGTTCTGAATGAAAACCATGAGTGGTTAGGTAATTTTAACGTTTCTCAACACTTAATGATTATTTGAAGTATTTTCCTAGATTTCGTAAAGAAAGTATATATGAAATGTTTCACTCAATGTAAGTTGTCATCTAAAGATAATGTTTGTATGTCTAGCACATTTTTGCTTAGAAGGCTTTTTAAACCACAGACTGACTCATAGAGTAGGCTAACAGTGAAAATACTGATACTGATAGATCTAGAAATGTTTTAATTGTCTACTTCCTTAGATTGTTCATAAAGTGCTTTTTTTGTTGGTTTCAGGATGAGTAAAGAAATGCAGATTTAGTAGGGTAAACACCGTAAATTTTGGCATAAGCTTGCTGAAAGGCCCAAGTTTCTTTGTGCTATAGATACTTGGGCCAGCATTTCTTCATCTTAAAGGGCAGTCCCTTTTCTTAGCTCCACCTGTGTTTAAGTCTCATACTTTTGACCCTTTGAAAAAATTAAGCAGTATGGCCATGGAATCTCACAATGAACTTAAAGAGGATTTTAGAAGTCATAGTTCATGTCTGAAAGATAAAAATAAATAATAAATAATATTGTATAATACTTTTTATAGAATAAATCAAAGATGTTTGAAAATTTTGAATGTTGTTTACTGAAAGGGCAAATATAAAAGTAAAATTTCATGCATATTTCAAATAATGTAAAAATGATGAGTATAAGTAAAATTTTGGTAGAATAACTTGAAAAAGACAGAATATAATCATATATTCCTGTTAGTCTAGCCCCTCTCCAGATCAACAGACATTTGTATTTAGTTTGTTATAGCCACTGCTGATGCTAAGTTCCCACTACTACCATTCCCTGGGGATAGACCCCAGTTTACCATCATTTGATCCTGTCTTCCCATCATCCAGACTCCCCTGTATCAAGGTTTCTATTCGGCCAACACAAGAGACCATGCACCTTCAGCCAATCAGTATGGTAGCAATGACAGTGATTATGACATCAATAACAACAGAACGATAATAGTATCATGTAATTTTATAGTGTTTGCATGTGCAAGGTACCATACTAAGCATTTTACAGCCATTAAATATTCTCAAGTCTGAAAGATAGTTACTATTATTGTCTCATATTTACAGATGAAAACAATGCTCTTAGAATTAGAATTGCCTAATTTACACAATTGAGCCAGCAGTATGACTCCAGAGCAGTGCTCTTGACTCTCTGGGTTCCAGCCACATTTTTAGGTGTTTTAATTTTATATTGATGTGCTTATCTTATGCTAAGTACTTCAGTTTCAATTGTGAGCCACAAGCAGACAGGGATTCTGATTCTGACTTCACGAGTTTAAAGAACAGTAGGGGTGACAGACAATCAGACCACATAAATGAAAGTAAAATAAAAACCACAATGAGTGCCTTGAAGAAAAGGTACATGGTCCTGTGAGTATATAATTGTGAGGGCTCTAACCTAGTTTCAGGGTCAGGATGACTACTTTGGGGTAGTAAATTTGTAATGAGAGTAGAAAAATTAATAGATAATGAATAAGGAAAAGAATACTCCAACAGAGGAAGGGAGAATAATATAGAGAGGCAGGAGGGAAAATGAACATTAGCTTTACAATGTGTAAGGATTAAAAGATCAGTAATATCCTGTCCCTGTCTTTAAGAAGCTTGCAGTTAGTGGCATGTGTGTGTATGTGTGTGTTGTGTATGTGACCAGTGGTTACCACAGAGTGATAAGTGCTAAGATAAGAGCATTAAGGCATTGCCTATGCTTTTAGTAGTGAGAAAAGTTTGATGAAAGAAGAGGACATTTGAGATTTGCTGTGGAAATACATAGGAACTTGGTAGCCTGGGAGGGCATTTCACATCATACTTGTGTAGAGATGACAAGTGAAAGAACCTCTACAGGCCAGTGTGCAGGTAGGGTGCCAGATGCTTGCTGGGTGGAAGGAATAGGCAAAGGGCAAGGTGGAACTGTGCTGAAGGATGAAACTCTCAGGCCTGGGTGGGCCAGCTAGAGATTAGGCAGGTTTATCCATTGGTCCTCACCTTAAACATTGCTATTTATGAATTTCTTTAAAGGACTCCCGCCCCCCAAAGCTTCATTGGCTATTTGTTTTTAAATAGAATTTAGATTTTTTAGCCAGGCATTCTAACTCTTCATGACCTGATTGAATCTACTTTTACAGTCTTTCTTGTCATACTTATTTAAATTGTTGTCTTTGTCAAGTCACAACATAGCCTATATGTCTTTGTCTCTTCCTCTTGGCACAGACAATACTGTCTTTCCCCTAGATTCCTTCCTACATTCACCTTTGAAAATTCTTGCCGTCTTTGAAAATCCAGCCCCAAATTCAGATCCTTCTTTGCCTGAAGACTTTCCTCATCATTCTAGCTACAATTGCTTGCTTACTTCTTATAAACTTCAAAACTCTGTCATAGATTGTCTTCTGTTAAATTTTGTTGTGTCTCTGACTAAATTGTAAACTCTTGAGTGGAATTGTCCTACCAAATTTTGTATTTTGTGCAGTATAATGCTTTTCATAATTCATACACAAAAATATTTCTTGAACATTAAAAAAGTATAATACATTAGGAACATTCCCCCTATCTTCCATTGAATAAAAGATACGGATGTTATTCAAGAAACCATATGTAAACTCTTCTTTAAGAAAACCTAGTGTTCAACTTCGGAGAAGGCAATGGCACCCCACTCCAGCACTCTTGCCTGGAAAATCCCATGGATGGAGGAGCCTGGTGGGCTGTAATCCATGGGGTCGCTAAGAGTCGGACACGACTGAGCGACTTCACTTTCACTTTTCACTTTCATGCATTGCAGAAGGAAATGGCAACCTACTCCAGTGTTCTTGCCTGGAGAATCCCAGGGACGGGGGAGCCTGGTGGGCTTCCGTTTATGGGGTTGCACAGAGTTGGACACGACTGAAGTGATTTAGCAGCAGCAGTGTTCAACTTATATTTGCTTCTCTTTTAATATCACTCTAACATGTTCATTTTGCATCAATTTATACATGTTAAACTCTGCTTTTGTGGGCCCAGAACACCTTGGGGCTTCTGCCCCTCTCTTTTATTTTTTAGGAGAAAAGATGGTGTCTTCTGTGCTGCATTTATTGCCACAGTTTATTGCTAAGTCTAAAATGTCTCCAGTATATTGGAGGGGAAGGACTTACGTGTCTCATCTTCTATTTAAGTCCAAAGAGCTTGAACTTTATTCTTTTTCCTTGGGTAAAACTTAAATCTGTGACAATTCCTTTCATATATACTGATTTCCAGTCTGGAGGACATACCTTTTCACTTCTCCCTATGAGACGGCTGGATGGCATCACTGACTCGATGGACGTGAGTCTCAGTGAACTCCGGGAGTTGGTGATGGACAGGGAGGCCTGGCGTGCTGCGATTCAGGGGTAGCAAAGAGTCGGACACGACTGAGCGACTGATGTGATCTGATCTGATCGCAAACATTCACCAAAGTGCTTTAGTTGCCTAAGAAAAGTTAGTGTCATTTCTGACTCACGTCTCTTCTTTATCCTTCATGTCCAACCAGTAATTGTTGTTGCTGCTTTTATAATCTCAAAATCTCACACAATTTCCTATCATCTGTACTTGAGATCTTAATGATCAGAACCCAGCCTTGATTAGCTACCTAGGTTCCATACTGAAAAGAGCAAAGACCTGAAAGTTAGGCAAATCAGAGAAAGAAGCCTTGGAATTAGACAGGCGTAAGTCAAGCCTGTGGTTTTTCCAGTGGTCATGTATGGATGTGAGAGTTGAACTGTGAAGAAAGCTGACCACTGAAGAATCTATGCTTTTGAACTGTGGTGTTGGAGAAGACTCTTGAGAGTCCCTTGGACACAAGGAGGTCCATCCAGTCCATCCTAGAGGAGATCAGTCCTGGGTATTCATTGGAGGGGCTGATGCTGAAGCTGAAACTCCAATACTTTGGCCACCTCATGCAAAGAGTTGACTCATTGGAAAAGACCCTGATGCTGGGAGGGATTGGGGGCAGGAGGAGAAGGGGACAACAAAAGATGAGATGGCTGGATGGCATCACCAACTCGATGGACATGAGTTTGGGTAAACTCCGGGAGTTGGTGATAGACAGGGAGGCCTGGCGTGCTGTGATTCATGGGGTTGCAAAGAGTCGGACACGACTGAGCGACTGAACTGACTGACTGAAGATGTGATGTTGAGGTCTTTCTTCCATTGGTGAGCTTCTGCAAGTAGATCGCTTTCCAGAGGGGACTTGGTGGTAGGCAGTCTTCATCAGGACTTAGCTCCATCAGTTCATTCAACAGATTGAACACCTAGTATGTGAGATATAGCAATGAGCAGAAGAAGAAGAACAAAAATACCTTTTTCATGCACTAACTCTTATTCCTCTGCCTCTTTTTTATCTTCTGTTTTCATTGTTAAAAATAGGGACATAGACTAACAATACTCAGTACAAAATATGGCATCTCTAAGAAATTCCATAGTGATATTTGAACTCTGGAAAACAATCTCAGGAGAATTGGCACATGTGCATTAAAAAAGGTTTTATTTTGGGAGAAAAGAAAAAAAAATAACACATATGAGATGATGGCTGTAAGTCTGAATTAATTATACTTTGAGGTACATAGAGTATTATTCTTAATAAAGAGGAGTAGAGGTTAATGATTCACAGCAGGATTTCTCAATCTTAGCACTTTGGGCCAAGTTGGAGCTTTGGGACCAGATAATTCTTCGTTGTGAGAGGTTATCCTTTGCTTTATAGAGTATGTAGCAATATCTCTGACCTCTATCCACTAGATACCAGGAACACACCTCCCCAGTTGCGTTAACCAAAAACATCTCTCATCATTGCCAAATGTCTCCTGGAGGACAAAATTGCCCCTATTTGAGAACCTCTGATTAAATTACTTTGTTAAGTGCTTTACTAAATATCTAACATTTCATAATTATTATCTGTAGTCTTTTGTTTATACAGAATTAGGCTAAATGATTTTAGAGGGCCTGAACATTTGGGATAAGACCAATAAATTCATATTTATATAACCGTGTGAACTGAAAGCTAAGTATCAAACATTCTAACATTTTATTTTCAGAATGTCATATTATATCATTCTGATGATAAATGTCGTATATATTGACTATAGGAAATTTAGACAAAGGAAAGTATAATAAGAATTACCCATTATCCCACCATCCAGAGCTAAGCACTGCTTACCTTTCATTTATTTTTTTTTATGCTATTTACCAAAAAAAAAAATTTTTTTTTTTTTGGCAAATGGGGAAAATAACTTTCAATTGTCAAATTATTGCCAATTTAGAGAAATTTTAAACTAATTAAACTATAATAGGAAAATAAATTTATAAATTAATATAGAAAATTTTGTCATCTGGGAAAATTCAATAAAAAATCAATGGCATTATATTAATACGTTATATTAATATGTCTTAATTTTTGCATGCTAAATATAGAAAGTATTGGTATGTTCTGTTTATTTTGTATAAAAATTTAGAAGGTCTTTATTAAATGGTTGACTAGTTTTCAGTTTTATAGGCAAGTTAATATTTTTTTCTCCTAGCTGATATGGAATTCAATTCTGTTAATTATATTTAGAGATGACCTCATTTTAAAATATATTATTTGAAATTCTGTAATTTAGTATCTTAAATTTTTTAAGTAAAATTCCATGAAAGAATCATTATTAAAATTTATCAGTTTGTACAAGCTTTGATGAATCTATATATATAACAAAAGCATATTAAGTACCTTGTTAGTGTTATATGCAGTTGAGAGAAGGTGAGTTTTTATTTCTTTTAGAAAGGAAGATGTTTGGCCACAGAGCAAAAAGTAAATAAACATTCTTGGTAGGAAAATTAATGCAGATAGTCAAAGGTAAAAACTGTCCTTATTTTGAGTTTGAAAATTTTTATATATGACATAGGGAGTTCCCTGGAGCCACTCTCAACTTGAAATTCCCAAATTGGTTTCAAAGATGCACAAAAGTATATATTCCTTTTTTATGCTCAGAAGATTACGTGATGATGTAGATTTCAGTGGCAGATATACTTTAGGTCTGTCTGGCACTATAGGAATTAAAAACCTATATTAAAGGAACCTATATTAATTTTCACTTAATATGAAAGGAAATAGGCTTTATTGTACCCTCTTTATATGTTTGTTTCTCAACAGCGATTGATTCATTATTTGCTCATTCACATATTTGTTAGTTATCACCCATGTATCTTTACTCATTGAGATTCCCCTTCTACACTCAGATGGGATTAACATTTTCATATTGTGTGCACTTAAATTGTTGGCTAGGCCACTCATTTTCTCAACACAACCACGAGGAACAGTTGTGCTGAGAAATCTAATGTCCATCCTTAGTCTAATGTCAGTAATTTTGTTCCTACCACATATTCAAAGGTACGCCTGTTGCTATCAGTTTCTGCTATGGATTTCATGCTGTAAATTTTCTCTTGTCTCCTGAATATTTGGCCCATTCTCAAGATAAATGCTAATCAGAATGGAGGTTGGACTTCACAGTAGGTTCGGGAACATATTATTTTAGCTAGTAAAAAGAAAGCATCACAAAGGATCCTGGATATATTCTTTCTCATTTTAAAATTCACCTTAGCCTTTGCTTTCTTTGTGCTATTATTTTCCCCATCTCTTCTAAAATACTGCTGTTTTGAAATCTTTCACTCATTTTGCTCCTCTCACCGTGCTGTGTGTGTGTGTGTGTTTCTCCTCTTGCTCAATTTCCACCCCCACTCTCTCTTCCTGGTGTAAAGAGCTTCTGTAGGAAATTGATAATCGGTGTCTTTCTGCTTCAAAGTCTTTAACACATGGAGCTGGCTGCTAAGAGAAATTGACCAGGTTCCTGTGATCCTTGTCAGTTTCTCTGATTAATCAATTTTTCTTTACTGGAGAAGCTGCTTTTAACAAAAGAAAACTAGCTTGAAATTTCAATCATTTGCCCATTGCTGCCAAAGCTTCTATCTGCTCTTCTGTTTCTATCTATCACTTTAGCTTTTTATTATAAACTTTTAAATCTTGACTTTCAGTTACCTCATTTTTACTGGAGGATGAACGGCCAATTTCATTTAATTCATACATCCTTGACAATTACAGCTAATTTTAATACTTGCACAATTTAATTTGTAATGCTGCTTCCTATTCAGAAGGGAATGATTGCAAATCAAAATGAGTGCATTTCTTTCCTAACTCTTGTTGACTTTCCTACAAAACCAAGGCAAAGCACTTCCAAAGCACTTAAAAGAAAATCATGCTGTCATAGAAACTAATGCAGTGAGATCTAGAGAAACCAGGGAGAGTTTCTGTATTGCTTTTTCTTTAATAGAGGTATTTCTTTAAACATGTCAAGTACTATTATACTTAGATACAGAGTTAAAAGAATTTGTCTTTAGGTCATGGGCAAGTTTGAGCTGCCAGTTAGCCTGATAATAAGGTTTATAAGATCTGATGAGAGAATTTACAAAATGACCAAAATGTATTTGGACTATTCCTTAGGTATTATATAAAGGTGTTTGCACATAGTGGTATTAGATATAGACAAGACTATTCCTAGGAAGGAGTTAATTTGAATGGTTTCAGGCCCAGTGGTGAAACTGAATGATGGCTAATTCTCCAAAGCATGTTTTGCAAATGAGTGTTCTATGGTGTTTTAGTAAGTGTTCCCTGAAAGGGGAAAGAAGTCCTTATTCATTAAGTTCTGGAAATTCTTGGTTACACAAAGTTCAGCTAGTTTATTCATTTAATGTATGACTTTTCAATGCCATATTATACTTAAGTATGCTATCAGCTTCTAAGATAAAGATGCAGATTATTATATTTTACACACTTGAACATTGGCACCTTGATGGTACCACTGTTTTTTTTTTTTAAAGAATCATCTCGTGGGGCATGGTTCCATGAGAACAAACTGAGAAATTCTTGGGTGACAGTCACAAATTTCAGTTCAGTCGCTCAGTCATGTCTGACTCTTTGCGACCCCATGGACTGCAGGACGGTCACAAATTAATCAATAGTAATTAATTTGTTGGTTAGTTGCTAAGTTGTGTCTGACTCTTTGCGACTCCCATAGACTGTGGCCCTCCAGGCTCCTATGTCCATGTGATTTTCCAGGCAAGAATACTGGAGTGGGTTGCCATTTCCTTTTACAATTACCATATAATTATTATTGTGTAATAATACTGTATATCAATAAATGTTAACATCTTTACTCTTTAGCTCACAGTTTATCCTTAAATTGAAAGAAATTAAAGGTCTTTTAAACATCTTCTAAACATTTTCATGATATATTTTTATTTTACAAAACCATAGATATAAATAATATTTAGGACATCCATTAAAGCTGGGAGAAGGGGGTGGTTCATCGTATAAAAATAGCCTAAGAGACGAACTAAAATCAGGTAAGCATTTAGAAAACATTAGCCATGCATTTGGGCATTTAAAGGAGAGTGAACATAGCTCAAGATTGGTAAATGGTATTGGTGGTGATTATAAGAAAGTTGTAATTTGGCTGAAGGTTCTGTGTTAAGTGGAATAAAAAGAAAAATGGTACACATTTGTCTCTCACTAGCAGCTTCTGGGCCTCTGGCCTGTGGCACCTGGCTTCCTGCATCTTTTTTTTTTTTTTAAACTTTAAAAAAATTGAGCAGTAGTTAATGTACAATATTATGTTTCAGAAGTATAATATAGTGATTCACAATTTTTAAAGGTTAAACTCCATTTATAGTTATTATAAAATGTTATCTATATTCCTTATGTTGTATAAAATATCCTGGTAGCTTATTTATTTTAAACTTAAGTTTGTACCTCTTAATTCCCTACCCCTATCTTGCCCCTCCTCTGTTCCCTCTCCCCACTGGCTTGTTTATATCTGTGAGTCTGTTTCCTTTTTGTTTTATTCCTTAGTTGTATTTTTTTCAATTCCACATATGTGTGTGTTTGAGTTGCTCAGTCATGTCTGACTCTTTCTGACCCTATGGACTATAACTCACCAGGCTTCTCTCTCCATGGAATTCTCCAGGCAAGAATACTGGAGTGGGTTGCCATTCCCTTGTTCAGGGGATCTTCCTGACCCGGGAATCAAACCCAGATCACCTACTTTGTGGGCAGATTCTTTACATTCTGAGCCACCAGGGAATCCCAATTCTATTTATAAGTGCTATCGTACAGTATTTGTCTTTCTCTGTACAACTTACTTCACTTAGCATAGTACCTTCCAAGTCCGTACATGTTGTTGCAATAGCAAAATTTCATTCTTTTTTATGGCTGTCTCCCTTTTTTTGAGTAGTAGCAGAGCAAGGAGATCCAACCAGTCCATTCTAAAGGAGATCAGCTCTGGGTGTTCTTTGGAAGGAATGATGCTAAAGCTGAAACTCCAGTACTTTGGCCACCTCATGCGAAGACTTGACTCATTGGAAAAGACTCTGAGGCTGGGAGGGATTGGGGGCAGGAGGAGAAGGGGACGACAGAGGATGAGATGGCTGGATGGCATCACCGACTCAATGGACATGAGCTTGAGTGAACTCTGGGAGTTCGTGATGGACAGGGAGGCCTGGCGTGCTGCGATTCATGGGGTTGCAAAGAGTCAGACACGACTGAGCGACTGAACTGAACTGAACTGAGCAGAGTCTGCTTGAAGGTGGCTACCTCTGTTACTCAACAGGATTGTATCAGGTGTAGTCTCCTGGCAAACTCTAGGTATCCTAGAGTAGTGATTCTGAGCTTTTTTTTTTCCCAGTGTTAATAATTTCTGATCTCTTGCAGATGATACACCTTGGAGCAAATCCTTTCTCAGTTTGTATACTTGTCATGGTCCAGTAATGAACCGCTTACTTAGCAGCACTTATCCTCAGACTGCACCAGAACTATTGCTAGATTATCACCACTTCCTCCCTGCTCTCAGCTGGTAAATATCTCACCACTTACAACTGCCAGAAATTCTTCCTATTACAAACTAAACCTTTTATTCTACAACCAGAGAAAAAAATGGTTTAAAAATTTAGGTGCTGTTTCAGAGATTGTAATTTTGTTACTTTCGTGGACTAGTAAACACTGAAAAAAAAAAATAGGGTGACATGGTAACTGTTTCATAATTGGCTTTCTAAAAAAAATTGTGTCTTATAAGTTTTACTGATATAAGTTCTACTAATGTAGAATACAATTTGCAAATAATAATATATAGTACTTTTTAGTATCAATTCCATGTGGCCACTTGATTCTCACAGAACATCTTTTTTTTCTGAACTGTTTTTTATCTAGAGCCAAACTGTGCTTGCAATTGATGAATAAATATAGTTCATACATGAATGTTAAGTGATATTTTTACATTAATGAGTTAGCCCATAAGTCAAACAACAAAGACAAAGATGTATATTCGAATTTTATTGTGACTTTTTGCTGAACTGGATAACAGATTTTGAATATTTTGGACTATTTCCTTAATTTTGTGCTATTTACAATGTAACAGCTATAGAAATGAATCACTGTTATGTTTAATCTGTATTATTAACATTTTCTCCATCACTTTCCTAAGTGTGTAGACAATCAGTAAAACAATACATCGTGCCATGATTTATACTGCTTGGCAGTTTTCATGGTATCAATACTTCCCCCATAGCCAATCTGAAGCTATCAATGTAATGTCAGTGATGTGGAACTGGGGAGAAATGCACAGTGACACACAATTATGTACTAGTTCCACTGTACATATTCAGAAGATGTAAATAACCTCACAATGTAGGTAATAGTAAAGGTAGTAAAATAATTAGGGAGTAATAACTTCTGAGTATTTTTTTAACCATTTTTCTTATAATTTATTTACTTTTATCTTTATGTTAACTTTTAATACTGGCCATGTTTAACAACTATCTCATGAAATTCATACAAATTTAACAATGAGCTGTCTTTAGCTGGTATGAGCCAGCTCTGGCATGTTGCTGCATAGCCTGTTTCTTATTTTGCCACATAAGAACATGTATTTGTAATTACTGTCAGTTCATAAGAGGGATATCATCTCTGAGTAAAGGAAATACCCCAAGAAAGACAACTTGCAAGCATTGACATTGTCCCTATGTTTTACATTTCTGCAATGCAGCATTTAAAATGTCATGTGAGTTTCTGCACAGCTATAAGGGAAGTACTGTGCTGGATAGTGTAAGTAGCATCCGAATGAAGCTAATTTTTATTAGCTAGTGAATACATACCAGGGATCACTCAAATATTTTTCTGTTTTGGTTGAGATAGTGAGTTACTGTTAGTCTTAAGAATTTTGTAATCTTCAGTGGATGAGGAAGGGCACTCACAGATAAGAAAGAATGTAGAAAACAAACTCCAAAGACTTAAAATTTTGTGTAGTCTTTTTTTTTTTAACTTCCACACTGCATTGGTAGGTGGTTGCTGTGTAAGAGCTATTATTACTCTTAGGGCTGTTTTTTCAGCTGTAAGATAGTCCTTGAGCACTACGTTGTACACTGCTTCCTGCTGTTTATGAGGTATACGTTTTTTTATATTTCTCTTCTTCCTTTTTTCCTTCCTCCCACTTCGATACTGAATTAGCTTTCTATTACCACAAACTTAGTGGCTTAAAACAGTACCCATTTATTAGCTCACAGTCTATATAGGTCGGAAATCTCCTCACTGTGGCTAGGTTCTCTAGTGCTGGGTGCTCAGATTATCACAAGGCTGAAATCAAGGTATCAATCAACTTGTTCTCATCTCTAGCTCAGTGCTGTCTATCTAGCTTATTCCTGTTGCTAGTATAAAATACTTCTTTGTGACTATAGAGCTGAAGAATCCATTTTCTCATCAGCTAGGAGCCAGATACCACTCTAGAGTCCTAGAGGCCTCATGGACCCAATATCTTCATGTCAGCAATGGTGGGTCACATTCTTTGCCTGCTTCAAATCTCTCTGCCTTCCCTTTTTGTCACCAGCCAGAAAAAAAATCTGTTTTTGAAAAACTCATGTGGTTATATAGAGCCCAAGACACACCCCGTAATCTCTCTTTTGATTAACTCAGGGTCAACTGTTAGTAACTGTAATTACAACTGTGTAACATAATGGCAGGAGTGATATTCCATCACCTTCACCAAGGAGGGAATTAGTAAAGGGTTAGGGATGATTGTTTGTGAGTGACAGAATTCTGTCTACTGCAAATACTAAATGCATCATGTCTCACTGAAATATAATGATGGCTATGTTAACACTTTCCATGTAATAAAACTTTAAAAATTGTATCTGAACCCAATAGCTGTTTCCTTCAGAATAGAAATTAATTTTTAGTGTGCATAACAATTTAATCTCTTGAATGAGCAACTTAAAATAATGGAGTGAAGGTACTAACATTTATAAAATAGTGAAGACAAGATTGTATTTAATTCTTAAGTCTAAATAGTAATTAATTACTTAAAATGTATTAATTAAAAAGGCAACTTCTTTTTAACATCTAAATGTCAGTTCAGAAAATAAGTTAAAAGTACCTACCTAAATGTAGGTACCTAATACAGTTGTATAAAATATAAATTCTTGTGCCTGAAGAGGTAGTCCAACTAATACGCTTTCTCAAGAAAAGGGAGTTTGACCAAGGTAGAGGGAAAAAGGTTGAAACTCATAATAGATAAAAAATTATTCTTCGTTGAAGAGTCAGGCTTATAAGGAAATAGTTAAGCAGTGGCTTATGGCAGAATTTATTTCATTATTGATAATAGTGCAAATATTGACATTAAGAAAATCTATAAGAATCAGCATATCTTTAAATTATGATATATCCATACAATGGAAAAACTTAGGCCTATTCATTCATCCAGTATTTATTGAATACCTACTACATGTAGGTATTCATTTTGCCTGGCTTTGCATAAAATATGTTATTTGTTAAAAAATAATTTGAAGAATAACTAATGACTCAGAATAAGTTCTTTATGAGCTATTAAGTGTTATAAAGCTAAACTTACTAAGTACAATTTTAGTACTATTATTGATACGCATAGAAAAATTGAAAATAAATACATTTTTAATGCATTTGGCTATACTATGTGACTTCCAGGATCTTAGGTCCTTGACCAGGGGTTGAACCTGTGCCCTTGGCAGTGAAAACACAGGCTCTTAACCTGTGGGACTGCCAGGGAATTCCCCCCCAAAATTTTGATCGGTCCTTCTTTTATGTTCATTGGAAGGACTAATGTTGAAACTGAAACTCCAATACTTGGGCCACCTGATGGAAAGAGCTAACTCATTTGAAAAGACCCTGATGCTAGGAAAAATTAAGGGCAGGAGGAGAAGGGGACGACAGAAGATGAGATGGTTGGATGGCATCACCGACTGAATGGACATGGGTTTGGGTGGACTTAAGGAGTTGGTGATGGACAGGGTGGCCTGGCGTGCTGCGGTTCATGGGGTCGCAAAGAGTCAGACACGACTGAGCGACTGAACTGAACTGAATAAAGATCAGACACTGTGTAATGTAAATGTATTATTTCATTTCATTTCATCGTGGTATTCATCTGGATTAGAGATTATTTCATTTTAAAATGAGAAGACTGAAGCTCAGAAGTTTAAATAAACTTGACTGACATCATAGAGTAGTAAGTGCCTTAGCTAGTATTCTCATCTGTGACAATAGAGACTTTCCTATTATATTTTTGGGGGGAGAATGGAAATTTAATTTAGTTGTGTGCTTTCAGTAGTTACACAGTTTTGGTGAAGATTTTTAGATGTGGAAGGACTTAGAGAAAACATGTAAAATGTCTTTTTTCTAATGAAACATCTTTCTATCTAACATCTGATGTTTGACTTAATGGTGAAAGTTGAAGAGCAAAGAATATTATAAATTTATATAGACTTACTATTAAAGCAAATCAACAACTTATTAAGATGCCAAAACTATATATTTATGCATTGAATAATTATTCTTCTAGGTTCTGTTTCTATGAAGGAAATACTTAAGTCTATGCTGCTCATGTGATAATCACTTATAAAGAAAATCGTTTATAAAAAATCACTCTTGAAATGGATTAAAATTAAAAATTTAGTTTCTCTGCTGCAGTAGCCATATTTCAAGTGCTCAGAAGTTAATATTATTAGTAGCTATTGTATTGCACAGTACAAATATAGAACATTTCCATCATCACAGAAAGTTCTGTTGGACAATGCTGACTTATTCATTTTTATTTTATAGGAAATAGGAAATAATAATTTATAGGAAATAATAGTTTAGTAGTTGTCAGCTTAACTTTTAATTTTAAGAATTTTTTAATTTGTTAGTTACGCCATAGTTCTCCCACTTATATTTCTTTGGGATTAGGAGACTAGAAATTGATTAAATCATTATTTATTATGGCTTTTTAAAAACTATTTTTAAAATAGTTTATTTTAAAACTGGTTTTTGTGCTTAATATTTAAAGACATCATATATAGTTGTAGTTAATCCATATTCTTATATGGATTTTCACCTATCTATAATTGGAATTATATAGCATTCTCTTCTATGAATATATCATATTATCATCATTATTATCAATTGATGTTTAGTTTGTTCCATTCAAACGATACTGTACTGAACATTCTAAGTCTTCCAGTACACATATACAAGAATTTTTCTAGACTGTATCTCAAAATAGAACTTTTGAATCACATGGTATGTGTGTTTTCAACTTGATTCAAAAATGCTAAATTGTTTTGTTCAGTTCAGTTCAGTCGCTCAGTCTTGTCCAACTCCCTGCGACCCCATGAAAGGCAGCACGCCAGGCCTCCCTGTCCAACACCAACTCCTGGAGCTTACCCAAACCCATGTCCATTGAGTCAGTGATGCCATCCAGCCATCTCATCCTCTGTCCTTCCCTTCTCCTCCTGCCCTCAATCTTTCCCAGCATCAGGGTCTTTTCAAATGAGTCAGCTCTTCACATCAAGTGGCCAAAGTATTGGAGTTTCAGCTTCAACATCTGATCTCCTTTAAGATGGACTGGTTGGATCTCCTTGCAGTCCAAGGGACTCTCAAGAGTCTTCTCCAATACCACAGTTCAAAAGCATCAATTCTTCATTGCTCAGCTCTTTACAGACCAGCTTTCACAGCCATACCTGACCACTGGAAAAACCATAGCCTTGACTAGACGGACCTTTGTTGGCAAAGTAATGTCTCTGCTTTTTAATATGCTGTCTAGGTTGGTCATAACTTTCCTTCCAAGGAGTAAGCGTTTTTTAATTTCATGGCTGCAATCACCATCTGCAGTGATTTTGGAGCCCAAAACAATAAAGTCTGCCACGGTTTCCCCATTTATTTGCCATGAAGTGATGGGACCGGATGCCATGATCTTAGTTTTCTGAATGTTGAGCTTTAAGCCAACTTTACTCTCCTCTTTCACTTTCATCAAGAGGCTCTTTAGTTCTTTGCTTTCTGCCATTAAGGGTGGTGTCATCTGCATATATGAGGTTATTGATATTTCTCCTGGCAATCTTGATTCCAGCTTATGCTTTGTCCAGCCCAGCATTTTTCATGATGTACACTGCATACAGGTTAAATGTGCAGAGTGACACTATACAGCCTTGATGTACTCCTTTTCCTATTTGGAACCAGTCTGTTCTACTGCCAGTATAGAATTTGGGGCTGTATCAATAAATAAAAGGGATTAATGACATATCTGTGCCTTCCCACTTTGTGTGAAATAAAGATATAAATGTTTGGATCACAGGGAGCTTATCTTCTTCTTCTTTTTTTTTTTTTTAAAGGAACAAGTGTATATTGGCTTGTGGTGGAAACACATTATATCAGTAAATGCATAAAATTCAATATGACCTGTTTATAAGTATGTGCTGAAACTAAAAATAGCTTGGTTTCAGATGATGGAGACTTTTTAGTTACTATGTGATTTGAACAAGATTAAAAGGTAAAAGTAAAATACATTATATAATTATATATGTGTAAGTGCCATCAAGAATATACCTGAAGAGTAAAAAAAAATTAGATACATGATCTTGAGGCAGCAAGGAGCATGGTACATCATGTGTCACGTTGGAGCATCTCCGTAAAGGGGATGTTAGAAAAGATCAGAGGTTTTGCTTTATGATCTGGGAAAGGGGTCAAGGAAGCTGAGATTTGCTCTGGAATGGATGCTATGAGAAGAACGTAATCATTCTATGGTGGGTATCTTAATATTAATAATACTTTTCTAGTAGGCAGAAAGAACAGAGTGTAGCTATGACTGGAATTGGTAAGGAAGCATATAAATTAGTCAGAAAAAGGGAGTGTTTGATCATTTGTTTCATTTAGATGATGATTTTGTTTCTTGTTTTGGTTTCTGTTCAGATAAAGTCAGAGTGGCTTTGTCTGGTATTGATGTTCTGAAATCATTTGTGTTGAGAATACAGTGTCATGCTCTGCACACTGTAGCATAGCTATGAGTGCCAAGCCAGCATCACAGCCTGACTCAGAGTGACAGGCCAGCCCCCCGGTGTCAGGCACTGCTTATATCTTTCTCAGTCTATAACAGTAGTAAGAGAAGAAGAGAATTTAGCAAAGGCATGGTTCACTTCAATTCAGTTCAGTCTCTCAGTCGTGTCTGACTCCTTGCGACCCCATGGACTGCAGCACGCCAGGCCTCCCTGTCCATCACCAACTCCCGGAGTTTACTCAAACTCATGTCCATTGAGTCGGTGATGCCATCCAACCATCTCATCCTCTGTCATCTGCTTCTTCTGCCTTCAATCTTTTCCAGCCCCTAGGGTCTTTTCCAATGAGTCAGTTCTTCACAGCAGGTGGCCAAAGTATTGGAATTTCAGCATTAGCATCAGTCCTTCCAATGAATATTCAGGACTGATTTCCTTTAGGATGGACTGGTTGGATCTCCTTGCAGTCCAACGGACTCTCAAGAGTCTTCTCCGACAAAACACAGTTCAGAAGCATCAATTCTTTGGCACTCAGCTTTTTTTATAGTCCAACTCTCACATCCATACATGACTACTGGTAAAACCATAGCCTTGACTAGATGGACCTTTGTGGGCAAAGTAATGTCTCTGTTTTTTAATATGCTGTCTAGGTTGGTCATAACTTTTCTTTCAAAGAGCAAGCGTCTTTTAATTTCATGACTGCAGTTACCATCTGCAGTGATTTTGGAGCCCCAAAAATAAAGTCTGACACTGTTTCCACTGTTTCCCCATCTATTTGCCGTGAAGTGATGGGACCAGATGCCATGATTTTAGTTTACTGAATGTTGAGTTTTAAGCCAACTTTTTCACTCTCCTCTTTAATTTTCATCAAGAGGCTCTTTAGTTCTTCTTTGCTTTCTGCCATATGTGTGGTATCATCTGCACATCTGAGGTTATTGATATTTCTCCCGTCAATCTTGATTCGAGCTTGTGCTTCATCCAGCCCAGTGTTTCTCATGATGTACTCTGCATAGAAGTTAAATAAGCAGGGTGACACTATACAGTGTTGATGCACTCCTTTTCCAATTTGGATCCATTCTGTTGTTCCATGTCCAGTTCTTAAGTGTTGCTTCTTGACTTGCATACAGATTTCTCAGGAGGCAGGTCAGGTGGTCTGGTATTCCCATCTATTTAAGAATTTTCCAGTTTGTTGTGATCCACACACAGGTAGAAAGGATAGAAAGGCATGGTAGAAAAGATAAATGTTGGATGTCATTAGGAACTGCTCTAGTAAGTTTGTAGTTGGAGTACAGTAAGGATAGTAAGTAAGATTAGGAGGGTTGGAAGGGTAAGAAGAGACCATTGGTGAAATGTTTTAAATGATCAGCTTAGAATATAGTTCAGGTAGTGTTGGGAGCCGGCATATTGCATATTGAGTGAGGATCTGTAATAGCTCAACTGGAATTCTATCACTGCCGGGAGCCAGCGTGAGGCACTCCGCCCATGACAAAGGTCATGAGGAAGGAGGCTCGGCATACGCAAAGGCGGGATCGAGCCTCAGGAGTCCCCCTGGAAATTCTCGAGCATCTACCCCCAAAACCAGAGTCTGCCTACTTTCTGCTTTGTGCTTTCACCTACACCTCTGACTTTACGGGGGGCTGTCCCCCACTACCTCTCTCTGAAAAGAGAGTTAGCTTACAGCTTCAGTTAATAATTCCTGGATGTGACAGTGTTTGAACCTACAAACTCCTTTGGAAATCCTCTAGCCTGCCTGAATGGGTTTTTCCGGCCACATGTGATTGTTCAGAGCCTCCCAACTGTGAGAGGCAGGAGATGTTCTAAACTGCCTAAACACAGATTCCTTTGAGTAGTTAAAAGATTGATTAGAAAATGTATTGGTGAAGGGTTTTTCACTTGTTGGGCCAATGTTTGCTGCTAAGTCTCCATACTCCTTACCTACTGTGTCTTTGGCAGTGTATTGATTGATATAATGGGTGTATAGAAATGTAAAATGCAGCTTTGTCTAATGCTTTTTGGAAGGCTGGTGCCTGACTTTGGAATAATCACCTTTAGAGAAAAATAAGTTTCTTAAAATGTTAACAGGCCTCCGGGCCAGAAGATGATGTCAATCACCTGAACTTTTGCATATGATAAGTTTGAAAGCCTGGCTTAGATTAGAACCAGGAACTGCTGTCCTTGCATGACTCCACCCCTTCCCCCATTATCCTCTATGCATACCTTAAGGTATAAAAACTACTTTGGAAAATAAAGTGCGGGCCTTGTTCACTGAAACTTGGTCTCCCCATGTCACTCTCTCTCCCAAATTCCAGCTGAGTGTCCATCTGGAGCGCGGATGTCCTCTGCGACCATTTATTTGCCTGGGCTTCTAAGACCCACTCGAGAAGGTGTCTAAGGTGGGGCACCTTCCGCTATTCGAGAGGGCGCCTGCGGCCTCCGTGGTCAGAGCTAACCTGGTGTCACGGGTTATATTGATTTTCCGCGTAAACCAAGCCACTCAGCTTCTTTTCTCCACTGAATTTTCCTACTGAGCTATCCTTATTTCAGCCGCTTTTCTCCACTGAATTTCCTCACTGAGCTATCCTTATTCTATTACTCTTTGTATCCTTAATTAAAGTGTAATTAAGCAGTTATTCCCTGACCCTCGCCTAGCCGTCTCTCCTTCGAATACCCTGGATCAGCCGGGGCTGGTCCCCGGCAAGGTAGGTTACCTAAATCAGGTCATGGTGTGATGAAAATGAATGTTTGTGGACAATACAATTGCTTTTGAAATTATTAAATGTCTAATAATGATTTTAATGAATATTTCACCTTGCCTGTAACTTAAAATAACTCTATTTTTATTAAAAATACTTGTCACTATACTTTCTTGCACTTTTATAGTTATAATTTTGTATTCTGAACTTTAAAAAGTTTTTGCTCAGTGCACCATGCACATGATACACTTTATTCTGCATCTTTACCTTTTTTCATGGCATCCAGTCCCATCACTTCATGGCAAATAGATGGGGAAACAGTGGAAACAGTGAGAGACTTTATTTTTCTGGGCTCCAAAATCACTGCGGATGGTGATTGCAGCCATGAAATTAAAATACACTTGTTCCTTGGAAGGAAAGTTATGACCAACCTAGACAGCATATTAAAAAACAGAGACATTTGCCAACAAAGGTCCGTCTAGTCAAGGCTATGGTTTTTCCAGTAGTCCTGTATGGATGTGAGAGTTGGACTATAAGGAAAGCTGAGTGATGAAGAATTCATGCTTTTGAACTGTGTTTTGTCAGAGAAGACTCTTGAGAGTCCCTTGGACTGCAAGGAGATCCAATCAGTCTATCCTAAAGGAGATCAGTCCTGGCTGTTCACTGGAAGGACTAATGTTGAAGGTGAAACTCCAATATTTTGGCCACTTGATGTGAAGAGCTGACTCATTTGAAAAGACCCTGATGCTGGGAAAGATTGAGGGCAGGAGGAGAAGGGGAGGACAGAGGGTGAGATGGCTGGATGGCATCACCGACTCAATGGACATGGGTTTGGGTGGAGTTGGTGATTGACAGGGAGGTCTGGCATGCTCTGATCCATGGGGTCGCAAAGATTCGGACATGACTGAGTGACTGAGTTGATTGATTGATTACCTTTTTGAAGAAGATCATTTCAGTAGTTTTATGTGAGGTTATCAGTTTTCTCAGACAGGGAGAGACAGTAAATACAGTGGTATAAAGGAAATGGCAAACATTTTAGAATAAGAATTAACAAGCCTCTATTACAGATAAATGGAGTAAAGGAAGAGAAGAATAAAAAATTTGGAACCCTCGACAATGACAAACTTGAAGTATAGCTTCACAGTTGGAGCTATTGGTAAAGAATCCACCTGCCAATGCAGGAGCCTCAAGAGATGCAGGTTCAGTTCCTGGGTTGAGAAGATCTCCTGGAGGTGGGCATGGCAACCACTCCAGTATTCTCACCTATAAAATCCCATTAACAGAGGAGTCTGGTGGGCTATAGTCCATGGACTCTCCAAGAGTCAGACATGACTGAGCAGCTGAGCACACTATATATACATAGTTTCTTTGTTAAATAATAGAGTATCAACAAAGTAAGTAATACCCACCAATGCTATTTCTGTTAAGATACCTTTAAAATTTCAAGCTATGCCTGATTATCAAAATGTGTTTTTAGTTAAAAGATTTGACATTTGGTGACAATGAGAAGATTATTATGGTGGTAGAATTTGCTAGTGCTAAGAAGTTCATACTTACATTGAACTCAGAATTTGTAATCTGTGTGTGGCTGGGTTCACATCCCATAAAAATTAGTCTCAGAGCATTAGTGAAGGCTGACATTTAACGGGTTTCGATGCCTAACATCCCCATTAGTGTTGGTATTCATCAGAAGGAACACTAGCCTTTCATCCTTAATTTATTCCCTGGTGCCTATTTGATAAAGTGGTTTCTTTAGATGCCTTTGAAAAACTGTCTTATTTAAACACACTAATAAACTGAGGACAGAAAGTTTCCATTATTGGAGAAGTCTGATTGTTCAAATAATTATTTTAAATGTTTTTATACTGTAAAACATGAGCAATTTTTTAATCCACCTGATTTGTTTTAATTATATTTAGAATAGTTTTAGATATAGTACTGTTATACAAATCAAACCATAGTATAACAGAATATTGAAGTTCATACGTGTAATTCCTGGATCATAATTTTAAGAAGTGTTTCATGTTGTAAAAATTAATAAGTAAAGAAGTTGGAAATGGTTGAAGTTCACTGCAGTACAATTTACTGTATAATTCAAGTCCTGAGACTACATTCATAAAGTTCAGAAAAAGAAGGATATAAAATTAACATTGTCATTTTATTTAGATTATTCGATGTTAAACTTTAGCGGGAAACAAACTTAACAACGAACATACCTTAAAATAGTTTAGAGTTAGATGATTTACTTTATCTAATTTTATTCTTAGTATAATAGTTTAATTTATGTTTAAAATATAGATAGCAATAATGACCAAGTAATTATTTGTGACTTAAAACTTTTTTGACTGTCACCACTTATATTTAACTGCCTTTTGCTCTCCAAATGTGCCAGCTGTGTCATGTTACAGCTGCATGTATAAAAAATTAATTTCTTCTTGCTCATTCATTTCCTCTTAGAATCCAATATTATTAATCATTCACTGACATGGACACTTAAAGTCAGTTTTTAATTTAGATGACCTATTGTTTATAAAAGTAGTGAGAGCTATTTAATGAGTGAAATCTTTTATTCCAAATATATTTTAATTCCATATACTATAGTGTAGTTACACATTGGAGTCGTATACATTTAAGTAAAGTGTATAAATAATATAGAATAGATAAACCAGATTATTTTTGTATTGTGCATGACCATGAATCTTTTTCATATTAACTCTATTTTAATTTTTACTTAGATTTAAAAAGCTTATTGAAACTTGTTAGGAAATTAAAAGGAAAGTTGCCAAAGAAGAAAACTATTTGCAATGCAGAGGCAGAAGTTTACTATCTTTGCAGTATAAAGAAGTCTTCTGACTTAGTAAAAAAAAAAAAACAAGTATCCTTGTAAAAATGGGCAAAGGACAGGATCATAGAAATTCATAAAAGTATATATAAAAATTAAGTTTAAAGCAGCATTTAATGCATTTAAGTTTGGCAAATTTTTATTATTATTTTAATGGTCATACCTGATGTTAGTAAAGTTGCAGAGAAATGATCAGTCTCATTTACCTCTGGCAGAGATACATACTGATACAATTTCTAGGGCATAATTTGATAATACGCGTCAAAAATCTGTAAAGATGGATGTACACGAATGTTTTTATCATAGGATCTTTTTAAATTTTATTTATTTATTCCACCTGGCATGCGGAATCTTAGTTCCCCCACTAGGGACTGAAGTTCCCCCACCAGGGATGCTTACCCTCTAGTGGAAGTATCTTTTGGGTCTTTTTATTTTTGGCTATGCAGTGCTTCTCGCAGGGGATTTTAGTTCCTTGAACCAGCGATTGAACCCCTGCCCCTTGCTTTGGAAGTGCATAGTCTTAACCACTGGGCTGTTGGGGACGACCCTCTAACATTTTTTATAACAAAACATTAGAAGCAATTAAATGTTCATTATGTAATTAAATTATGAACACCCACATAATGTAATACTGGGTAGCCAGTTTTATAAAATGATGTTTTCAAACTTAGATTGTTCAACTGTGTTCAGAATGCCCTTGATTTCTTTGGAGGAAGTTTGAGGACCCTCGAAGTGGAGGAGGCAGAACACGACTTCATTCTGCTTCAACCACATCAGCTTTGTCTTACTTGTTTTTGGTTTTGTTTTTATTAAAGTATAATTGACTTATGATACTATATTTATTTCAGATGTACAACATAATGATTCAGTATTATATACTACAAAATAATCACCACAATACATCTAGTCACCACCTGTCCTTAAAGTCATTACAGTATTGTTGACTGTATTCCCTTTGCTATACTTCTTTCCCTCTGGCTTATTTATGTTATAACTGGAAGTTTATACCTCTTAATCTCTCATCTGTTTTGCTCATCCTTCTCTCCTCTGTGGCAGCCATCACTTTGTTCTCTGTCTCTGTGAGACTGTTCCTGTTGTGTTGTCTTTGTTTGTTTTGTTTTTTCGATTCCACATATAAGGCAGATAGTACCAAATTCATCTTTCAGTGTCTAACTTACTTCACTTAGCATAATACCATCTAGGTCCATGTGTATTGTCTCAAATGGCAAGATACTATACTTTATTAGGGCTGAGTACTATTTCATTGTGTGTGTGTGTGTGTGTGTGTGTGTGTGTATACACACATTTTCTTTATCCATTTATCTGATGATGGACACTTAGGTTGCTTCCATATCTTCCATCAGTTCAGTTCAGTTCAGTCGCTCAGTCGTGTCTGCCTCTTTGCGACCCCATGAATCGCAGCACACAAGGCCTCCCTGTCCATCACCAACTCCCGGAGTTCACTCAGACTCATGTCCATCGAGTCGGTGATGCCATCCAGCCATCTCATCCTCTGTCGTCCCTTTCTCCTCCTGCCCCCAATCCCTCCCACCATCAGAGTCTTTTCCAATGAGTCAACTCTTCGCATGAGGTGGCCAAAGTACTGGAGTTTCAGCTTCAGCATCAGTCCTTCCAAAGAAATCCCAGGACTGATCTCCTTCAGAATGGACTGGTTGGATCTCCTTGCAGTCCAAGGGACTCTCAAGAGTCTTCTCCAACACCACAGTTCAAAAGCATCAATTCTTCGGCACTCAGCCTTCTTCACAGTCCAACTCTCACATCCGTACATGACCACTGGAAAAATCATAGCCTTGACTAGACGGACCCTCCATATCTTAGCTGTTATCAATAAGGCTGCAGTGTGTATAGGGGTACATATATCTTTATGAATTAGTGTTTTTGTTTTCTTTAGAAATACTTAGAAGTGGAATTGCTGGATCATATGGTAGTGTTTTTATACAAAAGTTTCAAATAAGAGTCTGAAGAAAGGGTACTGCATGTGCAACTTTAAAAGGTTCAGTGCAATAAAAAGTTCCACATGTTACTGCTAAATGAAAAATAGTAGTGTGAAAGATTGGGTTATAGTAACATGCAATGTTTGAAAAAAGTCAAATCTCTTATCTATCTATGCCTATGAAAAAATGGAAGCTTAGTGATGATGAGTAACAAAATGATTTTTAAAATGATACCAGTGGTAGATGGAATTTCAGGTGATTTTTACTCTCTTTTTTGTATTTGTAGATTTTATATTTTTAAAAATTAATGTTCCAATTAAGTTTTTATTAAATTTATAAAATTTACAGGTGCTACTTGTGATAAGAAAAAAGACAATAGCGATTACTTATACTTTTAAAATGTTATTAAATTTACATACAAATTTCCCTTTAAATGTGCATGTGGTCAGAACTAGTTTTGGCTTCATTGGCTAGCTATTCATGAAAACTTTATTTATATAATAGATGGTATGTTGTAACTGAGTTCTCTTTCATTACTATTTTTAATTGATAAAATGGTTTAAGTTTAAAGAATATGTAAAGGAAATAAGCAGAATTTGAATTAAAAATATGTATTAAATTAAAAACATAGAAAATGTTTCTTTACCCATGAATAATAGCAACTAATTATAAGATCTACTATATACCATGTACTGTTCTAAGTGGTTGAACTCATAGACTCATAGAATTCTTATAATAACTCAAGTTTAGGTACTCTTATTATATAAGAGCTTAAGTAATATGATCAAGGTCATATTCAAACTACATGGGTATATCTTCTCTTGTTTTCAAAGAACTCCCATTCCTTGAATTCCATTTTATAATACTAATTGCTTTAAATTTCAGGAATAGTTCTCAGATGGTAGATGTCAGAATATACAAACGTACTGACATGTTTGTATATATTTTATATTTTGTTTGGATTTTCAGTTTGTTTTTTAATATTTATTTATGTAGCTGTGCCAGGTCTTAGCTGTGGCATGTAGGATTCAGCTCCCCAACCAGGGATTGAATCCAGCCCACTGCATTGGGAGTGCAGAGTCCTAGCCACGGGCCATCAGAGAAGTCTAAAGATTTTCCGTTTTTTTATCTCATCCTGTTAGAAGCATTTATTTTTTTTTTTTTTTTTTTGATTTTTTTACCAACTTTATTGAAATATAAACAGCAAATTAAAATTGTACATATTTAAGATGGGGCTATAATATACACATCTGATATAATCATCAGAATCAAGCTAATTAACATATCGATCACCTCACAGTTACCTTTTTTGCCCTTCCATCCTTCCTTTTTTTTCCTTTTTTCTTTCTTTATTTTACTTTATCATTTATGACCTACCCTCTCAGCAAATCTCAGTTACACAATACACTATTATAACCAACAGTCAAACTGCTGTGTATTAGATCTGCAGAACAAATTCATCTTGAAAAACTGAAACTTTGAACCCCTTGACAAACATCTTTCCATTTTCTCCTTCCACAATCCCTGATGACCAACACCCTACTTTCCTCTTTTTATGAGTTTGAGTTAGTTTCCACTTATAAGGTAAGGTGAGGTGCTCTGTCGTGTCCTACTCCCCATGGCCCTATGGTCTGTAGTCTCCCAGGCTCCTCTGTCTGTGGGATTCTCCAGGCAAGAATACTGGAGTGGGTTGCCATGCCATCCCCAGGGGAATCTTCCCAACTCAGGGATTGAACTCACATCTCTTATATGTCTTGCACTGGTAGACAGATTCTTTACCACTAGCACCACCTGGAGCTGCTGCTGTTGCTTCAGTCATTGCCACTATCTATGCAGAAAGGAAATTAAGAGGATCTTCTAAGTCAATTCAATGCCCATTCTCATTAAAACATTTTTGAAACCTGTCTTTGGTAGGCGTGGCCCTGAGTTCTTGTGTTTGCTTTAAAGTAGGTTGAGCACCACACTTATATAGAAATGTAGAGTGTCCATATACTGTGCCTCTGGAACATGTATAAGTCATTTGTCCTTGGAACATACACAAATCAGTTTTTTATATTTGAACATGGCATTTCTTTTAGTATTATTTCCTGGTCCAGACTTCCCACTGTCAGTAAGATTTATGCCTGACTTATTTATGGTAGTAACTGATTGTCTTGAGCATTCACATACTCTGTTATCTGTGATCCTGTGGGCCTTCACAAAGCTAGGTAAAAAAAGCTGGGAGAGATCCAGGTGCATTTAGACACCAGTCATTTCTATGGATGTGCTTTTTCTCAAGAAGAGATCTTTCATTTCCAAAATTGAAAAAATTATGAAGATTCTAAGGGAAAATGGGATATGCATAAGAGAAAGGAAGAATTATTAAGTAGGGCAATGAAGTACTCAGAACAATTGGATAGGGAAGACAGGAGAATATAAATTTGGGGTTAAACATGCTAGTGAAAATACCATGGATACTGAAAGAATATTACTGAAAGATGATAAGCTAATTGTAGAAATATTGTATCCCTATGAATAAAAGGGATATATGAGCCCTCCTCTAAGATTTTCTTGATAATAAAAAAACAACATATTCCAAGCTGGAAGTTGATTTTTTAGCAAGTATTTAAACAATAGAGAAAAAGAGGAGGAAGGATAAAATACATAGCACATCATAAATTAATGAAGCCCTTGCTTAAAATTGCATCTTTTTCTGTCTGATTATTTGGAACAATTTGTAATAATGTAGAGATTGTATTGTGGCATACCTGGGGCATTGCCGTACATATATCCAGTGATTTATCCAGTGAAAGAATTAGAGAAGAGTTGTGGAACTTGTTTCATGCCTGGGAAGATCCCCTGGGCTTTGTGACCCTTCTGTGATCATTGGAGCAGACTGGACACTTGAAGAGATCCTGTGATTTTTTTAGAGGAGGAGGGTTTGTTCATTTTTTTGCCCAACCTTGCACCAGCCATAAAGATTTTCTCCCACGGTAAATAATAACCCACAATCTGATATATTGCTTGGAAAATGAAAGTGGCCATGCAGTTTATAAAAAAATTTCAAAGTAATCTATCTTATGGTCATACCTATGTTCATTCTTTTACATTAATAGAACTGAACTGTAGGGAATTCCCTGGTAGCCCCGTGGTTACGACTCTGCTCTCAGTGCCGAAAGCCTGGTTACAATCCTTGGTCAGGGAACTAAGAACCCACAAGCTGCACTGTGCAGCCAGAAGCAACAACAGAAACCTCAATCAAACAGTATAGTGATCAATTTTCAAACTTCCTTTGTAAAGTACCTATCAGATTTCTGACATAATTCTAAAACTGCACTGTTAAAGATGGCAGTCACTAACCTGAGTGGCTATTTTAATTGAAAGTAGTACAAATTATAAAATAGTTGGTCCCCCAGTTACACTGACAGTAATTCAAGTGCTCAGTAGCCACATGTGGCTAGTTAGCAGCTACCATCTTGGATGGCTGAAATATAGAGAATTTTTATCATTGCATAAAATTGTATTGGTCAGCATTCCTCTAGAGGATGTATGTTTTGAGGCAGTCATTGATTTTGCTTTATCTGTAGCTTTTAAAGTGTAGGTTTATTGATGAGAAACCATTGTGTTTTTTCGAGTTGGGTAGATGTTGTTCTTGTAACTTCGATGGTATATTACAATGGCAGTGGATTTGTGAGTTAGCTAACTCTACTATAGGGGAGTTTCATTCAAGTTAATCAGTAATGGAGATTTACAGTATTAAGCTGTAAAACAAAAAGTTGGGCTTGTGGGAAAAAGCATTATGTAGGTAGTAAAGAAGAACACTTAATTTTGAAGACAGGAAATGTGATCTTGTCTTAGCTTTGCCACTAACTAGTTATAAGACTTTAGGCATTTAATTTTCCAAAGTTAATTTGCAATTTAATTTCTTTATCTCTGTATTATAGGTTTGAATAAAATATTTTTAACATTTTTTTAAATTATAATATTAAATTCTGGGCCCTTTGTTCCCTCAGATAGAATTTTGATCAAAGACCTGATGGAAGAGGTAGTGCAAAGAGAAAGAGGTATTGATGAAGCTGTTAAGAGAACCTGCCCTGGTTCACAATCATCTTAGGAGAGAGCAGTTAGAAACCACTAAACCACTGCCCAGGAATATGAGAAGGGCTCTGTTGGTCTTAAGTTCTAGCAGTTCACCCTAAAATATTGTTTTCATTATGTTCACTCCTTCTGCCTAAAATCTTTCTTTTTTAAAAAACCTTCTTTTTTAAAAAACTTTTTAATTTGTATTGGCGTACAGCCAATTGACAATGCTATAATAGTTTCAGGTGGACAGCAAAGGGAGTCAGCCATACATGTACATGTATCCATTCTCCCCCAAACTCCCCATCCACCCAGGTACCACATAGCATTGAGCAGGGTTCCCTGCACCATACAGTAGGTCCTTATTGGTTATCCATTTTCAGTATAGCAGTGTGTACATGTTGATCCGTCTGGTCAAGGCTATGGTTTTTCCAGTGGTCATGTATAGATGAGAGTTGGACTGTGAAGAAAGCTGAGCGCCGAAGAATTGATGCTTTTGAACTGTGGTGTTGGAAAAGACTCTTGAGAGTCCCTTGGACTGCAAAGAGATCCAGCCAGTCCATCCAAAAGGAGATCAGTCCTGGGTGTTCTTTGGAAGGACTGATGCTGAAGCTGAAACTCCAATACTTTAGCAACTTGATGCGAAGAGTTGACTCATTGGAAAAGACCCTGATGCTGGGAGGGATTGGGGGCAGGAGGAGAAGGGGACGACAGAGGATGAGATGGCTGGATGGCATCATCAACTTGATGGAAATGAGTTTGCCTAAACTCCAGGAGTTGGTGATGGACAGGGTGGCATGCTGCGATTCAGGGGGTCACAGAGAGTTGGACACGACTGAGCGACTGAACTGAACTGAACTGAACATGTTGATCACAAACTTCCTAAAAACCTTCTCATGCAGATCTGGATTTTGATAACATTTCCCCTGATCAACAACTGTGTGACTGTGAGCAAGTTACATAACCTGCCTGTCTCCATTTCCAGTTGGATGGGTGAAATGAAGTGGTAGCTCTTGGAACTTGCAGTCAAATCAGAGGGAAAGACACATTATTATAGTAATAGATGGGAAAGTCTATTATACATATGTGCCAGGTATTTTAAAACAGAAAGGAAGGTTGTCACTTGAGACCTGGCCAAGGTAGGGAAGAGAGTAGTGGAAGGGTATTCAGGGTAGAGGAGAGTGCTCGTGGACACTGGGATGCAAGGTAAGTAGGTGAAACACTGAAGTGTGGTACGACTTAAGCCTGGGAATACAAGCAGAGGCTAGAAATTTAAAGGACCAAGAAGTTTAAACTTCATGCTGAACCCTGCAGGGCTACACTGAAAGTTTCAAGACTGGATATGTGAGCATCGTTGTGAAGTATGAGGAGAGAAGGAACAAACCCCCAAGATGTTCATTCTTGAAGCAATGTGGAGAATGGCTTACAAGCAAAGAGACCAAGTAGGAAGCTATTATTCCAGTTAAAGTGAGATATGAGGAAAACTCATATTAGTAAAATGGGGGGAAAGGAGCTGATGCTTACAAGTGTTAAATAAATGAGTATGAGTTGGTGACTGGTTGATGTGGGGTTGAGGGAAATGGATGTCTCTCTGTGAAGCAACTAGATGGATGATGGTCAGTTTTCACTGGGTAAGGAAAACAGTGGAGAAGGCAATGGCAACCCACTCCAGTACTCTGCCTGGAGCATCCCATGGACAGAGGGGCCTAGAAGGCTACAGTCCATGGGGTTACTAAGAGTCGACACGACTGAGTGACTTCACTTTCACGCATTGGAGAAGGAAATGGCAACCCACTCCAGTATTCTTGCCTGGAGAATCCCAGAGACAGAGGAGCCTGTTGGGCTGCCGTCTATGGGGTTGCACCGAGTTGGACACGACTGCCACGACTTAGCAGCAGCAGCAAGGAAAACAGTGATGTGACTGGTGAGGTAATAAAGTGTGTCTCAGAGGCTATATCTCGGTACCAGACTGCCTGGTCTGAAATCGTAGCTTTGCACCGAGTTGGACACGACTGCCACGACTTAGCAGCAGCAGCAAGGAAAACAGTGATGTGACTGGTGAGGTAATAAAGTGTGTCTCAGAGGCTATATCTCGGTACCAGACTGCCTGGTCTGAAATCGTAGCTTTGCCATTGATTAGTTTTGTGGCACAGGACTGGTTAGTCTGATTCTTGGATTAGATTCATTTATACATGCGTTAGTATGTGTAAAATGCTTAGAATAATGCCTGGCAAATAATCATTGTATGTATTTGCTGTTATTATTCATGGAAGATACAAATTAGTTAAGTTTTAGACATAGTAGAGAGTTGTTGTTCAGTCACTCAGTCATGTCTGACTCCCTGTGACCCCATAGACTGCAGCAGGCCAGGCTTCAGAATCCTTCACCATCTCCCAAAATTTGTTCAAACTCATGTCCATTGAGTCAGTGATACCATCCAACCATCTCATCTTCTGTTGTTCCCTTCTCCTCCTGCCTTCAGTCTTTCCCAGCATCAGGGTCTTTTCCAATGTGTTGGCTCTTCACATCAGGTGGCCAAAGGACTGCAGCTTCAGCATCAGTCCTTCCAATGTATATTCATGGTTGATTTCTTTTAGGATTGACTGGTTTGATCTCCTTGCTGTCTTAAGTGACTCTCCAGAGTCTGCTCCAGCAACACAATTCAAAAACATCAGTTCTTTTCACTCAGCCTTCTATATGGTCCAACTATCACATCTGTACATGACTGTTTGAAAAACCATAGCTTTGACTATAAAGACTTTTGTTGGCAAAGCGATGTCTCTGATTTTTATACTGCCTAGGTTTGTCATGGCCTTTCTTCCAAGGAGCAAGTGTCTTTTAATTTCCTGGCTGCAGTCATCATGTGCATTGACTTTGAAACTCAAGAAGAGAAAGTCTGTCATTGTTTCCACTTTTTTCCCATCTATATGACATGAAGTGATGGGACCCGATGCCATGATCTTCATTTTTTTGAATGTTGGGTTTTAAGCCAGGCTTTTCACTCTGTTCTTTCACCTTTATCAAGAGGCTCTTTAGTTCTTAGCTTTCTGCCATTAGAGTGGTATCATCTGCATATCTGAGGTTGTTGATATTTCTCCCAGCAATCTTGATTCCAAGTTTGTGATTCATCCAGCATGGCATTTTGCTTGGTGTACTCTGCATATAAGTTAAGTAAGCAGGGTGACAATATGCAGCCTTGACATACTCCTTTCCCAATTTTGAACTAGTCTGTTGTTCCATGTCCACTTCTAACTTGCTTCTGGACCTGCATACAGGTTTCTCAGGAGACAAGTAAGGTGTTCTAGTATTCCCATCTCTTTAAGAATTTTTCACAGTTTTTTGTGATCCACACAGTCAAAGCCTTTAGCCTAGTCAGTGAAGCAGAAGTTTTACTGGATTTTCTTTTTTTTTTTTTTTAATGAGAGTTGTTATGTAAGTAGTAGTTGAAATTAGTGGAATATAGAAACTCTTCCAGGGGAAGCAGATATAGTGAGTAGAAGGCCACAGTGTGGTTCCAGGAAACTGATAATTTACAAGTCAAGGAAGAAGGGCTTATGGGTATCACTAAAGGGCAGTGACCAGAGGCATAAAGAAGAAAATTAGGCCTTCAGATCCTGGATACTAAGGGCAGTGAGGGAATGATTGATGTCAAATGCTGTAAAGCTGACAAAATACGATAAAGACCGAAGATTGAAGGGTCCACTGGATTCACAGTGAGAGCAGTTTTGTAGTGTTTAGGGCAGAGGTCACTTTACGAAGACCTGAGGAATAAATGGATGAAGATGTAATGGAGATGGTGAGTTTTCATGTTTCTCCCACTCTCTTTCACTGATTTTAAAAAAATTAATTTTATCAAAATAATAGTTAAAAAATCAAATGGTTAAAAAATGAAATAGTTCTGTTAGGCTTAGTAGGTAAACAACAAAAAGCAATCCTGTGTTCCATTCCTCCTCTGCCACTTCCTTTTTCTAGAGGAAATGAAACAAAATTGTCCAGCTGTTTCTTCTGGAATTGACTGCTGTGTTTCATACTATTTCTTTTGCTTCTTAGATATTATCTATAGATGTTCTACTGCAGAAAATTACCTTTACCTCCTCAGTCCTCAAAGAAAAAGTTTAGTAAAATTTTTGATTAAAGAAATATTTAGTATTATTGTAGTGCATGAAAGTTAAGATAGGAATCACAGTGTACTGTGATTTTTTCCCCCTTTTTTAAAGCAATTTTTAGAGTTAATAATTGCTTTTTTCTTTTTCTTAATTTTTTATGTATACATCATTCCTGTGTCTCCAAAATATTCAACAGAACTGGAAAGCTGCTCTGTAGCTTCAGACATCTCAGATCATTTGCCAATTTCATTTCATTTTTCTTGGAGTATCTCTCCTGAAGTTTGCCATACTCTTGCTCCAGTCTAAACTCGGTTGTGAAGACCTACTGGATAGCTCTTGTCCCTATGCTTTAAAAAAAAAAAAACTCATTTTGTGAAATTTTTTGCTTCTTTACTATTTCTAGAACTCACGTCATCATCTTTCTTAGTTTTATCCCATGCCTGGATGGAGCACATCCTTAAACTGCTTCCTAAGAAAGAGTAAAAAGGAGATGAATGTTTTAAGACTCCACATGTCTGTTAGTTTGGCTACGTATAGAATTCATATGGAAATAGTTTCTCATATTTACAAATATTTTTCTGTCATGTTCTAGTGTCTGTTGTTGCTGTTGAAAAGTCAGATGCCATTTTGATACTTACCCATTTTTATGAGACTCCAGCTTTTTTTTCTTTCTCCCTAGAAACTTTTAGGCCACTCCCCTCACCAACCTGGGTTGCTCTGAGGTTTCAGAGATTATTTCCATATGGAAACTCATGCCCTTCTGTTACTGAAACTATTCTCAAAGTCCTTGTCTCCTTTCTTATTTCTTTCTTTCTGTAATTCCTACAGGTGGATGCTGTATTTAAATTTTTTCACTATTATTGCCCATCACTTTTTGTCTTTATGCACTTTTGGAGTATTTAATCAGATTTCTAACACTTCTGTTGAACTTTCAGTGTCTCTAATCATATATTCAATTTCTAAGAGCTCTTGTTTTCAGGAGAACCCTAACTTGTTTTATGAATGCAATATAATTTTTTGTGTATCTGAGGGTGTTAATTGCAAATTTTTACAGCTTTCTTTTCGCTATTTGCCATTTTTCCTTCAGACTTTATTTTTCTGTTTGCCTACGTTGACTTCTTTCTCCCATGTTGAAAGCACAGTGATTCTTGGCTGTCCATTCTTAAGAATGACCAAGATGTTTTGTTATGTGACAGTTTCACTGAATGCCTTGACACCACATGGTATAGATTGCCTTCTAGTATAATTTTGTTTTCTCCCACTTGCCAGTCTGTGAGATAATGGCAGATACTTTTAGGTTTGGGGTATGGTTACAACTCAGTTCTAGATTCCTTTTTCTGTACCACATAGGAAAATCTATATTTTGATAACAGACAACCTCAAATTTTTAGTGACATATACAATTAAAGTTTTTTTTCTCTTACATGTACAGTGTGGTCTGCAGGACCTTGTACTCATGATCCTCACTTCAGGACTCAGGCTAATGGAGGCTGTATCATGAAACTAACTTCTCTAATTGATGAGGCAGGAGTAGGTAATACAGCAGATTGTGCACTAGCCCTTAAAAGTTCTACCCAAAGTTACGGAAGTCATTTCTACTCACATTTCGTTGGCCAAAGCTAGTCACATGGCCATGCCCAATTTAAAAGACACTGGCTAAGTACAAGCCTACGATTTATACTGAGGGAGAGAACAACCAGAATGTTTGTAATAGCTACAGTGGCTATCACAATGGTACTCCACTTATGTATGTTCTTTAATTTCTTTATGCTCTTGCATTTTCATGGATTGTACTATAGATGTATCTTTCAAGAATGGGATGCCTAGGCTTCCCTGGTGGCTCAGTCGTAAAGTATCCTCCTGCCAGTGCTGGAGATGTGGGTTCGATCCCTGATCTGGGAAGATCCCATATGTCTCAAAGCAGCTAAGCCCATGTGCCACAACTACTGATGAATATATGCCCTAGAGCCTGGCAAGCTGTGATTACTGAGTGCACAGGCTGCAGTTGTTGAAGCCTGAGTGACCTAGAGCCTGTGCTCCACAAGAAAAGCCACGGCAATGAGAAGCCCACATACTGCAACTAGAGACTAGCCCCCAGTCACCACAATTAGAGGAAAAAAAACCATGCCGCAAGGAAGACCCAGCACAGCCAAAAATAAATGAATAAATTATTTTTTAAAAAGAGAATTGTTCAGTCGCTCAGTCATGTCCAACTATTTGCGACCCCATGGACTGCAGCACTCCAGGCTTTCTTGTCCTTTACTATCTCTTGGAGTTTGCTCGGACTCATGTCCATTGCATCGATGATGCCATCCAACCATCTCATCTTCTGTCATCCCCTTCTCCTCTTGCCTTCAGTCTTTCCCAGCATCAGGGTCTTTTCCAGTGAGTCTGCTGTTCATCTCAGGTGGCCAAAGGATTGTAGCTTCAGCTTCAGCATCAGTCCTTCCAGTGAATATTCAGAGCTGCTTTCCTTTAGGATTGACTGGTTGGATCTCCTTGCTGTCCAAGGGACTGTCTTGAGTCTTTTCCAACACCACAGTTCAAAATCATCAATTCTTCAGCGTTCAGCTTTCTTTATAGTCCAACTCTCAGATCCATGCATGACTACTGAGAAAAACCATAGCTTTAACTAGACGGACCTTTCTTGGCACAGTAATGTCTCTGCTTTTTAATATGCTGTGTAGGTTGATCATAGCTTTTCTGCCAAGGAGCAAGCATCTTTTAATTTCGTGACTGCAGTCCCTGTCTGCAGTGATTTTGCAGCTCAAGAAAATAAAGTCTGTCACTGTTGCCATTTTCCCCCCATATGTTTGTTGTGCAGTGATGGGACCAGATGCCATGATCTTCATTTTTTGAATGTTGAGTTTTAAGCCAGCTTTTTCACTCTCCTCTTTCACCTTCATCAAGGGGCTGTTTAGTTCCTTTTTGCTTTCTGTCATTAGGGTGGTGTCATCTGCGTATCTGAGGTTATTCATACTTCTCCCCCCAATCTGATTCCAGCTTGTGCTTCATTCAACCTGGCATTTCACATGATATGCTCTGTATATAAGTTAAATAATCAGGGTGACAATAAACAACCTTGATGTACTCCATTTCCAATTTTGAACCAGTCCGTTGTTCCATGTCCGGTTCTAAGTTTTACTTCTTGGCCTGTGTACAGGTTTCTCAGTAGGCAGGTAAAGTGGTCTGGTTTTCCCATCTCTTTACAAATTTCACAGTCTGTTGTGATCCACATGATCAAAAGCTTTAGCCTAGTCAATAATGCAGAAGTAGATGTTTTTCTGGAATTCTCTTGCTTTTTCTATGATCCGTGGATGTTGACAATTTGATCTCTGGTTCCTCTGCCTTTTCTAAATCCACCTTTACATCTGGAAGTTTTTGGTTCACGTACTGTTGAAGCCTAGCTTGAAGGATTTTGAGCATTACCTTGCTAGAATGTGAAATGAGTGCAGTTGTGCAGTAGTTGAATATCTCTTTGGCATTGCCTTTCTTTGGGGTTGGAATGAAAATTGACCTTTTCTAGTCCTGTGGCCACTGCTGAGTTTTCCAAATTTGCTGGCATGTTGAGTGCAGCACTTTAATAACATCATCTTTTAGAATTTGAAATAGCTCAGTATGAAAAGGCATAAAAAAGAGAATAATATGTCTTAAGTTCCCTTACAGCTTCAAAGTCTATGGGTATATGACTTGCAAACTGCCACTCACCCCTGACAACTTGTTGAAAATTACTGTGTTCAAAAAATGTTGTAAAAATAAACCCACTAATATTCTATCGAAGATAGGAACTATTTTCCTCAAAAGCAGTTTATTTTTTTCAAGAAAGACTCAGACGCTTGAGAGAATGGTAGGACATTTTTGTTTCTGTGTTGAATGACTGGCAGTATTTAACAGCTGCCTTGATTCTTGAATTATAAACATCCAATTGGGGGTTTTAAACAACCAGATACCTTGGTCTTGGGTGAAAATAAACATGTATTTAAAAAAAAATCTTGTTAAAAATTATATTATTCTATCTTATCATTTAAAAAATACTTCAAATATTTTACTACCTTTTCAGTTAGATAAATTTTTTTAAATCTAACTTTCATTTATTTTGTGCTTTATGTTCAAACTTTGTTGTAATTTTACCACCCATGTTATCTTTGTAAGCCCAGGGACATTGCAGCACTACGTGCTAACCCAGTAAGCTTTTTCCTTGTCCATGACTGTTTTTCCAAAATACTCCATTTAGTACTTTTTAAAGAAATGATATAATTTTGTTTTCCAAACCACTAAGTTGTTTAATTTCCTTTAAAAATAAATTAACAGCTTTATTTTCATTCTGTTTTAGAAAATGATATAGTATCTTGACAGTGACCATACAAACACTTTGTTCAGCCTCATTATTTGAAATATATGTATGTTTGAACAAATTTTATTTTCAAAAAGGAATATGCCCACATGAAATAATGTTATAATATTTTCTTGCCTTTAAATGATGATTTTATGTGAAAGATTTGGACACTGTTCACATAGTGGAAACGACTGACCAGTTTGTTATCAGTATAATGGAAATGTGTTTTGCTTTAATTCTAAATAGACTCAACATATTTTTAATTATTATTTTTTATTCAAGTATAGTTGATTTGCAATATTTATTGTGTTAGTTTCAGGTATACAGCAGAGTGATTCAGATATATTATTTATGTATATACTTTTTCAACACATTTATTTTTAAATGTCCTACTTTTAAGGAAGAAATAGAAAATTCTTTTTAACTTTAAAAGTAGTTATTTTCAGCTCACATCGCATTGATATTCAACTCAGAGGAACACTTAAGATATTATAACAAAGCTTGTTTTGTTTATTTCCTAATGAACAGCTGACAATTTACATTATATGGCTGGGTCTTGCCACATTTGTATATGTCACATGTGCTTTAGAAGTAATTGCTCTTATTTTTTTGTGAGTAGCCTTGAACAAGTCATAAGCTTTAATGAAAGAGCAATAGAAGGCTATACTATTTTAAATCAGAAGCCCAAGTTTTAATATATACACTGGAAGATACTAGTTGAAACTTCTGAAATCTGCATGCCCCCCCACCCAAATGTATAAAGCTAGTGGCACTGTATAATATGTTAGACGTCCTACTGACTTAATTTAAGTGTATATTATGATTGTTGCAAGTTATAGATCTTTACAGACTTAAAAATGATAATTAAAAATAGAAATTCAAATCAATTATTGTAGAATCACTGAAGTATTTCTCTGAATTCCAGAGTTTTTTCAGTAACAAAGTTTAAGAGTCATTCTTTCAAAGGGCCTCAGATGGGGGTAAATAAGGGGAATTTTGGGAAGCCTTAGTTATTGATTTTTTTTTTTCTGCATTGGATAAACCTAGAAAGATAAGTTCGGAGTTTTTGTTACCGTCTGTGCAGCTTGAGAATTTCCTAATTTTTTTCTTAGCTCTAAAGGGAAAGTGGATGCGCTTCTTGTTGAATCATCTTCTCTGCTACCCATCCCTGCCAATGTTCATTGTACTGAAAGGTGAATAGCATGTTGTTCTCAAACCCAAATCAGCTCCATGCAGAAACTGCCTTGGAGGAAAGGAGCAAATGTCATTCCTCTCAGAATAAATGCTAATATGGAGAGCAGTATTCCTCTCTCAGTTGTCCTCTTCAGGTTCAAGATCTTTGCTCTTCTGTGCTGTTGTCTAAATCACCTTCCTGCTGCCTTTCAAATTCAGGCAGCAGCCCAGAATGTAGAGTCTGAAAATAATTCTGCTAATTCATCCCAAAGTTCTTATATTCATTTATTTTCAGTTCCAATCATGTTTATATTCATTATTTCTTACTCATCTTTTCTTTCTCCCCACCATCCACCTCTCCCCTTTTCCAATTTTACAAGTAATATAAAATGGCAGGTTTTGAGAGGGGCTGTGCTGGGTCTTCATTGCAGTGTGTGTGCTTTCTCTAGTTGTGGCATGTGTGATCTTAGTTCCCCAACCTGATCAAATCTGAGTCCCATGCAGTTTGGAAGGTGGATTCTTAACCACTGGACCATCAGGGCAGACCCTAAAAATGTTAGATGTTGAAGTCACTCGAATATTTAATTTTCTAAAATTAGAGGGTAATCACCAATACAGTGCCATATACAAACTGGTCTTATTAATTGCCTTATAAATATAATAATGATAACTTTAATTTCAACTGAGTACTTTAAAACGGTTTTAAGAATGGCAACATATCTCTCATTCAAAGTATCTATCAAAGATGTATTTATACAATATTTTTAAATGAAAAATTTGAAATATACAGAAAAGTTGACTTTTAACAGTTAACCATTATATGCAATACCTAGATTGTATAGTTAGCATTTTCCTAATTAGTTTTTTCATTTTTCATTTTAATATGGATCTATTAATCTGTCTTTTTAATGTGTTTCAAAAGAAGTTGCAAACATCAATGTACCATTCCCTAAATCCTTCTGTATGCAGATCATTAACTAAAGTTCAGTGTCTGTCTTGAGTAAAAATTGATATACAATGACATGCACGAACTGTAAGTGCACCATTCAATAACTTTGACAGATGACTGCACTTTCGTAACCTGAGCCGCTTTTAAGACGTTAAACATTATTATTGCTCCAAAAGGATCCCTTATGTCCTTCCTAGTCAATTCTGTACTTTTTTTGTATAGATCTACTTTCACTCCAGTACCATTGGGAGACAATTTTCTCTTGGTTTCTTAGGTTGCTGCCTGTTTTATGTGTGAGGCACTAACACTCTTTTGTTCTCGGCTATATTTTCAAGAATACTTATATAGCAAACAGCCTTGGAACATAGAGACAGATGTTTCCTTCCAGTGTAAAGTGCAGTGCGTACTGCCCATTATAAAAATTCAGGTTCCCTGAGGTCAGTGTTTCTCTCTTATAATGCAACTCATAGTGTATATGTTTTATTTGACCTTTTTCACATCACCCTGTAGGAGTAAGGACTTATTGAACCAGCATAAAGAGGCTGATAGTCCCTGGTTACTACTATTGGTTTGAATAATAAACTGTCCTTTGTGTGTGAATCTGTAGTACTATGCCTTCTGCCATAATCTGAAATTTTAGCAGGCTAATTTTTTAATTTGCATTTGGGGTAAAATCAAAGACCCTTTATAGTTCTTGACAAGTACTGTGATATGTACACCAGTAGTTCATTTCTTTTTATTTCTCAGTATTCTGTTGTATATGCATTGCACAGTTTATTTATTTGTTCTTTCATTGAAGGATGAAAAAAGGACACCGTTCCTAGGTTTTAGCTATTATGGATAAACCTGTTATAATAAACGTTGGCATACAAATCTTTGGGTGGACATGTTTTCATTTCTCTTGGGTAAGTACGTAGGAGTGAAATACTGGGCCATATGACAGGCATATATTTAAGTCTATTAAAAATTGCAGAAGTTTTTTCCAAAGTAGACGTATCATTTTATACTCCTACCTACAATTTATGATAGTTTAACTGTTGCATAAGATTCTGACTCCAATTTAGATTTGTGGATTTTTTGACCGCACTACCAAGCAATTCTGTGATACCAACTGGGTGTACTACATTCAACTCAATTCTGACGTCGTCTTTCTGGAGATAGCATCACATCCCACAGGTTAAAGGCTTAGTCCTCTCGAACTGCAACCCCCGCTTCAGATGGCAGCTGCAAGTCCACCTTGTCACTTGTGCTCCTGACCTAATAACTGTTAGATTAGAGACTCCTATGACCCTCTCACTGGTTTTGATTAATTTGCTAGAGCAGCTCACAGAGCTCAGAGTAACATTTTATTATAAAAGAATATCAATAAGGAGCAACTCAATGGAAGAGATTCATAGAGCAAGGTGTGTGGGAAGAGGGAGGGATCTTCCCTGACCTCTTCAGGCACACCACTCTCCATCACCTCTTCGTGTTCATCAAACCAGAAGCTATCAGAACTCAGTTATTTTGGTGTTTATAGAGGCTTCAATATAAAGGAGTGATTGATTACACTATTGTCCACTGGCAACTGAACTCAATCTCTAGCCCAACTCCCATCCCCAGAGGTTGATGAGAAGTTGGGGAGTGAAAGTTCCAACCCTCTAATCACAGAATTAATTTCCTTGGTAACCAGCGCCCCCAATGCTATCCCAAAGTCACCTTATTAACATAACAAAAGACACCTTAAATAAAATCAAAGGTTTTTAGGAGCTCTATGTCAGAAATTGGGATGAAGACCAAATATATTTCTACCTCTCCCTCCCCCTTTCTTGTTGCAGTGGCTAGGACCTCCAGCACAATGTTTAATAGACGTGTTGACAGTGAGCACCCTTGCTTAGCCCCAGTCTGAGAATTAAAGTATTCAATACTTATTCAGTGTGATTTTGCTATAGGTTTTTCATACATGTCATTTAAAGGATTGGGATGTTTCCTTCTGTTCCTAGTTTGCTGACAATTTTTGTTGAGTTTTATTTTCTTTTCAGTTACTATTTTCTCTTTCAACTGTTAAGTCCTATTTTTCAAAGAACTGTCCTTTACTCCTGGGTCTCCAATTTTATTGGCAATCTTTAATTCATGATATCCTTTATTATTCTTTCAATGTAGGCTCTAGTTCTTTGGTTCCTTCTTTGAGTAATTTTGTTCTAATTTTTTCTTATTAGTCTACCTATGAGTTTATCGGTTTGGTTGAAAGCCCTGACTTTTGAGTTTCTTAGTTTTCTCTATTTTTTCCTATTATATTGATTTATGCTCTTAGTATTTTTTTCATTTACTAACTTTGGATTTTCTTGTTTCCTTGATTCTTAGGTGAAACTCTATGACACGGATTTGAGACCTCTCTTTTATTTCTGATATAAGCATTTAAATCTACAAGTTTTTATCTATGGATGGTTTTAACCACATTCTACAAATTTTGCTATGTTGTATTTTTCATTATCATTCATATAAAACATTTTCCTAGTTTGGGGGGATTTCTTCTTTACCAGTTTAATCAAAAGTATCTTGTTTACTTACAAATATTTACATTTGTTTACTTTTCTATTTTTAAATTAGTATTGTTTTCTATTTAATTGTTTTGATGTGAGAATATACTCTGTAAGATCATCTGAAATGAATTGAGACTCTGGTGAATGGGCTATATGGAATTGTAAAGAATTGTATCTTGTAGTCAATGGATGTAGTTTATGTATGTATGTATGTGATCTATCTTTATCTATCTATATAATATCTGTATATCCATATTTATGAGTTTCCCTGGTGGCTCAGATGGTAAAGAATCTGCCCGAAATGCAGGAGACCTGGGTTTGATCCCTGAATTGGGAAGATTCCCTGGAGAAGGGAATGGCTACCCATTCCAGTATTCTTGCCTGGAGAATTCCATGGACAAAGAAGCCTGGCAGGCTACAGTCCATGTGGTTGCAAAGAGTTGGACATGACTGAGTGACTCATACTTCACTTCATCCATATTTATATCTATGTCTATTAGGACAAAGTGATTAATTGTATTTTTTAAGATTTTCTGTCTTGTTATTTTTGTTCTAGTTCTATCAGTTGATGCAAATAGCATATTAAAAAACCTCCAACTATGATTGGGCTTTGTCTGTTTCTCTTTATAATTCTGTTAATGTTTGATTTATATGTTTCAGAGCTCTATTACCAGATACCTATTTATGATCATTATTATTTATTGCATGCATGCGTGTTAAGTCCCTTCAATCGTGTCTGACTCTCTGTGACCCTGTGGACTGTAGACTACTAGGCTCTTCTGTCCGTGGGATTCTTCAGATAAGAATACTAGAGGGGATTGCCATGCCCTGCTCCAGAGGATCTGCCCAACATTGCAGGCATGCTCTTTACCACTAGCACCATCTTGGAAGCCCTGATTTCTTATTAAGTTGTGTGTTATTTCATTTTGAAGTGTCCTTTTTAATTTCTGGTACTACTCTATCTTAAAGTCACATTTACTGTTATTAACATGGCTGTAGCCTTCTTACTGCTTATTGCTTTCACATCATGTCTTTTCTATCCTCGTTTTTTTGTGTGTTCTATATCTTTTGTAAACAACCAGTAGTCAGATCTTGCCTTTTCATCCATTCTATCAGTCTTTGTGCTTTGGTTAGAGTTTTAAGTTATGTATATATGATGTATTATTTATATACTTTGATTTAGATCTATTACTATGCTATTTTTGTTTACCCTATCTTGGTTTTTTTTTTTTTTTTTTGTACCCATATTCTATTTCTGCCTTCTTTTGTATTGGTATGATATTTTTAAAGTTCTATTTTAATTCACCCATTGACTTTTTGATTATACCTTTTGGCATTATTTTTATTGGTTGCTCTAAGGCTTGCATTCTCAAATAGGATGATATCTCAAGAATGTGTAAATTGGTTTTAGGGGTAGGAGAAAAAAAAAAAAAAATCCTGGATATTGTATTAGTTTGTGGCCCTGCAAAGAGCCACAGTACATAAGTTAATATTCAGTATATCTATGTTATTAAAATTTCATGGGAGAGACAAATAAAAAAAGCTTCTTAAGAGGAGATGATGAAGAACAGGTTGAGAAATACTTGTCTCAAAGTCTTCATTCTTAAACTTTTCATAATATACATAGACTTAATATCCTGCCACACTTTGAGTAAAATCAGTTACATTTTTTTAAATTAAAAAATTATCTTTATGACATCTTAAGTTATATCCAGATGTTCAAGCTGGTTTTAGAAAAGGCAGAGGAACCAGAGATCAAATTGCCAACATCCACTGGATCATCAAAAAAGCAAGAGAGTTCCAGAAGAACATCTATTTCTGCTTTATTGACTATGCCAAAGCCTTTGACTGTGTGGATCATAATAAACTATGGAAAATTCTGAAAGAGATGGGCATACCAGACCACCTGACCTGCCTCTTAAGAAACCTGCAGGTTAGGAATCAACAGTTAGAACTGGACATGAAACAACAGACTGGTTCCAAATAGGAAAAGGAGTACGTCAAGGCTGTATATTGTCATCCTGCTTATTTAACTTATATGCAGAGTACATCATGAGAAATACTGGGCTGGAGGAAGCACAAGCTGGAATCAAGATTGATGGGAGAAATATCAATAACCTCAGATATGCAGATCACACCACCCTTATGGCAGAAAGTGAAGAGGAACTAAAAGACCTCTTGATGAAAGTGAAAGAGGAGAGTAAAAAAGTTGGCTTAAAGCTCAGCATTCAGAAAACTAAGGTCATGGCATCTGGTCCCATCACTTCGTGGCAAATAGATGGGGAAACAGTGGAAACAGTGTCAGACTTTATCTTTTTGGGCTCCAAAATCACTGCAGATGGTGACTGAAGCCATGAAATTAAAAGATGCTTATCCTTGGAAGGAAAGTTATGACCAACCTAGATAACATATTGAAAAGCAGAGACATCGCTTTGCCAACAAAGGTCCTTCTGGTCAAGGCTATGGTTTTTCCAGTGGTCATGTATGGATGTGAGAGTTGGACTGTGAAGAAAGCTGAGCACCGAAGAATTGATGCTTTTGAACTGCGGTGTTGGAGAAGACTCTTGTGATCCCTTGGATTGCAAGGAGATCCAACCAGTGCATCCTAAAGGAGATCAGTCCTGGGTGTTCATTGGAAGGACTGATGTTGAAGATGAAACTCCAATACTTAGGCCACCTGATGCGAAGAGCTGACTCATTTGAAAAGACCCTGATGCTGGGAAGGATTGAGGGCAGGAGGAGAAGGGGATGACAGAGGATAAGATGGTTGGATGACATCACTGACTCAATGGACATGGGTTTGGGTGGACTCTGGGAGTTGGTGATGGACAGGGAGGCCTGGTGTGCTGCAGTTCATGGGGTCGCAAAGAGTCGGACAGGACTGAGCGACTGAACTGAACTGAAGTTATATCCTTTATGATTTTGTTTTTTTAAGGTAACTTTAGGTTCATAGCAAAATTGAGATAAAACTACAGAGATTTCCTATATACCCTCTGCTCCCACACATGCTTAGCCTCCCCCATTATCAACATTTCCTGCTTGAGTCACACATTTGTTATAGCTGTGTGTTACCATGACACACTGTAAAAGCACAAAGTCCATAATTTACCTTAAGATTCAGTCTTGGTTGTTTTATATTCTGTGGGTTTGGTCAAATATATAATGATATATACCATTGTTATAATATCATAGTGTTTTCACTGCCCTAAAAGCCTTCTGTGTTCTAGCTGTTCAATCAGTCATGCTTCCACAGATCCCTGGGAAATAATGATCTTTTTACTGTTTCCACAAAATTATGTAATTGGAATCAGACAATATACAGCCCTTTCAAATTGACTGCTTTCACTTAATAATATGCATTTAAGGTTCTACCATGTCTTTTCATGGCTTGATAGCTGATTTCTTTTCAATGGTGAATAGTATTTGGTTGTCTAGATGTTCCAATGTCTGTATTTATCCATTTAGTTACTGAAGGACATCTTGGTTGCTTCCAGGTTTTGACAGTTATGAGTAAAGCTACATTAAACATCTGTGTGAAGGTTTTTGTGTAGACATAAATTTTCAGCTTCTTTGAGTAAACACCAAGGAGTGTCATGCAGTTGCTGCATTTTGTGGTAAGAGTATGTTTAGTTTTTTTTAACTGCCAAATTGTCTTCCCACCAGCAACGAATAAAAGTTCTTGTTGCTAAATATCCTGATAGCATTTGGCATTGTCAGTATTCCAGATTTGGGGCATTCTAATAGATAATATAATGATATTTCATTTTTATTTACATTTCCCTGATGATATATGATATGGAGTGTCTTCTCATGTGTTCATTTGCTATCTATATATCTTTTAGTGAGATGTTTGTTAAGATCTTTCGCCCATATTTAAATCAGTGTTTATGTTCTTACTGTTGAGTTTTCAGAGTTCTTTTTATATTTGAATAACAGTCCTTTATCAGATGTGTCTTTTGCACATAAGTTTCTCTGTCTGTGCAATATCTTATTTTCTTGACGTTGTCTTCTGCAGAACAGAAATTTTTAATTTTAATGAAGTCCAGGAGCTGCAGGATACACAGATTTGATCCCTGGGTGGGGAAGATCCCATGGAGGAGAACATGGCAACCCACTCCAGTATTCATGTCTGAAGAATCCCATGGACAGAGGAGCCTGGAAGGTTCATAGGTTCACAAAGAGTCAGATACGACTGCAGCGACTTAGCATACATGCATGCAATAAATCATAACAGTCATAAATATGTATCTGGTAATAGAGCTCTGAAAGGTATAAATCAAATATTGACAGAATTATAAAGAGAAACAGACAAAGCCCAATCATAGTTGGAGTTTTTTAAATAGGTTATTCACAGCAATTGGTAGAAGTGGATAGAACAAAAATCACTTAGGACCAAAAGAAAATCTTAAAAAATACAATTAATCACTTTGTCCTAATAGACATAGATTAAATATGTATGAAGTGTGAATCGTTCAGTCATGTCCAACTCTTTGTGACCCCTTGAACTGTAGCCTGCCAGGCTTCTTTGTCCATAGAATTATCCAGGCAAGAATACTGGAGTAGCTTGCCATGCCCTCCTCCTGGGGATCTCTTACAATTCAGTGTATCAGCTAGGAAATTTTGCAAAAATTTTTTGAAAGTATCTAACCAAACAATTAAGGGATAAAGGAAGAGCATGAGTTGAGTAGGGAGGCCTGATAGAGACCTGTAGCTTCAAGATTCTAAGCCTAATGTTTTGACCTTCATATTGAGGGACAGTAGAAATATTCCGGAGAATGTTACATTAGGCATTGTGGCATACAGGGCTTTTGGTGTCAAAAGATCTGACTTTGAGTTGTGGCTCTACCATTAATAAAATTTTACCTCTCAGTGTCCTCATCTAAAAGAGACAAAGTCACAGATACTTTGTCCTTCCTCCCTCCCTCTTTCCTTTGCTCCCTACCAGCCTGATTGTCCTCCTCTGCCTTGAATATATATTAAACACCTGCTGTGTTTCAGGAATGGTTTTGGGATGAGGGTATAAATGAAAATTTATGGTATTTCTTCTGGGGAAGTTTGTAGCCTGATAACAAAACACATGATAATGCAGAATGGTAGATGTTAAAATGGTGATATATGCCATATATGATTAAAAGGTACTCGTATTTGCTTAACAATGTCATGAAGAAGTTTAAAGATGAGATAATGTTTAAACTGAAACTTGGTAATGTGCAGACATTTGCCAAGTTGTGGTCCGGGCTAAGGATAGGTTGGATCAAATGAAAGCATTCAGAAAGTACCTGTGTTTTTGTTTTTGTTTTCTGTTATGATTTATGACAGAGTATTGAATATAGTTTCATGTGCTATATAGTAGGACCTTATGTATCTATTTTATATATAGCAGTTTGTATCTGCTAATTCCAGACTCCTAATTTATCCCTCCCCCACCCTCTTCCCCTTTGTAACCATTAGTTTGTTTTCTGTGTCTGTGAGTTTCTATTTCATAAATAAATTCATTTGTGTCAAATTTTACATTCCACATATAAGTGATATCATGCGATATCTGTCTTTGTCTGACTGTCTTCAGTTAATGAAGATATCTGAAGATATCTGTCTTCAGTTTATCTCTAGGTCCATCCATGTCACTGCAAATGACATTATTGTATTCTTTTTTATGCCCGATTAGTATTCTATATATATATACCACATCTTCTTTATATCTGTTGATGAACATTTAGGTTGTACCAATGTCTTGGCTATCACAAATAGTGCTGCTTTAAATAAAGGGGTGCATGTATCTTTTTGAATTAGTTTTTCTGGAGTGGGAGTGCTGGATTGCATGGCAACTCTATTTTTAGTTTTTTTTTTAAGGAACCGCCGTACCGTTTTCCACTCTGGCTATACCAATTTACATTCCCACCAACACGGTAGTATGCTTTCCTTTTCTCCACACCCTCTCTAGCCTTTATTATTTGTAGGCTTCTTAGTGATGACCATTTAACTGGTATGAGGCGGTACATCATTGTACTTTTGATTTACATTTCTTTACTCATTAGTAATGTTGAGTATCTTATTGGTCATCTACATGTCTTTTAGTCTCCTGCCCATTTTTTTTTTTTATTGACTTGTTTGTATTTTTGTTACTGAGTTGTATGAACTATTGTATATTTTGGAAATTAAGCCCTTGTCGACTGCATAGTTTGCAAATATTTTCTCCCACTTTGTAAGTTGTCTTCATTTTGTTTATGGTTTCCATTGCTGTGCAAAAGCTAATAAATTTGATTAGATCCCATTTGTTAATTTTTGCTTTTATTTTTATTGTCTTAGGAGACCAAGAAAACATTGGTATGACTAACGTCAAAGAATATTTTGTCTATATTCTCATCTAGGAATTTTATGATGTCATGTCTTATATTTAATTGTTTAAGCCATTGTCTTTATCTTTGTGTATCGTGTGAGGATGTGTTCTAACTTCATTGATTTGCACTGAGTGTCCAGCTCTTTCAATACCACTTGCTGAACAAACTGTCTTTTCTCCATTGTATATTCTTTCCTCCTTTGTCAAGATTAATTGACCATGGGTGTGTAGGTTTATTTCTGGATTCTCTATTCTGTTCCATTGATCCATATATCTGTTTTTGTGCCAGTACTGTTCTGTTTTACTGTAGTGGAGACAGTGCTTGTTTTTGAATAGATTCTTGAACCTGTTTGTTTTTCTCTTACCTCTCTCCCATATGCAGAGTGGCTGCTTATAGAAATAATATAAACCATTTATTGAGCTGCTATTCAACCTGCTAAGCACTGTTCTAGGCATTTTACATTAATTACTTAGAATATAATAATAACTGTTGTTAACTGGTGTTGTTTACCCAGTCCTGTCTGACTCTTTCTGATGCCATGGACTATATATAGCATGCCAGGCTTCCCTGTCCTTCACTATCTCTCGGGGTTTGCTCAAAATCATGTCCTCTGAGTAGTAGATGTTTTTTTATTTGTTGATGATATTATTATCCCCAGTTGATAGATAAAGAAACTTAGGCACAGGAGTTTTTAACATGTCTCTAGTCGTGCAAGGTGAGGTTGTAAGTAGTAGAATTGGGATTTAGTATTCAAATCCAGCTTTAACCTCTGCCTGCTTTCCATTATGTCTCTTTTTAAAAAAACTTAAAAAATATATATTTATTTTATATTTTTACTTATTTATTGTCTGTGCTGTTTGTTGAGCGTGTGGGCTTTCTTTAGTTACAGCCAGCAGGGGCGATTCTGCATTTGCAGTGCTTGGGCTTCTCATTGCAGTGGCGGCTCTTGTTTCAGAGCATGGCCTCTAGGGCGTGCGGTCTTCAGTAACTGCGGTGCATGGACTTAGCTGCCTGTGGCATGTGGAGTCTTCCCGGACCAGAGACTGAGCCCATGTTCCCTGCATTAGCAGCTGGATTCCTAACCACTGGACCAGCAATATTGTCAGTTTTAGTGTAGCCTTCTCAGTTTTGAAGTACAGATCAGGTGAAGGAACTTAGTTAAGGTTTACTTTAATAGCAAGGAAAGTATAAAACTCATTATTTTTAATCCTGTTTATGTGAAATTGAATGATTTGACTGGGGCTAAACTGAATTTTATCTGTTCAGATAAAGCTCAGTAAACATTGACTTCTACAGCGCCACCATACTTCTTTTAGCTTCTGTTTTCTTAAAGGATTTGACTTAAGTTTAAGAATTAAAGTCTTGTTCCTCTTTAGTAAATTGGGAAATAATAAGAAAGCATAAAGGGAAATTTGAGCATTGACTAGAAAATATATACTCATTCATTTTAATTTATGTCCACATAGAGTGAAGTCATAGAATTTAAAAAATATATTTTAACAAAGGATAAAGACCTGTGTCCTATAACAGAAAGAAAAGAAGGAGATCCACTCAGTCGTAAGCAATTTGTCCATTGTTGTGCAAGATTCTGCTAAGGCTAGATCCCAGATCGCCTAATACTTAAGTCTCTTGATATTTTTGTTGTGTTATTGTTCAGACTTCAGACTTCATGATTCTTGGAGTATCTTGGCGTGCAGATCAAAAGCATATTGTCCTTAAGAGTCTTGACTGTTAATCATGCATATTGTGTACTATCTCTACTGCATATTTGCCCTTCACTAATTGTTTAGTTTTCCACTGATACCTTAGAAAAAATAGTCTTTGCCTTATAAAAAATATATAAAAATATTGAAAGAAACCATATATTGGACTTTTCAGCACTTTTGCCTCCTAATATTATAAGATATTCAAGAATTTTTTTCTAACAAACCTGTTATCACCCAGCTTTATTGGACTGACATTCTTCTACAACTTGATTTTTAATTATATTCTTATTATACTGTCTAACAATGAAGTGAATCACTTAAGTGTGTTGTTATTAGAGTAAGTCAACTATCAAGAAGGTGTTAATTGGCCTGTTCAGGGAGTGGTGGTTTTAAAAAATGCCAAATTTTGATTTTTAGAGTTGTTGTCTTCCACTGGACAGTGTTATCAACAGATAATCTTTTCTGTGATGAAACACTTGGAGCAGTCTTGCAAAGATATTTGTGTTACTCGTATAACATAGCTATCCATTTACCAATTATTTGTTACATGGGACAAATAATTAATAATTATTATAATAATTTATAATAATATATATTATTATAAATTTATACCAGGTGATATGTATGACTCAGAATGTGTTCTGCAAAACCAGTTCCTCTTTTAATTTTTTGGTTTAGTTGTAACCATCTCTTGCTAAGACTGTGACTGTTACCTTATAACAGGTATCCACCTGTAACTGGCATACATTCCTCATGTCTCCATGCATCCATATTGCCAAAAAAGTTATATATTTTTTAAAACACAGGTTTGATCTTGCAACTTGTGAAAGCAAAAAAGTATCATTGTTTATGTCATGCAGACTAAAATGCTTGGGATATTAGTCAAAGTTTTCCATTTTCTAGCTTTAACTTGCATTTTCCAGCCTCATTTTGGTCACCCTTTTCACACTAATACACTTAAAATAAGCTTCTTGCCTTCCCCAAGTATCTGTTAATTATTCTTGCTGTACAAGCACATGATTAAACCATTATCTCACTTTGGATTACTGTCTTCACTCCCCATTGAAATCTTACTCTCTCTTCATGCATGCAAAAATGTAGCTCACATGTAAAAGCTTCCATGATACATATTCCATAAAATACGCTTTACCCACTATAAGCTTTTCCTTGGCATTCCCCTTAGCTCTGGGACATTTTCTCATACTATTCATTTCAGTTTATCTTCCTCCATGTTTTATATTCTTTTTGCTGGACCCCCTAGTCCCAGGTTTGGATATTTGCCCTTTTGGATTCATCCTTTGTTTCTCCTTTCTTTCATATATTTTGGGGATCCATTTATGTTTATTCTATGTGCTAAGAGATTTTTCTTAAATGTTTATTTCCAACTCACAATTTCAACAGTCATTTTTAACTATCTGAGTATATTTTTAAATTTCTCTGATTGTTTTTGTTCTTATTTTATTCATAGTATGTTGTCTCAAATATCTGGAGATATTAATTAGATGGTGGATAAAATTTCTTTTGTTTCTTCATTTATCTTGGCTTTTCTTCATTATGCTGCATGTTTAGTGATTCTTGGTTGACCCTTCAGATGTATGAATGGGGGACATATAAGAATAAGGGATAGGAATGATTTAAAGTTGAGTGGGTAGATAGGGAGACAGCTCATTTACCAGCAGCCTCCTAACTGTCAAAATGAATAGAGATTCATGTGCAGTATCCAGTATTTCACAAGTTGTCCAGATATTTCCTTTAGTCTCTTAACAGAAGAGTCTCACATTATTTGCACTGGGATATTGTTTGCCTGTTTTCACGTGTATAGGTGGGGAGAGGGGTGGGAGAATTAAATGGGCATCTAGTCTATATACAAACTTTCCATTAACCCTTCTGTTTTCATAGTACATGTCGTGTCTCAGCACAGTCTCTTTGAGTTCTGTTAGGAATGCTGGTTCCTACTTCTTCTGCAGATCCTTTTATGACATTTCCTAGGATATGGCTCCTTCACGTTGGTTGATCAGTCAGCAATCTTTCTAATTTCCAGAAATTTCTTTAAGTCTGCTATTTCTTGATGACACTCCTCTTTTTCTCTTCCTTATTGTGAATTTATTTCTTTTTATTATTGTTAGTTTTCATGGCTTTTAAAGAGTAACATGAGACATGTTTATTCATCCTGCTGTCTTAAATTGGAAGTTAGCGTACGCTTCTCTAAGGAGAATCAAGTATAAAACTGTGGCAACACTTCATTGCCTTCCCAGTCTAGTTGGAGAGAAAATGCAAATGCCAAAAGAGATAAGGAATCTCATTACTAACTAGAACTGTAGGTAGAATACTTGGCAAACAAAGTATAGTATTTGGACCACTCTGATTTGACTCCATGTTTCTATCATTATTTGAAAGTCAATTAAAAACAATTCAGAGGAGGAAAAGGAATATAGCAAGACAGTTGAGCATCAGTATTTTTATAATTCTGAAATAATTTTTTTCCAACATGAATTTTAAAATGTGGAATAAAGGGAAGTGGGAGAGTCTTAGAGGTGTTAGAAGATGGTTAACTCAATATGTGCACATTCAAAATCAGCCTATTCCCTTTGTAAGTGCCTGATATCTTTAGCAGGCATGTCTGCAGCTTCTAAATGCTTCTGTATTTTTCTCATCATTCCTTTGTTCATTTATTTATTCAACAATTGTGATTACTTCCTATAAAAAATAAATGCCTATTTTGTCCAAACAGATGTCACATATGACAGTGTAAGCCCAAACACCAAATGTTTCTCCTTAAGCAAGTCTTACATGTAGATTGAATAAAAATCTACATAAATCTGTATTTCTTGGTTCTTATAGGCAGAATATCATGTATTGTGAAGCATATTATCAATGAGACTGATTAGAGAATATTAGAAGAAGGAAGAACAAGAAAAACAGATCCATATTAATCTCTGAATGTCAGGCGCAGGAGGGCCTAGAGGAGCTATCCCATGTTGAAGGCAAAATGATAGAATGAACAGTATGAAAAGGCAAAATGATAGGATACTGAAAGAGGAACTCCCCAGGTCAGTAGGTGCCCAATATGCTACTGGAGATCAGTGGAGAAATAACTCCAGAAAGAATGAAGGGATGGAGCCAAAGCAAAAAGACTGTGGATGTGACTGGTGATAGAAGCAAGGTCCAATGCTGTAAAGAGCAATATTGCATAGGAACCTGGAATGTCAGGTCCATGAATCAAGGCAAATGGGAAGTGGTCAAACAAGAGATGGCAAGAGTGACTGTCGACATTCTAGGAATCAGCAAACTCAAATGGACTGGAATGGGTGAATTTAACTCAGATGACCATTATATCTACTACTGCGGGCAGGAATCCCTCAGAAGAAATGGAGTAGCCATCATGGTCAACAAAAGAGTCCGAAATGCAGTACTTGGATGCAATCTCAAAAATGACAGAATGATCTCTGTTCGTTTCCAAGGCAAACCATTCAATATCACAGTAATCCAAATCTATGCCCTAACCAGTAACACTGAAGAAGCTGAAGTTAACATTATGAAGACCTACAAGACCTTTCAGAACTAACACCCAAGAAAGATGTCCTTTTCATTTTAGGGGACTGGAATGCAAAAGTAGGAAGTCAAGAAACACCTGGAGTAACAGGCAAATTTGGCCTTGGAATACGGAATGAAGCAGAGCGAAGACTAATAGAGTTTTGCCCAGAAAATACACTGGTCATAGCAAACACCCTCTTCCAACAACACAAGAGAAGACTCTACACATGGACATCACCAGATGGTCAACACCGAAATCAGATTGATTATGTTCTTTGCAGCCAAAGATGGAGAAGCTCTATACAGTCAACAAAAACAAGACCAGGAGCTGACTGTGGCTCAGATCATGAACTCCTTATTGCCAAATTCAGACTTAAATTGAAGAAAGTAGGGAAAACCACTAGACCATTCAGGTATGACCTAAATCAAATCCCTTATGATTATACAGTGGAAGATAGAAATAGATTTAAGGGCCTAGATCTGATAGATAGAGTGCCTGATGAACTATGGAATGAGGTTCGTGACATTGTACAGGAGACAGGGATCAAGACCATCCCCATGGAAAAGAAATGCAAAAAAGCAAATGACTGGCTGGGTAGGCCTTAAAAATAGCTGTGAAAAGAAGAGAAGTGAAAAGCAAAGGAGAAAAGGAAAGATATAAGCATCTGAAGGCAGAGTTCCAAAGAATAGCAAGAAGAGATAAGAAGACCTTCCTCAGTGATCAATGCAAAGAAATAGAGGAAAACAACAGAATGGGACTAGAGATCTCTTCAAGAAAGTTAGAGATACCAAGGGAACATTTCATGCAAAGACGGGCTGGATAAAGGACAGAAATGGTATGGACCTAACAGAAGCAGAAGATATTAAGAAGAGGTGGCAAGAATACACAGAAGAACTGTACAAAAAAGATCTTCATGACCCAGATAATCAGGATGATGTGATCACTGACCTAGAGCCAGACATTCTGGAATGTGAAGTCAAGTGGGCCTTAGAAAGCATCATGACAAACAAAGCTAGTGGAGGTGATGGAATTCCAGTTGAGCTATTCCAAATCCTGAAAGATGATGCTGTGAAAGTGCTGCACTCAATATGCCAGCAAATTTGGAAAACTCAGCAGTGGCCACAGGACTGGAAAAGGTCAGTTTTCATTCCAATCCCAAAGAAAGGCAATGCCAAAGAACGCTCAAACTACCCCACAATTGCACTCATCTCACACACTAGTAAAGTAATGCTCAAAATTCTCCAAGCCAGGCTTCAGCAATATGTGAACCATGAACTTCCTGATGTTCAAGCTGATTTTAGAAAAGGCAGAGGAACCAGATATCAAATTGCCAACATTTGCTGGACCATGGAAAAAGCAAGAGAGTTCCAGAAAAACATCTATTTCTGCTTTATTGACTATGCCAAAGCCTTTGACTGTGTGGATCACAATAAACTGTGGAAAATTCTTCAAGAAATGGGAGTACCAGACCACCTGACCTGCCTCTTGAGAAATCTGTATGCAGGTCAGGAAGCAAAAGTTAGAACTGGACATGGAACCACAGACTGGTTCCAAATAGGAAAAGAAGTACGTCAAGGCGGTATATCGTCACCCGCGTATTTAACTACTATGCAGAGTACATCATGAGAAACGCTGGACTGACAGAAGCACAAGCTGGAATCAACATTGCCGGGAGAAATATCAATAACCTCAGATACGCAGATGACACCACCCTTATGGCAGAAAGTGAAGAGGAACTAAAAACTCTCTTGATGAAAGTTAAAGAGGAGAGTGAAAATTTTGGCTTAAAGCTCAACGTTCAGAAAACGAAGATCATGGCATCTGGTCCCATCACTTCATGGGAAATAGATGGGGAAACTGGAAACAGTGTCAGACTTTATTTTTTGGGGCTCCAAAATCACTGCAAATGGTGACTGCAGCCATAAAATTAAAAGACGCTTACTCCTTGGAAGGAAAGTTATGACCAACCTAGATAGCATATTCAAAAGCAGAGACATTACTTTGCCAACAAAGGTCCATCTGGTCAAGGCTATGGTTTTTCCTGTGGTCATGTATGGATGTGAGAGTTGGACTGTGAAGAAGGCTGAGCGCCAAAGAATTGATGCTTTTGAACTGTGGTGTTGAGAAGACTCTTGAGAGTCCGTTGGACTGCAAGGAGATCCAACCAGTCCATTCTGCAGGAGATCAGCCCTGGGATTTCTTTGGAAGGAATGATGCTGAAGCTGAAACTCCAGTACTTAGGCCACCTCATGCAAAGAGTTGACTCATTGGAAAAGACTCTGATGGTGGGAGGGATTGGGGGCAGGAGGAGAAGGGGACGACAGAGAATGAGATGGCTGTATGGCATCACTGACTCGATGGACGTGAGTCTAAGTGAACTCCGGGAGTTGGTGATGGTCAGGGAGGCCTGGCGTGCTGCGATTCATGGGGTCGCAAAGAGTTGGACACAGCTGAGTGACTGAACTGAACTGAACTGAATCACTGAATGGCTTCCCTCGTGGCTCAGATGGTAAAGAATCCACCTGCAGTGCAGGAGATCCAGGTTTGATCCCTGGGTTGGGAAGATCCCATGGACAAGGGAATGGCTACCCACTCCAGTATTCTTGCCTGTAGAATCCCAGGGACAGAGGAGCCTGGTGGTCTCCAGTCCATGGGGTCCCAAAGAGTTCGACACGACTGAGCGACTAACGCTTTCACTTTAAACCTCTGAATGGAGTCAGAGTATAACGTATTACCATGAATCATTATAATCCTATCAGTATTTTATTCCAAAGGTACCATGTGTGGTGTCACCTTGGCACTAAAAATAGAACTTATTTTATATAGCAGAAGTAGCAGCTGAGAAATTTGACTTGGCATGAGCAATTCACTTAACCCCTTATAATTCAGTTCACCTTTTTTTCAAGTGAGGTTTGGACTAAATAATCATTAACAATCTATTTGATACTATTTGATACTAAATCCGGGATTCTTTAAGCACTTACTGAATGGTAATTGTTTGCAGGTATTAGGCTAAGTCCTTTGGGAAATATTAAGATACATATATCACAACCCCTGGCCTTCAGGAGAAGATAAATCCAAAAGTGCAAATGCATACACAAATACCACATTATGTAGATATATATTGTAAAACGTAGATAAAAGAATCAATTAAGTGAGAGAGAAGATTATTTCTGACCTGAGCGATTGAGAATGAATGCATAAAGGATCACATGAGTTATGATACTTCACTCTTCAGTAAGATTTTGATAGACAGCCAGGATGAAGAGAATAATGTACCCCCATCAGCCTAAGTTGAACTACAGAGATAAGAAAACATGAAGTGTGTTTAGGAAAGTACAAGTTGTGCATGTATGCTCAGTCCCTCAGTCGTGTCTGACTCTTTGCAACCTCATGGACTGTAGCTCACCAGGCTCCTCTGTCCATGGAATTTTCTAGGCAATAATACTGGAGTGAGTAGCCATTTCCTCCTATAGGGGGTCTTTCTGACCCAGGGATCAAACCTGCTTCTCCTGCATTGGCAGGTGGATTCTTTATCACTTAGCCACCAGGGAAGCTAAGTTAGCCAGCTTTATTAGAGTAATGGGAAAGGAAGTGGAAAATATATCTAGAGGTAACATTATGAGTGGTCTAACCTATAATTTAAGACAAGTATTGTAAATTTTTGAGACAGGGAGACCAACCAGCTACAGTTTATTCAGAGAACATATACAGGTGTAGAAGAAGCTAAGGATAAGAGAGGAGTTCTGATGCTGAAATACCAATAAGAAAACTATTACACTCATCCAGGTAGAAGGTAGTTAGGACCAGAAGTAGGGCAGTGGCAATCCAATGAAATGGTTGGGGCAGGTGAAAGAAAGGATGCATGCAATTCAATAAATGATTGGATAAATGTAAGATTGGAACCAGTGTGACTGGAAAAACGGAGGCACCTTTAATAAAAATTGCTGAGGCAAGAAGTTGATTTTTTTGAAGAAGTAAAATGAGCTAATTCCCCATCTTTCAACAAATCCTTCCGACTTATGTAGCAGCAATTTTGGTATAATAGCAGAATATTCTCTGTGAATTCACGTCCTTTTCTTACAGGCCATTATAGTTTCTTAGGGATTTTTTTTGGTTAATGACTGTGAATCCAAATTGCCTTGTGTGCTCATTTGGGGAAGGATGGGAGTATATGATAGAATGGAAAAAAGTTTTCTTTCAGAATATTATGAAGATTAGAAGTAAGAGCAGGATTTTACTTTAGATTTGAAAGAGCAATTCAGTTACAGATGATCCATATCAAGAATTGTAATAGTAGAAAATGAAATCAAATTAAGTGCACCCATATACTAGGAACTATGAGGAAATAAGTGACAGAATTTTGATTACACAAAGCATGAACATATGATAGCTCTAATTAAAACTGCTATTTCTCCCTTCTCTTAATTATAGTAGTTGACCTGTGCTCCACTTCATCTGAGTTCATAATCTGCACTTTCTAGAGTGGGGATTGAGAAAGGGAATGAAAGTAAAGGACTATTTATAATTAGTGAGGAGGGAGCTTAGGAGAAAAAAAATACTTCAGTTCAGTTCAGTCACTCAGACATGTCCAACTCTTTGTGACCCTATGAATTGCAGCATGCCAGGCCTCCCTGTCTATCACAAACTCCCAGAGTTCACTCAAACTCAAGTCCATCTAGTCAGTGATGCCATCCAGCTATCTCATCCTCTGTCGTCTCCTTCTCCTCCTGTCCCCAATCACTCCCACCATCAGGGTCTTTTCCAATGAGTCAACTCTTTGCATGAGCTGGCCAAAGAATTGGAGTTTCAGCTTCAGCATCAGTCCTTCCAAAGAACACCCAGGACTGATCTCCTTTAGGATGGACTGGTTGGATCTCCTTGCTGTCCAAGGGCGTCTCAAGAGTCTTCTCCAACACCACAGTTCAAAAGCATCAATTCTTCAACGCTCAGCTTTCTTCACAGTCCAACTCTCACATCCATATATGACCACTGGAAAAACCATAGCCTTGACCAGATGGACCTTTGTTGGCAAAGTAATGTCTCTGCTTTTGAATATGTTATTTAGGTTGGTCATAACTTTTCTTCCAAGAAGTAAGTGTCTTTTAATTTCATGGCTACACTCACCATCTGCAGTGATTTTGGAGCCCCAAAAAATAAAGTCTGACACTGTTTCCAGTGTTTTCCCATCTATTTCCCATGAAGTGATGGGACCAGATGCCATGATCTTAGTTTTCTGAATGCTGAGCTTTAAGTCAACTTTTTCACTCTCCTCTTTCATTTTCATCAAGAGGGTTTTTAGTTCCTCTTCACTTTCTGCAATAAGGGTGGTGTCATCTGCATATCTGAGGTTATTGATATTTCTCCCGACAATCTTGATTCCAGCTTGTGCTTTTTCCAGCCCAGCGTTTCTCATGATGTACTGTGCATATAAGTTAAATTAGAAGGGTGACAATATACAGCCTTGACATACTCCTTTTCCTATTTGGAACCAGTGTGTTGTTCCATGTCCAGTTCTAACTGTTGCTTCCTGACCTGCATATAGGTTTCTCAAGAGGCAGGTCAGGTGGTCTGGTATTCCCATCTCTTAAAGAATTTTCCACAGTTTATTGTGATCCACACAGTCAAAGGCTTTGGCATAGTCATTAAAGCAGAAATAGATGTTTTTCTGAAATACTATATAAAGCTCTAAAAACAATTTTTAAACAATTGTATACTGTATAGGCAGTGGTGATTTTTTTTTTTTCCCTTCTGATTCCTACATAGCATCAGAGAGCAGAAAAGTGCTGCCAAATTATACTTCCACATGAGGGACTTCTCAGTGTCAGATTACCTGCATGAGAAACTTCTTTAAAAAAAAAAAAAACCTGTTTTGGGGTCTCTATAACAACCTATAAGGGTGGGATGGGGTGGGAGTTTTGGGAGGGAGGAGACATGGGTGTTCCTATGACTGATTCTTGTTGATGTATGACAGAAAATCACAAAATTCTGTAAAGCAAATATCCTTCAATTTACAAAATTAAGTTGCCAAAAAGCCCCCTGTTTTGTGTGTTGTATTACTTTTCCAATGAGTATTCTCCTTTTGCATTGGAATTTGAAGTGTTGGTTTTATCTTTTCCATGTAATTATTTGATTATATGTAATTATTTAGCTGCCTTTAGAGTCATAACTTGGGAAAGTTAGAGATTTCTCTAATTCAGCATTTCTCTAAGGATGTTAGTCATCTGTAGTTATATCTACGAAAGGTCTCTGTGAACAATTAGGTTGAGAATTTGCTGGGTTAAACATTGTTAAACAAGATTTTTTAGTGGAGGTGGGGGAGGGCATGAAATATCAGACTTAAATAGGCTAACAGCAGTAAAGAATCAGCCTACTGTGCTGGAGAATCAGGAGACCTGGGTTCACTACCTGGGTTGGGAAGATTCCCCTGGCGGAGGAAATGGCAACCCACTCCAATATTCTTGCCTGGAGAATCTCATGGACAGAGGAGCCTGACATGGGGTTGAGAAGAGTTGGACATGACTGAGCAACTGAGCACACACATACGCATATACATGATCCAACTAAGAGGAAACTACATTTAGCAGCAATTCACAAACTTATTTTACCACCATCCTTTTCTCATGAAATCTTTTTCCTAACTATTATTCCTCAGAACACTGTTCCTTAAATTTACAGATAAATTCAAAAAAGAGAGAATTGACTCATTCAAAGTTGCATGACTGTTGACTTAAAGAATTGGACTTGAATCAGGGTTTCCTACCTACCATATTCAGATTGGCTTCCTTTTTTCCCCCAGATTCAAACAAGTCTTTAAGACTGCTACATGGTACTTGAAACTAGATCTGTTAAATGCATACAAGGGAATTCGGAAAAATAAATAAAATTAGAATGAATTAATTACTTTATTATTGTTTGAATTGGCACATAGGTTGAAAGAGCCAATTATTATTTGTAACCTAAGTTACATTTTTACAATCAGGAAATTTAAAAAAAAAATCACGTTATCTTTCAAATTCCCCCCCCCAAAAAAAGCTATAATGGTACAATAATGTGTGTATCCAAGAGCTTCCCCCCCAAAAAAGATTGAAGAAAATGACTATTTATAATTTGCTGTCAGTTATTCCAGACCCCATAACTATATAAGTAAACATGTACCTTTTAAAAACTTCTCTGTATAGACAATATTATGGTAGATACACTGTTCTTCCCCTTAATTTTTTTACTCAGCAGTATTACAGATATATCTTGCCCACAGTAATACATGTAGATCTTTTAATGATTCAGTGGTATTACATTATATAGCTTTATTATAATGTATTTAATCAGTTCCCCATTGGTGGACTTCAGGGTGATTGTTGTTTAGTCGCTGTGTCCCCTTTAGACTCTTTGCAAACTCATGGACTCTAGCCCTCCAGGCTCCTCTGACCATGGGATTTCCCAGGCAAGAATACTGGAGTGGGTTGGCATTTCCTTCTCCAAGTGATCTCCCCAACCCACTGATTCAACTCTTGTCTCTTGCATCTCCTGCATTAGCAGAAGCAGGCAGATTCTTTATGAAATGGTATGAGTTTATTCTTTCACTGCCAGCGTTATTACAACAGGAAACTTTTAAATGGTATGTATCCCTTTCACTGAATTTGAAAAAAAATGATTTTATACTTAATAATGAATAACTGGAGATGTCTTGCTATGTTAATCTTAAACTCATGAGATAATTTATAAAGCATTAATAATAATCATAATCTCTTTTTCTCTCTTCTTCTTCTGCTCTTCTCAGAGCAAATTATTCATGGAAGGATTTAGAAGCCTAAAAGAAGGAGAACCAGTGGAGTTCACATTTAAAAAATCTTCCAAAGGCCTTGAATCAATACGGGTAACAGGACCTGGTGGGACTCCCTGTTTAGGAAGCGAAAGAAGACCCAAAGGGAAGACACTACAAAAGAGAAAACCAAAGGGAGACAGGTAATCATTTTACTTTGTTAGTCTGTGAGTTTATTTTATTTGGAAAAGATTTCTGAAATCTCAATTTATGTTTTTATTATGCTATTAAATCTTGCCACAATAAAATAAAATGCCACCACTGAGTGTTTGAAAAGAATTTATCAGAAATATAGGCTGTCTTCCAATTTGAACTCTCTGCAGAATATGTTTAACTGAGCCTTCAGCATTAGGCACTCAGCAGTCCCTTAACCACTGTTTCCACCAGACTATTGAGATAAGTGAAGTTCCTAATAGACAGAGGTAGGTGCCCCTCAGTACATCCTAACACTTCACCTGTTTGTTTCAAATGAGAATATACTCATTGTTTTGACTGTTTTGAAAGATAATTCACAACTGAAAATTCAAATATAAAAAAAAAATCACCAAATATCTTAACTACAGGTAGGTTGGAATCATGATATATGTGCAATATTTTTGATTTTGCATTTTTTTTCACTTAACAGTGTATTTTGCAACATTTCATGTCAGTCTTTGTCATCTACATAAATTCCCACTGTGTGAATGTAACAAAATTTAAACAAGGCTCTGTTAAATTAATGTAATTGTTAAATTTAGGCTATTTCCAATATTTTTAATTTACCGATAGCACCGTAGTAAGAATGCTTATATGTACATTTAAAAAATTGTCTGATTCTGTCATTAAGGGATACATACCTAATACTGAAAAATCTGGATCAGAGACTATGCCTTTTAAAATTTTGATATCTGTTTCCAAACTGTTCTTCAGAAATAAGGTCAATGGATAACCCCTTTAAAAGTGGGACTATTCATTGAATAATGTCATCTTTTAAAATTTTGCCAATTACATAGGTTAAGAAATGCAGCTCATTTTTTTCCTTTGCATCCTTTGACTAAGGTTAAATATATTTTCATATGTTGATTTTCAGTTTTATTTTTTTCTTCTATGAATTGCATGTTCTTTGTCCTTTGCTTATTTCTTCTGAGATGTTCATTTGTCATTGTTGATTTCTAAGTTCTCTTAGAAAAAGAAATCTCAGTTTTCCTCTTTCCTATGCTGGGAAAAACTCAGTTCTTCCATGTTATGTTTCCCTCCTTCGTTTCTCTATTACCTTTACACAGAATGTTTAACTTTTGATCACCAAATGTGCGGAGGTTTTTCCCCACACCAAGAAATGCTCCACAATCCAGCTGGATGTTCTACAGTTGAACTCAGTTCTTACAACATCTCCCTGGAGATAGTATCAGGTCCCACAGGTTAAGGGCTCAGTCTTACAGGACCATTCTAACATATTTCAGATGCTGATTGCCTTGCAACTTCTTTCTCAGTTGGCTTTAAATCAGAGGTTTCCAAGACCCCCTCTTCAGGTTTGATTAATTTGCTACAGCAGCTCACAGAACTTAGAGAAATCCTTATATTTACCAGTTTATTAAAGATTATGATAACAGCAGATAAAGGATACAGATAGAGATATTTTACATAGGATGAGGTCGAGGAGGGTCCCAAGCATAGGAGATTCTGTTCTCAGGGGTTTGAGTGCTTTATCCTCCTGGTGTGGATGTGTATGCCAGTCTGGGAGCTCTCTGGATCTTTACTTTTGGAATTTGGTGGAGATTTCATTACATAGACTTGATTTTCAGCCCCTTTCACTACTCTCAAGAAAATTGGGATAGGGCTGAAAATTCCAGGCTTCAATCATAGCTTGGTCTTTCCAGTGACCAGCCCTCACTCATGAGCCATCTAGGAGCCCACTCAGTGTCTGTCACCTCCTTAAATGGAAGACCCTCCTATCATGTAGGAAATTACAAGAGTTTCAAGAGCCCTGTGTCAGGAACAGAGGTCAAAAACTGATACCAGATAAAGAGGTACTCCTAGTGTTCTTATCACTTATGAAATTACAAGGGTTTTAGGAGCTCTGTGTCAGGAAGTAGGGGCAGAGACCAATATATTTCTTCTTATCTCACATTCTCTTTGTATACTTACCATATTAATCTTTTTTCTCAAATAGATAGGAAATATCTGTTTCAGCTTGTGAAATATACTTATGTATGTGTGTGTTTGTATGTATTTTTTACATAGTATACATTTAAGTAAAATACCATATGATCAAATAGTATATGATAAAATATGATACGATTTGCCTTGCAAATACTATGTAATCTCCCTTACATATAGAATCTAAAAGCAAAAACCAAGGTCTTGTAAGCAGAAAACAGATTGGTGGTTGCCAGAGGAGACTTGGGGACCTTTCATATGAATTGATATTAGAGTAATATTAAGAAATTGTTTATCTTGATGGGAATGATAAGGTGTGATTTTTTTGATTACTCGTTCAGTCTCTTTTGATTACTGATTCTTACGAGTAACTGATGCGCTTAGATTTTCTTTTTTCATGATCCAGGCTTGGTAGTTTGCATGTTTCTTGGAATTTATCTATTTATTTTCATTTCTTCAATTTGTTGTTGCTTAGTCACTAAGTCGTGTCCAATTCTTTTGCAACCCCGTGGACTATAGCCCGTCAGGCTCCTCTCTTCATGGGATTTCCCAGGCAAGAATACTGGAGTGGGCTGCCCTTTCCTTCTCCAGAGGATCTTCCCAACCCACAGATCAAACCCATGTCTTTTGCATTCGCAGGAGGATTCTTTACCATCTGAGCCACCAGGGAAGCCAATTTATTTAATTTGCTTGTGTATAATTGCTCATGGCAGTCTTTTATAATCTTTGTATTTCTGTTGGATCAGTTGTAATGTCTTCTCTTTCGTTTCCAATTTTATTTATTTGAGTTCTCTTAAGTTTGGCTCAAGCTTTGTCTATTTTGTTTATCTTTTCGAAATATCAGTTTCATTTATCTTTTCTATTGTCTATTTAATGGTCTTTATTTTCTTCTTTCTACTAATCTTGACTTTGTTCATTTGCAACGGACTTTGAAATTGACTTATTTTACTCAATATAATGGTTTTGAAATTTATACAGGTTTTTGAATATATCAATACAGTATTTCCCTCTTATCTGCAGTTTTGTTTTCTGGGGCTTCATGAAATCCCAGAAAGTTATCCATCGTCAACAACTGTCAAAAACATTAAATGGAAAATTCCAGAAATAAACAATTTGTAAGTTTTAAACTGTGCACTCTTCTGAGTAGTGTGATGAAATCTTGCAACATTTTCTTTGTCCTACCAGGGATCTGTATCATCGCTTTGTCCAGCATATACCGTCATTAGTCACTTAGTACCATCTTGTATACTAGGTTGACTGTCATGATACTGCAGTGCTTGTGTTCACATAACCCTTTTTTTAACTTACTAATGGTGCCAAAGCAGAGGAGTAGTGATGCAGGCAATTTGGATTTGCCAAAGAATATCCACGAAGTACTGCTTTTGAGTGAAAAGGAGAAAGTTCTTGACTTAATGAAAAAAAATCATATGCTAAGGTTACTAATATACAATATGAAGAATTCTGTGTATGAAGTTGTGAGAAGGAAGAGGAAGTTTGTGATAATTCTGCTGTTGCACACCAAACTGCAAAAGTCATGGTCACAATGCATGATAAGTTCATAGTTAAGATGAGAAAGGCATTAAATTTATATAGTAAGATGTTTTGAGTGAGAGAGACATTCATATAGCTTTTATTATACTATATTGTTATAATGTTTCTCTTATTAGTTGTTGTTAATCTCCTGGTGGCTCTGATGGTAAAGAATCTGCCTGCAATGTGGGAGACCTGGGTTTGATTCTTGGGCTGTGGCGATCACCTGGAGAAGGGCATGGCAACCACTCCAGTATTCTTGCCTGGAGAATCCCCATGGAGAGAGAAGCCTGGTTGGCTGCAGTCCATGGGGTTGCAGGGTCAGACAGGACTGAACGACTAAGCACACATGCCTAATTTATAAATTAAACTTTATCATAGGTGTGTATATAGAAAAACATCTTATGTATAGGGTTTGGTGGTGTTCATGGTTTCAGGCATTTTCTCAGGGTCCTGCAATATATTAATATCCCCCATAGACAATGGGGGCTAATAATTCATTCCTTTTTATTGTTTAGTAGTATTCCATTTTATGAACATAGCACTGTTTTTCCACTTAACTATTGAAAGACATTTAGGTAGTTTCCATTTGATAATTATGAGTAGAGCTGCTGCAGATATTTGTGTACAGGTTTCTGTGTGAACATAAGTTTTCATTTATCTAAGAGTGAGGCTTCTGGATAATCTGGTTCTAAGTTTATGTTTAACTTTATAAGAACCTGCCAGATTTTTCTCCAGACCGATTGTACCATTTTGAATTCCCTCCAACAACATATGAGTATTCCAGTTGCTCTGCATCTTGACCAGCATTAGGTATTGTCAGTACTTCTTACAGAATTTTAAGCATTCTAATCTACAGTGATATTTCATCATGGAATTTCCATTTCCCGAGTAGCTAGTGGTATTTACTGATATTTAGCCCCTTTTATCAGAGAAGGCAATGGCAACCCACTCCAGTACTCTTGCCTGGAAAATCCCATGGACGGAGAAGCCTGGTGGGCTGCAGTCCATGGGGTCGCTAGGAGTTGGACACGACTGAGCGACTTCACTTTCACTTTTCATGCATTGGAGAAGGAAATGGCAACCCACTCCAGTGTTCTTGCCTGGAGAATCCCAGGGACGGCAGAGCCTGGTGGGCTGCTGTCTATGGGGTCACACAGAGTCGGACATGACTGATGCAACTTAGCAGCAGCAGCTCCTTTTATGTTTTTGTGTCATCCTTATATCCTCATTAGTGAAGTGTCTGTTCATACCTTTTGCCTATTTCATACTGGATTCTTTTCTTATTGTTGCATTTTGAGAGTTCTTTACATAAAATGTGGATACAAGTCCTTAGATACATGATTTGCAGATATTTTTACCTCTGAGTTTATAGTTTATCTTTCCAATCTCTTACAGAGCTAAAGTTTTAAATTTTGATAAAGATATTTATCAATCTTTTACTCTATGTCATGTTTAAAAAAAATCTTTGATTAACCCCAGATTTGATTAATCACAAAGTTTTTTCCCCTGTGTGAGGTGTGAGGTTGAAGTCTAGGCTCATTTTTCACCTTTGAATAACATGAATTGTTGAAACAACATCTGTTGAAAACTATATCTTTTCTCTTGAAATGTTTTAAATTAAAAAGCTTAATTTCTATCATTTCAGGTTAAAAGATTAAAACTTTAAAGTTTTATTATATAGTATCAATGTTTAACACATTCAAATTTGGTTTCATCACTCAGAACTTATTTGTTCTATATATGTATATACATATAACAGAATTATATGTTTTGAAGATCTATGTTCTGTGGCAAGAAATAAAAATAATTTTAAAGATTCTGTCAATTTTAAGTAAACTATTAACAGAAGAAAATGGGTTTACTTTCAAATTCTGTCTTAATTCTGCTGAATGCTGTTTAGTATGCCGATAGTAGTGTCCAGCTATGTAATAGCAGTACATGTTAACTTGTTTTATTTTAAATCCTCCTTGTTTAAAATATTCTCTTGAAATTTTAAATGGAATAATTTCTTATTTATATTTGCTGTTTACTTTTTTCTTATGTTCATTATTAGAGAGTAAAGAGATTTAATGATCTTATAAAAGCTCTCTTTATACTACTGATAAAAATTGTTGTTAATTAAAAATTTAAAAACTCATTCTCAAAAACTGGCCTATATTTGGTATCTTTTTCTTCTTTGAAGAGCTGCAGTTTACTCTGAGGGGAAAAAAGTGACCTCTAACAGAATAAAATTGTGAGGGAAGATAGAATGATTTTTTTGTCACTATCTTTCCTATTTATATGAAATAATCATGTCAACCTATAATATAGAATTAAATATTTTATATAATGAAATTTTAGTTCCTATTAATGAATGTGTTAGATTAAGTAAAAAGGATGTGAACTGAAACAGATGGTATGATAATGTTTCTATATGTAGGTTAAATGATTTTAATCCTTTAAGAACAAAAATATGTGTAATTTTAAAATATTTGAAATGCATATATATATATATGATAGGTATATACACATTGAGTATATACATAAAACTGTGTTTTTTTAATTTATGTTTTTTCTAAACCTCCTCTTTTATTCTGATATTTTTCTAGCAGAGTGAGTATCTTCTTTGTTCTCCTGAACCTTCCACATCTTTTGACCCAACCACACAGTCCAAGAAGTGGTATTCATAATAATAATGCAAGTTCCTTTTCAACAATGTTGACTTGAGATTTACAAAATAACTTAGAAAATAATGTCAACGTTGTGTTGCTTTTATTCTATTTCAGGCAGTAATACGTTTGCATCACTGCATTGGCACATGAGTAAGCTTCCTGATTTTCTACATGAGTTGAAGTTTAAATGTTTTTTGTTTAGAAAGAAGGCTAATTGTTATGATGTTCAGTATTACTGCTTTTGGCATGGAAGTGCAGGAAATTCCTTTCATTTGTTCATGTTAGAAATACTTATTAATTTATCATTTTTAAGATGTTTTTCATTTAGACTTAAAAATTGATTATGAAATTTGAAAATCCTTATAGTTCAGTATTAAAATGGTGTTAGAATGGTACATTGTTTTATTTGAACAAGGTGAATGTAAATAGAAACTCATTGTATATGTCTAAATTATTCTCTATTCGAAGAGCTTACTTGTCTTTTAAAAAAAATTAGAGCGGTATGATAGAAGAATTATTTTTTACAGGGTCCTAGTTCTGTGATTTCAAATTCTTTAAATTTGCAAGGTTTCGAAGTCCTAATGATTTTTTTTTTTGCTTTTGTTTTTAATCTATTTACTTTGTCCTCATTGAAGGACTGTATATTTTCACTTGTCTATTAAAAAGAAAAAAATATTTATTTAATGCCCTCATTCACATTGAGAGCAAGGGGGCTCAAAACTGACTGGTGGTGAGCCTCCTCCACACCTCTCCCCACAAACCTCTATGGCAAAATAATCTCTTCCTATTATCTCTGTGGTATAATGTGACGTTTTCCAGGTACTTTATAGTTAGGAATTCTTGTGCTATGTTTTTGAAATCCACATAGCATTTCCAGAAATAATGAAACTATACCTAGTTATGGTGCTATTTTACTAAGGATATCTGTTTTATATTAAAAGTTCTTTCAGTGAATTTTTTTTAATATTTATTATGTCCCAGAACCTGCTCCCAAAAGAAAAATAAAAATGCTGAAGATGTTTAAAAAATGTAAATCAACAAATTCCAATAAATAACTGTTTCACCCTGATCCTTGTGTGATTAGATTTAGGAATTTGCTGTTTAGTAGGTTCCTATTGTGGAAGAGAAATCTCTCAGGCATGAATTGATAGTCCAGATCCTTTGAGGTCTGTCTAGTCTGACCTATGACCCCTATTCTTACAAGGTCAACATCTGAGGGCAGGAGATTAAGGCAGTTTAAAGACTGGAATGGTAAATGGAATGGAAAAATTAGCCAGCACATTTTGGGTGCAAAACATCAAAGTCATCAAATAGTTTGCTTATTTTAAACCTGGCTTGTGGTTGTAACAAGCTAATTTTACTGTGTTTTTTGGAATCAGAAAATTTTAATAATCATAATTCTCAAGATTCTATTTATATATTATTAACTGTATAATACAAATTAATAAAGCTTCATCTTTTGAAATATCAGGAAATGTGGAAATGTCACAATTTCAATACATATTAGTTTTTCATTCAGCTTAGATGCTTAATTTAAATTAAAATTGGGAACAAATTAACCTTAGCTTTGAATGTGAAATAATTTTATTTTATCAACATGTTGAATAAAATATATGTTCAGTTGTATATAATTTAAAGTGACCAAGGCTTTAGTTGTAATTATATGCTGCTGACTTTTAAGAAAAATCTCTTTAAAAAGTAGAGATAGAAAATAGAAGAAAGTAAATTGATTAAGCGGAGACAATTTCCTTTTTTTCCCTGCTAGTTCCTAGACTTTGCTCTTTTATATTTTACCTCTTTCCTGCTTATGCCTTTAATTGTATGCTTTTCATTGTAATTTCTAAATAGACTTTAAATCTTAATTCCTAAGTTTTGGTCTGTAGTAAGCAATTCCCACCACCCTTTTACGTTTGTAGCCTGGACAGCTGTGAATTTGCATCTTCTGCTTCCCTACTAATAACTGGCAAGGACTAGAGTTGAATAACTGAACTGTTGAGTCCACATTTCCATTCATTCATACAGTGACTAAGGAAATTAGTAACACCAAAGGAATACCCAAGTCTCCTTAATTCTCCTGCATGTTTTATTCTCCCCCAAATTTTCCTTATTATATACTTAATTTTAGGGTGTTTCCTTTCTTCTTGTGATTACTTGGCTAGAGATCTCTTAATGAGGCAATTATGGTTGTTTCCTTCATTCACATTATCTTAGCAGATGCTCTCCCTGCTGTGACCTCTGTTCAGACCAGGCAGACAATGTGCTGTTCTCATCACCCTCCACAAGACATTGTGTGGGCTGAGTTTCATTTGGCGCTGCATAGGTCTCCCAAGATGACTGATAAAAATGGTCAGAAGCCAAGTGGCAAATAATCAGAATTTTAGGTTAATTTTCTGATTGCTGTTTTATTCTAATCAAAATAAAGAGTAAAGTAATGCCTATTGGGAAAAAAAAAAAAGGTCCAGAAGCAACTGATAATAAGTAGAAGTTGTATGTCTAAACTCTGATATTTAAGGATCTAAAAGTATAAAGCCAAACTTACAGCTCTTAGATTTGGGAAGGATTTTAGTTTTCTTAAACAAGACCCAGAACACACAAACTCTAAGGGATAAGGTTAAATTCACTACTTCAGAATTCAAAACTTCTACCTGGCAAAGATTTCAGTCAGGAAAATAGTACCACTTTAAGGGTTATGAAAACCGAAGATTTAGAACTTAGACAAATGTGGGAAAGTTGGTGGGGAAGGGAAGAGTCAGCGCATTAGAGAACTATTCACTAACCAGTCTTCAGAAGCCCTGAACTAGATAGACAAATCAGAGCTCGCAGGGAAATCTGAAAAGCCAAGCATATCTGGTATGGCAGAGGAACTGGGGAGAGCTGTGGAATCTGCTGCCTCTGTGTTGCCACACCTCTCTGGGTTTGCAAAGAACTCATGGGAGCTGAGTCGGACATGATTAAGTCACTGAGCATGCACATGCTCTGGGTTTGCAAACAAGTGATGGTGTCAGGCTGATGGTCAGCAGGACCAAATTTGGGAAGACAAGCTAGGTACAGAGCGCCACAGAGGACACACTAGGGCCTGCCTGGCAGACCTGTGTGGCCTACTGTGTCTCACCGTGATACCCTTCCAACAACTGTGGCTTCTGCTTTATTTTTGCTTTCTTGTAGGATACCAGTTTCTCTTCTGGCTGACTCCAGCTACCTTTATCAATGTGGATTGCTTTTAAAAATCTCACTATAATGTTGAATAATAAAGCAAGTTGCAGAGTGATCCATGCAATATTATTCAACCTGGAATCATCCAGGAAAAAGACTCTGGAAAGTATAGTTACCAGACGTAACCAAACTGAGATAAAATAGTCCAGCACCAACAGTGTAAACCAAGTCAGAAAATACAATATAGGGTGGGAAAAGATATTTGCAATGTGTGTAGCATGAAAGAATTAATATCCATAATGTATAAAGGACTACAAATCAAGAAGTAAAAGCCCAAATGAGCAAATAAACAGCTACCTTTATCAATCTGGGTTACTTTTAAAATATTGATATTTCAAATTTAATTTAAAAATTAAAATTTAATTTTATTAAATTTCAGATTTAATCTATTAATTTTTTAAGTTAATAATCATCATTTTAATTGTTTCCCTTCTCTTTATTGTGAATAGATTGGATTATATCAAAAGACTTCATCTGTTAGCATAATTCTGTAATTTTTTACTTCAAGTTATTGATAAAATGAATTACATCTACAAAGTCTGTGAAGTTGAATAATTCTTAGATTCTTGGGGGCAGAGAAACCCATCTTAGTCATGACATGCTAATGTATTCAGTTTCCTGTTTATTTGTCTTCATGAACTTGGGCTGTAAAAGGTGTTTTCCTCATCATATTTGATTATTAAGTTTACTTTATTTCATGTTTTAGGGAGGTTTCTATTTCTGTGTTGTGAGGGATTTTAATATACATAAGAACTAAAGTTGTTGTTTAATCACTGAGTTGTGTCCGACTCTTTTGCGACCCTGTGGACTATAGCCTGCCAGTCTTCTGTCCATGGGATTTCCTAGTCAAGAATACTGGAGTGGGTTGCCATTTCCTTCTTCAGGGGAACTTCCCTACCCAGGGATCTAATCCAGGCCTCCTGTATTGGCAGGTGGATTCTTTACCACTGAGTGATCAGGGAAGCCCCGAGAACTAAAGTACTGGTCTTCAAATTGGAAAATCTACACTCTAATAGATAGACAAGATAATAGATTCATTTTCTTCATACTTGAAACAAATACGTCTTGATACTGTTTTATTTACTTTATTTTTTGTTTTATTATGTATAGTAGCATGCATCCACCCACTCCAGCGTTCTTGCCTGGAGAATCCCAGGGACAGGGGAGCCTGGTGGGCTGCCGTCTATGGGGTCACACAGAGTCGGACACGACTGAAGCGACTTAGCAGCAGCAGCAGGCATCTACTTTGGGCTCCCCTCATGGCTCAGCTGGTAAAGAATCCGCCTGCAATGCGGGAGACCTGGTTTGATCCCTGGGTTGGGAAGATCCCCTGGAGAAGGGAAAGGCTACCCACTACTGTATTCTGGCCTGGAGAATTCCATGGATTGTATAGTCCATGGGGTTGCAAAGAGTCGGACACAACTGAGTGACTTTCACGTGCATCTACTTTATGAATACAAACAAATATACGTATATTGGGATGGATTTTCAAAAATGTTTTCCTGATTAGTGTGTGTGATCAAAATGACTTGGAACCCGCAGCTTAGAAGGTTATAGAATGGAGCTACAAAACATCTAAGCCCCTCATTTGCCTTTTGTAGTTTAAAGAATTTAATTTTCAGAGTCTTTTTTATTAGGTTTTTGTGCTTCCTATTGGTCAAATTTAGTATATTTTGCTGGGGAATTATTTACTTCCTTTATATTTTCTCATGGGCTCAGTCCCATCCGACTTTTGGTGCCCCCATAGAGTGTAGCTCACCAGGCTCCTCTGCCCATGGAATTTTCCAGGCAAGAATACTGGAGTGGTATGCCATTTCTTCCTACAGGGGATCTTTCTGACCAGTGATTGAACTCGACTTTTGCATCTCCTGCATTGGCAGATGGATTTTTTTACCACTAGTGCCACCAGTATATATAGCCATAAAGTTGCAATGAGAGTCACTTAATTATTTTAGTCTCTTCCATTATGCAGTTGGATTTTAATAATCTCTAGGATTTTACATTTTTATTTTCTCTCTTCCTGTTCAGGCTTCTTGAGGATTACCTTTTCAAAGAATTAGCTTTTCTCTTGTTTATAGTTTCTGCTGCTTTTGTTGGTTTTCTCTACTTCTTTACTTTCAGATCTTACAGTAAAAAGTCTTCAGCTTTTGTTAATTTTATTGTACTTTTCTATTTTCTGAAGATGAGTATTTAACTTATTTTTAGTCATTATTTTTATTAACAATAAAGATCTCACTTAAGTATTCCTTTAAGAAAAGCTTCACTGTGTTGCATAGGTTTTTGGTGTGAATTTCTAATTATTTTCTAGATAACTTAAAATTTTCATTTTAGTATTCATTTTGCTTTCTGGTGGTTTATAGGGTAAAGAATCTTCCTGCAATGCAGGAGACTCTGGCTTAATCCCTGGATCAAGAAGATCCTCTGGGGAAGGAAATGGCTACCCACTCAGGTATTCTTGCCTAGAGAATTCCATGGAGAGAGAAACCTGGTGAGCTACAGTCTATGGGGTCGCAAAGCATCGGACTTGCCTGAGTGTCTAACACTTTAATTTTTGCTTCAAGGATTATTTCATTGTTTTTCACCTGGCTGGAGATATGTTCGTTACTAATCCTTTTGGTGTAAGTAAATGAACCAACTCATAAAGGCAGTGGTCACTGTACCAGCATTACATGGAAATGTTAGAAATGGAGAGTCTCAGGCCTCATCAAGATTTACCTCAGGATGTGGACCTCAGCAGTCTGTCTTTTATTTTTTTTTAACAAACCCTCCAGATAATTTTGATGTGTTCTGAAGTTTGCAAACCACTGGTTCCTCCTAAAGGAGGAAAAGAGGAAAGGTATTAACACAGAATTTTATAATTCCAAGAATTAGAATAGCTTTAGATACATCTGAATTGAAGTGCTCAATCCACATGCCAGGAGGGACAGAATTAACAGCAGTTCTAGCAGAAGCCCAGGATTGAGTCTATGGCTAACCTGTAATGTGGGACTCTAATTTGTTAGACAGAAGTCATTTGCCTACCCTTGAGCTGAGGAGTGAGGTGAGCCCTATCCAAACCATAAGGATTTAAAGTAGAGGAAAGAGAAGTCTCCAAAAGAAACCAAAGTGCTATTATGAAAAGAAATGTTGGATGAGTTAGGCAGAAACAATTGATATCCATAAAACAGTGCTATCCAGAGAAGCAGGTCTGCAAACTGTTTGCTTTCGTTCTTCAACAACACTAGGAACTTGTGCTATAATGTAAAACATCGTATTTCCTTCACTGATAAAGTCATAGTACAAAAACAGGGTTGCCTGTGCTAAATATCCATTTCTTTATGTGTTTAGAAATTTTCTACTGTAATTTGTTCACATATTTCTTTTCTTGTTTCCTTCTTCTCTTTTTAGAGCCCTTTTATTCAACCATTAGTTCCAAAATTGGCCTTTAATGTTTCTTCTTTACTTAGCATTTCCATCTCCTGTCTTACTTTTTGTTGTAATATTGTCCCTCTTGAACTTCCAGAATATTGAGTTCTCAGGTGTTACTTGCTCCCTTCGCTGTACTTTCTATTTAAATTTAAAATTTAAAATCATGCTTTTAGTTCCAGACAGACTTTTCCCCCTCTGTTCTAAACTAGCTGGTTTAGGTTAAAATTTTCTTCAGAGAAATTTCAGTGGGCGCGTTTTCTAAAGGAATATGTTTCTTCATCAGATTACATTGTCCGTATGTTTTTCTCCCAACTGTTTATTTCTCAGGTCATGGTTTTCCTTCCCTTCACAAGAATACAGCACTGCCTTTTAGCATTTCTTGTGTAGAGGCAAATCTCTAAGCTGTGAAAAGTATAGTTTCTGCTGTTCTGAGCTGTCAGTAGACTGAAAACATGACCCTTCTGCTAAGGGAGATAGGGAGATGAAGGGATGGAGGGCAGAGGAGAGAAGCTGTATTTTCCTCTGCTTACTGAAGAATATATTTAATTTACCAAAGGAACAAAACACAAAAACACTTAGCAACAAATATTAATGAGAAATATGTGGGACCTAAATAGAGAAAATGAATGCTTTGTTAGTGTAAAAGAAAAGTAAACACATCTAAAATCTATCCTGGATTCTATTATCATTGTGTATGTGTTTGGGTACTATTAAAAGTGACAGTTTTTCCTTTTATTTTTATCATCTTTTTTTCTAAATAGAATTGATTTTGTTTAATAATTTTTCAAAGTATTTATGGTTTCCCATGTATGAAATGTTTTTACCTACAAATAATAATTCTACTTCATCTCTGATCATTTTTGGCGTATCTGATTTTATTGCTCTTTCATTTGTTGAGTTCCTGCATTTTGTTTCTGTCTTTGTTTCTTATATATCAGATAAATACTGATCTACATTCTTTTCTGGTTTATTTCTTTTAACTCTTAAATCCATCTAAAATTTGATTTGAAAATTTACCTAAAATAAAGCTTCATTCTAAATTTCCGCATACTCAGCATCTCTTGTTTGAACTCTATTAATCTATGAAATTTCTTTTGTTTTATAATGATTTCTTCTATTATTATTTCTAATGTGTATGTTTCAGGACTCTAATTTTGTATTGTTTGTCTTGATTTTTCTTCACCCAGTTGTCTTTATTTCTCTGTATTTTTAATACCTTTTAATACCTAGAAAACAATTCTCCCTTTATTACTGTTCTAAAATATTCTTGTAGCTCTTGGATGAACTTTAAATCTCTTTGTCAGGTCTTCCCATCACTACCAAGAGAATCCCACTGGTATTTTGATAGGAATTCAAGTCATTTTATTCATTCCTGAGGTACAGGAATCCCAACTTTACAATTGATAAATCTGAGGAACAATACTATAAATAGAAATTTAAATTTTCATAATAGAGTCATAAGTCTGATCATAGCTGTAAACTATGACTTTATATACCTTGATCTGTTTTTTTTTCATATTCTAAAAATTGTATTAATACAGTTATTGGATATTACTTTAATGGCAACAGTTTAATATCTTTATATTTGTTAAAAATAATTTACCTCTATGCAATAAGTAAATTTGGATCTCTGGTGTATTAAAAAGATGTTGTTAAAGACAGAAGAGAGGGGACTTCCTTGGTGGTCCTGTGTCTAAGACTCCATACTCCCAATGCAGAGGTCCTGGCTTTGATCCCTGATCAGGGAACTAGATCCCATATGCTGCAAAAAGAAGCTCGCGTGCTGCAACGAAGATATAAAATCCCATGTGCCACAACACAGCCAAATAAATAAATAGACTTTTTTAAATAAAGGGAACAATAATTCTATAGGTACATGTTCATGTATAGCAGTTAAATTGTTAAAAGTAGAAACAGGAAAAGCAGATAAATAATCCCATCACAGACTGAAAATTATGTGAGTAACTGAAGGCTTCGTTTGTTTCTTTGTCTATTCTAGGTACATTTTATATAGGTAGATCTGTTTAATTAAATACTGAGTGATCCTTTACCCGGTCATTTTAAAGTATATTTTCTTAAGAAATTGAAAAGCTATCACGTCTGCAAACACTTGTGTGCTCAGTTGTGCACAACTGTTTGTGGCCCTGTGGACTGTAGCCCGCCAGGCTCCTCTGCCCATGGAATTTTCCAGGCAGGAAGATTGGAGTGGGTTGCCATTTCCTTCTCCAGGGGATCTTCCCGACCCAGGGGCAAACACTTGAGCCGTGCTTTTAAAAAATCACTCACTTTTTGGCTCAGGAAGGAAGTCTGATGTCTTGTGCATGGCCACGCTCCTTTTCAAAGTCCAGTTGGTTGGATGCTAAGCAAAAACCTGGCCAGAACTCAGATCTGTAAACTTTACCACATGCCTCCAAATGGTCAGTATACAATGTCCTTGCTATCTAATACTGCTGTTTAAAAAATCTGAAGCTTCCATATTCTTAAATTCATGAACTGTTTTCCTTCTATTTGGCATTTTTTATAGTTATAATTTTGATCAATATTAAGTGGATTTTAATGTTTTAAAATCACTATTTTTATATTATCAGGTCAATTATAGGCCTCATTAATTTTTAAAAAATTTGTTTCTTAAATCAGATATGCTGCTGCTGCTTAGTCGCTTCAGTCGTGTCCGACTCTGTGCGACCCCAGAGACGGCAGCCCACCAGGCTTCCCCATCTGTGGGATTCTCCAGGCAAGAACACTGGAGTGGGTTGCCATTTCCTTCTCCAACGCATGAAAGTAAAAAGTGAAAGTAAAGTCGCTCAGTCGTGTCCAACTCTTAGCGACCCCATGGACTGCAGCCTACCAGGCTCCTCTGTCCATGGATTTTCCAGGCAAAAGTACTGGAGTGGGGTGCCATTGCCTTCTCCAAAATCAGATATAGATCACCAAAGTATCTGAGAAATGTTGATTTAGCCACTTTGTTTTATTAGGACATTCAATACATGGTATAAAATGGAAGACTGTGTTTTACAAATGATGTAAAAGGTATGTAGGACTCATGTAGGCTAAGTTCAGTTCAGTTCAGTCCAGTTGCTCAGTCGTGTCCGATTCTTTGCCACCCCATGAATCGCAGCTAAGTAGGTATATCTAAATGAAAAAAAAAAAAAGTGCTTATAATGGGAAGTTGTTAAGAGAGTCTTTTTTTTTTAGTCTAGTTATTTATTTATTTATTTATTGGAGGCTAATAACTTTACAATATTGTATTGGTTTTGCCATACATTGATATGAATCCGCCATGGGTATACATGTGTTCCCCATCCTGAACCCCGCTCCCAAGAGAGTAAATCTCATCACAGGAAAAATATTTTGTAATTCTGTAATGGATATTAACTAGCCTTTTGTGGTTGTCATTTCACAATATATAAAATGAATCATTATGTTATACACCTGAAACTAATGTTGTATGTTAGTTATAACTCAATTTTTAAGAAACAGATAATCAGAGGACACCTAGTTATAATTGAATTATTAAAGAATGTTTTGTTCTAGCTTTGTGTTCAGTTCTCTCAAAGGATTTTTTAAAAGATTCATAGAAGTGTGTGTCATAGATCAGAAGGCCATGAGACCTACAATCTGAGTTACTTTGACGTATAAAATCCATGAGAATAGGATCTGATATTCCTTATTTCTTATTGTATATCTAGTGTGGTATATAACTAGTGATTGGTAAATATTTCCAATGTCTGTGTGTGGGTGTTTGTCTACATATGTATATATTCATATTTGCCTAAATATATGGTTCTTCTATAACCTGGTAATTTTTAGTCATTAATCTATTTTCCATTGTTACACATTTTCATCTTAACTGAAACCCATACCATATTCATATTTCTTCTAAATAACTGCAAAATGTCCTCTAAAGGTGGTTTACATAATTAGTATCTAAAGTGGTGAATTTGTGAATTTCTCCCTCTATGTTTGTCCATTTTTGTATGTATGTATAGAAGCATTTATAAATTGAACTATTTTTCATTATGTAGCATACTCCTCTATTCCTAAGAATATATTTTTGCCTCAAAGTATATTTTTACTGTAAATGTCAATAAAATCCGCTTTCTTTTGGTTAATATTTGTCTGATGTTCTAGTCTGCTAAAACTGCCGTAACCAAATACACAGATGGGTGGTTCAAATAATAATTTATTTCTCACAGTTCTAGAGGCTAAAAGTCTAAGATCGAGGTATAAAGATCAAGGCAGGTTTGGTTTCTCCTGAGGCCTCTGTTCTTGGCTTGCAGATGGTGCCTTTTCACTATGTCCTCACATTCTGGTGTTTCTTCCTCTTCTTATAAGGGTACTAGTCATTTTGTATTACAGTATCACCCTTAAGACTTTATTTAACCTTGATTACTGTGTGTGTGTGTGTGTAATTTTATTTATTTATTATTTTTATTTTTGACTCTGCTGGGCCGTCAATGCTGTGTGCTTTTTTCTCTAGTTGCAACAAGCAGGGGCTACTTTCTAAAGTTGCAGTGCATGGGCACCTTATTGTGGTGGCTTTTCTTGTTGCACAGCATGGGTTCCTGGAAACACAGGTTTCAGTAGTTGTGGCACATGGGCTTAGTAGTTGGCGCTCACAGGCTCTAGAGCACAGGTGCATGGGATTAGTTGCCCTATGGCATGTGGGGATCCTCCCAAACCAGGCAGGGAACCCATGTCTCCTTCACTGGCAGGTGAATTCTTTACCACTGAGCCATCTGGGAAGCCCCTTGGAGGGGATCAGTTCAGTTCAGTTCCTCACTCACATCCGACTCTTTGCAACCCCATGGACTGCAGCACGCCAGGCCTCCCTGTCTATCACCAACTCCCAGAGTTTACTCAAACTCATGTCCAGTGAGTCGGTGATGCCATCCAACCATCTCATCTTCTGTTGTCCCCTTCTCCTCCCGCCTTCAATCTTTCCCAGCATCCGGGTCTTTTCAAATGAGTCAGTTCTTCGCATCAAGTGGCCAAAATATTGGAGTTTCAACTTCAGCATCAGTCCTTCCGATGAACATTCAGGACTGATTTCCTTTAGTATGGACTGGTTGAATCTCCTTTCTGTCCAAGGGACTCCCAAGAGTCTTCTCCAACACCACAGTTCAAAAGCATCAATTCTTCGGCACTCAGCTTTCTTTATAGTCCAGCTCTCACATCCATACATGACTACTGGAAAAACCATAGCCTTGACTAGATGGACCTTTGTTGGCAAAGTAATGTCTCTGCTTTTCAATATGCTGTCTGGGTTGGTCATAACTTTCCTTCCAAGGAGTAAGCGTCTTTTAATTTCATTGCTGCAGTTACTGTCTGCAGTTGGAGGGGATATATAAGATCTAATATAATTTCTTCCATCTCTTTCTTTTCAATCTATTTATATTATTTTGTTTTATATGTTGCTTATAAACATATATAAGCATATATCTGATTTTTATATTTTTAAATCTAGTCTAACAATTAGTATTTAAACTTGTACATATAGTCTGTACACATTAAAAGCTGTTATTGATATATTTTTACTATAGGTTTTGTGCTGTCTATTCACTCTGGATTTTTTATTTTTTTTTTTATGTTGTTTTCCTTTCTCCTTTCCTTGATTGAAGTTTCAATCATTTACTCTCTGTTTCTTTCACCTTTCCCCCTCAGTTGTATAGAAGTTATACCATGTATTTCTAGTCTTCTATGATTCCCTTGAAATTCTACCATGCTTAACATAAGTTATCAAAGTCTAAAGTTAGTCTGCAGCTTAACTAAGGCTGATGTTCATCAGTAATGCATTGGTATAGTCATCATCAGTTCAGTTCAGTTCAGTCGCTCAGTCGTGTCCGACTCTGCGACCCCATGAATTGCAGCATGCCAGGCCTCCCTGTCCATCACCAACTCCCGGAGTTCACTCATGTCCATCGAGTCAGTGATGCCATCCAGCCATCTCATCCTCTGTTGTCCCCTTCTCCTCCTGCCCCCAATCCCTCCCAGCATCAGAGTCTTTTCCAATGAGTCAACTCTTAGCATGAGGTGGCCAAAGTACTGGAGTTTCAGCTTTAGCATCATTCCTTCCAAAGAAATCCCAGGGCTGATCTTCAGAATGGACTGGTTGGATCTCCTTGCAGTCCAAGGGACTCTCGAGTCTTCTCCAACACCACAGTTCAAAAGCATCAATTCTTCGGCGCTCAGCTTTCTTCACAGTCCAACTTTCACATCCATACATGACCACTGGAAAAACCAAAGCCTTGACTAGACGGACCTTTGTTGGCAAAGTAATGTCTCTGCTTTTGAATATGCTATCTAGGTTGGTCATAACTTTCCTTCCAAGGAGTAAGCGTCTTTTAATTTCATGGCTGCAGTCACCATCTGCAGTGATTTTGGAGCCCCGAAAAATAAAGTCTGACACTGTTTCCAGTGTTTCCCCATCTATTTCCCATGAAGTGATGGGACCAAATGCCATGATCTTCGTTTTCTGAATGTTGAGCTTTATGCCAACTTTTTCACTCTCCACTTTCACTTTCATGAAGAGGCTTTTTAGTTCCTCTTCACTTTCTGCCATCAGGGTGGTGTCATCTGCATATCTGAGGTTATTGATATTTCTCCCGGCAATCTTGATTCCAGCTTGTGCTTCTTCCAGCCCAGTGTTTCTCATAATGTACTCTGCATAGAAGTTAAATAAGCAGGGTAACAATATACAGCCTTGACGTACTCCTTTTCCTATTTGGAACCAGTCTGTTGTTCCATGTCTAGTTCTAACTGTTGCTTCCTGACCTGCATACAGGTTTCTGAAGAGGCAGGTCAGATGGTCTGGTATTACCATACTGTTTATTTTATTGATCATTCTGATTGGCTAGTATCCATGATGTAATAATTGTTAAATATTTTTAGTATTATTTCTGCTTTTGCTTCCTTTCCATCAAACAGTAATACTAGAGTAAAACCTAGGAACCTCCTCCAAACCTTTATATTATGTTTCAATTTTTATTTTTTGACCTTATAAATAATTATTATCGTTATTATAATTTTTATATTATATCAGTCACTGTTACATACATGCTTAATGAATTGTATACTCACTTTTTTTACATCTCTGACTTTCCTTCTGGGATAATTTTTCTCAATTCTGGAATTTTCCATAAGTACACCTGTTTGAAGTAAACTCTATTGTTTTTATCTCAGTATATCTTTATTTTACTCTGATTCCTAAAAAACTAGTGTCACAGGGTATGCGTTTCTAACTAACAGATATTTTCTGTCAGCATTATAAAGATATTATGATACTGATTCTTGGTTTCCATTAATGTAGTTAAGATATCTGCCATCATTCTGGTTGCTGTTTCTTTGCAGATGCTTTTTTTCTGTCTAGCTGCTTGTGAAATTTTTTTGTCCTAGGTTTTTACACTTTCAGTGTATTATACAGATGTAGATTCATTTCTCTTTGTCTTGCTTAGTATGAGTAATAGTCCCTTAATGTGTATATTCCAAGTTTTTCTCCCTTCTGGAAAATTTTCAACCATTATATCTTCAAATATTGCTTTCTGTTATTTTCTCTATGCTCTCTCTTTATTACACATGTTTATGATGTACTTTAAACATTCTTACTCTATTCTCAATATCTCTTAAACTCTCTTTTAAATTTTTAATCTTACCTGTCTGTGCTGTATTCCATGCAATTTCTTCATATTTGTTTTCCAGTTTACTAATCTAACCTTTAGCTGTGTCTAAGTGCTGTTTTTGGAGAAGGCAATGGCACCCCACTCCAGTACCCTTGCCTGGAAAATCCTATGGACGGAGGACCCTGAAAGGCTGCAGTCCACGGGGTTGCTGAGGGTTGGACACGACTGAGTGACTTCACTTTCACTTTTCATTTTTACGCATTGGAGAAGGAAATGGCAACCCACTCCAGTGTTCTTGCCTGGAGAGTCCCAGGGACGGGGGAGCCTGGTGGGCTGCCATCTATGGGGTCGCACAGAGTCGGACACGACTGAAGCGACTTAGCAGTAGCAGCAGCAAGTGCTGTTTTATAACTCCACTAAGTTTGAAATGTCAGCAGTATTGGTTTGATATCTAACAGTTCTATTGAACTTTGTATTTTCAAATATACTTGGTTATTTTTGCTGGTCTCTTGTTGATTGTTCATTTTTATAACTTCATCTTTTATTTCTTTATAAACTTTGTCTCTAGCTATTTTATAAGCTGTTCTTTACGATTTAAGTATTTTAAAAATCTAACTTGGTGATTTGTTGTTTCTACTGACCCTTACCTCATGGTGGTTTATTTCCTGGTGTCTCATCATCTTTGATTATAAGGTCATACGTGTTTGATTATAATCTATGGAAATAGTACATGCTTTAAGTGAGAAAACTTTCCTCTAGAAGGAATTGTGTTTGCTTCTGCCTGGAACTATGGCTTTCCATAGCCTTGATCATTATAACTAATTTCAAAAATCTTTGCTTTGGTATAGAAGACAGTTAGGTGCTGTGGGGCCTATGACTCAGTCTAGTCACCTATTACAGCACTAATATTATTCATCCTTAGGGAAGCCCTGCCTTTCCAGCTTGTTTACAGCTCACTGCTCCTTGCTCTAACTTTACCTTTTTATTTGGAGAGGCTGTTACCTTTATTTTCTGCAAGCCCAGTGTATATGTTTTTTTTAATCTGTGCATTGTTTAGAGAACCTGGTTGGTCATGTTGCTGGAAGCAGAAGTCCTTAATGTTCTCTTCAGCTGTTTCTGATCTACTTCTTAAAACATCCATTTGCTTTTTAGTTCCAATTACATTTTAAAAAATTTCTATGTACTCTGTTTGTTTTTTGAATCTGTTTGCCTTTTGCTCATGATCATATTTTCAGTCGTTTGTTATTTCTCTAGATCAGAGGTTCTTTATGAGCACAGTTCTGTCACACAGAAGATGTTTGGAAATTTGTGGGGGAGATTTGGTTATTTTCCTTACAAATGGTAGTCAGTGATGGGAAAGGGTTTTTTTTTTTATTATCTCCTCTACTTTGGTCAGTAATGGGAAGGGGTAGTTAACTATTTAGGAATGTTAGATGATTTCAGTGTGTGAGACAGTCTCAGAGGACCCACACATTGTCCTACCTACATTTTAGTAATGTCTTCTTAATGAAGACTTTCTTTGTTTCATTGATTTAACTTCAATTTTTGTTGAAAATCAACTGGCTGCACAAAGGTAGCATGTTTATGGATTCTTTTCTTTTATACTAACCTAGTTGTCCATCCTAGTCCCAGTATCACCCTGTCTTGTTTATTGTATGCGAGTTGGGGTTGAGTTTGCCCTGGCAGGGACATTTGGCAATGCCTGGAGACATGTTTGGTTGGTACAGTTGAGGAGCCGAGTTGCTCCTGGCATCTAGTGCTTAGAGGCTAGGGACACTGATAAAAATCTTACGGTATATAGGACAGCCCCCACAATAAGAATTTTTTGGCTTAATGTCATAGTGCTGAGATTGATGAACCCTACGTTATCTTTGGGCTTCCCAGGTGGCTCAGTTGGTAAAGAATCTGCCTACAATGCAAGAGACCCAGGTGATGCGGATTCAGTCCTTGGGTCGGGAAAACTTTATCTTTACAGTAACTCTTGAAATCAGGTGGTATCAGTCCTTCAACCTTGTTTATCTTTTTCAAAATTGCCTTGGATATTTAAAGTCGTGAAGTCGCTCAGTCGTGTCCGACTCTTTGTGACCCCATAGACTGTAACCCACCAGGCTCCTCCATCCATGGAATTTTCTAGGCAAGAGTACTGGAGTGGGTTGCCATTTCCTTCTCCAAGTCCTCTGCATTTTATAGAAATTACAAATAAACTTGTAAACTGGAAATTTGGTTGGGATTACATTTAATCTATAGTTCAGTGAGAATTTATATCTTAACCATTTTGAGTTTTTGGATTCGTTAATCTGATGTATAATCATTATATTTAAGCTTTCTTTTATGTCTCTTAGAAATGTTTTACCGTTTTTAGTATTAAAAGCGTTCCATATCATTTGTTAAATTTTTTCTTGAGTATTTTATGTTTTGGATACCATTATATATGATTTCCTTAAATTTTGTTTAACGTTTGCTGCTAGTATATAACAATACAATTGACTTCTTAAGTACTGTATTTATCTATTAATTCTATTATCTTTCGTAGATTCCTTAGGATTTTACGTGTTAACCATCATATTGTCTACAGTCAAGATAACCCTTTTTTCATCTTTATGCCTTTTATTTCTTTCCTTTTTCTTGGTTTTATTTTTTATTTTTTTTTTCTCCTTAGGAGTGATGGACATCATTACCTTCTCATTCTTTGGAGGAAAGTGTTCAGTATTTCAATATTAATTATTTTGTGATAATCCTTTGCCAGTTTGAGGAAGTTTGCTCCTGTTTGTAATTTCTGAAAATTTTTAATTGTGAATGAATGTTGGATTTTCTCAAGTGCTTTTCTTTGAATGTACTGAAATGATCAGCTGTTTTTATCTCCTTTATTAATATGACTTTTAAGTCAATTAATTGACTTTTCAATGATAGTACCAACATATAATGTATTTCTGGGATCAACCTCAGTTGGTCATGATACATAGTCTTTTATATTGCTGGATTCTTTTTGCTAATATTTTGCTATGATTTGTGTATTCATGAAGGATATGGGTATATAATTTTATTTTCTTATAATGTATTTGTGAGGCTTTGGTATTAGGATTATTTAAATCTTATAAACAATTTCCCTCCTTATAAGGAAAAAGATTTTGTAATATTGTATAATTTATTTAAGATTTTATCTTTAAATATTTGATAGAATTCACCAGTAAAACCACTGGACTTGTTAAAAAATTTTTTATTACTAATTCAACTTCTTTATTAGATAGAAAGTATAATAGAGAGCCCCAAGGACACAAAACCAGTGTTTTAAAATAAAAAACTGATTTTAAAAATGTGGTTTTTTTAAATCAAACCTGACAATCTGCTTTTTATTTGGAGAACTGAGACTATTTGTATTTAATTATTGGTATAGTTAGATGTAAGTCTACAACTTTGCTATTTGTTAGCTGTTTTCCTCTCTTTTTTCATTCCCTGTCTTTTTTTTTTTTTTTTTTTTTGCTTTATATTGTTTAATGTGCTGTAAAATGTAAGCACTTAGAAAAGGGTAATTTCATTCACTCCTATGTCACACTTTGTGCTATTAGGTCATTCTTTGTCCTATTATGTCATATATTTACTTTGATATAACTTGTAAATTCCACAATTTAGTGTTATTACTTTTGCTTTAGATTGATATTTATGTTAGAAATAAGTAAGAGTAGAAAATAGCATTTTATGTTTATGTACACACTGCCCATTTCCATTTCTCTTCATTTCTTTGTATAGATCGAAATTTTCATGTGGTAGCATTTCCCTTGAGCCTGAAGAAATTTTTTTCCTTTTTTTTTTTTAGCATTTCTTCTTATGGAGGTCTGCTGGCCACAAGTTCTCTCAGGTATCTTTATTTTATCCTCAATTGTGAAGGATATTTTTAAAGATTCAAAATACTCAATTGAAAGTGTATATTTTTTATCTTACTACTTTGAAGATGTTGTTTGTTATCTGGCCTCCATTAGTTCTGAAAAGGCATTAAATGTCATTCATTTCTTTGTTCCATGGTGTGAAATGTGTCCTTTTGTTCCCCTTGCCGCTATATTTGGATTTTTGGTAGTAAGTATCATGTGCTAAGGTATGTTTTCTTTGCATTTATCATGTTTGGGGTTCTCTGAGCATTTTAAATCTGTTGATCCAAGATGTTTTTCATAAAATTTAGGACATTTTTGGCCATTATTTCTTCAAGTATTTTTTTTCCTGCTCCATTCTCTCCTATTTTTCTGGGACAACTTATATATATAACACACTATTTCATATTATCTCACATGTCACAGACACTCTGTTCATATTTTTCAGTCCTTTATTTTATTTGAAATCCAGTTCATGTTATTTTGCAGTCTTTTTAAAGTCACTGATTCTTTTTCTGAAATTGCTAGTCAGTGCAATTTTTGTTTTAGCTACAGTTTTCAGTTCTAGAATTTCCAGTCAGTTTATTTTGTTTATCTTCTTGCCAAGATTCCCCATTTTTAAAAATTCAGCGTGTCTTCCTTTTCCTTTATGTTGTTGAACATATTTCTCATAGTTGTGTTGAGCTCTTTTATTTCCAACATTTGGGTCTTTTCAGCGTCTTTTGTCTGCCTCCCCCCCCCCCCCGGTGCTTCTTTATATGTCTAGTATTTTTTTTTTTTTTTAAACGCAGAATGTTGCTGCTAATAGTTGTAGGGAGTCTGAGTTTTTGACCTTCTTTATAAGATGTTGAGTTTTCTTCTGGGCAGTTGAATTACTGTTAGTGTTTTTTATTCTGCCAGCCTTGTTTTTATTCTAACTTAGTGTAGATCTGTTCTGGTTTTAGTCCTAGGATGCAGCCCTTCCTCTAGGGTATGCTCCTTATTCCTAATTATTAGTTACTGGGATCTCAAATGAATGCCCAAGATACTGGATTAGGAATCCAGTGTGGTCTTACTACTTTGTCTGTGTAGATCTCCTGTATCTTACAGCACTGGGTGACCTTAGGTATCTGCTTATATTTCCACCAAGTAACAGCTTCTTTCTGCTGTGTTTAGTAGTCTCACTCTGTGTATGGGGGTAGGGGATGCTCTTTTGCATAGATTTCTTCTATCCAGTAGTCTGTTTCACAATTTGAACTTCTTTGTAAACCTTTAACTCAAATTTTTAATTCTTCTGCTCATGGACATCACTGTGCTATGCCTGGATTCTGTCTGTCTGACTCTCTTAGTCCCAGGTCTGCTTGAGAAGCCAGGTCACAAAAGTTGCTTACACTGAATGTTAACTTTCCATAAAGCATCAGGTCACTGCCTGTTGTCCCATCCAGTGCCTGTAAACAGTTACCTCATATATCTTTATCAGTTGTTGTTTACTGAAGAAGAGCAAGTCTAGTGAGTCTGTCATGGTCAGAAGCCTACTGAATCTGTATAATCTTAATTTTTCTGTAACATAGAGATTTAAAAATTGAACATAGAAATTATTTATTTGGGAGTTGGAGGTTGTTTATGAGAGCTACTGTGATACTGTCTCCAGAAACAATTTTTCTACAAGCTCTCGTATTATCATCTTATTTTCCAGTTCATCAGCTATTTCTTGTCACCTGTTAAAAGGCATGATTTCCAAGGTCTTTTTATATACTTGACACTGAATTTATGTCTTGAATTTATGAGGTAGAGTTGAAAGATGTATGTTTTCTGCTGTACTTCAGCACGATTGTCTACCATGTTACAGTATGGGGAATGGGATACTGCAATTATAAATAAGGTGTAGCTTTTCCCTTTCATGCATTGGAGAAGGAAATGGCAACCCACTCCAGTGTTCTTTTTTTTTTTTTTTTTTTTTAAACTTTACATAATTGTAGAAGAATCCCAGGGACAAGGGAGCCTGGTGGGCTGCCGTCTATGGGGTCGCACGGAGTCGGACACGACTGAAGCAACTTAGCAGCAGCAGCAGCAGCAGCTCATTTAAAGAGTGTTATTTTCTCATATTTTATATGTTGATTATTTTCAAACCTGCCTTGATATGTTATGTTACTTCAATTACAGTCATTCCCTTTCTCCTTGTGTATAGTATATTCACACTAACTTTTTTTCTAGTATTCCTCTGTACCTCTTTTCATTTTCCTTTGCTTGTACAGAATGGCTTCTCTTAAGTTCAGATTTATTTCTCATAATCAAGTATCATCCACTGACAATTTTACTGTGTCATCTAGTGTGGTTTTGATACTGCATTTTTTATTGAAATATATATTACTTTACTATTAATTACTTTTCTCCTATATTTTATATTTTGCATATGTGTATTTATAAATACATGGTATATAATGTGTATGTAGATTATATTAAATTTCTTTCATGAAAAAAATAGGGGCATTACAAAAATATTTATTATAAAAAAGTAGATATGGGCCTGATAAAAACCATTGCTTTAAACATATCAAAATATTTATTTTACAGTTTGAATCTAATCAATGCAATATCTGAGATCTTTGGGTCTGATTCTGCTGGCTGGTTCATGGTACCCTATTTTCCTTTTGTTTTTTATTATTTTTTTAACCAATCATATTTCTTGGACTTTTACCTATAGGAATTCTTTGGCTCCTAGCTTGAAAAATACATTTTTTCCCAGGAATTTTTTGTGTTTACCTGGAGACATTTGTACCAACTGGGAACCATTTTTTAAGACATGCTCAGCTCATGCCACATCCCCACATGAGCTGCAGTCTGGGTTGTGGTTATCACTTCTCAGGGGAAATTGGTTTCTCTTCCTCCCAGCATCATGTTGGGGGTTAGGAAAGTTTCCATGCCATCCCCTTCTTCAGGGCAAATTTATTTTTCATTTATCTTTTCATTGTGGGTTTAGTTTTGAGGGGGTTCCAGCTCGTGGGAGAGGATCTCCTCTGACAGCCCCAACTTCCGGGCATATCCTGGAGTTTGTTTCTTCCCCTTCTGCTTCATCATCCCCCTTACAAGGTCAAAGCTTAAGGTTTGCAGGGTTCTGTGGATGCCTCCAGGGTGAGAGTGTTTCAATGCTCCACTTACTACCCTGGTTTCCTGTTTTCACTTCCTTTTTGACTTCTAAGCATTCCTTATTTTCTTGCCTGATCAGTAATGCATTTCAAAAGATGTTTTAAAAATATTTTGTCCAGTATTTTTAGTTGTTTTTGGTGGTATGGTCAGAGTATTTTTATATGCTACTTTGAGGGGAATATAATTCGTTATGGGGTTTTTGGTATGGATGATTCAAAAAATTTTATTTTTGCTAGTGTATTTAAAATTTTTTATGTCATTTTTCTTTCTCTTTTTGTAAATTTGCTGTTTGTGTGTGTTTGTGTTTTCTTTTTCTTTCTTTTTTTTTTTTTTCCTGCTTTTCTATTTGATTCTGGTGATTTTCCAAGAAAGTGTGTACAGCTTTGGAAAGGGCTTTTTCTCTACTCTTTGACAGACTTCTACTTCCCTAAGATATGTGTGTTTGACTCTCAGGAAGTAAAGTTTGATACTGGCACTGCAGTTCAATTTTAGATCCTTAATTCTTTTGTTTTTATTGTATATTCTGTCTGAGGCTTCTCACTACTGCCTGATTACTAAATCCATCAACCTGTTATTTTAATACCTCATCTTATTAGCCATTTTCTCCACTACAAAACTATTTTCATTTTTAACTGGAGAAAACCTTTTCTTGCCTTCCTGCTGTCAACGGAAAAAAAAAAAAAAATTCACATAACTGAATTTTTAGGTTGTACAGTTTTTTTCAGTCAACACTGCTACCCCTTTGACAATTTCTTGTTAGACATTTTGCTGGTTCTTCCACCTGAAAATTATAAATAGAAGTATCTCTGAAAACTTTGTCTGCAGATCTGTTCTCTTCACGTTTTGCTGGTTGACCTCTGTCCTATAGTTTAAACTACCATTTGTCCTTTCAATGATGTCTGCCAAATCCATAACTTCAACCTTAGCACCTCAAAAAATTTTTTTTTGCTAGTGTATTTAAAATTTTTTATGTCATTTTTCTTTCTCTTTTTGTAAATTTGCTGTTTGTGTGTGTTCGTGTTTTCTTTTTTTCAGAATAGCAGTACATCCAGAATGCATGTCAGCTGACAGATAACTTAGTTCTTCCGTTACAACTTCTTTGGAAACTCCTTTTTAAAAATTACTGATTTATTTTGCTGCGTTGGGTCTTAGTTGCAGCACATGGAATCTTTCATTCTGGCACACAGGCTTAGTTACCCCCCAGCATGTAGGATCTTAGTTCCCCCCCAGCATGTAGGATCTTAGTTCCCCAACCAGGGATCGAACCTGAATCCCCTACATTGAAATGTGGATTCTTAACCACTGGACCACCAGGGAAGTCTCTGCAAATTCCTTATGTAGTGATTACTGAAGCTTGTCCAAAAGACTTGTCAAAAGATGAGGAAATTGAGCTGAGTTGGTAGTTTTTGCCCAGGAGCTAAGGCTGCTGCCTCGGGTTATATGACAGCCTAGTAGGTGCCTCTTCCTCTGCAGTATTGTCTAGAATACATGATAGTAACGACAGTACAGAAAGTAAAGTAGGTGGGAATGCATGCCTTTCTTTTCTTTTTTTTTTTTTTGACATTAGTTATTCTATACCTCACTCACTTGCATAATGATGCCCTTTTGGTACTAAATTCTCTCTTTCCACCTTCAGTTTCCAGCAGCTCATAGTAATTTTCCTTTTCACTGTTAATTTTTTATCATGCTACTAAAACTAATACAGGGTGACTAACTTAATAAGTTTTTATATTTCACTTATAATATTTAAGATAATACTAACATGGTCATTGCTGGTTGGTAATTGAGTGGAACAGGTGGGTTGATAGATGTACCTGGAATATCACTTATAACGACCAGTCTTGGTATGACATCATGATGGAAGACCAGAAATATGTCCCCAAATGGACAAGGTACTTGAGAAGACTGTTTATAGGTTTAGGAAAGTTGACCCAAGAATAAGCTTTATGTTTCCATTTTGCTTCTAAAGGACAAAAAGTTAGTGTAGATTTTAATAATACCTTTTCCTTTTCTTTGAGGCAACCAACTAATATGACAGTAGATACTATGAAATGCAGTGATAAATGAAGGAACTAACAGGAAAATTAATCAATATTGGAAGACATCTGGAAACACGGGGTCAGATGGCCTTGAAGAGATGAATTGGGTTTGAGATTACAGAAAGACATCAAAGTGGAAATAATTTATGAGTGATCAACATAAATAAAATTGCTTAAGGAAATGGATCAGTTGTTCAAAGGAGAGATGATAATAGATAAGCATACATTTAGATCTTGGTGAATCCAAGAAGATACTGAGAATAAGTTAGGCAAATTATGTCAGAAAGGTAGAAAGAAAGCCATTATAGCAGTATCCTAAGAGCTAGATGAAAAAAGTAGTTTCTAGAATATGCAAATAGTAAGCCAGTTTGCCATACATAAAACTGCAGTATACACAGATTAATGTCTTTATAATTTTATTCATCTATAGAATTACTGATAGAATTTATTAAAACAAAGTTACTCTACATTTGATTTTTAGGTACTCCAAGATATAAATCAGAAAAATACTGAACATTTCAACAATTATCTATATACAAGAAAAAATGTTTGGCATCTGCAACAAACCAAATAAATTTGCTAATAGCTCATCAGAGTTCAGAGTAAGAGATAGTAAAGAAAATCCGAGTGGACAAGGAATGGTAAATACAAATTAAATATAGCATTATAAGATAAGCAAAATATTATTATTAGGCTATTTAGTTTGTTTTCTTCAGTATTCTTGAAAAGATATTTTAAGCTTCTCTTGTTATTCATTTTTGCATTCTCTTACCCTAACTCATGAGAACTTCAGTTCTTCTACCATTATCTCACCACCAATGAAGTGGAAGTGCTTCAGGAATATAATATCCAAGATAAGGGAGAGAAATTGTACCTACTGTTTATATAGAGCTTTGTAGTTTGCAAAGCATTTTAAAATATTTATCTCACTTGAGACCAACAGTGGCCATGAAAAGTAAGTGGGAATCATTATCATCTTTATAAAAGGATTCCTAAATGATGAAACTTATTTTAGATGAGGAAACCCAGAGAATATTAAGTGATTTATCGTGCATCACTAGAGTTGTAGAGGGAAATCCTGGGCTTTCCATTATTAAGTTTGTGGTCATGAGCAATGCATATATCAGCTTTGAAACTCAATTTTTTTTTCAACTCTTAGGAAGAAAGATTTAAAAATATTAAATTATAAAATATATTTAATATTCTGCTCAGTAATCTTCTCCATTTGCTTTTGCAAGCTAACCAGTTGCCTTCCTAGATATATCCTCCAGTTTTCCACTTCCATCTTCTAATTCAAGCCATAGATTCACCTGGTGTGTTTTTTCTCTTCCATCTATACAAATCTTACTTATTTTAAGTAGCTTTTGACTAACTTGTTGTAGCCAGGTCAGCTCCCTTACAAAACCATTCTTATTGCCTCTAATAATTGTGACCATGACTAATCTGGAAAAAAGATATAACATTTTCTATCTCTTACACCATTTGTCAAACTCTACATTTTATTAGCCACCAGCATACCAGGACGGAGAAGGCAATGGAACCCCACTCCAGTACTCTTGCCTGGAAAATCCCATGGACGGAGGAGCCTGGTAGGCTGCAGTCCATGGGGTCGCGAAGAGTCAGACACTACTGAGCGACTTCACTTTCACTTTTCACTTTCACGCATTGGAGAAGGAAATGGCAACCCACTCCAGTGTTCTTGCCTGGAGAATCCCAGGGACGGGGGAGTCTGGGGAGCTGCCGACTATGGGGTCGCACAGAGTCAGACACGACTGAAGCAGCTTAGCAGCAGCAGCAGCAGCATACCAGGAAGAATAGTCATCGCCAGTTACTCTGTGAGTTCAGTGTCCTCTTGTAAAACATATTTAAAAAATCATTTTATAAATAATTTACAGATACAAAAATGAAGGGATGTTGTGAAAAACAACTGGATTGGAAGTTAATAAGAATTTAAATGTAACAAACTCAAATTTTATTCCATATTTTTCTGGTGTAAAGATATATACACCCAAAATGAGCAATATCCTTTGAATGAATGTAACTGCTCATGGATGAGCTTGGAACATAGCCGTCTTACAGTGATCCAGATTTCAAATATATTTCTAAGAATTCCAGCTTTTTATTACCTCTGTTTCTTCTTGTATCATCAAAATACAGTGCTTTAAAAACTTTATGGTTCATAGTTTTGTGGAAGAGAGTGGTAATTTTCCTCAATCAATAGCAACAAAATATTCTCATTTTAGATGCTGATTAGAATGATCAGTTCAATGAGATTTTTCATTTCTGTGCTGTATCTCCTTACAGTCAGTGCCTTCATCATTTGTCCACTTATGAACCATATCAAATAAATTCCCTAGCACAAACTTGATAAAAGGTGAAAAAATACTGTTACATGTCCTTGTAGCAAACATGTCTTTTCAAAAAATATTACATGATTTAATCTTCCCTGAAAGACTGAGTAACAAATTTCCTTTTTGTCTATAGAAGTATATTTTTTACTCATTGATTCATAAGTTTGCTAAAATATATTTCTAGGATATATTATGCGAGTACTCATGATCTGAGCTTTATCTTATATGATTAATTTCATCATCATCATTACAGTCTGGAGTATTACTGTCTATCTTTTTGTATTTGTGTTCTTTTCCGTCTAACAACTGCAAAATATCTTCTGTCAGTTTTCTTCCCTTTGCCATTATGCAAAAGGTGAAAATTTCTGAATTCTCAACTGTGTTCAGTGAAGAGTTAAAAAGAAAAAGACAACAAAAGTCCTGTCTTCTGATGTCTTTTATACCTTCTGGAAAGATCGGACAATACTTTGGACAATGCAATAACAAGGATAATGAAATAGCGATTTTTTTCATTATTTTATCATCCCTCTAGATCACATCATTTATAAATTTTTTCCTTTATTTTCTGTGAAAATTTTAAATTCAGTATGGTTATTTGCCAGTTATCAGAAAGTTATTTCATTGTATAATTGATTGATTATTCTGGAGGCAGATCAGAATAATATTAAACAGATTCTTTGCCAACAGTTCTGGATGCCAGGTTTGTGCAGGGCATTTGAGTGATCAATTTAGTATAATTGATATTTAGGGTTATGAAATTAGAGAAGATTGAGACTCTTGAGTCTAGGTATTTAAAATCCTCCCTCCCACTCCCACACCCTTTTTTCATCCTCTGAGTTGCTTCTGATCTCAAGTGCCCCTCTCCCAGCTTGGATGGACTCATTTCAATAATGCTTTTATGAGCAAACTAGTCCCCCTTATCCTTTGGTCCCCTCCCAACCCCAACTTGAGATAAATTTGAGTCTCTTTTACCTACCATTGCCCACTATGGATCTGATATTTCTCGGAGAGTATCATTAAATCAGACTGAGTTGTGCATTATGAGAGTAGAGAGATATAGACAGTTTAAGTTGGGAAAGAATCAAGAAAAGTCAAGTCCTAGCACCGGAGATGTGTGTGCTTGCTAAGTGGTTTCAGTTGTGTCCAACTCTTTGCACCCCTTTAGACCAAAGCCCACCAGCCTTCTCTATCCATGGGATTCTCCAGGCAAGTATACTGGAGTGGGCTGCCATGCCCTCCTCCAGGGGATGTTCCTGACTAGGGACCAAACCTGCGTCTCTTATGTCTCCTATATTGGCAGGCAGGTTCTTTTTCACTTGTACCACCTGGGAAGCCCGGCAAGTGCATGCAAAGTAATGGAGAGTTAGTTAATAGTAGAGCTAAAAACAAAAATGGAAGTCTTCTGATATTTGTCTCAGTGAGTTTCCAGCACAGTGAATTGAGAATAGGAAAGGTATATAAAATAAAAGAGAAGAGAAAAAGTATTAAGTGGCATGAAGTCCTGAAAAGGAAACATTCTAAGTCCTCTCCCCACCCTAGCTTTATTGAAGTGTAGTTAACAAGTTAAATTGTAAAATTTTTAAAATGTACGTTGTGATCATTTGATATATGTATACATTACTAAAGAATTCTTCCCATCTAGTTAATTAACATGTCCATCACCTCACATATTTATCTTTTTTTTTTCTTGTAAGAACATTTAAGTTCTACTCTCTTGGCATTTTTCAGTTATACAATACAGCATTATGATTTGTAGTTACCATGTTATACATTAGATCTTCAGAACTTATAGCTGAGAGTTTGTATCCTTTTACCAACCTCTCCCTATTTCTCCCACCATCCAACACCTGGCAACCACTTTTCTTTCTATGAGTTTGACAATTTTTTTTTTTTTTAGGTTCCACGTAAGTACTTGTCTTTCAATGTCCGACTTATTACATTTAGTGTAATCCCTTTGAGGTTCATTCATGTTTTTGCAAACGGCAGGATCTTTCTTTCTTATGGCTAAATAATATTCCATTTTGTGTATAAAAATACCACATTTTCTTTATCCATTCATCCATCAGTGAATGCTTAGGTTGTTTCTATGTCTTAGCTATTGTAAATAATGGTAGAGTGGGATATCTTTTCAAGGTGAGGATTTCGTTTCCCTTAGGTCTGTACCCAGAGTGGAATTGCTGGATCCTATGGTAGTTCTATTTGTAATTTTTTGGAAGCATCTCCATGCTGTTGTCCATAATGGCTGCACCAGTTTACATTCCCACCAACAGCGCACAGCCTTTCTTTTTTTCACATCTTCACCTACACTTGTTATCCCTTGTCTTTTGGATGACAGCCGTTCTAACAGGTGTAAGGTGATAAACTCATTGTGATATTACTTTGCTTTCCCTGATGAATGATGTTGAGCATCTTGTACCTGTTGGCTGTTTGTATATCTTCTCTGGAAAAATTTAAATTTTCTTATTTTTTTTTTCAACTCCTTACAATAGTTGGATATACTTCTCAGGATTATGAAAGAGCAAAATGTTTCAAGGTATAGGAAAAATAACATTCCTGAAGAGAAACACAAAAACTTAAATTCGGTCCATTAACCCTGAGTGTTAGGACTTCCCTGGTGGTGCAGTGGATAAGAATCTGCCTGCCAGTACAGGGGACACAGGTTCAGTCCCTGGTCCAGGAAGATGTCACATGCTGTGGAGCAACTATGCCGTGTGCCACAACGAAGAATAGCCCCCACTTGCTGCAAGTAGAGAAAGCCCTTGCACAGCAGTGAAGATTTAGCCCAACCAAAACAATAACAACAACACAAAAAACCTGAGGGTTAGAGTTAGCTGTGCATTTATGCATCTGATCTCTTTTCTAGATTCTGTGTGCTTAAAAAACAAGGTCATCATGATGTCATAATGATCTTTGCATCTCATGAAGTGGCTTCTATATAGATGTACTGTATGAGAATTACAGGATAGTTTTCAAAAAAGATGACATCATGACTTTCATACAGATATAAAATAAGCAAGTGTTAAAAGATTTTTTTTAAAGTCAAATGAGGGAAACAAGCAGATGTTACAGACTTTCAAAGGAGAATCCAAAGAACAGACACGTGTAGATGAGAAATATTGAGATTAGCATGCAAATAGAGGCAGCACTAGCTTTTTCCACATGGGAAAGGAAAGTTAATTGAACCTGACAGGGCAGAATTTGCCGCTGTGTGGGCAAGAATAACTTTGCAGTTATCGGCAATTTAAAGAGCTGTAAGATAACTCCCATAGAATCAGAATCAGCTAATCCATAATTGTGAATGCTGGGTCTAGACAATGCAGTTTTCCAGTGAAGCACTACTTCTTCCTTACACATATGTTGTATTCAGGCTTCCCAGGTAGCTCAGTGGGTAAATAAAGACTCTGCCTGCAATGCAGGAGACGCAGGCAGATGGGGGTTCTATCCCCAGGTTGGGAAGATCCCCTGGAGGAGGGGATGGCAATCCGCTCCAGTATTCTTGCCTGGAAAATCCCATGGACGAGGAGCCTGATGGGCTACAGTCCATGGGGCTGCAAAGAGTCGAACATGACTGAAGCGATTGAGCACACAAGTATGCAATTAATTATAAAACATATAAAGAGAACTTCACACTCAGTGTGATAAATAGCCCCTTGCCGCTTGCATCTATCATATTTTTCAGTGTTTATTTGTTCTCTGAAATACATACATTTTTATAGTGAAAAGATCAAGTATTATCCAAAGAAGGTCACCTCCTTTTACCATTCTACTAGGATATTTTTCAAGAATTTTTTTGTTAGGGAATTCCCTGGTGTCCTTGTTGTTAGGATTTTGGACTTTTACTGCTGTGACCTGGTTTCAGTCCCAAGTTGGGGAACTGAAATCCTGTAAGCTGTGTGGCACAGTGAAAAAAGAAAAGAGTTTTTTGTTAGAGACACATAGAAAAATTCTTCAGTGGCTTTCTTTTGTCCCACTGAGAAGATATATGAGATTCTTCGTGTAAACTTTATCATCCAAATGTAAAGGATGACCAAAGGAGATGAAAACTCTTATCATTCAAATGTTAAATGAATTGTTTCCAAGGCAAGCCATAGTTTGGCTTATAGAATCTGCAAATGTAAATTTATTAATGGGCAGAATCTAGTCCTAATGGTTTTTACTTATTAAGAGTATTGGGGGATGTTCCTAGTCGTCCAGTGACTTAAGTCTCCGTGTTCCCAATGCAAGGGGTCTGGATTCAATCCTTGGTCTGGGAACTAAATCCCACATGCTGCAACTAAGAGTTCACATGGTGCAACTAAAGATCCCACATGCCATGCCTGAGACCCAGTGCAGCAAATAAATATAAATAATATTAAAAAAAAAAAGTATCTGGTTGTGGGTAAACAGTCCTGGCTTAGCTGTGTCCATGGAGCTACCTGCCCTTCTCATAGTTCATATTTTACCTCCATCCTTTGCTCCTCAGTTATCTCTTTTTGTTATAGTGGCTGTGTACTCACAGAATCACAGCCTTAAAATGCTCAAATAGGGAATCAAAATTTCTTAAGGTATCAGTGAAGATCTGTAAGAATACTTTAGCAGCTTGGCCATCAATCTTTAGTCATATGGGATGACATGAAGGGCGGCAGCAACCAGTAAGGAGGAAAACAGGAAGTAGCCAGGTTGCTCAGTCATGTCCAACTCTTTGCAACCCCATGGACTACTCCAGGCCAGAATACTGGAGTGGGTAGCCTATCCCCTCTCCAGCGGATCTTCCCAACCCAGGAATCAAACTGGGATCTCCTACATTACAGGTGGATTCTTTACCAGCTGAGCTACCAGGGAAGCCCTACATGATTTTAAGCTTTAATTTTCAGAATGAGACCTACACAGAGAGGGGATAATATCACAGTTTATGAAGGTTGTCTGAACATAGTAGCGATTTTCTTTGTTCAGTTTGCACTTACCTACATACCGACATGGTAAACGATGTAAGAACTGCTGATTCTTGACAAAGCGCAATATTATATAGCCAGTCACAGGAAGACCAATTGGGCTGGAGGGAGAAGTGGACAGAGGTCATTTACATCTCATCTGTACTTCATTATTTTCCTCAGCAGTAGCTGGTGCTGGAACAGGAGGAGATCAAACTTATCGATCAGTAGAAACCTTTCTTTGGTGATTTCAGCAGGATAGTTTTTAACTCCTTCTGATTCTTGAGTAGCTGTAGTGATGGAAGATGGTTTGGCACAATCTTCTTTTGCATCTTTCACATGAATTAATCCTGAGAATGACATTTTGGGTGGATCACACCAAGCAACATGCTCTAGGGCAATAGGTCCTTTAAAAACATATTTTAATATGACTCATATAAACATTGTCAATATGGAAAGCTTACAAGTAGTTCTTATTAATTCAGGAATATAGCAACAATTCAGTGTTAATATGAAAAATATTGATTCAGTAATAGGGAGTTGTTTTAACACTATCTTCATAGAAACTCAAACACTACCAACATTATTATTGGCACAAAGGTAATTAAGCCGTGGTAACTTCAAAGCTTTAAATAGTCAGTTTGGCTAAATAAAACAACAACAATACCTCAGTTGGCTAAAAGTAGGATTGCATCTTAATCCAGCCCTCTTTTTTGCTTCCAGCTTGCAAATAACCAACATAAATCTGGAACTGTTATCTAACCTTATTCTGTGCAGTTCATCAGTCATGCCACTAAAATTGATTCTTGACCTCTATACATCATTCTTTCCTTTGAAATTTCTCATGCTGTCTCTTCCTTTTATGCTTTAACTGAGAAGGTATGTGTGACAAAATAGGAGCTAGTCACTTTTTAATTTTACAGTCCTTATTTGAATACCTAAGGTGTTTTAATCTTTAAGTATTTTTATTATGTGTTTAAATTATCTCATAAATTGTTTTGATATTTATATCTACTTCTGTAGATAACAAATTATTTTTTCACCTATCAAGTAATCATAATGAAATTCCTCTTAAATTTCTTGTGCTTTGGACCAAATGTTTAATAAAAAATTCAGTGTACACATAAGAGAAAGATACCACTTTAGAATGATTTGTGAAATATGGCAACCATAAAAATAAAGCTAGTTTTTAGCCAGTGCCTAAAAGAAATCATGCAATGAGCAAAAAAAAAAAAAAAAACCCAAAATTTATAAAAGTTGACATAAAAGCAGTGATGGAATTATCTTTCTTCAGGGCAAACCAGTGTTTATTTACAGCAGGTGTCGTACCTCTGACACTGGTGAATGTGAAATGGTCTGGTGGAAAGCGAGCGGCACTGGGGTTTTAAGTTTTCAGCAGGACTGCTATAATAGGTAAATGAACCAACATTTTCACATTGCTGTAATCAGATTACTATAATCTGATTCTTTCATCAAAGTAAATACCTAATTTTAACCACCTCAAGATAGATAAATATTGAATGTCTTTCTTTCACTTTACTACCTGCACTAACCTTTTAAAAACACTTTATACCTAAAGTTCGGTGTGACCAAAAATGATAGATAAATTGACCTTGGTTCCAACTAGAGCGAATTTAAACCAGCAGTTTGGATAGTTGCAACTCTGCCACTTCAAAAAGACAATGACTTTTGTATATGTGTATGTCTGCGTGTTGTCCTGACCTGGACACTTCTTAGTTGTGATGGGATCATGCAAGCTGAGCTGTCAGAGTGCCCACTGCATGTGAGATTGGGTCCTGTTGTATAACAGACTGTTTTGACTTCCCCAGAAATTGGAAAGCATTAAGTTATCTATGTTTGAGTCTATCTTTCTCCTTGTTTTTTCAGCTTTTCCATTAGCCAGAAGAGATTACCTATGTGGCATGTTGTTTGCCACCTAAAAGAGAGATAACATTTCTATTCCAAATACAGATTTAACTTATGACCTAGAATTCATTATAATGCTCCCTCTCAAGTTGTGGTACAAAGTAGCCAGTTCTCAACAAACAATTATTGTTCCATGGAATTGCTGCATGACTTCCAAGTACTTTTAAACATAATGGAATGAAATACAAAAATGCCTGGTTTATACTTAAAAGTGATGGAAGGGCCCTTACATGAAAAAGGCTCCCTTTGCCCCAATTTTTCCAATGGTTTTTCTCTCCCCTTTCATGTCCTCAATTCTTTAAAATCTGCTGTATGTTCTGTCCCTACTTCTCTTGACCCTGCACCATCATTCATCACATGTCTGTCCCACACATTTTCCATCTTATCTTCTTGTTTTTATAAGATGATGAAAGGTTTGCGAATAGAGCTATTACTATATTTTAGCCGGTTGTCAAGATACTGCGGTACATTTTTAGCTGGTGTTATGATACAGATGACAGACCATGGCATTAATCAGAGAGAGTGTCCAAAAACTAATAAACATAAGCAATCCAAAAAGCAGTCAGGCGAAGACATCAAACAAGATTTTACACACACACACACACACACGTATATATTACCATTTAGCTAACTATTCACATACATTTCATTAGTATCTAGTATGAAGTCATACTCATTGTAGATATTCTTAACTGTTTGTTTTTTTCCCTGTTCTTCATATATATTTATGAAAGTGATTGCTTGAGTATTGTAAGCAATTGAATCCACTGACAGGCAAGGTATCTTAGGTAATTGCACATTGTAGAATCAGGTGGTAAAAAGAGGTTCAGTTCAGTTCAGTCGCTCAGTCGTGTCCGACTCTTTGCAACCCCATGAATCACAGCACGCCAGGCCTCCCTGTCCATCACCAACTCCCAGAGTTCACCCAAATTCATGTCCATTGAGTCGGTGATGCCATCCAGCCATCTCATCCTCTCTCGTCCCCTTCTCCTCCTGCCCCCAATCCCTCTCAGCATCAGAGTCTTTTCCAATGAGTCAACTCTTCGCATGAGGTGGCCAAAGTATCGGAGTTTCAGCTTTAGCATCATTCCTTCCAAAGAAATCCCAGGGCTGATCTCCTTTAGAATGGACTGGTTGGATCTCCTTGCAGTCCAAGGGACTCCCAAGAGCCTTCTCCAACACCACAGTTCAAAAGCATCAATTCTTCGGCGCTCAGCTTTCCTCACAGTCCAACTTTCACATCCATACGTGACCACTGGAAAAACCATAGCCTTGACTAGACGGACCTTTGTTGGCAAAGTAATGTCTCTGCTTTTGAATATGCTATCTAGGTTGGTCATAACTTTCCTTCCAAGGAGTAAGCGTCTTTTAATTTCATTACTGCAAAGCAGTTGATAAGTAAAAAGTACCCTTAGAACTCAGCTTTAGCAAATGGTCTGGATATTGAGGTTTGGAAGAGGCATATGCATTTCCTCTGCTAGTAGTTTTAGGGTTTAGAGTTCACGTTAGTTTTGTCTTCATAAGACTGACGCATGCTAACACTAAGCCATACAGAGCCATCCAAACATCTAGCATTTATTCACCAGAAAGAATTGAATGGCGGTTAGACTCAGTTACGCTTTTTAAAAATAGCATTGAAAACCAATCCTTAGGGTGGTCTAACCTGTAAGCAGGTCAAGAAACAACAGTTAGAACCGGACATGGAATGATTGACTGGTTCAAAATCAGGAAAGGAGTATGATAAGGCTGTATGTTGTCACCGTGTTTATTTAACTTACATGCAGAGTACATCATGTGAAATGCCAGGCTGGATGAATCACAAGCTGGAATCAGGATTGCCAGGAGAAATAGCAATAACCTCAGATATGCAGATGATACCACTCTATGGCAGAATGCAGATGATACCACTCTATGGCAGAAGGTGAAGAGGAACTAAAAAGCCTCTTGATGAAGGTGAAAGAGGAGAGTGAAAAAGCTGGCTTAAAGCTCAACATTCAGAAAACTAAGATAATGGCATCTGGTCCCATCACTTCATGGCAAATAAATGGGGAAACAATGGAAACAGTGACAGACTATATTTTCTTGGCCTCCAAAATCACTGCGCACAGAGACTGCAGCCATGAAATTAAAAGATGTTTGCTCCTTGGAAGGAAAGCTATGACAAACCTAGACAGCATATTAAAAAGCAGAGACATCACTTTGCCGACAAATGTCCATCTAGTCAAAGCTATGATTTTTCCAGTAGTCATGTACAGATGTGAGAGTTGGATCGTAAAGAAGGCTGAGCAATGAAGAATTGATACTTTCTAATTGTGGTGCTGGAAAAGACTCTTGAGGGTCCCTTGGACTACAAGGAGATCAAACCAGTCAATCTTAAAGGAAATCAACCAATATTCATTGGAAGGACTGATGCTGAAGTTGAAGCCTCAATACTTTGGCCACCTGATCCAAAGAGCCAACTCATTGGAAAAGACCCTGATGCTGGGAAAGATTGACATCAAAAGGAGAAGAGGGCAGCAGAGAATGAGATGATTAGACAGCATCACCAATTCAATGGACATGAGTTTGAGCAAACTGGGAGATAGTGAAGGACAGTGAAGCCTAGTGTGCTGCAGTCCATGGGGTCACAAAGAGTCAGACACAAGTTAGCGACTGAACAACAATCTATTATACATTTTATTTATCTCTAAGTTTAAAAAAAAACAGAGTAGGCAGGAGTAATTTTATCAGTGACAGTCTTTTAGGTGAAATGTAGTTTAAATTTTAGAGGTTTTAAAAATTCCATGGCTAACATACTTTATAAAACCAGAGATCTTTTTATTATGTTTATATTAATTTTGTATGTAATAGCCAACAGAATTTGGCCATTAGAAATATTTGGCCATTAGAAATATAGGAATATCTCTACAGGAAACAAGTTTATATGGTTTTGAGAATATTTATAGATGGAGGCAACAGAAATGGAGAATTAAAAGAATTATTATGAGAAGTCAATAAATATTAATTGGTGATAATAGTGAAATTTAGAGAAAGGAGCTGTTGATTCAATGGCTGTAAGTTATCATCTGTTTTGATGATATGGGTGCATACACATTTAACACATAACGATGAACTAAGAATTGAGTAATGGTGTCAGAAACAGAGAAACTACTTTGGAACCTAGACTCCATAGATTTTTGTAGTCTTTTCCTACCAAAATAAGCAGGAGACGTCCCTGGTGGCTCAGATGATAAAGAATCTGCCTGCAATGCAGAAGGCCCAGGTTTGATCCCTGGATTGGGAAGATCCTGTGGAGAAGGAAATGGCCACCCACTCCAGTATTCTTCCAGGAGAATTCCATGGACAGCAGGGAGCCTGGTGGGCTACAGTCCATGGGGTTGCAGAGTTGGATACTACTGAGCAACTGACACACACAGTGATGATAAAAAGATGTAGGTTTTTGTGCTGTTAGAATCAGAAGTTTCAGGGAATCATTTTTAGTTCATAGTAAAGAAACAAGATCCATACATAACCTTTTTCCTCTCTCCCATCCTCCTTTCTGCCTTCTTCCTTTCCAGGCATCAGTGAACTGTGAAACAGTGGGGAATATTTGGTATTCAGTTTTGAACCACATTTCTTGTGGTTGGGATCATGAGGTGATCTCTTGGTTAAAGTTGTCAGTGTGGTTCTCAAGTAGCTGCTCACTATCAACAGGGAAGTTTTTAAAAAAGTATTGATGCCCGGGGTGTGCCCTCAAAGATTCTGATTAGTGGTCTGCAATAGGACCCAGGCATAGGTATTTTTTAAAAAGCTTCCAAGGTGGTCCTAGAATTGCTCATGTGCAAGTAAACTGTTAGATGACTGATAATAATAATGGTCAAATTATAAAATGGAAATGCAGCTTTAGAATTGCTCTTTTTTCTTTTTCAATTGTACAAATAATTATAAATTTTCTGGTTATTTTAAAAAGAAACTATAAAGAACTTATGGAATTCTTTTTTTTTTTTTTTCATAGTGAAAACTTTTATATTTGGAATTAGCCAGCTGGACTCAGTTTAGATGATGCCAATTTTGTTGGCAACATCCAAAGCATCATAGTCGGGAGCCAGTCGAACATATGCCTTCTTCTCTCCATCAGGCCTGATCAGAGTATTGACCTTAGCCACGTCAATGTCATAGAGCTTCTTCACAGCCTGTTTAATTTGGTGCTTGTTGGCCTTGACATCCACAATGAATACCAGTGTGTTGTTGTCTTCTATTTTCTTCATGGCTGACTCGGTGGTGAGGGGGAATTTGATGATGGCATAGTGGTCAAGTTTGTTTCTCCTAGGGGCGCTCTTCCGAGGATATTTGGGCTGCCTCCTGAGCCGCAGTGTTTTGGGCCGCCGGAAGGTGGGCGACGACGGATCTTCTTTTTTTTTTTTTGTGGCTGTGGACACCTTTCAACACGGCTTTCTTGGCCTTCAGAGCCTTTGCTTTGGCTTCAGCTTCAGGAGGAGCAGGGGCTTCCTTCTTCGCCTTCTGCGCCATCTTCATGAAAAGGCTGGAATTCTTATATGAAACTTCCCCTTCACCTTACATCTACTCTCTCCAGATGTAACCACTTTCAGTGGTTTTCTATGCATCTAAAAATGCATACATTTACTTGTATATAGTGTTTTTGACGGAGAAGGCAATGGCACCCCACTCCAGTACTCTTGCCTGGAAAATCCCATGGACGGAGGAGCCTGGTAGGCTGCAGTCCATGGGGTCGCTAGAGTCAGACACGACTGAGCGGCTTCACTTTCACTTTTCACTTTCATGCATTGGAGAAGGAAATGGCAACCCACTCCAGTGTTCTTGCCTGGAGAATCCCAGGGACGGGAAGCCTGGTGGGCTGCCGTCTATGGGGTCGCACAGAGTCGGACACGACTGAAGCGACTTAGCAGCAGTGTTTTTGAAACATAAAGGAGATCATACCTTCTTTTATGTATTATTATGTGTTTTGCTTTTTTCACTTAATTTATCTTGGAGATCTTTCCATGTCAATACATAGAGATCTACCTTATTTTTAAAATATTCTTTTACTTCATTCCTTTTAATTTCTGTAGAGTGTTTCTCAGTATATGGGCTTTAATTTCTTTCTCATTTTCACATATCCAGCTCACCGTTACAGAGCAAAGATCCTGTAACCAGACTACCTGGTTTTGACTATAAACATTTATTCTTGTTGGCGATATTATCATTTTAATTTTTCAATTTTTTTACCAGTATGGACAACACTGTAGTTAATATTTTAGTATCTAGATCATTGTGCTTATCAGTGAATATTCCTGTAGGGCAAATTCCTAGAGTTAGAGTTGCTGGCTCAGAGAGGATATATATTAATATTTTGAATTATGCTATCACATTTTCCTCCAAGAGCAATTTATATTTGCTTCAGCCAATAGAATCTCATTGCAGTTTGTATTTCAAGGCCTGAATACATCGTTTATATCAGTGTGATCGCATGGGCACTGCAGTGGCAACTACCGCATGGGAACTGCAGTTCCAACTACAGTGATTGGAATTCATTTTCTTTATTTTGGCTGGAATTTCTTTGAGTTACTTTAATAGCTCTGATTATAGCTTATTAACCTGAAGTTCCAACTTAGGGTCTTAAATATATGATTAAGAAGAACAGAAAAATTATTTAATGCTTTTTTTAGACAAAAACTTTGGACAGTAGAAGAGGAGTAGAAAGTAAAAGAGGAGTAGGAAAAAAACTGGGCATTGGCAGTCAAAAGTCTGGCCTGGATTAGTTGCTGCTTTTCATTTTATAGATGAAAAGAGAAGCTCACTTCCCCACAGACAGTGACAGAACAATAACCAAATCTCAAGAAAAATCAACTTCAAATCCGTGTGTTTGTTGATGTTTTAAATTGAGGACCCTGTATTTTTTAGATTACATGTGATAACATTTACATCAATATTGTTGGGTATAATGTTTTTATACAATGAAAATACAAGTGAAATGTATTATTTTCAGTTAAAATTTCCTTCTCTGTATACTGTCCGAGACTTCGTTTTCTCATCAATACACTGTTTTGCTTTTTTAATAAACAGCAGTAAGCTGTGAGTTTTTATAGTAATTTTTATTCGTTCATTTATTTTTGGCTACACTGGGTCTTCACTGCTACACTGGCTTCTCTCTAGTTGTAGTGCTCAGGCTTCTTTTGTTGTGGAGTGTGGGCTCTAGAGCGCACAGACTTCGCTTGTGGCGTGTGGGCTCGGTAGTCGCAGCTCCAAGGCTCCAGAGCACAGACTCAGTAGTTGGGGCGTATGGGTCCCGCTGCTCTGTGTCACATGGGATCCTCCCAGACCAGGGATCACACCCATGTCTTCTGTATTGGCAGGCCACTTCTTTACCGCTGAACCATCAGGGAAGCCCTGATACAATGTTGATATTGTAGTACCTACTTCATAGGGTTCAGGGGAGAATTCAGTTTTATTTTACATATTCAAAACCTTTTGCACAGTGTCTGGAATGTAGTAAGCTCTTAATAAATCGAACTTCAGTATTCCTATAATTATCATTTTAACTCTGTTTTAACAGTATATTCAGCCTTGCTGTGACAGATGCAGTCTGCTCACCCCTGTACCTTCTGAGGGTAAGAGAGGCAGATTCGTAGGCCAGAAGACCCCATTTTGTCTGAAAGTTTCCCAAGAAGCTAAATTCACAACTGGGGTATAGCTTATTCACTACATAGGACCCCCCAAAATACCAAGAGGAGAGTTAGAAAACGTTGATGAACCACATTTCCTGACTTTTCTTTACCCCTCTGGACTTCCATTTTGAAATTTGATTAATCTTTTCTTTCAACTCTCTTTTCCAGGGATTTTTATGTACTCCTTTCCTGTATTTATCCCTCCTTCCTGCCCTATTGTCTGCACTTATCCCACTTTGTTCTCTTTCACTGAGACTGCCTTACTTGTATTCTCTCAACATTTCCTTTCTCTTTAGAAGCCTACAGATCACTGTGTCTTTATCTTCTTTTTTTCTTAATATTCATTTATTTGGCTGCACCTGGTCTTAGTTGTAGCACACGGGATCTTCAGTTGCTGCATGTGGGATCTAGTTCCCTGACCAGGTATTGAACCCGGACCTGCTGCACTGGGAACGTGGAATCTTAGCCACTGGATCACTAGGGAAGTGCCTGTATCATTATCCTTAATGCCTCCCTCTTAGCTCTCAGGATATAAGTTTCTATATATCTTCTTATTAAGACTTTCAAATATTTAGAAGCACCTACATTGTATTTTTTTTTTTCCATTACATTTTTAGACAAAACTGGATTTCTGTCTATGTAGTGTCACTCCTCATTTTTTAAAGTCACTTTTGGGACTTGTTTTAATGCTCACATCATAACATAAAATTCATTCAAATCAAACTGATTTGGAGGAGTTGTGAGAGTGAACAAAAGAGACTAGTACCATGCAGAGCTTTGTATAGAGAATGTGGTGTGATATTATTTGTGAGCTGTTCCATTTTGGTGTCAGTCCCTAGGGAAGGAAGTGGTTTCCTAATGGGGTGTGATCTGCACTCTTAGAAATAGTGATTGGCGTTTAATGATTAAATAGAAGAGGAGAATACATACCACTCCTCCCCTTTAAAGCTAAGCACATATATACTGAATGTCTTTTCATCATGGAAGGCAGTCTGGCCTAATCATAGAACAAATCTGAAAAGCTAAGGGAGTGAATTAACTATGCAGATCAAAATGCAAGGAAACCAAAATGATGCAGTGTTCTTAAAAGTAACTTTCAGAACCCAAATAAATGTAGTGGTAAATGTACATATGGAATATAATGGAAGACCGCATTTGAAAAAAAATGAAATCCTGACATGAGGCCCTTGGTAAATGAGCGGGCAAGTGGCTCCATGAATTGGAGAGCAGTGTGCATTCCACAGTGACTGATGAAATTGATGTGTCTGTGGGAGAGCAGCTCTATTACTCAGCCTTTAACCTATTTTCTCTCTCTTCAGAAATGAGCTCCTAAGTGGGTGTTATCCTCAAGGAAGTGAGTTTAATTCAAAAGGAGGTATTTTATAGATGGGCAAATTTAAGAATTCACTTTGCACTTATAGGAGAGAAGTATGTGGAAAAGCATTATTATAAGTAATAGGCTTATACTTCTCAAAGATGCCATTTTAGACTACATTTGGGGACCCTGAATTTAAGCATTAGTGAGTAATTTTTATTGTTTAATTTTGCATTATCTCTGAGAAATTACCACCAAAACAGTATTGAATCTGCTTTGTAATATTTCATTAATTTATTAAAGTATAATAATAAATAATTTAATTCTAAAAAGTGATTTTTTTCCCCTTTAATTTTTGAAGATATGATACTGTTCTTCCCTGACATAAGTATTTGTTAATTACTGAAAAAATAAAAGCCCATCTTGTGATCACGTTATTCTAAAATTTACAAGATAATATTGATAAATGGAGAAGCACGGTGTTCGTTATCCTAGTTTTTGCTATGTTAAAAAAAACTCTATTATTTATTTTAGAAGATAAAAAAATATGTGGGATCTAGTTCTATATATCTATATATCCCACATATATTCCTAAATATGATTAGAATGATCAGTTCAGTGAGAGTTTTCATTTCTGTGCTACTTATCTCGTTTCAGTAAGTGCCTCAGCATTTTCCACCTATGAACCATGTCAAGTAAATTCCCTAGCACAAACTTGATAAAAGGTGAAAGAATACTGTTGCATGTCCTTTTAGCAAACATGTATCATCAAAAAATATTGCTTGATGACATCCTCCCTGAAGAATTAAGGAATAAATTTCCTTTTTGTCCATAGACATATATTATTCACTCATCGATTCTTGAGTTTGATAAAATGTATTTCTAGGATATAGTATGTGAAGACTCATAATCTGAGATTTAGCTTACATGATTAATTTCATCATCATCATTAGAGTCTGGAGTATTACTGTCTTTTTGTATTTGTATTTTTTTTCCATCTAACAATTGCAAAATGTCTTGTCAGTTTTTTTCTCTTTGCTCTTAGGCAGAAAACAAAAATTTTTGAATTCTTAACTGTGTTCAATAAGAGTTAGAAAAAAAGACAACAAAAGTCCTGTCTCCTGATGTATTTTATACCTTCTGGAAAGATAAGACAATAGCTTGGGCAGTGCAATAACAAAGATGATGAAATAGCCATTATTTATTTCATTATTTTATCATCCCTCTAGATGATCACATCATTTTTAAATTTTCTTATTTTTTTCTATGAAAGCCTTAAATTCAATGTGGTTATTTACCAATTATCAGAAAATTGTTTAATTGTGTAACTAATATATTATTCAGGAGGTAGAATAGAATAATGTTAAACAGATTTTCTCTGCCAACAGCTTTGGATGCACTAGGATTGCGTGGGGCAATTGAGTGATAATTATTATATAATTTCATTATTAATAATTGATAATTATGATATAATCTCAATTCCAGAGGTTCTTGGAATTTAGATTATATAATTGGTACGGTAATGAAATTAGAGAAGTTCAAGACTATTGATGCTTCTGGTCTCAGGAGTCTCTCTTCCCAACTTGGACTGGCTCATTTCAGTAATGCTTTTATGAACAAACAAGTCTCCCTCATCCTTTTTTCGCTTCCCACCATCCACCTTCCCAATTCCAACTCTAGATAAATTTGGATCCTTTCTCCCTCCCATTGCCCACTACAGGGCTGGCAGATATTTCTTGGAGAAAGTCTTAAAATCAGACTGAGTTGCACATTATGAAATTAGAGAGAGACCAAGATCATAGATAAAGTTGAAAGAGAATCAAGAGGTGTCAAGTCCTAGCACCGTTTTGCAAGTGAGATGGAGAGTTGGTGAATAGTAGAGCTGAAAACGAGTAGAAGTTTCCTGACCTTTGTCTCAAATGAGTTTCTATCCCAGTGAATTAGCAAAGTTATATAAACTAAGAGAGAAGAGAAAAAATGTTAAGGTGGCATAAAGTCCTTTAAGGGAAACATTCTAAGCCCCATCCCCACTTCAGTTTATTGAAGTGTAGTCAACAAGTAAAACTATAAGATTTTTAAAGTGTACATTGTGATGATTTGATATATATGTGTGTTTTGAAAGAATTCCTCCCATCTAGTTAATTAACAGATGTCCCAGGTGGCTCTGTGCTAAAGAATCTGCCTGCCAGTGCATGAGATGTGTGTTCAATCCTTGGGTTGAGAAGATCCCCTGGGGAAGGAAATGGCATACCCAGCTCCAGTATTCTTGCCTGGGAAATGGCATAGAGAGAGGAGCCTGATGAGCCATATATATAGTCCATGGGGTCCTAAAGAGTCAGACATGACTTACCGACTGAACAGTTACAATAACAACAATCCTACATATATTTCCCAGTAGGTTAATAGTAGCTTGTTTTGGAAATATTCGGCAATCTAAGTTACTAACTTTCTAGTCTCACACACACTAGCTGGCTAGTGAATTATAACTAACTCGTTTGTCATGATCTTAAGCTGATTCCCAGTTACCACCTATTTTGCTTTGATTTTGTAAAATGACCTATTGTGTGTATTTCCTGATGAGAATTAATGGAATCATAAATGTATTTGGAAAATAAATTTAGGATAGAAAAACCCTTAAAACATTTCATTTGTAGACAAATTTTGTATTATGTAACTAAGTAGATTAAAAACCTTCACAAATATAAAAATACATTTTCTCTTGATGTTTTATTGTTTTTAATATGAAATTTTAAAAGAAAATCTCATTGACATATATCTTCCGAATAACTTCGCAGCTTTTAGAATCTTAGTCAATTCAAACATAGTACAAGCTGTGCCCCCAGTGTGCATTTATTAATTAAAGATGGGTTTATATTTATCTCAATTTAGAATTTACCCTGAAGGAAAACTTAATTTCTTACAGAAAGAAAGTTTTTCCTGTTCCTGAACTAGCATCAACCTTTATTAATCTCACGTAGGTTTCTATCTAGAAGCTTTCTTTTATAGCATTCTTCTGAATCAGGCACTTTCTATTTTGCTCTAATATTACTTGGTAATTTCCCAGATATTCACCATAGATGTCTGACTTTTTGTTTATCAAATTTCGCTGCACTCATCTGTGCAAAAGGAAAAAAATTCCTCCAGTTCAACCAATTTCCATAGCCAAAATAATAAACACCTGAAGAACTGTTAAATCATAAAATTTAATTTGCTCTATAGTTTTTCTATTTGCTGATTGAATTGGTGTTGCATTTTAAGTCAACTGCTGGGTTTTTAAACTTTTTTTCAAAGCTAGCTGGTTGTTTTTTGTTGAACGCGGCTGCCCTCTAATGGACTAAACTTCCTTTACAATAACCTGACTCAAATATCAAGGAGTCATTTATCTGTGGAAGTGATGAGTCCTTCATGCTTTCAGATTCTGGTTTTTCATTTTTGTGTTTAGTACAACACGGTTTGTGTGTGTGTGTGAAGAAGGCGTACTGAAATCAGCTGATCTCTTGGACAGTCTTATATTTTAGCATATTTTCGATTTCTGACATATTTTATGATATACCTGCTCCTACTTAAGAGGTGTTTCATTGTTCTTGCTGCAGATGCTACAACTGTGGCGGCCTTGACCATCACGCTAAGGAATGTAGCCTACCTCCTCAGCCAAAGAAGTGCCATTGCTGTCAGAGCATCACGCACATGGTGGCGAACTGCCCCCACAAAACTGCGGTGCAGCCGCCAGCCAGTTCTCAGGGAAGACAGGAAGCGGAGCCCCAGCCGTGCACGTCGGCGTTCCCTCGGGAGGTGGGGGGAGGGCACGGCTGTACATCATTTCAGGAGGCGAGGTCCGAGCTCTCAGAGTGGCCAGGCAGGTCCCCTCAAGAAGCTTCCTCTACCAAGTCGTCTGCAGCACCGGAAGAACAAAGCAAAAAGGGGCCTTCCGTTCAAAAAAGGAAAAAGACATAACCCTTCTTTAACGTATCATTTTCTCTCCCCGGTTGGGAAGTCTACCTCATGCAAATTCAGGGGAACAGGATTTCACATACAGCAGCTGACCTGGGATTTTTTAACTACTGTTGAGGAACTGTGAATGTTTTTAAACAGACAAATCACTCTAAGCAAATTACCTTGGAGCAGGGTGTCATGTGTTATGTGACTCAGAGAATGAGATGCTGTTATCTGTATGTACACGTGTGAGAGGGAGCGAGCCTGAGCCTGTGTGTGTGTAGGAGAATTTTCTTTAGAATGTAGACATATATATAAAGAGGGCTTGTCTTTATATATGTGTGTATGGAGATACAAGCACACACCCTCTCTCACAGAATTGGACATCCTGCAAGAATTGAAAGCCCACAGTGAAGCAGTTTTAGATGGTTTTGAAAATAACCCTTGGAATTTTTCTTGAAATACCATTCCCTTTACATTACATTAGAGAAAAAAAAGACTGTTACCTTTTATGTGAACCAAAGGATATACTTCAGATCTCAGAGCTGCCCGTCATATGGTACTAAAGGTTTTTAAAACATCAGTTCTCCCGAATTTGGGATTGCCTCTTTTTCTTGGTATCTGTACAGTGTATCCCCCAACCCCACCCCTTTTCAAGGCAGTACCTTAACTCCATATGCCTCTGACTGCCGTTTAAGCTTTTTTGAATCTGGGATACAAACCAGAAAAGACAATGAATGTGTAATCTCTGTGCCGATATTTCAGTGTTTTCAATTCCAATGTTTTGATTGTAAATTAGATGCCTATTCAGAGAAATGAAGGGGGAGGGCAATGTATAAATGTAGTGATGTGATTGTTTTCAGTGGTATTTTGATACCAGCTCATTGTAATCTCTTACATGTTGTGAGGTTTTTGAGGGACTCTGGCGACAGCAGCTCCCCTTGACTAAGTCAATCCTTCTAACCATCACTTCGAGCAGGGGCCTCCTTGTTTACTACTGAAGACCTTGGAGGAAAACTCCAGTCATTGGGTGTATGTTTTTGGTGGCTGTTTTTATTCCCCCTGGAGAGTTACCTAACTTGTGTCTAAAACAAACACGCAAAACAGCACAGTAAAATGCCAGGGTTGAGAATGAATATTGAGTGGATGCTCACAATTGCCCATGATGTATGACCTTGAATAATATGAAAAAGCATCATGTTTGGTGGCAAGCGACTAGAGTGACGAGCCTGGGGAGAAAGGTTCCCAAACCTCTCCTACCAGAGAGTGGAGTGTTCTTTATACAATACAGTTGATCTTACGAGAATTCCCTCATGACTGCTACTGAAGGGACGAATATGGGAGATTCGGGATGAGCATTCAGTGATGGAGACAGAGACAGTAGTGTCAATGGCTAGGGGCCAACCACAGTATTGATCCCTTCAGCTTCCAGTCATGAAAAACACTCATTTTGCTGTCATCCTGGTTCTAGATCTTATGGATGAATTTTGGGAACATCTCCAAGAAGGTACCAAGTAGTAGTAAGGCTTAACATTGGCAGTAAATAGAGTCTTGTATAAGCCTGTTGGTGTAAGCTCAGATAATCAGAAACAGAAAATAGCATGATTCAAATGAGACACGTTCTGCTGAACAGTTTCTGCTCCCTCCCAGCTTGTCCTGCCGAGGGAGACTTGTTGTACGGTTTTGCCCCCATTTCAGTAAGCAAGCCACGTGGAAGGAGAGCAAGCGAGCCTGGGGCTGGGCCACCAGCCCTTCCCAACTCAGCTTGAGTTGACAGTGTTTGTGAGAGTCTCCATGGGATGTACTGAAATCTCAGTATGCTGTGATGCAAAGCTTACCTTTGACGATATTGAATGTGATAAATAGGTATAGAAAAGTACTTCCTTGCCTTATGTGAGGAGTGTAAGCTTATTTAAATTATGTAGACAAATCAAAGTGGCATTGCTTAATTTTTAGCAGGTATAATAAGCAGGTTAACAGTAAAAATGCAAAATGTAATAAGTCACTTTGAAAATTCAAACCAAAGTTCCTTGACCTTATTAGAAATAGGAAATTATGGACTTGAGAATTGGACATTCCCTGTTTACATATAAAAAGTTCAGAGCTGAGATCACGATTTAAAAAAAGAAACATTTTATAACTGTGGACCTTATGGGTGCAATTTGAAATCACTTTTCAGCATCTCACCAGACTGCACTAAGCACATACCAAACCTATCTTTGATGAAAAGTTGGGGTTTATTTTTTATATAAGAATATTATCACTATTACATAAACATACTCAGGACAAAGAACTTCGCTCAGGGAACATACCGTATAATAATTGTTGTTTCTTTACAGAATAGTCTACAGTCCTGCTTACTCAAAACAAACCAAATAACTTAGACCTTTATGTAAGTATTATGTACTGATGTTAGTAATAACTACCTCTGAGTTTGACATAGATCAAAATGTCCAAATATCAATTATCAGCTCTCCTTTTTTAATTTCATGTGAAAATTACTCAAGGAGACTTTCTCCACTCCTTTCAGATGTGAATATCACTGACATAAGCACAGTGTCCATTTACATGGGTGAAATATTCTGTTTACAGCAAAAGGCTACCTCATAGTTGATGCATAGCACACCTTTATGCTGCTCCAGCCTTACAGTGGCTGATAATTCTCTGGTACAGAATCTTTTTATCTAAAGTATAGATAGCAATTCATAACTGCATATTTCTGACAAACACTTGTGAATAATGAAGCATCTAGTTAGCAAAGTCTCGGAGCATTTCCTTCAAGTGACCATGTATTTAAAGACATAGACTCTTCTACTGAAGCAAAACAGAGCACACAAGTCAATCTTCGAAATAGCTGCTTTGCCCAGAGGTCGGTAGTGGGAAGAAGTCAGGAAGTGAGGTTGCTTGTATGAGTGTATGTGTGCTGGGCCAAAGTATCAAAGATGCCAATCTCCTTCGTTTGTGTCTGTGCTGCCCTGAGGCCAAGTGATTGCAGCATTGTTGTCCAGGCACGTAATTAACAGCACTGGCTGCCAAGGAGTGAACGTACAGTGGACGTGCAATGCCCTTTCTAGCTACTGAGGGGTAGGATCCATGTGAAGCATCAGTTTACTGGAGTTGCTAATGGGTTGGGCAGGAGGTCTGTGAAATAGTTCCCCTTTGACCTCTCCCCACCCACGTCAACACAAATGTAATTCCTAGGAAAAGATGCACGACCGGTCTCCTAGCCCTGTGAGCTATTCATTGCTACGTGGCAGATTATAGTAGAAACATTTTTATACTTGCATTTTTCGTCTTTACTAGAAGCCTTTGGATGTATTTTTACAGTTGAAAGATTTAGAAAGATTTTTACCTGCTTATAACTTGGAAATTTGGCGTGCAATGTATGGGAAAAGATCGAGAAACGTCATGTTATTAGCATTGGTCCATCTACAAATAAATATAAAGGTGTTTCTATTGCCGATATATATTTTTTTTGGCCCAGTTTTATTTTGCACCAATGTGGCCCCAAGTTACTGCTAGTTGTATGTAGTTTGTGAATAGGAGCCCATAAGTGTTAATAGACTTTGTAACTTTCACTGTAAGATGAGTTATACAGGACATGGAAAATCTCATTAAGTCTTAAAGATAATTTAAATTAATTTATCTGTTTTCTCTAAGAAATGTTTATCATAAAATATATATGTGTATTTCCCCTTTGGTTATAAAATTTGGGAAAGTGTGTACACGTGCAGCTGCACGGACTTTAATTTTCTAGATGTCTTAATGAGATTTATTTGTTTTAGGGAAGAACAACTTGTTACAAGCATCAAATTCTGTCTTACATCGCTGTCAACAGCCTCTTTCAGATGTGGTGGTTGTGTGATCTGTGTCATAGTTCAGTTAGAGTGAGAGGTTGACCTCTGAATCATTGTTAAATTGTCTGTCTGGAGCAAAGCTGCAAAGTTATGGTCATGTACTGTACAGTGAGAAACTATTGCAACATTGCATATATCTGTGGCTTCACATGTGTGAGAGTTAACCAGCTTGAAAATGATGGTGTTGACTACCTCTTGAATTACTTACAGCTACCAACCACTGGCACCCACCACCAGCTGGCTTTAATTAGTATGTATTGCTTTTTTGGTATTAACAACTTTAACCACAATAGAGACCAAAGTGAACACTGATTTCTATATGACTTTAATATGGTGTTTTATCTAGTGTTTTACAATTATCCTGTGTAGTCTTTAGATGACCTCATTGTCCATTTTGGCTCATGTTGTTTACAAGTGAAAATAAAAAACACTTGAACTGTATGTTTTTAAAGGACAAAAAAGAAATAGATGGTCAGAATGGCGTTTTCACTTGTGTACAGTCATCTCAATGGATTACAAGTACTGTTTGCCTTTCTGCAGACCGTGGATTTTATATTATCATCTCATGCCTAGTGTCTTATTCTGTCAATTATGGATATTTTGAGGTTTAAAGAAATTACTTGATTAAAAATAAAACATATAACGTTGGCATTTATGATGAGTGTTGGAGTTTTCATGAGTTGTGTGATGGCTAAATTTAATGAATGGGTAAAAATGCTACTTAGTATTTACACCAAAATGAGTATCAATTAAATAGTTTTAGCATATCCTCAAGTCGCAGTGATTTTAAATATAAAACTTAGCTGTGACAGTACAGATGGCGAATAAATTCCACCTGAATGAAGGAGAAAAGGTGGGTCTTGTCCTCATTAGGAGTCATCCTGTGTCAACCAGCATGGACTGTGCATGCTTGGTAATCAAGACATACTTCCTGGGGTCAGGAAAAGTAGCCTGGAGCAAAAGTGTTCACACCCTTTTGGAGAAACCATTTTAGAATTTTCCTGCAATTTTTTCCCAAGGATTTAAGTATTTGAAAAGAACAGTCAGGGACCTGTGACACCAGTACCAAGCTATGAATGTAGATTTGATATACTCTGCAACCAACTTTATAAAACTGCTGAGTTCTATAAACTGACCAGCCTCACCATCACACAGATTTTCATTTCCAGTCTAAACGTGGATGATTCACTTTTTCCCCGCTGTGGTCTGCTGGACTCTTTTTACCTTTTAATTATGGTAAAAAGCAAAAAACATAGCATCATTTATCATCTTTACCATTTTTAAGTGTACAGTTCAGCAGTGTGTAGTATATTCACCTCGTGCAACAGTGAGTGATGTGAAGGGCTCGATCATGAATGCTCATGAGAAGCTTATTAAGTAAACATTTCAACATGTTTACTTTCATTGATTATTATTGAAAATAGTAGCTTTTTGTTATAAAAGTAGTGCTGTACTTTACTGCAGAAAATACGGAGAACTTTGAAAGAAAATGGTATATAATCCCATCACCTGCATTTTATTCTAAATTTAAATTTTATTAATTTCCAGTATGGACAACCTTTAAACTCATAAAATCTTATCACTTATAAATAACCATTAACATTCTCATTGTCTTTTTTTCAATAAATTACATACAGGTATTTTAATATAAAATTAGATTATATATGGTTTGCAACTCTAACATCTTATATTGTTTATCAGTAAAAATTGTTCAAAATCAACATTTTTGATAAGTGCAGGTGTGGCTTGAGGAGGTGAGATTCAGTGGGGCAGGAAGATGGGCTTGGTTTGGGAGGGTGAAAAAAGAGATTCTGGGACAGAAGAAATAGCATAAACAAAAAGTTGGAATCCAATCGAAGCAGTGCATGTTTAATCAACCAGTAAAGAGATGAATTTGGTGGAACGAAGTATTTTTTTAAGTATTTATTTATTTGGGTGCACTGAGTGTTAGTTGTGGGATGTGGGATCTACTTCCCTGACCAGAGATCAAACCCGGGCTCCCTGCATTGGGAGGGCAGAGTCTTAGCCACTGAAACACTGGGGAAGTCCCAAACAAAGCATTTTTAAAAGCAACATTTTGAATGTAGGGGAGGGCCACTGATGCAGCCGGGAATGTGAAGGGTGTCCGTTTGCAAAGGAAAAAGCATGAGAGGTGAGCACATTTGCCCCAGGCTTTTCCCCTGTGGTCACTTCCCAGGTCTTGGAGGTGACACAGGGTGGCAGGCCACACCAGAGATGGCAGTCTCACTGAGCTGAGGAAACAAAGGCAGGGCTATCGGAGCAACAGAAAATGGGAGGGTAAATCCCAGAGAGGAGGGCTTGTGAAGAAGGGAGCCCCCAAAATCTTCATACAGATTCCTTCCAAGTCATTGACAATCTGCAGACCCAGCAGAACACAGCAGTTGAGGGCAGAGTCACAACTAGGATGAGGCCAGAGAAGTGTCTGGGGTGTAAAAGCTCAGGAGTGCCACTCAGGCAGCTGCCTTGCTCGAGGCAGCATCCTCGTCCTGTCCCAGTGCGGCCGCTGGCTGGGAGGCTGAGGGAATTACAGGATGTTTCCTCAGCCATCTTTGCTGGAGAGAGACAGAATCTGAACTCTCAGAGAGTGAGATGGGCCTTGGTAAACACCTGAGCTTTTTGTCTGGATCCCAGTAGGGCGAACCCTAGGAATAAGGGTCATGCGCCAAAGAAGAATTGATGCCTTCGAACTGTGGTGCTGGAGAAGACTCCTGAGAGTCTCTTGGACTGCAAGGAGATCAAGCCAGTCAATCCGAAAGGAAATCAGAATATTCATTGGAAATGCTAAAATTGAAGATCCAATACTTTTGCCACCTCATGTGAAAAGCTGACTCATTGGAAAAAACTCTGATGGTTGGAAAGATTGAGGGCAGGAGGAGAAGGGGATGATAAGAGGATGAGATGGTTGGATGGTATCACGGACTCAGTGGACATGAGTTTGAGCAAACTCCAGGTGATGGTGAAGGATAGGGAAGCCTGGCATGCTGCAGTCCACAGGGTCACAAAAGAGTCAGATAGGACTGAGCAACTGAACAGCAACAACCTTACAGAGTACAGGATTCAGGATAAGAGGGAGCCCCAGAATCCTAGGCTATCCTATGTCCACAGAGCACTGCGTTTGAGCCATCTCTTGAATAAGCTTTTTGTAAGAGCCTTGATATGAATCTTTTGCTTGCCAGGCTACTAAATTAAAAAAAAAAAAGTTTGTTTGCCAGTCTACCATTTTGTGGCTAAATCCTGGTCCTGTTTTCTTATTATTTTCATGATACTGATTTCTTTCCCCTCAAAAACTCCTTCTATGAATTCTTTGTTTTGCTTTCTAGAAACCATTGAAATTTAAAGGAAAAGCCTTTACTGTTATCCAAATGTAATTTCAGCCATCTTCAGTACAGAAATCATCATATGTTACTCTGTCTAATCCTCTCTCTCTCTCTCTCACACACACACACACACACACACACATACATACTTTCTGAAGTATCTTAGGTACCTTGAAAAATGATAAATGTCTCTGAGGCTGCATATCAGGCATGTTCCTTAGCACAGTATTTCCACTTTAAAAGCTTCCTGACTTTAGGACGCATGTGTGTGTACTTTGTTTCTAAAATTAATGAAGTTTCTTGAAGACGTGAATTATTTTTTTTAAGGTCAAGGGCCTCAATTGTTAGTTAATTTCCGAGCCGCCTAGCATCTAGACCTGCCTGCTCCAGTTTGTAAAAATTCTTTTCAACCTTCGGTGTTTTGCTTACACCCCAATGACATGGTTCATTCTGTTCTTTTGTCAGGAAAACTGGACTCACACCTAAGTATTATAGCAGCAGCAATATTGAAAAATCAAGGTATAGTGAAAGATAATTTCAAATTTAAGACACAAACCATATTTGATTTGACTTAGTTCAGATATGTGTATTATTGACATGTAATACTTTGTATTTTCCACATTTTTCTCTAGGAATGTGGCCTCAAGTATTTATGGCAGATATTTCAAGTCCTATTTATAATCACTTCTTTCATTTAGATTGTCATTTCACGTATTCAAGCCACGACAGTTATCTTCACATGGGCTCTTCAAATTCTTTCATTTTTTTCATGAAATTAATTCTGATCAAATAACTTTCATTAGCTAGTCCAGATATTAATTTGCCGGTCCTGTGTTAAACTTGCTTCTGCCACTCATTCAGGACAATCCATTTGAAACAACAATAATAAAATCTCATTACAACCACAATAAACTTTCTCATGGTAAAAAATTGGAAAAAATACAGAGGAGGGGCCGAAGTGTGAGCAGCCGTTGCAGAACCATTCTGGAGATGTGGCAGAGCTCATTCTATTTCCTTAGGTTTGTATTTTCCTTCTACTTGTTAATACTGCACAGCAATAATGGAGATGTATCAGATTGCCAAGGAAAGTTTAACATAGAACAAAGCAGTTGGAAGACACCCTAGACTGTCATTTGGGCCAATATTCTGTCTTTGCCTAGATCACATGGATCATCCCAGATTTTATTCCCAAGCCTGCCAGAAAAGATTCAACAAGTCCCGTAAAAACCCTAGGACAATGTCTAAATGTTCCAACACAATTCCTAACCCAACCCCAAACCAAACCAAAACAAATAAGCAATAGAAAAAACTCTGGACCAGGGTCAGATTATTTAAGAGATTCCATTTGGAGGTGCCATATTAACAACCTATAGTGCTTTTATTTAATTAAAAATTATTTCTTAATGGAACACTCTCAATTAGAATTTTCTTTAGGACTTCTGTAAAAGATAACCTAAATAACACAACAATTAAAAGGTGTGATCTAATGCAGTCCATTTTACGATAGGCCTTTGGAGATGTAAAAATTCTCTCTGATTAAGATGAAATTCCGTTTTGGGGGTTTCCTGGTGGTTCAGTGCTAAAGAATCTGCCTGCCAATGCAGGAGACACGGGTTCACTCCCTGGTCTGGGAAGCTCCCACATGCCACAGAGCAGTTAAGCCTATGAGCCACAACATTTGAACCTGTGCTCTAGAGCCCTCGAGCCCCAACTATTAGCCCATATGCTACAACTATTGAAGCCTCCGCCACCTGTCCATGCTCTGTAACAAGAGAAGCCACGGCAATGAGAAGCCCGTGCAGCTCAAATAGAGTAGCTCCCGCTCCCTGCAACTACACAGAAGTCAGCGCAGCAACAAAGATCCAGCACAGCCAAATAAATAAAACTATTCAAAGAAAAAAAGATGAAAGTCTGATTTTTAAGAAACTGTAGAACAGTAGTATAGTAATTCTTCAATTAAAGACCAAGCATGATCCTTGGGTCAGGAAGATCCACTGGAGAAAAAAAGGGCAACCCACTCCAGTATTCTTGCCTGAGAAATCCCACCGACAGGAGAAGCCTGGCGTGCTACAGTCCGTGAGAGGACTTAGCGACTAAAACAACCTCGATACAGTTCAGTTATGCATGACACCACCAGAGGGCACTCTTCACTCACTTTGCATCACCTCAGCTACTACATATTTGAATTTCTGATCATGATTGATAAACTTATCTAGGAAAATTTCTGCCTAGAAAAATGTGTACTTATAAGTAATGGCTTTATAGGCTCTTATGAACAAGAGAGAGAGACTGTCATTGTGGAGTTAATGATGCTGAAGGGATACTGATAATGCTAACTTGTTTCAAAGTATTTTATCTAAGTTTTCTTGTAATAAGAAACTTCAAAACGGTAAACAACCCTAGAGAATTAAATACTCATGTTGCATTATTACCCCAGAAATTCTCATCTACCTTTCAAGCTGTAAGAAATAAAAGACTTAAAATTTTTGTTTGGTATTTTATTACCTAAATCTTTGGTGGTGTTTTTTTCACTTTAGACATCTTACTAAGTCTGTCTGTGCTCCCAATATCTGAGAAGAAACCATATTTTGTTAAAGTGCTCACATTATCATACCCAGGTCTTCTGGATTTGGGGTTTGAATGTTGGAGTCTAAGAGCAAGGACAAATTAGACACAAGTTCCAACAGAATTCCCAGGCATAGTTTAGTGAAGAGAGATTTCTTTCACTTTAAGCTCCCATTTGTGTGTCGCTAGTTAATAATAGCTTTCACTTTTATAGTGTTTTATAGTTTATAGGGGCTTTGAAGTCTGGTTTTCACAAAGCCCTTCTAAGGTAAAGATGGCAGATATAACTATTTCTGTATTACAAAGAAATGTACAATTGTACTTAGGGAGATGACATTAACTGCTCAGGTCACACAAACAGACTTGGAACTAGAAAAGACACTTCAGGATTCTGCTTCTAATTAATTTTTTTTCTCCCAAACACCAAAACCAGGTAGAAAGCTTCTTTCTAATTCTGATACATAGGAAGCCACAGGGAGCCAAAGAAAGTAAGGGAGTTGGAAGAATCAAAATCACACACCAACAGTGGTCAAAAGGTACAAACTTCCAGCTACAAATGAGTCCTGTGGATGTAACGTACAACATGGTGACCCTAGTAAAACAGTGTTTTACACCTTTGAAAGTTGCTAAGGGAGTCAATCGTAAAAGTTCTCATCACAAGAAAAATAATTTGTAACTATGTGTCATGATGGATGTTAATCAGACATATTTTGATGATCATTTCACAATATGTACAAATATCAAACCATTAGGTTGTACATTTGAAATTAATATACTGTTCTAGGTTAATTATGTCTTAATAAAAAGAGACTAAATGTTCCAAAAATAAATATTGTTATACATAGGAAAATAGACCCATCTATGCCCCTGGTATTCACTCTTCAAACCTCACACTAACACTTCAGTGTTTTCCTAAACCAGGAAGTAAGATCAGGAAAACCTTTGCCTGCAAAGTACAGACCAGCCTGCAGCTACAGCCAAATTACCTGGGATGTCTGGACTAGTAAAGCTTTCTGACCTTCCTCCAGACCAAAACTTTTCAAATTTATTACCCTCTTTGAGTTACTTGGGCTTCCCTGGTGGCTCAGAGGTTAAAGCGTCTGCCTGCAATGCGGGAGACCAGGGTTCGATCCCTGGGTTGGGAAGATCCCCTGGAGAAGGAAGTGGCAACCCACTCCAGTACTCTTGCCTGGAGAATCCCATGGAAGGAGGAGCCTGGTAGGCTACAGTCCACGGGGTCGCAAAGAGCCGGACACAACTGCGTGACTTCACTTTCTTTCACTTTGAGTTACTTGGGGAGCTTTCAAGAATCCTGATGCTCAGATAAATTACATCAGAATCTCTGACTCCAATGTACAGCCAAGGTTAAGACTCACTGTTCTAGGTGTATTGAGTTACTGGAGCCAGATTTTAACGGACTCCCTAATTGACTCATTAAAAGTTTGGGAACTATTGATCTAGAGCAAAAAAAAAAAAAAAAAAGCTGATTTTTTTAACTGAAAGCCATCGGACTATGGACAAGGATACTTGGGTTCTAGTTTTTCTTGGGTTCAGTTTTCTCAGCCACTCACCCTTCTCATCTGCTAATAATGGGGGTTGGAATAGTTAAGGGGACTTCAAAGAATGGTCCCTTTAATAGCAGCATCAACATTATCTGGGAACTTAGAACTGCAGCATTCTGTCTCTACCCCAGCTATATCAATTCAAATTCTGGGATGGGATCCGGTGAGTTGTTACCCTCTCCCTTTGTTAAACTTTATTGTATAGACTAAAATTTTGGTTTCCTAGACTCACTAGTACTAAATTGCCCATTGGGATTAGTGGCTTCTTGCATCAGCTCCTGCAATTTACCAATCTGTTCACCACAAATGGCATTAAGTTTTTCTTCTGGTAGGGAGATTCCAAACATGCTTTTATAGTTGCATTTTGTCTGCTTTCATTAACTTGTTGTTATAGCACTCTTGCAAGAATCCCTTGGCCTCCTTATAACCAATGGTCCTATGTTTCCTAAATTTGTCCTTCACGTGTGTGTGCTAAGTTGCTTCAGTCATGTCTGACTCTTTGTGACCCCGTGGACTGTAGACCACCAGACTCCTCTGTCCATGGGATTTTCCAGGCAAGAATACTAGAGTGGGTTCCCATCCCCTCCTCCAAGGGAACTTCCAGACCCAGGGATCCAACCATAGTCGCTTGAGGCTTCTGCATTACAGGCAGATTTTTTTAACCACTGAGCCACTGGGAAAGCTCCATCGTGTGTGTGTGTGTGTGTTTTTGTCACTTGGTGGTGTCCAACTCTGTGACCCCATGGACTGTAGCCTGCCAGGCTTCTCTGCCCCTGGCATTCTCCAGACAAGTATACTGGAATGGGTTTCCATTTCCTTCTCCAGGTGTCCTTCACATACTGGTCATCAGGGGCTTTGAGGTCTGGGGGCAGAACCCGGGGCAGCATCAAAAGGCTCCAATAAGAGGCCAGAACTTGCAAGACTTTTAGGGCAGGCAGAACGCCACACCTGTGCCCAAGCTGGTTTTTAATAGGGTCCTCCAGGTGATCCTGGTGAAATTTACCTACCTGCTCTAAAATTCTACAGTTCTGTCCCCTCCAAAGGAAAACCCCAATCCACACCATTCTGGAAAGGTCTGGAAGGGATTTGTCAGCAAGCTGACTGTTTTGAAGACAACTTTCGAGAAAACTTTAAATGATACACCAGAATCACAGACTGCATGGTGATGCGAGTCATTGCCGTGATAATACTATTCCAACTTCACACAGATGATACAGCATTTGTGAAGGACAGTCCAAGAATGGGGGAATTCTGGATAGAAAGACAGCAGGTGAGACATTGCCTAACTCAAGTCATCCTCAAGCAAAAACAAAACAAAGAATCGTGAGTCGCTTGGACCACACGGCACACTTGGAGCAAAAAGACAACATGGCACTCCTTAAGAAGCCCACACACTGGGAATTAAACTACCAGAACTGGCATATCTCTCCCTCATCTGGTTGCACCTCCTTTTACAGATAAAACTGGGGCCCCCCTAGGAGACATGAGCTGCCCAGGCTCCTAGCATTCTTGAATAATCAAACTGCATTAGGAATACACATCTCCTTAGTGTTTGAGACCTCCCCTTCCACCCTTACTCTCTGGGGTCTAGAGGAGCTTCTCTCCATCCACGCGTATCCAGCACACCTGTTCTTGGCTCTCACGTGGCCCCTGTGGGGAGCTCAACAAAAGATATTTATTTGTTCAAAACAACCACAGCTGAAGACAGTCATCTCTTCACCTCCTGGAAAGCCTCATTTAACCTAATGCTGGCATTTTCTACTCACAGCAACTTCCCATGAGAGGAACCTACAGCCTCCTTTCCCCGCCTCCAGCTTTCTGGGGCCACGTGTGGAAGTCAAGATGGGCTTCTCTCTGCCTCAGCCAAAGAGGTCCAGAGAGACCGCAGCTTAGGAGCTGCACCCTAGGCCTGCAGACATTTCTGCTGTGAGCAGGAGGGGCCTTGGTGCCTGTCCCCTACCCTGCCTGTCCTTCAGGTCCTGCTGGTACCAACTCTCTGACTCTTTACAAGAACTGTGGTTACCGAGACTCCAGAATCATTAAGGGTTCAACGTAGCAACCAAAGGGAAAAGGGGATGAGAACAAACTTGTACTTTGTGCCAACTATGCCTTTGGAAAGGTTCTAGAATACAGGAGAAGGAAATGGCAACCCACTCCAGTGTTCTTGCCTGGAGAATCCCAGGGACAGGGGAGCCTGGTGGGCTGTCATCTGTGGGGTCGTGCAGAGTCTGACACGATTGAAGTGACTTAGCAGTAGCAGAATACAGGTAAGGACACAGTAGTTTTAAAAGGCATAAGAACTTGGTGAAGATCACATGGTCAAAGCCCATGTTCAGAACTACATCTGTCTGACTTCAAAGTCATGTCCAAGGACAAAGACTCTGCCTCCTTTTTCAGGTTGGTGCTTTGAGCTGAGAGAGGTGGACAGCAGAGATTAGAAACCAGTTTGGGACATCATGTATTTAGGACCCTATATTTTCACATGAGCTGATAGATTATGTTAAAGATAGATAGATATGTCGCTTCAGTAGTGTCCGACTCTGTGCAACCCCATAGACGGCAGCCCACAAGGCTCCCCCATCCCTGGGATTCTCCAGGCAAGAACACTGGAGTGGGTTGCCATTTTCTTCTCCAATGCATGAAAGTGAAAAGTGAAAGTGAAGTCGCTCAGTCATGTCCAACTCGAGCGACCCCATGGACTGCAGCCCACCAGGTTCCTCCGTCCATGGGGTTTTCTAGGCAAAAGTACTGGAGTGGGGTGCCATTGCCTTCTCCGAGATTATATTAAAGGTCAATATCAAATCTTGGCTTTTCATTTTTCTAAAAAAAAAAAGCCTCTCCCTAAAAAAAATACATATTTTTTTGTACAAAAAATACGAAGTATTATAGTCTTTAATTTCAGCATGGAAACTCCTTTGATAACCTAAGGTGAGAAGCTGAGAACAGGTGGTAGTGGCGGCTGCAGGCTTCCTGTCGAAGAGGACTGGAAAGAGCAGCAGGTTGAGCAGGGCCACAGGCTGAGATATCTGGGATGGAACACGGCCCTTTTCCTGGCTGGTTTGTTCTGGCAAAATCAGCTTATTTGAACTTCAGTTCTGTTGTGTTAACCACCTTACAGGATTTTTGTGAAAATACTAAATTGTGTGTTTTAAATGTCTTTAACAATCTCTGGTAAATAATATGCACTTAATAGATAGCTATTACTACTACATTATATTGTAATTATTCTCATAGCAAAATGTATCCGTACTAATAAAGAGAAGAGTTAAAGAGGTTAGATAAGAACAATAGAAATAGTGGGAAGCACACTGAAAAACATTAGGGAGGCCTCCAAGATAACAGAAACCCTTTAAAAAGAAAGAAATTCAGAGTGGTCGTTCTGATGGTTGTTCTGTTTTCTGTGCAGCATCACCCCCGTGGGAGGCCAGGGCCTAAAACTTGGCCCCTGTCCGAACTTTTTCAAGGGGACTCCAAGATTCATCTCTGTCCGTCTCTACACAAATGACCTAATTATATGTAACCACCAAGGAACAGGAGCAGCTCTGAAGTTTTCAGCATTCGCAGAGAAATATCAAGAGGTAAATGGCGCTAATCATTTTTCCCTGAAGGCTCCCTTCCTCTACCAGTCGGGTTTTGGTTGTGAGCCTTCGTTTACTCAGCTGTAAGGTAGTTTAGCTTCATTCAAGCCACATTTGCCTCTGCTGGTCTGTTGTGCAAGAAGTCAGAGTGAAATCCTGAGCCACGGTGCTGCTTTCCCAGGAGCAGGCCCGGGGTCAGTCCTGTGATGTGGGGTCCTGCCTGTACTGAGCGGCTGGACCAGGCGAACGGGGCAGAAAAGCAGAAAGCTTAGCTGTCAGCTGGGAAGATGGGAATCATCTTGCGACAGGATGACAGAGGAGGCTGGGAGAACCTGAAGGTCAGTGGGGATATATTTGCCCTTAGTAAATAGCAAGGAAAAATTTTTTTACAGTAGGACCTTGTTTTTGTTGTTGTTGTTGTTTTTAACCTATTTTATGTATAGTGATTTGTATCTGCAAATCCCAAACTCCTAATTTATACCATCCCCATCCCTTTTGGGAGAAGGCAATGGCACCCCACTCCAGTACTCCTGCCTGGAAAATCCCGTGGATAGAGGAGCCTGGAAGGCTGCAGTCCATGGGGTTGCCGAGGGTCGGACACGACTGAGCGACTTCACTTTCACTTTTTACTTTCATGCATTGGAGAAGGAAATGGCAACCCACTCCAGTGTTCTTGCCTGGAGAATCCCAGGGACCAGGGGAGCCTGGTGGGCTACCATCTATGGGGTCGCACAGAGGCGGACACAACTGAAGTGACTTAGCAGTAGCAGTAGCATCCCTTTTTCCATTTGGTAACAGTCAGTTTGTTTTCTATGTCTGTGAGTCTGTTTCTGACTTGTAAATAATTTCATCTGTATATTTTAGACTCTACATATAAGCAATTTCATATATTTGTCTTTCTCATTCTGATTTATTTCAGTTAGTATGATAATCTCTAGGTCCATCCACATTAAGGAAATATTGGTGTAGTGTATTCGTTCATATTTATTCATCACACACACACACCCTTTAACAGAAAATTTTGACCTATCGGGAAGCTGTCAAGCTCACAGTGCCATCTTCAGCTCAGAAACCTGTATCCTTGGCCCCAAGCCCTCCTCTGAGTTCCAGATTTGACACCCCTCTGCTGTCCCAGAGGCCCCTCAAACACAGCATGAAGAAAGCAGTCTCTCCACTCAAACCTGGTGCTCACCAGGGAGTAACCAGCAGCAACTCCAGCTGGAGCTCTGTGACACTCTCCCCTCTCACCACCATCTCTGCTCCCACAAATCTGGAACCAAGTCCTGTTGATTTTAGCTCATGTTGGGTTGTACCCACACCCATCTACAGAAAACCCCTCATGGGCATAATGGGAAACTCTTAAGTTTCACAGCACAGTCTGGGTAAGGGGAAGCTGCCCCAAAGATGGGTCAGGTTGAAAGTCAGGGCTTAGAACCAGACATTAGGCCTGAATGACATGCCTTATCGGGCAAGAGAATTAACTCTTTAGTGGTGTAAGATGCCCGGTCCAGCTGGGTCTCGTCTTGGTGCTGATCAGGGCAAGTTAATTAGGTGTCGAGGACCTACTACAAACAGCCAAGAGATGGGCTTTCCAGTCCCTTTTTAACATCGAGCACAGGTGAGAGAAGCAAATATGAGTTTCTTTATGAAAAGAAAGACTGCCCACCACAGAGTAGACCCAGGGGACGTGTTCTGTCCCCTTCATGTGATTCCTTGTATTGCTGAACCTTACGAAAACCAGAAGTGAAGTTTCAAATACAGTGGATTAAAAATTTGAAATATATGTATCCTCACATTGAAAGTCTGGAGGCTTCTCAGTCGCTGCATCCAGGCAGGATTGTCCACTGCCTCGTGGCCCACCCTTTTCATGACCAAAGGCAGCAAGATAGCAGGCCTTAGGAACTAAGTGGAGCTAACCCAGGAGCACGCCTTGTGCATGTCTGCTCAGATTGCCTAAACCAGAGCAATTCCCATAACCTCTGAAGGTTCTTTCTTGAACCTTTGGGCATGGCATTAGAGCAAACCAGCTACATATAAGAGAGATGAAATTTTAAAAGGTGTACATTATTCCAAGTAAGAAGTTTATTTGATCAAATGACAAAATATGAAGATATTTTAAACTATAAAGCTCTATTCAGACAAAATGTAAATTTATTATAAAGTAAAATGATATCCATGTAAATGGCACCTAAAAGCAGAAAGAATGCAATTCCTTGAAATACTATATCTGTATAAAGCATTCACAAAATTCTCAGGTACTTTAAAACTAGGTTGTAGGTATATTGGTAAAATCTGTAAATAGTGCTTAAAGTGGGTTTCTTAAACTTCCCCTACAGTATGTCATGGGGGTCCTGTAATGATCAGAGTGTCAGTGAGATGTGTCGTGAGTGTGGAACAACCTTGAGTTCCCTGCACAGTCCTATCCCTTCACATGGAGAATTGGAATTGAGTGGGTGGGAATTTCTAATCACTCTAGTTGGGCATAATTAGAAAAAGGTTGTGAAACCAGGTTAGGAAAGAGGGAAGGGAGGGGAAACATGGCCAAGTCAACGGTTTCTGTAGAGCAGCTTTACAAATGACCAGGAAAATGGATTTAAAAACAATAACAGTGAATCCTTGGAGCTGCACCCCAGGGTCTGGACCAACCAGCATGCCCAAGGGCTGGGCTGGGTGCCACGCACGCTAGCATTACATCCTCACCAGAGGGCAAGGTCGTCACCTGGGTGCACCACGGGCAGAGCTAAGTATACAGTTACATAACTTTCTCTACTAAATATTTTTTCTAGCATGTAAGTGACTCTGCCTTTGAGGCCACGCTAGGACCTGGGAAGCAAGAATCAGCAGCTCCAAGTTACAAAATCAGAAAAGCTTCAGGTGTGTGGAAGGAGAACCAGATGCGACGAAGGTGGTGTCTCCCGGCGGGCACAGCACACTGTTGGCAGCAAAGCACAAAGGTACAAAATGACTAAAGTGAAGTGAACCACAGGGAGAAACAGAAAAGATCCCAGGAAGCCAAGGAGGTAACGGAAAAATAATTATATAGCACCCATTATTACTAATTTAAATCTATAAACATCATAGGGTTTGTGCTATTATTTTATAAATACATTTATGAGAGCTTGCAGAATATTACAAATGCCACACATTCTGGTATAAATGTTGGCTCCAGCTTCATACAAGGAATTTGATGTTACATTTCAACATAGTGGATTTGGGGTGATAGAGTAATTTTTGTAGGCCATTTTCTGGACCTTGGTCACACAGCTAAGTGAAGGCCAAAAAAACACAGGAAGCATTTTATTGGTCGCTTTGGCAACAAATTCGTTTTTTATCTACATGTTATACAAAGATACACTTGTGTCCATGAATCTATAAAAATCATCCATAGGAGATCTTTTATGTTTTCTTATCTGCTTCGTTGCTATCAAGTCTAATGGGAGGACTACTCAATGGCTTTGGCTCCTTCACTGTCATCCTTAGAGGGATGTATTTACAGATAGTTTTATGTTTCCTATTCAAGATAAGTGGCTCTTTGAAGATTCCTAATCTTGAGATTATAATCTTCATTATCGATGGCACTGACACACACAAACACATTAAAAAAGTAAATGACTTCATATCACCTAATTTTAGCAGTGTGCTTTTAAACAGTGTGCTTTTCCAGCACTACAGAAATTAACCTCTAAACACATCCAGGTTGATCATTAGAGATGCTCCCCTCTGCTGTCTAAGGTTGATTAAGTGAGACGCGTCTGAAAATGGGTCAGGGTAAGAAAATCTCAAGGTTCTGTGGACTCATAGAACATTACAAACATGGCTTTTGTAGAATCTAAAATTGCTTTCTACTTAGACAAGGATGTAATATCTAATTACTCTGTTGAACGATTTTATAAATTAGTCCTATGCATGTATAAACTCAATGGCCTACATAGCATCACTTCAATAGTTAAAGTGGTGTTAACACCATTACTTCATACACTTGATTCAGGCACTGAGAGAGTTTAACCTGTTGTATCTTAAGTCTTAAAGTCAAGGTAAAGTCATTCACTCACCTTTGTTTCATTTCCCCAAAATAAAATCTTAATTTAGCAAACAGAAGAGACCACTACAGCAGAAAGTGAAATCAGTCTTTCTATGGTGAGGTTAACAAGCTATTCATTTGATGAATGTGTTAGGAGCTGGATACCCAGTCTGTGGAATTTTTCTGTGAGTGATCAAGCATGTAAATTTGACTCAATTGAAATTACTAAAATAACTGGCTTTAAAAAATGAGTTTAGGAAAATGAAGTGACCCTGGAGTACTTAAGTTTTAAATCTTCTCTCATAGAAATCACCTCTTGGCAAAAGATGCTTTTGGCTCAGCTCACCTGAAAATAATTTCATATTGAACTTTTCTTATTATTTAACATAATGGGACTAACTCAGTCAGAGTACACAAAATAAAGGTAGAGGGGCACGATGGAGCACAGCTGTTCAGGGGGGCTTCCCCCAAATGGGTGGCCTGTGAAGGGACACGGTCACACTGACCCGCTAGATGACTTACGCAAATTTCCCAAGTACCACCATGTCTGGAATCACAACTGGTGGAAAAGAGAGATGTAGAATCAAGGTCCTCACAGCACTCTCTAGGTTGGGTGATCACGGCAGAGCTTGTGGTGGACCGTCTGCCTCACAGCTGTGTCTCCGTTTGCAGCCCTGGCATCTGGTATCCCCCACACACAGTAAGGAGCCATCTGTGCCCCTGGAGGAAACATCTGAACGTCAGAGTAGTAGCCAGCGAGCGCAGTGGCTCTGTCAGCCTCGTCATTCTGTGACACTTCTTTGGCCGCTTGACTGCCGTAATGTGCTTCCTACAGCAGAGCGTGGGGCGAGATGGCCCCACATCACAGCTGAGCTGGCTTAGCCAAAGGGTGACCCTGAGCTCAGAACTGCTCCCACTGTTACCTTTCCAGGTCTAGGGTTCATCCCAACTTCCAAACAGTGTAATATCAGGGTAATGTGAGTAAAGTCTCATGAGCTTTGTCCATTATCAACCTATCCATACAGTGTCCACAAATGTGAGATGTTCTAGTAGAATGATGTATCTGGCCTGAGAGAAAAATATACATGAGTCACACCACATCTTTCTTTAAAATTTTCCAGCCAGAAAATCCATTGAGCAAAGCCTGAGATTCCCTGCCTTTTATTTTTTAAAAAACATTTCCTCCACCTCAATCAAATGGACAACCCCATTGCCACAGCAGAGAATAAACTCTCTGATGAAAGCAAACAACAGCTTGGAAAGATAAGTGAAGGGATTTGAAATGACAAAGCACTAAGAATTTTTAAAATTTAAATGATATCTAGAAAACACTGTGAAAATGTCTCTCTCAAAAAGAGCACACATTTTAGTCAGAAGGCTCAGTGAAACTGAAAGCTGACCAGTAAAAAGTGAAGGTAACCTTCCCATTTTTGAATTTCCCTCACTTTCCTGCCCTCAGACTCTACCAAGCTGGGTGTATGAAAGCAGAAAAAAAATCTAAAAGCCGTGAAAAAGTGCTGGTATTTTTCAGGATCTCTCCAAGACAGTTTCCCTCTGGGTAACTTGAATCCTCTCTTGGGATCAAGGCCACTGACGAACTTTAAATGTATTTGGAGGTGCAGGTTCAAAGACCTCGTCGTCATCTTCCACCCCTTCTTCTATCGGTTTCATCCTGGGCGAGGCTCGCTGGTGTGGGGATGGTACATCTGTCAAAGACACAGAAAGGAAAACCACTTAATGTAGAGCCTGCTCTGATGCTGGCATGATGTATCAGTGAAAAACTCCAACTGGAAAATAAAACTCTCTGGGAGATAATAGCTGGTACCAGGAATGCAGTTTCCCTAATACTGCATCTTCTTTTTTTTAAATTTAATTTTTAAAATTTTATTTATTTTTAATTGGGGAATAATTGCTCTACAATGCTGTGTTGGTTTCTGCATACATCAACATTAAATTGAATTTTTATTTTATATTGGAGTGTGGTTGATTTACAATGCTGTATTTCAGGTGTACAGTGAAGTGATTCAGTTACACATACATCTACCCTATTTCAAATTCTTTTCCCATATAGGTTATTACAGAATATTGAGTAAAGTTCCCTGTGCCATACAGTAGTCCTTGTTGATTATTTTATATGTAGTAGTGTGTACATGTAGAGGTTTCTTTGGCTCAGCAAGTAAAAATCTGCCTGAAATGCAGGAGAGGCGGGTTTGATCCCTGAGTTGGGAAGATCCCCTGGAATAGGAAGTGGCAACCTACTCCAGTATTCTTACCTGAAACGTCCCACAAACAGAGGAAGCTGGTGAACTACAGTCCAAAGGGTTGCAAAGAGCTGGACACGACTGAAGCAACTGAGCTCGAGTGTACATATGTTAATTCCAAACTACTATTTTATCCCTCCTCCCCCCACCTTTCCCCTTTGGTAATCATAAGTTTATTTTCAAAGTCTGTGAGTCTGTTTCTGCTTTGTAAGTAAGTTCATTTATATCTTTTTTTTAAATTTCACACGTGATATCATATGATATTTGGTTTACTTCACTTAGTATGATAATCTCTAGGTCCCTCCATGTTGCTTCGTGTGTTTGCTAAGTCGCGTCAGTCTTGTCTAACTCTTTGCAACCCTATGGGCTATAGCCCACCAGGCTTCTCTGTCCATGGGGATTCTCCAGGTAAGAATACTGGGATGGGTTGCCAAGCCCTCTTCCAGGAGATCTTCCAGACCCAGGGATTAAACCCGCATCTCTTGTGTTTCCTGCATTGGCAGGTGGGCTCTTTACCACTAGTGCCGCCTGGGAAGCCCAGCAAATGGCATTCATTCATTCTTTTGTATGACTTAGTAATATTCCATTGTATGTACGTGCCACATCTTCTTTATCCATTCCTCTGATGGACATTTGAGGAATGGACATTTCATTGCTTCCTCATCTTGGCTATTGTGCATGTATCTTTTTGAATTATGGTATTCTTTGGATATATGCCAAAGATGAAATTGCAGGATCATATGGTAGCTCTGTTTTCAATTTAAGGAAACTAAATACTGATATCCATAGTGACTACACTAATTTACATCACCACCAACAGTGTATTAGGGTTCCCTGTTCTCCACACCCTTTCCAGCATTTATTAATTTGTAGACTTTTTGATCATGGCCATTCTGACTGGTGTGAGATGATACTTCACAGTTCTGATTTCATCTGTCTAATAATTAGTGATATTGAGCATATTTTCACGTGGCTTTTGGCCATCTGTATGTCTTCTTTGGAGAAGTGTCTGTTGAAATCTTATTTTTAAAGTTATTCATTTAATATTGAGCTGCATGAGCTGTTTATATGTTTTAGAGATTAATCCCTTGTTGGTCGCACCATTTGCAAACATTTTCTCCCGTTCTCTAGGTTGTCTTTTCATTTTGTTTATAGCTTCCTTTGCTGTGCAAAAGCTTTTAAGTTTAATTATAGGTCTCAGTTGTTTATTTTGTTTTCTGGAGCAGATGGATTCAAAAATATATTGCTGTGATTTGTGTCAAAGAGTGTCCTGCCTATGCTTTCCTCTGGGAGTTTTATAGTATTCATTCTTAAATTTAGGTCTTTAATCCATTTGGAGTTTATTTTATGTACGATGTTAGAGAATGTTCTAACTTCATTCTTTTACATGTAGCTGTCTAGTTTTCCCAGCACGACTTACTGAAGAAATGATCTCTTTTCCATTGTATAGTCTTGCCTCCTTTGTCATAGATTAATGGGTTTATTTCTGGGTTTCCTACCCTCTTCTATTGATGTATATTTCTGTTGTGTGTGTGTGTGTGTGTGCCAGTACAACACTGTTCTAATTACTGTAGCTTTGTAATATAGTGCGAAGTCAGAGAGACTGATTCCTTCAGCTCCATTTTTCTTAAGTTTGCTTTGCCTTCTCGGGTTATGTTTCCATAAAATTCTTTTTTCTAGTTCTGTGAAAAATGCCACTGGTATTTTGATAGGAATTGCACTGAATCTGTAGATTGCCTTGGGTAGTATAGTCATTTTAACAATATTGATTCTTCTAATCCAAGAACACAGTATATCTTTCTATCTGTTTATGTCATCTTCAATTTCTTTCATTAGTGTCTTAATAGTTTTCAGAGTACAGGTCTTTCATCTTCTTAGGTAAGTTTATTCCTAAATATTTCATTCTTTTTGATGTGATGGTAAATGAGATTGTTTTCTTAATTTCTCATTCTGATCTTTCTTAGTGTATAGAAATGCAACAGATTTCTGTGTACTAATTTTGTATCCTACAACTTTACCGAATTCACTGATAAGCTCTAGTATTGTTTTCTGGTCGCATCTTTAGGATTTTCTATGTATAGTATCATGGTATCAGCAGACAGTCACAGCTTTACTTCTTTTCCAATTTGGGTCCCTTTTACTTCTTCTCTGATCACTGTGCATGCCAAATCATTTTGGGCAAGACCAAATATTAGGGACCTTTTGGCATGGACCGAATGTCTTTGGACATTTTAGACAGCACTACATGGTCCTGTAAACATCAAGCTCTTAGCATGGACCAGATATCTTATAGACCAATGTTCTGCAAGGCAGCAAAGTCAAAAAGCCGTTGTTAGTCCATGAGAACAGATGTAGAGAGGATGTCACTTCAGGTGCTTGGATGGTATAAGCTTCTCAAACATATGCAATTCCCAGTGGTTTGCACCAAAGTCTGCTTAGGACTCAGAATGCATGTTCCTACATTAATATCATAGATGGTAATTTTAGTCCCTTGAAGATGGATTTAACTCCTACTTTCCCTAAGGAATGGTTCTACTCTGAAAGTATAGAACCTCTACCATCTGGAACATCACCCCAAAGAATATTTCTTGCCACCAACTGTCCAGTCATTCCCTGGACTTACAGGGGAGAGGGAGAGAGAGGAGGGGGCAAGGAGGAGAATCCAGGCATGCATGAGGGAAGAGCTGGATGGAGCAAATATAACCCAGAAAAGCAGCTGCTGCTGCTAAGTCGCTTCAGTTGTGTCCGACTCTGTGCAACCCCATAGACAGCAGCCCACCAGGCTCTCCCATCCCTGGGATTCTATAGGCAATCCCAGGAACCTTCCTAGGAAAGGTTGCCATTTCCTTCTCCAATGCATGAAAGTGAAAAGTGAAAGTGAAGTCGCTCAGTCGTGTCCAACTCTTAGCGACCCCATGGGCTGCAGCCCACCAGGCTCCTCCGTCCATGGGATTTTCCAGGCAAAAGTACTGGAGTGGGGTGCCATTGCCTTCTCCACAGAAAAGCAGCAGAGGCCCTTATATCAAAGAAACCAAATAACCCATTCATTCTGTCTGTCCTTCATTCATTCATGCATTCACCAAATGCTAATTGAGCTTCTACTATAATGGACACCATGCTTGATGGAAGAAAAAAACAGTCCAAAAGTAAGAGTAGAAGTTATTATAAATGAGTGCATAGGCTTCTCAAGGTGCCTACTATTATAGCATACACAAACTCCCTCCTGTCTAGTTCCCACATTCTGTGTCAGGCTCCACTTTATGAGGGTCTCCTTTGGCCCCACCCAGGCTTGTGCCATATTCTTGCTCTGCCCTCCAGGGCAAGGTCAGTTAGCAATCAATATATCAGCAAATGCTGAACTCAGACTAAGTGTAAGGTTGATGAAGGAGGAACAATGGCAGAAATCTGACTTTTCAAATACTTGCTCTATAGCAAAGAACAGTAGTGGGATCTTATGAAGACACAAAAAGGCAACAAGAAATTTATCAGGATCAGCTCTTAATCCCTAGCCAGAGGCAGCTGTGTACTCTACGCACAGGGGTAAGGGTGCAGAGCACAGTGGCCAAGACAGAGGCTCAGGAAACACTTCCAAGGTTCAGATCCCTGCTGTGCTGCTTCCTAGCTGTGTGACCAGTCCTCCATTATTAAACCTCTCTAGGCCTGTTTCCACCTTTGTGGAAAGGAGACATTCACAGGACCTGCCTCATGGGGTTGTTCAGGGGATTAAACAAAATAATCATGGAATGTGCTTCGCACATATAAAATGTTGCTGTCATTTTTTTTTCAAGATATATATATGTATTTCAACTTGTGTACATTGCTTATTTTAGATCGAATTTTGAGATCAGGATAAAGATACTTGGGAAAATGACTTCTGGGGACTCTGTTCCTTCCATTGACAGCTTCAGAATCAGTCACCATTGTTAGCACATCAATACCATCAAAGAAAGGATTCGTTTACATATAAATTATTTTCACTTAAGTCTCTTTGGCATATATAACATTTATCACTGTTTTCCAGTTAGAGATTCATATAACACCATTACATAAACATTAACATTTTTTGTTGTTAATTTTATTGAAGTATAGTCAATGTACAATACTGTAAGTTACAAGTGTACAATAGAGTGATTTACAATTTTAAAGGTTATATTCCACTTATAGTTATTATAAAATATTAGCTAGATTCCTATGGTATACAATATATCTTTGTAACTTATTTATACATAGCAGTTTGTACCTCTTCATTCCCTACCTCTATATTGTTCCTCCCCTTCCCTCTCCCCACTAGTAACCACTAGTTTGCTTTCTATAAGTCTGTGTCTTTTTTGTTATATTTACTAGTTCACTGTATTTTTTTAGATTCCACACAGAAGTGATAGCATACAGTATTTGTCTTTCTCTGTGTGACTTATTTCACTTTAGCATAATACCTTCCAAGTCTACTCATGCTGTTGCAAATAGCAACATTTCATTCTTTTTTTATGGCTGAGTTTTTTTCAGGGGGACAAGGGGAAGCAAAAAGTATATACAAAAAGTTATGTACAGTAACTGTCATTTATTTTAACTGTATAGTCATCGCCATCTTGGAAGATGCCATGATCCACAGCTACATCTTTCAACATAAAAGATCGTAATTATATAGTGCGGAGCTGGACTTTGGCAGAGCTAGTGTGTTTGTCATATATAAATGGAAATTGTTCACTTTTCAACATTTGCAGTTAGTTAAAATACTGAGTTTACAGGGAGACAACTACTGATGTAACTGGTAGAAAATTAGCTTCTATTAAAACAGTCTAGGAACACAATTCTGCCTCGAGCACAGCATGGGAGAATCTCTCAGACATATTCTTTTTATCCTTTTTCACACAGGTTACAGCAGACATAACAAACATAACCTGGAATTTGCATGTGAATTATTCAAATGGCAATGTAACCTATCTGTGTGACCTTGGGCAGGTTACTTCACTTTTCTGTGCCCCAATTTCTCTATCTGTAAAATAGAAGTCATAATAATGGCATGTATTTCATATGGTTGTTAAGAGAATTACATGACTCAAACTTGTTAAATTCTTATATCTGTGCCTAGGATATCATAATCCCTTTGTAAATATAAGTCAGTAAAATGACTTAATAATATGGCCTTAGGAGAGCAATGGCCTAAATCATTAGAAAACTTGTTAAAATTCATCATCGCTCATAGGAATAGCAGATAAAGGAAATGAGACTTGTGCTCAAATAGCATTTTGTGTTGCTCAGTGTAAGAGTGCAGCAAAATTGTCTATTATTTTTTTAAGAAAAACAATAGCCATGACTTCCATCATATTTGTAGCCTCAAGTTATGATTGAATCTCATGAAATATTAACTTAGGCTGAGTATCTGCAATCAGATAAACCCTGAGAACAAGCAAAATGGCATGCCTAAGAGCATTATGCCAAATCAATTATGCAGAGCATCCAGACGTACGAAGACCTACGATACACGTAACACGAACATGCCCTTTGCATTTTGGCTGGGCAAGTGGGGAGAACTGGTCTGTAGATTTTAAGCCCATCTATCAAACTAGAGAACTAAACGTATAGAACTATCCAACCAAAGGCATGGAACTACAGGTTCTATAGCAATCTGAGATAGTTATCCACGTTGGGGCCAAAATGTTATCTGCCCCTTGAGCTAACTCACCAATCACTGCCTTTTTCTGTTGAGAGAGAATGAAGAGAGGAACCAATACAACTAGAAATGACTTAGAGAAACTCTGGAAGAACTTTTAGCTTCTCTATTGTCAATTGAAAAAAATTCACAATTAAAAGTTGAGAATTATGTTTTATTTGGCAGACAAAACTGAGGACTTAAGCCCAGGACATAGTCTCTCAGATATCTGAGAGACTGGTCCCAGGAGGGAAGGGAGGGGCCTGGATATACAGGATTTTTTGCAACAAAGACCAGGTAGTCAGAATATCAAAAGATTACTGTTAATTAAAGAAAACCAGAAATGGCAACCCACTCCAGTGTTCTTGCCTGGAGAGTCCCAGGGACGGGGGAGCCTGGTGGGCTGCCGTCTATGGGGTCGTACAGAGTCGGACACGACTGAAGTGACTTAGCAGTAGCAGCAGACATCTCAAGTAATTTAGCACTTTTCTATGTATGAGAAGATGCAAGAGTTTGCACTGACTGAAATCACTCCTTTGCCGTGCACCTCAGCTGTCTGGGGCCAGCGTCCTGTGCTTTTTCATCCTGAGTCTCCTCAGGGTGTGTGATCAGGGTGGCTCCAGCGGTTAACTGCTACGAGGCAGGCATCCTGTTTGAATCTTGAGTTCCCTCGGGGCTCACCATCAGGGTGGCTGTCATGAGATGACTTGACGACTGCAATATCTTGTTTACTGATACGACAGAAAGCATTTTTTTTTCACTGATGCGTGCTCAGTCAAGAATGCTGGAGTGGGTTGCTATGCCCTACTCCAGGGGATCTTCCCACCCCAGGGATTGAACCCACATCTCTTTTGTCTCCTGCATTGGCAGGCAGATTGTTTACCACTATTCTGAGAAAGAATTTATTCTGTTCCCACTCTATTTGCCTGAGAAAGGAAGAACTGTAGTCTTAGGATGTAACATTAAAAAGTAAAGCAAGAGTTAACTTCCAGTCCTGGGGTGACATCCCGGGGCCCCCCTCCCTCCTGGCCAACTCGCAATGCCCCAAATCCAGCCCAGTGTTTTCCTCTTCTCCTCTTGCTTTTCTCCCCTCGTCAACTGGTTTCTCCACTCTCCCCACCAAATGCCTCTCCACTCCGCAAGGTGAGCCTCAAGCCCTACCTCCTTCATTTGTAGTCTTCCCTAATTCCTTCTCTAGGAAGATTCTGTTTTCCACCAAAAGACAAGTACTTGCATCCCTCCCTTACTAGAAAACAGGCATCTTGTGGGCTGTCATCACAGCCTTTTCTCTCGGGCAGCCTCTCTGAAGTACCCGCATGTAGCTAGGTCCTTGATAACTACTTGGTACATGAGAAAAATCCCGCTCCGAAACTCTGCATGGGGCCTTCCCTGAGGACGTGGGGAAACCACACAACCACACACTGAACTCTGATGGGTCAAGTCCAAGTCCTGCCGGTGGACCACCACCAGTGGCCCTCAAATGCATGCAGGTCTGTTTACAGTAACACCTCACTGCAAAAAGTGATTGTTATCACTGGCTTCTGTGCTACACGCCTTGAGGGAAATCACTCATATCACTAATGATTCGACAGTTCTTACAGCCCAGGCAGGGGTACCGTCCGTCCGAGTCAGCATCAGCGAGGTGCATCGCTGCTGTCACCTGCTACAGAGTTTTCATCCAGTCGGCCTAGACAATCCCCAAGGGACTACCTTGTCCAAGAGGCTAGGTTAAATGTTAGGGAAATCAAACCAAACCTAGTTTCTGCCGCTGTCTTCTCAGAAACTCCATTGTACAATAGAGGAGCGATTCATCCTCACGGCATCCATATCAGTATTTCTACTTTATACTCAGAGGCTAAAGCAGAGACAACCTGGACACCTAAGAAAAAAGAATAAATAGCTGGGAGATGATGTGGATGAACCCCGTTCCCACCAGAGAGGGAACCACTGAGAAACAGAACTGGCCAGGGCAAAGCAGGAGATGCTGACAGCCCAGCAAGATTGACAGCTAAAGATTTTTTTTTTCCACACGGAGAAGACTAAATTCAGGCTGTGTGGTGCATTAGAGCCCACAGTCCCCTCATCCCAGTTCCCACCACCGCGCCTGTTGCTGTTTTCTCCATCGAGCAGACCGCTGCACTGAAAGGTGACCGGAATGAAGCCTGACTTACAGCTGCCAGAAGCTGCCAGCGCCAGCAGGCTGTCTGACCCCCGAGAGGAATCGGAGTCTCAGAGAGAGCCCGCTGTTTGTCTCAACCTCAGGTGGCCTGGCTTCTGTACCACTAAGAGCCAAGTATGACAGTCATCTGGCCCTACCTGGGAATCGGCCAGAGTCACAGCCAGGAGCTTCCTGGAGAAGAGCTCACTGACCCTGACCTGGTGGTCTCTGCCCTCTGTAGGAGAACCACTGGTTCAGTGGCAAGACTCAGAGGCCATCACCATGCTGCCAGAAATCATTTTTGTCCACTAATGAAAACCCAATTTGGAGTGTGAACAACAACAACAAAAGAATATCCTGCTTCAAGGGGACTAGTTACATTTCAAAAATTGAGCATTAATAAAAATTCTTTCTGCAAGTTTGCCCAGTTTTTCACTAACCTTGTGCACTGATGCATCATCAGAAGTTTGCCCAGAAGGCCCAATATCTACCCTAAGTGTGAGAGCATGAGGAGAGAACAGAGGGAGAAATTGAGCTAATCTTTAGCTGAGTGCATTTTCAAATTACTTTTGCCTCTCAAGGACATGACGATGAGGTTCATGACCTCTGTATAATGCTTAACTTTTCATTTATTCCAAATTCTAGAGGGGCACATAATTCCATCTCCATAAATTTTCTGGGAAACTGATTTTTATCCTTCTTTTAAAGCCACTTCTACAGTTGAGACAGAAGTGGTTAACTGTATCTTTGATATTTATTATAATCAAGAAGTGATAACTAGCATTATATTTGGCTTTTAGTTATCAATATCATCCAATTGCCCCTAGCTGCCAATTAACACAATTTATTCTAAAAGTAAATAAAACAAATGTCTCAGACTGAACTTCAATCCAGACTTATCAGGTGTGAACTTGTTTAACAGCTACATCAAGAGTTACTTTTGCTTAGCAAAAAAAAAATTCTGTCAAGAAGACATATACTTGCTTCCATAGATAGCAAGGCCTGGAGAACACACAGCCAGCAGAGCAGAACTGACTGAGCTGTGTGCCAATTCGGTGTGTTAGGTGGGAAAGAGAATGGGAGCACCAGGTAGCCATCCTCCTTAGGATGTAAGAGAGTAAAACTGAAAAACATGGGCTCTGAGCAAATGCAGAAGACAGACTTAGAGGAACCAAACAGTGGACACCTCTACTCATGCCAGACCACAGGAGGACACCCACAGGCGGCTTTGGATCCAGGAAGCAGGGTCTCTTCTCAGCACACCTGCTTAGCAGCTTGTGCGTGAACCCAGCTGAAAAGAAAAGGAGCTGGCAACGAAGAAGCGCTTTGTGCCCTTGAGGGCTGTTGCCGGCACGGGCAGACCAGCCAGGCGCCTCCACGGACGATGGGCTCCGGCTGCCCTGCCAGGCCTTGTACCTTAAAGTCCCGAATTAAACACAGGAAGCCTTTTTGTACAGAGACCCAGGGGATCTTACATAACCATCCGTCCAAACTCTCCTATAAGTGCTAAAAAATTAGGTAGGAGAAATGCCCTTTGACAGAGCTCTATCCTTATTGAGCTTATTTCTATTTTGGTGTGCTTCTGATTACATGAGGGCCTGAGGGCTTCTCCTTGCCAGAGAAAGTAAACAGACATAGTTGTTCTTATTAAATCCAGAGTGAAGGTCACACTTGTTCCAGAGAATGAGTAAGTGACCTCAAGTTTGATCTTTAAGTAAGCAAAGGACCAGGATATGAAGTTTGTCAAGTGACTTCTCTCTCTGCTTCAGAAATTTTAACAAGGAATGACACTTTTATAAACTCTCCAGTATAATTGTGGTAAGATGTTTTTCCCCTTTCCTTTGTTAACTTTGATGACATTTTCTTCATTCCTTTCAAAGTGTTCTTTTATTATGTTTAACCATCTGGCCGACTGCTTTAACAAGTAATTAAAAACCTTACAGGGGTTTAGAATTTTAATTAGATTATACATTTTTTGATGTATGAGGATGGGGAAAAATGTAATGGCTTTTTTGCTAGAAAAGGATTATCATCCCCTTTATGCCTTTGCCTTATGTATATTATAAGACTTTGTTAAATTTAAAAAATGTGTTTTTCATTGAGGTCATAAGATTATTTCAGATTGTAGAAACTGAGTTTGGATGGAAGTTTTCTGAACAATAATACTGAAGAGTAGGTATGCCTTTAGACCTAATTTCCTTAAAGGGAGTCAGCACCACTGAGGGACTCAGCAAAGAATTATACAAATTATGGCAAATGGGGAGGATTAGGAGGCTAGTGGCTCTCAAGAGGAGGTTCTCAGATCAATTCCTGGCTTCTCAGATGGGTGGTCGGGGCCCTGAGAGGCCCGGGCAACAGGTGTGAGTAGTCAAGGAATAGCCTGAGTCCTCTTCTGCACTAAAGAGAAAGCTTTAGGGTTGCAGAGCTGGTGGATAAGCTCAAGGGAACAGGAAAGGCAGTTCAAGGATGACAGCTGTGTAGCCGAGCCAGAGAATCACCAGTTTGGGGTGAGGTAGGAGGGTAAGAGGCTTCAAGAGGAAGGTCTGAGACAAAGGGGACATGGAACTGATGGCTGGGGAGAATAAGGATGTGAGACCAAAAAGGTAAGGATAAGGAAAAAGAGAGGCCACTAGAGATACCCATGAAAACAAAAAGCAGTAGGAAAAGGCATGGCTCAAATATCAAATAACTACTCAGACTTAAAGAAGAAATGAAATGATTCACCCAAAGCAAAAAGCCACTAGCAGATACTGGGGATCTGGTGAATAAGACGGTCCTGACAGCTAGGCATAAAAAAAAACTTTAAAGGAAAAAAGGAGAGGCATGGCAGGAAGTAAACTACTGTGGCATTATTTGTGTTTTTACAAAAGGAGAATCCATTTGAACTTATCAGGAACAGCCTCCTTTGAACAGATCAAGAATCATGATGACATTGGAACCCAAAGAAAGCAATGTAGTCATAGCCCACTATTCTGAATAAAGCATAATGTCAATATTATTCATTTGCTTTAAACTTTATAAAATAAGCCATGGATGAAGCAAGGAAGACCTAACTACAATTGGCAGAGAGAATAATCATATTTAATACCTTTTAAACCATGAACTTCCAGATGTTCAAGCTGGTTTTAGAAAAGGCAGAGGAACCAGAGATCAAATTGCCAACATCTGCTGGATCATCAAAAAAGCAGGAGAGTTCCATAAAAACATCTATTTCTGCTTTATTGACTATGCCAAAGCCTTTGACTGTGTGGATCACAATAAACTGTGGAAAATTCTGAAAGAGATGGGAATACCAGACCACCTCACCTGCCTCTTGAGAAATCTGTATGCAGGTCAGGAAGCAACAGTTAGAACTGGACATGGAACAACAGACTGGTTCCAAATAGGAAAAGGAGTACATCAAGGCTGTATATCGTCACCCTGCTTATTTAAGTTCTATGCAGAGTACATCATGAGAAACGCTGGGCTGGAAGAAGCACAAGCTGGAATCAAGATTGCCGGGAGAAATATCCATAACCTCAGATATGCAGATGACACCACCCTTATGGCAGAAAGTGAAGAGGAACTAAAAAGCCTCTTGAAAGTAAAAGAGGAGAGTGAAAAAGTTGGTTTAAAGCTCAACATTCAGAAAATGAAGATCATGGCATCTGGTCCCATCACTTCATGGCAAATAGATGGGGAAACAGTGTCAGACTTTATTTTTTGGGGCTCCAAAATCACTGCAGATGGTGAATGTAGCTATGAAATTAAAAGACGCTTACTCCTTGGAAGGAAAGTTACGACCAACCTAGATAGCATATTCAAAAAGCAGAGACATTATTTTGCCAACAAAGGTCCATCTAGTCAAGGCTATGGTTTTTCCAGTGGTCATGTATGGATGTCAAAGTTGGTCTGTAAAGAAAGCTGAGTGCCAAAGTATTGATGCTTTTCAACTGTGGTGTTGGAGAAGACTCTTGAGAGTCCCTTGGACTGCAAGGAGATCCAGCCAGTCCATCCTAAAGGAGATCAGTCCTGGGTGTTCACTGGAAGGACTGATGCTGAAGCTGAAACTCCAATTCTTTGGCCACCTCATGCAAAGAGCGGACTCATTGGAAAAGACCCTGATGCTGGGAGGGATTAGGGGCAGGAGGAGAAGGGGACGACAGAGGATGAGATGGCTGGATGGCATCACCGACTCCATGGACATGAGTTTGGGTAAACTCCGGGAGTTGGTGATGGACAGGGAGGCCTGGCGTGCTGTGATTCATGGGGTCGCAAAGAGTCGGACACGACTGAGCAACTGAACTGAAACTGAACTGTACATTTAAAAAATGGATAAGATGGGTAATTTGTGTGTTACATGTATTTTACCACATTAAAAAACAATTCAGCAGAAACCAACACAACATTGTGAAGCAATTTTCCTCCAATTAAAAAAGCATAAAAACTTCTGCACAGCAAAGGAAACTATAAACAAGATGAAAAGACAGCACTCAGAATGGGAGAAAATAATTGCAAAGGAAGCAACTGACAAAGGATTAATCTCCAAAATATGTAAGCAGCTCATGTAGCTCAACATCAGAAAAACAGCCCAATCAAAAAATGGGCAGAAGATCTAAACAGACATTTCTCCAGTTAAGACAACAGATGGCCAATAAACACATGAAAAGATGCTCAACATCGCTCATTATCAGAGAAATGCAAATCAAAACTACAAAGAGGTATCATCTCACACCAATCAGAATGGCCATAATCAAAAAGTCTACAACAATAAATGCTGGAGAGGGTGTGGAGAAAAGGGAACCCTCTTGCACTTTTGGTGAGAATGTAAATTGATACAGCCACTAGGGAGAACATTATGGAGATTCCTTAAAAAAAACTAGGAATAAAACTACCATATGATGGAGCAGTCCAGCTACTGGGCATATACCCCCAGAAACCACAATTCAAAAAGACACAAGTACCCACCCCAACATTTGCTGCAGCACTATTTACAATCAGATCAGATCAGATCAGTCGCTCAGTCGTGTCCGACTCTTTGCGACCCCATGAATCGCAGCACGCCAGGCCTCCCTGTCCAACACCAACTCCCGGAGTTCACTGAGACTCACGTCCGTTGAGTCAGTGATGCCATCCAGCCATCTCATCCTCTGTCGTCCCCTTCTCCTCTTGCCCCCAATCCCTCCCAGCATCAGAGTCTTTTCCAATGAGTCAGGACATAAAAGCAACCTAGATGTCCAATGACAGATGAATGGATAAAGAAATCGTGGTACATACATACAGTGGAATATAACTCAGCCATAAAAAGGAACGAACTTGAGTCAGTTGTAGTGAGTTGGATTAACCTAGAGCCTGTTACACAGAGTGAAGTAAGTCAGAAAAACAAATATTGTGTATTAATGCATATTTATATGGAATCTAGAAAAATGGTACTGATGAACCTATTTGCAGGGGAGGAATAGAGATGCAGACATAGAGAATGGACTTGTGGACCCAGTGCAGGAAAGAGGGGGTGGGATGAATTGAAAAGCATTGATATATATACACTACCATGTGTAAAACATGTTGAGAAGTTGCTGTATAACACAGGGAGCCTAGCCTGGTGCTCTGTGATAACACAGAGGGGTGGGATGGGCTGAGAGGGAAGCTCAAGAGGGAGGAGATATATATATACATGTATAAAATGTTGACTAATTTTGTTGCATTGTTGTATGGCAGAAACCAACACAATGTTGTAAAGCAGTATTCCTCCGATTAAAAAATAAATAAGAAAAAAGAAGGAATAGAAATATGTTTTCAACCTTGATTGTTGAAAAGTTAAAGAAGAGACAGGAGTTTGAAGGTAGAAGGGGAAAGAATAAGTAACTGTAGGGAAGCTAATGTCCTCACCTTAGAAGTGCTTCAGAGAGAAAGGACTTCCCGGGTGGCTCAGATGGTAAAGCGTCTGCCTACAATGTGGGAGACCCGGGTTCAGTCCCTTGGTTGGGAAGATCCCCTGGAGAAGGAAATGGCAACCCACTCCAGTATTCTTGCCTGGAAAATCCCATGGACAGAGGAGCCTGGTAGGTAGGCTACAATCCATGGGGTCGCAAAGAGTTGGACATGACTGAGCGACTTTCTTTCTTTCTTTCTTTTCAGAGAGAAAAAGGAATAGAGGTTTATATGTATTATTTAATGTTACAAATGTAAACAATAAAGGGATAAAAACTAGTCATATTTTATACTGAGCAGAAGCGCGAAGGGAAGTTAAAAGTGAGCTAAGTTAGGTTAGAAGATAAAGGTTAGGAGGATAAATCAATAAATAACAGCACACTATTTAGCATTTTGGACAAAAATTGTTCCAATATGATTGCTCTTAAAGACTGGTTAGGTTGGAAGGGGTCAGTTCTTTTCATTGAAAAAAATTTTTTTTATTATTTGATAACTGTATATTAACTTGATAATTTTAATTTTATTTTATTAAAAGACTGAAAGTACACAGCCCAATAAAATTCTTTTACAGTCATTTCACAGATGAGAACATGCTGGGTGAAGAGAGAGGCCGTTTAAAGAACTGGTGAGGGCCGGGGCCCTGGAGACGGTCCGGCAGCCAGGAGGAGCTTGTGTGCTAAGGTCCCAGAGGAGATGAATGGCATATTCCTTGCCATGAAAAGGGGGAAATACAACACTTACCTTGTGAAGGTCAGTGAAGATGAAATGAGAACATGTATGACAGTGGTCAGGATGTGTCAGTGGCTGCAACAGGGGCTGAATATTCCCAAACAAGTTTATACTCATGCACGGGTATTTGTAAGGTCAGAGGCAAAGCAAGACCTTGGAACCAATTCAGTACTTCTTAGTTTCAGGGCTGGCGAGTGGCCCTGAGCAGGTTGTTTAACCTCCCTAAGCTGCACTCAGCTCATCTACGAAGTGGGGGCACTGCTTTTCACTAGCCCTTCTGGTGGGTCTGAGAACAGTTCTTAGGCTCATCTCCGGGTCCCTGCTGCCTTTCCACCTCTCCCTATAATCCTGTTTGTAAGCCTACAGTTGTTCACAGGGGAAATGAAATACAAATTGGATTGAAAAGATTATTTCATGAAACTCAGAAGATGGAATTGGTTTTTTGTATATTTCCAGGTAAAGAAATATATAAGAGAGCTGAGGGAAACTTATTATGTCAGATAAGCTGCCTAGTCTTAGCAGACAAGAATACTAACCAGATGCAAACGAACTCAGCTTAGCACAGATCTGTACCCCTAGGTCGGGCTTCCCTGATGGCTCAGATGGTAAAGAATACACCTGCAATGCGGAGACCTGGGTTTGACCCCTGGTTTGGGAAGATCCCCTGGAGAAGGGAAAGGCTATCCACTCCAGTATTCTGGCCTGGAGAATTCAGGCCATGGGGTCCCAAAGAGTCCATGGGGTCCCAAAGAGTCGGATATGACTGAGTGACTTTCACTTTCACTTTTCCCTAGGTCATATGAAATTAGTAGACTGTCCAGAGCTCCTTCTTGACATTAATAACAAAAAAATACTTGAAAAGGTTTTTTTGGTCAGGAAGAAATATCTCTTAACTATTCCATAGTCTGTTAAAGAAATCATAAATTTTAATTATAATTTCTGAAAAACATGGTTTAAATTAGCAAAATCTTTCAAAGATGAGTTCTAACAGACTGGATCACCTACACTGACTCAGGATTTTTAAAAAACAAACAATAGGTTATTTAACTCCAACTAACTAAAATAAAGTTCTCAACTTGCAAAGAAACATTGTATGTCCACCTGTTGCCATGACAATGCCTGTGCTCAGCACCACTTATCATGATGGAATTGCCAAGGACAGTCAGTCTGCATGCGTGTTTTATATACTACATGTAGGGAGCTAAACCTGTAAGGAGGGGAAGACAGAGATGACAAGGCACCTCGATGAACACCTTGGTCCAGGAGCAGAGAGAAGAAAGCTTATATCTATATAAGGGCATTAAATCCTCCTCACACATCCTGACATCCTGTCTCACAATCACACTTTCAAACATGGAACTCAAGCAAATGAAGCAACAGGAGAGCAAAAAAGAATTAAACAGCTTTAAGAGCTGTGTTGTGATTCTGCCATCACTGTCTTCCCTCAGCCACGAGTGGCAGTGACCCAAACAGCAGCTGCTCCTTCAGTGTCCAGAGTGAGGAGGACCCAGCAGCACCTGTGTGCATGTGAGAAAGAAAGAAAGCAGCCTCTCTATCATAGCCAGAGGTTGGGGGAACCATCTGTTAGCACTGTTTCGTCTAGTGAAAGCTAAGATACCGCTCTTCCATGCAGACTGCAGTGAAAATTAAATGTGATTATGTTTAGAGAGTACCTGAAAAAATAATAATTGCTATTGTCAATAAATGTGTGTTCCCTTCTTTCCACTAGCATTCATGAAGCTGATACTTACTGTTGCTGAGTCCAGTTGCCCTGGCTGCCCCCATGTGCACATCAAAAATCCAGAATAATCAGAGCTTAGGCATTTGTTTTGGGGACCTCACATGCTCAAAGTGTGCTGAATTTTGTTATTTCAGCCTGACAGTCCTAAGGGATTGGTTTTGTATTCTCTGTTTTACAAGGAATGTAAATTGGATAAGTTGATGCCCTATTGATGGGTTGGGCAAAAGAAAAACAAAAACAGCCTTCCATAGTTCTGGGACAAAATCTAAGTAAGAAAAAGTAAGAACTAACCAATTTTTAATGAATCACATGTAGGATGAATAATTCATAATTAATATCAGTGTTGTGCTCAAATACTAATGTCTTCCATTAAGCTGCAGAGGTGAAGCTGAGAAACTCAGAATGAGGACTGTTAAAAAGGAAGCAGGGATGAACGTCCATCTGCTGTGCAGTTCACACACACACACACACACACACACACTCAGAACTATGCATATATGTGGCTCTATGCATTTACATCATAACTTGTATAATAAACCTGAGGCTAAAGTATATATTTAATAATTAAATAAACAACATAAGCAGGCTGTACACATTTTTAGTACAGCAAAGTGCAACTGAACAAGGGAACTGAGAAGGAAAGCTGCCACCCTGTCTCCCAGGGCTGCCTGCCTCTTCAGACATGGACGTTTCAATTACCCATGCAAGAAACAGCCATTTGGATTAAACTCACAATTCACTATAAGGAAGAGGGAAGGAAACAGACCAGGAATTGTGCCCTGACAATCTGATATGACAGCTCATGTCAGATTAGAAAGGTCATGCAATTTATTCCAAGTCATACAACTAATAATTACTAGAGCAAGGACCCAGGTCTGTATGCACAAGATGTGTGATCTATCCACAAGATACCTGGAAATCTAGGCTTCTGGAGGCAAGTATAGTACAGATGTTAATCTTGAAAAAATGTTCTCATTCTGTTTAAACAACATACCCTAGAGAAGGTTTTCTTTTCTAAAATGTTAAAATGTCCAAAGGACTTCCCTGGTGGCTCAGACGGTAAAGAATTTGCCTGCAATGCAGGAAAACCAGGTTTGATCCCTGGATTGGGAAGATCCCTTGGATAAGGAAATGGCAACCCAATCCAGTATTCTTGCCTGGAGAATCCCCATGGCCAGAGGAGCCTGGTGGGCTACAGTCCATAGGGTCACAAAGAGTCGGACATGAATGAGCAATGAACACTTTTGCTTTCAAAATGTCCAAAAGCTTTAGATTATACAATAAAGTACTACAGAAAAACCAAGCTGATTTTAAGAAAATGAATGGCCATCCCATATACTGCTTGTTCTCAGGGCTTCCTCAGCAATACTGCAGAACTGTAAAGACTACAAAAAAAGCCATTCTACAGGAAGAATAATCACATACAATATTTCAGTGTAATTCCCCTTCTGCTGGCCTTTCTTAGAAATCACTGTACAAGTAATTAAGATGGGTCCATTGGAAAATGCTTATTAATGACCACCAAAATGTTTCAATAAGGCAGATAATACATCTGACATGCTAGTAGATTCAGAGTTTGGTCAACCTCAGTTGTACTTTCAAACAGTTACTTTGGAATAAAATGTAGCCATTTCCAGGTTCTCATCTGTATTACTTCTGAAATCTCCTTTAGGCCCATAATGCACTTCTGCGCCTAGTCTTTGCTTTGACACTTACACTAATTACATGGCCTTGTCAATTCCAGCAATACTGTGCAATACTTAAAATCCTTAATCCATTTTCTCTAAAGCATCCAAAGTTACAAGGCCATTTACATACATGTTTAGGATTGTTGAATGTGTATCTGGATGTTCTTAAAGTTACTTTGGTTTTACATATGATTGCAAAGATGAATAGTTTTTAGTTTATGCAGCGAGAGAATCTGCCTGTCTGCTATTTCCCATGAATTGGTTCAACATTATTACACTGCCATTATTGGAATAATTCTTATTATAAAATAATTTTAAGTATTAACATTAAGCATCTCTTGAAATAATTCTGTTTCATCTTATTAACCTCAACATCTGTGTCATTAGTGCCATTTAAAATGTTTTAAAGCAATCTAAGCTATAGCAGAATCTTGAAAAACTTGCCTTTTGGTGAATGAGGGGACTCACAGTGGAGCTGAGTGGCCTCCTTCATCTTAGGGAAAGTTCTGTTAACTGACCACCTGTTAACTCTGGGTGGTCACATTGAGATAACCAGCTGGCAGTATAACCTCCAGCTGTTGCTTCCCACCATTTTAAACACTGGGTGTAGTTTCCACAAAAATCTGAAAACAAGAAGACCATGCCCAGAAAGCCATATGGACTGTTTCATACTATTCCACTCAATAGTTTGAGAAAAGTATATGGCAAAACAAGTGGACAACTTCTGAAATGGAAATAGGAATTCTAGAGTTAGATTTTAACTGGTGGGCAATAGAGAAAAAAAGCTAGAAAAAGTGATTATTTTTATTGTTACCTTTAGGTTGTCAAATAATTTCAACTTGAAAAGTTACTTTCCTGATCAAAGTTGTCATTTGTCCTTTTCTAGCAACATCCATCAGAATCCCAGGGTGGGGATAACTTACGAAGAGAGGATACGCTGGAGGTGCCCCGAAGAAACTGGTGTAAGCCTTCTTCGTCTTCGCTGGAGCTGACTATACTGTTCCTCATTTCTAGCATGGACAACTGAGTGCAAAGGCTGAGCTGGTGGTCCAACTTTTTGATCTTCTGTAAAGCAAAGTTTTAAGATTTCTGAATGCTACGGGACTTAGATCATAGCTTTCCTGTAAGTAGCATTTACTTTTCCTTGAAACAAAGAACTGTTGGTACATAGTCCCAAATAAATAGTAGCTATAATTTTTTATTATAAGCTATTACTGCAGATACATTATAAAAATTTAATATACTCACTGGACTATTTATTAATCTGAAAAATGCTAAGCACCAACCTAATTTGATAACAGCCTAGACAAGATAACTTGAAGAGTGCACACACCCATACTCATAGTCCCTGGGGAACAATACTTATGGAAACAATGTTTTACAAGTTCTCTTCTGGACTCATTTAAATTTCTTTCTCATCAAACATGGGGAAATGAAGATCAAATTGTTGAAGATCCATACAGCTCTGAAATGCCTCACTGAATGGCCACGGGCTTCCATCCTATACCTCTCTTGTCACTTATGGGTTTTCTGGAAAGGGACCTGATCAGTAGGATGTGCAAGACTGGAAGACATGGGGTTAAAATGCCAGCCTCCTGCTTGCTGGGGTTGATCAGCATTTATCAGTCTGCCCTGCCTCCCCTGGCCTACACACATCGCCCTTAGTCCTCCGTCTCAATTACCATCTTCTTTAGATTCCTTGAAAGACATTATGAAGAGGACAGCACATCCTCACTACACATGAGGTGTCTGACATGTGCAGACACCTCACTAGGTCATGGGAAATATAATAATTACATGGTATTTTCTCACTCTTGAGAAATGATCCCCTGAAGGGTCTCTCAATTATAAGCATCCCCACTTCATTTAACAAAGAACTAATTCATGATTAGTTAATGAAGATTCAGGAACCTATACACTGCATAAAGGAGGGATACCTCACTCTACATATTTAACAAAGTAAAAGGACTCAGAAAAATACGTACTTTATCGTTTAAGGTGGGATCATTCAATGAGTAGAGCTTGTTTGTAATGTCTTTTCCTATTAGATACCTAAATATTTCATATAGAAAAGGCTCTGATTCCAGAAAGTAAGTTAATCTTTCTCTTGACCAGCATAAAAATCTGCAATTATCATCTGCAATAATGGTGACCTGCCAAAGAAACAGAAAGAAAAATGTATATGAATTATGATGTCAGTAACGTGGGACAAGGGAAGAGTGGAATAATTTAGTGGATATTATTATAGCAATGTTTTATCATATAAGTTAAAATAGGATTCATAAACATAAGCTTCTATAAATATAACATTATGTTTAAAATCAAGTAGTCTGTACACTGGGCTTCCCAGTGTACAGTAAAGAACCCGCTTGCAGTGCAGGAGACATAAGAGATGGAGGTTCAATCCCCAGGTCAGGAAGATCCCCTGGAGGGGGGCATGGCAACCCATTCCAGTATTCTTGCCTGGAGAATCCTCATGGACAGAGGAGTCTGGTGGGCTATGGTCCATAGGGTTGTAGGAAGTCGGACATGACTGAAGCAACTGAGTATGCAATCAGCAGACTAAGTGAAAATAAAGTCTTCAGGTTTTGTTGTTCTGTTTTGTGAGGTCTGGTGATAGAAGATTGGCCTCCATGTCAATAGCACTGCTAGAGTGTACTAGACTGATGTCCCAACTGGGTGTTCAAGATGGCTAAATATTTCTTTATACCTGGATTATTATACTAGAGAATGAAAAAATGAACTCATGTGAATTGATTTTAGCACCCAGATTGTCATTGATGAACAAGGCTAGTAGGGGTCCTTTTTGGTTCCTTCTGTCATAGGTATTTCTCGTGTGTGGACTACCAAGGGTAGCACAATGGGGACACACAGAGAAGCCCCAGCCAGCTCAGAACTGGGAAACATACTATTTCCTTTAGTGTCATTACATAAGAAAGTGGGAGAGCATTGTAATTGCACTGTGCAGAGCTCAAGTATTCCGTAAAGAAATCCTCTCTCCAGAACGAGGAGCGCATCCTCACATGCCATTCCTCCCATGCAGGTCCTTCCATCAGCTTCACATGGCATGCCTATCACTGAACTCCAGCTCATCCGTGGTCCATTCTCTCTCCTGAGCACCCTGAGGGCAGGGACTGCATCTTCATACTGAGTGCCTGGCTTTCAACACAGAGTGGTGCTCAGTGCAGATTTACTGATGAAGGAATTAACAGATGAACACAAATACTTAAGGCAAAAAGTGTTTTTATATCTTTAACATTAAACCCAATGCCAAGTGGGAGATTAATAAAAGTTTTCAAAATTGACATGAAGTCATATCTGGGCTCAGAGCAAATGTTTCCAAAGGAGCTCTTTACCCTTTGTTAGTCAGAACTAAATGTATTTCAGATGACAAGATATGTTTTCTCTCTACTAGGAGAGAAAACAAAAAACCTAGCTTCTCTCCTTGTGTCAGTGGCTGAAATCTGATCCTTAGTAAATCAGAGGGTTTGACTACAAAAGATGGGTCAGTGTTCCCAGGAAAATAAAACTGTACTTATTTATCATGTTAATGTTAAAATATTATATTAAATAATATTAAATAATAAATCCACCAAACCAAATACATTGGCATTTAAGAAACGCATCAGCAGCTCTATGGTTCCATAAAACGCTAAATTCCATTTATTCTTTCAACATACATTTTTAGGCTAGTAATTTATGCCAGACCCAGTTCAAGGCACCGAGGTTATCACGGTGAACAAGAAAACAAGATCCTAGCCCTGTGATGCTTACATTAGTGGAGGAAGCTGATAATAAAGAAATGTGACAACCTCAGGTGGCAGTAAGTGTTTTGACAAATTACAGGACAGCGGAAAATGGAAGAGAATGACTAGGAAATTCCAGGTACACATAATGCCCTTCCTTTAAGAATATATTGTATTTTGAAACATTTAAGGTGCTTTTATATCTATCATGTAAGCAGATCCTTAAAACTGCCTTTGAGATAAGACAGATAACATTCTTCCTCATTTTCCAGATGCCAAATAAGCACCAAAAAATTTCCATATGGACACATGTTAATGAACAGTGGAGTGAGTGCTTCTGACTTGCAGCCCAGACATGTTTTCCCACCAGGTGGGAAATCCAATATGTTCTAGATTCATCAAGACAATCACCGAGAAAGCCATTTGGTGAAGTGAGCGTAAGGCTGACTCACCATCGAGAATCCTCTGTGTAAAGAATAACTGAACATACTGTTATAAAGCCTACATTCTAGTGGAGCAAGCTGGTAGTAAGTACGGATACGTGACCAAGAACAAAAAGATTTATAGGAAGAAAAGTATAAGATCAAGAGACATAGAAGCCTGTCCTTAGGAGTTCCCAGAAACAGTAGGAGATGTGTATGTAAACAAAAGCCGACTGAATAATATTCTCGAGGAGGGAGTATTTTTAGAGAAGGTGAGCACCGGGCACTCAGGATGACCCAGTCCTGCACCCAAGCATTGAAGAAAGGGTTAGGAGAGTTGAAGTCCCTTCATTCTGCAAAGACGTCATCCATGCCTTTGGAAGATACAATTCATGCACAGTGGGGGAAGAAGTAAAGGATGAGTTGGAAATCATCCAGGAAAAGAAGAAGCCATTGCACAGGTGATGTATTGCACATGCATTTAACTTTTTTTCAACCATTTTAATAACCTCAAGTTTTCCACGAGGCAAAAATACTTTTAACATATTATAGTTTGCTTAGAACCATTGCTTAGAACTATTTTTAAAAATTGAAGTTTAGTTGATTTAGTGTTTCAAGTATATAGCAAAGGGATTTGTTTATACATATATATTTCTCCTTTTTCATTATAGGTTATTGTAAGATTGAATACCATTCCTTGTGACATCAAATTGGGAAAGGAGTACATCAAGGCTGTATATTTTTACCCTGCTTATTTAACTTATATGCAGAGTACATCAAGCAAAATGCTGGACTGGATGAAGCACAACCTGGAATCAAGATTGCCGGGAGAAATATCAATAACCTCAGATATGCAGATGACACCACCCTTATGGCAGAAAGTGAAGAAGAACTAAAGAACCTCGTCATGAAAGTGAAAGAGGAGAGTGAAAAAGTTGACTTAAAACTTATCATTCAGAAAACTAAGATCATGGCATCTGGTCCCATCACTCCATGGCAAAGAGATGGGGAAACAGTGGAAACAGTGACAGACTTTATTTTGGGGGCCTCCAAAATCACTGCAGATGGTGACTGCAGCCATGAAATTAAAAGACGCTTGATCCTTGAAAGAAAAGTTATGACCAACCTAGATAGCATATTGAAAAGCAGAGACATTACTTTGCCAACAAAGGTCTGTCTAGTCAAGGCTATGGTTTTTCCAGTGGTCATGTATGGATATGAGAGTTGGACTATAAAAAAAGCTGAGCACTGAAGAATTGATACTTTTGAACTGTGGTGTTGGAGAAGACTCTTGAGAGTCCCTTGGACTGCAAGGAGATCCAACCAGTCCATTCTAAAGGAGATCAGTCCTGAATATTCACTGGAAGGACTGATGCTGAAGCTGAAAGTCCAATGCTTTGGCCAGCTAATAGGAAGAACTGACTCATTTGAAAAGACCCTGATGCTGGAGAAGATTGAAGGCAGGAGGAGAAGGGGACAACAGAGGATGAGATGGTTGGGTGGCATCACCGACTCAGTGGGCATGAGTTTGAGTAAACTCCGGGAGTTGATGATGGACAGGGAGGCCTGGTGTGCTGCAGTCCATGGGGTTGCAAAGAGTCAGATGTGACTGATCAACTGAACTGAACTTTTGCTATATAGCAAAGTGATTCAGTTATACATATATACATTCTTTTTAAATATTCCTTTCCATTATTGTTTATCATACGAATTGAATATAGTTCCCTGTGCAATAGAGTAGGGCCTTGTTGTTTAAACATTCTATACTTAATACCTTACATCTGCTAACCTGAAACTCCCACTTTACCCCTCTCTAACCCCCTCCTCCATGGCAACCATACATCTGTTTTCTATGTCTGTGAGTCTGTTTGTTTTGTAGATAGGTTCATTTATGCCATATTTTAGGTTCCACATATAAGTGACATCATATAGTATTTGTGTTTCTGACTTAGTTTACTTAGTTTGATAATCACTAGTTCCATTTCAGTTCAGTTCAGTCACTCAGTTGTGTCCGACTCTTTGCGACCTCATGAACCACAGTACGCCAGGCTTCCCTGTCCATCACCAACTCCCGGAGTCCACCCAAACCCATGTCCATTATGTCGGTGATGCCATCGAGCCATCTCATCCTCTGTTGTCCCCTTCTCCTCCTGCCCTCAATCTTTCCCAGCATCAGGGTCTTTTCAAATGAGTCAGCTCTCCACATCAGGTGGCCAAAGTATTGGAGTTTCAGCTTCAGCATCAGTCCTTCTAATGAACACCCAGGACTGATCTCCTTTAGAATGGACTGGTTGGATCTCCTTGCAGTCCAAGGGACTCTCAAGAGTCTTCTCCAACACCACAGTTCAAAAGCGTCAATTCTTCGGTGCTCAGCTTTCTTTACAGTCCAACTCTCACATCCACACATGACTACTGGATACAGTTATGTAAAGTTTAAAAATAAAATAAAATTAAAAAAAAATTAAAAAAAATTAAAAAAAAATAAAAATAATTTTCTATTTAAAAAAAAAAAAAAAAAGAAAAACCATAGCCTTGACTAGACAGACCTCTGTTGGCAAAGGAATGTCTCTGCTTTTTAATATGCTGTCTAGGTTGGTCATAACTTTCCTTCTAAGGAGTAGGCGTCTTTTAATTTCATGGCTGCAATCACCATCCACAGTGATTTTGGAGCTCAGAAAAATAAAGTCAGCCACTGTTTCCCCATCTATTTCCCGTGAAGTGATGGGACCAGATGCCATGATCTTAGTTTTCTGAATGTTAAGCTTTAAGCCAACTTTTTCACTCTCCTCTTTCACTTTCATCAAGAGGCTTTTGTGTTCCTCTTCACTTTCTGCCATAAGGGTGGTGTCATCTGCATATCTGAGGTTATTGATATTTCTCCCGGCAATCTTGATACCAGCTTGTGCTTCTTCCAGCCCAGCGTTTCTCATGATGTACTCTGCATAGAACTTAAATAAGCAGGGTGACAATGTACAGCCTTGACGAACTCCTTTTCCTATTTGGAACCAGTCTGTTGTTCCCTGTCCAGTTCTAACTGTTGCTTCCTGACCTGCATACAGGTTTCTCAAGAGGCAGGTCAGGTGGCCTGGTATTCCCATCTCTTTCAGAATTTTCCACAGTTTATTGCGATCCACACTAGTTCCATTTACGTTGCTGCAAATGACTGAGTAATATTCCATTATATGTATGGACCACATCTTGATCCATCCATCTGTTGATGGACATTTAGGTTTCTCTATGTCTTAGCTGTTGTAAATGGTGCTGCAATGAACAATGGAGTGCTTGTATCTTTTTGACTTATAGCTCTGTATGGACATATGCCCAGGAGGTGGATTGCTGGATCATATGGTAATTCTATATTTAGTTTTCTGAGGAACCGCCATACCGTTTTCTATGGTGCCTGCACCAACTTACATTCCCACCAACAGTGTAGGAGGGTTCTCTCTTCTCCACACCCTCTCCAGGCCATTCTGACCAGTGTGAGATGGTACCTCATTGTAGTTTTGATTTGCATTTCTCTAATAATTAGTGATGTTGAGCATCTATTCTTGTGCCTATTTGCCATCTGTATTTCTTCTTTGGAGAAATGTCTATTTAGGTCTTCTGCTCATTTTTTCATTGGACTTTTTGTTGTTGTCAAGTTGTATGAGCTATTTGTATATTTTGGAAATTAAGCCCTTGTCAGCTGCATCGTTTGCAAATATTTTCTCCCATTCTGCAGGTTGTCTTTTCATTTTGTTGATGATTTCCTTTGCTGTGCAAAAGCGTGTAAATTAGGCCCCATTTGTTTGTTTTGTTCTAATTTCTATTGCCTTGGGAGACTGACCTAAGAAAACATTGGTATGATTTATGTCAGATAATGTTTTGCCTACGTTCTCTTCTAAGAGTTTTATGGTATTATGTCTTATGTTTAAGTCCCTAAGCCATTTTGAGTTTATCTTTGTGTGGGTGAGAGGGTGTATTCTAACTTCATTGATTTACATGTGACTAAGCAACCATTTTTTATTGACGGTTGAAAACTACTTTAAACCTGTTTAAATTATTATTCATATAATAAGCTATGCATGCATGCTAAGCCACTTCAGTTGTGTCCAACTCTTTGTGATCCTTCAGACCATAGTCCCCCTGGCTCCTCTGTCCATGGGATTCTCCAGGCAAGAATACTGGAGTGGATTGCCATGTCCTCCTCCAGGGGATCTTCCAACCCAGGGATGGAACCTGATTCGTATGTCTCTTGCATTGACAGGAGGGTTCTTAACCACTAGCAATACCTGGGAAGTTGAGTCTTCCAAGTCAAGGTCAAGCATTTAGTTGGAAGCAGGTAGTTAGCATATTGACTGAGGCCATTTCACTCGATAGCTAACGCTTCATTTCTGTCAAATAGGCAGTTTTACTTAATGATTTCCTGTCACAGCAGCCAAGTGAAACCTATCTTTAATGAGGAATTTTTTGAAGCACCTAGGAATTCTTAAAGCTTCCATAAAATACATTTGCTTTTTAGATTATTAGGGTATCTCGGCAGTGCCATGCTTGAGTTCTTGTGAAGAATTTTACAGAAGAAATAAAAGCCTACACAGTAGTGGAAGACAAAAGAATTTCTCTCAAGTAGAGAATAGACAAAGCATTTGTAACCAGGTTTGCTGCAATTACTCAAGGTGCTGGATTAGTCCCAAACCTATCTTACACCCTCACTTAATGAAAACACCTTATCAAGAACCAGGGTGTCGGAAGGAAATGCTGAATGTGCTAGCATGGGAAACGGCAGTCTGACATTATGACTGACTGACTATCCTCAGGGGAGAATTTATTATTTTCTTTGTGTACTACACAACATTTCACACATGAAAATGTCCCAGAAGTGGTCCATTCAGCTAATTTTTATTGAGTTCTCATCTGCACTAAAACACAGCAGAGCCAAGGCTGGCAGATTAAATTGCTTTGCAATTTAACCCAAAGATTTACTTAACACTAAGAGAAGGTTTTATTTAAAAGCAGTTAAAACTCAGTGTTCCTTTATTTCACCAGAGCCTGGACATCTGCCTCCAAGACATTCTTTTTCCCTTAAAGTCAATAAAGGTTTGTTTTTCAAGCTTCACAGCACAGGATGTGCTATCGATTATGGGAAGGCAACAGCGGAAGGTAGAACCCAAAAGAAAAATGAAAATGGCAAAGCTCACTGGAGATGAAATAACTGTACAAAGAAGAAATAAGACACAAAACACTACTTCTGCCTTTTGTGATATTGATACTCAAGATTCTCCCAAGAGTTCTCAGCAGCAGCCTGTGTCTGTAGGTCCTAGCGGAGTACCAAGGGAGCAGCTGGATGTTTAGAGTTGGTGTGTCAGCTCTGTCACTGCCTGTCATCATTATTACCGCACGATCCTGAACGACAGTCATTGTGTGATCTCAAGGGACAGCCGCCAATTCTACTGGCTTCCTTTCCTCCTTTCATCCTACTGCTGAATTCACTAGCACCCCTACCAAAGAATGAATTTAAAGAAGCAAAAATGCAAAGGAAGCAGCGCCTTGTCAGAACACTTATAACTCGCCAGAGTTAGAGAAAAATGAAATTAGCAGGTAAAAGGGTGTGTGGGTGCAGAAGTCTGGCCACTGACAATTTCAAGTGTCCTCTGCCATTGGCATAGAGAGCGAAAAGCTGATCCTGGCAGCACATGATGGTTTTCATCTGGGAACTCGCTTCAGGAAGAGGCAATATACTCCTACACAGATGTGCAACAGCTATTTTTACTCTTGAGTATCCGCCAATAGGAACATTTGGTGACAATCAAAACAGAATCTCTCCCGAGGGCTTACTCTGATGGGAGTCTTCTCCAACTGTATGGGACTTAGGCTCAATGATGCCAGAGCAGTTTTTATCCATTGATCAATCAGCCACACCAGACTCTATGCAGAGAAAAGCTAATTAGTGCTTGGGGAGGCTGAACCAATATCTTTCACCCAGTTAGGGTACCTTGAGTTTGGTCATGTTTTTAGAAACATGAGAAGCAAATCAATCATGAGGACTATTTCTCAAATGCCAAATCCCAATCCCTGAGAAGTGTGATGAGAGGTAGAAATTCCTTTGTATGTTAATTTAATTACACATATAATTTGAAGTCCGGTGTTAAAGACAGTACATGCTATGTCCCAGGGGCTACAAGCTGCTGGAAACACAGGAGGTTCAGTCCCCTTCCTTTCCCCAAATGCTGGTCTCTTCAGGATCCTATGAAACAGTTATTGTGTAAAATCACTTGCTACTATAATCAGAAATAGATGCAACAGATAAATGTTGGACTTTGGAAGAAGAAATTGGAAGCAGGTCAGAGGAAAAGAGGGAGAGAGGAAAGAAGTGGCCCTGGACCAGTTTATAGATGGTAGTGATTAAAGATACTGTAAGAATACATCTCAGTGCAGAGCTGACCCCAGAAAAACCCAAGGGAGTGTGTAAGTTAGAGGAGGCAGGATGTAAGTTCTGCTTTTTCCTCCTGTATCTTTAGCTCAGCAAGCCTGGGGACAGCATTGCAGCCAGGTAGTAAATTTTTATGAGACCCTCTAGTAAATGCACATAACTTTAACATGTTGTGTGGTTACTCAGGCAGGGTAGGAGCGCAGCAGGCCTGAAACCATTGTAAATCCACTTAACTAGTGTCTGTGAATGTCCCTTTGTATCTCCATGTGGCATCCCCAAGAGTGTGGGATCTCAAAATGAGACTCAACAATAAGACTTTGTCACCAAGAAACACTGATTTTTCCTCTGTCAGGTGGTAGCATCCCCTTCTATTCCATTTCCCACCTAAATGTTTACATTTACCCTCCTGTCAGTAATGCCTAACGTGGCTCCCGTTCATAAGAAACCCTATTCTCAGGATACTTCCTTACTGCTGTTTAGCTAGAGGCTCAGACTAAGGAAACTCTCATCCATTTTCTTGGTTACTTTCCTGACAATACTGAGGGGAATAAAATAGGACAGCTGGACATTTACAGGAAGAATCAGAACAAAGTATCACATAATGGAGCATTTTCATTTTTTTTTAAGATATTAAAAGAGTCAGGCTGAGTACTTCAAATTATTCTAACTGTAAAGAACTTCATTCTTTGCCCTTAAATATATTCATTACATTTAAAAGAGTATAGTGGTTAAATTTTTTTTTTCATGAGGATTAACAAAGTAGGTTCTCTAGGGCAAAATCAATTTCCTGCTTTTCCGCAGTAAAAGTAACCAATTACATGTTTTAAGCACACTGATTATCCATGACTGACCTTTTCCTTTTTTTTTTTAATAACAAAAGCATTAGATGTTCTCTATGGGAAAAATATAAAAATTCAACTAAACAAAAAGGAAGATAACAAAGCAATCAAACGTTCAGAAATATGTGTTAACATAATAGCTAAATCAGGATATATCTTTCTAGATCTCTTCTTGTGTACCTATACACACCACTTTCAGTTTAACAAGGAACTTCCCTGATGGTCCAGTAGTTAGGAATCTGCCTGCCAGTGCAGGGGACACAGGTTTGATCCCTGGTTCAGGAAGATCCCACATGCTACAAAACAACTAAGCCCTTACCACAAGAGAAGCCACCTCAATGAGAAGCCTACACACCACACTGAAGGGTAACTCCCATTCTCTGCAGCTAGACAAAAGCCCACATGCAGCAATGAAGACCCAGGACTGCCAAAAATAATTTTTTAAAAATTTTTGCAAAAAATGGGATCATACTTTATATACCATATGGTAATCTGTTTTTTCAATAAATCATGGCCACTTTTCCATCCATATCCTTTGGATTTTGAATAAAACATTACCTAGTTTCAATCTTCTTTAAAATCATGCCAAAACATACCTGGAATTTTTCACCTTTGTGCATCTGGGTTGATCTAAATTCAGGAGAATCTATAAAGGCACAGGGGTAAATGTTATGCAGAAAATGTCCTCGATAGGAAACCTTCATTCTGATAACAGAAATTAGTGTTAATAAATGCATAATAATTCACACATAACATGACAAGCCTTAAAATCTCCATAATCTTATGGGTTTTTTTATTTTGTAAAAACTTAAAGACCCCACAGGAGACTGACTTAATTAAAAAGCACTTCCCGGGGCACACATATTAGTTTCAAAATGAGTTTCACTAACCACAAGGGGAAAAAAGTGTCCATATTGAAGCAGACATGTCTAATTTCATCAGTGTCTAGCTGCTGCTGCTGCTGCTGCTAAGTCACTTCAGTCGTGTCTGACTCTATGCAACCCCATAGACGGCAGCCCACCAGGCTCCCCTGTCCCTGGGATTCTCCAGGCAAGAACACTGGAGTGGGTTGTCATTTCCTTCTCCAATGCATGAAAGTGAAAAATGAAAGTGAAGTCACTCAGTCGTGTCCAACTCTTCGTGACCCCATAGACCGCAAGCCCACCAGGCTCCTCCGTCCATGGGATTTTCCAGGCAAGAGTACTGGAGTGGGGTGCCATTGCCTTCTCCGAGTGTCTAGCTGGAATGACCACATAATTCATTATTCAAACTGGTATACTTCTGAGAGAGAACAGACAATGCTGTCTCCCTAGGAGACTGATATTCCTAGAAGTTGCATTTTTGTGATATTCAAAAAAATAAGCAAGTCACCTCTAAAACACGCATAAGCTTCTTAAATTTTAATACCCAATTTAAACCTATTCCAGTTCTGCCTCATTAAACTTACTAAAAAGGTGAAAATTATTCACAAGTAAAAATCCTGATAGCAACATGATTCACTGAGATAAATCCTGCGTAACTTTACCACGTTACTCTCTAACATTCTATAATGCAGTCGTCCAGTTGAAAATTTACCTCCATGACCGCTTACTCCATTAGTTGACAACATTCCCTTTCTTTCATTTCCTACCTGGAGGCCAGAAGATTCCAGGCAAACAAGGCATTTTGATTTCCATAGAGCACTTACTTTCCTTTCAGGAGAATACTTAGACGGTCGTCAACTGAGGTTAGCTCCTCTACAGCATAGCTTTCGCCCTTTTTCAACGTTTGGATCATGCAAAACTGTCCAGTTAATCTTCTGAACAAATCTGGAGACACACGGAGGGGTTCAAACAATCGCCGGTAGATGCTTTTGAGTTCCTTTTCGATCTTTACCTGAAAGGAAGCAGTGACCGAACGCCACATCTAATGCAGCAACCCCGAAACATCAGCTGCTGTGGTCTAAGTAGAGTTTTCAGAATAAATGGATCTGCAATACATGCCATCACCCTTCTATATTTTGGTCAGTGGAATCTGACACCAAGAGTAAGTGGTGATGTAAGTTTAGATGCTAAAAGGGCACTTTTGCAATTAAGCTGAACTCTGACGGCATATGGTGAAGATCTGCACCGCTGATTACATCTCTTTCTACGCACTGTCAAGCAACCGTGGAGGTTCTGATTGTTGTCACAGGATTCACCTTGCCCATCTTAGCATTTTCTATAAATAACATATTAATAAAAGCTTTTCATTTTAGAACATTTCTATTTCACAGAAGGAAGTTACACTAACTCTGAAATATTACAGCAAGGAAATAAGTACATAAATTAGGAATCAACTTGGAAATACATTTACGAAGATTGATGCATTGAATGTTTTACTTATGTGCAATTATTATCTAGTGAGTTAATACAGGAAATCAAATATCCTTAGCTGTAATTACTACTTCTCATGTATTTATTCCAAAGCACAGTGAAGAATGTAAAATTCAAATGGCTCAGTCGCCTCTGTTGTCAGACTATCCAAGGCCCAAGTCAAGCCTATCCGTGTGCCCAGCATTAGTCTGGGAAATCTGTACTGCATGCAAATGAACTTTGATGTTCAAGTGATCATCCATCTCAATGAAATCTGTGGCAGCTATGCCATGAAGCTACAGACCCAGGAGATCAGGGCTGCTCAGATGTCACTTGCAGCCTTTCTGACACTCTCACTTTCCTGCTGTTTCATTTTAATGAAGAATTAGCATTTATATTTTTCAAAAAGATAGGCTTATAGCCTGAGAAGAAACAAAAGCACAGATACTGAGTGATTTACTTCCTTGGCGGCACTATCACATCAATGACTACTGAATCTTACGTTCAGAACGTGGGATTCTAGTAAATTCTGTTATTGAGAAGCTGAAATCCTTATTATTACTATCATCTACCTTCTCCACTCTAGAGCTTTCGTAATGAGTGTTTAATTCATAGATGTCTCACTTTCAGCATGCACACTAGCCAGTGTGGCGTGATAAACATATGAACTGAAAAACTGACTTAAATTCATAATCAGCTCATCCTGCCAGCTTTAGCTCAAGCCCCAGTTCTTCCATGAAGCCCTCTAAATTCCTCTCTTTGAAAGCATTCACTTATCAAAGGTTTCCTTGAGCACCAGTTACGTGCCAGCCATGGTTGGCCAGAACAGGAAACACAACAGTAAGTGTGGTAGATGATCCTATTGTTTGCAGCTCCTGGCTGCTTCCACCCCTGAAAGAGGATCATATATCCTCTTACCCCATCCTACTCCACATCATTAGGCTTGGTCATGTCAGTTGCTCTGGCAAGCGGAATTGATATATGCTCCTTCTGAGCAGAAGTTTTTAGAAACAATAAGTGTTTCTTTTGTTCTATTTTTCTCTCTGCCGTGACAATGCATGTCCAAATAGAACCTGCTGCTTCAGCAGAGGCCCTGAAATGAAGAAGACACGTGGAATAGAATTACAGCTGTACACAGCTGCCACAGTCCATATATTAGGTGAGTGAAGAAAAAAGGTGTTGCTGTTATATGGCACTGAGACTTTCAGACTGTTACACAGCATAACGTAGTGAAAACTGACTAATACAGTAAGCAAAACAGTGGGTTACAATGTTTGAGGAGGTCACAATCTAGTGGAATGTCTATGACACATATCAAACTGTATCAGGGAAATTGTCACTTCCTAAGAATTATCGTTTCTAACACTTTTCTATGTGCATGTCTGGCCTTGAACATAAGATTAGAGCAAGCATGTTGTCTTTTGCTCTACTGAATATTTGCATGTGCTTTGACAGTCACCAGTCAACAAACAGCTATGCAGTGATTGCTAGAGGCCATGCTATTTTCCTTTTTTGTTAGCATCAGTTTGTTCTTGGTATAACCAAGGAAACACAGCAAGATAAATTGGAGTGGAAAAGAAAAAGTTAGATATTACTGTTTTCATTACAACTCACTGAAAATGGTGATTTCCTTAAATGAGTATTTTGGACATAGGAAAAAAAAAAGCTATTACACTTAAAAACTAGCATAAAACATAACATGAGCTATTTGTAAATCATTAGTGTGTTCTAAAAGTTGTCTATGAGCACTTAATTTTATAACTAGGCAAAGATATTATCAAATGACATTTGAACATCAATAGGAAGAAGAAATAATGAACTTATGACTAAGAAGAAAGAATACTGTCATGTTCTTTCATGTCTAAATTGCCCTAATGATTAAAAATGTTTTAAAAACTTGCTTTGGAACAAATTTCATGCTATTCAAATATTTCATTTTCAGGCATATATACACAAAAAGTCTCATCTTCAGAAAAATGATATTAAAGGGCCTAAAGATATTAGATGCTCATTCTCAAATATGAAAAAAGTACTTGATTAGCTTTAAAATCTCTTACTTATCAATTAATTGTTAGTAATTACCGGTCTTTTCTTGTACAAAAGATATGAAAGATGCAGAATGTTGATCCCCAGGAACACTGAGTTCCAGATCATGATATCCAAGGCACATCGGTAGAGAGTGGCCCAGACGACATAAAGGGCACATCCTGTGAACCACGAAGTGGGCATGTTAGATGTCTTGTAGCTTAATAAGCTTGTCTTCTAGCTTCAGCATGTAGCTTAATACATTTGTCATCCTCTGTATATGAAATAAACCAAACACACCTTGGAAATACCTGTCAAATATCACTTTGTCACATTTTGGTTTTTGTTTGATTACCAAACCAAACCACATGTTGTTGCAGAAAATTTGTAAAGTATAAAAATCATCGTTAAAAGGAGAACAGGACCTCATAATTCTGCTACTTAAAAGATAGCCACTGTTGATAGTTAATACGGGCTCATAGTTTTTCTGTATTTTTAACTGATGGGAAACCTAATGAATCTACAATTTAAAACTTACTTTTTTATTTATTGCAGTGATTTTCTCATTTCATTAAAGCACTTCATATCACTTCATGGGAAATAGATGGGGAAACAGTGGAAACTGTGTCAGACTTTATTTTTTGGGGCTCCAAAATCACTGCAGATGGTGATTGCAGTCATGAAATTAAAAGACACTTACTCCTTGGAAGGAAAGTTATGACCAAGCTGCTGCTAAGTCGCTTCAGTCGTGTCCGACTCTTTGCGACCCTGTGGACTGTAGCCCACCAGGCTCCTCCGTTCATTGGATTTTCCAGGCAAGAATACTTGAGTGGGTTGCCATAGCAAGTACTGAAGTCATGTAAAATCTTATTACTTAAAGGAGACAGGGTAACATGATGGAAGGACTGACTGGGAAACTGGAGGACCTGAATTATAGTCCTGGTTTGGCTAGTGTTCTCTGGTCTTAACCTTGGATGATTGATTTGATTTCTCCAAGGCCTCACTTGCTCTGTTTCTACAGTGATGGACTAGGTGATCTCCCTTGGTCTGTTCCACCTCCAAAGTTCTGTCTTAAAAGTCATAATTAGCTTTTGCTTTTTTATACAGTGTGGTTTTATTTCTTCCCTCAATACTCTGTTCCTCCTGCTATAATCCCTACCTGACCCAGAGGTAACAGCCACAGAACCCTACCTTCCAGCCATCCTTCCAGCATTTTCTTTGACCCTTCCTTGTCATTATCATATATTTCAGGCACAGTGAGCTACTTTTCATCCTCCCTCAATGTGCTGGATCTCCGCCTCCTGTCCTTTTACCTGGATACCACACATACTCACACTCAAAGTAATCCTTTGAGTGTGAGATGAGGAACCCTTCATCTTCCCAAAGCCAGCTCCACTGCCGTCTCTGCAGTGTATCCTGGTCTGCTTTCCCGCTGAGCCCATCACCCTGTTCGTTTCTCCCTGGCACTGCAACGCCCACCTGCATCACAGCATCTGATGTGTCCTATGTGACTGCCCACCTGTTTCTCTCTGGCCCCCCAAAGAGTGTCTTTCTCAAGGATGCAGACTTCATTGTTCACTTTCTGTCTGACATTTTACACATGCTCAAAAATGCATCTGAATAAATGAATCACCAGGGACATAATCACATAGAGAGTAACTTGTCCAGAATCACTGGCTAAAATGGTAAATTCGTCTGTTTTAGTATTTTGATATGGATTAATTTAACTTGCTTCATCAGGGTTCACAGAGTATCTCCCTAAAATTTTATTTGAACTATTGTGTCTGGGCAACTATTTTTGTTCCCAGGGTTGCTTTACTGCTCCCAGCAAGTAAACGACTATTCAAATAATGATAGTTAAAACTATAGAGTATTTACTATATGCCAGGCACTATTGTAAGTCAAATATCACATATACACACACACTCATAAACACTCACCTTATTCTCAAACCCCAGGAGGTGGTATTATTTTTACCCTTATTTGGCACCTGGGGAAACTGAGCTATAGAAAGGTTATTGCCCCAGTTCAAAACAGTTGGCAAGTGCTGGAACCAGTATTGTAATAACACAGTCTGGCTCCAAAGTTTGCAGTATTACACACAAATGGATTTCTGATGTCTGGAAAATCTAAACAACATATGAACATGTTGTTAGCTTTATCTAAAGTACAAAAGGGCGAAGGCCTATGTTCTAACTTACTCGATGTACTGCTAATTTGCCAATGAAGGCTCACAGTTTTGGTATGCTATAGACCCTCTCCAATACAAAGCCCATCGGATGCAAGTTATAGAAAAATTTTATATAACATCAGTTAAGTATCTTACCTACAGCTAACAGCCCCCTAAGAAGTATCATATGAAGGTGAAGTGTAGTTGGAATAACCAATCCAACTGCGAAAAAAATATTTGCCACATGAAAAACTAGATGATGTATCTCTCTCCAGTTTTCACAAGTGGTCTCATTGGAAGGCACAGGTAGGATTCTTTCTAACTCAGGTGTAAAACCTATTGCAGTTGCTTCTGCCAGTGGGCTGGACTCCGTATAATTCATCTTGAAAATTCCTGTAAAAATGAAAAAACGAAAGGACAGTCAAAAAATGACAGCTGTATCTTATCACCCACCCCTATGGGTATTATACCAAAATTATTTCTGTGAACTAGATGTTGGTAAATAGACTTGTCTGGTGCTTATGAATTAGACAGACCTAGGTTCAAGTTCCCACTCTGTCACATATTAAATGTATCCATTTTCTTATCTGTTAATGATGATAATACTTCACTGACTTTATGATGAAATACATAAAATACTTAGGATAGTGCATAACTATTCCCTGATGTATATACCTATACATATCTACATTTATCTATTAATATGTTTGTATCTAAACATACTTGGTGGGGTAGAGAGGAAGGAGGGATTTAACTAGCCTATAAACAATCACCAATATTCATAAACCACAGCAATTTAAAAGTTATTTAATATAGTTTTCTATTATGCTGCCATTAGAGACACTGAATCCAAACACAGGAAAAATGACTAGAAAATGGGTTTTCTGAATACTTTGAAAAATTAACAACTTGTTATTTACTATTTGAAGGGTTAGGATGTTTTGTTGTTGATTAGTCACTAAGTCGTGTCTGACTCTTTGTAACCCCATGGACTGCAGCCTGTCAGGCTCCTATGCCCATGTAATTTTCCAGGCAAGAAAATGGGAGTAGCATGATATTTCCTACTCCAGGGGATGTTCCCGACCTAGGGATCAAACCTGCATTTTTTGCATCTCCTGCATTGGCAGGTGAATTTTTTACCACTAATGCCGTTGTTAATCACTATACCATATATACGTATGTACTGCATTATCATATTGTTGTTCAGTCACTAAGTCATGTCTAACTCTTTATGACCCCTTGAACTGTAGCACTCCAGTCTCCTCTGTTCTCCACTGTCTTCTGCTGGGTTTGCTCAAATTCACGTCCATTGAGTTGGTGATGCTGTCTAACCAGTTCATCCTCTTCCACCCCCTTCTCCTTTTGCCTTCAATCTTTCCCAGCATCAGGGTCTTTTCCAGTGAGTCAGCACTTCCCATCAGGTGGCCAAAGTATTGGAGCTTCAGCTTCAGTATCAGTCCTTACAATGAATATTCAGGGTTGATTTCCTTTAAGATTGACTGCTTTGATCTCCTTGCAGACCAAGAGACTCTCAAGAGTCTTCTCCAGCATAATTCAATATCATCAATTCTTTGGTGCTCAGCCTTCTTCATGGACCAACTCTCACATCCATACATGACTACTGGAAAAACCATAGCTTTGACTAGACAGACCTTTGTCTGTAATGTGATGTCTCTGTTTTTTAATACACTAAGTTTGTCATAGCTTTCTTTCCAAGGAGCAAGCGTCTTTTAATTTCATGGCTGCAGTCACCATCTGCAGTGATTTTGGAGCCCAAGAAAATAAGATCTATCACTGCTTCCACTTTTCCCCCCTCTATTTGCCATGAAGTTATGGAACCAGATGCCATGATGTTTGTTCTTTGAATGTTGAATTTTAAGCCTGCATTTTCACTCTTCTCTTTCACCCTCATCATGAGGCTCTTCAGTTCCTCTATATTTTCTGCCATTAGAGCATATCATCTGTAGATGGTGATATTTCTGAGGTTGTTGATATTTCTCCTGGAAATCTTAATTCCAGCTTGTGATTCATCCAGCCTGGCGTTTCATATGATGTACTTTGCATATAAGTTAAATAAGCAGGGTGACAATATACAGCCTTGATGTACTTCTTTCCCAAATTTGAACCATGTCTGGTTCTAACTGTTGCTTCTTCAGCTGCACAGGTTTCTCAGGAGACAGGGAAGGTGGTCTGGTATTCCCATCTTTTGAAGAATTTTCCAGTTTGTTGTCATCCATACAGTCAAAGGCTTTAGCATAGTCAATGAAACAAAAGTAGATGCTTTTCTGGAACTCACTTACTTTCTCCATGATTCCAGTGAATGTTGGTAATTTGATCTCTGGTTCCTCTGCCTCTTTGAAACCCAGTTTGTATATCTAGAAGTTCTTGGTTCACATACTGCTGAAGCCTAGCTTGAAGAATTTTGAGTATAACCTTGTGAACATGTGAAATAAATGCAACTGTACAATAGTTTGAACATTCTTTGCTGTGCTGTGCTTAGTCACTCAGCCATGTCCGACTCTTTGCAACCCCATGGACTGTAGCCCACCAGGCTCCTCTGTGCATGGGGATTCTCCAAGCAAGAATACCAAAATTAGTTACCATGCCCTCCTCCACAGGTTATTCTCAACCCAGGGATCGAACCCAGGTTTCCTGCACTGCAGGTGGATTCTTTACTGTCTGAGCCACAAGGGAAGCCCAAACATTCTTTGGCATTGCCCTTCTTTGGGTTTGGAATGAAAATTGACCTTTACCTGTCCTGTGGCCACTGCTGAGTTTTGAAAAATTGCTGAAATATTGAGTAGAGCACTTGAACAGCACTATCTTTTAGGATCTTAAATAACTCAGCTGAAATTCTGTCACCTCCACTAGCTTTGTTTGTAGTAATGCTTTGTATAGAGTTGATGTCACATTCCAGGATGTCTGGCTTTAGGTGAGTGACCACACTATTGTGGTTATCCAGGTCATTAAGACCTTTTTCTGTAATGTTCTTCTGTGTATTCTTGCCACCTCTTTTGAATCTCTTCAGCTTCTGTTAGGTCCTTACCATTTCAGTCCTTTATTGTGCCCACCATTGCATGAAAGCTGGAATCAAGATTGCCGGGAGAAATATCAATAAATTCAGTTACGCAAATGAAACGACCCTTATGGCAGAAAGTGAAAGGCAGTAAAAAGCCTCTTGATGAAAGTAAAGAGAGAGTGAGAAAGCTGGCTTAAAACTCAACATTCAGAAAACTAAGATCATGGCATCCAGTTCCATCACTCCATGGCAAATAGATGGAGAAACAATGGAAACAGTGATAGACTTCATTTTCTTGGGCTCCAAAATCACTGCAGATGGGACTGCAGCCATGATATCAAAAGACTCTTGCTCCTTGAAAGAAAAGCTATGACCAACCTAGACAGTATATTAAAAAAAAGAGTCATTACTTTACCAACAAAGATCCATCTAGTCAAAGCTATGGTTTTTCCAGTAGTCATGTATGGATGTGAGAGTTGGACCATAAAGAAAACTTAGTGCTGAAGAATTGGTGCTTTTGAACTGTGGTGTTGGAGGAGACTCTTGAGAGTCCCCTGGACTGCAAGGAGATCAAACCAGTCGGTCCTAAAGGAAATTCATTTCAGTATCCAACTTTTTGCAACCCCATGAACCTCAGCACACCAGGCCTCCCTGTCTATCACCAACTCCCAGAGTCCACCCAAACCCATGTCCATTGAGTTGGTGATGCCATCTAACAATCTCATCCTCTGTCATCCCCTTCTCCTCCTGCCCTCAATCTTGCCCAGCATAAGGGTCTTTTCAAATGAGTCAACTCTTCACATGATGTGGCCAAAGTATTGGAGTTTCAGCTTCAGCATCAGTCCTTCCAATGAATATTCAGGACTGATTTCCTTTAGGATGGACTGGTCGGATTTCCTTGCAGTCCAAGGGACTCTCAAGAGTCCTCTCCAACACCACAGTTCAAAAGCATCAATTCTTCAGCGCTCAGCTTTCTTTACAGTCCAACTCTCACATCCACACATGACTACTGGAAAAACCATAGCCTTGACTAGATGGACCTTTGTTGACAAAGTAATGTTTCTGCATGCTGTCTAGGTTGGTCATAACTTTCCTTCCAAGGAATAAGTGTCTTTTAATTTCATGGTTGCAATCACCATCTGCAGTGATTTTGGAACCCCCCAAAATAAAGTCTGACACTATTTCCACTGTTTCCCCATCTATTTTCCATGAAATGATGGGACCGGATGCCATGATCTTCATTTTCTGAATGTTGAGCTTTAAGCCAACTTTTTCACTCTCCTCTTTCACTTTCATGAAGAGGCCCTTTAGTTCTTCTTCACTTTCTGCCATAAGGGTGGTGTCATCTGCATATCTGAGGTTATTGATATTTCTCCTGGCAATCTTAATTCCAGCTTGTGCTTCCTCCAGCCCAGCATTTCTCATGATGTACTCTGCATATAAGTTAAATAAGCAGGGTGGCAATATACAGCCTTGACGTACTCCTTTTCCTATTTGGAACCAGTCTGTTGTTCCATGTCCTGAATATTTATTGGAAGGACTGATGCAGAAGCTGAAGCTCCAATACTTTGGCCACCTGATGCGAAGAACTGACTCACTGGAAACGACCCTAATGCTGGGAAAAATTGAAGGCAGAAGGAGAAGGGGACGAGAGATGATGAGATGGTTGGATGGCATAACTGACTTGATGGACATGAGTTTGAGCAAGCTCCAGGAATTGGTGATGGACAGGGAAGCCTGGAGAGCTGCAGTCCATGGGGTTGCAAAGAGTTGGACATGACTGAGTGACTGAACTGAACTTGCATGAAATGTTCCCTTAATATTTCCAATTTTCTTGAAGAGATCTCTAGTCTTTCTTATTCTGTTTTCCTCTATTTCTCTGCATTGTTCATTTAAGAAGGCTTTTTTTTTTTTTTTTTTATCTTGCTTTGCTATTCTCTGGAACTTTGCATTCAGTTGGGTATATCTTTCCCTTTCTCCTTTGCCTTTTGCTCCTCCTCTTTCCTCAGCTGTTTGAAAAGCCTCCTCAGAATACCACTTTGCCATCTTGCAGAATTTCTCTTCCTTTGGGATGGTTTTGGTCCCTGCCTCCTGTACAGTGTTATGAACCTCCATCTATAGCTCTTCAGGCACTCTGTCTACCAGACCTAATCCTTTGAATCTATTTGTCACTTCCACTGTATAATCATAAGGGATTTGATTTAGGTCATATCTGAATGGCCTAGTGGTTTTGCCTACTTTCTTCAACTTAAGCCTGAATTTTGCAATAGGGAGCCCATGATCTGAGCCACAGTCAGCTCCCAGTCTTGTTTTTGCTGAATATATATAGCATCTCCATCCTTGACTGCAAAGAACATAATCAGTTTGATTTTGGTATTGACTATCTGGTGATGTCCAGGTGTAGAGTCCTCTCTTGGGTTGTTGGAAAAGGGTGTTTGCTCTGACTAGCATGTCCTCTTGACAAAACCCTGTTAACTTTTGCCCTGCTTCATTTTGTACTCCAAGGTCAAACTTGCCTGTTATTCCAGATATCTCGACTTCCTACTTTTGCATTCCAATCCCCTATGATGAAAAGGACATCTTTTTTTTGGTGTTTGTTCTAAGCGTTGTAGATCTTCATAGAACCAGTCAACTTTAGTGGCCCTGCACAGCATGGCTAATAGCTTCATTGAGTTACACAAGCACCTTCGCTGTGATAAGGCTGTGCTCCATGAAGAAGACATTAACATATACACACATAATAACTATATTACTATAGTCATTTATATATACAGAGAGAGTTAACATTTACTCCTTTAACCTTCTAATTTAAACATTTACTTTCTTTCCCATAAAAATTCTAGTTAGAAGGATCTCACAAATTGAAAAGTAATAAACTTCCAGGTTCTTTATATGTAGGAGGGGTCATAAGTATGCATTTGACTATTTAATATTAGAATCAGTAGCAAATACATTTCAAAGAAAATACATTTTACACGTTTACATAAACCTTAACACAAAATGGCACTACTTCACGACTATATGATCAGTCTTCTCTGGTACTTTAAAAATTCTGTTATTAATTATACAAATTGGTCCCTGACAAAAACTATGTAGATTTACAGAATAAGTGAATTGTTCTGTTTCAGGGAAAGAATTCCAAATGGAGACCCAAAATATGTTAAACATTTCATTTAAAAATATGAATTTCCTTCCAATAAGTTCACACAATAAGCCATATGTTTCCATTTCTTTCTTTTTCATCATACTGAAGTAAAGGTTTCAGGTGATAGAATGAATTGGTATCAGGTTGGCCATTTTTCAAGGATGTTATTAATACATTAATGTGAAAGAATTCCACATCTCTTAAGATGATAGAAAAACACGCATGCCTAAATTTACAAACAGTAAATAAACAAGTCAAAGATCTCATCTCATAATTCTAAAACGGTTCATACATATAAGAAATAGTTGACTTAGATACTGATTTGCTGAAAAGAAAGAAATCATAGAAATTCAACTACTTTTTAATTGATGTATACTTGATGTACAATATTATATGTTACAAGTGTATGATACAGTGATTCACAATTTTTAAAGGTTATGCTCCATTTATAGTTATCATAAAATACTGGCTATAGTTCTGTGTTGTTGTACAATATATACTTGTAGCTTATTTTATTGTATAATAGCTTGTACCTCTTAATCTCTACTTTCCAAATGTTTGAATCAATAAAAATATAAGCCTATTCAAGGATTTGAATAGGCTTATTCAAGCCCATTTTAGGATGGTGGAATCATTATTTTAATAACTCAATTTATACAAAGTTTATTTTCAAGAACCAAATCAGAATTAATCTCACAATTTTTTCAAGAGGGAGAATGATATTAAATTTCTCTATCACTCATGATGTCAACATCAGCCTATGCATTAGTATCATATAAGCTAAAATTAACTGCCATTTCTACTGCATTTTAGAATGTGTTTTCATTTCCATTGTCCCATTTGTTCCTCAAATTACCATATGTTCCCTACAAGGCAGACTATGTCATATTCATCTAGGTATATCCAAGCCTAGTCTCTGTAGAGAATGCCAGAGGCAGAGGTAAAAGCCATATGTAAGGTATACAAAAATGACAAACACTTTTAGAAACTACCTTTCAGTCTCCCCAAGCCTAGCAGTAAAAGCAGGAGAGTGCCAAGCCTTCCAGAGGTTGAGAGTCAGGTTCTGTACTATGAGCTCCAGGAAAGCCAACCTAAGTAAGAGAAAGTCACTTCTGCTCTTTGGGTGGGTTTCTTCCTGGGAATTGAGACAACTGGACTAGATGGTCATTGAAACCTTTTCAAGTTTTAACAGCCTGTGGCTCTAATAGAGATTTACACAGTCAGTTAATTAATACGTATTCTCTCTCACATCCACGTCAATTAATCCACTGTAATTCAATTTCAGGCTTTTAAAAGTTCTCCAAGTGGAACTAAAAGTACCAATTTATGGTCAAGAAAAATGACAGGAAAACTATGATCTACTAGCCCAAGAACCAAGGACACAGTAACATGGATTTTTAAAAAGTGAATTAATCCTATAACATATTTTGATGTAGTACACCTTATTAAAATACATAGTCTATATACTATATAGTTATTAACACCTTATTAAAATACATAGTCTATATACTATATAGTTAACATATGATTCATTTTACTTGTATGTTTATATGTCTACTATTTATCTATAGGTCTAGTATTTACCTGTGTATACTTTTCTATATGTCTATTTTGAAATGCCAGTGATCTACTGTCAATAAATATTGATAGGATCTTGCCGGTTTCAATTTCTTTTGACGACTACCTAATGGATTCATGTGGCTTACACTGAATTATCCTTATGCAGAGAATGCACGGGTCTAACGGAGAGCGGTTAGACGGGTAAAATGATAAGCATTCACATTAATTCTGACTAAATCAAGAGCAATTTTCTTTCTTGTATTAGTTTCCTTGGAGTCTAATTTCTTAAATTCCCTGTTCTAGTAAAGTTCTGTTGATCTGTTGGTTTTCAAATAGGTGTGTGCAGGGCTCAGTAGCTAGATGGTGAAACTAACCTTAATCCTTTACCAAACTGCAGAAATGTAAAAGGTAACAACAATGAGCAAAAGTTGTGCTCCTAGACTGGCTCAGTTCATTCCATAACCCTAACTGAACCTTTGTTTATTTTCGGAATGGTAAAAGGCATTATGTTACTAAGTCTTTTCACACTTACTCCTGCTTCAAAAGCCAGCAGTTTCTGGGAGTTGTCTGGCCGACAATCGGTTTCCCAAAGCCTCCGAAACGACGGAGAGAGGGCGCGGGTCGATCACCGGTCCCCTATCCATCTGCACTCCCCAGGCGCCCGGTTCACCTCGCTCCTCAAAGAGGAAAGGCCGTATCAACTGTTCTTGGTCCGAAGCTCTCGGGCCCAAGGGGTGTGCAGTGAGCGCCCTGACTCACCTCGCATTCCCAGCGGCAGTCCAGGGCGGGCGACACGGTGCGCCCGGGTGCGCGCTGCCTACTCGTGGGACCCGGAGGCCCTACAGAGGGTGAGGAAGAGCGGTACTGGGTTCGCGGGTGGGGAGCCCTGGGAGCGTTGCGGGGAGTGGAGAGGCTGAGCTCACCCAGGGCTTACGGGCAGCAGACTGCGGGAACGGACACCCGAAGGGGCCGGGGCACCCGAGGACGCTGGCATTGCCAGACTCGAGTGGCAGCAGTTGACATTTGAAGGTTTGTGACCGTGCTGTCCAGACCCCGGGTGAAGGGCGGCTTCCAAGGACAGGGAACCCCACGAGGGCGCGGCCAGAGAGGAGAGGGCGGGGTTCCCAGTGGTCCGGAGCACGGAGATCCCGCAGCCACCGCCCGGGAGGACAAAGTTGCTCCCAGCGGAGCAGGGATCTAACTTTCACTTCCCAATTTAGCCTAGAGAGCGCGAGCCTGCAAATAACCGGGCGCCCTGGAGGGAGCCCGAGGCAGCTGTTCCTCTCGCTCCTTACCTGGCTCGTCCCTGGCGCGGAGCCCGGGCGGAGCTGGCCAAAGTTTAGGGCAGCAGCGGCGGCTGAGGGGGACACAGACTTGGCCACCCGACGGGCGCGCGACGCGAAAACCTCAGCCGATCCCGGGTTGAGATGCTGCTCCTCCGGTGCCGGGTCCTGGCGCCGGCAGCGGCTTTGACTAAAATAGGCATCGCGGCAGCTGCGGCTGGGGTTGGGGCCGCACCGCGCACGCGCCCGGCGTCCCTGCGCCCCCCGGCGGGCGGAGTCCCTGGCCTCAGCCAGGATTCCCGTCCTGGCTCTTGCAACTCCGCTGCCGCGTCGGCACAAGTGTGGTCCATTTGAAACACCCGCCTTTTCTTTTCTGGTTTCCTCTCTTCTTCTGGGTTCTGCCCGTGTTTCGGCACGAGTGAGGGGCGGGCAACGTCTTGGGGCCAGCGGCGTAGGTTGTTCATCCTCATGGGGATAACTCGAAGCGGTCGGGTCCCAGGAGGGAGAAAAATCAGGAGAAGAAAGAAAACTAGAATCATTTCCCCACAAAGTCGCCTAACTCCTTTCTAGGATAGTCGCTCGCATCTGAGCACAAGGTGAAAGGACCGGGAGAGCGCGCAACTATGGAGTCTGAACCTGGCGGCGGAGCTGGCGGTTTGGTCCCCACCGTCGCGGACGCGGGTTGGCGCCCTCGGGGAGCCGGCCCTGCTGCTGCTTGGGGGGCCACGCGGGAGACTTCGACACCAGCCACTGTTTTGTTTCCATCGAAAGAAGGTACTGATCTGAAATTTGCATTTCCGTGGCAACGCCAGGTCTCCACTGGAGGCGAAGCTCCACCCGAATTTGCCACGTGAATTTGGCAGATTCGGGACCCCTAATTTGAAAAGCCAGGTTATGAAAGTATGCCCCAATCAGTCTTTACTGTTTATAGAGGACAACTGTTTGGGGTAAGAAATGCTAGGCAAATTAATGAAAAATAGGTACAGGTGAGGAGTTGGAGGACAAAAGGGGAATATTAGCTGGGCATTCACAGTTTCTACCCCAAGTGTTCCATTGACGGACAGAGTTTGTGCCGAGTATTAAAGTGTGAGGTCTTTCATGTGTGCCAAACATGCTCCAGAGACCACGGGCACGTTATAAAGTGAGTACTTGGGTGTGGACCCTTGCCAGGTGTGTCTAGTGGAGAAGCAGTGCCGCATCTTCTTCAAGAACATGGCTCAGAGTGCTTCAAAGACCAGGTTTGAATCCTTCCTTTACCACCAGCCAGCTGTGTGGCCTTGGGGAAGTTACTTAGCTTTTCTGTGCCTCAGTTTCCTCTTTTATACCTTGGGGATGATGATGATGATGATTGCACCTGCCTCAGGACTGTTTCGGAGAAGGCAATGGCACCCCACTCCAGTACTTTTGCCTGGAAAATCCTATGGACGGAGGAGCCTGGTAGGCTGCAGTCCATGAGGTCGCTAAGAGTCGGACACGACTGAGCGACTTCACTTTCACTTTTCTCTTTCATGCATTGGAGAAGGAAATGGCAACCCACTCCAGTGTTATTGCCTGGAGAATCCCAGGGACGGGGGAGCCTGGTGGGCTGCTGTCTATGGGGCCGCACAGAGTCGGACACGATGGAAGCGACTTAGCAGTAGCAGCAGCAGGACTGTTTGGAAGACTAATTGATTCAATATGTATAAAAGGCTTAGTATGTAGTACAGAGCAAGTTCTATATGTATGGCTACATATTCTACTTATAGACCTCCTTCTCTATCACGTTTGAAATTTGCTGTAATCTATCCAAAATTTACTTTCAGGGCTACTTCTTCAGAGTCTGTTTCTTTTTAGATGCACTGCTAGCGATTTTGGGTAGCTACCACTACATGCAGTTTAAGATGTAGGTTTAATCGTAAACGCGCACAAAGATTTTGCATGGATAATCATTGGAGAATGGCTTATAGTAATGAACACTGGAAATAACCTAAATTCTAATCATAGGGGACTAAGTAAATTTTAGGTCATCCAAACAATTACCTATAATTGTTCTAAGCAGCTATTAAAAATAATTCATAGAAAGATATTAGAGACATAATAATATCTGCAAATTATACAGAACAGGGGTCAGTAAACTTTGGCCCAGAGACCCAGCCAACTACCCATGTAACATAGTTTTTACATTTTTTAATGGTTGACATCATCAAAAGAAGAACATTTCATGATGTGAAAATTATATGAAATTCAAGCACAGTCTTCATAAAGTTTAATTGGAACCCAGCAAGCTCATTAATTTATGACTGCTTTTAGGCTATATTGAGGAGTTGTGATAGAAACTATATGATCTTGCGGAGCCTAAAGTTTTTACTATCTGGTTCTTTACTGAAAAAGTTTGCTTCCCCTTGATATAGAGTGTACTTTGTGACAGGCACTTTTATAAGTGGATGTAAGTAGCTATATTAAGCCACTGAATCCTCATGATGGACTCTATGAAGAAGTAGTTACTATTATTATCTCCATTTTGTGCATGGGAAACTGGGGTAACAGAGAGGTCGAGTAGGCTGCTCAGGGTCACACAACTAATGAGAAGCTGGGCCATGATGTGAATCAGGCAATCTAATTCTGGAGTTTATGCTCCTGTCCACTACCTATGCAGTTCCTGCCAACTTCTATCACTGCCTAGACTGCCTCCCATAAAAAGATGTTAAATAGAAAAAGGCAAGTTACAAGAGTGTGGAGAACATTACAAATCACCCAGGATGTTAAAGTACTTACATTTCTTACCTCAGGGTACTGAAGTTGTAGATGATTTTTCTTTTTTTCCTCCTCTTCTCCCTCCCTCTCTCTCCTTCCTTTCCTCTTCATCTTCATTCATCTTCCAACCTCTCCTGTCCCTCCTCCTGCTGCTGCTTCTGTAAAATTTCTATGATTATTATATGTTAAAATTTAAACACATACTTACTAAAATAGAGCCCAGGTTCTGGCTTTTGCATACTGGAATGGCAGACTCCAAAGGTGTAGTTATGGAGTCAGCTATTATATGACATCTTCCCTCCTTACCTAACAGGATAAGATATCTGGGGGGCAATCATGTAAAGACTGCATACTTTTATGAAAAGAGTACTGCATTTGATATCATCAAACTTGAGTCTTGGCCTTGGATAGAGCCTGTTTTCTTGGAGTCTGTGTTCCACAGAATGGTTAGATTGAATTTAACCCATCTCCCTCACTATACCCTGTCTAAGGATTCAAAGCATAATTTTATTTTTAAATTTCTTACTGTTGATATATGAATACCAGCTCTATAAAATTAGAAATAAGAATTCTAGACATGAAAACTCAGGTTTGGGAGTGCCCTAGTCTCCCTGGTCTCCTTCTGCTGGTCATGGAAAGATCAGATTGAAAGATTCTGAGCACTGTGTGAAAACAAATATGATGCAAAAGGGTAGCTTGCACAGAAATGTAGAATGAAAGGATATGAGGCATAAAGAGCAAAATGTAGGGAACCTGTCTCCTTTGCAAAAGCTCTGGCTAGTACAGGTTGCTGCTGCTGCTAAGTCACTTCAGTCGTGTCTGACTCTGTGCGACCCCGTAGACGGCAGCCCACCAGGTTCCCCTGTCCCTGGGATTCTCCAGGCAAGAACACTGGAGTGGGTTGCCATTTCCTTCTCCAATGCATGAAAGTGAAAAGTGAAATTAAAGTCGCTCAGTCGTGTCCAACTCTTCGCGACCCCATGGACTGCAGCCTACCAGGCTCTTCCATCCATGGGATTTTCCAGGCAAGAGTACTGGAGTGGTGTGCCATTGTTGGATCAATATAAATAATTATTTCTATCTTTATTTCCCTATGGGCATCATAATGGGCTTTTATCATTTGAACAAAACCTTGATGAAGTTTAAAAGTTTAGATAGAATAAGTTTCATGAAAATAAATCAAGACCTGAGGAAATCACTGGTTTTAAAATTATGTAGCATTACCTTCCTTACCTCTATCTGCCCTTGGTTACATTGGTGTAGACTTTGTTTCAAATGTTACTGCTAATTGCATGAGGGTCATAGCTTCTGGTATAGTCTCATGGTAGACAGTTCTGATCAGCAATTAAACAGTAATTTGGTTAAAGTCTTTCTTTTTTAGTAAAGTAATTTAATAAAGTTTTTATTTTATTGAATTGTAGTTGATTTACAGTGTGTTAATTTCTGGTGCACAGCAAAGTGATTCAGTTTTATACATACACACACACACACACACACACACACACACAAGCACACATTCTTTTTCATATTTTTTCCATTATGGTTTATTACAGGTTGTTGAATATAGCTCCCTAGGTTATACAGTAAGGCCTTTTGGTTTATCCATTCTATATGTAATAGTTTGCATCTGCTAATCCCAAACTCCCAATCCATTCCTTCTGCTCCTCCCCTGCAGCCACTATGTCTGCAAGTCTGTTTCTAACTGATATGTAAGTTTATTTGTGTCATATTGTAGATTACACATATAAGTGATACAATATAGTATTTGTCTTTCTCTTTCTGACTTCATTTAGTATGATAATCTCTAGGTCCATCCATGTTGCTGCAAATGGCATAATTTCACTCCTTTTATGGCCTAGTAGTATTCCATTGTGTGATCTATGGCGCATCTTCTTTATGTATTCATCTGCCAGTGGATATTTAGTTTTTTTTCTGGGTTTTAGCTGTTGTAAATAGTGCTGCTGTGAACATAGGGATGCATGGACCTCTTTGAATTACTTTTATCCAGATATATGCCCAGGTGTGGGATTTCTGGGTCATATGGCAACTCTATTTTTAGCTTCTTGCTGCTGCTGCTGCTAAATTGCTTCAGTCATGTCTGACTCTGTGCGACCCCAAGGACTGCAGCCTACCAGGCTCCTCCATCCATGGGATTTTCCAGGCAAGAGTACTGGGGTGGGTTGCCACTGCCTTCTCCTAAGCTTCTTGAGGAACCTCCATACTGCTTTTTCTGTAATGGCTGCACCAATTTACATTCCCACCAGCAGTGTAGGATGGTTCCCTTTTGATTAGATTCTTTCTGTACTTAAGCTCATTAAATATTACATTAACTCTTTCATTGACTAGTTTGAAAACCAACCTCACTAACTGTTTTTTAAATTTATTTTCCTTTTTAAAAAAATAATAGACTTGGTTTTGTTAGAGCAGTTTTAGGCTCACAGATGGTCAGGCCAATAGTGTAGAAAGCTTTTATGTACTCCTTTCTCCCTTGCTCAGTTTCCCCTGCTGTTAACATCTTGCATTGTTGTTGTTCAGTTGCTCAGTCCTGTCTGACTCTTTGTGACCCCATGGACTGCAGCATGCCAGGCTTCCCTGTCCTGCATTATCTCCCAGAGTTTGCGCAAACTCACGTCCATTGAATTGGTGATACCATCCAACCATCTCATCCTCTGTTGTCCCCTTCTCCTGCATGCTATCTTTCCCAGCATCAGGGTCTTTTCCACTGAGTAGGCTCTTCTCATGAGTTGGCCAAAGTATTGGAGCTTCAACTTCAGCAATAGTCCTTCCTGTAAATATTCAGGGCTGATTTCCTTTATGATTGAGTGGTTGAATCTCCTTGCAGTTCAAGGGACTCTCAAGAGTCTTCTCCACACCACAATTCGAAAGCATCAGTTCTTCAGCACTCAGCCTTCTTTATGGCCCAACTCTCATATCCATACAGGACTGCTGGAAAAACCATAGCTTTGACTATATGGACCATTGTTGGCAAAGTAATGTCTCTGCTTTTAATTATGCTGTCTAGATTTGTCATAGCCTTTCTTCCAAGGACCAAGCATCTTTTAATTTCACGGCTGCAGTCACCATCTGGAGTGATTTGGGAGCCCAAGAAAATAAAGTCTGTCACTGTTTCCATTGTTTCCCTATCTGTATGCCATGAAGTGATGGGACCATATGCCATGGCCTTAGTTTTTTAAATGTTGAGTTTTAAGCCAGCTTTTTCACTCTCCTCTTTCACCTTCATCAAGAAGCTTTTTAGTTCCTCTTCTCTTTCTGTGATTAGGGTGGTGTCATCTGCATATCTGAGGTTATTGATATTTCTCCCGACAGTCTTGATTCCAGCTTGTGCTTCATCCAGCCTGGCATTTCTCATGATGTGCTTGCTCTACATATAAGTTAAATAAGCAGGGTGACAGTATACAGCTTTGATGTACTCTTTTCCCAATTTGGAACCAGTCTGTTGTTCCATGTTCAGTTCTAACTATTGCTTCTTGATCGGTGTACAGCTTTCTCAGGAGATAGGCAAGGTGGTCTGGTATTCCAGTCTCTTTCAGAATTTTCCACAGTTTGTTGTGATCCACACAGTCAAAGGCTTTAGCAGAATTAGATGAAGCAGAATTAGATGTCTTTCTGGAACTCTCTTGCTTTTTCTATGATTCAACGGATGTTGGCAATTTGATCTCTGGTTCCTCTGCCTTTTCTAAATCCAACTTGTACATCCGGAAGTTCTTGGTTCATGTACTGTTGAAGCCTAGCTTGGAGGATTTTGAGCATGACCTCGCTTAGCATGTGAAATAAGTGCAATTGTACAGTAGTTTGAACATTCTTTGGCATTACCCTTCTTTTGGGTTGGAATGAAAACTGACCTTTTCCAGTCCTCTGACCAGTGCTGAGTTTTCCAAATGTGTTGGCATATTAAGTGCAGTACTTTAACAGCATCATCTTTTAGGATTTGAAATAACTCAGCTGGAATTCCATCACCCCCACTAGCTTTGCTCGTAGTGATGCTTCCTAAGGCCCACTTGACTTCACACTCCAGGATATCTGCCTCTAGGTGAGTGATCACACCGTTATGGTTATCTGGGTCATGAAGATCTTTTTTGTACAGTTCTTCTGTGTATTCTTGCCACCTCTTCTTAATATCTTCTGCTTCTGTTAGGTCCATACCATTTCTGTGCTTTATTGTGCCTATCTTTGCATGAAGTGTTCCCTTGGTATCTCTAATTTTCTTGAAGAGATCTCTAGTCTTTCCCATTCTATTGTTTTCCTCTATTTCTTTGCACTGGTCACTGAGGAAGACTTTCTTATCTCTCCTTGCTATCTTTGGAACTCTGTATTCAAATGGGTATATCTTTCTTTTTCTACTTTGCCTTTTGCTTCTCTTCTCTTTTCAGCAATTTGTAAGGCTTCCTCAGACAACCATTTTGCCTTTTTGCATATCTTTTTCTTGGGATGGTTTTGTTCAATGCCTCCTGAATAATGTTACGAACCTCCTTCCATAGTTCTCTATCAGATCTAATCCCTTGAATCTTATTTGTTACTTTCACTGTATAATTGTAAGGGATTTGATTTAGGTCATACCTGAATGGCCTAGTGATTTTCTCTACTTGCTTCAATTTAAGTCTGAATTTTGCAATAATGATTTTGGATTTTAGCCAGGTGTGTTTTCTGCTTTTTACATTGACTCACTTGGTTAATTTTTTTCAGGTTATACACTGAACAAATGTTTTATATCTTGGCTAAATAAAAAACAGGAAATAATGAAGCAAAAGGGTATAATCTTCCATATAACTGTTGCAACCCAAAGACCCACAGTCTAAAACAGTGGCTAAATATTTCTAATACTCCATTCTGGGAGGAGCTCCCTAAAAAGTTGAATTATACTTTGTTCATTGAACAATGAGCTTTTACCGGAAGGGTTCAACCCTTAAAAGAAACAAAATCTAACTGAAACTCAAAAAAGTGACCCAGTACTTTAAGAGAACAGTGAATTATAAGAGTAGGGTATTTGGAATTAGCAGCTGGATTTGAATCATGGTTTTACATTTAGTAAACTGGGTAAATTCAGATCACTTATTAAACTTTTCTGAGCCTAAATTGCTTGTTTGTAAAACTTCAAAGGTAATTCTTAGTTGACAGAATTATTTGGAAATTCTAATCTTTAGAATTAAAGTTTTTAAAAATGCCTCAGACTTCCCTGGGGGTCCAGTGTTTAAGACTCTGCACTTGTAACACCAGGGGCTTGGGTTCAGTCCCTGGCTGGGGAACTAAGATCCACATGCTTGTCATGCGGTGCGGCTGAAAATACAATAAGAGAAAATGAGTGTGGCATCCATCTTTTGGTAGCTTAATTGTACACCTTTCCACCCCACTTACAGAGCACTGCACATGGCACCCAGTCAATAAGAATGATTAGAATTCCCATCATCCAAATTCCCTGATGAAATGGTTGAAATATTTTGTGAACATATGAAATGAAGATGTAGTTTCATCTTCAGTGTCATTGGCCTGCTTTAATAGCTGAAACATAGCATATACAAGACCTAGAGATTTCAAACAAAATTTGTAGATTGCAAGACTTTGACTCGTGCTAAAATATCTGGTGGTTTGGGATTTCCTCAGAGTAGCCAGAAAGGAGATACTGGCTTCAGAAGCAGATTCATAAAATATGTACTAGAACAGATTCTAGAAGCTAGGCTCTTAGAGAACTAAGTTACAGTAATTCACTGTGTGGGCATTGACAGAAATATGCACACAACAACTCTAGGCAGAAACTAGAACCCTTGCTACTCCCTCTGTCTGTTTTTCCTTACATAACTTTCCTTCTAAAACAGCAGAGTTGCATTTGTGAATTATTTGTTTTAAATATTAAAAGAACAAAGGCCATAGATGAAGCATTTAATAGGATTTCCTAATGTCTCAGAAAGTTACTTCCAAAAGAAGAATTTATTATAAGTAACTAAGCATAACAGAATAGTGATTTTTTTTTAAGTGTGAAAAAGGAATCAGAGAAATATCAAATCACAGTCAAATCCCAAAGAAGCCTCAAGGCCTGGCTTGTGTTGGATCCTTAAAACAGAAATGGATCCCTCCCAGACAGATCTCCCACAAGCGCAGGTTCAAAAACCTGGCAACAACCATTGCCAAGACCTCTCTTGTGTTTTGTTCTTTCCCTTTTGGGAATTTCTAGAAAATGACAGACCCTTTGAAGCCTGTCTATGAATCCCATGGTAAGTACCTTTACTTCTAGAGAAGAGAAATGCTACAACCCCAAGGATGATACTTCTAAAAATACTGTTTTTAGTGTATAAGTAGCTTTTTATATGAATAATTAATTTGGTGATTAGAAAGGAAAAGTTATGAATGATAGAAAAACAGCTTATAGCAATTCTTAATGTGTAATTTGAATGTATAGATAAGATTTTGATTGAAAGTAAAGCCAGGGAATGACTTTTGATCTATATCTAGTTAAAGCGAATCTTTCAGTCATAGAATTTCTACTGAGCACTATCATTCTGTTATGTAATTAATCCTCAAAAAACCTGGTTTTGGAGGCCTGATAACAGCCAGCCCAGTAATTGACATTGGCTAGAAACAAAAACCCAAAGCAACATGCTATAAAGATGGAATAATAAAATAAAGTTGGGAATAATGATGCTGTCATCTGGTGTTAATTGATGTGCAAAAGCACTCAGAGTTCCCAAGAGAAAAGAATTATTTAAATGCAAATTTTTATTATTATGACTACTTAAATTGTTGTAATAAATTCATGAAAATAAGACACCTCACTAGCTTATGCATATATAAAACCTAATAAAATATTTATGAGCCACATACCAGCAGCTTTATCATTTGGCGTAAAAAATGATATAATATTTTTTTAGTCCAAGAAGACGACAGAGGATGAGATGGCTGGATGGCATCACTGACTCGATGGATGTGAGTCTGAGTGAACTCCGGGAGTTGGTGATGGACAGGGAGGCCTGGCGTGCTGCGATTCATGGGGTCGCAGAGTCGGACACGACTGAGCGACTTAACTGAACTGAACTGAGGACTGCAGAAAATGATGACAGTGATGTTTGGCTTGAAAACTACAGAAAACCTCACACACTTACATAGGAAAAAAAAAGGCCATGATTTGAAAAGATAGATTTTGCAGGCATTGAGTCTCTTTAGAGTAGGGGAGGAATGGAACTCCTTGGTTAGCACATTTTCCAACAGAACACCATTTTGGTTTATATGCCATATACAAAACTATTCTTATGCAGTGTTACTGCATGCTACAACTTAGGGATTTCATGTCTGTATATCAACTATACCGCTTTAAATTATCTGAAGAGAAGTGTAATGAATATAAGCTCAGAAAATGACACCTGAGAGCAGCAGAACATTCTAACATGAGTCAGGAAATCTTGTAGATGATATCATATGACTGTTTAATGAATAAATAACATTTCTAATACCTAGATAATTGATGTTGAGTAGGAAAATATCTAGTAGAAAATGTTAGTATTAATGACCATTATAAGATGCCATATGATTAAGTCATTAAAATACCTTGGCATTTAGTACTGAAATTATTAATGGCTTAACATGTTGGCCTGTGTTACCATGTGTTTTAAAGTGATATTACAGAAGTGGGTTCCCCAGAACAGTTTGTACTTCTATTGTGGCTTTTATTACTGCTCCATTTTATATGTTTATGTACAAGCCTTGCTTTTCCTTCCCTTTTGTAAGTTTCTGGTGGGTAGAGGTGTGTCTGATTTATCTTTCATGTCTCCATGGTACCTATGTTAGCTGATAGAATACTTTCATTTGCTTTCAAATATTATCTTCCAATAGAAGAACTACTGAATATTTTAAAAATGGTGTTTTACAACCTAAATTGCTATGAATGGTGGATATAGCAAAATAAATAATCATGCTATCTTTCTAATGAAATATTAATAAATAAAATGACACTTAATATTCTACTAGATTGAAAATGACTTTATTCGAACTATGATGACCTCTCCACTATAATAGTGACCCTTCTCTCCGTGCTCGCCCTCACGTTCCCCATCACTACCTTCCTCCCCCTTGCCCGCTTACCATCTAGATGATTTATGCTGGAACAGGAACATATATGCATATATAGAACATAATAAAATATTTATTTTATTAGATGGAAAATTTAGGTTTGGAAGGTAGAAAAGATAGGTTTTTAAGGTGAGAAAAAGTGATGCTAACCCTGAGATGCTCATTCCTTTAGAAACATTAAATGGTCTGAATGGTGGCAAGTGCCTGGGGTCAGGAAGTAGCAGTAGTGGGGGAGCGCAGAGAGCTCAATGTCAGAGGCAACTGGAGGACATGGGGGCCCCCATCCCAGAGGCCAGGTTGCCAAGCAGCATTGCCATCAATCCAAGGAGGACTCATAGGACACAGAGAGAATGAAGCAGCCCTTCTGCTGTGCCCTGATATCTTATAAATTTGCCTCTGCACCTCCTGGATCAAGAAGAGAAACTCAGAAAGACTAATGAGTTCATTTTAAATGGTTGTTTAAGATGGGAAGAAGTTACTTTTTAAGTGGTTGTTGTTCAGTTGCCCAGTTGTGTCTGACTCTTTGTGGCCCCATGGACTATAGCATGCCAGGCCTCCCTGTCCCTCACCATCTGCCGGAATTTGCCCAAGTTCTTCAGCTTCAGCATCAGTCCTTCCAGTGAATATTCAGGGTTGATATCCCTTAAGATTGACTGGTTTGATCTCCTTGCGGTCCAAGGGTTTTAAGTGATAGGGTCAAGTATATTTTGCCATCACTGGGAAGAGGAGGCAAGAGCAGGATGAAATCAATTGACAAGTTAAAGGATAGGTATGTTTTCTACATGTCTGATCAATATCTCTTCAGTTTACACTTGCTATATATTTTATTCATTTTTTTCCAAAAAAAAAAAAAATAATGAGCACTTGCTATATACTAAGCACTAGATCAGGGTGAGAAGGCAATGGCACCCCACTCCAGTACTCTTGCCTGGAAAATCCCATGGACAGAGGAGCCTGGTGGGCTGCCTTCCATGGGGTCACTAAGAGTCAGACACGACAGAGACTTCACTTTCACTTTTCACTTTTGTGCATTGGAGAAGGAAATGGCAACCCACTCTGGTGTTCTTGCCTGGAGAATCCCAGGGATCGGGGAGCCTGGTGGGCTGCCGTCCATGGGGTTGCACAGAGTCTGACACGACTGAAGCGACTTAGCAGCAGCAGTAGCAGACCAGGGTAACTTTTCACAGAAAAATATAATTACAGTACAAGTATGGAGATTGGCTTCAGGTGAGGTCACAGTTACACGTTTTTGAGAAAAATAAAGTACAGAGACCAGTTATATTATTTGTTATTTTAAATGGAATTCCTTACAGGGAACACAGTAATCTGTTGCATGCTACCACTACTGAAGTCTCTAAGCTAAATCTGCTTGCAGGTTTTCAGTCCAAAGAATGATCTTGGAACCTGAAAACCAATAACTGCATCCTGAACAAGTGCTATTCAACTCTCTTCAACGATATTGGGAAGAAAAATGTGACTTTGAAAGTCACTTAGAGGAATACCAGTTCTGTCTCAAACAGAGAAAATGACATACAGAAAAAATGACATTATTACAAATCTTACATTTTGTTTCATGACAAAATCATTGATAGCATTGCATTAGTCAAATTAAAAGGGGGATTCGCTGTCAAAATTCAGATATGGATTCAAGAACAGATGCAATTACTTTCCTTGTACTCAGCAAATATTTACAAAGCAGCTGCCATATGCCAGGCACTGGTTCCCAAATGGTAAGCAAGATGTAAACTAGTAGAGGAGTTTAAAAACAGAATTCTTTTTCTCAGAAAAATAGACATTATGCTTGTGCATCAGCTAAACTTTTATCTCAGATGAACTGAGTTATTTCCCACTTCAGATATATTCCATGATCTTCAGAAACCCCAACTTACTTCACATCAAAAAATATCCTCTCTGTCTTGGAGACCTTGCTAGCTACCGTTTGAAAAAACTTCAGTTTACAGAGTTTCATTGTACATGAGATTTTATCCCATCTTAGGAGAGAGAGAAATAGCACCGCAAGGAACACTGAATTAGTTTACCTGGAATGTAAGTAGGGGAGATGACCTAAGAAAAGAAACCCTTCTCAGTAAAATTTCAGGAGACATGAAAATATCTGAAATGAAACTGGACAGATTCAGAGTTTAAAGAATTTATTTAAACAGCATCAAAGAAGCTTGGCCATGTTTTCTTATTATATAAAGTTATAGCCATTTTAACAGAGTTACGTTTAATTGCACTTTTTTGCTCGTAAACCACATTTGAGCTCAAGGTAGTCGCTGATGATTTAGAAGAAGGTTCATGTTGGGATGATGTTCCCCATACTGTCACTAACTAATTCAGCAGATGTGTAACTAGCATTTTGGCTTTGAGTTTTCTTTCAGTTCCAATTGGGGGCATTTTACTTCTCTCAGGTCACTTAGTAGCACTGTGGCCCGTGTAGCATGGAAAACACAAGGACACTGATTCGGAAGATCCGGCTTGAGTTGAGTGTCACCATTCACTGTGATTCAGCCTCTCTAATCTTTTTTTAGCCTGCTTTGAAAATTCTTCTCCATTATGGCTTATTATAGGATATTGAATATAGTTCCCTGTGCTGTACAGTAGGACCTTGTTGTTTATTTACTTAATATATAATAGTTTGTATCTGCTAATCTTAGGCTCCCGATTTATCCCTCCCCCACCCCCCTCCCCCTTTGGTAACTATAAGGTTGTTTTCTATGTCTGTGAGTCTGTTTCTGTTTCAAAAGGTAAGTTCATTGGTATCATATTTTAGATTCTACAATATAAGTAATATCGGATGGTAATTGTCTTTCTAACTTACTCCACTTAGTATGATAATCTCTAAGTCCATCATGTTGCTACAGATTGCATTAATCATTCTTTATGAGTAACATTGCATTGTGTATATGTATATACCACACTTTCTTTATTCACCTGTTGCTGGACATTTCGGTAGCTTCCATGAATTGACTGTTGTGAGTAGTGCTGCTGTGAGCATCGGGTTGCATGTATTTTTTCAAATTGGAGTTTTCTCCAGATGTATGCCCAGGAGTGGGATTGCAGGGTCGTACAGTAGCGCTGTTTTCAGTTTTTTAAGGAACCTCCATACTGTTCTCCAATTTGTTCTCCAATTTTATAGTAGTTATACCAATTTACATACCCACCAACAGTGTAGGAGGGTTCCCTTTTCTTCACATTCTCTCTAGCATTTATTATTTGTAGATTTTTTTTGATGATGATGATTCTGATGAGTGTGAGGTGACAACTTATTGTAATCTTGATTTTCATTTCTCTAACAATTAAGAATGTTGAGTATCTTTGTATGTGGTTATTGGACATCTATATGTCTTCTTTGGAAAAATGTCTGTTTCTGCCCATCTTTCTGGATTGGGTTGTTTGTTTGTTTTTTGTTACTGAGTTGTGTGAGATGTTTGTATATTTTGGAAATTAAACCCTTGCTCGTCACATCATTTGAAAATATTCTCTAAGTTCTCTCTTCATTTTGTTTGTGGTTTCTTTTGCTGTGTAATAACTTATGAGTTTGATTGCAACCTCTCTAATCTTTATCATAAAATGGAATTCTTCAAAGGAACAAGCAAATGAAACCTTGTGTACATGCATGTGGTGTGAACTATAAAGCATTAAATAGAGGTAAGATATTATTTTGTAATTAAATAATGTGGGAGATAAATTTATAAGAGAGGTAATCTCAAGTTAGATGACCTAAAATATCTGGTGTTAAGTCAAGTGAAGGTAAAAGTTCTACTATAAAATTATGTAGAAATAAATATTTTTGGAATCCTATAAATAAAATTACACTTATTAAGATCACCGAGGCTTGAAAGGGAGTAGAGGGAAAAATTATAGTTCAGAACACAAATTATCTATTCTGAGGGGCAAAAAAAGTTCCCTGTCAATCTTAAATAGCTAGTAGGTTTTAAAGCTAGTTAAATTTAGCATAATAATAAAACTTCATTATGTTGAAACCATGCTGATATCATATGCAAATGTACAATCCAGCATTAAAATGATGGAAATACTCATAGTGCAGTGACCAAGTGCTAAAGTAACTACTATTTCATTCTTGCTACATCTTTCCATTCCTGTAAGATTTTTGAACTTGAAACATTGTTATATCAAATTAAACCTGTATTTTACTATAATAGGTCCATATGATGTTGATATTTGCATTTTATTGATATTTACGTTAACTTAGGGAAACAGTGGAAACAGTGTCAGACTTTATTTTTTGGGGCTCCAAAATCACTGCAGATGGTGACTGCAGCCATGAAATTAAAAGACGCTTACTCCTTGGAAGGAAAGTTATGACCAACCTAGATAGCATATTAAGAAACAGAGATATTATTTTGCCAACAAAGGTCCGTCTAGTCAAGGCTATGGTTTTTCTTGTGGTCATGTATAGATATGAGAGTTGGACTGTGAAGAAGGCTGAATGCCGAAGAATTGCTTTTGAATTGTGGTGTTGCATAAGACTCTTGAGAGTCCCTTGGACTGCAAGGAGATCCAACCAGTCCATTCTGAAGGAGATCAGCCCTGGGATTTCTTTGGAGGGAATGATGCTGAAGCTGAAACTCCAGGACTTTGGCCACCTCATGTGAAGAGTTGACTCATTGAAAAAGACTGATGCTGGGAGGGATTGGGGGCAGGAGGAGAAGGGGATGACAGAGGATGAGATGGCTGGATGGCATCACTTGACTCGATGGACGTGAGTCTGAGTGAACTCCGGGAGTTGGTGATGGACAGGGAGGTGCTGGCGTGCTGCGATTCATGGGGCACGAAGAGTTGGACATGACTGAGTGACTGAACTGAACTGAACTGATGTTAACTTTTGATAGATTGAAGAAAAATAATGGAATTAGGTCCATTGATTTCTCAAATTTGTGTAAAAACTGTCTTTCACTAAAAATAATATTAATTTGGGAGCAACATTTCTGAAGATTTATTTCTTCAATAACCATAGGCAACATAATGGAACATGGAACCTAGTTTGAAGGTGCAATCCAATGGCACACATATTTAGCCTTTGGTCAAACCAGGGGACTCAAGTACATAGTGTTGTATATATATAGCTCTTATATTTAAGACAGTGTCTAACTAGTCTGTTTTTTTATGGCTCTTGCCAGCTTAGTTGAGGGATTTCACTTTTTAACTACTTTGTCAAATCAATTCTGTCTTTCTGGTTCTATGCAGTGTAACAGTATGACATCCAAAGCTTATTCAGATGAGCAGAGAGCAAATGAATTTCCTTCTGTTCCTCTGTTGAAGGAAAGAGAAAATTCTTCCACCTGTGAATGCTGAGCGCATTGTACTATTCTTTATGGTAGATATGTGTCAGCATTGTGAGTTCCTGAGGGTACAGAGCCAGGGAAAATCCCACTGGTCCCGTTTCATATTTGCACAAAGGTCAGATCAGGTTAGAAAGTTTAGCTCTGCCCCACATCCTGTCCCGAGAGGGTGGGAAGCTTCCAAACATCTAAGTGACATAAGCTGTGTAACTGGGGCCTGCAGCCTCTGGGAACTGGCCTTGGTGACTGGGGTGGGAGTGTTTATGGGTACATTTTAAGCTAGAGACCCACCCTTTCCCCTTCAGGCTACTTCTCAGTTCTTCCTGACCATGAAATTTAGCACAGAAAAATCACAAAGCAATCACCCCATTTCCTTCAAGTCAGAGGGACCGTTCTTGGCCTGTGACAGCTTCATGGGCCTGTGTCCTATACAGTCACAGAAAGCCCCAGGCTATGGAAGCTCCACACTTGGTATAAATGCTCTACTGTCTTAATCGTGAAATTCTTTATTCTTTGTGAACAAGGTGCTCCACTTATTTTTGCATATACATATTTTGTATACAAAGCCACAAAGCATTTTTGTTTGTTTTTTTGAGTTTTTTAAATTGTGAATTTTTAAAATTAATTTATTTTAATTGGAGGATAATTACTTTACAATATTGTGAGGGTTTCTACCATACCTCAACATGAGTCAACCATAGATATACATGTGTCCCCCCCGAACCCTGAACTGCCCCCTACCTCCCTTCTCACCCTATCCCTCTGGGTTGTCCCAGAGCACCGACTTTGAGTGCCCTGCACCAAGCATTTTTAACACAAGAAAGCAGCTGGTTCCTTATCTTACTGCTCTATTACCAACAATAAATGAATCAAAGGAATTTAGGGCTGGAAACAATTAGGCTGAGATTAAATTGAGCCTAGTTTTTAATAGAGATTAAATTTAAATGCACTGTGATATTGCACTTCCAGGATACACTTCCAGTATATCACTGCTTTCTTCTTTCCATCTGGGTTGATTAGAATATTTAGAGATGGTAAAGTGCTGTTTGCTAGACACTTCAAAGCAAACATACAGAGTGGATCCATGGAGGTCACTATAGGGTTTTTTATTTTTTAAGTGAGAAAAGCTGGGTGCAACCAAGGTATTGAGTAATAGCCGATCTGTTAATACCGAGGGATGGTGCCAGGCTAGCCCAAGTGTGAAGATGGAGAGGTTTGACAGCATCTCTTAGGTTCAGCCTGTTACGTTTGTACTCCTTCTTCCTCATCTAAAATTGATTTCATTTCTGGAAAACTTGACTAGGAATTCTTTTCCTCCCTCTGCCACATGATTTGAGCCAGAAGTCTATATCTTATCTCTGCCTGGCTTTGTTCTCAGTTGACTTTCATGGTTAGAAAGCTATCTGATAATTAACCCCTGTCGTTCCATTAGCTGGTAGTAACTTAAGGTGTGACTGCTCCTTGGGGTACTCTGTATGTTAATATTTAATACCGTGCAGTCTTATAGGCACAAAGAGATGAATTTCTCCCAGAGCCATCGTGAAGCCCGCTGACAAGCCAGTGGGTGCTTCCTGAAGGCCTTCAGTGGCACCAGGCAGACATGTGCCATTGTGTCTGCTCGTAAGCACTGCCTGTGTGTGGCTGGGAGACAGAGGAACCACCTGACTATCCGTTTAGTTCACACCAAGCTCAGTAGCTCATCCAGACTCGTTCAGACTGTATCATATTGTCCCATTTACGGCAAGTGCACATACAGAGAAAGTCATGTACTTTACACAACCCCACTACTTCTTCCCCTTCCTCCCCATGACTTTGCTTCCTTGCTCACTGAGAACACAGAAGTAATTGTGAGAGAACTTTCATATGCTCCCATCACATCTCTCATTTGTGAGCAACAACACTCCTATATACTGTGCCTTCTCACGTTAACTAGTGATTGTCTGTGCTTGATTGACATTGACTCATCTGCTCAAGGTTGTCACCCCAGCAGTTCACCCTTCTCTTCTGGATCATCCCCACCCTCATACTAATATGCCCTTATTTTTCTTTCTTCTTTTAAATTTGTTTATTTATTTATTTAGGTCATGCTCGGTCTTTGTTGCCGTGTGGGCTTTGTGTGGTTGCTGGGAGCATAGGCTATTCTTGAGTTACGCAGCATGGACTTCTCATTACAGTGCCTTCTCTTGTTGTGGAGCACAGGCTCTAGGGTGCTTGGGCTCAGTAGTTGTGGCACACAGGCTTAGTCGCTCCAAGGTGTGTGGAATCTTCCTGGACCAGGAATTGAACCCGTGTCCCCTGTATTGGCAAGCACATTCCTATCGACTGTACCATCAGGGAAGTCCCGTTGTTTTTCTCAGTTAAAAATATATACAATAATAACATCCTCTTTTCTTGACCCCACTTCCAGCTCAGGCTACCATCTATTTCTCTTTCCCTTTACATCAAAACTTGGTAAGTATTATTATACTTGCTCTTCCAATTTCGTGCCTCTCATTTTCTCCCAGCCTCCATCAGTCAAGCTTTTGTCCCCAGTTTACTCCACTGAAACTGCTCCTGTCAGCTTCATCAGTGGCCTCCATGCTTCTCAACCCGGGTGTTTATTCTCAGACTTCCTATTACCCGACTGTCGCTACCTTTGGGGCAGTTCACCACCCCCTTCTCCTTGAAACACTTTTCTCTTGACATCCAGGACTGCACGCTCTTGGTTTTCTTCCTTCCTCACCAGCTGCTGCTGCTTGAATCCTTTGCCAACTCTTCCCCTGCTACCCCATCCTCTTAACAATGGAGAGGCCCAAGGAAAAGTCCCCAGACCTTTTCTTCTTCTGAACTTATGTTCACTCCCTTGACCATCTCATCTAGTCCCATGGTTTTCAATACCATCTATATGTGAAAAAAAAAAACAAAAAAACAAATAAACAACTAATCCCTGGTAGCTCAGATGGTAAAAAATCTGCCTGCAGTACAAGAGACTCTGGTTCAATCCCTGGGTCTGGAAGATCCCCCGGAGAAGGAAATGGCAACCCACCCCCGTATTCTTGCCTAGAGAATTCCATGGACAGACCATAAGGTCACAAAGAGACACGACAGAGTGATTAACACACACATGTGAAGTACTCCCAGATCTTTATCTCCAGCCCAGACCTTTCTCTGGAACTCTAGACTCCTCCAGCTATCTCTACTTCAGTCTAATAAGCATCTCTCACTGAACCCTGATCTCCCCTTCCACGACCAGTCCTGTCTCCTCCAGCCTATTCTCAGCAGACTGACCAAGGAGAGTCTATTAAAATGTAGGGCAGATCACATCACTCTTCTATTTAAAACTCTCCAGTGGCTTCTGGTCATTCTCAAAGTAAAAGTCAAAGTTCTTACCATGAATTAATTAGGCCCCACGATTGACCTCTGTGCCCTCTCCCTTGCAGTCCTTCTGCTCTAGCCACACGGGCCTCCTAGCTGCTCCTGCTCTTGCCTAAAGACCTCATGTGCTTTCCTTCGGCCCAGACTGCTGTTTACCCAAATAGCCGCATGCATCATTTGTTTGCCTCCTTCAGGTCTTTGCTCAAACATCACCTTTCTCTCTCGGGCCTTCCTTGACTACCGTTAAAATTGCAGTGCCCCGTCCCAGGCACCTTCTCTGGTTTATCTTTCTCTACAGTACTATTTCTTTCTGTCTCTAGGTGTTTCTGATTTATTTTCTGTCTCCTTCAACTCCTGAATGTGAGCTCTGTGAGTGATAGGATCTCTGTTACCTGAAATATTCCTAGTGTCCAGGTCAGCACCTGGAGCAACAGTGTACTAGTTGCTCAGTCGTGTCCAACTCTTTGCGGTACCATGGACTGTAGCCCACCAGGCTCTCCTGTCCATTTTCCAGGCAAGAATACTGGAGTGGGTTGCCATTCCCTTCTCTAGGGATCTTCCCAATCCAGGGATCAAACCTGGGTCTGTTGCACTGAAGGCAGATTCTTTACCATCCAAGCTACCAGGGAAGTCCACAGTAGGTACTCAATATACACTTCCTAGCTGTAGCGATGCTGTATGTCTCTACCAAAGAACACGGCTTGCATGTGAGCTCCAGAAAACCAATTTTCCAAATAGGGATCAGATCCGTCTCTTTACAGAGCTGAAGTAATGGCTAGAAGGTTGACCACCTGCCTGCCCCTGGTGGTGGGTAAAGCTTTCAGTAGGAGTCCCTCACCATCCAGTCAGACCACACCTCTTGCCCTAAGAACTGAACATGTAAAATTGAGATTCTGTGCTACATTTTTACTATTGATTCACAAGTATTCTTTTTACTCAGTAATTAGTATGCAGCTTTTCATGAAATGCCTCTGTTTAACATATGTTAGTCATGATTAAGCTGATAAATTATTTGTCTTAATAAAATAGTTTTTAAGATTGGCATACTATCATCTCAAGAGATGCAAACATTTCTTCCCCTTTCTACTCATGTTAAATAACTTCACATTTAAAATAAATAATTGCTGCCTACCCCACAGTAACACATGTTGCTTTCATCAGAGGTTGTAGCAAAATTCTGGCAGCACTGATGTGGAAGTAGCTACCCACTCTCCTGCTGAGAGTACTTACTGGCTGCTTCTTGAGAAGTGGCACCTAACTCAGTAGGGCACAGCAGCAGATTTCCCTAAATCTGAGGACATACTTGAGAATGCAAAATTTCACTCTCCCAGTTCTGGTACAGCAAAGGACAAAATTGCCCACAGTTTTTTCACCCCCCTCCATATATTCCAATGAGAAATACAGAAAAAAAATTGTAAAATTTATTCACAATGTACAAGTTAAGATGAATAAAACAATTGGCAATGGCATCTTGCCTCTGAGTTGGATTTATAAAAATATTAGTGAGCTCAATTTGCTGTATTTTGCTATTTCATTTGGGGAATGATGAAGAGAGTCTTTTATAATTATAAAACTTGAGACTTCGATATCATTTATCACAATATCGTCTGGAATTCTGAAAATGTTCTGTCAGGGATGACTTGGACATTTCAGGACTTGACATTTGAAGGAAGTTGGGTAACCGAATATCACAATGGTATCTTTTTCCTATGTATACCCTGTCATTCAAGGCATAGAGTTTATCTGCAATATCACTGCCAATTAAAACCGAAAACAGGCGGGAGATATAACGATGTTGAGCCAAGAGCAAGTACAATTTCTTTCTCCTCCAAGACACATATCGACAATCAGTTTCTGCTGTGAGGGTTACCTAAAAAAACATAAGACCACACATAAACGAGATTAGGAAGCAAGAAATGGCCTGCCCTTTTTTTTGGCCCCAAATTTTAAATGAATTTCTCATGCTGATTTTAATGTTAAAACCCACAATATATCGTAAAACATAGCGAAAGTACAAAATTTATTACTATGTATGTAATTTATAACATGAATAATCACAGTGTTGTGCCCATCTCCAGTTCATCTGTTTCTAAATTTAGATATCTATATTTTGCATTTTATTGAAGTGAGAGCCACTTGATATTAAAAAATAATAAAGTTGGCTAATGTTGGGGAAATATTTCCATGTCAGTCCTGAAGACTGTGGACTGCTGCTGCTGCTGCTAAGTCGCTTCAGTCGTGTCCGACTCTGTGCAACCCCATAGACGGCAGCCCACCAGGCTCCCCTGTCCCTGGGATTCTCCAGGCAAGAACACTGGAGTGGGTTGCCATTTCCTTCTCCAGAAGACTGTGGACATTTAACCCTAATCCATTTTCTGTAGTACTGAATATAATTAGCCTAATCTACATATGTGTATGATTCTATATATATAAAACACACATGTATACACACATGTATATGTATTAACCAGAGGAAAACAAATGCCATAATAGAACCTACCAAAAGGATTATCTTTCAATACTACCAGATATGGCAGCATAGTAATGACATTTTGTTTAGCATTTTGTTGCTAGAAAACAACTGAAATTCATCACATTTTGAATTTTAGAAGTCACTTATTTTGTCATAAGGACAGATTTTCATTCTTGGTGTTTTTCTAAACTGTGACAGGTGGCAGTGTTTAGAGTCAAATATCAGTTAATTATATTTTAATGCCCATGTACTCAGTTAAGCAAAAGAAAATTTAAGCATATTTATCACAGACTTCTTTCTGTCCTTTGGGATACCCAATCTTCTCCTTGTTGCTGGACCTATAAAGTGACATTAATCAGTAAGACTCAAGCCGAATGGGGAAGACATGCATGCTACCAAGTACATTCCAAAGTTAAGTATAAATTACTCCTATGTCATCTGCCGCTCTGTTTGCTTGTTTTTAAACAGGCAGCGTTTATCTGGTTGAAAGAGGCAGTGTTCCCAGTGTGGTCCAGTTATCCCTTACCTGAAAAGTGCCTTCCTCTGTGGGTTTCAGTGAGTCCCATTCAGGAGAATCCAGGAACTGGAAGGGGAAAATGTAATGCAGAAATTCGCCATCAACTGTCACTCTGATCCTACCCAGACACAAAGGAGATCAGTCAGGAGGGAAGGAGAAAGAACTAAATTGGTGACAAGGGCAGGGAGCAGTATTTCTGATCTCTGATGATTCTTTTGGCTTTTAAAATCTTGAAGGGTAAAATATTAAATTCATACATTATAATAAGTGACAAAAATCTCCTGTAAAATTTATGTACTGCTGTTCCTCCCATAGTTAGGATTCTGGAACAGTGGGTGAAATTCATCAGAAAATTCATCAAACTGTACATTGATATGTGCCCATTTAGGTGTGTATAATATATTACAATTACAAGTTTCAATGCACTCAGTCAGATTTTAAATTAAGTAGAACTCTGAAGAACATAAAGACGTACCAATGGAAATACCTCTGTAAACTAAATATTTAACCTTTTAAAAAATATGAATAATCACATTCCTATTTCTCCCCCAAACTTTTTTTTCAAATTTTATATATAGTACACTCCCCCTTTGAGCAAGTGGGCATTTGCTAGAAATTGCTGGAAAAAAGTGATCATTATAAAATTTAAATATTCTCTGTTACTTAAAATAATGCCCTAATAGAATGTTTCAAATACTTTGTATGCTAAATAACTTTAAGTATTCTATTCAGTCAAACTGGCATCATCTTTTTCTTGACTCTAAGTGATTAGTTTGGAAACAAATAGCATATCCAGACAAACCAATTCATACCTTTGATTTCTACAAAGAAATATTAAGACTAAATTATATCCTCCTTCAAGTAAATGGTACCATGTATTCTACATGCCTATGTAAATGACTCATGCGTCAAGGGTTTTCTCATGCCTCAGAGTACTAAATGCTGCTGAGGACTATGCTATGTTAAGATAGGAAGAAAAGAAACAAAAGCTAGTAAGTAATAAAGCGGAAAGACATGAAAGTGCCAAGAGTACAAACCTTCCTGAGACAAGCAGGGAGAGTTTGTCAATGGAGGTTTTCCCCTGCATGGCATAACAGTGCTCCTTTTCCAGAGTAACCACTTCTGAGCTCATAGCAATAGTTCTGAAGTCAGGCAAAGAGGTCCCCAGAGGCTGGAAGAGGGAGCTGTACAACAGCTGAAATTCTCGGGCAAAGGTTATGCTGTGAACTTGATAGGCAATGTGAACAAACCTTATGAAGCAGATGACAAACAATATAAAATTCCAGGAAAATATGTCGGCTGCACAGACATCTACCCAGGCCCAGACAGCAGAACAGAGAAAACCCAATCCCAGCAAACTGAAGACGTAAAGGAGCCCGAAGAATCCACTGCCACCCATGAAACCTACTACAAATAAAATACTGGCTAGATGATAGATGGCTCCTTCAGCCTCCTGCTTCCAGATGGTGCAGACAGGGTGTTCATCGATTAGGTACTTCCATAAACTTGAATTTCCTTCCATGGCTGTAGTACTGTCTGGTTCACTTTTCAGTTGATATTAAATAATATCAAAGCAAATAATTAAGTCCTTTGCTTTTCCATCATCAGAGTTGAGTCTTCACAAAACCAGAGAAAGCCCGGACACTGGAGCTCGGGTGATTACGGGTTTGGTGTTTGTGGATCTTGAAAAACTAAGAATCCCATGCTAGCATCCTTAAGTTCATCTGGGCTTCTGATTTAGTTCTAGCTGACAAATATGTTGTTGTTGCCTATGTAAGAAATAAAAACAGGATTCTAATTAAACAGAATTGAGAAGTGTATTTAATGAATCACCAGCATTTTACTTATTCAAGTTGACATCCTACTTTCTATGAAGTTAAAATATATTCAGCACAAATACTGAAAGTATTACATTTCTAGGATAGAAAAAATGCATATTTTCAAGTTAGGCTTAATTATAAATAATTTACAGAAATTTTAGTATTTGTTACAATTAGCTAACTATGTATTTTTCAAGAAAGCTAAGTGCTATAATCAGCTGGTTTCTATAACAGTAATTCAGTGCACCTCAGAATCTTTCATGATAGTAACTAAAAATGCAGATTTATAGACTGTTTCCAGATATACTGAGTCAGAAATCTCTAAGGGTGGGGCCTCAGTGTTGGTACTTTGAACAAGCTCCCCACATGATTCTGATGCATCAATTCACGTCTTCCATGGCCCGCCCTTTTAGAGATATTGTTTGACAATATGTTATTCACTCTTTACAAATGAAGAATTTGAGGCTCAGAGAGACTAATTTATCCTAGGCCACACAGTGGTTGATGGCAGAGCAGAACTTCAGCACGTAAGCCTGCATGCCAGATCCAATCATGAGGTCTCTCGTGAGAGAGATTTTAAAATAGTCACCGTAAGGAGCCCTAATCAATAAATGTAAGAAACACACCATTAGGAGTCAGGTTTTAAGAGTACATGGTAGACTGTGAAAATGTTTAATTAGATCAAAATTATTTGAGAAATATAAATTCAGTTCTCCTTTACTGTATAAGAGGCTCTTTCAGGCTAACGGTTGCATCTATATAACTAAATAAATAATATTAAAGTTCCTGCAACTTACACATTTATTTGCCAGATGGTCAAAAATGTTAGCGACTAGTTCCTCCCCACATATATTCTCTACCCTTTCAGCCATATGGTAAAAATGCTAATATGTGATCTCATTCAGGAGAGATTTAACTATGATGACAGAGTTGTAGGATAGATATCATTTATCACCAAGTTTCTTAACAATGAATGGTTTCAATATGAAGCATTCATTGGATTGATTTTTTTGAAACCAAGATAACATTCAAGAACCTTGAACTTGTGTGCTATATTGTTTTTATTTTGAGATAGATTTTTTCCAGAACACCTGGTAATAAAATACCAAATAACATAGATCTAGTCTTATAGAAAAAAAGTACCTACAGAGGTGAAAATGACTTAGCTGAAATAAAAAAAGGAACAGCATTTTACTACCAACAGAACTAGAGATGAAAATAAAGAAGCTGATACTGCTCAAGTTCCTGGTTTTTCATCCTGGATAGTGATTCTCTTCTCAGCAAGGAATGACTTTAAGAACATCACCAGGTGAATCATTAAAACAAGAAAAAATAACACAGAACTATAACTTACAACCGTATTATTTCTACTTACGCTGCTTTTAAATGCAAACATTCTGCATCCCTCTAATTATCACTCCACCCATCCCTCTGTGAGGGGTGAGACTCAAGGCCGACTGACACTCTGAACATGTTTCCCTTCTCTTCTTTAAACAAAACCCAAAGTCATATATCACTGCATATTCACAACAAAGAAACATTTTTTAAAAATACAATGAGTAGTTGAGAAGTGTGACATGCAGACCACAAATGTCAGTCTCCCTGCTGTTTTACTTTTAAAACTCAAGTATTTTAAGTTAATGCCTCAAGATGCCAAGCAAATAGCCACAAAAGCAATATTAAAAAGCACTACCAGTGGAGCTCTGAACTTGGATTTGAACCTCCTGGAAATGTAAAATCCTCAACAAATTGCTAAAATGATGCTAATGTGAAATTTAGCATTATGTTTGTGGTAATTCAAAAGGGAGTTTATTGGAATCTTACCCCTTAAACTCTTGACTTGGGGAATAATATACTGGGCTACCTGCATTCCTGGAGTGTGACCCATTATAATTATATGAGGAACTTTGTTTCTGGCCCTTTCCAGTCAGCTTCTGTTTCAGTAAGCTGCTACCAAACCACCTTCCTACCCTTGATCCTGTATCACTCAACAAAGAGTGCTGACTTGCCCTGATTAGATTACTCCACACCCAGGCTTTCTCCACTTGGTGTGTTTTTATTCAGTCACCAAAACAGATGTACTTTATTAGAAGAAGAACTGACAGGGGCAGGTGACAAGCCCGAGTGTTCCTCTGCCATGTGCCAGCAGCCCTGTATGAATGCTGAACACGACTCATCAACCAGCTGCCTATGTCAAAGCCTGTAGGCCTGAAGTCATGTTTTGGGGTAAATAAATGCTGGAATGCCAAAGGAGCACAATGGATTTCTTACGTAGTTGATCTTCCCTGCAAAAGAAGTTAACACATGGGAATACAAATGATGGAGACAAAATGCAAATAAAATATTTCCAAGCTTTTCCCCTTTTTACTCTTTACATCGTCAGAGCCTGAGTTCAAAGGAATACGGAAATGTAAAGGCAGACACAAGGGTGCTCAACTAAATGTGATATAAATTGGGTGGCACAGTGAGGAAGACTAACTTGAAATGGCAGTTATGGGTTCAGAATGTGTACACTTATTATCTCACAGCATCACACTTACTGCCACGAGCGAGGCAGTATCTAAACCATCATGCTCAGCTTACAAATGAGAAAGGTGAAGCCCAAGGCAGGTTAAGTAACTTGCTTCAGGTAAAAGTCACAGTAAGTCACAAAGCTGGAAGCTCAAGTCCTCTTCCGCTCAGCTTCACGCTCTTCCCGGCAGGCAGTGTGTCTTTCAAGGCTGCAGATCTGATTTAATGTGTTGGGAGACCAGTTGAATAATCTGCCAGGATGGTTTGCCAGGAAAATAATAATCCTAACAGTGGATATTTGAGACAGGCTATATCTGCTTGTCCAGTTCAGTCCATTATGCTTAGAATACCACCAGGGACATAGACATAGAAAGCCACTCATGAAATAATCTGCTGTATTACTGTTCAACACTGACTCATTTCCTCTTCTTGATTCCAAAATTATTAAAGGGTAAAGACAAATGTTTTTGTATTTCAGACCCTTGGCACTAAGGGAATGTGGATTGAACACACTGATACAGAGGAACACGTCCTCTCTGCCTTTTCCATCCTCACTCTATCCAGGACAACAGATGTTCTAACAGATGTCGCCTAGGGGAACAGAAGTGGAGGATTTCTTGACTGAGGGGTTGTTTAAGATGTCCGGCACAACTCCAAATTCATAGGAGAATCCTTCTGTCTTCTTACAATGTTCAGTTCCTTAAGAGCAGCTGAATTCCTGATTTCATTAAAACAACTCTGGTAGCTTGTGGTATTATGTTAGTTGTGGTTGCTAGGCAACCTAGAAGATCAAAATTCTATCAATATTATCCTTATTAATTGGAATCATATCCCGGCTTTGGTATGTGTTACATATGGAGAAGATCATTTTCTCTACTTAAACCTTTAAGTATGTATACTTACTCAGCAACTATGTACCAGACATTAAAAAAGTTATTTAATCTGCACAACAACCCCATGAGGAAGGTACTATTATCTCCATCCCACAGATGAGAAGATTGAAACTCAGAGAAGGAAGTAAATTGTACACGGTCACCACACTGTTCATATTGGAACTAAGATTCCATCCAGGTCTGTCTGACTCTGAAACCCACTGTCTAAACCATATCATTCTGCTTCCACAGTACCAGGATTTAGAAAATGTAGACTTTCGTTTCCTCCTTGCTACTTAGATGAACTTAGACATATTTATTCATCAGTAAAGCAGAGGTAATGTCACCTATTGTGTCTACTTAAGGGTACTGGAACATCCAAATGAGAAAATCTATATTAAAAATTCTTAGCAGATTTTGTTATTTTAATTTTTCAGTCTTTTGGGAGCACTTATCTTGTTATTTTTTAATTTTTATTGGAGTATAGTTGTTTTACAATGTTGTGTTAGTTTCTTCTGTACAGCAAAGTGAATCCGCTATATTGTTGTTCAGTTGCCCAGTCATGTCCAACTCTTTGCGACCCCATGGACTGCAGCACGCCAGGCCTTCCTGTCTCTCACCATCTCCTGAAGCTTGCCCCAGTTCATGTTCATTGCATTGGTGATGCCATGCAATCATCTCATCCTCTGACACCCTCTTCTCCTCTGCCCTCAATTTTTTCCGGTATCAGGAAGAGGAATCAGCTATATGTATACATATAGTTCCTCTTTTTCTGGATTTCCTTCCCATTTAGATCACCATAGAGCACTGGGTAGAGTTCCTTGTGCTATACAGTAGGGTCTCATTAGTAATCTATTTTATACACAGTAGTGTATATATGTCAATCCCAATCTCCCAATTCATTGTACCCCCTCCCTCCTTTGGGGTCTATACATTTGTTTTCTGCATCTGTATCTCTATTTCTGCTTTGTAACGACAGATTCCACATATATGTGTTAATAGTTTTTCTCATTCTGACTTACTTTACTCTGTATGACAGTCTCTAGGCCCATCCATGTATCTGCAAATGACCCAGTTTCATTCCTTTTTATGGCTGAATAGTATTCCATTGTATGTACGTACCACATCTTTATCCATTCCTCTGTTGATGGACATTTAGGTTGTTTCCATATCCTGGCTATTGTAAATAGTGCTGCAATGAACATTGGGGTGCATGTTTCTTTGAATTAAAGTTTTCTCTGGGTATATTCCCAGTAGTAGAATTGTTGGATCACATGGAAGTTCTCTTTTTTGTTTTTAAGAAACCTCCATACTGTTCTCCATAGTGGAGAACACTATGAAACACTAGAAACTGGAGTTCTACCAGTTTATTAATACATTTTTATCAACAGTGCAAGAACATTCCCTTTTCTCTATACCCTCTCCAGCATTTATTGTTTGTAGATTTTGTGATGTTGGCCATTTGGACAGGTGTGAATTGATATTTCATTGTAGTTTTGATTTGCATTTCTCTAATAATTAAAGATATTGAGCATCTTTTTATGTGTTTGTTGGCCATCTGTATGGCCAGCTCATCTTTGAAGAAATGTCTGTTTAGGTCTTCTGCCCATTTTTTGATTCAGTTTTTTTTTTTTTTTTATTGAGCAGATTTTTAAATAACAGAGAAATGGCATTGCTGTACTTGTTGCTTGTTTGCTACAGAGCTGAGCCATTTGAAGATATAGATTTTAAAAGCTTTCTTTAGAGGATTTCAATAGAAGACAAACCATCCTTATGTTGTAAATTCTAAACTTATTTCTGCAGGAGTGATCTGTCTTATTCTTCCCTATGTTGTATCCTGCCCACCTACGGCTGGTAGGTATCCACCCAGAACTAACCTATCCTTGAGTAAAGAAACCAGTCTCTGGAAGCCAGTAACAATGGGAATCACCCAGGGACCTGTTAAAATGCCCCTTCCCTGGCCCCACCCCAGAATAACTGAGCCAGGGAAGGATCCAGACAGATGCATTTCTAATAGGCTCTCAGTTGATTTTTTTTTAAACTTTCTATTTTGTATTGGGGTATAGCTGATTAACAATGTTTTGATAGTTTCAGATGGACAGCAAAGGGAACTCAGCCATACATATACATGTATCCATTCGGTTTGAGAGCCATTATTTCATCTTGTTCCTTAAGGGTTCCTGGATTATTCTTACTTAAAGAGCCTCAGCTTTGTCCATCCCTGGCTGCCAGCTGGGTGTCCTTCCAGGCTGGTTACTCCATGTGATGTCCTCTGATCCTTGTCTGTCCATAGCTGTAGTGCCAGCGTTGGGTCTACCATTCTTCTGTCTGGTCTGTCCAGTTGGTATTACTACTTAAGAGAAGGGTGCCAGTCTTAGCTGTATCCCTAAACAGCATGTGATTAGTTTATTTATTGTCTGTGCTGAGCTTTCTCTAGCTGTGGCCTATGGGCTTCTTGTTGCGGTGGCTTCTCTTGCTGTGGAGCACGGGCTCTAGGTGTGTGGTCTTAGTAGTTGTGGCATACAAACTTAGTTGTCCTGCGGCATGTGGGATCCTCCCAGACCAGGGATCGAACATGTGTCCCCTGCACTGGCAGGCGGATTCTTAACCACCGTAACATCAAGGAAGTCCCACAGCATGAGATTTTAATCTTCCCAGACCTATTTCCTCATTGATAAAATGAAAGATTTGGACAAATAATGTGCAGCTCCTTTCAGGTCTAAAATAATACCACTCTCTATGATATGGAATTCAAAGTTATTCCTAGCCCAAGTCAAAATATAGAGCAGAGGGGCAGAACTGAATTATGACTGCACATCTTCACCCCAGGTTTGTGACTGGGGCCCTGCTCTGGAAATTGTTTAATTATTTACAGACTGTAGGGGGACCCAGGCACTGGCATTTTTTCCACAGACTTCCCATTGATTTTGTTGTGCAACCAGGGTTAAGAACTTTTAGGGGAATGGGGTAAGAGACACTACAACAATCTATAGAGTAAAGGATCTGGATTTTAATCCTTATTTTTCAGGGGCTGGAAAGGCACATTTTCTCTTGTGTTTCTCACTTCCATGCTTGCTCAGGTCAGGAGGCATTTTCTTCCTCACACATCAAGGTTTGTGCATGTTCTGCATCAGCCTTTCCTTAACATGGTGGCTGAAGTGCACTTTCTAGGCTCTGAATTTTTATGGCCTTTACTATCTGTCTACATGGCTTCCATTGTATATTATATTGAACATAATATATATTTTCTGTTTAATTTTTTTAAAGTATGTATTTATTTAGCTGTACCGGGTCTTAGTTGTGGCATGCAGGATCTTTTTTAGTTGAGGCATGTGAAATCTTTAGTTGAAGCATGTGGGTTCTAGTTCCCTGACCAGGGATCAAACCTGGGTCCCCAGCATCAGGAGCTCAGAGTCTTAACCACTAGACCAGTAGGGAAGCGTCTGTTTTCCTTTTTAAAGCATCATTATTTGTTTATTCTTTCAGTTGGGGTACATATTTAAGTAATATTTTAAAGAATCTAATGTAGATAGTGCATATATTTTTAAATATTGGCTTTATTAATTGGTCATTTATATATATATGATATAAATAGTGTTCAGGTAGAAAAACAATGTTTAGAATACAGTTTTGGAACAAGCAGGTTAATAGCCAGGAAGCCCAAGTGAGATATGACTGATACCTGAATCAATGGGTTAGGTGTTGGACAAAGGAAGAAAGAAAAGCATATATTATATTAACCATGAAGAAGAAATGAAAGGAAGATGTGTCTCTGCTGAGACAGAAGAACAGAGAAGGGATGAAGACACGTTGGAGTTATAAGAGATCCTGAAGCTTGGAAAGAAATCAGAGGAAGTTTGGGGGCAGGGGACTCACTTTGAGTCATGTTTAACCTGATGCACCTGGTCTAGCAACAGAGTTCACAGCAGAAGATAAGGTGCAGGATGGAGGCATATTTAACAGTTGTCCTAAACGACACAGGACAACACTGAATAAGGATTGGAGCTGATGAGATTATCTAGAAAGTGAGTACAAAGAGAAATGAGAGTTGAAGTTAAATGCCCATGACCTTAGAATCCTAGGGTTGTGCTGGCCACTGCAGGAGCCATCAGCCACACGTGACCACTGAGCCCCTGAAATGTGACTGGTCTGAGGTAAGATGCATTGATCTCAATGGATTTCAGAGACAGTACAAAGATATGGAATATGTCATTAATAATTTCTTTATTGGTTGTGTGTTGAAATGATAATGTTTTGGAAATACTGGGTTAAATTAAACATATTATTAAAGTTAATTTCACCCATTTCTTATTTGTTAATGTTGCTACTAGAGAATTTTAAATTATGCATATGGTTGCATTATATTTCTTTTGGACAGTGCTAGTCTAGAGCCTCTCAAGCAACAGGAAAGAAGAAATTAATTTCTTCATCATGCCAAGACTTGGCATGATGCTGTACAAACAGTGCATATGTATAGTATATAAATGTATAAATATGGAAGAATTATCTAAGATTAAGAGCAGAGAGTTGATGTAAATGTAAATGACTTTGGCTACAGTGTTCATATGCTACAGTCAGTCAGATGTTATCCAAGGCATCCATGTGTCACCATCTGGCTCCTGCCTATAGAGATGGCCAACCCCACCGAGCTCTTGGCTCCTTTATTCTACCAGGGAAAACAGTACTTTTTTCTTTTGCCTTAGGAAGAATCCTACTTTCTTAAGCAATTATATTACATGGGCTCATTTTCTCATTTCATCTTCTGATCTCAGGTAGACAGTCTCATAAATTTTATGCTGGAGATTGGATTGTGGCCTTCTAGATTCCAGAAGATCCACACAAGCGTTGGGGGGTTTTCACATAATACCTAAGTCTCTTCATGTACCACTAGGCTCCCAGGCTGGAATATGCCTTTGACTTTTTATACCAATGAAAGCTTGGCTTCACTTGAGACTCGAGGAAATTAGAGAACCTGCCCACAAGCTATGCCAGGCTTCTCTGATTCTCTTGTCTCAGCTAAAGCCACATTTGATTATTTCTAGCCATGTTTGGTTTCTCACTTTATCACATACGGCGGTAGGGAGAATTCTAAGATTCCTCCCCTGCTCATACACAGGTCCTGAAATCCCCTTTCCTTGAGTCTTCCCATTGAATGGCATTCCCATGTGAAAGGCATGGCATAGAGGGTACCTTGATTAGGTAACATGTTCTGGCCAATGGGGCTGGAATAGTCATGTCTGTGATTATGTTAAGCCATGTAAGACTCCACTATAGGACTGGAAATTAGACAAACATATTCTTACTAGCCTAGAAAAAAGCAACACCATGCTGTGAACTGCCTGTGGGGGCCACTAGGCAAGGAACTGCAGGCAGTCTCTGTGAGCTGAAAGAAGTACCCAACCAAAAGTTACCAGAATAATGGGGACCTCAGTCCTTCAACCACAAGGAGCTGAATTCTGCCAATTACCTGGAAATTTTGGGAGAGGATCCTAGACTTCAAATGAGGAGTGCAGTCTAGTTGATAACCTGAATTGCAAGCTTGTGAAACCCTGAGCTGAGGATCCATTCTAGCTATGCCTAGACTTCTGACTCACAAAAACTGTGAGATAGTAAATTTGTATTGTTTTAAGCCACTAAGTTTGTGGTAATTTGTTACAAAGCAATAGAAAATGAATATACACACTTATGAATATCCACTATAACTGAGGCTTTTCACTAAGGTAATAACTACATTTTACGATGGACTTGAAATACAGGTCTATGGAGAAGAAGACAATCCTTGTGAGATTTCTATTAGGAAAATCAAGTAATAACAGGTCTTTAATCATATCTGGAAAACAAGACAGGATAAGTGGCCCTGGGAATTATATTTAAATTAACTGTACCACTTTATAGGTTTTTCTTTCATGGAGTCCAGTGGCCCCAACACTATTAAGCATCTGTACATGTGGGCAACTTCTAGAATGCTTATGTCATTCATATGTTGTTGTTTGGGGTCCCTGGTGGCTGAGATGGTAAAGAATCTGCCTGCAATGCAGATAACCAGGGTTTGATCCCTGAGTCGGGAAGATCCTCTGGAGAAGGAAATGGCAACCCACTCCAGTATTCTTGCCTGAGAAATCCCGTGGACAAAGGAGCCTGGCGAGCTTAAGTCATGTGTGACTCTTTTGCGACCCCATGGACTGTAGCCTGCCAGGCTCCTCTGTCCATGGGATTTCCCAGGCAAGAATACTGGAGTGGGTTGTCACTTTCTTCTCCAGGGGATCTTCCCAACCCAGGGATCAAACCTGCGTCTCCCTCATTAGCAGGCGAATTCTTTACCGCTGAGCCACCAGGGAAGCCCATCTGTCATTCATATACCAATCTCCAAAATTCCTGGAATACCATGTTTCCTTGGTTAACGTTTAGCTGGATCAATTCTTTGCAAAATTGAGCCATACATGTATGGCAAATACTTGATGTTTCAAACACATCCAGAGAATAATACTAAAAAAAAAAAAAAAAGCCCATAGAAACTCAAAACAAATAGCTACGTAATTTGAATTGTGACTCCACCAAATTTAGATGAGTTGAGCAATGGGAATTAATGAAGTAACTATGTGGCATCTTCTTAATCCTCACATACTATTACCACTAGTGGTACTACCAACGCTGTTACTGTCAGCACCTAATATTTACTGAACACTTACTATGTGCCAGGCACATGTCTAAGAGCCCTAAAATGCTATGTCACTTAATCCTCACAACTTTTTGAAGTAGGCAAATTTATCTCCCCATTCTACAGATGAGATATCTAAAGTCTAGGTTGCTTAAGGATACAATATTGATAGAACCCAGACTCACTCTCAGGCAGGTGGATGCCAAGGCTCTGCTGTCTTAACCCTCATGACTTAACTGCTTCACGTACAGTTTGAATCTAAATATCTGGACTTACTGGAGCAAATCACAGCATTCTTTTCTCACTTCAGTCCTAGATTCAGTGAATTTAAATGTTCTCTTAAGAAATTACAAATTTTCAGGTGGGAGGATGAAATAGGTAAGTGGGGTTGAGAGGTACAAACTTCCAGTTACAAAATAAATGAGTCGTGTCTAAAATGTACAGTCTGGGGAATATAGTTGACAATTATATAATATCTTTTTTAAAAATTGGAGGATAATTGCTTTATAATGTTATGCTGGTGTCTGCCGTCCAACAACGTGAATTAGCCATAAGTATACATATATTACCTCCCTCCTGAGTCTCCCTCCTAACTCCTCCATCCTACCCCTCTAGGTCATCACAGAACACCAAGCTGAGCTCCCTGTGCTACACAGAAGCTTCTCACTAGCTATCTGTTTTATACATGGTAGTGTATATATGTCAGTATTACTCTCTAAATCATCCCCTCTTCTCCTTCCCCCACTATGTCCAGCAAGTCTGTTCTCTATGTTTGCGTCTCTATTCCTGGCCTGCAAATAGGTCCATCAACACCATTTTTCTAGATTCCATATATATGTGCTACTATATGGTTTTGGTCTTCTTCCTCTTTCTGACTTACTTCTAGGCTCTAGGTTTGTTCACCTCACAAGAACTGACTCAATTGCATTTCTTTTTATGGCTAAGTAATATTCCATTGTATATATGTACCACTAACTTCTTTATCCATCCATCTGTTGATGGACATCTAGGTTGCTTCCATGTCCTGGCTATTGGAAATAGTGCTGCAGTGAACACTGGGATACATGTGTCTTTTCAAATTATGGCTTTCTCAGGGTATATGCCCAGTAGTTGGATTGCTGAGTCAAATGGTAGTTTATTCCTGTTTTTGTTTTTGTTTTTAATGAGTCTCCACAGTGGTTGTATTAACAACTTATTAATACATTCCCACCAAAAGTGCAAGAGGGTTCCCTTTCCTTCCCACCCTCTCCAACATTTATTGCTTATAAATTTTTTGATGATGGCAATTCTGACTGGTGTGAGGTGATATACCTCATTGTAGTTTTGATTTGCGTTTGTCTAATAATGAGTGATGTGGCACATCTTTTCATGTGTTTGTTGGCCATCTGTATGTCTTCTTTGGAGAAATATCTGTTTAGATCTGCCAATTTTTTGATTGGGTTATTTGTTTTTCGGATATTGAGCTGCATGAGCTGGTTGTATATTTTGGAGATTAATCCTTTGTCTTTTATTTCATTTGCTATTGTTTTCTCCCATTATGAGGGTTGTCTTTTCATGTTGTTTATAGTTTCCTTTGCTGTGCAAAAACTTTTAAGTAGGTCCCATTTATTTATTTTTGTTTTTATTTTCATTACTTTAGGAGGTGGGTCAAAGAAGATCTGTGCCAAAGAGTGTTCTGCCTATGTTTCCCTCTAAGAGTTTTATAGTTTCTGGCCTTACATTTAGGTCTTTAATCCATTTTGAATTTATTTTTGTGTATGGTGTTAGTAAGTATTCTAATTTTATTCTTTTACATGCAGCTGTCCAGTTTTCCTAGCACCACTTATTGAAGAGGCTATCTTTTCTTTATTGTATATTCTTGCCTCCTTTGTCAAAAATAAGGTGCCCATAGATGCATGAGCTTATCTCTGTGCTTTCTGTCTTGTTCCATTGATATATACTTTTGTTTTTGTGCCAGTACCATACTGTCTTGATTACTGTAGCTTTATAGTATAGACTGAAATCAGGAAGGTTGATTCCTCCAGCTTTGTTTTTCTTTCTCAAGATTGCTTTAGTTATCAGGGGTCTTTTGTGTTTCCATACAAAGACAATTATATAATATTAATCTTTGTATGTTGACAGATGGTAACCAGACTTATCATGGTGGTCATTTTGAGATATATAGAAATATCAACTCACTATGCTGTGCACCAGGAATTAACATAGTGTCATAGGTCAATTATATTTCAAAAATGAAGAAACTCTTAGAAAAAAAAGTCAAATTTGTGGTTATCAGAGGCAGGAGTTGGGGGAAGGTTGTCAAAAGGCAGAAACTCCCAGTTATACGGTAAATAAGTATTAAGGCAACATGATAAAAATAGTTAACACTGCTGTATGTTATATACGTGAAAGTTTCTAAGAAAAATCCTAAGTGCTCTTATCACAAGGAAAAAGTATTTTTTCTGTTTCTCTAATTTTGTATCCATATGGGATGATAGACTTTCACTAAACTTAATGTAGTAATAATCATTTTATGATGGAAATTAGACTATTACGCAGATCATCTTAAAGTCATACAGTGCTGTATGTCAGCTGTATTTCAGTAAAACTGAAAGAAAAAAGCAATTACAATTTTTGGAGCAACAGAAGCACAGGAGGTTGAGTCACTCAGTGCCCTATAATTCTTAATGTGAAAAACAGCTATAAACCTCTCCTTCATAAGCTTATCATTTAACTGCTTTAAACGAACAATCCCCATACTCTGCTTCAAGTTCTTTTGACTTCTCCATGTTCTGGAAATGGCTAAAGGCACAAGCAGGAAGCCATTCACTTTCAGTCAGCTGCAATCACGTTATGCAGTAAGTTCACCAGAGATTCCTGATGAAAGATGCAAGAGAAGCTGGACTCACAGATGCATGAAAGTCTTTCCTTGATAGGAATCCAAGGAAGACACCTTCACTTAGTTCTCCTCCAAGTGTCCTGCATACAGCAAATGGACTCGCTTTTTCTATGTTTACTTCATGTTCCTTCCTGGCAAACACACCTAATAAGCTCATGTGTGCTAGCTAATTGGCTGTTATCTTTCCTTTGTCATTTTTTTTGAGCTTAATGAGCAGGTGGATCACACACCAGGGTCAGCAATGTTTGAAACCACCAAACCAGCCACTCCTGGTGCTACTAGGAGCATTTCTGCAAGGAATTCCATTTCCTTTTGAGTGTTTATAGAGACAGGAGCTTTCTCTTTGTGAGAAAAATTGTTCACTGGTTCTCCATCCAGACAGCCAACAATCTTTCCACTTTTTTAATTTCTTACAGCCTCATTGTTATTGACTGGGAAGTACTTGAGCTTATTCCAGCCATAGATGTGGCTTTATTTTTGTGTACTTCCTGTCATGATCTTCAGTGTGGGTTAGTCCCTCACTCCTGCTGCTCAGGAAACACTGCATATTCTCTTCTTTCAAAATATTTGATTATCTCAAGCTTCTCTTCAGTGTTTAAGCTGTCCTTTTGCATGCACTATTTGACATTTTTGAATCAAGATGCTTAAATATCTTGGGATATTAAATGAGTGTTTTTCTATAGAAAAAATGCATAAGTGCAAAAGAATAACAAAACACAATCTTGCAGGATATCACTCAGTGAACCAAGGTAGCTGGTAATGTTTGAGGTCTGTGTGTGTTATATTCCTATAGGGCTTGGTTAGCTGGTTGCAGTTTAATGTGTTCAGCTGGTGTTTCTGACTGAGCAAATCATTGAATAAGTTAGTACAAAATTTGCATCATGCTTGAATTGTTACTAACATTTCAGTTGCATTGGAATGATGCTGGTTTTCAAAATAAGCATTATAGCATAATTGACTGTATAATCAACTTTCAAATAGACAAGAACACATTAATAATTAACATATGTAAGAATTCAACAAATCCCTGCCCTCATGGAGCTTGCATTTTAGTGAAATTCAAATATTGACACCATTTAAGCACAGTTTCAAATTATGAGATCTAAGATAATCTAAAAATACATTTTATATGCAAATAAGCTATTTAAAACTCATTAAAAGTCAGTTGTTGCATACTGAATTTTTAAATAAATGCTATATTTTAAAAGACAAACTAAAGCCTTAAAAATCAAAATGCAACCAAGTTGTTTCTTAGAAATTTAAGACCAAAAGCAACAAACAAACCCTAAAATGTTGTATGTGTCACAGGTAATCAAGTAGCATATTACATATTAATATGCCTGTATTCTTCTATTTGTATAAATGCAAGGGCATATGGAGTGATTTTTTACTTAATGCTAAGAAAGGTCATTCCTGGATGGCAGGACACTACTTTTTTCTTTGCATATACCTATATTGTTTGCTTCCTTTATACTAATCTTATAAAACTAAAAGGTGATTTTATGTTAATTTGAAGATTTTTAAATACAAAGACATCAGAGAAGAAATATCCATGAACCCAACAACCAAAATTATCAAATATCAACACTGTCATATTTTTTGGATCTTTTTAAAATAAAAAAAGATTCCACAAGAAATTAAAGATCACCACGGAATACCCGCTAGTGCCATTCCTCACCCATCTACTCCCTCTATAAAACTGCTTTCTTTCCTGTCCATAGAGAATAATTTTTATAATTCCAATTAAAAATGTTAGGCTAGACTAGAAATGTATCTTATGAGTTTTTCAGCTTTATGCTAATTTTTTTCTGATGAATAATTTTAACATATTCCAAAATAGAGAAAATAATGTATGATAACCCGCCTATATACCCATTACCTAGATTCAGCACTCATCAAGGTTTTGCCACATGGAAGTTTTGAAATCAAAAGCAGAAAACTGTAACCTACTGTTCATCCTACAATTTGTTCAGTCAATAAACAACCACCTACTAAGGAAGACAGGGAGAACTGAGATTAGCTATGTTCTCACTATGTGCCGCGCACTGGGTCTTGTCTACACTGACCCACTGAGGAGTCACAACAACTCTTCCACTCAAATAGTGTCATTAGCATTCTTCAGAGTGGAAAATGAGGCTTGGAAAGATGAAAGTTCTTCCACAGGCCCAGCTGCTTGCTCTTCTTTCTAGACCGTAAATCCCTCCACCCCCACCAATTTCAGTATGTGTGAGAGAGTCACTAGAGGTTATTCTGTTGAAAAATACAAAATGAGAAGGTCTCACTTTGTTGCTGTGTGAATTGATCCCTCAATTCTCTGGGCTGGAGGAGGGTCCAGCGTTGTTATGGGAGTTTTAAGTCAGCAACTTTTTGTGATTATTTAATTTATAAGATAACCTGTTGTAACTTTCACTTTAAGATATTTTCCTCTAACTATTAAGATAAAAGAGAGGAATGTTTTCTCTTTTCCTTTAAAAAAAAATCTCATTAATGATTCAATACACTTTTGTAAATTCTTACTTATTCTCTATAGCTAATAATCCCAGCTGACCAACACCCATAATTACAGAAACCAATTTCAGTTGCAGTTTGCAGGCTTGCAAATATATCACAGACATTTTCCAAAGCAGTTTTGAAACTTCTTGCCTGTCATGTCACTTATGTGTTGTTATGCTCATATGCTGCAGCAAATGCTTCATAACCATTCTTGATCTTTCCTGGGGACTGTTCAGAAAGCAGACATGAATGCTCCAGTGTATCAACCCTATTAGTCAGTCTTGTGATAAGAAGCATGGGGTTTGGGTTTCCCCTGACACATATTTATTTAATAGCATAGACTGTCATCATTTAGAAGCCCAGGATGTACAATGATTCAGCTATTTTGAGAAACTGATGAGATTAAAGAAACTCAATTATCAAATGTCTCCCAGCTTATATGTATAAAATTTTAGTACAGCAGATAACATCTTATTCTAGATTTCACTTAATATTTGTATCCCAAACTCTTCAAAGGACAAACCCAGTCTCCCAGAGAAGGAAAGAACCTTAAAGATCATGTGGGATCAGACAGACCTCTTTATTTGGCAAATGTGGAAAGAGATCCAGTATTTATTTTGCTTATATTTTGTTTCAGGTAGTTCTTGTTTGGTTTTCAGTTGCCACAAAGAACAGTGCCAAGTTCCTGTATTGTCACACCAGGGAGTTGTTTGTGCAACAGTCCCTGGTATTAAAAATAACAGAAAAGAAAATAGCCACTAAACTTTAGCATGATCAGAGAGACAGCAGTAAATTTTTTAAGGCTGCCATAAAACTCAACTGCAACGTGCAAGCTTGCAAACTGAAAATACCTAACCACAAGAATTGGAGTAAAAATTCAGGAAGGAAGGTTGTCACATTCCAGAAGTTCAGTAAATCAAATTAGGTTATATTCAAAAGTGGGTTTCTAATTCTGCTTTCCCACTTATTTACATATACAACTTTTTCACTTTTTGCAAAATGTTTCCTGACTAAAAAATTTTTCGTGTGTGTGCCATAGCCATATTACTGTATTTGATTCTGTGCCTTTAATCTTTTCTTAAAATACAGACCCTCAAAATACATATCTCTGTAACCCGACCTTGGTGAGGAGGTAGTTTAGTGGTTTTCAAATGTCTTTCCCTTTCTTTCCTTCCCTTCCCCTTGCCCAGGGGGATTCCCCAAATAGAGTAAACAGGTCAGCGTGACCTTGGATGAGGCCGCTTTCTGGGTCCCGAACTCAACGGGAAAACCCTGCTCTACTCAAACCTTTTGCCTAGGGAAGCTTCTCGCCTCTGCCCGACTTCCCCAAGGCCAACCGAAGGCTGTCAGGGCCCCCGAAGCAGCTTTTCTCCCTCTAAAATCCGACCTTTTGGGGGTCTCCAAGGTGCTGCCCGAGGCAAGAGTGGGTCCAACAGCAGATGTGGGAAGAAGATTCAGCTCTGTGGGCGGAGGACCCGAGCGCCTAGGGCCGGTGCGCCGACCCCAGCGGGCCAGCCTCCAGCAGCACCCGCGCCGACCCCCGGACTCGCCGCTGGCCGGAGCGGGGCCAGAGCGGGAGGCAGGTGGCAGCGCCGTGCAAGCAGGGGCACAGGCAGCGAAGCGCGCTGCTAGGGGGTCTGCAGGTCGCGATCCCCTTCCAGGAGCGGGGCCCGGACAGAGAACCGCACCCGGCAAGCCGCCCCAGTGCCGCAAGGTGTGAGGGTGCAGACGGCGGCGGAAGGGTGGCGGCCCAGGCGCCCGGGCTCCTCCTTACCTGGCCTTTCCCGGTCTCACGCAGAGCTCTGGCCTCGCGCCCGCAGAAGTTTCCCAGCCGAGTGCATCGGGCCCCCCGACCGGCGCGAAGTCCCTGGTGCCCGGCTCACGCGCTCCTGGCTACCCCGCGCCGGTGCCCGCCCTGCACACGGGCGCTCAGTGACCGCAGCCCGGTTCCGGAGCGGCGCGGTGGCGCAGGCGGGGGCCGGGCACGGGCGCGCGCCCCGGGGACCGCGGGGAGGGCGGGGTGGCGGCGGCAGGAACGGCGCGGGGCCCGGGTAGCCCCAGCCTCCAGGGAGTCGTCGGACTGCTGATCAACCTAGCGACTGAGCGGCGGAACAAAGTTTGCAAAGATGGGTCTCAAGTGAACGCAGCTTACAGTTGTAAAACGAACCTCGTGTTCGCTATATGCCAGGCAGAGGACCATGGGGTTCACTCCTTGGATGGGAAGCAAGTGTACTTCTGCCCTCTCGCTATCCCACCCCCACTGTAAACCAAATGAAATCAGTGACTGGAATGGGGATGGGAATATTTGGGTAAAGAGGGCGGAGAACAGTTAATATCTTTATTCAAATCAATGAATGTCTCCAAGGCAAATGGATGAAGAACATGGACAATCATAGAAGGAAAAAAACTTTAAATACAGATGATCCCCCCAAAAAAGTTCAAGTTAGTAATGAGCCCTAATGCATACAACTTTAGGCAGAAATCAAATGCATTTTTCCCTCCCATGAAGTTAGTGAAGTTTTCTTTGGTTTTGGTGATCAAACTCTGGTGGTTGGTGAGGGAACAGTAAAACACAAACTACTTGAGAATTTGCATCTCCTCCCTTCTCTCAGCACCCTCACTCATGTTCTATAACTGTTCTGGTTACACTGATTCCAGGAACATTTACTGAGTAATCAGTGGCTCTTTTGGTCCCTAGAATAGCCATTAAAGTAATATAAATGGTAAAAATTAACTTCTTTTAATGGATACTAGGACTGAGGGGCAAAAAGTACCTGTATTCCTATACCCTATATGGGGCTGGAAACCACATGTGTTCCAGGCCTTTGCTGTTATGCTTCATTCTAGGGATTTACTCAGAAATGTTGGAAATCCAGTTTAAATTGGATATGGCTGGGGAAGTAAGAAGGTCATGAGGTTTGACATCAGATGTATTTGAAACTGCTAAGTGGCATTTCAGGAGGTTCCAAGGAGCTGCAGTCCTTTACGTCTCAGCACAAAAAGAATTCTTCAATAGGCAAAGTGATAGATAAGAGGTGATAGGACGCTTGTGAGGCTTATCAGTGGGCAGGTGAGAGGGTGCCACGCTGAGAACTTAGTAGGCTACAGTTTTATAAAATAGCAAAAATAGGTAAGGGGGAAAGACAACTTTCTCCCTTGTTCTTAAGTAGGCATCATGCTTGCATCATTAGTTCTTCCCAGGTTGGGCAAGGAAGTCTTTTTGTCCCTATATGGTCAAGCTAGGACTGTCATGGCAGAAATGGAAAAATTATTTCAAGTCTCAGTACAATGGGCATCTTTCACTTTGAAATGTCACCTTTCCATAAACTGCTGTTCTTTATGTGCAGAAAGCATGTTCTATGGATCATCTGCTTACTGAGCTCACTGGGCAGGATGTGGGGCTCATGCCACCATTGTTTTTCGTTATGTCTCGTGCTTCTCTTCTGCGGTTTTGTTGCTAAGCAAGCCTGCTTGGTTTTGTGGTTGAGTCATCCTGCTTCCTTGAGTAATCATTACTACAGGGGTCGCCCATATTTATTTCTACTTACAATCCTCTAGTGTGGTTAACTATTTAATCACCTACTTGGTTTACTCTGTCCCTATCATATTCTGGGTTTAGATTTACTTCTTACTTAGTATTATATGTTACATTTTTTAAGGATTATATTCATGGTCATTTTTAACTTAAAAATTCCAAAGCAGCAAAAGATATGATTGTTCAATAGATTGTAAGGTGGCTTCATGAATTCCTGCTGACTCCTGGCATTCACACCTTTTGGGATCCTCCTCCCCTTGAGTGCATCTGGGACCTGTGACTTGCTTGTAAAACAATAAATAAAGCACAGGTGGTGGATGTCACTCTTGTGACTACATTACATTTCAAAAGACTTGGTCTTGCTAGCCAACTCTCTCTAGAGACCATCTGATCTGGCTTGATGAAGTAAGCAGCCATGCTGGGAAAGTCCACTAGTCAAGGAATTGTAGGTGACCTCTAGGAGCAGCCTCCAACCAGAAAGAAGCCAGCGCCCTGGGGTACTACAAGCACAGGGAAATTAATTCTGTCAGACATCTAAGTGACCTTAGAAATGTTCTTCCCCATTCAATCCTCCTGATGAGAATGCAGACCAGAGCACACCTTAATTTTGAGTTTGTAAAACCCAAAACCCTAAGCAGAGGACCCAGTTAAGCCTTGTCCGGACTCCTGTCTCACCAAAAATGTGAGATAATAATTGTGAGTTATTTCAAGTCATTAAGTTTTTAGTAACTAATATAGCTTGTTTGTATGGTTCAGTTTTTTAACATATTAGTAATAGAGTATAGTTTCTTCTTTCATAAACTTTGTGTTAAATATTGCTGTCCTGTTGCATTCTAATTTTTACTTTCTTACTCCTTCACATATATGTCTCTACCTTGATTTTCATTGCAAAGTCATGAGACAAAACTCTAATGAACTTCAATGAGGTATCATATCACACCAGTCAGAATGGCTAGTTATCAAAAAATCTATAAACAATAAAGATGCTTTTTTATTGCTGGAGAGGATGTGGAGAAAAGGAAACTGTCTTGCACTGTGGTGGAAATGTAAATTGATACAGCTGCTATGGAAATTCCTTAAAAAACTAGGAATACAAACTACCAAGTGACCCAACAATCCCACTCCTCAGCATATACCTGAGAAAACCACAATTCAAAAAGACACATCTTCACTGCAGCACTAGTTACAATAGCCAGGACATGGAAGAAATGTAGATGTCCATCAACAGATGAAAGGATAAAGAAGTTGCTGGGCACAGTTGCTCAGTCATGTCCAACTCTTTGCAACCCTGTGGACTGGAGCCCACCAGGCTCTTCTGTCCATGGGATTTTCCCAGCAAGAATACTGGAGTGGGTTGCCATTTCCTACTCCAGGAGATCTTCCTCACCCAGAGATTGAACCTGCATCTCTTGCATCTCCTGTATTGGGAGGCAGGTTCTTTACCGCTAGTGCCACCTGGGAAATGTATACATATATACAATGGAATATTGCTCAGCCATAAAACGGAATGGATTTGAGTCAGTTGTATTAAGGTGATTTAACCTAGAGCCTATTACACAGAGTGAAGTAAGTCAGAGAAAAACAAATATCATATCTTAATGCAACTACATGGAATCTAGAAAAATGGTACCGATGAACCTGTCTGCAGGGAAGGAATGGAGATGCAGACATTGAGAACAGACTTGTGGACACAGCAGGGAAAGGAGAGGATGAGATGAATTGAGAAAGAAGCATTGACATATATACACTATCATGTATAAAATAGATAGCTGGTGGGAAGCTGATTTAACACAGGGAGCCTAGCCTGGCATTCTGTGATGACCTAGAGAAGTGGGATGAGGGGGTGGGAGGGAGGTTCAAGAGGGAGGGGATATATATATATATATATAGAGGGAGAGAGAGAGGGAGAGAGAGAGAGAGAGCTATGACTGGCTCGTGTTGTACAGCAGAAGCCAACACAATATTGTGAAGCAATTATCTTCCAATTAAAAAAAAAACAATTCAAGGGAAAAGAAAAGAAGTGGTGCCCCATGCATCAGCCCTAGGTCTAGGGATCTCTGGGACTTCCAGCTGCATTTCTGCTTCAAAGATTGTGTGTCTAAGGTCCACAGCCTTGTTAGTCTCTACTAAACCTCTAGGGCAGGACAAATACAGTCAACTCAGCTTGCACAACTGAAGTTGCAACTGCAGTGTGAAGAATACTTACGTGGAGAGCTGGAAACAGTTAAGTACTAAACCAGGTTTCATTTAATTGAGTGTACTTTCTTGCTAATTAGACCAACTTCCATATATGAATTTAGGTGGGCTTACTCTCCAATCCCTTCCTTCCTCCTTCCCTCCCTCCCTCTGTTTCTTCCCTGTTTTCTTCTTTCTTTCTTCCATGCTTCTTTCATTTTTCAATCTCTATATAATTCTCCATAACTCTGTTTCCCTGTATCCCCCATTTTTATTTATTTATAGTTGCTGTATAATATTGTATGAATTACAAGTGTACAATATAGTGATTAACAATTTTAAAGGTTATATTCCAGTCATAATTATTGTAAAATATTGGCTATGTTCCCTGTGTTGTACAATATGTCCTTGTGTTCTTATTTTATACCTAATTGTTTGTACCTCTTAATTCCCTACCCCCCCTATATTGCCCCTCTCCCCATTGGTAACCACTGGTTTGTGCTCTATATCTGTGAGTCTGCTTATATTTTGTTATATTCACTAATTTGCTTTATTTTTTTTAGATTCCTCATTTAGTAATATCATACAATATTTGTCTTTGTCTGTCTGACTTATTTCACTTAGCATAAGCTGTCTAAGTCCATCCATAGGACCTAGTTGCTGCAAATGGCAATATTTCATTTTTAAAAATGACTAACTAGTATTTGTGTATCTATATACACCATATCTGCTTTATCCATTCATCTGTTGATGGACACTTGGGTTGCTTCCATATCTTGGTAGTTATAAATAATGCTGCTGTGAACATTGGGGTGCATGTATCTTTTTGAATTAGTGTTTTTCAGATAAATACCCAGGAGTGGAATTGCTAGGTCATATGATAGTTATATTTTTAGTTTTTTGAGAAATCCCCATATTATCTTGCATAGTGGCTGCACCAATTTACATTCCCACAAACAGTGTAGGAGGGTTCCCTTTTCTCCACATCCTTGCCAACATTTGTTGTGTTCTTTTTGACAATAGCAATTCTCACAGGTGTGAGGTAATATCCCATAGTATTTTTTTAAAAAATATTTATTTGGCTGCACCAAGTCTTAGTTAGGGAACATAGGATCTTTGGTCTTTAGCTGTGGCATGCAAACTCTTAGTTGTGGCAAGTGGGATCTAGTTCCCTGACCAGGGCTCAAACTTGGGCACCCTGTATCAGGAGCACAGACTCTTAGCCCCTGGACTACCCAGAAAGTCCCTCATTGTGGTTTTGATTTGCATTTCTCTGATGATTACTTAAAAGCTTTTGCACAGCAAAGTAGGCCATCGAGAAAATGAAAAGACAATCTACCTAATGGGAGAAAATATTTGCAAATGATATGACAGATAATGAGTTAATATCCAGCATATCTAAACAACTCATACATCTCAACATCAAAAAAAAAAAAAAAACAAACCCAATTAACAAATGGAGCAGATGAACTGAATAGACATTTTTCCAAATAGGAAATGCACATGGCCGCCAATAGGCACACAAAAAGATGCTCTTGTTTTCTTTTTTTTATTAAGATAAACTATTACATGAGTAATACATTAATATGTCATTTACTAATGTATTCAATATACTATGTGACATCAAATTTCTTTCATCAGCTATCTTTTTCAGACGAGAAAATAACTTGGAGCTCATTTCTTTTTTCATATATATTCATTTATATTTTTATATATGTTATATATATGAAATATATATAATTACTCTTAAAGTACTGCATGCTGTCATCCTATTATTAGTATATCACAATGTATTCATCTGTTTAACTATTTAGATTGTTTCTGATGTTCTGATGTAAGCAAATACAAAAAGCATGATTCTGTCAGCACATGTGTAATGAACTTCCTAAGGCAGATTAGATACCAGAAGTGAAACTCTGAGTGCGTCCATTTTATTTTTATTTTTTATTCTTTGTATTGAGTTGTAATTGACACACAACATTATATTAATTTCAGGTGTACAACTTAATGATTTAATATATGTATGCATTGTGAAATGATCACCCTAATAAGGCTAAGTTCTGTCACCATACAGAGTTACAAAATTTTGTTTTCTTGTAATGAAGAAAGTGAAAGTGAAAGTTGCTCAGTCATTTTCAACTCCTTGCGACCTCATGGACTGTCCATGAAATTCTCTAGGCTAGAATACTGGAGTGGGTAGCCTTTCCCTTCTCCAGGGGATCTTCCCAAGTAATGAGTTAAGATCTACTCTATTAACAACTTTCAAACATGGAGTACGGTATTATTAACCAGTATTATCCACGGAATGTTAGGTCCATGAATCAAGGCAAATTGGAAGTGGTCAAACAGGAGAAGGCAAGAGTGAACATCGACATTCTAGGAGTCAGTGAACTAAAATGGCCTGGAACGGGTGAATTTAGCTTACATGACCATTATATCTACTATGCTAAGTCACTTCAGTCATTTCTGACTCTGTGCGACCCCATAGACGGCAGCCCACCAGGCTCCCCCGTCCCTGGGATTCTCCAGGCAAGAACACTGGAGTGGGCTGCCATTTCCTTCTCCAGTGCATGAAAGTGAAAAGTGAAAGTGAAGTCGCTCAGACTGTGGGCAAAAATTCCTTAGAAGAAATGGAGTAGCCATCATGGTCAACGAGAGTCCGAAATGCAGTGGTACTTGGACGCAATCTCAAAAATGACAGAATGATCTCTGTTGATTCCAAGACAAACCATTCAATATCCCAGTAATCCAAATGTATGCCCTGACCAGTAATGCTGAAAAAGCTGAACAGTTCTATGAAGACCTAGAAGACCTTCTAGAACTAACACCCAAAAAAGATGCCCTTTTCATCATAAGGGACTGGAATGCAAAAGTAGAAAGTCAAGAGATACCTAGAGTAAACAGGCAATTTGGCCTTGGAGCACAGAATGAAGCACAGCAAAGGCTAACAGAATTTTGCAAAGAGAATGCACTGGTCATAGAAAACACCCTCTCCCAACAACACAAGAGAAGACTCTACACATGGACATCACCAGATGGTCAACACCGAAATCAGATTGATTATATTCTTTGCAGCCAAAGATGGAGAAGCTCTATACAGTCAGCAAAAACAAGACCAGGAGCTGACTGTGGCTCAGATCATGAACTCCTTATTGCCAAATTCAGACTTAAATATAAGAAAGTAGGGAAAAATCACTGGGCCATTCAGATATGACCTAAATCAAACCCCTTACGATTATACAGTGGAAATGATGAATAGATTCAAGGGATTAGATCTGATAGACAGAGTGCTGAAGAACTATGGATGGAGGTTCATGACATTGTACAGGAGGCAGTGATCAAGACCATTCCCAAGAAAAAGAAATGCAAAAAGGCAAAATGGTTGTCTGACGAGGCCCTACAAATAACTGAGAAAAGAAAAGATGGAAAAGCAGAAAAGGAAAGATATACCCATTTGAATGCAGAGTTCCAAAAAATAGCAAGGAGAAAAAAGAAAGCCTTCCTCAGTGATCAGTGCAAAGAAATAGAGGAAAACAACAGAATGGGAAAGAGTAGAGATCTCAAGAAAATTAGAGATACCAAGGGAGCATTTCATGCAAAGATGGGCACAATAAAGGACAGAAATGGTATGGACCTAATAGAAGCAGAAGATATTAAAAAGAGGTGGCAAGAATACACAGAAGAATTATACAAAAAGGTCTTCATGACCCAGATGACCATGATGGTGTGATCACTCACCTAGAGCCAGACATCCTGGAGTGTTAAGTCACGTGGGCCTTAGGAAGCATCACTATGAACAAATCTAGTGGAGATGATAGAATTCCAATTGAGCTATTTGAAATCGTACAAGATGATGCTGTGAAAGTGTTGCACTCAATATGCCAGCATATTTGGAAAACTCAGCAGTGGCCACAGGACTGGAAAAGGTCAGTTTTCATTCCAATCCCAAAGAAAGGCAATGCCAAAGAATGCTCAAACTACCACACAATTGCACTCATCTTACATGCTATCAAAGTAATGCTCAAAATTCTCCAAGCCAGGCTTCAACAGTAGGTAAAAAGGGAACTTCCAGATGTTCAAGCTGGTTTTAGAAAAGGCATAGGAACCAGAGATCAAATTGCCAGTATTTGCTGGATCATTGAAAAAGCCAGAGAGTTTCAGAAAAACATCTACTTCTGCTTTATTGACTATGCCAAAGCCTTTGACTGTGTGGATCTCAACAAACTGTAGAAAATTCTTAAAGAGATGGGACCTGACCACTTAACCTGTCTCCTGAGAAATCTGTATGTATGTCAAGAAGCAACAGTTAGAAATGAACATGGAACAACAGACTGATTGCAAATAGGGAAAGGCTGTATATTGTCACCCTGCTTATTTAACTTATATGTTAAATGCCAGGCTGGATGAAGCACAAGCTATATCAAGATTGCCAGGGGAAATATAAGTAACCTCAGATATGCAGATGACATCACCCTTATGGCAGAAAGTGAAAAAGAACTAAAGAGCTTCTTGACGAAAGTAAAAGAGGAGAGTGAAAAAGTTGACCTAAAACTCAACATTCAGAAAACTAAGATCATGGCATCGGGTCCCATCACTTCATGGCAAATAGATGGGGAAATAATGGAAACAGTGAGAGACTTTATTTTGGGGGGCTCCAAAATCACTGAAATGGTGACTGCAGCCATGAAATTAAAAGACGTTTGCTCCTTGGAAGAAAAGTTATGACCAACCTAGACAGCATACTAAAAAGCAGAGATATTACTTTCCAACAAAGGTCCATCTTCAAAGCTATAGTTTTTCCAGTAGTCATATATGGATGTGAGAGTTGGACTATAAAGAAGGCTGAGAGATGAAGATTTGATGCTTTTGAACTATGGTGTTGGAGAAGACTGTTGAGAGTCTCCTGGACAGCAAGGAGATCTAACCAGTCCATCCTAAAGGAAATCAGTCCTGAATATCCATTGGAAGGACTGATGTTGAAGCTGAAACTCCAACACTTTGGTCACCTGATCGGAAGAACTGACTCATTTGAAAAGACCCTGATATTGGAAAGACTGAAGGCAGGAGGAGAAGGGGCCGACAGAGGATGAGATGGTTGGATGGCATCACTGATTCTGTGGACATGAGTTTGAGTAAATTCCGGGAGTTGGTGATGGTCAGGGAAGCCTGTCCAGTTGTGGATGGGACTGGTGATAGAAGCAAGGTTCGATGCTGTAAAGAGCAATATTGCATAGGAACCTGGAATGTTAGGTCCATAAATCAAAGCAAATTGGAAATCATCAAACAGGGGATGACAAGAGTGAACATCAACATTCTAGGAATCAGCGAACTAAGATGGAATGGAATGGGTGAATTTAACTCATTTGACCATTATATCTACTACCATGGGCAGTAATCCCTTAGAAGAAATGGAGTAGCCATCATAGTCAACAAAAGAGTCCGAAATGCAGTGGTTGGATGCAGTCTCCAAAACGACAGAATTATCTCTGATTGTTTCCAAGGCAAACCATTCAATATCATGGTAATCCAAGTCTATGCCCTGACCAGTAATGCTGAAGAAGCTGAAGTTGAATGGTTATATGAAGACCTACAAGACCTTCTAGAACTAACACCCCCAAAAGATGTCCTTTTCATCATTGGAGACTGGAATGCAAAAGTAGGAAGTTAAGAAACACCTGGAGTAACAGGCAAATTTGGCCTTGGAGTACAGAATGAAGCAGGGCAAAGGCTAACAGAATTTTGCAAAGAGAATGCACTGGTCATAGAAAACACCCTCTCCCAACAACACAAGAGAAGACTCTACACATGGACATCACCAGATGGTCGACACTGAAATCAGATTGATTATATTCTTTGCAGCCAAAGATGGAGAAGCTCTATACAGTCAGCAGAAACAAGACCAGGAGCTGACTGTGGCTCAGATCATGAACTTCTTATTGCCAAATTCAGACTGAAATTGAAGAAAGTGGAGAAACCACTAGACCATTCAGGTATGACCTGAATCAAATCCCTTATGACTATACAGTGGAAGTGAGAAATAATTTAAGGACCTAGATCTGATAGACAGAGTGCTTGATGAACTATGGATGGAAGTTTGTGACATTGTACAGGAGACAGGAATCAAGAACATCCACAAGAAAAAGAAATGCAAAAAGCAAAATGGCTGTCTGAGGAGGCCTTACAAATAGCTGTGAAAGGAAGAGAAGCAAAAAGCAAAGGAGAAAAGGAAAGATATACCCATTTGAATGCAGAGTTCCAAAGAATAGCAGGAGAGATAAGAAAGCCTTCCTCAGGAATCAATGCAAAGAAAAAGAGGAAAACAATAGAATGGGAAAGAGTAGAGATCTCTTCAAGAAAATTAGAGATACCAAGAGAATATTTCATGCAAAGAAGGGCTCGATAAAGGACAGAAATGGTATAGACCTAATAGAAGCAGAAGAGGTGGCAAGAATACACAGAAGAACTGTACAAAAAAGAGCTTTAAGACCCAGATAATCACGATGGTGTGATCACTCACCTAGAGCCAGACATCCTGGAATGTGAAGTCAAGTGGGCCTTAGAAAGCATCACTATGAACAAATCTAGTGAAGGTGATGGAATTCTAGTTGAGCTATTTCAAATCCTGAAAGATGATGCTGTGAAAATGCTGCACTCAATATGCCAGCAAATTTGGAAAACAGCAGTGGCCACAGGACTGGAAAAGGTCAGTTTTCATTCCAATCCCAAAGAAAGGCAATGCCTAAGAATGCTCAAACTACCGCACAATTGCACTCATCTCACATGCTAGTAAAGTGATGCTTAAAATTTTCCAAGCCAGGCTTCAGCAATACATGAACCATGAACTTCCAGATGTTCAAGCTGGTTTTAGAAAAGGCATAGGAACCAGAGATCAAATTGCCAACATCCGCTGGATCATCGAAAAAGCAAGAGAGTTCCAGAAAAACATCTACTTCTGCTTTATTGACTATGCCAAAGCCTTTGACTGTTTGGATCACAATAAACTATGGAAAATTCTGAAAGACATGGGAATACCAGACCACCTGCCTCTTGAGAAACCTATATGCAGGTCAGGAAGCAACAGTTAGAACTGGACATGGAACAACAGACTGGTTCCAAATAGAAAAAGGAGTACATCAAGGCTGTGTATTGTCATCCTGCTTATTTAACTTATATGCAGAGTACCTCATGAGAAATGCTGGGCTGAATGAAGCACAAGCTGGAATCAAGATTGCCAGGAGAAATACCAATAACCTCAGATGTACAGATGACACCACCCTTATGGCAGAAATTGAAGAGGAACTAAAGAGCCTCTTGATAAAAGTGAAAGTGGAGACTGAAAAAGTTGGCTTGAAGCTCAACATTCAGAAAACTAAGATCATGGCATCTGGTCCCATCACTTCATGGGAAATAGATGGGGAAACAGTGGAAACAGTGTCAGACTTTATTTTTGGGGCCTCTAAAATCACTGCAGATGGTGATTGCAGCCGTGAAATTAAAAGACACTTACTCCTTGGAAGGAAAGTTATGACCAACCTAGATAGCATATTCAAAAGCAGAGACATTACTTTGTCAACAAAGGTCCATCTAGTCAAGGCTATGGTTTTTCCAGTGGTCATGTATGGATGTGAGAGTTGGACTATAAAGAAGGCTGAGTGCTGAAGAATTGATGCTTTTATACTGTGGTGTTGGAGAAGACTCTTGAGAGTCCCTTGGACTGCAAGGAGATCCAACCAGTCCATCCTAAAGGAAATCAGTCCTGGGTGTTCATTGGAAGGACTGATGTTGAAGCTGAAACTCCAATATTTTGGCCACCTGAGACCATGATGCTGGGAAAGGTTGAGGGCAGGAGGAGAAGGGGACAACAGACGATGAGATGGTTGGATGGCATCACGGACTCAATGGACATGAGTTTGGTTGAACTGCGGGAGTTGGTGATGCTGGCGTGCTGCGGTTCATGGGGTCGCAGAGTTGGACATGACTGAGCGACGGAACTGAACTGATTATTAACCATAGTTGACATGCTGAACATTACTGTGTATGTCCATTTTAATTTTGTTAACTGTTGACTAGTTGTTCTCCAACGTGTCTGTGCAGCCCACATTCCTACCAGCTGTTCTAGGGCTTTCTATACAGGTCCCACTGACACTTAATGTCATCCGACATTAACAGAGCTGTACCTCTATTTCTTTTCTCCTTTTCCTCATCTTGTTCTTCCTCCTCTTTTCTCTTCCCTCCCTTTCTCATTTTTCCTGGCTCTCATTCTCTCTCTCCCTGTTTCTTTTGCTCTTTTGTTTCCTCATCCTCTTTTGCTTTTTTATTCAAAATTTTGAAAATTTAACTTAATTTATTTTTAGTAAAATAAATTACTGTTTTATTACTTAATGAAGATCATGAAAATATCAGTCAGCAAATGAACATTTATAAAGTCATTGTCAAGGGCTACTGTGTTTTCTACATCATACTTTTAAAAACCAAGGTAAAATACCCATAACATAAAAATTAACTATTGTCAAGTATACAGTTTAGTTGCATTTAATACATTGACAATGTTATACAGCTGCCATCTCTATCAAATTTAAGATATTTTCATAACCTCTAAAGATATGGGTATGGGTACCCCATACTCATAAAGCAGTCACTCCCCAATTCTCCCATCTCTTAGCTCCCAGTGACCACCAATCTGGTTTCTTCAGTATGGATTTACCTGTGATGGATATTGCATGTAAATGGATTCATACAGTATGTGACCTGGTATATCTGCTTTCTTTCATTTTGCATGTCTTTGAGGTCAATCCATGGTATAGCATATGTCAGTACTTTATTCATTTTTATGGCTGAATAATGCTCCATTGAATGGTTATGCCACAATTTGTTTACCAATTTACTCAGCTGATGAAGATGTCTCCATTGAATGGTTATGCCACAATTTGTTTACCAATTTACTCAGCTGATGAAGATGTAGATAATTTCTACCCCTTGACTAATGTGAATAGTGCCACAATGAACACTTGTGCATAAGTTTTTGTTTGAATATCTGTTTTCAGTTCTTTTGGGTCTACACTTGGGAGAATTGCTGGGTCATATGGTAGTTCTGTGCTTCACTTTCTGAGAAACTGCCAACCTGCTTTCCATAGCAGCTGTACCATTTTACATTTCTACAATCAAAGTACAAGCGTTCCTATTTCTCTGCATTCCTGACAACACTAATTATTTCTTGTTTTTCATTTTTTAAAAAGTTACAACTATCCTCTTGGGTATGAAGTATATCTTGTTGTTTTGATTTGCGTTTTCCAATGACTAATGATATTGAACATCTTTTCATCTATATGTTGGCCATTTGTATATCTGTTTTAGAGAAATGTCTACTAGTCCTTTGCTTATATTTAAATTGGGTTGTTTGTCTTTTTGTTGTTGAATTGTAAGGATTCTTTATATATTCTGGATACTGGATGACTCCTATCAGATATATGGTTTTCAAGTATTTATTCCCATTCTGTGGGTTGTTTGTTTTTCAGTTTCTTGATAGTGTCTTTTGATGCACAAATTTTTAATTTTGATGTTTATCTTTCCCTTTGTTACTCATACTTTGGGGACCATTTCAAAGAGTCTGTAAAATCCAAGGTGGATAGCATAAGCTATCTCATCATTATTATTTTTATTATTATCCACATCATAAACTACTATATAGCTGAGTTTTTTCTTTCTTTTTTTATTTTTTAAATTATGAAAGTATGATAACACATTTATAAGCAACTTGGAAAATACAGAACAAAGTTACATAGAGTTCCACTCTATATTACAATTATTTTTTAAGTAGATAAATTAAGATACTTAGTTGGAGTTTCAATAGCAAGCTCTCAAAATTAATAGAATGAAATTATCCTTCAATTAAAATAAATAAATTTTAAAAATTAAATGAATAGATAGAAAAGTAGAAGGATATAGTAGGCCTGAAAAGCATTATGAACCAATTCAACATAATTAAAATTTATACAATTTTCATAAAACAGCAGCTTACAAATTCTACTTAAGTTCCCATAGACTATAAGCCAGGAGACACTGGAAAATATCCAGGAACATAAAACAAGGTGCAGAGATTTCATGATCTAAAGGTATTGGAATCATACAGAGTCTGTTCTCTTACCACTGGAATTATATTAAAAATCAATATCAAAAGATATTTGAAAATAATCCACATATTTTCAAGTGCAATGTGACATTTACTAAGAGAGATCCTTGACTTAGCCATTAAAAGCCTCAATAAAGTTAAAAGACTGAAAAAACACAGAGGGTGATTGCAGAGAAGAAAGCATTTAAATGAGAAATTAATATAAAAATGAGAGATTAATATCAGATACTTTATAAACCCCATGTAATTAAAAATTAACATTAATGGATGTATCTTTTCATTTTTATTCTGTTATGAATATTTTCTCATTATATTTGTAACAGAATAAAAATGAAAAGAGAATTTATCAGAATTTGTTGCATGCAGCTGAAGTGGCTCAGTGATATTAAATACAATATGGATTCTTGAATAAGGTAGGAAAATAAATAATGGACACATATAAAATTTTGTGAAATTTGAACAAAATCTGTACTTTAGTCAGTAATACTGTATCATATGTTAATTTCCTGTGGTTCTTTTGTTGTTGTTGTTGTTACTTAGTTGTGTCTGAATCTTTGCAGCTTTATGGACTGCAGCACGCCAGGCTTCTCTGTACTTCACTATCTCCCAGAGTTTGCTTAAACTCATGACCATTGAGTCAATGATGCCATCCAATCAGCTCATCCTCTGTCGCCCCTTCTTCTCCTGCCCTCGAGAATCTTCCCCAGCATTAGGATCCTTTCCAAAGAGTCTGATCTTTGCATCAGGTGGCCAAAGCATTGGTGCTTCAACTTCAACATCAGTCTTTCCAATGAATATTCAGAGTTGATTTCCTTTAGGATTGACTGGTTTGATCTCCTTCCTGTCCAAGGGACCCTCAAGAGTCTTCTCCAGCACCATAATTCAAAAGCATCAATTCTTCAGCTCTCTGCTTTCTGTAAGATCCAGCTCTCAAATCCATACATGACTGCTGGAAAAAACAAAGCTTTTTCTATATGGATGTTTGTCAACAAAGTGATGTGTCTGCTTTTTAATATGCTGTCTAGATTTGTCATAGCTTTTCTTCCAAGCAGCAAGCATCTTTTAATTTCATGGCTTCAGTCATTGTCCATAGTGATTATGGAGACCAAGAAAATAAAGTCTTTCATTATTTCCATTTCTTACCCATCTATTTGCCATGAAGTGATGGGACTAGATGCCATAATCTTAGTTTTTTGAATGTTGAGTTTTAAGCCAGCTTTTTCACTCTCATCTTTTACCTTCATCAAGAGGCTCTTTAGTTCCTCTTCACTTTCTGCCATTAAGGTGGTGTCATCTGCATATCTGAGGTTATTGTTATTTCTCCAGCAATCTTGATTCCAGCTTGTGCTTCATCTATACCAGCACTTCCCATGATGTACTCTGCATATAAGTTAAATAAGCAGGGTGACAATAAAGCCTTGATGTACTTCTTTCCCAATTTTGAACCATTATTCCTTGTCCAGTTCTAACTGTTGTTTCTTGACCTGCATACAGATTTCTCAGGAGGCAGATAAGGTGGTCTGATATTCCCATCTCTTTAAGAATTTTCCATAGTTTGTTGTGATTCACACAGTCAAAGACTTTAGTATAATCAATGAAGCAGAAGTTACTTTAGTATTAACTTCATAGATGCCAGAATAAATGGAACTACAGAAGAAGTAGATGTTTTTCTGGAATTCCTTTGCTTTTTCTATGATCCAACAGATGTTGGCAATTTGATTTCTGTTTCCTCTGCCTTTTCTAAATCCAGCTTGTACATCTGGAAGTTCTCGGTTCACCTATTGCTGAAGCCTAACTTGAAGGATTTTGAGCATTACCTTGTTAGCATATGAAATGAGTGCAATTTTGTGGTAGTTTGAACATTCTTTGGCATTGCCTTTCTTTGGGATTGGAATGAAAACTGACCTATTCCAGTCCCATGGCTACTGCTGAGTTTTCCAAATTTGCTGGCATACTGAGTGCAGCACTTGCACAGCATCATCTTTTAGGATTTGAAATAGCTCAGTTGGAATTGCATCACCTCTACTAGCTTTTTTTTTTTTTTTTTTTTTACAACATAGTATTTCTTATATTCTCAGAATTGGAATAGAAGTTTCAACCTCACTCAACTTAAAAAAAAAAAAAAATCACTCAGCTAATAAGCTTTCTAGACTTTTAGCAATAATACTATTAGGTTGGTGCAAAAGTAATTATAGTTTTGGATGCTGAATTTTAATTCATTATAACTAGGCTCAAACACATCATTATTAATCAAAATAGGAGTCATTACAATCAACACATTTTTGCCAATGAAAAATAAGTTTCTTTTTTCCTGTAGCATAAAAATTTGTGCTTCAGGTTTTGACAAACTCTTGGAAAGCATTTTCTGCATCCTGGTGGTTGTGGAAGGATTTTTTCTACAAAAAGTTGTCAAGATTCTTGAAAAAGTTGTCAGTTGGTGAGAGGTCAGGTGAATATAGCAGATGAGGCAAAACTTTGTAGCCCAATTCGTTCAACTTTTGAAGTTGGTTGTGTGACATGCAGTCAGGTGTTGTCATGGAGAAGCATCGGGCCCACTCTATTGACCAATGCTGGCTGCAGGCATCGCAGTTCTCGGTGTATCTCATCAATGTACTGAGCATACTTATCAGATGTAACAGTTTCACTGGGATTCAGAAGGCTGTAGTGGATCAGACCTGCAACAAACCACCAAACAATGACCATGACCCTTTTTAGGGTGCAAGTTTGGCTTTGGGAAGTGCTTTGGAGTGTCTTCTCGGTCCAACTCTGAGCTTGTCATCCCTGGTTGTCACATAAAATCCACTTTTCATTGCACTTCACAATCCAATTGAGAAATGGTTGTTGTTGCATAGAAGAGAAGCAACACTTCAAAACGACAATTTTTTTTTAATTTGCGGCAGCTCATGAGGCACCCTTGTGTTGAGCTTTTTCACCTTTAAAATTTGCTTCAAATGCCAAACAACTGTAGAATAGTTGACGTTGAGTTCTTGGGCAACTTCTCGTGTGGTTTTAAGAGATCAGCTTCAGTGAGCCTCTCAGATGGTTGTCGTCAACTTCCTATGGCTAGTCACTGCGCTCCTCAACTTCAAGCTTCTAATCTTCTTTGCCAAACTTGTTGAACCACTGCTGCACCGTACATCCATCAGCAGTTCTTGGGCCAAATGCATTGTTGATGTTGTGAGTTGTCTCTGATGCTTTATGACCCATTTTGAACTTGAATAATAAAATTGCTTGAATTTGTTTTTTGTCTAACATCATTTCCATAGTCTAAAATACATATAAAATAAACAAGTAACAATTCACTAGCAAAAAACATAAAGCAATAAATGCTCATTAAAATGATGTATAACATAACCACATTTATTTAAGAATGTATTCCGATATCATATGGCAAAATTCAACGATGCAAAACCAAAATTACTTTTGCACCAGTCTAATAGATGCCAGAATAAATGGGACTATGTCAGTTTTGAGTGAATATAAATTAGAAATCTAGCATTCTATTCTTAGTCAAACAAGTGTAATCAAAATGTCAAAACTTTTTAGCTGGGCAAAAATTCATAGATTTTCTAAAATATATATTCATTGGAGAAGGCAATGGCAACCCACTCCAGTACTCTTGCCTAGAAAATCCCACGGATGGAGGAGCCTGGTGGGCTGCAGTCCATGGGGTCGTGAAGAGTCGGACACGACTGAGCGACTTCACTTTCACTTTTCACTTTCATTCATTGGAGAAGGAAATGGCAACCCACTCCAGTGTTCTTGCCTGGAGAATCCCAGGGATGGGGGAGCCTGGTGGGCTGCGATCTATGGGGTCGCACAGAGTCGGATACTATTTGTACATATTTATACCAAAACTTTTTTCCTGTACTTGATAAAGACTTGAGAAAGAAAAACAAAAAAAAAAAAAAGGAGATGGAAAAATTGGGAAACAGAAACTAAATGGGAACACTTGAATATGAATAGAAAAAGTGAAATGATCTAGATGAAAGTAAAATATCATCATCTAGTCCAGTTGTTTTTAAACATGACTACTTATTAGAATCACATCTGGAGCTTTGGAGAAAAAAGAAATACCTGGGTATTTGAATTTTTCAAAAATTCCAAGATAATTCTAATGTGTATCTGAATTAAAAGGTGATTACAGGTTTTTCTATTAAATAGTTTTACTGATATAGAATTCTATTATTTTCTGTTGACCAATCATGATACAATGGTATTAAATGAATAATAGTTACATAATCACAATAGTAAAAGATGTTTATCAGTTTTCACAATCAATAGCCAGACAAAAAATAAAAGATAATTATAATTACAAGCAATAATGGAAACATGATCCTAACAATATAAAATAATTACATACAATTTGGGGGGTTAAGTAGAGTGATGCCGTAAGTGGAAATGCCTACCTGCACATGTTTTCATCCACCCAGTCTATGTCTTTTATAGCTGAGTTTTATAAGTAAAAAATATACCATATAGAAATATATGACCTTTTTTTGAAAATCGAAGTATATTTGACTTACAATGTGCTAGATAGTTTCAAGTGTACCTACCGTAAAGTAAATCAGTTATACATATACATATATCTAGTTGGTTTTTTAGGTTTTCTAACCCCATACAGGTCATTACAGAGTATTAAGTAGAATTCCATATGCTAACAATTGGTTCTCATTAGTTATCTATTTTATATATATTAGTGTGTATGTGTCAATCCTAATCTGCCAATTTATCCCTCTTCCTCTTATCCCCTGGTAACCTTTAGTTTGTTATCTACATCTGTGACTCTACTTCTGTTTTGTGATTAAGTTCATTTATACCTTTTTTTCTTAGATTCCACATATAAGCAGTATCATATGATATTTGTTTTTCTGTGTCTTAGTTCACTCAGTGTGACAATCTCTCAGTCCATCCATGTTGCTGCAAACAGCATTTTTGTTCATTTTTGTGACTGAGTATGGTGTTTTTGTCACTAAGTCATGTCTGATTCTTGTGACCCCATGGACTGTAACCTGCCAGGCTTCTCTGTCCATGGAACTCTCCAGGCAAGAATACTGGAGTGGGTTGCCATTTCCTTCTCCAGGGGATCTTCCCAACCCAGGAATCAAACCCAGGTATCCTGCATTGCAGGCAGGTTTACCACTGAGCTATGAGGGATGGCTGAGTACACACACACACACACACACACACACACACACACACACATACCACATTTTATTTATCCATTCCTCTGTTTCATTTGCTTCCATATTCTGGCAATTGTAAATAGTGCTGCAATGAATACTGGGGTGCATGAATCTTTTTGAATTGTGGTTTTCTCTGAGTATATGCCTAGGAATGGAATTGTTGCATCATACGGTAGTTCTGTTTTTATAAATACGTATTCCTTTTTAGATTCCTTTCCATTTTGGTTTATTACAGGATATTGAATATAGTTCCCTGTGCTACACATTAGGACCTGCTGTTTATCTGATCTTCTTTATATTATTTATCTTGTTTTATACATTTTTCTGTTTTTTCCTTTTGGATCATAGAAAAAGCACGAAAATTCCAGAAAAACATCTACTTCTGCTTTATTGACTATGCCAAAGCCTTTGACTGTGTGGATCACAACAAACTGTGGAAAATTCTTCAAAAGATGGGAATACAAGACCACCTGACCTGCCTCCTGAGAAATCTGCATGCAGGTCAAGAAGCAACGGTTAGAAATGGACATGGAACAGCAGACTGGTTCCAAATCAGGAAAGGAGTACATCAAGGCTGTATATTTAACTTGTATGCAGAGTACATCATGAGAAATGCTGAACTGCATGAAGCACAAGCTGGAATAAGATTGCTGGGAGAATTATCAATAACCTCAAATATGCAGATGACACCACCCTTATGGCAGAAGGCAAAGAAGAACTGAAGAGCCTCTTGATGAAAGTGAAAGAGGAGAGTAAAAAAGTTGGCTTAAAGTTCAACATTCAGAAAACGAAGATCATGGCATCTGGTCCCATCACTTTATGGCAAATAGATGGGGAAACAGGGGAAACAGTGACAGACTTTATTTTGGGGGGCTCTAAAATCACTGCAGATGGTGATTCCAGCCATGAAATTAAAAGATGCTTACTCCTTGGAAGAAAAGTTATGACCAACCTAGATAGCATATTCAAAAGCAGAGACATTACTTTGTCAACAAAGGTTTGTCTAGTCAAGGCTATGGTCTTTCCAGTGGTCATGTATGGATGTGAGAATTGGACTATAAAGAAAGCTGAGCACCGAAGAATTGATGCTTTTGAACTGTGGGTTGGAGCAGACTCTGGAGAGTCCCTTGGACAACAAGGAAATCCAACCAGTCCATCCTAAAGGAAATCAGTCCTGAATATTCATTGGAAGGACTGATGTTGAAGCTGAAACTCCAATACTTTGGCCTCCTGATGTAAAGAACTGACTCATTTGAAAAGACTCTGATGCTGGGAAAGATTGAAGGCAGGAGGAGAAGGGAACAACAGAGGAGGAGATGGTTGGATGGCATCACCGACTCTATGGACATGAGTAAATTCCAGGAGTTGGTGATGGATACGGAGGCCTGGAGTGCTGCAATCCATGAGGTCACAAAGAGTTGGACACAACTGAATGACTGAACTGAAGTGATATTGTATTATGATCACAAAAAGAAGCAACTAAAAGAAAAAGAGCCCTTTAGAAAGAAGGCCACAAGAAAGGATCTGAGTTTACTGTGGACCAGTGATTTGAGTAGTTGGTATCTTTCAAAGGCCTATTTACGCAGAGGGATGGGCTGGTCTGGTGGCCACAGGTATATATATGGGATCAGCCTTTAGGAACATTCCCCTGATTAACCCCTATTCCGCCCTAACCCCTCAGGCCCTGTGCACTTTCTCTTGGCTAAGGGTGGGCATGGACACTTGCTGATGGCTGTGGAGTCCACATGGGAAACTGATAATATGAAGCCAGTGCCCTTGGGGCTGCCTGTCCAGCAAACATGTTGTGGAGCAGTCACTGTTCTGGGAAGTAAGTGTCAGGGCCTCATTTCCCCTCATTACATGAGAAGACAGTAATGTCTGGTCCTCCTTCAGAGAGGCATTCCAGGAATCAACAGAATAGTATCTGTAACTAGCTATGGGCAAAATCTCTCTAGCTTTGCTCCATTTATTAGTAATGTCCAGGGTGGATTCCTAGAACTGTGGATGGAAAGGACTCTTGCTTGAGAGGCCCCCATCCAGTCCCATCTGCAAGGAGAGCTGCAACCAAGGCACCCAGACCTCTGGGCTCATTCTTCTCGGCTTCCCTGTATAACTTATTTATGGCTCTAAAACCCAGCAGAGTCAGTAATGTCCTTCTATCCCTCTTTATATCATTCCACTCTTGAACTGCATCCCTCCTGGGACTTCATTCAAAGGAGTTCCTTAGTCTTTTTTGGAGTTCCTCCAACTTCTCTGCATTCAATTCAAGAAGCTCTAAACACAACCTTTCCTGTAATAGATGCTAAGTAGTCTTGCTTGAGCAGAATAAAAGACAATTTATATCCTTCAGTGTTATCCAAATGTGATTCTAGGCTGAGGGAATGCGTAGAGAGAAATTAGGGGCTTTGGTGAGCTGAGATCAAAATTCTGCTGCATAGCCCCCCTGCCAGTGACCACAGGTGAGTCAGTTACTTTGCTTTGTCTCCATCCTTAGAAGGTAGAAAATAATATGTACTAATTCTTCAGAAGGCCCCTGCGAGGACGAAATGAGATCGTGTATATAAACTGCTTGGTTTATGTTGTGCATTTTTTTTTTTTCATACAAAACTGGCTTAACTACAAGTCAGGTTCTTTATCTGGTTTTCAACAGAAGAAATGTGATCTGCTCCAAAGCTGGAGGAAAAAAAGCGGATTTACTGACAAACAGAACTGTCCTATTCTCTAAGAGATGTTCAAGAGTAATTTTAAAGATGTTTAATTTTTGCCTTAAATGCTAATTTTAAAGCTGAGCTCTATGATAAGATCCAAATTCCTTGAGGGAGCATTTGCCGTGCAATTTTATTCTCAGCAGTTTACAGCCCAGTGCACTTTTGAAAGCTTAGTAAGATTTTGGGAACCATTGACCCAAAGATAAATAATTTATCACTTATAGTCCTCACAAAGGGATAGCTTGATTTGGAAATATCTCCTTCCCAGAAATTCCTATGAAATAGGAGGGGGAAAAAAACCATATATGAGCAGTGTTTAGACTAATCAGTGCATGAGAGAGAAACAGTACACTCCCAGCTTTGCAGAACAGAGTAAAAACTGTTGCAAATGGGACAATATCCCATAGATTCACTAACAAACAAATGAAGAAAAAAATCAAAAACCTCAGCATGTCTCCCATACATCCCGTCCATCAAGATAAATAACAGGTAACAACCGCTTGTAGTAGACTGGGCACTGTTTTATGCAAATCGTATGTATTGTTATTTATCCTCCTGTGAATTTATGGGCAAGTATTGTGTCTGTTCTGACTTTCTAGGTAAAGAAGCTTAGGTACAGAGAGATAAAATTTTGCCACATGTGCCAGATCCTGGGGTTTTATGGCACGTGTGGTAGAGCTGGATTCAGACCCAGGCAGTGGGTTCCAAGAGGCCACCTTGTACAGGCTGCTTCTCTTAAGTGTCTCTGGTTGGGAACTCCTGGCCCAGCCCAGTCTTTATCCCTAACTGGGAAAGCAATTCTAGTAGTGTAGTTAAATTCACATATTTTAGTGTCTAAAATTTCCTCTTTTAATCCTGGCTCCACCACTTAGTGGAGGAGCAGGAAGGGAATTGATTACCGTCCCCGCTCCCTCTATCTCAAATCCTAGCTGGTTAAGAAACTGAGGTCTACAGGATTTAGATATTTAAAATAGAGATCATATTCTGTACCCAAACACTGAGTTGTTTTGCCACCTCTGAGTCAGCTTGCTGTACTCAAATCATCATGCCTTCAGAAAGCTTCTTATACGTCAGCTGCACTAAGTGGTGGTGTTTTTTTGTTTTTGTTCTGTTTTGTAATAATTTAACATGGATAAGGCATTGTGAATTATGGAGAAAATTAGTGTATTAACACTTTGAGTTAATTCTAATAAGATAAATTTTTATTATTGTTCTGTGATTTGGTACATAATCTTCACTACCAGTTGACGCATAAGTATTGTATTGATTTAATATTTAAGCAGTTAGTGGGAATGCTTATTGAGTATTTACTTTGCACTAGGAGCTTACTTAAGATTTTTCATTCACTTTTCAGTAAGGTTGGTAGCTATCTTTCCTCCTCATTGTTGATGGCAATTGAGTTATAGAGCAGTCTCCAGTAATTAGCTTCAGTTCTCATTATAACCTAGAGTGATAGAGGAAGTCTGAAAACTTTGAATCATTCTAATGTTTTCCTGTGCATATTTAACCACAATCCTTTACTCCTTCCCAAAGAACTGATAAAGGCAAAGCTATGTTTGTAGCTTCAGACTTGCTACATCACAGCTTTAAAGGCCATACTATTGAATATGTATCTAATAAGCATTTTGTTACAGAATTTGCATAGTTGTTGATCCCTTGAGTACCTGACCCTAAAATTAATCTCTAATCTGGCAGATTCTATAGTCTGATCCTCACGAAAGAAATCTTCAAACTGCAAAAAACAAAAGGCTTATTGATGGGCTCTCTCAAAAACTATCAATGTTATGCAGAAAGGAAGAAAAATCAAGTGACACCTTTCCTCAGATGGTGACAAAAGATTAGCTCTGATTAACTCAACCACTGGCTCTGAGTTATTTCATAGTAGCAAGGGCAAAAATTCTTGGCTATGTTAATCACATTTGGATGAGACATCAGGTTTTATAGAAATTATCCCCACATCATTGCTTTCTTTCTGGCACATTAGTACAGCTAATTCATGAGCAGAATGAACAAGCCTTTCTTGCAGCAGAGATCTTCCTTTGATGAAACAGAGCCACCATAAGCTGTCCTCCAGAATCTGGGAAAAGATTGTATTAGTCTGTGTTACACGTGTTTTGCTTTTGCATTCAGTTGGCCGCCAACAAGTATGTGATCATAATAACTGTTTAAGGCAATAGGAAGCCTAGTTATAGGACATCAGTTGTAGGTTCTTCCTAGTTTATTTTTCAAAAATGCTTTTTCTAGATTACTTGGTGGTTCCGATGGTAAAAAATCTGCCTGCAATGCAGGAGACCTGGGTTTGATCCTTGGGTTAGGAAGATCTCTGGAGAAGGCAACAGCTTCTCACTCCAGTATTCTGGCCTGAAGAACTTCATGGTAAGAGGAGCCTGGCAGGCTGTAGTCCATGGGGTCACAAACAGTCAGACATGACTGAGCAACTTTCACTTCCAGATTACCTAATTAACTCACATACACGTTTACATACCATTTCAGGCCATATGAATTTCTTTATTGTGTGACCTGTTTACTAACCAAAATGTATGATTGAGAGAACGTAAACACAAATGAGCCAATCCACAGTGGAAATGGGTATCAAAGCAACTGATCTGAACTTAACGGGCTCCTATTTCTCCTCCATCTCAAAGGCGCATACACAGATATGGGTCAGATATGTTGTTGCCATGTATGCAGACAGGGAGTAACAATTCTCTACTGGAACTGAGATGACAAGGGAGATCCAGAGAGCAAAGATGATTGGTGAGGAGTAGTAAGAGTTGTTGTCCTTCCCTGGAGGGGGAAGGACATGTAAAAACTGGAGTTTTTTAAGAAACATCAGTTGACTATTGAGTAAAAGAAAGCAGATGTTGTCAACATGTATATAGCCCTAGGGCATATTCTCTATAAAATACCTCCTACAGTAAGGTAAAATTTATAAAATATGTATGGTGCATGATTCTTTTGATGAATTTGACTTATTGGTTTAAACAGTAAGTTGATCTTTAGGGATAGGGTTGAGAAGTCCTTTCTGGAAGCTATAATGACATTTCTGAACTATAAGGATACATTACTGGTTCCTATGGACTGGGATTTACTCAATTGTACACTTGTGTCCTAGAAAAGATGAGAGAACTTTGCCAGAGTCACAGCAGGAGGGTATGAGAAGTAGAGCTATTGAAGCTGCAGGATGGAAAGAAGTAGACCTAGGGGCTTGAATATATTCAAATGTAAAATTTTCTTTCAGAGGGTCCTAGGTGTGAAATGCTCGAATTAATTCTGCTTAAACCATGTAGAAAAACAAACATACCAGACAAAGGAAAAGTCATGAAAATTCATTTAAACAGCTAGAAAATAGTATGTGTAGACTGCCTCTCAACTGCAGCTTTTTAAAAATTCACCCATGATGGTTGGTTTGGCATTCATTCCTGAAACCTCTTTTGTTTCTTGATCTGCACAGAGAAATCAATTTGCAATGACAAACTGACATGTTAAACACCAATCTCAAATTGAACTGAAATTATTTCATGCCCCTGTGAAGCATAGTAATCCATTATTTTGTTTTGCCTTGACTACAGAATGGCAAAGGAAGCAGAAATTTTTTTTGTTAAAAAAAAAAAAAAAAAGCTCTTAAACTCCTTTTGCCTTGTCTACAGCATAGAGAGGACGGAGGTTGAGTATTTCCATTTAGTGTTTGAGCTACTTGAGAAGATAAATTAGGTGAGGCCACACAGGAAAATCTCACCATTATTTTCTGCCCTTTAGCCATGCATGTGGCTCCCTCCCAGGAGCTCACACCGTGACCCTCTGTAATTGAAGTATGCAGTTTATGCCAAGATATGCTCTGAGTAAGGTTCTCACAAAGAGAGTCATGCTGTGATTGGCAACAAGCCAGGGTTTTATCCTTCTTTGGCTCTAGCATCTCCATCCCAGGTTGGGGAGATGGGATGTGAGCGAAGAAACAAAGTAACACTCCATTTGCTTGTGGGAGTGGAGTGAGCCAGGGAAAGAACCTCCTCCTCCACTCAAAGAAGCCACTTTGAGAAGATGAAAACTATATGCTTTCTACCTGTGGCAGAGTATCTGGCAAACAAACGGAAACCATAAATAGACTCATGGAGACAGATAACAAACCAGTGGTCTCTGGATGGAAGCAGGTAGAGATGAAGAGGGGCAAAAGAGATGAAGAGGATTAAGAGGAACAAACTTCCAGTTCTAAAAGAAGTAAGACCTGGGGATATAGTGTACAGTATAGGGAATCACTTCATGGGAAATAGATGGGGAAACAGTGGAAACAGTGTCAGACTTTATTTTTTGGGGCTCCAAAAATCACTGCAGATGGTGACTGCAGCCATGAAATTAAAAGATGCTTACTCCTTGGAAGAAAAGTTATGACCAACCTAGATAGCATATTCAAAAGCAGAGACATTACTTTGCCAACAAAGGTCCGTCTAAGTCAAGGCTATGGTTTTTCCAGTGGTCATGTATGGATGTGAGAGTTGGACTGTGAAGAAGGCTGAGCACCAAAGAACTGATGCTTTTGAACTGTGGTGTTGGAGAAGACTCTTGAGAGTCCCTTGGACTGCAAGGAGATCCCACCAGTCCATTCTGAAGGAGATCAGCCCTGGGCTTTCTTTGGAAGGAATGATGCTAAAGCTGAAACTCCAGTACTTTGGCCACCTCATGTGAAGAGTTGACTCATTGAAAAAGACTCTGATGGTGGGAGGGATTGGGGGCAGGAGGAGAAGGGGACGACAGAGGATGAGATGGCTGGATGGCATCACTGACTTGATGGACGTGAGTCTGAGTGAACTCCGGGAGTTGGTGATGGACAGGGAGGCCTGGCATGCTGCGATTCATGGGGTCGCAAAGAGTCGGACACGACTGAGCGACTGAGCGACTGAACTGAACTGATAGGGAATACAATCAGTAATACTATAATAACCTTGCATGGTGACAGATGGTAACTAGATTTATCATGGTGACCATTTTGTAATGTATAAAGATATCAAATCACTATTCTATACTGAAATTCACCTGAAACTAATAGACTATTTTAAGTCATTTATACTTCAATTAAAAAAATTTTTTAATGTATTTGAAGTGTCTTCAAAGATAAAACTACCATGTTTCCCCTAAAAGACAGATATAAGAAGTATCCAAATTATTTAAGAAGTTGTATTGAATTTATGTTGGCAATGCCGAATTCACTTTTCAATTTTTTAACTAACTATAGAATACATCAAGAGAATATTTATAAAATATTTGTCATGTTTCTTATCCTTCAGTTCAGTTGAGTTGTTCAGTCATGTCTGACTCTGCAACCCCATGGGCTACAGCACGCCAGGCTTCCCTGTCCGTCACCAACTCCTAGAGCTTGTTCAACTCTTGTCCATCCAGTCAGTAATGCCATCCATCCATCTCATCCTCTGTTGTCCCCTTCTCCTCCTGCCTTCAATCTTTCGCAGCATCAGGGTCTTTGCCAGTGAGTCAGTTCTTCACATCAGGTGGCCAAAGTATTGGGGTTTCAGCTTCAGCATCGGTCCTCCCAATGAATATTTAGTACTGATTTCCTTTAGAATTGACTGGTTGATCTCCTTGTAGTCCAAGGGACTCTCAAGAGTCTTCTCCAACACCACAGCTACAGTTCAAAGGCATCAATTCTTGGGCGCTCAGCTTTCTTTATGGTCCAACTCTCACATCCATATATGACTACTGAAAAAGTCATAGCTTTGACTATACTAATATAGTCAAAGTTGGTAATGATAAACTGATATAGTCAAGTTGATAATGTCTCTGCTTTTTAATATGCTATCTAGGTTTGTCATAGCTTTTCTTTCAAGGAGCAAGCATCTTTTCATTTCATGGCTGCAGTCACCATCTGCAGTGATTTTGGAGCCCAAGAAAATAAAGTCTGTCACTGTTTCCATTGTTTCCCCATCAATTTACCATGAAGTGTGGGACTGGATGCCATGACTTAGTTTTTCTCATCCCTGGGAACTTAAAAAAACTCTGTTATGAAACATTTCAAACATATAAAAAAACGAAGAGAATGATATGATGAACCTCTATATACCTACCACCAAACTCCATTAATTTTCAACACATGGTCAGTCTTGGTTCATATAACCTTTATGTACACCATTATTTCAAAGAAAGTTATACATGTGTTCCCCATCCTGAACCCTCCTCCCTGCACCTGTGGTGGATTCATTTTGATATATGGCAAAACCAATACAATACTGTAAAGTTAAAAAAAAACACATAAAAGAAAAAAGACAGTAACGGCAAAACAAAAACAAAAACAAAAACCTACCACTTTAGAGAAATAAGTAAAATTGTAAAGAAAAAAAAAAAAGAAAGTTATAGATTTCATATCATTTTATCCATAAACACTTAAAAATGTACCTCTAAGAGATAAGGCTTTGTTTTAAATTTAATACTAAAGGTTATATCTCGAATTAATAATAATTCTCTCCCTTAAAAAAAATCAGACCCTTGAGAGAACAAGATGGCAGAGGAGTAGGTAGATGTGGAGTACATCTCTCTCCATGGATACATCAGGAATACACCTTCAGACACAGAAATGCGTGCCGAACACCAGCTGAGAGTGGACAGGAGTACCTGACCAGCGGAAAGAAACATATAGAACCACGAAAAACTTGGTAGGACGAAGGAACTAGGGGAAAAAACAGGAGTGTTAGTAGCATTGGACCTGCCCTTGGCAGGTGGGGGAACTGAAGCAGGGGTCTGATCCCCACATCAGGGCAATTGTCTGAGTCAGAGGAGAAACATTTAAGGCTAAGAGTGAAACAGCTGATCTGTGGCAGGCTAAATGGAATGAGAATCAGACAGTCCTTGTCACAGCTATACATACCCCAGACAGGGATGCAGGTGCCCTGGAGGGGGCAGAGGCTGGGAGCTGAAGTTCAGGGATTGTGGAGCAATCCCAAGGCGAGGGCTGCTGTTGACTGCAGAGAGATGAATCTAGGGGATGTGAGGGAGGAGACTGTGGTGGGAAATGCCTGTGGAGGAAAGCTCGACAACCATGGAAGAAGGTGATATTACTGAGTCACACATAGTGGGTGGAGCCATCACCATAGTCTCTCTCCCCACATGCCAGCATTGGCAGCTGAAGAATAGAGAGGCTGGCCCATCAAAGGCCTGATGGACTGATCTACAGAGTAGGACCCCACCAAAGGTGCCCCTTTAAATGCCTGGTGTGCCGATCTACAGAGTAGGACCTCAGCCAGGGGGCCCCACCGAACAACAGAGAAGGACCCCAGGCAAGGGAGCCCTCTAAGTGCCTGAATGGACAGAGCTATGGAGAAAGACTGGCCAAAGAGGCCTTCTGATCGCCAGCTACAAGAGGCTCAAAAAAAGACTCTGAGAGAGCCATAACTCCTGCGGCAGAGGCAGTCTGTGTTCCTCCACACTTGGCGCCACCAGGATCCCCACAAGCCAAGCAGCTGTGCCACCTTCACGCTCAACTCTCACTGGGGCAGAGCTTCCACAGGCAAAAAAAAGTCTTATGGCTATGCATGCAGGGTCACTTCAGTCATGTCCCACTCTTTGCGACCCTGTAGACTGTGGCCTGCCAGGCTTCTCTGTCAGGGGATTTCTCCAGGCAAGGATATACTGGAGGATATTGGCCAGTACAGGTTACCATACCCTTCTAGAGCACTGTATTTCCTGCTGCCCTAGCCACCAACTCCCATGAGTACCTGGTGCTTCCAAAACCCTTGCAACCCAAGCAGCTGCACCACCGCCACACCTGGCCCTCACAGGAAACCCAAGTCCTCCAGGGTAAAGCCTCAAGGGCAAACCCCAGTAGACGACCCACATGCGGAGGTGGAAATAGAACAACAGTTGAAATCCAGAGGCAGTGTGGCTAAGGAAGAAGACCCAAAACATTCCCACCAGCTGTACAAGCTGCAGGTTAAATCTACACCATCAACTAGGCAGACTCTGTGTCTATGGAAATGTAAAATATCATTGAGAGCTCCCACAAAAGAAAACGCACTAGTTTGATAGCTGTGGACACTGGAGGCAAGAACACAGAGTAGGACCAGATTAGAGTCTGAGCTGCCCCCACAGCAGGTCCAGGGATCAGCACAGTGTTGGAGGGCTTCCTAGGGAGGTGAGGTGGACTGTGACTCCCAGAGAGGGAAAGGACTCGACAGCAGTGACTCAATAAAAACATTTATTATTCTTATGTTTTGACTTGTTCTGTAGATTCTTTTGAAATTTTTTCCCCTCCCCCCCTCCACCTTCTGTTATGAGTTCAGTTCAGTCATTCAGTCATGTCTGACTCTTTGTGACCCCATGGACTGCAGCACGCCAGGCCTCCCTGTCCATCACCAACTCCCAGAATTTACTCAAACTCATGTCCATTGAGTCAGTGATGCCATCCAACCATCTCATCCTCTGTCAGCCCCTTCTTCTTCTGCCTTCAATCTTTCCCAGCATCAGGGTCTTTGGCAATGAGTCAGTTCTTCGCATCAGGTGGCCAAAGCATGAGAGTTTCAGCCTCAACATCAGTCCTTCCAATGAATATTCAGGACTGATTTCCTTTAGGATGGACTGGTTGGATCTCCTTGTAGTCCAAGGGACTCTCAAGAGTCTTCTCCAACACCACAATTCAAAAGCATCAATTCTTCAGTGCTCAGCTTTCTTTATAGTCCAGTTCTCACATCCACACATGACTATTGGAAAAGCCATAGCCTTGACTAGATGGACCTTTGTTGGCAAAGTAATGTCTCTGCTTTTTAATATGCTGTCTAGGTTGGTCATAACTTTTCTTCCAAGGAGCAAGCATCTTTTAATTTTATGGCTGCAGTCACCTGCAAACAATTTTATGTTGCAGTGATTTTGGAGCCCCCCAAAACAGTCTGTCACAGTTTCCACTATTTCCCCATCCATTTGCCATGAAGGGATGGGACAAGATGCCATGATCTTAGTTTTCTGAATGTTGAGCTTGAAGCCAACTTTTTCACTCTCCTCTTTCACGTTCATCAAGAGGCTCTTTAGTTCTTTGCTTTCTGCCATAAGGGTGGTGTCATCTGCATATCTGAAGTTATTGCTATTTCTCCCAGCAATCTTGATACAGCTTGTGCTTCAACCAGTCCAGCATTTCTCATAATGTACTCTGCATATAAGTTAAATAAGCAGGGTGACAACATACACCCTTGATGTACTCCTTTCCCAATTTAAGTTCACGGTTCACGTACTGTTGAAGCCTGGTTTGGAGAATTTTGAGCATTACTTTACTAGCGTGTGAGATGAGTGCAATTGTGTGATAGTTTGAGCATTCTTTGGCATTGCATTTCTTTGGGATTGGAATAAAAATTAACCTTTTCCTGTCCTGTAGCCACTGATGAGTTTTCCAGATTTCCTGGCATATTGAGTGCAGCACTTTCACAGGATCATCTTTTAGGATTTGAAATAGATCAACTGGAATTCCATCACCTCCACTAGCTTTGTTTGTACTGATGCTTCCTAAGGCCCACTTGACTTTGCATTCCAGAGTGTCTGGCTCTCAATGAGTGATCACACCATCGTGATTATCTGGATCGTGAAGATCTTTTTTGTTCAGTTCTTCTGTGTATTGTTGCCACCTCTTCTTAATATCTTCTGCTTCTGTTGGGTCCATACCATTTCTGTCCTTTATTGTGTTCATCTTTGCATGAAATGTTCCCTTGGTATCTCTAATTTTCTTGAAGAGATCTCTACTCTTTCCCATTCTATTATTTTCCTCTATTTCTTTACATTGATCACTGAGGAAGGCTTTCTAATCTCTACCTGCTATTCTTTGGAACTCTGCATTCAAATGAGTATATGTTTCTGTTTCTCCTTTGCTTTTCACTTCTCTTTTTTTCACAGCTATTTGTAAGGCCTCCTATGACAGCCATTTTGCTTTTTTGCATTTCTTTTTCTTGATGATGGTCTTGATCCCTGTATCCTGTACAATGTCACAAACTTCCATAGTTCATCAGGCACTCTATCCGATCTAATCCCTTGAATCTATTTCTCACTTCCACTGTATAATCATAAGGGATTTGATTTAAGTCATACCTGAATGGTCTAGTGTTTTCCCCAACTTTCTTCAATTTAAGTCTGAATTTGGCAAAAAGGAGATCAGGATCTGAGCCACAGTCAGCTCCTGGTCTTCTTTTTGCTGACTGTATAGAGCTTCTCCATATTTGGCTGCAAAGAATATAATCAATCTGATTTTGGTGTTGGCCATCTGGTGATGTCCATGTGTAGAGTCTTCTCTTGTGTTGTTGGAAGAGGGTGCTTGCCGTGACCAGTATGTTCTCTTGGAAGAACTCTATTAGCCTTTGCCCTGCTTCATTCTGTACTCCAAGGCCAAATTTGCCTGTTACTCCAGGTGTTTCTTGACTTCCTACTTTTGCATTCCAGTCCCCTATGATGAAAAGGACATCTTTTTTGGGTGTTAGTTCTAGAAGGTCTTGTAGGTCTTCATAGAACCGTTCAACTTCAGCTTCTTCAGCATTACTGGTCAGGGCATAGATTACTGGATTACTGTGATATTGAATGGTTTGCCTTGGAAACGAGATCATTCAGTTGTTTTTGAGATTGCATCCAAGTACCACTGCATTTCGGACTCTTTTGTTGAGTATGATGACTACTCCATTTCTTCTAAGGGGTTCTTGCCCACAGTAGTAGATATAATGGTCATCTGAGTTAAATTCACCCATTCCAGTCCATTTTAGTTCACTGATTCCTAAAATGTCGATGTTCACTCTTGCCATCTCCTGTTGGACTACTTCCAATTTGCCTTGATTCATGAACCCTAACATTCCAGGTTCCTATGCAATATTAGTCACTCAGTCATGTCCAACTCTTTGTGACCCCACAAACTGTAGCCCACCAGGCTTCTCTGTCCATGGAATTCTCCAGGCAAGGATACTGGAGTTGGATTGCCATTCCTTTCTCCATCGGATCTTCCTAACCCAGGGATTGAACCCTGGGCTCCTGCATCGCAGGCAGATTCTTTACCATTTGAGCTCAGGGAGGCTTCCCCTCTGTTGTAGTTGTTGATTTTATTGTCACTATGAAATCTAATTAAACTTTTGAACTTTTGTTTTTTTCTTCAGTCACATTTTTTTATTGTTGGTTTAACCCTCTGCCTCTACGTTGGGCTTTTGCAGTTCTGTGGAGTTTTCTTTCTATTTTTTTCTTCTCTTTTTTTTAACTTTATTTTTTAATTTTTAAAAACCTATTATTAGTTTTTCTACATTTATTCCTTTGTTTGCTTTTCCTACCATTCTTTTCCCCATGCAGTTAGTCATTAATGTATATAAATCTTCATGAACCTCTATTAACTTTGCATATCTATTCTTTTCTTTTCTATATCTATTTCTTTTCTTTCTGTCCTTTATTCTCAACATATTTATTAGTTTTATTTTCATTCCTTTATTCCCCAATTGGCACCTTGCTTTAGTTTTATTTTCCAGTTTGTGCTTTAGTTAGTTTCATTCTTAACTGGTAGATATAATTCTTGGTTTCCTTTGTTCACTGGGTCAATCTACCGTACTTTATTTTTGTTTGGATTTTGTTATATTTTTGTTATAATATTTTTGTTATAATATTTTTGTTATATTTTGCTGTTTTTACTTTGCTTATGCGTGTATATGTGTCTACTTCATTATTTTAATTATTATTTGCCTGATTTTGTAACTACCATTTGTCTGGGGTTCATGTTTGATTTTTCATTTTGGTTATTTGTTTTAATCTCACTTAATGCTATAACAAAGCACTTGTGGAATCTTTGTTCCTGACCAGAGACTAAGCCCTGAGTCTTTGGAGTGGGAACACTGACTCTAAGACCCTAGGCCACCAGAGAACTAACCCTGCTGCTGCTGCTAAGTCACTTCAGTCGTGTCCGACTGTGCAACCCCATAGACGGCAGCCCACCAGGAGTATCAAATAGTGAGAACTCACACAAACAAAACCACTTGAATACAAGACCCAGCATCGCCCAGCCACCAGTAGCACTCTGTGCAGGAAGCCTCGTCTAAACAACAAACAAAACAAAAATAGAAACCCAGTCATCAACAGACAGGATTACCACCTCACTCAGCCTTGCCCATCAGAGGAAAAACAAACAAAAAAACTCAGCACAAATGTAGGAGACAGGAAGAATAAAAGAAAACCAGGCCTCAGCAAGGGTGCAAAAGAAATTTATAATTATTGATAAACTGAATGCTGTAAGGCATGAGACTCTTGGAACAAGTCCAGAGGGAACAGTTCATAATCTTGAAAACAATATATGATCCTAGGGTTGGAAAACCGACCCAGACAGTTTCCCAACTGGCATCTCAGAGTCACACGTTTTACATATCTGGTGGAAAATCTATAGATAAGAATTTTAGTCTTAGTTACTGATTTGTTATTGATTACTGTTTCTTAGTTACTCAGTGATTAATGATCACTTTGTTCTTTGACCCTGAAGGCCACATGAGTTATAGCTTAACTCCCTGCACATTCTTTCCTTCAAGGCTGAGAGTATAATAAAGCTGGCTTGGATTCAGTTTCGGCACCTTCACCTTGGAGCGGTGTTGATCCCCTGATCCTCACTTTTCACTGAATTCTTGTGTCTTGTTTCTCATTCTCCCCAGTATTGCGCTTTTGGAAATCCTGCTTGTGAGAGGGTCTCGACAAATGACTCCTGAACAGGGATCCGAAAGTGAATCCAGCCTGCGAGGCTACGCTCCTAGCAGCGGAGAACACAGGGAAATCCTGCCAGCTCGGCAGACGAGCGAAGTACTTGGTAAGTACACCCCTGAGTATTTGTCAATCAGGGTAACAATGGGGCAAAATCCTTCTAAGCATCGTGACTATATTCAAGTGTTAAAAACTTTGTTAAAAAGTTCGGGGGTTGAGATATCTCAATCCCCTTTTAAAGAATTGTTTTCTGCCATCCAAAAATATTGTTACTGGCTAGATCCAGATAAAGGGACTTTGAGGCATAAGGAATGGCATGAAGTTATGCGTTGCCTGCGCCGTGCCTACCAACGCGGCGAAGGGATTCCTTTGTCTGTATGGTCAGTAGGGAATCTTACTAGCACTGCTTTAGGACGGCTGCAATCAGAAACCTCAGATTCAGGGGATTCTGTAGAGCAAATACAAGAACAAATGGAGGAAATGAATTTATATGATAGCATAGGTGATGAGGAAGAAAAACAATAAAAATAAAAAATAAGAGCCAAAAGAATGATAGAAAACAAGAACAGATCTTTCTCGCTCGACCAACTGCACCTCTGGTCGAGCCCCCTCCTTTCAATCCTAAAACCCCTGGAATGATGGATTTGCTTTTAAACCACAGATAACTGTGCCTAATAAAATGACGCCTTTACAAAAGGGGGTTCGTATGGCACAAATGCAGGGGGATGAAGACGCTTTAGTTCTCCTGTGGCTGTAACTCAGATCCCACCAGATCCTCAAGTCCCACAAGGAGGAATGCATTATGATTATGACGCCATACCATTTAAAACTATAAAGGAGATAAAACAGGCATGTACCCAATATAAGGAACTAATTCTCCTTATACCATGGGACTAATTCAGGGACTTTCACAAGCTGAACGGTTAATTCCTTATGATTGGGAAATGATAGCCAGAACTTGCCTATCCACCTCAGAATTTTTACAGTTTAGGACCTGGCGGCAAGATGAGGCAAATCAACAAGCTCACAGAAATGCGACAGTCAACCCGCCAGTTGATAAAACGCTTGATCAATTAATGGGTAGCTGGACACATTTTGGCATTCAAGCTCGGTTACAATTTGATGATCAATTACTTTCTCAAGTGAGAATGATATGTTTAAAAGCCTGGGAGAGAATAAATCCACCCAGACAAGCCTCGGTTTCATTTACCCAAATTAAACAATCAAATAGGGACCCTTGCTGCTGCTGCTGCTGCTGCTAAGTCGCTTCAGTCGTGTTGGACTATGAGCAACCCCAGAGACGGCAGCCCACCAGGCTCCCCTGTCCCTGGGATTCTCCAGGCAAGAACACTGGAGTGGGTTGCCATTTCTTTCTCCAATGCATGAAAGTGAAAAGTGAAAGTGAAGTCGCTCAGTCGTGTCCAACTCTTAGCGACCCCATGGACTGTAGCCTAACAGACTCCTCCGTCCATGGGATTTTCCAGGCAAGAGTACTGGAGTGGGGTGCCATTGCCTTCTCCATGGGGACCCTTATGTAGATTTTATTGCCAGGTTACATCAAAATTTAAATAAAACAGTCTCACAACCTGGTTTGAGAGATTTGCTGAAGCAAGTTCTTGCTTATGACAATGCTAACTCAAAATGTAAAAAGGCAATTTAGCCTCTCAAAGCACAGGGTGCCTCTCTAGAAGAATATCTTAAAGTTTACCAGGATATTGGGTCAGAACCATATAAAATGCAACTCCTGGCTCAAGCATTGTCTAAGGCTAATAAAAAGACAGATAGGAGATGCCAATCCTATTTGTATTCGTTTTAGAGTGTATGTCTTAAATCAGGATATCAAAAATGGCTGTCAGTTGTCAAAGAATCAAATGATGATAAGACTTCCCTCTTTCTGTTAACTGCTCTTACTTTTTTAGAAAAAGAGGAAACTTCCAGCATGATGAATATACCTGACTTTCCTGATTGTGTTGCTGAAATTAGCCATGGTATTGAAAATTGGTTACAATGGAAATTGTAAGGGATCAGAAGGTCACTTATTATTAAATGTTACAGAAGGCCCCATTATTGATTGGGGACCCCAAGGAACCCCTAAACTTATAGAATCTAAAGTGTCTTCCCCATGGGTATATAATGATAAGGCAATTAGTACTTATGGTAGTCAACCCCTCATATGGCATGGGGCAGGATTAGCTCCCCCTGTGCCTCATTTAGATCGTTACCCTATTCATGATGAAATATGGAAAATACCCATGGCATTAAAAGAACTAATCGCTTGGAAGGGATGATATACTGAATATATTTTAAATGACCCAAAAGCTACCTTTAATTTTACAAAAAACTCTACCCACACTATTCAGACTTGTGTAAGAATTCCTTTTGTTTTTATGATCGGACCAGCAAAATATGATCCCAATTTGGGATTAGTAACATGTCTTAATTGCTCACTTTATACATGTATGAATAATGCCATTCTCTTTAATGAAAGTTGGTAGAGTATTTATATTCTTAAAACCAGAATTGGCATATGGGTTCCAGTTGATTTACAACGACCTTGGAAAGATAGCCCTACATTATATGTTATTGAAGAAATATTGAAAAATCTTCAATGTGTGAAACATTTTCTGGGATTGCTAATTGCTGCCATCTTAGGCGTTATGGCTGTTACCACTATGGCAACTGTAGCCAGAATGTCTCTTCATAAATCTATACAAATAGTTCATTTTGTACAAGAATGGCATAAAGATGCCAACATCCTTTGGACCACTCAACAAAAAATTGATGGAAAGTTGGCCTCCCAAGTGGCCGACCTTCAACAATCTGTTATTTTATTAGATCAACTGGTCAGTTTCCAAAAACAGGTGAGACTAAGATATGATTGGAACTATACTTTCTTTTGTGTGACAGCTTTCAAATATAATAAGACACAATTCAAATGGGATGAAGTTAAACACCTATTGAACCAAGGTAATATTTCTGTAGATATTCAAGACTTACAACAAGATATATTAAAAGATTTTAATAAACATCTCGATGTAATTTCTGGATCAGATTTTCTTGATACCGTTGCTGATAATCTTTCTTACAGATCAAAAAATTTGGATATGGAATTGCTCTGGTTATGGGAATGCTATTAACTATGTGTTTGTGTTTCTGTATAGTCTGGAGAAGAACAATCAAGAGACGAAGCCAACAACAGCAACTAGCGTTTCTCACCATTTCTCATCATGTGCAAAATCAAAAAGGGGCAGATGTAGGAGACCGAAAGAATAAAACAAAAGCAGGCCTCGGCAAGGGCTGCAAAAGAAATTTTTGATAATTATTGATAAACTGGATGCTATAAGGCATGAGACTCTTGAAACAAGTCCAGAGGGAACAGTTCATAATCTTGAAAACAATATATGATCCTGGGGTCAGAAAACTGACCCCAGACTGTTTCCCAACTGGTGTCTCAGAGTCACATGTTTTACATATCTGGTGGAAAATCTATAGATAAGAATATTAGTCTTAGTTACTGATTTGTTATTGATTACTGTTTCTTAGTTACTCAATGATCACTTTGTTCTTTGGCCCTGAAGGCCACATGAGTTATAGCTTAACTCCCTGCACATTCTTTCCTTCAAGGCTGAGAGTATAATAAAGCTGGCTTGGATTCAGTTTCGGCACCTTCACCTCGGAGCGGTGTTGGTCCCTGGATCCTCGCTTTTCACTGAATTCTTGTGTCTTGTTTCTCATTCTCCCCTGTATCGCGCTTTCGGAAACCCTGCTTGTTGAGCTGGTCTCAACACAAAAACCTCACCCTATATGAAGTTTACCCAAACCACTGGACCAACCTTAGGAGGGCAGAAACCAAAAGGAAGAAAGGATTCAATCTTAAAGCCTGAGAAAAGGAGACCTCAAACACAATAAGTTAAAAAAAAATAATGAAAAGGCAGAGAATACTACACAAATTAAGGAACAAACTAGAAATACAGAAGTCCAAATAAATGAAAAGGATATAGGCAAACTACCTGAAAAAGAATTCAGAATAATGATAGTAAAGATGATCAAAAACCTTGAAAACAAAATGGAGAAAATGCAAGAATCAATTAACAAATACCTAGAAGATTTAAAGAATAAACAAAGAGATGAACAACACAATTACTGAAATTAAAAATATCTAGAAGGAATCAATAGCAGAATATCTGAAGCAGAAGAATGAATCAGTGAGCTGGAAGATAAAATGGTGGAAATAACTTCTCAAGAGCAGAATAAAGTAAGAAGAATGAAGAGAACTGAGGGTAGTCTCAGAGACCTCTGGGACAATATCAAACATACCAACATTCGAATTATAGGGGTCCCAGAAGAAGATAAAAAGAAAGGGTATGAGAAAATTTTTGAAGAGATTATAGTTGAAAATTTCCCCAAGATGGAAAAGGAAATAGTCAAGCAAGTCCAAGAGGCACAAATAGTCCCATAGAGGATAAACCCAAGGAGAAACATGCCAAGACACATACTTAATCAAACTAACAAAGACTAAGCACATTGAAAGAATATTAAAAGCAGCAAGGGAAAAGCAACAAGTAACATACAAGGGAAACCCCATACATTTAACAGCTGATCTTTCAGCAGAAACTCTGCAGGCCAGAAGGGAATGGCAGGATATATTTAAAGTACTGAAAGGGAAAAATCTACAACCAAGATTACTGTACCCAGCAAGGATCTCGTTCAAAATTGATGGAGAAATAGAAAGCTTTTCAGACAAGCAGAAGTTAAGAGAATTCAGTACCACCAAACCATCTTTTCAACAAATGTTAAAGGGACTTATATAGTCAAGAAATATAAGAGAAGAAAAAGATCTACAAAATCAACCCCGAACAATTAGAAAATGGCAATAGGAACGTATATATCAATAATTACTTTATATGTAAATGGATTAAATGTTCCAACCAAAAGACACAGACTGGCTGAGAGAATACAAAAACAAGACCCATATATATGCTGTCTACAAGAAATCCACTTCAGACCTAAAGACACATAGACTGAAAGTGAGAGGATGGAAAAATATATTCCATGCAAATGGGAAGCAAAAGAAAGCTGGAGTAGCAATCTCATATCAGACAAAATAGACCTTAAAATAAAGAAGATTATAAGAGGGAGGACACTACATAATGATCAAGGAATCAATCCAAGAGGAAGACATTGTAAATACCTATGCACCAACATAGGAGCACCTGAATACATAAGACAAACACTAACAGACATAAAAGAAGAAATTGACAGTAACACAATAATAGTGGGAGACTTTAACACCCCACTCACACCAATGGACAGATCATCAAAACACAAAATTAATAAGGAAACACAAGTCTTAAATGATACATAAGATGGGATGGATCTCATTGATATCTTCAGGACATTCCATCCAAATGCAGAAGAATACACCTTCTTTTCAAGTGCACATGGAACATTCTCCAGGATAGACCACATCGTGGGTCACAAATCAAACCTCAGTAAATTTAAGGAAATTGAAATCATATCAAGCATCTTCTCTGACCACAATGCTATGAGACTAGATATCAATTACAAGGAAAAAAACTGTAAGAAACACAAACACATGGAGATTAAGGAATACATTCCTAAATAACCAACAGGTTATGGAAGAAATCAAAAGGGAAATAAAAAAAATTTCTAGACACAAATGACAATGAAAACAATAATTCTCTAGTATCATTAAATATTTCCCTTTATAACAAATATAGATAATGAGTGGTTATCTATTGTTATGCAACAGTTCAGTTCAGTTAAGTCGCTCAGTCATGTCTGACTCTTTGCCACCCCAGGAACTGCAGCATGCCAGGCCTCCCTGTCCATCACCAACTCCTGGAGTTCACTCAGACTCACGTCCATCGAGTCAGTGATGCCATCCAGCTATCTCATCCTCTGTCGTCCCCTTCTCCTCCTGCCCCCAATCCCCCCCACCATCAGAGTCTTTTCCAATGAGTCAACTCTTCGCAGGAGGTGGCCAAAGTACTGGAGTTTCAGCTTTAGCATCATTCCTTCCAAAGAAATCCCAGGGCTGAACTTCAGAATGGACTGGTTGGATCTCCTTGCAGTTCAAGGGGCTCTCAAGAGTCTTCTCCAACACACATTTCAAAAGCATCAATTCTTCGGCACTCAGCTTTCTTCACAGTCCAACTCTCACATCCATACATGACCACTGGAAAAACCATAGCCTTGACTTAGATGGACCTTTATTGGCAAAGTAATGTCTCTGCTTTTCAATATGCTATCTAGGTTGGTCATAACTTTTCTTCCAAGGAGTAAGCGTCTTTTAATTTCATGACTACAGTCACCATCTGCAGTGATTTTTGGAGCCCCCAAAAATAAAGTATGACACTGTTTCCACTGTTTCCCCATCCTTCGTTTTCTGAATGTTGAGCTTTAAGCCAACTTTTTCACTTTCTCCTCTTTCACTTTCATCAAGAGGCTTTTTAGTTCCTCTTCACTTTCTGTCATAAGGGTGGTGTCATCTGCATATCTGAGGTTATTGATATTTCTCCTGGCAATCTTGATTCCAGCTTGTGCTTCTTCCAGTCCAGCGTTTCTCATGATGTACTCTGCATAGAAGTTAAATAAGCAGGGTGACAATATACAGCCTTGACGTACTCCTTATCCTATTTGGAACTAGTCTGTTGTTCCATGTCCAGTTCTAACTGTTGCTTCCTGACCTGCAGAGGCAGGTCAGGTGGTCTGGTATTCCCATCTCTTTCAGAATTTTCCACAGTTTTTTGTGATCCACACAGTCAAAGGCTTCGGCATACTCAATAAAGCAGAAATAGATGTTTTTCTGGAACTCTCTTGCTTTTTCCATGATCCAGTGAATGTTGGCAATTTGATCTCTGGTTCCTATGCCTTTTTTAAAACCAGCTTGAACATCTGGAAGTTCATGGTTCACGTATTGCTGAAGCCTGGCTTGGAGAATTTTGAGCATTACTTTACTAGCATGTAAGATGAGTGCAATTGTGTGGTAGTTTGAGCATTCTTTGGCATTTCCTTTCTTTGTGACTGGAATGAAAACTGACCTTTTCCAGTCCTGTGGCCACTGCTGAGTTTTCCAAATTTGCTGGCATATTGAGTGCAGCACTTTCACAGCATCATCTTTCAGGATTTGAAATAGATCAACGGGAATTCCATCACCTCCACTAGCTTTGTTCGTAGTGATGCTTTCTAAGGCCCACTTGACTTCACATTCCAGGATGTCTGGCTCTAGGTCAGTGATCACATCATCGTGATTATCTGGGTTGTGAAGATCTTTTTTGTACAGTTCTTCTGCGTATTCTTGCCACCTCTTCTTAATATCTTCTGCTTCTGTTAGGTCCATACAATTTCTGTCCTTTATCGAGCCCATCTTTGCATGAAATGTTCCCTTGGTATCTCTAATTTTCTTGAAGAGATCTCGAGTCTTTCCCATTCTGTTGTTTTCCTCTATTTCTTTGCATTGATCGCTGAGGAAGGCTTTCTTATCGCTTCTTGCTATTCTTTGGAACTCTGCATTCAGATGCTTATATCTTTCCTTTTCTCCTTTGCTTTTCACTTCTCTTCTTTTCACAGCTATTTGTAAGGCCTCCCTAGAGAGCCATTTTGCTTTTTTGCATTTCTTTTCCATGGGGATGGTCTTGATCCCTGTCTCTACCCCAAAGCCTAGAGGCTTTAAAGATGAACTCATTATTCTCTCCTACATAGGAATGTTTTTAGTCATTAAATTAATTTCTGTGGGAGGATTCAGATATTTCATTTCTTCTTGAGTCAGTTTTGGTTAAGTTTTAATTTTCTAGGAATTTGTCTTTTTCGTCTAAGTTTTAAAATTTATTAGCATATATCTTTTTATAATGTCTATAGTATCTATTGATATATTTCCTTTTTCATTTCTAATATTTTGTTTGTACATGCGTGGTAATTTGGTTCAGTTGTGTCTGACTTTTACTACTGTATGGACTGTAGCCCACCAGCCTCCTCTGTCCATGGGATTCTCCAGACAGGAATACTGGAATGGGTTGCCATGCCCTCCTTTAGGGAATCTTCCCAACTCTGGGATTGAACCCATGCCTCTTACATCTCCTGCATTGGCAGGCAAGTTCTTTACCTCTAGCGCCACCTGGGAAGCCCAATATTGATTGTACCTCTTCTCTTTTTTACTTTATCGGTGTCATTAGAGATCTGTCAATTTTACTAATCTCAAAGAAACAAATTTTGTTAATTTTCACTATTGTGAATTAGTTTTCTTATTTTTAATTTCTGCTTTTATCTTTGTTACTTCTTATCTCCATCTTTCTTTGGATTTATTTTGCTATTATTTTCCTAATTTCTTAAATTGGAATTCTTTGTTCAATAATGTGTAGCCCTTTTTCACTCCTAATTGGTGCAACAGGAGTTATATGTCTCTCTACTTATTGTTTTAGCAGCATACCAAAAACTTTGATATGTATAATTTTCATTATTGTTTAGTTCTAAATATTGCCTAATTTCTTAATTACTGTTATAATTTTTTTGACTAATTGGTTATTTAGAAGTGTAGTTCTTTATTTTCAACTATGGTATATTTCTAGCTATTATTTTGTTAATTGGTTCCCAAGCTATGTGATCTGTCTGATACCATTCTTTTGAAACTTGTTGAGACTTGTTTTATTGACTAGTATGGGATTATTTTTTGTTACAATTTTTTTTTTCTTCTTTCACACATTGACAATTATCTTTGCCATCCCTTGGGAGATAGAGTTTATTCTAGTACATTTTTCCATTGAAGTTGTATGCCTTGGGTCCTAGCTCCATAGTCTGTTCACACCCTGGATTATATCTTCTCTACCCTAGTCTCAGAAGGCATGCATATCAAAGATCCTGTTCACCCAGTTCAGTGGATGCCCTCAAAATGGAAGCAGAATCAGTATTCTCTCTTCCCTGCCTGTTACCTTTAGTTTTTTTTTTTAATTGAATTGTAATTGATTTACAATGTTGTGTTAATTTCTGCTGTACAGCAAAGTGACTTAGTTATACATACATACATTTATATATATTATTTTTTTAATATCCAGTCTTTTTTATTCTTTTCCATTATGCTATATCCCAGGACTTTGAATATAGTGCCCTGTGCTACACAGTAGGACTTTGTTGTTCATCCTTTCTATTCCCTGTTAGTTTTTTTTTTTTTTTTAACTTTACAATATTGTATTGGTTTTGCCATATATCAACACGAATCCACCACTGGTATACACATGTTCCTCATCCTGAACCCTCCTCCCTCCTCCCTCCCAGTACCATCCCTCTGGGTCGTCCCAGTGCACCAGCCCCAAGCATCCAGTACTGTGCATCGAACCTGGACTGGTGAGTCGTTTCATATATGATATTATACATGTTTCAATGCCATTCTCCCAAATCATCCCACCCTCTTCCTCTCCCACAGAGTCCATAAGACTGTTCTATACATCTGTGTCTCTTTTGCTGTCTCGTATACAGGGTTATTGTTACCATCTTTCTAAATTCCATATATATGCATTAGTATACTGTATTGGTGTTTTTCTTTCTGGCTTACTTCACTCTGTATAATAGGCTCCAGTTTCATCCACCTCATTAGAACTGATTCAAATGTATTCTTTTTAATGGCTGAGTAATACTCCATTGTGTATATGTACCACAGCTTTCTTATCCATTCATCTGCTGATGGACATCTAGGTTGCTTCCATGTCCTGGCTCCCTGTTAGTTTTTGACCAGAGTATTTCTTACAGTCTTTTCTAGCCAGTTTGTTGTTGGATTTAAGAAGATTTCTTTTAAAATAAATATTATCCATCACTTTTCATTGGTTGTGAACCTAGTCTGCATACATCAATCAGCAGAAGCCCATATTGGCATCTTATTTGATTACTGTTGAATTCCCATAACACATAGTAAGTAACATGTTCAAGGAAATTTAAGACCTGGTCATTTCTTGATGTAATCACTAGAAATACTGTTAGGGAAAAATTTAATGAATATATAGAGTGAGTGATCACAATTATTAACCAAACTTCAAATAGAGAAATATACCCTGAAAAGAGAAAAATGATGTTTCTAAGTATCATTCAAAGTCCTCAAAAATACAGCCAATAAATCTGAATAATTCTGAAATGACTCCCATATGTTCACTAAAAAGATACACAGGGGTGTTCATAGCACCATCTCGCCCATCAAAAATTGAAGAAAGAAACAGAACCAGCAAATACCTATCAATGGTAGGATAGATAAACAAGTTGTGGAATGCTTCAAAGCAATGACAATGAACAAACTACCACTCCATGCAGCTGATTACACGAATTTCATATAGTGTTGAATGAGAGAAGCTCAGTAAAATAATATATAAATTTGTATGATTCTATTTATATGATGTTCAAACACAGACAATGAATTTATTGAGTTATAATTCAAGATGATTGTTAACCCTTGAGAGAAAGCTAGTGACAAGACACACAAGGACTTCTAAGGATCTGGTCATGTCCAGTTTCTTATCTGAAAGATTGTTATATAGGTGTGCTCATTTTATGAAAGTTAGTTGAACTGTCCACTTTTAATATGTGCATTTTTGGTATATATACTTCAGTAAAATTTTATGTTACAAAAAATCCAAAATGAAAGATTAAAAGCCATGAACTTATTTAAGAAATAAAATATTTCCCTGATGCTTTTCTTGATTTTAAAAAGTAAGATTGTGCTAGTGAAGTGTTAATATAATGACATTGTAGCTGTTTAATGACTTATTCAGGAAAGCTTGGGACCTTGAGCTTGAGAAGTGGGAATAGGAATATGGAGATATTTTTCTTCTAAGTTTAGGAAAACACTGCTTTCCCCAGATTGGGCTATACTGTAGAATTGTAAAGGGGTTTTCCTTTTTTTTCCCAGTAAAATTTTTTTTTTATTGAAGTGTAGTTAATCTTCAGTGTTGTGTTAGTTTCAAATATACAGCAAAATGATTCACTTTTACATATATATATATACACACACATATGTTTATATACATTCATATATATATATATATACACACACACACATATATATGTTCTTTTTCAGATACTTTTCCATTATCAGTTATTACAAAATATTGAATATAGTTCCCTATGCTATACAGTTTTATAGTGGTTATGTTTACTGATCACCTGCAGAATTCCTGGAAAGTTAAAGATCTGTCCTTTTGAGCTAGTACAAAAAGGCTCCAGCACAGAAATCCCTTTTCCAGCTTTGTGTGACTTTAGAGATATCACTTACGGAGCTTTAGTTTTGTCATCTGAAATATACCAATACAATATTAGGTTACTGAAAGGGTAAAACATTTGCAACCATGCCTCACAGATGGTTAGCTCTCTTAGATGGCTGGATGGTTTGGGCTCTTCTTGGGACATCAGAGGTCTGAGCCATGTGTTAATCTTCTTCTTTGACAGTTGTCCTCAATCCACTCTAAGCCTGTTACTTCAACTGTACAAAGAGAGTACCTGCCTTCCACTCTGTCTGGTACCTGGTAAGTAATCTTCTGATTATTAATAATATTATTAAAATATTGTCACATAGCAAGTTGGGTTCTATTTGTCTTAATTTCTGCAGTGACTTATCATCCAGGTGCCATTATTTCCGTGGGAACACTAAATTATTCCTCTGCATCTACCACAAAGAAAAATCTTCAGTGGGCTTCCATTGCCTGCCCTTGCCCTCTCTGTAAAATTTTCTTTGTCACCAGTAAAGCGTCATCATCTCACTAAGAAATGCAGTGGGTGGTTTCATTCTAGATCTATGGTTTGTCTTGGGCTAGAGAAAAATCCCAAGTTCTCTAAGGAAGAACTCCAAGTCCAGCTTACTTGCCAAGACTTGTCAATAGATTTGTGGATTCTTTACAAGAAGAATTTTGGCTCCTCATTTTAATTTATGCCTCAACTTTAAACATAGATTATCCCTTATTCTGTTGTTTGCCAGGATTCCTGCATTTTTCATTTTAACCTCATTTTCTGCATTGTAGGTTTCCATTCTGAGATGGAGATAAATCATGCTGTCTCAACCTGTTTGTAGTGTATTAATCATCCAGTTCTCTTCAATGGGCTTTTCATATGGTTGCTTGGTTTACATCTGTTATTCCTTTCTCACACAAGATGCACAGCCTATTTCTATTTCCTATTTCTTTAAAAAAAAATCTGATATAAAACAGTGTATTTTTCCCATGACATTTCCATTGGTTGAATATTTATCAAAAATTAATTGACTTAGGGGGACTCCATCATTTTTTATTTACATTATTTCTTTGTATTTCATGGTATATCACCTCCCAAATCCCTAAAGGAAAGCAGCATCAGCAGTGACCTCTCCAACTGATTTCCTCAAGTCTTCCTTCTTAGAGCTTAGACAGGTCTCACATTTCTTGAGGGCAGAGATTACCTGTTTCATTTATCATCTTAATCCACAGGTAAACCTAGTGATTCTTTTGCTATAGTAGGATATAGAGAGAAATTAATTTGCAAGGGAAATTTAAAAAAACTGAACTTTTATACTCTTAAGACAGGATGTTGGGAGAAACTTATTCTTCAAAAATGTGTATCTTTTCTGAAGACTCCGTTATTCCTGAAGTGAGCATAAATTATGATTTTTTACTTTAAAATTAGAGTTAAGATAGAAACTGTTACTAAAGTCTTGTATAGACATTCTGCTACTGCCAATTACTTTAGTCATATGATAGTAACCATGACATCACTGGTATAACCTAATATTCATTTGAGTTTGGGGTTATGTTTTGACAGTGACCTTCATCTGTGTTTTTGAAAAGATAGATAAGAAATTGCTGTGTCTCCCCCACCCCAAGGAAGCATTTGTAGGCTATTATTGGTATGTTTCAACATATATTAGTTGAAACTAGAAAACAAACTTTCAAGTGCTCCCACACAGTATATCTGCATTTCACGTAGCTGGGATTCATAATTTTCTCTGCTTTTTCTCTTTCCCTGGTTCTCCAACTTTCCTCTTAAGTGTCAGTGTTCCCAGGGTTCCATATTTGCTCCTTTTCCTTCTCGTATTACACACTTTCCTTGTGTCTACAAACATTGTCACCACCCACACTCCTCAACTCCCACATTTCCATCCCCATCTCACTTTTCAGCTTTCCTTTCTTTAACTCCAGCTACTGGCCCGCCCTGGAAGGTGTTTTCCTTGGATCTCAGTATCCGAGAATGGGTGGTTCTCTGAAACTACCGACCTTCTTTTGACTTAGGGTCTCAACGAAAGATGTACTTGATTGTGTTTTTCTGTTTTGCCACTAGGAATCTCAGGGCAGATTTGGTGGCCTATCTGTGGTTGCTGTTTAGGGTCTGTTTTTTGTGTATTAACTTCCCTTGTAATTCTCTTCACTTCAGTTTTTCATCTATTTGTTTTTATCTTGCTATAATGCATGTATTTATTTAGACTTGGTTTGGAATAGTCAAGGTATGCCTATCCCTTCTGAATAGCTCCACCTTGATGGTCCATGTGCATATAACTTAATGTCAGTATGTTAGAAATATATCCTCCTCCTAATATTCTCTGCCACAAACTAATCCAACTAGTCTCCCAGAGCAGTAGTAATCCTAACTTAATCTTCAACTCTTCTTTCTCTCTTTCCCACATTATATCCAATTAGTCACCAAATTCTCCCGGTGTATCATGAGATTTCCTCTTCATTCCCACTGTCACTGTCCAACTGGACTATTGCAACAGCTTCTTGCTGCTCCAGTTTGTTCTATGTTCTGCTTCCAGAACAACCTTCCTAAAATATATATCAGATTAGTGACCTATTTTGAAACCCTTCACTGTTTTCCCATGGCCCACAAAATAAATTCCAAACAGGGCTCTTCATGATTTGAACAGTGAACTCTTTCCTCTCCATAGTGGGATCTTAGTCTCCCTTCTGGGGGTCCCCCACTGCCTGAGTAACCATTGGATTCCTTTAGAATCAGACCCTGAGACAGAATGGGCATGCAGGAGTTTGATCTGGGGAGGGTCTTGCGATTACCAAGTCAAGGAGGGAAAAAAGCAGAAAGGGGCTAAGAGAGAAGTCAGGATGTGACAAGAGTCAGCTTGCGTGAAAATTGTCAGATAACTGTAAATCAGGGCTTTCCCTCCTGCCTTGGAGAGCCTGCTTATCAGTTCACCTCTGGTTGCAGTGCAGTCTTAGACAAGGCCTCTGAGGAACCCACCAGCTGTCTGAAAGCTGGAATGGCCTTTCAGGGTTGTCTTAAACTTGAGGTGAGGGAGCTGGACTTTTAGGTGAAAAAAGATGTTGGTTCCTCCTGACATTTGCATGTATTTCAGACCACTTTATTGTAAACACCCAATAGCAAATGCTTGGATATGTATAGCTCTCTGTACTTTTCCAGTGCATTATCTCAGGTTAATGTATATGTTTCTGACCCTGTCATACCTGCTCTTTAATTGATTACACACACACTGTCATACCCTAGTGTAATAGCCTGGTTACTATATTTACTTCCTCAGTGTAAAAATAGGTGTATGTCCCCTGAAGATCTTACCTTTATTATTCAAATTCATTTCAACATGTGTTAGCAGTGCCAAAGTAAACAATGCTAGCAACAATTTCCTAATGAAGTAAAGCTAGACAGCGTGACTTTTCATTTCTGTCTTTGATTAATTGTGTGCTCATTTCCTCTTTTATGAAAGATAAATCCACATGTAAAGCTGTATCAAGTTAGAAAAGCAAAGACTGTTTTTAAGAGTTCCTAGTTCCAGTGTGACATTTTTGTTTTTATTCTTTTTTTCTTGTTTTTACTTGATGGATCTTTTCATTTACCTTTTCTGACAACATCCAAAATGAAAAATTCTGTGCTTCATAGATGAGCTAGTGATCCCCTGACAGGGCTCTACAAAAGTTTCTGGTCATAAAATACTAATACTCTCTTGACGACTCAGAAATTGCCACTAGACTAGGGCAATTTTTTAAAGTGAATTTAAGAGACACCCTGAAGGAGAAATCTAGAGGCAGGTCCATTTTGACTTTCATATAATGACTAGGGGTGGACAGTTTGCCTGTCACTGTTGGAGATGTTTGGGGATGTTGGTAAGAACCCTTTTTACAAGTTAACATACCCAAACACAGGGTTGCTTCTTCATCACTGCCCAAAGTGTCTGTCTATACTGTCATCCATCATAATTCCAGGTTTATAGATGGAGAAACTGAAATGTAGGAAAAGCAGACCACAGACTCAGAATTAGAAGTCAAATTGAAAACAAATAATCAGATAAAAACCCAATGCTTTTCTAGTGCAGGAGGGGAATCCTTCCCAATCAGAGGTGGGTCATCATAACGCAGTGGCCTTTGTCTTTTTTTCTGAAAAAAAATTTTAATTTTAGAATAGTTTTAGATTTATAGAAAAGTTGTAAACATAGTATAGAGAGTTCCTATTTGCCCCATGTAGGGTAAGGGAGTTAGAGAAGGCGAGGTTTGGAAAAAGAATGAGACCGGCACTTTACAGGAATAGATCACCTTTAATGAGGTGAGAAGGGGCAGCAGTCAGATTAGTGAGCTGCTGCACTAACCCAAGAAAAGAGTAAGTATATATAGGCATATATGTAGAAATCTACTGTCTTAAGGGGCTTGTTATTCTCCAAGGTTGTTTGGATTAGTTATCTCTTAAATGTCTGGGGCAAGGAATTCTGGAGATTGGCCAGAGGCTGGGACCAGCTGGGAGCTGGTCGTAATCAACCTTAATGTCCACTTTTTCCTTTGGGTGAGAGAGTTGTTTGTTTTGCATAGAATGGTGGGGAGGACCCCAAGGGGAGTTTTAACTCCAGGCTATTTTGAGCTGCGTAACTTTTCTTCATTCCAGACCCTAAGGAATATATATAAAAAGAGAAAGAGAGGTGGGCGTCGTTAATGTTCAGGGCTTCTTCATGCTGATAAATGAGGGTCAAGCGTTTGTGGTCTGGGAGGAAGGAAGTCTAAGGCCCATAGTGTTGATTTTCTATTGTAGCCATCAGGGTCTCAAGCAAAAGAACAGTCTTGACTTGGTCTTGGGAAATGGCTCAGATTTGGTCTTGGAGGAATCCCTGGAAAAGATTAAACTAACAAGGCCCAAAGGTGAGTAGGAGGATGATAAAAATGAATGATCCGAGAAGGGTAAAACTCAAGGCATCTAGTTCCAATCTGTCAACCATGACTGCCACGAGTTGCTTAATCTCTGGCGGATTCATGAGGCTGGATCTGTAAGGTTTTTTGCAGCTCCTTGGACAATACCCGACTGGTTGGCATATAAACAGCAGGATTTGTCTAGAAAAAGGCACAAACCTCCCTTCTCTGCAGTGAGTAGGCCTAATCCCCTTCTATTTTGTAACACTATTGCCGCCAAGTGTTGACCTTCCCACGTTGAAGGTCAGGAAGGGAGGCGGTGAGGAAATACCCCTTGTCCAAGGTAAGGAGCAGGGGCTGCGCTTTGCTGGAGTAGCCGTGAAGAGATACCCTACGCCCAAGGAAAGAGAAACCCAAGTAAGATGGTAGGTGTTGCAAGAGGGCATCAGAGGGCAGACACACTGAAACCATACTCACAGAAAACTAGTCAATCCAATCACACTAGGACCACAGCCTTGTCTAACTCAATGAAACTAAGCCATGCCCGTGGGGCAACCCAAGATGAGTGGGTCATGGTGGAGAGATCTGACAGAATGTGGTCCACTGGAGAAGGAAATGGCAAACCACTTCAGTATTCTTGCCTTGAGAACCCCATGAACAGTACAAAAAGGCAAAATGATAGGATACTGAAGGAGGAACTCCCCAGGTCAGTAGGTGCTCAATATGCTACTGGAGATCAGTGGAGAAATAACTCTAGAAAGAATGAAGGAATGGAGCGAACGCAAAAACAATACCCAGCTGTGGATGTGACTGGCGATAGAAGCAAGGTCCGATGCTGTAAAGAGCAATATTGCATAGGAACCTGGAATGTCAGGTCCATGAATCAAGGCAAATTGGAAGTGGTCAAACAAGAGATGGCAAGACTGACTGTCGACATTCTAGGAATCAGCGAACTAAAATGGACTGGAATGGGTGAATTTAACTCAGATGACCATTATATCTACTACTGCGGGCAGGAATCCCTCAGAAGAAATGGAGTAGCCATCATGGTCAACAAAAGAGTCTGAAATGCAGTACTTGGATGCAATCTCAAAAATGACAGAATGATCTCTGTTCGTTTCCAAGGCAAACCATTCAATACCACAGTAATCCAAGTCTATGCTCCAACCAGTAACACTGAAGAAGCTGAAGTTGAACGGTTCTATGAAGACCTACAAGACCTTTTAGAACTAACACCCAAAAAAGATGTCCTTTTCATTATAGGGGACTGGAATGCAAAAGTAGGAAGAAACACCTGGAGTAACAGGCAAATTTGGCCTTGGAATACACAATGAAGCAAAGACTAATAGAGTTGTGCCAAGAAAATGCACTGATCATAACAAACACCCTCTTCCAACAACACAAGAGAAGACTCTACACATGGACATCACCAGATGGTCAACACCGAAATCAGATTGATTATATTTTTCACAGCCAAAGATGGAGAAGATCTATACAGTCAGCAAAAACAAGACCAGGAGCTGACTGTGGCTTAGATCATGAACTCCTTATTGAAAAATTCAGACTTAAATTGAAGAAAGTTGGGAAAACCATTAGACCATACAGGTATGACTTAAATCAAATCCCTTATGATTATACAGTGGAAGTGAGAAATATATTTAAGGGGCTAGATCTGATAGATAGAGTGCCTGATGAACTATGGAATGAGGTTTGTGACATTGTACAGGAGACAGGGATCAAGAACATCCACAAGAAAAAGAAATGCAAAAAGCAAAATGGCTGTCTGAGGAGGCCTTACAAATAGCTGTGAAAGGAAGAGAAGTGAAAAGCAAAGGAGAAAAGGAAAGATATAAGCATCTGAATGCAGAGTTCCAAAGAATAGCAAGAAGAGATAAGAAAGCCTTCTTCAGTGATCAGTGCAAAGAAATAGAGGAAAACAACAGAATGGAAAAGACTAGAGATCTCTTCAAGAAAATTAGAGATACCAAGGGAACATTTCATGCAAAGATGGGCTCGATAAAGGACAGAAATGGTATGGACCTAACAGAAGCAGAAGATATTAAGAAGAGGTGGCAAGAATACACAGAAGAACTGTACAAAAAGATCTTCATGACCCAGATAATCACGATGGTGTGATCACTGACCTAGAGCCAGACATCCTGCAATGTGAAGTCAAGTGGGCCTTAGAAAGCATCACTACAAACAAAACTAGTGGAGGTGATGGAATTCCCGTTGATCTATTTCAAATCCTGAAAGATGATGCTGTGAAAGTGCTGCACTCAATATGCCAGCAAATTTGGAAAACAGCAGTGGCCACAGGACTGGAAAAGGTCAGTTTTCATTCCAGTCCCAAAGAAAGGCAATGCCAAAGAATGCTCAAACTACTGCACAGTTGCACTCATTTCACACACTAGTAAAGTAATGCTCAAAATTCTCCAAGCCAGGCTTCAGCATTATGTGAACCGTGAACTTCCTGATGTTCAAGCTGGTTTTAGAAAAGGCAGAGGAACCAGAGATCAAATTGCCAACATCCGCTGGATCATGGAAAAAGCAAGAGAGTTCCAGAAAAACATCTATTTCTGCTTTATTGAGTATGCCAAAGCCTTTGACGGTGTGGATCACAATAAACCGTGGAAAATTCTGAAAGAGATGGGAATACCAGACCACCTGATCTGCCTTTTGAGAAATCTATATGCAGGTCAGGAAGCAACAGTTAGAACTGGACATGGAACAACAGACTGGTTCCAAATAGGAAATGGAGTACGTCAAGACTGTATATTGTCACCCTGCTTATTTAACTTCTGTGCAGAGTACATCACGAGAAATGCTGGGCTGGAAGAAGCACAAGCTGGAATCAAGATTGCCGGGAGAAATATTAATAACGTCAGATATGCAGATGAGACCACCCTTATGGCAGAAAGTGAAGAGGAACTCAAAAGCCTGTTGATGAAAGTGAAAGTGGAGAGTGAAAAAGTTGGCTTAAAGCTCAACATTCAGAAAACGAAGATTAGGGAATCTGGTCCCATCACTTCATGGGAAATAGATGGGAAAACAGTGGAAACAGTGTCAGACTTTATTTTTGGGGGCTCCAAAATCACTACAGATGGTGACTGCAGCCATGAAATTAAAAGACGCTTACTCCTTGGAAGGAAAGGTATGACCAACCTAGATAGCATATTCAAAAGCAGAGACGTTACTTTGCCAACAAAGGCTCATCTAGTCAAGGCTATGGTTTTTCCTGTGGTCATGTATGGATGTGAGAGTTGGACTGTGAAGAAGGCTGAGCACTGAAGAATTGATGCCTTTGAACTGTGGTGTTGGAGAAGACTCTTGAGAGTCCCTTGGACTGCAAGGAGATCCAACCAGTCCATTCTGAAGGAGATCAGCCCTGGGATTTCTTTGGAAGGAACGATGCTAAAGCTGAAACTCCAGTACTTTGGCCACCTCATGGGAAGAGTTGACTCATTGGAAAAGACTCTGATGCTGGGAGGGATTAGGGGCAGGAGGAGAAGGGGACGACAGAGGATGAGATGGGTGGATGGTGTCACTGACTCGATGGACGTGAGTCTGAGTGAACTCCAGGAGTTGGTGATGGTCAGGGAGGCCTGGCGTGCTGCGATTCATGGGGTCGCAAAGAGTCGGACACGACTGAGTGACTGAACTGAACTGATGGCCACCAAGGAATTGAGTTGATTTTCGATAGTTATTAGGCCTTGAGTTATTTCCTGGAGGCTGTCTGATAGGTCTTTAGATAGTGTCTGGTAGTTTTGAATGGAGGTGGTTAAGCCACTGGTTCCTGTTCCAATTCCAGCCACTATTCCTAGTCCTACTAAGAGGGGAATGAAATGAATGGCTCATTTTATTAGCTTGTGAATGAGAGGAATAGGCAAGGGTTGATCATTGGGGGCTATTAAAATGTTTGGACTGGAGTATACCAGGGTGCAGGTTCTGGTCCAATTAGTAGGTAGACAGAGGTATGTAGATGTCCCACACAGGAAAAATAGGCCAGGTGTAGTAATACAAAGCTGACGTCAATGGTGAAGAGGAGTCGGGGTGGGGGGTGGGAGGATTCTGATTGCTTGTTCAAAAACACTCAGAGACCCCACTAAGGTGGCCCCAATGATGGGAGAAGTGGAGGAATATGCTGAGGGAAACCGTCCTGTAAAGGTTAACGAGTGTCCTGTAGGACCAGAAATATTATATATAGCATTTCCAGTGGCAAAGAGTAAAGTGGAGGTATGGTTGCACATGCGGTTAGGGATTGTGCCCACGGGTTGGTCATATGAACTGTTTCGGGAATTTCTGGTTATGCAAAAAGGAGCTGGTTTTAACAGTGTTACTCTCTGGGCAATAGGGCCTCCTATTGGAGGTTTTTTGTTGAAGGACGGAAGTTCGGTGAGTAAAGATTCTAAGAGTATGTCCGAATTTTGGATTTGGTCACTAGTGGGAAGATATTTAAGACATGAGACAAATAAAGGCTCCCCATGGTATGAGTGGTGTAGGAACATGTTACCTGTGGTCCAGTTGAGGATGGATGTGGGGAGGGTTGAATCTCCCAGAGGAGTTACAGATAGACATATCCAGCAGTCTTTGGCCAAGTGAAGGCTGGAAGCATTGAGAAGGGTATGGGTTAAATAAAGGGTCTGGAATAGATAGTTGAGGTTAGGATTTTGAAGGAGTTTGTGGGTCAGAGGAAGAAGGGAAGATAAGAAAAAGATGTTGAACAACATTTGGGGAAGTGAGTATAAGACAGACTACTATGGAAAAGAATTGGATTTCGAAGGGGTAAAAGTTATAAAAGGTTCCCTGTAGCCACAGGGTGGAGATGTAATCTTCAACGTATTCGAACATGGATGCTTGAGGACTCAAGACCCAGACAGCTGCCAGAAGTTGTTCCAGGAATAATTGTATCTTGGAAACGGACAGGCTCATCCATCACCAGTTGCAGCCAGTGGAAGCTGTGAGAACTTTAGAGTTGTAGGGCCTTTGTGAGAAACTTGATAAGTATTAGTCTGACAAGCATTTTCATCATTGGGCTGCATAATCTTTTTTAGCTGAGTGATGTGTACCCAAGGGGTGATTTCTTTTAATTTTGCAGTGGAGAAGCAATGGCACCCCACTCCAGTACTCTTGCCTGGAAAATCCCATGGATGGTGGAGCCTGGTAGGCTGCAGTCCATGGGGTCACTAAGAGTCGGACACGACTGAGTGACTTCACTTTCACTTTTCCCTTTCACGCATTGGAGAAGAAAATGGCGGCCCACTCCAGTGTTCTTGCTTAGAGAATCCCAGGGACGGGGGAGCCTGGTGGGCTTCCGTCTATGGGGTCGCACAGAGTTGGACACGACTGAAGTGACTTAGCAGTAGCATCAGGGGTCAGCAGAATTACGGTGTAGGGAACTTGCCATTTTGGGGTTAGATCTGAGTGGGACTGAGTTGTCATATAAACTTTGTCTCCTATTTGAAGGGATGGGTATGGAAGATTGGGGTGTGGTCGAGGGAGTAGGTCATCCATATGTTGCCAAAGGGCATCTCGTATCTGGGCAAGTAAAGGAAAAGGAAGGTGGGATGGTAGTTTGAAACTGTTCTGGGATGGGGAGAGACCTAAAGGTACTATGGGCCTCCCATACATGGCCTCGAATGGACTGATATTTAAGGATTTCTTTGGTAAGGCCTGGACCTTTAAGAAGGCTAAAGGGAGGAGTTTAGTCCAGTCTTGATGAAGTTTGATTGTTAATTTGGTCAGAGTTTCTTTTAGGACTTGTTTGGCTCTCTCAACCTTACCAGAAGACCAGGGATGATACGGAATGTGAAACCTCCAAGGAACTTGAAGGGCTCGTGCAATATTTTGGGTGATTTGGGATGTGAACTCGGGCCCATTGTCAGACTGGAGGGAGGAAGGCATTCCAAACCTGGGGAGGATTTCAGTAAGAATAAGGCGAGCACAGTAGGGGCTCGTTTGTTAGTAGTCAGGAAAGTTTTGAGCCATCCAGAAAATGTATCTACGAAGACTAGGAGAAATTTAACCCTTTTTACGGGTGGCATGTGGGTGAAATCTACCTGCCAGTCTTGTGTAGGAAGATGTCTGCGAATTTGGTGGGTGGGGAAAGGAGGGGGGCAAATGTTAGTGTCGGGAGCCGCATTAGGCACTACTAACAAAATAGAGGCATGGCCCCAGACCCCTCTCCTCATTCCACAGGCACGGACCCGGGATGAAGGAGTTAGGCCTTGTAATTCTGACTTGTTTTTACCTCTCCTCGGCTGAGTTGACTGAAAAGGAATATAATGTGCTTATTGTTCTTGAGAGGAGCATGAGAAGGCACAAAGCCTTCTGCAGCTGTGCTCAGAAAATAATTCATAAAGTTAATCATTGACATTTGTTCAAGGACTTTTACAAAAGAGTGTTCCAGGATGAGCACATAGGCTGTAGGTTGAGGCCATTGGAGGGATTGCTATCTGAAGCCTATTTGTGAGGGAAATGTTTTTGGCAAAGGAGTTTACTGAATTTAGGGTTTAGAAATAATTAAAATAGTTAGAAGTTAAAGATTTAAGGAATGTTGTAAAGTTAGCATATTTTACTATAGCTTATAGAAGTTAGGAATTTTTAGAGACACTATAGCTATAAGCCTTTTTAAGAGATAGTGAGTTCAGGATGTTAGGGGCAAACAGGATTTAGGAAGATAAGTAGTAAACTGAGGAATGTAGCATGAGTTACAATATAATCACGAGTTAACTATAGGACACATTAGAGGAGGTAGATAATAGATGTTAAGGCTGATTCTGAGAGAATCGCTAAAGCAGGAACTCTGTTTGAAGAGCAGCAATGATTTATGGAGATAATAAATCTGGGTGAGGGGGAACTGAAAATGTCAAACCTCTCACATAATGTTTTTGTAAAAGTATAAAAGAGAATCTTAAACTTAAAATAAAGAGGCAGTCCAAAAGAAAACTGAGAGGCTGCCTCATTGCCAACACCGTTCATCTCTTCAGGTTGAATCCCTGGAGCTGGACTCTGGCATGTTAGTCTTAGGATTTGTCCGCTGACAAATAGTACAAGTTTGGGTCAGACTATTTAAATAAGTCATATCATCCTTAATCAGTTCAATAAAGTTCTGAAGGAAAGCCTTAAGTACTTTGGCAGAGGGGTGGAAAAGGGAATGTAAATATGAAAGTAATGTGCAGATGTTAGGCTCGTCAATTTGGGCCATAGTAAAGACAGGACTAACAGAGGCGGTCTGCCGCTTTGCTTCGTGATCTGCTATATTGTTATAAAAGGAGATAGGACCATGTCGCTGATGTCCCTGGCAATGTATTACAGCAGCTTGTTTTGGGAGCTAAGCCACATGGAAGAGTTCAGAAATAAAATAAGCATTGAGAATAGGTGTGCCCTTCTGAGTCAAGAATCCCCTCTCCCTCCAGATTATAATGTTAGAATGTAATATTATAGACATACTCGGAGTCAGTATAAATGTTTACCTTTTGGTCTTTGTCTAGGGTCAAAGCTTGTGTAAGAGCTATCGGTTCAGCCTGTTGTGAGGATGTGTGAGCTGGGAGTGTGGCTGACTTGACGAGGCAAGGGGGGATAACTTTGTCACACTGTCCCTGGACTAGAGCATATCCAGCCCCAAATGGGGCTTGTTTCTGGGCACTGCCATCCATGAACCAAGATGGGACTTTGGGGTCAGTAAGGGGCTGATCGTTTATATGTTCAAAGGGATTAAGTGTCATATCTAAGGTCTGAACACAGTCATGAGATAGGTGTTCTACTTCTGGATCTGGTGTAGGGAGTAAGCTAGTAGGATTAAGAGGTTTACAAGGCATGAAAGAAAGGGATGGGTCGAGGAGGTGTACATGGAGGATCTGTAGTCAAGCAGAGGGTAGAGAAAGGAAAATCCAATGAGAGAGTAAATCTTTGAAGGAATGAGGTGAGCATACATTTAGAGGAGCATTTATGGTTAGTTTTTGGGCTTCAAGTATTAAGAGGGTAGTTGCAGCTAAGGCCTGGAGACAAGGTGGCCATCTGAGCATGACAAGATTGAGTTGTTTGAATAAGTAAGCTAGAGGATCCCATATGCCCCCCCTTTTTGGGCACAGAATCCCTAAGGCATGTCCTTGTCTAGAATGTACAAAAAGGAAAAAAGGCTTGGCATAATCAGGTAAGTAAAGAGAAGGGGCCTGTAGTAAATGTTTGGTAAGAGTTTGTATTGGGGTGTGGAGAGAGGTGGGGGCCAATAAGGGTTCATCTAAGTTTCCTCGAGTAGCTTGGTAGAGAAGTTTTGTGTGGAGGGCAAAATTTGGGGCCCATATTCAGAAGAAGTTTAATAGGCCTAATAGAGAAAGAAGTTCCCTCTTGGTTTGGGGCCTGGGGGTCTGTGTCAAGGCTCAAAGTAGGTGAACTGGAATTATTTTGGATGTGGGAGTGAGAAGCAATCCCATGCAATTGACAGTGGTGGAAGCAATTTGTGCTTTGGAGAGCGAGACTCTGTAGCCCAGTTGCCTGCTGCTGCTGCTGCTACTGCTAAGTCGCTTCAGTCGTGTCCGACTCTGTGCGACCCCATAGACAGCCTCCCACCAGGCTCCCCCGTCCCTGGGATTCTCCAGTCAAGAACACTGGAGTGGGTTGCCATTTCCTTCTCCAATGCATGAAAGTGAAAAGTGAAAGTGAAGCTCGCTCAGTCGTGTCCGACCCTTAGCGACCTTTAGGACTGCAGCCTACCAGGCTCCCCCGTCCCTGGGATTTTCCAGGCAAGAGTACTGGAGTGGGGTGCCATTGCCTTCTCCACCCAGTTGCCTAGGGCATTTAATACTGTCGCAGTGTGGACTAGGTAGTTATGGCAAGAGGAACTGCATAACAATAAATCATCTACATGTTGGAGTAAGGTAGCAGAGAAGGAAATGGCAACCCACTCCAGTGTTCTTGCCTGGAGAATCCCAGGGATGGTGGAGCCTGGTGGGCTGCCATCTGTGGGGTCGCACAGAGTCAGACACAACTGAAGCAACTTAGCAGCAGCAGCAGTAGCAGTAGAGCCTAGGTCTAAAGTTTGTAGGTCCCTTTGAAGGGCTTGACTGAAAAAATGAGGGCTATCTCTAAACCCTTGTGGTAAAATGGTCCAAGTTAATTGTTGAGATTGATATGTGTCTGGGTCCATCCAGGTGAAGGCAAATAGGGGCTGTGAAGAGTGGCATAGAGGTATAGTAAAGAAAGCATCTTTGAGGTCTAACACTGTGAAGTAGAGTGTGTCAGGAGGAATAGATGAGAAAAGGGAACAGGGATTAGTGACCATGGGGTGTACGGGTATTATGGTCTCATTGATCCTGTGAAGATCTTGGACTAGACATCAGGAGTGGGGTCCCTTTTTGACTGCCAGTATAGGAGAATTATGAGGAGAACAGATAGGCTGCAAAAGGCTGGCTTTGAGCAGTCAGGAGATTATTGGTTTAAGTCCTTGTCGGGATTCTGTGGTCAGGGTATATTGAGTTTGGGTTAATACTTGAGAGGGATTTTTAAGAAAAACCTGTATAGGGGAATGGTGTCAGGCTACCAGTGGGGTTTTGGTGTCCCAGACCTGAGGATCTATCAGGGGAAGGTCAGGGGGCAGATTTTGGGAGTGAGGGCTGGCCAAGGGTTTGGGTGCCATTTGGATACAAAGAATTGATGTGGGATCTAAGAATGGGAGGTTTATAGAAGTTTGTAGCTTAACCAGAAGATCACGTCCCATCAATGCCATTGGGCATTGAGGAACTACTATAAAAAGAATGTGTTATTGTTGCCTTACCAAAAGAACAAAGGAAAGGAGGGGTTATTTGGGGATAAAAAGGGATGCCTGAGACCCCTTTGATGGCCACTTCTGAAGGTTGGAGAAGGTCCTTAAAAGAGGTTAAAAGTGAAAAGGCCACTTCCAGTGTCTATTAGGAATGAGACTTTGTGTCCAGCCACTGTGCCAATTACCTGAAACTCCGAGTCCATCTGTATGGGGCGGACTTGGGGTCTGGAGCTTGGGTTTCATCACTGGAATAATTCAGGCACAATTGGATCATCCCTCACCTCATCTGAGGAACCATAGTCTGGGGTGCTAGGACCCCCCTGAGTCTAGTTCCTGGCCCATTGTTGTTGGACCTGGGGTGGACCCCGAGATTTGGTGGGTAGTGTCTGAGGACAATCCATTTTCCAGTGGCCCCATTATTTGAAGGTGGGTCAGGGTTTGGTGGGTGGCTGGGGGTCTGGGCAGGACTTAGCCCAGTGTCCTGTTTGGTTACATCTGAAGCAGGGGCCTGGAGGGTTAGGTCCTATACGGGTGGGCCGAGGTTGATAGGCCAAAGGGGTTGAATTTTTTTCTTGGATAGCTGCAGCAAATAAAGCATATTTGGCTTTTCTTTCTTTTTCTTTTTTCACTTCTTCCTCCCTAATGTTGAAAACTTTAAAGGCTATTTCTAGGAGATCGAATGAAGCGACTTAGCAGCAGCAGCAGCTAGGAGATCTCACTGAGGGGTTTCGGGGCCCTTCTCTAACTGGCATAGTTTTTGGTGAATATTGGGGGCTGACTGGCTTATGAACTGGATGTGTAGGTACAGAAGTCCAGCGGGGGTGGAAATATCTAGATTAGTGTATTTTGGGAGTGCCTCAGTAAGCCGTGAAAGAAAAAGGGCAGGATTTTCATCTTTCTCTTGAGTCACTTCCCTAATATTATCATAGTTAACATGAATGTGAGAGCTTTTTAGCATTCCTTATAATAAGCAGGTGATTATATGATGCAGGTACGAGATGCCAGCATCGCCTGCTTGATATGTCCACCGTGGCTCAGTTAAAGGGACTGCATCATCAGCCACCAGATTAGTCCTATATTGGTTATGGAGCTGATCAGCATGAGTCCAGGCTGCCTGCCATATCCGCTCCTTTTCATCAGGGGTTAAAGTGGCATTTCAGTTCAGTTCAGTCGCTCAGTCGTGTCTGGCTCTTTGTGACCCCATGAACCGCAGCATGCCAGACCTCCCTGTCCATCACCAACTCCCACATTTAGGATGTAATAAAGATCATTCCAGGTTAAATGATATGCTTGTGTAAGGCAGAGGAATTCTTTTCTATATCTAGTAGGATTTTCTGAAAAGGATCCCACTTTTTCTTCAGTTTGGCTCATATCAGAAATTGAGAAAGGCACATGGACCCGTGTAGGGCCCTCTGGTCCCGCTACCTCTCTGAGAGGAAGCACGTGTTTGCTTTGGGTCTTGGCCGATGGAGGGGGTTGGAAATCTCTTTTGGGGTTTTGGAGTCATCGCCTCCTGTTTTAGAGGAGGAAGGGCTAGAGGATGGGGTCTCATCTCTGGAAGTTTCTTCTCTGGGGCGGTAGGGAGGAGGCTCATCTGCCAGGTCAAAATAGGGGCCTGAAGGTTTAGGGGGCCTTTTAGGGGCTTTAATTTTGGATTCTTTTGTAATGGAGGGAGAGAGAGAGCAGAGAAGGATTTGGTAGGTAGAACAGTCCTTGCAGAGAGAAGGATGGCTTCTAAGATCCCAGAAGGCTTGAATATAGGGGACCTCCGACCATTTGCCATTCCGTTTGAAGAAGTTAGATCTGATAAAATATTGAAATTGAAAGTCCTGAACTCAGGCCAGAGGTTTTGGTTATCCAGTTTGTATTAATGCCAAATTTGAGTGTAAAGTAACTCGAGTTTATGAACCTTGAGATCGGTTAAGAGTAGAGGTTTGAGGTTTCGTTTTATGCAGGCCAAGGGAGAGTCCTGCGGGATGGATTGGCTCGACCCCGTAGCAAATGGCTAGCGACTGTCCAGTTGAGAGAAACGATCATCACCTAATCTTTTGACGGAGCAAAGAGAGAGAGAGACCCTGAAGGAGGGAGGGGCGTCCCCCAAGAACCTCCCCAGAGGGCCTTTTGGTCAGAGGGTTCCCTGGGAACATGGAAAGAATGATAGTCTGTGGCACCCTAGAGTACCGTCTGAGCTACCTGGGCTAATGGGTCAGGCGCGAATTCATGGTGCATGGGGGGAGGTCGAATGGCAAAAACCCTCTGTCCTAGAGTCGGTTGGTCTCGTGCAAAAGAAAGTGTAGAGAAAAGAGGGAGAGAGAGAATGAGAGAGAGAGAGAGACCAATACTCCTTGTGGTACGTGGAAAACCAATAAAGCCCTTACACAGGACTTATACTGCTCACAAAGGCACAGGAGGTCTTGAAAGCCTGGAGGGAAAGTGAGCTTGGCGGGCTTCCACTCTCCGAAGAGCTGGCCTTGGATAACGAGAAGGAACCTCAACCTCCCAGGTTTCGGCACCAAAAAATGTAAGTTAGAGAAGGAGGGCTTTGGAAAAAGAATGAGACTGGCACTTTACAGGAACAGATCACCTTTAATGAGGTAACAGTGGAAACAGTGTCAGACTTTATTTTTTTGGGCTCCAAAATCACTGCAGATGGTGACTGCAGCCATGAAATTAAAAGATGCTTACTCCTTGGAAGGAAAGTTATGACCAACCTAGATAGCATATTCAAAAGCAGAGACATTACTTTGCCAACAAAGGTCTGTCTAGTCAAGGTTTTTCCAGTGGTCATGTATGGATGTGAGAGTTGGACTGTGAAGAAAGCTGAGCGCCGAAGAATTAATGCTTTTGAACTGTGATATTGGAGAAGACTCCTGAGAGTCCCTTGGACTGCAAGGAGATCCAACCAGTCCATTCTGAAGGAGATAAGTCCTGGGTGTTCTTTGGAAGGAATGATGCTAAAGCTGAAACTCCAGTACTTTGGCCACCTCATGCGAAGAATTGACTCATTGGAAAAGACTCTGATGCTGGGAGGGATTGGGGGCAGGAAGAGAAGGGGATGACAGAGGATGAGATGGCTGGATGGCATCACCGACTCAATGGATGTGAGTTTGAGTGAACTCCGGGAGTTGGTGATGGACAGGGAGGCCTGGCGTGCTGCGATTCATGGGGTCGCAAAAAGTCGGACACGACCGAGTGACTGAACTGAACTGAACTGAATGAGGTAAGAAGGGGCAGTAATCAGATTAGTGAGCTGCTACACTAACCCAAGAAAAGAGTAAGTATATATAGGCATATATGTGGAAATCTACTGTCTTAAGGGGCTTATTCTCCAAGGTTGTTTGGATTAGTTATCTCTTAAATGTCTGGGGCAAGGAATTCTGGAGATTGGCCAGAGGCTGGGACCAGCTGGGAGCTGGTCTTAATCAAACTTAATGTCCATTTTTTCTTTGGGTGAGAGTTGTTTGTTTTACATAGAATGGTGGGGAGGACCGGGAGGGAAGTTTTAACTCCAGGCTACTTTGAGCCGTGTAACTTTCCTTCACCCCACACCTAGTTTCCCCTTTTGTTATTATCTTATATTGGGGCTTCCCTGATAGCTCAGTTGGTAAGGAATCTGCCTGCAATGCAGAAGACCCCGGTTCGATTGCTGGGTTGGGAAGATCCCCTGGAGAAGGGATAGGCTACTCACTCCGGTATCCTTGGGCTTCCCTTGTGGCTCAGTTGGTAAAGAATCCGTCTGCAATGCAGGAGACCTGGGTTCGATCACTGGTTTGGGAAGATCCCCTGGAGAAGGGAAAGGCTACCCACTCCAGTATTCTGGCCTAGAGAATCCCACGGACTGCATAGTCCATGGGGTCGCGTATTAGTATGGTCCATTTGTCACAGTTAATGAACCAAAACTGTTAGATTGTTTTAACTAAAGTCCATATAGTTTATTCAGATTCCCTTAGCTTTTTTAAAAAATATAATTGACATATAAATAATATTAGTTTCAGGTGTACAACATAATGGCCAGATATTTGATATACTGCAAAACAATCACTGCAATAAGTTTAGTTAACATCCATCACCACACATAGTTACACATTTTTTTCTTGTGGCGAGAACATGTAAGATCTACTTTTTTGGAACTTAAATATATAATACAATATTATTAACTATTGTCACCATATTGTACATTGCATCCCCGTGACTTACTATTTCATAACCCAATATCGGTACCTTTTGACCACCTCGACCCATTGGTGCCTACTTCCTGCCTCTTGCAACCACCAATCTGCTCTCTAGTTTGTTTTTTTCCAGATTCCACATCTAAGGGAGATCATTTGGTATTTATCTTTCTCTGGCTATTTCACTTAGCATAATGCCCTCAAGGTCCATCCATATTGTCACAAATGGTAGGATTTCCTTCTTTATTAATGGCTGAATCATGTTTTGGTGTGTGTGTGTGTTATATTTTCTTTATCCATTCATCCGTCAATGGACTCTTCAGGTCAGATCAGATCAGATCAGTCGCTCAGTTGTGTCCGACTCTTTGCGACCCCATGAATCGCAGCACGCCAGGCCTCCCTGTCCATCACCAATTCCCGAAGTTCACTCAGACTCACGTCCATCGAGTCAGTGATGCCATCCAGCCATCTCATCCTCTGTCATCCCCTTCTCCTCCTGCCCCCAATCCCTCCCAGGATCAGAGTCTTTTCCAATGAGTCAACTCTTCCCATGAGGTGGCCAAAGTGCTGGAGTTTCAGCTTTAGCATCATTCCTTCCAAAGAAATCCCAGGGCTGATCTCCTTCAGAATGGACTGGTTGGATCTCCTTGCAGTCCAAGGGACTCTCAGGAGTCTTTTCCAACACCACAGTTCAAAAGCATCAATTCTTCGGCGCTCAGCCTTCTTCACAGTCCAACTCTCACATCCATACATGACCACAGGAAAAACCACAGCCCTGACTAGACGAACCTTTGTTGGCAAAGTAATGTCTCTGCTTTTGAACATGCTATCTAGGTTGGTCATAACTTTCCTTCCAAGGAGTAAGCGTCTTTTAATTTCATGGCTGCAGTCACCATCTGCAGTGATGTTGGAGCCCAGAAAAATAAAGTCTGACACTGTTTCCACTGTTTCCCCATCTATTTCCCATGAAGTGGTGGGACTGGATGTCATGATCTTCGTTTTCTGAATGTTGAGCTTTAAGCCAACTTTTTCACTCTCCAGTTTCACTTTCATCAAGAGGCTTTTGAGTTCCTCTTCACTTTCTGCCATAAGGGTGGTGTCATCTGCATATCTGAGGTTATTGATATTTCTCCCAGCAATCTTGATTCCAGCTTGTGCTTCTTTCAGTCCAGCGTTTCTCATGATGTACTCTGCATATAAGTTAAATAAACAGGGTGACAATATACAGCCTTGACGTACTCCTTTTCCTATTTGGAACCAGTTTGTTGTTCCATGTCCAATTCTAACTGTTGCTTCCTGACCTGCATACAAATTTCTCAAGAGGAAGATCAGGTGGTCTGGTATTCCCATCTCTTTCAGAATTTTCCACAGTTTATTGTGATCCACACAGTCAAAGGCTTTGGCATAGTCAATAAAGCAGAAATAGATGTTTTTCTGGAACTCTCTTGCTTTTTCCATGATCCAGTGGATGTTGGCAATTTGATCTCTGGTTCCTCTGCCTTTTCTAAAACCAGCTTGAACATCAGGAAGTTCACGGTTCACATATTGCTGAAGCCTGGCTTGGAGAATTTTGAGCATTACTTTACTAGCGTGTGAGATGAGTGCAATTCTTAGGCTATTATAAATACTGCTTGGCTATTGTAAACACTGCTGCAGTGAATATGGGGGCACATATATCTTTTCCAACTAGTATTTTCATTTTCTTCAAAAAATATGCAGAAGTGGAATTTCTGGATCATATAGTAGTTCTGTCTGAAACTTTAAGCTTGATTTAGTCCTGCTGGCTTATTTTTGCTTTTGTTATCTTTGCTTTTGGTTTTAAATCCAAAAAAATCATTGCCAAGACTGATGTCAGGTAGCTTACTGTCTATGTTTTCTAGTTCAGGTCTTAATTTTTGTATAGGGTGTAAGATAGTGGTCCAATTTCATTCTTTTGCACATGCCTGTCTGGTTTTCCACTGTGTATGCCACTGAATACACCACTGTGTATTCTTATCTCCTTTGACATAAATTAATTGACCATGTACATGTGAGTTTATTTCTGGGATTTTTATTCGTTCTGCCTGTCTATGTATCTGTTGTTTTTTTTTTTTTTATGCCAATACTGTAATGTTTCTATTACTACAGCAGTAAAATGTAGTTTAAAATCAGGGAGTATGATGCCTCCAGTTTTGTTCTTCTTCCTCAAGATTGCTTTGACTATTCAGTGCCTTTTGCAGTTCCATACAAATTTTAGGATTGTTTAGGATTATTATATTTCTGTTGAAAACGCCATTTAAATGTTGACAGGAATTGCATTGAATCTGTAGGTTGCTTTGGGTCGTATGGACATTTAAACAACTTAATTCTTCTAATTATGCTTTGTGTGTTATACAGGAAACAAATCAGCAAACTATTCATGTAGATTGTCTCCCATGAAGAAAAGTAAAGCAGTGTCAGGGATACAGGGACAGGCCATTCTAGATGGAGTGCTCAGGAAAGGGCTCTCTGAGGAAGTGAGGTAAGACTCTGTGAAGATCTGGGAGAGAAAATACCAGACAGAGAAAAGAGCAGGACAGAAGTTTATTTGTGAATGTAGCATATGTGATTCTTAGCAACTGTGGTCCAGTCTGGTAGATTATGGCTTCTCCAGATAATTGAACATAACATATAATCAGACTGTAGCTGTGCACACACGGATATGCGCACATGCATGCAGGCACATTCTTCTCTCAAGAAGCCAGCCAGTTACATAAATTAGCTAAGTGGTTCTCAAACTCTCATATATGTGAGAGTCACCTATTGTTGTTGTTCAGTCACTAAATCGTGTCCAACTCTTTGCAACCCTATGAACAGCAGCATGCCAGTCTCCTCTGTCCTCCACGATCTCCTGGTGTTTGCTCAGATTCATGTCCATTGAATCGATGATGCTATCTAACCATCGCATCTTCTGCCACTCCCTTCTCCTTTTGCTTACAATCTTCCCCCAGTAACAGGTCTTTTCCAATAAATTGGCTCTTAGCATCAAGTGGCCAAAGTTTTGGAACTTCAGCTTCAGCATCAGTCCTTCCAATGAATATTCAGGTTGATTTCCTTTAGAATTGACTGGTTTGATTTCCTTGAAATCCAAGGGACTCTCAAGAGTCTTCTCCAGCACCACAATTCAAAAGCATCAATTCTTTGATTCCGCCTTCTTTATGGTCAAACTCTCAGATCCAAACATGACTACTGGAAGAACCATAGCTTTGACTATATGGAACTTTGTTGGCAAAGTGATATCTCTGCTTTTTAATATGCTGTCTAGGTTTGTCATAGCTATCTTTCCAAGTAGAAAGTGTCTTTTCATTTCATGGCTGCAGTCACAATCTGCAAGGATTTTAGAACCCAAGAAAATAAAATCTGTCACTGCCTCCACTTTACCCCTTCTATCTGACATGAAGTGATGGGACTGGATGCCATGATCTTAGTTTTTTGAAAGCTGAGTTTCAAGCCAGCTTTTTTACTCTCCTCTTTCACTTTCATCAAGAGACTCTTTAGTTCTACCATTAAAGTGGTATCATCTACATATTTGAGGTTATTGATATTTCTCCGGGCAATCTTGATTCCAGCTTATGATTCATCCAACCTGGCATTTTGCATGATATACTCTGCCTATAAGTTAAATAAGCAGGGTGACAATATACAGCCTTGACTTACTCCTTCCCCAATTTTGAACCAGTCAGTCATTTCATGTCTGGTTCTAACTATTGCTTCTTGACCCATATACAGGTTTCTCAGGAGACAGATAAGGTGGTCCAGTATTTCCATCTCTTTAAGAATTTTCCAAAGTTTGTTGTGATCCACACAGTCAAAGGCTTTAGTATAGTCAATGAAGCAGAAATAGATGTTTTTCTGGAACTCCCTTGCTTTCTCCATGATCGAACAAATGTTAGCAATTTGATGTATGGTTCCTCTGCCTTGTTGAAACCCAGCTTGTACATCTGGAAGTTCTAGATTCACATATTGCTGAAGCCTAGCTTGGAGGATTTTTAATATAACCTTGCTAGTATTTGCGATGAGTGCAATTGTACAGTAGTTTGAACATTTTTTGGCATTGAACAGTTTTGGGGATTGGAATAAAAACTGACCTTTTCCAGTCCTGTGGCCACTGCTGAGTTTGCCAAATTTACTGACACACTGAGTACAGCACTTTAACAGCAGCATTTTTAGGATTTTAAATAGCTCAGCTACAACTCCATCACCTCTACCAGGTTTGTTCATAGTAATGCTTCCTAAGGCTTGCTTGACTTCACACTCTAGAATGTTTGGCTTTAGATGAGTGACCATGCCATCGTGGTTATCTGGGTCATTAAGACCTTTTTTATGTAGTTCTTCTGTGTATTCTTGCCACCGCTTCTTAATCTCCTTGGCTTCTATTAGGTCCTTACCGTTCCTGTCCTTTATCGTGCCCATCCTTGCATGAAATGTTCTCTTGATATGTTCATTTTTCATGAAAAGACCTCTAGTCTTTCCCATTCTGTTGTTTTCCTCTATTTCTTTGCATTGTTCATTTAAGAAGGCCTTCTCATCTCTCTCCTTGCTATTGCCTGGAACTCTGCATTCAGTTAGGTTTATCAGTCGCTTTCTCCCTTGCCTTTTGTTTTTCTTCTTTCCTCAGTTACTTGTAAAGCCTCCTCAGACAACCACTTTGCTTCTTGGGTTTCTTTTTCTTTGAGATGGTTTTGATCATTGCCTCTTGTACAATGTTATGGACTTCTGCCCGTAGTTCTTCAGGCACTCTGACGACCAGATCTAATCCCTTCAATCTATTTGTCCTCTGCACTGTATAATCACAAAGGATTTGATTTAGGTCCTACATGAATGGCCTAGTAGTTTTCCCTACTGCTTAAATTTAAGCCTAATTTTGCAATAAGGAGCTCTTGATCTGAGTCACAGTCAGCTCCAGGTCTTGTTTTCACTGACAGTATACAGCTTCTCCATCTTTGGCTTCAAAGAATATAATCAGTCGGATTTCAGTACAGACCATCTGGTGATGTCCATTTGTAGAGTCGTCTCTAGTGTTGTTGGAAAAGCGTGTTTGCTTTGACCAGCATGTTCTTTTGACAAAACTCTGTTAGCCTTTGTCTTGCTTCATTTTGTATTCTGAGGTCAAACTTGCCTGTTATTCTGGGCATCTCTTGACTTCCTGGTTTTGAATTCCAATCCCCTATGATGAAAAGGACAAGAATACTGGAATGAGTTACCATTTCCTCTCCAGTTGGAACTCTTCACTATGACCCAGGTGGCCCTGCATGGCATGGCTCATAGCTTCATTGAGTTATGCAAGTCCCTTTGTCACAACAAGGCTATGATCCATGAAGGGGGATAGTCATATGGGCATCCAGGTAAAATTGAAAAGTGACCATTTCAGGATTACTGCCAGGCTGTCAGTGATTCAGTTAGCTCTTGTTTTTCATAGCAGCTCTCATAGTGATCAGTTTTCAACTTTCTGTGAGCTTAAACTTTTTTCACTAAAGTATAGTTTGCTGCTGTGGATCCAGGGACCAGAGGGTCACCTTGAAAAGAATAAAGGGTCACTTCAAGCTGGAAATAGCAGATAATGTCATCTGGAACAGTTCTTCTGCTGAAGATGACTACAAAATCTAGACGAAAAATTTTGAAAAGTGTTAAAGCATCATAGAGTTAAACGATTGCAGGGGTTTACTAGGCTAGATTTCTGGAGAGGAAAGTGGAACCCCTTCTACTCTTAATCTTCTAACCCCTCCCCCAGGTCCCAGGCCCCAGGCCAGGACTTCAAAGGGCTACACCATGGAAGTGCAGCTACAGGGGGCAGTTCAGGGACTATTAGCACCCGCAAGGTCTGGCAGAAGAAGTATTTTCTAGAGGAACAAAACATCTTTGTAGGTCCAAGTAGTTCTATAACTATTTTTAAAAATACAGTGCCCTGCAAAACAAAAACAAAATAACCAAAATCCTGGTCAATCCAACCATATCAAAATTTTTGTACTGATGATATGAGGATGCATCTAATCAGAATCCAGCGGTTAACTGTTAATAGAGTAGAAAATACTAGTTTACTACATTGTATTATATGGAGAAGGCAATGGCACCCCACTCCAGTACTCTTGCCTGGAAAATCCCATGGACGGAGAGGCCTGGTAGGCTGCAGTCCATGGGGTCGCGAAGAGTCGGACACGACTGAGCGACTTCACTTTGACTTTTCACTTTCATACATTGGAGAGGGAAATGGCAACCCACTCCAGTGTTCTTGCCTGGAGAATCCCAGGGACAGGGGAACCTGGTGGGCTGCCGTCTATGGGGTCGCACAGAGTTGGACACGACTGAAGTGACTTAGCAGTGTATTATAAGTCAAAACAACAAATACATTCTGTCCAATGGATAGTAATTTGGCCATGAAAATGAACTGCTTTTTCATGCAAAAACATGGATGACTTACAGAAAGATTGGTGGTGGTTTAGTCGCTAAGTCATATCCAGTTGTTGTGACCCCACAGACTGTAGCCCACCAGGCTCCTCTGTCCATGAGATTCTTCAGGCAAGAATACTGGAGTGGGTTACCGTTTCCTTCTCCAGGGGATCTTTCCGACCCAAAAATCAAATCAAATCAAATCAAATCTGCCTGCATTGCAGGCAGATTCTTTTCCAACTGAGCTGTAAGGGAAGCCCACAGAAAGATTAAGCTCAGCCAAAGAAGGCAGCCTGGTACTGTACCTATATATGGTGCCATTTATTCAAAGTTCTAGAAAATGGAAAAATAACCTGCAGTGGCAAACATCAGATTACTGGTTTCCTGGAGCCAGGGCAGAGGGAGATTAAATGTAAAAGGGTATGAGGAATATTTTGGGGTGATGGAAATATTTTATATCTTGATTATGGTGGTGGTCACATGAATGTGTTTGTGTTTGTCAGACTCATCAGATTTTACATTTAAAATGGATGCATTTCATTTTTTGTAAATTATACCTTAACAAAGTTGATTTGAAAAAGATATTATGTCCATTTCCCCTAAAACTTCTATTCTATATACTTTGCTCATCCAAACAATTCCAAGACTCATTTAGTATAATGATAATTATTGTATTATTTGTTTTAAAAGGTGATCTCATTTACTGTGTGTGTTCTGCCAGTAATGATAATAATATTATCAACCATATTTTATTAAATTGATATTCATGTTATTTAGTAAATGTCTTCTTTAGGACCTGCCTGATATGGGCATCTACATTAAAACATGCTCCTGAAAGCATCCCAACAAAATTTTCTCATTGGTTTATTCTTATTTGTTAAGAAACAATAGATGTGATAAATTTCATAATTTTAATGCACTATGAAATATACAAATGTATATATAAATGTGCATTAAAGGAGTAGGGGAGATTAGTGAATGCTGATTTCCATCTTAGTCTCTTTGGTTGGTTATTATTACAAATAATAACTTGTTGAACTTAAGTTCTTTTTCTTACTACAGGTAGAATTATAATTATGTTAACAAAATAGAATTAACAAGGGAAAACATAAATATAAACAGCCCAAATGAAAGTATTATATTATGAATCTTACAGTAAGAAATAAACAATGAAACAAACTTGGCATTTCTAAGAAGTCTTGAAAACCACGATCCATGCTAGTTGATTCTCTTGCTTCTGCTAACAAGCCAGTCACTTTTGCACTCAGATTGAGAAAATCATTATTTCTTTTGTTGGTTGTAATTCTGCTGATGCTGGTACTCTTGTTATCACAATCCTGTAACTCAGTTGACCAAGATGGATTGTAGACTCTGGGTCTTCACTGATAACCTTTCCTGACCTTGTAAGAGTCGCAGATCCTCATTATGACAAAAGTTCAAAGTGCTTCATGAAACAAAATGTTGTGTCACAAACATGTGATTCTGAGAACACTAGACTGAAGAGCTTGCTATGCCACGAGAAACCATGCTATTTAAACCAACAAGTTTCCTTGAAGAACCCAGTGTCAAATATGCACATGGATGTTTATCCCCCAGCAGGGCACATCTAGCTCCCAAGCCCTGCATCCCTTGTACCCTGAGGAAATTAAGGCATGCCTTGAATTCTGATAATACCTGAGTCAACATAAAAAGCACTAAATCTTATACATATCTGTGTTGACATAGATTGAGATTCTTTCCAGCTCTCATAGCAAAATTGAATTCCTGCATACAAGAATTATATGCAATTTATAATCTCTTAAATCTTTTTACCAATGATTTCTTAGCATTAAATCCAGAGAATTATGTTTCAGTAATGTGAATATATTCGTGAAGAAAATAATGTTATGAAACCGAGAGAAGCAGCTTTTTATTGGTATTCATAAAACCAAATGCTTATTTTCTGGAAGAGCAAAGCGATGATGACATTCCCTGCAGTAGCTTCATCAGTTAGTTCATGAATTTCCTTAAGTGTCCACCCACGGTATCGCAAAGCCTCTTTTATATGCTCTGCTGGAGCATTGGGAGAGGAAACACTGGAGGAGGTATTTTGCCCCCAAGTTATGTACCTTTGAGTTATTATTAAACGGGAATCAAAGAAGACACAATGTGTGCATCATACACACGTGTCTACATTATCTATCTGTCTGTCTTCATTGTCATCAGCATCATCTGTCTACTGTAGCTAAATACAGAGATTAACTAAGGGCAAAGGAGAATTAAGTGGATTATAAAGTGTAATTACATACTTTTAAAAAACCTCTGCTAGTACTGCCATAGTCTGCTTCTTTTTAAATAAGGGGCTTAATTTGACTTGTGTTAGACATTGACTTGGAGAAGGAATGGCAACCCACTCCAGTGTTCTTGCCTGGAGAATCCCAGGGACGGGGGAGCCTGGTGGGCTGCCGTCTATGGGGTCGCACAGAGTCGGACACGACTGAAGCGACTTAGCAGACATTGACTAGGCACAGGTAACTCCTCCTGCAACGAGTATAGAAAGAACTTGCTCTGTGTGAGTCTCAAAGGACTCCCTTTGATCTTCAGTATTTTTCCCCACGACCTTTTAATTTTAGGGAGAACCATAGTCTGCAGTTGACACTGGTAGAAGGATTTAGGATATCTTTTAGTGTACTCGTTTGTTTTTACCAAGTCCCCTTACCAGTCAGGATCTGAGGACCAAGCTGATATCCTAAGGAGGAGCCTCTGACACTTGGTACTCACCTTCTGTCTTCATAGGACCATCTTACAGGAGTTGTAACCTTTCTCTGCCTCCTAGCCTCCGTCAGGCACATCCCAGGCCATCTGTACATGTTTCCATAAACTTGAACCTTGAAAAAACAGGACTGAGGTCTCAGTCTTTTCTCTCTAGAAGACTTCTTGTCTCCCCATGAAAACAAACACTTCATTTTTAAAAACTTCAAGCCCATAGGAAAGAATATAAAAAAGAACACATATATGTGTATAACTGAGTATATAATTGTATAACTTTGCTGTACAACAGAAATTAACACAACATTGTAAATCAGCCACACTTCAATTAAGAAAAAATTGAAAAAAAAATTTAAGCTCCATATAATAATAGCAGTGGAGAGGTATATTACATGAAGATACCTGCCTACTCTCCAGACCCTCACCAAACCAGAGACACGTTAAAATCTGTCCATGTAGAGCCCGTCCACCTCCTTCAAACAGGGAGCATAACATAGGGAAGTTGAAGATCAGAATTTAAAGCTGCCTCTGACGTGTCTTACCTGAAAAAATTAAGATACACACTCAAGTGTATGTATATTCTTATTTAACATTAAAATGGTATTTAAAAATTTATTCTCTCAAATATTTAAGTAAAATTGACTGCTTAGGAAAGATTCTTGTTTAACCTGTGGTTTCGCCTAAATCCTCACCCATTGTCAATGTGGGTATAAATACTTAAGTTTGAAAAGCGTGGAAATGATTATTAACTTGCCAGAAGTAAAAAGCACATGCTTTAGAAACTCATGGGAGGGAAAAGTCATTTCTGTTTGGAGAATATTCAAGGCAAACTTGATGGAGTTATTTTCTAAAGGGGCATCAGTGGCACAGACTTGAGCCGGCCACACGCACAAATGTTTGATCCATGCAGTGCTTCTCCCTTCCTAGTCCTTCCACACATGTACAAGATGGCATTTTGAATTGCCAAAGAAAGTCAAGGGAGGATATGATGAAGAGTGTGGTACAAGTCGTATTTGTAGAATCAGAGACTGTTTTGGCTGAATTATGTCAGGTTTACGATGTCAGTGCGAAGAGGTGACTCTCAGATGTCAGGGGCACTGATGATAGAAACTCTCCTATCACATGAGTTTCTGTGAAAATAAAGACCCTTTTTCTCAACCAGAAATCAGAATGCAGACTTTCTCTCTGCTTGCTTTCATAATGGGGATATATTAATAATATCTACTTATCTCCCTTGTGATATTTTCAGCCATTGCTAGGCATAAAGTAATAGACACATTATTTTATGAGAGGTTGTGAAATTGTGATATTCTAGTTCTATAATTTCATCATTTATTTTATTTTTTAAATCTTTAAATAGAGGATAATTGCATTAAAATGTTGTGTTGGTTTCTGCAACAACATGAATCCACCATAAGTATGCATATGTCCCCTCCCTCTTAAACCTCCCTCCATCCCCTACCCCATACCACCCCTGTAGATTGTCACAGAGCATCTGGCTGAGCTCCCTGTGTTATACAGCAACTTGCCACTAGCTATTTTACATATGGTATAGTATATGTTTCCATGCTACGCTCTTACTTTGTCCCACTCTTTCCTTCCCCCGCTGTGTCCACAGTCTGTTCTCTATGTCTGCGTCTCTGTTCATGCCCTGCAAATAGGTTCATCAGTGCCAGCTTTCTAGATTCCATATATATCTGTACAGTTCAGTCGCTCAGTCATGTCCGACTCTTTGCGACCCCATGAATCGCAGCACGCCAGGCCTCCCTGTCCATCACCATCTCTAGGAGCTTGCGCAAACTCATGTCCATTGAGTCAGTGATGCCCTCCAACCATCTTATCCTCTGTCGTCCCCTTCTACTTCTGCCTTCAATCTTTCCCAGCATCAGGGTCTTTTCCAATGAGTCAGTTCTTCACATCAGGTGGCTAGTTATTGGAGCTTCAGCATCAGTCCTTCCAATCAATATTCAGGACTGATTTCCTTTAGGATGGACTGGTGGTTGGATCTCCTTGCAGCCCAAGGGACTCTCAAGAGTCTTCTCCAACACCACAGTTCAAAAGCATCAATTCTTCAGTGATCAGTTTTCTTTATGGTCCAGCTCTCACATCCATACCTGACTACTGAAAAAAGCATAGTTTTGACTATACAGACCTTTGTTGGTAAAGTAATGTCTCTGTTTTTTAATATGCTGTCTAGGTTTGTCATAGCTTTTCTTCCAAGGAGCAAGGGCCTTTTAATTTCACAGCTGCAGTCACCATCTGCAGAGATTTTGGAGCCCAGGAAAATAAAGCGTCTCACCATTCCCATTGTTTCCCCATCCATTTGCCATGAAGTGATGGGACGGGATGCTATGATCTTCGTTTTTTGAATGTCGAGTTTTAAGCCAGCCTTTTCACTCTCCTCTTTCACTTTCATCAAGAGGCTCTCTAGTTCCTCTTTGCTTTCTGCCATAAGGGTGGTGTCATCTGCATATCTGAGGTTATTGATATTTCTTCTGGCACTTAATTCCAGCTTGTGCTTCATCCAGTTCAGCATTTTTCATGATGTACTCTGCATATAAGTTAAATAAGCAGGATGAAAACATACAGCCATGATTTATTTCTTTACTGATTTGATACCAGTCCGATGTTCCATGTCTGGTTCTAACTGTTGCTTCTTGACCTGCATACAGATTTATCAGGAGACAGGTAAAGTGGTCTGGTATTCCCATATCTTTAAATTTTCCACAATTTGTTGTGATCCACACAGTTAAAGGCTTTAGCCTAGACAATGAAGCAGAAGTAGATGCTTTTCTGGAATTCTCTTGTTTTCTCTATGATCCAACAGATGTTGGCAATTTGGTCTCTGGTTCCTCTGCCTTTTCTAAATCCAGCTTGAACATCTGGAATTTCTTGGTTCACATACTGTTGAAGTCTAGCTTGGAGAATTTTGAGCATTACTTTGCTAGCATGTGAGATGAATACAATTGTGTGGTAGTTTGAACATTCTTTGACATTGCCCTTCTTTGGGATTAGAATGAAAACTGACCTTTTCCAGTCCTGTGGCCACTGCTGAGTTTTCCAAAATTGCTGGCATATTGAATATAGCACTTTCACAGCATCATCTTTTAGAATTTGAAATAGCTCAGCTGGAATTCTATCACCTCCACTTAGCTTTGTTCATAGTAATGCTTCCTAAGGTTCACTTGACTTCACACTCCAAAATGTCTGGCTCTGTGTGAGTGATCATACCATCATGGTTATCTGGGTCATTAAGATAGTTTTTGTATAGTTCTTCTGTGTATTCTTGCCACCTCTTCTTAATATCTTCTGCTTCCGTTAGGTCCATACCATTTCTGTCCTTTATTGTGCCCATCTTTGCATGAAATGTTCCCTTGGTATTCTAATTTTCTTGAAGAGATCTCTAGTCTGTTCCATTCTATTGTTTTCCTCTATTTCTTTGCATTGATCACTGAGGAAGGCTTTATTATCTCTCCTTGCTATTCTTGGGAACTCTGCATTCAGATGGATATAGCTTTCCTTTTCTCCTTTGCCTTTCACTTGTCTTCTTTTCATAGCTATTTGTAAAGCCTCCTCAGACAACCATTTTGCCTTTTTGCATTTCTTTTATGCATTAATATATGATATTTGTTTTTTTCATTCTTACTTACTTCACTTTGTGTAACAGACTCTAGGTTCATCCACCTCACTAGAACTGACTCAAATCCATTCCTTTTTATGGCTGAGTAATATTCTATTGTGTATATGTACCACAACTTCTTTATTTATTCATCTATGGATGGACCATCTTGGTTGCTTCCATACCCTGGTTATTTTAAATAGTGCTGCAGTGAACATTGGGGTACATGGGTCTTTTTGAATTATTGTTTTCTCAGGACATATACCCAATAGTAGGGTTGCTGTATCATATTGTAGTTTTATTCCTAGTTTTTTTTTTTTTAAAGAATGTCCATACTGTTTTCCATAGTCGCTGTATCATTTTAAACTCCCGCCAACAGTGCAAGAGGGTTCCCTTTTCTCTCCACCCTATCCAATATTTATTGTTTGTAGATTTTTTTTTTTTTTTTTTTTTGATGATGGCCATTCTGGCCAGTGTGAGGTGATAACCTCATTGCAGTTTTGATTTGCATTTCTCTGATAATGAGTGATGTTGAGCATTTTTCCATATGCTTATTTGTCACCTGTATGTCTTCTTAGGAGAAATGTCTGCTTAGGTCTTCTGCCCATTTTTTGTTTGGGTTGTTTGTTTTTCTGATGTTGAGCTTCATGAGCTGTTTGTATATTTTGGAGATGAATCCTTTGTTAGTTGCTTCATGTGCAATTCTTTTCTCCTATTCTGAGATCTTCATAATTTCTTAACTTTCATAATGGTTTTTTTTTTTTGCTTCTTCATCCATCTGGTTACCCTATGAAATAATGATGCTCCCTAAAAGCCACATCTTGAGGCAGAGTCTGCGTGCTAAAGTTTTACTGGGAGATACAATTCAAGGCATCATGGATGAAAGAGAAAGGGAAGTAAGGTGGGGAGGAGGAAAAGCAAATGCAAAGTGGAATGTTTTAAAGCTGATATAACCTTACAACAATACACAACTGGTTGTTTGGTCACATAGGATGTCTGCCACATAGGATGTAAGCAGTGTGAAATACTATATCTTGGAATAGTCTTGAAGGAAGGAAAGAAGCAAAACTATCTGCTAATGATTGCCCATATCCATTGGTCAGAGTTCAGCGTTCACTTCAAGAGGTGTTAATTCCTCTCACCTTCCAGGTTGACCTATCAGCCCGCCCAAGGCTGATGGGCATTCAGGGAAGCCAGATCATATGCAGTAATGTTTAACACTGTATCTGGGTCCAGAAGTAGAGGGAAGAGCCAGCATCTTTATGCCCATCCCCTCGAGTTAGACCTGGACCAGAACTGCTGCTGCCCCCAGAGTAGCAGGTGTGACAATCACCATGCTCAGAGCCCAGTCCTTACCTCAGGGGAGGCTGAGACAGTCAGCAGTATTAGGAGAGCAGACGACAGTGAAAGTGGTCAAGTCTCGGGGGCAGGTGGGCTGTGGAAATACAGGGAAGTGCATGAACTCAGGTTTATATGCTCTGAGGTCTTCTTCATATAAAAAAGGCAGGATAAATGCTTGAATTTTTTCTTTTCAATTATTTTTCAGAATAGGGCCTTAGCTCTATGGATCCTCCAAGGATGATCAATGAGGGTTTTAAATTTTGGTTTGTTTTTTTAGAGGGATGGGCATATTCTAACAAATCCATGGTTTTCTGTTTTTTTTTTTTAAAAACTGAATTGATTTATCTCAATCCATTGAAATTTGTATTTCACATAAATGCATATTTTAGAAATGTCCAGATTGTCCCTTCTTTGGCCAGTGGAAGCCATCTCAAGTTCCTTCCTGACTTCTGCTGACGTGCTTCTGGAAGTCTTTGAGAGTTTCTTTTCTTTCTGGTATGACAAGGTATCTTGTACATTTCCTCCCTCAGACCTGGAATCAGCCGCGTCTGCAGGCAGCCCTGGTTCTTTTTTGTGGGAATAACATTCAGAGCCACACTCTGTACACTAAGGTAAAGTAGCAGAATATTGAAGGTAAATCTAAGTGTTACAAAATTTTTATTAAGTAAAAACCTTCAAAAAATAGAAAAATTAGATTCTCAACAGGTAAACCGAATTTTTAACAAATGCATGTAATGGAAATGTATATATATTTCAAATCTAGAGGAAAATTCAAAATTTTACTTCAATGATTTAGCATACTCCTATTTAAAGACTCCTTAGGAAACCATTCATTCTGTTGATCAACAAAACATTATTTGGGTACTTTGTGTTTCAAATTTTTAGGCCCTCTGAGCACTCATAGGTTTCTAAAAAGTGTACCTGGTCCTGAAAATGAGAGCTTGAAACTAGCTAGGAATCTGTGTACCCACATTTTACAAAGGAAGCTCTCTTAAATGGTTAAGTATAAATGGGCCCAGGGAGAACTAGGCAGTGAGTGGGTGGAGCAGAGAATTTATTTACCAAACAGCTATTTATCTTTTACTTGCCGAGCTCTGCCATGGAGAATTCAAATGCAAAAGGTTTATTTAAATACAAAGTTTATCCCTCTAAGTATTTCCAGATAATTTGAAAGTAAGAGAAGAAAATAATTAAAATACTGTGTCTTAACTAGTTACTGGGTTGCTAACTTCCATAGACAGAAGAAGGAGAGACCTACAGCCAAGGTGGTATTGGGGGTAGGCTACTAGGAACAAGAAGCATTAAACTTGGGCTTGAAGAGTAACTTCCCCAGGTTGTAGAAAAAAGAACATTCGAATTGTAGAAAAAAGCATGGACAAAGCCACAGAGATGAGTAAGGGACTGGTCACAATGGAATGTCAAGATGCTTTTCCTGTGTGTGTGTTTTCAAAACAGACAAGCGCATGGAGCAGTCTTACAATGACAATAGAGGAAACTGAGTCTGTAGATACCTATAAGTAGTCAAATTGAGAATGAGGTTATACACCATGCCAAACACTTGAACTGTTTAAATAGTTAAAACAAGACTGAGTTTATGTGAGACATATCATTTAAGAATACAGTTTTGTTATTTCCTTCATAGATAAGATGTTGACCTTAAAACAACTTTCAAGCTTAGCTGGACAGCGCAAAGACCTCAGTGTTCTGAGCAGGCCAGTGGGTGTTGGGAGGATAGGGCCTCAGATTGGGGGTGTGAGAAATGCACATAGGAGGTAGGTGCTCACACAGCCAGGAGAGTCCCAGAACTCTCTTACTGTAGGTTTAATTTCATGACTGCAATCCCTCTCTTGGCTGCCAGTCTTGACCCCGGAGTGAATTTTCGTTAGGAACTCTCTTTCTCAGCTCTTAACTTTGCAGATGATCTCCAAGAGGCTGAATCCTCTAGGACACTGATCTCTAGTTAGTAGTGGGGACTATCTTTGGGTGCTGAAGTCTCACCTGGTAGATCTCTAAACTGATAAACCCTGACGGGGTTGGTAAGTTGATCATAGGCACTTCTTCAGGATTTGAAATAGTGTTTGACAAATAAGACCCCGTGGACAGTGTCACATTACTTATATTAGGATAAATCTAAGCTTAAGTAATAAAGACACTCCAGAATACCATGACTTTAATAATAGTAATAATAATAAAAGTTTCTTTCTCTTCCTCACATAGTAGTTTCAAAGTGAGTGTGGCATGTCAGTGGGATTGCTGTGCTCAAGTGAGGACCCAGGTTCCTTCCAAATCATGGCTTTTCCATCTCTTGGCCAGTATGCCTCAATAATAATAATAATAATAATAATAATGTGCATATGAATTCCCTGGGAATCTTGTTAAAACCAGATTCCATTTTAGTAGGTCTGAGGTGGGACCTGAGATTCTGTGTCTCTAACAGTTCCTGGATGGTACAATACTGCTGTTCCCTGATCGTACTGGAGTAACAAGACCCTAGGGCATTATCATTGTCTGCATGGTCAACACGGAGTTACTGCTACAGCCAGGGAGAGGCAGGGGGCGGAGGCTCCCTTGATGCCTTGGAAGTGGCACACAGCACTTCTTCTCATGTTCCCTAGGTGAAATCTTATTTACATGGCCACATCTAATGGTACAGATGTCTTAGAAATGGAACCTTGCTGGGCAGCTGTGTCCACAGTCACAGTCCTTACTTTTGCAGAGCAGGGTTGGGGGGGCAGATGTTGGCAGACAGCTTGCTGTGCCTGACACATTCCTCTACCTGGAGTCCCCTCGTGTGCCCCTCAGAGTCTTCTGATGGTCGCCCAGTAATGTGAGGTATACCCAGCGAAGTGTCCGTGAAGTTTTCCAGACAGCACTTCATAGCATTCTTTCCTCAGGCACATTCTTGAAATACTCGACTCCTGCAATTTCCTGGGTACAGAGGTGGCCTATTTAGGAGAGAATGCGTGAGTAGACTTTCTCTTTCTGCCTTCATGACTTTGGAAGCGAACAAGATGACCAGATTATGCTTCTTTAAGATCTGCTTGTTTAATGTTTCCTAGCTTTATGAGAGTAAATTAATGCCTCAAATCCAGTTTCCCATTATCCCAGTGAAGAGAGTCTTGCTGGGCACTGCAGATTTTCCCCTCCAATGAGTGAGATAAGATAATAAACGAGTCTAGGCCACTGGCAAGATGCATAGGCAGCCTCAGAGTGAATCATAATCCCTGTACATTTGTAATAAAGCCCCAGTTTAGATGCAAGCAGGCAGCAACATTAGATGGTCAAATAGCTCAAGGATATTGAATGAAAAACTTACTGTTCATGAGCAATAATATTTGCCCTTCTGTTTTTATTTATGTGATTGAAAAGTGTCTGGCTTATTCACTGAAAGAAATTTTCATTTCCTGATACTCCTCTCAATATTCAAGCAAGTAAAATAGAATTAACTAAAAATGGAATGATATAATCTGTTTTAGCTGAAATGCTAGAAGGGCAAAGAATGATTGAGCAAGCACTCCATGACTGCTTTAATGTGACCTTTAATAAGCGAATGTGAGGAAGAGATACTAAGCTGCTCTCTGAAAAAAAAAATTAAATATGTATACTCTCCCCTCAAAATACAGGCCTAGGGAACAATAAGCCTTTAGTTGAATTTTCTCCTCTGCATGACATTTCTCTGTTGTCTTTCACTGAAATAAAAAATTTCAAAGTGAGAAAAAAAAACCCTGAAATATTATTCTCAAAATCAAATAAGGCTACTGTGTCCTTCCATTAGCCCCAACAGTTGCTTCCAATTATTGTGACCAGATTTCCTCATTTGTGCATTTTAGAGAGACAATATTTGAATTTCAGGAGGAAAGCTGAGAATTGAATCATGTTATATAAATGCTCAAGACTGTAGCAGCATTCTAGAAGAGATGGAAACATTCTCTCTGGATTTGAGTCAGAGATACAGATTTAAATCCCACTCATTTAGTTTTCAAATAATCATGGTAATGATGAAATTAGTGAGGACAAAGATGATGATGATGACAGGAGCCAGCATCTGTGGAGTGCTGACTGCAAACATGGCACTGATCATACGCTTGCCATGCACTAGCTCATTTAATCCTTAGGAAGATTCTTTGAGGCAGGTCATATTATAATCCTCACTTTACAGTTGAGAGCAAATGAGGCACGGAAATGCTAAGTAACCTCCTAAGGTCACACAGCTATGGTAACAGACACCATTCACCCAAGATCAGCTTCTTCTCTCTGGGCACATATCCAGTGGACATTTCCCAGCCTCTTTTGCAGGAAAAGTGGCCACTGGACTGAGTACCAGCTGATGGAACATGAGAGATGTGTGCCATTTCTAGACTAAGGCTCTTCAGAAGCAGGAGTGCCCCCTCCATGCTCTTTGACCATGTATTTGCCTTCTGAGTGAAGACTATGCTGAGGCTCAGGGGGATGGCAGAGCCACAGGTCGAAGGGGCACCAATGACTCCCACCAATCAGGAACATCCTTGGAGCATCACAGAGATGGAAAATAAAGTTGAACTCTGTCTAAACCGTTACACCTTTGAGGGTCTGCTTGTTACCACAATAGAGCCAGCCCTGGTTAACAACCCAGGAAGTGGTGGAATCAGTATTTGAATCCAGGCAGTCTAGCTGCATCATCCACCAAGGTTAAATCACTTCACCTCTTCATTTGAAAAATGGGAATGATTATTATTACCTGTCTCTCCAGGTTTCTAGGCTGGTGTCCTGAGGTCTCCTGAAGAAGACTGAATTCTCTGTAGCTCCTGAGAAAATCTGGGACAGGCAAGGTGTTCTGCTTGGTTTTGGTTAATAGTCTACCTGGGATTAAGCTTTGCCATAGCTAGAGCTGGGATACTCTTTTCTGCAGACCTTAGTCATCAACTTGCCACCTATAGGCTCCATGAGGCTCTTTCTGCTGTTCACCTTCTCCAGATGAGATGTCTTCTGGCCCAGGGCTGACTCAGTGCATCTCTTCTCTGTCGTGTGTGCCGTGGCCTTCCCTCTAGGGGGTTTGCCTTTCAACAGTACCTGTTCTCCTAATTCCAGTCCCCCTCACTGAAACTTGATTCTCTTTCCTGCCTGTCTACTGCTGGATCCTAGTGTGATATAAACCAACTTGCCTGACTTCACCCTGATAGTATATGTCCTACCTTACCTGACAGGGTTATTGTCAGGTTGAATTTAAGGTATCAAATTGTGTTTCACATGTATGGCATAAAATTTGGTATTGTTATTAACATGTTAAAATTTTTAAATATCAAGTGAAAGAGGCAAATTTACTTCAACTAGATATTAGTTGAAGAACTGGGCTAAATATTTTTAAGCAATAGTTAAAATTGTTTTAATTAAGGTATAGTTGATTTACAATATTACATTAATTTCAGGTATACAGAATAGTGATTCGGTATTTTTACAGATTACACTCCATTAAGTTACTACAAGCTATGGTTTCCTGTGTTATATACAATATACACTTGTTGCTTCTCTATTTTATACATAGTAGTTTGTGTCTCTTAATCTCAGGCCCCCTAACTTGCCCCCACCCCTTCTCTCTCCCCTTTGGTAACTGCTGGTTTGTTTACTGTATCTGTAAATTTGTTTCTGTTTTGCATATACATTTATTTGCATTATTCTTCAGATTCCACATATAAGTAATATCATACAATATTTTCTTTTTTAAAAATTTATTTATTTATTTGACTGTGCTGGATTTTATTTGTGGCATGCAGGATCTTTAGTGGTTACAAGTGAAATCTAGTTTGCTGACCAGGGATTGAACCTAGGCTGCCTGCATTGGGAGCACAGTCTTAGCCACTGGACCACCAGGGAAGTCCCCAGTATCTGCTTTTATTTGACTTGTTTCACTAAGTGTAATATTCTCTAGGTCAGTCATCCATGTTGGTTCAAATGGCGGTATTTCATTTTTTTTATGACTGATTAATATTCCATTGTATATGTAGATGATATTTTCTTTATCCATTTGTCTGTTGATGGACATTTGGGTTGCTTCTGTGTCTGAGCTGTTGTAAATAGTGCTGCAGTAAACATTGGGGTGCATATATCTTTTTGAATTCATGTTTTTGTTCTTTTCCAAATAGATATCCAGTAGTGGGATTGTTGGATTGTATGGTAGTTCTATTTTTAGTTTATGAGGAACCTCCATACTATTTTCCATAGTGGCTGCACCAGTTTACATTCCCACCAACAATGTTCAAGGGTTCCTTCTCTTTTTTCAACATTTGTTATTTGTAGATTTTTTGACAATAGCCATTCTAGCTGGTGTGAGGTGATACGTCATTGTGGTTTTGATTTGCATTTCTCTAATAATTGACCATCTTGAACATCTTTTCATATGCCTGTTAGCTATCTGTGTGTCTTCTTTGGAAGAATGTCTATTCAGGTCTTTTTCCCTTTTTTTTTTTTGATTGGCTGAAAAAAGTCAGTTGTTTGCTATTGAGTAGTATAAGCTGTTATATATTTTGGACATTAACCCCTTGTTGGTCGTGTCATTTGCAAATATTTTCTCCTAGTCAGTAGGTTGTATTCTCATTTTGTTGATGGGTTACTTTGCTGTGCAAAAGAGTTTATGTTTAATTAGGTCCCATTTGTTTATTTTTCCTTTTATTTATTTTTCCTTTGGAGACAGATTCAAAAACTGCTACAATTTATATCAAAGAGTGTTCAATCTATGTTTTCTTCTAGGATTTTTATACTTTCAGGTCTTACATTTAAGTCTTTAAACCATTTGATTTATTTTTATATATGGTGTGAGGGATTGTTCTAATCTCATTGTTTTATGTATAGCTGTCCAGTTTTTCTAGCACCACTTGTTGAAGAAACTCTTTTCTCCATTGTATATTCTTGCCTCCCTTGTTATTGGTTAATTAACCATAAGTGCATGGGTTTATATCTGGGCTCTCTATTCTCTTCCATTGATGTATGTGTCTATTTTTGTGCAGTACCTTGCTGTTTTGTTTACTGTAGCTTTGTAGTACAGTCTGAACTCTGAGAGGATGATACCTTCAGCCTCTGCATCCCAAAGTCCCTGTGGCCCCAGATCCAGTGCCATGCTATGGTGTGGGATGAGGCAGGCTGAGTGTTTGCTCAACTTGGGCTGGGGTACACAAGTGTTTGCACAACTTGGGCTGGTGGTTATAGGAAACCTGGCAACTATTAGGGTAGACCTCTCTCTGTCTTGCACTGAGGGCAAGTCAGCAGCTGTGCACTCCTCACAAGCCGAGTGCAGCCTTCTCCAGCCTTTCTGTCTGTCACAGTGATCCTCTAAGCAGCCAAGGGGGCTTGTGTCCTCTGCACAGGACTCCAGGACCAGGATGCTCGGTGTGTGGCTCAATGCGCTCACTCCCCAGGGTGGGTGTCTGCCAGTGTAATCTCCCTTTTCCTCTGAGTCCTCTCCCAGGGGCACAGGTCCCAACCTGATAATTTTTCTTAGCTTCCTAACTGATAATGTGTGTACAGCCTTGCTTATACAGGAGTCCTTCTTCCAGTCTCCAGTTAGTATTCAGTGAGAATTCTTCCACATGTAGATGTGTTTTTGATATGTTTATGGGGAAAGTAGAGCTTCTGTGACCTCTTATTCTACTGTCTTGATCTCTACCTCTAGTTTTTAAAATTTGAATTTGCAGATAAGGTTAATCAAAATACACATATTAATCAAAATATGTTTTGTAAGAGAGTTTTAGAAAGAGTTGGACTGAAAAATGAAGGCAGTGTTGGAGCATGAAAGTAATTACCAAAGATCACAATTGAGAAGTGTTAATAGCTGCAAATAACACATTCATTAGTTTTCTTAATGGCAAAGACTGCTGGTTCCTTTGCAGTTTCTTTTATGCAGAATTATGGCACTGAAGCAAACTGTCAATCACAGATGCTGAGATGTAGGCTTTTCAGTGCTGACCTATAACTCTTTTGTATTTGCTCCTCTTTGGCAGATGCTGTCCCTGGGCATCACAAGCTCTGCCCGTGAGGATGAAAGTATTTTTATAATATTCAGTTTAGTTGTTGAGAAGGTTCTCTTCCAGATTCACTCACCCTGGTCAGTTGCAAGGAATCAGGTTTCAGCTTCCAGGCAAAGCAAATTCAGAACAAATGAAATAGAAACACCAAGGATGGAGAGGGCACTTTTATTTGCTTGAGTCAGTGCCCAGTACTTTATGTATACTATATATAGAGAGAGATATCCCTGGTGGCTCAGATGGTAAAGCATCAGCCTGCAATGCAGGAGACCCAGGTTTGACCCCTGGGTCAGGAAGATCCCCTGGAGAAGGAAATGGCAATCCACTCCAGTACTCTTGCCTGGAAAATTCCATGGACGGAGGAGCCTGGTGGGCTACAGTCCATGGGGTCACAAGGAGACAGACATGACTGAGCAACTTCACTATATATATATATATATATATATATACATATATACATACACACACACATATATAATATATATATACATACACATATATATATATACACACATATATATCCACACACACACATATATCCACACTATATTTATATGTATATTTATATATATAACAATTTGCCTGGTTCACAGTCCATATTTGGTATATCTCAGGATCCTCCCAGGTGTGTGCATGCATCTCTTAGCCAGGATGGATTCTACTGCAGAGGCCTGTGGGTAGCCTGACATTAGTTAACATCATTCCCTTTGACCTCCAAGGAGGCTTTTCTGTGCATGTATGGTTGGAGACGTCTCCTGACTTTGAGAAGAAATAAAATGTGGTCTGGGCAGGGCCCAGCTTCCTCTCTTAATTGTCATGACGTGGATTTTCAGTCCACAGGGAATGAATCTGCAATCACTTTACCTCAGGGGTGAGTGGGCATCTACCTCCTGCCTCAGTAATGTCTCCTTAATCGCTCTTGGTATGTGACAGTTTCTTAGTTCCTTGCTTTTCATGACTTTGATAATTTTAAAGAGTAATGGTCATATATTATTTGTAGATTATCCCTCAATTTTTGGTTTGTCTGATGTTGTTTTATAACTAAACTGATATAAGGGGTTTGGGGTCAAATACCACAGAGGCAAGGTGCCATTCTCCTCACATCATATCAAGGAGTGTATATGATAAATTTATCACTGGTCATATTAACCTTGACCTTCTGACCAAAGCAGTGTTTGCTAGGTTGCTCCACTGTAAAGTAACTCTCCCTACCTTGCCATAGTCTATCCTTTGCTAAATCAAGGAGGAAAGAATATTAAGCTATACCTACTCCAAAATGGAATATCTATATAAGTTATTTGAATTGTTTGTAAGGGGGACTTGCCTTTTCTCCCACATTTATTCCTTCAGCCATTTCTATCAGCATGGACTCATGGATATTTATGTAGTAGCTTGGGTTGTAATCCAGTGCTGTGTTATTTCACGGCTCAAATTGCTCCAGGTTTGTCCATTGGGCACTCTTTCACGTTTACTCTTGAATCCTTTTGACATTTCCTGTCTCTGTTACTTTTATTTATTTTTTGAGCAATGCCATTTTTTTCTGAAACTGAAAGATTATCCCGCTTTATTTTATGTTCTCACTGCCCTACAGCCATCCATGTATTCAAGAAGCTCTGGTTCCTTTTACTGGAGAATCATACCTTGTGTTTCATGCTTTAGCAGTGTTCTCTGTACAGAAAACTGTGGCACAGAGTGGATTGACCTTGGACCTAGACTGACAATTGAAGTATAGTACTATCAAGTGGTCCCACAAGGGACTCGGGGCATGAATCCAGAAGATTTGATACTGTAGGTGAGGTGACTGTAGGTGAGGTTCTTGGCCTTTCAGATTTGATGCAGAGAAGTACAAATCCTTTTTCAAGCTTCTCAACAGGAATTGGGCTGCCTAAGTCAAATATATCTACGTGGCACTGTCGTTGTGATCATTAGTCTTCTAGAATTAATATTAATGCCTCTGTTACCAACAGTTGTTTCAGTTAGAGATCGCTTTTCTCAATCATAAATTGTTGGAAGTTGTTGTCTCTGGATGTTATAAACATAAAATAGACTGGAGATGTCCTGTGTAGATTGTATATTAGAGAAAGGTTGAGTAATAGTGAATTGTCTTTTAGTAGTAGAGAAATGATACCGAAGAAGAATTGCTCCCTGGTATTAATAAATAAAATTCTTTGGTTAGAATGTTCCTTAAAAAAATTAAATTTACTATCTTTCTAGCAAGATAACTTATTGATATACTATTTTTATGCTTTATTCCTACTGTTGTAGAAGATTTGAAGAATAAAAGATTAATTCCCACCTACTCTCCCCTGATATAGTGATATTATAAGAAAAATATATTTTGTGTTTGTCCTCAGTCTCTGGCTACTAAAACTTTTGAAATTTCCTGAGCGATAGGGGTGAGAAGAGCAGCTCTTGTTATTTGTAATAGTTCCCTTTCAACCACACCAGGGTTTATGCTAATGAGGTGACTCCTGGAAGGTGACAGCTGATCAACAGAGAAGTGACCAGGCTGTTGGGGAGTTAGAACTTTCAGCCCCATCCCCTGGCCTCTTTGGAGGGTAGAGGAGCTGCAGGTTAACCTAATCACCAATGGCCGAGGATTTAATCACTATGCCTATGTAATGTCAACTGCAAATTGGCACCTGCCATCTATATCTACAAGGATTAAATCATGCACTGCTGCAGCTGATTTTGAGTAAAAAATTTTTTCTTTTATTCCTCCTTCTTTTCTCTCTATTTCCTTAACACCCCCCCCCCCCCAACACACACCCACACCCACACCCATTCTCATTTATCAGACATTAGATCTTTGCTCTTGTGCTCTGGCAGTCATAGGCCCTGGGAGGAATTAGCAGTCTTTAGGGACTGAGGACCAAACTCCAAGGAGCAAAGATTTCCACTAGTTGTCTGAAAGGGAGTGAGAGGGTGTTCCCCTCAAGAAAGAAAAGGATTGGGATGTACTCTCTGGAGATGATATTATTCTTGAGTTGTCTGAACTTTGGCACAGGGAGTGGGAGGTGGGAGATGTGTCCGTATCTCAGCTTGTGGACATCAGGACGTACTGCTCAGATGGACACCATCAAAGTGCCTGCCACAGGGAAAGAAGCAGTAGTGAAATAGCAGCAGCCACAGAATGAGAGCTTCTTACAGGGCTCTTCCATAATTCTAGGGAGAGCTGCTGCTGCTGCTGCTAAGTCGCTTCAGTCGTGTCCGACTCTGTGCGACCCCATAGACGGCAGCCCACCAGGCTCCCCCGTCCCTGGGATTCTCCAGGCAAGAACACTGGAGTGGGTTGCCGTTTCCTTCTCCAATGCAGGGAACCTCAAAAATGACAAGTACCTACGTCAGCCTTGGAGAATGATGGATGTGGACCCGAATTGCTTTGATAAGAAAAGTAAGGAAACATTATGGCATCTGAACTGGAAGAATGACTATCATGATTCACAGCTCATGGTTCAGCTCGTTGTACTCATGATTGTGATTCACTGCAGCAAAAGGAAGTCGAGCACAATCAGCAAAGGGAAAAAGTGCACCAGCTGCAAGCTTCCAAGGGTCCTCTCCAGTGGATCCATGTAGCATGTGCTTAATTCTCCCAACAGTGAGTTGAGACAATATGAGTAAAATGTTGCAAAACAGGGAGGCTCAGTAGAGACTCCCTCTCTGTGTTTTTAATGGGGGCACTCTCTGCCTGGCAGATACCCAAATCTAGACTCCCAGAAGGAAAGTATGTGTTCATCATAGACCACATTGTCTGTACAAATTGTTAGACACAGCAGAGATACTCACTCTTATTAACTGATAAAGTTAATGATGGGAACCCTTCTGAAATCTAACTTCCCAGACAGCAGCCAAGGGCCAGCTTTGTAAGCAGGTCTTTCAGAAGAGAGCATCAGATCTGCTACATGAACTTTACTTCAGATAGAAGAACCTTTGTGGGAGTTCCCTGGCAGTCCAATGTTAGGACTCCACACTTAACACTGTCAAGGGCCCAGGTTCAGTCCCTGGTAGGGGAACCAAGATCTCACAAGCCATGTGATATGCCCCTCCCCACAAAAGAACCTTTGTACTAGTGGTTCCTTCAGAATGTATGAATATCACTGATGGTTTTGACTCATCCTTTGTCTCTGTTGTATCGATGGGATTTTAAATGTATGGAGGTCACTGAGTGGAGAACTTTTACAGTTCCCAAGAGAAGGGGGTTGCAGGGCATGCCCTGTAAGATACCATGGTGAGGAGGCAAGAAGAGTGAAAAGAAAGCATGCCCCAGAGCTTTTTTGTGTTTCCTACAGGAAAGACATGGCAGAGTATGCAAAACAGTTTAGGATTAGTTAGTCAGGATAATGTCAGCAGACTCTGGGTTCTGGGCTGGTCTCTGGTTTCCTGGTACCTGGCCCTAGCTTAACCTAGGGGAGGAGAAATACTGACTTCGTGTATGAGTTAGATAAAGGAGGTAATTGAGAACATGAACTTAGGAGTCTTTGGTTTGTAGATGAAAAACATGTTTGTGGCTGAGTTATTCATTATCTCTAGGAATTAGCCAGCCCTAGGAAGGGTGTTAGGGTTAGGGTTAAGCTGTGAAAAAAAGAGAAGCGAAAAGCAAAGAAGAAAAGGAAAGATATAAACATCTGAATGCAGAGTTCCAAAGAAATAGCAAGAAGAGATAAGAAAGCCTTCTTCAGCAATCAATGCAAAGAAATAGAGGAAAACAACAGAATGGGAAAGACTAGGGATCTCTTCAAGAAAATCAGAGATACCAAAGGAACATTTCATGCAAAGATGGGCTCAATAAAGGACAGAAATGGTATGGACCTAACAGAAGCAGAAGATATTAAGAAGAGGTGGCAAGAATACACAGAAGAACTGTACAAAAAAGATCTTCACAACCCAGATAATCACGATGGTGTGATCACTGACCTAGAGCCAGACATCCTGGAATGTGAAGTCAAGTGGGCCTTAGAAGGCATCACTATGAACAAAGCTAGTGGAGGTGATAGGATTCCCGTTGATCTATTTCAAATCCTGAAAGATGATGCTGTGAAAGTGCTGCACTCAATATGCCAGCAAATTTGGAAAACTCAGCAGTGGCCACAGGACTGGAAAAGGTCAGTTTTCATTCCAATCCCAAAGAATGCTCAAACTACCGCACAATTGCACTCATCTCACACGCTAGTAAAGTAATGCTCAAAATTCTCCAAGCCAGGCTTCAGCAATATGTGAACCTCGAACTTCCTGATGTTCAAGCTGGTTTTAGAAAAGGCAGAGGAACCAGAGATCAAATTGCCAACATCCACTGGATCATGGAAAAAGCAAGAGAGTTCCAGAAAAGCATCTATTTCTGCTTTATTGACTATGCCAAAGCCTTTGACTGTGTGGATCACAATAAACTGTGGAAAATTCTGAAAGAGATGGGAATACCAGACCACCTGACCTGCCTCTTGAGAAATTTGTATGCAGGTCAGGAAGCAACAGTTAGGACTGGACATGGAACAACAGACTGGTTCCAAATAGGAAAAGGAGTTCGTCAAGGCTGTATATTGTCACCCTGTTTAACTTATATGCAGAGTACATCATGAGAAACGCTGGACTGGAAGAAACACAAGCTGGAATCAAGATTTCTGGGAGAAATATCAATAACCTCAGATATGCAGATGAGACCACCCTTATGGCAGAAAGTGAAGAGGAACTCAAAAGCCTCTTGATGAAAGTGAAAGTGGAGAGTGAAAAAGTTGGCTTAAAGCTCAACATTCAGAAAATGAAGATCATGGCATCCGGTCCCATCACTTCATGGGAAATAGATGGGGAAACAGTGGCAACAGTTTCAGACTTCATTTTTCTGGGCTCCAAAATCACTGCAGATGGTGAGTGTAGCCATGAAATTAAAAGACACTTACTCCTTGGAAGGAAAGTTATGACCAACCTAGATAGCATATTCAAAAGCAGAGACATTACTTTGCCAACAAAGGTTCGTCTAGTCAAGGCTATGGTTTTTCCTGTGGTCATGTATGGATGTGAGAGTTGGACTGTGAAGAAGGCTGAGTGCCAAAGAATTGATGCTTTTGAACTGTGGTGTTGGAGAAGACTCCTGAGAGTCCCTTGGACTGCAAGGAGATCCAACCAGTCCATTCTGAAGGAGATCAGCCCTGGGATTTCTTTGGAAGGAATGATGCTAAAGCTGAAACTCCAGTACTTGGGCCACCTCATGCGAAGAGTTGACTCATTGGAAAAGACCCTGATGTTGGGAGGGATTGGGGGCAGGAGGAGAAGGGGACGACAGAGGATGAGATGGCTGAATGGCATCACCAACTCGATGGACGTGAGTCTCAGTGAACTCCAGGAGTTGGTGATGGACACGGTGGCCTGGTGTGCTGTGACTCATGGGGTTGCAAGGAGTCGGACACGACTGAGCGACTGATCTGATCTGATCTGATCTGAGGAAGGGTGTTGTCTCCCCAGCTAGCAAGGGCCTCGAGACGTCAAAACATCTTAAAATTTAAAAAACATGATCACTACACCCTTATTCCAAGCTCTTACTTGCATAACAACCATGTGATCACTTACAGTTAGCCTGATCTATCTCTGTGGATCAAGTTTCCACAAATAGGCATATCTACTTACAAAGACCAAAGCATTGTTGGTACAGTTAGTGACAACTGGGACTTGTCATTGACTCTAAGGAAAATGATTTATGAACTTTTATGAAAAAACATTTTATGAAATGTTTTAGGAACACTTAAGAAGATGGTTGGAAAGAGAGAAACAGGCATTCTAACTGGGTAGAAAGATCTATTTTATGAAAATGGAAAAGCCATATGTAAATACTGTTTAACTATTCAATTTGCATGAACCAGAGTATAGACAGATAAATCCAGTTGAGTTACGGCAATGGGGAGGGAAGTTTGGTTGTTCTTAAATGTGTGAATTGAGAAGCAAGTGGAGGTTAACTTTTGAGTCAGAAAATGAAGTACTAACAGTTGTATATCAGAAAGAGGAATCTGAGAGTGAAGTATTGAGAATGATTAAAGAAACATAGGGGTAGCTTGTAGGTAGGAAGATCAGTAATGAGGCTTATAGGGAAACAAGCCAGGAACAAATAAGGGCTGGATGTTGGAGTAAAGAAAAGGAACTTATCTTCCAGTCATGTTAGTGTAAAGGATGGGTAACAGAAAGGTGGAAACAACCCAAGTGTTCATCAACAGATGAATGAGTGAACAAAATGTGGTATATACATGCAATGGAATTTTATTGTTCAGTCGCTAACTCACGTCCAGCTCTTTGTGACCCCATGGGCTGCGGCATGCCAGGCTTCCCTGTCCCTTACCATCTCCTGGAGTCTGCCCAATGGGATATTTCAGCCATAAAGAGGAATGAAGTGCTAATGTATATTATAACATGAATAAACCTTGAGGACATTATGGTAAAAAATTAACCAGGCACACAAAGGACTAATGGTATATAATACCACTTACATGAGGTAACTATGATAGGCAAGTCCATAGAGACAGAAAGCAGAACAATGGTTACCATGGGGCTAGAGGGATGGAGGGAAGGGGCAGTTATTTTTAATAGATACAGATGTTCAGTTTGGGATGATTTAAAGTTCTGGAGAGAGATAGTGGTGATGATTACACACCGTGTAAATGTACTCAGTGACACTGAGTTGTACACTAAAAAATGGCTAAAATGGTAAATTTTAGGTTATGTGTATTTTACCACAATAAAGAAAGAAAAGAAAAGGGAAAAAAACCTCACAATTGAATTAGTGGCAGTTGAAGAGTGACTCTGAGATGATCAGCACAGGGAACAAGATGGATAGTGGTAACTCTCAGAGACATGGGAATTTGATGGTTGGTAGAGCTGATATCGGAGAAGGCAATGGCACCCCACTCCAGTACTCTTGCCTGGAAAATCCCATGGGCGGAGGAGGCTGGTAGGCTGCAGTCCATGGGGTCGCGAATAGTCAGACATGACTGAGAGACTTCACTTTCACTTTTCACTTTCATGCATTGGAGAAGGAAATGGCAACCCACTCCAGTGTTCTTGCCTGGAGAATCCCAGGGACAGGGGAGGCTGGTGGGCTGCCATCTATGGGGTCGCACAGAGTCGGACACGACTGAAGCGACTTAGCAGTAGCAGCAGCAGCAAAGCTGATATCAGGGCTTCCCAGGTGAGGTAGCTCAGTGGTAAGCAATTCATCTGTCAATTCAAGAGACACAGGTTTGATCCCTGGCACAGGAAGATCCCCTGGAGGGGGAAATAGCAATCCACTCCAGTATTCTTGCCTGGTAAATGCCATGGACAAAAGAGCCTGGTGAGCTATAGTGCATAGGGTCGCAAAGAGTCAGTATGACTGAGCAAGAACACAAGAGCTGATATCAAGCTCATAGACGCTATGTCCACATGGACCTATGAGCTTTCCCCTGTGGCTGGATGCTGACTGCACCATTATCCCTAGTTAAGTACTGTGTGAATGCTTTTCATCTGTTATAGTGGATGAGCTGTCCTTGCTCCTGTATAAAGACTACATCTTCATCTGTACATGATCCCACTCTTTTACCTACTTAAGGACATCAGTCTCTTTCCTTATTGTCAATTTTCCCCTCTCTTCTGAGTTATTCCTGTTGATATACAAATATCTCCCATTCAAAACAGAACAAAAACAAAATAATACACAACAATCTGCTTGACTCCATCTCCCAGGACAGTCACTAGTCCATTTCCTTACCATTATGCCAACATTCTTTGAAGTATTTCTCTTTACTTCATATTCTCCATTGCCATCCTCTCTCGAGCCCACTCCATTTAGACTTTTGTCTCTGCCGCTCTTCAGAGGCACTTACCGAAGTCTTCCATGTAACTCTGGTAACTTCCGTGTTACCAAATCCAATGGCCAGTTCTCAGTTCACACATTTTTTCACTTATCTGGAGCATTTGGTACAATTGTCACTGTCTCTTTGAAATATTTTATTCACTTGGCTTTCGCTATTCCCTTCTCTTTTGTTTGTCTTCCTACCTCCTGGGGCTCCTGCTCAATTTTGTTTGGAGTGCCCTCAGGGCTCAGTCTTCAAAACTCTTCTGCTTCTTTTTACACCCCCAAAATGATTTTATTTAATTATATTCCATCACTACAGTGATATACCTCAACTCAGAATGACAACTCAGTGTATCCAACTTTCTAGTAGATATTACATTTGATTGCCTAGGGATCATTTCAAATTTAACATTGTTTGATACTGTACTCTTTATTATTCTCTTAAAACTGCTTCCCGCCCCCCATTCCTTTTACGTCTTAGGAGATAGTCTTGCCAAAATTCCAAAATCTTAGAATCATCCTTGATGCTTAAAAAAAAAAAAATTTATATATATATATATGTATATAACATATATACAGGATATATATGTGTGTGTGTGTCTGTATTTAATATATATATCCATGATAAGAGTCAGACACGACTTAGCAACTGAACAACAACAATATATATCCAATCAATCAGCAAATGCCTCTTGGTTCCATTTCTGGTGCTGCCATCTTTCTATTTTACTGTCAGCACTCGTATTATTGCAACAGATTCTGTATCAGTTACGATTGAATCTGACTATGAACAAATTGTTTACTAAAGTACTCTTTTCTTGGACTAAGATTGTTCAGATAATAAAGGAGTATTTAATGCCACAAATAAATAATGGAATCTGGATGTAAGATCACTTTCCCAGCATAATCACAGTAAGGATTTTTTAAGCTTCTCAGTAGGAAAGTTTTCTTTTTAAATTTTTTATTGAAGTATAGTTGACTTACAGTGTTTTGTTAAACAACAAGGATTTTTGATTGCTTCTCTTCCCTAACACTATTTTTTCCCCTCACCTTCATGAATAAGGGAAAGAAACGCTAGCCCTACTCCTCATTTCTCCTGAAAGATTTCCTAATTCTTAACCTTGTTTCACCAGGACAAGCCTGTGACCTCCCATTTTTCTTTCCATGTCTACAGTGCTACAAAGGGTGCCGCTGAAAAAGGTCTTGATTTGACCCTGCTATTTCCTACCTTTAATAAACCTCAGGGAAACTTGAAATTGCAGGGAGCAGCAGGCAGCCATAGCCTGACCCTTGCCTGGCCCCTCTCAGAGCTGAATACTGTAACGCTCATTAAATATTCAGCAATCTATTGCCAGTTTAAAACAAACAGAGGTGATCTTTTCAAACCGTCTAGTGGGTCTGCAGTACAGCTGAAGAATGACTTTCCTGCTTCATTAAACATTTAGGCGACTCCTTGGCTTCGTACAGTTGCCTGTAATTGTGACAGCAGATAGAGAAGATCAGCGTAGACTCCCCTCTTAATGGAGGAAAACTCCCATCATATCCTTATTGATGATTTTTGGCAAACATGACAGGAAGGAGGATGGAAACATCAGGAAGATAAACAAATCTTCTAATTCCCAGAAAGTTGGCACATGTTCTCAAGAAGTGTGAGAGCTATTTAATATATAGGTTGTTTGACAGTTGCTTTAATACCATTTCTTTTTTTTTTTTTTTTAATACCATTTCTTTCACCTTTGAAAGGCTCTCTTGCTCTGTAATCTTGATGAAAGCATGAGGGATTTCTAAGAGCTTTGCTAAAATCATTCATACACTTGCACTACTACTCATAATGATGACCTAAAAGATAATGAAAATTTAAGCTCTTCTGATACCTTCAACTTTCTGCTTTGCATTTGGAGCTGTTTGGCCATCCTAAATTTTACCATTTATTATTTTGGCATGTAACTGTCTTTAGAGCCCATCTTTGGGTTTAGTTGTCAACTGCTGCTTTTGTAGCATATATTCAAGATCCCCAAATAAGTGCTGAGTGCACTGAGATTTCAGAGAGCCTGTATTCCCACTGAACTAGTTAAATAATAATGAAAAGAGTAACTGTTGTGTGTTTGTGAAGTGCTTTAAAATTGTGCTCACAATTCTTCTAATTGACAAGACAACTTTGCATTTCTTCTTCTACCCCTAAGATCAATAAAAATTTAAAAGATATTAAGTATGAATGAATTCATGTTAAATATAAAGTCTCAAAGTATTTTCTTTTCTTTTCACTGTCTCTCCTTTCCATCAACTTTGTCTCACACTGTAGCCGCCTTCTCTTGTTCCCATAGAATCAACTTCAAAAAGACTTTGTATGTTGATCACTTGCCGCTCCATTTTTTTACTCACACTCTACCTTGGAACAGGGGTTTCCTTATTGGTTTAATGTATGTTGTCATAGGATGCATTTCATGGGATAGCTCAGCTTTGGCCTGATTCTTCTGCTTTCTGCTGATCCTTAAGTATTTAGTAATGACATTTTCAAGCTGAATCTGATTTCAAAGATTTTCTCATCCAACTTCCTTATTTTAGAGATGTGAATCCGAGGTCTAGACAGGCAACATGTACTGCCTGAGGATTGTTTCAAGTCCTTCTCAGTTTTCTCAATCTGTTTGCTATTCCATGGGATAAGAGTTTCCTATTTGTCCTCAGCTCCCTGGCCTTTATGAAGCTCCTCCACTTTGCTCCACTTAACCATAACCTTTTCAAGGGCATGCCTTTCTGGGTTGTACATATCTTTCTTCCCCTCCGTTACTTTGTGTCTGGTGGGGAGGGTAGGTGGAGGAGGTGGAAGTTTTACCCTTGACAACCAGATCTTGTCATCTGCCTTAAACAAACTTATTAAACTGAGAAGAAATCATGTTTAAACAATGCCCCATGCCCTCTGATGGTGAAGAAATATTTTCTGAGTCTTTGTCCTCATTTCACTGAGCTGGCTAGTTTTCTATCCATCAGATCTCCATACTTTGTTCTGATGAGCCATATATAACTAACGCACAGGAAGTTGACACCAAGAAATTGCTTAGTTTGTTTTGTTCTACTTCCTTCAGTTAATGTCCAAAGTCACCATTTATATCTTACCCTTTCTATTTTTATGTCACAGATTTTAATTTTCATGTTCTTTCTATTTAGAATTTTCACTGGCCCAGCTCCCGTGCATACATTGTCAATGACATCCCTTTTTTCTGCTTTCTTTTGAAGTTTTTCATTTTGCTTTGTTGACTCTTGTTTTACATTTTCTGGGTTATCAGATCTGAATGGCAAGCCAGAACACTGAGGTATTCGTTTGCATGAAGACATAAAACATCCAGAATCAGCATCCCCTTTCCTGGTCAGGGCTGGCTAAGCCTCACCCACCTGGCTCCTTGACTCCCCTTTTCTGGACTGCGGGCTGAACAACAGTTTCCTAAGCACAGTGCTCCTCACTGTCAGATTAAGGTTCAGGGGACTAAAGTACGCTGGCCACATTCCAGGCCCAGAATTGCACCCTGGAGACCATGATAGGGCTTTGCCAGCTCCTGGCACATGATGTGAATAAGAGACCCTTAGGTGTTTATGTAAGTGGGTCTATTTTAATGTTCAAGGACCCAGAAAAATTTTCCCAGTGATAATAGAGTGGCTTATTTTCTCTTTTGCTTGACTTCTCCCATTTTATGTATTAGCTTTCCCTGAAGGCTCCTTTTCTAGTTCTCAACTCCTTCATCTCCTTCATTAAAGGATGCCACGTTTATCAAATACAACAATTTCTGGGTTAATATTTAGGAATGTCAGTGGTCTTCAGTGCTTAACATTCTTCCTATTTGCTTTTACAAGTAATCCTTGCCAGCTCTCGTTTCGTTGTGCTCATCTTTCAGGCACTGCTTTCTGTGGACTCCTCTCTGCCTTCCATCTGCATGAATTCTGGGGATAAAGAGTGTGGTCTCAAGTTTCACGACACAACAGCAACCTTACCCTCCTCCACTTATCTGGTTTCCAAAGCACATGTCCTCTCTCAATCAGCAGCATAGAATACCACAGAGAACGTCAGCAGATGCCCATGCTGACCGTTGCCTCTTCCTGGCCCCTGTCCACAATCCAGCTCCTAACAAAGCTTGGTGTAGAGAAGTGCCATTTAGTCCAAGAGCCTTGCTAGCACTTGAGCCTCCTCCACTTAATCAGAAGCCAAAGGACTGGAACTATGATGGTTTGGTTTGAGGTGGTTTTGTTAATGGGCATTGGGAGAACTCAGTTTCAGGGAGGCCATGTCTGCATTGGGTGTCAAACAACTTTGAAGGCATTTTCCAGCACATGACTCAGTGTTACCTATGAGGTCATATATGAGAAGTGTCCTTTAGGATCCACGCGCAGGACTTACATGGCGTTTTGTTTCCATTGTTCCACAACTGGTTATACAGTTGCTCATCTCCCCTCTTGGCTCTCTCACGCGACTGTAAATTCCTGACTTACTCATCTCTACATTGCCTGCAGCCTTGTGCCTTGAAGGAGCTGAATAAAGTCCCTGTGTAAGGTGTTTCACAAAATATTTCCTGGAATTGTGACTGAGAATGTGCAGAATCCTCTAGGGATAGTAATGAGGTTTGAAACTGTTCCAAAGTTCTTATAAGGATGCATCATCATTTGAGACAGTATTGAAAGGAAAGGAGTCTACATGCCTTGATCCAGCCATCGTGGGGTGGATGCATGACAAAGAGCAGGGCTTGATGTGGTTAAACGCCACACAGCTTCCTTCACCCTCGATTCAGCCTTTTCTCACTGTGTTTTCCCCAAGTTCCCAGTTTTAGCTCGTCTTCTTAGGGAGGCTTTTCAGACCTATTTAATCAGGAGAAAGGAAATGGGAGGTGGAGAGAAAAACTGTCACAGGGAGAAGTGTGGCTTTCTGAGGAAAGTGTATGTTCTTTCAAAACATTAAAGTGCAGATTTGCATTTTTCTGACCAGAAATGTCTGGTTTGCCTTGAGAAAGGATTAGGAGCACACAGCAGGGATACAAAGAGAAAGATTCAATATCTAGCCTTTGACATCTAGAGTAGGACTTCTGGGTCTGCAGAAAAGCTTTCGTTTTGAAAGGCAATCTTTGTGGAGAGAAAATTTCTTCACCTACCAACAGCCATCTTGTAAACTAGGTCAGAAGAAAAGGCAGGGGTGGAAAGGAGTCAGCATGCGACATAGGGTAGGAGGCGTGAGTTGAAGAGGAGGAAGAGAAAGGGGAGAGGACACAGGCAGCGAGACATCTGTGTCCCGACCACTGCTCTTTGAGCTGATGTCCAGGAGCCTCCATGAATCAGTGAAGACAAAACTAAGGGCTTAGTACCCCGTGCACCTCTTGGTCCCTAGGAGGCTGGTGGTATCCCCAGTCAGCACATCCACCGTGGTCCAGCCCTGAAGGAGAAGTTGGCTTGAAAGAGGGGCCTGAGGCAGCGCCCAGCTCTCCCCGGTCTGCAGCAGGCGCAAAGGGAACCAGAGGTCCTACGTGGCCCAGTGAAGAAATTCAGAGATTCTGCGAGGACAGAGTTTGGGGTCAGGAGGCAGAACTGCAGAGTAAGGGGAAGTGGCCAGCACGCTGGAGCCAGGGGATGGGAGACAGGATGCTGTCCTGGTGGGCAGACAGATGGTCCTGCTGAGCCTCAGCTGTCACTGGGTGGAGGATCCAGCCAGGCCATTACTGTGTCACAGAGGTTCGACCTCAGGAAGAGGCTGAAGAGAGACCAGCTAGAGGAATATGATCCTTAGTCAGGGAAGGCATTCTCCCATTGAATCCATGAGTACATTGAGCTAAACAGTATTTTCATTTTGTGCCTGAAGAAGCTGCAGCTCCCGAGTTTAGGGTCATTTATCCTGCTTCATCCAGGACCTGCAAACTCAGGCTAAACTTAACTCTCAGCTCCCTCAGTTCATCCAGGTATCCAACATTGCTTTTTCTGCTCATTGAAGCATTTTATTTCTTCTGGTTTCTCCTTTTAGATGTCTTGTTTAATTTTGAAAGACACTCAAGATTCTTCCAAGATCCACACTCCAACAGTAAAATGCAGTGGTTTGGTGCTGTGGTAATGACTGAATCCATTACTTTTTTGTAAAAATGCTGTTGTAATCTACATGAAAAATTCCACACAAGATAAAAGTGCCTATTGGAGAAACCCCTGATTAATTCTCCCAGTCGATTTTATGACTCACTCATTTGGAGTTTATTGTATTTACATTTCAGACTGCAAACTCAAAGGGAAATAGTTAAACATAGAATACTGAATTTTCAAGGCTTCATGCATTTTCCATTTTCCCATGTTTTGCATATGGCCAGAGTTTGATAAAGCTTTATTTTTTTTTCCCTTTAAAGTTTTCCTTCTCCTTCTTTTTTTGGCATTTATTTTTTTTTAATTGGAGTATAATTGCTTTACAATATTGTGTTAGTTTCTGCTGTACAACAAAATGATATAGCTATTTGTATACATATATCCCCTAGCTCTTGAGCTGCCCTCCCACCCTCCCATTCCGCTCCTCTAGGTCATCACAGAACACGGAGCTGAGTTCCCTGTGAGCCTCCTGAGCTATACAGCAGCTTCCCACCGGCTATCTTATTTTACACATGGTAGTGTATGTATGTCAGTGCTACTCTCTCAATTTATCCCATCCTCTCCTTCCCCACCCGTGTCCACAAATCCCTTCTCTATGTCTGAACCTCTGTTCCTGCCTTGCAAATAGGTTCATTAGAATCATTTTCCTATATTCCATATATATACCTTAATATAGAACGTTTGTTTTTCTTTCTGACTTCACTTTGTACGACAGCCTCTAGGTTCATCCACATCACTACAAATGACCCAATTTTGTTCCTTTTTATGGCTAAGTAATATTCCATTGTATATATGTCCTACATCTTCTGTATCCATTCATCTATTGATGGACATCTAGGTTGTTTCCATGTCCTGGGTGTTATAAATAGTGGTGCAGTGAACACTGGAGTACATATGTCTTTTCGAATTATGGTTTTCTCAGGGTATATGCCCTGTAGTGGGATTGCTAGGTCATATGGTAGTTCTACTTTTAAGGAACCTCCGTACTGTTCTCTGTAGTGGTTATGGAGAACATGTGTATAAATTCACATTCCTAGCAACAGTGCAAGGGAGAAGACAATGGCAACCCACTCCAGTACTCTTGCCTGGAGAATCCCATGGACACGGGAGCCTGGTAGGCTGCAGTCCATGGGGTCGCACAGAGTCGGACACGACTGAAGTGACTTAGCAGCAGCAGCAGCAGCAACAGTGCAAGTGGGTTCACTTTTCTCCACGCCCTCTCCAGCATTTATTACTTGCAGTCTTTTTGATGATGGCCATTCTGATCCGTGTGAGGTGATACCTCATTGTAGTTTTGATTTGAATTTGTATAATAATGAGCAATTTGAGCATCTTTTCATATGTTTGTCGGCCATCTGTATGTCTCCTTTGAGAAATGTCTGTTTAGGTCTTCTGCCCATTTTTTTATTTGGTTGTTTGTTTTTCTGATACTGAGCTTCATGAACTGCTTGTATTTGGAGATAAATCCTTTGTCAGTTGCTTCATTTACAAGCAAAAGTGACAAAACTTTATCTTGATACTTATATTTTCCTCATCAATAAACCAAAACAGAAAACATTACCCAAAGAAACTGCATTCCTTAATCAAGATTTTTTCATAGTTTACATCAAGTTTTTCTTGGAAGTTAAAAAAAATATATATACTTTTGCACATTCCCTGGAGGTCCAGTGGTTAGGACTCCATGCTTCCACTGAGGCCCAGGTTCGATTGCTAGTCAGGGAACTAAGATCTTGCATGCCATGCAACATGATTAAAAAAAAGGTATTTTTGTCACACACACACACACACACACAACTAACAAAGGAAGAGGTGGTGAAGGAATTAGGCTTGGGAAGGAGGCACAGTCTATGAGATTCTGACTTAGAGAAGAAGAACTTAGGGAACCAGGTAGTTACAGCCCCATCACAGGCCAATATAGACTGCCTACTGGCCTGTCTTGTCTCTCTCTGCCAGCATTTCCCCCCTTAAGTTGAACTACAGAACCCTTCCAGAAGCAGAGGGAGGTGCATGCTAATTATAAAAACGGTCTAACTGAATTTAAATGACACTTCTCTTACTTTATTGGGAAATAAAATATGTGTTCATATTAAATATTTTGTTGTTGTTGTTCAGTTGCTAAGTTGTGTCCAACTATTTGCGACCCCATGGACTGCAGCATGCCACGCTTCCTTGTCCTTCGCTATCTCCCGGAGTTTCTGAAACTCATGTCCATTGAGTTGATGATGTCATCCAAAAATTTCTTTTTCTGGCACGCCCTTCTTCTTCTGCCCCAGTCTTTCCCAGCATCAGGGTCTTTTCCAATGAGTCAGCTCTTCGCATCAGGTGGCCAAAGTATTGGAGCTTCAGTATCAGTCCTTCCAATGAATATTTAGGGTTGATTTCCTTTAGAACTGAGTGGTTTGATCTCCTTGTAGGCCAAGAGACTCTCAAGAGTATTCTCCAACACCACAGTTGGAAAGCATCGATCCTTCGGAGTTCAGCCTTCTTTATGGTCCAGGTCTCACATCCATACATGACTACTGGAAAAACCATAGCTTTGACTGTACGGACCTTTGTTGCCAAAATGATGTCTCTGCTTTTTAATATGCTATCTAGGTTTGTTACAGCTTTCCTTCCAAATATTACATATTTAACTTGACTCTAAGTCTCATTGATAATGTGTATTTTGCTTAAAAATAAGGCAAAGGATTACTGTTGGGAATGGTGCTGAGGCTTATGTAAGTCTGACAGGGTTTTGAAATGTCTCAATCCCTATAAAAATATAATAAATGACATAAATAATCACTTTCTAGAGTTTTTGAAATTGCTTAATTTTTATTTAAATTTGAAAATATTTGGAATGACTAAAAAGGCAGTATTTACTACTGGAACTGACTGTATTTGTGATTCAAACCTCAGGTGCCTACATGACACGTAGTTGGCACCTAAGGTGCCACAGCCTGGCACACTGCTGTGTGCATATTTAAAATATGGGGACCAGAGCTTGAAAAAGTCTTTGCTAGAAACTAGCAGTGGTTGGGATCTTTAATATTAAGGACAATAAGACTTCATATCAGGATGTCAGAAGGATTATATCTATACTACTAGGGAGTTAAATTTAATGAATATTAAAGTTAAATTTTAATTTAGTTAAAGTTAGTTAAAATTAAGATATTAAAGTTAAATTTAATGAAATAAAATGATCACCTTTCTAAGTAAGAAAATTATAACAGTCTGTAATATGTACAGATTCAACAGAGGTTAGAATATGCTAGGACTTCTTATTTGGCAGATTTTTTATTTAATTTCAAATATATTTAGGTGCATTTAATGATTAGAGAAGAATTAAAATAACATTACAGAAATTTAGAAATCAGAGGAAATCTTTCTCATAGCTCCCCCTAAGAACAAGCACCATGTTGAGTAACAGTGATTCTTCAGCTGACCCTCCATCTGGATCACCTGGGAAGCTTGTTATAGAGTGGATCCCAGGTTCTTCCTCTGAGTTGGAATCTCTGTGGGTAGGAGCCTGTGGGTTTATAGTTTTAACAGGCTCCCTGGTGGATTCTGATTTGCAGCTGGGAGATTAACTTTTTCAGTTACCCGGGGATCATTTTATCTGCAGTTCATGAAGAGGGACCATTCCAGTGTTTGCTACCCAGATCATTTCTGCTTTAGAGCAGTGGGAAGCTACCGGAGGCCCAGAGTGGGAGGTAACCTGGCCTTATTTGCTTTTTCTTTTTTAAAATTTTATTTGGTTGTGCCAGGTCTTAGTTGTGGCACACAGGAAATCTTCAGTTGCAGCATGCAAACTCTTAGTTGTGGCATGTGGGATCTAGTTCCCTGGCCAGGGATCAAACCCAGGCCCCCTGCACTGGGAGCTTGGAGTCTTAGCCACTGGACCACCAGGGAAGTCCCCTTATTTGGTTTTTTTTTTTTTTTTAATTATTTTTTTTAACTTATTTATGGCTGTGCTGGGTCTTTGTTGCTGGATAGGCTTCTTTCTAGATGTGGCAAGTGGGGACTACTCTCTAGCTGTGGTGCACAGGCTTCCCATTGCAGTGGCTTCTCTTGTTGCAGACCACAGGCTCTAGAGCACCCGCTCAATAGTTGTGGCCCACGGGCTTAGTTGCTCTGTGGTATGTAGGATCTTTCCAGACCAGGGATCAAACCCATGTCTCCTGCATTGGCTTATGCAGGAAGCCCCCCTTATTTGATTTTTAAAGCTCACTCTGGAGTTAGTAAGTAGATAGGATTTGAGAGGATCAAGACATGGAGTCAGGTAGACAAATTATGAAACGTGGTGAAAATGGAGAGAAGTGGACACGGCTGAGAGGCATATATATTAACAGAAGATGGACTTAGTAGAATCTGATGATGACCGGATTTAAGAAGGAAATATCAAGACCTCCTCCAGGTTTTGGAAACAGAAAAGGACTATTTGTCGAGATAGGATACACAAGAATCTAATTTGTATGTATCTTATTGTAATTTGTCTCAAATACCTTTCCAAAAGGTGACATTGAATATGTGTCTTAATTTAGGTAAAATATAACTATCATGAAATTATAAGGTAATCTTCAAGAGGGAAACGTGGTTAACTTTACAGTGGAGAAACCAGGTAGATACCACCTTAACCAAGCAATCCAAATTAATATCACCAGGATGAGACATATCCACACTGTGCACCCCCTGATATGATACACCGAAAAGGTCACAGCATCATATCTGGAGCATTCTTGCCCAAAATGCATAACTTTATTATGTGAGAAAACATCAGACAAACAAAAAATGAGGGATGTTCTACAGATAACCAGAGCCAGTCCTCTTCCACGGAGTCAGGGTCATTGAAAGGCAAGGAAAAACTGAGGTGCTCAGACTTAAGGGGACTAAAGGGACGTGAGAACCAAATACAATGTGCTACCAGGAGAAGAAAAAAAGACATGTAGGGAAAAACTGACAAAATTTAAATAAAGTGTGTAGGTTCGTTAATTGTATTGTATCAGTGAGAGTTTCCAAGCTTTGATAATTCCATTGATTACAGAAGATGTTAACACTGGGAAAATCTGTATAAAAGGCATATGGGTTCTCCCTGTATCATTTTAGCAACTTTTCTGTAAATCTAAATTACAACTATAAAAAATTACCATATTTATTTTTGCAATAATTTTAAAATATCAATAACTTTTTCTCAAAGTTGTGCCACTTCTGGGATAAAAAGCACTGATGCCTGAGCCTGTATAGAGGTGGCTAGTATCTGTGTGAATTAATTCTGCTTCCTATGTGTCTAATAATTTTCCTTCACCAGTTTGGACTGGTTCCAACTATAAAACCTCTGTACAGCTAACACTTGAACGATGTGAGGGTCAAGGTCATCAACAATCCATCCAATTGAAAATCTACATATAACTTACAGTTTTCCTGCCAGATACATCGTTCCATGGTTTCCAAGGTTCCATGTCCATGGATTCAACTAACCACAGATGGTGTAGTACTGTAGTATTTATGGGGAAAAAATAATCTGGGTATGCTGCTGCTGCTAAGTCGCTTCAGTCATGTCCGACTCTGTGCAACCCCATAGATGGAAGCCCACCAGGCTCCCCTGTCCCTGGGATTCTCCAGGCAAGAACACTGGAGTAGGTTGCCATTTCCTTCTCCAATGCATCAAAGTGAAAAGTGAAAGAGAAGTCGCTCAGTTGTGTCCAACTCTTAGCGACCCCAAGGACTATAGCCTACCAGGCTCCTCCATCCATGGGATTTCCCAGGCAAGAGTACTGGAGTGGGGTGCCATTGCCTTCTCTGAATCGGGGTATAAGTGGACCCATGTACATCACACCTGTTTTGTTTAAGAATCAGTTGTATTTTTACCACCTTAATCATTGCTCTCAGCTGGCCCTCTAGGCATTGTGGGATTGGGGTGGGGGTAAACTCCTCTATGACAGGTGAGGTCAGGTAACAGCATTCCCAGGCTGAGACCGGAGATCAAGAGTAAGAGGTAGGTAAGGTCTGCAATATCTGTTCACTAATTTCCCTCCTGGAATCACCTCTTTCAGAATCTACCACTGTATTCTGACCATTCTCTCCTTTGCTAAGTGGAAACTCACTTCCACTCACACGCAGGCACAGCCTTGCTATTCACTAGGAAATAGTGCAGTCAGCACAGAAGTTCAGGTGTTAACAACTGATGAAGCCCCTCCCATTTACCTTCCCTCCCAAAGACTTTCCCATTGACCAGCTCTCCAAAGAGTTAGAGGGAATTGTACCCTGAGCTGAGACCAGAGCAGTGGCAGAGCTGGGGAGTTGCTGGTGTGCCTAGAGACACCAGGTATGTGCAGCTCCCGGGGATTGAGGTGGAGGGTAACCCTGGCATTCTAGAAAAGGCCATTCCTAGAGCGAGCACCTCAGTGTCCTGGGAGGGGTAATGTGGTGTTACTTGTGTAAACTTCCATCATTTCCCCTAGAATTTTGGGTTCTGTTTTGATGCTGACCTTGTGTTCAGGTTAACCTCAGTTTGATTCCCTCTTCAAAGTGACTGTAAGCTCTTGCCTTTGATACTTATCGAAGCCTATAATACTTTGGAGTCAGAGAACAGTAATATATTTTCATTGCCAATTGAATGTAAATCACTTTCTAAAATACATATTACCATGAAGCTGGTTTGTTTACAACTTCTAGGGTTTGTTGTCATTTGTAACTCCCATAAATGGCCATCAAGCCAGTTTCTCTTGAACAGTAGAGGAAATGATAGATTCTTAGATGTTCACCCAGTGTTAACCGAGTCTGCTTGTCTTGTGCCTTCTGATTGCATTCAGCTGCTGCAGAAACGTGTCTGCAGGAGTCCCTGAACCTTGAGCAGAGAGAAATGGATTCAAGGCATGATTTGCAAGACATGGTATCAGCAATCTGATCTATAAGACTAGACTCAGTAGAGAGGAGAGGGACAAAGTGGTACCTTGGGAGGTGAACTCTGATGTAAGGACCCTGCTCAAAATAGTCCTCATCCTCCTTGCCCAGACCTGATGAACAAACTTAATCTCAATTCCTCCCCATCACCTGCCTCTCCTACATGACCCTTGCGGGTGGCTGTTCCTGATGGTGCTCATTCAGAGGTTCATTTGCTGCTTTCGATTTCTCTATCAGCATTTATTTTGACAATCTTATTTAAGTATAATGTACATACCATGAAAACCATCCATTCAAGTGTGCAACACAATGACTTTTTTGTAAATTTACTAGGGTGTGCAACCATTACTGTAATTCAACTTTAGAAGATTTTCATCACCCCAGTAAGATCCTTCATGCTCAATTATTTTTTAAATTAACTTATTTATTTTAATTAGAGGCTAATTACTTTATAATACTGTGGTGGTTTTTGCCATACATTGACATGAATCAGCCACAGGTGTACCTGTGTCCCCCATCCCGAACCCCCCTCCCACCTCCTTTCCCCATCCCATCCCTCTGGGTTGTCCCAGTGCACCAACTTTGAGTGCCCTGTTTAACACATTGAACTTGGACTGGTGAGCTATTTCACATATGGCAATATACATGTTGCAATGCTATTCTCTCAAATCATCCCACTATCGCCTCTTTCACATAGTTCAAAAGTCTATTTTTTTTATCTGTGTCTCTTTTATTGTCTCGCATATAAGGTCATCATTACCATTTTTCTAAATTCTGTATATATGCATTAATATGCTGTATTGGCGTTTTTCTTTCTGACTTACTTCACTCTGTATAGTAGGCTCCAGTTTCATCCACCTCATTAGAACTGATTCAAATGCATTCTTTTAAATGCTGAGTAATATTCCATTGTGTATATGTACCACAGCTTTCTTATCCATTTGTCTGCTAATGGACATCTAGGTTGCTTCCGTGTCCTAGCTATTGTAAACAGTGCTGCGATGAACATTGGGGTATACGTGTCTCTTTCAGTTCTGGTTTCCTTGGTGTGTATGCCCAGCAGTGGGATTGCTGGGTTATATGCATCCCCAATTATTATACATAAGCCTCATATGCACCCCAGACTCTAGGCAACCTCTTATCTATGTTCTTCTGTCTTTATAGTTTTGTGTAGTCTGGACACTTCATATAAATGCAATCATGCAGGACATGGTCATTTATGTCTGGCTTCTTTCAGTTAGTATGATGTTTTTGAGGTTCATCCATGAGGTAGCAGGTCAGAATTATTTTTCTGATGGTGGGTTCCAATTGCCCAAACCCCAAAATTCCTTAAAGATGCTAAGACCATCTGCTATCCTTATGGTTCTCCTGCTTCTCTTCATGTCCCCTGCAGTCAGTGTCCCACATGGTTACTGGGCCTGACCCTGTTCTTTTCTTGCTCAGCACTTCATATGGCATCACCTGGGCTGAACCATCTGTCTACTTCAGTCTGTCCTGCCAGGTTCAGATCTTTGTTCAAATGATACTTCCCTTAAAGGAGTCCTTGCCAAACTTCTTGATTAAAATGGCATCCTTTGTCATGGCCTTTTCACTTGCCCTGCTCTATTTCTTCACTTTATTAATTCCTGAAATAAATTTTCTGCTTAGTATCTTTATTTTAATTTAAAAAATTATATAGGAATATATTTGATTTACAATATTGTGTTAATTTCAGGTGTATAGCATAGTCATTCAGTTATACATATACAATCTATTCTTTTTCAGATTATTTTACAATATAGGTTATTATAGAGTATTGAGTAGAGTTCCCTGTGCAGTACAGTAGGTCCTTGTTGATTATCAATTTAATATATAGCAGTGTATATAAATCCCAACTCCTAATTTATCCACTCAGCACCTTCCTATTTTGGTAACCATAAGTTTGTTTTCTAGGTCTGTGAATCAGTTTCTGTTTTGTAAATAAATTCATTTATTTCATTTTTTTAAGATTCCATAGACAAGGGATATCATATGTGTTTGTCTTTCCCTGTTTGACTCCACTTAGTATGAAGATCTCCATGTTGCTGCAAATGGCATTATTTCATGCCTTTTTATGACTAATATTTCATTGTATATATGCACCACATCTTTTTTAGCCATTCATCTGTCAGTGGATATTTAGGGTGTTTCCATGTCTTGGCTATTGTAAATAGTGCTGCAATGAACATTGGTGTGCATGTAACTTTTAAAAAATAATTTTATTTATTTGTTTTTGGTTGTGCTGGGTCTTCATTGCTGTGTGGGCTCTTCTTTAGTTGCTGGGAGCAGGGGGCAGCTCTTCGTTGCAGTGCACAGGCTTCTCACTGCGGTGGCTTCTCTGTTGCAGAGCACAGGCTCTAGGTCACGTGGGCTCAATAGCTGCAGTCCCTGGGCTCTAGAACACAGGCTCAACAGTTGGGGCACGCAGGCTTAGTTGTTAGACAGCATGTGGAATCTTCCCAGATCAGGGATTGAAACTATGTCTCCTGAAATTGGCAGGTGGATTTTTTACCACTGAGCCACCAGGGAAGCCCCATGTGTAACTTTTTGAATTATGATTTTCTCTGGGCATATGCCCAGGAGTGCGATTGCTGGATCATAAAGTAGTTCTACTTTTAGTTTTTAAGGACCCTCCATATCGTTCTCCATAATGGTTGTACCAGTTTACATTGTCACCAACAGTGCAGGAAGGTTCCATTTTCTCCACACTCTCTCTAGTATTTATTGTTTGTAGACATTTTGATGATGGCCATTCTGACCAGTGTGAGATGATATCTCATTATAATTTTGATTTGCATTTCTCTGGTCCCATCACTTCATGGGAAATAGATGGGGAAACAGTGGAAGCAGTGTCAGACTTTATTTTTTGGGCTCCAAAATCACTGCAGATGGTGACTGCAGCCATGAAATTAAAAGATGCTTACTCCTTGGAAGGAAAGTTATGACCAACCTAGATAGCATATTGAAAAGCAGAGACATTACTTTGCCAACAAAGGTCCTTCTAGTCAAGGCTATGGTTTTTCCAGTGGTCATGTATGGATGTGAGACTTGGACTGTGAAGAAAGCTGAGCGCCAAAGAATTGATGCTTTTGAACTGTGGTGTTGGAGAAGACTCTTGAGAGTCCCTTGGACTGCAAGGAGATCCAACCAGTCCATTCTAAAGGAGATCAGCCCTGGAATTTCTTTGGAAGGAATGATGCTAAAGCTGAAACTCCAATACTTTGGTTACCTCATGTGAAGAGTGTGTCATTGGAAAAGACTCTGATGCTGGGAGGGATTGGGGGCAGGAGGAGAAGGGGACAACAGAGGATGAGATGGCTGGATGGCATCACCAACTCAATGGATGTGAGTTTGGGTGAACTCTGGGAATTAGTGATGGACAGGGAGGCCTGGTGTGCTGCAATTCATGGGTCACAAAGAGTCAGACACAACTGAGCGACTGAACTGAACTAAATAATTAGTGGTGTTGAGCATCTTTTCAGATGCTATTTGGCCATCTATATGTCTTCTTTGGAGGAATGTCTATTTAGATCTTTCACTCAATTTTTGAATGGGTTATTTGGACTTTTGATATTGAGCTTTAGGAGCTGTTGGTGTATTTTGGAGATTAATGCCTTTTTGGTCACATTGTTTGAAAACATTGTCTCCCATTCTGTAGGTTTAACTTTTTATTTATGGTATCCTTTGTTGTGCAAAATCTTTTAAGTTTAATTAGGTCCATTTGTTTATTTTTATTTTCATTACTCTAGGAGGTGGAGTATGTCCTAGAGTATGTCAGAGAGTGTTCTGCCTCTATTCTCCTCTAACAGTTTTATAATATTCAATATTACATTTAGGTCTTTAATCCATTTTGAGTTTATTTTTGTGTATGGTGTTGGAGAATGTTCTAATTTCATTCTTTTACATGTAGCTGTCCAGTTTTCCCAGCACCACTTATTGAAGAGACGGTCTCTTCTCCATTGTATATTCCTGTCTCCTGTGTCATAGATTAGTTGATCATCGGTGCATGGGTTTATCTCTGGACTTTCTGTTCTGTTCCATTGATCTTTATTTCTGTTTTTGAGATAGTACTATACTGTTCTGATTACTGTAGCTTTGTAATATAGTGAGAAGTCAGCTTCCATCAGCTTCATTTTTTTTTTTTTTTCCTCAAGATTGCTTAGCTATTCAGGGTGTTTTGTGTTTCCATATACATTGTAAAATTTTTTGTTCTATTTCTGTAAACAGTGCCATTGTAATTTGACAGGGATTGCACTGAATCTGTATATTACTTTGCATAGTATAGTCACTTTAACAATATTGATTCTTCCAATCCAAGAACATGGTGTATCTCTCCATTTGTTTGTGTTGGCTTTGATTTCCTTCATTAGCATCTTGTAGTTTTCTGAGTCCAGCTCTTTTGCTTCTTTAGGTAGGTTTATTCCTAGGTATTTTATTATTTTTGTTGCAGTGATATGACATTGTTTCCTTCTCTTTCTGATCAAATGTCATTAGTGTATAGAAATGCAAGAGATTTTCTGTGTATTAATTTTGTATCTTGCACCTTTACCAAATTCATTAATGAGCTCTAGTAGTTTTCTTTCAGTGCCCTATCTTTTTGCCTTTTCATACTGTTCATGGGGTTCTCGAGGTGAGAATACTTATGTGGTTTGCCATTCCCTTCTGCAGTGGACCACATTTTGTCAAAACTCTCCACCACGACCCATCTGTCTTGGGTGGCCCTACATGGCAGGGCTCATAGTTTCATTGAGTTAGACAAGGCTGTGGTCCATGTGATCAGTTTGCTTGGTTTTCTGTGACTGTGGTTTTCATTCTGTCTGCCATCTAATGGATAAGGATAAGAGGTTTATCCTTATTAGATATGATAAACAGAGTGCCTGAAGAACTATGGATGGAGATTCATGACATTGTACAAGAGGCAGTGATCAAGACCATCGCCCAAAAAAGAAATGCAAAAAGGCCAAATGGTGTCTGAAGAAACCTTACAATTAGCTGAGAATCTAAAGGTGAAGGAGAAAAGGAAAGATATACCCATTTGAATGGAGAGTTCCAAAGAATAGGAAGGAGAGATAAGAGAGCTTTCCTCAGTGATCAGTGCAAAGAAATAGAGAGAAACATTAGAATGGGAAAGACTAGAGATCTCTTCAAGAAAATGAGAGAGACCAAGGGAAAATTTCATGCAAAGATGGGCACAATAAAGGACAGAAACAGTATGGACCTAACAGAAGCAGCAGATATTAAGAAGAGGTGGCAAGAATACACAGAAGAACTGTACAAAGAAGATCTTCATAACTCAGATAACCATGATGGTGTGATCACTCACCTAGAGCCAATCATCCTGGTATGTAAAGTCAAGTGGGCCTTAGGAAACATCACTATGAACACAGCTAGTGGAGGTGATGGAATTCCAGTTGAGCTATTTCAAATCACAAGATGATGCTGTGAAAGTGCTGCGCTCAATATGCCAGCAAATTTGCAAAACTTAGCAGTGGCCACAGGACTGGAAAAGGTCAGTTTTCATTCCAATCCCAAAGAAAGGCAATGCCAAAGAATGCTCAAACTACTGCACAATTGCACTCATCTCACACACTAGCAAAGTAATGCTCAAAATTCTCCAAGCCAGGCTTCAACAGTATGTGAACCATGAACTTCCAGATGTTCAAGCTGGTTTTAGAAAAGGCAGAGGAACCAGAGATCAAATTGCCAACATCCGTTGGATCACTGAAAAAGCAAGAGAGTTCCAGAGAAACATCTATTTCTGCTTTATTGACTCTGCCAAAGCCTTTGACTGTGTGGATCACAACAAACTGTGGAAGATTCTTCAAGAGATGGGAATACCAGACCACCTAACATGCCTCTTGAGAAATCTGTATGTAGGTCAAGAAGCAACATTTAGAACTAAACATGAAGCAACAGACTGGTTCCAAATCAGGAAAGGAGTATGTCAAGGCTGTATATTGTCACCCTGCTTATTTAACTTATATTCAGAGTACATCATACAAAATGCCTGGCAGGAAGAAGTACAAGCTGGAATCAAGATTTCTGGGAGAAATATCAATAACCTCAGATATGCAGATAGCACCACCCTTATGGCAGAAAGCAAAAAAGAACTAAAGAGCTTCTTGATGAAAGTGAAAGAGGAGAGTGAAAAAGTTGGCTTAAAAGTCAACATTCAGAAAACAAAGATCATGGCATCCGGTCCCATCACTTCATGGCAAATAGATGGGGAAACAATAGAAATGGTGAGAGACTTTATTTTGGGGGGCTTCAAAATCACTGCAGATGGTGACTACAGCCATGAAATTAAAAGACTCTTGCTCCTTAAAAGAAAAGCTATTACCAACCTATACAGCGTATTAAAAAGCAGAGACATTACTTTGCCAACAAAGATCTGTATAATCAAAGCTGTGGTTTATCTAGTAGTCATCTATGAATGTGAGAGGTGGACCATAAAGAAAACTGAGCACTGAAGAACTGATGCTTTTGAACTGTGGTTTTAAAGTAGACTCTTTCTTAGAGTCCGTTGGACAGCAAGGAGATCCAACCAGTGTATCCTAAAGGAAATCAGTCCTGAATATTCACTGGAAGGACTGATGCTGAAACTGAAACTCCAATACTTTGGCCACCTGATGCGAAGACTCATTAAAAAAGACCCTGATGCTGGGAAAGATTGAAGGCAGAAGGGGAAGAGGATGACAGAGGATGAGATGGTTGGATGGCATCACTGACTTGATGGATATGAGTTTGAGCAAGCTCCGGGAGTTGGTGATGGACAGGGAAGCCTGGCGTGCTGCAGTCTATGGGGTCACAAAGAGTCGTACACAACTGAGGGACTGAACTGAACTGAGTAGTTTTCTGGTAGCATCTTGAAGATTTTCTGCGTATAGTATCATGTCATCTGAAAGCAGTGATGATTTTACTTCCTTTTTTCCAATTTGGATTCCTTTTATTTCTTTTTTGATTACCATAGCTTCCAAAAATATGTTGAATAAAAGTGGTGGGAGTGAACATCCTTCCAAAACTATGTTTTGGACACCCTTCCAAAGCTATGTTGAATAAAAGTGGTGGGAGTGGACATCCTTACTTTGTTTCTGATCTCTAGAGAAAATGCTTTCAGCTTTTCATGATTGAGAATATTTGCTGTGGGTTTTTCATATATGACATTTATTATGTTGTGGTATGTTCCCTCTGTGCCCATTTTCTGGAGCTTTCTTTTCTTTTTATCATAAATGGGTTGTTGAACTTTGTCAAAACTTTTATTGCATCTATTGAGATTATCATACGGTTTTATTCAATTTGCTAATTGGTGAATCACAATGATTGATTTACAGATATTGAAAAATCCTTGCATCTCTGGGATGATTCCCATTTGATCATGGTGGATGATCCTTTTAATGTATTATTGGATTTGGTTTACTAGTATTTTGTTGAGAATTTTTGCATCTATGTTCATCAGTGATATTGGCCTGTAGTTTTCTTTTTTTGTGGTATCTTTGTCTGCTTTTGGTATCAGGGTGATGGTGGCCTCATAGAATGAGTTTGCAAGAGTTCCTTCCTCTGCCATTTTTTGGGAAGAGTTTCAGAAGGATAGGTGTTAACTCTTCTTTAATGTTTGACATTTGACAGAATTTCCCTGTGAAGCCATCTATTCCTGGACTTTTGTTTATTGGAATTTTTAAAGTCACAGTTTCAATTTCAATACTGTGATTGGTCTCTTTATGTTTTCTGTTTTTTCCTTGTTCAGTTTTGGAAGGTTGTATGTTTCTGGGAATTTGCCCATTTCTTCTAGGTTGACCATTTTATTGGCATATAGTTGCTTGTAATCATCTTTTATGATCTTTTGCATTTCTGTGGTGTCAGTTGTAACTTTTCATTTCTGACTTTATTGATTTGAGCTCTCACTTTTTTTAATGAGCCTGGTAAAGTCTTATCAATTTTATTTAATTACCATTTCAAAGAACCTGCTTTTAGTTTCATTAATCTTTTATATTGTCTTCTTCGTCTCTCATTTATTTCTTCTCTGATCTTTATGATTTCTTTGCTTCTACTAACTTTAGGTTTTCTGTGTTCTTCCTCTAATTGTTTTAGGTATAAGGTTTAGTTGTTTATTTGAGATTTTTTTCTTGTTTCCTGAGGTAAGATTGTTTTGCTATAAACTTCCTTCTAAGAACTGCTTTTGTTGCATACCATATGTTTTGGATCATCATATTTTCATTGTCATTTGTCTCTTGGTATTTTTTTAATTTCCTCTTTGATTTCTTTGGTGATTCATTGGTTGTTTGGTAACATACTGTTTTAGTCTCCATCTGTTTGTGTTTTTTACAGTTTTTTCCTGTAATTTATTTCTAATAGCATTTTGGTTGGAAAAGCTACTTGATATAATTTTAACTTTCTTGAATTTATCAAGGCTTGCTTGTGGCCCAGCATGTGATCTTTCTGAAAAAAATTCTATATGTACTTGAAAAGAATGTGTATTCTGCTGCTTTTGAATGAAATGGTCTATAAATATCAATTAAGTCCATCTTGTCTAATGTTATCATTTAAGGCCTGTGTTTCCTTATTGATTTTCTGTCTGGATGACCTGTCCCTTGGTGTAAGTGAGGCGCTAAAGGCCTCCACTGTTATTGAGCTCCTGTCGATTTTACCTTTTATGGGTATTAGCATTTACCTTATGGATTGAGGTGTTCCTATGTTGGGTGCATAAATACTTATATTTAATATTGTTAATCTTCTTGGATTGATCCCTTGATCATTATGTAGTGACCTCCCTTATCTCTGGTAACAGTCTTTATTTTAAAGTCTATTTTATCTGATATGAGTATTGCTACTCCAGCTTTCTTTTGATTTCCATTTATGTGGAATATCTTTTTCATCCCCTCAACTTTCAGTCTGTATGTGTCCCTAGGTCTGAACTGAGTCTCTTGTAGATAGCATATATATATGGGTCTTGTTTTTGTATCTGGCCAGTCTGTGTCTTTTGGTTGGACCATAAATTAGATTATTTCTTATTTTGCTTTTCAATTGTATGAGTTTTTCATATATTTTGGATTGTTATTGTTGTTTAGCTGCTAAATCATGTCTGACTCTTTTGTGACCCCATGGACTGTAGCCTACTAGGTTCCTCTGTCCATGGGATTTCCCAGGCAAGAACACTGGAGTGGGTTGCCTTTCCCTTCTCCAGGGGCTCTTTCTGACCCAGGGATTGAACCTATATCTCTTACATTGGCAGATGGATTCTTTACCACTGAGCCACTAGGGAAGCCCCGTGTTTATCAATCCCCGTGGATTTTAATGGTTATCAGTATTTTCTCCTATTTGGTAGGTTGCACTTTTGTTTTGTTGATGGTTTCCCTTGCTGTGCAGAAGCTTTTTAGTTTGATATTGTTCTACTTGATTGTATGCTTTTATTGCCTTTGCTTTTAGCATCAAAGCCAAAAAATCCCCAACACTGATAACAAGAAGCTTACACCTTTGTTTTCTTCTAGAAGTTTAATGCTTCCAGGTTGTGTGTCCAGGTTTCAGTACATTTTGAGTTAATTTTGGGGTACAGTTTCATTCTTTCATTTTTTTCCATGTGGCTGTCCAATTTTCCCAACACTATTTATTGAAGAGATTGCACTTTCTCCATTATTTATTCAGCCTCCTTTATTGTAACTTAATTGCCCATATAGATATGAGTTAATTTGGGGATTTCTATTTTGTTCTGTTGATGTATGTATCTGTTTTTTTTTTTTTTCTTGCCAATACTATGGTTAATACTGACACTGTTTCCACTGTTTCCCCATCTATTTCCCATGAAGTGATGGGACCAGATGGGACCAGTGATGGGACCATGATCTTAGTTTTCTGAATGTTGAGCTTTAAGCCAACTTTTTCACTCTCCTCTTTCACTTTCAACAAGAGGCTTTTTAGTTCCTCTTCACTTTCTGCCATAAGGGTGGTCTCATCTGCATATCTGATGTTATTGATATTTCTCCCGGCAATCTTGATTCCAGCTTGTGCTTCTTCCAGCCCAACGTTTCTCATGATGTACTCTGCATATAAGTTAAATAAGCAGAGTGACAATATACAGCCTTGATGTACTCTCTTTCCTGTTTGGAACCAGTCTGTTGTTTCATGTCCAGTTCTAACTGCTACTTCCTGACCTGTATACAGGTTTCTCAAGAGGCAGGTCAGGTAGTCCTGTATTCCCATCTCTTTCAGAATTTTCCACAGTTTATTGTGATCCACACAGTCAAAGGCTTTGGCATAGTCAACAAAGCAGAAATAGATATTTTTCTGGAACTCTCTTGCTTTCTCCATGATCCAGCAGATGTTGGCAATTTGATCTCTGGTTCCTCTGCCTTTTCTAAATCAAGCTTGAACATCTGGAAGTTCACAGTTCACATATTGCTGAAGCGTGGCTTGGAGAATTTTGAGCATTACTTTACTAGCATGTGAGATGAGTACAATTGTGTGGTAGTTTGAGCATTCTTTGGCATTGCCTTTCTCTGGGATTGGAATGAAAACTGCCCTTTTCCAGTCCTGTGGCCACTGCTGCGTTTTCCAAATTTGCTGGTACATTGAATGCAGCACTTTGACAGCATCATCTTTCAGGATTTGAAATGGCTCAACTGGAATTCCATCACCTTCACTAGTTTTGTTCGTAGTGATGCTTTCTAAGGCCCGCTTGACTTCACATTCCAAGATGTCTGGCTCTAGATGAGTGATCACACCATCGTGGTTATCTGGGTTATGAAGATTGTTTTTGTACAGTTCTTCTGTGTATTCTTGCCACCTCTTCTTAATATCTTCTGCTTCTGTTAGGTCCATACCATTTCTGTCCTTTATTGAGCCCATCTTTGCATGAAATGTTTCCTTGGTATCTCTAATTTTCTTGACGAGATCCCTAGTCTTTCCCATTCTGTTGTTTTCCTCTATTTCTTTGCACTGATCGCTGAGGAAGGCTTTTTTATCTCTCCTAGCTATTCTTTGGAACTCTGCATTCAGATGCTTATTTCTTTCCTTTTCTCCTTTGCTTTTGGTTTCTCTTCTTTTCACAGCTATTTGTAAGGCCTCCCCAGACAGCCATTTTGCTTCTTTTCATTTCTTTTCCATGGGGATAGTCTTGACCCTGTCTCCTGTACAATGTCATGAACCTCCATCCATAGTTCATCAGGCACTCTATCAGATCTAGTCCCTTAAATCTACTTCTCACTTCCACTGTATAATCATAAGGGATTTGATTTAGGTCATACCTGAATGGTCTAGTGGTTTCCCCCACTTTCTTCAATTTAAGTCTGAATTTGGTAATAAGGAGTTCACGATTTAAGCCACAGTCAGCTCCCGGTCTTGTTTTTGCTGACTTTATTTTTTTGGCCTCCAAAATCCTTGTAGATGGTGATTGCAGCCATGAAATTAAAAGACGCTTACTCCTTGGAAGGAAAGTTATGACCAACTAGATAGCATATTAAAAAGCAGAGACATTACTTTGCAAACAAAGTTCCGTCTAGTCAAGGTTATGGTTTTTCCAGTAGTCATGTATAGATGTGAGAGTTGGACTATGAAGAAAGCTGAGCGCTGAAGAATGATGCTTTTGAACTGTAGTGTTAGAGAAGACTCGTGAGAGTCCCTTGGACTGCAAGGAGATCCAACCAGTCCATTCTGAAGGAGATCAGTCCTGGGTGTTCATTGGAAGGAATGATGTTAAAGCTGAAATTCCAAAATTTTGGCCACCTCATGCAAAGAGTTGACTCATTGGAAAAGACTCTGATGCTGGGAGGGATTGGGGACAGGAGGAGAAGGGGACGACAAAGGATGAGATGGCTGGATGGCATCACTGACTCGATGCATATGAGTTTGAGTGAACTCTGGGAGTTGGTGATGGACAGGGAGGCCTGGCGTGCTGTGATTCATGGGGTTGCAAGGAGTCGGACACAACTGAGCGACTGAACTTATGGCTAATACTATGGGTCATTTTTTTGCCAATGCTATACTGTTTTGGGTGTTAGCTCTTTAATATTGTTTGAAATCAGGGAACGTGATGCCTCCAGCATTTTTGTTCTTTCCCAGTATTACTTTAGCTATTCAGGGTCTGTTGTGGTTCTATACACATTTTATGATGGATTATTTTCTGTGAAAATGGCATTTGAATTTTGAGAGGAATTGCAATGAATTTTGGGGTACTGGGTTCTTTGGACAGTATTGATATTTTAACATTCTTCTAATCAGTGAGTACAGAATATTTTTCCATTTTTTGTGTTATCTTCAATTTCTTTCATCAATGTCTTACAGTTTTCAGTTTACAGTCTTTTAACACTTGGTTAAACTTATTCCTAGTTTTGTTTATGTTTTGTTTATGGTTTCCTTTGTTGGGCAAAAGCTTTTAAGTTTAATCAGAACCCTTTGTTTATTTTTGTTTTTGTTTTCATTAGGAGGTGGGTCAAAAAAGATCTTGTGATTTATGACAAAGAGTGTTTTTCCTATGTTTTCCTCTAAGTATTTCTTTTTTTTTTTTTTTTTTTCTTAGTAAGCGCACAGATTTTATTGATGGACTAGACACAGTATGTAAGACAAAGTTAAATGTTTTGCCGGAGAAATTACACGGTTAAGAGTTTCTAACAAATGAGATAGGGGAGGACTGCAGGTTTAGGGGCAACCCTACTGTTCTGTATAGTAGTATATCTGAAGTATGACACATGGAACGTTTAAGTTTTTTTAAAGCCATCAAAGACTAGGATATAGATGTGGCTGAAATTTGAGTATAACTGAGAGAACCTTAGACTACAGCAACCACGTTTATCATAAATACAAATTAACTCCATCTTTTAATTCTTACTAAGACAGTATCACTTCTCAGCTGCTTTTTCAGTTACTGTGATTCAGGCATTTGCCTCACAAATATTCAAATCTGTGCCACTGCAAAATTAGATCTCCGAAAGTTCTTCCCACGATAACCATATTCCTCTTGCCTGAAATGTCCTTGGTATTCCTTGAAGCCCCCTCTGCCATTAAGTCTTGCTAACAACAACGTCTTTCTAACAACAACAAAATCAATCAACCACTCCTATTCCTTCTGTTATTGTTTTTAACACACTAGAATTTACTTAACTGCTTACTGGCCAAATAGTTTGAAATGATAATCAGTAGGAAAAAATCTCAAATCAAGTTTTTATTGTCTCTTTAAAACATCATAACTGAGTCCATAGAACCATCTGCTATCTTGTTGTTTCTGCAGCAGGATCACTGAGATCTTATTCATCAGCCTGCTGAACTGTTCCTTTTTCAGAAACATAAATACCATCCAAAAATTTTCTGATATCCTTGTTTTTAACTGTGGTGGCTTGCTGAATCAAAGCAGCTGAATTTGACACAAGTTCAATGTCATTTCCTTCAAGAATCAACTCATCTTTCTGGGCTTGAGATACTGAACAGGCAACCCCTGGCCTCATTCGAACCCTGCGTATATATTTTTCACCCAAAAAATTTCGGATTTCCACAAGAGAACCATTCTCCTGAATAACAACGTTGATGGGGAAGTGGGCATATACCGACCTCATCTTGTAACGGAAACCCAGTGTAACACCCTTGATCATGTTCTGTACGTGACTACAGATTGTGCGAACAGTGGCCAGTTCCTTTCTGTTTCCCCACCATTTGTCAACACGGAGCCTCTTCTTTTTCTTTCCAAGGAGACTGAGTTCTACATTGATGTGATTGAAGTCCCTCCGCAGGGTGCCTCTGGGGCCCTTCACAATAACTGTCCGTCCCTTCAAGTTAATGTCGACATTTTCTGGGATGTCGACAGTCTGGTTGCTGAGAATGGTCTTCATTCTCGCAGTAGATGCGGCAAAGCTCCTCTAAGTATTTCATAGTACCAAGTCTTATGCTTAGGTCTTTAATCCATTTTGAGTTTATTTATGGATGTAGTGTTAGTTGTTGTTCAGTCATGTCCAACTGTTTGAGACCCCATGGACTATAGCACTCCAGGCTTCCCTGTCCTTCACTATGTCCCAGAGTTTGTGCAAACTCATGTCCATTGAGTCAATGATGCCATCCAATCATCTCATCTTCTGTCACGGACTTCTCCTCCTGCCCTCAATCTTTCCCAGAATCAAGGTCATTTTCTACTGAGTTGGCTTTTTACATCAGGTGGCCAAAGTGTTGGAATTTCAACTTCAGCATCAGTCCTTCCAATGAATATTCAGGGTTTATTTCCTTTAAGATTGACTGATTTGATCTTCCTGTTGTTGAAGGGACTCCCAAGAGTCATCTCCAGCACCATAGTTCAAAAGCATCAATTCTTCGGCGCTCAGCCATTTTTAAGGTCCAACACTCACATCCATACATCACTACTGGAAAACTATAGCTTTGACTATACAAACCTTGGTCAGCAAAGTGATGTCTCTGCTTTTTAATGTGCTCTCTAGGTTGGTCATAGCTTTTCTTACAATGAGTAAGCATATTTTAATTTCATGGCTGCAGTCACCATTCACAGTGATTTTGGAGCCCAAGAAAATAAAGTTTGTCACTGTTCCTATTGTTACCCCATCTATTTGCCATGAAGTGATGGCATCAGATGCCATGATCTTAGTATTTTGAATGTTGAGTTTTAAGCCAGCTTTTTCACTCTCCTCTCTTACTTTCATCAAGAGGCTCTTTAGTTCCTCTTTCATTTATGCCATTAGGATTTGAAATAGCTCAACTGGAATTCCATCACATCCACTAGCTTTGTTCATAGTGGGCTTCCTAAGGCCCATTTGACTTTACATTCCAGGATGTCTGGCTCTAGGTGGGTGATCACATCATCGTGGTTATCTGGGTTATGAAGATCGTTTTTGTATAGGTCTTCTGTGTATTCTTGCCACCTCTTCTTAATATCTTCTGCTTCTGTTAGGTCCATACTGTTTCTGTCCTTTATTGTGCCCATCTTTGCATGAAATTTTCCCTTGGTATCTCTAATTTTCTTGAAGAGATCTCTAGTCTTTCCCATTCTGTTGTTTTCCTCTATTTCCTTGCATAGATCGCCGAGGAAGGCTTTCTTATCTCTCCTTGCTATTCTTTGGAACTCTGCATTCAGATGGGTATAACTTTCCTTTTCTCCTTTGCCTTTAGCTTCTTTTCTCAGCTATTTGTAAGACTTCCCCAGATAACCATTTTGCCTTTTTTCATTTCTTTTTCTTGGGAATGGTCTTGATCACTGCCTCCTGTACAATGTCATGAACCTCCATCCATAGTTCTTCAGGCACTCTGTCTATCAGATCTAATTCCTTGAATCTATTTGTCACTTTCACTGTATAATTATAAGGGGTTTGATTTAGGTCATACCAGAATGGTCTAGTCATTTTCCCTGCTTTCTTCAGTTTAAGTCTAAATTTGGCAATAAGTAGTTCATGGTCAGAGCCACAGTAACTCCCAGTCTTGTTTTTGCTGACTTCTCCATCAGAAGACTTATAGATGGAGAATGACTTATAGAACTTCTAGATGCAGAATGACTTAGAGAATCTGCCTGCAAAGAGTAGAGTCAGTCTGATTTCAGTATTGATCATGTGGTGATGTCCATATGTAGAGTCTTCTCTTGTGTTGCTTGAAGAGGTTGTTTGCTATGACCAGTGTGTTCTCTTGGCTAAACTCTGTTAGCTTTTGCCCTGCTTCATTTTGTACTTCAAGGCCAAACTTGCCTGTTGCTCCAAGTATCTCTTGACTTCCTACTTTTGCATTCCAGTCCCCTATGATGAAAAGGACATCTTTTTTTTGGTGTTAGTTGTAGCAGGTTGTAGGTCATCATAGAACTGTTCAACTTCATCTTCTTCAGCACTAGTGGTTAGGGCATAGACTTGGATTACTGTGAGATTGAATTGTTTGCCTTGAAAAGGAACTGAGATCATCCTATTGTTTTTGAGATTGCACCCATGTACTGCATTTCAAACTCTTGTTGACTATGACTGCTACTACTGCTAAGTCACTTCAGTCGTATCTGACTCTGTGCGACCCCATAGCTGGCAGCCCACCAGGCGCCCCCATCCCTGGGATTCTCCAGGCAAGAACACTGGAGTGGCTTGCCATTTCCTTCTCCAATGCATGAAAGTGAAAAGTGAAAGTGAAGTCACTCAGTCGTATCCAACTATTTGCGACCCCATGGACTGCAGCCTACCAGGCTCCTCCATCCATGGGATTTTCCAGGCAAGAGTACTGGAGTGGGGTGCCATTGCCTTCTCCTGTTGACTTATGAGCGCTACTTCATTTCTTCTAAGAGATTCTTGCCCACAGTAGTAGATACAATGGTCATCTGAATTAAATCACCCATTCCTGTCCATTTTAGTTCACTGATTCCTAAAGTGTCAATGTTTACTCTTGCTGTCTCCTGTTTGACCACTTCCAATTTACCTTGATTCATGGACCTAACATTCCAGGTTCCTATGCAATGTTCTTTACAGCATTGAACTTCACTTTCACCATGAGACACATCCACAACTGGGGGTCATTCCCACTTTGATTCAGCCTCTTCATTCCTTCTGGAGCTGGTTTTCTGCTCTTCTCCAGTAGCATATTGGGCACCTATCAACCTTGAGGGGTGGTTCATCTTTCTGTGTTATATCTTTTTGCCTTTTCATACTGTTCATGGGGTTCTCAAAGTGATAATGTTGAAGGGGTTTGCCATTCCCTTCTCCAGGGGGCCATGTTTTGTCAGAACTTTCCCCCATGACCCATCCATCTTGGGTGGCCCTACATGGCATGGCTCTTAGTTTCATTGAGTTACACAAAGCTGTGATCCATGTGATCATTTTGGTTAGTTTTTTGTATTGTGGTTTTCATTCTGTCTGCCCTCTGATAGATGAGGATAAGAAGCCTGTGCAAGCTTCCTGATGGGTTGGACTGGCTGTGGGGAAAACTGGGTTTTGCTTTGATGGGCAGGGCCATGCTCAGTAAGTTTTTAATCCAATCTTCTCCTGATGGGTTGGGCTGTGTTTCCTCTCTGTAGTTCGGCCTGAAGCCAAACTATGTAGGGATAATGTCCTCCTCCAAAACGACTTATTCCAGCATGCCACACCTCCCAGGACTGCTGCTGCTAGTGTCCCTGACCCCATGGCAGGCTACTGTTAATCCACGCCGCTGCCAGAGACTCCTAAACACTCACAGGCAATTCTGGCTCAGTGTCTTGTGGGGTCACTGCTCCTTTCTTCTGGGTCCTGGGGTGCACAAGGTCTTGTTTGTGCCCTCCAAGAATCTGTTTCCCCAGTCCTGTGGAAGTTCTGTAATCAAATCACGCTCACCTTCAAAGTCAGATTCCCTGGGGATTCTCAGTCCCTTTGCTGGGTCCCCAGGTTGGAAAGTCTGTTGTGGGCCTAGAACTTTCACAGAACTTCTTGGGTATAATTTTTCTTCATCTCTATTTCACTTTTTTTTTTCTGCTCTGATCTTTCCTTCTACTTTGGGTTTTTTGTGTTGTTCTTTCTCTAGTTGCTATAGGTATAAAGTTCAGTTGTTCATTTGAAGAGTTTTGTTTCCTGAGGTATGATTGTGTTGCTGTAAACTTCCCTCTGAGAATTGCTGTTGCTACATACCATAGGTTTTAGATCACTGTGTTTTCATTGTTATTTGTCTCTAGGTATTTTTTGATTTCTTCTTTTGCTTCGGTGATCCATTTATATTGTTTTAGTCTTCACATGTTTGTGTTTTCTACAGTTTTTTTCCTGTAATTTATTTGGTCCAAAAAAGATACTTGATATGATTTCAACTTTGTTAAAGTTACTGAGACTTGATTTGTGGCCCAATATGTGTTCAATCCTTAAGAATGTTCCATGTGCACTTCAGAAAAATGTGTATTCTACTGCTTTTGGATGAAACATTCTATAAATATCAATTAAACCCATCTTGTCTAATGTGTCATTTAATGCCCATGTTGCCTTGATTTTTCTGTCTGATCTCTCCACTGGTGTAAATGGGTTGTTAAAGTCCCATTATTGTGTTACTATCGATTTCTCCTTTTATGAATGTTAGCATTTCCTTTATATATTGAAGTGTTTCTGTGTTAGGTGCTTATATATTTGGTGAGCATCTCTGTGACTGTTACTTTGAACTCTTAGCTAGGTAAATTTTCACTTATGTCTGTTTCATTAAAGCTTTTTCTGAGGTTTTATCATGTTCTTTTGTTTGAAATATATTGCTTTGTTTATTCATTTTCGTTTACTTGCTGCATTGTTGTTCTGTGCCTTAGCTGAAACAATCTCCTCTCCCAGTCTTGGAGTGGCCTCATGTAACAGATGAACCTTATTTTCCACCCTGCTCTAGCTCTTAGTTGTCTTAAATATTTGTGATTGTCTAAGTAGCCTACTCTATTCTGTGGCTTTTGGTAGTTGACGGTGTGCAGTGACCTGTCATGGAGAAGGCAATGGCACCCACTCCAGTACTCTTGCCTGAAAAACCCCATGAATGGAGGAGCCTGGAAGGCTGCCGTCCATGGGGTCGCTGAGGGTCAGACATGACTGAGCAACTTCACTTTCACTTTTTACTATCATGCATTGGAGAAGGAAATGGCAACCCACTCCAGTGTTCTTGCCTGGAGAATCCCAGGGACAGGGGAGCCTGGTGGGCTGCCGTCTATGGGGTCACAGAGAGTTAGACACGACTGAAGTGACTTAGCAGTGACCTGTTGGTGTCCCAAAAAGGAAAGATTTCAGGCAGCACCTAGACTCAGGCTGATGCTAAGCTAGGCCCTCAGGCAGCAGATTTTCAATTGTGCGAGCACACCTCTTTCAGGGGCAGATGGGCCTTCCTGTCTGCTCTCTCTACCATGAGCTCTGAGGTGTCAGCTAGTTAAGAAGTTTCTTTGTTTGCTGCTGTTTCATTAACACAAGAACACAAATCCCATAAACACAGGCCCTGCTGGCCACGAGACTCAGGCTATCAAGTGATGTAGCACAGCCACGAAAGCTGGGGCACCACATGTATACACAAGCTTCTTTCCTGGAGATGCAGGTGACATGGGGCAAGACAGAGTGTGGAGATGATACCCACTGGTCTCCCTCATCTCGGAGGGGATTATAATCAGCCTTTGTGTGTACTCAGTCACTCCTATGACTTAGCTCCTCTGTCCATGGGATTCTCCAGGCAAGCATACTGGAGTGGGTTATCATGCCCTCTTCCAGGGAATCTTTCCGACCCAGAGATTGAACCTATGTCTCCGGTGGCTCCTGCACTGTAGGTTGATTCTTTACCACTGAGCCACGAGGGAAGCCCCATAATTAGCCCTTAGATGTGTTTAGAAGTCTGCACCTCAGGCCGCAGCTATGAAGCTAAGCTAATAGGCCTCTTGCACAGAATGTCTGGGGGTGTGTTTCAGGCTGCTGTCTCTCTGCTGTGTCCTGGGGTGGGTAGCCAGTTAGGAGCTGTTTCTCCATTTGTGACAGTCCTACAGGACCCACTAGCCACTAGAGCCACATGTTTAAGGGGTGTCCCCTGGTGGCAGCCACAAAAACCAGGGCACCAGATGTATGCACAAGGTCCTTTTCTGGAAGATATCAACAGTCTGGAGTGAGGTGGAGGGATAGTATGAAGATGGCCCCACCAGCCTCTGTGGTCTCTCCAAAGAGAGTATTTCAGTAGGCTTCTAGATGTGTGTTAAATTAGACAACTGCCCCCAGGCCAAATCTTTAAGATGTGCAGATAGGTGTCATTCATAAAAAGACTAGGAGTGTTTCAGCAGAGGTCTCTCTGTGGAGTCTGGAAAGGAGTAGCCAGAGAAGTCTGCATAAGCATTTTAAGAACTACTTTTTTGGGTGGTTAAATTGAGTGAAGGTGGTCAAAGGTACAAACTTCCAGTTAGAAGCAAGTTCTGGGGATGTAATGTACAGTATGGTATCTGTAGTTAATACTGTACTATATGTTTGCTAAATAGATCTCTTTAAAAAATTAACTAATTGAAGTATAATTGATATACAATGTTGTATTAGTTTTAGGTGTCCTGAATTCAGTTATACATATACACATGCATACATATTCCTTCTCAGATTCTTTTCCTTTATAGCTTTTTATAAAATGTTAAGTGTAATTCTCTGTGCTACATACAGTAGGTCCTTGTTGGCTATCGTATACATAGTATTATGAATATGTTAATCCCAACCTCATAATCTATCCCTCTTCTCCTCTTCCCCTTTTCCCTTTGGTAACTGTTAATTTGTTTTCTGTTTGTGAATCTCTTTCTGATTTGTAAATTAGTTCATTTATACTTTTAAAAAAAGATTCCACATACAAGTGATATCATATTATATTTGTCTTTCTCTGTATGACTTAATTCACTTAGTCTGATAATCTCGAGTTCTATCCATGTTGCTGCAAATGTCATTACTTCAGTCTTCTTTATGGCCGAGTAATATTCCCAATGTCATTCTTTGTGACCCCATGGACTGTAGCCCACCAGGCTCCTCTGCCCATGGGATTTTCTAGGCAAGAATACTGGAGTGGATTGCCAGTTGCTTCTCCAGGGCATCTTCCTGACCAGGGATCAAACCTGGGTCTCTTGCACTGCAGGCAGATTCTTTACCTTCTGAGCCACCAGAGATATTTGCCACATTTTTTTTTTTTTGATGTATAGTTGATTTACAATGTTGTGCCAATCTCTGCTGTACAGCAAAGTGACTCAGTTATACACACATATACATTCTTTTTTAATCTTTTCCATTATGGTTATCACATATTGAGTATAGATCCCTGTGCTATACATTAAGACTTTGTTGTTTATCCATTCTAAATGTAGTAACAGTTTGCATCTACCAATGCCAAACTCCAGTCCATTCCTTTTCCTCCCTCCTCTCCCTTGGCAACCAGAAGTCTGTTCTTTGTGTCTATGAGTCTGTTCATGTTTTGTAGATAGGGTCATTTGTGTCATATTTAAAATTCCACATATAAGTGATATCATGGTATTTGTCTTCCTGTTTCTGACTTCATTTAATATGATCTGTCATTTCATTCATGTTGCTGCAAATGGCATTATTTTGTTCTTTTTTATGGCGGAGTAGAATTCCATTGTCTATACATACCATCACATCTATATCCATTTTTCTGTTGCTAGACATTAGGTTATATTCACATTTTGGCTATGGTGAATGAAGATCTCCTGGAGTAGAAATGGCAATCCACTCCAGTATTCTTGCCTGGAAAATTCCATGGACAGAGGAACCTAGTGGGCTACAGTCCATGGGGTTGCAAAGAATCAGACACGACTGAGCGACTGAGCACACACTCTAACGTAAGAGTAAACAACAACAACAAGCCTACAAAACTGTTTCTTCACAAGTTATTTGCAGGTGTAGCTAAGCTGGTTTTTAGGGCTTCTCAACTGGCTCAATGGTAAAAAAAAATCTGCCTGCCATTACAGGAGATGCAGTTTTGATCCCTGGTCAGGAAGGTTCCCTGGAGAAGAGAATGAATGGCAACCCACTCCAGTATTCTTGTCTGGGAAATCCCACAGAAAGAGGAGCCTCACAGGTTACAGTCCATGGAGTCACAGAGAGCCAGACACTACTGAGCAACTGAGTGCGTTTCTGTGAACACAGGGGTACACGTATATTTTTGAATTACAGTTTTGTTCGGGTATACTTCCAGGAGTGAGATTGCTGAATGGCATGGTAATTCTAATTTTAGTTTTCTGAGGATAACCTTCATCCTGTTTTCCATAGTTGCTGTACCAATGTACATTTCTACCAACAGTGTAGGAGGGTTCCCTCTACTCCACATCCTCCCCAGCATTTGATATTTGTAGATTTTCTAATGAAGGCCATTCTGACCTGTGTAAGGTGGTACCTCATTGTAGGTTTTGATTTGCATTTCTGTAATAATTAGTGATGTTTAGCATTTTTTCATGTGTTTGGCCATCAGTATGTCTTTTTTGGAGAAAGGCCTATTAGGATCTTCTGCACATTTTTCAGTTGGGTTGTTTTGTTGTTGTTGAGTTGTATGGGCTGTTTGTATATTTTGGAGATTAAGCTCTTATCTGTTGCATCATTTGCAACTATTTTCTCCCATTCCGTAGATTATCTTTTCATTTTTTTAAAAATAGTTTCCTGTGCTGTGCAAAAGCTTAGATGTTTGATTAGGTCCCATTTGTATATTTTAGTTATTATTTCTATTGTCTTGGGAGACTGACCTAAGAAACAATGGTACAATTTATGTCAGAGAATGTTTTGCCTATACAGTCTTCTAGAAGCCTTATGGTGTTATGTCTTATATTTAAGTCTTTAAAAGTCATTTTCAGTTTATTTTTTGTGCATGGTGTGAGGGTGTGTTCTAACTTGATTGATTTACTTGCAGCTGTCCAACTTTCCCAGCACCACTTGCTGAAGAGACTTTTTCCCGTTTTATATTCGTGCTCCTTTGTCAAAGATTAATTGACCATAGGTGTGTGGGTTTATTTCTGGACTCTCTAATCTGTTCCATTGATCCATATGTCTGTTTTATACCAGTACTACCCTATTCTGATTACTGTGGCTTTGCTGGATTGTCTGAAGTCTAAAGGGTTATGCCTGCCCTCCTGCTTTGTCTCTTTCCTCAGGACTGCTCTGGCATTTCTGGGTTTTTTATGGTTCCATGTAGATTTTTGGATTATTTGTTCTAGTTCTGTGAAAAATGTCATGGTCAATTTGATAGGGATTGAATTAAATCTGTAGATTACTTAGGGTAGTATTGCCATTTTAGCAATATTAATTATTTCAGTCCAAGAGCATGTGATATCTTTTCTTTGAATCATCTTTTATTTCCTTTATTAATATTTTATAGTTCTTAACTATAAAATAAAACTTGGTCAGGTTTATTCATATATATATATTTTTTGATGCAATGTTAAGAGTATTGTTTTTTACATTCCTTTTCTGATATTTTATTGTTAGTGTGAATGCAATCAGTTTCTGAGAGTTAATCTCTTATTTGCTAAATTCATTTATTAGATCTTTTTGTGTGGAGTCCTTGGGGACTCTCTATCCATTCATCTGTTGATGAACATTTAGGTTGCTTCCGTATCTTGGCTATTGTAAATAGTGCTTCTGTGAATATTGGGGTGCATGTTTCTTTTCAAATTCGAGTTTTTGTCTTTTCTGGATATGTACCCAGGATTGGGACTGTAGGATCAAATGGTAACTATTTTTAGCTTTTTAAGGAACCTCCATATTATTTTCCAGAGTACCAATGTAAACTGTACCGATTTACATTCCCACCAACAGTGTGGGAAGGTACTCTTTCTCTACATCCTCTCTAGCTTTTATTTTGTAGACTTTTCATTGATGGCCATCCTGACTGGTGTGAGACATTTTAAAAAGACATTTAATAAAATTCTGTTAGGGCTTTTTATCTTTCAAATTAAAAATAATGCCTAAAGGGCAAAAACCAAGAGAAAATTTTAAAATGTTTTCTTGTTTGCTATATCTTGGTGGGTCTCATGGATGCAAGTCCCATTGGCTTTCAAAGTTAATTTTGGAGGCTTGTCTCTTAGATGCAAGTCTTAAAAGCTAGAGTGCCTGATATGAGGTCCAAACCATTTTCTCTTCATGGAGAAGCTTGGAGTTGTGGGTTTCCTCCTGACTGTGGGTGGCCATGCCAGGGGTGGGGTGTATAGAAAGACTGTGTCTCTGCCTCTCCTACCTGGTTTGATGTGGGTTTCTTCTTGTTCATCTGATGTGTTGGGGTTGCTCATCTAGTTATTGGATTTCTTTCAAAACACATTGTTCTGTATGTAACTGTCGATTACATGTGTCTGTGGGAGGAGGTAAATTCAGGACCTTCTAGTCACCGTCTTGAATGGGACCCCTCAAGCTTTTCTATTTTCTTACTAGGCTAGTGGGTAAGAGTGCTGTCTCCATTGTCCTGCTGCAGGGTTCACTGCTCTGCCGCTTACTTCCTGTCTGGGGAAGTTGGACCTTTGCTAAGTGGGGGTAATGGTAGTATGTGGTTTCATGTTTGAGGACAGACATCTCTGCACACCTGGAATGCTTTGAGCACAGGAGATTAAATGAGGCAGTTTATCATCTGTGTCCTCCCACTGAAGTGTCAGCTTCGTCAGGGCAGGACTTTTTTTCTTTGCACTCCCAGCCTCTAGAATTTGAATGGATGCAAACACAGCTCAGTATTCTTACTCATTGGTCTCAGCCCTCATTCCTATTGGCCTGGCTGCCGACCTTCTTGCAGTCCGACCTGTGGCCTTCTGACAGCTTCCCAGCCTCACGGTAACTCATCTCTGAGGCTCTGTAAGCCTCCTGGGCATCAGCTCTGTGGTCTTCCTGGGGAAATCCCCGAGGCTGGTAAAATTATCTGATAAACATGGAGTGATTGGTGACACTTTCTTTGTTGAAATGTAAGTTTTCATACTAGCAGCATCACCATTTTTGTGTAACTGTCTAAGCTTTAGTGGGAGTATTAGGAAACATGACTAACTGCAAAGTTTTACAATATTCCAAGTGCATACATAATAAACATCATAAATGTGACTTTATCTTACTAAGGTAGCAAATGCCCTTGGAGTGTTTTCAAGGCCCTGTGACGAGGCAGACTGCCTGGGCAATGTATGTGGCTTTTTCCTCAAAACACCATAGAACATAAGACAGAGCAGAGGGACAGAACATAGGATATAGAGGTGATGTCTAATAGGGAAGACACCCTGAGACCCAGGGAGGAGCCCAGCCTCTAAGTCATCCAGCGTTTTAGGTTTTAAAAAGCTACCTTCAGTTTGTGGGCTCAGCTGCCCAGCTAAACTCTAGAAATGAAAATCAGCTTGGGAAAGAGAACTCCCAAATGGAGTCCAGTTATATGCTAGGCACTTGTATTAGCTTGTTTATTCCTCATAATCACCAGTTACTAAAGGACAGTTGGGATTTGAACCTGGGCCTGATTTCTTCTGAAGCTAAGACTCTACACATTATACTTCCACTTTCTGCTGTTAAGAAGAAAACCTCAGTGGGAAAGTGGATTCTGGGCAAACTTGAAAATGCTCTGAACTTGAATGGGTACATCTTGGCTGCCTGCACCTCAAATGACCCAGCTGGTCTAGGATAAAGGCGGCTTTAGCTAATCTATGCTTTTTTTTTTTCTGTCACATTGGTCAGCAGTTACATGGTAACACGGCAGTCAGCTAGTGTTAGCATCTCTGCAGGTAGCTGCTGCTGCTATCAGACCCTGCATGTACTGCCGGCTGGTGGCACCCTTCTTCTCTGGCGATGGGTGGTGGGGTGGGGGGTGGCTTATAATCATATTGTCAGTGACAGCTGCATTATATGCAGTGCTTATTTAAACAAATAATAATAGAAAACATGACTCCACAAAAGCCGAAACATGTAGCCACATCTCAACTGTACTTGTATGTAGTGACAGGCATAGACCAGTTTGAGAGGTAGAGATCTCAAGAGAAGCACACATATGTATACTTTGGAAAATAGCACTTACCTGAGAAAGAACAAGCTATCAATGAAGTAATCTTTTAAGCTAATTTTTTAAGGTTATTTTATACAAATAGTAATTAACTTTTGTGATATTTGATGAAGCAAGACAAAAAAGCTTTTTTTTTTTTCATAAATTAGATTACTGCTTTCCAAAATGATACCCAAAGGAATGGTATTTCATGAAATATTCCCAAAAATGCCTTATGTGGACAAGTTTGAGGAATGGTCTATTTTTCTCTTGAAGATTTAAGGTTGGGAAGACACCAAAACTTTTTAAAAAGTATTACTGGTTTTATTTCCAGGAAGTAGTCTATGGGGATAAGAAGTGCTTGGCAGTTGCTGAGATTTCTGATGATAACATATGTTTGGACCATTCACTCATGTGGTCTCTTTGTTTATGAACCTCTGTGCTATGATTTCCAGGAATACTCTGTAACCAAACTGACAGACAAATAGGTGAATAATCCTAGGTCCACTGATTTTTAGGGGGCATCCAAACCACATGAGCCTGGATCAGCTGTCTGAGGGGGTAACACATAAGCCAGCGAGCTGCCTCTAACAGCCTCCTCAGCACAAACGAGGGAGCTGGGTGGACGCACTCAGCCTCAGCACAGGGCTGACAGTCTGACTTCACTGCTTATTCCCATAGAGAAGTGACATGATGCATGCAGAAGGATGGCAGTTCTGAGGTTGCCACTCAATACAAAGGAACCGGAGAAAAACCTCCCATTCTTAAATAACATTTATTATTGTTGGAAAGAAGTCTTTTTATGAGAACAATTCTCACATTTATTTAAAGGTATACTGGTTATGGTTATAGAAGCAAATTTCATTGAGGTGCTCTATATGAAGTATGCCCGACTACGACTCTGAGTTCAGCAATCTAATGTTCACAATGTGTTGGCTGCCATTAGCTATGTATCCAAACATGCCTTTTTCTTCCCCCCCCTTTTAAAACATGTGCCTGCACAGGGTGGAGAAAGAAATGCCAAGGGCCTGCTAAAAAGGAGAAGCCTAGAAAAGATAAAATTCCTGCAGCAGTTCTGGTCAACTGCAGCCCGTGGGTGCAGAATAGTGTTTATGTGGGGAGGCGCTGCGCCCAGTGGTTTCTCGGTTTAATGGTGTGAGAGCCCTTGAGGTTTTCTGCGGCGGAGGAGGAAGAAAGAGATGCCATTTACTGAATCCAGTCGATGTTCAGGCAGCGTGCTATGAACGCAAACATGTCTGAGACTTCTTCTATCACTTTGGCTGTGGGCTTCCCGGCCCCGTGGCCCGCCTTGGTGTCCACATGGATAAGCAGGGGGTTGTTCTGCTTCCTGCTGCGGCCCACGAGGTGCTGAAGGGTGGCGATGAACTTGAGGGAGTGAAGCGGGACCACGCGGTCATCATGGTCTGCGGTGAGGAGAAGCATGGACGGGTACTGGATGTCGTCTGCCTCTGGCAGCTTCACGTTGTGCAGTGGAGAATATCTGAAAGGCAAAGGCACTTCCGTGAGGCCAGGTATCAAAATGAGAGCTGTGCGTGTCCACTAGGTTAGTCACGGGACTGGTGGGCACAGATACCCGTGTCGTTCATCAGCAGTGGGGACTGTGGCCAGCTGGTCCCTGGGTGACCGGGTGACCACTGCAGACATTATGGCGGGCTGTGACTGGCCAGGGCTATTGGAGGCCGGGGAGCCCTGCCATTTTTCTGGTCCCCACTTTGGAAGACTGTGTAAGAAAGAAACTCACAGGGCTGCTGGAACAACCCAAACTATGTGCACACTGACTGTCTTGAGGTGAATATTTTCATATTCTTCAGGCTGAATTTTTTGCTGCAACAAAGTGGACCGGTTGTCCCTTTGTTTATTATTACATGAGAAAAAATTTTAAATTGAAGTATAGTTGATACTGACTTCCCTGGTGGCTCAGACGATAAAGCGTCTGCCTACAATGCAGGAGACCTGGGTTCAATCCCTGGGTTGGGAAGATCTTCTGGAGAAGGAAATGGTACCCCACTCTAGTATTCTTGCCTGGAAAATCCCATGGATGGAGGAGCCTGGTAGGCTACAGTCCATGGGGTTGCAAAGAGTCAGACACAACTGAGCGAATTCACTCACTCATAGTTGATTTACAATATTAGTTTCAGGTAATTCAATATATTCTTAGAGATTATACTCCAATTAAAGTTATAAAATAATGGCTCTATTCCCTGTGCTGTACAGCACATCCTTGCAGCTTATTCATTTTATACACAGTAGTTTGTATCTCTTAGTTCCTGACTCCCATCTTGCTGATTGTTCTTTTAAATCACTGACTATGGATATAGTAGGTGCAAGCCTTTCTTTTGTTGAAGAATTTGAAATCCAGAGTGTCTGGAGGCTTTCTGCCTGTTTGGTATCTGTAAAATCTTTATTCTGATCTCAGCTTGATAGACTTAGGAAGAACACAGGTCCCCCCGGGCCTAGTTTCTGTCTGAAAACCAGGGAACCTGAACTGGGCCTCTGACCTGCTGGCTCAAGTCCAGCAGAAACTGAGCTTGGCCAATGGTGAGAAAGTTAGTGTAGGAGGAACCTTCTGAAGCACAAGATAAATTTGCAGTTAACAAAAGATTTTTAAAAACTAAGTACAGTCAGATTAAATGCTTGATGCTAATTAAGTAAAGTGAAAGAAATCTCTTGAGTATTTCTTCTTTACTTTTCAGTGAATAAGGCTGTCTTATTTTGCAGAGTGTTCAGTATTAATGAATAAACTATTTTAGTAGAGTTTTATTTTGTAGAGTGAAAAGGCAAAAACAGTAAAATTTCTGCTCAGTTAACCAGGTCAAGACTAAAATCTTCTGGGGTTTAGTCTCCTAACAGGTAAGATGGGGGTGACAATGGATCTGTTTTCTGATCTCACTTCAGAGGATTTTTGGATCAACCCTGGTCCTCCAGATAAGGATTAGTTCTGTGGGAAAACAAGCTTGGAAAGTCTTTTTACGAATAACACCTCTCCCTACCTCAAGATTCACATACCACATTTATGTATTAAAGATTCTGAGACGTTCTGTAGGAAAAAAAAAAAAGTCTGTTAGGCTTTATTTATCCCAGCCATTCACAAACTTCGAAATCTAGATCTTTTTTCAGGGGGGATCCCCTCCAGTATAGTGGATTCAGTTCTCTGCTCACCTGGGAGCAGATGAGAGGACATGCAGCCCTGTGAGTGCTAGGCTGGAAAAATTAAGGTCTGAAATAGGAGTATCACTGACGTCTTGACAGAAAAAATATTAAGAACTCTTTTATTGCTTTCAAATTAATTTTAGAAGTATTGTGTTCCAGTGACTATTTTGTTGCCTTCAACATACAATTAATTCAGTCTTTTCAACTGAGTATAAATGGGACCTCACTCCCGAAGTGCCTATTTTCTCTAAGTTAATTTGAACTATGACTCCTTCAGATATTCAGCTTTCACCAGGATGTGTCAGTGGGTTTACTTGTATATTTTTAAAGTTAAACTTTTCCCCCTCCTACAGAACAGAATTTAGTAGTTTGAAAGTATTCAATTAAAAAAAAATCCAAGTCATTTAGCCAAATATCTAAGTGGAGAACTAGCCATACAAAGCACATCAAATGAAGGAAAAAAAAACCTGGCTTGAGAAACTGAAGTTATTGTATCAAAATCTATAGTTGACTGAGAAGATTGGGACAGGGGACACAGGCTCCTGATGCTATTCCAAGGGCAGTCCCTTAATACTGCTGGTAAAACCCCCCAGATCCCTGCTGTGGCAAGTAAAGAGAACCAAGAGCCAAAGAAGAATGCAGCTTACAGTCTTGAGAATCTAGATGATTGCCATTTTCTCACTGTTATTGCCGAAGTGGTTGAGGGATATAAATATTTCAATAATGCAGTAGTTTCAAATATGGGCTTCCCAGGTGGCTCAGTGGGAAAGAATCCACTTACCAAGGCAGGAGATGTGGGTTCCAACACTGGGTCAGGGAAATTCCCTGGAGAAGGAAACGGCAACCCACTCTAGTATTTTTGCCTGGAAAATCCCATGGATGGAGGAGCCTCATAGGCTGCAGTCCATGGGGTCGCTAAGAGTCGGGTACAACTGAGCGACTTCACTTTCACTTTTCACTTTCATGCACTGGAGAAGGAAATGGCAACCAATTCCAGTATTTTTGCCTGGAGAATCCCAGGGACGGGGGAGCCTAGTGGGCTGCTGTCTCTGGGGTCACACAGAGTCGGACACGACTGAAGCGACTTAGCAGCAGCAGCAGTACTTGCATATAGTCCTATTTCCTTATTTTTTAATAGAGAAGAAGCAGCCTATATATATATATAATGTTACAATGATACCTTTCTAAAAATTAGTTTTTAATTGCTGGATGAACAAAAACCACACAGATTTCTTATCTCATAATCAGTCAGAAGTCTGAGTTGATTTGCCTGGGTTCTCTGGCTGTCTCAAGGTTGAAATTAAGTTGTTGGCTAGCTGGGCACTTATTAAGAAGTTCTAGGAAAAAATCTACTTCTGGACTCATTTCAGTTGTTGGCAGAATTCAGGTCCACAAGGCTGTAGGACTGAGGTCCTCATTTCTTTGCCAGCTGTTGGTTGGGGGTGATATCAGCTTGTAAAGGCCCCCTTCCTCCATTTTCAAAGCCAGCAATGGTGGGTCTGGGTCTCCTCGTGCTTCCAGTTTCTCTCATCTTTTCTGCTGCATCCCTGACTCTTCTCGCCAGAGACAGTGCCCTGCCTTTAAGGGTTTGTCATTAGATTAGGCCCTCTTGATAATCCAGGACAATTTTTCCATTCTGGTCAGCTGATTAGTAATCTTCATTTAATCTGCAAAGTCCCTGCAGAGCAGTCCATAGGTCAGTCAACCACTGAAGAACCAGGGGGACAGGAATCCTGGGGGACTGTCTTTAGAATTCTGCCATCACATCTTTGTTATTTTTGTTCAAGACCAGATCAGAACTAGGAAGACAGATAAGTATCCCCACCACGTAGCGTACTTTTGCAGTGAATTCCTTGTAAACCTGAGATACTGAAGGGGACAGTCAAACATACCCTTTTGACTATGTTCAGTATTCTGACATCAAATCGTTAGCAACACAAATACATCAATATGAATCAAAACCTTACTTGATAAGCCATTCAAAATGTTGTTTGTTGTCTGAGCACCCATAATCAGTCGTCCAGGCGTGGCCAATGGTATATTTATGGAACTTCAGCATGTCCATTACTCCAACTTGGGCAATAACACAACCAAAGAGGTCAGGACGCTGATTGGCACAGGTAGCTAAAAATCAAGATAGAAAAAGCAGGTCGTCCATCGTTAAACATCTGTCATAAACAAAACCGAAAGAGAACAAAACAACACTTAAATGTTTTCTGAATCCTGATGGTCTTTTTTCCCAAAAGCACAGGAAAAAACTATCAGAAATCACTTGCCCAAGAGTCTACAAACTTTCCCCCAGCTTCTAGTATATATCCGAGGGGTGGAATATTTTCATCAGTAGTGGACACGTAACTCTTCATGAAAACCTCTTGGACATTCTGTAAAATTTGTGCTGCTCCCATCCCTAGCTGCTTTCACAGGTGAGGCAGGATATTAACAAACTTATGCGGGATCTCACAACTAGCCTGTGATATTGTGACAGAGTAAGAAATGCCTATTTAATCTTTGTCCCTGGTTCCTAGAACAGATCTCCTAAAACCCTTGAGAGTTTCCTGAGTGACAAGGTGAGAGGAGTATTTTTCATAATTCATAACTAATGCCTCTCAACCATATCTGAGTTCATGCTAATGAGGCGGCTCTTTCTGGGTTCCTAGACAGCTTCAGGATGGGGGCTGGTTGACCAAGGAACCAACCATGTGATAGGAGGATTGGATCTTTTGGTTCCACCCCTGACGTCTGGGGAGAGCAGCGGGGCTGGAGATAGTGATTCATGGCTACTGATTTAATCAATCTAGCCTGTATAACAGAACACTCATAAAAACCAATGGAGTTTGAGAGCTCCTGGGTTGGTGAACACATGGAGGTGCTAGGACCGTGGTGCACTAACAGGGCATGGAGGCTTGGCACACACCTGCCCCAGCTATACATCTCCTCTGACTTGTTCCCAAGTTTTATCCTTTATGACAAACTGGTAAATGTAAGAGTGGTCCTGAAAGTGAAAATCACTTAGTCGTGTCCATCTCTTTGTGACCCCATGGACTATACAGTCCATGGAGTTCTCCAGGCTAGAATACTGGAGTGGGTAGCCTTTCCCTTCTCCAGTGGATCTTCCTGACCCAGGAATCGAACTGGCATCTCCTGCATTGCAGGCAGATTCTTTACCACCTGAGCTATCAGGGAAGCCCTAAGAATGTTCTTGAGTTCTATCAAATTATTGAACTCGAGGAGGGGGACCTGGGAAACCCCAGTTTATAGCCATCAATCAGCAATATGAGAAGTCCAGGACTTGTGATTGGTGTCTGCAGTGGGGACTGTCCTATGGGTCTGTGCTAACTCTGGGTAGTGTCAGAATGGAACTGAATTGTGCGACACCCAGTTGGCGTCTGGCGAGTTGGGAGTACTGGTTGGTGTAGGACCCAGCCCCCAGGCCTCCTGCATTTGGCATCAGAAGTGTTGTAAACAGCAACAGCTGACACAGGTATAGCTCAAAGCAGAACAGAGCCTAAGACCCAGTTCAGAGCTCTGTCAGATACTGACATATTTTCTTGTCCTGTTTTAAAAATGCTCTTCTTTGTATACTTAAAAATTTATTTTTTTGATAATTCAATAAATGTTTATTGAACATCTGCCATGTGCCTTGTACTAGGCATGGGGCCTGGGGATATGTCAGTGAATAATTTAGTGGGAAAGATAAAAGAAGTGAATGGGCAATTACAGCGTGGCATTCACTTCTGTTGAGAAAGTGCGGGTACTACATACAGAAGAAGGGTGTAGGCCAGCATAATGAAGTTGGGGAGGCTTTGGGAGGAAGTAATGTTGAAGCTGGCATGACTAGGAGTTAGTCAAGAGATGTGAACTTTTCCTGCCTCTGGCAGGAAAGAGTTCCCACTGCAGTTTAGATGTCAGTGCTTATTCATGATACCGATTTCTGAGTCCTAGATCTTCTCCTCCCCACTCAGAGGTGGGAGGGGCAGGAAGATGTTCTTTTAAATAAGCACTTTGGCATCTTGATGGACAAACTCCATCTCTGAAGGTCCCATAAAGGACCTGGTTTATTAAAAGGCATAAACCAATTCCTGAAAATACAACTCCAAAAATGGACTTATTGGATGAACTAGTAAATTACAACACAATTCTCCCACTAGTAAAATCAACAACTTTCAACATCCCATTAAATAGTTTAGGTTCACCCTAAGTTGTTCTTTCTTTTATATTAATACTTGTTTAATTCATATGAAAATTTAGTTGGCTCAAATTCAAAATATACTAAGAATCAGACCATTTATTACTTCCATCATCACACCCAGGTCCATGCCAGCATCTTCTCTCACTGAGACAGAAACCATCTAGCTGGTCTCCTGCTTTTCTGTCCTCGCCTCTTCTGCCTACCCTGACATAGATACCCAGACAGGATCAATCCATGATCCTGACTTTAAAACATGTTAAGTTATATGCCACTTCTCTGCTCAAAACTCACCCAAAGGCTTCTCATTTCAGAGTAAACCGTGTTCTCTCTGACAGCGGTGAGGTCCTGCCTGGTGTAGGTTCCCACCATCCCTGACCTCTCCCATCACTCGCCCTTGCTCGCTGTGCCTAGCCGCAGACACGGGTCTCCGGGCCGCATGCTGGCCTTAGGCACGTCATGTCGCCTGCCTCAACCAACTAGAATGAAAGCTCCATGAAGGTGTTGTCTGTTTCATTTGCCGACATATTTCCAGTATCTGAAAAAATGCCCAGCACTTGCTCAGTACATATTTGTTGAATAGATAAATTTGTGGTTATTTGGTATTTAAGAATATTATTCACATCCTTTCTCAATTTATTTTTTCTTTAAATTGAAGTATAACTGACATAAAGTGTATTAGTCTCAGGTGTAAAACAGCGATTTGGTATTTTTATGCATCACAAAATGATCACCATAAGCCTAGTTACCATCTCATCACACAAAGGTATTAAATACTGAGTATATTCCCTGTCTGTATAGTATATCTCTGAGATATTTTATCACAGAGTTTGTACCTTTCAATTGCCCTCATTTATTTCACTCATCTTTCCATCCCACTCCACTTTGGCAGCCACTAATTTTTCTGTATCTATTATTAGTCTGTTTGCTCAATTGTGTTTTTACATTTCTCAGGTAAGTGAAATCATATGGTAACTGTCTTTCTCTGACTTATTTTACTTAGCCTAATACCCTCTAGGTCCACTCACGTTGTTGCAAATAGCATGATTTCATTCTTTTCTATGGCTGAGTAATATTCCACTGTGTGTATATTATACATATAAATCTTCTTTGTCCATTAATTTATCAATGGACACTTAGGTTGCTTTCATATCTTAGCCATTGTGAATAATACTACAATGAACATAGGGGTACATATCTTTTTGAATTAGTGGTTTTGACTTCTTTGAAAAAAACTGCCCAGAAGTGGAACTGCTGAATCATACAGTTGCTCTATTTTTACTTTTTAAGGAGCCTTCATCCTGTTCTGTACAGTGGAGAAGAGTTTACATTCCCACCAGTGTGTGAGGGTTCCCTTTCGCTGCATCCTTGTCAACACTGATTATTTGTTGTCCTTTGGATACTAGTCCTACTGGTAGATGTGAGGCGGTGTCATTGTGGTTTTGATTCGCATTTCCTTGATGATCAGTAACACTGAGCATATCTTCATGTGTCTATTGGCCTTAAGTGTATCTTCTCTGGAAAAATGTCTACTTAGGCCCTCTGCTCATTGTTAACTGTTTTTGGTGTTGAGTTCTATGGGTTCTTAGGCTATTTGGGATATTAAGCTCTTAGCAGATATATTGTCTGTAAATACCTTCTCAGGTTCAGTAGGTTGCCTTTTCATTTTGTTGGTAGTTTTCTTCACTGTGCAAAAGCTTATTAGGTTGCTACAGTCCCATTTGTTTGTTCTGCTTTTGTTTCCCTTGCCTGAGGAGACATATCCAAAAAAATTTCATGAAGACCAATTCAGTGTACTGCTTATGGTTTCTTCAACGGGTTTTATGGCTTCAGTTTTTATAAATATTTTTTTGAGTTTATTTTCATATATGATACAAGAAAGTAGTCCAGTTTGACTCTTTTGCATGAAACTGTCTAGTTTTCCCAACACCATTTATAGATAAGGCTATCTTTTTCCCACTGTATATTCTTCCTTCCTTTGTTGTAGATTGACTATATATGTGGGTTTATTTTGGGGTTCTCTATTTTGTTCCATTGACCTTTATGTCTGTTTCTATGCCAGTACCATATTGTTTTGGTAACTAGAGTTTTGCAGTACAGTTTGAAATCAATGAACATGATACCTCTAGCTTTGTTCTTCTTTTTCAAGATTGTTTTGGCTATCTGGGGTCTTTTGTGTTTCTTATTTGTTCTAGTTCTGCAAAATGGCCATTGATATTTTGATAGGATTTGTACTGACTCTGTATATTGCCTTGGTAGCAGGGTGCTTTTAACAATATTAAGTCTTTCAAATCTATGAGCATAGTACATCTTTTAATTGGTTTGTGTCACCTTCAGTTTCATCATGTCTTACAATTTTCAGTGTACAGGTCTTTCACCTCTTTGTTTAGATTTATTACTAGGTGTTTTATTCTTTTTGATGCAATTTTAAATGGGACTGTTTTCTTAATTTCTCCTGACAATTTGTTAAGGTATAGAAGTGCAACAGATTTCTATATATTGATTTTATATTGTGCAACTTAATTAGTTCTATGATGGTGTCTTTAGGATTCCCTATATATAGTACCATGTCACCTGCAAACAGTGGCAGTTTTACTCCTTTCCTAATTTGGATTACTTTTATTTATTTTTCCTGTCTGTTGTGGATAGGACTTCCAATATGTTAACAGGAGTGGTGAGTGACTCTCTTGTCTCAATAAGACCCTTTTCTTGTTCCTCACCTTAGAGGAAATGCTTTTGGCTTTTCACTGTTGAGTATGATATTAGCACTTGTCATACATGGCCTTTATTATGTTGAGATGTGTTCCTCTATACCCATTTTGTTAAGAGTGCTTAATCACGAATGGATGTAGAATTTTGTCAAAAGATATTGAACCATCCTTACACCCCTGAGATAAATCCTACTTGATCATAGTGTATGATCCTTTCAATGTACGGGTGAATTTGGCTAGCTAAGACTTTGTATATCTATGTTTATCAGTGATATTGGCCTGCACTTTTCTTTTTTCGTGTGTGGTATCTTTGGTTTTTATATCAGGGTGATGCTGACCTTGTAAAATGAGTTCAGAAGTGCTCCTTCCTCTTCAGTTTTCTGGGAACAGTTTGAGAAGACAGGTGTTAACTTTTCTCTAAATGTTTCATAGAATTCACCCGTGAAGACATCTGGTCCTGGACTCTTTGTTTGCTGGGAGTTTTCTTTTTTTTTTTTTTAATTTACTGATTCAACTTCATTACTGGTAATTGGTCTGTTGATATTTTCTTCCTGATTCAGTCTTGGGAGATTGTAAGTTTCTAGGAACTTATCCATTTCTTCTAGGTTGTCCACTTTATTGTGAATAATTATTCATAGTATCTTAGGATCCTTTGCATTTTTATGGTGTTGGATGTGATTTCTCTTTCGTGTCTGCTTTTCTTTGGGCCCTTTCTGACGAGTCTGGTAAAAGTCTGATAAAATTTTTTCATCATCTCAAAGAAACAGCTTTTAATTTTATTGATCTTTTGTACTGTTTTTGTCTCTTTTACTGCTCTGATTTTTATTATTGTAGTCACTTTAGGTGTTAGATTAGATTCCATTTTCATTTGTCTCTAAGTACTTCTTAATTTTCTATAAGTGACCCGCTGGTTGCTCAGTACCATATTGTTTAGTCTCTGTTTGTCTTTTGCAGTTTTTCCTTGTAGTTGATGTCTAATCTCATACTGTTGTGGTTGGAAAAGATGCTTGATGTAATTTCAACCTTCTTAAATTTATTCAGTTGTATTTAGTGGCATAGCATATGATCTATCCTGGAGAATGATCCATGTGCACTCGAAAAGAATGTGTATTCTGATGCTTTTGGATAGAATGTTCTTAATCTATTTATTCTATCTAATCTAATGTATCTTTAAAGTCAGTATTTCCTTAATGATTTTCTGTCTGGAATGTCTATCCATCGAAGTAAATGGAATACTAAAGCCTCCTGTTATTGTTTTACTTTTCAGTTTCTCCCTTTATGTCATCAATATTTGCCTTATACATTTAGGTACTTCTATGTTGGGTGCATAAATATGTTTTTTAACATTTTATTTTATACTATAGTTAATTTACAATGTTGTGTGTATTTTAGGTGTACAGAAAAGTGATTCATATATACATATACACATATCCATTCTTTTTCAGATTCTTTTCCACATAGGTTATTATAGAACATATGTTCCCTGTGCTATACAGTAGGTCCTTGCTGATTACTTATATATAGTAGTGTGTCTTTGTTAATCCCACACTCCTAACTTATCTCTGCCTCCCCTTTTTCCTCTAATAACTGTAAGTTTGTTTTTGAAGTTCTCATTTTTTTTTAGAACTGTTTTTTTTTTGTTCAGCTTGTATGATTTTCATTATTCTGTTTTCCATGTCTCTGATCCATTCCTCTGTATCATCTAATGTACTGTTGATTCCTGCTGCTGCTGCTAAGTCACTTCAGTAGTGTCCAACTCTGTGCGACCCCACAGACGGCAGCCTACCAGGTTCCCCCGTCCCTGGGATTCTCCAGGCAAGAACACTGGAGTGGGTTGCCATTTCCTTCTCCGATGCATGAAAGTGAAAAGTGAAAGTGAAGTCGCTCAGTCGTGTCTGACTCTTTGCGACCCCATGGACTGCAGCCTACCAGGCTCCTCCATCCATAGGATTTTCCAGGCAAGAGTACTGGAGTGGGGTGCCATTGCCTTCTCTGCTGTTGATTCCTACTAGTATATGTATATACATTTTTAATTTCAGTTATTGTAGTCTTCACCTCTTTTTGGCTCTTCTTTTTATTTTCTGTTAAACTTCTCACCATGTTCATCCATTCTTCTCCTGAGTTTGTGGAGCATCTTTATGATCATTACCTTGAGCTCTTTATTGAATAAGATTGCTTATCTCCACTTTGCTTAGTTCTTCTTCTAGGGGTTTTATCTTGCCTCCTTAGTTTAGAACCTAGTTCTGTCTTTTCATTTCACCTAATTCTCTGTGTTTGTCTCTGTGTATGAGGTGGGTTGGTTATGTGTTCTGAGCTTGGCCAAGTACCCCCATGTAGCTGATGTTCCACAACAGCAGCAGACTCCCATGTGGTGACCCGTCACATGGTGTAGGGTGCCTCTTCTGTAGGCTGCATGGCCTTCTGTGGTGGCAGGGCCAACTACTTTTGGTATGCTGGCAGGCAAGGCCTGGTATGTGCATGAGCAGAGCTGGTGCCAGTCTGCTGGTGGGTAGAGTGCTGATGGTAGCCAGGGGGGGGACTCCAAAATGGTGCTTCTCAGCACCAGTGTCCTTGTGGTCAAATAAGTTCCCCCAAATGGCTGCCCCCAGCATCTGTGTCCCCACTAGGAGTCCCAGTTGCCTCCTGCCCCTCTGGGAGCTCTCCCAGATTAGCAAGGAAATTTGACCAGGCTCCTTTCAAATCACTGCCCATATGCCGGGACTCGGAGCATGTGAGATTTTGTGTGCACTCTAAGAGTGGAGTCTCTATCTCCCACAGCCTTCTGGCTCTCCTGAAAGGAAGATCAGAGCCAGATGTTCTGGGGGCTTGTCTTCCTGGTAAAGGGTCTCTGGACTGGGGAACCTGCTGTGGGTCTTGAATCTCTCTCTCTTTGGGAAGGATTATCCTGCAGTTGTGATTATCCTCCCATTTGTGGGCTGCCTGCCTGAGGTTGTAGGTCTTGACTGTACTATGCATCTGCCCCTCCTTACCCATCTCATTGTGGTTCCTTCTTTGTATCTTCAGTTGTAGAAAATGTTAGTCTGTTAGTCTTCAGGTTGTTCTCGTAGCTGTTCTGTAAATAGTTGTTAATTTTGGTGTGCCCATGGAAGAAGGTAAGCTCAAAGGCTCGCCATCTTGGCCACATCTCTACCCTTTCCAAATTTAAACAAATTATTTTGGACATATACATTTTACCTCCATGGGAAAATGTTTTTTCCAAGTCTATATTATATTGGGGTAAAAAAGTAAGGGGTAGCAAAGTAAGGGCAGGAATTCAGGTTTTAACACGAGTCAGTATATTTCAAAGACAAGGAAACAGTGAATGTCAAAATCCCCTGAGAACAGAATTGAAAGCTGAAAACTGGCACATGTGCTTTTTAGGTTGAGTCTCTTTAAGCTAATCTACATTTGTAAAATGACCCCTCATCTCCTAGTGACACTGGAGGTAGGACCCAGCAAGCAGAGTTCAGGACCACTATAAATGTCCACTGCAATGTTAAGTACTGCTGAGAGACAAAAGCAAAGTAAAATTTCATTAACTACCAAAAAATTGGAAAATCTACTTAGAGGCAGTGCCACATAGAGGTTAAAAGAGCAGAATCTAAAACCATGGTGCTAATCATCAACCCCAGCATCATCACCACATTAGCAAGCTACTCTGCCTCTCAGAGCCCCATCTCCCAGGCTGCATGCACGTCAAGGGCTCAGCACTGGGCCTGGCATACAAGGTGCTCAGCAAGGGTAAACTATGTGGCTATTTCATTACTTTTAAGCTGTGGATCCGTCTTTGCATGGACCTCATTTTCCTTTATGACTTCTTTCTCTGCACCCACAGCGTTTAGCATCCCATGGCATTAGGTATTCAACCGGCATTTATACCTAATGATCACAGGTAAGTAGCGTAGTCAGAGGGGTGGTATTTGATTCAGTCCTGTGCTGCCTTAACTCTAGAGACTTGTGGGCTTGGTCTGTGGGAAGGGAGTCCCACCCAGGGGAGGGTGAGAACTGTGGTCCAGAAGAGCTCAGAACAGGGAGGAGGAATGGCTTTTCAGGCTCTGATGAGCTCAGTCAGTGGTTGTGTCTTCATATGTCATTTATCAGATACCCAAATACAAACAGGTTTTGCTTTTTCTGTACCACTGCTACCATCCACGAGCCCAAAGTAAGTCAGAGTATCTGAAAGCTCCAAGAGTAACTAGTAAAGTACAATGAATAAACCCAGTTCTCACCTACTAAGAGGCCTCCATTTGAACCTCCATTAATAGTCAGCATCTTGGGAGACGTGTAACCTTCCTTGATAAGATATTCAGCAGCACACTGAAAGTCATCAAAGCAGTTTTGTTTGTTGGCCAAGATACCACCTATAATGTGCCAAAGTGAAAGATAAGTTAAATTAACAAAATACTAAAAAAAAAAAAAATACTAAAAAAAAAAAAAAAAAATCATAAAAAACTTTAACTTAAGAGGAATTCAAATGATGATAAGGCATAGTTTCAACTACTGATCAACTTAAACACAATGAGCTCACACTACATTTAGAAAAATGCCTCAATTTATGCACTATGGAAATTTATCATCAGTACCACAACTGCTAATCCATACGGTGCCTTTGTATTTTTCTAAAATCTCTTAGAACTTAAAAGGCAAATGCCCCAAAGGGAACAGATGATCTGTTATGATGTCAGACAACCATGAGAATAAAAACGAGAAAGCATGTCATCAACACGAACTTGTGTTCTGGGAGGAGCTGGACTCACTGACACACGACTTGGAGCAGAACTGAGTCCTCCATGGGCTCCACCGAGTATGTGACAATGGAGGTGAGCTCACTGCCTCTTCCCTGGGAAGATGAAAGTGCTCTGCACAGAGAGGCTCATGTCTTACCTCTCCTCTCTGCAGGACTTTGAGATGGGTAAGTGATTTTGAGAACTAAAGCTCTCCAATTTTGCTCTCGGCTATTTATTCAAGAACTTAAGTAGGAATTTGGAGAAGGGAATGGCAACCCACTCCAGTATTCTTGCCTGGAGAACCCCATGTAGAGAGGAGCCTGGAGGGCTATACTCCACAGGGTCGCAGAGTCGGACACGACTGAGTGACTCACAAACACAAGTAGGAATTCGGTGATTAGGTGGGGGAATGTTGCTGCACAAAGTAGCTTATTAGTTTTAGTCTTTGTCGGCCCTGCAGCATGCAGGGTCTTCCCCTGCCAAGGACTGAACTCATGCCCTGCTTCAGCGGAACTGCAGAGTCTTAACCATTGGACCACCAGGGAAATCCCTAGTTTCTCTAGTTTTTTTTTCTCTCTAGTCTTAAATGAAGAGGATCTCAAACATCTCCCCAGAGAATCTCAGCTTTCTCGTAGCCAAATGAACCCATTAAGAGAAGAACATCTGTAAGGTCTTAGAATATCTAAAAATAAATGCCAAAACTCAAAGTCATGCTCTCAAAGGAATGGATACCTGAAACAACTGCCTATGAAATGAACAAAAAGCAGACATAGATCTGATTAGATATTTGAGATTAAATATAACCATTTTTGCAGAAATTCAATTAAGGATGAAGCAGTGCTACTGAAGAAATTTTTTCATATCAAAACAAATGTTATTAAGATTTTAATAAGAAATTATCAGTGAATTAGAATGGCTAGGATAACTTAGTTTCCAGGAATAATATAATTTTGGATATATGACTATATTTTTTAAAGGGCATTAAATTTTAAAACTCAGTTAACAGAATGGAATCTAGATTTATCAATGTTCAATATGACAGAGTCTAACTGAAAAGGTCCATTTGGGGTCTTTTCACTGCCTAAATTGGGAGAAAGTCTATGATCAATCTAAACACAGGTAAGCAACTTTCAGCTTCAGTCAAGCTGCAAACTTCCCTCCCCACAAGGCTTTTGGAAAATAACTTGGTTATATTTAATACAGAGATGAGAAAGTTGACGAAGACCAGGGGAGGCACTCTTCCCTAACAGAGCTCCATGGACCACCTAAGGAACAGAAGAATTTTATAGTGAAGAACTTGGGTCCTCTGAGAAGGCAACAGTGTAAGGAGTCCATGCAGGTAGGTGTTTAAGTGTGTACATGAAAAGTTTTAAACCAGAAAATCGGGTGAATCAAGGGCTCCAGACTTAGCATATTGGTTTGGGATGTAAATCAAACATATGGTACATTGAGATTTTATTTTTTTCTCCTTTTCTTAGTCATCTCTTAATATCACAGTTTCACAGTATGATTTTAGTGTAATTAAACGCTAATAACAGGTCCAAGTCAAACTTATACAATAAATTCTATGCTGTTTCAAATATAGTGACAATCAATAAAGCCTTCAGGGATGACACCTGGCAGCAGTGGGCCCAACAATGCCTGGGGCCCATGTGTTCACTGGGGACACTCATTCTTGCTAAGATGCTCAAATAGTTTGTTGTCTAACATTGATCCTTGGGGGTGCGCGCTGAAGACCTAGTGGTCAGTTCTGGGCCTTTCCTGCCTCCTGACACCTAATAGTTACTTAGGAAGAATTCTCTTTACAGATCTACCCTCATCTTTGTTGATCTGATTTGATGCAGCACACCAGAGCCTCCGGCCTCAGGAGGCAGAGAAGAACAAGTGGGTTTATGGATCTGAAGGGTGGTCTTGGATGCTCTTCCTGTGGAAGAAGGGCCCCCTTGCCTGGTGCTGCCCCATCAAGCCCGGGCACTGAGGTCCGCCCTTAGGCCTGCAGACTGTCTTCTACATGATGGCTGATGTCGAGAGGGGAGTGAAGGTGCCTCCCCCAAACACAGGCATCAGGTAAGGGAAGAGCATCTTCTGCAAGTTATTGATTTGTCTATACATTTCAGATACACACAAGCCTGGGAGACAGGGCATGCTCCATATAGAGAGAAAAGGAAAAGACAGGGCTTTAAAAATAAAGACTGCCATAATGTTTTTAATTTCCTCAAGCAACTAGAATACATGCTTCAGGAGGCCAGAGACTGAGTCATTAAAACCAGAAAAGAATTAACAATTGCGTTGAGTTTAATAAAAGCTGCACATGATAGAGTCCCAACAGTAATGCTAGAAGGGATGCTATTTGTTAGCAGTTTTGGAAAACTTGGAGAAAACAAGCAAAAGATGCCCAAACGGACTAGGAAAGCTCTATTTTAGAGAGATCTTTTCTCTTAAGAGAAAATAACCTGGTTTTGCAGTCTGTTTTAAGAGAGCATGGCTTTCACCGTTTAGCATTATCTGGCTAACAGAGGACACAGTAAATACCAAAAGTTATCCCCCAGACTCACTTCTGACAGTGATAGATAAAAATGTACCCCATATATTGCTAAAAAAAATTGATTATGGTATGAAGGGGATGCTTCTGAAAAATATGTACTTCATTAAAATAGACTGCAAAGGAAAATGTGAAAAGCCTGAGCTGTTAATTTAAACAGACACTGAAACTACAGTTTCAATTTAGAAAGGCGGGGGTACTGCCAGCAGTGTGTCTGGAAGCATCCTTATTTTTCATCTGTCTTGTCTCTTCTGCTCCTAACCCCTCGGCTCAGACTGCGCCATATTTGTGTTTCTGCAGAGAACACGCCTCACCTTTATGCCACGTCTCTCCGTATTCGCCACCTCCTCTGATGTTGGCCACGGCAAGGACACCACCCATGTGTCTCACGAAGATGAGCCTGGACACACTGCGAGACGGTAAAAGGGTTAACTGCCACGAAGTGCCCGCGAGGATCGCACTGGCTCCCTCCACCACACACGCACCCCTGAAGACACTCCACATGTGGTATCATCTGAACAGGAGCCCAGTGCTCACGTATTTCACTTAAATCAAGTAATGTAAAACTTCTGACTGATTAACTGCAAAGCTCAGACATTTTCACGAGCATTCAGTATACCTCACTTTGAACAACTGTCTTGGCAAACAAAACACTGCCAAGCCACCTGACACAGGCCTCGTGTGAACACCCAGTACTCACTCCTGCTACACCATTTTTTCCAGTATCTTTCTCCAAATTAAGTTGGAAAAAAGAAAGCTCTTTCTGAAGTATGAATTTTACACAGGTTTCTCAGAGATTTACATGTTAAACTAGGCATGAGAGAGAGAGAAGAGATCAAAGACACAGACCAGAAAACAAGAATGGAGTGCCCAGGCCTGGAGGATGTTTTCTAGAAACAAACAGAAGAAACTATAGCACAAAGCTTCTTTACAAAATTTAGATTTTGTTTTCCTCCTTCTCTTTCCACTGACCCTAACTGTATTAGTACTGAGGTTATTTCTCTGCTTGCTGTAACTGAAATTAGTTTTGCTTTGAAACTATTTCTGAAATTTATCATTCTTTCTTTCAGTAACTGGGGAAATGACAGGCTTCGGCAGCCGGAGGCTCTGGATGGTCTGGGTGCTAACTTTCTGGATGCTGAAAATCACAGGAAGGAGAGCTGAGGTAGGTGATCAGACCAGACACTCATGTGGTCTTTCCTTCAACATTTTTCCTACACCTTGGATGGTCTCTGCTGAAACTACCAGCATATCCATTGGCTCAGAAAAGAAAACGTGTAAGTACACTTCCTTACTCATTTCAACTCCCAACACAGAACAGGCCTAATAAATACACACAATGAACAAAGACAAGATTTGTGGGGACCAAGGGAAGGGGGTTCAGGTGAAGACACAGTCTAGACCAGCCTCTGGCTTCTACTGTTTGCAGAAGATCAGATACACAGAGGTGTCACGCTTACCTGTAGTTGGGTGTGATAGATATGTTGAAGCCACCATAGCCGTATAGGAAAGCAGGGTGAGAACCATCCAATTTTATGCCCTTTTTATGCACAATGAACATTGGAATCTTTGTACCATCCTTGCTAGGGTAGAAAATCTAGAACAAAAGAAAGCAGAGTAGTTAGATTTCACATTCCTGAGTAAGCACTTGAATATTTTTACATGGGAAAAGTAGGTAGTAAATTCTTTAAGACGCAGAGTGGCACAGTGAAAACCCAGTACCACTAAAGGGCTAGGTGATGACAAATCAAATTTCAGTTTTTATGGAGACAGTGTGGAGTAGTGAACTCAGGCAGACTTGACTTTGAATTCTTATTCACTATCAAAAGCTAGGTGACCCCAGGCAAGTTGTCTGTTCTCAGCCTTATTTCTTTATCCCTAAAATGTGGCTGTCATGCCCAGCAGGACAAAGGAACACAATCCAAAGCACAAAGGCTCCCTTATGCCTGTAGCTGCAAAGGATATACCCAAGCTTCAAGCTGCTGTAGTTCACATGTTAAAATAACAACATTGTCATCACTGTCCCAAAGTGAAAGAGCACTGCGAGGATGATTACAACAATATCATCTTCAAGACAACTCCTTAAAAGAAGGTTAGTTCAGACTGGAACATACACACTTAATATATATGTATACAGATTTTTTCAAATTTCTCTATATAGACACAGAGCAGTATTTTATGCCATTTCCATCTATGGAATGGCAAGTGATTCCTCCTGAAGCCACTTCATTCAAGACTTTTCTTTCAGAGGCTTTGTGGGTATTTTCTTTGTAGATCTGCTCAGTAATGAAGAGAAGCTCCTCATTTCCTTGTTCTTCCCAAACCAGGCCCAATCAAAAAGCTCCACCTCAGAATCTACAGTAGTGGTTCTTGAACTTCATTGGTTAGACCTAAGCATCCGGTGGCTCAGATGGTAAAGTGTCTGCCTACAATGTGGGACACCCGGGTTTGATCCCTGGGTCGGGAAGATCCCCTGGAGAAGGAAATGGCACCCCACTCCAGTACTCTTGCCTGGAAAATCCCATGGATGGAGGATCCTGGTAGGCTACAGTTCATGGGGTCGCAAAGAGTCGGACACGACTGAGCGACTTCACTCACTCAAGCATCTGGCATAAACATGTTAAAAATGCTGTTTCCTAGGCATCATTCCCAGGAATTCGGACCCCACCCTGTGGGGTGGATGCCCAAATCTGCAGATTCAGCACATCTGCTGGCTCTCCTGATGCAGGTGGATCTAGGCTCAAAAAACTAGTCACGCTGTTGACTTGTATCATCCCCTCTAGCCTCCTCAGTTACATCAACCACAACCAGGTATTTTCCCACAGTCCTTGACAATTCAATCTGAGACTCTACTTCTCTTGGCCCAGTTCCCCTGCGATTTTCTTTAGTGACTAGTGATTTTCTTTCAGTGACTGGTGCGCCTGTCCTGCCTGGATGCCTTACAGGCTTGATCTCTGCTGCCACCACACCCTATCCACTTGTTTATTCAAATATCTGCTGCATGTCCATTATGTGCCCAGCACTGTGCTGAGACATACAGATGAATACGACCTGGTTAATTCCTTCTGTCATGGACTTAACATCTCCAGAGTCAAGTCGACAGGTACTGCAAACACCCATCCCTTGGCCCTGAGAACTTGGAGCGCTTCTGAAAGGAACTCATTTCCCCCGTGATTGCAACTTGTTCTTGTTCTACCTTCTCTTCCTTACTCCTGAGGTATCTGCCTTTTTTCTTTCCTTTTAAAAAAAGCTTTCATTACGAAACTCAAACAGGGGCTCTGTATCAACCTAGAAGGGTGGGATGGGGAGGGAGATGGGAAGGAGGTTCAAAAGGGAGGGGATATATATATATATATATACCCATACCTATGGCTGATTCATGTTGAGGTTTGACAGAAAACAACAAAATTCTGTAAAGCAATTATCCTTCAATTAAAAAAAAAAACTTTCATTACAACATTTAGTCCCTTATATCTCTCTGGCTCTGTCAGCCTGCCTTGGGTTTTCTTGCCCAGCTTGTGACCCTTAGGGTGACCCTTGTCACCCTTAAAGTATCACTAATGCCTGAAATCCTCTAATTCTAACCTAACCAACTGGGTTCCTTTTCCTCCTCTGGGCTGCTGGGCACTCAGGAAGTGCCAATTCACTTAATTACAGATTAATAATAGTTGAACTCATGGGCTCTGACCTTATGCCTTTTTTTCTTTCCACATAAATGAATTACTTATGTTTTTTTCTTGACTTGTCCTTGCTATATCGTTCCCAAATGTCTTTCTTAAACTTTTTTCTAATCAATTCCAGAGTAGCTGTTTCCAGTGTTTGCCATTTTTCTCCATTCCAAGCACCACCCGTTTGCATCTGCTGCTATTTGGATCTGGCTTTGCCTATCTTCATGGGAGTCATCTGCTGGAATTCCTGAAAAACCTTCTGCCACCTTCACTCACCCTCTGAACCCCAGAAGGGTTCACTACTACTGCACTTTTCTGATCACCACAAATTTTTCTTTCTGTTATTGTCTCCTTTTCCTTGGCATACAAACAAATTCAAATTTCTTCTGTCCTATATAACAACAACAAGGCCCTAAGTCTTTTGCACCACCCTGTCTGCCCCTCAAGTTCTCCTGCTTCCTTCCCGATCAAATATATCCATGGTAACCTACACCCACAGCTCACACCTGCTTGCCTCCTTCAGGACTGTCCCCACCACTGCCCTTTCAAAGGGCATCAGTGAATGTTTCTGTCTTTGCCTCTCCATCTGTACCTCTACCCTAGTGGGGTAGATCCTTCTGAATGTTTTCACATGCTTATAGAGACGTATCTATTTACACATATTCACATACACAGGTTATTATTAAATGGCGGTACATAATAAAATCAGGCGAATGTTGGGATAAAACTTATTCTGATTCTCCCTAGTCAGCTATATATTATGGAATTCTTTCCAGGTTAAGACACACAGACTTAAAACTTCACTAAAAAAAAAACTTCATTGTATTCAACCATTTAACAAGCTTATTTAGCCATTTTGCTCACTAAAAGCTATTCAGACTATTCTTTTTCTGTTGTTAACAATGATGGAATAAATCCCTTTTACATAAAAGGGATTATATACTCATGACTTCTGTAGGATATATTCTTAGACATGAGACTGCTAGATCAAAGTGTACATGCATTTAAAAATTTAACAGAGGAATTAGAGTCAAGGTGGCAGAATAGGAAGATGTGGAGTTCACCTCTCCCACAAGTACATCAAGAATACATTTACAAATGAGACAGTTCTCAAAGAGCACCAGCTGAACACTAGCAGAGGACCTCAGATAGCTAAAAGGACAAGAAAAATTCCTGCACAACCAGGTAGGATGAAAGAAAAAAAGGGAGTGAGACAGACCCTGCACCCCTGGATGGGGAACTGGAGGAGAGGAGAACCCTCCTCACCAGCGGGGAGACCGGCTGGGACACACAGGGAGCTTTGGAGGAGAGCGCAGCAACTGGTCAGTGGCAGGCAGAACAGAGTAAGACCCCCACGGGTGGTCTGTGCCATACAGATGGCTGAAAAAGCACACGAAAAGATGCTCAACATCATGAATTACTAGAGAAGTGCAAATGAAAACTACAATAAGGTATTGCCTCACAGCAGTCAGAATGGCCATGTCAACAAAATCTACAAACAATGAATGCTGGAGAGGGTATGGAGAAAGGGAACCTCCTGCACTGATGGTGGGAATGTAAACTGGAACAGTTACCATGGAGAACAGCATGGAGGTTTCCTAAGAAACTGAAAACAGAACTACCATATGATCCAGCAATCCCACTCCTGGGCATCTGTCTGGAGAAAACCAGAATTCAAAAAAAGGTGCATGCCAATGTTCACTGCACCGCTATTTACAATAGCGAAACATGAAAATAACCACAATGTCCATCAAAAGAGGAATGAATACGGAAGACATGGTACATAAACACAACGGAATACTACTCAGCCATAAAAAAGAACGAAATGCCATTTGCAGCAACATGGATGACCCTAGAGACATACTGAGTGAAGTCAGAGAAAGACAAATATTATATGATGCTGCTTATATGTGGAATCTAAAAAAAAAAGATACAAATAGACTTATTTACAGATCAGAAGTAGTTATAGATGTGGAAAACAATCTTCTGATTACCAGAGGGGAAAAGGGCGAAGGGATAAATTGGGAGACTGGAACTGACATATACACACACTATATATAAAATAGATAACTAATAAGGACCTACTCTGCTTCTACTTAATACTATGTAATGACTTATATGACCCAAAGAGTGGATGCATGTATATGTATAACTGATTCATTAGCAGCAAGAAATACAACATTGTAAATCAACTATATTCCAATTTAAAAAAAACTGAATAGATTCTGGCAACTAATTCTCTAAAGATGGTGTGTCAGCTTAAGCTCCTAATGACAGTAAGTGTCAATTTCTTATTAGTAGTTGATGTTAAGATGGATTTTAGTTTTTGTTGGTCTAGTAGGCAAACATTATCCTATTATTGTTTTAAGATTCAGTTTTTAAATTAGCAAACCTTTTCGTCTGTTTATTGGTCATTTTGTATCTCTTCCTCAAGGAACAAAGTGTGCCTACCTTTTTAGTGTGCTTTCTTTTCTGATCAATTAACAGACACTCTTCTTACATTAAGGGTATTTACCTTTTTTCTGCCATATATTTTGTTTGTATTTCCTCCCACTCTATAGCCGGTTTTTAAAGTTTCTCTGTGGTATCTTGAATATAGACAGATAGCACATGTATAGATAGGACTCCATCATCCCAACTATAAAAGCATTGTCTATATTTTCATTGTGAATTTTTTACATTTATAGTTATAATCCAAATGAAGTTTGTTATTACATATAGTCTGGTATCTAACTACTTTTCCCCAAATATTTAACTATTATACACCATTTAATGAAGAGTAGTTCTTTTCCCCACTGTTTAGAAATGCCATGTTCAAACTGGCATCTTCCCAGGCCTTATCCGTTTTGATCCCTATCTGGCAACTACTTCTTTGGCTTCCTGTGTGGAGTATCTAATTCTTTTTCAACCTTTCTAACTGATCCATTACTAGCTCTTCTTCCTGCTGCCAAATGCCACTGTTTTGCACTTTTCTATATGTGGTGTTCTTCTCTCTGCAAACCCCCCACTTGCCATCTCAGAGAGCTCCAGTAAACTGCTGTGCTAGGGACCTCCACATCCCCATCTGCAGGTCCCCGTGACCAGAAAGGCCCTCAGGGTGCTCCCTGCTGAGGGCTGAGACCTCATGTGGCAGTGGCCTGTCTACATCTCCGAGGCAACGTGCTCTAAGTGTACCTTCTTCAGGTTCCTCTTCAGGGCTCTCTCATTTCAGCTGGTAGCAGCCGTCTCTTCATTCACTGTCTCCTCAGCCACCCGATGGCCAACTCTCAGAATCACAATCTTGTACCAAGAACCCCGCACCCAGGCAGGCACTCAGTCCTTTCTCTTCTCAGGTCCCTCCTCGCCATGGTGACCCTGCTCAGAACCTCTGCCGCACTAGCCTCAAACCCACCTGGTATTCCTGGCTCCTCTCACTGGCTACAGTGAAGCTATGGTAGGAGCAGTACAAACCTCGAACTATTTTAGTAACATACAACGACCATAATGCACTTTATATATTTATGTGCTACAAAAGCCATTAGTGCTTGATGAGGAGGCAACTGCTGAAGCTTGAACCCACAGGCTATTTTTGGTAGTTTATTGCTGCAACAACACCCAGGTTCAAGCTAAAAAGCTAAGAGACTTACTTTTTCCCCTCATAACTGTAACCAAATGAGAGCAAGCTGACAACCCACATCCATTCTTTCTATCCACTGTGGGCACAGCCCTTTGATGGAATGCCAAAGCCATAAAGGAACCCTTAACGGATAGGACAACAAAGTGCTCACAGAGGATCCAGCAGACATCCACTTGAGTAACAGAAAAGGTCTGTCTGTCATCCAGGGCCCACAGCTCATCACGTGACGGGTCTTCCCCACTCCCGTCAGCAGTAGAGCAAATGGTTCATGCGACGGATCCAGTTCAACCAGGAGCCTGTGACACCAACGTTAGCACCAGGGTCTTTCCCCTGGCACACCTGTCCACCTTCACAGACACTAGCACCACTGAAGAATCTAAGAATGTCTTTGGAAGCACCCATGAGACCACTAAGACGGACTAGGCATTTTGATACACAATCTTCATCAGGGACCCCACAGCTGAAAAAGAAACATCATGACAGCAGTTTAAAGCCACAGTTAGTTCTAGACATTAGTAAGCTGACCAAAGATTGATCAGACACTGACTTTAGAAAGCTTCCTTCCTAAATTCTGAGTTCCTCTCCTTTAAAATTTATACACTTCATTTTGGAGACTCTCACAGCAGCATAATGGTGTTAGTCTACATTTGAAACCAAGAATATGTGCACAACCAGGCAATAAGGAATCACATTCTCTGGGAAGTCCATGCTATTTCTTGATAGAGGACAGAGATGGGTATTTTCAAGTAGTCACAAGACTGTGCTGCCTGGGAAAGAAAGTTAGTGTCAGCTTTTTCTCAGCCCTGGATGATCAAGGTGATCACCCCAAATTCTGGGGATTCAAACTGTTTCAGATACAAGGACAGACTGTCATTCTGGGACCTCATCTAGTGGGACACCCTATCTTATTTTACAAAGGACAAACCCAAGATCCATAAAGTACCAGCTAAGGTAACACTGCCAGTTTATATAAAATTACCACCAAGTCCCTGGTCCAGAGTTGCTTCTACTCTGTTACAAAGTAATTCACTTCAAGCTATTACTTCACTGTAAGTAATTACCCCCAATTTTGCAACTATTAGAAACTTTGTCATAGATTCTTCCCACCCCCAAGACAATGATTACTAGACTCTAGGGAATCCAATGGAGAAGGCAATGGCACCCCACTCCAGTACTCTTGCCTGGAAAATCCCATGGATGGAGGAGCCTGGTGGGCTGCAGTCCATGGGGTCGCACACAACTGAGCGACTTCACTTTCACTTTTCACTTTCATGCATTGGAGAAGGAAATGGAAACCCACTCCAGTGTTCTTGCCTGGAGAATCCCAGGGATGGGGGAGCCTGGTGGGCTGCAGTCTATGGGGTCGCACAGAGTCAGACACGACTAAAGCGACTTAGCAGCAGGGGATCCAAGGGACAAATATTCTGGCAAAGGTATTGTGCTTTCTATTGCTTTTTTTGTTTTTGTTACCCTCTTGAAAAGGAGACTCACTGAAGCATGTCAAAAGCCTTATTCCAGTTATAGGGGTTATTGTTTATTATTTCTGTTTTAAGCAGAATAAGTCTGCTTGGAAAGATGATCCTTCCCAAAACAATCATCAGTGTACAACCTTGAGGACAGATTATTTACACAATAATATAAATCTCACTATGTCTACTAAAAAACTCAGTTTCAATAGTAAAAGGCAAATTCACTTCAGAAAGGAAACAATGCTTGAGAGAACCATAAGAAAACCCTACTGCTAAGTAATCAATTTAAAGCAGCTTCTAATTTTGCATATTAAAAACCATTATTCTAGGGAATGATTGTTTAACAGCTCACAGATCTTGAGCTGAATCTTTTAAATTAAAAAACTCTTGAGGAAAAGAGAGGAAATGTCAGAAATGACCCATCTCTACTGTCAGAGTGACTGGGCAGAGGCATTGCCAGATAGAAGGTGGTTTTACCCTGGACCACAGGTGCCTTCACACATGGATCTGGTTTCATATAATAGATAAATAGAAACATCTTCCTTTAAAGGAAAAGGAGGAGCAAGTGAACATAACAAATGAAGGGAACATTACTGTTCTTCAAGAGAATGAAAAGATCAGCTCTCTGTGCCGAAATGATTACTTTTCTGGAGATAATACAGTTAGTAATAAGATCAGTTTTACTAACATATTCCAACATGTGCAGCCATTTAAGTTCCCCACACAATCTTCACCCCCACAGTGAACCTGGTGCAGACTCGGTGCTCTGTGAGCCAAACACCAGGACGCTCGTTATCACTGGTAGTGGAATGTGCTCATCCACAGAAGATGAAGGAAAACTGTAAAGGGCAAGCCCTCCACAGAGAAGAACGTCTGGTGATAGCAACGCCTATCTAATTTTAGAGCCTGACAGGTTGAAAGGAGAATGTTCATAAAAGGGTGCTGAGCTTCCCTTTTCGTCAGACTTGACAGAGGCCACTTGTGTGGCCTGTGCTAAGTGTGGCAAATACATGTGATGAGGAGCAGAGCTGCTCAGAAATTACACGCTCAACACGAACAGGAAGCAAGACACACTCAAAGAACTGGGCAGAAGGCAACCTCTCTGCCTGGACTAGCTTGTAAAGCAAGTATACAAAGGACTTGGGAAGGTGCTGCACATTTCTGTGCTGGGCTCGGGTTAAAAACACTAACCTGACATTCGAAGCATGTAATCCTATCTCTTTTCCAGACTTTTAACTTTGGAGGAGTGGGAAGGAGTTTGATTCACCTTTGGGCAGCAAATATTAGGGGAAGTGTTTATTCCACATTGCTTTACTCTGCTTTCCAAAGGATGGGTGGACATTTTTGTGACACTGGAGATTTTAAAACCTTCCATGGGGCACCTCAGTGACCGCAAAATCATTCTATTTAAAGACCTATTATAATTTTTGGGACATTTCTTGCTAAGTGCTATACACATGATTTCTGCAGAAATGCACCAGCCCTCAAAGGCTTGGCCCTCTATTCCTTGGAGTAATAGACCTATTCCCAGTCTCAAACTGCAGCAAGGAGTGAAATAGAAAGTGGAAGGTTCTAAACCCGAGGACAGACAGACAGCAGTGGAGTCACGAGTGGAACACGGCACTTTGATGAGTGCTTACAGTTTAGAGGTAAGTGCATGTGTGCTCAGGCATGTCCAACTCTTCGTGACCCCATGGACTGCAGCCCGCCAGGTTCCTCTGCCCATGGGATTTCCCAGGCACGAATACTGGGGTGGGTTGCCATTTCCTACTCCAGGGGATCAAACCTGGATCTCCAGCACTGGCTGGTGAATTCTTTACACTGAGCCACCTGGGGAGCCCCAGTTTAGAGGCAGTGAGGTATTTTAAGGTAAAAAGACAGGAGCTATGACTTGTTTGCAGAACATAAAACCCACCTTCAGTTCCACTGCTCTGATCTCCTTGTGGTCAGGGCAAACACACAGACATTTTCATAAAATGTCTGAAGGTGAAGGACCTTCTAACTGAATGGTTCAGAGAAAGCAGCTTCTGTTTTTCTAACCGGCATTGTTCCCATGGTCCTCTCAGAATGCATACAGTGCCCTATAATGAGGCTCACCACAATGGTCTTTAGGCTGCATGCAGGATGCGTGTGTGTTTGTTTTGTTCTTCATGAAAACAGCATGATGAGTCATCCTCGGGGGGTTACAAGCACTGCAGTGTGTATGTTCAATAAGCATTTGCTGAATGACTAAATGAGCTAGAACTGCATATTAAACACTCTGATCCTGCCAGCCTGCCTCGGTTTCCAAGGTTCAAAGTCATCTTGGGTACCTCTCACACATCATCTCACCTATCTCCGCCTATCCACGTGGCGGCCTTGTCTCTCAACAGGACTCCTGTTTCCAGTCTTTGGATACCTGTTACCATATTAATCTCCTCAACATCAAAACAAATGCTCCTCTTAATCCAGGTCACTCCCCTATTGAAAACATGCAATGACTCTCAATTGTCTACAAAATGGAGCCCACGTTTGAGACCAGCAACTGAAACTGTCTACTTTCTCCTTTCAACCTTTGTGAATAATTTCCAGCTATCTTCTCCAAAGAAACTGCCATTTCTCCAGACCCCTGCCTTCAATGTCACATCCTATATGGACTAAGTGAAAGTGAAGTCGCTCAGTCGTATCCAACTCTTTGCAACCCCAAGCATGGACTGTAGCCCACCAGGCTCCTCCATCCATGGGATTCTCCAGGCAAGAATACTGGAGTGCGTTGCCATTTCCTTCTCCAGGAGATCTTCCCAACCCAGAGATCGAACCTGGGTCTCCCACATTGTAGGCAGACAGACGCTTTACCATCTGAGCCACCAGGGAAGATCATATGGACTGAAGTATGACTTAAAAAAAAATCATTGGCTCTTAGATTGACCTCCATCCATACTCCTACCCAATGCAGGCATCCCCAAAGCCACATCTCATGAAGGTTCAACCTTTGTTGGGTATGTCTAATAATGAGAAAAGACAATAGTACATATGGCAGATCATTTCATTTAGAAACTTCTCTACCTGAGAAAGTCAAGACAGCTGAAAATGCAGAGGATAGATGTTAATCAAGGTTCTGGAGATAGAACCTAGTAATAGTAAACTCCTATACAAGCTAACTATAAACTAAACTTTCCATACATTTAAGAACAGATATTAAAATGCTTGCCAGTTTCTATATTTTTCACAATAGTTTTCTTTAGTCTTTACTTTGGTCAAAATATACATTATTTATTTTACTTGATTTGTTTAAAACACTTATATATAATGTTTTCCCCATGTACCAAGCACTACTCTAAGGGCTTTATAAATATTTCCTGATTTTAATTCAGACATAAAGTCTGTATCATGAATACTGACATTTTTTAGGGAAGTCACAGAGAAGTAACTAGTCTAAGTCATATATCTCATAAGTGATGGAATCGGGATTTGAACCTGGGCTGTCTGACTACAGACTCCATGCTCCTAGCTACTCTAAACATGGAATTAGCAAATCCTCTGGCCCTTCCGCAAGAGCTCCTCCTGAATCCTCAAGGGCACGATGACTGTGCCCTCATGCATCTGCCTTCTGAGGCTGTGCACCAGTTTACATCTATACCTAACATCTGTGCCCAGAGTACAGTAGGCTCTTTGAAACAAATGTTGGATAAATGCACAAGTGAATGCTCAAACTGGACTCTATGCTTCAATAAAACACAAGAAAAAGTATTTTAAGTGCCAGTTCATTAAAAGATATTAGCAAACTGAGATCAACAATATATTGAACAGACCATATATCACAATCCAGTGGAATTTATTCTAGGGAGGCAAGGATGATTCACTACTCACAGATCAGTCCATGTGATATACCACATTAACAAAATGAAGGATAAAAATCTTATAAAGAAACAGCATTTGAAAAAATTCAGTATTTATTTATAATAAAAACTCTCAACAAAGCAGGTATAGAAGGAACAAACCTCAACATAATAAAGGCTATATATACAACAAGCCCGCAGCTAACATCATACTCAGTGGGAAAAAGCTGAAAGCTCTAAGGTCAGGATCAAGACAAGGATACCCATTCTTGGCACTATTATTCACCATAATATTGGAAGTCCTAGCCAGAACAATTAGGCAAGAAAAAGAAGTATCCATATTGGAAAGGAAGAAGTAAAACTGTCACTATTTTCAGATGACACTATATCACATATACAAACCCCCCAAAGACTCCACCGAAACACTGTTAGAACTAATTCAGAAATACAGTAAAGCGGCATGATATAAAACCAGTACACAAAAATCTGTTACGTTTCTTTACACTAATAATGAACTGTGAGAAACAGAAATTAAGAACACACAAATGGAAAGACATTCTGTGTCTATGAATTGAAAGAATATTGTTAAAATATCTGTATTTCCCAAAGCAGCATACAGATTCAATGCAATCCTATTAAAAAAAAAAAACAAACAAAAACAATGGTATTTTTTCACAGAAATGGAAAAAAAATCCAAAATTTGTATGGAGCTACAAAAGACCTGAATAGCTAAAGCAATCTTGAGAAAGAACAAAGCTGGAGGCAATCATATGTCCAGATCTCAAACTATATTATATAGCTATAGTAATCAAAACAGTATGGAACTGGCCTAAAAACACACACAGATCAGTGTAACAGAACAGAGAACCCAGAAATAAATTCATGCTCATACAGTCAACTAATTTATAACAAAGGAGCCAAGAATATACAATAAAGGACAGTCTCTTCAATAAATGGTTTGGGAAAACTGGACAGCCACATGCAGAAGAAAATGAAAATGGACTACTATCTTACACTCTAAACCAGAATTAACTCAAAATACAGACTTGACCATCATACCTGAAGCCATAAGGCTTCCAGAAGAAAACATAGATGTAAGTTTCTTGACATGACTCTTGATGATGATTTTTTTTAATATGACACCAAAAGCAAAAGGAACAAAAGTGAAAATAAATAAGTGGGACTACATCAAGCCAAAAAGCTTCAGCACAGCAAAGGAAACCTTCAACAAAGGGAAAAGCAACCTACTGAATGAGGGAAAATAACTGTAAATCATGTATCTGATAAGGGGCTATCTCCAAAATATGTAAAAAACTCATACAACTCAATAGCAAAACCCAAATAATCCAATTAAAAAATGGGAAGAAGATCTGGATAGACATTTTTTTTTTTCAAAGAAGACATACAGATGGCCAACAGGTACGTGAAAAGATGCTCAACACCATTAACTGTCAGGGAAATGAAAATCAAAACATTGGGATATCACTTTACTTGTTAGAATGGCTATTATCAAAAACACAAGAAATAACAAGTGTTGGCAAGGATGTGGAGAAAGGGAACTCTTGTGTACTGTTGGTAGAAATATAAACTGGTACAACCATTATGGAAAATGATATGGAAGTTCCTCAAAAAATTAAAAATAGAACTACCATATCATGTAGCAATTCCACTTCTGAGTATTTATCTGAAGAAAGTGAAAATACTAATTTAAAAAGATATATGTACCCCTATGCCAAGATATGGAAACAGCCTAAGTGTCCATCAACAGATAAATGAACAAAGAAATTGTGAGATACACACACACACACAGGGGAATATGATTCAACTATAAAAAGGAACAAATCTTGCCACAACATGTATGGACTTTGAGGACAGTATGCTAAGTGAAATAACTCATACAGAGAAAGACAAATACCATATGATCTGTTATCAAAGAGATCTAAGAAAACAAAAATTAAGCTCACAGCTTCAGAGAACAGACTGGTGGTTGCCAGAGGTGGGGGGGTGGGAGAAATGGGTGAACTATTTTGTTTTGCTTTTAAATAAATTGAATACAAATTTAAAAAACAAACAAATAGCAATCTGGCATTAAAATGCTTATAAGCTGAGAAGTAATAAAACAGAAATTAACTCTGGCTGAGGTAATTTAGAGACTGTATAAGCATAGATAAGGGACCCCAAACTTCCAACTGATTACTGATGAAAAATATTTAACATCTGACATTTTCCTATTTGTAGCTGTTAATCTATTAATTTAGTAATGCCATGGTGGGTGAGCTTTATGGCTCTTGAACTGTTTGGTTCTGGTAATTGACTCATGAGATCGCACCTGCATCATAAGCACTCAACAAGAATGCTTGAAATCCATTTCAAATCCTCATTAACTCACACCTACAGCAGACCACTTATTTATTTTATTGCACTAGAAAAATAAAATTAATAACCAATGTTGAAAAGGCAAACTCCCGCCAGACTGTTCAGTAATAGAACAGAAAAGAACTGCATAGCTTAACAATTTGTGGCTGGCAGTTATGCATCCTTCAAAGTGTGAACTATTAATATTAAAGAGAGAGAGATGTTAAAGAGGAGAAAAGGGAATGTTGTTTTTGCAGTCAAGCAGTTTGCAGAGGCAGGGGTTGATGTGGGGTGGGGGTTGGAATAACCTGCACAAAGCCAAGGGTGGCCCTCAATCAAGGACAGCGTTGGCAGAAGCCCCAGAACCAGGAAGCTGGCACAACAGCCCAATTATCATTTTTCGTTTGTACATCCCGGGAGAAACTGAGATACAGCACAACACTGTGAAGAACAAATGCACACAAAATAATTCTGTTGCAGAAAAATGAATGACCGGAATACTGAAAAGGTGAATTTGGAAGTAAAATCCACGAGCACAAAGACATTTATGCAAGTTTCTGTTGGATACATCCAATGCTGCTATTACACTCTGATCTACTTCTTCCTGGAGTCTCTCAGACAATACAAATGTAGATCACCAAAACAGACCCCTCAGGTGAGTAAGAGGCAAAAAAAAAACCACAAAAAACAAACCATCATGGATGATTTCGTGTTGCCTAAAAAACAATCATTAGGAAGCTCAGAGCACAGTGCATTTCACTCCCCCACTGGGACGTGTGGGGTCAGCAGTAGACTCGCGCTGGCCTGGGCGGGCTGTAAAGAGACAGTCAATTAGAAGGGACAGATCAGAGGTTTAGAGGAGCATGACAAACAGCTACTCTCACCAGGGGCCAGAAACGAGAAAGGAAGAAAAATGAAGGCAAATCACAAAGTTCAGAAATCCTACTGTGAAGAGACAAGCACCAATTCTTCTTTGCTTTCGGGTCTAAACGTGGCCGTATGAACTGTTTTGTATCTGTGCAGCACAAGTAGCAAAAATCTGTATCAGTAAAACTGTCTGTACTTTTTTTTTTTTGATGGCTATGAAATGCTTCTCACTACCTTATATACCCCAGCAATACCATGGAAGAATTATCTTGTCTATTCATTTTAAAATGTGGAAATGATATATCTTTGATTACACACACAAACACACATACACCTTTTTATTATCACCCATTATCAAGGCCATGAAAATCGAAGTCTAACAAAAAGGAAAGCTTAAGATGGATAACTGAATCATGTTCATGGAAGATCTAGAAAAAAACATCATGCTGAACTGATGACAGAAGCCAGGCAGGATGCTGGATGGGGAACATTTGATGGTTATGAAGCATCAGGGCTGTGTGTGCAGAAAAGTTGGTTATGAAGCCTGCCTGCTGAGTGTAAAAATTTAGTGAGCCAGATTCCCATGATAGTTATTAGGCTATAACCAAAGACTAGTTTTTGAAAGGAAAAACTACACAAAACCTATTCCTGCTGTTCTTTCTCACAAAGTCTTTGTCTTGTCTTAACCTGGAAATCGGAGAAGGCAATGGCACCCCACTCCAGTACTCTTGCCTGGAAAGTCCCATGGACGGAGGAGCCTGGTAGGCTGCAGTCCATGGGGTCGCTAAGAGTCGGACACGACTGAGCGACTTCACTTTCACTTTTCACTTTCATGCATTGGAGAAGGAAATGGCAACCCACTCCAGTGTTCTTGCCTGGAGAATCCCAGGGACGGGGGAGCCTGGTGGGCTTCCGTCTATGGGGTCGCACAGAGTCGGACACGACTGAAGCGATTTAGCAGCAGTAGCAGCAGCAGCAGAGCTCTATGTAATGTCTCTACTGCCTAGTAATTAACACACAAAGCCCAAAACTCTTCAGAGACCCCTCACTCCTCTGGAAGCCGCGGCGCTTACAGGCTCCACTCACAGCCTCTCCGGGCCACTGCTGCCTGACTGTGGCTGTCTGCTCTCACCACCAGACGTTCACGGGCCATCCCGACACTGCCAAACCCATGGCCACTCTGCTTTCCTACAAGACCACATCGTTTTCCTGGGAACTTTTCCACCGTGATGCAAGCTTTCCTGGCTCCTCTTCCCTACCTCCCCCACCTCCTGTCCCATAAACCTTAAAGCGCCCTTGAAACTTTGCTCCTCTTGTCCCTTCTAGGCACACTGCTGGGGTGCTCAAGCTGAGTCCATGGGTTCATCCACCACCCCCTGCCAGCCCTTGTGCCTCTGCCTGACTCCTGACACTAATTCTCTGAGCAGCTGGCAGATGCCCCATGTACATCTGGCACAGGCCCTGTGAAAGGCTCCCCAGGATAAAAACCTCACCCATGTGGGTGCACACCAGGCCCTGAGGGGTTTGGGCCCATCTCTTTTTCCAGGCTCATCTCTTGCGTCTGGGCTCCAGGTGTGGTGCTGAAGACACCTGTGCTGTGGATGAGCTCTCCTTCCTCCAGCACCCTTCCCCTCTGCCCACAGTTCCTTTCCAGGAAGCCTTCTTCCCAGGGACTGTTTCAATGCTCCCCCTCTGGGCTGCCACAGCACCTGCAATCAACTGAAATCAGCCTGGTGGGCTACCATCTCTGGGGTCACTCAGAGTCGGACACGACTGAAGCGACTTAGCAGCAGCAGCAGACTGCTAAAACTCTTTGATTACATCCCCATTTCTCTAGTAAACTGTCTTTCCTTATATTCCCAGCACTGCTGGATGCATGATAGTTGCTTAATAAATGTTTGGGGAACAATTATTTTTATTTACTGAAGCAAACTATTCACTTAATCACTCCTAGATATTCACTGTAATTCTTCACTAGAAAATTCTGTTTTATTTAAATCAGCATTAGTAAAACTGTCTTAAGCATCCTTTGGCTTTTCTCTGAGGCACAGGGTCTTCTGGGACCTCACATAGACTAACATAGGATGGAAAGACCTTATAGAAACCACATACATGAGTCAATAAAAATGCTGAGAAGTGAAAAAGGAAAGGTAAACTGAATGCATGAAATAAGAGGCTGCTTCAGAAAACAAGCTAAAAGAGCCAAAACCACTTAAAGAAAATTTAGCTTCCAAAATCTGGCAAGGTAATTAAAAAGAAATTCAAAGTAATCACAAACCCTCATAAAATATAACAAGGAATGGGTCAAGTGAATTTACATGTTGGTGGAATTGCTTTCTTTATTGCTCAACTTGTCTAAAAGATTCACAGACATTTGTAAGCAGGCAACAACAACACAATAAATGTGTGCTAGGAAAATATAAAGAAAAATTTACTTTGATGCTCTAAGAGGGAGAGGCAGTGATATTTCCTGCACTTTGTCACAGATTATGACCCAAAATATTCTTAAAGATTAGCTCAGGCAGAAAATTTCACAGCAGTACAAATGGTAGTAAACATTCATTTTCTGACATTATTTGTTGGTTCTGAATGGAGAGAACCAATTATCATAGGAGAGGAGAGCACGACGGTCCAACACAGAAACTTTATACAAAGGCAATGTTCCAAATGTGTAGGTTTCTGGCCGTGATAACTAGATAACTGAACACTGCTTCATCTATCATGGCCTCTCTCATTCATTAGTCAAGTATTTATATATATCTACTCTGGGCTCTGTAGACACAGTGGGGAAAACCACTTTCTTAAGAGAAATGAACACAGGAACAGATGAAAAGATCAAGTCCACTGGGGGGCAGTGCAGTGGAGAAGGAACAGGCCAGACCTGGGACCAGGAGGACAGCCGCTGTCTTACATGGGATGGAGGTGGATGGGGTCTCTCATCAGTTCTGTGAGGCTGAGTGAGGGACTGGGGAGAGGAGGAGCATTGGGGGCCGGGATGGGAATGCATACACACACAAGCCAAGCGAGGGACTGGTCTGACAGCATCTGAGTGGACGAAGAGGAGAGAGCAGAGGCCGTGCCGTGGGGGTCTGTGGGCATTATAATCATAAGGGATATATTTAATAAGAAACTACGTTAACCTATGCAACAATAGCAAAGAGTCACCTTTCTTGACCACTGATTGCAGCCCTGGCTGCCCTGCCTGCTCACACGACCCCAGCCAGGAATTCTGCTCAACGCGGTACCAGTAATAGCATCAGTCATTCACCCAAGCTGATACCACCCCGAACACTCAATCCTGTGGGGTAACATGTTCAACTCAAGGGAACACTCTGGCTAGATTACACTTGCATTCTCCCACTGACGAAAGGTGCCATGTTAGGGGCAATCCAGTAGAGTTTCGTCTCCCACCGATGCCCCCTGCCACTGGCCAGCCCAGTGGCCGCTGTGGAGAGAACAGCCATGGAGGGGCTCCAGCTCTCGGGGTGGGTGGGCAGGGAGAAGGAAGAGGCCTGAGGTTAGGACAAAAAGGCAGGAGGCAAAGAAGGGCTAGAGTGAATGGAATGAAAAATTAAGGAGAAAGAGGACAGGCCAGTGCCTGGACGCTACAATGCAACTGAGGGGGTCATGAGTTGCCGCCAGCCCCTGGCTGCTTCCCTGCCTGGGCCCAGCATCATCCTGCCCTCCTCTCAAAGACCCTGGCATCTGAGAACTGTGGGCCCAATCCAAGTTCCTGGATATAAACGGGTCCACAGAGGAGCAATGGAGACCCGGGAGCTACAGGCAGAATTGTGAGAGGCCCAATGGGAAGCAGACTGTTGAGACAAGGCTGCACAGCTCGGACCGCAGTTACCAGCAGCTCAGGCCATGGAGAAGCTTGGATTGGAAGTTCTATATGTTCTTTATTAAGTAAAGTAGGAAAATAAACATTACTTTAAAGACAGTGTGGAACTTCTCTGGGCAGTTCAATGGTTAACACTTTACCTTCCAATGCAAGGTGGGTGGGTTTGATCCCTGGTCAGGGAGCCAAAAAGCCAAAACACAAAACAGAAGCAATATTGTAACAAATTCAATAAAGACTTTAAAAATGGTCCACATTTAAAAAATCTTAAAAGAATAAAAACAGTGTGCTCAGGATACAATCTCTCCTACAATTTTGAGTCCAGCAGAGAAAACAGTAAAGGTCCTTGGAGGAAAAAAAGGTGACCAATCACTAGGTTTTCCAGAGTTGTTTGGATTTCTGAAGAAAATATTTGGGAAAAAGGAAAACTTAAAAATAACAGAATGGATTTCTAGTTGATAGCACGTTAGGTGTGTGGTCAAAGGATGAGGCTGGGTGCATGGAGGCCTGCTCTGCCCTCGCTGGGGAGGAAAGTGTGGTGTCCTCTGCAGGATGAGTCCCCCTGCTCTATTCTTTCTCCTCCCAGCACACAGAAGGTAGCCTTGGCTGTCTGCCACTCTGAGGTTGGTCTGTCCTCAGGACATGGTGCTGGCCAATAGTGTGTGGCTGGAGTGGGAGGTAACACTTGTAGACAAAAGCAATCTGGCCATTACAGCATGGCCCAGCATGTGTGTGATACACGTCCCCTCTGTGCCACAGGGACAGCCATGCTTGGCTGGGGAGGCTCTCCAGGCAGGGTCTGCAGGGAGCCCAGGCTGTCAGTTGACAGCAGGAGATTTCCTGAGATTCTGGAGGGCCCTGTTCCCTGCAATGGTCTAGCCTATCCCTGTTGATAGAGAAAGGAGCAATTAGGAAGGAATACATTCGTCATTGGTAGAAAATCCTAACACACGGTATTTGAGTCTTTCCACTCCTAAACTGAATATATAAAAAATGCACATTTTTCAAAATTTTAAAACTACTTTTTTGAGTTGAAACTCAAAAATTGTTTAGAAAAAAAGAAAAAGGTGAGAAGATGGGGAATTCGGGGCCTAGGGGGGGTCTCACAGAAGGAAAGTGGGGAGCTGGTACTGGGAGTCGCCATTCTAAAGCCCCCAGGCACTCTCACACATGTGCTCTCATCCTTGCCTCCTGGTGGAACAGAGGAAACCTCTCTCCTTCTGGGAAGGCCAGTCCCCCACCAGGGCTTGGGATCACCTCACCTCCTCAAGAACTCGGCTCCTTTGGTGGTTCCCTTCCTACTGGAGCCAACCTATCGACACACCAGAATAGTCTGGTTTCTCCCACCTTAATAACATGTCACTGACCACCACCCCAAGCCACTGGACTTCTCAAGACCATATACACATGGTTCTGCATTTCCTCTCCTTTCATGCCTTCTCCCTGGTCCTGAGTTCACTGCCATGAAAACTACAGAAGGCTCTGTGGAGTCCTGCCCCAGGGCCGCAGAGGCGGAGTCCAGAATCAGGGGCATCTCTGAGGCTGACTGAGCCCCTTTGTAACCGTCGCCACAATAATCACTCTGATAATCACTAACAAGCTTCTTGACTCCCAATTAGACAAAGACGCCCACTTCAATAAGCACTCTACAGCACCCCAAGCAATCACCTAACACCAACCTTGCAGCAGGAATTTCCTTTGTCTTGAGGCTATAAAAATTGGCTATTAACCCACAAAAACTGTTGACTGTCCCTGGCCTGTCAGGAGTTGCCGGTCTGCTGCACTTGCAGTGCCCGCTTTATCTCTGCTCTTTGTTCTTAATAAACTCACTCCTTTCTGCAATACTCTGTGTCTGGAAATGCTTTTCCAACCTGTGCTTGGACTGCCTCAACAGGCTCTGTTTGTAAACGTCTTAAAAAATTAAAAGCTAATTTTTTTGATTGATTTGCTTTTTAAGCACAGCAGTACAAGTTATTCTACAGAAAGAAAATGACAAATTTGAAAAAGTAGACTAGAGAAGGAGAAAGAGAGTGGAAAGATATGAACCACAGCTATTAAAAGTCAGAGATGTTCAGTTAGCCTATCAGGGATTATTTTTCCAAAAAAAACTTTTAAACATTTAAACTTTTAAAGCATTATATTTTAGACATTTAAAATGTAAGATTGTTGCAACTAAGAAAGTAATGCAATACAAAGTAACATGACAACAAAACTAATCCCCCAATCCCTCAACAACACCCACCCCCTTAGAAATCAACACTAAGTCTTCTTCAATTTACAATGGGGCTATATCCTGATAAACCCATCATAAACTGAAAATATTGTAAACTGAAATGCATTTAATATACCTAGCCTACCAAACATCATACATTAGCCCAACCTGCCTTAAACATGCTTAACTTATACATTAGCCTACAGTTGGGCAAAATCATCTAACACAAAGTCGATTTTACAATAGGGCTGAATACCTCATATAATATATTGAGTACTATACTGAAAGTAGAAATCAGAATGGCTCTATGGGTACAGCATGGTTGTAAGTGCATTGGTTGTTTAGCCCATGATCACCCAACTGCCTGGAGCTGAGGCTCTCTGCCTCTGCCCAGCATCACATGGGAATATCCTACTGCACATCACTAGCCCAGGAAAAGCTCAAAATTCAAAATACAGTTTCTACTGAATGTGTATCACTTTCACAGCATCATCTAGTCAAACCATCGCAAGTCGGGGACCATCTGCATATGAACACCATATATGTCCTCTCTCCTCTTTCTCAATATACCCTTGCCAGCCACTATTCTGAACCCACTGCTCACTGCAAGTGCTCCTGTCAGGATTATTAGTGAACCCACCTCATCAAATCCAAGAACTCCTCTTTCTTCCTTACTGACCAACTAAGCACACAGTGTTGCCCGCCACCCCCACCTTTCCATCTTCTCTCCTTGGCTCCTGGTCTACCCGGTCCACGGTCTGCTAGCTTTCCTGCACCTCTGGCTGTTGCTTCTCCAGCTCTTCGCTGGCTCTTCCTCCTCCAATTAATCCCCAGATGTGGTTGGGCTCCTCAGGGCTCAGCCGTGAGCCTTCTCCACTCTTTACATGTTCTTCCATGTGATCCAGTTCCTGCCCTGGATTTAACCAGCACACTAATGCTGAAGGTGCCCATATTTATCACGCCAAGCCTTTGACCATAAGACCCAAGTATCTAACGCCATACCTGACATCATCACCCAGATGAAAAGATAACGATAGGCCCCAAACAGTTTTCCTCTCAAACCCATCCTCCCCAACCCACTGCCAACAACCTGATACATGATACCAGCTGCACAGATTTGAAATTTCAGAGTCATCCTTGATGTGTCCCTTACTCTCTCCCCTACACATGCAATCCCTGTGTCTTGTTCAGTCTACTTCCCAGGTGTATTCCAAACACACTTTCCCCATGTCCAAAGTCTACACTTTAGTCCAGGTCACCTTATCTCCTACCTGGTCTATTGTTGTGTGTGTGTGTTAGGTGCTCAGTCATGTCCAACTCTTTGCAATCCCATGGACTATAGCCCACCAGACTCTTCTGTTTGTGAAATTCTCCAGGCAAGAATACTGGAGTAGGGTGCCATCTCTTCTCCAGGGGAATCATCCTGACTTAAGATCAACCCTGGGTCTCCTGCATTGCAGGCAGATTCTTTACTGTCTGAGCCATTTACAACTGCCTATCAGCTCTCTCTATGTCCACAACTGCTCTTCGAATCTATTCTCCATAAAACAGAACATGGTTTTCTTAAATCAGAACATATCACTTTCCAGTAAAAAAAAAAAATCCCTGTAGAGACTCCCACCACACTTGGGATCCCAAACAAACTTCTAACATGGCCACAAAGCCCTGCCCTCCCTCACACCCATCACCCATTCTCCTCCACTCACCACAGCCCAGCCTTCTCTTAGGTCCTCTTTGAAGGCAACTGATTTTTACTCAGACCCTTTGCTTTAACATGCTGGGCTCTTCTCTCATTTTCATGTGATTAGTTCCCTCTTAGCTTTTACGTTTCTACTTAAATAAAACTCAAGGGAACTATTGTTGATGATTCAATTCACACTGGGCACGTCTGTCATTCCCAGCAAGTCATTGTTTATTTCATTCACAGCCCTTGTTCCAACTTGCAATATTCGCATTTATTTTCTGTTTACTTGCTTTTGCCCTTTTTCCACATAAGAGTGAAGACCACATCTCTGCAGCTCACTGCCACATCCTCAGTGTTTAGCCCAATGTGAGGCACACAGTAAATCCTTAATATGTACAGCAACTGCATAAATGCACATGGTTCTTCCCTACCCCACCTCTACCAATCAATGCAGACCAAGAATTTCTGATGCAAGGTGAGGAGACCTGCTGAGTCGTATATGAACTTGTAAAGGTATAAAAGTCTAGAGGAGTGAGTGGAAGCAGTTCTGGCAAAACCCCTTAACACTCCCTGTCCTTCCTTATTCTGAAGAGTCTGAGTCATGGATCAAAGTCGGTGCTTCCAACACAGCCAGATCTGCAGACTCTCAAACACACCAGCCACCGTTCAGAGTATTTATACTTTTCTCTAATCTTTTCCAAATATTTAAATTAACTATATTCACATTAAATTCTAGAGCTGAACTAGACATGCTGTGCAAAACAGAGAAGCTGAGGGTCTAGATGTAAGCAGCATGTACATAATGGTTTTTACTTATCCCCACAGGGTTTTCTGTTTGAGATTTCATTTCAGAATTACCCACTACCTTAACCGGGATCAAAGAGTATATTCTCTGCTTAAAAACATGTCTGTATGCATCTTAACATCTATATTTACATACATACGTACACAAATGAAGGCAGCTGGAGGCAAGGAGGAACAAGGCATTAACCATTACTTAGCAGATTCAACTAGCAGATGATTTTTAAATGCATAAGAACATAGGCTGCATTTATCAATACAGCCTGAGTATCTACTCTTTCTTTTGAGACATGAGCCAAGGTCAATGATAAGATTTTTCTAGGCTCTTAATAAAGCCACAATGTTTTATATCAATTTCTACATGAAGACCTAGAACTACTGACCTGAGGGCAATCAACTGCTGAGTTGCGGCATCCTGATCAGACAGGTGGACGCAGCTGCTCAGAGGCTCAAGAGCAGCACTGCAGAATTGGAGACCTGGCTTAAGCACCAGTTATGCCACCGGGTGACTTGGAACAATGCATCTAACTTCCCTATACCACAGGCTGCTCATCCAGAAAACTGAGATCACGATGGCATCCATCTCCAAGGACGGTTCTTCTCTAAAGAAGTGAGATGATGCACAGAGAACCCTGGCATGGAGACGGGCACGTTGTGTGTGCACACCCATGCTGTGTGTTCAAGCACCAGCTGAATATCCATCCCCTCTCCCTGCGTTTTGCTTTTGACTGAGTCCCCAAAAGCAAGGAAGCTGCTATGGAGGACTTGGGACTTGGGTGAATACTGAAAATGTGTAGAGTTTCTGAGAACAGAGTTTAAAAAGAAAAGTAAGTGGCACCAGAATGGAGCACAGAGGAGGAGAGCCAGGCAGAGGCAAGTCTGAGAATGTGGTCAGGGTTGTTTGGGAAGTGAGCCTGAGTGGTGCGGGGACTCGGGGTGGGGAGGTTGTGCCTCTGTGAGCCGGATGAAGGTGGGCACCAAGAGTTGGGAGAGGAGCTCACGCTTGACACTGACCAGGAACCCGCGTATGCATCCTTGCCTAATAGCTCACGATGCCTTCCACTTCACAATACTTTACCATCGCGTTTATCACGATGACAACACTTCCAATCCACTTCTTACATCGAGTCAGCACTCTTTTTGCCTCTGCTTTCAGAGTATTTTTACCATTTAATAGGCCCCATAAAGGTCTACAAAGTGCTCACTAGATCGTCACATGATGTAGAAACATACTTTTAGACATAAGAAAGCTTAGGGATTTAGAGGGCTTTTAGGATAATTTGTTTATTTTAAAGGTGAAAAACAAAAAACAAACTCCAACCAAGTATAGAGAGAGCAAAAACAACTTATTCTCGTAATAAAATGCACAGGATTAGCACAGCTTTGGAGTTCTGCGTTCTAGTCTTGGCTGTCAATTACTGATAGTGTGACCTTTGCTGAAACACTTAGCAGACTGAGCTTCAGTTTCCTCATCTTTATTATTATTATTGTTTGGCATACCGTGTAGCATGTGGGATTTTAGTTTCCGACCAGGGATCGAACCTGCGCCCCCTTAACAGTGGAAGCACAGAGTCTTAACTACTGGACCCCCAGGGAAGCCCCCTTAGTTTCCTCATCTTTAAAATGAGAGGGTTCATATAGATGAACCCTAATGTATGTGCAATTTGTCCAGAGCCCAAAAGCAGTAGTGGAAAAACAGAGCACCTAGGGAAAAGCAAGAGAAGCTGTGAGATTTGGGACCTAACACCTCCCCAAGGCTGATTCGTGCCGTGCTTCCATTTCAAAGAGCAGGCCTCTGAGGATGGCCTGTGTCCATGTCCTCTGCAAGAGTGGTGCAGGCAGAAAGATGACTCTAGCACAGAATAAAACACCCGGAGAGCCAACTGTACACTTACTTAGCCTTATCATTTCAGAGACAGTCTCTCAGTTCATCTTCATTTAATGCTCAGATAGTCTCACCCAACTTTTCTATCACTTCTGCTAAAGTTAGGACAAGCATTCAGGAATGGCAAATACTCACGTTCTAGAGGCAATATTAAATGCCTTTCTTTATGGGAGAGAAAAGCCTCTTGAGAAGGTGCTTCTGTGTCTGAAGTGTGTGATTTCTACTGTTCACAATGATAGTATTTAAAAATTCAACTTTTGTGGGGTCTTAGTTTTTTCAATGGGATCCTGAGATTTAGATACCTGGCCACCAGGTGGCGTGTGGACTCCTTGGTCTCAGGGTCCAAGCCAAGTTTCTGCTGAAGGCCTGTTTTGCCTTCTGTGGCACATTGCTAGGTGTCCCCGAATATCCATTCCTCCCACTTCCTTGTTAATAAGGCCCAAATTTTTACCTGGCACACTTTTTCTGGGAATAAAACTACATCTTTAAACCTCCTTGTGCTAGGAGTATGTTTTCACCAATAAAATGAAAGCGGACATTCTGGCAAACATGCTTATAAGACACTCTCCTCCTGATCATCCTTCTTCTTCCCTATTGCTGCCTTCATGCTGGCTGGAAAGTGGATGCAACATGGCTGGAACCCCTGCAGCCTTCTAGGACCATGAGGAGATGGCAGGAAAGAAGCCACGATACAGCAGCAAGACAAAAAGAGCTTGGATTCCTTACACCTTAGACACCAAGTCATTCCTGGACTCATTTCCCCTGCACTTCCTTTATGTGAGAGGGAAAAAGAAACATCTCTCTCCTTTAAGCCATGGTTATTTTTTACTTTTTCTCCTTTTGTTCACAGCTGAATACAGTTTGAGTAACACACCTTGAGATTCATTCAGATTCATTTCTAAAAACAGAACTAACTATTAAACTAGCCTAAGATAAGCACCATTAGCACACATACTATTCAGAGATGAGAACTAAACTACTGATACAGTTCTAATAAGAATGAAGTGACTTTCTACCTTGTTTTTAAAGGATAATGAAATATAACAACATTCTTTTCCCAAGATAGTTTTCTAGCAAGGGGTTAGAGCTAACTGTTAGCTGTGAGTAACTTGAAATCAGTATCAGCAAAGCTCAGCAACTTGCAGCTTTTACGGATCTCAAAAGCCATGACTTTTGGAACAACTTAAACAAAATTTAATCTATTTAAATGGCTTTATTAACTACAACAGCAAACTCAGATCTATAGATAACTGAAATAGTAAAAATTCTGTACATACTAAATATGAACAGATCTCCACTGAGTACAGGTGTCGCCTATGGTGATGAGTTTATGGACACCTTAATCTCTGACGATTATGGCTTCAACCGCAGTGACATTATTAAAGAATAATAAACTTAGTCCATCATCTAGAAATGAATCTAAGACACAAAAATTAAAATCACCTTGTGATTTTACAACACCTGTTTAACTCATTAACATCTCATCAAAATAAGGTGAAAAAATTTCCATGTCAAGTCACCGCAGCATCCCCAGGAGAGCCAAGGCCTCCCTTCCCAGGCTGTCAACCACCAGGCAGGGGTTTAGCTGCTTTCCCAGTTCTTATGTCATCGCAGGCCCATTTCCTCCAAGCAAAGTTCAGAGAAACTGAGGAAGGTGGGCAGAGGTCTGGGTTGCCTTGAGCCGTTTTACACCTTGCCAAAGGAGGCCCTGCAGGAGGCTCAAGGGATCTCTCCAGGCCTGTCTGGTCACTCAATTCTCAAGGCCACCTTGTGATTTTTACTCTAAGTGGACTACATATTCTCAGGCTGCTGCAAAACAATGTTCTTCTTCAAAACATGGAAGAACACTTCTTTACAAGTGGTCTGGAGACTGCAGCAACCACACACTGGGGCCCTATAACCTATTTCTCTGTTTTAAGATAGCAAGAGAACAAAAACTCTTATCATCTTTTACAGTTAAACTATTTTAACACAGCTGCTATCTAAAGAGGAAACAGATACAAACATATGCCCTCTGAATATGAATATTATGATCTCAATCTAGAATGGCTGTGAGACAAAGAGAATTCTAAAGAAACACAGGAATCTGTTTATGCAAGAATATGTCTCTGTGAAGTGTAACATAAAAAAATAACATGAAAGCTTTAGGCACAAAATTGCCAAGAACAACTGACTCAATTTAAAGCGATTTCCTAATCATATGCAAGCACCATATTCTCTCAAAAGGTTCTTTTAGAAAATATTCCCCCATTCACTCTTAACATGTTCTGAAGATTTCCTATCTATCTTTAACTGTGAGAACACAGCAATATAGAAAAACGTTACCATTAGTTCAACAGTCAGCAGACCAAGGATGTGGATGAGTCAAAAACTGCATGTGCTGTGCACTCAGCACAGAAGTCAATGAGCTAAATTAAAACACTAATTAATGTTCTGAGGATTCATGTTTGTTGAATGGCAAGGCCTGTAGGCCAGTTGTTCAGTGGCTCAGTCATGTCCAACTCTTTGCAACCCCATGAACTGCTTCTAGGCCAGGCTTCCCTGTCCTTCACTATCTCTTGGAACTTGCTCAAACTCACATCTGTTGAGTTAGTGATGCCACCCAACCATCTCGTCCTGTTGTCTCCTCCTCCTGCCTTCAATCTTTCCCAGCAAACTCCAGGAGTTGGTGATGGACAGAGAAGCCTGGTGTGCTGCAGTCCATGGGATCGCAAAGAGTCAGACACAACTGAGTGACTGATCTGTAGACCAGTAACTTACTTTGCCAACAAAGGTCCATCTAGTCAAGGCTATGGTTTTTCCAGTGGTCATGTATGGATGTGAGAGTTGGACTGTGAAGAAAGCTGAGTGCTGAAGAATTAATGCTTTTGAACTGTGGTGTTGGAGAAGACTCTTGAGAGTCCCTTGGACTACAAGGAGATCCAACCAGTCCATTCTAAAGGAGATCAGTCCTGGGTGTTCTTTGGAAGGAATGATGCTAAAGCTGAAACTCCAGCACTTTGGCCACCTCATGCAAAGAGTTGACTCATTGGAAAGACTCTGATGCTGGGAGGGATTGGGGGCAGGAGGAGAAGGGGACGACAGAGGATGAGATGGCTGGATGGCATCACCGACTCAATGGACATGAGTTTGAGTGAACTCTGGGAGTTGGTGATGGACAGGGAGGCCTGGGGTGCTGCAGTTCATGGGGTCACAAAGAGTCAGACATGACTGAGTGATTGAACTGAATTGAACTGAACTATAAATTACTATCAAGGTTACAAAAATCTAGACTAAAGAAAAATAACTCCACTCCTTCTACCCCAAGGCATCTTGGTAAACCCAAAGAATCATCTAATTTTAATTTTCTAATCATCTAATTTTTCATCTCATTTTAAAAATCAGCTTCTGGTCAGTTATAAAGCAAATCACCTTTGGGATGTTCTTGATGTTTCACATGCAGTATTGTAGGTAAACCTCAGAAGCATAAAATTCCTCAGTTTAAGAGGACAGGACTCAAGGTAATATAATCTGTGTTAAATACTTATAATCCTTACTATTTCTGTACTCTGTTGATTTAGGTTTGCTATGGAGAAGGAAATGGCAACCCACTCCAGTGTTCTTGCCTGGAGAATCCCAGGGACGGGGGAGCCTGGTGGGCTGCCGTCTATGGGGTTGCACAGAGTTGGACACGACTGAAGTGACTTAGCATAGCATAGCATAGCATTGCCCCATAAAATGGAATCTTCCTTCTAATTTATTCTTTTATAACATGTGGAAACTGTTGTCAACGGAGTTGATTCAGAGAATACTGAGTTCACTGTTCTTTTTCAGGTCTATAAATTTTGACTTTCACTTTAGAAGGAGAAAAGACACTCTTTCAGCTGTCAAAAATTTTTGGCTGAACAAAAACGAGACACCGAGAAACCAAAAAGTGCATTTTTGCTACACTGCATCCTTTGTCATGCCATGTTCAGCCACAGTGCAAACACTATTTTATCCACAAAAAAGAGCTGTCAGAGGCAGCCCTACTGCACAGGATGCTGAGGGCAGGACTCCTTTCTTCTTGAACTTACTGTGAAATTATGAAATTAAACTGCTACGAAAAGGTAAAGGCTCTCTGAATGAAGAACTGTGGTGAAATTGTTCAGAAGGCCCAGTAGGGGCCTGGGGCTTACAAAAGCAGCCATCCCTCAAAGCCCAACCCAGGTTCCACCTCTCCCAGGAAAAATCCCTGGGCATCCCGGCCAGGATATCACAGTACCGACAGAAACTTTCACCTTTCCCCTGATCGCTCTGATAACATCTTGGGGCATCTGACCTTTCAGAGCTCTGTGTCTCAGCTTTCCAGCCTGACTGCAAACTTTCCAGGGACAGTGCCTGTGTCTGGAACTTCTCTGGATTCAACAGTACCACCTGGCATTGCACATCACATAAGTATTTATTGACAGACTAAATGTTCCTATTTCTTCCCTTCAGTTTAAAATGAAGCATACTACTGATCATAAATATAGACAAGATTCTTTTCATATCCAAACCTTTGTTATTAATGTTATTTCTAATGCTCAGTATTTCCTTTTTAAAGACATGTGAACAGATGTTCTAACCAATATTAGATAGTGGTCATGTCATTCATAATAAAAAGAGGAAAAATATCTAGTCAGCAGCTATGATAAACCTATCCAAAACTTAATTTTTATGTGTACCACAGACTGGAAGAGAAAGTTTTTCCAGGATCTGATTTTCAAAATTGTATTTCCTATACAGATGAATTTTCTCCCACAGCTGTGGTCAGGCCTGGGTAAAGACTATATAGTAGCTATGTTCTGTGTATGTCAGCAAAACAGGACACTCCCACCCTACATCCCCCCACCACCATTCAAGATCTCTGGTCTGAATGAAAGCACATCACACAAAGAACAGCCCTGTGGCTGGTTTAGCCATGTGTTTCTCTGACCCTCCTTTTTCTCTCTCCTTCACTTAGTACATCTTACAAGCTACACCGCCAGGTGGACATGCACGTCTGTGACCACCATTAACTGCACTGACTAACCATGCAGGGGAATCTGGGCAGCATTTGCTTCAAAATGCTAATGTACATAAAATGAAAGAAGGAATAACAATTAGCCCAGGGAATTTTCTTTTAAAATCACATACAGAATAAATACAAACACCAGGGTCATGCAAAATCAAAAGCAGCACTACCCGGAAGTAATTGAAAACAAAAAATGAATCTTCCCCCTACACCCCCAAATGCTGTGGTTTCTATTATACACTATGAGGATTTTTTCCACTCATGCACAAACCCTTCTCTAGGGCCTGCTTTTACAGGCTGGTCATGGTTGGCAACTCTGCTGAGAGTCTGATCAGAATGTGAGCACAGATGTCACACTCACATTTCCTGTCAAAGCTCTGCTGTGTATACCTGGGCTAAGCCACTGCAAAATGAACTTTCAGTCTATGGTACTGTGATATCACAGTACATTCCAAAGCCACCTTTACCCAAAAAAAGAATTCTATTTAAATAACTCAGTGCAATATATATGATGTATATAATCAACATATTAAAGTCTCCTGATGGCATTATACTAGAGAGATTATACCTTCATAAAAATTATAAAAGCAATGTGTTCTCTCTAGTTACTCAGTTACTATCCACTTAAATATGTCCCATGAATCTTTTCATCTTTTTTCCCCCTACTGCACTTGTACAAATAAAAGCTTCTAAGTATTTCAGTAGCTTGACGTTAGGGGAATTTTCTTTGTGAAGTGGGAAGCCGCACACAGAGGACTTCGGTGCCTTTTCCAATGGCACCCGACCAGCATCTCCCGAGCGTACTTCCTCCCCAGTTTAATCTGGAAATCTCATGTTGCTGTGCCCAGGGCTGAGGGATTTCTACTCCACACAAGCATGTGCTTGGCTGTAAAGTTTTATCTTTTCCTTTATATCTGAAAACAACACATATTAGGTTGTAACTAGTTTCTTTGTGTACCATCTGCATTGAAATATGTATAATATCATATATGAAATGGGTCGCCAGTCCAGGTTCAATGCACGATACTGGATGCTTGGGGCTGGTGCACTGGGACAACCCAGAGGGATGGTATGGGGAGGGAGGAGGGAGGAGGGTTCAGGATGGGGAACACATGTATACCTGTGGCAGATTCATTTTGATATATGGCAAAACCAATACAATATTGTAAAGTTAAATAAAATAAAATTTTTTAAAAAAATGAAAAATAAAAAAGGTAAAAAAAAAAAGAATAGAAAAAAACAGCTACTTGAGAGGAAAAACAACTCCAACCATCCTCCCTGAGAAGGAAGAGCCACTTTCCTATAAGAAGCTGCCTTTGAGGCAGCTGTCATGATCACAGGTCCCTCCTGCCTGCCACAAACTCCACAATTACTCACTTTGGCATGAGTTGTGGGGCGCAGAAAAGAGAAATTAAAAAAAAAAAATACAGACCTGAGGGGCTGCACAGCAGAGATGAAGAGAAGACGAGGGCTGAGGGGAGGGGTGTCTCATGGGCAACAGTGCCCAATCCTAGAGCAGCCACGAGGGGACAGTCACTTCTCACTGCCCGGGAATCCTTTGCATTACTAATGGGAGAGGCGCTGTCTTGCACCACACACATACACACACACACACAGACCTTCCCCCCTCCACTGCCCCGAGGATGTCCACGCAAGGACTAGAAGTAGCTCCTGAGAAGGCCAAATGTTACAGCTGACAGGCACGCAATTTCCACACACAGAGAAAAATGAAAAACAGCAAGGCATGACAGCCTAAAAATGATGTTAGAAGTCTAATGCAGGACTAGGGTGAATTAATGAACCATACAAGCACTAGACTGGGGCTATTGGCCCCTAAAAGATCTCTCTCCAGGCAACGGCTCACCTTGAAAATGAAAGAAGCCAAACAAGCTATGGAAACCTAAAAGTCTGCCATATTACTTCTAACACTTTTTGAAAACAAACAAACAAAAAAAAAAACCCTGATTACATTCTACATGAAAGCACTAAGTCTCTCAGTCATATCTGACTTTTTGTAACCCTATGGACTAGAGCTCATCAGGTTCCTCTGTCCATGGGATTCTCCAGGCAAGAATACTGGAGTGGGTTGCCATGCTCTTCTCCAGGGGATCTTCCCCACCCAGGGATCAAATCCAGGTCTCCTGCATTACAGGCAGATTCTTTACTGACTGAGCCCTATGTGCCAGACCCTTAATATGGGCAGACCTTGGAGACACGGTAGATTCAGTTCCAGACTCCCACAATAAAGTAAGTGTCAAAATAAAGCGAGTCAGATGAATTTTCTGTTTTCCCACTGCATAGAAAAGTTACGTTTGCACTATACTGTAATCTATTCAGTGTCATGTATGGTTGAGAAAGCTGGGCTGTAAAGAAGGCAGAATGCCAAAGAATTGATGCCTTCAAACTGTCGTGCTGGACAAGACTTCTGAAAGTCCCTTGGACAGCAAAGAAATCAAACCAGTTAATTTTAATGGCGATCGACCCTGAATATTCACTGGAAGGACTGATGCTGAAGCTGAAGCTCCAGTATTTTGGTCATCTGATGCACACAGAGGACTTACTGGAAAAGTTCCTGATGCTGGGAAAGATCGAGGGCAGAAGGAGAAGAGGGGGTCAGAGGGTGAGATGGCTGAATGGTATCACTGATGCCATGAACATGAACTTAGGCAATCTCTAGGAGATGGTGAGGGACAGGGAGGCCTGGCATGCTGCAGTTCAGGGGGTCACAGAGAGTAGGACACGATTGGGCAACTGAACAGCAACAATATTCAGTGTGCAACAACATTAAGTCTAAAACAACACTGTACATACCTTAAAGAATATTTAATTGCTAGAAAATGCTAACCATCATCTGAGCCTTCCATGAGTCATAATCTTTCTTGCAATAACAATATGAAGAGCACAGATCATAGCAAATATAATAATAATGAAATAGTTTGAAATTCTACAAGAATTACCAAAATGTGACACAGACACATGAAATAGTCAAATGCTGTCGGAAAAATGGCACCAATAGATATGCTCAATGCAGAACTGCCACAAACCTTCAATTTGTAAAAAAAAAAAAAAGAAACACGGTATCTGCAAAGCACAATGAAGCAAAGAACAATAAAACGAGGTATGCCTTTATATATCATCTCACATATCCTGCAGGAATTTTATCATATCATATAATCCTGCAGGAATCCTTCAAAATGGGTACTATCTGTTTTGCAGCTGAAAAAACTGGCAGAAAAGTTAAATGACTCATCCTATGTCAACCAAGATGTATCAATCAATACATGCAGACTTCAGGCTTCGAGCTGACAGAGCTTGAAGACAAAGGCCCTAGACCTCTATTGAGAATGCTCTCTGACTTTATAAGTACTATTTATATAGATCAAGGATCAGCAAACTTTGTCCTGGAGGGCCAAGTACTAAGCACTTTAGCCTTTGTGGGCCACAGTCTCTGCTGCACTGTTAAAGCACTAGGGCAGCCACAGACACTATGTGAACAAACATGGCTAGTCTCCAAAAACCCAGAGGCCAGTACGCTGACTCCTGATATAGAAGAGGGGCTGGCGATCTGCAGCCCTGGGCCAGATTCAGCCGGCCAAACAGTTTTATCTTTGATCTAGATCTAGTCCGCCATCTAGACTTCTCTTAGACCGGTGAAGGGCAATTCACCCTGTTAAAATGATGCTCTAGTTTCACAGAAATATTCTCAGGGTATCCAGTGCTCTTTTTTTTTTCTAATTTTCCTTTGGAAACAACACTCTAAATCCTAACCTGGGTCTCTGTAGTCCAGGCCCCCTGGTAGGAGAGTCCTGATGAAACACCTGGTACCTGACAGGTGACTGGTCATTGCAAAGGAACAGAGTCATTTTGCATCATTTGTCAATGAGTGATTTGGTTTCTGGAAGACTCAGTACCTGTGGGCCACTGAGAAAACAAAAAAAAAGGAGATTCTTAACCTGAAAGGATGGTGACCAGAGACTGAGCTTGCCGCGCATGACAATTAAACAGTTAATTCATCCATTCTAATGTTTTATTGAGCGCTCACCCTGTGCCAGGCAGACATACGGATGAACTTCAGACTGCAAAGACTGCCTTCTAGCACTTGAGTGAATACTTCATGTAGAGAAAATCTATGTTATTACTTATCACACCACGAGACCTGAGCCAGAAAACAATCCACTTTGAAGCAAGCAGACGAACTGTGTTGCTTTGATCCCCCAGACAAGGGACTCTGGCGGAAGAGTGGCAGAATCTGTAAACTCCAAGAGGGCAGGACCTCGCCGGGCTCAATGCCCAGAAGCAGCAGGTGTTCCCGAGTATCTGTGGCCGGTGTTGCTGTGGGTTACCTCTATAGCTGCTGACAAACTGGGGTGTGCGTAGCCTGGCCTGAAAGTCAGATTTTTAAACTCACATTGTCAAGAAAAAAACCCCCTACCTGGACTGTCTGGTAATCGGAAGCGTCAATTCCTTTCACAGTCACCTCTCGGAAGACTCTGGGCTCCAGCTCCTCTTTGGTCAGATCACAGTGATAAATGATACCTAGAAGGAAATGGAAGTCTTAGTTCAGTCCATAAACTCACTAGATATAAGAGGGGCAAGGATCACAAAGCACAGTCACTGCAGAAAGAGACTTCAGAACAGCCTGGCGTGTGGACTATGTAATGCTGCATAAGTGTTCACACTTCATCATCGCCATCGCATGTGGTCTTCTTTTTTACAACAGTCACCTCTGTATCATTTTAGAAGATTCTAATGCATTCCAGGACTAAGAGCAGAGGTAAAACCTAACTGCAGAAACATAACAGGTCTTTCCCGACACCAGGTCACTTAGGAGTACAGGTCAAAGAAGATGGGACACTTCATGTAGGGTTATTTCACCTGAGCAGGGATTAAGATGGAAAACTCAAATGATGTGCCCAAAGTCAACAGCCAATCGGGGTCTCTTGATGGGAACTCTGGGACTATTGCTTCCTGACACCCACCCCTCTGTGGACACACACGTGCAATCAGGGACCAAAGACAGCCTTTCAGGGGAGTCTTTCAGAGTTGCCTTTAAAGTTCTGACTATCCAAGTGCACATTACACATTGATGAATACACAATAAACTTTTAGCTATTTTAACCACTAATTAAAATCCCATTTCCTTAATTTAATGCTGCTGCTGCTGCTGCTGCTAAGTCACTTCAGTCGTGTCTGACTCTGTGTGACCCCATAGAGGGCAGCCCACCAGGCTCCCCTGTCCCTGGGATTCTCTAGGCAAGAACACTGGAGTGGGTTGCCATTTCCTCCTCCAATGCATGAAAGTGAAAAGTGAAAGTGAAGTCACTCAGTCATGTCCAACTCTTTCTGACCCCATGGACTGCAGTCTACCAGGCTCCTCCATCCATGGGATTTTCCAGGCAAGAGTACTGGAGTGGGGTGCCATTGCCTTCTCCGAATTTAATGCTACTACATTCTAATATTTAATATCTAAATCAAAGGGACTTCCCTGGTGGTCCAGTGGATAAAAATTTGCCTTGCAATGCCAGGGACATAGGTTTGATCCCTGGTCCAGGAGGATCCCACATGGCGTGGAGCAACTAAGCCTGTGCACCACAACTACTGAGCTCCCACGCTACAGCTACTGAAGCCTGCATGCCCCGAGCCTGTGCTCTGCAATAAGAAGCCTGCACACTGCAACTAGAGAGTAGCCCCCATTCTCCATAATGAGAGAAAGCCCAGGGGCAGCAACGAAGACCCATCACAGTCCCCAAAATAAAATAACTAAAACTTAACAACAAAAAAAGAACTAAATCAAAGAAACAATAAGTAAGATAAATCATTACTGTTTGAAAACAACAACACTGCTATCGTTTATGAAACAGAATTAGTCATCCAGAGTGGCTGGTGTAGAAACAGCCCTCCCACATAATACTTTAAACATATGCTGTCAGTATATGAAAAATCAATTTAGAGATCCTGATACTTGCTGCAAAACCAGAAACTAAGCAGTTACTCCCACAGGGTACATTCAAACTAATTGATCATCTGATAAAATGGCAGCGTGCTTTCTTTTCAACTCCTCTGTGTATATATGAACTTCACTAACAGCTGAGAAACAGCACTCTGCTCCCCACTGGCAAAGAGCAATATGTTTAGATACTTTAACAAAAAGACTGTTAATCCCCATGAATGTTATCGCAATTCCCATGCTTACAAATTATTTTAAGGTTTATAATATAATCATACAATATATGATTAACACTGACAGTGGGGAGATGCCTCATAGGACTGAAGTACTGGCTTTCTTAGTCGAAGCTGTATTTGGATATTTGTTGGAATATATCCTTATACATAAAATATTTTCAGACTACATATCCGGGCATACATTCTAAATTACCAAACATACTGAGTACTGTACTTGCCCAGATAAATGTAGTCTTAAGGGCAAAGGCTACCTTCACATATATGTTAATTTTTGAAAAGTTTCATTAGTACCTGCTCCACTTCCTCAAAACACCAAAAGCATCTCCATCCTCAAAAAAAAAAAAAAAAAAATCCAAACCACCCAACAATGACAATGAGACTGCAGAACAAGCATGAACCATTTAAGCCCTGGACTCACCCCAGCATCACTGTTACCTGAGCTATAGTGAATCACCAAGGATGGGGAGCCAGGATTCCCAGCTCTAACTACCAACCAGTTCCTGGGGCAGTGCCCTGAGGTAAGTCACCAAAGTACTAGAATGAAATTTCTCAAGTGAAAGACAGTGAGTAGGAAACACACTCTAAATGCCTGTTTATCTAGAAAAATCAAGACATCAAAGCCTCTAGCAGAAGGATGAAATTATACAACATGGGCTGGCTCCTGTTGGGAGAAAGGGTGCCAAGTGCCTGATCTCTGTTCTTCTGTCTGGCGCAGAAGTGGCACTTTGGAGGAGGCTGGGTTACACCTAAAGGTACCAGTGCTTAATTTACTTGATGGATATTTTCTATTTTCAGATCCATCTGGGTCAGTCCAGGTGAGCCCACTGCAGAATCATGTTGTAACACGAATCCCTATAGCCTAATGATGTTTTGTGTCCTGTCTCAATTGGTTTGCTAAGTATAACAATCCAGTATCGGATTGGAGAAAACATCCTAGAGTCATGAATCAGAGAGGATTGGTTAGGTGATCTCTAGGGAATAATTTCAAAGTTTAAGGGCAAAAGAGAACCGAATTCGGAAGTTCTTTAAGACCGGAGGAGATGTCTTGGACTTGAGGAGATGGGTCTCCTGATGAAAACAGTGCTTTAACAAGCCTATTCTAGCAAAAGGAAAGAGAGAGGGGCAATCAGTTCAGATATTCCTGCTATAATTGGAAATAAATGTAAGGAGATGAAAGAGATGGGAGTTAAAAGGAAGGGACAATTCTAGGAGAAACTGCAAAAGGATCAACAGAGGAATCTGGAAATCTGGATATGTAAAGAAAAGCAAAAGAACTCGGCAAAGATGACCCATGTAGACACTGTTTCATCCAATTACAAGTTGGGTTTTAAGGATATTAAAATTAAAAAAACACAAACAAAAACAAGTCTCTTAAAATGTTTGCACTCTGATCATTTATCCAAAGGAGTTGAAAATGTGTCCACACAAGAACCTGCACACAGATATTCAGAGCAGTTTTATTCATGACTGCCAAAAGTTGGAGGCAACCAAGATGTCCTTCAGAAGGTGACTGCGTAAGTAAATGGTGGAACATCCAAACAATGGAGTATTACAAAAAATAAACAAGCAAATAGTAATAGCAAAAAATAAATAAGCCATTAAGCCATGCAACAACCTTAAATGCATATTACTAAGCTAAGGAGCCAATCTGAAAAGTCTATATAATCTATTAATATGATTCCAATTATAGGTCATTCTGGAAAAGACAAAGCTACGGAGACAGTAAAAAGATCAGTGGCTGCCAGGGGCTAGGGGGAGAAGGGATGAAAAGGGCAGAGTGCACAGACTTTTTAGGGTACTGAAATTACTCTGCATGACACCATAAAAACACATACTGATGGATACAGGTCATTATTCATTTCTCCACACTCAGAATGTACAACGCTAAGAGTGTGTCCTAAGGTAAGTTATGGACTTTGAGCAATTGTCATGTGTCAATGCAGGTTCATCAACGGTAGCAACTGTACCACTGGAGTAGGGGATGTTGATAACAGGGGAGGCAGTGCACGTGTAGGGACAGGGAGTACACAGGAAATCTCTGTCCCCTTCCTTCAACATTGCTACGGACCTAAATCTGCTCTATAGCATTTTTATGCTTTTCCCAAAGAGTCTGGGAAAGCTTCTTTTATTTCTTCTGTTTCTCAGAACCATGCAACTGGGATGGCTGTACTGGATTGTTACAACACACAGAAGTCTGGAATGAACCTTAGACAACCCTCTCAGGTCCCATGAATACAGCATCACTCGGCTCAACCACTAAATGGTTTGAGCCGCAGGGAATAAGTGCATTGTGCTCCAAACTGCCTTGGTTGCCTGTTTTCCTCCAAGTGCAGTCACAACTCTCCTAGAATTGCCCCTTCCTTTTAACTCCCATCTCTTTCACCTCCTTACATTTATTTCCCATTATAGCAGGAATATCTGAACTGACTGCCCCTCCCTCTTTCCTTTTGCTAGAATAGCCTTGTTAAAGCACTGTTTTCATTAGGAGACCCATCTCCTCAAGTCCAAGACATCTCCTTGGGTCTTAAGGAACTTCCGAATTCGGTTCTCTTTTGCCCTTAAACTCTGAAATTATTCCCTAGAGATCACCTAACCAATCCTCTCTGATTCATGACTCTAGGTTGTTTTCTCCAATCTGATACCCGATTCTTATACTTAGCAAACCAATGGAGACAAGGACACAAAACATCATTAGGCTGTAAGAATTCCGTGGGCCTGTTTTCTTCCAAATGGCTTTGCTCAAGACATGCCTTCACCATGTATTTCCATGGGAAGCAAAGTCAGCAGGTGTACACCTACCAGGTGTATCAGGTGTCCACAGCAGTGGGCGCAGCAGGTACTTTTGGCCCTGGAGCTTTATTTATAATTTAGTGTCTGTTGTTTACTGCGGCAGTGGACACTCAACTTTCGGAGACCAGTGCAAGACAGCCTTTGAAAAGCAGACATGCATGTACATGGACGTGTACATATGTACACACTGACCATTTCCTGCTTTCAGGGAATCTAGTTTAATTATTTATTTTTACATTTGCTTCAGAAGGTCTGAGCCTGGAAGCCCTGTTCTCTGATTTTAGGTATCAGATTACATTAAGGAGAGAAAAGACAAGGCTGGAGGCAAAACAAATTAGGAAAAGACGAAGGAGAAGAAGAAAGCATTGCAGTGACAAATAAAGCTAGCTCAGGAGCTGCCTGCTGGTACAGAATCAGGAACACACTTCTCTTTCCAGACTTCACGGCCAGAGTCACAGATAATATTTCACTGCTTGGCACAGAACCCATCATTTTATGCTAGGACAATGAGCTCTTTCATCTTCGGGTAATGATGAACTTGTCCCTGAAATAAATGGCCACATGGGGTCACTGAAGGTGGTTTACAGGCCTCTGGAGACTCTGGCTTTTATGAAGAGCAGGTGAGTCAGCCTTGCTCTGTTCTTGTTGCTCTTTATCCATTAAAACTGTTTAAAGGCTATGAGGTTTTCCAAAGTTCAATTTCTAGAACCAGTGTAAGTTGAGGAAAGCCGTGCAGACCCCGCAGCACTGGGCTGAGAGGAGGAAAGCAATTTTCCTTGGTTCCTGTCCACTGGCTGCCACTGTCCTCCAGGCTCTGGGGAGGAGCGGTGAGGAGCAGCACACCCTGACGTGAGGCTCCTGACCTGTCAGAGCAGGGCTCCTGGCCCTGGTTTCCGCATCTTTGTGAGATCCTCTGAAAGGTGCATGGGTCAGTAAAGATTCCTAGGTGTCCCAGATGGACCATCAGACTTATGTACAGAACATTATTCTTTTGATTTAATAACCCCGACGGCAACCTGCCATGACGGTTAAGATTCCTTGAAGACTGCCTGTTCTGCGACTCCAAGGCACACACAAAGAAGTGGATCAGCCATCACTGTCATCTGCCAAACCCTGGGAGAGGGACAAAGCCATTTCTACTCCTGCTCGGCTCTCCCCTACATCTGCTTTATTTGCCAAGAATCAAACGACCGCAACAAAACCGGCTAGGACAAAAAGGACGATGAAGGAGCTTGAAAAACAAATAAGGAACGTGCAGACATTTCTTCAGCCAGATTGCTTTCAGGATAAGGTCTGCCCAGTCAACTGCAAACTGCCAACTGGCCAGGCTCCTGGGACAAATCAGGGTGTTAGAGCTTTGGCTATAACAGAAATGCTGAATGCCGCCAAGTGCAGAAACAGGAAAAAACCCAAATAAGCAAAGTGAGTGTGAAAAAACCTAAAAAAAAAAAAAAAAAAGTATACAAAGAGTTATGTTTACTTTGGGGAAAATTAACTGATGCCACAAAATTGCAAATGTTTTCTTCCTTTTCTACTAGAACCAAGTAACAAGTTCCCCCCCCCCCATATGATGTAAGATTATACTTTTAGAATTTTAATTTAATCCAGCTTAACAAAAGCGGAATGTAGTCTCAGTTTTAAAACAGCTTTTAAATGTCAGATGTGACTACAGATTTTTTTTTTTTAACACTTTTAGTTATCTGTGCTGTGTGTTTTGATATATATAGACTAAAGGCTGAATCTACGGTTTTACTTGTTCATACCGATTTTTCAAATCAACCTAAAACAACAGCTGGTCCTGTCCCCAGAAGAGAGACTCAGGATATAAGATTAATGAGAGTGCAGTTTTAGGTGTTCACATTTCCCTTTGTTCTGAGCGTCCGTTTTACCTATTTATATTAAGTAATTCTGGCTGTAACACAGCCCATGTGATTTTCAATATAACATGGCATCATATTTCAGTTTATCAAAAGAAACCCAAACGGGAGTGTGATTTTTAAACTGGACCGTGTTGGTGAAAAGACTCTCACCTGGAGATAAAAAGGAAGTAAACTGATAGAAGATCTCGGTGTCCTTCTTCTGACCGCTGTAGCCCACGATGCTGCCGACCTCCAGCGGGAAGGTCTTGAGGAGAGCACCGGTGGCCAGGTCGTGAAGCTGCAGGGTATTTTTTACGTCGTGCAGGTAGCACAGCACCAAGAAGTTGGACCTGACACAAGCCACCCACTCTGAAAAGATAAAGACACGTAAAACCTAATGTGGCTTTGAAAATTAGCCAAAAACACACTCATTTCACCGAACGACAGTTCTGGGGCTCTACACTGTGCTCTGCAGCGCTGAGACTGGCCGAGTGATTTTATCATTGGCTTTAATCATTCGTTGCGTTTTTGGCATATCCCTCTAATAAATCATTGCCAATGTCAGGTCCAGAGGTGATGACACATTCTCCACCTGGGACCAGGAGCCTTTGATGATCTCAATAACGTGTGCAATACAAATGACCCTGCTGCCCTATTTTGTGTCCAGTATCATGTTACAGGAGGTACAGATGGAAAACAACAAAACCTAAGTCATGCTCCTCATCTGCCAAGATTGTTTATTCAATAAGAATGTACCAAACCCTTGCTTGACATGTGCTTGGTGCCCTGCAAGGGCTGGACAGACCAGCAAGGAGATGAGGTCACTTCTGCCCTTGAGACACAATCACGTAAAAATATAAGTAGTAACATGTAAACAAAGGTGAGTGAGTGGCTGAGATTCAAAACAAGTGGGAGCCCTTGAGCAAGTGCTGAATTACATCTGGGGGACAGTGAAGGTGGGGGTGCCCGGGTGGTGTTGGGGACAGGGCAGCTGTCTGTCAGGCGTGAAGGTGGGAAAACACAACTCAAGGAACGAAGGCCAGAGCTGGGGATAAGAAGAGAGAAAAGGAATATGAATGAACCAGGAAGGGCGAATGAACCAGGAGTGAAGCAGGAAGGGAGGAAGACTGGGAAAGAAAATGAGTGAGAAGCCCATTTTCAAGAAGAAAACCGTTGTCCCTTTTGGGGGTGAGTGGGGTTGGTGGTGGGAGGTCTGATGGGGGTCTGGTGAGCTGGGTGGGGGAACTTTAGTTCTGACTCGGTCATTACTGCGGAGCTACTGTTGGACCAAAGGGTGACATACACAAAGGGTGACGGCAGTGGCGGGTGTACACACCCCACGGCTGACCAGAGAACCACTGAGTACGTGGAGGGTGGAGAAGAGCCCAGAACCCCAAGAAGCCAAGCAGAGCCCCACATGGAGCTGGGGCTAAAGTCTGGAGAAGGGTAGCCAAGAAACGAAGGGCATCTCCAGGAAGAGTCACCAGGCCGCGGTGAGGAGGGGGAATCTGAGAGTGAGGCAGAGACAGGAATTCCGCCCCTCCCTTCCGGTGCCCAGGCTGCAGCTTCAGTGTTGTGTTGTTGGCGATGGAGCTGGAGAGCGGAGGTAAGCGAGCAGAGGAGCAGAGGAGGAAGTGGAGGGGGCAGGCCTGAGCACAAGCCACCGTGCTCTGGACAAGATCGGCCAGCGACAAGGACAGGCCATCCAGAGAGACAGGCTGTGGCAAATGCAAGCCAGCACAGGGCTGTAGGGAGAAGCTCAGGAATGTGGAAAAGATGAGCCTTTCCTGATTTTCATGGTATGGAGCAGGGCAAGGGGCTTTTAATGCTGCTTATGTTTATAACCCAGGAAACTAGCAGCTCACACGTATGACATTATCAATGCTCAACAAGACATGGCCAGAGAGAGCTCTGAGGGCCACCAGGGGCCCCAGTCTCGTCAGGTTCTTTAGGTTCCTACTGCAAACTTCTCAAGTCAGGATATAAAAAACAACTATTACACCTAAAAGTCATTTGCTCATCTGCCAGTATGATTTTTTTAAAGTACTTCAATCAAGCAATGTATTTCATGTGGCTTTAATGTTTCAAAGAAAGGGGAGGGGGGAGGAAGTAAATTATTTCTGTCAAAAAAATAATCAATCTGTGTTAACTATGAGTACATCAGGATTCTAAAACAGACAAAGGGAATAAGAAAAGGACAAGGTGATTTGTAGACTGTCGTTAATAAAAGCTCTGACTTAACAGCTGTACTTTATGATTCAACTCTAGTTTTTATTCTCAGTAGGGCATTCTGTGCTAATGATATATTGCAAATTTACCTGTGCTTCTCTTTGAATTGACGAGTTCTAGTGAATATTGAAGGTTTCCCCTTTCCAGTGTAAAGAACTTATAACCTTTCAAAGGGAAGGTTATAAAAATACATCACCGCTCCCACAAATCTCAGAGCATTGATTTGCATTTCATTAGATCTGCAGGTAAGACAGGATTGTCACCTTAAGGTATAGTTAAAACTGCTTTGGGGGGGTGGGTGGGTGGGCTTTAAAAAGCAGAAAATTCACATGTGTTGGGAAATATTTGCATTTCTGATGGTTCCATACAAGAGAATCACTGTTCCAACCTGACCTTCACCTGAAAAGCACCCAGGGCACTCTTCATAAAGACTTGTGCCACCGTCTCCTTTGGACCCACCAAGGCCTGAGGGGCCCTCCGGTGGCAATTAAGAAGTGCGCACCAAGAGCTGGATCTTATCACCTCTGGAGGGGATATTCTGTCTCAGTTTGCACAGAAGCCAAAGTCGCTGCAAACCGGTTTCCTCACATGAAGATGTTAACGGAGAGGGCAGGAAACCTGTTCTAAGATTCTTGGGTCCTTCATCCCACATATGAGGTTTAGAAAGTGAACAGAAGGTTTTGAGGAGACAGATGAACAGGCTTCCTTGGAAAGAGCCCCTGTCCTGTTGTTAAGTCCCCTCCCCACCAGGAGAACTCAGCTGAGAGAGATAGAGCACTGATGCCTAATCCAAACTGAGAAGCAGGTATGGACAGAGAAGAGCCTGGGATGAGCTGCGGTCCTGGGCTGCAGATAGGGGCTGAGCAGGTAAGGGCATGGACAGGGCTGTCTTGGGTCCTGTCTGATAGGACGGCCCGAGGTGTAAGAGGCCTCCATGCAGAAGCGGGTGGATGGGTGAGCCAGGCGTCCAGGGGCACAGGGGAGCGCATGAGTGAAGCACTTCCTGAGACTCAGCTGTAATTGTGTGCCCCCTCCTGCTCTACAAGCCAGGCCAGGTGGAGCTATATGCAGGCACAGAGCATGCTGCCTTGAGCCAGGGAGGAAGGGTCCTTACTTTTCCAGGATGAGCACCTGGATCTGACTCCAATATATGTGCTTCGAGTCACTGAAAAACCCATGTCAGGACAGCTTCGTCGGACACAGGGCCACTCTGCTGTTTTCACAAAGAATTATTTTCCTGATTATACACCTTATACCTTCACTTGGAATGGCCCTAGATTTTATTCCTATTCAACCCATCAGAAGTTCACCTCCACAAGCAAACTCTTCCTTAGCTTGAGGTATTTGACTCTCCTTTTGTGTCAAAAACTGTAGCAAAATTAGTGAGTTTCATTTGAAGTCAAATCCAGCTTTCAGGCAATAAGTAACTTATAAAGCAGTATATCATCTTTGGAAAATCACTGAGAAAATGAATAAATGGGAATTTAAAGGGGTTGTGAAACATGATGGACTCAGAAGTGATGCTCTTAAGACGTTATTGTAGCACAGTGCACACAGCAGCAAGAGCAATGGATCTCAATTAAATCTGACAATAATCTCTCTTCTCTTCTGGTAAGAGGACTATAAATCCAGCCTAAGATCTACAATAGATATAAAATGAACTGCCAAAGTTATTCCAAAGCTAAAAACTAAGGATTCTGAATCCAAGTAGTTTAAAAAAATTTAAACATTAGCACTTATTATCAGATAATAGCTACACAAAGACAGCCGATACTTAATAAAAAAGCTCCGCCTTTGAAGGTCTGGATTCATACCTTCACAATTTTTATGAAGATCCCACACAATATTGTGCTAATTATAAAACACTTGGCTGCTCCATTAAGACTTTTCAGGATCATAAGTTGAAGGTTCTTTACCTTGTAACCGGTTACCAGAGAATGAGAGATACACCGATGTCTTGACATTCTTACCAGAAACAAAAGCGCAACCTTCAAGCAGCACATACTCTTACCTAAGACGTCTTTCTCGTGCTCAGGAACCAGCACCTTCCACCTGGACTCCTCGGGGTCCGTGAAGTCAATGTTGATCAGGCGGTAGTTAGGAGAATGGCGATTTGTCTTGAACGTGAAAACCGTGCCCTCGTTGGTCACGTAGTCATACTCTCCTTCGAAGTTGTCGATCAGCTTCACCCACTTCAGGATTCCTGGTGAGACACCAAGCACCTCCGTCACCTCTCTGGGGTTTGAAGTGGTGTGGTTTGTGTGTAGGGAGGGGACAGATCTTTTCTGTCTACAGAACACAAAGCAGACACAATGTTTGGAAGATCTAAGGCACGAGACAGGGCGAGGATTTCTGTGGGTGAATTTTAAGGTTTCCAAAAACCTCAAAGGAAGCTTTTCCAAAAAAGCCTGGCAATGAAGATGAGTGGCGGATTCTCTGTCCAAGGAATCTGTCTGAATCCCTGTAATCCAGAACATCCTCTTCTAAGTGGGTCTCAAATCTAAGCACGTTTTTCTACCCCCACTGCCATCACTCCACCCCAAGTTTTCCTTCCCTCTGGTTACGAGCTCACAACTGAGGAATACTGCATCCCCCCAAGGGACTCCTGGAAGTGTCTGCAGACCCTGCAGTGGTTACAACTTGGAAAGTGACAGGACGGCTGCTACTCTCTGCCTCTATCTAGTGGGTAGAGGCCAGAGATGTTGTTTCAAGATACAGAATAGCGGCCTGGACAAAGAGTCAGCCATCCCTGAATGTCAAGCGTGCATAGCTGGGAAATCCTGGTCTGCAGCATCAGCTTTCTGCCTGGTCTTCCCACCACAATGTCTTAATATCTTACACTGGTCCCAGTTGGTACCCTTCTTAGAAATCTCCCCATGGCTCTCTGAATAAAATCCAAATTCCTTCTTATGGTCTCCCTGGTCCTGCATGTTAGACACCTTGCCACTGAGCCAACCTCAAATGCTTGAACTTGTGCCTCACCTGGTCCTCCGGCAACACTGGCCTTTGGCAGGCTCCTTACGACATGCTTCACCTCAGGGCCTATTGAACGCTGCCTTGCCTGCCAGACCCACTCACAAATCATTTCTTCACAGCACTTCTCTCAAGATATACACAGCTGACCCTTGAGCAACACTGGCTCGAACTGCATGGGTTCATTTAAAGGAGGGTTTTTTCCAACGGTAAATACTGCAGTACTTAACACAGGATCTGTGGCTGGCTGAATTCATGGATGCAGAGGGATCATGTATCCAGGGGGCTGACTATAACTTCCACGTGGTTCAAGGGTCAACTGTACCTAATATGCTTGTTTATAATTTGTCTTTTTTTTTTTATTCACTGTTAGATATTCAGCACCCAAATAGAATGGCACCTTCAAAGGTACAAAATAAAACTGGTGTTGAATGCAAGGGGGAACACTTTCCAATCCTTCTGTTGTAAGAACTAGTCTGCTGAAAGGTCATCACTGCAAAGAAACCTTAAATGCATCCACCATCATCATCATTTAAATGGCTTACTAAATGCCACTTTAATATAAAAAAAATTCACTGGGAAGACATCTGGTTCATAACATATCAGACATAAATATTCAGAGGACATCTCAAAAATTTTATAAACAAGAAAGCTCTATGACTTCTAAACTGCTCAAAGGCAAGCCAGACCTCAACTATTCTCCAATGAATCTCCTACCTTTAATTTCACAGTGCAACTGCTACATTAATTTGGATAGTTCATTTACATTCCTGGCGATTTTACATTCATTATCTAATTCATCTCCATAACACAACATCTTTATATAATTTGTTGTTGAATTAAATTAATCAGGGAAAATATAATCCCATGGTAGTTTTTCAGTTACACATAACAGGATTAAAACCCCAGCTCCAGCCAGTATTTAGCCGCATGACCTTGAACAAACTCTTTATCCTTTGCTGAGCCTCACTTTCTTAACTATTGAGAAACAGTAAGCAAATGAGAAAGTTATTATAAAGTAAGTAGTAATACTCACCCCACAACAATTATTATTTTAAAATAAACTATGGGAATTAAAAATAATAAGATAGGCAGTTAAAAAAAAAGTTAGCTTTCCCACATATCAGTAATACCTGTTGGAAAACAGTGGGGACAGCGGGGGACCTCATTTACATTAGAAGCAAAATTAATGAAATACTTAGGAATGTACTTAACAAGAAATGTGGACTCTATGAGAAAAACTCTAAAAATTTTCTGAAGAATCTTAAAAAACAATAAAACAAAACCTAGTAACTGGAAACATATACCATATTCCTTGATGGGAAGACTTAATATTTCAAAGATGCAAATAATTCCAGAAGAAATCTATAAACTTAACACAATTCCAAATGCTTTTTAGGGGATTTGACAATACTGTTTAAAGTTCATCTGGAAGAATAAGCACTTAAGTACAATGGATATATTTTTGATGACAAAACAAGAAAGAACTTCTTGTACTATGATGGCCTGAGCAAGCCCTCTACTGCTTGAAGGTAATTATTATTCTTTTATGGTAATCACTTTCTTATTTGTCTTTGTTCACTTTTTGCCTTTACATACAGCCATGAATACATTAGTCTAATTGCCTAATTTTTACATTTCTAATATAATGAAACCATACAACATGGATTTTTTGAGACTGATTTCTTTCTATTCTTGGTGTCTGATCTGACAGTGTCTTTGTAAGATTATTTATCCTCTGGTTATCATTGTTGACTTCTGGTTAAATCCTACTGTATACAAAGAACACACTCTGTATGATTTCAATCTTTTTAAAATTGTTGACAAAAATTTGTGGCCTAATTTTTCTTAAGTGACTTTAAAATGTTTATATGACTGAAAAGAACGTGTATTTTTCAGATTTTTGCTGTGATATGCTAAGTTGCTGTTTACAAAATGAAGCAGGGCAAAAGCTAACAGAGTCTTATCAAGAGAATGCACTTGGTCAGACCAAACACACTTTTCCAACAACCCAAGAGATGGCTCTACATATGGACATCACCAGGTGGTCAATACCAAAATCAGACTGATTATGCTCTTTGCAGCCAAAGATGGAGAAGTTCTATACAGTCAGTAAAAATAAGACCAGGAGCTGACTATGGCTCAGATCATGAGCTCCTTATTGCAAAATTTACACTAAATTGAAGAAAGTAGGGGAAACCACTGGGTCATTCAAGAACAACCTAAATCAAATCCCTTATGACTATACAGTGGAAGTGACTGATATTCAACAGATTAGATCTGGTAGACAGAGTACCTGAAGAACTATGGATGGAAGTTTGTAACACTGAACAGGAGGTGGTGACCAAAACCACGCAAAGAAAAAGAAATGCAAGACTGAAAAGTGGTTGCCTGAGGAAGCTTCACAAATAGCTGAGGGAAGAAGAGAAGTGAAAGGTAAGGGAAAAAGGGAAAGATATGCCCAAAGGAATGCAGAGTTCTAGAAAACAGCAAGAAGGAAAAAGAAGGCCTTCTTTAATAAACAATGCAAATAAATAGAGGAAAACAACAGAACGGGAAAGATCAGAGATCTCTTCAGGAACCTGGAGATATCAAGGGAACATTTCATGCAAGGATGGGCATGATAAAGGACAGAAATGGTAAGGATCTAACAGAAGCAGAAGATATTAAGAAGAGGTGGCAAGAACACACAGAACTGTACAAAAAAGGTCTTAATGACCTGGATAACCATGATAGTGTGTCACTCACATAGAGCCAGACATCCTGCGATGTGAAGTCAAGTGGGCCTTAGGAAGCACTACTAAGAACAAAGCTAGCAGAGGTGGTGGAATTCCAGCTGAGCTATTTAAAATCCTAAAAGATGATGCTGTTTAAGTGCTCCACTGAATATGTTAGTAAATTTGGAAAACTCAGCAGTAGCCACAGGACTGGAAAAGATCAGTTTTCTTTCCAATCCCAAAGAAAGGCAATGCCAAAGATTGTTCAAACTATTGTATGATTATGCTCATTTCACATGTTAGCAAGGTTACACTCAAAATCTTTCAAGCTAGGCTTCAGCAGTACATGAACTGAGAACTTCCAGATGTACAAAAGCTGGATTTAGAAAAGGCAGAGGAAGAGATCAAATTGCCATCATTCACTGGATTATGGGAAAAGCAAGGGAATTCTACTTCCGCTTCATTGACTATGCTAAAGCCTTAGTGGATCTAAAGACTGTGCTCAAGACTGTGTGGATCACAATAAACTGTGGGAAATACTTAAAGAGATGGGAATACCAGACCACCTTACCTATCTATTAAGTAATTTATAAATCTTTTGTTTGAATCTAAATATTTATTGGCTTAAGGGGCCATTTTTTCTATCAGTTAAAAGGTCTGTTAAAATGCTTCTGATTGTAGATTTGTCTGTCATTAGTTGTATTTCTGTTAATTTTTACTTTCTGTATTTTGAAAGTACACTGTTAGATACATACACAATTAGAATTTTTGTATCTAAATAAAACTGTATTGAACTTTTTATGATTATGAAGTTTTATCTCAAGTAATGTATGTTACTTTAAAGTCTACTCCAATATTAAGACAGCTACATCATTTTCATTTTAACAAATCTGGCCAGTTGTCTTCTGAAAATTGGATGGTCCCAATATGTTCTTCTCCATGTCTCCTAACCACTCAAATGCTTTCCATCTCTTTGTGGGTTGCATTCTATGTAATTTCTTTTTATATTCACTTTCACAAATTCTCTCTTCAGCTATGTCTCATCTCTTCTTTAACCTAATAACCTAACTTTTAACATTAATTATACTTCTAATTTTAGAAGTTCTATTTAGTCCTCTTCCAAATGTTTGGTCATTATTTATATTTTGTTTCTTGCTTATGTTTCCAAGCTTCTCAATTATTTTTTTAAAAGCAGCATCACTGTTTTTAAAAGTGCATTTACACAATTATTTTATATTCAGTTCAGTTCAGTTCAGTTGCTCAGTCATGTCCAACTCTTTGCGACCCCATGGACTGCAGCATGCGAGGCCTCCTTGTTCAAAACCAACTCCTGGAGTTTACCCAGACTCATGTCCATTGAGTCGGTGATGCCATCCAACCCTTTTATCCTCTGTTGTTGCCTTCTCCTCCTGCCTTCAATCTTTCATAGCATCAGGGTCTTTTCCATGAGTCAGTTCTTCATATCAGGTGGCCAAAATATTGCAGTTTCAGTTTCAACACCTTTCAGTTCAACATCATTAGGAATCTGATAATTCCACTCTGGTGTGAATCTGCTGGCTCTACTTCTCATGGTGGTGAACTTCTTTCATCTAGTCTGTGATTTCTGATTGTGAACTGATTTCCCTTGATACGCTATCTGTGAGAATTCTTGGAGGCCTGGGTTGAAATGACATTATTTCAGATAAGATTTGTATCTGGCTTCTGTTTGCTTCTTGGGAGGCAACCAACCTGGGAGCACTTTAAATTCTGGGCATGGAGATTTTTGGACCCCATAGAGAGAATCAAGTCAATGTGAACACATGTGAATGTCAGTCCTTCTGTTTTAGGAGAATCCAAATCCTGCCTCCAAGACAGAGACAGGCAGGTTTCCTTACTACATACCTTGCCTCTCCCCAACTTCCCTCTCTACCGTTGGCAGGTCTATTTCTCAGTAATCCATACACCACCACCAAAGGGAAGCTCAGGCTCAAACCCCAGCAGAAACATTCTAAGACAAACCAGCTCACATCCCAGGATTCCTGCTTTCATTTTGTCTTTGGTCTCTATGATTTCTCTTCTTTTGTGCCAATTAGCAATATATTTAGTAGATGATTTATTAACTTTTTACAACATTTTTGTTGTTTCAATTAGACTATTCAAGTAGATTATTATATCACCTGCTACATTCCCACAAACTAAAGTCCTTACAATTAATTGTCATAAATAATCAAGTTCCAAATCTGAGTCAAACATTCTTCTTTTTCCAGTGACAAATTGCCGACCCCCAAAGCAGGTGATCCATTCAAAGACAAATGCATCTCAGTTTACGTAAAACAACACTTTAAAACGAAAAGAAACCCAAAGACTATTATTCCTTATAAGACAAAGTTAAAAAATTAGTTTGCAATGCAAAATTTGCAGTCAGAAGGCTACATTTGTTTATTATAAGAATGATGAAACAATTTTCTGGACTGTGACATTTGTAAACACAAAGTCTTAGTTCAGGGAAATGTCAGATTCCTTAAATGTTCCCCTGACAATAAAACATTTCCTGATGTGAAACCTTTACTTCTCAAAGTAACCATCTTACCGTTTCTGACTGAAAAGGTCTTACAGCCATTGCAGTGGTATTTACTATGACCCTACTCTCCCCTGCCTGTAAAAAAGTCACTGAAATGTCCACTAAAGACAACACATAGCATAAATTTCCTTTAGTACGTCTGCATAGTCAGGTGAACCTGAAAATGCCATGCACTTGTTTTAAATAATCAAGCTCCAAACAGCGCTTAAACAATTTTAAAAAGTTTGTGGTCATTACCTGCCACCGATTTCTGAAACACAGACTTTAGTCATAAATGCACACAAGTCAGACTTAGGAATGTGGCTGGATTTATACAAATCCAACTATAATATGAAAAGCTGTTCAAAGTACAGGCTAACAGGGCAGCACGTTTAAAACAAGGGCTCATAAAATCCTTTGGCTCTCTGGAAACCCATGCTCCTCAGGCTTTGGCCACAAGATAATTCAAGAGAAATGGTATTCCAGTTGAACAATGGGACTCATTCCATTTTGTTATTCACAAGTTAAAACACTATTGATTTAATTTTTTTTAAAAATGGAGTTACTTAAAAAAAGAGAGATGTGGCTAAACTCTCAAACCATCTCACTTTTGCCCACCTCTTCTGAGGTATTTTTGTGTGTAAGTGGTTCTTCCTTTTGAAGTCAACAGAATTCGATTCCCAAACTTCTCTACACTGAAGTTGAAATTACTTTTTATAAATCTGTTCCTTGGTGGGGAAAGATGAATTTACTGAGTGAAGGTGAGCTTAAAATATCTAAAACTTTCTCTAGAGCAATTCATTACTTGTATTGCTTTCTTTGAAAATCAATGTTATTAAGTATATTCCATAGAAAATGTTTCATAAGCTCTCTCATAACAGGAGCTAAAAAGTGCACTTACACTGACAGAACACGGCGGCCTTGGCCTCTGACAACGGTTAACAAATGCATAGCCGACGCGGGTCACGCTCCAGGACTGAGGGGAGCAGAAGGCTGCTGTTCTCTCTGGCCTGATGCCTTCCTTCTGTCGCACCTGCCACACGGTGATGGCTAAAACACGGGCATGGAATCCAACTGACCTGGGTGTGCATCTTTCAACGGCATCAGAGAAGCTAACTGGCCTCACCCTTCTCAGTTTCCTCCAGGTAACAACACAGGCTCCTTAGAGGTTGGTGAAAAGACAATGGGATATCTAGAACTTGGCACACAGGAAATGCTAAGAAAATATTCACTACCATCCCAATGCTGGTTATCACCCCAGCATTCCTCAAGTGACAAGAATAAGCAGAATGTGGCTTCAGAATAGCACTATTTATTTGCTAACAGTGAACTTATAAAAATCTAATTTCCATCTCTCAGGGCACACAACCATTTTCCTAGGAAAACACCTTTATAATCACTAATTTAAAAATTGGCAAAATTGTTAATTTTGTCACTTGCTGTTAAGTCACTTCAGTTGCGTCCGACTCTGTGTGACCCCATAGACGGCAGCCCACCAGGCTCCCCCGTCCCTGGGATTCTCCAGGCAAGAACACTGGAGTGGGTTGCCATTTCCTTCTCCAATGCATGAATGTGAAAAGTGAAAGTGAAGTCGCTCAGTTGTGTCCAACCCTCAGCGACCCCAAGGACTGCAGCCTTCCAGGCTCCTCCATCCATGGGATTTTGTCGCTAGTACTTCATATTTTACTTCAAAATTAATGGGTTTTTTTCTTACTTTTATATTGTCTTTTGATGTTCCAATTCTTTTGGGTTGCTGGCATTCCCACTCAGAAACACAAACTTATTTTCTGATAACTCCCTGTCTCTCACAGAAGCCCTCCTCCTTAGTCTGACTTTTTAATGCTCTGATGACTTTGCTCAACTTGAGACAACTCATTTGTTTCAAGTTCCTTGAATGTTTATGACCCCCCACCCCACCTTTCCTCTCTACTTTCAAAGGATGGCCAGCCCCACCAGGCATGAACATGGGAGTCAAAATTGTCCCAGATACCCAGACACAAGAGGTCACCTGCCTTGCACTGCAGAGATGCCTGAGTGAATAATTTAAGTGTCTGACAAACACTAAGCTTCCTTTTGTAGTACTATGTTAGCATGTAGTGTAGACTGATTTCTAATGCAGGTGAAAGCTAGTTTTCTTTCCTGACATGAAAGCATTAAAAGGAAGGCATGGTGAGTGCTAAAAATTTTATCAATCTAAAATGATCAAACTTCCTGCAAGAAAAGGTAAAAAGCTGAGAGACAGGTTAGTAAAAGTCTGGCTGAAGCTTAAGACAAGCTTCTATTTCCTTACAAGAATCAGCATGTCAGCATCACTCATCTTTTCCTCCAATGTGGTTGCTCAGTTGCGCAGTCGTGTCCGACTCTGCAACCCTATGGACTGCAGCACCCTAAGCTTCCTTGTCCTTTGTTATCTCCCTGAGTTTGCTGAAACTCCTGTCCATTGAGTTGGTGATGTCATCTCATCCTCTGTTGCCCCCTTTTCCGCCTGCCCTCAATCTTCCCTGCATCAGGGTCTTTTCTAATAAGTTGGCTCTTTGCATCAGGTGGCCAAAGTATTGGAGCTTCAGCATCAGTCCTTCCAATGAGTATTCAGGGTTGATTGCCTTTAAGATTGACTGGTTTGATCTCCCTGTTGTCCAAGGAACTCTCAAGAGTCTTCTCCAGCACCACAATTCGAAAGCATCAATTTTTCAGTGCTCAGCCTTCGTTATGGTCCAATTCTCACACATCAGGGTCTCATACATGACTACTGGAAAAACCATAGCTATGACTGTACAAACTTTTGTTGGCAAAATGATGTCTCTGCTTTTTAATATGCTGTCTAGGTTTGTCATAGCTTTTCTTCAAAGGAGCGAGCATCTTTTAATTTCGTCCCTAAATGCTGTGTCATGAGCAAAGACCACTTCGGGTCCATTTTAAGGATGATGACACTGAAGCACAACGGTGTTAAGTTACCAACAACAAAGATTTTAGACATTCAGAGTTCTTTGCACCTAACAATTACTTCTTATGGATCCTATTTAAAAACTTCTTATTGTACGTTTATTCAGAATAGGGCCAAATGGTCTTTTGCTGCTGATTATCCTATGAAATAGGGGAAAAAAGTACCTGACCTGCTACAGAAAAATGAAAGAACCCAAAAGAAAGGGGAACAAACAAAAGACAGACAGCAGACAGGAGAGGGGATTTAGAGTTTCCAAACCTCAGACAGGTCCTCACTTGGGCCTGGACATGTGTGCTTGGTGACAGCGCCGGTGATAACCCTGACGCTGTGCACTGGCAGTCCCGTGGTCTCGTGGCCTCCGTCCAACTGGCGGGGAGCGCACATCCGGCAGGGACAGGCTGTCATCACTGCCGGCGCCGGCACAGCGCCCGGCACAAAGTGCGGCACAGGTGCATGTCTGCTTCATGACTAAATACAACATTCACATAATCCTGTTTCAGACCGAGCCTTATGTACATTTCTCGATAAGGTAAAGACAAGAGAAGTAACCAAATTTAAAAGAAGTTAGCAGTTTCTTCCACTTTCCCAGTAAGAACATTTAGAAATACAATACACAAAGTTAAACATGTATAAAAGCATGTTGAACATCATCTTTTGTATTTTTAGGGTATACATTTTCATGAAAATATTTTAAAAGTTCACATATTGGCAAGAAAAAGGAAAACTCTGAGGTCTGACATTTAATTGTAATGCAGAAAATATGTGAACATTTACTCTAAATTTAGTCAATATGAAACAACTTTATGTATTCATAATATTTATAGCAAATTTAGGAAACAAAGTATATATATATGCATAAATAAGTATATATATATTTCAAAAGAAATAGTAGTCTTGATTTAGAAAGGTACAGAAATAGAAGAAAATCCAGACACAAATCATACTCTTGCAAGGTTCCAGATGATTAATTTGAGCTACTCCACAGGCATGAATCACACTAAGAACTGCAGGGGTCAAGACTCAGCTGCCTTTCCCACTGCAGAACTAATAAAATGTCATGCTGCCTGGTGTCCTAAGTGATACCTTGGCACCTCTATACTTTCAATTATAAACAAGAGAAGCAGAAACCTTCTGCTCACATAATATACAGGACAGGAGAGAAACGGTCTATACTTTCTTTCATCGTTCTCAGGATTTAATAGAAAACAAAAAAATTAATTCAAAAAAGTTAAACAGCCCAGAAGGGTAAAGATTACTCACAAGTAAATGAACAAGGTGGCTTCTCAAGCAGGGCCACCTGAGCACAGGATCTCTAAAGGGGCAAGTGAAGTTATCAGAGACAAGCTGGCACCCATCTACTATGAGTCTGTGTTAAAGAAAAGTTATCTGACACTTGTTAAAATGATAATGAAGACTACTCAAGACTACTGCAATAAGGGAGAGAGATCACACAGAACTCAAATACAGAAAAGATAGCTGGAGGTTTATAGCCAATGTGCAGAATGAGGGGGTTGGTGGATCGAAAATTACTAAGAGAGACATCAGGGTAGGGGGATTCTTGGTGAAAGCAGGTTAAGCACATGAGGGATAGCTGGGGGAAGGGGAATTGGATCCATACCAAGGGTACAGGACTGTCTTTAAACTGACCTAGCAGGATTCTCACTACAACTGGGGCTCTGCAGGCCCAGAAAGTTGAGCGGGGGGACAAGGAACTAAGACTGAAGCCTAACCGAGAAGAGGCTCAGAGGAGCCTGACTCAAGTCTGGTCAAGGAGAGAATCTCTATTGTTGTCAGGCACTGTTCTAGGTGCTGGGGACCCTATGGCGAATGAGACAGACAAGGTCCTTAACCTTGTGCAGCTCAAAAGTAATCACACACACAAGGTTTTTGTATGGAGAGAAAAAAGAAACCAGAACAGGAGAAGGGGTAGAAGGGCCAGAAGCAGGAAAGGTATCACAAGAGCAAGAGGAAGCATGTTAACTCCTAGGGCAGAGGTGCCTCTTTCCCCAGAGAAAGCAGAAGTGACTCGGGACACGTCTCCAGCAGCCAGAGCAGAAGATGGTGCAATATTCCTTGAAGGGGGCCTGCTTAGCTATTTTGAACACTTGGAAAATTATAGAGGCTTCTAAGGCCCAGACAAGAGGCCAAGTGCAGTTTCCATCCAGTGATGAGCGAAGTGTTCGGAAAAGTAAGGACAGGAGCAGCTACAGCATCAACTGCAGTTCCTGTGAGCAGCCACGGCCCACAGTTTGCAAGAAATGTCATATTACTACTAAGTAAAACTACTGCAAATGTAAGCGGCAGAAGTGAGGTTCTCCAAAGAGAGGCAAGGGTAAAAGAAAGATCCTGCTCACAGAGTAGCTCAGAGCAAGGTCAGCTAGTCCTTGAACAGAAAATCAAACTGGCATAAATGTAAGTCACTCAGAGAGCATACTTTTAACTCTCAAGAGTTTAAGATTTTTTCCATTCTATATTTATGTAGTATGTGTTATCCTCTTCTGTGGTATTAAGCAGCCACTGGCCATTTTTTGGTGCTTCTCATTTCAAAATGCACACAGGCAGAAGGTTTTCTTGGAAAACAAAAATGACAGAAATGTTACAAAAGAGCTTCCTCAGTGAAATTATTTAGTTCTCCAGACAGGATATTTAGTGATGCCCTAATAAATAAAGAATTAATGTATAGGGCAATGCTGGTAAATCTCCCTGCCTTTAAGGTAAACATGATTAAAATGGTAACAGAATGGCCTGAGGTTATCATAAGGGGTATCAATTTATGCAATATAATGTTGATGATTTCATAACACTGGATTTAGTTTTCAGTCACCAGCTATTCAGTTTAACTCACCTACTATTTCAGTTAACTAGCACATTTAGCATTTAACTTAAATATTATTATTTCCTTTAGTTTAAATGGGGCAACAAAAATGCGGAAGCAGTACGGGAATGGCATGAAAAAGATTCTGGGTGGCAGTCACAGTCCCCAACTGGGTATATGCTCTCTGTAATTTTCAGTTATTAACCTGAAAAATTAAACGTGCCCCCATGAGAGGCACACCTCTTCATGTTTTCTTCCATATAAGGACTCTGCTGATTATGAATCAAGTTTTACATAAAATAATACCAAAATCTGTGTTTAGAGCAGCTTTGATACTAAAGATACATTATTTTTAGGGCATCTTTAATCTATTTAATCTACTACCTAAAACCATGGTGTGATGACTCCAAATATTCCCCTTTCAGTCAAAAAACACATGGATAAAGAAAGAAGGCATACGTGAGAATCCACTCTATGCCAGGAACCCTGCTAAGCCCTTTTCTGTGCATTTTCATTACTCTTCACCATTGCTAAGTAGGTATCACTTACCTATTGCTAAGCAGGTATCACGAAGTAGGTACCACTGCCTCATTTGTAGTTGTGCAAATATGAAGACAGAAGGGATGACTTTTCCAGGGTCACCAATTATTTAGTGGTACAGTTGAGATTTTAAAGTCTTATTGTCTCAATATACCCAACTGTAATGAAGAGGAACTATTTAAAAAATTTTAATAATCACAATATCAATCTTCTATGTCTCTCCTGTTATAAACCAAATACACTCAGTGTCTTCAACATTTAAACTCACCCACGGTACTTGTTTTTTCTAACCAGTCATAATCATGTAATAGTGTATGTGTGCTCAGTCGCCCAGATGTGTCTGACTGCTTGCAATCCCATGGACTGTAGCCTGCCAGGCTCCTCTATCCGTGGGATTTTCCCAGGCAAGAATACTGCATTGGGTAGCCTCCTACTTCGGGGGATCTTCCTGATCCAGGAATCGAACCCATGCTTCATGCATTGGCAGGTGGATTCTTTACCAATGAGCCACGTAGGAAGGCCCAATCATATAATTAACTCATAATAAATCAGCAGTCAATTAAAAAAAAAACACATACACACACTACCACCACCAGCCACACACACACACACACACACACACACACACAAAGATCTTTCTAATCCTGACCTACACAATTAATTGACTTTTGAACGCAAGAGCGGGAACTGATTTCCAGTTCATTTTCTTAGTACTGGTCAATCACTGCAACTGTTGAGAGCTTTCAGAATCCTAGGACTGCCATTCAAAAGAACTCCTCTGAGGCTTATGATATTCATAGGTTTAATGCTAGTAAAGCGAAAAAAAAAAAAAAAAAAGATAGGCCCAGAACTATACCCAGAATTTAGCAGCCATCACTGGAGAACACTCTACAAATTGCTCCCAATTTGTCTGTGTGCAACTCAACAGCTTAAAATCCATCTATCTTATTCAGGTACATTGTGTTTTCTTGTTTACAGGATATTCTATATTTTTGAATCAATGAATTCCACACACCGGTCAGTTTAGTATTCTCATTTTTAAAAACGGTATGAGGTTACTGAAGACTTGTTTGCTCTATTCTTTTCCATGTGGTTTTCCATGAGCTCACTGGGAAGGTCTTTTTGATACATCCACTTGTCTAAACTGATGTATTGAGTTAACTGATCAAACACTAATCTAGGTGTTACTGTGAAGGTATTTTATAGATATGATTAAAGACCATAATCAGTTGACTTTAAGTAAAGGAGATTATCCTAGACAGTCTGGGTAGGCCTGAGCCTTCCAGCAGAGCTGAGGCTTCCCTGAACAAGAAGAAATTCCACTTGTGGACGGCAGCTTCAACCTATGCCTGAGCGTTTCAGCCTGTCCCTCCTGATGGCCTGCCCTACTGGTTTCAGACTTTCCTAGCCAGCCAGGCCTCTAATCTTGTAAGCCAATCCCTTGCAACAAATCTCTTAATATATATCTCCTACTGGTTCTGCTTCTCTTGTTAAACCTTGACAGACACATTCACTAACCATTGATATTTCACAAATATAAAACACCTAGCAATAACTTTAGTAAGAAATATGTAGTTTCCTATATAATTCAGAGGTACAGTCCCAAATAAATGTGAAGATTTACACGTAGTCCTAGTCAAACATATAGCTGGGTTTTGTTCAGATCAAGGCAAAATAATCTTAAAGTTCCTCTAGAAGAATTTTTTTTTAAAAAGAGAGAGAACAATTTGGAAAACAATAATTGCTAAATTTACTGAGTGATTACTCTGTGCTGGGTTTTTCACCTAAGCTACACAAAAATCACCTAGAAAACAAAGACAGTGGTCTCATAAGTCAAGAAAAGATCAAGTTAGGAAGGGAAGCCAGGACCTGGCATATTCTCTAAGTATCTTCCAACCTGAACATAGCCTTCAGGATTTTTAAAAATGCTTCCCTCTTTCATTCCTCACGTTTATTCATGGCTGCAAGGACTAGAATCTTATTTATGAGGGCCCAGTGCACCTCTCGGACACGACTGAAGTGACTTGGCGGCAGCAGCAGCAGCGCACCTCTACGCTGCCTTCCTCCTGGAATCCCAATCTCTGCGTATCATACCCTCCTCATTCATTTCTCGTAAATGCTGAAAACATGGGGCAGAGAGAGGTAGTGGGAAAAAAAAGGTAAGGACCCTAAGTGGTCAGGAAGAAAACAGAGGCACTGGCACTTGCTAAGTCTCGTTCAAAGTAGTACCATTTATTATGAAAGTGGACACAGAAATAGTTCAGAGTGCGAAAGTGTGGATTTTTCTCTGCATTTGGAGTCAATTAAGCAATTTGTGTATCTTTTAATAACAGGCCTGAAGTGAAGTGAAGTCGCTCAGTCATGTCCGACTCTTTGTGACCCCATGGACTGCAGCCTACTAGGCTCCTCCGTCCATGGTATTCCCCAGGCAAGAGTACTGGAGTGGGGTGCCATTTCCTTCTCCAAAGGACCTTCCCCATCCAGGGACTGAACCCGGGTCTCTCACACTGTAAGCAGATGCTTTACCATCTGAGCCACCAGGGAAGTCTACAATTTGTAGATCTTTTGTGCATCTTTTAATAACAGGCCTACTAATAATTTAAAGATATAATGGAGTAATAAATAGAAAATGAAAGCAGTGCTCTCTGGAGGAAGACGCTGTAACTGAAATTTCTGATAAACTGGAGAAAGGCAAAGTCCCTTCCACCGTCCTAGGCCCAAGCGGGAAAGTGAGCAGGACTACAGCACAGTAATTTCTGTCATCTTGTCTAAGATTCGACCTTCCATGTTCAGCTCTGTGCAGAGCTAGACTTGCAGCTTGGGTGAGTGACTCTTGAGTGGGGTGTGCATCTTTCACAGAATGTGAAAACCAAGGTGGATGTAGTATTCATGTATCTTTTTGTTTTATGGATCTTGCTTGAAGAAGTTTAAAAATGATGCAGTACCCAATTAATAACATAAAATGGTATATATTTTCTGATCATAATGTAATATAGATAAAATACTAATAATGAGGGAATCTAATCAACAATTAGACATGAATACAATATTGTATATTTTAAAAATTTGTGTCAACTATCTCTGAAATATGGGGCTTCCTATGTGGCACTAGTGATAAAGAGTCCATCTGCCAATACAGGAGACGCAAGAGAAGTGGATTCAATCTCTAGGTTAGGAAGATCCCCTTGAGTAGGAAATGGCAACCCATTCCAGTATTCTTGCCTGGAGATTCCCAATGACAGAGGAGCTTGGTGGGCTATAGCCCATAAGGTCATAAAGAGTTGTAAATAACTGAGAGACTGAACATACACATCTCTAAAATGTATTTATTTCATATTAACCAGAATATGGGGTAATTGCGCCATTATCTGGGTGCTAAGGGCTTCCCCAGTGCCTCAGTGATAAAAAATCTGCCTGCAATGCAGGAAGACACAGGTTCGATTCTGGGGTCTGGAAGATTCCCCTGGAGGAGGGTATAGCAACCCACTCCAGTATTCTTCCCTGGAGAATATCATGGACAGAGGAGCCTGGCAGGCTATATATAGTCCATGGGGTCCCAAAGAGTCGGACAGGATTGACGCAACTATGCATGAGCTCGAGCACTGGGTGCTAATATCCCTGATAGCTTTGGGGTCTGGGAATTCTCAGCACAGTAAAACATGCTGTTGAAAAGCTTTAATGCTTAATGATGGTGCTGATATGATATAAATGTTGGAGGAAAACAACATTTAAAATAAGCCATCTCGGCTAACAAACACATGAAAAGATGCTCAACATCACTCATTATCAGAGAAATGCAAATCAAAACCACAATGAGGTACCATTTCACGCCAGTCAGAATGGCTGCAATCCAAAAGTCTACAAGAAATAAATGCTGGAGAGGGTGTGGAGAAAAGGGAACCCTCTTACACTGTTGGTGGGAATGCAAACTAGTACAGCCACTATGGAGAACAGTGTGGAGATTCCTTAAAAAACTGGAAATAGAACTGCCTTAATGACCCAGCAATCCCACTCCTGGGCATACACACTGAGGAAACCAGAATTGAAAGAGACATGTGTACCCCAATGTTCATTGCAGCACTGTTTATAATAGTCAGGACATGGAAGCAACCTAGATGTCCATCAGCAGATGAATGGATAAGAAAGCTGTGGTAAATATACACAATGGAGTATTACTCAGCCATTAAAAAGAATACATCTGAATCAGTTCTAATGAGGTGGATGAAACTGGAGCCTATTATACAGAGTGAAGTAAGCCAGAAAGAAAAACACCAATACAGTATACTAACGCATATATATGGAATTTAGAAAGATGGTAACGATAACCCTCTATGCAAGACAGCAAAAGAGACACAGATGTATAGAACAGTCTTTTGGACTCTGTGGGAGAGGGAGAGGTGGGATGATTTGGGAGAATGGCATTGAAACATGTATAATACCGTATATGAAACGGATCGCCAGTCCAGGTTCAATGCATGATACAGGATGCTTGGGGCTGGTGCACTGGGATGACCCAGAGGGATGGTACGGGGAAGGAGGTGGGAGGGGGGTTCAGGATGGGGAGCACATGTATACCCATGGTGGATTCATGCTGATGTATGGCAAAACCAATACAGTATTGCAAAGTAATTAGCCTCCAATTAAAATAAATAAATTTATATTAAAAAATAAATAAAATATAATGGGGAGCAATTTTATAAAATAAAAAAATAAAATAAAATAAGCCATCTCCAGAATTTGCAACTGGCTGGTCCTGTCTTGATACCTACAGTTTCAGGAAGCAAGTTAAGCTAATACTGCACGTGTGTCCAGTACTGAGAAGCTGTCTTATGATCACATATTAGCCTGTTAAATTGTCACTGGTGTTTGATCTCTTTCCCGTGACAATCTGTACCATCACATCTAGGCAGTAATAATACTTTACAGATCACAGGGGCAGCTTCTCCTGAACAATCTTCATCTGCAATATAGACAGGATAACTTTCACACAGAGAAACATACAAAAAATATGGTTAGCCTTGATCTACAGAAAAAATGCTAAAGCCAACAAGAGCTTCATTCAATTCTTTTTCATTTTAAGGAATAATATCAAAAGAAAAGATCATAAGACCTGAGATGACATGATTAAATGTAAGAAGGTTTCTTGGGAAATCAATTAGAAGACCAACATAATTGCTTTTTAATGGGGCTCTCTGGAATAATCATCTGTGTTTGAAAGACAGCTTACCAGTGATGCCATTGGGCTCCTGATGGAGGTCACAGTACCAGAGTCGGTTTACAGGATCACATCCCTCCCGTATCGACAATAAGACGTAGCGACCATCGTCAGATAACTACAAAGGAAACAAAAACAGCACAGGGAACTTAGTAGAATATATTTTTTGTGAGAACACTGTTACACATTAAGTTAAAAAAAAATTCACTGGTGTATCTTTACTGAAAACTTATGACTGGATAAGAAAGTTAGAAAAAAAGATAACATCAATTTTAACTTATCTTGCAGTTTATCACTTTATTTTAACAAAACATAGTGAAATGTTTAAGTTGAAAATATCAGTATATGTAACTGAATGTCATGACTCAAAATGACTTTTACTTAGCACCTATTCTTTATAGTCAATAATACTGTAATAATTTTGTATGGTGACAGATGGTTATGGGACTTGCCATGGTGATCATTTATTGTAATATATTTGATTGTTGGATCACTATGTCGTACACCTAAAACTAATGTAATATTCTATGCCAATTGTGTATTTTTAAAAGTTTAAAAAAATAAAGTCTATCCTTTAACTGAAAAATACATGCAATCTGTCATTCTCAATATTAATATCCTAAATTTGAATTTTTGTCATGGGTTACACATTTTAAAAGCTGTACTAAATACGTAAGAATTAGTAAAATGGGTGTGAATACACAAAAGTTCATTTGTGGTTCATAATGTTCACGTTAACAAGTTTCTATTGAACAAATGAACAACTTTTTACACGGATCTTTAGTCCCTTATACACAAGGCAGAAGAAATAAAAGGCTGTGCTTCAGCAGCTATCTTTTAGAATACTAAACAGAAGAATCTTAGGTAGCAAAAAGAATCTTGATAAATACTAATGCAACAAATAACACTGTTTTGAGTTGTCAAAATTGATATAAGTAGTATCAGACTATATATCCTTTTGCAACTAATTTTTTCATTCAATATTTAAAAAATTAATATATGTTGATACATGTATATTTGCTTCACCGGTTTTACCTGAGGTAAAATATTCCACTGTAGGAAAACACTATAATTGATTCATCTTCCTACCACATGAGCATTTAGATTATTTCCATTTTCTTCGTTTATGGTTTTCGTCCTTATTACAAGCAACACTTGTGCCTTCATTACATGTTTCCTGGGGTACAAAACTACAAGTAAAACTGCTCAGCGATACAATATGCACATACTCTACTTCACCAGATGTTGCCAAATTATCTTCCTAAGTGATTTTACTGACTTACACTCACATTTCAGTTATTTTCCACATCCTATTCTGAAGGTGAATTATATGTGCCATCTTCGCTAGGCCATGGTACCTAGATATTTGATCAAACATTACTCTAGATGTTTCTGTAAAAGTGCTTTTCTGAATGAGATTGACATTTAAACTGGTGGACTCTGAGTACAGCTGATTACCCTCCATAATATGATGCGCCTCAACCAATCAGTCAAAGGCCTTAGCAGAAAAGCCCGACCTCCCCCAGCCAGCAGGAATTCTGCCAGCAGGTGGCCTCTGGATTCTGAACTGAAACTTTCCTGGGTTTCCAGCCTGCCAGCCTACCCTGTAGATTTTGGAAGTGTCAAGCCTCCATAATCATGTTAGCCAATTCCTTAAAAAAATTTCTCTGTCTCTGCATATGTATTGTGTGCTCAATTGTGTCCAACTCTTTGCAAGCCTATGGGCTTCAGCCCGCCAGGCTCCTCTGTCCATGGGTTTCTCCCAGCAAGAATACTGCAGAGGGTTGCCATGCTCTTCTCCAGGGGATCTTCCCGACCCAGGGACTGAACCCGTATCTCCTGAGCTGCAGGCAGATTCTTTACCACTAAGCCACTGGTGAAGCCCCTATATATATATATAATATACAAACCAACAGGATATTTGTATATCTTATATATATATAAAATATATTATAATATATATAATTATATTGTATGTTAATATATGTTATATGTTAAATATATATATATAATTATATATATTATATATATAAGATATATCAAATATCTTGGTTCTGTTTCTCTGGAGAACTCTAACTAATGCACTTACCAACAACAGCTATCCTTTCATTTATTCATAAAATAAATATTTGCTAAGCAACTATTATGCACAAGACATTTTCCTAAGTGCTCAAGATAAACTGGGGCTTCCCAGGTGGCGCAACTGGTAAAGAAGCTGCTTGCCAATGCAGAAGACACAGGAGATGTGGCTTCGATCTCTGGGTTGGGAAGATCCCCTGGAGAAGAGCATGACTACCCACTCCAGAACTCTTGCTTGGGAAATCCCATGAACAGGAGCCTAGAGGGCTATAGTTCATGGGGTCGCAAAAGAGTTGGACATGCTTAGCCACTAAACAACAACAACAACAATGCAGTGTATTATAAAATGGTAAATGTCATACAGAACATATAACAGGCCTGGGTAAGGGAGGCAGGGTGTGTGGGGAGGGACTGTGGTTTTAAATATGGCAGTCAAGGTAGACTTCATAAGAAGATGTCTTTCCACTGTCTTCTGACTGTCACTGTTTCAGATGAAGTCACTCCTTATGTTTTTCTCCCTATGTATAATGTGTTTTCATATCTGGCTGCTTTTAAGATTTCCTTACTGTCTTTGGTTTTCTGCAAATTGATAATAATTTACTTTAACTGGAGTCATCTCCTTCAGATTTGTTGAGCTTCTTGAATATTTGGACTTGTCTATTTTATCAAATTCATAACATTTTTGGCTGCTTTTTCCTCATATAATTTTTGTATCCCCTCACCCCTACCCTAAGACTTCAAATACATCATGTTAGGTCACTTAGTATAGTTCTACAGTTGAATGAGACTGTGTTTGTTTTTGTTTCAATTTTTTTTTTCCCTCTCCATGGCTTAGCTTCAACATGCTGTCTTCAAATTCACTGATTTTTTTTTATAGTATCTAATCTATTATTAAGCCCATATAGAGAATTTTTTGATTTAGATATTTTCACTTCTAGAAAAATACTTGGTTATTTTTATATTTTCTGTTTCTTTGTTATTTACATTAACATTTGCTAAAATCCTTTTAAATTTATTTTCATAATTGCTTTTGAAAAGTCCATATCTGTTAATTCTACTACTGTCATTTCTAGATCTGTTTTATTAACTAACTTCTCTCCTGGTTATAAGTCACATTTTCTTGCTTCTTTACACATCTAGTAATTTTTTAAAGTTGGATTTTGAACATTCTGAATGCCATCTGAATTTTTTTGGGGGGGGTCCTTCTTTAAAAAGTTTTGAGGCTGTTCATTTTATAGATCAGCTTAATCCATTCAAGGCTTATTTTCAAGCTTTGCTGGGGCAGGTCTCCAGTCATACTGCAAAAGCATGGATGGCCATTCTGGGGTTTTTGCTGAATACCCTGGTTGTTCACGAGTCCTTTCCACTTTAACTGGTTAGAATGTGAAAATCTCCCACTTGTTAAATCTCTAGTAGTTAGTTGTCAGCTTACAAGCTCCTGGTGGTTGCTCACAGCTTGAATCATGGAGCCTCAGTCTATGCATGTATGGCTTAATAGTCAGTCTAAGATTCAGGGGGACACCAAGAAGATTCCCAGGACTCTTAATGGGTGGTTCCCCTCCTTTGGTTTTGTGCCTGCAAGTTCCAGTGGCCTCACTCTTCCTGAATTCGGATCTTTGGATTCCTAGTCCAGTGAGGCTGCAGTATCCTGGGGGTTCTTCTTCCTTGTGCCAGAATCAGAAAATTCCTCCAGGCAGAAACCTGGGGCTATTGTAGGAGAACATCTCTCTCACAGATTACAGTCCTATGATACCTGTAGATCAATAGCTCCAACAGATGTTTTTTCCATTTTGTATAATTTTCTACCTGTTTATGGTAGCAGGGCTAGCCCAATACCAGTTACACTTATGGCCAGAAGCAAAAACTTGTCATTATGTTTTTATTTAACTCATTTTTAATTCTTTATTGGATACATTTTTAGGGTATATTATCGTATGTTTAAAATACATAGATATAAAAATTAAGAATGTGTAATTGAGGACTAATTAAAAAGAAAATATTTATGATTCATAAAAAAACCTAATAATAACATAGTTTTTATCTTACTACACAGTAGGATAATTTAGGGTTTTACTTATTAGGAGCATCAAGCTTTTAGACTTGGAGGAATTAGATTCCTGCTCTCTGGAAATGTCCATCCACTTTCTATCAGCAGGTTTGTAAACCAAGTGTATGTCAATTAGGTCTCTTCTGCATTTATAAATTAATCAAAATGGCTATGTGTGTCTAAAACATGCAGCATTTTTAAGCACACTGTATGTTAAACATCTTTTTCTCAGGAAAAAAAAAAAAACAAAAAACTTTTTAAAGCACAGAGATAATCAGTACTTGTAAAACAGAAGTGGGATTCCAAGTAAGTAGAGTTTGATCAAAGATTCTAGAAAACTGTTTAATGTGGCTGTTCTTTCTTTGTGACATTCTGTCTAAGTTCTGAAGTAGTCTCCTTTCCAAGAAACTGAATCACATTTTCTCGTATGAGTTTTGGTCACAAGCTACACAAGAGGCCAAATGATTCAGGTACACTCTCTCCATCTCTGTCTAGGCTTCTTATAGTATTTTCAAAGATCGTCAAATGGTTTTGGAAAAACTGCATATACATTTATGATTTCCATGAATTCTTTTCTCCATCCTCCATCCAAATTACTTGTCATTATGTTTTAAGTGGGTTTCTTGAAAATGAATATCTGAGTTGACTGAGTTGAAAACTCAATCTAAGAACCTGTATTTTGTCTTTCTAATTGTTATTGCTTCTACATCTTACTTTTAATATTCTAGTTAACTTGCTTTTCCCTTCTCATTTCCTTTTTATACTGTACTAATATAAACTTTTAATTAAGATAAACTTCTTCCTAAACTTCCTCTTCATTGACTGCTCTGTGAGTTAAATACTCTTGTTTCTAGTCTTTTACACATTTTCCTTAAGTTTTTCATATACATAGCCAATAAACCAGTGTCCAGAAATTCAGTTTCACCTTATTTTTGAACTCTCCTATATTATTAAGAATATCATTAGCAACATCACAATTGTCACTTTATTAAACATAACAGAAAGCAGTCTCATTAATAATACTTCATACTTTTGTTCTCTTGTCCTTTAAACAAAGACAGACTCTTATAGCTTAGTGCTTAGAGTCATGCTACATCAATCATAAGTGATGGCTAATTCAGCGGCAGTGATTCAGCCAACAGAATGACAGGGCAGTAAAACTCACTGCAAGAACCACACCAAACCTTCGATGACAGCTGTCTCAAGCACATCTAATGAGTTTTTCTCGGTATTTCTGGCTGCACTAAATGGCTGCAGCAGTTTATATTTAATCTAAGGCAGGAAGTTCCAAGGGAATTGCTGTTGGGATGCCAATTAAGTCAGTCTCTCTTCCTTACAACTCAGATATTTCATAGACACTAAACAAATATGCTCAACTGCAAACAACTCTGAATTTTCAAATGCTCACACATTTGTAAGTCATTGTTGCCCCCAAAATATATACATTAGGAAATACCTTCTTACACCAAAATGTAATCGGTAACAATGCATATTCAACCACCGCCTCACATTCAGACTATTTCAAGACAGTTTAAAAAACTGAATTTTGGGAGTCACTGGGAGGGGAAGACAAAAATACTGTTGATTGCGGAGGAGACCTTAAATCTCAAGAGCAGAAAGCGAATTTGCTGAAATCCAGATAAAAGGAAAATAGAAAAGCAGGAGAGCCAAGGGTCCCATCAGGCCTTCATGAACAGTATAAACTCCAGTTCACAGAACACTGTTTTCCTTTAAACAATATGACATCAGAAGAAAAACCATGTTCTCTAGAATCACTTAATCTCATTCAAAACCACTGACTTTTTGCAACAGGGGTGCAACAATGCTAGCCTGACCGATTATGAAATATGTAATTCTTAAGTCACAGCTTCCTTTCACTTTATGTCCATATAATGTTAAGCAAATTTTCCTTAAGTCAAAATGATTTTATTTCATGAAAATCTGCCTTTTATATAAATAAATTCTAACAAAAACAAAATTCTAAGAACTGTAAATAAAATATTTACATTTGTTGATACTAAGTCCACTGATTATATTTCAAACAACACCAACAGGATGAAAGCTAAAACTATCATTCTTACTACTGACAATTCATTTTAAAAAAAGTGTATTTCCCTTTAGACACAGTTACCTTGGCAACCTAACTGTATGAGGTCATTTGCTGAATTTGGTTAAATATCTTTCAGATCAGATCAGATCAGTCGCTCAGTCGTGTCCGACTCTTTGCGACCCCATGAATCGCAGCACGCCAGGCCTCTTTAGAAAATGCTAATTAAGAAAGACAGGAATAATATCTATTGATATTATTAATATCTAATAATATTTGTTGATAAAAGTATCTGGAACAAGAAAAATTCAAATGTATAAAGAATGTGGTATTCACAGAAAGTATGTTGGTCATTCAATTATGTCCAACTCTTTGTGATCCCATGGACTGCAGCCCACCAGGCTCCTCCGTCCATGGAATTCTCCAGGCAAGAATAACTGGAGTGTGCTGCCACTTCCTTCTCCAGGGGATCTTCCCGACCTAGGGTTGAGCCTAGGTCTCCCACACTGCAGGCACATTCTTTACCATCTAAGCCACTAGGGAAGGTACAAAATATTTGGCAATCTGCTGGTACTTAGCTATTCATTATCCATAACCAGATGACCTTGAAAGATAAAAAAACAAAGCCAAAAGCCATCCTCCCTTGCTCTGGGGTAGATGAGGTTGAAGATAAAACTGTCATAAACGGTAGCTGGTTGTAAAAGGAGAATCCGCTGCCAGGTAACTTTCCATCTCCTTTACCGAAGACACAATTTAACATGTGCCATCAACCACAGGCATCTACTATTTAGGGGAGTCAGAGCTGAGGCTGTTTATTCAAGCAACATTTACTGAGAGTCTCCTGCAGCTGAGCCAGGCTCTAGAACACACAAATCAGAGCAGGACAGGGCTTTGAGATCGAGGGCTCAGGTGGGAAAGTCAGACACACACATTCACGCACAGATATAAAGTAATACTCTAAACATTAATACTGAGAAATCTAACAGGGAGTGGCGCTGGAAAGAAGAGTGAGATCGGAAAAGGTCTGGGGGAAGGAATGGTCTCTAAGTAGTTCTTTAAAGAAAAGCAGAATTCCTCTAAAAATGGTTGCTTGACTTTTTCCATTCTCACAACTGCTATGATGACATAGTACTGGTTCAGAGAGCTATACCTAACATACTCATTCTTAAGTACTCACCTCACAGACAGCAGCATTTGTAGTGGACATGGCAGTCTGCTGAAGCACTCGTTCCCCTAGCTGCACGGCGCTGGGAGCAGACAGCACTCAGCTGAGAACCTCAGGGCCTTGTCCTCCCAAGGACATATTCTTTTGGGCTCATCCCACATGCAGAGGTACAAAAGCCCCAATCCCTCACTCCTAGTTAGGCAAATGCTGAAGTGCTAATAACCTAGCTCATAGAAGCTCCCTGTAGGATTGGCCGAAACCCCTGTCATGACTTACTCAACTTCTCCCCCTTCTACCTTCACTCCCCACCATCAGTCAGTTCAGTCACTCAGTTGTGTCCAACTCTTGGCAACCTCACGGACTGCACCATGCCAGGCTTCTCTGTCCCCAGCATAGGCAGATGTTTTAAAAGCACTCCCACTAAACCTGACCTGTGACACCATGCAAGGCATCATCTCACCTGGTTTCTCATCCTGACATATTTTATACTATTCAAAGGAAACCTTCCAAAGTGAGGCTTCTGGTTTTGAAGAGGGACACCCAGTCAATAATAGCTGCCACGTGCATTTCCAGTTATCAAAAGGGCATAAAATATGGGGTTATCAGACTTTATACTTTCATTAAAGAAGCCATATTAATTCACTGAGAAAATTTAACTGTGTGTACTGTGGTATGGGGCCTTACTGAGACAGTAATATTTACCAAGGAAACCTTTGACAGACATCACACAAACATCACACAAACTATTCAATGGCGTATGTATTTTATACTTTATTCTGTTAGATTCACATGTGCTGTTCCAACACACACATGACTCAGCACATTTGGGAATACGATCCCTACAGTCAGCTGCCAGCAAACATGAAATCTAGAGATAAGCAGGAACCAGGACAAACCTCCAGGGAATCTAGTCCCAAATAATAGGTTTTTACGAAATTTCTTCAGTGAACACCTCATGGAGGTGTCACCGCGATCCATTCAGACCAGAGTCTGGGTCAGGCTGCACTGTGTTCACAGGCAGTCAACATTTCTACCACTCGCTCATTTGAGGCTTTTTTAAAAAAACAGGAAATCAACCGAAATAAGTGTTAAATTAAACTAATACACTGACAATAGCAATTTCTCCAGAGAACAGGATCTTTGTATTTTAAACAATAAACTTATTATTACTAGCATAAAAATCCTGAAGTAGATGAATCTGGTTATTTTTAGACTCAATATAGTAAAAAAAACAGCTGGGCTTTCCAGATGACCTGAATAAGCCAGCTTTTCTTCATGCACCTCTTATTAAGAGAAAATTGACAGACAATCACTTCTTAATGTTTTAAACTCTCAAGCTTAATGTTTTAAATTATCTCCAAAACTGTCTTCCAAAACATCAAGACACATAACTAATATTTACATATATACAGAATATGTGGACTTTCATCAAACTTATTATCCTTTTCAAAAAAAAAAAGCTCTTAACTGTTTTATGCTAGAGCTTCTGGACTCCATGGTTACATAGTCTTGTGTTAATAACCAAATCTTCACGGACATGACATTTCTTTAATATATATCATTTTTTCTACTTAGAAACCAACAAGAAGAGGGTGCAGGAAGTTTTTTCATAACTTGAAAGTACATGCACTTTTTCAAAGTGAGAAAAGTCTTTTATATATTACCACAAAGAATTAATTGTATGTATAAGAAAAGTACACTAAAAAGCAGCAAGACTTAAAATTGCCTGGGAAATTAACAAAAGGAGTGACAATGGATTTTCATAGCATTTGAGAGCTAACCATGTTCCTCTCACAGCAAAAAACTATCAATTTTATTTCATAGACTCTTTTGGATTCTTTTCATAGTAGTTGTGAATCATAACAACTTCTCTTTAATATTATGTATGTTTCCAAAACATAATCTAGGAAAACTTTCAAATGTCAAACTAATCACCTAAAGGGACAGCTTTTCATTTATGGGACTCGTTATGGATTTGTTATAAAAACAGGAGACAGCATCAGCAGCAGACACACGGGGTAGTCATTCATAAGCAGTGTGATGAGCACTGACATAAACATTTCTAATGGGTAGTCCTAAAATCAGCTTTCCCAATACTGGGTGCTACCACAGCAAGGAGGGAGAAAAGAAAGAAACCCCAGCACTCTAGAATATGTTGTTGGGTATGCCAGAAACAGATATATCAGAACATTCTAAGAAAAGAAAACACATTCAAAGTAAAATGAGCAACGGAGGTCTCAACATGTTATAGTCACTCTTTCTCATCTACCTGATTGTTTCTCTGGCACGTGAGCTTGGTTATTTAAGAATTGACTGTTCTCTTTTCTCCCCTACTGAGCTGTAGGGTGGTGGTTGGGGGCAGCTGAGAAAAGCGATGATCAACAAATCCAATTTTCTAAGGCAAAAACAATTCTCCCCCATCAGGAGCTGTTTCATGAATTCAGAGCAGTGCCCCCTGCAGCCTTTCTCACATCCAGGTCTTTAGTTTGGCTTCCTGGCTTTCTGCCTTCCCCACCACGCTCTGCCCTGCACATCCAGCAGCATGACGGAGCTTATTGCTTCGTGCAGTGCCAGTGAAAGAGAGGACGAGAGTGGTGAGCCTTGGACACACACGGTCCGATCAGGAGTGCCCCTGGGACTGAAACGAGGACCGCTTCTCCTGAGATGAACAGATGGAATCCGTCTTCAGGAGCCAGGGAAAGTACACCCCCTGGGACAGCACAAGGGGGTGAAGGGTCACCCAGCAGCACATATGCCAGCAGCCTCAGGTTCAAGCACCAAAGTTAAGGTCAAGAGGACAAGGGTATCCTTAAAATGGCACACAAACTGAACATGATGGGAAGTCCGTCATGGATCACCCCCGCCCGAAGCCTCTCTGTAAACTTAAAAATGTTTATTTAGTGTAGTTTACTACAGACAAACATCCTCCATCAGGGCCAGAGCCTGCCCATCTCTGCTCCTATGTACCACCTGACCTTGGCACAGTGGTGGACCTAGGGTAAGGGCTTCCAGGTATTTGGGGAGTAAATATGTGAACTGTGTTGACCAGGAAGAGAGCTGCCGAACAGTTAATGCTCAAGCCCAAAACTATCCAACAAGAAAGGGGCAGGTGAGGCAGAGTTTCCTGAGGAACACTGGACTCGACTGTGCTTGCCCTATAGGGCTATGCCAGGCACACCAGCGTCTGCAGGATCTTTATGTGCATGAACCTCAGCAGCAGAAGGAGGAGTACAGAAATGTACATCCTGAGTGCCCACAAAGAGTTAAGCATTAGGTAACGATTTTACACGTTGACATATGTGTAACATATACAAACATGTACACAAACACAGATGACCCTTGAGTAAGATGACTCTACTTACACACGGATTTTTTTCAACAGTAAATACTACAGTGCGACAAAGACCAGGATTGGTTGAATCTGTGGATGTAAATAGTGGACATGGAGGAACAACATATACAAAGTTCTTAAGTTATTAGGATGTTAACTTAATAATCTGATTAAGTTATTAGGATCCTTAACCCCCACACTGTTGAAGAGTCAGCTGTATATGCATATCTTAATTACTAGGGATCACAGTGAACATATGAAGATGGTTTATGCAGACATGTGATAAACATTAAGATCAGTATTTGTTGTTTAGTGGCTCAGTCATGTTCGACTCTTTGTGACCCCATGAACTGTAGCCCACCAGGCCCCTCTGTCCATAGAATTCTCCAGGCAAGAATATTGGAGTGGGTAGACATTTCCTTCTCCAGAAGATCTTTCCAACCCAGGGATCAAACTCGTATCTCCTGCTTGGTAGGATTTTTTACCACTGAGCCACCAGAGAAGCCCAAAGGATTACCTTTGTTAAAAAACAAACCTCCCCCGTTCCTAACTTCCCCCAAGAATTAGGTACAACAGAATTAGGTCCTCAGTGTAGGATTCAGCTGTATATCACAAAGAGGCTGGGCATTTTCTCTTTAGTCCCTGCTAAAGGGATGTGATGTGTTTTCAGAATCTATACTCCAGAGCACCCTCTGCTGGGAAAAGTGTCTCAAAATGCTGGCTTTGTGTGCATGTGTGTTTTTAATGCTCTACAAATCACTTTAAAATAGATTTGGGGTGGCGTGGGGCGGTGGAGTGGAGGGTGTCCAAAAGAATCTTCTAAAACATGGTTTTTTTACCCTCCCACAACCCTGCTCTCCAACAGAAACCTCACAGTCTACCTTACATAATAACTGACATCACTGTCCCTCCAAGCCAGATGCCAGGTATGTTTCATGTTACACCCAGGAGGCATAAGGCAGCTGCAGTTCTGTGATCCCAGCAGCTGGAGGTGTGCAGGGACCAAGGGCAGAAGGCCTGGGCTGGCAGGTGGGGAGGGCAGTGCTGAACACTGCCTGCACATCCAGGATGGAGGGACCGGTGGACATGGGTTCCCCTGGAACAAGAGGCACCGGGAGGCAGCTGGTAGGTAGCTCCAGGTACCTGGAAAGGTCCCTGCTGAAACAGGATGGAAAGCAGGGGCAGCAGAGAGGCAGGAACCTCAAGGGAATTTTGCTGAGAGGAGAAGGTCTGGGGGAAGGGAGGATGATAGCCAAGGTCAGCCAGAATTTAAGGTTCACACGAGGGAATGTGTGGTTCCAAAGTCCAGAGGTTCCCAGAATCGAGGGGATCTCACTGCAAAAGGAGGCCACAAAGAGCTGGTGCCCAGGCACCAGTCATGGCTGAGAGCCACGAGGAGACAGGGACAAACAGCTCCAGAGGAGTAAAAGTTCCCTTCCCCTTCTCCAACTCCTCCCCTGTTGGCCGCTGAAGAATCTAAAGCACCATGGAAACTATAAGATATACATATAACTAAATTACTTTGCTGTATATCAGAAAGTAATATAGCAATAGTTCAATAAAATAAAAATTTTAAAAACAGTTCATTCTTTTTTATTGATGACTAGTATCCCATTATGGAGAAGGAAATGGCAACCCACTCCAGTATTCTTGCCTGGAGAATCCCATGGACGGAGGAGCCTGGTGGACTACAGTCCACGGGGTCGCAAAGAGTCAGACACAACTGAGCGAAACAGATGTACTGCAGTTTATTCACTCATGCGCTTGTTAATGGATACTTGGGTGTGTCCAGTTTGGGGCTATCATGAACAAAGCCACTATGACTACTCATCTCTAAGTCTTTGTTATGGGGAAAAAATATAATCAAGAAGAGGGAACAAATAGTACCTACTCCACCTATTAGTCCCCCATGTGCTCATGAAACCTAAGCTGGGGAGAGGGAGGCAGGAAGTAAATTGGAGACCTGATATTTTGTTTTGAGCTGCAATGAACCTTTAGTAGGGCTTTCCTAGTGGCTCAGCAGTAAAGAATCCACCTGCAATGCAGGAGCCTCAGGAGACACGAGTTCAATCCTTGGGCTGGGAAGATTCCCTGGAGGAGGGCATGGCAACTCTCTCCAGTATTCTTCATTGGAGAATCCCATGGACAGAGGAGCCTGGCGGGCTACAGTTCATAGGGTCTCAAAGTCAGAAACAACTGAGGCGACTTAGCACACATGCACAGACCTTTAGTAGCAGTTCTAATACAGTAAAGTGTCCAGAAAGCTATGGGCTCTGCCAAGTGGTAGACACTGTTCTGGGGAGAGATGCTGTCCTGGGCAACAGAGAGAAAACCAATGCTGCTTTGTGATAGCAACTTAATGGGCAGCTCAAGGCAAGAAGGACCTATCCATGCAGGAAGGCAGAGGAGGTCTCTATGAAGGAAGGAGACGAGTCATGAGATGGCATCTGAAGAGATGGATATAAAGAGAAGTCTTCAGACAACCTGGAATGCAGCAGCCGAAAGGGAGGAGGGAGGCTCAGCAAAGAAATTCAAACACCTCCATGCACTCAGATGGCCACCTGCCCACATGTACCTCCAACCACACCCCAAAGCCCAAGGCTCCAGGGGACTATGAGATGTTGTGATAAACTCTCCACCCACAGACTGAAAAAGGGCCCTGAGGAAGCTTAAGAAACATACTTGGAGAGCTGATGTGACTTGCCCAAGGCCACATAGACAGGACTAAAATTAAAATCTCCTGATTTGTGCTCCAGTCCACCCCTGTCACTAGAGTGACGAATCCTCCAATGAGAGACGCTGTTAGGTGTATTCACAAAATACGAGATTCAAAATGACAATCCCCAGTGGCTCAGATGGTAAAGAATCTGCCTGTAATGCAGGAGACTGAGGTTCGATCCATGGTTCCAGAAGATCCCCTGGAGAAGGGAATGGCAACTCACTCCAGTATTCTTGGCTGAAGAATTCCATGGACAGAGGAGTCTGGCGGGCTACAGTCCATGGTGTCATAAAGAGTTGGACATGACTGAGTAACTAACACAAAAGGCAACTATTGAAAAATAAAAGTAACAACCACAGCACGTGCATTTGGAGTGTGGTTATGATTGGGACTACTGCTTTCCTCTAAGGTGCAGGTCACTAAACAAACACTGTTAGAAGACTTCCTGGTGGCCCTGTGGTTAAGACTCCATGCCTCCACTGCAAGGGTACAGGTTCAATCCTTGGTCAGGATACTAAAAGATCCCATATGTCACAAAGTGCAGCAAAAAAAAAAAAAAAGAGTTGGGGGTGGGGTTGTTAGGAAACCATCTACTTCACGTGCAGTGAACACCCTGAACAATCTCTGCACCAGGCATGGTACTTCTGGTCCAGCCAGCCTATAGCACACCTGTTTCTTGGACTGTCTTGGGATTTATCACACTTCATTGACAGGTACAAGAAACTCCCACATTGAGACTTTTTGCACAACCTAGATTTTTCTGACCTGGAACTGAATCATCAATTCAGGGTAGACCTGAGGCTTCTGTAGGCTCAGAACTATAGCATCCGTGTTTAAGGGACGAAGGTATTCTCTCATGTAGCCAGAAGTTCCTCTCAGCAGGACCTGCCCAACTCACTCCGGCCACTGAAAGGGTGACATCTAACAAAATCCCTCAAGCAGCTGGAATACAGCTTAATGAAATCTACACGCAGTTTGTGTCTACTAAGCCTACCGGTTTGCTTACGACTTCCTCTGCACAATCCGCTCATCGGGGCGCTCATCCAGCATAAAGTTCCTCAGGACTCGCTGGACACATCTCATGAATTTCTGTTTTTCTATTTATTGCTTCTGTGCAATACAGATGCAGCTCTCCATTTACTGCTGCTGCTGCTAAGTCGCTTCAGTCGTGTCCAACTCTGTGTGACCCCAGAGACAGCAGCCCACCAGGCTCCTCCATCCATGGGATTTTCCAGGCAAGAGTGCTGGAGTGGGGTGTCATTGCCTTCTCCGTTTACTACCATTCTTTAAATGGTCATTCCTGCTGTTTTCACATGACCTCTTACCTTTTGTCAAGGGAGGCAGAGGGCATGCTGATTAAGAAGATACAGGCTGTGGGTTTAACATGCCCAGCAGGCAATTCCAACTGTGGATTTGCAAGCTAATCATGCTCGCAGGTATTTTATTTTGTCTATGCAATGAAATGATCACTGTCCTCTAAAGGTTATGGTAAAGATTATACTAGATGAACTACATAGAGTGAATACCTACTGAGTGAATGATAGAAGGATCATTCAAACTATTTAAATTTGCTTTTCCTTTCAGTTGCCTAGCCACAGAATTGAATACATATATATATATATATATATATATATATGTTAAATGCAAATACGATATGTTTCGACTGTTATTTTTAAAAACTGGCTACTAATAGCAGCATTATTCACAATCGTGCTGTGGAAACACCCCAAGTCTACTTACAGATGACTGGATAAGCAAAGTGTAGTACATGTACACAATCGAATATTATTCACTTTTTAAAATGATGGAAACTCTGACACATGCTATAACATCTAAATAAACCTTGAAGCTCTTATGCCAAGTCTGTGCTCGGTTGCTTCAGTCGTTTTCGACTCTTTGAGACCCCATGGACGACAGCCCGCCAGGCTCCTCTGTCCATGGGGATTCTACAAGCAAGAATACTAGAGTGGGTTGCCACGCCCTCCTCCAGGAGATCTTCCCAACCCAGGGATCGAACCCAGGTCTCCATCACAAATGGATAAATTCTATATAATGACATTTACACAAGGTACCTCGAGCAGTCAAATATATAAAGAGACAGAAAGTAGAATGGTGGTTACCAGGGCCTGGGCAGAAGAGGGGATGAAGAGTTATCATTTAATGCGTACAGAGCTTCGGTTTCACAAGATGAAGAAGTTCTAGAGACAGACAGGGGTAACGGTTGTGCAATAATGTGAACACACTTGGTACAATTGTACTCTATAAATGATTAAGCTGATAAATTTAGTTGATGATTAAACTGATAAATTTTATGTTAACTATACTTTACCATGATTTTTAAAAACAAAAACAAACAAAAAAAACTAGCTGCTTCAATTAAATGCTAGTAAAGAGAGGTGAGCAAGGAGTTACATGTGTATTCTACAGTGAAGATTGTTTTCTTTCAGACTAATTTGTTAAGATCAGTATTCTGGAACTTACTTTTAGTTGTATTTCATTGTATCAATAAAATAATTTTACCTTTATTAAAATACGTCTGCTATAATGTTTCTCCATCAACATCTCTCCCCACAAAAGGTGAAAAGAAACACATGAACTAACATGACATTTTCTGGGGTAGTATATTTACCTTCCTAATTGTTTCACGCAAATGAAGATACAAATCTATATCATTTTATAAATAAACACCTACTATCTGCAGAATGCAGAAGCCTTAGGTATGAGGAGAAGCTGGACCAAGATGAAAACTTAGTATAATAATCTACAAAGAGTCAGAAAAACCACAGAAACAAATAGATGAGAAAAATGACAACAGTAACTCTACAAGAAAAGCTTGTAGGAGGGGAAGTTAGGTGGGAAGACAAAGCATGAAAGGGCATAACTTCAGGTGGTAATATGTAAGTCCTATAAATTCACTGTAAACACACTGTGTTAAAAGTCTGGCAAACTTTTTCTAGTAAGGGCAAGAAAGTATTTGCAGCTTTTTGGGCCATGTGGCCTTCTGTGGCAACAAGTCAACTCTGCTATTATAGCCTGAAAGCAGCCACAGAGAGTAAGTAAACAAATGGGTGTGGCTGTGTTCCAAGAAAACTTTATTTACAAAAGCTGGCAGCAGGCCAGATTTCAGTTGAGGGCAACAGTTTGCCAACTATGGTTCTAGAGAAACAAAATAAATAAAAGGACAATGTGGAATAAAGTGGATTAATGAATGAGGACTGAAATACCGTGGGTTCCTAGTCTATCCCCCAGTGAATCAGACCTATGTTCAGAAGCTCACATCTAAAATGCCCCTTTCATACCAAAGTTCTAACTATATCCCAGAGAAGACATAAGAGTCTCAATGGACTAAAAAGTTTCTAGTGAATTGCTCACTCCCACTAAGAATGGGATGATAGCCCTCCTATATGAAAACATTGAGAATGCTTTTATATCTTTAAAAAATATATATTTCATATATATATATATATAAATGAGCTGACAAAAGCTGAAACTCCAGTACTTTGGCCACCTCATGAGAAAAGCTGACTCATTGGAAAAGACTCTGATGCTGGGAGGGATTGGGGGCAGGAGGAGAAGGGGACGACAGAGGATGAGATGGCTGGATGGCATCACTGACTTGATGGACGTGAGTCTGAGTGAACTCCGGGAGTTGGTGTTGGACAGGGAGGCCTGGCATGCTGCGATTCATGGGGTCGCAGAGTCGGACATGACTGAGCGACTGATCTGATCTGATCTGATCTGAGCTGACAAAAGCCTAATTCTTACTCTAAGCATTTCTAAGTGTTTTTAACAGCTGATTCTCAAGATGCAGAATAAAATCTGGGAGAGTAACTACAAAGATGTATCACTTCACCAGAGGCTCTTTCTTATCAAGACCAGGAAGGTATGAACCATCTATGAGATGCGTAAACATCCAAAAGACACACATTTGAATGTAAAAACAAGTAAACACAAAGCATGAAGAGCACAGTTGTATAAAAAAGAAAAGCAAACACTCTTCGCCCTCACTCTCACTTGTGTAAAAAGAAACTTCTGGACGAAAACTCTCTTCATCTCTGAGATTAGGATCAAGTTTTGAAATATTCATGTTCTACTTTGCGTTACTTTGTACTTTTACATTTTTACCATAAGCATGTATTACTTTTAGTACTGAGATTTTTATGTTGAGATTACCTTTAAAAGATTTATCACCTTCGCTATTAAGAGTACACTTGAGGTCTAGTATTTTTAACAAAAGAATATTCAACTTCTTTTCCACTATCCATAAAGATCACCATGTAAAGAGAATATTTATATACACAATCCATGACAGATGCTATTTGTGGATAAAATTTCATGGTAGTACAATACCTCAGCTCCACCCATCCACTTAGGCTCATCAGGAAACTCAGCACACAAAATATCTTCTGACTGATCAGTCCCCAACACATGGTAGCAGAGCTTTTGGTGGAGATTGGTGGATGTTTCTGTGCCTGAAGGGGTTAAAAATGTACACTGAAATGCAGCTGACAATTTTAAGAAAATCTATTCCTCCCATAGTAGACAATGCTAGAAGCATCTAAAAAGCTAAGTATCTGGTTATAGGATTATCCAATACAAAGTCAATATACCATAGTTAATCACTTTTCTATATACTAGCAATGAAAAAGTGGAATTTGAAATTAAAAACACAATACCATTTACATTAGCAGTTCCCCAAATGGAATGCTTAGGTATAAATCTAAGAAAATATGTATAAGATATATAGGACAAAAATTACACAACTGATGAAAGAAATCAAAGAATAAATCAATGGAAAGATATACTCAATAAATTATGGAAAACACTCAATATTGTCAAGATGTCAATTCTTTTCAACTTGATCTACAGATTCAGTGCAATCCCAGTCAGAATCTCAGCAAGTCATTTCGTGGACATGGACAAACCGATCCTAAAGTTTACGTGGAGAGGCAAAAGACCTGGAAGAGCCAACACAATATTCAAAGAAGAGAACAAAGTTGGAGCACGTTCACTACCCAACTTCAAGATTTATTACATGGAATTAAGACAGGGTGGTATTAGCAAAAGAACAAACAGATCAAGAGAACAGAGTAGAGAGCCCCACATAAAAAAAGTCAACGGATCTTTGATAAAGAACAAAGGCAATACAATGAAGAAAAGACAGTCCCTTCAACAAATGGTGCTGTAACAACTGGGCATCCCCGTGCAAAAAATGAATCAAGACAGGGGCCTTACACAATTTGCAAAAATTAACCCAAAATGGATTGCAGGCTTTAAAATGCAAATGCAATCAAGAAACTCCTATAAGAGAGACCTCCCTGGTGGCCTAGTGGTTAAGACTCCATGCTTCCACTGCAGTGGGCATGGGGTTTGATCCCTGGTTGGTGGACTAAGATCCCACATGCTGTGTGGTCCAAAAAAAAAAAAAAAAAAACTCCCTCAAAACTTCTAAAAGATAACGCAGAAGAAAACCTAGATGACCTTGGGTCTGGTGATGACTTTTTAGATACAACACCAAAGGCATGAAAGAAATACTGATAAGTCAGACTTCATTAAAATTAAAACCTTCTGCTCCATGAAAGACACTGTTAAGAGAATGAAAAGACAAGCCACAGATTGGGAGAAAATATTTGCAAAAGACACATCTGATAAAGGACTGTTATCCAAAATATACAAAGAATTTTAACAACTCAACAATAGAAAAACAAAGACCAAAATAAGAAAACAAATTTTAAAAAGGGCCAAAGACCTTAACAGACCTTAGCCTCCCAAAGATACAGGAAAATAAGCATATGAAAAGATGCTCTGCAGCATGCGTCAAGGAATTGCAAATTAAAACAAGGAGATACTACTACATACCTATTAGAATGGCCAAAACCCAGAAAACATCACACCACCAAGTGCTGGCCAAGATGTGGAATAACAGGAATTCTCATTCATTGCTGGCAGAAATGTAATTGTACAGCCACTTCAGGACATAGTCTGGCGGTTTCTTACAAAACTAAACATAAAAGATGCAGAAACTATGTTCGCTGGTTTTTTATCCAAATGAGTTGCAAACAAATCAACACAAAAATCTGTACACAGGGGTTAACAGCAACTTTATTCATAAATGCCAAAACTTGGAAGCAACCAAGATGTACTTCAGAGGTGAATGGATAAACAAACTACAGTACATCTAGACAATGGAATGTTATTCAGTGCTAAAAAGAACTGAGCTACCGACCCACAAAAACATATGGCGAAAACTTAAATACACATTAGTAAGTGAAAGAAGTCAACCTGAAAGGCTACATATTATATGATTCCAAGTATATGACACTCTGGAAAAGGCAAAGTTATAGGGACAGTAAAAATATCAGTGGTTGCCAGGGACTGGCAGAGGAGGGAAGGATGCACAGGTGGAACACAGAGGATTATGAAGGCAGTGAAAATGCTACAATGCTGGATGCATATCATTATACATTTGCCCAAATCGAGAGTGAACTCTGATGTCAACTATGGATTTGGGGTGATTATGATGTGTCCATGTAGGCTCATCTATTGTAGCCTCTGGTGGGGATGTTGATAATGGGGGAGGCTATGCATGGATAAGGAACAGAGGGTATATGGGAAATCTTGGTACCTTCTACTCAATTCTGGTGTAAATCTAAATCTGCTCTAAAAGATGAAGCCTACTCACAGCTACAGAGAACAAACTGGTGGTTGCCAGAGGGGAGAGAGGTGGGAGGATGGGCAATATAGGTAAACAGGATTAGAGGTGCAAACTTCCCATTCCCAAATAAATGTCACAAGAATACAATGTACAGCACAGGGAATTTAGTCAACAATTTGTAATAACTTTGTATGGTGACAGATGGTAATGACTTATGATGATGATTATTTTTATAATGCATAAAAATACTGAATAACAACAACAACAAAAGATTAAGTCTATTTAAAAAAAACAGAGGGTTAAGTATCAGTTGATTATCACCCTAGAAATAATCACACATATTTGCTGATTTTGGAGGTTGATAAAATGTTGAAGGAAAAAAGGAAGAGGATACCATCACATAAAAAAAAAAAAGTTTTACAGTACTTGATGATTCTCCATGGGCTTTCTAGGAACACTGGTAAGAATCACAGGACCAGAACTGCTTAGCCTCACTCAATAAGTCCTCTACCACACAACCTGAGAGGCTGTTGAGGTCTTCCAGACAAGAGGACAGCAAAATTACAGCTGGGAGATGTTGGTTTTCTTAAATCAACCACGGTTACTAATTATAACTATTTCTGCCAAAAGAAGTTGAGGTTAAATAATCATTTTCATGCTTTTCCAGAAGTTAACTTAATAACACTGTCCTCTAACAAGAAACAGCTAGTGATAAAACTTTTTTGGTCTCCTGGGACTTGGAAACAACCCTTTTCTAACTCAGCAGCACTCTTAACACAGGCAGCTAATTCAGTACACAGAGCACAGAGAGCTTTCTTTAGCCAGCATCCTTGAATAAAAAGCCTACTCTTAGCTCCTCCTGTAGTTCATTGGTTGAACTAAGAAAAAGGTACTACAGTAATCTAATCAAAGGCAGCAAAAGCTAACTGTAGCTGAAAAAAATGAAAAGCGTAATAGACTCACTCCCAACTCATCTGGGGGGAAAAGAGGAAAGAAAGTGTATCTCCAATGATATAGCAATTCACGGCAAGGGGACAGCACGTGCAGGAGAAAGCACCGGACTAGCCTTGCTTCCTGCTAGCCCACACACTGCAAAAAGTAACTGAGACCCTGCGCCCCAGCTCCAAATCTTCAGCAAAGAGATGGTAAAACCCACCTGTAAAGCCAACCAAGACATCATGAAAATGCACCACATGGAAATAAGGAGTAGCATAAAGAAGATGATGCTGACTGCTTGTACCAGCAAGGTACAAGCTATAGGGTCCTTCCTACCTAGGAAGGTGAGAGGTGAAGGGAAAAAAGGGGACCAGTTGCACGTAACAGGATCTCTGTGCAACTGAAAAGGAGAACACATGCCCCGGAAGTTAACAAGGACAAAAGTGTCAAGACAAATGTGACCAACAGATGACCTGCAACTTCTGAGAGGAAGAGATGTGATTACTGCAAAACTTTATCATCACTCATTAAACCTCATTAAATAAGTCGGTTTTATTTTTTAAAAAAATCCATTTTCTCCATGACCCTCTTGGGAGAGAGACTACATCTGTGAAGAATAGACACTGCAATAAAAATGGCTCCAATTTTTCACAATTCCCTGTATTTGTCTCCCCACCCTTGAATGGCCCTGTGACTTGCTTTGGCCAAAAGAAAGCAGTGAAGTGATGTTCCAGGAGCAAGCCCAGGCATCAAGGAGGTCGTGCCTTTCGGCTCTCTCTTGGAGAGCTGTTGCGCACACAAGCCCGGGCTGGCCAGCTAGAGGATGAGACCACATGGAGCATCATGGAGGCCCCGGACATGTTCAATTGACTGGCAGCTAATCACAGGTAGATGACAGAATTCAGCTACACCTAGAACTGCCTGGCCAATTTGCAGACTCACGAGCAAAAATAAATGGTCATTATTGTGAACCACAAAGTTTTGGCAGGATCTGTTACACAACAATGGTAACAGATACAACATCCTTCAAGGAAACATGGTTCTAGACCAAGCAACCTCTACATAGGGTCTAGCTTCTTCTCTAAGTTATGTGGAGACACACTTCATTTCATGAAAAAGGTGCTTCATCTCAAGTCTCAACCTACCATCACTTTTCCCATCCTGCTGCGGGTATGCGTTGTAGAACATCCCCTTCCCGTCATGGGTCCAGGCCATACAACTGAACTTGACTCTTTCAAGCACATCTGGAAGCTCTTTGGCACCATCGACTTTCATGAACTTGATGGTCACCCAGTCGGAGCCGCTGGCACTCAGACCGTAGGCAAAATATTCACCATCCTCACTGAATGCATAGCCTAAGGAACACATGAGAAATGTCAGTGAACATGGGAACACAACTCCCAGCCTTGCCCACTGTCCACCATGCTGACAAGGGTTTTTCCATCACATATGGAGGCAGAAAGTGGCAAAAGGAGGAGCAGGAAACTGGTAATGAGAATTCTTGGGGCTCACCCAGGACTTGCAGGAATTTGTCTTATGACCTTGGACAAATTCTCTAACCTTTCCAGGTCTTAGTTTCTTCATCTGTAAAATGACGTCCCGAATTATATGACCGCTAGGATGCTTCCATTTAAAAATTTCTATAATTCAATAAGTAGCTCATTTAAAAGCAGAGCTCATCTGGGATTTCAGCATATTTTATTTATATTCAGAGGGAGGGGAAAGGGAGGAAGGAAACTGCTTCTAGAGTAATGACTGAATATAACAGAACTAAACTAGAGCCATTATCTAATTTTTGGAATGGATTCCAAACTACTTGAAATCACTCCTTCCTACCTCATTTTCTGAGAATTGCTAGCATGCAAGGATTAACATTCACACCATCTGACAACCAAAAGCCCAGGTAAATGAAGCCTGAGGGTTTGCAATAAAGACTCATGCAGTGCATATTCCAAAAGTGACAGTGAAAAATACGGAAAGCAACACTGCTGATGGACTAACGCACTATGTCCCACTCTCTGGGGCTGTCACAGACAGAATGTCCTAACCACTGTGGAATGTTTCTTGACAAATACTTATGTTTCCATTGGCTTTTATGATCATAAAGAATGTGTAATATTTGGCACCAGGCACCAGAGATATCCTCTTATGATGTCTGCTAACCTTCACTGGAGGCTGAAAATCATCCTAAGAAACCAAACTACTTTCAGAGGTTTCCTACTATTTTGAAAGGAACTTCTATGAGTGAAAAATAAAGTTAAAATTTCATAAAACCTATTTATTAATCATTTATGATTCCTATAAAGCATCCAGGCTCATATGTATATAAATACAGAAAAGGGTCAAGAAAGTAATGGAGTAAATATTCATTTTTTTTGTCTGCATAAGTTATATATAATTTAAAAAATTTCAGGGAAAATGCAAATAAAATATTTTGACTTTAAAATGTATATTTAAAAAAAAATCACACACTATGAAAAGAATCTGAATGTCTGTTGTGTTAGTTGCTCAGTTCAGTTCAGTTCAGTCCCTCAGTTGTGTCCAACTCTTTGCAACCCCATGAATTGCAGCACGCCAGGCCTCCCTGTCCATCACCAACTCCCGGAGTTCACTCAAACACACATCCATTGAGTCAGTGATGCCATCCAGCCATCTCATCCTCTGTCGTCCTCTTCTCCTCCTGCCCCCAATCCCTCCCAGCATCAGAGTCTTTTCCAATAAGTCAACTCTTCGCATGAGGTGGCCAAAGTACTGGAGTTTCAGCTCAGTCATGTCCAACTCTTTGCAACCCCATGGACTGTACTTGCCAGGCCCCTCTGTCCATGGAATTCTCCAGGCAAGAATACTGGAGTGGGTTGCCATTTCCTTCTCCAATAATATGGTCTTCAGAAAACTCAAAGACTGAGACCAAGTTCCATGTCTAATTTACCATGTTATCCATCAGGGCCTGTACATGACAAACATTACAGAAAAAAGTTTTTGGAATGTATTATTGAAGGGAGAAATAAGAGCCTGTTATAATGAAGTCCTTCTGGGTGAGTTGCAAGATAGACTTTGGTTAAAATGAAATGAGTTTCTATTTAGAGTATATTACTGCACAGTATCAGTGTATTAAATTCTTTCACAACTCCAAGATCAAATTCAACAAAGAATACTCACAATAAACTTGCTGGCGTCTTATTTCCAATACTGATTATGATTACTCTCAGTACTAATTAGACTAAGGATCATTATTTACATATACAGCCTAGTCGGGGAGAGGAGGAGGAAGCACTAAATGACTAACTGACTTTATAAAGGGGTCTTTGCACACATCTGCTGAAACAGGGCTCTTTAATTCCCATCTAATCGATTACAGGACTTCAGAGTTCCAACTGCTCAATTTTGTAGTGCTGAATCTACACTTGTGCTTTTTTAAAAATAGAATATGCTGAGCCAACTCAACTAAACATCTAGAATACTAGTCAGTGATGATTCTCAGAGTGTACAATTTGTAAACCATAGATAGATACAGTGTATAGACAATATTCTTACCCTAAAGTTGGGTGTTTATGGCACAAAACTGGGGTAATCTTATTGACTCTGGAGTTTATCTTGGAAGTTACTTAGGAGACATACAGCAGCTGAATACATATTTTTGCATATAGCAAAATTTATTCATCCTCAGGGGACAAAGGATCAAGTTGTCTAATTTCTACAGGATTGTGTTTTATACTTTTAATCCTAACATCATAACAATCAACTAAATTTTAAAACTCATCACTTTTTCTTATCAAGGAAGTAGACTTCGTATTCTTTCCTGTTTTACATGTACAGTTAAAACATTCTTTGTACAACTTAAATTTCTTTAGGAAGAGAATTAATTTTTTTTCCAAATACAGGTAGGTCTCAGAGATGCTACAGGAAGTGGTGGTGATACTTCAAGATCCCAGAAGCCCTAGAAGCTAATTTAGGTCCAGTGTGAATTATTCTCTAGTTCTGCTTCATGCTGTCAGAAGGTGTGACCACTCGTGTGTTCTAAATATACTGTGCCGAAATCAGCTTTCCCGACACTGCATGTGCGTCTGTTCCACAATATGGTTCACGCTCTGTCTGGTCTCTCAAGGGTGGGACAACTGCACCCACACCAGAGCTGTCAGCACGGGCCCAGGACTCCCGCAGGCCTGGCTATGGAGCCCTCACCTCGGAGTGCCACTGTGCCATCATCGGAGAGTGTGTTGGGGTCGAGGAACACTCTGGCTTCACCCTCTAAAGAATCCTGTACATATAATACTCGTTGGTTCTGCAAACCTGTATTGTAAAAATAGAAATACCTGGGGGACAGAGACGGTCTTTATTTAGTTGTGGAGTAAAACCAAACACATAAAAACAAAAGGAAAAACAACATACAAAGCTACAACTGCACATAGGCTGTGCCAGGGGACTAGAGTGGAAGGTCCCACCAGCTCCCTGTACCTAGAATTTGTTACTTGAATTGCTTTAGGTATTAAAACAATTCACTGTGATTCTGCACATCAGCTAAATAAAGTCTGCTTTATATGCTAAAATGAAAACTGATATTCAGTAAAGCAGTAACTTTTTCTTTTCAATGGAGAAGACAGCAGATTTGCTAAAATGTACCAGTTCCCTTCCTTAGTCATGCTCCTAGGGCAAGGGGCGGGCAAACTTTTTCTGTAATGAGCAAGACTGCAAATTATTTAGGCTTTGGGCACCATACAGACTCAATCCTGCAGTTGTGGTATAAAGCAGCCATGAATAACACACAAGAAAATGACCATGGCTGCGTGCCATTTAAACTTCATTTGCAAAATAGGAGGTGGGCGAGGCTTGGCATGCAGAGCATACTTTGCTGATTCCTGTGTTGGGGGAGTCTAATAATTTCTAAAGTAAATTTGTGGTAGTGGTTCCAAAAAGACTTAAAAGGCGAACAAGAGGCTATGTTTTAAGTGAGTGTCAGAAGGAGAGGAACAAGAGAGGTGAATTAATGGGTGCTCCTTCTTGGCCTACTGCCATTCTTGGATGGAAGAAATGCATCTAATAAAGTCTTTTCATGTAGCATAAGCCAAAGAGGATTAATTTTAGAGGCAAATAAATCCCCACTGCTGTCTATGAATCATGCTATCTCACCAATTACTAGCCACAAGATAACAACTACTTCCTACAGTCTAGTTTCATCCTAGGACACATCTCTGCCAAATTTCTTAGTCCTTCTTTTAAGAACGTGGACAACAGACCAAAAAAAAAATATATTTTCATAGTCAAGTATAGAAATGAATTGATTTTATAATGTTTATAAAGTTTATAAACTGGTAAGTTATTTGGAATTTGTACTGTAAAATTTAAGAAAAGCAAAAAGAAAATGAAATGAAAGCAAGTTCACATACCTTTTCCCTTTCTTGAAGTGGCAGCTATATTTGGGATAGTCATACAATTCAGTCATTCTTTCTTTGTATAAACCTCTAATAGGACACTGCTCAAGAAACGGCACGGTAATCTTGTTCTGGGCCTCCACGAAAGCCTGGAGAGAAAATTTAAATGAACAAAGCATGTCAGATATAAGATTTTCCACATGGAGTGTTATCCATTAATATTACCAGCAACGTTCAGCAATTTCACTCCCAGGACTATATCCTGAGGAGACAAAAACATTATGTTGAGGAGACATCTGCACCCCCAAGTTGACAGCAGCATTATTTACAATAGTCACAACATGGAAACGACCAAAGTGTCCCCTGACAGATGAATGAATAAAGAAAATGTGGACGACATACAGACAAGTGTAATCCAGTCATAAGAAAAGTAGGAAATTCTGCCATTTGTGATAACACGGATGGAACTTGAGGACATTAAGTCTAACGGAGAAAGACAAATACTGCATGATCTCACTCATATGTGGACTAATGTAAAACAAAACCAAAATCCACAAACTCATAGAAAAATCAGGTTTGTGGTTACTAGAGGCAGGAAGGAGATAAGGCAAGTGGGAACTGAATGAAGGTGGTCAAAATGCACAAACTTCCAGTTATAAGATAACTAAGTACTAGGTATGTAATGTACAACATGATGACTATAACTGACATTGCTTTAAGAGATATAAATGTTGTTAGAATAAAATCCTGAATTCTCATCCCAAGGAAAAAAAACTGTTTTCTTCTTTCTTTTCCTATCTGAATGAGTTGATGGATGTCAACTAAACTTGTCCTGGTGATCACTTCATGATACAAGTAGATCAAATCATTATGCTGTACACCTTAAGCTTACACAGTGCTGTATATCAACTGTATCTCAATAAAAGCAGGAAAAAAGATTTTTGAAAAAATGTATCAGCAAAAGCATACTTTCCCTCAATAAATAACAGTAATACTCACATGGCACTCTGTACCAACCAAGTATTAACTCATTTAGAACTCATATTCCAATGGAGAAGGTTCTTTTTCAGCCCAACCTTCTGGATGGGGAGACTGAGTCTTCAGTTCAGTTCAGTCACTCAGTTGTGTCCGACTCTTTGCGACCCCATGAACCGCAGCAGGCCAGGCCTCCCTGTTCATCACCAACTCCCGGAGTCCACCCAAAGCCATGTCCATTGAGTCGGTGATGCCACCCAACCACCTCATCCTCTGTCGTCCCCTTCTCCTCCTGCCCTCAATCTTTCCCAGCGTCAGGTCTTTTCAAATGAGTCAGCTCTTCACATCAGATGGCCAAGTCTTAGAGTAGTTCAAAAGGTGACGAACATTGCGCAGCTGGAAAGTGGCAGAGCCAGTTCTTGAATCTGTTCTCAATGAACACGCTATACCACTGCTCAGATCACATGCTGTCAAGAAAGGGCACTCACCCCAGGCCAAGGCTCCTGGCTTCTCAGCAGCCAGTGATCCCCAAATATCAGATATAAAGAAACCAAGCTAGAGATACAAGCTAGAGATACCCAGGTACTATCTAACCAAGCCAGAGATACCCAGGTACTAGCTTATCAATTTTGTTTTTGACAATTTTTCCAAGACCTACTACTCTTGTCAACTTGAGAACTTTGCTAAATGTTGAAACTATAGAGTATTAAAAAAAAAAAATTGGAAAGCGGGTGGCACTGAGTAAGTTTATTGACAACAATGGTTTGGAAGAAAAGCAAGAGGTAGCCTCAGGAGGTCAGGAGATGCTGGCAGAGGATGTGACAGTTTCTACAACAGATCAGTTGTATCCAAGCTTAGCCTGTTTATAACTAAGCAGTCAGAAAGTTTATAATACTATAAAATCTGGGCTTCATAATAATTCACATCTGGCTATTAGAAATGAAGCATGAATAAATGTATCAGCTCAACTGAAGGTTGAATCAGATGTCTATGCAAAGGCAAACCGTTTTGACAGGAGAAAACTTCAGGAAATGAACAACTTACTATATTCGGAATGGCACACAAAAGACGCGTTATTGCCAGAATCCATGCAGACTTAAGGGCCCACCCAGCTCAAAATGGTCTTTAAATGGGCTCTCCTACACAAAGCAATGACCCCATGCTGGAGAACCACGATTCTGTGCTGCAAGAAAGCTGCTCTAAAACTCAAGGTTTATAATGTGCTTGAAAACAAGCGGGAAAGAGTATGAGGTATGACTACAGTGATTAACAAGAGTTTTGCAAGAGGATCAATTCAAGAGAACTAAAACGGTTACGCGTCACATTTCTAATTTCATTCAAACAGAAAATAAAACTGAGTCCCACAGAAATACAACTCCAACCGCCTATCATGAGGGATTGGCAAACCTCACCATGGCCTGCTTTCCTATGGTACTCAAGCCTAGAATAGGTTTTATATTTTTAACAGCTGGGTACAGGCAAGGGTGGAAAACCTAACAGTGACCTGGGTGACTCACATCATCTAAAATATTTCCTATGTGGCCCTTTACAGGAAGTTTGCTGACTCCACTCTATCTCATTAGGAAGTGTCCACAAAGATACTTTTTGCTTTTTAGTTACAAAATCGATGCACAGCTGCAAAGCCACAAGGGACAGCACTCTGGGGTGGGGTGGGAGTGGGGGTGTGGTGTGGTGCGGTGGTGTGTGTGTGTGTGTTGGCACTCTGGGGGGGTGTAGTGTGTGTGTAGCATTCTGAGGGTGGGGGGGAGTTGAGGGGTGGGTGTGTGTGTTAGTCACTCAGTCATGTCTGACTCTTTACAACCCCATGGACTGTAGCCCACCAGGCTCCCCTGTCCATGGGATTCTCCAAGCAAGAATACTGGAGTGGGTTGCCATTTCCTTCTCCAGGGGATCTTACAGACCCAGGGATCAAACCCAGGTCTCCTGCACTGCAGGCGGATTCTTTATCGTCTGAGCCACCAGGGAGGCAAAAGCATTACCTGATTTCATGGGTGAAGTAAACTGGCATGACCTTCCCTCCTGTCCCTGGCCTCAGTCCACTGAGCTCCTCTCCCAGCCTTTGTCTCTGCTGGGTCACCTGTCGGCAATGTCTGTCCCCACCATCTCTGTGGGAGGTGGGAGCCTGAGCATCTCAAGCCCCATTTACTGCTGGCTCCATGTCACCCTGGGTGTGCAGTCTTACAGACACGGAAGTGGAGGCAGGTGGTAATAAGGTCACCTGGCCAGGGTCACTCAGTGAGTTAGCAACAGCACTGAAGCCAGAGTTATGTTCTTTCAGTCACTGTAACAGTGCCCGAGGCTGACTCTTGGCCTGCTACTCGTTTACCTTTTAAAAGGGCTCCTCTTGCTCTGGGTGGAGAACAGACAATGGGGGAGCTAAAGTGGAAACAGGGAAGCTGGTTAGGAGGCTCAGGCAGTAGTCTGGTGAGAGACAAGTCCATGTAGAACGGCCTGTCTCAAAAAGGAGCAGGGCTGGGATAGAGGGGAGGAATGGGAGTGGGGAGAGAGAAGATGGGTAAGCCCATGCTCACATCTCGGTCAGATGGTTGGTTACTAGAAGGGTCTCAGCAGAACGTTCAAGCTACTGAGGGCTCCCACCCTGAGACCCAGCAGACTGAGAGTCCTAGAAGGGCCCTTTCCACTGGGGGTCCTCTGAGGAAGAAGCCCTGCAGCCTTCATTCCCCTAGTCCTTCTGATTTGTTTGGATGAGGCTGCACCTAGGCCTGACCCTGGCTCTAGGAGGACCACAGTGGATCCAGGAGTCACAGATCCTTAGTCAATTTTCCCTGCAAAGGTGAACTGTGCTCACCTGTGGATTCTATGCTGCTTGGCGTCTCTCAGTACAATCACAACTGCTGCCACAGAATCCATCTCACACCAAAGCAGGCACACTGGCTTTTCTCACATGAAATGTTCAGAAAACCATCAGAACAGTCATAACAACGCTACCAAATAACCAGGCTCATTATATCCAATATGTCACCCACAAATGTTAGTCAATTACTTTAACTAGAGCAATATTTAAACACGACACCCTTCCAATACCTAGACGCAAACAATGTTCAAGTTCTTAACAGCCTAAGTTCTATCCTAATGTGCATCTTTATAATACGAGCAGGTCCTCTTCATGAAGGTGCAGATAAAACTTCTGTTAAGGCGTTTGTGAAATTTAGGGTCCCAAAGAATACCAATAATGACTTCTTGGTCATTTATGGATTTAACAGTCTAACTTCTTGGTCTGAAAATTAGAACACATTTGGGGGAAAGGAAGAAGAGGTATAAGGATAATGAAAAGAAAAACTTGAGCAATTGTATGATGATAAAGAAGCAGGGTGAGGAGAATTAAATTATTCTTGTCCAGCAGGAATCTCAGTATCCAAACTCATACTCCAGGGTATTATTAAAATCACTGAAACTCAAAAGCCCATGAAATGACACCAGCAGCTGAGCTTTTTAAAGAGGATCACGAGTTTAGATTTTATAGCTATGGATGAGTCTGAACACATTTTTCTAAGAATAGTTGCTCAAAGCTAAGAAATCCAATTCACATTTCATTTTGCCTTAACTATTAGAAACCTTGAAAGGGAAGTTTCAGTTATGCAAGATGACTAAATCCTGCTGTACAACACTGTGTTAACAATACTATACTATACACATTAAATGCCGTTAAGAGAGCAGAATTCGTGTTAAATGTTCTTACCATAATTTAATAAAAAGAAAACACAGCTATCTGGCAAAGTGTTGCTCAGTTTGGGAGCTGGAGATGCCTTTACCTTGACTGTTTCCAGAATTTTTTTCAAGTTGTCCTCACATCAATCCACTAACTATCTCAAGTCCTTTCACAAGCACAAGTCTTATGTATATAAATAAAGAGGATGCATAAGTTACTTATTAAATAGATAAAGTATATAATGAACATAGAGCTTCTGTGGCGGCTCAGTGGTAAAGAATCCACCTGCCAACGCAGGACACGTGGAAGATCCCCTGGAGAAGGAAATGGCAATCACTCCAGTATTCTTGCCTGGAAAATCCCATGGACAGTGGAACCTGGTGGGCTACAGTCCATGGGAGGTCACAAAAGAGTCAGACACGACTGAGCGACTGAAAAACAATACAGAACATCACGATGGGCAATACAGGACTAAAAAGATGAATCACATGCATAAAGATAAAAGCTCTAGGAGAACAAATCGAAGGGAAAGCCACTCCCAGGATAGGGTGGAGTGGGCCTCAGAGAGTGGGGCGAGCAGGCAGGCAGTCCGATGACAAAGAGGGACTTCCAGCTGGGAGACCGACTGTGGCACGGGTACCATTCGAGTGAAACCAGGGATAGTGCTACCTACATCCCACAAACCTGGAGGAGTTTTAGCTGCAAATTATACATACAGAAGGATGTATATATGTAGGTGTGTGTGTACATGTATGTGTATACATACATATGTGTACATATACATATGCACACAAACGTGCGGATAACACTAACACTTATATATATATATATATGAGTGTGCTGGTTAAAGCAACTATGATCAAGGCAAGTGGTTGGTGTCACAGCACGGACTGGCAGTGTTTTCTGTACAGTCCTGTGTAAGGAGCTGAGAGCATCCTGGAGGCCAGAAGGGGAAGCACCCGGACCCCCTCTCATTGCTGGAAGTGTAGCAGAATTCAGAAATGACTCCCCAGGTGCAAGGACACACCCATAAAAAAGACGACAAGAGGTGGCAAAGTTCATCTGGGAGGCTGCAGGACCCAGGGCCAAGAGGGCTGGGCGATCACACGAAAAACTAGAGGCAGGTCGTGCCAAACACAGTGAGAGGCAGCTGCTCCAGGAAACAGGTCTAGAAATTGAGACTATAGAAGAATGGAGTCACGTACTTTACAGGACACACTTAGGAACTGACACCCCACAAATGAAAGAAAAAAGTGCCCCATATTTTGCAGTGTTCTCTGAACATTTACAAACATTACCAGTACATCAGATCAGACCAAAAAGGAAACGTTAAATTCCAAGAAAAGCTTGTTTGAGTCATGTTTGTAACTACAATGCCATTATACTGACCCAGGGAGGTGCCTTTCTCTTCCTGGTCCCACAAACCCCTACAAACCCCAAGGACGAGAAATGTCAAATCCAATTGGTGAGATCCCAAAATCCATAAGGCTTATCTTTTAACATTAAAAGCCCAGTGTGACTACAGAGAAAGTAAAGGGCATAAGGAAATGGATTCACTTTTCCTTCTTGTTTGGTGAGTTCATCAGATACTTTTTAGCTAGTAGATTCTTTCGCTCTCTGAGCTATTGAAATTTTTTGCTTTCATAATTTGAAAATGTTACACAGGATCAAAATGTTTCAAGGTAGTTTTAAACACACCAAAAATGTCTGAAATATGAAAATACTGGAATCTAAAACATAACAAATTAACTGAATAAGCAACTGAATAGGTTTTTTAAAATTTTTTTGAAAATAAACTGCCCCAAATTTAATTCTGCCAATAAATAAAGAATAAAAATTAAAAGTGGGTCCCTCTCTACTCTCAGGGGAGGAAGGGCCCCATCGAGCTTCCTGCTGCATATGGGTGACAGACCAGGTGGAGCCTTCCAAAAGCCCTTCCAGGTCTCTTTCCACCTTCTCTGCCTGTCCCCAGGAGGGCAAATCAACTTGTTCCCCCACTGGGCGAGTTACTGCCAATCAAAGGGGAAGGAAGCAGAAAGTCTCGCTATGACCTTAGATTCAAGCCTTGGTCTCAAATCTCGCCATTACCAGGGAGCTCATTTGAAGCTGGAACACTAACCTGATCTGGCTCTGTTCTTCAGTGTACATACTACTACTGACCAGGAGCCTGGCAAGGACAGAGGCGATCTGCACATCAAGTCCAAATCTAACTAAAAACCCACCCAGGAGGAAGTTAAACACATGCATATCCTTTCTTGAATAACTCTTGTATCAATGAGGAAATCCAAACGATAACAAGACTATTTCAAAAATAAGAAAACCAAAACTATTAGGAATTAAAGTTCTTGTTGTTGTTTAGTTGCTCAGTCGTGTCTGACTCTGCTACACCATGGACTGCAGCACGCCAGGCCTCCCTGTCCTTCACTATCTCCCTGAGTTTGCTCAAGTTCAAGTCCACTGAGTCCGTGATGCCATCCAACCATCTCATCCTCTGTTGTCCTCCTCTCCTTTTGCCATTAAAGTTCTTAGAATGTGACAAAAACACCTGAAGCTGACATCTGTTTCTTTTCAGTATCTTAGGATGCCCCACTGATAGACTGGAGTTGAGGTTGGGGGTGAGGTGTGACCTCTGCTAGCCATCAGAACTCCCCTCCCTGAGATCCAGGGATTCATCCAGGGCTGGGCAGGACACCCATTCAGAAGGAGGCTCAGGGCTGGTCCAGGGGTTTGTTTAATGACTCACACACATCAAGGCAGCTGACCTGATTGAGTCCACAGCACAGATTCAGGAGTGTACCTGGAACAGGCTCGGGGGACAGTTGGGGCCTGGGTGTGCCATGTGCTGAAGGGCAGTGCCCACACTGTGATGGATGAAGTACACGTGGCCCAGGGAAGATGCTCTATACCCAGATACAAGGCTGCTGCTGCTGCTAAGTCGCTTCAGTCATGTCCAACTCTGTGCAACCCCAGAGACGGCAATCCATCAGGCTCCGCCGTCCCTGGGATTCTCCAGGCATGAACACTGGAGTGGGTTGCCATTTCCTTCTCCAATGCAGGAAAGTGATAAGTGAAAGTGAAGTTGCCCAGTTGTGTCCGACTTTTAGCGACCCCATGGACTGCAGCCTAGCAGGCTCCTCCATCCATGGGATTTTCCAGGCAAGAGTACTGGAGTGGGGTGCCATTGCCTTCTCCGAGATACAAGGCTAGGTCTGGAAAATGAGTCACACCTTCAGGAAGTCTGGGGTTCACCCTCTCTTGATCAGATTTTACCATTTCTGGGTGCCAGCAGCTTACACTAAATGTCATAAAATGTCAGTGATACCCCTGTCTATATTCTAATTATGTTAACTCCTTTCTACATTCTTCACGTAAGTAAATCCTATTCATTTTCATAGGCAGAATCTTCCATCAATTCTCCTTAACATGTAACAGTCAATAAAGTATTTATGAACCCAGGACAAGCAACCAGAATCCTTTTTTAGGAACCGAGGTGAACAATAGAAGGAGAGGCCATCTCATGAGATCTGGGGTTGTCAGGGCTGTGTAAAACCTGAAGGGGCAAGGACCATCTTTGTCTATCACGTGGGAGAGGCTACTGGAAAACAAAACAACCAGAGAAAAGTAGATCACCTAAGAGACAGAGGCAGACAGGTTTACAGAAATATCACAAGCAGTCCTAGATCAAGCTGTGCCTTACAGCATGTACTGATCTTCAATTACGTGAACTTCTCAGCTCTTTTTAAAAATATATATATAAAGGTGCTGTTCATCATGAATCCTGACTGATACAGCTCTTTCAAGAGCCCCTCAGCTCAAGCACCCCAGGCTGGAAGAGGATGAATCCACCAGAAGCTTGATGCAGAAGCCTGGAAAAAGTGATCATCAGTAAAGGAGAAAGAGTGAAATATTAATTAAACATTCTAATCAAAAATCTTTAAGGTAACAAAAAAATAAAATAAAAATAAATCAATGAGTTAGAAAATTAAAGGATACAACTTAAAAGTTCTAGAACCATTCCTTTCTAAAAACAAACAATCCCCCCACCATCACATTCAACCAAAGTTCTGGCTAAACTAATTATAAATAGGAAAGAAGTTACAGATACTGGAAATTTGAAATGATAAAGAAAGACACACAAACATGGAGAATAAAGTCATTGTAAGAAATATTTCACATAACCCCATGCTAGTAAGTTTTAAAATCTCAATGACATGGACAATTTTCTAGGAAATACAAACCACTAAAATGGACCCAAATGAAAGGAGATATGAACAGAGCCCAAGAACTGACTGCAATAAAAGAATTTGTCCTAGATAGCTCTAAAGCTTTAAATGATCAAGCAGATAATCCCCGTGCTATTTAAGCTACTTAATAATAAATGCAATAGCAACCATTTATTAAGCACTTGTGCCTACCACTCTGCTACATGCTTCACAAACATTATGACTCAGTTTTTACCACTACCATATATAGTAGTTTAGTCAAGGCTATGGTTTTTCCTGTGGTCATGTATGGATGTGAGAGTTGGACTGTGAAGAAAGCTGAGTGCCGAAGAATTGATGCTTTTGAACTGTGGTGTTGGAGAAGACTCTTGAGAGTCCCTTGGACTGCAAGGAGATCCAACCAGTCCATTCTGAAGGAGATCAACCCTGGGATTTCTTTGGAAGGAATGATGCTAAAGCTGAAACTCCAGTACTTTGGCCACCTCATGCGAAGAGTTGACTCATTGGAAAAGACCCTGATGCTGGGAGGGATTGGGGGCAAGAGGAGAAGGGGACGACAGAGGATGAGATGGCTGGATGGCATCACTGACTTGTTGGATGTGAGTCTCAGTGAACTCCGGGAGTTGGTGATGGACAGGGAGGCCTGGAGTGCTGCGATTCATGGGGTCGCAAAGAGTCGAACACGACTGAGCGACTGATCTGATCTGATCTGATCTAGTAGTTTTCTCCAAATTATAAATTAGAGAATTAAAGTTTAGAGAGGTTGATAAGCATGACCAATGTCACACCTCTGATAAAATTGTGGAGTTAAAATTCAAACCTGCCTACCCCTAAAGCTATTCATTAAACAACTATACATTGTTGCTTTCCCATGAATAAACAGGTTCCAAGATCTTGAAAGAGTTCTCATCTGCTGCTGGGAAGAACAGGGTAGAAAAGAAGTTCTGGAAGAAGGGAGACAATAGGATGCTACTGAATGTCTAGCTTGGTGGCAATGCATGCCTGAACTAGGCAGTGCCAGCAGGGATAAAAACAAGAAGGGTATGAGACTTTACAGAGGCAATTGGAGGTCCAGAGAATCATGTGCATGATTATATACAGAGCTGGTCCAAATGGTCAGAGTGCCATCCAGTGCTATACAGGAGAGTTCTTGAAGTCTTTATTATGACATATGCCTTGATTTCCCCCAATGAGAAAAATCAGAATCACAAATAAAGTCCCTCCAGTTTACAAAGATACTCTGAACAAGTGAGGCATCTATGAGAATTTTAGCTCCTTGAAAGTGCCCTATATAAAGCAAAACTATTATTATTCTCTAATCATCTCTAAAAGCAAAAGTATTACTGTTCTCTAGCCATGTCTAAGCATTCTCTAAGGCAGTTTTTCCAAGCTTTCTGGATCTTAAGAATTACCAGATGAGGTGCTTGGGAAACAGATTTCTACTCCTATCAGATACTCTAAAAGTAGATTTTGGGCATGTCTATTTTTAACAAGTATCCAGGTGATTTTTGGGCTTCTCAGGTGCCTCAGTGGGTAAAGAATCCACTTGCAAAGCAGGAGGGTTCGACCCTTGGGTTGGGAAGATCCCCTGAAGGAGGGCATGGAAACCCACTCCACTGTTCTTGCCTGGAGAATCCCATGGACTGAGGGGCCTGGTGAGCTGCAGTCCACATGATCGCAAAGAGTTGGATACGCACTGAAGCGACCAAGCACACATGCACGCATGCACAGGTGATTTTTATGACTGAGTGCTTTCCCCCTGGACATGGCAGACATCTAAGAGAAAAGAGAACGTCTCAGAGAAGTCAGTTATCTTCGTTCTTTATTTGTTGATTCTTTAATAACTGTTTTCCCAAAGATATCATGTCTGATGTCAACATTTGTCACAGAGGAAATGTAGATTATTGGAACCAAAGCTGAGTAGCGCTTATGGGGAAAATATTAATGTTAAATGTACTCAAGCAGCTTAAGAATTTCATCAATGGTTTGGGGGCTGCTTTCCCTGGTGGTGAACAAATGGGGCAAGACTCAAGGTGTGGCTCAGCCTCCTTTTGGCACTCACCTCCAGCAGCTCAAAGGTTAAGGGGCTCACCATCTCCAATCTCTGGTCTGGCCTAGAATGGCATGTGATTCCAAGCTGGCATGGCCCATGTTTCTCTTGCTCATGACAGCTCATCCTCTTCACCCCCATGTAATCTAATGTTCCGATTAGTGGACACACAAGTAAACACAGGACAGGGGAGGAAAGGGAGGGTGTGAGCACCCTCCCTTGGAGGAGGAATGGGAACGAAACCAGTGGACCTGTGGCATTTGGGCTGCCAAGATCCATTTTCCTCCCCAGGGTTCTCCCTGCTTAGTGAGAGAATTTCACATAGCTGTCTTGTCACTCCAGAAGCAAAAGAAGGATCCCAAGGTTTCTACCAAATCTTTTTTCATTGCCACAGTACAGCCAAGGGATGAGCACAAACATGTCTGGAGCCTAGCCAAATAAAACTCCCTCTCCTGGGATGCAGTCATTGAACAAGTGACAGAGGGCTCAAGGACTGTGATCACTGATGCCATTAGCAGTGCTGCCTGAAACGTGGAAATTCCCACCATGGAGCTCTAGAACTACCTGGTTCCTGCCTGCTCCAAGCCTAGCTCTCCAGTCCACCCAGAAGCTGGCCTCATTGTGCCTGCTATGAATTCCTTACTTGCCAAACCTGGCCAGAATTCATTTTGGCTGCTTGCCTCAAAAACCCAATTGCAGAAAGCAAGAAAAAGACAAAAGAAAGGACTGCTTAGAAAAGAGGATGGCCCAGTACCAGCAAACTTTCTCATACTTTTGACAATTACCCCAAGCACAGATCAAAAGGACATGGTTCCCTAAATACACATTTCAACCGTGGATTTACAAGAAGTATTTTTGTGAACCATAATAAGGCTAACATTTCTGCAGGAGGTGATGAAACATTTTAAGACCTCATTAGTCTTGGAGATTGAGATAATAACTGGTAATATATTTACCTAAAGCACTTCCTGTTTCTAGTAGAGAAGGAACGACATAGTCGAAATACTCAATCCAGGTCCTTACATGAAACATTAATAATGGAGGGCAGGGCATTTCACGGTGGGTTCATAAACACCAATTAAAAGAGGTGTTTACCTAACAGCTTCAAGGTGATCTTTGGCCTAGTTTAATCACTGAGCTTTTGAACAATAAAACCACACTTACAAGTCATAATTCCAACCAATGGCAGAGGTGGAGATTCAATGCTCAAAATATAGGTATCTTTTTCTAAGACACTAAGATTTCAAAAGGAAAATGCTGCCTACTTTTGTAGATGAAAATAAAAAGACACAGATGTCTCTAATGTTCAACATTCTGAGCAAGCAAATACGAAGACTAGAGTCTGAAGGTCTACATTTCAATACATTGAAGCAGCAGCACCTAAGCTGTAGCACCTTTGTACAGAGCTCTGCTGAGCATGGAAAATGAACTGTTATATACATTTTCTCAGCTGGGTGTTGCTAAAAGCTTGGATCTAGATGAACTGAGTGTGACTATATTCATTTTATAGATGAAGAAAAGAAATCCCAGGTAAGACACCTGGCTGTACTCACAGGTCAAAAAATGGAAGACTAAAGGCTATGACTTCCAGTCCCACCTGGCAAACACTCTGTTCCTCCGCCCTGTGTCCCAACAGAAGTGACACCAGCAATGTCTGGAAACTCACAGTACAAAAAGGATGTTCACAGTTTTTCCTAAAGCCTACAAAAGAACACTGCAAACCAAAAGAAGTCTTCTATGCTATGAATTATATCCAGTATTCCTCCGCTTGCAGCCAGCTTCATCTGCTGTCTGCTGGCTTAGAGACACTGAACTAGCCCTTCACGTGAGTGTACATCCTGGGAGCAAGCTTCTGCTCTGTAGGCTCTGCTGCCTGACAGCCTGAGGGGGAGATGCAAGTGGACAAAAGGATCTCATCTCCCCCAGCCCCTCATCAGTTCTTGACCATGCTGGTACGTCCCACGCTAGGGAGACCACACCACACAGGGAAATCTAGGCCAGGCTGATATCAGTACAGAGCGGGCAACTCTTCATGCTACATCCTTTTAGGGTCAATCTTAAAGAACAACAACAAAAGTGAGCAGAAAACCACATATCAGAATAGTCAGAATAGTTAGGATTCCAGGGAAAGGAGCTGACTGCCCTAAATGTTGTTCTCCACTGAACCTCTGTGACATTAAAATACCTACAGAGAAATCCTAGGCTATTTAACATCCTAGAGCTGATCAGAAGTCTTTTGAGATTTAAATCTTTCCTGCAGAGGAAGGGAGGAGTATACGCAGGGGAGGAGAAAGGGGATGTTTCCAGCTTCCTTACCTGTAAGAGTGAGGGACTGCTCTCACTACCTTCATAGCCGCTTCTCAAAAGATATAACGGGCAATACCTATTCCTCCAAATAGGGAGTGGGGAGCAAATAATGTCTTAGAAAAGAAGATCTCTATTTCTTTGATCTTCTATGAAACAAATGATAATTTTTTAGAAGGAATAAACATACATTTTGGGGGCGGGGAGCGGTTCCTATTAAGAGATCTTCTCTCACGATCCACAAGGCAAATAGAGCTATTGGTTCGGTCATTTAGCCCAAGGCAGTTCTCAGGGAGGGGAAAAACCAAATTGGTCTTTTGATAACTGCAGCTGGTATTCTACATTTGCTTACCTCCTGGACCAAAGCCCCAGGACAGGGCTTCTGTGGAAGCTAGACTTGACAATTAGTTACAATAACAGATGTAAATTCTTCCTCTTTGTAAGTATCTCCCCTTCACTAAGTAACAAGTTCTGGAATTCAATCAAGAGGTCAAAGCTGCAACAAGATGGAGTGAAATGGGGAGACTCTTCAAAAGGTGAGAAGAATGCTGCCTCTATCTGGACTTCGGGGCTGCAAAACCAAGCCCAGAGATGCAGAGGATTTCTCACTATCAGAAAAGGGAGCAGATGGTGCCCTGTGGACTGACTGCACCACGATGGGCGGGGAGGCCAGGAGAAAGAAATACGCATTTGGTATCCTCCCAGGGACCCGCGAGCAAGATGGCTGCTGCAGTGACAAGAGCAGTGTAAGCAAACTTCAAGGGCTTGAGGGGCAGCGCAAGGCGGAGGGGGCAGAGCAGCCTTGCCAGTGTACACCAAAGCTTCTACAACTCCCCAGGAAGAGTGCTCCATCTGCACAAAGAACACAGGATGACGGTGAAGTCACTGGGTTTGGCAACGGAGCCACTGCTGATCACAAAGATGGATGGCAGATGGGACAAAGGAAGAAGGGGTGTGAGCCACCTGAAAGGGCGCACAGACTGGCTTACGGACAGGAAGAGAGGAGATGGCTGTGATAAGAGCTGAAATGAGACATGAATAGGGCTCACCCGAAGGGACCGAGACACCAACTAAGACGAAGAAATATGCTACAGAGAGCTAAGGTGAAGTGTGGGGTTTGGGGCTCACTTGTCTGTTTGTCCCGGGAAATTTAGGAAGTTAGATTAGGAAGCGAATCACATGCACGTTACAGTCAGTGGGTGGGGGCCGGGTGTCTTACTATTAGTAGTCTGGAGGTTTGAGTCCCCTCAGAGCCAAAGCATCAGGCTGCACACACACGTCAAGGCTGCTGCACACACTTCCTTCCATGACCTGCGGAGGACAAGCTGGGAGAGCCTGCTGACTGGGAAGTATGGGCTCACCACTGCCGGGACCTGCCTCACTGTCTTCAAATCCTTTTCAATGAGTAAAACCTCTCCCTCTACCGTCTCACTTCCAAGGTTTCCCTGGTGTCCCACTTACTCCGGTGAGACTTCACTATGGTTTAGATGTCTACCTCCAGAGTACACTGCAGTTAGCAGATGTCTAAAGAGCTTTTAATCCAGAGTCTTCCCTTTATCTTTTGTTAAGTTTGTATTTCCATACAGATTCTTCTGGAACAGAGAGCAAATAGCAACAAACCACTGTCTCTGAGACCTACAAAGGCACTTTATAAAGTTGTCACCCCCAAGAGCGCTGCACGCGTGCACCCTTCTCCCACTTCCTGCTCTACCAGGAGCACTTTTCACTTAGCAAAGCAAACTTTACAGCCCAACACGGTAACAGATGCACGGACTACAGCGTCAAGCACGTCTACCAGGCTCAACTTAAATGCTAAACTATTGTCGGAAATGGAGATTTTCAATTTTCCACTATTAAAAATAACACTCGAAACTGGCCCTTTTCTATCTGAAGTGACACTATTACTCTCTCAGGAGACCTGAAAACTCTTCTTTTTCCTTAAGTATTTACTTTTTGTTGCTGCTATCGGGTGGGTTGATTTCTCGTTATTGATGTTACGTATGAGTGGTATTGATTTTATATTTATTCCATACGTACATGCTTTATTGAATTCATTCTGTTTTCAGTTGTTTCCCTTAGGTTTTCTAGATGCATAATCACTGAATCGATAATTAATGATAATTTTACTTTATCCTCTACAAATTTTAGTTCATGTTTTATTGCACTGGTCAAAGTTTTGCAAACATATGAAAACAGCAGTGACAGTTATTCCAGTCTGGTGTTCAGGATGCTTTAAATACTCACTATTAAAGTTATTGCTACATTTAGTTTTGGATTTTTAAAAAATTCTTAAAACATTACCTAGATTAGATTAGTTATATAGGTTTACTTAATTTACAGAGATAATAATATTAAACTAAATTTCTCTGACAAATTCTGCTTTTTTATTTTTAACCTATCATTGTTTATAGTCTTCACATCGATGTTCACAAGGAAGGTTGGTCTGTATCTTCACTGTCCAATAATGGCAGCCATTAGCCACATGTGGTAACTGAGCACCCAATATGTGGCTGCTCTGAACTGATATGTGCTCTAAGTGTAAAATCGGAGAACACGATGGCACCCACTCTAGTACTCTTGCCTGCAAATGCCCATGGACGGAGGGGCCTGGTGGGCTGCAGTCCATGGGGTCACTAACAGTCGGACACGACTGAGCGACTTCACTTTCACTTTTCACTTTCATGCACTGGAGAAGGAAATGACAACCCACTCCAGTGTTCTTGCCTGGAGAATCCCAGGGACGGGGAAGCCCAGTGGGCTGCTTCCTATGGGGTCGCACAGAATCGGACACGACTGAAGCGACTTAGCAGCAGCAGCAATAAGTGTGAAATACACATTGGATTTTGAAAATTTAGTCTAAAAGAATGCAGATACCTCAATAATATTTTACATTGATTACATGTTGAGATGTTAGTACTTTGAATATAATAAAGTGCTTTAATTAATTTCCTGTTTCTTTTTACTTTTTTAATGTGGCTACTAGAAAAATTTGAATTATATATGTGGCTTACATTATATATCTACTAGGCAGTGCTGGTCTACTGTTTCCTCTTTGCAAAGTAGTTCTCCTGAGTTTTTAAATTAAGGCTGAACAGATCTCAAAGAAACAACTAAGCTGCACAGGATATTCTACAAACTGGTACATTTGCTATAAAATAGGGTTATGTGGGCTTTGACAGCTTGAAAGGATTCATTCAGATTCAAGTCCCCCCCACCACCATCTTTGAGAATTTTCAAGTTACAAGTCTGCTGATATTTCTTTAATAAAGGATAAAGCCTCAAATGCCAGGAACTGTCAGAACTGGATAAGCTCTATTAAACATGAGATTAAATCAAAGACTTACTGATAGCATTTCAGATCTTGAGCTATCAATGTTCCTCACTTCCGGGCTGGTTTTTATTGAAAATGTAACAAGCGGCTTTTCTTTGTTTTAAAGGCTACGTGAAGATTTTCCTCTTTACACCGAGGTATGGTTAAATCACCTACTTCTGTGTACATGCCTCTAACTCTGAGTAGAAAATGTTCCTGCTGCTCTTCTGCTTATTAGAAAAACACACCCTATCTTTTCAGTCTGAGACAAAAATTTCACTCATCAGATCTCAGATGACAACCAGCTCCTGTCAATAACGAGGTTGCTTCGAGAGGAGGATGCAGGGGAGGCACTGGCTGCACAGCCCTGACACCTGAGGAGCACTGCCGGACAGGTTAGCGTGAGAGCAGGCACGGAGGGGTCACCCAGCGTGCTTGTAGGAGGACCCATAAAGTCCCACAGCGAGCAAAGACATGACTCTAGTCCTACAGCGTGCATTCCCAAAGCTACTACACCCAGAGTCTTTGATTTTTTTTATCATTTCTTTAATGTGAAGTTGATAACCACCTGGACCACCTGATACCACTAATAAGCTGAGTGACCTTGGACACATTATTTAATCATTCAAACTCAATTTCTTCATCTGTGAAATGGGGAAAAGAAAAAGATCTATTTCAGGATTTAAGAACTGAATGAGACAGGGCATGCAAAGCTACCACTGAAGTGCCCAGCACACAGTAAACATCTGTTATTAAATACATACCATGAAAATAACAGTGTATATACCAATGTCATTAGCGTCTATCCAATGCTGACTAGATGATCACTAATCAGCAAAGTTTCACCTACTAGTTAAGTGGCTTGTCAACCACAGGGCCAGACATCATCAAATAAGGAAGGCATAGCAAAATGTGCATGCGTTAACACATAAACAAAAACTGGGTCACTCTAACATAGCTGAATCACTCAATCCCCATCAAAGGCTGCAGAAGTCCAGGTTGTACCCAATTCCTTAGACAAAGGAATCAGCATAGAGACAGTCCTTGGGGGCAGTTTTCCGGAGATGCACAGGAAGTTCATCTCCTTCCCTCCTACTCTCCATCCACTACAGGCTATGTGGCTGCTTGTGACCCTCTGTTTCCAGGCTCAATCCGACTCAGCCCAGTCCAAAGTTGGAGGACCAAGGCTGTCTGTGGCAGGGTTGAGGACAGATCGCAGCCCTGCCTCTGCTCCCTGTTCCTCCTAGCCTCACTTGCAGAGCTGGAGCCTCTGCCCGCTTCTCCAGTTACCCATTTGTTTCTCATTTGCTACCCACCAACCTCTAAAACTCACTGCTTCACCAAGGAAAAATAAAAATCCAAACATCAGTCATTCTTACCCATGAGATCGCTGTCTTTCTTGAAGGGAATGGGGAAAGGGTGAGAATAAGAGAGTACAGATACAAGTAAAAACCACGAGAAAACCTCAAAATGCTGGTGTGCTTACTTCAAGGACAAAGGACAGGGAAGAAGTTTTAAGAGTTTCTGCAGTGTGCAGAGGAGAAGAGAAACGCTTGCCATGAAGAACAGCCAAGGGTGGCAGAAAGAGAAGCAGGCAAGCTGGTGCCTTGGGAATGAAGGAAGAAAAACAAGTTGACATGGGATTTACTCCAGCAGGAGCAACCTCTTTCTGCCTCTGTTGTCTCCTCTTCCATGTAACATCGTGCCTGGCTAAGCCCTTCACTCCACTCCATCCCTGGTGAAGCTTTTCCCTAAGGACATGAAGGCAGTGGAGTCTGTAACCCACTGACCAGGGAGCATGAAAGAGCTGCAGGAGTACGGGACCGGGAGTGGGGGGTGGGCATGGGCAAGGAAAGCACACCAATCCCACGAGCCAGGTCCACATCAGGAGGGAGTGCCTTCTTGGAAAATCTGAATTGTCTTAGAAATCTGAGTTCAGTTCTCCAGAGAACACTGATATATACAGTGGCAAGGGACCACAAGATACAAGAACAGCTAAGACATAGGCTTTTAGAAGCTGGCCTAGAAAACCACTCAGCAGGCATTAACTTTTTTCGTTTTTTTTTTTTTTTTTTAATGGGAAATGTACTCTGGGATTCTAAAGAAGCTCAAATAAACTTCTGGAGTGCTGAGGATATTAGAAATTGTATAGATATTTTTATATACTAAGTTAATATGGCTATAAATAAAAAAGTCAAAGAACCTGGAGTGGATTGGAGAAGCACTATTCCCTCATCCAAGCAAATTTAACCACATTCAGCATATGTAAATAATGAATCTCAAATGACAAGTCCTGGGCACTCCAAGAAAGAAAATAGTATCCATCGGACATCGCACTTAGGGGTAAGCTTCATTAACAAAATGAGGCTTCACCTCAAAGTACTACATGTTTCTCCAAAAGAATAGGAAAATTTCATATTTTTAGACAGAGTAGAAAATTCTCCCCTTCATCCCCTTATAAAATATAAAAAGATACTGAGAATTCAGTTTACTTATAATATAGTTGTTGTATGGTTGTTGCATTAAAATCAATAAGTAATCTAAGACCAGCATTCAGTTTTCAAGACTTGGTACTGCTTCTTCAATATCATTTTCTTTCCTTTGGGAAAAAATGTATTAGGCAATTTTTTTCGTCACATAATTATTCTCTAGGTTTTTATTTTTCTTTGGTAAAAATTTGTTTTCCTTTTTTCAAATACTTCCATTTCAAATAGTTGGTTCATCAGTGTCCCTATAGTCCATAAACACTATTCAAAACAGCTATGTGATCTTCTATGGGACTACGAACACTTTCACCTTTTCTCATGAATCATTTCACAGAGAGTGGTAGTATAACACGTCTATTCATCATCCCACTGCAGACAACACAGGATAATACCAGGAGGGAAAAGCCATGGTTACCGATGTTTACGGTTTGGTCTGAGCTATGAAGACCACCTTCTCGTTCATCATAAGCCCTCATTTACCTTTGTCTGCTCACTGTCTGGGTCTTCAAGCCAAGCATAAGGGTCACAGATTTTATGCCCATGATAATCCTGTACCTGCAAAAGACAAAATGTGGTATTAGATAACTAGTGTCTAACCCCAACTACATCACTACTTTTCAAATGTGACGGAGATAGGAAAGGGGCAGTCTGAAATAGCCCAATTGGCTCACTGGCAACGTGTCTGCCCAAATTACCACATGAACCGAAGTTGGCAGGTTCTCAAAGGTGTCAAACCACCCTTAATGAAAAGAACATTTTAGCTGGAGCGGGAAGAGAGATGAAAGGTCAGAATAGGAACAGCTCTGTCTGTACAACACAAAACAAAGGCCTGCCACTGTGTTAAAGAAACTTGAAAACATGTTGTTGGTGGCCAAGCGCTGAATGACACAATGCAGTGGGGACACCGGAAGGGCCCGCTTGGGAGGGAGCCGTCACACACGGGTGCACTGCCCTGTTCTTGGTAAGCTTACAGATGCTTAGGAGATCTCCCGATGGTGTACAATATGATCAGTTTTGCCTTTAAGTCTAAACTACCAAAAAGCAAGTTAACTAATGAGCAATGATGCTCACTGACGTCAGAGAAAGCTGACTTTCATGCAATGAAAGAACATTTCTACAACTGAAGCTTCTACTCTATTCAATGTATTGTTACGAAATGCTTTCTTTCACTGTGTAAGAAAGGAGGCACAAAGGTATCATGCATTCAGACTACCCTGATACTTGATGAGATAAAACTGCTGAGTGCCAGGAGAGCCTGGCTGAGGGGACGCCTTCGGAAGCCCCCTCGTGGGAACTTTTGGAAAACCAAATTTCTGGGTGGGCCTGGTCTCAGAGACTGACTGAGTTTGGAAGACCAACTGGAAGTCACCACTCCCCAAGTGATTATGCCTAAAGAAACTACCGACAGATAAATACCCCAATAACACAGTAATGTGATTAATCTAATCAAATGAAACCACATGGACAACATCTTTCCAATCAAGTCTCTCTCAACAACTGAACAACATTCCATTTGAGGCTTCCTGTGTGCAGTTGTCTAGAAGACAACCAGTGTCTCAGATATTTTGTACATGTCTCCTTGGTTTTGTTCTGTAATACCAGAAGGTAAGGGCTATTCCCTAAGGAAGGCAAACACTCTCCTGGAAAAGGAAAACCTGCTGTTTCTACTGTTTATAAAAATTCTACTGTGGCTGTTGGTCAACTGAGACTCTCTCCCAAGCCTCAGACCCCTGGCTTTCTGCAAGGGGTCAGCATCTGTCCTCATCTGGTGCTGCGGAGAGAGTACCTGGAGACAGGCACACCTGGAAGAACAGGCAACTGAGATGGAACATAAGAACTGCTCAGCATATAATGACCAACAAGTGCAAGGCACATAAAACCAGATGAAAGCCTTCCCGATGAGTCTTCCTAGAATTATCAATTTTCAATCCTTACCAAAAACCTCTCTAAATTTTAGCTGATTATCACCACTGAAGAAAAGGTTTTCTGCCCTGTTTTCTCATCTGCAAGTCTCTTATATTTTACACACCTTGAAATGGTTGCAAAACATGCTTACAGTAACAACCATCTTTTCTCTGACAATAGGAATCAAAAAAATGTAAAGTTGTGCAAGATCTTCCAACCCAGTATTTTTAGGAGCAATGTCACGCACAAGATGGCAACATGCCCAGGGCCACACAGAGTTCAGAATCAGAGCTGAGACTCAAAACAATCTGCAAACAACTTTCCCCCAAACATTCCTCGGAAGGGACGGACCGGACACTTTAAAAATGTTCCTCAATTCAGTTCAGTTCAGTCACTCAGTCACGTCAGACTCTTTGCGACCCCGTGGACTGCAGCATGCCAGGCTTCCAGAGTTTACGCAAACTCATGTCCACTGAGTTGCTGATGCCATCCAACCATTTCATCCTCTGTCGTCCCCTTCTCCTCCTGCCTTCAATCTTTCCCAGCATCAGGGTCTTTTCAGATGAGTCAGTTCTTCCCATCAGGTGGCCAAAGCATTGGAGTTTCAGCATCAGACCTTCCAATGAATATTCAGGACTGATTTCCTTCAGGTTGGAATGGCTGGATCTCTTTGCAGTCCAAGGACTCTCAAGAAGACTCATCAATTCTTCGGCGCTAAGCTTTCTTTCTAGTCCAACTCTCATATCCATACATGACCACTGGAAAAACCATAGCTTTGATTAGACGAACTGTTGTTGGCAGTGTAATATCTCTGCTTTTGAATATGCTATCTAGGTTGGTCATAACTTTCCTTCCAAGGAACAAGCGTCTTTTAATTTCATGGCTGCAGTCACCATCTGCAGTGATTTTGGAGCCCAGAAAAATAAAGTCTGACACTGTTTCCACTGTTTCCCCATCTATTTCCCATGAAGTGATGGAACCAGATGCCATGACCTTCGTTTTCTAAATGCTGAGTTTTAAGCCAACTTTTTCACTCTCCTCTTTCATTTTCATCAAGAGGCTCTTTAGTTCTTCTTAACGTTCTGCCATAAGGGTGGTGTTATCTACATATCTGAGGTTATTGATATTTCTCCTGGCAATCTTGATTCCAGCTTGTGCTTCATCCAGCCTAGCGTTTCTCACGATGTAGTCTGCATCATGAAGGAAGGAAATGGCAACCCACTCCAGTGTTCTTGCCTGGAGAATTCCAGGGACGGCGGAGCCTGGTGGGCTGCTGTCTATGGGGTCACACAGAGTCAGACACAACTGAAGCGACTTAGCAGCAGCAGCAGCAGCAGCAGCACCTTTCCTTTCCCTATTTGGAACCAGTCTGTTGTTCCAAGTCCAGTTCTAACTGTTGCTTCCTGACCTGCATACAGGTTTCTGACGAGGCAGGTCAGGTGGTCTGGTATTCCCATCTCTTGAAGAATTTTCCAGAGTTTGTTGTGGTCCACACAGTCAAAGGCTTTGGCATAGTCAATAAAGCAGAAGTAGATATTTTTCTGTAACTCTCTTGGTTTTCTGATGATCCAGCAGATGTTGGCAATTTGATCTCTGGTTTCTCTTCCTTTTCTAAATCCAGCTTGAACATCTGGAAGTTCATGGTTCACGTACTGTTGAAGCCTGGCTTGAAGAATTTTGAGCATTACTTTACTAGCATGTGAGATGAGTACAGTTGTGCGGTAGTTTGAGCATTCTTTGGCATTGCCTTTCTTTGGGATTGGAATGAAAACTGACCTTTTCCAGTCCTGTGGCCACTGCTGAGTTTTCCAAGTTTGCTGATGCTACTAAAACTCAGACATATCCAGAAACTTAACTTTTCATAGAGGGGGAAAGATTAACGGCAAATCTTAGTTTTATGGCTAAGTGAAAGTGCTGCCACATGCTAGACCCAAAGCAATGAACGCCTGCTGAATATCCATACTATTGTGCCTGATGTTTTAAAGCACCTTTGTAAGAGAGCTGATTATATTCCCATTTTACAGCCACAGAATGCAATTCACAGAGATTGGAAGGGTGAAGACTGTAGATCTGCTGTGAGCTAAACACTGTGCCATAGTCACATTTATCTGATCTGGTCCTCACTGTAAGGCTACTACCAACTCATTTTTCCAGATGAGGAAACTGAAGCTGGACACAGTTAAAGCAGCTGACAAGGGTCAGATGGTTAACAAGCAGGAGGTAGAACAGAGATCCCACCTTGAGCAGACCCCAAAGCCTGAGGACTTGATCTTTTGCTAATGAAGCAGACCAGTTGTGAATTGGCAGGCGCACAGCTGGACCTTTACTCAGAACCCAGTGTACCCTACTGGACTGCCTACTGATGGTGTTCACCTCTGAGCAAACAGCCTCAACTTCCCAGTACCTGCCTTATAATCTAAAGCAGACTGAAGTCAGTTACTGAGTAGACATTTCTAACCAGGACAAGAAACAGATTCTCTCCAGGACAATCCCAGGAGCCATGCGCCCTCCCCTCATCCACCTGGCCCCTACATTTTTCTTTCATAAGACATTTTCCTACAAATAGGGTGATCTCATAGACCACATCCCCTGAACTCAAGCTATATAGTACCTGATTCTCCCATCTGATTTAAGTTCGTAAACCATTCCATATTTTCCAAAGAAGCTTTAAAAAGAGAGTTCTGATAAGACACTATCACTATTAATATTTCACTTGTTTGGTCAATAGTTTGCCTGCTGCCTCTGGGACTAAGTGCATATTTGTACACACAGCAGGCAGAGCCCACCAAACCTGGCCCCATTTTATCTTCCCTTTCCAGCTGCCGTCCAAGCTTACATCCCAGATGTTCTGGTCACAATGGCCTTCCTGCCATCCAAAACAAACGCAATTCCATGACTGTCCAGCCCTACATAACTATGACTTTAAGTCACATGACGAGGAATGTCCTTTCAACCTTAACCAAATGACCAACTTCCAGCCTCAATTCTCATACTGTCTCCACCTCCTGAAGCAAATTAATGCCTTTCTCCTCTGTGTTTTCTACTCACCCTGCACACCCTGCCGCTGCAAGCCTGAATTCCCTGACAGCAACACTCTCGGGGGATGGGCCACAGTATCACACTGGAACAGCATGGTTTCCAAAAATCTGATAGCTAATGCAGAAATCCATCCAATGGGATTGCAAGCTCCAACCCCACAGCTCAGCAAGAGACTGCTCAGTGCATGGCTGGAAGACGCTAAAGGGAGAGAGACAGAGAGCTACAGCAATGGGTAGCACCTGCTGGAGAGAAATAAACCCATCCTAGATCAAGGCTACAATTTGAGTAAATGCATAAGTCAAGCCTGCGTTAGTAATCAGGACTCTGTCACAGGAAAAAGACACTGCCCACAGGCTGTCAGGGTTGGGATGAGTAACCTGTGTGATCTACAGAGCAGGGTCCAGGCTGGACCAAGTGCTACATTTCCTCGGCCTTGAGGCTGATCACGACTCCTCTGATGCAAAAGAACTGGAGAGTATTAAAATCCATGGTATACTCTTTTAAGTTAATTGTTCATAATCTTTCTGACATCTTCATAAAATCCTCACTTAACCCTTTCAAGAACTATTAAACACAGATTAGGTGAACTGCAGCGTTTTGGTAACCCCAAAAGTGAAAAGTTAAGGAAGAAACACCCCTCCCCCATTTAAATAAAACAAATCTAAAACAGTACTTATCAAATGCTATAATTTTCTCTCTCCTGAAAACTCAAAGATCCTCAAAAACCAAACCAAGATATTTATGCCTTCCCATTGCTCATGTCTGGCACACTGCAGGGCCAGGGCATCGCCTGAATGAACGAACGATTGATACTCTTACTACAGAAGCAAGTAAGCTCTGTTGTTAGCCAAGCCAGCCCTAATAGTTCATTCAGGGAAGAGAAGGCCTGTAACAGGCAAGGGATCGGCCAAAGGGCATCCAGGGAGGGAGGGACAATGCCACAACTAGCACTCAGGTCTTCTTACTTGGTCTGTCCCCTTTCCATGCCTGCTGGATCACGTTACTCCTGTTGCACAAAGGAAACAACTCTTGAACCAAGGGCTTCTTGGGCAAGTAAATTTAATAAGCAAGCAGCTGAACAGACGGAGAAAACATGGTTACCAGATGGCCACAGGTCAAAGAAACCATGAATGCCTTAGTACCACTTGGAAGTCTTAATTTAAAACAACCCTTACATCCTTCACTCTAAAGCCCCAGAACCCTTTACCTCAAAAATGAGAAGTGGTTTAAAGTACAGACTTCAGGCACAAATCGAGTGCCTGAAATCGAGTGCAAAGCAAGCAGAAAAAAACTAGAAGTGTATTATACAAAAATCTTTTTATTCCAACTCTATTTTAAGTCATCTGAGGAATCTGGCTATTCCTACGAGAATTATGCCCACAACATTTGGATTTACTCCAGTTCTTAAGATGCCAAACTAATTTTTACACGCAAAAAAAAAAAAAAAAAAGGTGTCTGCCCAGAATTCCACCCACGGGATCTCCACAGTGACTCTGAGGTTATCTACAAACTGAGGGAAATGGTGGCTAAGCCCTGCACTAGGCAAAACACTAGGCAAAACTTGATTCTGCAAAAGGCCACCCTGTCCTCTTCTGAGGCCTCCTCTGGCCCCGCCGACTCTGCTCTGGTTTGGGAACACGCGGATCAGCACTGTCACACCACGGGGCCCTGCCCCACCTTCCACGGACTCGATCTCCGCCCTGAATACCCAGCGCCCGCCGCCAGCACCCGGCAGGGGGAAGCGCTCCACACACGTTTTAAAAATCGAATGAATGAACTTCAACTCTAAGTATTTTTAATTTGTGAGTTGAAAAAGTTTGCTTTTGTCTTCTAATTGGACATCATCTACACACATCCACACTTTCTCCTACCACCATATTTAAGCAAGAGCCTCTTCCAAGCAAAAATGCAGTGACACGTTCTGTCTTCCCACTCTGTTAAGACGCCCATGCCCACCTGAGTGTTCGCCCTTGACCCCGATATCTTGGGAAGTGGTCTAGCGGCGGCTGACCACCGGCTCCGCCGCCAGCGGGCGGAGGGTGACGGCCACCAGGGCCCCCGCGCCTCGGGAGGAGCCGGGCGCCCCCAGCCGGGTCTCGCAAACAAAGGCCGAGGGGGAGGGGAGAGCAGCGGGTGAGGGGCCGCAGGGGCTGAAGGGCCGCGGGCGGCGGGTCGTGGGCCAGGCGCAGCTGGGTACTCACAGCGGTTTCGTCGCGGTACACGTCGGGGTACTGGAAGGACAGCATGGCCGGGGACGCGCAGGGGCGGCGTGGGTTCTGGGGCGGGCGCGAGCGGGCCGCGGGGTGAGGCGGGTGCCGGGAAGGCGACGGCGGCGACGGGCTGCTCTCGACCAGGACTCTCGGCCGGGACTCAGGACCGGACCGGCTGCGCGGCGGCGAGGACGTGCGGGAAGCAGGAAGCAGCTGTCGGCGAGGCCCGGAGCCCCTCCCCGGCGGGCGGGCCCAGCGGCGGCGGCGGCGGCAGCAAGAGGGAGCGGGCGGCGCCGTGCGTGCGCCAGGCCGGGTGCACAGCTCCCTCTGCAGGAGCACCGGCCCGCGCCCGCGCCGCCGCCCGGGCCCACGCCTGGACCACCGAGCCGAGGGTCCCCGCCACGCCAGCGGGGCCAGGGCGCCCGGCACGCGCCAGAGAGGGACCCGCGCGGGCCGGGGACACGCCCCGGCCCGCGCGCCGGGCACACGTGCGATCACGCCTGCGGGGCCACCACGCCTCCTGGCCCCTCCCGCCCTCCCCGAAGTCCCCCTGCTGGCCGCTTCGCCATTGCAGCGCTCGCCGTACCTCCCTCAAGCCGAACGAATCGCGGGGTTTGCTTATTCGGTTCTCTCATCGAATTGAAAATTCCTGTTCTAGGACTGGGTAGGGGCGGCGAAGAGAGACCTGGCCTCCCCAGCCTTGAGAGCGGAGGTTCTTGAGGTGACCTAATTTCCACCGCCTGTGACCCTGTACTTGGAAGGGCAGTAATAATGGATGGTGAGGACTAAGAAGGAAACACCACCCGTATCCTCAACACCCCTGGTGGGCGCTGTGTGATTGGGCAGCTGGATTATTTAGGTGCTATGAGATGTGAGAAGGACATCTGATGAGTCCTTGGGCTCCCCAGGTGTCTCAGTGGTAAAGAACCCTCCTGTCAATGCAGAAGAGGCAGGTTCAATCCCTGGGTTGAAAAGATCCCTTGGACAAGGAAATGGCAACCCACTCCAGTATTCTTGCCTGGAAAATCCCATGGACAGAGGAACCTGGCAGGCTACAACCCATGGGGGTCGCAAAGAATCCAAAGCGACTGAGCAGCACACATGTCTCAAATTTACCAGTTGAGAAGGGACCAAGGTGGGAGGATTGAAAATCATCTAGGGTTTTTTTGTTCATCCTTCTGGTTCTTCTATCGGCACGTCTTTTCTGCCAATGTGTTGTTTATTAAGCATCTTTTATTTTGGGGGTGGGGGCAGGGCAGGAGGTATTAGATGCTTGACCTCAAACCCATGATATTTTAACAGTTATATTTATTCATCCTTGGGCTAGTGATATGTGTTCTGGCCTTGCTTTCTGAACTATCAGGAAGAAGCTTTACAGCTCCAGTTATCAGAGGCTGATGGCTTCCCTGGAGGTCCCCATCCCTCAGAGGCCTTGTGCTGTGGGAATAAGTAGCCTGCCAGGCTCCTCTGTCCAGAATCTGTTAAGACTGATGCCTCTGGCGTTTGCCCAGATAACCCATCCTTTAATTTGACTCTGGTTTCCAGGTAACTAACTTACTGACTGATGAAAGTGCAGTCAGTGATTTCCAACTGCTTTCCCCCAAAGATTTATGTTACGTTTTCCAGTGTGACTCTTAATGAAAGTCTTATATTCCTGTGTATATCTAATCTCCACAAAGCATCATAAAGTGTGCAATATTAATAGCACTTAGAATAAGAGTGAGGTTCTCTTCTTGGCCCTGCCACTAACTGTTTCACTGGCTTTGAATGAGTCCTTACATCATCACTATTTTTAAGTTACAACAGGAGAGAATTGGATCATGTGGTTTCAAAGAATTCTGAGATTCTTTAATTCTAATCAGGAACTCAAGTGAAGTTGTAGGAGCTTCAAAACTAACCCTAGAATTAAGAATGAAATTGCCATTCACTGGAGAGTGCTGTCCATACCTTGTGGACAGATGGAGGTGAGAGTAGGAGGCGAGACAGTAATTGTCGGTCTACCGAAAGGGCTTTCTCTGTAGCTTTCTTCTGTTTTCAAACCATCCGCCAGCACAGCTTTGGCTGAGTCCATTGCTGGGCCTGAGGTTCTTACTACATTCATAGATCTGATCTTTTTTAGGAACTGTAGCTGTTCCCTCCCAATACCCTTCTCTCGATATAGCTGTGTGTTTAATAGGTTATGTGAGGTGTCTGGAATTACAGCTGTGAAGTCTGCTCCCTCCTCCCCTTCTCAGCCTAATGCCTAACTGTATTAAATACCAGAATGGGAGGACAGGGCTGAATTAAATCCAGATTAAAAACTGGGGCAGAGAGAGTGGATCAAGAATGAATTTTTGATTCATTTTTCTACTTCAGCTTATGGAACTTATTTATACCATTTCTAATGAGGTTCCCAAGTTAGGTGAGTTTCCAAGTCAGGAGAGAGAAATATTTTTTCCTCTTCTGTTATTAGGAGAAAAATCAGGTGTGGCCCCTACGTGTAAAATGAACTTGTTTCATTTAAGTAAGAAAATATGAAATGATCTATTCATCTGTTTTAAATTTAGGACTTAATATCTTTTAGCAAATACATAATATGCATTACAAAAAATGTGTCTGTTCTAGATTCTTGACTGTAAAATTAGAGATAAATTAGGGAAGAACAGAGAGGAAAAGAAAATGAGATAGACAAAGCAGAATGGAGAGACAGCATCCCACATTTGATGTGATCAAGAAAGGTGAAAAAAAAAGCACAAAAAATAATATGGAGACACAATGAACACATGGCAACACATGTGGAAAACCAGCACTGGACACAATCCTGCACAGAAGAAACCTCATTATATGGCATTTAGAACATTAATGTTAAAACTCTTACGTTTTCTTGGACACAATCCTGCACAGAAGAAACCTCATTATATGGCATTTAGAACATTAATGTTAAAAATCTTACGTTTTCTTGGAACTTTTACAAATCTTGAGTAGTAATGATGGACCCGCTAGTGTTTTTATCATTGACAATAAGCAGTGTATCTGACCTGCCCACAAGAGGTTGTCCACCCTGTTCAGCATCTTTGAGCTTCTCTGGGCTTACTGAGTAGCAACCAGACTATTTTTCCATTTACTACTTCTTCTCTCAGGTACTCCTTACAGGTGTGACCTGTAGTTAATTCTGAAGAATTAAATCTACATTCAAGTTCACTGCATTAGTCTTACTTGACATTTATAGTTTAACAATTTCATTGTAGGCTGTAGCATAGTATTATGGCCTCTAATAAAGAATTAATGCTGAGTTACTTCACTCTGTATAACAGGCACTAGGTTCATCCACTTTACTAGAATTGTTTCAAATTCATTCTCTTTTATGGCTGAATAATATTTCATTGTATATATATATATACCATATCTTCTTTATCCATTCATCTGCCGATGGACACCTAGGTTGCTTCCATGTCCTGGCTATTGTAATCAGTGCTGCGATGAACATTGGGGTACATATGTCTTTTTCTATTATGGTTTTTTCAGGGTATATGCCCATAAGTGGGGTTGCTAGGTCATATGATAGATACTTGTGTTGTTGTATGGCAGAAACCAACACAACATTGTATAAATTAAAAAATATATATAAATATATATATATATTTTTTTTTTTTTTTAAAGAATTAGTGCTGGAAAACATAGTCTTCAGCTCATAACTCTCTGCACCTTTGGAGATTCAGGGCCCTATAACCTAAAGAGTTTGGTACCCAGCTGGTTCAGGTGTTGCCTCATCCCCTAGAACAGTCTAAGGTCTTGAAGCCCTGTCTTGCTGATAGCTCACATTCCATTGAAAGGTAGCTAACAGAATTTCTGACTCTGTACTAGCCTTACCATTTTCCTCCTTTCTTGTAGGGAGGAGGGGGAAAGGAAACACTTGATTGTTTTTATAGAAGTACTACCTGGAAACTTCCAGCTTGAACCATAAGGCAGACTAAATAGTTTCTGCTAAACAAAAAATTGTGACTGCATCGCCAGGCTCCTAGGGAAACTTTGCTCACTCCCTCCAAACAGACTGGATGTTAAAAAAAAAAAAAAAAGTGAAATCAGGAGAGTGAGAAGCAATTGAGTCACCAGGATAAAGACCTTCAGGGGGCATCATGTACATTGCATTCTGTGTATATGTTACCCTCTGGATTTCTGCAACTTAGTTTCCATGTACACACTCCAGGAAGACTGCCCTCAAAGCTGATAACTATATCTGAGTTGTCTGTTACAAGGGGTCATCTTTGAAGGAAAGCATCCTAATGTAGGGGCTTCCAAGGTGGCTCAGTAGTAAAGAGTCTACCTGCCAGTGCAGGAGACTCAGGTTTGATCCATGGATTGGAAAGATTCCCTGGAAGAAGAAACAGCAAATGGCAACCTACTCCAGTGTTCTTGCATGAGAAATTCTGCGGACAGAGGAGTCTGGCAGGCTACAGTCCATGGGATCTCAAAGGAGTCAGACATGACTCGGCGCCAAGTTAGTTGGCAACTTACAACAACATCCTAATGTAGGCCCAGAGGTTTTCTACTGATTAATCCAACCACAGCTTAACTCACAATCACAGATCATGCAAGGAAACAATATTGGGTTTAATCTGTTAGCATTCTATAACATTTTCACACTCCTCTGAAATCCTCTGCATTGCAAGAGGCTGTGAGTCTGAAAACTATATTTCCAAAATGTCCTTGTCAACTGGTTCTGGCTAGGTTCTAAAGAGGTAGAAGGGGAGGGACTACTTTTCTCTTTTTATCTAGATGCTGGCAACAGCAGGCACCTGCAGGTCATAGCCACAGCACAGTTGGATCTGAGGAAGGGAACCTTCACCTAAAGGGTCGGCAGCAAATTTGTTCATTTCAAACACACTGTGGACTCCAGGCTCTGGTGTCATCTGTAGGAGTGCAGGCTGTGGGCTTCCTATGGAGGAGTGGAAGGGTGAGTGCTGGTATGGCTGGTATCATGGGGTCTGCCACCACTTCACCCTTTGTTCCGCCAACCTTAGGAGAAAAAGTGGCTCAGGGCAGTGATTAATCTCTAGGTAACACCACCTTTCCTTTTCAATCTTCCAGGCCCAACCTACTTGTATAACAAATTGCTTGTATTAAACTCCCTGTTTGAAGTATCTAGCATGATTTATTTTTTCTACCTAGACATTTTTTAAAGTAAGTGTAAGAATAATTAACAAGCAATGTTTAGACTCTGAGAGTTTTAGGTGTTGGAAAGATCAAATGCATAATATAGAATGCCAAGATATGAAGTGCTTCCAGAAAAAAAAAAAAATGCCATCCCTGGAATAGTAAGTTGTAAGCAAATATTAAAATGACCAACTGGATTTGGAAAAAATAAAATATAACTTAACAGAAATGAAAAATAATTTGGTGAAATTAAAAAGACATAGACTAAATATCAAATTAGAAAGTTAATGAACTGAAAGGTAGTTCTGAAGAAATGACACTGAATGCAACACAGAGAGACAAAGAGGTAGAAAATATGAAAGAAAAGGACAAATATTAAATATAGAGAAAGTAGAAAAGCCATTTGATCTTTATATGTTAAGAGAACAAAATTCCATACTCATTCATGAAAAAAGATCAAGGAAAAGTAGGCATAGAAGAGAATGGCCATAAGCAGATTTCAGTAACTATAAAAAAGAAAAAAAAACCCAAAAACCCCAACCCCCCAAGCTGCTGCTGCTAAGTCGCTTCAGTCATGTCCAACTTTGCGACCCCATGGACTACAGCCTACCAGGCTTCTCCGTCCCTGGGATTTTCCAGGCAAGAGTGCTGGAGTGGGGTGCCATCGCCTTCTCCAACCCCCAAGCTACAATCATGTAAAATATGGAAGCATTAGAATCATTCCTTGTATAATCTCAAAACAAGGGTAAACATGTTACAATACCACTTCTATTCTGCATTGCACTAGGGAATTAGAAAAGAGAAAACAAAACTGTCCTTTTTACATGATATAATTGTTTACTTAGACAACAAAAACTCTGCCAAGAAATTATTTAAAATAATAAGAGAGTTGCTCACTGTGGCTGGATATATGACCCGTGTGCCAAAGTCAACTGTGTTTCTAGATACATGAACAAACAAATGGAAAAATTAGTTTTAAAAAGACTCACACTAGGGCATTTCCCTGGTGGTCCAGTGGTTGGGAATCTGCCTTGCAATGCAGGGGATATGGGTTTGATCCCTGGTGAAGGAATTGACATCCACATGCTGCAGAGCTACTGGTCCCTTGCACCGCAATTAAGACACAACACAGCCAAATAAATAATTTTCTTTTTCTTTTTTTTTTTTTTAAAAGCAAGACTCACACTAGCAACAGAAAGTATAAAGTAGCTGGGAATAAATCTGAAAAGAGATGTGTAAGTTTGGACCATAGAAAATTAGAATACTTTCTTTAGGAAAGACAGGAGAAAAAACCTAAATAAATGGAGAAATATCTTATGTTCATGGCTTGCTACATTTAATACTGAAAAGATGTCAACTTTCTTCATGTCGATTTGTAGATACAATGCAACTGTAGTTAAAATCTCAATACTTATTTATATCTTGGTGGAACCTGACAAGCTGGTTTTATAGTTTAAAGAGAAGAGTGAAAAAGGTAAGAAATGTCAACACTTCTGAGGAAGTAAGGAGAGCTTTTCCTATGAAAACTAATATAAAGCTATAGTAAGTGAGATGGTCAATACCAAAATCAGATTGATTATATTCTTTGCAACTGAAGATGGAGAAACTCTATACAGTCACCAAAAACAGGACCAGGAGCTGACTGTGGCTCAGATCATGACTTTCTCATTGGCAAATTCAGACTTAAATTGAAGAAAGTAGTGAAAACCACTGGGCCATTCAGGTATGACCTAAATCAAATCCCTTACAATTATACAGTGGAGGTGAGAAATAGATTTAAGGGATTAGATCAGATAGACAGAGTGCTTGAAGATCTGTAGACAGAGGTTTGTAACACTGTACAGAAGGCAGTGATCAAAACCATCCCCAAGAAAAAGAAAGGCAAAAAGGCAAAATGGTTGTCTGAGGAGGGCTTCAAATAGCTAAGAAAAGAAGAGAAGACAGATACTTTGGAATGCAGTGTTCTAAAGAATAGCAAGGAGAGATAAGAAAGCCTTCCTAAGTGAACAATGCAAAGAAATAGAGGAAAGCAATAGAATTGGGAAAAATTAGAGATCTTTTCAAGAAAATAGAAATTCCAAGGGAACATTTCATGCAAAGATGGGCAAAATAAAGGACAGAAATGGTATGGACTTAATAGAAGCAGAAGATATTAAGAAGAGGTTGCAAGAATACACAGAAGAACTATACAAAAGAGATCTTAATGACCTGGATAACCATGATGGTGTGGTCACTCACCTAGAGCCAGACATCCTGGAGTGTGAAGTTAAGTGGGTCTTAGGAAGCATCACTATGAACAAAGCTAGTGAAGGTGATGGAATTTCAGCTGAGTTATTTCAAGTCTTTAAAGATGATGCTGTTCAAGTGCTGCACTCAGTATGCCAGCAAATTTGGAAAATTCAGCAGTGGCCACAGGACTGGAAAAAGTCAGTTTTCATTCCAATCCCAAAGAAGGGCAGTGCCAAAGAATGTTCAAACTACTGCACAATTGCTCTCATCTTATAGGCTAGCAAAGAAATGATCAAAATTCTCCAAGCTAGGCTTCAACAGTACATGAATCAATAACTTCTAGATGTTCAATCTGGATTTAGAAAATGCAGAGGACGAAGAGATCAAATTGCCAACATCCATGGATCGTCAGAAAAGCAAGAGAATTCCAGAAAACCATTTACTTCTGCTTCATTGACTATGCTAAAGTCTTTGTGTGAATAACAACAAACTGGAAAATTCTTAGAGATGGCAATACCAGACCACCTTACCTGACTCCTGAGAAATCTGTATGCAAGCCAAGAAGCAACAGTTAGAACTGGACATGGAACAACAGACTGGTTCCAAATTGGGAAAGGAGTACATCAAGGATGTATATTGTCACCCTGCTTATTTAACTTATATGCAGAGTACATCATGTGAAATGCTGGTCTGGATGAAACACAAGCTGGAATCAAGATTGCTGGGAGAAATATCAATAACCTCAGATATGCAGATGACACCACCCTTATGGCAAAAAGTGAAGAGGAACTAAAGAGCCTCTCAAAAGTGAAAGAGGAAAGTGAAAAAGCTGGGTTAAAACTCAACATTCAAAAAACTAAGACCATGGCATCTGGTCCCAATCACTTCATGGCAAATGGATGGGGAGAAAATGCAAACAGTGACAGACTTTATTTTTCTTGGGCTCCAGAATCACTGCAGATGGTGACTGCAGACATGAAATTAAAAGACACTTGCTCTTTGGAAGAAAAGCTATGACAAACCTGGACAGCATGTTAAAAAGCAGAGACATCACTTTGCCAGCAAAGGTCCACATACTCAAAGCTATGATTTTTCCAGTAGTCATATATGGATGTGAGAGTTGGACCATAAAGAAGGCTGAGCACTGAAGAATTGATACTTTTGAACTGTGGTCTTAAGAATCCCCTGGACTGAAAGGAGATCAAACCAGTCCATCCTAAGGAAATCAATCCTGAATATTCATTGCCAACACTGATGCTGAAGCTGAAGCTCCAATACTTTGACCACCTGATGCAAAGAGCCGATTCATTAGAAAACACCCTGATGCTGGGAAAGATTGAAGGCAGGTGGAAAAGAGGGCAACAGAGGATGGGATGGTTGGATGGCATTACCACTCAATGGACATGAGTTTGAGCAAGCTCCGGGAGATGATGAAGGACAGGAAAGCCTGGCATACTGCAGTCTATGGGCTCGCAAAGAGTTGAACATGACTGAGTAATTGACAGCAACAAAGTGAGATGGTATGGTATATGAACAGGGATAGAAAAATGGAAGAGAGTAGAATAGCCAGAAATAACTGCACAAATACTGGGAACTGTGATATGTTCACTTCAGTTCAGTAGCTCAGTCGTGTCCAACTCTTTGCGACCCCAAGAATCACAGCACGCCAGGCCTCCCTGTCCATCACCAACTCCCAGACTCTGCCCAAACTCGTGTCCATCAAGTCAGTGATGCCATCCAGCCATCTCATCCTCTGTCGTCCCCTTCTCCTCCTGCCCCCAATGCCTCCCAGCATCAGGGTCTTTTCCAATGGGTCAACTCTTCGCATGAGGTGGCCAAAGTATTGGAGTTTCAGCTTTAGCATCAGTCCTCCCAATGAACACTCAGGAACACTTTCCCATTCTGTTGTTTTCCTCTATTTCTTTGCATTGATTGCTGTGGAAGGCTTTCTTCCCTCTCTTAGCTATTCTTTGGAACTCTGCATTCAGATACTTATATCTTTCCTTTTCTCCTTTTCTTTTTGCTTCTTTTTTTTCCATAGCTATTTGTAAGGCCTCCTCAGTCAGCCATTTTGCTTTTTTGTATTTCTTTTCCATGTGGATGGTCTTGATCCCTGTCTCCTTTACAATGTCATGAACCTCCGTCCATAGTTCATCAGGCACTCTGTCTATCAGATCTAGTCCCTTAAATCTATTTCTCACTTCCACTGTATAATCAGAAGGGATTCGTTTTAGGTCATAACTGAATGGTCTAGTGGTTTCCCCTACTTTCTTCAGTTTAAGTCTGAATTTGGCAAAAAGGAGATCAGGATCTGAGCCACAGTCAGCTCCTGGTCTTGTTTTTGCTGACTGTATAGAGCTTCTCCATCTTTGGCTGCTAAGAATATAATCAATCTGATTTCGGTGTTGACCATCTGGTGATGTCCATGTGTAGAGTCTTCTCTTGTGTTGTTGGAAGAGAGTGTTTGCTATGACCAGTGCGTTCTCTTGACAAAACTCTATTAGCCTTGCCCTGCTTCATTCTGTACTCCAAGGCCAAATTTGCCTGTTACTCCAGGTGTTTCTTGACTTCCTACTTTTGCATTCCAGTCCCCTATAATGAAAAGGACATCTTTTTTGGGTGTTAGTTGACAAATACAGGGAAATGTGATATGTTAGAAATAGAGGAAAACAACAGAATGGTAAAGACTAGGGATCTCTTCAAGAAAATTAGAGATACCAAGGGAACATTTCATGCAAAGATGGGCTCGATAAAGGACAGAAATGGTATGGACCTAACAGAAGCAGAAGATATTAAGAAGAGGTGGCAAGAATACACAGAAGAACTGTACAAAAAAGATCTTCATGACCCAGATAATCATGATGGTGTGATCACTCACCTAGAGCCAGACATCCTGGAATGTGAAGTCCAGTGGGCCTTAGAAAGCATCACTACGAACAAAGCTAGTGGAGGTGATGGAATTCCAGTTGAGCTATTTCAAATCCTGAAAGATGATGCTGTGAAAGTGCTGCACTCAATATGCCAGCAAATTTGGAAAACTCAGCAGTGGCCACAGGACTAGAAAAGGTCAATTTTCATTCCAATCCCAAAGAAAGGCAATGCCAAAGAATGCTCAAACTACCGCACAATTGCACTCATCTCACACGCTAGTAAAGTAATGCTCAAAATTCTCCAAGCCAGGCTTCAGCAGTACGTGAACCGTGAACTTCCTGATGTTCAAGCTGGTTTTAGAAAAGGCAGAGGAACCAGAGATCAAATTGCCAACATCCACTGGATCATGGAAAAAGCAAGAGAGTTCCAGAAAAACATCTATTTCTGCTTTATTGACTATGCCAAAGCCTTTGACTGTGTGGATCACAATAAATTGTGGAAAATTCTGAAAGAGATGGGAATACCAGACCACCTGACCTGCCTCTTGAGAAACCTGTATGCAGGTCAGGAAGCAACAGTTAGAACTGGACATGGAACAACAGACTGGTTCCAAATAGGAAAAGGAGTACACCAAGGCTGTATATGTCACCCTGCTTATTTAACTTATATGCAGGATACATCATGAGAAACGCTGGCCTGGAAGAAGCACAAGCTGGAATCAAGATTGCCGGGAGAAATATCAATAACCTCAGATATGCAGATGACACCACCCTTATTGCAGAAAGGGAAGAGGAACTCGAAAGCCTCTTGATGAGAGTGAAAGAGGAGAGTGAAAAAGTTGGCTTAAAGCTCAACATTAAGAAAACGAAGATCATGGCATCTGGTTCTATCACTTCATGGGAAATAGATGGGGAAACAGTGGAAACAGTGTCAGACCTTACTTTTTGGGGCTCCAAAATCACTGCAGATGGTGACTGCAGCCATGAAATTAAAAGATGCTTACTCCTTGGAAGGAAAGTTATGTCCAATCTAGACAGCATATTCAAAAGCAGAGACATTACTTTGCCAACAGAGGTCCATCTGGTCAAGGCTATGGTTTTTCCTGTGCTCATGTATGGATGTGAGAGTTGGACTGTGAAGAAAGCTGAGTACTGAAGAATTGATGCTTTTGAACCGTGGTGTTGGAGAAGACTCTTGAGAGTCCCTTGGACTGCAAGGAGATCCAACGAGTCCATTCTGAAGGAGATCAGCCCTGGGATTTCTTTGGAAGGACTGATGCTAAAGCTGAAACTCCAATACTTTGGCCACCTCATGCGAAGAGTTGACTCATTGGAAAAGACTATGATGCTGGGAGGGATTGGGGGCAGGAGGAGAAGGGGATGAGAAGGCTGGATGGCATCACTGACTCTATGGACATGAGTCTGAGTGAACTCCGGGAGTTGGTGATGGACAGGGAGGCCTGGCGTGCTGCGATTCATGGGGATGCAAAGAGTCGGACACGACTGAGCGACTGAACTGAACTGACCCTGGTGCTATTGCTATTGTACATTAGCCGAGAATGGAGGAACTACCTCGACCCTTGAATGACATGGTTGTGCCCTGCACTGGTTCACTTATATTTGAATGTTTTTCAGTAAACATATTGGAAAAAATGTGGGATATCTGTGACATTTTGGAAAAACTTCCAGATGAACCATATAGCCTAAAAATATTTTAAAAAATTAAAAAGTATGTCATGAATTCATAAAATATTGCGGGTAGTAGTCTATCCTTACATAGGCATAAGGTGATATTTAAAATAATATTAATAATGCATTAGTTTTCTTACCGTTTTTTAACTTTGCTTTCAAAGAATTACATTACCGTTTAGTATGCCTCTCGTTGTATCATAGCTGGAGAAACTGCCTGTCAGTCTATTACCACAAGTAAGTGGTTTTTTAAAAGATGAAACCGTGTTTCCAACACTCTATTATTAATATGACTGCAATACCATAGGCCATAAAACTTTTATAAGTATTCATTCATTAATGTATAGGCTAGGCTACCTTCAAGCAATCTTACTGCTTATACTAGGCTGCCACATTGCAGCTTTTTTATTATTGGTGCATGAATTGTTATACCTGTAAATAAGTATGAATTTCTTTATCACATTATCTTTTCATTTGTGATGTCTAGTGTTAGTAGTACTTATACTATTTACAGTATTTTGTATTCTATAAGACAATATTGATGTAGGTACTGACGAACAGGTAATTCATCTTGCAAACAGATGATGCAAATTTATTGGTATAAATACACTACAGTACTGTAAATGTATTTCCTCTTCCTTATGATTTTCTTAATAACATTTTCTTTGCTCTAACTTCATTGTAAGAATACAGTATATAATACATATAACACACGAAATATGTGTTAATCAACTATCTATTAATTGTAAGGTTTCATCAGCTGCTGCTGCTGCTGCTAAGTCGCTTCAGTCGTGTCCAACTCTGTGCGACCCCATAGATGGCAGCGCATCAGGCTCCCCCGTCCCTGGGATTCTCAAGGCAAGAACACTGGAGTGAGTTGCCATTTCCTTCTCCAATGCATGAAAGTGAAGAGTGAAAGTGAAGTCACTCAGTCGTGTCCGACCTCTTAGTGACCCCATGGACTGTAGCCCACCAGGCTCCTCCATCCATGGGATTTTCCAGGCAAGAGTACTGGAGTGGGGTGCCATTGCCTTCTCCTTCATCAGCAGTGGGATGTTAGTAAAGATTTGGGGGGTCAAAAGTTATATGTGGATTTTTTATTCTTGGGGATCAATGTCCATAGCCTTTATGTTGTTCAAGGGTCAACTGTATGTAATAAAGAGAGTCAGAATAAATGTTTATCTGTGAGGAAAAAATAAAATTGCTTTCCTACCCCATATCATACCAAAATAAACTCCAAAAATAAACCAAACAATAAAAGTACCCCAAAATAAACTCCAAAAGGATTAAAACTTAGATTTCAAAAGTAAAATGTTAAGACTTATAAACAAATATACAAATTAATTTCTTTCTTAACTGGGGCCAGAAAAGGTTTTCTTAAACATGGCACACTAAAAGGTCATCATAAAGGACACAATCATTAATTTGACTGCATTAAAATAAAAAGCTTCTTGACATCAAAGGACTCTCTGAAGAGAGTGAAAAACCAAGACACAAACAGAGAAAAGGTATTTGCTATACATAAAAATAACTTCCTCTTGGACTGAAAAATGAACAAACAACCCAACAGAAGAAAGGATAAAAGACAAAAGTCAGAAGATTAGGGACCGAATGGAAACACAGTCAATAAACACCCGAGCTGAACAATAACATTAATTATCAGAGAAATAGAAATCCACAATGAAGTCTCATTTTACACCCGAAGGCAATGGCAAGCCACTCCAGTACTCTTGCCTGGAAAATCCCATGGGCGGAGGAGCCTGGTAGGCTGCAGTCCACGGGGTCGTTATGAGTCAGACATGACTGAATGACTTCACTTTCACTTTTCACTTTCATGCACTGGAGAAGGAAATGGCAACCCACTCCAGTGTTCTTGCCTGGAGAATCCCAGGGACGGGGGAGCCTGGTGGGCTGCCGTCTCTGGGGTCGCACAGAGTCCGACACGACTGAAGTGACTTAGCAGCAATTATCAAAATATAAGAATCGTGACAGTACTAAATATAGAAGTCTATGTCGATTTTTAAGCAATGCTGGTGGAATGCCCACATAATAAAAACCTCATATTACCATTAAGTATAAAGCAAACAGTAACAGCATTATGAACAGGAACAAATTCACAATCAAGACAGGAGTTTAAAAAAATTTCTTAGTAATTAGTAAGCAGAGTAAGTAAAAGCACAAAAGAATTGAACACAATGATTAACACACCTGACATACTGCTTTTCTCCAGAATGTAAATTTTATACTCAGTGGAAATTAATCAGTAATGATGAATTTTCACTCCTTTGAGAGCCTATTAGCCCTGGGGGATTACTTGCCCAACTAGCCAATCAGCATCAGTCCTGGGATGCCTCAAGTCAAGCAGCCAGTTGTGTGGGGACCCATCCTACACACCAGTGGACCAGTACCAGCACTGGGCTCCCTCTGCCCCAGCCAAGCAATGTCCAAGGACCCACCCCTGCCTGCCAGAATGCTGGTAGCCTTTGCATGAAGCAGAACCTGGAAGCCAAGTGGCCAATCCCACCTTCTAGCATACCCACAGCAGACAGCCCCATCACAACAGAAGAGCCCATGTAGCCCATGTAGGGGAAAGCCCTATAGCATGGAACTCTGGTGGGGTAGAAAGGAGTGTGCTGATGGTCCTTGTGGGACATCTATATAAGGCCACTTCCCCAAGATCGGGAAACATAACCAACCTACGTAATACACAGAAATAAAAAGAGTTAGGCAAAATGAGGAGACAGAGGAATATATTCTAAATTAAGAAGCAAGATAAAACCAGATGAAGAACTAAGTGAAGTGGAGATGAGCAATTTACACAATAAAGAGTTCAAGGTAATGATCATAAAGCTGCTCAATGAACTTGGGATAAGAAAGGATAAATACAGTGAGAAGTTTAACAGAGTTAGAAAACACAAAGAAGAGCTGAAGAATACAATAACTGAAATTAAAAATATACTAGAAGGAATCAACAGGAGATTAGATGATACAGAGGAACAGATAGATTTTTGTATATATTTGTTGTTGTTTAGTTGCTCAGCTCTATCTGACTCTTTGTGATCCCATTGACTGTAGCCCACCAGGTTCCTCTGTCCATGGGATTTCCGAGGCAAGAAAATGAGAGTGGCTTGCTGTTTCCTTCTCCAGGGGATCTTTCTGACCCAAAGATTGAGACTGTGTCTACTGCAATGGCAGATGAACTTTTTATTACTGAGTTACCTGGGAAGCCCTTTTATATAATAAATGGTGCTAGAACATGAAGCATAATAAATGCTGCTGAAACAGCATTTAAGGAATGAAGTTCAAAACTTGACTTTATAAGTGAAGTCAAGAGGGCCTTAGGAAGCATTACTACAAACAAAGCTAGTGAAGGTGATGGAATTCTAGTTGAGCTATTTCAAATCCTAAAAGATGATGCTGTTCAAGTGCTGCATTCAATATGCCAGCAAATTTGGAAAACTCAGCAGTGGCCACAGGACTGGAAAAGGTCAGTTTTCATTCCAATCCCAAAGAAGGGCAGTGCCAAAGAATGTTCAAACTACTGCACAATTGCACTCACTTCACATGCTAGCAAGGTAATGCTCAAAATCCTTCAAATTAGGCTTCAACAGTATGTGAACTGAGAACTTCCAGACGTTCAAGCTCAATTTAGAAAAGCCATAGGAACCAGTGATCAAACTGCCAACATCTGTTGGATGATAGAAAAAGCAAGAGAATACCAGAAAAAACATTTACTTCTGCTTCAGTGACTACACTAAACCCTTTGACTGTGTGGATCACAACAAACTGTGGAAAATTTTTAAAGAAATGGGAATATGAGACCACCTAACCTGCCTCCTGAGAAACCTGTATGCAGATCAAGAAGCAATAGTTAGAACTGGACATGGAATAACAGACTGGTTCCAAATTGAGAAAGGAGTATGACAAGAGTGAATATTGTCATCCTGCTTATTTAATTTATATGCAGAGTACATCATATGAAATGCTGGGCTGGTTGCATCACAAACTGGAAGCAAGATTGCTGGGAGAAATATCAACAACCTCAGATATGCAGATAACACCACTCTAATGACAGAAAGAGAAGAGGAACTAAAGAGCCTCTTGATGAAGGTGAAGAGGAGGGTGAAAAAACTGGTTTAAAACTCAACATTCAAAAAACTAAGACCATGGCATCCAGTCCCAATCACTTCATGGCAAATGGATGGGGAGAAAATGGAAACAGCGACAGACTTTATTTTCTTGGGCTTCAAATTCACTGTGGACAGTGACTGCAGCCATGAAATTCAAAGACACTTGCTCCTTGAAAGAAAAACTATGACAAAGCTAGACTGCATATTAAAAAGCAGAGACATCACTTTGCCAACAGTGGTCTATATAGTTAAAGCTATGGTTTTTGCAGTAGTCATATGCAGATGTGAGAGTTGAACCATAAAGAAGGCAGAGCACCAAAGAATTGATGCTTTTGAACTGTGGTGCTGGAGAAGACTCTTGAGAGTCCCTTGGACTGCAAGGAGATCCAACCAGTCCATCCTAAAGGAAATCAACCCTAAATATTCACTGGGAGGACTAATGCTGAAGCTGAAGCTCCAATACTTTGGTCACCTGATGCAAAGAACTGACTCATTGGAAAAGACCCTGATGCTGGGAAAGATTGAGGGAAGGAAGAGAAGAGGTGACAGAGGATGAAATGATTGGATGGCACCATTGACTCAATGGACATGAGTTTGAGCAAACTCTGGGAGATAGAGAAGGACAGGGAAGCCTGGCATGCTGCAGTCCATGGGTCACAGTGAGTCAGACACAACTGAGTGGCTGAATAACAACAAAAAAAATTATGTCTTAATATAGAAAATTTTAATGTGGACTTATAGCTCATATTATACATAGAAATAAATTGCAGGTAGATTAAAGGAAGTAGGTCACTCAGTTGTATCTGACTCTGCGATGCTGTGGACTGTAGCCCACTAGGCTCTTCTGTTCATGGAATTCTCTAGGCAAGAATATTGGAGCAGGTAGCCATTCCCTTCTCCAGGGATCTTTCCAACCCAGGGATCGAACCCAGGTCTCCTGCAATGCAGGCAGCTTCTTTACCATCTGAGCAACCAGAGAAGCACAAGAATGCTGGAGTGGGTAGCCTATCCCTTTTCCGGGAGATCTTCCCAACCCTGAAATCTGAACCGGGGGTCTCCTGCATGTAGGCAGATTCTTTACTGGCTGAGCTACCAGGTAAGCCAGGTAGATTAAAAACCTACCACAAAGAAAGAACAGTAAACTTTTAAGACAGAACAGGAAAAAATCCTCTTGGGAGTTTTAGGATGGAGATGGATTTCTTAAACAGAAACCATAAAGGAAAAGAATGATAATTCTAGCTACATTAAGAACCTCTTTCATCAAAATACATCATAAACAGAGTGAAAGGCAAAGTCTACATTAAAGACAATCATATCTATATCACATGCAACTATCAACATCTAGCATGCCGAATATATTTTAAAAATTCTGAGAAATCAACAAGAACTCATTTATCAGCTCAGTGGAAAATGGATAAAAGATTTAAATAGGCCCTTCATAAAAGAAGAAAGCCAAATCACCTATTAACACATGGAATGGTGCTTTACTAGTAATCACATAAATGCAAATAACTATGAAAAGCCCAATAGATTAGAAAAATTAATTCTGAAAGTATCAACTATGAGAGAGAATGAAGAGCAAAGGAAATGCCGCTCAGGTACTACTGATAACATGGAGGGTTTGGGGGTGGTGGCGGGGCAGAGCACAGATGTATAAAAACATTTTGGAAAACAGTTCTGCTTTTCCTGGTAAAGGTGAACACACAAATGTACTACCACTGGCGATTCCATTAAATTTCCAATAATGTTCTCCATTCTTTAGAGAAATGTATACATATATACCAGGATACATGTATAAGAATGTTTATAGTGGTATTTGAGCGTAATAGCACCAAACTAGAAACAAAAAATATGTCCATTACCAATAGATTGAATAAACTTTGGTGTACACATACAGTGGCTTATATAATAACATATTATTTTAAAATAAACTTAACACCACAACTAGAGAGTAGGCCCCACTTGCCACAACTGGAGAAAAGCCCACCCTCAGGAACAAAGACTCAGCGTAGCCAAAAGTAAAATAAAATTAAATTAAAATAATTAATATTTGACTTTCACAAAAGGAAAAAGTTGAAGTAAAACTGATGGGATTGTGGGAACACAGGTAGACATTTCTTTAAAATGAGAGGTATTAGTTCTCAAAGAGCCCTTTGAAATTAAGGGAGTAATATAAAAAAAAAATGAAAGGACCTGCACATTTCCTTCCCTACCACTTTTGTAGAGGCAGCATTTGAATAAATAACCCATTGCACTTTGAAAAATCAAGATGCCATAGTCTTTTATAGAGTGTGTGTGTGGCGGGGGTGAGGGTGGGGGGCTTCCTTGGTGAGTCAGTGGTAAAGAATCTGCCTGTCAATTCAGGAGACATAAGAGACCTGGGTTCAATCCCTGGGTTGGGAAGATCCCCTGGAGGAGGAAATGGCAATCCACTCCAGTATTCTTTCCTGGAGAATCCAGGGGACAGAGGAGTCTGGTGGGCTACAGTCCATGGGGTCACAAAGAGTCGGACATGACTAAAGAGACTTTACATGCACGCACATGTGTGTTCTTAATTGCAAGAGTAAATCTCAGACAGTATTTATTGATTTTTTTATTCTCCATTCATTCAACTGAAAGTCACGATGGAAACTGATGGTTTTAAACTCATAGTTAACTGCTCTTGAATTTCCTGGCATAACCCTGGCATCAAAGACACAAATGGCCCAAGGCCACTCTTTGGGGTTGTTTTATCAACTTTCTTGTCAGCAGAGAGAATCTCTTCACCAGATAGCCTGCTAAGCTGTTGCCAGCTCAGTTTCCTTTGTTGAGCTTTGGGGACCAGAGACTGACCTGACTGTCACATAAGCACAGAGAAGGAGTGGAGCCCTCCTCTGGGCCAGTAGGTACCCCTCAGGTGGGATCGAGTGGTGCTCAAACTGCAAAGCCATTCTATGGGATCAAGATCCAACAGTAGGTTTTTAATTTGAAGCCTGCCAAATCTGAGCGATCTAAAGGCAGACATCAAAGTGAGGGCCGTGCACAGCAACAGACACCCAGAGTTTGGGGCCAGGAAAATCAGAGCTTGTCGGAGTCTGAACTGTTAGAAGAGGATAAAGAGGGGCAGGAGGGCCTTGAAGAAGTTCCTGCATGATGGATCACTGCTCATGGCACCTGGAGAATTCACAACCAGCTGTGTGGTTTATTTAAGGGCCAGCAAGAAAGTAGGGCATGGATGTCTCCACAAGATGTAAAAGTTCAAGGGTGAAGCACTAGTAAGCACGCTGATTGCAGATTTTTATAAACAGTATTCAGTAAGCAGCCAGTAGGAAAGCTATGGAGCAGTGGCTCGGAGCCTCAGGATGTCTTTCTGCATTTCTTTTTAAGAGCTAGTAGCAGTCCAGGGAAGCTTCTGAGTTTATGCTGGAGTTCCTGTGGCCCCTCTCAAAGCTTTCTATCCACGGAGTCCAATGACAGCAAGTCTGGATGCTCCCAGGACCTCTTTTCACATCTTAGACTGTGTACCAAGCTCAAAAATAAACTTTCATAGTACATAGAGCTCACTTGTCTTCCCTTTCCAATCCACCTATGGGGGCTCAAACCACATGAATCTCTGGTAACGCATGATCTTCTTTTGAGTAGAAGCCTAATGATATGGAATCCAGTGGGTAAAGAAGGAAGCAATATCTCTTCCCACCTTGGGGCAAGGGAGGATATTCTCCCATCCAGGTGGCTGGCAGTAAGTGACAGCTAAGGTTTTTCTGAGGTCCAAGACCAATCTCCTGCCATGCCTATGTCTAGAAGGAATGTGCAGGAGAGAGCAGAGTGTCAGATTCTCACTTGGGTCAGAAGGACCTGGGGTGCCAGTTGCAGATTCTTGGAAGGATGTCTGGGCACCATTTGCTGTCCTTTTCTCCTGTCTCTGGCGTTAGAAACGGGCTAACTGTCCATATTCTTTAAGTAAAGACCAATTCTAATTGTCACACTCTACAGTCTACTCATCAGTAGTCTGGACTCAATCCTGATGGTTTCTTTACCTCATCAAGGTAGCCCCAATTTTACCGGCAATCCCCTACTCCTTATTCACAAACAGGCTCTGATTCATACTATCTACGAAACTCTCCTAAGCCCCAGCCACCGGTGTTTCAAAGTTCGCCACTCTGCCCTCTGCTGGCCTGACTCAGAATTGGTAGCTCTGCTTTTCAAGCTCTTAAGAGTAAGCATTATCTGGGGACGTTTCCAATTCATAGAGAACTTGGAAATGCTTATACCATGGTACAGTCTCTAAAAATGTTGCATGAGGCTCTTGGGATATTTCCCTTCTTAAATCTGCTCACCTGCTCGTGGGTTAAAACCCTCTGGGGACATTTTCTTCTAAGGCCAACTTCTGAGACTATATTTTAAGCTACTGATCTCCTCTTGATTCTCAAGTACATTGTCCAATAGTTTTACCCGGATCCTCAAATGAAGTTAGATGTCCCTTCCCTGACGTACTAAACCCTGGAAGTTTGCAGTGATACCAGTTGCTTCAGGTCTATCCTGATTAAGACGATTTCCATGAAAATGCATGTGCATACCACCCACAACTGCCAAGAGCACTCATCACTCATCCTGTGTATCTAGCCCAGGACTGCCCACCTGCAATTTGCTCTAGAAAGAATGTACAACTATTTAAAAAAATATATTATATATTATAAGACTGGGCTTCCTAGGTAGCTCAGCTGGTAAAGAATCTGCCTGCAATGCAGGAGACCCCAGTTTAATCCCTAGGTTGGGAAGATTCCTTGGAGAAGGGCTAGGCTACCCATTCCAGTATTCTTGGGCTTCCCTTGTGGCTCAGACAGTAAAGAATCCATTTGCAATGCGGGAGCTGCTGCTGTTGCTGCTAAGTCGCATCAGTCGTGTCTGACTCTGTGTGACCCCATAGTCGGCAGCTCACCAGGCTCCTCTGTCCCTGGGATTCTCCAGGCAAGAACACTGGAGTGGGTGCAATGCTGGAGACCTGGGTTCAATCCCTGGGTTGGGAAGATCCCCTGGAGGAGGGCATGGCAACCCACTCCAGTATTCTTGCCTAGAGAATTCCCATGGACAGGGGAGCCTGGCAGGCTACAGTCCATGGGATCACAAAGAGTCGGCCATGACCGAGCAACTAAGCACAGCACAGCATTATGAGACTATCTCATGTCACAATACGTGCAAACACATGGTGTGTTTCTGAAAGTTTACCTGGAAACTCAAGATTTGCCATAATAATTAAAAACCTTAACAGGAGTTTTTTTGTTTCCTATCCTTAGCTCTTCAGAATCCATTCTCTTGAAATACTTGAGTGTGTGTGTGTGTGTGTGTGCATGTGTGTGTGTGTGTATATACCCATTCCATCACTGAAATCAGCTTCTAACAGATTTTCACAAGTCTAAGAATTCCTGATCAGATTTTTATTTGTCGGTCTATAGGATTTGACAAGCCACTAAAACCTTCCATGTTTCAAATTAACACCTTAGCCACAATTCTAAACTTGTTGCTGTATTTAATTAAAGTATCTCTTTTGTGTTTGTGTCACTTATTAGGGACATCCATTCCTCACATATATTTGTTTCAATTTTTGCATCGATCTTGCTGGAATTTTTCCAGTTATCACTTAGGAAAAATTTTACTTCTTACGCATACAGAAATACAACTAGGAAAATGGGTAAAAGTCACTTTTAGGATAAAAGGCAAATATTGGGTCAGGCATCAAATTTTTGCTGACATTTCTCCCTCAAATAATAAAACACAAACCTTTCTCAAATAAGATAATCAGTTAGATATGTGCAGGCAACTGAATTAAGCAATGGAATTATAAAAATTATCAAATATGTTGTCTTGTTCTCAAACATTATTTCAGATTGTATATTAGGATTTTGATGGCCACTTCAGAAGTTTTTCATTTAATAAATATTTGTTGACTGCATGCCACATTCCGGGCACCATGCAAGAATCTGGAGATTCAGAAATGAATATTACACAATTCATGTGATCATGGATTCTAGATTCTGGAGGGAAATGAGTGCAGTAGGACCTATAGGATCAGGTGCTATGAGTGTGAAGAGGTCACTTAAGTCAGTCCTGGAGGGTTAGAGAAGAGTTCTTCAGGGTAGCAATGGCCAAGTTGCAACTGGAAGATTGGGTAGGACTTAACCAGGTACAGATCAGGAGGGAGGAAGTGAAGTGGGAGGGGAAGGGGAGTGTCTCCGGGAGCATCCTCTGGAAATGCCAAGAGCTGAGGGGCCAAGATGCGCGTGAGGAAGCACGAGTGTTCGGTACACTTGGAGTGCATATGACTATGAGGGTAGCGAGGACAGATGAAGCTGGAGAAGGAACTGGTCAAGCCAGACAGGTCACCTATATTCACCGTAATAGGGAACTAGGAGAGTCATGCACTAGATTGATAGTAAATGATAGTTTGTGAGTCAGGCAATGTCATGGATGTGATAAAGAATGATAAGAGCCAGGGTAAGTTTTGCTGCAGTACCAAGAAGCCCTAAATAGTCAGTGGCTTAGAGAACAAGAAGTTTCTCTCTTTCTCACTTTACAGAATGGAGAGGTTTCAGATTAGCAGTTACAGGTAGGAAGGAAACAGTGGGCTCTCTTCCTGGCAGAGGTCCAGGCTGATGGCAGCGATCTGTTACAGACACATGGCTTCCAATGTCACCACCACAGCCAGTGAGAAGGGGACATGGGAAGAGTGAACAGGTGGCTTTTATGGTACTTCCTCTTACCTGCCATTAATCAGAGCCCAGTCACATGGCTACATCAAAGGCAAGGAACCAGGAAACAATGGAGCTCAGTGACATGCAAGTAAGAAGAGGATTTGCGGGGAAAAGCTGGTAGACTGTGAATCAGAACCAAAATTGCTCACATTTTCCCTCAAAGCCCTTTGTCTGCTTGCCTCTGATTATCTCACAGTCCTTTTCTTCTTTCATTCCCTAATTCCCTCCTGCGGTTGTATATAGTTCCCCTTGGACTATTTATCTCATCGCTAACCACCAGTCTTTCCTCAACTATATCCCATCCTTGGATCAATAGCCTGACTCTCAGCATGGTTGGCCATTTGCTTGCCCAACTCTGTCTGTTTTAAGGAAAGAGTCTGGCCCTGCTGGTCAGTGGGGGTAGCCAGAAATGCTGGTTGGTGAATCAGTAGGTGGTGCTCTGGGTCAGCAAGACACCAATTCCAAGGCCACACACGCAATGAGGGCAAGGATGCAGTCACGCTCAGGAAGGCACAACAACAGTGGCCCACTTGACCTTCTTCCTCAAGACTCAGCTTTCAAAAGGAGCAGCCACACCCAGGCTGACCAGTGAATTCATACAAACAGGGGTGTCAACATGCTCTGAACTGACAGCCAACAGAAACATTTCTTTTGTGTGGAGGCTTTCTTCCTCTTGCGCTCAGGGAGGGCAGAGAAGTTCGACCTGTCTGGTTTGGAGAGCGCGGGGCACTGCTCTCCCCGTGGTTCCTTAGGGAAGCAGAGAAAGAGGTGTGTGTGTTGATTTAATGGGAGTAGGAGTTGCTGCTTTCATAACCACTGATTAGTCCTATTTGCTATTAGGAAACCCTCGGGCTCTCCATCAAAGGTCTCATTGTTGGGTTCTTTCTTTCACTTGTGTCATCCTGGTAAAGTATCCTTTCACTCAGCGATAGATGTCTTCTGGGTCATTTTCATAACACTGCGAAGGTGTGGGTCAAAGTGGCAAAACAGAGATTTGGAGATACCTGTCCCCACCGAGAGTTTAAAGTTGACATCAGCAGAGAAAACCAGGGATGGAAATTTTGTTCATGAAGAATTTTTTATCTGTTTATGTCCTTGGATCTGTCTCCATTTTTGTCCAAATTCAGATATTGAAAAATCTGTGCTTTTATTCACAGAGACCTCCACTGGCATGATAAATAAGCAAGGTACTACCTAGAAGACCCTAATGCTGGGAAAGATTGAAGGCAAAAGGAGGAGGGGGTGACAGAGGATGAGGTGGTTGGATAGTATCACTGACTCAATGGTCATGAACTTGGGCAAACTCTGGGAGATAGTGAGGGACAGGGAGGCCTGGCTTGCTGCAGTCCATGGGGTCACAAAGAGTCAGACATGACTTAGCGACTGCACAACAACAACCACCAAGCAAAGGGATGTCTGCATGTTGGGCTTTTAATTTTTCTCTTCATTTAATATAGAAGCCTCATAGAAATGCAGGCAAAGAATTGATTCTCCTTAAAGCCAGTTTCTGGAGAACGAAATGGCAACCTACTCCAGTATTCTTGCCTGAAAAATACCATGGACAGAGGAGGCTGGTGGGCTATAGTCCATAATGTCACACAGTCGGACACAATCGAGTGACTAAACAATAACAAAAAAGCCAGTTTTTTAGGTATGAACCCACTCCGGTGTTCTTGCCTGGAGAATCCCAGGGGCGGCGGAGCCTGGTGGGCTGCTGTCTCTGGGGTCGCACAGAGTCGGACACGACTGAAGTGACTTAGCAGCAGCATTGTATCAGAGATTAGTACGGGATATTGTCTAAAAACATCACATAGTGATTATTGATCATCTGATTCTTCTTAAGTTTTTTTTTGATTCTTATCTTTATTTCAAATTAAGCTAGCCATATGCACATAATAATTCTTTCATTAGTAATGCTCATCTCTTACTCTTTCAGACTTTTTTTAAAAACCTTTCCCTAAATCATCTCTTCCAAGAAGCTCTCCTTCAGTCACTTCCACTTGACTGGTATTGTTTCTCTATATTTTACATTTGTATCCCAGATGTGGCTAGGATGGTGGATCAGTAAGGATGCCCAGGCAATGTTGAGGTGTGTGTGTGCTCAGCTGTGTACACCATGGATTGCAGCCCACCAGGCTCCGCTGTCTGTGGAATTCTCCAGGCAAGAATACTGGAGTGGGTTGCCATTTCCTCCTTCAGGGAATCTTCCTGACCCAGGGATTGAACCCGTATCTCTTATACCTCCTACACTGGCAGGTAGACTCTTTACCACTGTGCCACCTGGAAGCCCCAATGTTAAGGTAATAATCCCCAAATCTCAGTGGTTTAAATCCTTCGATGTTTTCTTGCTCTCACGCCATGTCCAGTATAGACCAGTAGGGGGCTCTGTTCATGTGTAGATACTCATGGACGCCATCCACATTGACAGAGGCTCCATCCTAACGCGTTCCCTAGTCATCATATTGCTGCTGCTGCTGCTGCTAAGTCACATCAGTCATGTCCGACTCTGTGCGACCCCAGAGACGGCAGCCCACCAGGCTCCCCCGTCCCTGGGACTCTCCAGGCAAGAACCCTGGAGTGGGTTGCCATTTCCTTCTCCAATGCATGAAAGTGAAAAGTGAAAGTAAAGTGGCTCAGTCGTTTCCGACTCCTCGTGACCCCATGGTCTGCAGCCCACCAGGCTCCTCCGTCCATGGGATTTTCCAGGCAAGAGTACTGGAGTGGGGTGCCATTGCCTTCTCCAGTCATCATGTTAGGGTGATAAAAATGTAGTGAAACACACACTGGCTTTTAAAACTTCTGAGTAAGTCTTACAACTTTAAGGCACTTTCTCAAATATCTCAGGCAGGTAGAAAGGGTATGTTAAAAACGTTTTCATTTTACATATGAGGAAACCAAGGCTTAGAGAGATTAAATTAAGATCTAACAACTTTTCTTTAGATTATCATGATTGCTAGGTTTTCTTTTTTTAATTAATTATCCACAATTTTTCAACATTATATTTGTAATGTGTGAATGAACAAATACCAGTGCTGTGGCACCAACCTGGTGTTCAGAGTGAAGTGAAGTGAAGTGAACGTTGCTTAGTTGTATCTGCCTCTTTGCAACCGTTGAATTCTCCAGGCCAGAATACTGGAGCAGGTAGCTGTTCCCCCCTCCAGAGGATCTTCCCAACCCAGGGATTGAACCTAGGTCTCCCACATTCCAAGCGGATTCTTTACCAGCTGAGCCACAAGGGAAGCCCAAGACTACTGGAGTGCGTAGCCTATCCCTTCTCTGGCAGATCTTCTAGACCCAGGAATTGAACCAGGGTCTCCTGCACTGCAGGCGGATTCTTTACCAACCTAGCTATCAGCGAAGCCCTGAGGATATGAGGGTGCTCAAAGTACAAGAAGCCAAACAACATCTCTCTAGCCATGCTGCTGGCAGTAATCAAGAGAACTCCAAGTCCTGCAGGGCTCCTCTCTCAACTAATTCTAGGAGTTGCTAATCAATCTGGTCAGGCAGGGACGTCATGCGGTCCTCTGCCTTTGCTCTGACTCGCTGTGGTGATGGCTCCTGCAAGCACATGATGCCCGAGTTGAAGGATATGAACCTCTCCCTCCCTCACCCCCAAGAAGGGATGGTGCCTGTGAAATGGGCTGAAGCCTCAGAGGAGCTGTCTCCTTTTGCTGAGGAAGCCAGGGCCCACAGTGTGAAGAACTCTTTTAGGTTTTACCGACTCTTTTATTTTAAGTTCTTTCTCTTTCAGACTCACATAAAGCCTTTAGCCACTTCATGTCACACCCAGGGTCTCATGTCCTCTTTGGTCAGACTTGTGAACCTCAGCTCTCATCTCTCAGAAAGAAGAACTCTTTCCCAGAAGGCCCTTCAGTCACTCCTGCGGATACCTTCCTACCCCACTCAGACACGTCTGTTTTGGCTTGAACATCAGACCAAGTAGACCTACTTGCTGCAATATTTAGAGAGGCATAGACTTGTTCTTCCATATGGCAAAAATACAACTAGTTAATGTAATGGATTGAAACATCAGTATCTCTGGATTCGCGCAGAGCACCATGCATTTCAGGTGTTCTGCCATCTCTACAAATGAGAAGAACTGATACAGGAAAATCAACACTCGATTCCCAGGCCCAGACCTGCAGTCTGCTCTTAGGTTTGCCCCTTTTGAGTAACCTTGGGAAAGTCACTTAGCCCTTCTGAATCCTTTTACTGTTCACTTGTGTTTACAGTCACTTGTGTGACTGTTTTTTCAGTCACTCAGTCGTGTCTGATTCTTTGTGACTCCGTGGACTGTAACCCACCAGGCTCCTCTGCTCATGGGATTTCTCAAGCAAGAATACTGGAGTGGGTTACCATTTCCTCCTTCTGGCCAGGGATTGAACCCTCCTCTCTTGCATCTCCTGCACTGCAGGCAGATTCTTTATCTGCTAAGCCATCAGGGAAGCCTTTATCATTCATGAAATAAAAGAAATAATAGGGATGGATTTCCAATGAGCTATTCAACTATCCAAGTTTGTGATTTGTGGTGACAAGATTTATTATTCACAATTATTGTCAACAGGTGGCAGCAAAAATCCAATCTTTAGTAAGTGAAGAGAAAGCTAACTGCCTTTGACTTAGAATTTCAGACAACATTTAGTTGGTTTTGATCATTTTAAACCTGATGAGAAAACTAAAGCTTCACATTAAAAGACTCTGGAATAGAAAGAAAATATGTATGTAACATGAACTGAAAAGTAAGGCTTTAAAAAGGAGTATGTCCTATAAACAATTGAATTTAGCATTTTCTTCCAGTCATTTTGAATCTAGCTGTGGCTAAAGGTCTTAGGATACTAAAACTGCCATGTAAAGTAATATTCAGATGGGTCTTTTATATGTTTACTTTAAACTTAGATACAGAAGCATGGAGTAACATCTTTAGGAGGTTTTTTTGCATGTTATACAAGTTTGGCATTTTTGTATTAAATGTTTTGGAAGAAAGTTAATATACATGACAATATGCAATGTCATTACATTTTACATTTTATTGTAGCTCAGATCTCATTAAAATGGATCCCAAAGAACTATTAAAAATGTAAAGCCTTATTTATTTATTAAAATTTTGCTGATCTTAACCATTCGAAGTGACTGGATCAGGGTAAGCACCAGGGTAAGAATAAAAAAGTAAATGTGATGTTTGGAGAGCATGGGGCTTTGTGTCATAATGTCACCATTAAATTTCTTCAGCTATAAATTTATACACCAGAGAAGGATGTGTTTCAACAAAAGTTAGAATTTTTTCAGAATTTTATATGAATCAAAAATTCCTAATCCCAACAAGGATTGTACCCTATATTTTTTTTTCAGTCTTCCTCTATTGGTTGCCCTGTAATCTTGATGATCAACTTGATGATGGTTAATTAAAACTAATATATTCTTTTAATATAGAGAATTTTATAAAGATTCAAATACTGCTAATATATAATGTAATTAAATCTCCAAATCAAGGTATACCTGATAAACTAAGTCACTTGAAGTTACATGTTCACATAAAATTCTCTTTTGTCCATCCTAAGCCTAGGAAGAGGTGTCAAGTGGGCAGCTGAATGAACAAGTCTGTAATTCAGAAAGTGCTGAAGACTATAGCTTGTATATCTTCTCTTTAATTTTCAAAGAGTAACATACTATCTAAACATTCATATTATTAAAATTACAAATTCCTTTAAGAGACTGCCTACCTTCTAGCCTCTATTTTAAAGAGTTTTTTTCCATAGCATTTTACCCAGTTCCATATATCATTGTTTTATTAACATTAAATGAAATGGAATCAAATGGCATAAATACAGAAATTCGTAAGATTATGAATACATGATTCACATAAAATTCTGAAAAATACTCAAACTTATATTGAAACTCATCCTTCTCTGATGAGTCATAAGTTTCTGTCTTACAGCTGAAGAGACTCAATGAAGGAATGATGGGCACAAAGCCCCATACGCTTCAAACACTAGTGCTTACTTTGATCCATGTGATATGATATTCTCCCTTCTTCCAGAGAGGATATAATGTGGTGTCTGTTGCTGCATTGCCCAATGAGGTACCCTCTAAGTACATGTGGATACTTTATGTAAATTAAGTACAATTAAAATTTAGTTCCTCAGTCACACCAGCCACATTATAAGTGCCCAGTATCCATATCTGGCTAGTGGTTACCAGATTGGACAATATAGAACAACTAGAGTATGTTTCCATCAGTACAGAAAGTTCTGCTGGATAGCACCGATCTAGGATGGGAAACTGCAATCCTCTACCTGCGTAGGTGCCATCTTTCCTGTATAGAATGCTCAACATTTACAATTGACAGAATATGAAGTATATCTTGAAAGGAAATGACATACTTGCTTGGAAATTCCTCTCCTCAAAAGTTGATGTTAATTATTGCTTGACTGGAGTGTGTCACAAGAAATAAAATATCATGACATTTTTGAAAGTAAATGTCCCTGAATGAAATAATCTTCTAAGGAAGTTTACATTATCGAAGACAGGAGATTTTTTTCCTTCTATCTAGAAGGTCTTCTCTTTTGGATCTGGTAAATTCTATCTATCTAGCTCTTACTGAACAGTTGTGCCACCAAATAGAAAAGTTAGACAGTAGTTGAATGTATTGTTCTTTGACCCACTTCATCTGGAACTGTCTTGGCTATCTGCATTTCAGAAGTGCAAGCCCAGGACATTTAATTATAGCAGATGCTGTGATAATCTAGTTCTTGATCTGTGAGTGAATCTTATCAATGTGACTGCTTATTCTACTTTAGAATAATTGTGTTATAGGGAACAGGCTTGTGGTTGCCAAGGGGGAGGGGGTGGGAGGGGAATGAACTGGGACTAGCAGATGCAAACTATTATACACAGGATGCATAAACAACAAGGACCTATTGTATAGCACAGGGAACTATATTCAATATCCTGTGATAAACCATAATGGAAAAGAACACAAAAAAGAATGCATATATACATATAAATAAATATTCATATATATATATGAATCACTTTGCTATACAGCAGAAAGTACCGCAACATTATAAATCAACTATACTTCAATAAAATAAATTAAAAAAAAAGAAGAGTTGTGCTAAGATGACCAACTCAAACAGCTACTTATCCTCCTTTGAGACCTGGGGTTGTGGAAACTGTTAAATTGAAGTGTTCTCTCCCCTAGAAGTATCTACCATGTTATTTTGGGTTGGCATGATATTTTAGAATACTTCAGAACAGTATTGTCCCCCTTCTCCAGGTGAAAATAACTCAGAGAGAGGCTCTCAGTAAGGATGAATACATTTTTACTGAAAGGCAGAATAGTTCTACTATTTCAGATATAGTTCATGGTGAGCATATTCAGAGAGAATCTTTGAGTCCAGTACTTGATACAGTATGTATTTTTAAATGACAACTCACAATGGCTGGCTTTATAATTCATTTCCAGCATTATATTAAATAATAAAAATAGATTCCATCAATTCTAAATTATTACAATTTAGTATCTAGGATACTGGATGGGGAATCAAGAAACCTGACTTATCTCTAGCGTGGATTCACTGGACTCTCAGGCTGAGGTGCTATTAAATCAAGTAACCTAGCCTATGCACCAGGATACCCAAGCTCCTTCATTTGGGAAAGCAGGAGGGGTTTAGAAAGCTTGCTGGACATTCAAAATAAAGAAGAAATATCAGAGCATACTTCCTGCCTGTATTTTTTCAAATAATAATAAACTTAAAAAACAATCACTATCTAACAGAGTGTTAACTACATATTGAAAAAGAGCTTTAGCCATCATAAGAGTTAAAGAAAATATAAAAACCTTGACTTCTCATTTGAAATATCAGCTCTGATTGGCTTGACATCAGTCCTAAGCAGGGGAATCATGTGTGACTGTGCTCATTGTACAGTGGACAATCTATACAATCATAACCAGTGGTCTTGATGAATGCATTTTAGTTACATATGAGAGATCCTCAGCCACTCTAAGAGATGATAGGAGAATACAGAAGAGCTTTTTTTTTTTTTTTTCTGACTCCAGTGTCTCACATCCCTTTGGGGTCACTGAGGTGGGGCATACTTGGCTGAAAGGTATGGTAAGTTCTTTCTCTCCCTGGGATGTTTTTGGGTATAAGTGGAAAACCTGCTCAGATGTTGAGCTATCAGAAGTCTGAATATACCAGCTCTGACACTCCAGGGCTATAAAGCAGCTTTAAAGCAAAGAATCAAGAAATACCAGTGATTTTTAAAGTACTATATTCAGGTATACCAATATATAGATCACTTTAAATTTTAAGTTATTGGGAAATATTGGGAGGTTATACCAGATTTCAGCCTGTGAGCCTGAAATTCCTAATCTTTCCATAGGAACTAACTGATCAACGGCAGGAGCCGATTGGGAGCAGACTGGTAGATAACCTGAGAAACAGAATACTTGTATTCAGTTGGCATTTTGTTGCAGGAAGTCTTCAAAATTTGGGGGCTTGGAGTTAGGGCCTTCTGGGTTTACCTTCTGACTCTTAGATCTATACTAACTAATTCATAAAAGAGTATGGGTGAGAATATTTCCAAGATCTTTTCCAACTTTCAGATATAACTCTTTTTTGTTTTATTCAAATACGTTGAAAGAGTATGTCATCAAAGAACATTTTTAGATTAATGCTAACCCACAAAGACTGCCATATATATATCTCAGACAATCAGAACTTGCATGTTTGAAGACATCTTTAATGTCTAACATTGGTATATTAAATTGTTTCTTCCTTATCTCTATTTCATTTATTTTAAAAATTAAATATTTTATTTTAGAATAGTTTTATTTTTTTATTTTTTTTTTTTATTTTTTTTATTTTTTTATTTTTTTAATTTTATTTTATTTTTAAACTTTACATAACTGTATTAGATTTGCCAAATATCAAAATGAATCCGCCACAGGTTTACATGTGTTCCCCATCCTGAACCCTCCTCCCTCCTCCCTCCCCATTCCATCCCTCTGGGTCGTCCCAGTGCACCAGCCCCAAGCATCCAGTATCGTGCATCGAACCTGGACTGGCAACTCATTTCATACATGATATTTTACATGTTTCAATGCCATTCTCCCAAATCTTCCCACCCTCTCCCTCTCCCACAGAGTCCATAAGACTGTTCTATACATCAGTGTCTCTTTTGCTGTCTCGTACACAGGGTTATTGTTACCATCTTTCTAAATTCCATATATATGCGTTAGTATACTGTATTGGTGTTTTTCTTTCTGGCTTACTTCACTCAGAAAAGTTGTGAAGATACTACATAGAGACCCCATATACTTTCCCCTATTGTTACCATCTTATATTTGTCATAACGAATGAGCCAGTTTTAATATATTGCCATTCACTAAAGCTCATATCATATTCAGATTTCCTTAGCTTTTACCTAATGACTTTCTCTTTTCTAGGAAAGATCTAATCCAGGATACTAAATACATTACATTTAGTTGTCATGTCTCCTTTGGCAACTCTTGCTTGTAAGTTTCTTAGACTTTCCTTGCTTCTAATGATCTTGACAAATTTGTGAAGTACTGGTGAAATATTTTGTAGAATGTTCCTAAACTGAGACTTGTCTGATGTTTTCTCCTGATTAGTCTGGAATTAGGGAGGCCTGCCCTGGTGGCCCAGTTGTTAAGAATCCTTGCTTCCACTGCAAGGGGGCAGGGGTTCGATTACTGGTCAGAGAAGTAAGATCCTGCATGCTGTGCAGTTACAGCAAAAAAAAAAAAAAGAAAGAAAGAAAAGAAAAAGATTGGAATTTGGGGTTATAGGGAGAAGGACCACAGACTTATAGTTGCTATTGACCTTGATCACCTTGGTGAGGTAATGTTTGCAGGATGTCTCCATTATAAAGTTAGTCTTTTTCTCCATCCATTCCAAACTCTTCAGAAGAAAATCACTTTGCTCAGCCCACAAGTAACAGGATTTAACTCAGTTTCAAGTCATCATAAACTGAGTTTTAGAGAAAAATCTCCTCAATGTTTAGCCAGAGTTCTGAGATGATGTTTCATAGCCAACGGTTTGGTAAGTTTTTACCAACCCTGAACAGAACTATTGGGGGGTGGTGCAGAGAGAAGGGCTAGGACTTGTCCTTTAATATTTTTTTCTCCCTTCTCCTAAAGGGAGTTGTACTCACTCTCAAGAATTGCAAAACAACATGGTTCCTGCCTCCTTCCCCAACAAGGTCTAGTGAAAAAAAAAATATATCACTTTAAAGGTGGAGGAAAAAAATACTTCTTGTTCATTGCTTTACCAAAGGATTGGGGAGATCTGGGTGAGCAACATTCTTCTAAGGTCTAGCTGTACAAATCTTAACACTGACAATGAAGAGTGTCTGTGCTTCAATGGCTTTGACACTTCCTTTTGTCCCCACCCCTTCAGGAACAACAAATTCTTGAAGTGTGAATGTCCATGCCCAAACCAAACATTTTCAGCCTACCATTTTTTATGTTACAGAAGTAATATATGTTTTTCTTAATAAAAAATTAAAACAATTCAGAGATATATAAAATATAAAAGTAGAGGTCCTGGAATTTGCATATGGTAGAATTTATTCTATTAATAAATTTGAATTATTTTTGGCTTTTAATCAAATATGTTGGTACTTTTTTATTAAACAAACCCTACAATCAAACAGTATACAGACAAAAGAGGAAAAAGCTTTGTTTAAAATTTGGCTTGGCCTGTTCTTTTGTTACTTATTTAAGCAAGAATTAGTTGTTGTTGTTCAGTCGCTAAGCCGCGGCCGACTTTTTGCAACCCTATGGACTTATGACCCCAAGCGTGCCAGGCTTCCCTGTCCTTCACTATCTTCTGGAGTTTGCTCTAATTCATGTCCGTTGAGTCGGTGATGCTATCTAACCGTCTCATCCTCTGCCACTTCCTTCTCCTTTTGCCTTCAATCTTTCCCAGGAACAGGGTCTTTTCCAATGAGTCAGCTTCTCACATCAGGTGGCCAAAGTGTTGGAGCTTCAGCAACAGACCTTCCAATGAATATTCAGGACTGATTTCCTTTAGGATTGCCTGGTTTGATCTCCTTGTAGTCCAAGGGACTCTCAGGTGTCTTCTCCAGCAGCACAATTCAAAAGCATCAATTCTTCAGTGCTCAACCTTCTTTATGGTCCAACTCTCACACCTGTACATGACTACTGGAAAAACCATAGCTTTGACTATGTGGACTTTTTTCATCAAAGTGACGTCTCTGCTTTTTAATACACTATCTAGTTTTGTCGTAGCTTTTCTTCCAGGGAGCAAGCATCTTTTGTAGCCTGCAGTCACTGTTCACAGTGACTTTGGGGACCAAGAAATTGAAATCTGTCATTACTTCTACTTTTTCCCCTTCTATTTGCCATGAGGTGATGGGACTGGATGCCATGATCTTAGATTTTTTAATGCTGAGTTCCAAGACAGCTTTTTTATTCTCCTCTTTCACTTTCATCAAGAAGCTCTTCAGATCCTCTTCACTTTCTGCCATTAGAGTGGTATCATCTGCATATCTGAGGTTGTTGATATTTTTCCTGGCAATCTTGATTCCAGCTTGTTATTCAGCCAGTCTGGCATTTAGCATGATGTACTTGGCATAGAAGTTAAATAAGCAGGGTGACAATATACAGCTTTGATGTACTCCTTTCCCAAGTTTGGACCAGTCCATTTTTCCATGTCCAGTTCTAACTGTTGCTTCTTAATATGCATACAGGTTTTTCAGGAGACAGGTAAGGTGGTCTAGTACTCCCATCTCTTTAAGAATTTTCTACAGTTTGTTGTGATCCAGACAGTTAAAAGGGGGCTTCCCTGGTAGCTCAGATAGCAAAGAATCTGCATGCAACTCAGGAGATCCCAGTTCAATTCCTGGGTCAGGAAGATCCCCTGGAGAAGGGATAGGCTACTCACTTCAGTATTCTTGGGCTTCCCTGGTGACTCAGATAGTAAAGAATCTGCCTGCAATGCAGGATACCTGGGTTCAATACCTGGGTTGGGAAGATCCCCTGGAGAAGGAAATGGCAAGTTGCTCCAGTATTCTTGCCTGGAAAATTCCATGGTCAGAGGAGCCTGGGGGGCTACAGTCCATGGGATCACAAAGAGTTGGACACAACTGAATGACTAATACACACAGTTAAAGATTTTAGTGTGGTCACTGAAGCAGAGGTAGATATTTTTCTGGAACTCCCTTGCTTTCTCTATGATCCAATGAATATTAGAAATTTGATCTCTCTTCTGCCTCTTTGAAACACAGCTTGTACATCTAGGAGTTCTTGGTTCACATACTGCTGAAGCCTAGCTTGAAGGATTTTTGAGCATAACCTTGCTGGCATGTGAAACGAGCTCAACTGTACAGTAGTTTGAATATTCTTTGGCATTGCTCTTCTTGCAGACTGGAATAAAAACTGATGTTATCTAGACCTGTGGCCACTGCTGAGTTTTTCAAATTTGCTGGCATACTGAGTGCAGTACTTGGATAGCATCATCTTTCAGGACTTGAAATAGCTCAGCTGGAATTCCATCACCTCCACTAGCTTTGTTCATAGTGATGGTTCCTAAGGCTCACTTGACTTTACACACCAGGATGTCTGGGTCTAGGTGAGTGACCACACCATCATGGTTATCGAGGTCATTAAGACCTTTTTTGTATAGCTTTTCTGTGTATTCTTGCCATCTCTTCTTAATCTCCTCTGCTTCTGTTGAAAGAGATTAAACTGTTTCTGTCCTTTATCATGCCCATTCTTGCATGAAATGTTCCCTTGACATCTTCACTTTTCTAAAAGAGATCTCTAGTCTTTCCCATTCTATTGTTTTCCTCTATTTCTTTGAATTGTTCACTTAAGAAAGCCTTCTTTTCTCTCCTTGCTATTCTCTGGAACTTTGTATTTAGTTGGGTTTATCTTGTCTTTTACCTTTTGCTTCTCTTCTTTTCTCAGCTATTTTTAAAGCCTCCTCAGACAACCACTTTGCCTTCTTGCATTTCTTTTTCTTGGGGATGGTTTTTGTCACTGCCTCTTGTACAATGTTACCAACCTCCATCCATAGTTCTTCAGGTACTTTGTGTACCAGATCTAATCCCTTGAATCTATTCATCACCTCCTCTGTATAATCATAAGGGATTTGATTTAGGTCATACCTGAGTGGCCCAGTGGTTTTCCCTACTTTCTTCAATTTAAGCCTGAATTTTGTGACACGGAGTTCATGATCTGAGCCATAGTCATCTCCAGGTCTTGTTTTTGCTGACTGTATAGAGCTTCTCCATCTTTGGCTGCAAAGAATATAATCAATCTGATTTCAGTATTGAGTCCCTGCTGATGTCTGTGTGTAGAGTTATCTCTTGGGTTGTTGGGAAAGGGTATTTGCTATGACCAATGTGTTCTCTTGACAAAACTCTGTTAACCTTTGCCTTGCTTCATTTTATACTTCAAGGCCAAATTTGCTTGTTATTCTGGTATCTCTTGACTTCCTACTTTTGCATTCCAATCCCCTATGAAGAAAAGAACATCTTTTTTTGGGTGTTGTAGTCTTCATAGAACCTGTCAACTTCAGCTTCTTCAGCATCAGTGGTTGGGGCATAGACTTGGATTATTGTGATGTTGAATGGTTTGCCTGGAAACAAACTGAAATCATTCTGTCATTTTTGAGATCGCACCCAAGTGGTACAATTTGGACTGTTTTGTTGACTATGAGGGCTACTCCGTTTCTTCTAAGGGGATTCTTGCCCACAATAGTAGATATAATGGTCATCTGAATTAAATTCACACATTTCTGTCCATTTTAGTTCACTGATTCCTAAAATGTCAATGTTCAATCTTGCCATCTCCTGCTTGTTGTTCAGTCGCTTAGTGGTGTCCAACTCTTTGCAACTCTATGGACTGCAGCACACCAGGCTTCCCTATCTTTTACCATCTCCTGAAATTTGCTCAAACTTATGTACATTGAGTCAGTGATGCCATCCAACTATCCTCTGTTGCCCACTTCTTCTGCCTTCAATTTTTCCTGGCATCAGGGTTTTTTCCAATGAGTCACTTCTTCACATCAGGTGGCTAAAGTATTGGAGCTTCAGCTTCAGCATCAGACCTTCCAATGAATATTCAGGACTGATCTCCTTTAGGATTGACTGGTTTGGTCTCGTTGCTGTTCAAGGGACTCTCAAGAGTCTTCTCCGACACGACATTTCTAAGCATCTCCTGTCTGACCACATTCAACTTATCTTCATACATAGACCCAATATTTCAGGTTTCTATGCAGCACTGTTTTTACAGCATCAGACTTTACTTTCACCACCAAATACATCCACTGCTGAACATTGTTTCTGTTTTGACCCAGCTATTTCATTCTTTCTGGAGCTATTTGTAATTGCCCTCCGCTCTTCCCCCATAGCATATTGGACACTTTGACCTGCAGGGGTTCATCTTCTGGTATCATATCTTTTTGCCTTTTCATACTGTATATGGGTTCTCCAGGCAAGAATATTGGAGTGGGTTGCCTTTTCCTACTCCAGTGGACCACATTTTATCAGAACTCTTCACTATGTCCCATTTGTCTTAGGTGGCCCTACGTGGCAAGGCTCATAGCTTCACTGAGTTATTCAACCCCTTCTCCATGACAAGGCTGTGATCCATGAAGGGGAAGCAAGTATTTATTGAACACCAATCACGTACAAGGTGCTAACACGTCTGTGGGGGCATAAATGATGTGAAAAGAAATTATCTATCCTTAAAGTTACTTCCAACCAAGAGAGAGGGGCAGACTTCCAATATCAACAAAGAAGTCAACAAATGTCTTCATGTAAGCACATTTGTCACACAGAGAACTTTGAGAAACTAAGTTTTGCTTTGTTAATAAAGTCATGCTCTACTTAAAATATAGTTAGTTTGTTGAATATGGAACATTATTAAAAGCTCTTGAGCTAATTTTAAAAATGGGTGAGAATTGATTCTGTTCAACTATAAAGACACTTTCACTGTTTTCCTGTAACTGTATGGAGTAATTCTGTTTGCTTTTTATTTTTTTAAGAAAATGAGAAATTATATTTTCCACTGATCGTGCCATGAAGGAGGATGATGAATCCAACATTTTACTCTTTTCAAGCATATTGTATACACCACACTTAAAACTTTTGATGACAAAAGAATTTCTATGAACTTCAACAGTAACTAATCTCTTAATAGCCCTTTGTCTATAATGATGTAAGAAAATGCATTCCTGGCAATAGTTAAATTCACTAACACAAATTAATCTTATTTTATCAAAATATTATATTAAAATGTATGGTACTGTAATAAAATGTAATTGTTGATCAAATCAGCTTTGAAGTATTACATCAGGAAATTCTAAAAGCCAAAAAAAAAAAAAAATCCCATGGAATTAATTTCCATCCATTTACAGACCCTTTTAACATATACAAAATTTATTTCATAATTGTTGTCTTTTGTATGCTTAGGATTTTACATTAGTTTTTACTCTTTGTTTCATATGTATTGTTCCATGCCTGTCCATCACACTTATTATTTTCATGGTTGGCTAATATCCACAGTATTGATATTTTGTTATTTAGCCTCTTTAGTTAGAAATTTAAAGTCTTTCCAGTTTGGGATTGTATATGTAATGCTGTTCTAAGCATATTTCTGTAGTTAGCGATACTTTCCATTAATATGCTTTTCTCCTCTTAAATTGTTTTTTTAAGATTTGTTTCCAAAAATAGGATAATATATTGTCTGGCATTTGATATGCCTTGTCAAGTTGTTCTCCAAAACAAATGCTATCTACTCACAAAGTCTAAAACAATAAATGTACACAATTCCTTTCTGCAGCCCTGCCAATACTATAAAAATAAAATCCCACTGTGCTATGTGCTCAGTTGTGTCCAACTCTTGCAACCCCATGGATTGTAGCCCGCCAGGCTCCTCTGTCCATGGAATTCTCCAGGCAAATATACTGGGGTGGGTTGCCATTTCCTTCTCCAGAGGATCTTCCTGACCCAGGGATCAAATCTGGGTCACCTGTACTGCAGACAGATTCTTTATCACTGAGCCACCACTAATTAATAAAACTCAAATTTATTTCTGATTTTACCAGTAAATCTTGGGGTTCTTTGGAAATCTGTCTTTACTAATGTAAAGAGAGACACAGACATCAATTGATCATGCTCCTAACTCAGGACTGTTCACAGAGAGTAGAGCCCTACTCTAGGCCACCTGAGAATCTCCACTGAGACTAGGCCTGTTTCCCTCTCTCTCTCTGCCTCTCATTCTTTCTTTCTTCCTAAATTAGATTCTTAACTGCTGACATGGGAATGGGACCAACACAAATGGACTAGAATAGTGAGCACCAAAGTCACATGACCTCAAACAGTCTCTGACTCCTTGAGAGTAGCCTGTAGATTGGGGTTTTTCTGCAGAGAAGAGGAGAGTGGTGCCATCTTCCAACCCTGGAAACCTTGCTTACTGACCAGAATGAATGCTGCTCTCCTGGGACATCTCCCATTTGATCTCCCTCTCCCTCAAGGGAACATGTACAATCATCAGTGTTGCTCACAGAGAGAATCAAACTAATACAAAAGGAAAAATGAAGTTCCAGAATATATGGTGAACAAAACAAATTTCTTAATAAAGTATCAACAACAGAGGCTCAGATTGCCTGGGACACTCCTTTGCTACTAAAATACAAGAACGCTTCCTTTTCCGATGCAGCTTTCTGAAGGGAGTTCTGAAGTGAACACTGCGTCCTACAGTCTGAACTTTGACAATTATGCGAGATAAAGGACAAAGAAAGGGTTATCGATAATAATAATTTATCAATGGGAGTGTGTTCTCTACCTTTCATTGTGTCCTGAACCCTTCAAATGGTACCATTGTTTCCTTAGGAGGAGTTAGCCAGAGAACCTTCTGCCCCCCGGGGAATCTTTGTTGCCTTCCTTGAAAAACATTTAAAACAAACAAGCCCCTTTCTCTTCCCTAGACAGTACAAGCAATATTAATGGTTACCTACCTGTGATAAGCACAACAGTCTCATTTTACCTGACTTGAAAGGGTCATCTGTACTGTCAAGCCCAATTAACTTGTCTTACTCTCACACAAAGAAGGAAGGTTACCAAAAGGCCACATCTTGCCCTGTATCTTGGCTGCTCTGGTACAATGGCCTGATCAAAGGCCATCAAAGCATCAGGCCAATAAAGGTAGATCCTGCTTTTTGAGAATATTGGCATAGTGCCACACTTGGAAGCCTATGGGTTATTACTGGAAGGCTCAGACACAAAGACAGGATTTTATATGCACAGGGCCCCCCAGAGGTTGAGAGATGCCACTTCTCAGTTTTTTAACAGGATTATAAATAATTGTGGCATATTCTAAATATTTATGATTAATAAATTAATGCTATTCATACAAGAACAGTGCAGTATAACTAGGCTTTTCATAAGATAATTACAGGATTTATAAATAATATTTAATTTAAAGTGTACTAGTAATGGGACAGAAGCTTAAATTTGAATGATAAACATCTTCAGTCAATCAAAGACCTCCCTTAGGGAGGAGGAACCCAAAGTACACATTTGAAGCTCTGGGTGAATGAACAGGCTGAGTTGGTTGTATGTCAAGGACTCCCCTGGCTGCCCTGTAATGGGTCCTGTGTGAGCATAATCCAAGCAGGTCACAAGAGTCACATTACTTATCTGGTTCACAGAGCCTATGTCAGTGCAGAACATCTACTGGACACTCAAATATCTGTTGAGATATGTGGTTTTGTTTCAAAGATTTCTTATGCTAAAAGGGTATAAGTGAAAAAGTCACTTAGCTATTCTCTTGCTTCTAGGAAAGCTTGGCTTTAAGCCATCCTAGATGTTTAGCTACAGTGTGGTTCCTGCTTCCTTTAATGGCTTATTTAAATATTTATACATTTGAATATTTGAATAAAATTAAGTGGGATTGACATTAGTTGATCTGGAAAAAAGGGGAATTTGGTAGGGTTTCCAGATGTCCCATATGTCTGGGGTTTTCTGGTAATTCTGTTTTTGAAAGAACACATACAACACAAACAAGTCATTCACATACACTTATATACACAATGTTTCAGTCCAGATTAGACAGCACAGTGTTAGCATAAGTCTTGTCAAAATATGTACCATATTCTCCAGCTTTAAACCTGGCAAAGATGAACATTGATAAGGGTCTTTAAGTATCTAAATATTTTCTACATAAAGTTGAAAACCAGATTTTTTACACTTCCACTAAGAATATAAAAATAAGTCATTTTAAAGTAAGCTAGACCAGGAATACATTCTAGATAGAAAAACTGTTAAACTTTAATATACTGCTGAGAAAATTTGTGGAGTTGTATCCTCTGATGGAAGGAAGATCTTAAAAACAACACAAGATCATTTTCTTTGACGTAAGTGGTTCTATCCTTACTCTGGTACAAAAGAGAAATGAATGAAGAAAAATCATTCATGATCTCTTGAAACTTTAAAAATATTATAATGTGTAACTTCAAAATTAAATTTAATTTCCCTTAAATATTCCTAATACCTTCTTTTAACTACTCCTTTCTGATGATCCAAACTCAACTGGATAGACTGAGTCATGTCACGACCTGAACTTTAAAAGTACAACTGAATATATGTCTTTTCTTTTAATCAGATCGGAGTTGGAGTTCTGTTGCCCTGAGGCATTTGGAAATGAAAGTTCAATACCTAGGAAGGAGGGAAGGCCAACAAGAGATGAACCTGGGGTTATTATTACCCACTTTAGCTGAGTAGGCAGATGGCAGATGGATACAGTAGAGTTCTATAGAACTTTGTACAGAAGCTCCTGGTGTGTGATCGTTGAAGTGTGAGATGATGGTCCTGCTGAGCAGGGGAAGCCCTCAGTGCATGTAGTAAAGACAAAGAACAGAGGTTGGGTAATAGGAACTGAGCTTAGGCCCTAACATCTTGACTCTCTTTGTCTTCCTTCCTTGCCCCTCTCCAACTTAGCAGGCAAGATGCTGTACCAATAAGTACCAACCCCACGGTCCCACGTCGGGTAGGCTTAGCAATTTTAGTAGATATCTTTGGACAAAAAGGAGGCTTATTGGAGTCAATTCTAGTGGTGTTGATGAACCTAGAGCCTGTTATACAGAGTGAAGTAAGTCAGAAAGAGAAAAACAAATATCGTATATTAACGTCTATATATATTTGTATAAAGAATCAAGAAAAATGGTACTGAGGAACATAGTTGCAGGGCAGGAAGAGAGATGAAGACAAACAACAGACTCTGGGCACAATGGGGGAAGGAGAGGGTGGGACGAATCGAGAGAGCAGCATTGAAACATATACACACCACATGCAAAACAGATAACTAATGGGAAGCTATTGCATAACACAGGCACCTCACCTGGTACCCTGGGACACTCAGAGGGCAGGGGTGAAGTGAAGGTTGGGGGGAGGTTCAAGAGGAAGGGGACATGTGTACTTATGACTGATTGACATTGTTGTATGGCAGAAGCCAACACAATATTGTAAAACAATTATCCTCTGATTAAAAATAAATTTAAAACAATTTTAAAAAGAGGTGTACAACCTAACTACTCAATGGATCTGTTGAACAAATAGTTTTGAAGATGTCTTTTGGCACCTCTGTCTACTCTGGTAGGCAGGATTATGATCCCCCAAAGATGTCCATGTCCTAATCACCAAATCCTATGAATATGTTGTCTTACATGACAAAGGGAAATTGAGACTGCTAATCTGCTGACCTTAAATTAGAGAGATTATCCAGCTGGGTTCTTATAAACGGAAGAGACAAGCAGTAGAATAGGTAAGCGGGATGTGGTATGAGACCGACTGAACCTACTTTTGCTGGCACTGTGGAGAGAGGCAGAGGACCAAAGCCAACAATGTGGGCAGTCTTTAGATGCTGAAAAGGCAAGGAATTGAGTGTTGCCCTAGAGCTTTCACAAAGGGATGCAGCCCTGCCAACATCTTGATTAAGCCCCAGTGAGACACATGTTGGACTTCCACTCTACAGAAGAGCAAAATAATCAAATTTGCATTGTTTCAAGCCACTAAGCTAGTGGTAATTTGTTACTGCAGCCATAACAAACTAATACACCTATACTGAAATTCCCAATGACATTCCTCCCATCTTACGAAGCAGTCCTTAGAAGGAAGAAAACCAGAACCACGGTTATTTAGTGGCCTGTACTCATGTACCACTCATGCATGGCCATGAAGACCTATTTGTGATGCTCTATTCTCCCTTGCAAAATAGAAACACTGATCAACCTCATAGCACGATATGCTCCCCTCTCTCATCTCTCCAGCAAAAGCCCTCCTCACTGTCCCTTAAATCATGATTTCATCTTTCTTTTTGTCCCAAGTTTTCACAAACAATACATTTTTCTGGGGATACTCAGAGTTAAGCTCAAGTCCCTGTAAGTGCGTGGCAAATCGGGTCATATTCCTTATGTTTAATTCAGGATTGGGGACAGAGTAAGAAGTGAGTTTTACAGAAACAGCTATTCTAATTTAAACAAAATACAAATCATGCACAACAAATACCCTAAACCTGCATTTTAAGACAGAAAGTAAATGGCAGTTGAGGCCAATTAAGAAGATGATTCAGTCTCCTACTAGTTTGTATGCGAGCAGTTTAGGTTACTTGAACTCACTAATAGTTAACAGTGAGAACTAAAAGTTATCTCTATGGAAGGGATAAGGGGTTTATCCACCAAATTATTACTCAGTTTCCTTTCCATATAATGAGAGTGAAATTAGAACAATCTTATGCTTTAGCACTAGGAACTGTCGGTGAGGCTATGAATGGTTTTGAATTATGTCTTTGGGAAGTAAGAAACTGAGATATGAGTCAGGAATATCCCTGTCCATCCTTTATTCTTACTAAATGCTGCATAGTTTTTGTCTCTTTAGCATTTTTGGTGCTTTGATAGCTAATGTTTATAGTGTGTTTACACAAATAGTTACATTTAATCCTCTTGTATTAAAGATGAGAAAAATGAAACAAAAAATGATGAAGAAAATTGCCCAGAAGAGTACAGTTAGTACTTGGTGGATCAGATCTTTGGGAATTCATAGCCCTAGTTCTTAATCATGGAACTTTATCATGCCTTGAAGGATGCACTTTACATGAGATAGGCTTAACATGCAATGATTTTGCACAACATACATTCATATAGGCAGGTCCCCTCATACCAGGAGTGTTTCTAACTTTCTTCTCCACCTGCCCAAACCCTACTTAACAGTCAGAGCCCAAATCTTTCAGTTTCCTTCCTAAGACCTTTCTCCTTACCTCACAAGCAGGTCTGCAGAAGATGAGTAACCATCGTTGTATCCTTTGCAACATTCAGCTCAGGGCTTTGCACGTAGTAGGCAGCAGCTGGCGAGTGGAAATGCCCCTGGTCTTTGTCTCAGAAGATCCAGACTTGAATCTGCTTTTCCCCTTACTAGTAGTGTGGCTGGAGATTCAGCGACCTCATCTGTAAATAAGAAGCTAAAAGAAAAGAAAAAAAGTCATATTTATTTCACAGATTTGTGATCAAGATAAAATGAGCTCTTGCTTATAAAAGTATTTTGTAAATTAAAGGACCATTCCAATATGAGGGCTAATAGTATAGATAATAGTATTATCAAGTAAGATTGTCAAATAAATTTTGTGTTACATTTCCTGAATTAGTCCTGAGACTGCAGAACTATGGACCAGTTTTATATGTGAGCACATTATTATGAAGGCATTATACTGCCATTGAGGATGCCTGTGAGATCAGGATTTTCTACCCTGGTAAAGAGAAGTGAGTTTTCAAAACAAACTCCAGTGTTTGTCTATTCAATAGACAATTGTGAGCAGCTCCACAGAGTCTCTGGCCTCAAATTAGAGCAAAAAGGGATTTGGTCCAGACATAAGGAAATGCTTCATGAATATAGAGACTGTGAAACCTACTATTAAGGGAAATTGTGGAGACAAATAACAGCCACAAATAAGTGACTTCATGCTGCCAAATTGACCAAAGAGAAAAAGAAACATGTTTATATTTCAAAATGTGGATGTTCTGAAGCAATTAAATCTCTTCCCTCACTAAATTGACATATTTTTGGTCTTAATAGCACTATAAAATTAAATCCTTTAAAAGAGATTTAAAATATAAGAGATGGCATCTCTTCTGTGGAAGAAGGGAAAACAAAATGAAGAAACTATTAAAAATAGAACTATTCAAGAATACATATTGCAGACTACTATAAAAACTTATTTAAAGATAATAAAGTCTCCAAGAAATGGTCTCAATAAAATTAAAACCATCCCACATAGATCCCTTCTCTTTCCCTCCTTGGATGGCCTCCCCCACCTCCTGCAACAATCACACTATCTGAACACCTATCATTCTTATGCTGAGATTGGGGACCACAGCACCCTACTTGGCTTAGTAAGTGGTCAGTGTCAAGAATGTAGAGTGGCTTTCAATATCTATGTGGATGTCACACCAGAACTGGGAAAAACCTAACAGCATTACATGGGGTTTCAGTCTAGCTCTACTTTGTATGTTCTTTCAAAAGTATAGGACCATTTCTGTGACGACTGAACACTGACAGCGAATGTAATCTGAGTCCAGTTAAAGGTCACTGACTGTGCTCCACACTCTGCAATAAGCTTATCAGGGCATCTCCTGAAATAGCAGTCACTTCCCTGTCTCCTTCATCTTCTTAGCTCTTTGCCTTCCTCCCCCTTCCCCCGGCAGCACCCACCCTTCCCTTTCGGGCATGTGTCCTTCAGCAAGGTTCTCTTTTTTCCTGGGCTTTTCCTGTTGCCATCACAAAGCCCTCAATGTCCTGTATGGGGTATCTTCATCTAACCTGGAGTCAAAGGCCATTCTTGCTTCAAAAAGGAAAGAAAAGAAAATTCCCTAATTGTGTCTTCCTTAAAAAAGAAGAGGATGTAGTTTTAAACTAAGTGCTAAATGAATATATACTGAAGAAAATTTCTATATGAAGCAATGTCATTTCATAATTTCCTAAGAGAATCCTGGAGTGAAAAATGTTTCTATCAGCTCATAGAATCTGTCATGCCAGCAGCGTTCCTTTGCATTTCTTGGGTCATTGGCTCAAGATTTAGTGTTTTCTAAAATATGAAAGTAGATTATTCAACAAATACTTCTAAGGAGTCTGCCAAAATGATGACTAAAACGTGTGCCACTGTGGCTCCAGGTCTCTCGACGTTTCAGGCATTTATTATCTCGAGCAGTTGCCTGCCAAGCTCCAAGATCAGCAATTATGTGGAAATAAAAATGATTAGTATGTTACTGTAGCAAATGTGACTAGCTGATTGCCAAAGACAAGGCCATTTGTGCAGAGAATTGGCCAACATCTCCAAGTAAACCTGACACAGGTATTTGGCATGGCTGGGGCACCTAATGTGCCTGTTTTGAGTTTATTCACAGTTACTAACTAGTGTCTGTGCAGAGTGTCTACAGTGTGAAAGCACTGCCAGGGCCTTGGGGTGAGTGAGACCCAAGCCCTGGGTCAGGAACTGGGAACTACTCTGAGAGCATGGAAGCCGGATCCTTCACTGTAACGTACAAGGCTGTTGTCATCCAGGCTCCAACTCCCTCTCTGCCACATCTTCATTGACTTTCCTCCTGCTTTGCTACACTCCCGCAACACTGGCCTCGACTCTGTTCCTGTAACTTTGCAAGTCAGCCCTTGCTCACAGCCTTTGTCCCAAATACTCTGACTGCCTGGCACTCCCAGATACAGACCTGCAGGGCTCCCTCCTCACTTCACTCAGGTCTCTGTTCAGATTTCTCCTCCTCAGAAAGCCTCCCTCATTGTCTTATCTGAGAACACTTCTGTCACTCCCTGCTTCAATTTTCTTTATACACCTTCTGTTGCTTCCTTCATAGATGTGTTTTTAGTGCTTCCTACTGCATCTGGTACATGATTGGTGCTTAGTAGACATCACTAAAGTAATGAATGAATGGAAGATGGATGTTCCACCTAATGAGGAGAATGGACAGATTCACAGACAATTACAGTCAGGGCTAGAAGCCGTGTCTTCTGTCCTTTGATAGTTCCTCTCATTCTCACTCTCCTTAACTCTGAAACTTCCCACTCTCCCATTCGCCTGGAATCATGTGCTCCCTGTGATGCTGTGAAACTTCCTTTTGCTATTAGCTTTATCTAAGCAAGGTGCATTTTTTCCTTCCCATTTGGATGGAAAACTCATCAGTTTTCTTGGCTAGGGTCCATTGAAAGATTGCAGGAAGATTTTTTTTTTTAAAGAATTCACATATAAACTAAGCATCCCATCTTTGTAATCATTCCTCCTAAACAAGTCACATATTTTGGGAATATATAGGATATATATTTGAACAAACATATACATACACACAGGTTTCCCAGGTGGCTCAGTGGTAAAGAATATGCCTGCCAATGCAGGAAATGCAGTTTTGATCCCTGGGTCAGGAAGATCCTCTGGAGAAGGAAATGGCAACCCACTCCAACATTCTTGCCTGGGAAATCCCATTGACAGAGGAGCCTGGCGAGCTACAGTCCATGGGGTCACAAAAGAGTCAGACATGATTTAGCAACTAAATAACAACATACATACATATACACACATATCATAAAAGAGCTTACTTTCTAATTTTTGACTTGGTTTGGGTTTCCTTTGCTTTTGACCTTGCAGTCAGAATACACAAAGAAACTGTGTGTTTATTATTCTCCTCAGGTTCTTCCTAGAGCTAAGTGCTCTAACTTGGGACAGAGATTTTGGTTAGCTTTTTAATTGGTTGTGTCTTGGTAATGGTTTTTGTGGGATAAAAGCTCTACTTGTATCTCAGTCATTACGGAGAGTGAGTCAATTCAAGACTTCAAGTGAGGTTTATTATCTTCAGAGATTAAGGCAGAAGTTTCTGAAGAAATTTTTAAAAAAAGATCTGATTAATTAGAGAGCTTCACTGGATTGTGTTCTTCATCATCAGAGATGTGCTTCTGGCTGCTATTTCCTGTGTCAAACTTCCCCCTCATCCCTCAGGTTTGCGCTTATGACAATTAGAAGGGCCGGGTCTCGCCACCGCCACCCACACCTCCTACCCACTAGCACCAGTTGTAAGGAATGTCAAAGACAGCTCAGAACATATGACCTGGCTGGGAAGAACTAAGGACTCACATTATGGTCTGTCTTGTTTCATTTATTTATGTTTCTTCATCATCTATGCCTGCTGTTCCCTTTGAATCATCCACAGACTCCAGTCATAGGTCAGGCTCATAACTGGACCCAAATGAGTATATGTAAGAAGCATGAAAAACATTCAGTAAATATTGGTTAAATTGAATTAAATGGATTGAAAAATGCCCCCACTGAGGTATAGACTTCTTAGGGATTATTTGGTTGCAAAAGTCAGAAACCTAAATGACCAGCTAAAGTAAAAAAAATAAAAAGGGAATTCATTGGGAGGATATGAGGAATTCTTTGAGAGAATGCCTGAGAAGCAGAAACTCATCAGGAATGAAGGAGAATGCTCTTCAGGGTGGTTAGTTCTCTCATTTCTGAAAGATTGCTCTATTCTCTCTCTCTGATTTTCCTCTTTTTCCAGGCTGACTTTAAAATTTTTTTGTTTTGTTGAAGTGTAATTGACCTAAGACACCATGTTACAGACTGACTTTTTTGACTCCTCAGTGTACATGACAGAAAACAGTATTCCCAGTCCCACATGAACTCCATTTTGAAGTGCTCAGTATATTCCAACTGGATCCATTCGGTTCCAACATGTGTAACACCTGGACACGGGCCTTTGACCTCATTGTTAAACAGAATTCTTCTCCACTAACCTTGGATGTTGCCTGACATTCTTTTTAATACAGTACTCCAGGCAGCCATTACCAGTTGTTTGAAAATGGCCATTTTTGTTCTAATTCCTCTTTCACTGAACATTCCTCCAAATATTTATGGTGGCTATGAGGTCTACACAGTGAGTGTGTCACTCTAAGGCTGAGTATCTCTAAGTTCTGAGGTATATGATGGATTTGAGCCTCCTTTACTCTCCTGGTAATAGAAGAGCTGCATCAAAAGCTCATTTAACATACAGCAATTCAATGATTATCTGTGTTACACCAAACAACAATGACAAAAGCATTGGCAAGAAATCCCTTTATGCTATCCTCCTTATTTACGCTCACCATTCCCACAGGATTCACAGTGAACCCAGGAAGGGGAACCTATAGGGAGCACACATAGAGAAACAGAAGGACATCATTTGTAGCTTTTGAGCTTTCTATACTGGCAAAATAAAAATGTACTTAAGGAATTTCCAAAGATAAAGTTGACTCCATGTGATTTATAGTGTGGTGACTTTAGAACTTACACCCCAACGAGAAGGCAACTTAATTCTGTTCTGGAGGTGGTTCAGTTTGCCCTTCTTTCACTTTAGAACTTGAAGCAGTACACCCCCTGTGTTCTCAGCAGAAGCAGCAGTTTTCATCTTATCAGTTCTAGATGCTATAGTTCTACATACACAGCACCTCAGCAACACCAAGCTTACTGAAAACCAAAATCCTGCATCTGTGAACATGCGCAATAAAACTCAAAGACGATGCACGCACGCAACGTGAATGAACACAGAATACGGTCAGCTCCACCCAGTGCCGTCCTCATTAACCTTGCATTATCTTACCCCACTAGGTAAAATTCTACTCCAAGGGTGTGATTTGACTATCATTTACAAGATGACTCAAGCAAAAAGCACGCTGGAGAGGACACAATACCAAGAAGATACTCAGCGGATGTTAGCCTCTTCCAGCCTCAGCAGCGGCTCTATCCTGAACTGCTATCATCCTCACCTCATCACCTCATCAAGCCTGCTGTGATGTTTCTGGTGCAGGGTGTATCACCCAACCAACTTCGTTATTTTTTCCAGGTCTGTATGTTTCTGATTTGCAGACTGACTTCTGGACAGCATTTTCCTACCTTTTTCCATGTTCAAACCAAGTGGGAGACAGTTGGCTCTGTGTAACAGAGTGCCATGTGGTTAAAAATTATTCTAAAATGTCATTTAATGATTTTCTAAAAATTACATGTGTTGAAATAACTTTCTAGGCCACAGATGGAGCTACTCCTGCCTCGGGTGCCACATCAGCAAACTGAAACTGGGATGGCTTTTCTGTCCCTGCAAATCCTCCACTTGGCTATAGACACAGTCTATCTGGGTGGCCAGTCCCCAAAGGCCAAGCCACCTCTGGGCCTTCTCACCCCAAACAAGGGTGACTATGTGTCCCCAGCCAATCAGATATTTTCTATTTTTTTCTTCCTTAATCTTTATTCTTTATCCTTTTAAAGCTTCCTGCCTTCTGCCCTATTTTGCAGTTCTGGTGAAGCAGACTATCTGCTTCAGGAAGTGTTAAGTAAAAGCATGTTTGTACCTCCTAAAGTTGTCTTCTTTAATCATTTTTTAAACACAGGTAGCAAGTTAAAACAATAGAACCCAATCCCCATAGCTGGTCTTCCATTACAGAGTAAAGATTCTCACGTAGCAGAAGAGAAATAAAGGAACAAGAGTTGTTCATCCACTTTCTCTCATGTTTAAGGTACACTGAATTTAGTAATCTGCCTCCCCAGCCTCCACCTATGGCTCTGCTTCCAGTTGTTGTTCATGTCGGTACTAAACCTGCAGATAGAGTAAAACAGAAAAGTACAAGAAATTCACCAAAGGCTGTTAGGAGGTCTTCCAAATGATTAAGGATGACAATACTATACAGAAAATGAAGACTATCAAGAGATTTGAGATACCTTGAAGAAAGAAAAAGTTTACTTGCATTATTTCAGGAAGACTTTTAATACCACCTGATACCAGAGAACACTGCCCAAGTGCAGGATAGACAAGAACGGAGAAAAAAGAAACCAATTTCTCAAATAGGAGAGAGACCTATAAAGAGAACTGTGAACCACCAGACAAGCATCAGGCTTAAAGTGGTTCGATTTATATGTAGATGATCTAAAGATAGAAAATAGAATTGGCACATGAAGCTCCAATATGCCCCTTCCTCCTTGAAACTTTTAAAAGTGAAGGTCAGTATTTAATAAAACCACAGAGGTTAATCAAGAAACACATACATACACACTTGTAGATGCATAGATAAATAATGTTTTATACATAAATTAAATGTTATATAATTATAATGTTATAGTTAATAACATCATAAACATATATAAAGCATTGTAAAGGATCAAGATTAAAATATACCCTGATTTTTAAAAAATTGAATAGCAAAAAATACAGCTGAAAAACTAAGGACCCTGCATGATTAAGGATAAGAGATTTGTATCACTTGCTATACACACACACCTACACACACACACACACACACACACACACACACCTATATATATACTTAAATTTTTTGGGCCTGATCTCTAAAGCAAGGAGAGTAGTGTGGGATAGAAAACTGCTCTAGGATAGGGCATGATGTCTGGAACTAGAATATCCCAGGTTTGAGTCCTGGCTTGGCCACTTGATGTTTACTTTGACTAAAGTTTTCTGAGTCCCAGTTTTCTCATATTTAAAACCAACATTATAAGACAGAAGTGACAACATGTAGTCTGTAACAACTATGTAAGTTATTCATTATTAAGAAACATTTGACCATTGACTTTACAGCTCTCAGCTAAATATTTCCATAATCCTACCAAGATTCACAAATGTCATCTCCTTTCAAGTACTGAGTAGCCAAGAAAATGAACAGAAAGAAAAATTCCATTTCTTGAGTCAAGAATTCCTGACTGTGCTGCTTGTGTTTATTCCACTGGTATTTTAATAATTAGGAAAACCAGAATAACGGAAGCACCAATAAAAATAACTCCACTTTGAAAAAGTAAAGCAGCCAGAAAACCAATTCTGACATGAATATTTATACACCAGAAAAAATTAATTTTGTAATGCTATATTGGTACTATCCCTAGAGGTCGTCTGTCCTAGACAAGTTATATTAATTATCAGTCCAAGTTCAGAGCTGGAAATAGAAATACCTCCAGGTATATTAAGAAGAAAGGTTTAATACAGAGAAATAGGCTCTTCAAAAATTGCTAGAAGGGCTGGAGGTGACCACTGAAATGGCTGAGCTCAAGAGCACACTGCTTCTACATCAGCAGACTCTTCAACACCCCATCTCCTCTTGACAGCTTTGCTTGTCAGCAGGAAGAAAAATCACAACTACAGATCCATGTCCACAAACATTTGTAAAGAAAAAGATAGTCAGTAAGAAATTTCAATGTGTTAGTTACTAACAGCAAGTGTTCAGGGGCCACAGGGGCCATGCTTGTGATGATTGGTTTTCCTCCCTGAGCCTGATTGTAAGATTCGGTGTTCTGGGTGATTGGGAAGACAGAGTCATTTTCTTCATTTATGAATCTTTTTAGTGAGAGACTATCAAGTGTGATATAACCATTCTGACTATCCAGTGCATAATTTTAAGAATAATGAAAACAATTTTAGAAACAGAGATAAAACAAAAATATTCTTTGGCACTAGGGAGAAAAACAAAGAAAGAATTATTTTACTACCATTTCTCCTGTACATTATAAATTTCCAAACCAGCAATTTGGGTGGCCTTTATTTATTAATATTATTTTTTTTTGGGGTGGCCTTTAAAGTGAAGTTTGAGGGAACTTCAAGATAATTACCTGGACTTGAGACTGGAAAGTACCCTTAGTCCTGTTATAGATGGTGGCTTAGAGTTCCTGATGCGTGCAGCCTCACATAAGCTGAAATTGAAAGTTGGCTCTGAAATAACTCATTTTACAAAATCCAGAAGATTGAATCTTTTTTTTTTCAGAGATTGAATTTTAAATGAGAATGCAAATTTTCTCTGCTTTTTAAAAATTTAGGTGTCTTCTATGATTTTACTATCAAGGCATATGTACCAATATGGTTTCCTCACTGGGACCTTCTGCAAAATTTGGCCCTCTTGTACTTGGTTTTCCTCCTACCGTCCTAGGCAAATCATAATTATTTGTTTTTCAGTTGACGGACATTATCTGAACTGCTATCCTTATACCAAGACTCAGGTGAAGGCAGACTTGGGCAGGAGGGAATCAGTGGGTGTGTATGCATTCACCATCTCGTCCTGTTCTTACTTTATCCACCCTTGAGACCTGGAAGATCAGGCGCACTTGCTCCATCTGGCGCATGGGCACCCAGTGTTCTCAGAGTGGTTTGCTTCTGACAGTTTCAGCTGCTGGATCAACACTTATTTTTTTTTCTAAATGACTCAGATCTTTATGTTCTGTTGCTTTAGGGTAATACCTATGACAAATATTAGAACATGATGGTGCAGGGCTAGAAAGAGTGGACGTGACAACTAGCATTCACTTTCAGGAAGTAGCATCTGAAGGCTATAACTCTTCAAGCCTGATGACTCAGCCACCCAATGCCCAGGTACCTACGTGGCATATTCCTATAAAAACACCCGATATTCCCCCCCCCCCACCATAATATATTACGTGGTTATAGACATAATAAAAGTTTAATTTGATGGCAAAAGTCTTGGTGTCCAAAGAGACCCAGTGCTGGGCTCATGAGCCACAGTTGTGATCAATTCTATAGATAAGTATGGATGGCACTGTTGTTAATTTCTCAGCTTTACTGAAACATTATATGCCAGGCACTTTAGGTTTATGTGGAATAGCTCTGTGATTTAGGCACTATTATTATTTGCATTTCAGAGAAGGCAATGGCACCCCACTCCAGTACTCTTAACTGGAAAATCCCATGGACAGAGGAGCCTGGTAGGCTGCAGTCCATGGGGTCGCTAAGAGTCAGACACGACTGAGCGACTTCACTTTCACTTTTCACATTCATGCATTGGAGAAGGAAATGGCAACCCACTCCAGTTTCTTGCCTGGAGAATCCCAGGGACGGGGGAGCCTGGTGGGCTGCCATCTATGGGGTCACACAGAGTCGGACACGACTGAAGTGACTTAGTTTTTTTTTTTATTATTATTATTTGCATTTTATAGCAGAAAGTGATGCATGGAGGGGTTAAGTCATTTGTTCAAGGTCACACAACAGTGGCAACCTCAGAATCTAAATCCTAGCCTTTGGAATGAAATCCCTCCCTGGTGTCTCTGTTCATACTACTGTTATTAATCTGGTCATGCAGCCTCGAGATATTAGATCTGGAAGGGATCTTAGAAGTTATAACTACACATTTATTGTAGGGATGAGAAAAATGAAGCCAAGAGAACTTTAAATGACTGTCTTGAGGATCCATATCTGGGTCATGGCAAAACCAAGAAGATAATTAATGTTTTTTTCTATTACATCACACTTTGGCTTTTCTCTGCCATTGTTCTTTATGCTAATGAATCAGTAGGTCTTATCCACTTCCTTCCTAACTTTTATGATCTCTATTCTTTTCCTCCTATCCCCACTGCCATCACTCAAATCTAGGCACTGGTTACCCTTTGCCTAGAAGAGTGAGGTTACCTCTGACCAGTCTCAGGACTGCCTGTCTCTCTTCCTTCAACTGGATAGAAATGAGATCAAATGTAATCAGTAATTATACAAGCCACCTTTTCAAAAATGTTGTGTCTAGTCCATTCAATCATTTTCAGTGTTGCCAAAGTTCTCCTTTGCAATCACTTATTGTTATTTAAAAAAAAAAATCTGTAAACATTATTAATGCTCAACTTTCCCTTGTAATTAGATGCAGTTATTAATTTTTTAAAAATTATAGCTGAATTTGGGTTTTTAGCTGATTTTGGTGGCTCAACAGTAAAGAATCTGCCTGCCAAGCAGGAGATGTGGGTTCAATCCCTGAGTCAGGAAGATTGCTTGGAGAAGGAAATGGCAACCCACTCTGGTATTCTTGCCTGGGAAATCCCATGGACAGAGGAGCCTGGTGGGCCATAGCCCATGGAGTCACAAAGAGTCAGACACAACTTAGTGACTAAACAGAGACAACAACAACATAGTTGTTTTACAACATTGTATTAGTTTCTGGGGTAAAGCAAAGTGATTCAGTTATACACACACACACACACACACACACACACATATTCTTTTTCATATTCTTTTTTTAAAAAATATAAATTTATTTATTTTAATTGGAGGTTAATTACTTTACAATATTGTATTGGTTTTGCCATACATCAACATGAATCCACCACGGGTGTACACATGTTCCACATCCAGAACCCCACTCCCTCCTCCCTCCCCATACCATCCCTCTGGGTCATCCCAGTGCACCAGCCCCAAGCATCCTGTATCATGCATCAAACTTGGACTGGCGATTTGTTTCATATATGATATTATACATGTTTCAATGCTATTCTCCCAAATTATCCCACCCTCTCCCTCTCCCACAGAGTCCAAAAGACTGTTCTATATATCTGTGTCTCTTTTGCTCTCTTGCATACAGGGTTATCGTTACCATCTTTCTAAATTCCATATATATGTGTTTGTATACTGTATTGGTGTTTTTCTTTCTGGTTTACTTCACTCTAAAGACTCCACCAGAAAATTACTAGAGCTAATCAATGAATATAGTAAAGTTGCAGGATATAAAATCAACACACAGAAATCCCTTGCATTCCTATACACTAATAATGAGAAAATAGAAAGAGAAATTAAGCAAACAATTCCATTCACCATTGCAACAAGAAGAATAAAATACTTAGGCATATATCTACTTAAAGAAACTAAAGACCTATATATAGAAAACTATAAAACACTGGTGAAAGATATCAAAGAGGACACTAATGGAGAAATATACCATGTTCATGGATTGGAAGAATCAATATAGTGAAAATGAGTATACTACCCAAAGCAATCTATAGATTCAATGCAATCCCTATCAAGCTACCAACGGTATTTTTCACAGAGCTAGAACAAATAATTTCACAATTTGTATGGAAATACAAAAAACCTCGAATAGCCAAAGCAATCTTGAGAAAGAATGGAACTGGAGGAATCAACCTGCCTGACTTCAGGCTCTACTACAAAGCCACAGTCATCAAGACAGTATGGTACTGGCACAAAGACAGAAATACAGATCAATGGAACAAAATAGAAAATCCATGCACCTATGGACACCTTATCTTTGACAAAGGAGGCAAGAATAAACAATGGATTTAAGACAATCTCTTTAACAAGTGGTGCTGGGAAAACTGGTCAACCACTTGTAAAAGAATGAAACTAGAACACTTTCTAACACCATCACAAAAATAAACTCATATTCTTATATATATAAAATTGAATATATATGTATATTATTTTCATATTCTTTTCCATTATGGTTTATCACAGGATATTGAATATGGTTCCCTGGCTATACAGTAGGATCTGTTGGTTATCATCCTATATGTAATAGTTTGCATATCAAGCCATCATCTCTTGATGGATTGGTGCAACAGCTTCCTTACTGGTCTTATTTTCCTACAGTCCTTTCTCAATACAGTATCTGAAATGACCCTGTTAAAATGTGAGTCAGATCATGTCACTCCATCACTCAAAGCCTCTAATATCTTCCATCTCACTCAAAGTCAGAGTTCTTACAGGGACCTAAAAAAATCTGCACTCCATCCCATACCCCACCTCTCTGACCTCATCTCTCCCCTTTCTGGCTCCACATCAGCCACTCTGAATTTCTCAGAAACTCCAAGCAGGTGACAGGACTTTTACACTAGCTGCTGCTTGAATGCTTTTCTCCTAAATATTTTAACGCCTGCCCTCTTACCTCCTTCTATACTTAAAAACACACTTTCAGTGATGCTTTTCTAGATTTTTTTTTTTCTGAAGTTGCTCAAACATCCCTGGCTTTGTCCTCATTTCCTGCTTTATCTTTCTCTATAGAAATTATACGATTTGTATGTAGAATGGTTGAGATCTCACTTCCTACCTCTACGAAAGGCAAGCTCCATGAGAGCTGGGATTTGTCTCTTTTTTATTCATAGTTGTTCCATTGTCAAGAAGAGTAGCTAGTGCTTAGTAAATATTCAGCAGATATTTCTTGAATGAATAAAAATTTTAGAGCTGGTGACACCTGACACCATGGATGTCTCCCCAATTTTCATACTTTAAAAAAGAAAATATCTACAATTAGAAGAGAAACAGTATTTAACAATGTGTGAGACTTGATTTGGATGAATGTGATTCTAAGCATTTTAATTTCTTTTCTTCTGTAATTATATGTACTGGGTTGTCTGTAATGAACATGTTTTATATCTTAAAAATTTTTTAAATTGGGCAAAGGTAATAAAGAGCTTTAGTCAACAATAAGGAACAAGTTAGCATGGGTGGATGGTTCACATAGCACAAGACAAAAATGTCACCTTAGTATAAAATGTTGGATGTCCACTGACAGATGAATGGATAAAGAAGATGTTAGATACACACACACACACACACACACACAATGGAATATTAGTCCTTAAAAAGAATGAAACAATGCCATTTGCAGAAACATGGATGGACCTAGAGGTTATCATACTAAGTGAAGCAAGTCAGAAAGGGAAAGATAAATACTTTGTGGTATCACCTATATGTAGAATCTAAAATACAAATGAACATATCTAGGAAACAAAAACAGACTCACAGATATAGAGAACTGACTTGTGGTTGCTGGGGAAGATGGTGGGGAGGGAAGAATGGGAGTTTGGGATTAACAGAGGCAAACCGTTATACATAAGAAGGATAAACAACAAGGTCCTACTGTATAGCACAGGGGACTATATTCAATATCCTGTGATAAACCATAATGGAAAAGAATATGAAAAAGAATACATATATACACATGCATACCTGAGTCCCTTTTCTGTACAGCAGAAATTAAATACAACATTATAAATCCATTTTACTTCAACAAAATAAAAAATAATAATAACAACAAAAAGAAGTACCTACCACAATATGTACCAAGAATTATTCTAAATCTTTACTCATATTCCTTTACTTCATACTCACTGAATTCTATGAGACATCTACTATTACCTCTTTTTCACAGATGAGGAAACTGAGGCACAGAGGTTACCCAGAGTTCACTTGACACTGAAGCCATACTTTTAATCTAATTTCTATTTCTAGCAAATATGTGAGTTTCATGTAGAATAATGTGCTATAAAAATTCTTATAAATTTAATTCTGCTTCTTAAGAAAGTGTTTATGCATATTGATCATGTGGTATTATTTCTTTAGATAAAATTTGCTTTATGAGCAGCTGACATTACTTCCTTATTAGTTCAAACTTCATGGAGTTTGAACCAAATTAGAAGGGACTCTGGGAGTATCCACACAAAAAAACCCCCCACCTCACATACATGCATAAAAACTGTGCCTCAGGGTTTAGAAAACCCTGAGATCTCCATCAAAACTCTGTTAGAGCTAACAAGTAAATTTAGCAAATCTGCAGGATACAAGCCCAAATTACAGAAATTTGTGGCATTTCTATACACGAATAAAGAATTATCAGAGGACTTCCCTGGCCGCTGGCTCACTGGTAAAGAATTTGCCTGCCAGTGCAGGAGTCACAGGTTTGATCCCTGGTCTGGGAAGATCCCACATGCTGTGGAACAACTAAGTCTGTATGCCGCAATTACAGAGCCTGTGCTCTAAAGCCTGTGAATCACAACGACTGAGTTCCCAGCCTAGTCTATGCTCAGCAACTATAGAAGCCACTGCAGCAAAAAGCCTGCATACCACAACTAGAGAGTAGCCTTCGCGTGCTGCAACTAGAGAAAAGCCTGGGCCAGCAGCAAAGACCCAGCACAGACCAAAAATTTAAATAAAGTTATTTTAAAAATTTTAAAAAGAACTATCTGAAAGAAAAATTAAAACAATCCTGTTTAAAATTGCATTAAAAAGAACAAAATAATTAGTAATAAATTTAACCAAATAAGTGAAAGACCTGTACATTGAAAACTATGAGACACTAATGAAAGCAAATAAGGAAGACATAAATGGAAAGATATATCACACTCACAGATTGGAAGAATTATTGTTAAAATGTTCACAATGTAGTAACACAAAACAATCTATGGATTCAGTGCAATCACTATCAAAATTCCAATAGCATATTTCATAGAACTACAACAAATAATTCTAAAGTCTGTATAGAACCACAAAATATCCTGAATAGTCAAAAAAACAATCTGAGATAGGAGGACAAAGGTGGAGATATCATGCTCCTTGATTTCAAACTACAAAGTTACAGTAATCAAAACAGTATGATACTGGGAGAAAGACAAACAGATCAAGTGGAACAGAATCAAAAGTCCAGAAATAAACACACATATGGACAATTAATTTATGACAAATGTGCAAAGAACATACAATGGAGAAAGGACAATCTTTTCAGTAAATGGTGCTGGGAAAACTGGACAGCCACATTCCAAAGAATGAAAATAGACCATTATATTACACCATACACAAAAAAATTAACTCAAAATGGATTAAGGACTTGAATATAAGACCTGAAACCATAACATTTCTAGAACAAAACATTGGTTATAACCTTATCGACATTGGTCTTTTTGTTGATCTGACTTCAAAGGCAAGGAAAACAAAAGCAAAAATAAACAAATGGGACTAGATTAAATTGAAAAACTTCTGCATAGTGAAGGAAACCATCATACAAAAATAAAAAGAGCAACTTGCTGAATGGGAGAATATACTTGCCAATCATATCATATTTGATAAGGGCTTCCCAGGTGGTGCAGTGGTAAAGAATCTGCCTGCCAATACAGGAAATATAAGAGATGTGGGTTTGATCCCTGGGTTGGGAAGATCCCCTAGAGGAGGAAATGGCAACCCACTCAATATTCTTGCCTGGAAAATTCCATGAGCAGAGGAGCCTAGCGAGCTACAGTCCATAGGGTCACAAAGAGTTGGACATGACTGAGAGACTGAGCACATACATATCTGATAACAGGTTAATATAAAAAATATATAAAGAACTCAAACAACAACAACAACAAAACAACCTGATTAGAAAATGGACAGTGTGTCTGAATAGCCATATTTCTAAAGAAGACTGCAAATGGCCAACAGACACATGAAGATGGTCAACATTACTAATTATTAGGAAGATGCAAATCAAAAACACATTGAATTATCACTTCACACCTGTTAGAATGACTATTATCAAAAGGACAAGAAATAAGTTCTGGTGAGGATGTGGAGAAAAGGAAACCCTCATCCAGTTTGTGGGATTGTAAACTGATGTAACTATGATGGAAAACGGTATGGTGATTCCTCAAAACTTTAATAGAACTAGCTTATAATCCAACTATTCCACTTCTGGGTATTATCTGAAGAAAACAAAAACACTAATTTGAAAATATATATGCACCCATATGTTCACTGAGGAATTATTTACAATAGTCTAGACATGGAGACAACCTAAGTGTCCACTGATGGGTGAAAGAATAAAAAAGATGTGATCTATACACACAAATCACACAAATGGATCACGACCTTGTGGCAAAGGGGCTTGCCTAACTCAATGAAGCTATGAGCCATGCCATGAAAGGCCACCCAAGATGGACGGGTCGCGGTGCAGAGTTCTGACCAAACGTGGTTCAATGGAGGAGGAAATGGCAGACCACTCCAATATTCTTAACACGAGAACCCCATGAACAGTATAAAAAAGAAATACTACTCAGCCATAAAAAGAATGAAATGTTGTCATATGAGACAGTATGGATAGACCTGGAAGGAATTATGCTAAATGAAATGTCAGAAGGAAAAAGATAAACATCATATGATTTTACCCATAAGTGTAATTAAGAAAAACAAAAGCAAACTCAGATACAGACCATAGACGGTTGGTTACCAGCAGGAAAGGCACTGGGGGCTGGGTAAAAGGAGTGAAGGGGTTCAATTGTATGATGATGGATCATAACTAGACTTTTGGGGGTGATCAGTTTTTGGTGTATATAGAGGTCACAGTATAAGATTGTATACTTAAAACTTACAAGTATATGATAGAACCAATAGAAAGAAAAGTTGTGCCTAAGTGCTGTTAGAGGAAATCTGAAAAAAATATTTTGTACTTAGTACATATCTACCCTTTAAAAATTACTATTATCACAGAGATAAAATAAAAGTACAGCTTCTCCTTGTAGTCTTCTAAGCAACACTTTTGTTTGTATTTCCCTGAGACAAATGTTTTTATTTAACCCAAGCAAGATATTTTTAGAAAGTAAGGAACTGTGGAGAAATTTAGAACAGAAAATAAAAACCATATAAGTGCTTGAGTATGAATTCAATTTTCCTTGCATGGTCAAATAACTAACTCCCTGGGGACTGTCGTCAAACACAATTTAAGATCACCATTTGATTAAATTTTCATTCAAAAGGATCAAGAACCTAAAATTTTGACAGATAAGGAAGATCATTTCATTTTAAAAGAATGTCTCTGGCAATCTGTTTCATCAAACCTTGGCTCAGATTCTACTTCCCCCTAAGAAACTTCCCTGACACATTGTACCCCTCCCAGGTCACTCCCTTATGTGGTACTGATTCATATTTGTGCCAAAAACTTTTGTGACATCAATTCACCGCATAATTTATATGTTTCTCTAACTGAACCACAAACTTTTTGAAGTCAAAGACTATTTTTTTTCTAGTTTCTAACTTTCTTACCTTGATACTAGGTATAATACTAGGCCACAGTTGGTGCTTGAGTAACAAATACGTGTCAAATGAATGACTAATACACAGGGGGCTTGGAAATACTCCTAACCATTGAAGACAGCATTAAGAAAAAGTGGCTGAACACTTTTGCACACATAATTTCATTGAGTCATCACTATGATTCTGTGACAGAGGTATTATTAATGCTACCATGTAACATTGGAAGAACCAGAAGCTTCGAGAAATTAAGTAATGCCTAAGTTTGCCTGAAGAAACCCAGGGAAGGCAGAGCCTGGTGGGCTGCCATCTATGGGGTCGCACAGAGTCGGACACGACTGAAGCGACTTAGCAGCGGCCGCAGCAAGTTTGTATGGCTGGAATCATCATGATTCAAGTTCAGAGCTGTTTGCTTCTCATGTCTTTGCTCTTTCCATTACTCTGAACAGATTTTGTTTGTTTGTTTTTTCAAGCACAGGTGATGAAAAACAACTTCATCTAGCTTGGGCTAAAAGAAGGTTTTTATTGGAAGAATCAGGAAAGAATGGGAAGGTCTGCAGAATCCAGAGCTGTTTTGGAAACATTGGCAATGGGAACTAGGGAGAGGAGGCTGCCAACCTAGGCTGGCGCTGCTTTCTCTATTCAGGTACTGTTTTCTCCTTCTAAAGAGAGCTTTTCTCCGTGTTTGTGTTGGAAGTGGTGAGGGGAGTGAGAGATGAGAGAGAGAGGCAGAGCTATCAGCAGCAGCCCCACTCTCAAATTCCTTCTCCTTCATGCCTGGGGAGGCCCCCATGGAAGTATCATCTCTTAAATCTCATCTGTCAGCTGACTGAATATGCATCACGACACATCTCTCTTATGGAAAGGGAAGCAAACTATTCACAAGTCTTTAGAATCCAGCCTGTTAAAGAGGAACAGCACTGGCCTGGGTGATCAGTGGCCAGTATGGTACCCTAAACAAAGACAAAGGTGGAGGTTCATCTAGTCCTCCTTGCCTTCATCCAGCTACTCATGTCTACTGCCAGATTTCTGTGTTCACTCAAATCACCATTTTGCTATTATTAATTGACAGGTATCTAGAAGGTCCACATAGAATTATTTAAAAATTATCTACTATGTTATTAACAGACAACCTGGTTCTTAATGCTTTAAGGATGATAATGATATTTTCGTTTGCTATAATTGGCTTTTCTTCTTCTCAAACAGATTAAATCAGTTATTAGTACTGGAAAAAAATAGTGAACTAACATTATCACCACACCAATGTTGACTAACCATTTTAAGGCAATGTTGTGTGTAGGGTAACTGTAGTGGTTTTCCTTTTTTTTCCCCTATCAATCTTGTTCAAATAGAAATGTACCAGTTTCTCAACACATAAAACAGAAAAAAAAAAAAAAAGCAAGGCTTTTGTTTTTTCTGAGGGAATTCTGAATGAGGTTTGGCATTCCTGTTTTGCTCTTCTGCAATGCTTCTTTTAGGAGGCCACAGAGGAGGTTCCTTAGGACACAATTGGAACAACCCTGGTGGACTGGGAGGACTCTGACCTGGGAGCCAGAAGACTTGTGTTGAAGATCTGGTTCTGCTAGTCCTAAATTGTTCAACCTTGAAAAAGACATTTAACTTCTATCCTTTTCCACTGATAAAATGGGGATAATCAAACTTTCCCTTTCCAATTTTCAGGGTAGTTGTTAGTATCAAATGACATAATGGATATAAAACCGCTTTACAAATGGTAAAGATCATTATAAACATGAAAAATGCCTCATTGCACTTTAGAATAATAAACATTTGTTGATGTATACAGATCTTTGGAATCCAGGATAACTAAAAGTGCCCCTTTAAAACCTTTTTGTGGCTCTAGCAGTTTTGAAGTAGAATAGGCATAAGAATAGTGAAATAGATTATCTTTTTAGTGTATATAAGTAAGACAATGTAAATTTTACTAACCATCTAAGGTTAGCAAGGGGAAGTTCCATTTGTATGCCTGGAAAATCCCATGGACGGCGGAGCCTGGTAGGCTACAGTCCACAGGGTCCTAAGAGTCGGACATGACTGAGCGACTTCCCTTTCACTTTTCACTTTCATGTATTGGAGAAGGAAATGGCAACCCACTCCAGTGTTCTTGCCTGGAGAATCCCAGGGACGGGGGAGCCTGGTGGGCTTCTGTCTATGGGGTCGCGCAGAGTTGGACACGACTGAAGCGACTTAGCAGCAGCAGCAGCCTTAGAAATACCTTAAGATATATTAATGAAAGAAATGAAGGAAAAAAGTCCACAGTGTAAATGTAAATTGTATACACAGTAACGATACTTTCCATGAGCTCATGGGAAAAGATTACTTGAATTAATTGGCACCACCATCAATCACAGGCTGTTGATTGCTCTAGGAACAGGGTGTAAATCTCATGAAATGAAACGTGGGGTTACAAAATCTCAATCTGCTTTAACCTGCTGTTGAGAAAGGAAATGAGTAGCTGTCCAAATGTTGTATGTCCACTTGCCAAATGCAACAATTAGACCCACACTTTCATGAATTAACCTGCGAAGTGAAAAAAATCTCTTCAACAGTTTCATGTCATGGGTTCAAATGGTGTAATGTTTCTTACATAAAGAACTTAAAGGAGAAGAAATCATTAGGGAAAGTAGGGGGAATTTATCGTACTCCAAGGCTGTTTTTAAACAGACCTCAACTGTGCAACAACAAAAAATAGCCTTGTGTTTAAGGATCGTCGATTCCAGGTTTGCAATAGGCATTATAAGAAACCAGCAAATTGTATGTGTGCTTATTCCACCTCTCTTTACACTGGAAACTGGGCTGCTTTGTGTTTATATCTCACCTAATGCCTAGCAGTTTGTTCTCAGGAGAGGAATGGAAAAAGACACATTCCCCAGGTCAGCCATTACAATTAAACTTTTATTTATTTTTCCAGTAAAATTTGTACTTTCTTAATTTCTACCACTGGGATAAAAAAAATTGTAAGCTGACATACCAAGTCTGTTGGCCACCTCAGAAACTTCCTGAAAACACCTTTTACAAGTTCTATCATTTCCCTCCAATGTGTCATTTTTTTTCTCCTTTTTCCCTCTAGGGGCTGAGAAGAAGGCCACTCCACCTTTTCAATAAATATCAACATTTCAGTAGAAAGCTGTTTATTTTCCTCCTGAAGCACATTAATACTACCAACCAACAATAGTGGCTTTTCAGACTCAGAAAGCAAGACTCAAAAGGGCCAGCCACAACTCTCCAGCGGTGGCAGCCAACAGGTTTCACCTCAGGCTGTCTGTGAGAAAGGATTTTCTATTTTTACTTTTAGGGCCATTCACTGATATTCACCCCTAACCTTATTTCAGGGCTCAGGAACATCGTAAAGTTGGGCTATCAGAAAATTAAAAAAATATCAAATTGTACAATAAGCACTGGCAACACCAAGTGAAAGCTTTTCACATCAGAATAGATCAAGATATATTTTCCCACAGCCCTCTTGAGAGATTAGTTTTGAAAGAAATTCAAGTGTATAAATTGAAATGATTTTTTTTTCTCATCAGTGTTCTGGCATATGCAGGTTTTAGCTAGAAAACTTTGTACCTAGTGCCAGAAAGTCGCAGGTTTTAGGCAGGAGTTAACTTTTACCTCCAGGGAGCAACTGGCTTCTTATGTTCTTTAGTTAGCTTAACAATTGGGGGTGCTGAATTAATAAAGATTAAGTCTTGCACTGTGGATTATGACAGCAGCCAAGCAAAGACAAACTGGACATATTTATATGCTGGTCATTCTAAAAAGGGAAGTCCTTTCCTAGGGACTGGCAGTTCTTTCCATAACAGCTCAATCTTTATGAATTCATCCTTCTTTACTGCTGCTGCTAAGTTGCTTCAGTCGTGTCTGACTCTGCGCGACTCCATAGACGGCAGCCCACCAGGCTCCCCCGTCAGTTCTCATTGTCTTCCTTTATTTATTTATTTATTTATTTTTTATTATTTTTTGGAATAGTCTTCAATCCTTTAATTTCTTGGGCTGTATTTTCCATCAATTCTGGTACTGACAACAGGTTTTCATTAAGATTCTGAAAGATATTCAGAAAACTCACAGACTAATAAAATTAGCAAGCTGCTAAAACTCAGAGCAATTAGAGAAGCAACCTGAACTTCCCAAGGATATATAGCTAATTTTTTGCCAAGATATTGGAAAATCCAGATTTTTGGACCATCCCAGTCTATAATTTCTCTGTGTTCTCTGTGAAACTCTAGTATTTATAAACATAAACTTTCCTCCTATATGTTCTCTCTCTACTTTGGACCCCTGTTCAATCAGGGTAAGGACCATAACTTGTTCATCTTTTCATCCTAGCATCTGATATAGTTCCTGAATATCAAATCCCCACTATAGACACATAGTGAAGGCTTGATAACATTGGGTATCACACTATTTATTATTTAAAACTTGTCTAATGGGCTGATGAGTATGTCTCCCAACTTGATTAAAATTCCTCAAGGGCATACACTATTTCGAAGATAGTATAGTTGCTAGCAGTATTTAGCACATATAGGCTTTTTGAAAAATTGCAAACATAGAATAATCTCATAGAATGACATCAACACAATTTTTTGAAGAAGTACTATGGTAGGCTGAGGCATGGAATTCAAAATATGTCTAAAAGGAACTTTGCTGATAGGATTAAGGGTCTTGACTTGGGTCAAGCAGGTAGGTCCACTGTAATCATAACAGTCCTTACAAGAAGGATCAGAGACAAGAGAAGTCAGAGCCAGAAGAGAAGAAGATGTGATAATGGAAACCTGGAGAAGAGTGATGTGCTTTACAGATGGAGGGAGGTGGTGCCCAGAGAAGCTGAAAAAGGCAAGGAAACAGAGCCTCTAGAAGATATCAACCCTTCCAACACCTTGACGTTAGCCTAGTAAAATTATTTTCGACTTCTGGCCTCCACAACTTTGAAAGAGTAAATTTGTGGTACTTTGTTACAGCAGAATCATACGAGACTGATACAAGTACACAGTGGCAATTTCTACAGACTGAAGAAAGGAAAACATATACCACACGCTTGACATACACACTGAAGAGACTAAAAAATTATCCTTTCAGATCACCTCCCCTGAGGCAAAAGATTGTCTTCAGGATAGATGGTGGATGTTTCTCCATAGCATTTTTAATGATCTCTAGGAACAATAACTATATTTTGTTTTTTTTGTTTTTTTCCAGACTGGAAGAAGATAAAATTCTGTTTGCCTTTTATGCATGTGAAGCATATATAACTTATTATTTGGTTTTTACCCAAAAAAGAAAAAAGGTGAGCTGTGTGGCTGATAGGCAGGCAACTTCACCTGCAATCTTTCTGATATAGATTGGAATCTGAAGATACAAAGTAGTAGCAATCAAGCATAGCAATCCAATAAACAGATGGTTTTGGAGACAAAATATCTAGTTTTCTTTAAACCAGTTCACTTCTGCTGTGGTCTAGCCCTGACCTCAACTCTACATTTTAATCCCAATTTGCGGAGTGTGTGTGTGTGTGTGTTATTCATATGAACTCAGGTTACCCTTGGCTTATGAAACATGTGAATTGGAAAGCTGTTCTCAAAATGAGCTCCCTCTTGGAGGATTTCCCAAAGCTCAGCCTGCTTTAATTACTTAACCAAGAAGTTTTCAATGAGCTGTTTTGAACCTGGCATTCACAATACACTTGCCTTGTACTGAGCGATAACTTTATGACAGGAAGCTTTGTTAGTTGGACCACCCGGGGAACACAGCTTGAATAGAATATGGCTGCCTGTTGACTTAAAGAATGTGGGCGCCCCTGAACGTGCCACACCTGTGTTCCCTTAGCTGCCCCCCAGCTCCTGTTCATTTCCCATGTAATTCAAGGTGTTGAACTTAATCCATACAGCTTTGCATCAATAGCCTCATTTATGGGTTCTCCTCAGGCCCTGGCTATGTTAGAAACCTCTTCCCATGTAGTCCAAAGGTGCTGGAAGGCTGTGTACATTATGCATTCAAATGGTATCTTGGATATGACAGAACTATGTCTATGCAACAGCTCCAACATAGTTTGAGAATGTAATCTTTAGGATTTCCAAAATAGCCCACTTCAATTTTGACTGATTTTTTTTTTTAAACCATCTTCACAATCAAAAGCAAAGTCAAAGTATTATCTAGGTGAAAAGAATCAAACTGATTTGAACACAGTTTCTCTTTTTGATAGATAGTCTTATAATTTCAACACATTTGATTAGTAGTTCAAATAAATCAATAGTCTAAGCTTACCTCACCGCACTGCATTTTGTTCTTCTGGCAACACATAGTCTTTCTGGTTTAGAATACTTCTCTCTCAGTTGTGTGGTAGGGTCCTAAAAGTAGAGCATATTGGTGGAGGTGGTTTTGTTGCTAAATTGTGTCCAATTCTTTGTGACCGCATGGACTGTAGCCTGCCAGGCTCCTTTGTCCATGGGATTAGCCAGATTTAAAATTTATCCCTTTAAAATTTTTTAAATTCTTTTAAATTTTATTCATGTATTTAAATTTTATTCCAAAGACTATTGGTTCAGGGTGAATCTATGCTCTAAAATGGACCAGGTAGAGAACATTTTGGAGTTTTGCTAGGAATGCTGGGACAAATATGTTGGCTCCTTTAGATAGATTTAAACCCAGAAGAATATAGTCCTGGAACCTGCTATCAGTAATTTGCGGCCATTTGTGACCTAAAGAATGGAGCCAAAACTGAGATGTGGATTTACTGGGAAATGAAAAACTGGTTCCTGGTGACATAGTTTGAGTCCTGAATTGAGTCTTTCTGGATGGTTTAGTGACATAAGGCACTAAATCCCCTAGTTTAGTGCTTTTGAGTTGGGCTTTTGTCTCTGGAAACTAAAGGAATAATAATTGTTATGATGATAGCATTATAATGATACTGAAAGTTCAGATATTGTTCAAATCCAAAGGTTTAATGATACCTGTGAGAGTGTGGTACTTGTATTGATTCCGTACCAAGTCCTTGAATTTAAGCACTTTCTAGTACTCTTTCAGAAATCAAGGGTGTGGAACTTTTGCCTATTGTTGTTGTTTAGTCGCTAAGTCATGTAGGGCTGTTTTGCGGTCCCATGGACTGTAGCCTGCCAGGCTCCTCAGTCCATGGGATTTCCTAGGCAAGAATACTGAAGTGGGTTGCCATTTCCTTCTCCATTTGCTATTGTTAGCATGTCTAAAAATATAAAAGCCATTTATTTGTTCCTGAAAACCTTTTCTTTATTCATATGTAAACACATAGTTTGCCTCTGTGGGAAAATGATTACAATGTTTATTTAAGCAGGTCCCATTTCTTTATCAGGTATATAGGATATAAAAGTACTGGATGCATTTCTGCTGCAAAATTTAAGCTGAGAAAAAGTAAAAATACATCTGTATCTATCCAGGGACACTCCTGTGAGGATTAGGATATAATATTTATACAAATGATGAGTTTTTAGAATAAAGTTATATAAAATTTTAATCTATTTTCTTGCTTATTATTTTACTTAATATTAGATTAGCTTTTAGCAACAGAGATATGACCTGAAAGATTTATTTTCCTTGTAAGAATATGAAATTTTGAACTTTTGAATTTATCCTTAAATGAAAGATTTATTTTGCCTCCCTCTCAATGGTGGTTAACAAGGATCTTTTCAAATAAATCTGCAGTAGGGTTGCAATACTGTTTTTCTTTTTAAAAAAACAAATATGATTTCTTATGTCTAAATATTTTAGTAGATAGGATGATTTAAAAATCAAATGAATAAGAACAAATGATAGCATAATTCTCTTGTGATAAAAATGCCTTTAGATGTTATCGATATAGTATTAACAAATTCTAAAAATTAAAATAATAATGTTAACAAGGAACTTGCTGCACTTAAAATTTTATTTTCTCTTTAAGTCTAGCTCCTATATAGTTTTGTCACCTATCTTTTCTTTGTTCTCCAGCTTTTTTTTTTGGATACTTCTTTATTCTCTTTTCATTCAATAATTTATTAATTTGGGACATATGAACTTAGCATTTTTTAAAAGGTAAAGGTAAAAGTGGTTGAACTTTTCAGTAATTTCATATAGTTCAACCTAATACAATGTACTTTTTAAAGGAAATTTTATAATTTTTAAATTTCAAATTCTGGGTTCTTCTTCTCATCATAATCTTTATAAATGGATTCTATTTTTATCTGTAGCTTGATGAAACTCTCCCTCAGACAAACAAGCTAGTTGTTTGACTGAAATATGTCCGTTGTTAGGGACTGAGCTGTGCCCTCCACCACTGCCATAAACAAGAGAAATGTTCATGTCCTAACTTCTAGTACCTTAGAATATGAATTTGGAAATAGTCTTTACAGAAATCATCAAATTAAAATGGGGTCATTAGCATGGACCCCATCTAGTATGCCTGGTGGCCTTATGAAAAGGGGAAATTTGGACTTGAGACAAGCATGGAAGGAAGACAGTGTGATGACACACAGAGAGAAGATGGCCAGGCGACTGCAGTGATGCAGCTGCAAGACCAGGAGTGTCAACGGTTGCACCTGCCTTAGGGCTGCCAGTGAGAGCGTGACATGGATGACACCTCGACTTCAGCTTTCAGAATTACAACAGAATACAGTTCTGATGTCTTAGGCCTCCTGGTTTTTGGTACTTTGTAAAAATCTGCTGGCATATGCACTTGACAATGGTTTACTACTACTACTAAGTCACTTCAGTCGTGTCCGACTGTGTGTGACCCATAGACGGCAGCCCACCAGGCTCTCCCGTCCCTGGGATTCTCCAGGCAAGAACACTGGAGTGGGTTGCCATTTCCTTCTCCAATGCATGAAAGTGAAAAGTGAAGGTGAAGTCGCTCAGTCGTGTTCAACTCTTCACGACCCCATGGACTGCAGCCCACCAGGCTCCTCCATCCATGGGATTTTCCAGGCAAGAGTACTGGAGTCGGGTGCCATTGCCTTCTCCTGACAATGGTTTACCAGTACTCAAATGAAAGATTGATATTATTAACAACTTTTTTTCTGACTCTGGAAATTGGAGAAGTAGATGAATAGAAGAGTTCCTCTTGCTCAGTTCCCACAATAATATATCTTTTCAATGTTATTTGAAGGAATATGGAGTAGATTTCTAATGACTACTTATTTTCTTTGGGAACTCTATTCACCTTTATAACATAAAAGTCTGTAAAAAATACGAGACTGGTCTTTGTCAAACCAATTTTAGCCCAATACATATTTAAATGGCTCTCAAAGTATAAGAAAGACTTCAGTAATAAAAAAAATTATTTTAAAGAATTCCTTACATTACAATCGACATAGAGCCTAATTCTATGGTTACAGAAAAATATCAAACTTTATAGATTTTAGTGAAAATTGAAAGAAATTATAACTACTAATAGCTGAAAATTCTATATTAAACAAATAAATGCCCACTACTCAGATTACATTGTCTAATATATGTAATTCAAAAACCTCAAGTAAGAAGCAATTTTAGATGGCTTCAAAGTAATAAATAACATGAAATTGAAAATGGAGATTTGGCATATTTTTGGAGGTAAATGTGACTAGATACACATGAAAACCATTCTTTTTTCTATTAAGGTAACTTTGCTTAATGATCACAATAATGTGGCTATAAACATGAAATAATTTCTCTTCCTTCTTTTCTCTCACTCTTTCCTTTAAAGGGTTCATTTTTTTTTAATTGATACCAATGTTAACGTTTGGTATCATTCCCAAGGATATTATAAAAAAATTACATCATAAACATTTAAATTGAAAAAATATGTAGCCTGTGGGCCAGATAATAATGGCAATATTCCTTTAAAAATAGATATAAGAGATACAGGACAGGTGGCAAACATTCATGAGCTGGAACTTTGACTTTAGCAAAACATTACTGCTATTTCTACCTGCTGTGGGCTTGACACAGAAACTTACAAAGCCCAAGATAAATGTATTTTTGGAGATGAAACTTGCCCTTCTATACTTGTACTTTTGTTGATAACTTGTGTAAACCAATTGTATATTTTCTTTGTATGCTGGAATTGATTTGCTAAAAGACAGCTACTGACAAAAAAGTCCAGCTAAAACTCAACTTCAGGTGATGGGACTTGTTTTCAGAGCCAACTTTTATTTTCTTTCTAGATTTTGTACATGTTGCAAGAGAGGACTACAAATTATCTTACTAATTCTAATAAGTATGGATACATATTTTTAAGAAGTCTCAGTTCAGTTCAGTTCAGTCGCTCAGTCGTGTCTGACTCTTTGCGACCCCATGAATTGCAGCACGCCAGGCCTCCCTGTCCGTCACCAACGTCTCAAGGGCCAACTATATTGAAAAGATGAATTAAGACAACTTGCACTATGTGAAAAATCAATTTCTTTCAAAATTGTCATCATTTCAACCCTGGTTTTATTTAAAAAGAAATAATAATACTCCCAAGGTACATATTTCTGCCACAAGAGAAATTAAGAATGAATACTTAGCACATTTAGTCGTTGCGGAAATCAATGAGAAAAATCACAGTGGAAAGCTATTTGAAATTGTGTATAAGTTTAAACAGTCATTAGGAAGAAATTAATTAAAACTAAAGAAGACAGTAAAAAGAAAATGTTTACAAGGTCTCCTTATCTTCGTATTGAGCATCTAATTGGTAAATTAAACATTTCAGGCCACTTTTTCAGCATTATCATTCATTATCATTTAGTCCCCAGATCCTACCAGAGTGTGCTAAAATAGTATTATGAGATTAAACTAAACACATATCAGAAGGTATAGCCATTTGAAATGCACTCCACAATCAACTAGAAATTACTGTGGGTTATCAGTGGCAGTGAGAACAGAATTGCAGGCAACCGAGAACTGACCGTGGACATGTATGTGCTCAGACACTTGTGCTTTTATACATGTTGAGGCAGTTCTGGAGATGAGGGAGAAATCTGTAGATTATCTGGCTGCTTTGGCTTTATTTTTCTGGCTGGATATTCAATTGACACAAGTTACAACAGTGGGGAGATGATATTATTTGATGAAGTCTAGGCTTGCTGGCGTTTGTGCAGCTTGGCCTCCTCTAGCCGGATGGTTCACCTCCAAAATCCCTCTTTGAGCTGACATCGCTATCTTCACCTGCATGTCTTAACCTCTCTTGATCTTAAAATGTGACTATCAACCAAAAGGAAGTATAGACTTTTCTTTTTTCCTTTCTCTCCGCGCCCTCCACTATTTCTTTCCTTGTGTTTTTTGGGTGCATGTGAACTATCATTCTCTTTGGATTATCTAGTCTTCACACTGGATCTTGACAATGCATGAGGGTATCCTAAGTCCTTAAAACTCTGGGAATATGAGTGCCTTCCTTTTATTTCCAGGCTGCTTGCCTTCTGGAAAAAGCATGAAAACTTCTTTATTTGCAGCCTTGTTCATCCTTCTTGAAACTGACTCACAGATTTGCTTTAATTTAGGAAGCCATTTAAGGTGAATGGCTGTCTGGCTCTTTGACACCCCTATATAATATGAGTGGCCTCATTTTTACTAACTTTCACTTTGATATCCCTAGTTTTGAAAGCTTTCCCCCTTCTCTTCCATTTTAAAATTGGATGTGTTCAACATGCCCTGACTGAATTAGCATTGCCTATCTGTCCAGTGAAGCAGTCCTGGAAAAATTCACATTTAAACAGCACCTCCAAGAGTTCTTAATGACTTGGTGCTGAAAGGCAGCTGGCTCAAGTCCAAGTCTGGGGTTTCACTGCTCTGGCAGGAAGGTCAGTTTAGTCCTAAGGGGAAGGAAAAGAAAATACTATACTCTGTATATCCTGTGAGAGAAAAATTACAAATTCAGATATAATATTGAAAATACTTCCTTCTTAATTTCAAAGTAACTGCTTTTAGTAGCCAGTGAACTCCCAATGGTTAAATTATTAGCTTCAGACATTTTGCTTTAGACAAAAACCTCTAAGTGGCCTACTTTCATTTTCGTCTGGTTGAACAGTTTGTGGTTATAATATTTTAAATAACCTTTTAAAATGATCTTGGTAAGAGGGTAAAGAAGTAAAAAAAAAACCACCAAACCTCAATTTTTGAAAACTTTTTTCCTGAAGACCTCTGCCTAATTGTTCCAATAAGGACACAAAAACTTAAATCAATTATGCAAGTTTCTTAGAGTCTCAGAAGCAATAAAAGCCAAAAAAAAAAAAAAAAAAAAAGGTGGGTAAGTTTTGCATTATTTTTTAGGTGAGCTGTTCATCTGGGTTTTCATAAATTTTAGAAACACAACTATGCCTGCCTGAGGTGGAAAGAACAGGGGAATGACTTAGCTCAGAAGGAAAACCTTAGTAACCTAGGACCACATGCCACTTGATGAGGGAGGGGATTACTTGTAGATGATATGTGTTTGGAGTTATCCCTGAGACTCCCCTGGGACGATTAACTGTCTGATTGAGAGGTGAAGGCTGGGACAGACACATTAATACAATCACTTTTCTTCACAACTAAGTCATTAGTTAAATAAAATCTATGGGAAAGCTGATGCCATAAAAGAAGTTAGATAGCATTACCCTGGTGTTATTACCCTTGTTATCCTTGACCTCTGGAGACTTAATGATCTTCAAATAAGTCGTTATTTCAGCAAATCTCTTTTCAAACGAAATCAAGGACTGGAGAGTTTATTTAATAACCACCACAAACATTAAGTAAGTGGTATAAAAATTCTGCTTTCTTGACTTAATTTTGATAACAATGTGCTGAGTAAGCCTCCAAGTCCTAAAGTGAAACATTCACCTCCCTCCCACCACTTACTTTCCACCACTTAATCTACTGAAAAAAATGGTTGCTACTGTTTTTAGATTTTCAAGTGTAAACCATGTTGCTTAATGCAAACTGAAATAAGCTGGTTAGCAGAAGTCAAGCATCTCAGAAACTGCTGGAGGACGCACGTCATGTTGAGGTTTGAGGAGGTACCCTCTGCCATCACACCAGTTCAAAATGCAATAGGAAACTTCTTGTCACTTTCTGTCAAAGAGTCAGTGCATGAAAAACAAGAAGGCTGCAGCCTGCTCTTGAGATATACTAGAGGATTTCATTCTCTCTGTTTGGCCTATCTTAAGAACAGAATTTTATGAAGGCTGAGATCACTCTGAAGGGCATCCATTAAAATATGACTGTTTTTGTGGATGTGCAGATAGCTGAATAGTGATGTTCCTTATTCTCCTTTGGCTTATGGACCCCTTTGAGAATCAGTAAAGGCTATAAAATCCAGAGAACACACACACATGGACACACACACACACACACACAAAGAAGTTGCGTATCCTGTTAGGGAGTTCCATGAAATCCCTAAAGCTTGTCCACAAACCTCTGTTGCACAGACTACACTTTGATTGATGAATTCATCTTGCATTTTTATAACCTTTCAGGGTTGCCTGCGTTTTATTAGTACGTTTTGGTAAGGGAGCCAAAACTCCTTTACATGTCAACACAAAAATAAGATTCCTTGAAATGGAGAGGTAACAAACAAAACTAAAAACCCGACAACACCAAAGATTCAACTCCCATCCTTTCCTTCCCTTTGTGCCTCCGCCCTCTCTTCTCCTCCACTCCCCGCCCCCCACCCTAGTGTGTACACATTCTTATCTGTTCTGTTCTGAACTAGTGTGACACAACCGTAACTCATTTTATTTATGAAACCAGGTCTTTTTCCTCCTATGTATGCAATTTTGTGTCACAGAGTATCTTCCCCTTTCTTTTGAAAAGACTTCTTCAAGAAGAATAAGTTCTGAACCCAAGAAATATTTTCCTTTCTCAAGTTAGCTATAGATAAACAGTGCATTGAGTCATTTCAAATGTTAAGAGATCGTACATGTTTTCATCAGTCCCAGTTTGCCCTTTACCCCTTGAAAAAGCTAAGTCTAAGCCAGTTTCACACCTCTCTTTCCTTTTCACACCTTATCCTTATCTCCACACCCCCAAAAGAGCAGCATCTGTAAGACCCTATGGACTCTTAACCTGTGGGAAGACCAGTGGTTGTCTTTTTAGTTTCTCTTTAAGTGCAGTTCTCCAGTTTTCCACTAGTTGGGGCTCTGTACAAAGGAAAGGGAAAAAAGGGCCTCCAGAATTATTCATTAATACTAACAAAACATTTTATATGATATCTCTAAACTACTATCCGAGTCTCTGGAAAGATACTCATTAATTTTATTGCTGTCACAATATATTGATCATGAAGTTGTGTTGATATATTGTTGGATCAGTTGTGCTTGCCTTGCTTTCTTTGGTTAGAGAAGGCTAGTTTACTGCTTTCGGTGTGATTTGTAGGAATCCAGTTCACCCACTGCAAAAACTATTACAAAATGTGAAATTATGACGTCCATAACATTTGGAACATTGGGTTCATAAGTAGCAAGAACATCTTCTTTGTAAGTTTTTTCTAGGACAGGGAAGTAACCACTCATCTTTGAACCCACATGGCACAAAGTCTGGCACAAATTAGACCCTTAATAAAAGTGGTCTGATTTCTGCCTCTGCCTAAGAACCCGAGTTTGGATAACATTATGTAGCATCAGTTCCTTGGGAAGACCTTGAGGAAACTGTCTTGGTCTGTGCTAACTCTAGGTTTGTTGCTCTCAATCAGTTTTAATTACTTTGTGTCAGGTTGAAAGATTACCTTGGGTAGTCACATACAATCAAGGTCTCCCAGCACTTTGCTTACACTTGCGTTTTGTTTTAGGTTTGTTTATCCTGTCTCTCTCCACCTCCCCGGAGATCCTTTGGCAAATCAGATAAACAATGCTTTTTTTCTTGCTCAAGGCAGAAAGTCCAATCGAATACAATGGGAGGCCAGACTTGGCTGCAACGCAGGCTGCAGGTGTGCTGGCATTGTGGTCATCTAAACCAGATGCTGGGAGTTGAAGCACCTGCTTCCCTTCTCTGTCTACACTCCAGAGACCACCGCTTCTGGGTAACAGAGGCCAGAGAACCAGGCTGAAGAAAAGGATGAAAATACCACAGCATCCTCTTAACAGATCAAATGAGTTGCCCTAGAAATAGCTTCATGAAATTCTCCCTCTAAGTCCTCAAACACATATAGCCTGATTTCTGTTCTTCCCCTCTCTAATCTGACAGCAGCATCCTCTCAACACACACGCTTGACAACAACATTTACTAGAAACAGACACTCAGCGGCAGCTTAATTTTTCTCTGGATTATATTATCTAGAGAGACAAGGCTGGCCACGGACAAGAGGGTGATGATTTTTATGGTTCTGATAACATGATGCCAAAAGCTGTGCGCAGCCTCAGATTTAATGAATATTTTTATAAGTGCCATCAATTTCTGAACAGTCCAGAAAGAACATTTAATTTTCTATCTTGAATGTGGATCATCAAATAAGAGATTAGGGAGAAACTGGTCCTTGTGGGGATGTGACTTTGCTCTAACACTGGTTGCCTGAGAAGCTGGCTCTGGTATTTTTATTAAGCTGATTCTAAGTTATATCATTTCAGTTCTAAATATTAGTAACAAATTGGCTACAGGCATGTGTATTCAAATCCTATGGATTAAGTTCCTTCCTGCTGTTAATATTTTTATTTCCAATTACCAGTGTTACTTATTGTCATGCATGAATGCCCTTTTGGGTCAGAGTTCACACTTTGTGTTTATACAGAGGGATCTATTTTCTTTGTATATCTTTGTACTGTGTTCCTAGGAGTCAATGGAGAAAGCTTTTGCATTGAAGAATGAAACCCTGTAGCCACACCACTCTGGAGGTTCCCCTGCAAAAACACATAGTGAGGGGGCCAGGGCCTTGGGTGGAGGAGAGGCAGGTACAGGGCCTGTGTCCTTCTCAGCTTCACTAGCTCCTCCATCCAAGAGGAATCTGTTCCTTGTCTGTGAGCTCCTACCGACTTCACTGCTTAAGGAAGCCCGTTACACTTGTTCCTTACAGCTCTGTAATAAACAGATGTATATTTGTTGCTGCATGTCCAGACCAAGTTTACAAGGGAGTTTTAGAAAAAGTTCTGAAATGACAAGCCAGGTTTGTGGACATGAGAGGAGAAAGAGGAGTGGCAGGATGGGGAAAGGGTGACAAATCAGAACAAACTAGTGCAGTCGATCTGAAAAAAGGGATGTGTGGTATTTAGTAAGAATTTTTTGAAATCACCCAAAGGGTTGACAACATGTTTCCAAAAAATAAATTAAAAATAAAGAGACTCATTCTCTTCATCTCATGCCCACATTCTTCTCGGTCAAAGCCTCATTAAAAGAGGCACCCAGACAAAAGGAAAGAGAGAGAGTGGATCTGGAAGCAAGAAAGAGAACCCTGGATCCTAGAGGTACTCTGATCTGCAGATGTGCCTTTCAGTGGAGTTTGGAATTCACTGGGGGGCGGCTAATGGGGTGGAGGGGGCTGCCGAGATGGAGATGAGTATGGAAATGGAGATTAGATAAACAGTGTGTCTATTCTTTAATATCACGGGAACTGTTTTCACTTATCTGCGTGACTCTTTCTTTTGTGCCTCTTAATTTGTCCTTGAAGTTCTGTATCTAATCATTAGCTGAGCAACCAATAATTCTCCCTCAGTCCCCCACCCCTTTTTACAACCAACTTTAATCTTTCGACTCAGTGAAAAACATGTTTCCCCTATCATAACTGCTTTAACAAAAATTCTCTTTTAAGTTTAGATTGCTCAGATACAATGGCTTTCCTGCAGCTTCATGCTAGGGAAAGGAATTTACATTAGAAAAGAGAGATTTATGATAGTATTGAATTTCCATTTGAATATGGATAGTTAACAACATGCATATGTTTTTTTTTTTATTATTATTATTTTAAGGTTTAAGCCGTGCCATAGGCAAAAAGAAAGCTGGAGACTGCGGGGCTGGCAGGACTCAATGAATAATTTAGTCTGGATTTCATTCACAAACAGCAGCCCAGTCCTAGGGAAAGGACCGGTGCTTTTCCCTGGATCGGAACTGGAGTAAGTGCCAGGATTTCCTGATTTGTTTACATTTCTCAAAAAACTTTTTTTCCCCCGGACTAGGACAGAATTAGACTTCCTTTTCCACTTTTGGCTCCTTCCAAGCTATTCTTGCTCAAGGTATTCTCTCCCCTTTCCCTGCATTCTCCTTTGTTGAAGTCTCAGCTGGGTCTTTTGTCTTACGAAAACGTGGAGAGGCAATGAAAGATGTTGGTGGAAGAAGAATGGTCCTCATGACAACAATGAGCCCACAGTAGCCAGCTTTTCCTGGACGCAGCATAGTCTATCCAACTTTTACATCTAAAACCTTCTGGTCTGTCTCTCACTAGGGCTTGAAAAGGATTCTGAGAGGCCAGGATATGATACATCAAGTGATTTTGCCCAACTCCTTAAGCTATAAAAGGAGACACTGAGATCACCTTCATTCTCATCAACCCTGCATATGACGAGATTTGTCATTCTGTGGTGAAGCTTCAGCCAGATCTAGGCATGGGACACCAGTGTTTTCTCTTTGGTAACCAGTCTTCTAGGACCTGTGGCTAAGGTCTAGAAGCTTGACCTCTATTCCACCCTGTATTCTCCCTGCCTTGTTTGGTTTCACTTTTACCATCTTGATCATCTATAATTGTCACAAAAGTTTGTTTTGAAAAGTAACTCTAAAGTCATTTGTTTATAAATGTTTGGCAATCAGGGATTAGTTCCTTTTCCTAATCTGAAGGGTTAAAAGGCAACCAGATCTTTCTGGGGACTCACCAACAAGAATAAATCAGAGAAACACAGAAGTCTTTTAAAGGGATGGGGCAGGTTCCTTAAAAGAGACATGTAACTCTCTTTGGTTTACTGATATTTCTATTTCTTTTTTCCTTCTCTCTTGTTTCTGAGGCTAAAGGCCTCTTTAAATTTCACTACTTAAGTCATCTCTGTTTTGAACATGTTTGCCATTCTGACCCTAGGGATAATTGTGAAGAATATCTTGAAGCAACCCCTTCCTCCCTGCTAGGACAGCTTGGGTTGTCTTCACTTTGGGTTCCCTTCACTTTGGGTTCCCTGGGACAATCAGGGTCATCTATCCTTTCTGCTTTCCTAGTAATCAAACCCAACTCTTGTATGAGAATCAGATAACTTAATTGTACTTGGCGTATGACTTTAAATACTTCCACCATTCCAGGCTTCCCTTGTAGCTCAGTCAGTAAAGAATCTCCCTACAGTGCAGGACACCGGGATTCCATTCTTGGGTTGGGAAGATCCCCTGAAGAAGGAAATGGCAACCCACTCCAGTATTCTTGCCTGGAGAATCCCATGGACAGAGAAATCTGGAGGGCTATAGTCCGTGGGGTCACAAGAGTTGGACATGACTTAGCATCTAAACCACCACATTCCAGGATTATTTGTATCATAACAAAAGAAATTTACAGTAAAGGAATGAGTCTCTAATGGTGGAACTTATGATACCAATGGTGGAACTTATGATACTTTTGCTTGAAGCAAAATATCATCCAAGTGCTCCTGAAATTATGTCATACTGAGGTTGGATTATGTCTAACATATGGATCAGGTCAGGCACATGTTGTTTGTATCCCTATGTATGTATGTATGATTACCAAGTGGCTCAGTGGTAAAGAATCCACCTGCCAATGCAGGAGACATGGGTTTGATCCCTCAGTGGGGAAGATCCCCTGTAAGAGGAAATGGCAACCCACTCCAGTATTCTCGCCTGGGAAATCCCATGGACAGAGGAGCCTGGTGGACTACAGTCTGTGAGGTTGCAGAGTCAGACACAACTGAGCAACTGGACACACACACACACACACACACACACATATAAATGTATACACACACACGCATATACATATACACACACACATGTAGAGGTCACATGCAGAGAAACATAGTTGATTACAAAGATCCTGCTACTGAGGGCAGACAGATGAATGACCATGAGACTTTTCTGAACAATATACTAACATAGCTGATTTGTGAATCAAGACCATAAATAGCTATTCTGAAATGTCCTTTATAACAATCATTTACTCACTCTAGTCATTATGAGAGTGCCTACCTTTTGAAAGGCCAAAGTAGACTCTCTTCTCTGACTGGACAAATGGTCACATTCTTAGTATAATCTAAACATACATCAAGGTGCACCCAGTGGGCTAATGTGCAGAGTTTCAATTAACACTAGCACATTAGGGACATCAAAAGAATAATTTTCCCCTCATTGGTTTCAGAGACAGTATTGTAGGCATAAGTGTTACTAAAGAAACCAAGGTTTAACCTTTTGATGATCTGAAGAATCAAGTTCTGCTTTGGATTATCTTCTGTAACAGGCTTTTATGAAATGATCTGCTGACAAGTGTAAGTGAAGCACGTATTCCAGAATTACATGGTATCTTCAACAGAGTTTAGAGAAAGACATAAAATGAGTAATGACATGATGTTCAATGTGAAATTTATCTTCTAAGCAGGGGAACCCCACAAATAAATGCATGTGGTGGGAAGGAAAAAAAACAGATATAGAATAACATTACTTAGAATACATAAAAATCATTCAAATCACATGAACAAAAATGTAAATTAGGTTGGAGAATATGATATATTTTTCATTGTGTATGTAGGTACTACAGATAGCAGTGCTTTCTAATATGTTTCATGTGTGTATGTGTGTGTGTACTCAGTTGTTCAGTTGTGTCTGACTCTTTGTGACTGAATGAATTGCAGCCCACCAATCTCTTTTGTCCATGGAATTTTCCAGGCAAGATTACTAGAGTGGGTTGCCGAATTTCCTACTCCAAAACATCTTCCAACTCAGGGATCGAACTCGTGTCTCCTGTACTGGAAGGCAGATTCTTTACCACTGAGCCATGGAGAAGCTCAAATATGTTTCATATGATGTTCTGAATTCCAGGTCTTTATTTCAAGAGAAGACCAGAGGTAAACAGCTTACTTGAGAGGGTTTTCCCTACATGAATAAATATAGTAAATATTCTGGCAGACTTTCAGATTTCTCTAAGTTGTAGTAAACAAGGCCAATTGGCTCATCTGAAGGGACCCTTAGGAGTCCAGCTGGTGGTGCTTGGAGGCCGAACCAGTGATTCTTTTTGGCTTGCCTCCAGGGTTAACCTGAACTCCAATAGAGAGGAAATATGACTTGGCTCCAGGACAGCCGCAGGGTCCCAGATGCCATGGGCGCTAAAGATGGGATGGATTTCCATGTATCAAGTGCATATACTGGTTTTGCCTTACAACTATCAGAAGCCTGAGCAGTAGAGAGTAGTCCGAGTCCTGATAGACTGCATCACCATTACAGTCTGTTATTAAATGAGTTTTTCTCTCAGGCAAAAGGTGTGCTTACCTTTCTCTGGGAGGTGACAATGTCAGGAGGCTGCAAAGGCATTTTCTAGGCTCTGATTTCTGTCTTCTTACATACCATATTCTTAATTCAATGACTACAAAGCTCTGTATATTGAATAAGATATAACAATAAAGTAGTTTGTGATCTTATAAATATTTTCAAAAAATTATTGCCACATTTACACAACTTCAAATGTGTACATGGCGGGCAAGTGGGTGAGAGTAGATTCTTATTGTACATAAATGACTTCATATTCTTTTAAAAGAGCTATTTTGTGTTTGGTCCCTGTAGCATCTTTACTGAATTGAGAGTCTTCACTGAATCATCAGCTGGATTCTCTTTGGCCTTTAGAAGGTGCTGTAGACAAGTCGGCTGCCTTCTATGTTCCCAAAGGGGGCTTAGAGGAATTGTTGTTCGAAGTCATGGTCTCTGGGTGGTTTTGGTGAGTAAGAGACCAGTAGGGTCTCCAGGCCCATGGGCAGCAGTCAGTGTGAGGTGAGGTGAGGGCAACACAGGGTAAGTTAGCAGATGTAGGGAGTGTGTTGTGGTCCAGTCTCTATTTGACTTTTTGACTCTGCAGCAAGAGCCTACATGGGGCCAAATGCCAAGCCTGGGAGCCTGTGACCAGGGGAGGTGAACAGGGGTCCCACAGACCCACTGCAGAAAACCAGAAAATAGTCTTGGTATGAACACCATGGAGATTGAGCCTTCCTGACAAATCCCCTGACACTACACGTAGCAGATCGCATAAAGGCATCTATCTTAGAGGAGACAAGCCTGGGACACTTGGGGAGGTTGTGACCACTCACGGCCCCTTTATGATCCACTGACAAAACAAGATGAACTCACCTGGTTTCTGACTGTGGGATCCAGATGGGCTCGGTAATGCTCTGAGCCAATGGTAGAGCCTTCCATACTCCCACCCAACCCAACAACTACCCCCTACCCCCAATCAGCTATGATATTTCTTCTCAACACTTAAGCTTGACACCTTTAGCCCTTCTGGGGAGAAAGGGACCTTAGATGGGACATAGTCCACACCCACCACACCCACCCCACCTTGGGTAGCCTTGTTATCTCTCCTTGAAGTGTGATTTAGTACCACATGACACTAAGATATGATAACCTGAACACTCTATTACCTTGGGAAAGACTACTGAGCAAAAATGCTAGTTGGAATAGCTCTGTTGATGATAGCTAGGAGGTGTTATCTGGGAAGAAGATGGAAAAGAACTCAGAGCCAAGAGTTGTTTTGGATGGTTAAAGGGAATTCAAATATAGGTGAAGATCTGCCCACACTTTAAGAAAATCCTCAAAGACACGACAACTGTCAAGGTTACACTTCTTAGCAGTTATCACCTACTTTTTGTTTTCTGCTTCATCAGCTCTATAACCCTGCAAGTTTCATTATTAGGGTTTCCGGCTACACTTTTAATTTTCAGTTACAGATTGACTAGGGGCTGCCAGTATGTCTGGCCTACTGATGTTTGCTGGTAGATTATCCTTGTAAAAGTTACTATTGTTAGGTTTCATTTTGTAAAGGTAGTGAAGACTGGCAATTCACATAAATTCCTCGGCCTCATTGCTCGTGATGGTCTAACAACTAAGAACAAAACAGAAAGATAGGCTCATTTTAAACAAATCTTCTTGCTTCAAATAATATACTAAACAGACAAACAACACCCCCACCCCCCGCCAAAAAAAGAAAACAAAAAAAGAAAAAACACCTTACAGTTGAATTTACTGAGCTGAAGAAGTCAAACTTTGCCAGAGTCAGGGACTGGTAATTGACATCCAGTTATCCAGTTCAGGGATTCATTTTCCCTTTTTTCAATAGTGAATGAAATTCCCTTTTTAAAGGCTTATACTTTATTGTCTAAAACTGGAACTGGGACAAATTCAAAGCAGGATGAAAGGAAGTCTCCAAAACAATAGCATTGAAATTCTCCCAGGGCTGTTTCAATTGTGAGAACTTAGAGCACCTGAATGGCCGCATAGTGGTGAGGCAGAGGACTCGAGAGAGTGGCAATGTGCCTAGATGCTGTATTTTTGTGGTGGCCTCCTTTGCTGGATGAATATTGCAGGTTTTTATTTTTTCCTATTTTGCTGAAAATATTCTACAATTTTCCAGGAATTAAGAGACACTCAGGCTAAGGCAAACTTGATCATAAATGAAAATAAGAGTTCATATTCCAGTCCTCAACACAACATTTCAGGGATCCTTAGTGAGCATTTATTGTGTACCAGCTTCTAGGCAACGTGCATTACATACATGAGTTCATTTGATCTTCACAACAATATTATGAGCATAGGTACTATTATTCTTACTGTACAGATAAGGAAACAGAGAGGTTAAGCAATATGCCTCAAGCCACATGGCTAGTGAGTGGCCTAGTCATGTCATTTCCATACTCTTAACTACTTAACAGAATTGCCTCCCAAGAAAAGTAAATTGCCTAGGTTAAATGATGTTAGGGGTTGATGGTGAATAGAAGTTGATATTTGGTCCAAAGAAGCACAGCATGTTTAGTTTTTGATGAATCCTGATAACATTCTGCTGCTGAATAATAAGACCAGACAAGTTGAGTCCTGCTATGCTCTTGCAATTGTTTTAGTTTTATTCCCAACTTAACTCTTTCTGAAAATGATTGAAGTAGCTTACACACACATGTATATCCTTATTCCAGGCTCAACAGGACTCCAACCTTATTTCAACCACCTTCTAAATATCCCTGCTGAGTGCATGTCTTCAGGCACCTCAAATATCTACACTGAATTTTCCAGACTCTCCCTAAACAACTCTTCAGTTGGACTTTCCTCTCTCTGTAATGGTATTACCCAGTCGCTAAGACTCTGAAACTCAAGGTAAGTTTTATTTCCCTCTTTCCTATAGTGTCTCCTGCCTCAACCCCCTCTGAGAGTGCACAATCAATTTGTCATCAAGTCCTGTGGATTCTCTTTGCCCTATCTGTCCATACCGAGCTCTACTGCAATGAACCAAGCTTCTAAAACCAGATTTGAGGATAAATTTCCACCAATTTGCCCATGTTCAGGCTTTCTGTCCTCAAGATAGCCACTGGGAGTCAATCCTCTAACAAAAGTTTTTTGTACTCTATGCTGTTCCAGGCACTGTTCTAAACTAGAGACATATCACTTCTCTGCCTTGTACTTGTGGTCCTTTCTGCTTGAAATATCCATCCTCATTCTCCCCCTCTCCAGTATTTCTGCTTTTAGCAGCCACTGCCAGTGACTGAGATCTTTGTATCCACATCGCTTTCCCTTGACCTGACGTAGGTTGAATTTAAAGAGCTCTGGGCTTTCCAGATGGTGCTGGGGATAAAGAAACCACCTGCCAATGCAGGAGACATAAGAGACATAAATTCAATCCCTGGGTCAGGAAGATTCCCTGGAGGAGGGCATGGCAACGGAGCCTGGTGAGCTACAGTCCATAGGGTCGCACACGATTGAAGTGACTTAGCAAACACACATGCAAGGAGCTCTAGCCCAGCACTTGGACTGTGGTAGAAAGTCCCTTTGTGATCATTTAGCCTGTTCACCCTCCCCAGTTTCTGCTTTGATTTTAATACCTTCATCCTCAGCCTTGGCTCCTGAATTTACGCCACATTACTGTTTTCTGAGTCCCTTTTATTAACCTCCTACTCCGTGAATCTAACTCACTGTCCCCTTAATATAGCCATGCCTCTAAACCCCACCCCTGTGAGACCCAACTTCCCCGAAGACGTTGTACTTCCTGATAGCCCACCTTCCTCTTTGGAAGCTAGAATACCATGGTTTGTTTGTTCAATAACCATTAACGGTTTACTGAAGCTCTTCTGTGTACTGGCTACACAACACAGAACAAGAATGATAATATCCTGTCCTTATGGTGCTCACTGTGTCATTGGCACAAGTGATTAAATGAAGAGGCAAGATAATTTCAGACTGAGAAGGATGATGAAGAAAATAAAACGGACTGCTGAGCTGGAGGAAGGGGAGGGAGAAGGCTGGCTTAGATGAGATTGCAGGGAAAGCGTTTCAGGCAAGGCTTGAATGATAAGAAGGAGCCATCTGTGTGTAAAATTGGAGAATGTGTTCCAAATAGAGAAGACTGCAGATGAAAGACCCTACAGGGGCCATCAGCCTAGTGTGCTCCAAAAACAGAACAGAAACCAACAGAGCAGAGCGAAGGAGAGGAGAGTGGTAACAAAGGAGCTGAGCAGAGGCCAAAGCATAGAGGCCGTGTTTCCATGTTCTTGAGAGGTAGGTTTGTTAGTTGCCTGGCTCTCCAAATCTTCTATACTGTTTGTTAGACTGACCTTCTCCCTGACCCCAGGTGAGCCCTTCCTTGATGGCAGTGTATGGTTACAGACTCTCTAATTCCACTCATTGCTCATGGGCATTAAGTGGGCAGTACCCACTCAGCACATTCAAGGTGAGATGGTGCCCAACCAAGGTCTACCTGTTCTCCAAAGCCTGATTCCCATACCAGTGACTTTAGGATGTATTCCTAAATGATCCTGGTGGGAAAAACGATTCTTTTGCAGTAGGCTGTCTTGGTCTGAGCATTCACCCAGCTCTCCTCCTATCCTAGTTTATACTGTGGTTTTACCTTTCCTCCCAGATTGAATGCCAGACTGTCTGGTTCAATTTTGTTCCATTCAGATTAAACAGCATGGTGTCCTGCTCTCAGTTGCCATGTGAGAATAGCTGTGTTTTGGAGAATAAACTCTTTGTAATACCATCTGGCTACTGTCATGAGAATTAAGAGTATGTATGAAGCACCCAGAATAGTACCTGACACAAAGTAGGTTCTAAATAAATTGTAATAAAATGATCATTATCACAGTTGTGTGATTTTGGGCATAACTCTTTAAATTTAAATGAAGCTGCTGGATAAAATGGTTTCTAGTGTTTTCTAGTTCTAAAATTTGATTATGACTTGGATGAAGACACTGAAAAGTCCCAGGAAGAGACAGAATCTTTGGCTATTGCTAACTTTTCGCCAGTGGGAAACTTTGTACACATTGGAGATTCTTTTATGGCATCAGTGGTATGTTATTTGCAGCACTTGAATATTTATTCTTGGTAATATTTCAAGCATTTTGAGTGTAGAAAGAGTGGTAATACTTTCTTCAAATGTACACCAGAAATACCAAGCATTGTCAAGGATGTGGTTACATAGAAATTCTCCTGTACGCGTCATAGGTGTATTCATCAGGACAGCCTCTTTGGAGAATGATTAGAAAAGAGCTAGGAAAGTAAAAATGCACATATTGTATGATCCAGAAATTCTGACTCTAAACAAATATGTACTAAGAGGCTTGTTCAAGAATATTCATGGGAACATTGTTTCTCATAACAAAATTTGAAGCAACACAAGTGCCTATGAATAGAAGGAATAAATAAATATAGTATATTTGTATACAACCATTAAGATTAGTGAGCTACAACTATACAAATAGCAACATGGACAAATTTTAAAAACATTATATTCAGTGAAAAAAAATTGTATAATCATAATATAGTATAATACCTGTAAGATAAAGTTAAAACATATAACATATAGGTTATGGGTATGAACATATAATGTAAACATATAACAACATGCATGGGAAATATTGAATTCAGAATAGTGGTTAACTCTAGGAGGGGTGAAGGGAAGGGAGTAGAATTAGGAGACGGGTATATAAGGAACTTGAACTGAATATAGAATGTCTTTTTTTTTTTCCTTACAAAGGATTTGAAAGAAAACAGGCAAAATATTAAGATTTAACAAAGCTGGATATATACACCAGTGCTTGTTAATAGTCTATTTTTTTGTATGCTTGTATTAATTAATAAGAAAATAAAACATGACTATTAAATCATGAGAAACGCTGGGCTGGATGAAGCACAAGCTGGAATCAAGATTGCTGGGAGAAATATCAATAACCTCAGATATGCAGATGACACCACCCTTATGGCAGAAAGTGAAGAAGAACTAAAAAGCCACTTGATGAAAGTGAAAGAGGAGAGTGAAAAAGTTGGCTTAAAGCTCAACATTCAGAAAACTAAGATCATGGCATCTGATCCTATCACTTTATGGGAAATAGATGGGCAAACAGGGGAAACAGTGGAAACATTGTCAGACTTTATTTTTTTGGGCTCCAAAATCACTGCAGATGGTGACTGCAGCCATGAAATTAAAAGACGCTTACTCCTTGGAAGGAAAGTTATGACCAACCTAGATAGCATATTCAAAAGCAGAGACATTACTTTGCCAACAAAGGTCTGTCTAGTCAAAGCTATGGTTTTTCCAGTACTCATGTATGGATGTGAGAGTTGGACTGTGAAGAAAGCTGAGTGCCGAAGAATTGATGCTTCTGAATTGTGGTGTTAGAGAAGACTCTTGAGAGTCCCTTGGATTGCAAGGAGATCCAATCAGTCCATTCTAAAGGAGATCAGTCCTGGGTGTTCTTTGGAAGGACTGATGCTAAAGCTGAAACTCCAGTATTTTGGCCACCTCATGCAAAGAGTTGACTCATTGGAAAGACTCTGATGCTGGGAGGGATTGGGGGCAGGAGAAGGGGACAACAGAGGATGAGATGGCTGGATGGCATCACCGACTTGATGGACGTGAGTTTGAGTGAACTCCAGGAGTTGGTGATGGACAGGGAGGCCTGGCGTGCTGCAATCCATGGGGTCGCAAAGAGTCAGACACTACTGAGCGACTGAACTGAACTGAATTAAAATATACCTGTAAATATTAATAGCTGGATTTGAAAGAAAGCAGATAATTTAAGCTACTAGGGAAATGGCTAAAACCTGTCTTAAAAAATTTTTTTTACTCAACTAAAATCGTGTTAGTTTCTGGTGTATGGCAAAGTGATTGTTTTATATATATATATATATATATATATATACATATATATATACACACACAAATACATTTTTTCATGTATACATGTATATATATCTTTTTTATTATAGTTTATTACAAGATATTGAATGTAGTTACCTGTGCTATATAGTAGGACTCTGGTGTTTATGTATTTTATATATAGTAGTTTGTATCTGTTAATTCAAAACTGCTAGTTTATTCCTTTCCCACCCCTTTCCCCTTTGGTAACCATATGCTTGTTTTCTATGTCAGGGAGTCTGTTTTGTAAATAAGTTCATTTGTTTTCTATGTTTGTGAGTGAGTCTGCTTCTATTTTGTAAATAAGTTTATTTGTAGCACATTTTAGGTTCCACAAAAAAATGGTGTCATATGGCTTTTGTCTTACTAATTCTGACTTATTTTGGTTAGTATGACAATCTCTAGGTCCATCCATGTTGCTGCAAATGGCATTAGCTCATTCTTTTTTATGGCTGAGTAGTATTCCTTTGTGTGTATGTGTATGTGTATATATACACATACACATACATATATATGCCACATCTTCTTTATCCATCCATCTGTTGATGGACACTTAGGCTGCTTTCATGTCTTGGCTATTGTAAATAGTACTGCTATGAACATTGGGGTGCATGTACATTTTCCAAATAGAGTTCTCTCTCAGAACCTAAGTCTTGATGCTTGTCTTTGTGTTCACATAAGAAAAATACCTGGATTAGATTTTGAGGCTAAGTATCACCACTTATAATGAATAGTACTGAAAATAATTAAGATGACACATTTTGAAAAGCATTTTTTACTCTACATCATGGAAGCGTAAAGCATTATTTTCCTTTAGATAAATTTTAGTTTATCAAATATCTATTAATACAACTGTGTACTATTTTTTATTTTCTTTTAAATGTTCATAGAACTGAATTCATATGCTTATCCTCCTAATAGAACTGAACTAAACCCTGATCATCCAATTTTCAGCCTGAATTCTTCCAGTCAACAGCACTCTGCTTTCCTTACTCAATAACTGCTTCTTGAGGTGATGAATATATAATTATAATTTTAATGTATTGATTTCTCTTGTGTAAGAATCCTAGGCACTCCTCAGAGCACAGCAGAATTATTTACCTACTAAAAAATTGGATTTTTCTCCAGGGAGTAGGATAGGACACTTCTTTTCCCAATACACAGGTATCCCAGGAGAACCACTACGATGAACCAACCAAACAACGTGATCATTTATTCCAGAGTTTCTCAGATACATCCTTCCAGGTGCCTCCTAGTCACCCTCCCAGCACAAGGAGAAACGGTCCCTCCATGTTGTTTAACGTCACTGGCTTCCAACCAGAAAACACATACCTTATGCCTCCTCTGTTCTACTCTGACTGACACTTGTGATTCTCAAAGGCAAAAATCAGATTTTAATATTCAGACCTGAATACTCATTGAATTCTCAATAAGGGCAGGACATATTAGAGGACACAGGCAAATTTTTCAGCAACATGGATGAAAGCAATCTTTATTTTTCTCTCAATCCAGCTTTGAGGTTCACTATTTCCACCAGATATAAAGCCAAGCCTTTGTAGTGTGTTTTCGTTTTATTTCTTTCCTCTCTCTCTCTCTTTTTTTTTGATGTGAGCTGGCATCTCTCATGAAAAGATAAAGGCATCAATTAAGTATATTACCAAACCCCAAGGATAAAAGCTATTGTTGTGAACAGGAGTTAGGCACGCACATGGTATCAAGTAAGGGCCTGGAAACAGACTGCTGCCAAGGAAAACAGACGTCTGTCTCTTTTACAGATCCCAAATTGTGTGTATATTAGCAATTGCTAATCTCCTGATTGACTTAACAATGATGGCATTGATGAACTAATTTGGGCTGAGTACAATCATTGCTGTTACCATTGTCACAATAAAATTTAAAAACTGATTCAGCCAACTAGTAACAAATGACAGAGACAACAAAGCAATAGCTGAGGAGCCACCCTAAAGAAGAGGATGCCTCACATCCAGAAATGAGAAAGGGTCAGATGGACTCTGCTTCCAGCCTTTGCTGTTACAGCAAAAGTCCAGATGTGGGTAGGAGAGGAATTCCCCCACATAACAATGAGTAATAACGGCTAACTCACAATCATAGGATGCATGAGACAATGATGAATTGTATATTTCAAACCTATAGAGGACAATCAAAATGGTTACTTTCTTCCTAGTGGGTTATACTAGCAAAATTGGGAGTGAGAGAAAATTCCGCTTGAGGTTTTGCACATTGTTTTTCCTGTTTTCCTGACATGGTTATAAATAAGAAAAAGTGCAGATGTTCAGATCCTCTTCTCTGTCGCATGACTGTGTTTCATCCTTTTATTAGCTTGTTCTTATTGTTCCTTTTATGTTGTTGTTTTTAAACTCCCCTGCACATGTTGTCCTCAGGACCTTTAGATTCCTTTCTTTCTCTCTTTCTTCCTTTCCTTCATTCTTCTCCCTACCCTCTTCTCTTTCTTCTTTTCTTCTGCTTTTCTCTTATCAGGATTATTGGGAAAGGAGGGAGAGGAGAGTTAGGCATAGACTATGAGCTGGAGTCAAGAGGAGGAGGGTGAAGTGAAGAGTGGCTGTCTAAAAAGAGGATGGATGACGTCCTGCCAACGCTCAGTTGATTCTGTCTCCTTAGAAGCCAATTCTGTCCATATTTAGATTCATAGTAAGGGGATATTTAGATACAGGTCAACTTAAATGTTAAATGAGACCAGTCCTGGGTGTTCATTGGAAGGACTGATGCTGAAGCTGAAACTCCAATACTTTGGCCACCTCACGCTAACAGTTGACTCATTGGAAAAGACCCTGATGCTGGGAGGGATTGGGGGCAGGAGAAGAAGGGAATAACAGAGGATGAGATGGCTGGATGGCATCACTGACTCGATGGACACGAGTTTGGGTGAACTCCAGGAGTTGGTGATGGACAGGGAGGCCTGGCGTGCTGCGATTCATGGGGTCGCAAAGAGTTGGACAAGACTGAGCGACTGAACTGAACTGAAATGTTAAATAACTTCAGCATGACCAGGCTGGTCATAGAAAGAGTTCTGAAGTCAGTCTAGAAGATCAGGTTCACTTGTGGGAAAGAGAGAGTTCAGTTTAATGAACAATGTCTGATGTCAATATAAGACTAGATTCAAACATTGACTTCCTTCAGAACTCAGCTCCCCGCAACCCATTCCCATTTAACGAGGTCCACTGACTGGTAAGAGCTTGCAGAGTCACTTGAACTGCAGTGAGCTGTATTGTGCTTTTCTTTGAAGCAATTCCTCTGGCAAAGCCCTATTAAAACTCTGTTTGACTCAGGCTCTTTTCACTTTTTAAACTGAATCGCCTTAACCTCATGAAGGTCTTACAAAATTTCCAGTCCCTACTCACTGTCAGGATAAATGACACTCAGGTTCTTGAGTTTTCCTTGCCCAGTGGTCCAAGGCTATGTCTATAAGAAAGCAAACACCTAGCTATATCCAGATTTTGGATGTAAGTCTGCCTGATTCCAAACATCTGTATAGCTGAAAACATCAGGATGTTTGGCATCAAGCAGACAAAACATCTGGATGACTGCTTAAGTTTTTCACTTTTTCACTAGATGTTTGGTGTCATGTAGACACAAGCTGAAGCTCTGACTTCATCTTGTAACAACTCCCAGGCTGCCAGGCTGGCTCCAGATTCCTTTGATTGCAACTGACATTTTTACAAGAAAACTTTGCATTCTGTGTGATGCTTGTTGCTCTTATGCTCAGAAACAGATTCATTATGTAGAAAAAAAATGGCCCTAACCAACCCCCAAAGGCCACATGCTTGAGGAAGAGCTTGAAGAAGCTGGAGAATTTCAAAATCACAACTGTCTCTGTAAGCAAAATCATAACAACTTTAGCAAGAGAGGGTGGCTGGAGAGAGAGTGGTAAATGTGCCAGATCCCTTCTAACAGCCCTCATTTTGTTTCACTCACATTTCAGCCAAGAAATCTTGTTTCCTTGCTGGCAGAGGTGATGCTTCCTCTATTGTCAGATGTAGATAACTGACAAATGGCTGAACATTCCATAAAATACACCAGAAATTTCACAAATGGAACAGTGGGGATTGTTTAGAAAACATCATTTTCACCAGAATTTTTGCAAATAAGATTCTCCACTTGGCCTAGTTTGGGAGTTTCACAGTCAAAATGAGGACTTATGCACCCCGCCTTTGGAACAGTTGTGCTAATGATGAAAGTAAATCATCAGCAACTATACAGTGACCATCTTCTCTGTACCTGGCTGTCATGAACTGCCTGACTTCATGCCCTTTGTCATTCCTGCTCTTGCCAAATACACTCAAGAGCTTCTCTGATGAGCTCATACCTGCCCACTTGCTGTGACCAGCCCTGCTCTAAGACATAGAAGGATCCCTGGCCTTAGAACGCTGTTAGAGCAGGTTCAAGCTACACCCTTTCCTCTCCTCCCTCAACACCTGATAGATAAGATCCTTTGCCTGATGCTTCCAGTGTTTTACAATTATTAAGAAGCTGCCTGCATTTCTTCTTTTATATATATATATATATATATATATATATATATATACTTATACACTAGGTTAATATACACTAGCTTGTGCACTTAATATACTTATAAAGAAGCTTATGCACTTATGGACAGTGATCAGTGCAAAGAAATAGAGGAAAACAATAGAATGGGAAAGAATAGAGATCTCATCAAGAAAATTAGAGATACCAAGGGAACATTTCATGCAAAGATGGGCTCAATAAAGGACAGAAATGGTATGGACCTAACAGAAGCAGAAGATATTAAGAAGAGGTGGCAAGATACACAGAAGAACTGTACAGAAAAGATCTTCATGACCCAGATAATCATGATGGTGTGATCACTCACCTAGAGCCAGACATCCTGGAATGTGAAGTTAAGTGGGTCTTAGGAAGAAGCATCACTACAAACAAAGCTAGTGGAGGTGATGGAATTCCAATTGAGCTATTTCAAATCCTAAAAGATGATGCTGTGAAAATGCTGCACTCAATGTGCCAGCAAATTAGGAAAACTCAGCAGTGGCCACAGGACTGGAAAAGGTCAGTTTTCATTCCAATCCCAAAGAAAGGAAATGCCGAAGAATGCTCAAATTACTGCACAATTACACTCATCTCACACGCTAGCAAAGTAATGCTCAAAATTCTCCAAGCCAGGCTTCAACATGTGAAGCCGTGAACTTCCAGATGTTCAAGCTGGTTTTAGAAAAGGCAGAGGAACCAGAGATCAAATTGCCAACATCTGCTAGATCATCAGAAAAGCAAGAGATTTCCAGAGAAACATCTACTTCTGCTTTATTGACTATGCCAAAGCCTTTGACTGTGTGGATCACAATAAACTGTGGAAAAGTCTTCAAGAGATGGGAATACCAGACCACCTGTCCTGCCTCTTGAGAAATCTGTATGTAGGTCAGGAAGCAACAGTTAGAACTGGACATGTAACAACAGACTGGTTCCAAATAGGAAAAGGAGTATGTCAAGGCTGTATATTGTCACCCTGATTATTTAACTTATATGCAGAGTACACCATGAGAAATGCTGGGCTGGATGAAACACAGCTGGAATCAAGATTTCCATGAGAAATATAAAAAACCTAAGATAATCAGATGACACCACCCTTCTGGCAGAAAGTGAAGAAGAACAGAAAAGCCTCTTGATGAAAGTGAAAGAGGAGAGTGAAAAAGTTGGCTTAAAGCTCAATATTCAGAAAACTAAGATCATGGCATCTGGTTCCATCACTTCATGGCAAATAGATGGGGAAACAGTGTCAGACTTTAATTTTGGGGGCTCCAATATCATTCCAGATGATGACTGCAGCCATGAAATTAAAAGATGCTTGCTCCTTGGAAGGAAAGTTATGACCATCCTAGACAGCATATTAGAAAGCAGAGACATTATTTGCCAACAAAGGTCTGTCTAGTCAAGGCTATGGTTTTTCCAGTAGTCAGGTATGGATGTGAGAGTTGTACTATAAAGAAAGCTGAGTGCTGAAGAATTGTTTTTGAACTGTGGTGTTAGAGAAGACTCTTGAGAGTCCCTTGAACTGCAAGGAAATCCAACCAGTTCATCCTAAAGGAGATCAGTCCTGAGTGTTCATTGGAAGGACTGATGAAGCGGAAACTCCAATAGTTTGGCCACCTGATTCAAAGAGCTGACTCATTTGAAAAGACCCTGATGCTGGGAAAGATTGAAGGCAGGAGAAGAAGGGGATGACAGAGGATGAGATGTTTGGATGGCATCACTGTCTCAATGGACATGAGTTTGAGTAAACTCTGGGAGTTGGTGATGGACAGGGAGGCCTGGTGTTCTGCAGTCCATGGGGTCACAAAGAGTCAGACACGACTGAGCGATTGAACTGAACTGATACACTAGCTATCATATTAAGTATTTCTCATGTTCCCCATGTCCAATTTTCTTGAATATTTTGATCATAATGGATATTGAATTTGGTCAAAGTCTTGTTGCTGCTGCTGCTGCTAAGTCACTTCAGTCGTGTCCGACTCTGTGTGACCCCATAGACAGCAGCCCACCAGGCTTTCCCGTCCCTGGGACTTCCCAGGCAAGAACACTGGAGTGGGTTGCCATTTCCTTCTCCAGTGCATGAAAGTGAAAAGTGAAAGTGAAATCACTCAGTGATATCCAACTGTTTGCGACCCCATGGACTGTAGCCTACCAGGCTCCTCCATCCATGGGATTTTCCAGGCAAGAGTACTGGAGTGGGGTGCCGTTGCCTTCTCCAAAAATCTTGTTAAGTATCTCTAAATACAGCCATATGACCTTTCTCCTACACTTATTAATATGGCATATGATACTAAGGGATTCATGTGTGCATGCTAAGTTGCTTCAGTTGTGTCTGACTCTTTGAGACCCTATGGTCTGTAGCCCACCAGGCTTTTTAATCCATGGGATACTCCAGGCAAAAATACTGGAATTGGTTGCCATTTCCTCCTCCAGGGGATCTTCCCCACCCAAAGATCAAACCCACATCTCTTATATCTCCTGCATTGGTGGGCAGATGCTTTACCACTAGTGCCATCTAGGAAGCCATTAATGGATTAACTAACATTAAAACAACTCATGTTCCTGCAATATAAAAATGAAAAAAAAAATCCCTTGCCTGGATCTTGTTCCTTATTACCTCAATCTCCAGCCTGTGTGTTTAGTCTCCATTTGAGTCCCTCACTGTTTATTTTTTTAGTCTCAGATACTAGAGTATTTATCTCTGGGCTCCAATACCAAACTCCGGATGAGGCTTATTAGCTACTGGAAGGACAAGATTTGCTTCCTCCTGTCTGTTGAGTACAGGATCTAGCATTGAGTTGATCTTTGTAATCTGTGTGCTGTGCTTAGTCACTCAATCATGTCTGACTCTTTGTGATACCATGGACTGTAGCCTGCTAGAATCCTCTGTCCATGTGGATTCTCCAGGCAAGAATACTGGAGTGGGTTTCCATGCCCTCCTCCAGGGGATCTTCCCAACTCAGGGATTGAACCCAGGTCCTGTATTGCAGGTTGATTCTTTACCTTCTGAGCCACCAGGGAAGCCCAAGAATACTGGAGTGGATAGCCTATGCCTTCTCCAGGGGATCTTCTCAACCCAGGAATTGAACCAGGGTCTCCTTTATTAAATCCTCACAATTAACTTGTAGTATAAGTTGCTATAGGGCTTCCCTGATAGCTCAGTTGGTAAAGCATCTCTCTGCAGTGCAGGAGACCCTGGTTTGATTCCTGAGTTGGGAAGATCCTCTGGAGAAGGGATAGGCTACGACTCCAGTATTCTTGGGTTTCCCTTGTGACTCAGCTGCTAAAAAATCCTCTTGCAGTGTGGGAGACCTGGGTTCGATCCCTAGGTTGGGAAGATCCCCTGGAGATGGGAAAGGCTATCCACTCCAATATTCTGGCCTAGAAAATTCCATGGACTATATAGTCCATGAGGTCGCAAAGAGTCAGACGTGACTGAGCAACTTTCACTTTCATAAGTTGCTATTACATGGAGTAGAAACTGAGGTTCAGAGCAGTTTAACAATTTGCCCAAGCTCACAAAGAAGAAACTAGCAGAGACAGAGCCAGAATTCAAAGCCAGGATTGACCCCAAAGCCCGGACATGTAACTGCTCTTCAATATTGCTTCAGTTGGCTTCTCAACTTGACCCCCTTGTTTGCGTATCCCACAGTCCATCTTTGCCTTCAGCATGCTGACTTTTCTTCACTTGACTGACTTTACTCGACCCTAAGGCTGACACAAATTCACTTTTTCCTTTATTAGACAAATAGATTGAGAGCCCACTTTATGGCAGGCATTGTGTTTCGTGCTAAGAATAAAATAGTGAACAAGACAAGACCCAGGCTCTTCCCTTGGTACCTAGTGGAGGAGATGAACAAAGAAAAAGTCAGTTTAAACGCAGGGTAATCAGTGCAGTGACACAAGGATCTGTATATAATACCTGGTAGTTAAATTCACGATCCAGGGTCCTTTCAATGCTTCCTGCTACTGCCCCCAGATGGTCCCCTTTGTCTCTCCCCTGTTCAGCTGATGCTGGGTCCTCTGAGTCCTTTGCTAGCAGGCTCACTCCCACCCTGAGTGAAGGCAGAAGGGAGGATGGGAGGTCAGCAGCCTCAGGTCACCATCTGCAAGAGTTTATAAGTGAGTTCTATTCCCCAGATCTGAAACTCAGTGACTCAGTTGTTACTCCTGGGCTCCTAAGCCTCCTTTGTAGCCTAGAAGGTGTAAGTTCTGGGGTTCTGGGATACTGGGGTTTTAGGTATGAGGTGGCTTGTTGCCAGCAATTTCATCAGAGGTTCATAGAGTCTAAGAGGGTTTAGCTAAAAGTCCCAAGTGTTGACTAAGTTACCCTCCTTAGTACTTTCTAGGTGTTCTTCAAGATTGAGACCATTAAAAAAAAAAAAAAGATTGAGGCCACTTTATTCCCTTCCTCCAGAGCAGGAGTCCTATAACTGATGGGCCATGTGACTCCTGACTTGGACTGGAGTTCAGAGTTCCTTTCTGCCAGATTTTATCCCCTGTGTGAGATCTCTGATGCCAAGGGTTCCCTGAATCTCATGTGAACAACCATGTGGATTACTCTGAGCTTGGGACCATTACTCTGATGGACCATTGGCTGCTCCATCCAGCATCACTCACCACAGCCTGGTCAGTTTGCCCTCGACTTTGTGCAGTACTAGTAATTTTCTTGGAAACACAGAGTTCTAGAAAGAAATATAATCTGTCTCAGAGCAATGATCATATGTGTAAGTAGATGCTCAATAAATGTGTTGAAAGAATAAAAACAAGTAAAGTTAAAGCCAGAACTGGTGCCAGTGTTCAAGTAGCACAGATCCTCACATGCTTTGGTCACCCAATAACCATTTGCTGATTTGAAGCTGTTTGAGTTGGATTACAGTATATCTGGGGAGATAAGATTTATAGATATGAAACACTTAAAGAGCAATAAAAGACAACACACTTTGGTGTCTCTGTATCATTTCAACTGGCCTGTGGATAAAGGAGATTACATTAGAGACCAACCAGGGTGAGCAAAAAACTTACAGAAAAGGAAGGACTTGAGATGGACTTTGCCCATTAATTCACTTCATGCTTTTCCAAATGAGTTTTTCAAATAATTCTACACTAGATATATCACTCTCATCTTACCAAAAACAAACAAACAAAAATTCAGAAGGGCTGAGAGAATGAAATGAGAATTTTGTTCAAATTTGACAAATACTGACTGCCTGCTTTGTGCCATGTTTTACTGCCAAGAATAAAGGATGTGAAATGAATGAGAAAGACACAATGTCCCCTTCGGAGCACCACAATGGTGTGCTGGGGTTATAAATAAGAAATTAAAAACTATGCAGTAAATTCTAAAACAGAAATATATAACAAGTGCTATAAGAACCCAGTGGACAGGTGTTAAAAACCACCTTTTTGTCCATGACAGGAGTGGGAAGATATCTGTTAGGAAAAATTGTGAGAGCTGAGTCTTGAAAGTTGACCTTTTGTTCCCTGTACTGGGAAGAGAAAGTATCAGAGAGGAAATTGCAGGAGGAAGATTTGTATCCGGAAAGAACACAGTACACATCCATGCTGGACAGGAAGGTTAAGGACAGGCTGTGAAGTGCCTTGCTAAGGTGGATAAGATGTCCAAAAAAGATGTCCTTTTCATTATAGGGGACTGGAATGAAAAAGTAGAAAGTCAAGAGACACCTGGAGTAACAGGCAAATCTGGCCTTGGAGTACAGAATGAAGCAGGGCAAAGGCTAACAGAGCTTTGCCAAGAGAACACACTGGTCATAACACACTGGTTATTTAACTTATGTGCAGAGTACATAATGTGAAATGCTGGTCTGGATGAAGTACGTGTTGGAATCAAGATTCCCGGGAGAAATATCAACCTCAGATACGCAAATGACACCACCCTTATGGCAGAAAGTGAAGAAGAACTAAAGTGAAAGAGGAGAGTGAAAAAGTTGGCTTAAAACTCAACATTCAGAAAACTAAGATCATGGCATCTGGTCCCATCACTTCATGGCAAATAGATGGGGAAACAATGGAAATAGTGAGAGATTTTATTTTGGGGGGCACTAAAATCACTGCAGATGGTGTCTGTAGCCATGAAATTAAAAGACACTTGCTCCTTAGAAGAAAAGCCATGACCAACCTAGACAGCATATTAAAAAGCAGAGACATTACTTTGACAACAAAGGTCCATCTAGTCAAAGCTATGGTTTTTCTAGTAGTCATGTATGGATGTGAGAGTTGGACTATAAAGAAAGCTGAGTGCCAAAGAATTGATGCTTTTGAACTGTGGTGTTGGAGAAGACTTGAGAATCCCTTGGACTGCAAGGTGATCAAATCAGTCAATCCCAAAGGAAATCAGTCCTGAATATTCATTGGAAGGAGTGATGCTGAAGCTGAAGCTCCAATATTTTGGCCATCTGATGTGAAGAACTGACTCATTGGAAAAGATTCTGATGCTAGGAAAGATTGAAGGCAGGAGGAGAAGGGGATGACAGAGGATGAGATGGTTGGATGGCATCACCAACTCAATGGATATGAGTTTGAGTAAACTCCGGGAGTTGGTGATGGACAGGGAAGCCTGGCATGTTGCAGTCTATGGGGTCACAAAGAGTAGGACACGACTGAGTGACTAAACTGAGAACTGGGGATCAAAGCCAAGCATGTCGTTATATCTCCTGTTCGATATAGATTTGCAAATATGATTCTCTTCCCCCAAATATTAGGCAATTCCACTTTCCATTTTGGCTGTGTTATGGCTTTTTGAATTCCTTCTTCTAGAAGTCAGAGTGGCCCAACAGAAAGCATCCCCAAATTAACTAAACCACAGAGAGGATTCTCCTTCTTTCTCGCTCCATGACAACGCACTCCAAGAATCCCAGGTGCTTGTTTCTATTCTGGGAATAGGCTCCAGTTTGGAGATTTGCACGGCCCATTAAATCAGCTCCGTGTCCTGGTGAGCCTTTCCGCTATGAGCCCAGAGCTCTCCATGTGAACAAGAAGCTGATGGGATTTCCTTCCAGGAAAAATGGAGTCTAGACTAAGCTCAACACATCAGAGTTTCACCCCTCCACAACAGGTTAAAGGAAATGGTAGAAGTTGGGGACCACACATCAGGACTTCTGCTTAATCCTCTGTGGGCTGGACTGTTTTGTGGTAAAGGAAGTCCAGTCCCAGGGCTGACTGAGTTTATAAAATGGCATTCTCCACTCATGGATTTTTATTTAAGAGAAAACACGTTTTTCCTTTGCATTATATTATTTTCCATCTTTCCTGAAATACTTATTTTTAACTTCAAATCTTCCAAATTTTAGATGGTATAACCATATTTCTCATCTCCCTTGGTATCTTACCCAGTGCTTCTCAAACTTTAGTGCATATGAATCATTTGGTGAATTTTGTTAAAGAGCACAGTCTGGTTCAGGAGATTGGTGTAGGCTGAGATTCTGCACATCTAACAAGTTCTCAGGTTATGACAATACTACAGGTCTATGGATCACACTAGAGGTAGCACAACTAGAATTTTGGGCTCCTATGGACCAGGCATTGGAGAAGTAATAAGGAGGCAGAGAAAAAGGAAAGAGATGTATTTTACATCCTTGTAACCAGTAATACAATCCTAATTAGCTAATTTGTAAAGCTTGATTTTGTTCTTGTTTGAGATTGATCTAAATTTGGACTCCATATAATTTTATCTAAGTAAGATTACTAATTCACTTACAAGCAGAGTCTTATAACTTGTAACTCTCCAGGAACCATAAAGTGGTCATCATTAACTCTGATTTCTCAAGATTTGTTCCCCTTTTGGGACAAGTGAAGCACATACTGATTTGTTCCTAGGCTTGAGTGATTTCCAATCTTTTTCAATCTGTGACATAACAGAAAAACACAATGTTGGTATATCACCGTAGGGGAAGCTTCTTGCCTCTTGAGTCGCTACTGGCCATTGGAAAGAAACTGACCCAGAATGTTTGGAATGGAGACCCAAACCTTGACATGAAAGTAATCCATACACTCAGCCCCCTGATTGGCAAGCTCTGATTTTGCTATAATTTCTCAGCTTCAGAGATTCATCTTAAAATATAAATGGTGAAAATGTTTATATTTGGAAAGGTAGCACTAATGTCACTATCAGTTAAAAGTCAAGTGGAGGGGACTTCCCTGGTGGTCCAGTGGTTAAGCTCCCAATGCAGGGGACCTGGGTTCAACCCCAGATAAGGGAAATAGATCCTGTATGCCAAAACTAAAGGATCCCTTGTGCTGCAACTATTAATAAGACCCAGCCTGGCCAGATAAATATAAATAAATTTTAAAAAACAGAGTCCAGAAGAACTTACTTGAGGACTGACTCAAATAAAGCAGGAATCTGGGAATGATCTAAAGCAGAGCAAGGAAGAAAAGAAATAGAGGACAGGGCCGGAGAGAAGGGATGGTGGAAAGGCAAGGGTAGCTTCTCCTTCCTTGAATTTTGCCAAAGCCTTCCTGTTTCAGTATTGATCACACTTGCCCTCAAATAATTCCCCTTCTCTCAGCAAATATTATGAATCTATATGAAGACCAAAATAAAAACCAAAATGGTAGAAAAAGTGGGCAGGTATATCTGTTAAACCTGAAAGATATATGCAAATTATCTTTGCAGACAATTTTTTTCCTTAGTAAGTTGAAAGCAATGACTTTAAATAAAAAAATTCTTTTGAAATGTTTCTATGATAGAGAATTAGCACCAAAACCCATATGGATTGATAATCCCCTCATACAAGACCAGAGTCAGCAAACATATTCTATGAAAGGGCCAGATAGTAAATATTTTAAGCTTTGTGGTCCATGCCATATCTGTAGCAGGTATTCAACTGTTGTGGCATCCATAGACAGTTCAAAACATCCATGGATGTGGCCCCATAAAACCTTATATATTAAATCAGGTGAGAGACTGATTTGGCCCATGAGCTATAGTCTGTGACCCCATTTGGACAAAACCTTACATGTTATTGTGTATACCTGTGGCGGATTCATTTTGATATTTGGCAAAACTAATACAATTATGTAAAGTTTAAAAATAAAATAAAATTAAAAAAAAAAGTTGAGAAATATACCATGTTCGTGAATCAGAAGAATCAATAGAGTGAGAATGAGTATACTACCCAAAGCAATCTATAGATTCAATGCAATCCCTATCAAGCTCAGTTCAGTCAGTTCAGTCACTCAGTCATGTCCGACTCTTTGTGACCCCATGAATCGCAGCACGCCAGGCCTCCCTGTCCATAACCAACTCCCAGAGTTCACTCAAACGCACGTCCATCGAGTTGGTGATGTCATACAGCCATCTTATCCTCTTTCGTCCCCTTCTCCTCTTGCCCCCAATCCCTCCCAGCATCAGAGTCTTTTCCAATGACTCAACTCTTCGCATGAGGTGGCCAAAGTACTGGAGTTTCAGTTTCAGCATCATTCCCTCCAAAGAAATCCCAGGGCTGATCTCCTTTAGAATGGACTGACTGGATCTCCTTGCAGTCCAAGAGACTCTCAAGAGTCTTATCCAACACCACAGTTCAAAAATATCAGTTCTTCGGTACTCAGAATTCTTCACAGTCTAACTCCCACGTCCATACATGACTACTGGAAAAACCATAGCCTTGACTAGATGGACCTTTGTTTGCAAAGTAATGTCTCTGCTTTTGAATATGCTATCTAGGTTGGTCATAACTTTCCTTCCAAGGAGTAAGCGTCTTTTATTTATTATTATTATTTTTAATATAAATTTCTTTATTTTAATCAGAGGTTAATTACTTTACAATATTGTATTGGTTTTGCCATACATCAACATGAATGCACCACGGGTATATACGTGTTCTCCATCCTGAATCCCCCTCCCACCTCCCTCCCTATACCATCTCTCTGGGTCATCCCAGTGCACCAGCCCCAAGCATCCCGTATCATGCATGGAACCTGGACTGGCGATTCATTTCATATATGATATTATACGTGTTTCAATGCCATTCTCCCAAATCATCCCACCCTAGTAAGCGTTTTTTAATTTCATGGCTGCAATCACCATCTGCAGTGATTTTGGAGCCCATAAATATAAAGTCTGACACTGTTTCCACTCTTTCCCATATATTTCCCATGAAGTGATGGGACCAGATGCCATGATCTTTGTTTTCTGAATGTTGAGCTTTAAGCCAACTTTTTCACTCTCATCTTTCACTTTCATCAAGAGGCTTTTTAGTTCCTCCTCACTTTCTGCCATAAGGGTGGTGTCATCTGCATCTCTGAGGTTATTGATATTTCTCCCAACAATCTTGATTCCAGCTTGTGTTTCTTCCAGTCCAGTGTTTCTCATGATGTACTCTGCATGTAAGTTAAATAAGCAGGGTGACAATATACAGCCTTGATGTACTCCTTTTCCTATTTGGAACCAGTCTGTTGTTCCATGTCCAGTTCTAACTGTTGCTTCCTGACCTGTATATAGGTTTCTCAAGAGGCAGGCCAGGTGGTCTGGTGGTATTCCCATCTCTTTCCGAATTTTCCACAGTTTATTGTGATCCATACAGTCAAAGGCTTTGGCATAGTCAATACCTATCAAGCTACCAATGGCATTTTTCAGAGAACTAGAACAAATAATTTCACAATTTGTATGGAAATACAAAAAACCTCGAATAGCCAAAGCAATCTTGAGAAAGAAGAATGGAACTGGAGGAATCAACCTGCGTGACTTCAGGCTCTACTACAAAGGTGCAGTCATCAAGACAGTAAGGTACTGGCACAAGGACAGAAATATAGATCAATGGAACAAAATGGAAAGCCCAGTGATAAACCCACGCACCTATGGACACCATATCTTTGACAAAGGAGGCAAGAATATACAATGGATTAAAGACAATCTCTTTAACAAGTGTTGATGGAAAACTGGTCAACCACTTGTAAAAGAATGAAACTAGAACACTTTCTAACACCATACACAAAATTAAACTCAGAATGGATTAAAGATCTAAATGTAAGACCAGAAACTATTAAACTCCTAGAGGAAAACATAGGCAAAACACTCTCTGACATAAACCACAGCAGGATCCTCTATGACCCGCTTCCCAGAATTTTGGAAATAAAAGCAAAAATAAACAAATGGGACCTAATTAAAATTAAAAGCTTCTTCACAACAAAGAAAAAATAAGCAAGGTGAAAAGGCAGCCTTCAGAATGGGAGAAAATAATAGCAAACGAAGCAACTGACAAAGAATTGATCTCAAAAATATACAAGCAACTCCTGTAGCTCAATTCCAGAAAAATAAAAGACCCAATCAAAAAGTGGGCCAAAGAAATAAACAGACATTTCTCCAAAGAAGACATACACGTGGCTAACAAACACATGAAAAGATGCTCAGCATCACTCATTATCAGAGAAATGCAAATCAAAACCACAATAAGGTACCATTTCATGCCAGTCAGAATGGCTGCAATCCAAAAGTCTACAAGCAATAAATGCTGGAGAGGGTGTGGAGAAATGGGAACCCTCTTACACTGTTGGTGGGAATGCAAACTAGTACAGCCACTATGGAGAACAGTGTGGAGATTCCTTAAAAAACTGGAAATAGAACTGCCATATGACCCAGCAATCCCACTGCTGGGCATACGCACTGAGGAAACCAGAATCAAAAGAGACACATGTACCCCAATGTTCATCACAGCACTGTTTATAATAGTCAGGACATGGAAGCAACCTAGATGTCCATCAGCAGATGAATGGATAAGAAAGCTGTGGTACATAAACACAATAGAATATTACTCAGCCATTACAAAGAATACATCTGAATCAGTTCTAATGAGGTGGATGAAACTGGAGCCTATTATACAGAGTGAAGTAAGCCAGAAAGGAAAACACCAATGCAGTATACTAACGCATATATATGGAATTTAGAAAGAAGGTAACAATAACCCTGTATGCGAGACAGCAAAAGACACACAGATGTATTGAACTGTCTTTTGGTCTCTGTGGGAGAGGGCAAGGGAGGGATGATATGGGAGAATGGCACTGAAACATGTAAAATATCATATGTGAAACGAATGGCCAGAAAAAAAAAAAAGTTGAATGTGGAAAAGAAGAGAGTGTATTTACTTAAGAGGGCAAGGTAAACCACAGAGGTATGAGGATAGATCCTTCTCAACCACCAGATGGTGAACAAAAAATCCTACCCAGGGCTTCTGAAAACAGATAGTAGCCTGGCAGATTGCCCAGGAGTACAATGTAAGTGGGAAAATCAAACTTAATTTATGCAAATTTTCTATGAAATGGTCTTTCTGGTCAACTTGGCAGATAGATTTGAAATGCTACCATTTTGCATAGGTTTTGAGTTTTTCCCCAAAGTTTTTTCACCAGCCCTTGGCCAGAGCAGTTGTCATGCAGGAGATGATACTGAGAGGTAGTGTCTGCAGAAATACTGAATAGTTGGTATAGGTTGTATTTTCATGTTTTATTAAAATTCTTCTTTTACCATACACTGATTTATCTCTTTGAGCCTATGAGATTATGCTAAATTGGATGTCTGTGGTTTATGAAGTGGGATCATCTAGCCATTTAAATTGTGCATTCTGAGTTTCTTAAAAGAGGCCAGATAAAAACTCTAAATATTATGATCTCAAAATACAACAGACAGATAAATGAATTTTTGGGGCTTGTAAAAAACCTATGTACACATTTATTTTATGTACTATTCAAATATGTACATATTTAGAAGTCAAATTTTTCTTCCTGTGTGGCCTTACCTACTTTAACTATTAAACTTCATTTGAAATGCAAATTAAAGGTATCTAAATACAAGTGCTTTTATGTTAATTGCCCAAGTAACAATTTACTTCACTCATTTATGTTTCCATTTTTATTTTGTTTTCACAGGAAGTGAAATGCCTGTCACCATATAGAACAGTAGGTAAGACTGGGATTTCTTGTTTGTAATAAGTGTGTTGTTCACATTATGCCTTTTAACATTTATCCTAAATCAACCCTTTAATCTAGGAGTCTTTGATCCTAGTTTCTTTCTGGAGTCTTCAATACCAGGACTTCCCCTAAGTAATTCTTGTGTAAATCGATATCATGGCTGTAAGAAGGCAATAAATGAACAATGCCACAACTAGTATTTGTAACAACAGGGATTATTAACTTAATTACCTTATCCTTTTGAAATATCTGAGGAAGAATTATGACCCCTGGGATACCAGCAACAGTCACCTAATCTATTTCTAAAGTTATAACAGCTAAGTCTCCAGCAGCCATCCCTTCGTGGTCTAGCTTATTGCAGTCCCAAATTGAGGCATTTAGCAGTGCTCTGTCGTGAAGTCTAAAGGCATAGTGCTGATTTCAGGAGTTTTGAGTTTCCTTAAAAAGTAAAATTTTACACTTAAATTTTGGGCCCAATATGAAAGAGTCAGTTTTTCATTTTGTCAAGTGAGGGCAATAAACAAAACCCTTCCATCTATTGCACCCATAACTTCAAAAAAGGAAGGGTGTTTGAACACCAAAATAATAAATAGGAAATAATCTCAAACTAAAGAGCAGATCTTTATGAAAAAATAAAAAAATAAAAAAAAAAACACCTCACTACATTGTTTTCACTTTTTCTATTTTAATATAGATTGGGAAGCAAAAGCATATGTGATAAAGAAGACAGGGAACTAGGACATCTTAAAATCTTACATAGAATTAGAATGATTATTTTCTGTGTTTAGGTTAATTCATTTGAAACTATTCCTTTATAGTAAGTGACATTAAAAGAGGAACTGAGAAGACTTCAGAAAGTTTTCCCCCTCAAGTACTGTAATTCTATGGGACACAATTGCTTCAACAGGATAGGACTTTCCTTAGAATGTCATCCCTGGAATTACAATGCAGGGAAATTTATCTCAATATTTTCTAAACTTTTCATACAGTCAGATGAAAGTCATTATTCAAAAGAGCTATTAATATGGTGATTTTAATTGGTAATGATAATAATAACCATATAGCATGGCAGTCCTTCTATATAAAGCAATATTTTCTGGTAAATCTATTTTTAAAACATTTTAGATGGGAAAACTATCATACCCCATGCAACAAAAAATTTATAGAAGATGTTTTCAGCTCCTTTCCTATCCAATTTTCATTTCCTGTCCATTGGCCTCAGGAATATGAGCCAAGTAAAATTTCAAAAGCTCCTGGAAAACAGAAGCTCTGTGTGTGTGTGTGAGAGAGAGAGAGAGCGAGAGAGAGAGCAGGTGAGAAAAGGAGAGGGGGAGGGGGAGAGGGAGGGAGAGAGGATGGGGTAGAAGGACTCTAAAATGAAAACATTAAGACTGTCCCTTTTTTGTAATCTGCCTGTCTTCCATAGGCTCTGATACACATGTGCTCTGGCTTTGTGGATTTCCCTGTGATAGGCAGTGCTTGATTGATAATGTGCTGTATTGAGGAAATCCAGTGGAAATCCAATGGCATTCACTGAAGGAACTTAAATGGTTTGAGAGACACCAAAGCTATCTTATCCTCAGTGTTATCAATGAGGCTGCTATAAACCTCAATACTTAATCTATTACGTGGTCAAAAAAAAAAAAAAATACAGAGGATACTAATTGGGACCTGGACTGGGTGCAAACCAATGATTCAATACCCTTTGGAGTTGGAAGGTCAAGTTGAGCTAGTACCACAGATCAGAGACAGAGAGTAGAGGTGGGAGGTATCTGTGCGTGGAGTTATGAGTCAGTGCACTTTCAGATAAAACAGTGAGCATCTCGGTATGGATAGCCTTTTGCATAGAGAGATGGGCCATTAAAAAGTGAAATTCCTGCATCTTGAGCTTCTACAGCAATACAGGAAATCAACATTAGGATTTGTGGTTTCCTGCAAATGGGGAATCTAAGAGAACACTAAAAAGAAAGCTACATGTTTCAACTATCAGCAGAGATGTTACCCAAAGATTTCTCACTCTATAAGTGTCAGGGACAAACATATGGGATAAAACAGGAGGTTGAGAATAGTAATTCTAGAATCTTGGAAGAGGATGTGTGTCAAATATTCATTTAGAACATTGATGGTAACCTGTCTGGAAGAGTGGGGCTGGATACTGAGTTAATGAAAATAGAATACTGAAAATCATAGCTCATATTTACTGAGGAGTGATTCTGTGTCAGGCACTGTATAAAAGCCTCTATTCAGTTGCTAAATCTGTGCTTCTGAAAGAGGACAGGGGGTTATTAAGGAAATTATTAAAGATAGCTGCCTTATGTTAGAACCACTGGCAAATTTACTATCTTTATTATGCATTCCAGGTGACTAAGAGCAATAGACTGTCCTCTGGTTATTAGAAAGACTGAAGTCTAAATACTGAAAAAGGATAAACAACATACAGATAAATATTTTGAAATGACCCAGATTTGGAAAGTCCTAATACATTGCCAAGCTTTCAACATTTTCCTTGCCACAGAATGACTCCTCTGAGAACAAAGTAATTGCTGACTTCAAAGAGCTCTGAGGAAGTTCAGTGGATGGAAAGAATTTGACTAGCAACTGGGTGAATCAAATCTAGAGTTTTTCTATCACTGGTCTGTGTGTGTGTGTGTGTGTAAAGCACATGAATACATCTACAGAGTTTAACTTACTACCTGAAGTATTTCTCAAGGTCAAAAATTCACTGAAGAATTGCAATGCTGTCTCTGAGTTGTTCTACACTTGGGCTCCTCCCGGACAATGTTAGTTATGGACACCAGAAGTTCCCAAGCCTTACTGGGCCTTGAATCCTGGAGAGCTTTTAAAAAAGTATATATTCACAAACCTACTCAATCAGGCACTCTGGAGTGGAACTGGCATAGATGAGGATGTATATTTATACAAGTGATGCTGATATCAGTTTGGATGTACTCATTTAATTTGGGTTGGTAGTGAATCTTGAGAACCACTCTCTGAACAGCTCAACTAACACTCAGGTTGAGTGGCTGTTACCTGTTTTTCTTGAAGCTATTTCCTTAACAACAGCAGATCTAGGTAGATACCTCCAAGGCTTTACTTTTAATGGATTGGCCTCTCTACACTATCACAGGAGAGTTTACTTTGCATTCTTGCCTGTCAAAGAACATGCTCCATCATGAAATCCTAAGAGAACCTAGACAATGTGGCTTTAGAATGGATGACCTCCGAAGGGATTTGGGGAACCTGACTTAATATCTCCCCTCAGCAAGATGCCAACAATATTCCGAACAAGCGATTCAAACCTGGAAAACGTCTCAAGTGCCACACGAGATGTTATGATTAATCCCTTGGTTCCACTGATTCTTCCTCTTTTAGTCTGTGCCTATACAGTCTCTTGGTTTCTCTCCCCACTACAAACATAGCTTATCGGGCTGTTGGGTTCTCTACTGGACTGAATTACCTGCAAAAGACAGGGGCACCAAGGTTGCCAGTTGGCAGTCTGGAGACCTTGGCAGCTTGAATTTTTAAGGTCACTGAATCTCACTGGAGGACAGCCCATTTTGATTGTTGATTTTCCTCTCTTGGAAATTATTTTGGTAAATCAACCTCCACCAGCATCTCACATGTGTTTGTAAGTCTGGCAGGGCAGACTTACAGAACAAGGCATTTTCAAGATCTCAACACCCAATCCTTTCCTGGAGAGACAGGGAAATGTATACTTGCTCCCATCCTTAGGGAAATGGCCCCTCCCAAGCAGCTTCAGAGATACCACATTTCCCCTTCCTATCCCAGCACAGCTTTCCTTTTGCGTCTCCCCAGTTATGGAAGTCAGGAAGAATGAAGACATTATTGAACTTATTTGCTAATCAATTTATCTCAATATGTATTTCTCATGGCCATGTGCCAAGAGATAGAAAAGGAACCATGGGGAGAATAAATGAGATATAATTTCTAATGCAAAGTTTCTAATGATTAGCAGCACTAAAGAAGAACAAAAAATTGCTATAGGAGCTTGGTGGTCAGAGCTTCTATCTCATATTATGGAAGAGAAGTTTTTGGGGAAGATTCTCTCTCTTTCCCTCCCTATGGCCATCCCTCCAGCTCTACAGGGTGTGATAAAACATAAATCCTGAAATGCCGTTGAGGTCTTTTGTCTCAGGAGTCTCTGTGAAAATGTCAGCATTCATGGATTTGAGGAGGATTGAGGCTAGCTTTTTGGTAGAATGCTTCAGGTCATCTGGGAGCCTGTTGTATGTAAAGATTCCTACTTGGACCTCAGAGACCCAGATCCACTGGACTGGGCTCAACCCCTCATGGCACCTCCAGGTACATGTACGAAATTCTCCCAGGACGTAGGTCAGTGTCTCCCAGTTGAGACAGTCAACTCTTTGAGTTAAAATCTTAACTTAAACTGATGTTCAGATTCACAAGAAGAGAGAAAGAAAAATAACCATTGAGCACATAACAGCACCCACTTGTGGCCTTTAATTTTCGCTGCCATTCATTTCACAGATGTGGACACACACTGAGAAAAAGATCAATGATTCACCCGGGGTTTTAAGTGGTAAATGGTAGACCCTGGTTCTAGACTCAGATCTCCCAACCCCAAAGTCTGGATCATGTTTATGCAGTCTCACGGGGCATATGGTAGTTATTCAGTCAGTATCTGCTGAACGGAATTGAATCAGAGACAAAGCAGTGTTTCCAGAGTACTGAAGTCCCCAACTGTGATAGTGGATTCATCTATTTGTCTCTGCAATTCTGTGAGTTTTGTCATGAACATTGGTGAAGAATGCTGCACTCTGGCACATTTCCCTGGGGCTGGAGCCCAGAATTTGGCACTGAGGCACACAAGCGACACAGACACAGCCAGCTGAAGTCTGCAGGCCATGATGGGGGCACTGGAACCTCCCCCAGCCCTTCATCAAGCCTTTCTTCTTCTCAACTCTGTAATTCTAGCAATGGCTGAGGTGCAGTGTGCTACTGGCAAAAGACCAGATCTTTTTCAAGCTCTACTTTTTGACAGGTAAAGAAAGGGGAAAAGCCACCTTCTAAGGTTCTACTGCTTTTTTCCCCTAAAATTTGCCTTTATCTGTAATGTTTGCGTTAGCAGAACTCACACCCTATTCAAACAGGTTACACCTTCCAGAAGAGGCACAAACATCATGAGTCATCAAGGAAGCAGAGAAGTTTGCACTTGTAGGTTGCCACAGAATTTTCTGTATTACGTACTAATATCTACAATGAAGTTTTCTTTCAGCATATTAATATCACTTTTATCTTCGTTTGGTGTAACTTCCATTCATTATAGAATGTTATTACAGTAGTCTACAAATCAACTGCAGTAGAAAGAAAATGATTTAAATACTAGACAGCTAAGTTGACTAATGTCTACATAGAAAGTTGTGGTTTGAGGTATAGTCAGATCAAAATAAGTCTATCAATTTTAAATTAGTATTATTATTCTCATCAAATTTTTCTGTAACCTGAGACAAAAAATGTTTATAAGCTTTATTTCCCCTTCACAGTTCCCCTTTATCTTGACGATTTGGATCTTTTGGCTTCCCTCCTCAATGCTGTGATTCACTGGTTTCCTGTCATTTCACCCTGCAGGGTCTGGTTTTCCCATTGGGAGAGCCTGCCATGACTTCTCAGCAACAAAATTAGCCTGGAGTAATTTGGGGCTGAGACGGCGGCTCCCTGATTCATTTGGGTCTACAGGGAGATGGCCACGACCAAACAAAACAGCCAAAAGGAAAAGCCACCAGGTCCTCCTGTATCTGGACAGCCCAGATGTTATTTACAGCTTTGTTTATGAAGTAATTTCTTGACTCCCCTGGCCAGGATCCACACACTTTGTCATTTTAGAGCACACACGTCCTGTCACATGGTGACGATGTGCCCTGAACAAGTAAACAGGCTGTAAGACTATCATAGGGGAGAAAAGTTTTTTAGCATAACACCCTGCTCTTCCCCTAGTTCTATAAAAGACAAAGGAAAGCAGAGACAGAGAACTGAAAGTTTTCTTAATTTTAGTTTTTCAACTCACCACAATCCATGCAGCCGTTTTGAAACTCCTACTATGTGCAAAGTGCTATGAATAAAGAAGTTGGCTAGTTCAGGAACCCAACACTCAAGACCCTTCCATTCCAGTGAAAGGCAGACATTAATAAACACAGGGAACCCACAAACAACCTGCAGGTGAAGTAGGTGTAATGCTTGGGATGTGGTACAAATACTCCTTATAGAGTTATTATAAATAATACTGTGGATATAGAGGAGCCAAGATGGCGGAGGAGTAGGACGGGGAGAACACTTTCTCCCCCACAAATTCATCAAAAGAGCATTTAAACATCGAGTAAATTCCACAAAACAACTTCCGAATGCCGGCAGAGGACATCAGGCACCCAGAAAAGCAGCCCAACTCTTCGAAAGGAGGTAGGAAAAAATATAAAAGACAAAAAAAGAGACAAAAGAGGGAGGGACGGAGTTCCGTCCCGGGAAGGGAGTCTTAAAAAGAGAGAAGTTTCCAAACACCAGGAAACCCTCTCACTGCCGAATCTGTGCCGAGCTTTGGAAGCACAGAGGGCAACATAAAAGGGAGGGGAAAAAAAAAATAAACAATTAAAAATCGCGGATTGTGAGCCCTATGGGAACTCCCCCAGCGGAGAAGCAGCGCAGACGCCTGCACGCGGCATTAGCAAGCGGGGGCTGGGCAGGGAAGTGCGGCGCGGGCTGTGTCCCTTAGAGTAAGAATCGGGCCGAATGTCCTGAGCGCTATCTGAGCGAAATAATTTGGGCTAGCAAACCAGACTGTGGGATATCTACCACGCGAAAAGCCAGCCCTAACCTAAGACACCGCCAGGCCCGCGCACAGAACAAAGGACTGAACAGAGATAGCCGGCTGCAGACCTCCCCCTCCGGTGACAGGCAACCAGAGCCGGAAGGGGGCAATCGCAGCCCCAGAGAGACACTATCTATAAAACTGTAAGCAGGCTTCTTTGCTAACTAAAACTTCTTGGGGGTCTGGACGGTCAACATCTGCCTGAGAAGGTGCGCCGGTTTTACACCCAGATAACCGAGTGGCGGGGAGGCGATAAGTCGCAGCATTGGCGCCCGCCAAGCACCTCATCGCCTGAGCTGCTCGACCTGGGAAGAACACAAAACGCAGGCCCAACCGAGTCTGCGCCTCTGAGGACTACCCGAGTGCCTGAACCTGAGCGGCTTGGACCTGGGAGCTCAGTCCAGGGCCGGCCTCTGATTGTTCCCGGTGGAACAACCTAGAGCCCAAGCAGTGTGGGCAGGGAGGTTACACGCGCCGTGAGCGGGGGCAGACCCAGTGTGGCCGAGGCACTTCGAGCGCACGCCAGTGTTATCTGTTTGCAGCATCCCTCCCTCCCTCCCCACAGCGCGGCTGAACAAGTGAGCCTAAATTAAAAAAAAAAAAAATAGGGTCCTCCACCGTCCCCTTTGTGTCAGGGCGGGAACCAGACACTGAAGAGACCAGCAAACAGAAGAAGCTATAACAGAGGGAAACGCCTTGGAAGCTACAGGCCATAGATTAAAACCCTGTGGTTACTACGGATTACATAGGAAGGGGCCTATAGATCTTGAGAAATATAAGTCGGACTAAGGAACTGCCAAAAATGAACTGAACCCACAATACTCACAACAAAACCAGAGAAAGACCTAGATATATTTTTACTATTTTTACGATCAATCTTTCTTTCTTTCTTTTTTTTTTAATTAAAAAAAAATTTTTTTTTAAGTCCTCTATTGTCCTTTAATTTTCACTTTTATAACTATTACTTTGCAAAAAAAAAAAAAAAGACCCTATTTTTTTTTTTTTTTTCTTCTTCAGCAAACTTCATATATATATTTTATAATTTTTTGACCGTGGTTTTTTTTTTTTTTTTTTCTTTTTTCTTTTTCTTCTTTTCTTTAACATTGCATTTTTGAAATTCCAAACTCTACTCTAGATTTTTAATTTTAGCCTTGTGATATATGTTATCAATTTTGTACCTATAGTTTTTTTCATAATTGCTGTGACTTTTTTTTTTTTCCTCTGTTTCTTTCTCTTCTTCTTTTATATAACATCGTATATCTGCAATTCCAAACTCTACTCAAGATTTTTAATTTATGCTTTTTGGTATTTGATATCAATTTTGTACCTGTATTTTCTTTATAATTTTTGCGACATTGTTTTTGTTGGTTTGTTTGTTTTCTCTCTTTATTTTTCTTCTTCTTCTTTTTTTTTTTTTTTTTTTTTTTTTTTAACGTTGTATTTTTGAAATTCCAAACTCTACTCTGGATTTTTAATTTTTGCTGTTTGGTATTAGTTATCAATTTTGTACCTGTAGTTTCTTTATTACTTTCACGACCTTGTTTGTTTTTCTTTGTTCGTTTTTTCTCTCTTTCTTTTCCTTCTCCTTTTCATTAACATCGCATTTTTGAAATTCCAAACTCTACTCTAATTTCTAATTTTTGTTTTTATGTATTTGTTACCAATTTTGTACCTTTAAGAACCCAATCTTCAGGACCCATTTTTCACTAGTGTACGAGATTACTGGCTTGACTGCTCTCTCTCCCTTTGGACTCTCCATTTTCTCCACCAGGTCACCTGTATCTCCTCCCTAACCCCTCTCTACTCTACCCAACTCTGTGAATTTCTGTGTGTTCCAGACGGTGGAGAACACTTAAGGAACTGATTACTGGCTGGATCTGTCTCCCGCCTTTTCATTTCCCCCTTTTATCCTTCTGGCCACCTCTGTCTCCTGCCTCCTTCTTCTCTTCCCTGTATAACTCCGTGAACATCTCTGAGCGGTCCAGTTGTGGAGTGCACATAAGGAAGTGACTACTGGCTAGCCCACTCTCTCCACTATTGATTCCACCTCATCTCATTTGGGTCACCTCTAACTCCCTCCTCCCTCTTCTCTTCTCCATGTAACGCTGTGAACCTCTCTGAGTGACCCTCACAGTAGAGAAACTTTTCATCTTTAACGTAGATGTTTTATCAGTGGTGCTGTATAGAAGGAGAAGTTTTGAAACTACTGTAAAATTAAGACCGATAACTGGAAGTAGGAGGCTTAAGTCCAATCCCTGACTCCAGGGAACTCCTGACTCCAAGGAACATTAATTGACAGGAGCTCATCAAACGCCTCCATACCGACACTGAAACCAAGCACCACACAAGGGCCAACAAGTTCCAGGGAAAGACATAACAAGCAAATTCACCAGCAACAAAGGAACACAGCCCTGAGCTTCAAGATACAGGCTGCCCAAAGTCACCCCAAAACCATAGACATCTCATAACTCATTACTGGACATTTCATTACACTCCAGAGAGAAGAAATACAGCTCCATCCACCAGAACATCGACACAAGCTTCCCTAACCAGGAAACCTTGACAAGCCACCTGTACAAACCCACACACAGCGAGGAAACGCCACAATAAAGAGAACTCCACAAACTGCCAGAATACAGAAAGGACACCCCAAACTCAGCAATTTAAACAAGATGAAGAGACAGAGGAATAGCCAGCAGATAAAGGAACAGGATAAATGCCCACCAAACCAAACCAAAGAGGAAGAGATAGGGAATCTACCTGATAAAGAATTCCGAATAATGATAGTGAAATTGATCCAAAATCTTGAAATTAAAATGGAATCACAGATAAATAGCCTGGAGGCAAGGATTGAGAAGATGCAAGAAAGGTTTAACAAGGACTTAGAAGAAATAAAAAAGAGTCAATATATAATGAATAATGCAATAAGTGAAATTAAAAACACTCTGGAGGCAACAAATAGTAGAATAACAGAGGCAGAAGATAGGATTAGTGAATTAGAAGATAGAATGGTAGAAATAAATGAATCAGAGAGGAAAAAAGAAAAACGAATTAAAAGAAATGAGGATAATCTCAGAGACCTCCAGGACAATATTAAACGCTACAACATTCGAATCATAGGGGTCCCAGAAGAAGAAGACAAAAAGAAAGACCATGAGAAAATACTTGAGGAGATAATAGTTGAAAACTTCCCTAAAATGGGGAAGGAAATAATCACCCAAGTCCAAGAAACCCAGAGAGTCCCAAATAGGATAAACCCAAGGCGAAACACCCCAAGACACATAGTAATCAAATTAACAAAGATCAAACACAAAGAACAAATATTAAAAGCAGCAAGGGAAAAACAACAAATAACACACAAGGGAATTCCCATAAGGATAACAGCTGATCTTTCAATAGAAACTCTTCAAGCCAGGAGGGAATGGCAAGACATACTTAAAATGATGAAAGAAAATAATCTACAGCCCAGATTATTGTACCCAGCAAGGATCTCATTCAAGTATGAAGGAGAAATCAAAAGCTTTTCAGACAAGCAAAAGCTGAGAGAATTCTGCACCACCAAACCAGCTCTCCAACAAATACTAAAGGATATTCTCTAGACAGGAAACACAAAAATGGTGTATAAATTCGAACCCAAAACAATAAAGTAAATGGCAACGGGGTCATACTTATCAGTAATTACCTTAAACGTAAATGGGTTGAATGCCCCAACCAAAAGACAAAGACTGGCTGAATGGATACAAAAACAAGACCCCTGCATATGTTGTCTACAAGAGACCCACCTCAAAACAGGGGACACATACAGACTGAAAGTGAAGGGCTGGAAAAAGATTTTCCATGCGAATAGGGACCAAAAGAAAGCAGGAGTAGCAATACTCATATCAGATAAAATAGACTTTAAAACAAAGACTGTGAAAAGAGACAAAGATGGTCACTACATAATGATCAAAGGATCAATCCAAGAAGAAGATATAACAATTATAAATATATATGCACCCAACACGGGAGCACCACAGTATGTAAGACAAATGCTAACAAGTATGAAAGAAGAAATTAACAATAACACAATAATAGTGGGAGACTTTAATACCCCACTCACACCTATGGATAGATCAACTAAACAGAAAATTAACAAGGAAACACAAACTTTAAACGATACAATAGACCAGTTAGACCTAATTGATATCTATAGGACATTTCATCCCAAAACAATGAATTTCACCTTCTTCTCAAGCGCACATGGAACCTTCTCCAGGATAGATCACATCCTGGGCCATAAAGCTAGCCTTGGTAAATTCAAAAAAATAGAAATCATTCCAAGCATCTTTTCTGACCACAATGCAGTAAGATTAGATCTCAATTACAGGAGAAAAACTATTAAAAAATCCAACATATGGAGGCTGAACAACACGCTGCTGAATAACCAACAAATCACAGAAGAAATCAAAAAAGAAATCAAAATTTGCATAGAAATAAATGAAAATGAAAACACAACAACCCAAAACCTGTGGGACACGGTAAAAGCAGTCCTAAGGGGAAAGTTCATAGCAATACAGGCACACCTCAAGAAACAAGAAAAAAGTCAAATAAATAACCTAACTCTACACCTAAAGCAACTAGAAAAGGAAGAAATGAAGAACCCCAGGGTTAGTAGAAGGAAAGAAATCTTAAAAATTAGAGCAGAAATAAATGCAAAAGAAACAAAAGAGACCATAGCAAAAATCAACAAAACCAAAAGCTGGTTCTTTGAAAGGATAAATAAAATTGACAAACCATTAGCCAGACTCATCAAGAAACAAAGGGAGAAAAATCAAATCAATAAAATTAGAAATGAAAATGGAGAGATCACAACAGACAACACAGAAATACAAAGGATCATAAGAGACTACTATCAACAATTATATGCCAATAAAATGGACAACGTGGAAGAAATGGACAAATTCTTAGAAAAGTACAACTTTCCAAAACTCGATCAGGAAGAAATAGAAAATCTTAACAGACCCATCACAAGCACGGAAATTGAAACTGTAATCAAAAATCTTCCAGCAAACAAAAGCCCAGGTCCAGACGGCTTCACAGCTGAATTCTACCAAAAATTTAGAGAAGAGCTAACACCTATCCTGCTCAAACTCTTCCAGAAAATTGCAGAGGATGGTAAACTTCCAAACTCATTCTATGAGGCCACCATCACCCTAATACCAAAACCTGACAAAGATCCCACAAAAAAAGAAAACTACAGGCCAATATCACTGATGAACATAGATGCAAAAATCCTTAACAAAATTCTAGCAATCAGAATCCAACAACACATTAAAAAGATCATACACCAGGACCAAGTGGGCTTTATCCCAGGGATGCAAGGATTCTTCAATATCCGCAAATCAATCAATGTAATACACCACATTAACAAATTGAAAAATAAAAACCATATGATTATCTCAATAGATGCAGAGAAAGCCTTTGACAAAATTCAACATCCATTTATGATCAAAACTCTCCAGAAAGCAGGAATAGAAGGAACCTACCTCAACATAATCAAAGCTATATATGACAAACCCACAGCAAACATTATCCTCAATGGTGAAAAATTGAAAGCATTTCCTCTAAAGTCAGGAACAAGACAAGGGTGCCCACTTTCACCATTACTATTCAACATAGTTTTGGAAGTTTTGGCCACAGCAATCAGAGCAGAAAAAGAAATAAAAGGAATCCAAATTGGAAAAGAAGAAGTAAAGCTCTCACTGTTTGCAGATGACATGATCCTCTACATAGAAAACCCTAAAGACTCCACCAGAAAATTACTAGAACTAATCAATGACTATAGTAAAGTTGCAGGATATAAAATCAACACACAGAAATCCCTTGCATTCCTATACACTAATAATGAGAAAACAGAAAGAGAAATTAAGGAAACAATTCCATTCACCATTGCAACGGAAAGAATAAAATACTTAGGAATATATCTACCTAAAGAATCTAAAGACCTATATATAGAAAACTATAAAACACTGGTGAAAGAAATCAAAGAGGACACTAACAGATGGAGAAATATACCATGTTCATGGATTGGAAGAATCAATGTAGTGAAAATGAGTATACTACCCAAAGCAATCTATAGATTCAATGCAATCCCTATCAAGCTACCAACAGCATTCTTCACAGAGCTAGAACAAATAATTTCACAATTTGTATGGAAAAACAAAAAACCTCGAATAGCCAAAGCGATCTTGAGAAAGAAGAATGGAACTGGAGGAATCAACCTACCTGACTTCAGGCTCTACTACAAAGCCACAGTCATCAAGACAGTATGGTACTGGCACAAAGACAGAAATATAGATCAATGGAACAAAATAGAAAGCCCAGAGATAAATCCACGCACATATGGACACCTTATCTTCGACAAAGGAGGCAAGAATATACAATGGATTAAAGACAATCTCTTTAACAAGTGGTGCTGGGAACTCTGGTCAACCACTTGTAAAAGAATGAAACTAGAACACTTTCTAACACCATACACAAAAATAAACTCAAAATGGATTAAAGATCTAAACGTAAGACCAGAAACTATAAAACTCCTAGAGGAGAACATAGGCAAAACACTCTCTGACATACATCACAGCAGGATCCTCTATGACCCACCTCCCAGAATATTGGAAATAAAAGCAAAAATAAACAAATGGGACCTAATTAACCTTAAAAGCTTCTGCACATCAAAGGAAACTATTGGCAAGGTGAAAAGACAGCCTTCAGAATGGGAGAAGATAATAGCAAATGAAGCAACTGACAAACAACTAATCTCGAGAATATACAAGCAACTCCTACAGCTCAACTCCAGAAAAATAAATGACCCAATCAAAAAATGGGCCAAAGAACTAAATAGACATTTCTCCAAAGAAGACATAAAGATGGCTAACAAACACATGAAAAGATGCTCAACATCACTCATTATCAGAGAAATGCAAATCAAAACCACTATGAGGTACCATTTCACACCAGTCAGAATGGCTGCAATCCAAAAGTCTACAAGTAATAAATGCTGGAGAGGGTGTGGAGAAAAGGGAACCCTCTTACACTGTTGGTGGGAATGCAAACTAGTGCAGCCACTATGGAGAACAGTGTGGAGATTCCTTAAAAAACTGGAAATAGACATGCCTTATGATCCAGCAATCCCACTGCTGGGCATACACACTGAGAAAACCAGAAGGGAAAGAGACACGAGTACCCCAATGTTCATCGCAGCACTGTTTATAATAGCCAGGACATGGAAGCAACCTAGATGTCCATCAGCAGATGAATGGATAAGAAAGCTGTGGTACATATACACAATGGAGTATTATTCAGCCATTAAAAAGAATACATTTGAATCAGTTCTAATGAGGTGGATGAAACTGGAGCCTATTATACAGAGTGAAGTAAGCCAGAAAGAAAAACACCAATACAGTATACTAACGCATATATATGGAATTTAGAAAGATGGTAACAATAACCCTGTGTACGAGACAGCAAAAGAGACACTGATGTATAGAACAGTCTTATGGACTCTGTGGGAGAGGGAGAGGGTGGGAAGATTTGGGAGAATGGCATTGAAACATGTAAATATCATGTATGAAATGAGTTGCCAGTCCAGGTTCGATGCACGATACTGGATGCTTGGGGCTGGTGCACTGGGACGACCCAGAGGGATGGAATGGGGAGGGAGGAGGGAGGAGGGTTCAGGATGGGGAACACATGTGTACCTGTGGCGGATTCATTTTGATATTTGGCAAATCTAATACAGTTATGTAAAGTTTAAAAATAAAATAAAATTAAAAAAAAAAAAAAAAAAAAAAAAAAAAAAAAAAAAAAAAAAAAAAAAAAAAAAAAAAATAATACTGTGAAGGTAGGGACAGCACCTTCCTCAAATTAAGAGAAGGATTCATTAAAGTCTGTCCCTACAGTAGAGGGCTATGCTGTCCTGTTTGCTTCCATCACCACCAGAAATCTCCCCAGCCAAACCTCCTCTCCAGCCTCTGGCCATGGTGGTGTACATTCTGTAGTCTGATGCAGTCTCCCACTGTTCTGATCACTCCCAGACCACTCCATCATGCTGTTGTCAGCAGAATCCTCTGCATCTTCGCATCTTCAGCTTATACTCTGAACATTTTTGTTGTACTTGAAACCTGAATATTTTCTGACGAGGGTACACCCCACTCCTAGAGGGTAGCTGATATGTTCTCATACCCTAAATCCCACAGCACCTGGGATGAGAGTCGCATTGCTCTTCCCTCCAATTCACTTTTCTTTTCATTCTTATATACCATAAGGTATCAGCTGCTGTCTATCCTCACTGAGGTAACTGACAACCTGATCATTCTTCCTCAGTCTTTAAGAATCTCAGCACATCACTTACTACTTTCCCATCCTTGTGGATTTTACCACCTCCCATCAAAGATTTAGCTAAATGTGCTGTCCTTGACCTTGTCCACAGTTCCTTGACCTCATCAGTTCTGATGGCCTTTTCCTTTATAACACCCCTTCCAACTTCTTCCATGGTTATGCCCTAGAATTTAACATTATCAACTCATACACTGCCTCCTAAATTTCAAGCTTCCCACTCTCTGTTCATCACCAGCTACTTTTCAAAGTCAGTTATTGTAGTACCCTTCCTCTATTACTTTGTCCAAATAGAGTCCACTAATCCACTGAATATATCATTTTTCAGTGCCCATGATCCATCTCACTACACATCCTGGGAGCACTTTCCCTTCTAGAATTTATGGTTCATGGGTAAAATCACTTCTTCGCAAATACGCTCAACCCCTGTAGTGAGTTGGACAGTATCTCCCCAATGTTCGTGTCCACTCAGAGCCTTAGAATATGACTTTATTTGGAAATAGAGTTTTTGCAGATGTAATTGGTTAAGATGGGACACACTAGGTTAGGCAGAGTCCTAAATTCAAGACGGGTGCTCTTAGAGAAAGAGAAGAACACACAGAGGCATAAACACAGGCAGCAAGGCCCTGTGAAGATGGAAGCAGGGAATGGAGTTATGCTGCCACAAGCCAAGGAATGCAGGAAACCATGAGAAGGAGAGGAACTGGGACAGTTTCTTCCTTAGAGCCTCAAGAAGGAATCAACCCTCCTGATACCTTGATTTCAGACTTCTGATGTCTCAACTGTGAGAGAATAAATTTTTGTTGTTTTAAGCCACCAAGTTTGTGGTAGCGTTTTTATGGCAGTTGCAGGAAACTAATATAACTCTCTTAACCTCTATTACACTCTTATAACAAAAATCTTGATAATGATTAAACCTCATTCTCAACTTTCTCTGTCCCTGCTTCCCTAATAGCTCAATTATTAAGAATCTGCCTTCAATGCAGGAGACCCTTGTTCGATTCCTGGGTCGAGAAGATCCACTGGAGAAGGGATAGACTTTCAGTTCAGTTCAGTCGCTCAGTCGTGTCTGACTCTTTGTGACCCCATGGGCAACAGCACGCCAGGCCTCCCTGTCCATCACCAACTCCTGGAGTTCACCCAAACCGATGTCCATCGAGTTGGTGATGCCATCCAGCCATCTCATCCTCTGTCATCCCCTTCTCCTCCTGCCTTCAATCTTTCCCAGCATCAGGGTCTTTTCAAATGAGTCAGCTCTTCGCATCATTCTTGGGCTTCCCTTGTGGCTCAGCTGGTAAAGAATCCATCCACAATGTGGGAGACCTGGGTTCAATCCCTGGGTTGGGAAGATCCCCTGGAGAAGGCAATGGCTACCTACTCCAGTATTCTGGCCTGGAGAATTCCACGGACTGTGTGTATAGTCCATGGGGTTGCAAAGAGTTGGATATGAGTGAGCGACTTTCACTTTCTCTCCCTGTACCTCACCGGCAGATTTCAGGTGAAAGAAAACTCACAAATTTACTAACTGGTCTCACTTTGCAACTTTGACCACCAATCAAATGTCTCTTGACATTTTCTGGTAATTCAGCTGCATTTTGTAGTACATTCCTCCTGTTCTCTGGGGCAAATATGTCCCAGTTTCTTTTCAGTTCCAAACTGGTGACTTGCCTCTCATGACACCAAGAAAATAGAAGTAATGAGAAGAAAAACAATTCTTCTGTCCACTAAATCTACAAACCTGCCTGCATTTGTACACCTATTTTTCTATTTTTTTCTTCCTGTTTCACTCATTTAATACACAAGTATTTATGAAGGGTACTCCACCCCAGGCAATGTTATGACATCTGGAGAGAGCAAAGTCCCTTCTCTTCTGATGATCATTTTCTTGGATAAAAGACAAACAATAACTTAATAAAAATATGTATATTCAACATAATATTAGACAAGAAAGGGATTACAAAGGAAAGCAAAGCTGTGATCCATAGGCAGGGTACAATTTTAGGAAGGATGTTCAGGAAAGACATCCCTGATATGTCTGAGCAGAGATCTGAATAAAGTGAGGGGATGGATGAACTGTCTGTGCTTCCTTCCAAGACTAACAATCTCTGTTCTGGATCCCATCCCCCTTGTCCTATTGAGGACAAGTAGACCTTTTTCCTACAATTTTCACCCAAATTTTGCATTACTAACCTCTCCTTCTTTACTTGGTCATGTTCATCAAAATACAAACATGGTAAAATATCTGCCATCTTGTAAAAAAAAAAAAAAAAATGCTCCTGGAATCCACATCCCCATTACTTTGGTCTTCTTTGGTATAGTGAAAGTGAAAATTGCTCAGTCGTGTCCTATTTTTTGCAACCCCACGGACTATACAGTCCATGGAATTTTCCAGGCCAGAACACTGGAGTGGGTAGCCGTTCCCTTCTCTAGCAGATCTTCCCAACCCAGGAATGAACCCAGGTATGAACCCAGGTCTCCCACATTGCAGGCAGATTTTTTACCAGCTGAGCCACCAGAAAAGCCCTTCTTTGGTAAAAAAAAAAAACCTCCCCCAAAGAATTTCAATATTAACCATTTCACCTCAAGTCACTCCAATATTTTTTCATTCCTATCAATAATTTCTATCACGTCAATTGCAAAGTCAATTTTTAACCCTGATCTTATTTGCTTTTTTTTTTAATAGCATTTGAGAGTTGATTACAAACCCTCTTTTCAAAAATATTTCCTTCAGTAGATGTCTCAGATGCTCCAATCTCCACATCTTTCTCTCCCTTCATCGAACTCTCCTGATCAGTGTCTAAATATCTAAATGTTGGCACATCCCAGGGTTGAATCCTCAGAACTCTCTGCCTCTGCACCTATACTCATATGTGAGGCAATGTCATCCTGCCTCCCTGCTTTAAAAACCAACCATATGCTGCTGACTCAGATTTTATCTCCAGGCTATTAGAGCACCAAACTCATGAGTATCTAATTTCCTACTCAAGATTTCTGCTAATTGATATATTGAATTTAATGTGTACAAAACCAAACTTGATTTCCTTTACTAACAAGTTCAATGCTTTCCCATTTTCCCAATCTCACTTAACCATAGTGGCTCAGCCCCAAATGTTAGATTTTCATTATCCTCAACTCCTTTGTGTCTTTCTATAACCAAATCTAGCACCAAAGTCCGTGAGCATTGCTTTCAAGTCATGCCCTTCTTTCAGCATGTCTACTGCTGTCATCCTAAGCCCAAACCTCTGCTGTCTCTCTCTCAGTTCAGTTCAGTTGCTCAGTCGTGTCTGACTCCTTACGACCCCATGGACTGCAGCATACCAGGCTTCCCTGTCCAACACCAACTACTGGAGTTTACTCAAACTCATGTCCATTGAGTCGATGATGCCATCCAACCATCTCATCCTCTGCCATCCCCTTCTCCTGCCGCCTTCAATCTTTCCCAGAATCAGGGTCTTTTCAAATGAGTCAGTTCTTCGCATCAGGTGACCAAAGTACTGGAGCTTCAGCTTCAGCATCCGGTCCTTCCAGTGAATATTCAGGACTGATTTTCTTTAGGATTGAGTGGTTTGATCTTCTTGCAGTCCAGGGGATTCTGAAGAGTCTTCACCAACACCACAGTTCAAAAGCAATAAGTCTTCAGCACTCAGCTTTCTTTATAGTCCAACTCTCACATCCATACATGACTACTTGAAAAACCACAGCTTTGCCTAGATGGACCTTTGTTGGCAAAGTAATATCTCTGCTTTTTAATATGCTGTTTAGGTTGGTCATAGCTTTTCTTCTAAGGAGCAAGCGTCCTTTAATTTCATGGCTACAGTCACCATCTGCAGTGATTTTGCTGCTGCTGCTGCTAAGTCACTTCAGTCGTGTCCAACTCTGTGCAGCCCTATAGATGGCAGCCCACCAGGCTCCCCTGTCCCTGGGATTCTCCAGGCAAGAACATTGGAGTGGGTTGCCATTTCCTTCTCCAATGCATGAAAATGAAAAGTGAAAAGGAAGTTGCTCAGTTGTGTCCAACTCTTCGTGACCCCATGGACTGCAGTGATTTTAGAGCCCCCCAAAATAAAGTCTCTCACTGTTTCCATTGTTTCTCCATCTATTTGCCATGAAGTGATGGGATCAGATGTCTTGATCATAGTTTTCTGAATGTTGAGTTTTAAGCCAAATTTTTCACTCTCCTCTTTCACTTTCATCAAGAGGCTCTTCAGTTCTTCTTTGCTTTCTGCTGTAAGGGTGGTGTCTTCTATATATTTGAGATTATTGATATTTCTCCCAGCAATCTTGATTCCAGCTTGAGCTTCATCCAGCCCAAAATTTCTCATGATGTACTCTGCATATAAGTTAAATAAGAGGGGTGGCAATATGCGGCCTTGATGTATTCCTTTCCCGATTTGGAACCAGTCTATTGTTTCATGTCCGATTCTATCTGTTGCTTCTTGACCTGCATACAGATCTCAGGAGGCAGGTCAGGTGGTCTGGTATTCCCATCTCTTGAAGAATTATCCACAGTTTGTTGTGATTCACACAGTCAAAGGCTTTGGCATATTCAATAAAGCAGAAGTAGATGTTTTTCTGAAACTCTCTTGCTTTTTCTAAGATCCAATGGATGTTGGCAATTTGACCTATGGTTTCTCTTCCTTTTCTAAATCCAGCTTGAACATCTGGAAGTTCACGGTTCACGTACTGTTGAAGCCTGGCTTTGAGACTTTTGAGCATTACTTTGCTAGTGTGTGAGATGAATGCAATTGTACAGTATAGTCTGATCTCAAGATGGTGGAGTATAAGAATGTGCACTCATCTTCTGTGAGAAGCCCAAAATTACAACTTGCTGCTGAACAACTGTTGACAGGAGAATGTTCAATCCCACCAAAAAATACCCCACATCCAAGGGCAAAGGAGAAGCCCCAGCAAGATGGTAGGAGGGGCAAAATCATGTTTAGAATCAAACCCCATACCTGCCAGAGCTGTTCGGAGGGCTCAAACAAAACCTGTGCACACCAGGAGACCTCACGGAGATTGAGCCATACCTGCTTTTGAGCGTTTGAGTGTCTCCTGTGGGGGTTTGGGTCAGCAGTGGCCTGTCGCAGAGGCAGGGGCTCTGGGTGCAGGAGACCTGGGTATGGCATAAGCCCTCTTGGAGGAGGTCGCCATTAACCCCACCATAGAGCCACCAGAACTTACAGGACTGGGAAAACAGACTCTTGGAGGGCATAAACAAAACCTTATGCTCACCAGGACTCAGGAGAATGGAGCAGTAACCCCACAAGGAACAGACCCAGACTTGCCCGTGAGTGTCCAGGAATCTCCAACAGAGGCATGGGTCAGCAGTGACCTGATGCAGGGTTGGGGGCACTGAGTGGGGCAGTGCATGCATAGGACCTTTTGAAGGAGGCCCCCATTATCTTCATTACCTCCACCATAGTTTGGCCTCAGGTCAAACAACAGGGAGGAAACACAACCCCGCCTATCAACCAAAAGTTGGATTAAAGATTTACTGATCATGGCCCCGCCCATCAGAACAAGACCCAGTTTCCCCCTCAGGCATTCTCTTCATCAGGAAGTTTCTATAACCCTCTTATCCTTATCCATCAGAGGGCAGACAGAATGAAAACCACAATCACAGAAAACTAATCAAACTGATCACATGGACCATAACCTTGTCTAACTCAATGAAACTATGAGCCATGCTGTGTAGGGCCACCCAAGACAGATGGGTCATAGTGAAGAGTTCTGACAAAACATAGTCCACTGGAGAAGGGAATGGCAAACCGTTTCAGTATTCTTGCCTTGAGAACCCCATGAACAGTATGAAAAGTCTCTCTCTAGGTAGGCAATAAATTTCCTAATTGGTTTTCCATCAGCTTAACTTGCCCTACTTCCACTGTTTATTCCCCACACATTATGGATGGCCTTATGAAGACATGAATCAATCACATCATTCCCCTGTACAAAATACTCTACAGACTTTCCATTATACTCAGAATCAAATCTGAAGTATCTGTCCTGCATGACCTGGGCCTTACCAATCTCTCCAACCTCATTTCTCATCATTCTGTTCCAGTCATCCTCAGCATCCTGATGGACACCACCAGGACAAGTGTGTTTCTAACTCAAAGTCTTGTACTTATGCTTCTCTCGACCCAGGAGGCATTTCTCTTTTGTTATCTACATGGCTTATTCTCTTATTTCATTCAAGACTTTTTTCAAATTATGCTTTCTTCAAAGAGGGCTTATCTCACCATATTATTTAAAATAACATTGTATCTGCATCCTATCCAATCATTTTATACTTCCTGTGGTGGTTTAGTTGTATCCAACTCTTGATCCCATGGACTGTAGCCCTCTAGGTTCCTTTGTCCATGGATTTCTCAAGCAAGAATATTGGAGTGGCTTGCCATTTCCTCCTCCAGGAGATAGTCCCAGCTCAGGGATTGAACACGAGTCTCCTACATTGCAGGTAGATTCTTTACCAGAGAGCCACTCAGTTTAGTTCAGTTCAGTCGCTCAGTCACGTCTGACTCTTTGTGACCCTGGGCCACTACGGAAGCCCTTATATCTCCTAACCTGCTTTATTTTTCTTTGTGGCCAGTATTAGTACTTGATATTACATATTATGTTTATTTTATTATTGGCTTATTATGTCTTTCCTACTAGAATATAAATATCAAAGGGTAGGAAGTTCATCTTATTCATGATTTGAATGCTAGAGCTTAGAACATGTTGTCATCAGATAAATATTTGTTTAGTTAATTGAGAAAAAATATTTTATAAAAAACTTAAATGCATGGAGCAAATTTATAAAATACAGTTAATAATCAAAATTGCTATTAATCACTAAATAGGTTCCAGGCAGTTTGCTAAGTGCTTTACAAATATTTTATTTTTAATTCTTATATTAACCTCATAGCTAAGGGTATTATAATCTCCATGTAGCATATGAAGGAAGTAGAGTTTTTAAAATGTGAGAAATTAACCTAACCTCATATAGTAGTAGGTTAAAGAACTGAAATTCTAACCTAGATTTGCCTGGTTCCAAAGCTCCAGGATACAAAATCACAACCATATAAATGTTTATTCAAGCTGCCCCCATAGCAGGCTAAGCATGGCAGCCATCAGGACCAACAGGTTCCAGATAATAGGTAGCGCTGAAAAATAGTAGATCTAGCAGCATTCACCAAAGGACTAGTGTGAGACCAGGATGTGGAAGGCACTGGCAGCCCACTCCAGTACTCTTGCCTGGAAAATCCCATGGATGGAGGAGCCTGGTAAGCTGTTGTCCATGGAGTCGCAAAGAGTCGGACATGACTGAGCGACTTCCCTTTCACTTTCATGCATTGGAGAAGGAAATGGCAACCCACCCCAGTGTTCTTGCCTGGAGAATTCCAGGGATGGGGGGGCCTGGTGGGCTGCCATCTATGGGGTCGCACAGAGTCAGACACGACTGAAGTGGTGAGATTTTCAAAGACTCAAATTTAGAGGCATGTTGGATATCACTAAATCGAGCCTCTCATCTGCAATGGAAAACTGCTCCTGGCTCCCTGCCCTCTGCCACTTAGAGGACTTTCACTCCAGCAGCCCTGCCATGTATGGGAGCCCACTTCCTCAAGAAGGGACATGTTCCTTCTGGACCAACTACTGTCTTTATTGCAAGGGAGTCTGATACTTGATTCATGTGGTTTGTGTCCTGTTAGACCACTGAGATGGCCTGGAGCAAGTTTTTCCCCATCTGAAGAGTTCTCTTGTCCTTATCTGGATTCTTTTCTCTATGTTCAATTGCTATCTCTGTTGACTTTTGCTATAACCTATCCAAATCCTGCTAATATTCTCGTAGAATTATCTTTTCTGACTTATATATTGTTGCCTTGAAATTCACCTGTACTTTAAGTTTATCTTAAATCCCACCTCTTTTTAAAGAAGCTATCTCTAAAAATTATACTAAAACGTTAAAAAGTGTCAAAAATGTTTATAATTAAATTAATGCAATTCAGTGCACACAATATTAGATTCACCACAAGCTCTAAGAAATAAATGAACAAAATAGTTAAAATTCCAAATACCTGAAAGTTATATGATATAACTGAAGATAAGGAAGATGAGCTTTTCTTCCTTTCTTTCTTTAGGAAGAGATTTGACAATCATTTTTTAGTCTTTTAAATTAATGTCAAAGTCTATTCAACTTTTTAAATAATTTTAAAAGTTTATTTCTACCTCTGTATTCCTACCATCACTCTTGGTTAAGATTTCATTATTTCTTACCTGCATTCTTATGAAGTTAAAGAAGGCAGAGGAAAAGAGATCCGTTAGTGGGGACTCATTCTGTGCTAAGAAGTTTATCACAGGATTTAGGAATGAATCATGCATGGTTCTTTTTATAAAGGGGCTCACAATCTAAAGAGGAGATGGACATGAAAACAAGTGATTAAAACAATAGCAACAGTAGAAGACACGTATTAGTGTTGAGGAAGGAGTCATTAACCTCTTTGTTGGGATGCTGGAGAATGCTTTCCAGAAGTCACTTTTTAGTTGGCAGTAAAGGAAGTAGGTCAAGGCATTCCAGGAAGAAGTAACAGTAGATGTCTGGCCTGCTGTGGATGACCTGGCCCCTCCTAACTTCTCCATCCTCCACCTCATACTCATGATTCAGACACTGTCAAAATGCTTGTTTCCCCTGTACACTTCCATGTGGTTTTATGACTTTTTAATTTTGCATGTGCTGTTGTATTTCCTCTTTTATCTTGTAAGTGATGATAGATAGGGAAGATTTTGAGCAAAGGATAAACGTGATCAAATTTTATTTTAGAGATATTATTACTGTGGTTCTGTTGAGGCTGAACCTAGGATTATAAATAGAGAAATCAATTACAATACTACTGTAAGCACCAAGATTAAAGCAATTGTCATGGAAAGGACAGGATGAATATACAAGATGTTAAAAAGGTAGATTCGACGGATAAAGACAATATGGTATATATACATAATGGAATACTACTCAGTCATAAAAAGAACAAAATAATGCCATTTGTAGAAACACGGATGCAACTTGAGAATATTATACTAATGAAGTCAGAAAGAGAAAGACAAATGCCATATATGGAATCTAAAATATCACACAAATGAACTATCTAAAAAACAGAAATGGATTCACAAACATAGAGATCAGACTTATGGTTGCCAAGGGGAGGGGAGAGGGAGAGAGATGGACTGGGATGTGGGGTTGGTAGATGCACACTGTTGCATTGAGAATGGATAAACACCAAGGTCCTACTGTATAGTACAGGGAACTATATCCAATATCCTGTGAAAATGGAAAACAGGAAAAGAATGTAAAACTGTACATGTGTAAACCTGAGTCACTTCGCTGTACAGTGGATATTGGCGCAACCTTGTAAATCAACTATACTTCAGTCAAAAAAAGTGATGGGAGAAACCAACAGAACATTGTAAAGCAGTTATCCTCCAATTAAAAAAAAAAGTGGATTTAAAAGTGATTATGATGATTTATTGAGTGGGATGAATAGGGAAAAGAAGAAATAGAATGACATGAGGGGAATTTAAGATGCCCCTTAGACTTCTGCCTTGAGACATTGGGTGTTCAGCACTTCACCTGCCAAGGTAGGGAATATAGGAGGAAGAGCACATTTGGGGGAAAGATTAACTCTATCTTGGATATAAGTGTCAAGGGAGTCTTTCAGGTGGAGATGACAGTAAGTAGCTGGATTTGAGACTAGGTTTCAGGAAAGAAATCTGGGTTAGGGATTGGTACTGAGAAGCATCATCAAGTAGATGATAGTTAAAAAAAAGGAAATACATTTAAAAAGTAGAGAAAATAAGAGTGAAACTCATGGTTGACTCCTAAGAGAAGGGATTCACGGGTCACTGCTGTGGTAGAATCTATTCTTGGAGTATCATAACTGGACAGAATGCTATAGTTCCCCAAATAAAGTGGATTTCAATTTCTCCAACCTGTGTGGCTGAGAACGATTTGTACCGCATGGGGGAGGTCCAGCCTCTCAAACTGAGCCCATTTTATACTTGCTATCCTGTAAACAGGAGTGTCTGGAGGCAAGGAACCTTCCTGAATGTGCAACTTGAGAGTATGACTTATAGTTTGATGAATAAGGTGCTTTCCTCTCTAAGTAATGACAATAAGCCTTGAAAACTAAGATAAGAAGTTATGAAATGATTTTGAATGGAATAAAAGATGTGGTATATGATAAATGTGAAAAAAATCTTCACAGCCTGATAAAAGAGGTATAAAAAATGTCTGTATTTCTCTAGTTACTGTCCTAAATACGGCAACACTGTCTTGCCAACACAATGCATCATTGAAGTTGGCAAGTAAGGAATATCTTGGGAGAGTAAAGACAGACAAAAGCATCAACTGTAGTGAAATAAAAGTCTCTTAAAATCATATTTATTCTGATGAATACAAAGACTTAACAAATTCTTGTTAAATTAATCAATGACTTCATTGCTTACCAAGCAATTTTTGAATTTTCGTTTGCCTTTCCAAGTAAATTCTCCTTTTGGAAAGAGAAAAAACTGACTGTTGGACATGGATGTATAATTGGTGTCAGGGATGTGGCACTGATGTATTTGGCACATAGTATGTGCTCAACAAAAATTAAGGGCTGTAAAAAAGGATGTAGAAAGGATGGGAAGGAAAGGTTAAATTAATATCTATCAAGACTTTGGGCAGTAAGTGGCATGTTCTAGGACAGCGATTCTTAACTTCATGTCTGAACCACTCAAAAACTTAAAATACAGACTCAAAAAGGCTCCACTCTAGATCTACTGACTCAGAATTTCAGGAGGTGACATCAGGCTACATGTAGATTTTTAAACCTCTGCTGTTGATAGGTTCTGTTGTACAACCTGGGTTAAGAATTGCTATCTTCAGATCTGTTAGATCCTGGATATGTGAATTAGTGAAGTTCTAGGTCTGTAGAAGTGACAGGCTGGATCTTGAACCCCAGAGTATCATTATGAGGTAGAACACCATGCTGCTGCTGCTGCTGCTGCGTTGCTTCAGTCGTGTCCGACTCTGTGCAACCCCACAGACGGCAGCCCACCAGGCTCCCCCGTCCCTGGGATTCTCCAGGCAAGAATTCTGGAGTGGGGTGCCATTTCCTCCCCCAACACATGAAAGTGAAAAGTGAAAGGGAAGTTGCTCAGTTGTGTCTGACTTGTAGCGACCCCATGGACTGCAGCCTACCAGGCTCCTCCATTCATGGGATTTTCCAGGCAACAGTACTGGAGTGGGGTGCCATTGCCTTCTCCACCATGGAGTTCCCCTAATTAATTTTCTGGGTCTTGTTGTCTTGACTGTGGAAAGTCATAGGTTAACTGTACCTTGCTCACAATACATAACCTTAAGCTATCTAGTAAATGGGGGTAGAAAGCTGAGTTGATTCTTGACTAATTATTATGTTTGAGGAATTATTGATTGCACCAAGCTTAACTATCCTTCCCCAGCAATGCTAATCTGGAATGAGTTCTTAAGTTCCTGCTGTTTTTCCCCTCAAAAGAAACCGATTTCTAGCTCCCCTGCAACTATTAATGTTAGAACAAATGAAGTTCTCTAGAAACATTTTGTATAACATATAAGCACCTGTTAATTGTTTATAAAGTCATAAGTGCTTTAATTTATTGTAATATCCCTGATGATTAAGCTCAATGTTTAGGTTCTATCCTCATTCTCACAGGAAAAGAAAATAGCAACAAAACGAGCTTCATCTGTCTCAGTTATTCAAAATAATCCTTCAGTAAGCTCCTCGCCTCCAAATTTAAAGCTACCATTGCCCATGAGGCTTGACAGGCAGGGATGCCTAAACCAGACAAGGCTGTGGTTAGGGAAGCAGATCTATTGTCACATCCTTTTTGAACTATTTGCTCCAGTTAAGATATGGCTCTATCTACCATCTTGGAAAGATTGATAGTGGGGGAACAAGTAGGAAAAACTATTGACCTGTGCCATTTCCCACCTAGTAGTCAATATTTTCTTTATCTCTGAGTACCAAATGCTCTAAACAGCTGAGAGTCGTTTGAAGCAAAGATTTTTTTTTTCTATTGAAAACTTTCACTTTTATTTTCCCGTTGATCAATTTAAATATATTTGCCTAAAGTTTTAAAAAATAAAGTTTTACTACCACAAATATCAGAAAATGTTTCTCTTTTCATAGTTTGCTTTCTTTGTATGGTAATAACTCTGTCTATATACAAGAATGCAATCAATGATTTTATAGTAGAAAATCAGCCAACTGGAAATCCTTCCTTAATTCCAGAGATAAACACTGCATTTGTTTACTGCCATTGTTGATTTTTTCAAATTCAGGTTATCTTTTTGATAGAAAAAAGTAAGGCTTAGTTTCAACAGACTGTTCTTAAATGTCACTCCATGTATGGAGTTGGAACAAGAGAGGTTCCTTAGGTCATCATAAGAAGCATGAAGCTGTGTCTGACAGGAAGGACTGGCTCAGGAATAACTAGCATTTAGAACAATCTTCCGGAGAAGAGTGGTTCATAACCCCAAAGGAAAGCACTCCTAACAACAAACCGGGCACAGGCTCAGATTTATACATACATTGATGCTTGGAGGATCCATGGGCAAAGGTTGCCCTGTTCTCTGATAGATTAATCTACATTTAAAATACCTATTTTACCTCTCAGGAAGATCCTATATCATGAAGTAATCTGGATCCTACATCATAAAAAAAGGGAGCTTTCAGGAAGTAATTACAAAATGTCAAATTAAAACTCCCCAAGTATTTTCTATACCTTCCTCTTTTATGGTAACATGATACTTAGAAGTGATTACACTATCTAGGCACAGTTGATAATGATCCATAAAAATATTCAGAAGAAAGATAGTTATCACTATAGATGCATATTCATAAGTTCATTTCATTATATACTCCTTCATTAAGAGTGATCATATACTCGTTTACTAATAAGAATGATCATCAATATTTATTGATTTAAGACTTATCCATATAAAACTTTCTTTTAAAATGTGAGGTGGTGATGGATCCATAAGGGTTTCAGTAAGGAATCAGATAGCATATTTTTAAATAGTTAACTGAGACTGGTTTGAAGAAAGGATTATTTAGAGTCGTATGATCAAGATTAAGGAAACCAACAAGGAATAGTGAAACACCAAGATGACTAGGAACAGCCAGAAGTTATTGCTATCACTGGGCCTGAAGGAATAAGGAGGGCAATGCAACCAGAACGAACATCAGAGAATTTGGGGGAGGTAAATGGAGATTAAATATCCAATGGGAAAGCAAACATATACAAAAGAGCTAACTAATGATACAAAGCAGTAAATGGCAAAAATCAAAACTACAGAGACAAAGACAGTAGAACAGAGCACAGCCTATTAGGAGCATAGCTTTGGAAGTTGGCAGGAATTTTCTAAAACTCATCATGACTGTATGGCTTCTTCAAGTTATGGAAACTTTCTGTGTCTCAGCTTCATTCAGATGCAAATAGCAGTGCTAACTCTACAGAGTTGTTAAACGGCTTAATTGAGATAACATATATAAACCTTTTCGCTTGGTGCTTGGCACAGAGTAAGAACTCAGTGAATGTTAGTTACTAATATCACCATCATCAATAATAGAGATCAGTTCAGTTCAGTCACTTAGTTGTGTCCAACTCTGCGACCACATGGACTGCAATAGAGGAGATCAGCCATAACCAATGGCTATTGGAGTCAGAGAAGGAAGGGTAGAATTTAGACATGCAGAAAGAGAAAGGAAGGACCTCTGGAGAGGTTTAGTAGGGAGACAAGACATAAACAAAATTAGGAAGCAGGAAATCACAGAGCACGTTCACAGGGTTGTAGCAGGAGCAGTGGATTCAGATTAGGAGTGATAAAATGTAGAAGGAGGGGGTGGCCCAGGGATGGAGGCCCTTGAATGTCAAGTCAGATTTGGCTTTTATCTTGTACATTGTGGGAAACAATAAAAATATTTAAATCAAATGCAAGGTAAGAGTGGTGCTTTTAGAATGTGAGACTAGATGTGTGTTTGTAATAGGGGGGTTATAATGTGGCAGAATTTAGGATGAACTTCAGCAGAGGAATGAGTTAGGTTTAACTGTAAGTTATCAAATTCTTTGAAAAAACATGGGGAAATTGATATAAGTAAAATCATTAATTAATATCTGTTAGTCATTTTAAGTACTGCTGCTGCTGCTGCTAAGTCACTTCAGTTGTGTCCGACTGAAGCTGCAACCCCATAGATGGCAGCCCACCAGGCTCCTCTGTCCCTGGGATTCTCCAGGCAAGAACACTGAAGTGGGCTGCCATTTCCTTCTCCAATGCATGAAAGTGAAAAGTGAAAGTGAAGTCTCTCAGTCGTGTCCGACTCTTCCCGACCCCATGGACTGCAGCCTATCAGGCTCCTCCATCCATGTGATTTTCCAGGCAAGAGTACTGCAGTGGGGTGCCATCACCTTCTCGACATTTTAAGTACACTTACCCATTATTCCTCCTAACAATTACTGCTGTCTGTGTTTTCTGGGTCTTGGTGTTGCATCCATTAACATTTCAAACTGTTTCTACACTCAGTGATTCTAGTTTTAGCAACATTTGACCATTAGGTTCTTACAACTTAAACATTTTAAACAATAATTTTCTTATGTTCATAGGAGAAAGAAGGACTTTTTATAATAGAAACATACATTTTTTTCCCGGACTTATAATGTTCTTTTTACAGTATTTTATAGGTCTTAATAAGGGCTTCCCTGGTGGCTCAGGCAATAAAGAATCTGCCTGAAATGCAGGAGACCCAGGTTCAATCCTTGGGTCAGGAAAATCTCTTGGAGAAGGGAAAGACAACCCACTCCAATATTCTTGCCTGGAGAATTCTGTGGACAGAGGCGCCTGGCAGCCTTCAGTCCATGGGGTTGCAGAGTTGGACACGACTGAGTGACTAACACTACTACTACTATATAGGTCTTAATGCCTCTAATCTTCACAGCAATTCTATGAGGAAATTCTATTGCCATTTTACAGATGAGAATATTAAGACTCAAAACATCTAAAAAACTTACAAAATGCACACAATCAATAAAAACTGATGGTAGAAACCAGGTTTGTTCATAGGTGTCTATGTACTTGTGCTACATGTTTCCCAAGAAAGACACCTGCAGAATGTCAAGCTCTAATTATTAAAGTTTGATCTCAATGTCAGATTTCATCTTGAGCTACATTATGCTTCATCTCTGCCTCTTACTTATCATTTGTTATATTTTAAAAATACTTTACTATTCACAAAGTTTACATTCATGGTCATATATGATCCTCACCATGATGTAATAAATTTGAAGTAGTTAACTAATTTGTTCAAGGTCTTCTACTAGTAGGTAGCACATTTGGAACTTGATTATAGGTCTTCAGACTCCAAATTCTGTATGTTTTCCACTAGATGAAAAGAGATTTAATTAAGAGAAGAAAATTTAAAAAGCATCTATTTTTAATGTGATAATCATTTACAAAGCACAGGTTATGAGTTTGGCAACATCCTGGGTACTAATTAAAAAAAAAAAAGTCTCTGCCATTAAGGTACTCATCACTTTGGAGACTGAAAAAAAAAAGATAGCTATAGAATGAGAGGGGCTATCATCTCATTGGTATAGAAACCAGATGAGTACTAGGAAAGGACCTGGTCAGTCTAGAGTGGGAAGAGAAACCAGTTCTGGTGGTTTGTGACTTGTGTGAAAAGAAAGATTTACTTGAGAAGCAGCACATGAGTTGAATTTTAAAGACTATACATGAGGAGATGGCAAAAGGAGAGAGTTTATGTAAAGATTTGGAGGCTTAGAGAACATGGCATTGGGGAGGTATGTGATGTCCGACCTGGAGAAAGCACGGGGTAAAAAGATGAGCCTGAAGAGCAAATCTAGGATCTGATGGTCCAGGGTAAGGAACTGGGACAGGAGCTTGAAGGAAGGAACCAATAATCTCAGATTTGCATTTCAGTAGCCACACTTAGGACGCAGTCTAGAAGATGAATTGGAGGGGACTAAAACTAGAGATTCAGACACCATGTATAGAGGTGGCTTCTTGTAATAGCCATGAGAGAAAGCATTGCATGGGGGTGTAGATGGGCTCAAGATGCATGGAAGCGTAGATGAACTCAAGAGGAAATAAAAGGTGGAATCATCAGGACTTTGGGATTCTCTGGATGAAAGGAAAAGAAGATATCTAGAATGATTTCCAGATTTCTGACTTGAAAAACTATGGAATTTAGTGAAAGTAGAAAATATGGAGATGGGACAGAGGAGGGATACTATGAGAATGTTGCAGTGTGTTGTATATGCTGTGTTTGAGATGGCTGTTGAAAATACAAGTGGGGATGTGTCATAGGAAGTTAGATGTGTTGGGAGGCAGAAAGTAGTCTGGACTGGTGATAGAAATTTAGAAGTCTGCAATGCATTACTAGTGCTTAACAATAATAATACTTCCAAATAGTGGTTGACTACCATGTATTTTTTTGGGCCCCCAAATCACTGCAGATTGTGACTGAAGCCATGAAATTAAAAGATGCTTGCTCCTTGGAAGAAAAGTTATAACCAACCTAGACAGCATATTAAAAAGCAGAGACATCACTTTGCCAACAAAGGTCCGTCTAGTCAAAGCTATGGTTTTTCCAGTAGTCATGTATGGATGTGAGAGTTGGACTATAAAGAAAGCTGAGCACCAAAGAATTGATGCTTTTGAACTGTGGTGTTGAAGAAGACTCTTGAGAGTCCCTTGGACTGCAAGGAGATCCAACCAGTCCATCCTAAAGGAGATTAGTCCTGAATATTTATTGGAAGGACTGATGCTGAAGCTGAAACTCCAATACTTTGGCCACCTGATGCAAAGAACTGACTCATTTGAAAAGACTCTGATGCTGGGAAAGATTGAAGGCAGGAGGAGAAGGGGATGACAGAGGATGAGATGGCTGGATGGCATCACCTACTCAATGGTCGTGAGTTTGAGTGGACTCCGGGTTGGTGATGGACAGGAAGGCTTGGCGTGCTGTGATTCATGGGGTCACAAAGAGTCGGACAGAACTGAGCAGCTGAATTGAACTGAACTGACCGTGTATTTGGCATTCATTTTTCTGCATATACCTAATGTTTCATTGTCTCATTTAATCATCCCAAGAAATTTTTATGAAGGACATTATTGTCCTTATTTTATTGGAGAGGAAACTGAGGTTCAAAGAGTTCATGAAATTATCATGGTTGTTATAAGGGTGGATGAATTAGGGAGATTATGTAGAAGAAAAAAGAAGATACAGAATACAGGTTGGTGTTTGTTTGCCAGAGGTGGAGGGTAGGTGAAAGAGATGAAAGGGCTGAAGTGTACAAACTTTCCATTTAAGATAAATAACTTTGGGGAATGTAATGTATAATGTGGTGACTATGGTTAATAATATTCTATTGTATATTTGAAAGTTACTAAGAGAGGAGATCTTAAAAGTTCTTATCATAAGAAAAACATTTGTATTTGTAACTATGTTTTGTGATGGATGCTAACTAGATTTATTGCAGTTTTCACAATATAAACATTTATAAAAATATTACATTGTACACCTAAAACTAGCATAATGTTATATATAGACAATATTTCAATAAAAAAGAAGATAGAAGACTGCTTAGAACTCTAAGGAACAATCTGCACAAATATTTGTGCTGTGCTGTGTCGCTTAGTTGTGTGTGACTTTTTGCCACCCATGGACTGTAGCCCGCCAGGCTCCTCTGTCCATGGGGATTCTCCAGGCAAGAATACTGGAGTGGGTTGCCATGCCCTCGTCCAGGGGATCTTCCCAGCCCAGGGATTGAACCTAGGTCTCCCACATTGCAGGTGGATTCAGCTTTACCATCAGAACCACCAGGGAACAAATATTTACTGAATGCCAAATATGTACCAGGCACTATTTTAAGTATTAGAGATTTTCCCTAAAGTTGAAGTAAACAAATTATTTCAAGTCCCCATTTTAAAAAAATCTACAAATATTTTTTTGACTATAATGTTTTTAAAAATGCCCCTGATCAGGATGCAAAGTGGAAGTGTGTGTTTAATAATCCCAAATTACTGGTAAGATTTTGAAGAGCAAGATGATGTTAGAAAAATAATGCCACATTTTTTAATGAAGAAAAGGAAGATTTTAAATTTCTGTCAGATATGAAAGCTCTTTGGGAGAAAGTTAACAGAGGATGGTGACACAGGACTTGGGGTTTATGCTTTGTCTTTCATCTTCATTAACTACGAATACTTAATGGACATTCATGTAAACAATAAGATAATACCTATAATAATATAGTTTGACACAGGATAAACACAAAATTGAGGGAAGATATCATTAGAATCTAACTCTGAATTGCACATTATCTTGTATGGCATTAAATATATGTTTTTCGACTGCCTATAACAGTATATGTCACTTAATGAGGTGCCAATATCTAGGATCAGATTCAATACCAAGACTGTTACAATCATTATTGTGTTTGTCAGCCTTAATGACTGAGATTTTCAGCCTTCTATCAATGTTATAAGATTGTTCTTATTTATCATGTGTAACTTGAGTCTCATAAAAGTTAAATAACTTGCCCAAAGTCATAAACCTGACACATGGAATCTAAACAAAGGATGATCTCATTCCATCCTACAGCCTCTCCAATGTAAATCGTCAGTAGGCAGGTCAAAGGAAGCCCTTCACACTCTAGCTGAATCATTTGCCTATTTTGCCCATACCTTAAGCTCTTCAGCAAAAGGACTGTGAATATGTGCCTTACTGTTCTCTACTTACACAGACATTCTTGTCATCTCCTTACTATCCTCCTTGTCATTCTGAAAGTACGAATGACCATTGGAAAAGCAAGGTTGAGTCAAAAACAGGAGATGACCAGAGATGGTTGTGTTTCTGACAAGAGGCAAGAAAAAAAAATCCCTCAGAATGTCCATTTGTCCCTGTGTAGTTATCAGGAATAACATTGCGCAAACTCCATATGAAGAAAATGTGTCATAACATGCCAAGGGGAAAAGTGAACACAGAGGAAATGACAGTGCTTTCTTAGCTAGGAAATCTGTCACTCCTAATTAGTTAATATAAAAGATTTCATGAACAAGGTGGAATTTCAGGAAGCATATGCTAATTTCACATTTCACTGTATGAATCACTGTGTCTGGCTCCCACAGGATCGGTATGCAAATAATATACTGGCTTTAAAAAGCAAAGGAAAACAAAACATGAAGGCCATCCACGATTTCTTCAGGGTATTAAGACAACCACTCTGTAGTTTCAAAAATGTTTGCCCAAATGAATTACCTGGATTATAATATTACAGAAATATATTAGATGAAATTAAATTTCTCTTGTCAAATATAAAGCATTTAAAGTTGAGTATTTGCTAAGTTCTTATTGAACAATGTGACAGTTTCCTTTGTACCTTATTTAGCAAAGAAAACAGTTTAGATGAAATATATTATCATGGGGAATATTATCCATTAAGATGATTAAAATAGTTGGCTTTTCTCGAAGCCAGTGCTTTTCCTCTAAATTGCTAAAGGAACTTTGCAAATATTTACCATCTAAAGAACAATGTATGTCATACGTTCAGCTTTACACAAATAAAATGAATTTAAATGTTCATATCAAACTCCAGATGTTCAAGCTGGTTTTAGAAAAGGCAGAGGAACCAGAAATCAAATTGCCAACATCTGCTGGATCATCAAAAAAGCAAGAGAGTTGCAGAAAAACATCTATTTCTGCTTTATTGACTATGCCAAAGCCTTTGACTGTGTGGATCACAATAAACTGGAAAATTCTGAAAGAGATGGGAATACCAGACCACCTGACCTGCCTCTTGAGAAATTTGTATGCAGGTCAGGAAGCAACAGTTAGAACTGGACATGGAACAACAGACTGGTTCCAAATAGGAAAAGGAGTACGTCAAGGCTGTATATTGTCACTCTGCTTATTTAACTTCTATGCAGAGTACATCATGAGAAACGCTGGCCTGGAAGAAGCACAAGCTGGAATCAAGATTGCTGGGAGAAATATCAGTAACCTCAGATATGCAGATGACACCACCCTTATGGCAGAAAGTGAAGAGGAACTAAAAAGCCTCTTGAAAGTGAAAGAGGAGAGTGAGAGAGTCGGCTTAAAGCTCAACATTCAGAAAACGAAGATCATGGCATCTGGTCCTATCACTTCATGGGAAATTGATGGGGAAACAGTGTCAGACTTTATTTTTCTGGGCTCCAAAATCACTGCAGATGGTGATTGCAGCCATGAAATTAAAAGACGCTTACTCCTTGGAAAGACAGTTAAGACCAACGTAGATAGCATATTAAAAAGCAGAGACATCACTTTGCCAACAAAGTTTCGTCTAGTCAAGGCTATGGTTTTTCCAGGGGTCATGTATGAATGTGAGAGTTGGACTGTAAAGAAAGTTGAGCACGGAAGAATTGATGCTTTTGAGCTGTGGTGTTGGAGAAGACTCTTGAGAGTCCCTTGGACTGCAAGGAGATCCAACCAGTCCATCTTAAAGGAGACCAGTCCTGGGTGTTCATTGGAAGGACTGATGCTGAGGCTGAAACTCTGATACTTTGGGCACCTCATGCAAAGAGTTGACTCATTGGAAAAGACCCTGATACTGGGAGGGTTTGGGGGCAGGAGGAGAAGGGGACGACAGAGGATGAGATGGCTGGATGGCATCACCAACTCGATGCACATGAGTTTGGGTGAACTCCTTGAGTTGGTGATGGACAGGGAGGCCTGGCGTGCTGTGATTGATGGGGTCGCAAAGAGTCGGACACGACTGAGCGACTGAACTGAACTGAACCAAGTCTAAACTAGCTATTTCACTTTTTTACCACAATCAGCTTGACATTTTATTTTTAATCTTCAGAAACTTACTTTTGAATTAATTTGACAGAGCTTAGTGAATTTTCCTGAATTAGATTAGGGGGAGAAAACAAAACCAAAAATACAACCCAAACCAATAAAATATTAAATATTTTGTTGGACTTAAATTTAGTTGTTCTGTGACTATAAAATTGTTTCTAATATTATATATGTATATAAATGTAGTTATAGGTATGACTATATAATATACTATCTTCATATGGCTCCATAAAAGTACTTTGAGAATTAACTGATGTAAAATGTTAAGCATAACAATAATAACAGCAATTGTAATCATTATAATTATTTTTATCATCATGATTATGTATTCTCCCTGAAGACTGACTATCAGCAAATGCCTTTTACAGATGAGAAAATGGCAGATTCACTTATCAAGATACTGTTTATGCTTCTTGGTTCATTGTAATCATCTGCTGGTTTTAACTGAAATGTTAAATTCATTACCATCCTCAACAATGTGCTTCGATTTCACGAGGGTGAGTGAATTTCATTTGATGGTAGCTCCTAGCAGGAACTCATTCAAAATGTTCATACTTAACTACTGTAATCATGGCAAAGGATTTATCTTAAAATTAAGAAATTATTGTCTTCCACAATATATCTACACCAGAATCCTAATTATTAACAACTCTTTTTTTTTATGGCATTCATCCTTATTAGTCATTGCCTTCAAACAACAGATTCAAGTATAATGAACAACAAATTTATTAGTCTGTACTAGGATTACTAATATGAAATCACTCACACATATAACTCTTTACAATTTTATTTCTGAATCTCTAAGACTGTTTTTCTATTTCAATTGATTATGCTATGTAATTTCTCAGCAAATTGGTGACAGAATTAATACTTTGAACTGAATTAATTAACTAATAGATCTCAGTTTCTTGGGCAAAATTTGTTCTTAGATATGTTGGCTGAAACGTGAAGTTAGAATGGGTTGAATTTTCTAGGGAGTTAAAAATTCAACAAAATATGGCCATCTAATTGTTCTTTGGATAACATTTCAAGGCAGAATCTATAGCAATATGTTTTCTCCAGAATGACAGAGGTGATTGCCAGGATATTGTTTTAGACTACAGTAAACCAGGGCTTCCCTAGTGGCTGATTGTAAAGAATCCACCTGCAGCGTAGGAGACCTGGGTTTGATCCCTGGATCGGGAAGATTCCCTAGAGAAGGGAATGACTACCCACTCCATTATTCTTGCCTGGAGAATTCCATGGACAGAAGAATCTGGTGGTCTATAGTCCATGAGGTCGCAAAGAGTTGGACACAACTGAGTGACTAACACACACACACACACGCAAAGCAGGGATAAGATCATTCCAATTCACCCAAAATATTTAACCACAAAGGGCTATTCTGGAGAATTTCAATGACTGAATCTACTTAGCACGAAAGACAGGGATAGAACAGTCTTATGGACTCTGTGGGAGAGGGAAAGGGTGGGAAGATTTGGGAGAATGGCATTGAAACATGTAAAATATCATGTATGAAACGAGTTGCCAGTCCAGGTTCGATGCACGATACTGGATGCTTGGGGCTGGTGCACTGGGACGACCCAGAGGGATGGAATGGGGAGGGAGGAGGGAGGAGGGTTCAGGATGGGGAACACATGTATACCTGTGGTGGATTCATTTTGATATTTGGCAAAACTAATACAATTATGTAAAGTTTAAAAATAAAATAAAATTAAAAGAAAAAAAAAAAAAAAAAGACAGGGAGTGGTGCTGTGTCGATGGATCACAAGGCAGTTCTTCCTGGGAAAGCCATCTAGAATTAAAATCAAAGGAAGCAAACCATGTCACAGCTGGCATGCACCGTCATCAGAGTTTCCAAGTAAGAATTACTCGGCTTCTTGACAACATAACAAGACTGAGGCTTTCAGCAGATGACCTGAATGGTTTCTCCGAAGGTCTACCCAATTACACTCTTTTCAATGCTTTATTAAAATAATAATAAAAAAAAATTAGTGGCAACATACTTTTGGAATTTAAACAACAGCAGCAAGAAAAACCTCTCAACATTTGTTCCTATCAAGTTATATTTTAAGTCTTTGTAAAAAGACTGAATATTTGTATATTTGGTAATGGTAAATGGCAGAAATTACATTATTATTTATTGGTAATTGATGTTATTCTGAACCAATTTTTGCAAACATGAGCAGTAATTTTTGCAAACATGAACAGTACAGAGAGAGCTATATAAGCGTAAAGATTTTGAATTCATAAATTGTCACATTTGAACACTCTCTTGATCTACTGCTGCTGCTGCTGAGTCACTTCAGTCGTGTCCGACTCTGTGCGACCCCATAGACAGCAGCCCACCAGGCTCCCCCATCCCTGGGATTCTCCAGGCAAGAACATTGGAGTGGGTTGCCATTTCCTTCTCCAATGCATGAAAGTGAAAAGTGAAAGTGAAGTCACTCAGTCGTGTCCGACTCTTAGCGACCCCATGGACTACAGCCCACCAGGCTCCTCCGTCCATGAGATTTTCCAGGCAAGAGTACTGGAGTGGAGTGCCATTGCCTTCTCCATCTCTTGATCTAATTTCTCTATTAAAAGGTAGAGCAATACAAAAAAATTATTTTTCCCTAATAAAACAAGTGATGCAGGATGTGTTCTCAATAGGAAAATGAGCAGGTAATTTAATAATACAAATACACAAAAGAGGAAAATATAATGGAAGTTCAAAATATTGCAGAAAGTTAAAAACCTTACAGTCCCCAAAGGCTATCAGACTGATTTTGTAAATGGAACTACTACTTCTTGAAACTGAGTGTGCTGATGTTACCAATTCTGTCACTGGAATTTGATTCTAGGAAAATATCCTATTACACCAGCTATTTAGCCACGTCCACAACCCACCCTGCCTCCACTAAATCCACTAATTTCTCATGTGTAACCTAAAAAAGGCTCTGAAAAATGGTAAGGCTCATTGATATATTGACATATTGCCCCCAAACCTGTAACTGAGAAAATTATTTACATTCGATGGATATATATTTTAAATACATTAAAAAAAAAGTATTTTCAAGTGCAGAGCCTTTCTCACTCATCCTCTATGTCATACATAAATTAATGGTTACATGGGCTTGCTTCAATCTTACCTATCTGCCTAACCCACAATATTCAATATTCAACTTAGATATCAAATCCTTGGGTAATTCTTTTCTAATATCCCCAATTTGGTTAACTATGCCTTCTACTTATTACTTTATTATTTTTTTTTTTAGGTGTTATGTCTCTTAGTGTCCTTTTTTTTTTTAATTTTATTTTTAAACTTGACATAATTGTATTAGTTTTGCCAAATATCAAAATGAATCCGCCACAGGTATACATCCCCATCCTGAACCCTCCTCCCTCCTCCCTCCCCATACCATCCTTCTGGGTCGTCCCTGTGCACCAGCCCCAAGCATCCAGTATCGTGCATTGAACCTGGACTGGCAACTCGTTTCATACATGATATTTTACATGTTTCAATGCCATTCTCCCAAATCTTCCCACCCTCTCCCTCTCCCACAGAGTCCATAAGACTGTTTTAAACATCAGTGTCTCTTTTGCTGTCTCATACACAGGGTTATTGTTACCATCTTTCTAAATTCCATATATATGCATTAGTATATTGTAATGGTGTTTTTCTTTCTGGCTTACTTCACTCTGTATAATAGGCTCCAGTTTCAGTACAGCCACTACGGAGAATAGTGTGGAGATTCCTTAAAAAACTGGAAATAGAACTGCCTTATGATCTAGCAATCCCACTGCTGGGCATACACACTGAGGAAACCAGAAGGGAAAGAGACACGTGTACCCCAATGTTCATCGCAGTACTGTTTATAATAGCCAGGACATGGAAGCAACCTAGATGTCCATCAGCAGATGAATGGATAAGAAAGCAGTGGTACATATACACAATGGAGTATTACTCAGCCATTAAAAAGAATACATTTGAATCAGTTCTAATGAGGTGGATGAAACTGGAGCCTATTATACTTATTACTTTAAAATAGCACTCTAGTTTGTCTGTGGACTTCCCTGGTGGCTCAGATGGTAAAGAATCTGCCCACAATGCAGGAGACCCAGGTTTGATCCCTGGATTGGAAAGATCCCCTGGAGGAGGAAATAGCAACCCACTCCAGTATTTTTGCCTGGAGAATTCCACGGATAGAGGAGCCAGGCAGGCTGTAGTCCATGGGATCACAAGAGTTGGGCATGACTGAGTGACTAACACATACACACAGTTTGTCTGTATTGTGGTTGTAATTTATCGCCTACTTCTATACGTTTACTGGGCTCTCCTGATAGCTCAGTTGGTAAAGAATCCATCTGCAATGCAGATGTCAGTTCAATTCCTGGGTCAGGAAGATCTGCTGGAGAAGGGAAAGGCTACCCACTCCAGTATTCTGGCCTAGAGAATTTCATGGATTGTACAGTCCATGGGGTCACAAAGAGTCAGACATGACTGAGTGACTTTCATATGTTTACTGCCTTGGACAGAAAGGAAATCAAACCAGTCAATCCTAAAGGAAATCAACCCTGAATGTTCACTGGAAGGACTGATGCTGAAGCTCCAATACTTTGGCCACGTGATGTGAAGAGTCAACTCATTGGAAAAGACCCTGATGCTGGGAAAGATTGAGGGCAGGAGGAGAAGAGGGCGACAGAGCATGAGATGGTTGGATGGCATCATCAACTCAGTGGATGTGAGTTTGAGCAAACTCTGGGAAAGAGTGAAGGACAGGGAAACCAGGCATGCTGCCATCCATAGGGTTGCAAAGAGTTGGACATGACTTAACGACTAAGCAACAACAACAAATAGATTTACTCAGGACAGCAATTTCCACTGTTAATCACTTTCTCTTTTTTTTTTTTTAGTTTTTTGAAGCAAGCTTGGAACTTGGAGGGAGTCTCAAAATATTCAGATGGATGAATTCTGAAAACCATGAAGTTGGGTGTTATCATTTGTTATTAAGGATATTTTTTAAATTAATAACCTTAAACATGATTTTGAATACTGAAAAGTTAGAACAACAACAACAAAAAACATGTGACGTTATTTTTTAAAAAGCTTGGAAAACCTCAAGGAAAGCAAAGGTTTATCTATATATTTTGCAAGGTTCTTTTTATGAAAAAAATCGTGTGAACTCAAGTTCTTAGAAAGAAGAGATTTGCTCTCTCCATGAGTACACAGAAGGAAGATATGCTTTAAATGGCTGTTTTAGTCCATGGAGTGAGGAGAATTTTGCCAAGAAAAGATGAAGTGCCCAACCAGAGGATACTAAGTCAGGGAAAAATATTCCCTGGGGTAGCATAAAATCTGAATACTAAAAAATCTGCTATTTTCTTATAAACAAACCTTGTAGGAAATAATTCTAAAAGGAAAATGTGCTATGACATGATGTAGAATTACACTGCGGGTGGTTTGGAGAGCAGTACTACTCACTGAAGAGAGATCGGTCTTAGACGCAAACCATCCCGAGTTCAACTCCTAGCTCCACCCTTTAGTTGCTTAAACTTATGAAAAGGTATTAAATTCTTTATTAAAAATTCCTTAATTTCTTCTGTAAAGTTGGAAAATAATGCCTATCTTACAAAGCAAAAAAAAACCCCACAAAAACACTCCCGCCAAAATATGTACAGGGCTTGATATATGGTATATCTTCAACAAATATTATTTATTGTTATTTTACTTCAGCCTACTTATCCTGTTGATTACTTTTAGGGATTCAGGGAATATTTTAAATCCTCTTTTGAATCTCAGTCTGAGAAGTAAAGTTAAAATTACACACATCTTATTAGAAGGACTGTTATAAAACTTTAAGTGAAGAGGGTGTCATATCAGTATATAGTAATAGTAAGGATTAACATGAAAAATATTTTTCAAACTCAGAATAGAAGATGATAATTGGCAATGACAGAAGTCCAGAAAAGGGACCAAGCTGTCATTATGGGTTTGTTTACTATTCATTCTTTTTCTTGGGACATGGATAACGTATCATTACAAATTAAAGGAAAGCTGCATTTAATAGTGCTTTTCAAAATAATTGAAAAGATAGACTTTAGTTTGCTTGCCACAAAATAATATATATCAGTAACTCCCTTGACATCAAAGTTATATTGTTTGTCCTGTTGGGAATACAACTTGCTTTGCTTTAACCAATAATCCTAGGAATTTTCTTTTTCTTATTTTAGCTAATAAATAGAGGTCATATTGCTACCTCCTGTGTTTCTGGTGGTTCTGAATCTTGGCTCACAAAAGTGCTTAGGTTAAAAAAACAAAAACTTGGTCACTCTGTCTCAGACACATTAAAAGAAACACAAAGACCACATCCGAAGGTCACTTGAGATTCTCAGGAGATTAAGCTCAAGATTATAAAATGTAACGTCTGAAGACCCCACTCTGCAGTGCCAGATCAAGCACTGGCTTGTTTGTGAACCCATTGTGTTGTAACAAAAAAGTCACCTGTTTTTCTCTTTTTTCTTAAAAAAAAAAAAAATGAAAATAACAAGTACTTCTCATGCAAGTTTACTACTGAAGACATGCTTTCATGCCCATCATTTGACTTCCTTTTCCCGTCTCCCTCTGAGATAGGGAGAACAAGGATTATTCCAACCCCAAATGTTCTAGATGAGGTCTTATAATTTGTCCCAGCGAGAGCTGTAATATTTAAGAGATAAAACTTTAGCTTGAACCCCATCTTAGTTAGAGTTTGAGCCCTTTCCTCTGATGAACAATAGTTACTGAAGTATGTTCTACCAAGTATTATCTTCACATGATGACACAGGTAAAGAATTTGCAGGGTCAAAGAAGATAGAAATTGTTGTAGTAAAGAAAATTCAACTGTTTACTGCCCTGTCAATAAAGCAGTGTGTGTTGTCAATAGGAAATAAGAAGGTGAATGTACCATCTCCCTGAAACATACTTAACCAGGATTGTCTACTAGTCAGACAAGATGAACACATTCATGGAAAACTGCCTTATATTATGCTTATTGGAGAACATAGATGTTTTGGTGGATATTTATTAGTTCAAATTCTGATTTAGCTCCTGGCTTTCTTCTCTGAAGCCAGTTACCATATTCTACCCCAAAGTCTCCCTGATAGTGGAGAGGGATGGGGCACTGACCTTTTGGTCCAGGCATCCTGAAGGGTTCATAGTTTCACAGTCAAAGTTTTCCCAAAGTGAAGAACTTTGTTTTACCTTTAAAAATGTTATAATTTGGAGCAAATAAGCTAGAGTTTTGAATATGTGCATCACTTTGAAAGTTGTCTTGCTTTAGACTTTAGTACAGAAGTTAAGCCATCTCTTAATGTTTTTGAGTTGTATTGAGTCTGTTTAGGGAGCTTTTGGGGGCATTTTGGAAAAGAGGGATGGATGTCACCATGTGGAAATAATAGTGTTTTTGGAAAAAAAATTAAAGGAATATTATTTTGTGTTATGTGCACTCATCCCCAGGGGACCTATACAGGAAAATTAAAAAGAAAACCTTCCCACCATTGGTGAAACAAATGAAAGATTCTGTTTTCACTGGCTTACAAAATAATCCCCTAAATATTTAGCAACAGTATTTTTATTTCCCTCATTTCAGATGCTTCATGGGGATAAAAGACTTGATTTACAAGTGGGAAATAGCCATATATATAATTTCAAACATCCAAATTGAAAACTGGTAGCATCTCACATTTTTAATTAATAACAGGGCTGCCATTCACATCAACTCATATGGGATTGATGCTAGCCAATGTGTTATAATCTCATTTCAAATAGAGAAAAGGCTGCAGACACAGATGTGGTAGATATGTTCCCGTGGTTATGGTTTTTATGTAAAATAACTGAAATCCCTAACTGGTGTAAAGGCACCATGAAAATAAGGATATGCTTTGATCCTAAAAATGGTTGAACCTAAAGGAATAAGAACCTCAGGAATAGAAATGTTATAGTTACATAACTGGGCACTCAGTCCCAGGTTTGAATCCTAGTCTTGCTTGGACTCACTTAATAGCTATGTGACCTTCTGCAAGTTTCTTAATCTTTCTTGAAGCATCACTTGCTTATTTGTAGGATGGAGATAATCATGCCTGTTTCTCAGAGGTGTAGTAATGATGAAAAAAGACAATATATGTAAAGAGACAATGTTCTGACATGGTTATAACCAATCACTCAATAACTATTTTCTTTACCTGCAGCAAAAAGGGGATTAGTGTAGAGGGAGTGATAATCTGAGAAACTTTTGTAAAACTGGTAAGGCTGGCCTGTGTGTTTCTGTCAAATAGCTGCGATCCCTGGAAATGTTCCTCAGAAGCAATGTAGCAATAAAATGTATATTTTAGTTTTCTAGACTATGTTCTCCAGGTTCACCACAAGCATTACCCATCGGGAAGTGAACAAAGAAAAATCTGTGCCCTACTTCCGAGATTTTGATGTTTATAGTTACTTGATATTTCTAGTGAAATTGCTGAAAAACAAAACAAAATAAAAAATACTTTTTATGCTCAAACTCACATCCATCAAGTCGGTGATACCATCCAACCATCTCATCCTCTGGCATCCCCTTCTCCTCCTGCCTTCAATCTTTCCCAGCATCAGAGTCTATTCCAATGAGTTTTTTAGTTTGAAAAAATGAGATCAAAAAGGGATCTAAAAAACCTATAAAAAATCATCTAGACTACGGAGAAAAAAATACATATTAGTTTACAAAATCTGGTTTAACAGAATGTGGAAAATAACCTATAATATTCAAGAGACAGAAACTTAGCATTAAACAAGAATGAACTGGTTAACATACTGAATACTGTATATACTGTATACAATACTTATTACCCTCAAAAGATAGACTGAATATAAATCACTTCCAAAATAATTAGCTGTAATTCATGAATGGCAGATCTATAACATACTTCTGAGAGAAATTAGAATGCTTGTGGTTTATCTAGAATCTTCTGAGGTCACTGAAAATGAAAGTGAAGTCGCTCAGTCGTGTCTGACTCTTTGCGACCCCAAGGACTGTAGCCTACCAGGCTCCTCTGTCCGTGGGATTTTCCAGGCAATAGTACTGGAGTGGATTGCCAATTCCTTTTCCAGGGGATCTTCCCAACACAGGGATTGAACCCAGGTCCCCCACATTGTAGACAGACGCTTTACCATCTGAGCCACCAGGGAAGTTCTATGATAGTGTGAACGCACCTCCCTGAAAACATTCTGGTTCAGCCTGGTATTGATTTTATTTTTAAATTTTAATGTTTTTTACTTGGAGGAGAGTTTTTGGCTCATTTTCAGTTGTAGTTTTGCTTCTGTCTAGTTGGACAGTCTTGTGTTTTGCTAAATTTCTGGGCTACCTAAGGCTTTTCTACGTTTCATACACACTGGATTATCGGAGACAGTTACCCAAGTTCCTGGAGACAGTTAATCGCAGCCAAGAAACCATAACTCAGCTTCTTACTCATCAAGCTAGGACTAAAGAGAACAATGCATTCCAGATAGATAGGTTCTTCATTGCGGCTCATAAATCATGATCAGAGCTTGAGGAATCAATCTGTTTGACATTAGCTAGTTTGTTTACTGACGTTAGCCTAATTTTCAAGACATTTTCTAGAGACTAGAAACACCTGAAGCTTGAAAGAGAGACAATGAACGTGTGTAACAGCAAAGAGGCAAGATAATTTACTTTTGTCTTGAAGACATCTGAATTGCTTTAGAGTCTCTATTTTCTCTGAAAAGCAGGTATTTGCCTTGGACTCACTTTATCTCAATAAATAACAATCCTTTTTTTGATTGTAATACACTCTTGACTGAACGGTAAATACCAGCTTTTAAGATGGAAACCACCATGGCAATACGCATGAGTGATATTTCTCATGCGATTGATTCTGGAGTCCCATGCCCTTGATGGCTGGCCTGGCAAAGCAGGAGGTCATTGTTAGCTCACTCTATTTGTATACAGCTATTGAAAGTTAGAGGCTTTCTCCTGGGCTTGGCCTCTTAAATGCAGTGCAAAACACAATTCCCACTAACATGCCACTTGAAGTAAGGAAACCGTATTCATATCCTGTGAGCCAATGTGGATTTTTCCACTTATGCCCATTTAAATGTCTCAGTTCCTGAACGCAAGAAAGGGGGTGTCAAAAGCTTAGCATTTCCAGGATCTGGGATGGGGGAATCCTGTGAGTGCTGTCTCATGACTTGAGGAAATTTATCTATTCTGAGAAACTCATAGTTATTTACCCCTATAATAATTACTCATTTCTAATTTGAGAAAGAGTCATTTGGAAGACAGGAGTCTTGCTGTAGTGATTCATTTCTTTCTTTCATGGGGATTAAGTGCATTACTGGACAAAGTACAATGTGAGTTGCATCATTTTACACTACAAATGAGAGCAATATGAGATATTAAGGGATGGACATTTTCCAAAGTCTAATTCTGCTTTGTGTCAACAGCAGGATTAGCTTTAAGGGTGATCTTTTTTTTCTTTCTTTTTCTAAAGTATCTCCAATTCTATTGCCATGTGCGACTCACTCTCAGAAATGGAACCAGTACAGAAAACATGTGGTAAAACCTCCTGTTTCTAATCCCACAGAGGACACATAAGTGGTGGTCCTTTGAGGTTGGCCTTTGTAAGAATTGTGGGAACAAGGCTTAGGGACAGGTACTGTCCCTCAGTGAAGAGGCTCAGGCCATCTGTGTGTATGAAAACATATACCACATGTTGACCAGGTAGACCCCAAAAGCTCAACCAGCAGAAGCAAGGACAGCTTTATGAAAAGGGGAGTAAGCTTCTATGACAAAGTATGTATTTCTATGTGGGTAAAATTAGGAAGGAGAACAATTGTAAACTAGATGATAGATGTAGAATAATAATACAGAGAGCAACCAAGAAAATATAAACATGAAAATATAAATAATATGAAAATAGAAAAAAGTGTAGAATTAGTAGAAGACAAATGCCTTCAATGAATAGTTTATCTTTCTAGAGCTCAATGTACTTTGTAAACCCTTTTGGTTATTGGCAAGAAACCTTTGGGAGTTAAATGGATAGAATTATTATACTCCTTTGATAACCAATAGCAACTTACTTGGAGAAGGCAACGGCACCCAACTCCAGTACTCTTGCCTGGAAAATCCATGGACGGAGGAGTCTGGTAGGCTGCAGTCCATGGGGTCGCTAAGAGTCAGACACGACTGAGCGACTTCACTTTCACTTTTTACTTTCATGCATTGGAGAAGGAAATGGTAACCCACTCCAGTTTCTTGCCTGGAGAATCCCAGGGACGGGGGAGCCTGGTGGGCTGCCGTCTATGGGGTCACACAGAGTCAGACATGACTGAAGCGACTTAGCAGCAGCAGCAACTTACTTTGGTTTAGAAAGAAGAAATCTTTTGCAAGTGGTTGCAAGTGATTTTTGTCCTGATCCTATAGTTAGACAAGTCATCTGACCTCTCTGGGCCTTAGATTTCCCATCTGCAAAATGAGTTAATGGATTCTAAAATTCCTTCTGTTGCTGCAATAATCAACATAAGACTACTCTTTAGAATAGCCTTTTGGACCTTTCTTCATATGAATATTACTATTCATTCACTCTTCTGAGTTACTTTAACCTCTGTATATTTTCTTTCAGATCTCCATTTAAGAGACAAAATTTCTCAAAATGAAGTAAACAGAAGCATGTGGGTTTGGGATTACAAATTGGTATCATTGCTGTTATCTGATGCTCTGTTGTTAAAATTTTGAACTTATTACTTAATTCCTTTGCATTACTATATTTCTTCCTACTCATTAAAGGTAAGTTGTTATCTCTTCTTGGATTATAGAAGAAAGGATTGAAAATTTTAGGATGTCTGTTAGTATTTTCCAGGCCATTATTCTATCACTCTTAAACTAAATCAACAAAGTAAAGCAAATGACAGTTTTTTGGGGGGGTCTGTGTGGGAGTGATGCTGCTGCTGCTGCTACGTCGCTTCAGTCTTGTCCGACTCTGTGCGACCCCATAGTCTAAAACATAAACACCTAGATCTGTATGTTTACTAAACTCTCTTTCTTTTCCTAAAGGCCTCATACAAGTCTGTACTTCTTTATTCTTCCTCGCTTCTAACTCCTCACCCTACCTGCAAGCTGACTTCTGATCCTGCCCTACAATGAAACTGTCCTTGCCAATGGACACACCTCATTCACTCTCTGCAGCAATTAACACCATGTTTTCCTTCCTGAAAATTCTCTCCACCCTAAGATCCCATGACACCAATCTTTCCTGTTTTTTATTTTCTCTACTTCTTGGTCCTCTATTAGAATTCCTCTTTGTCTGTACAGCCCTTAAATGTCTGTGTTTACCAGGCTTGTGTCCTTGACCCTTTTTTTCCCCTTATATGCTCTTGCTGGTTGATTTCCCTCTCATAACTTTTATCTCAAGTCTAGATCTCTTCTCTGGAGCTCCAGGCCAATGTTTCCAGCTGCCTTCCAGAGTTCTCCACCCACAGGCATCTTATATGCAAACATTTAAAATCCAACTCTTTATCTTCCATCTAAATCTACTTCTTTTCCCATAATTTGTCTCAGTAAATGCCCCACCATCCACCCCATCATCCAACCTAATCTGGAAGCATCTTCTTGTTCCTCACTTCGGATCAGTTACCCAGCCTATCCGTTTCTGTTTCCATTAGCAAGGTTCAAGACTTGGTCATTTCTCACTTGAATTACTGCAAGGACCTATTCCAGCCTTTTCTTTCTGTGATCAATTTTCCAAAATGCAACCAGAAAGATTTTTTTTAAAAAATTATCTAACACTGTCATCCTACCCACTTCTTCCAAGTGCTGGAAAGCTTTCTGCTTAAAGCTTTCTTTTTCATGTTAAAATCTGAACTCTTTGTAATGATTTCCTAGTACTTCTCGCCCTCCCTCTTATCCATCTCTCCTATTTGTCTTCCAGCACATACCCTCTGCTCCTCCAACTTGTATTTATTGCAGCCTCATGAATCAGCCATGCCCTTTCAACAAGTTTAACAAATATTCTTGACTGACTGTGGGGCATCTTCTCTCCAACTTGGCAGGGTGTATTGGGGTTGCCTACTTGTCCTCTACCTACCTGACATGGAACTGATGAAGATGAGGTCTTGGTCTTACTCCTTTCACTCCAATGCTCCCAACAGTTCTGAACTTAATACAAAACTTAATACATGAGCTGAGATTTAGTTTTTCAATTTTACCTTGCTTGTAGAAGTTATTTCAAAATAGCTATTGATTAAAGCATGCTTCATTTCCTTTTCTGCTCTTAGTTTTGCAAATTCTTGACAGAAAGAAATTAATTTTTTTTTTATTCCCAGTCTGATTGCTAGCAAACATGCCTAAATTGTCCCCTTCAAATGATCATCTATAGTTTCTTGGAGAAGATCCAAACCAGTATTCCTATACTCTTCAGACTTTTTTCTTTACGACTCTGACCATAGTATAGAAATTTAACTGCTTGCTTTCAAAGAGAAAGACAAATTTTAAATTATCTAATATGATGAAAAGTCTTTGTGAAGATTTTATTCCAAGAGAATTCATATTTAGAATTCTTCTGCCTTTCTTAGTAACTAAATTGCTTGTCGATTTAGTTTACAGATAATGAATAAAACTTATCACACTTGATTGTTTCTGCTCACTGGCTTGCCTGGCTCCCCCTTTATCCGTGAGGTCCGCAAGGGAGGGGCCATGTCTATCTTTTCAACACATATCTACAGCACCAAGCCTTACACCATAGTTGGCCCTTAAAAACATTTTTTAGCAAAAGTTGAAATATCTAGCTTTTGTTTCATAAAAGCCTGATTTTTACACACATAAAAGACAATGTTATCTGCCAAAGATGAGACAAAATGTCACACGAGGTCACAAAAATTGTACTGGATCAACTCTTTATCATGAAATGCCAAAAAGTTATTCTAAGCTTGACTCTCATGCACAGCTTGTTGAAAGTTTTACAATTCAAAGTAAGCGTTTGGTCAATCATAGCTAGCCCTCTAAATGAATCTGGGATAAATTTAGTACTGAGTAAATTTGGCAAGTTATCTCTATGGGAAGCAAGGCACAGCGAACTGGATCTCTATTTCTATTACATCTAAGACAGGGAGGCAAAGACAAACTTTTCAAGAACCACTCCACCTATAAGAACATAAACATTGGATTCAGAAGTATCCATTAATCCACATAGATTTTCAATGATAAACTTTCCCAGGATTATAAGTTTTCCTTCTGCAGTTTCTTCATAAGTGATCAATCATCAGAAAGTCATACCACATCAAGGGATGCCCATAATAGACTCAATATTCTCCATTTAATATCATTTAGGCAAGCCATTGTCTTCACGTTCATGATTGTTAAAAAAAAAGAGGAGAATCTTTTTCAGTATATGCGTCTGGTTAGGAGAGAACAGGATAAACCCCAAGTTACAAGAAGTGACATTTTTGTTTTCTGATTCAGCACAAGGAAAGCCAGAATCAGCAAGACCCATTTTCCTGGCATAAGACCCTAGAGTCAAAGTCCTGATCTAGATATGTGTACTGCAAAAACAGAATGAGATATTTTGCTAAGGTAGCACTGCTCGGAATAATCAGAACAGATTTTATCTTGCTGGGAAATATCACTCAGTTTTGTAATAAAGCTGGAAAGACTTCCTAACCAAGATGCTTTCAATGATGAAAAGCTTGGACTTTCTGGCTTTCCAAACGCAGGAAGAAAACAAGTTAGATAGCTGTTTATAAAACAAATCCAGTGAAGGTGGGGGGGACACTGTCAATAATAAACATTTACATTATTCTGTGTGTTTAATATGGGAAAAGACCATATTGGTCATTGAAAGTTGGCCAAACATGGTCAGTATTAGTCTCTGCAGAGTTCCTGAATCTTGTGTTAAAATTTTTCTCTAACGTTTTTCTATTCTATTCCCAAATGGATTAATAGTAGGCAGACACAGAAAAAAGTGAGGGCAAATTAGAATAGCCTATATATCTGCACAACTTACTGTGTGATTTATGTGATGCTGTCCCTTTTTCCTAATTCTGTTGTCTAATCTCAAGAGCCATCTCCTCTCTGTCTTAACTAGTTGTCACTTCCAGCACTTCATACTCCCAGAAACATACCCACATTCTGCCTAGTATGACTGTCACATGTGTACTTATACTTTTGGGTCCATATAGGCCTTATTTATCTTTGCAGCATCCAGAAACATTCTTTATCACAATAAAATCTAATGTAAATTTCTGGAATAATCATCCCTTAAATTTTTAAATTTGTGAGCATCTGATCATATTATAAGGTATAAATCACACTAACTTGCTACAAAAATGAAATTTATGTTAAATAAAGAAACATTTAGTAATATCTTTCTTGTGAGTTGATTTGCATAAATGAAGATCATTTATGAGAAAGGCACAATTTTTTCTTTTTTACCTTGTTGATTTCTAGTGTCTGTAATAGCATTTATTATAGATGGGTTTTCCTGCTACTATGTACTGTTTGACTATAATGGTCATTTTTGTACATCGTTATTCTTATGTAAGCTTAGTATCTTCCCCATAACGTCTGGGTGGGGTTCGCTTTTTTCAAATCGCTCTGCTGTCACTCCTTAAGGTATTTTATTCAAGCTTCTTTTTTTTTATGTGGTTTGTTCTTTGATTCCAAATACCTCAGGACTCCTGTGCTTTAATTCAGTGGTAAATACCTGGGTTTTAAGGAACTTAAAGCAAAAGAAACTGGGGCCCTTGAATGATAGAGGGGGTGAAAGGGACAAATGATTATCATCTTGAAACAGGAGACCCAGGTTAAGGCTACAAAGAAAGGGAAATGGAGAAGATTCAATAAAATGAACCTTGGATCTCCAAGATCTGGTAAAATATTGGCTAAAATTATAAGAGTTTTATTAGAGGAAGAAGTGTCATAATCCATATGCTTTCAGCTATTACATTTGCTGGAGTTCTAACTGGAAAAAGAACTAAAGCACAGTCACAGGAGCAGGTGCTGGGATAAAGAGCCTGCCACCTGAGACGGGTGGTCAGCAGATCCTATGGCAGTGGCCATGGGATAAACTCAGATCCTCAGCAGGCTGTAATCAATGGCTGAAAGTCAAGTTTAGTAATGCAGGCACATCTGGGTAGGAACTGTGCTTATTTCCCAGCAGGTGATATAGTCAGATTCACAATCTTTCTGTGCTGAAAAGAAGTCCACTGAGTGGCCAAAGGTTTAGAGATCACAATAAAGGACTGGAGTGCAAATTTGAAACCAGAATGCAACTCTAATCACACAAACTATGGGACGGTGTTAGGAAATGAGAGAACACTGTGGCTCCATGCACAAGCATAGCCACAGGAACCATAAACTCTACCAGGAACAGGAAGTGGGTGCCAGCTCCATCCCACTTTGGGCAGATGGAGTCCTGAATTTGTTCTTTTGTTCCAGTTCAAGGGCAGGGCTATGATTACAGGACCATTTGTACCTGTGTTGTATGACTCAGGAATAGGTACGTATAAACAGGAAGGGAAAGTAAGAGTTTGATCTAGGCCTGAGACTCTTCTATTGTCCTTGAGAACCAGAAGTGCCTGTCAAACTCCAGTGTATTGTTCGAGTTCCAGGTCCAATGTTTCTGCTTTACAGAAGCTTTCCTCAAATCCCCATGCGCTTGAGAAGAAATAGCCATCACTACCCAGCAGCACTACCGTTGCCATTATCATCATTACTATTACTATTTCCTTTGGGGTCAATCAGCTTAGCAGTTACATGATAACCCTCAGGTCACTTTAAATGTTATTCAACTCCTCACAATGAATGGACATTGTTTTTAAAAGGGTTTCACCATAAAATTAAGCACAGTTATTTAAAATAGCATATACCTTAGAGGCTTATTGAAATTCTGTGAATAATGTTTAAGGTATAAATGGGGTGGGTCAGTTAAGATGCTTTTGTCTAGAGATAGGAGAAAAATTTATCTCCAACTGGCTTTAAAAATAAGGGGAATTGTTTGGCTCCTGGGATGAGAAAGCCATAGGGAGTGCTAACTCCAGGTGTGCCTTGGTCCAGCAGCTCAATGAAGGATTTCTTTCTTCCCTTCTTTCTTGCCTTCTGAAGTTGGCTGCCCCTGAGACAGGATTGCCAGAGTTGCTAGGCTACAAACATCTTTATTTATGTACAGCAGGGAAGAGAATATCTTTGCCTCAGCATTCTAGAAACTGTCTGGCACTTCACTGTGAGCAGATCATCTTCAGGTCTTGCCCACTCAGGAACCAATCACATTGTTGACTGGCTAAGAGGTAACATCTGTTTTCCCAGAACCACATGAATTCTAAAATGAGAAATGGAGCTGTTGGGAAGGAGGAAGGAAAGAATGGATACTGAAAGATAGCAATCATGGTCTTAAGGCACTGACAAGAAACCAACTCCAGTTAAGGAAAGGAAAGGATTAGAGGCTTCCCTGGTGGGTCGGTGGTTAAGAATCTGCCTGCCAATGCAGGTGACATGGGTTGGATTCCTGGTCTAGGAAGATCCCATGTGCTGCGGAGCAACTAAGTCCTTGCACTACAACTACTGAGCCTGTGCTCTTAGGCCCGGGAACTGCAACTATTGAGCCCAGGCTCAAAAAAATTATTTTTTAAAAAAGGAAATGATTACATACACTGAGTAGCTCAACGAACTATCAGAAAGGCTGGCAAACCAGGTAAGGTAAAAGTCTATGCACTAGTTTGTGAAGGCTGCCTCAACAAAATACCATAAACTTGGGACTTAAACAAACAAACACCCTTATTATCTTGAAGTTCTTAAGGTTAGAAGTCTGAGATGAAGGTGTAAGCAGGGTTCGTTCCTTCTGAGGGCTGAGTGAAAATCTTTTCCTTGCTTCCTTCCTAGCTTCTGGTAGTTGCCGTCAGTCTTTGGAATTCCTCAGCTTGTAGACACATCATCCAGTCTCTGCCTTCATACTCACATAATGTTTTTTTCTGTGTGCCCATCTGTCTCTGTGTCCAAATTCCCTCTTTTTATAAAGATACAGTCATATTGAACTGTAAAGGCAATAGGGCCCATACTAATGACTTTATCTTAACTTGACCATCTACAAAGTCTATTTACTAATAAGTTCCCAATCACAGGTATGGGGGTTAGGCTTCAACAGCTTTTATCTGATTCAACAGATAACAGTGTAAGGATCAACTCACACCATGGCAATCAAGTGGCAAGGTATACATCTCAGCCACTGGATACTTGATGCCACTTCTGCTGGCTCTGGCAGCCCCTGAAGCTGGTCCTGCCTCATGGTCCCTGCTTCATGCCAGCTCCTTGACATCGAGGTGTGGGAAGAGAGCATCTGGTTCCTTCTCCTTCCCCTCTCTTCCCCAAAGATTCACAAATTTGATGTTCTCCCAACACAGTAAAGTCTTTAGTTATTGGGAGGCCAAAAAAGAAAACTGTATACCACAGGTGGCAGCCAACAAACTACTATGTTGGCAAAGATGGATACTTTTCTGATTTGTTTAAGGAGAGGGTTGGGGAAAAGGCACACACTGTGTTCTGAAGGGGGGAGGGAATGTGATTCTGACAGAGCGAAAAGGAAGCAGAAATGGTAGGTTGCAAAGTCAAAGACAAACTTCTGCATTTTGTCTTTGAGGTGATTCAGTTCATCTTCCTCTACCTGTGGTCACAAAGAAGCTGTGTTGTTGGTTTTTTTTTTTAATTTAAATTTATTTATTTTAATTGGAGGCTAATTACTTTACAATATTGTATTGGTTTTGCCATACATCAACATGAATCTGCCACGGGTATACACGTGTTCCCCATCCTGAAACCCCCTCCCTCCTCCCTCCCCATACCATCCCTCTGGGTCATCCCAGTACACCAGCCCCAAGCATCCTGTATCCTGCATGGAACCTGGACTGGCGATTTGTTTCACATATGATATTATACATGTTTCAATGCCATTCTCCCAAATCATCCCACACTCTCCCTCTCCCACAGAGTCCAAAAAACTGTTCTATACATCTGTGTCTTTTTTGCTGTCTCATATACAGGGTTATCGTTATCATCTTTTTAAATTCCATATATATGTGTTAGTATACTGTATTGGTGTTTCTCTTTCTGGCTTACTTCACTCTGTATAATAGGCTCCAGTTTCATCCACCTCATTAGAACTGATTCAAATGTATTCTTTTTAATGGCTGTGTATATGTACCACAGCTTTCTTAGGGAACCCTCTTACACTGTTGGTGGGAATGCAAACTAGTACAGCCACTATGGAGAACAGTGTGGAGATTCCTTAAAAAACTGGAAATAGAACTGCCTTATGATCCAGCAATCCCACTGCTGGGCATACACACCGAGGAAACCAGAATTGAAAGAGACACGTGTACCCCAATGTTCATCGCAGCACTGTTTATAATAGCCAGGACATGGAAGCAACCTAGATGTCCATCAGCAAATGAATGGATAAGGAAGCTGTGGTACATATACACAATGGAATATTACTCAGCCATTAAAAGAGTACACTTGAATCAGTTCTAATGAGGTGGATGAAACTGGAGCCTATTATACAGAGTGAAGTAAGCCAGAAAGAAAAACTCCATATTCATTGATTAGCTGTAGTAATTTTCTGGTGGAGCCTTTAGGGTTTTCTATGTAGAGGGTCATGTCATCTGCAAACAGTGAAGTTTTACTTCTTCTTTTCCAATTGGATTCCTTTTATTTCTTTTTCTGCTCTGATTGCTGTGGCCAAAACTTCCAAAACTATGTTGAATAGTAGTGGTGAAAGTGGGTACCCTTATCTTGTTCCTGACTTTAGGGGAAATGCTTTCAATTTTTCACCACTGAGGATAATGTTTGCTGTGGGTTTGTCATATATAGCTTTTATTATGTTGAGGTATGCTCCTTCTATTCCTGCTTTCTGAAGAGTTTTTGTCATAAATGGATGTTTAATTTTGTCAAAGGCTTTCTCTGAATCTATGGAGATAATCATATGGCTTTTAGTTTTCAATTTGTTAATGTGGTGTATTACATTGATTGATTTGCGGATATTGAAGAATCCTTGCATCCCTGGGATAAAGCCCACTTGGTCATGGTGTATGATCTTTTTAATGTGTTGTTGGATTCTGATTGCTAGAATTTTGTTAAGGATTTTTGCATCTATGTTCATCAGTGATATTGGCCTGTAGTTTTTTGTTTTTGTTTTTTTTTGTGGCATCTTTGTCAGGTTTTGGTATTAGGGTGATGGTGGCCTCATAGAATAAGTTTGGAAGTTTACCTTCCTCTGCAATTTTCTGGAAGAGTTTGAGTAGGATATGTGTTAGCTGTTCTCTAAATTTTTGGTAGAATTCAGCTGTGAAGCCGTCTGGACCTGGGCTTTTGTTTGCTGGAAGATTTCTGATTACAGTTTCAATTTCCATGCTTGTGATGGGTCTGTTAAGATTTTCTATTTCTTCCTGGTTCAGTTTTGGAAAGTTGTACTTTTCTAAGAATTTGTCCATTTCTTCCAAGTTGTGCATTTTATTGGCATATAATTGCTGATAGTAGTCTCTTATGATCCTTTGTATTTCTGTGTCTGTTGTGATCTCTCCATTTTCATTTCTAATTTTATTGATTTGATTTTTCTCTCTTTGTTTCTTGATAAGTCTGGCTAATGGTTTTTCAATTGTATTTATCCTTTCAAAGAATCAGCTTTTGGCTTTGTTGATTTTTGCTATGGTCTCTTTTGTTACTAGAGCTAATCAATGAATATAGTAAAGTTGCAGGATATAAAATCAACACACAGAAATCCCTTGCATTCCTGTAGACTAATAATGAGAAAATAGAAAGAGAAATTAAGGAAACAATTCCATTCACCATTGAAACAAAAAGAATAAAATACTTAGGAATATATCTACTTAAAGAAACTAAAGATCTATATATAGAAAACTATAAAACACTGGTGAAAGAAATCAAAGAGGACACTAATAGATGGAGAAATATACCATGTTCATGGATTGGAAGAATCAATATAGTGAAAATGAGTATACTACCCAAAGCAATCTGTAGATTCAGTGCAATCCCTATCAAGCTACCAATGGTATTTTTCACAGTGCTAGAACAAATAATTCCACAATTTGTATGGAAATACAAAAAACCTCGAATAGCCAAAGCAATCATGAGAAAGAAGAATGGAACTGGAGGAATCAACCTGCTTGACTTCAGGCTCTACTACAAAGCCACAGTCATCAAGACAGTATGGTACTGGCACAAAGACCGAAATATAGATCAATGGAACAAAATAGAAAGCCCAGAGATAAACCCACGCACCTATGGACACCTTATCTTTGACAGAGGAGGCAAGAATATACAATGGATTAAAGACAATCTCTTTAACAAGTGTTGATGGGAAAACTGGTAAACCACTTGTAAAAGAATGAAACTAGAACACTTTCTAACACCATACACAAAAATAAACTCAAAATGGATTAAAGATCTAAACGTTAAGACCAGAAACTATTAAACTCCTAGAGGAGAACATAGGTAAAACACTCTCCGACATAAATCACAGCAGGATCCTCTATGACCCACCTCCCAGAATACTGGAAATAAAAGCAGAAATAAACAAATGGGACCTAATTAAAATTAAAAGCTTCTGCACAACAAAGGAAATTATAAGCAAGGTGAAAAGACAGCCTTCAGAATGGGAGAAAATAATAGCAAATGAAGCAACTGACAAACAACTAATCTCAAAAATATACAAGCAACTCCTGCAGCTCAATTCCAGAAAAATAAATGACCCAATCAAAAAATGGGCCAAAGAACTAAACAGACATTTCTCCAAAGAAGACATACAGATGGATAACAAACACATGAAAAGTTGCTCAACATCACTCATTATCAGAGAAATGCAAATCAAAACCACAATGAAGTACCATTTCATGCCAGTCAGAATGGCTGTGATCCAAAAGTCTACAAGCAATAAATGCCGGAGAGGGTGTGGAGAAAAGGGAACCCTCTTACACTGTTGGTGGGAATGCAAACTAGTACAGCCACTATGGAGAACAGTGTGGAGATTCCTTAAAAAACTGGAAATAGACTGCCTTATGGCCCAGCAATCCCACTGCTGGGCATACACACCGAGGAAACCAGAATTGAAAGAGACACATGTACCCCAATGTTCATTGCAGCTCTGTTTATAATAGCCAGGTCATAGAAGCAACCTAGATGTCCATCAGCGATGAATGGATAAGAAAGCTGTGGTACATATACACAATGAAGTATTACTCAGCCATTAAAAAGAATACATCTGAATCAGTTCTAATGAGGTGGATGAAACTGGAGCCTATTATACAGAGTGAAGTAAGCCAGAAAGAAAAACACCAATACAGTATACTAATACATATATATGGAATTTAGAAAGATGGTAACGATAACCCTGTATGCAAGACAGCAAAAGAGACAAAGATGTATAGAACAGTCTTTTGGACTCTGTGGGAGAGGGAGAGGGTGGGATGATTTGGGAGAATGGCATTGAAACATTTATAATATCATATGTGAAACAAATCGCCAGTCCAGGTTTGACGCAGGATACAGGATGCTTGGGGCTGTGCACTGGGATGACCCAGAGGGATGGTACAGGGAGGGAGGTGGGAGGGGGGTTCAGGATGAGGAACACGTGTATACCCGTGGCAGATTCATGTTGATGTATGGCAAAACCAATACAATATTGTAAAGTAATTAGCCTCCAATTAAAATAAATAAATTTAAATTAAAAAAAAAGAAAAACACCAATACAGTATACTAACGCATATATATGGAATTTAGAAAGATGGTAATGATAACCCTGTATGTGAGACAGCAAAAGAGACACAGATGTATAGAACAGTCTTTGGGTGGGTTCTTTTATGCTGAACAGAGCTCAGTCAAGTGATGCTCAGGAGTGAGGACCTCTGCTGGATGGCGCCACAGAGTCCATAGAGAGTTGTCCTGTTACCTCCAAATTGGCAAACTCATGCGACATATTGATTAGCCCCAAATCTACAGCTGATCTATGTGCTTTTTTTTTTTTTTTTTAACTGCACCTTCTACATGTGGGATTTTAGTTCCCCAACCAGGAACTGAACCCAGGCCCCCTGGTTTGGAAGCACAGAGTCTTAACCACTGGACTACCAAGGAAGTCCCCCAAGTGCTTTTGAAATAGTGCTAAGAAGCCTGTATATCTGAGATACACAATGATGGGATAATTTTTTCTTTCTAATACAGCTTTGATTCATCTCCTTGTGATAACTTGTGTGTCTACCTCCCTTATAAGGTTGTAACTTTCTGGGGGCTAGAGAGGCTCATCTATCATAATGTTTTTGGGATGGACCTGACACACTTCTGATGCCCAACAAATGTCAGATGTTTTAGTAAATGGATGGATCGGAAAGGTTGTGTGTGTATTGACTTTGAGGATGAGGCAGGGATAGAAGTTATTAAACAATGCTAAAAGGCTCTCAATTTAAGAAAATTTTCTCAGAGCAATTCTACCATGATCCATGACTATGCTTTGTTTTCAGCACAACCAGGGTATGTGGTAAAATAATGGGAAACAAACAGAGATGTTAGGATGTATATTCCCCTCTCCCAGATATATGAGGTTTGCTTGGCCCTGTGTTCACATCTCAGCAGAGGTCTCTAACACTGGGGGCTTAGTGCTACTTCTACTCCTTCTCCACTGAGACACCCTAGACACTAGCAGAGATTTGTCAACAGATTTTGCCAAATTAAACCTTCAGTAGAAATTCTGCCAACAGAATTTGCCAATTTACACCTTCCTAAGGTGATCTTTAACAACATTTCCATTATATCTTTTCTAGGTTCTTACTTATTGGTATGTTTTTAAACTTATATCCTTGAAATCATATAAATAATAACCCTAAAAAGAAATAAAATGATTTAAAATCTGAAGTGAGAAGAGAATTTGAAATGTTTTAGCTTATGTTGTACTCAACTCTGAAAATGCACTAGCTCAGCCTTTTGAATTTGGTTTCCCTTGTAGTACTAGAAGCAAACAAGAATTAATTTTAAACAAAAATATGTCTTACTTGTACAATACAAGCTTGAACTTAGTTAGAAAAAACATGTTTTTTTAATTAAATTTCCTTTGAAAAACAAAGGCTTAAGTTAAGGGTAAAATGTTTTGGAAAACTTGATGTTTCAAAAATAAAACTTGAAGGAAAATAAAAATGGTTTTAGGGCTTTCTGAAAAATCCCTAATACTGCTGAGCACCCCCCCCATTTGTAACAGGAGCTGGTCTAAAGACTTACTCTTCCAGTGTGGAAACTGAACCTCTTTGGAGGTGCTAATAAAGTGTTAAATTACTCTTTTCATTATTGCATTGATACCTCTCTTCTATCCTTGTTTATAATTTTAGATTAAGATGCAAGTGACCTGATATTACAAATTAAAAATTTATAGACACTTCTCAGCACAGAGCAACTGTATTTGAAAGGTCAGTGATAATCAGAAGTATACCAACTGAACTCACCTATCATTTTTTTATCCTAAATCAGAGTATGGATATGGCATTCTATTAGGTACATGCCCAATAAGAAAGATTTTCAAAAGATATTCCTATACATCTCTGATGTGTAATTTTTATTCATATTTTACCTCAGACCCAGCTCCTAGGCTTCTAGAATAATTTTCTATTTCATTTTTAGGAAGGTGTCCTGTTTCCCTTGTATAGTGTCTGTGATTATTCTCCTATTCTAAAAACCTTTCATTCATCAGTCTCGTTGCATATATGTCTTGTCTATGTTACTACAGTAGCCTTTAATCAATGAACCCATAAGTATCCTCACAAGTGTATACTAATCACTTTCATGTTAGTAAGTCTCATGATGCTCTGGGTAGGGGTAATAAACTCAAATGCAAAGCAACCTAAATGTCCATCAAAAGAAGAATGGATAAAGAAGATGTAGTACATATATACAATGGAACATTACTCAACTGTAAAAAAAAAAGAATGAAATAATGTCATTTGTCACAACATGGATTCACCTACAGATTGTCATACTGAGTGAAATAAGACAAAGACAAATATTTGATATCCCTTATACATGGTATCTAAAAAAAGGGTATAAATGAACTTACTCACAAAACAAAGAGTCACGGATATAAAAAACAAACTTATGGTTACCAGGGTAGAAAGGTGGGGGGATAAATTGGGAGATTGAGATTGACATATACACACAACTGGTAATATGTATAAAATAGATAACTAATATGGACCTCTGTATAGCACATGGAACTCTACTTAATACTCTGTAATGACCTGCATGAGAGAAGAATTTGAAAAAGAATGGTATATGTATGTGCTCAGTATTTTCAGTTGTGTCTGACTCTTTGTGACCCCATGGACTATATAGCCCACCAGGCTCCTCTCTTCATGGGATTATCCCAACAAGAATACTGGAGTGGGTTGTCATGTCCTCCTCCAGGGGATCTTTCCAACCCAGGGATCAAACCCACATCTCCAGCAGCTCCTGCATTGACAGGCTGATTCTTTACCACTTGAGACACCTGGATATATGTTTATGTATAACTGAATCACTTTGCTGTATGTACAGCAGAAACTAACACAACAGTGTAAATCAACTATTCTCCAATAAAAATTTTAAAAGCCCTCAAATATATTTACTGGCCAAGAAGGTAATAGAACATATGAAATTAAAAAGTAACATGAAGTGGTAGACCTTTGGCAAATTGGGGAATACATGCTCTGCCTAAAGACACTTAAATTTGTTTAAGAACATGATGCTAGCCCAATAGAGCACACACAGCGTTGAGTTTTTTGGGGTCTGTGGATTTTGATTTTCTCTCCTACCATTTAGACAATAATAAGACAATACAGATCTCTCCCTTTTAAAACACCAATACAAAGATTAGTGGTCAGTTGTTTACTCCTGACTATGGGAAATAGATGGGGAAACAGTGGAAACAGTGCCAGACTTTATTTCTCTGGGCTCCAAAATCACTACAGATGGTGACTGCAGCCATGAAATTAAAAGATGCTTACTCCTTGGAAGGAAAGTTATGACCAACCTAGCTAGCATATTCAAAAGCAGAGACATTACTTTGCCAACAAAGGTTCGTCTAGTCAAGGCTATGGTTTTTCCTGTGGTCATGTATGGATGTGAGAGTTGGACTGTGAAGAAGGCTGAGCGCCGAAGAATTGATGCTTTTGAACTATGGTGTTGGAGAAGACTCTTGAGAGTCCCTTGGACTGCAAGGAGATCCAACCAGTCCATTCTGAAGGAGATCAGCCCTGGGATTTCTTTGGAAGGAATGATGCTAAAGCTGAAACTCCAGTACTTTGGCCACCTCATGCGAAGATTTGACTCATTGGATAAGACTCTGATGCTGGGAGGGATTGGGGACAGGAGGAGAAGGGGACGACAGAGGATGAGATGGCTGGATGGCATCACTGACTCAATGAACATGAGTCTCAGTGAATTCCGGGAGTTGGTGATGGACAGGGAGTCCTGGCGTGCTGCTATTCATGGGGTCGCAAAGAGTCGGACACGACTGAGCAACTGATCTGATCTGATGGCAAAAATAAGTACTCTAAAATGTTTTCTGATGAGAGTGCTGTTAGCTAAAATAATAAAATTACTATTAACTGAGAAGCAGTTGTCATTACCAGACTGATCTACCAGAGCCATATGGCATGTTGAATTCCTAAGAACGCTTATGATTATATTGCTGCTTATTTTTTATTACAAATTAATTGTTTGAGGGCTCTTGTGTGCAGATTCTTGCTCTGTGTACTTACTAGCAATCATTAGATATGGTGTTTGTTTTCTATAGTGTTGACTCCAAATTCAACCCAATGCTCTTCAAATTGTTGTCCCCCAATTCAGCCCAAATTCAGAAGGAATGCTCAATTTACCACCACTGAGAAGGAGCTGATCTCAAAAGAATAATGGGAAAGAACAACAGCTGCTTTAAACAAATCTTACAAACACAATTTAGCACAGACACTGAACAGGAAGAGAAAATAAAGACTGACTAATCGCCAGTGGGCCAGCGTGTGCCCTGGAGCGTTGAATCTGGAAAGTATTAATTTCTATTTTTCTCTCACCTCCCCAAAGGTTCAGTGACTACATTGATGTCTGGAGAAAAATCCACACAAGATGCATTTTCATCGCAGCATCTGGTTCCCTGGGAACTCTGCTGCTTGCTTTCTCACTGCATTTAACCTTTCGTCTGAAGTATTGTTTTGGCAGCCAAAGAAATGTCTGCATTACTTTGTGTTTTTAAGAATCCTACTTTCTCTTTGCTCATAAAATCTGCAACCTGGTGTGGGGATGTTTGAAATGTTTCCTGAGCCCATACATTTGGGGGAGAGTAATGGAACAATTCACTTTAGATCCACCCATATTTAAGTCCTCATCCCACCCAGGTATCAGGGTTTCCTTTTGTAGTTAAAACCACAAACCCTCTGGTGACCAGTGAAATCATGTCTTTGTCGTCTTTGTCCTATAAATGAGGTAGCTATTAATTAGATCTTGAATCTTTTGTGAAAATAATCCAAAACGAAGCGAATATAAAAAGGAAAACCTCTAGAGTTTTTTTAAGTGTAAAAGTACTCAAGTTTGACAAATACTTTAGATTTATGACACTATTATTGGCATCAAACCTACATGTTTTATTATATTAAAAACATCTTTTAAAAAGCAATCACTTTAAAAAGAGTGTGAAGAACCCAAAATATGTAACTCTTGAATAAACTTGTTCTTTTGATGAACCAGAACCAAACATGTTACATAATGTTAATAAGATAAAACCACAATCAGTGGTCTTCCTCTTCCAAACAGAGGTGACTTCTCAAAATGGCATGGCCTAGTTACACCATTTTCAGTGTTAAAAATCATGGGGAGGATCATAGCCACAATGATTAAAGTTTTCCAAAGAATGTTCTATAAATCCTTGTAACAACAATTTCACTATTTCAATTCTAGGCTGTGGGAAGATTTCAAAGGGTTTAGTTTTTTTTTTTTTTTTTTATTCTTAAATTGTTCATTCTGTTTTTTCAAACAGAGCATTTAGGAAATGATCCTGTAGCAATTTAATGAAAATAGCAAGATCCATTAACTTCACACTGAATAATATGTAAACCTCGATGTTTAATTAGTCTTTGACTCTGTAAATTACAAAATACTTTTCTAGTCATTTGCTGCTGCTGCTACTAAGTTGATTTAGTTGTGTCTGACTCTTTGCAACTCTATGGACTGTAGCACGCCAGGCTCCTCTGTTTTCTCCAGGCAAGAATACTGGAGTGGGTAGCCATTCCTTTCTCCAGAGGATCTTCCCAACCCAGGGATTGAACCTGTGTCTCCTGCAGCTTCTGCATTGCAGGCAGATTCTTTTCCACTGAGCCACTAGGGAATGTGCATCAACCAAGGAATGGATAATGAAGATGTGGTACATATATACAACAGAGTATTATTCAGCCATTGAAAGGAATGAAATAATGCCATTTGCAGCAACTTGGATGGACCTAGAGGTTGTCACATGTTGTTGGAAGAGGGTGTTTGCTATGATCAGTGGGTTCCTTGGCAAAACTCTATTAGTCTTCACCTTGCTTCATTTTGTGCTCCAAGGTCAAACTTGATGGTTTCTACAGATATCTTTTGACTTCCTACTTTTGCATTCCAATCCCTTATGATGAAAAGGACATCTTTATTTTTGGTGTTAGTTCTAGATGGTGTTGTAGGTCTTAACAGGACTATTCAACTTCAGCTTCTTTCGCAATACTGGTTGGGAAGAAACTTGAATTATTGTGATGTTGAATGGTTTGCCTTAGAAATGAACTGAGATCATTCTGTCATTTTTGAGATTGCAAGCAAGTACTGCATTTTGGATTCTTGTTGACTATGAGGTCTACTCTGTTTCTTCTAAGGGATTCTTGCCCATGGTAGTAGATATAATGGTCATCTGAATTAAATTCACCCATTTTCATCCATTTTAGTTCACTGATTCCTAAAATGTCAATGTTCACTCTTGCCATCTCCTGCTTGACCACGTCCAATTTACCTTGTTTCATGGACCCAACATTCCAGATACCTATATAATATTGTTATTTATAGCACTGGACTTTACTTTCACCACCAGACACATCCAAAACTGCATGTTGTTTCTACTTTGACCCAGCCTCTTCTTTCTTTCTGGAGTTATTTCTCTACTCTTCCCCAATAAAATACTGGACAACTACTGACCTCATCTTCCAGTATCATACCTTTCTGCCTTTTCTTACCGTTCATGGGGTTCTCGAGGCAGAATACTGGAGTGTTTTGCAATTCCCTTCTCCAGTGAACCACATTTTGTCAAAACTATCCACCATGACCTGACCATCTTGTCCTTTTCATCATATGAGATTAGAATGCAAAAAAAGGAAGTCAAAAGATACCTAGTACAACAGGCAAGTTTGGCTTTGGAGTACAAAATTAAGCAGGGTGAAAGTTAACAGAGTTTTGCTAAGAAAATACACTGGTCATAGCAAACACCCTCCTCCAAAAATGCAAGAGATGACTCGACAGAAGGACATCACCAGATGGTCAATACTGAAATGAGATTGATTGTATTTTTTGCAGTCAAAGATTGAAAAGCTCTATACAATCAGCAAAAACAAGACCTAGAGCTGACTCTGGCTCAGATGACAGCTACATCTGCTTCACTGACTACATGAAAGCCTTTGACTATGTGGATCACAACAAACTCTGGGAAGTTGTTAAGAGATGGGAATACCAGACCACCCTACCTGTCTTCTGAGAAACCTGCATGCAGGACAAGCAGCCTCAGTGAGAATTAGATGTGGAACAATGGACTGATTCCAAATTGGGAAAGGAGTACATCAAGGCTGTCTGCTGTGATCCTGGTATTTAATTTATGTACAGAGTAAATCATGGGAAATGCTGGGCTGGATGAAGCACATGCTGGAATCAAGATTGCCAGGAGAAATATCAACAACTTCAGATATGCTGATGATACCACTTTAATGGCAGAAAGGGAAGAAGAACTAAAGAGCCTCTTGATAAAGGTGAAAGAGGAGAGTGGAAAAGCTGGCTTAAAACTCAACATTCAAAAACCTAAGATCATGGCATTCAGTCCCATCATTTCATGGCAAATAGAGGGGCAAACAATGGAAATAGTGACAGATTTTATCTTCTTGGCTCCAAAATCTTTGCAGATGGTGACTGCAGCCATGAAATTCAGACACATGCTATTTGGAAGAAATGCTATGACAATCCTAGATAGCATATTAAAAAGCAGAGACATCACTTTGCCAACAAACGTCCATATAGTCAAAGTTGTGGTTTTTCCAGTAGTCATGTACCGATGTGAGAGTTAGACCATAAAGAAAGCTGAGCATCAAAGAACTGATGCTTTCGAAGTGCGGTGCTGGAGAAGACTCTTGAGAGTCCCTTAGACTGCGGGGAGACAAGCCGGTCAATCTGAAGGGATATCATTGGAAGGGTTGATGCTGAAGCACTAATACTTTGACTACCTAATAGAGGCCGACTCATTGGATACAATCCTGATGCTGGGAAAGATTGAGGGCTAGAGGAGAAGGGTGCAACAGAGGATGTGATGATTGGATGGCATCACTGACTCAGTGGATGTGAGTTTGACCAAACTCTGGAAGACAGTGAAGGACAGGGAAGCCTGACGTGTTGCAATTCATGGTGTCACCAAGTCGAACATGACTTAGTGACTGAACAACAACAAGAGATTGTCATATTGAGTGGAATAAGTAAGACCAAAGAGGAGAAATATTATATGACATCCGTTATATGTGGGATCTAAAAAGAAATGATACAAATGAACTCATTTACAAAACAGCAAGAGACTCACAGACTCAAAGAACGAAGTTATACTTGCTGTGGGTCGGGGGTGGAAGAATGGGGGAAGGCATAGTTAGGGAGTTTGGGATGGACATGTACACACTGCTATATATCAAATGGATAACCAACAAGGACTTACTGTATAGCACAGGGAACTCTGCTAAATGTTAAATGGCTGCCTGGATGGAAGGGGAGAGTGGGAGTGAATAGATGCCTATATATGTACGACTGAGTCCCTTTGCTGTTCACCTTAAACTATCACAACACTATTAATTGGCTATACACAATACAAAATGGCTCAGATCATGAACTCCTTATTGGCAAATTCAAATTTAAATTTAAGAAAGTAGGGAAAACCACTTATGATTCAGGTAAGACCTAAATCAAATCCCTTATGATTATACAGTGGAAATGACAAATAGATTCAAGGGATTAGATCTGATAGAAAGAGTGCCTGAGAGAGACAGAGTGCCTGAAAAAATATGGATGGAGATTCATAACACTGTACAGGAGGTGGTGATCAAGGTCATCCCCAAGAAAAAGAAATGCAAAAGGGCAAAATGGTTGTCTGAGGAGGCCTTAAAAATAGCTGTGAAAAGAAGAGAAGCTAAAGACAAAGGAGAAAAGGAAAGTTATACCCATCTGAATGCAGAGTTCTAAAGAACAGCAAGGAGAGATAAGAAAGCCTTCCTCAGTGATCAATGCAAAGAATTAGAGGAAAACAATGGAATGGGAAAGACTAGAGAGCTCTTCAAGAAAACCAGAGATACCAAGGGAATATTTCATGCAAAGATGAGCACAATAAAGGACAGAAACAATATGAACCTAACAGAAGCACAATATATTAAGAAGAAGTGACAAGAATACACGGAAGAAGGATATAAAAAAGATTTTCATGACCCAGATAACCATGATGGTGTGATCACTCACCTAGAGCCAGACATCCTGGAGTGTGAAGTCAAGTGGGCCTTAGGAAGCATCACCACGAAAAAAGGTAGTGGAAGTGATGAATTCCAGCTGAGCTATTTCAAATCCTAAAAGATGATGCTGTTCAAGATGCTGTTCAATATGCCACCAAGTTTGGAAAACTCAGCAGTGGCCACAGGACTGGAAAAGGTCAGTTTGCATTTCAATCCCAAAGAAAGACAATGGCAAAGAATGTTCAAACTACTGCACAACTGCACTCATCTCACACACTAGCAAAGTAATGCTTAAAATTCTCCAAACTAGGCTTCAACAGCATGTGAACCGATAACTTCCATATGTTCAAGTTGGATTTAGAAAAGGCAGAAGAACCAGAAATCAAATTGCCAACATCCCCTGGATCACAGAAAAAGTAAGAGAATTCCAGAAAAATATCTACTTCGCCTTTATTGACTATGCCAAAGCCTTTGATTGTGTGGATCACAATAAACTGTGGAAAATTCTTCAAGAGATGGGAATACCAGACCACCTGACCTGCCTCCTGAGAAATCTGTATGCAGATCAGGAAGCAACAGTTCAAACCAGACATGGAACAATGAACTGGTTCCAAATTGGGAAAGGAGTCCAACAAGGCTGTATACTGTCACTGTGCTTATTTAAGTTACATACAGAGTACATCTCACAAACTGCCAGGCTGGATGAAGCACATGCTGGAATCAAGATTGCTGGGAGAAATATCAGTAACATCAGATATGCAGATGACACCACCCTTATGGCAGAAAGTGAAGAAGAACTAAAAAGCCTCTTGATGAAAGTGAAAGAAGAGAGTGAAAAAGCTGGCTTAAACCCCACATTCAAAAAATGAAGATCATGGCATCTGGTCCCATCACTTCATGGCAAATAGAGGGGGAAACAATGGAAACAGTGACAGACTTTATTTTCTTGGGCTCCAAAATCATTGCAGATGGTGACTGCAGCGATGAAATTAAAAGACACTTACTCCTTGAAAGAAAAGTTATGACCAACCTAGACAGCATATTAAAAAGCAAAGACATTACATTGCTGACAAAGTTCCATCTAGTCAAGACTATGGTTTTTCCAGTAGTCATGTATGGGCGTGAGAGTTGGACTATGAAAAAAGTGAGCACCGAAGAATTGATGCTTTTGAGCTGTAGTGTTGGAAAAGAATCTTGAGAGTCCTGTGGACTGCAAGGAAATCAAACCAGACAATCCTAAAGGAAATCAATCCTGAATATTCATTGGAAAGACTGTTGCTGACCTGATCTGAAGAACTGACTTCTTAGAAAAGACCCTGATGCTGGGAAATATTGAAGGCAGGAGGAGAAGGGGCCGACAGAGGATGAGATGGTTTGATAGCATCACTGACTCAATGGACTTGAGTTTGAGCAAGCTCTGGGACTTGGTGATTGGCAAGGAAGCCTGGCATACTGCAGTTCAGGGGCTCACAAAGAGTTGGACATGACTGATGGACTGAACTGAATACAAAGTAAAATATTGCATAGGAACCTGGAATGTCAGGTCCATGAATTAAGGCAAATTGGAAGTAGTCAAACAGGAGATGGCTAGAGTGAACGTTGACATTCTAGGAATCAGCAAACTAAGATGGACTGGAATGGGTGAATTTAACTCAGATGACCATTAAATCTACTACTGTGGGCAGGAATCCCTTAGAAGAAATGGAGTAGCCATCATGGTCAACAAAAGAGTTCGAAATGCAGTACTTGGATGCAATCTCAAAAACGAGAGAATGATCTCTGTTTGTTTTCAAGGCAAACTATTCAATATCACAGTAATCCAAGTCTATGCCCCAACCAGTAATGCTGAAGAAGCTGAAGTTGAACAGTTCTATGAAGACCTACAAGACCTTTTAGAACTAACACCCCAAAAAGATGTCCTTTTCATTATAGGGGACTGGAATGCAAAAGTAGGTAGCCAGGAAACACCTGGAGTAACAGGCAAATTTGGCCTTGGAATACGGAATGAAGCAGGGCAAAGGCTAATAGAGTTTTGCCAAGAGAACACATTGGTCATAGCAAACACCCTCTTCCAACAACACAAGAGAAGACTCTACACATGGACATCACCAGATGGTCAACACCAAAATCAGATTGATTATATTCTTTGCAGCCAAAGATGGAGAAGCTCTATACAGTCAGTAAAAACAAGACCAGGAGCTGACTGTGGCTCAGCTCATGAACTCCTTATTGCCAAATTCAGACTTAAACTGAAGAAAGTAAGGAAAACCACTAGACTATTCAGGTATGACTTAAATCAAATCCCTTATGATTATACAGAGGAAGTGAGAAACAGATTTAAGGGACTAGATCTGATAGATAGAATGCCTGATGAACTATGGACAGAGGTTTCTGAAATTGTACAGGAGACAGGGATCAAGACCATCCCCATGGAAAAGAAATGCAAAAAAGCAAAATGGCTGTCTGAAGAGGCCTTACAAATTAGGGTTAGGGTTAGGGTTACAAATAGCTGTGAAAAAAACAGAAGTGAAAACCAACGGAGAAAAGGAAAGATATAAGCATCTGAATGCAGAGTTCCAAAGAATAGCAAGGAGAGATAAGAAAGCCTTCCTCAGTGATCAGTGCAAGGAAATAGAGGAAAACAACAGAATGGGAAAGACTAGAGATCTCTTCAAGAAAATTAGAGATACCAAGGGAACATTTCATGCAAAGATGGGCTCGATAAAGGACAGAAATTGTACGGACCTAACAGAAGCAGAAGATATTAAGAAGAGGTGGCAAGAATACACAGAAGAACTGTACAAAAAAGACCTTCACAACCCAGATAATTGTGATGGTGTGATCACTCACCCAGAGTCAGACATCCTGAATGTGAAGTCAAGTGGGCCTTAGAAAGCATCACTACAAACAGAGCTAGTGGAGGTGATGAAATTCCAGTTGAGCTATTTCAAATACTGAAAGATGATGCTGTGAAAGTGCTGCACTCAATGTGCCAACAAATTTGGAAAACTCAGCAGTGGCCACAGGACTGGAAAAGGTCAGTTTTCATTCTAACCCCAAAGAAAGGCAATGCCAAAGAATGCTTGAACTACACACAATTGACTCATCTCACACGCTAGTAAAGTAATGCTCAAAATTCTGCAAGCCAGGCTTCAGCAATACATGAACCATGAACTTCCAGATGTTCAACCTGGTTTTACAAAAGGCAGAAACAAGAGATCAAATTGCCAACATCTGCTGGATCATGGAAAAAGCAAGAGAGTTCCAGAAAAACATCTGTTTCTGCTTTCTTGACTACACCAAAGCCTTTGACTATGTGGATCACAATAAACTGTGGAAAATTCTGAAAGAGATGGGAATACCAGACCACCTGGACCTGCCTCTTGAGAAACCTATATGCAGGTCAGGAAGCAACAGTTAGAACTGGACATGGAACAACAGACTGGTTCCAAATAGGAAAAGGAGTACGTCAAGGCTGTATATTGTCACCCTGCTTATTTAACTTATATGCAGAGTACATCATGAGAAACTCTGGGCTGGAAGAAGCACAAGATGGAATCAAGATTGCCGGGAGAAATATCAATAACCTCAGATATGCAGATGACACCACCCTTATGGCAGAAAGTGAAGAGGAACTAAAAAGCCTTTTGATAAAAGTGAAAGAGGAGAGTGAAAAAGTTGGCTTAAAGCTCAACATTCAGAAAACGAAGGTCATGGCATCTGGTCCCATCATTTCATGGGAAATAGTTAGGGAAACAGTGGAAACAGTGTCAGACTTTATTTTTTTGGGCTCCAAAATCACTGCAGATGGTGACTGCAGCCATGAAATTAAAAGAAAATTAAATACCTGTGGTGGACTCATTTTGATATTTGGCAAAACTAATACAATTTTGTAAAGTTTAAAAATAAAATAAAATTAAAAAAAAATAAAGTCCTTTCTTTTTTTAAAAAAAGAAAGAAAGAAAATTAAATTAAAATTAACTTTCCTTAGAAGGAAATTAAAAGAAAATTAAATTAAAATTAACTTTCCTTAGAAGGAAAGTTATGACCAACCTAGATAGCATATTTAAAAGCAGAGACATTACTTTGCCACAAAGGTCTGTGTAGTCAAGGCTATGGTTTTTCCAGTAGTCATATATGGATGTAAGAGTTGGATGGTGAAGAAAGTTGAGCACCGAAGAATTGATGCTTCTGAATTGTGGTGTTGGAGAAGACTCTTGAGAGTCCCTTGGACTGCAAGAAGATCCAACCAGTCCATCCTAAAGGAGGTCAGTTCTGGGTTATCATTGGAAGGACTGATGTTGAAGCTGAAACTCCAATACTTTGGCCACCTCATTTGAAGAGTTGACTCATTGGATAAGACCCTAATGCTGGGAAGGATTGAGGGCAGGAGGAGAAGGGGACAAGAGAGGATGAGAAGGCTGGATAGCATCACCGACTCGATGGACATTGGTTTGGATAGACTCCAGGAGTTGGTGATGGACAGGGAGGCCTGGCGTGCTGCAATTCATGGGGCCGCAAAGAGTTGGACACGACTTAGCGACTGACATGAACTGAACTGATGCATTATGTGGATATGAGTGGTGCATATTATCATAGATAAATATTAAGCTATAATATACCCTTGGAAAGCTTGTATGTTAACTAGCTATCCAAGGTAAACAATTGCATTTACTCTAAGTGAAAAACTATATCTCTTAAAGGGCTCTTAAAGAAACTAAGAAATAATGCTTTATTAAAAGTTTTAAAAGTTTATTCCATCTTTGATGGTAAGGTTAGAATATTCAAGTGTCAATTTTATTCAGTCAGTCGTATGCAATTTTAAAGGATTAGTCTATGCTTAATTTCATTTATGATTAATGTTTATCTAGCTCTGGTGGCTCCGCTGGTAAAGTATCTGCCTGCAATTCTGGAAACCTGGGTTCAGTCCCTGGGTTGGGAAGATGCCCTGGAGAAGGCAATGGCTACCAACTCCAGTATTCTTGCCTAGAGAATTCCTTGAACAGAGGAGCCTGGCGGGGTACAGTCCATGGAGTTGCAGAGTCAGACACGACTGAGCAACTAACACTAGCACTTTCATTTATCCTATTTGAACCTCATGCAAATAAAGAAATGTGGGCTCAAAAAATTTAATTGATATCCTTTATGGTCTTTGGGAGAAATAGTTGGAAATGGGGTTAAAATCCCTATGTTCTGACTCCAGAGCCCACAAAGCTGCCTGTTTCAGGTTTAAAAATAAAATAAAATAAAAACAAAGACACATAGAAATACATACATACATATATACCCAAATTTAAGTTAAAGTTTTACAAATTAACACAATATATATAAATGACTTCTATTTTAAGTTTTGTGTGTGTGTATAAAGCTGGTTATGACCCACATCTAAATTGATTTTCACAAATGGGCTATGACCACACTTTGAAAAGCTGTACCACAGAGTCTGTCATTGCAAGGTCATCTTGCAATAGTCTGTGTAGGTGCCAAGGGCACCATTCTCAGGGTGCTCTTGCTTTCAGGTTCTCATGTTGTCATCTGAAACTCTTAATACTTATTTTATCTTTGAACTTGTGTTTTGGAAGTGATGGCCAACAGGACAATGGAGCATGAAACTTGAGCAGAAAGAGGTGCAATCAGTATGTCCGCTGCTCCTTGCCCTCATTCATATATAGCACTCACGATGCCCCATGAGCACAGAATGCTGGTAAATTGACATTGGATGGGAATTCAGTGAGACTCCAAGTGAGGATGTGGTTAAGTATGCTTTGTCTATGACTGGGTAAATGGGGACAATGACAGCCTGGGGAGGTCATGCTTGCAATTTAAACCTGAATTTGCTTCAACTGTGAACGTGATGACATTCTAAGAATTACAAATTACCGAGTAGCCTTATCATATCCTTTCTTACTCATATCACTTCCCTGTATTAGCCAACCACTTATGCTGAAAATGATGACATAGAAGGAAAGGGAAAGATAGAGCAATCCAGAGTGCCTTTTCCTTTCAGTCTGTCCTTGATCATCAGTGGGTCAGAGAGAATGAGTGTTGGTAGAGAGTGTGTGTGTGTGTCAAGAAATGTAAAAAAAACAGTTTATTTAGTTTTGTGTAGTATATCTGATGTTCTGGTAAGAATGAAATACATAAACATGTATTAATTATGAAATACAAATTGTGTAATTTTGGTGATTCTGCAGATGAGTTACATATTATAATATTTTAATTTTAAACTGTCATTGCATAGAATAAAGATGAATAATAAAATTCATGCAAATAATTTAAAATTTCTTGTCTTAGAATGACATTAAATAGTAAATAAAAAAAAAACACATGATAAGTCAGTGAGGGAGAGAGACCACCAAAGAAAATGAAAACCTTTGTAGCACCTATACTGGCACAGTTTTCCTGGTTTTTGAATTTGGGGGTCTATCATTTTCATTTTCCTCTGAGATCTGAAAATTATGCAGCTGCCAGGAGTTGGGTTTACCACCCTCCCCAGTAGTATGTCCATGGCCTAATCTGTGGAACCTGTGTATATTACTTTATACAGCAAAAGAGTGAATATTACCTTATTTGGCAAAAGAGTAAACAATAACTTTTATGACATAAGATGTGGTTAAGTTTAGGGTCTTAAGAGGAGGAGCTCCTCCTGGATTATCTAGGTGGATCCTAAGTCCCTAAATACAATCAATGAATCCTTATAAGATGGATATACAGAGAAGAGGAGGAGACAATGGGACCATGGCTTGGGATGATGCAACCAAAGCCAAGGAGGGCCTGGGGCCCCTAGAAGCTGGAAGACACAGAACAGAAACAACTGTAGGGCCTCTCATTAGAGAACAGCCCAACAGACACCTGGATTTTAGACTTCTAGCTTCCACAACTGAGAGATAAAAAAATATTGTTGTTGTAAGCCATCCAGCTTGTGGTAATTTATTTTAGAGCCCTAGGAAACTAACACCCTGACTCTTTCACTGAACTTCCTTTCTCAAACTAGGTGTGTGGACCTTAGCATGGAGGTCCACCTCTTCTCTAGTTGCTCTGCATCATCTTGCATCACCCAGATGATAATTTCTGATCATTTTACATGCTAGTTTTACCCCTTTATCTTGTCTCTGAGATCTAAATTCCTTGGGAATAAAGAACATGTCTCAAAGACTGTGCCCTCTAGACTGTCTTGGACAATACTAGTTTTATAGAAAATTGTCAGTGGATTCCTATTGACTGACCATAGGCTTGAAATACTGATGAGGTTTTTATTTTATTCTTATATTTTTCTCTTTAACATTTAGATGACTCGTACGTACTAAGTTGCCTCAGCCATGTCTGACTCTGTGCAACTCTATGGACTGTAGCTCCCCAGGCTAGCTCTGTCCATGGGATTCTCCAGGCAAGGACACTGGAATGGGTTTCTGTGTTCTCCTCCAGGGGATCTTCCTGATCCAAGGATCGAACCTGGATCTCTTATGTCTCTTGCATTGGCAGGAGGATTCTAATCTCTCTTCCCTACGTGAACAGCAAAACCTTTAAAACTGAATCTCAGACAAATTTATTTTAACAAAGTGACTATTTTACAAAAGTGATTTACAAGTGATTGAAATCCAAATTGTTTAATAACCTTACATTTCTATTAAAGAACGTCAGTCTCAGGTAGCATGTATACTAGAGGCCTTTCTGCTGTTGTGTCAGATACTGTTGGTTTGATTACATACAGTAGAATTTAAGGCTAACAGGGAGGTATTTGGGGACAAGGACTTTTCTATATTCTTTGAATCACAACTTGGAATGGAGCACACAGTAGACACAGTGTACATACCTTATTTAAAGCATACATGGATTTTAAATTTTTTTTAATCATGTGGAATTTTTTTAGACAAACTTAGTTCAGCAAATATGTATTGAGTATCTTTTTTGGGAGGCACCCTTACTAGTTAGCTGTGGGGTACACAAAAATGAGTAAGACACAGTTCCTGTCCTGAAGTGACTGACTTTCTAGGAGGGTTCAGCAGCTACATAAATAATTTCAATCTGGTAACTAACACACACATACACATATATGCTATAGGCATGCTAAGGAAGAAAATAATTCAGAAAGGAATGATTGAGGAAGAGTCATCAGAGACTGTGATATTCGGCCCATATCTCAAAGAATGGTAGTTTTGTCACTAGCCAAACAATTTTAGAGGAAGGATATTCTAGGAAGAGAGCTCACGCAAGCAAGGAGAATGTAAGTACTGTGGTATCTACAGGGCCCTGATAATATATTGATAAAGTTTCTAGAGGCTGTGTGTGGATAAGATGTGGTAGGAGATGTGACTTAAAAAGGTGTTTGAATTCAATCACTCAGAGCCTTGAACACTGAGCTAAGAAAATCATACTTTACCCTGTAGGATGCAAGAAATTTTGCAGGGTTTTGAGCAAAGGAAACATGTCACCTAAACTTTGTGCCATGTTACTGAGGCATGGGTTGAAGAGATAAGGATTTAATTGTAAAGGGAGCTATTACATAGATTTAATGAAGAGATTGCAACAGCATAGGTTTGGAAAGTAGCTTGAGAGATATAATGAAAGAGATAAAGTTGTCTGAGAGATAATTAACAAGTGGAATCAACAGGTCTTAGTGACTAATGAGATATGAGCATAGACTTGAGTGAGAGAGACGTCCAATAAAAGTGTCCTGAGAACAGTGTGATTAGATGAAGCACGTAGGAAACATAGGGGAAGGTACAGTTCTGGAAAGAAACTCTTCCAGAGTGTAAGTTCAGGACATGGTAGTTTTGAATTACCAGTAAATATTTTGAATTGGAGCTCAGTAGATATAAAATTTGCAGTCATCAGTGTGGAGAATGTGTTTGAAGCCACCAGAGAGAGTGAGAACCCAGGAAGAAAGTACAGAGTGAGAGGAAAGGAAGGAAAGAAGGGGAGGATTTCATTGTAGTCAATTTACCTTGGCATCCCTGAATGCTCCTGAAATTCAGAGCCCCCCCCCCCAAATTTTAGTCAGGTTTTTAGAGTATAAATTTATACAGTAAAATTCATTCTTGAACATGTACAGTTCTATGAGTTTGATGGCTACATACAGTTGTATAACCATGACCAGAATCAAGACCTAGAGCATTCCTATTTCTGTCTAAAAATTCCTGTATGCCTCTAGTAGTTAATTATCTCCTCACACTAGCCCCTGGGTAACAACTAGTTATTTTTCTAATCCAATATTTTTGTTTTTTCAGAATGTCTTATGAATGGAATCATAGCAACATGCAATTTTTGAGTTTGGCTTCCTGTATTTAATTGAAGGCAGGAGGAGAAGGGGATGACAGAGGATGAGATGGTTGGATGGCATCACCAACTCGATGGACATGAATTTGAGCAAGCTCTGGGAGTTGGTGATGGACAGGGAAGCCTGGTGTGCTGCAGTCCACGGGGTTGCAAAGAGATGGACACGACTGAGCAACTGAACTGAACTTGAGATTTATCCAAGTTGTTCGAGTATCAGTAGTCCATCCCTCTTTGTGGTGAGCAGTATTCCGTGTACAGACACCACAGTTTGTTTAACCATTCACCACTTGACATACAATCGGGTTGCTTCCAGTTCTTGCTGATTATAAATAAAGGTCCTATAAACATTTGCATACAGACTTTTGTGGAAACACAGCTCTCATTTTTAGGGGTAAATCTTAAGAGTGGGGATTGCTGGATGGTATGGCAGGTCTAAATTTAATTTTATGAGAAACTGCCAAACTGTTTTCCTGAGTAGGTATTCCGTTTTGCATTCTTCTTGGCAGTGACTGGGCTTCCCAGGTGGCTCTAGTGGTAAAGAACACGCGTGCCAATGCAGGAAACATAAAAGACATGGGTTCGATCCCTGGGTTGGGAAGGTCCCCTGAAGGAGGAGGAGGGCATGGCAACCCACTCCAGTATTCTTGCCTGGAATATCCCATGGACATAGGAGCCTGGTAGGCTTCAGTCCATAGGGTTGCAAAGAGTTGGACATGACTAAAGCAACTTTGCACACACGGCAGTGACTGAGAATTCTACTGCTCTTCATTCTTGTCAGCACTTTGTGTTGTTATTTATCCTCCTTTAGGTGTGGGTTGTATCTCACTGCAGTCAATTTTTTGTGTGTGTTGGAATATGTGCACTTGTTTGGGAAAGGGGTCTGTAACTCCATCAGATTCTTAAGGCTCGTGAACTTGAAGGTAAAGAATCATCAATTTATGAGCTTGGAGAATGAAGAGAGGTCAGAAAAGCACATTGAGAAGATTAGAGAAGAGTTTAAGAATAGAGTCTGCAATGCAGAGGGAAAAACAAAGTGTATAACATGAACTAAGAAAATGATGCTGTACTTAGTAAGGGAAGAGTCCTGCTCATCTCTGAGATGCCTTTTCAGTGGAGTGGAGGGGAGCAGGTGAAAAACACGAGAGAGCCAGTTTAAAGCAGAAATGAAAAGGAAGGAGGTGCAGGCAGCACATGCAGACTGTTCCTCTAAATACCAGCATAAAGGATTCCTCTAAATGTCCAAGCCTCTCCCTGTTGCTGGAAAAATCACTTCTGGGGAGTCCTAGAAGAGGTAATTTTGATAACAGTGAGCAGTGTTATTGGTATGAACATTATTTTTTAAAATGTGGTTCTTCAGTGTACACTAGATTTTACTGGCACTGACTTCATATTTTCCTGAGAAGCAAATCCGTTCTACCACTGATGCCACTGACTTGGCTGGAAAGAACTTTCGGGCACACAGAGCGTTATTGTGGCTGAAAAAGCTTTCCCTAAGCTCATGTCCAAGAGTTTTACAACATGCAGTAGTGTGCTGTCAGGACATTTTACAAGTCAGCTGACGCGAGCTGCAGGGCCACAATCATTACCCTTTCTCAACGGCCTGCTGCTGGGCGCAACCTCAGCTAATCTATCTGGACATTTCCCCAAACACAGAAAAGATGAGTGCACTGAAATACAGAGGCAGTCAGCATGTGGTCAGTCAGGATTCACTGCTATGCTTTCCGTCTCTGTGTAGAGTATGAGAAAAGTTGTGGAAGAAGAGGAGACAAACATTTAGTAAAACTCAGACATCCTCAGAGAACAGTTTTCTTAGTCATGAGGTATAATGTGAATATATAAGAGCGATCCATTCCTGAGTCTGTCTGTCTGCTCTTGGAGCACACTGAAGAAACTAGGAAGCAGAAAATATGCAAACATACTCTCCCCTACCATTTCTGCTTAGTGTTTCTCTCTGTCTCTCTCTTATACATACACACTCAGCCTACATATTTTGATTCCTTCTAGCTCCATATTCAATCCTCTTGTGTTCTCATTTGGAAATGGGCCAGGCAGATACATGGTATTAGGGCTGTGAGTAGCTTGTCCTCCACTAGTTCACCTCTAAGGCAGCTAGAAAAAGAGTATCACATTCATGCCATTACAAGACTGGAAATCTTGTCCAATGTCTACTTTCTCTCCTTGACTAGTCTTAGATGTTAGATTCACAATTCCACTTGATTTACACATCAATGCTCTATCTCAGAACAGATCACAAAATAGGTCACTGCAACAAGTGTGGTCCCCTGGGAAAAGCATAGGACCCAAGAGATGGGTTTGAGACACAGTTCTGTTATGTACCAGCTATGCTATGAGCCAGTTACTGAATTTTCCTTTCCCAGGATTTTCTTCAATAAGAGGGAAACAAATAGCTTCTAATTCATCCTTCATCTTATATTGGGTGCTCAAACAATGTTGTAGAAGTTCATATGACCTCTAGAGAGTTTGAAAGTAATTGCTATTATCACTAATAATAGTTGCTGTTATCACTCTCTACAAACTGGCAGCCTTGGCTTCACTCTGACCGCTCCTCCCTGTGAGCTGGCATTGGTGCTTCCTTGCCTAGGAATTCTGCCCTCTTCTCTTCCTTGCCATTTCTTCTATCTCCTACAAACAGACTTAAACTCATATTGCAAACTGTACTTCCTAACTTAGACATTCTTACAGCAGACAAGTTACCATACTTGCTGGGATCTGTGGCTCTCTCTCTCTTTTTTTCTCTCCACTTTATCATTAGGAGTCAGGATAATCTTTTCAAAACAACCTCTCCCCTGTACCATTTACTCCTCTTTTCTCCATAGCATCAATTTTAGTCAATTGGTGGATGCTCTTGAATGGAGAATTTAGGGAAGCACTAATATAAGTGAACCCCCCCTACCCCCCAGGCCACAAGGTGAATTAGAGTTGCAGCTTCCTGATTTATGTGAGCACAGATAGTTATTTTCCTGAAATGGGTACTCCACAAACACTCCCAGTCTCTGTTCAACCATTTTCTAACAATGCTCCTTCTGGATTTACCTGATAATTAAGGTTTAAAAAAAAGTTTATGTAAATGAAAGCCCTTATCATTGCAGAGTTTTAGACAAAGCCTTACATAGTCAGAGTGGTAGCAACAGAAAACTTGTCAAGGTGTATGATAGATAAGTTCGCTTATGGGAAACCAAGTCCTAAGATGTCAATGCAAATCAGGTTTTTCTAGCAGAACTGGAGCTACAAACTACCATTTGCCTCAAGATATCCCATCCATTCTAATGTGAATGGTATGCTTGGGCCAAGGATGAATGTGACTCTTTAGGATTTCGACTTTGAAATAACGGTTGAAGAGTTGTTTTATGTTGATCATCACATGACTGAATTATAGACTATGGTCTCTTCTTGCTTCAGAGTTCCCTTGAGGAATAATTTGTTGCTTATATTCTCTGATCTGCACAGTGTCAAAAAATGTTAAAAGTGGAATGATGATAGGGTGATGATACACATCAAAGAAATCCTGTTATTTTTGCCTTTTATTAGACCAAATTGGGTATTTTTTTTTAAAACCATGATTTGACAAACTATTTCTATGCACACAGAGTCCATTAGATAAAAAGTATTGGTAAATATTTGCTGTTCTGTCACTAAATCATGTTTGATTCACTAAATCATGTTTGATTCTTTGCAACCCCATGGACTGCAGCACGTCAGGCTTCCCTGTCCTTTACTAGCTCCTGGAGCTTGCTCAAATTCATGCCCATTGAGTTGGTGATGCTATCTAACCATCTCATCTTCTGCTGCCCTCTTCTCCTTTTGCCTTCAATCTTTCCCAGCATCAAGGTCTTTTCCAATTAATTTCTCACAGCAGGTGGCCAAATATTGGAGTTTCAGCATCAGTCCTTTCAATGAATATTCAGGATGGATTTCCTTTAGGACTGATTTCCTAGGCTTGATTTCCTTACAGTTCAAGGGACTCTCAAGAGTCTTCTCAAGCACGACAATTGAAAGCACCAATTCTTTGGTGCTCAGCCATATTACATAAGTGAAATTATATAAGATCAGTTTTTATGAATGTCAAGTCAGCTGCAAGATACTCATTTGTTAACATGACCTTTCTCCCCAGCTCTTTATTTAGAAAATGGGTCTTATGCTATTTCAAATCTCAGTTGGAGAGCAAAGAGTGAACAGTCCTCTAAAAGATCTAGAGATGGAATTGAATTCGAACTTCTCAAAACTTTAACAATTTCCCTTTCCCATTTTATCTACCTGTGAGGTCTCCAAATTGCTGTGGGATTAGATTAGCCCTGGAATCAACACTAGCTCCTGGGGCCTCAGAGAGATGTGCTGTTCCAGTCCTAAGTTTTACTGAGGCAAGCTCACCCTAGAGAGGTAAATAAGTTGGCCTTGCTTTGGGTATCTATGCTGGGAAGGCTTTATTTTGCATACTTGGTTACTTTTTAATTAAAGTGGTGATTTACTATATCTGCTCACACTTCTCTTCCAAAAGAAAGCTGCCCAGAATTTTCAACATCACAACTGAACCATTTTGTGGCAACTTCATTCACCTGTCAAGCTTACCTTGAGGGATATTTGTCAGCATGATGATCACCATGGGAGCTGCCCATGAGCACTCTCACTGATGTTTCATCCCTACCACTCCAGTAGGCAAACCCTCTCTGACTTTGCCAGAGAACAACAGGCTACTGATTGAGTGAAAAATAAATGTCTTTGTAGAACCTTCTTTCTTAGAAGCAAAGTATCTTTTGGTATAACAGCTAGGACTGAAAACACGATGTATCAGCAATGAAAATGAACAATGTAGGTCATGCATTTTCACCCATCCTTGACTTTTTTGGGATTAGCTTTATTGAAAATGAGCCAAAGCACCTTTCAAAGCTCAGCTGAATTTTGAGAGTCAGTATGGAGTATATAATGTAGAAAATTATTTTCTGAGAAGAGGTGATTCTTGGGGAAACCTAGACACAGAGCTATGGAATAGCTAACACCCAGCTAACTACAATCTGGGCAATCATTTATAGAATGATTCATGAATGTCAAATAGAAGGGAAAAGTTCACCTTTAAAACCATTAGCCCAATGATAAGATCTTGAAGAATTTCATCCAAAGCACCATTCCCTGCCTATTGAGAGTCTTTTAATGTTTGTGGGAGATAACCTCTTGACTTTCTTTTTCTGCAATATGCCTTGTCTGGTGAGCCTAGAGTTTGGCACAAAAAGATAACACCTTCCCTCCTGTGGACTTTGACAAATTCAAGTTCTGAGTCTACTGAAACCATGTATTCTTATCCAAAGAAATCTAAGAATCAGCATGTTCTTTTTAGTTAAATTAGTCACTCTCCAATCTTTGCTTAATTTTTGTCATAGCACTGTTATGGCAGTTATTGGCAGTTTTAGCAAAGATTATGGCATTATTAATAAAGTTAAAATTAATAATGATTTTAACCTTGTGTGGTTTTGTGAAATTCAATAACAATGAATACCGTTGACCCTTGAACAACATGGGAGTTGGAGGGGATTTACGGTGTCAACCATCCCTGCAGTTGAATGTCAGTTGTAACTTGTTGTTCAGTTACTAAGTCAAGTCTGACTATTTGCAACTTCATGGACTGCAGCATGTCAGGCTTGGCTGGACATGTATTCAGTTCCCTGTATCTGTAGTTCTGCACCAGCAGATTCAACATACAAGGATAGCATAGTACTATATTTTTAAAAATCCACATATAAGTGGACTTGGGAGGTTCAAACCCATGTTGTTCAAGGGTCAACTGTATAAACAACTTTGAGATCTGGAGGCAGGGGAGGCACTTTTCACACATGCGGTTAATACTGATGACCAGTGAGTTAATGTATGAAAACCACATAGCACTTGATACATAGTAAATGCTCATTTCAATGACCTGGTTTTCCAATCTCTCCATCTTGTGTCCTCAAAAGGGGCTTCAATTATTACATGTTCATAGCTATTATATGGTTTCAACTATTCTCTGATGTTGGAGCAAAAGCTTCAAGTACAGCATGAAAGTAAAACTCAAATTTCCATAGCTTCAAAACAGACTAATTATTTATGTTAGCAATGACTGTGAAAATTTATAATGTCTTTGAAATCAAGGCATTGGTTTCATACTACCTTAGATGACTCTTTCTGGAAACATGCTTCTATTCCTGAGAGCATCAGCCTTTCTAGGCCCTTTGTTTCTGTCTAACCAAATAGCTGGGGATATTTGCTTCATAATCTCTTGAATCACTGGAAACCTATAATTGACAGGAGAAATATCAGCTTCCTCAGTCTCTGAACCCTCTCTTTCCTCATTGAAGTGGAATTCATTTGTGTCATGGAGATTGTAGAGGAAAAGCAAATGCACTGAAAAATTCGTGGTATTTCGATCAGTTGTGATTAACATGGCTTACATGTATTAGGCTATGTGGCAACTACTTTGCAAACATTTCTGTTAATCCCCATAACATTGTTGCTAAGAAATATTATCAGCTTCACTTACAAATGAAAAAACTAAGGCACAAAGAGGTTAACTATTATTTATTTGTCCAAGGCAATCTCTTGAGATGCTAAGGAGGGAATTTAAATGTAGGTCATCTGAAAGTGGAACTGTGGTCTACAGACCAGCACCCTTGATTCACTGACAGCAGTGAATCAAGAGAAGGAACAGCTACAGGAGAGTGCTCACCAACACGCTAATCCAGTGGGCCTTTCCCCAGCAGGGAGGTCCCTATAGTGCTGACGTTCGCTGAGGATCCTCACTGTTTTCTAAGTGAAAATGTCTTCATATTTACATTTATTATTACATAAATACAGAGTGGAATTTGGGATGGTGATATTTGTCAATGTCTATTTATCCTGGTAAAACTGAAAGGCACTTGGGAATCATTTCACAATATATGTAAATATCAAATCATCAGGCAGTATACTTGAAATTAACATGTTATACATCAATTACACCTCAAAAGTAAACAAAAAGACAGAATCCCAAAGAAATGTATAAATGTACCATTCTGAATTTCATCTGCTATAACCTGGCCTATTTCCCTCTATTTCAAGCTGAGAGAAGTAGGATAGAAATCTAAAAGAGAATCTGAAAGGAGACAGAAGAGAGAAAGAGAAATAAACACAGAAGTAGGAAAAGAAGACAGTGGTCACCAGCGGAGTGAAAAATAAATTTCACTAAAACCCTGTCACCCTTCTATGTGCCAGGTGTGCCCCTTCTCTGACATATCCTTCTCTGAGTCTCTCAGGTCTTCACGCCCTCTTGGCATGGAGCCCAGAGCTCATGGACTCAGAGCCCATGCTCATTATTTAGTTAACGATTTCTAGTCCATGTTGTAAAGCTATGATTGCCTTGGACAACACTTTTCAGGTGGGTTGTTATATAGTCCTTGCTGCAGCACTCGAGAAATATTTTCATGTTCACACCAGCATTATTTGATGATCATCATCAACATCTCAACTGTTATGACCTCCACTGGTCACCTGGAAATTTCCAGAGGAGTTGTAGGTCCTAGTTAAGACCCTAGGCCTTGGAGCCAGACTCACTGTAAAAACAGGCTGTCTTGTTAGCTGTGTACCTTCAGCAAGTGACCCAACCTTTCCTCTCTGTACACTGGGGGTGGCAATACCTCCTACTACTGGTATGAGTGGCTACAACAATAAAATGCTTTAAAAAAAACTTTTTTTTTAACTTTTTGTGTCATGGACCCCTTTGACAACATGGGAAAGCCTTTTGAAACTGTTTTCAGAATAATATATTTTAAATACATAAAATAAAATATACAATACTATAAAGCAAACCAATCTTAGAGTTTTTCAATATTTTGAAAAATAAATATATGATTAGTAATACATACAACAAAAAAGATCTTCATGACCAAGATAATCATGATGGTGTGATCACTCACCTAGAACCAGACATCCTGGAATGTGAAGTCAAGTGGGCCTTAGAAAGCATCACTACAAACAGAGCTAGTGGAGGTGGTAGAATTCCAGTTGAGCTATTTCAAATCCTGAAAGATGATGCTGTCAATATGCCAGCAAATTTGGAAAACTCAGCAGTGGCCACAGGACTGGAAAAGGTTAGTTTTCATTCCAATCCCAGAGAAAGGCAATGCCAAAGAATGCTCAGACTAATGCACAATTGCACTCATCTCACACGCTAGTAAATTAATGCTCAAAATTCTCAAAGCCAGGCTTCAGCAATATGTGAACCGTGAACTTCCAGATATTCAACCTGGTTTTAGAAAAGGCAGAGGAACCAGATATCAAATTGCCAACATCCACTGGATCATCGAAAAAGCAAGAGAGTTCCAGAAAAACATCTATTCCTGCTTTATTGTCTGTGCCAAAGCCTTTGACTATGTGGATCACAATAAACTGTGGAAAATTCTGAAAGAGATGGGGATACCAGACCACCTGACCTGCCTCCTGAGAAACCTATATGCAGGTCAGGAAGCAACAGTTAGAACTGGACATGGAACAACAGACTGGTTCCAAATAGGAAAAGGAGTACATCAAGGCTGTATATTGTCACCCTGTTATTTGACTTATATACCAAGTACATCATGAGAAACTCTGGGCTGGAAGAAGCACAAGATGGAATCAAGATTGCCGGGAGAAATATCAATAACCTCAGATATGCAGATGACACCACCCTTATGGCAGAAAGTGAAGAGGAACTCAAAAGCCTCTTGATGAAAGTGAAAGAGGAGAGTGAAAAGGTTGGCTTAAAGCTCAACATTCAGAAAATGAAGATCATGGCATCTGGTCCCCATCACTTCATGGGAAATAGATGGGGAAACAGTGGAAACAGTGTCAGACTTTATTTTTTGGGGCTCCAAAATCACTGCAGATGGTGACTGCAGCCATGAAATTAAAAGACGCTTACTCCTTGGAAGGAAAGTTATGACAACCTAGATAGCATATTGAAAAGCAGAGACATTACTTTGCCAACAAAGGTCCGTCTAGTCAAGGCTATGGTTTTTCCTGTGGTCATGTATGGATGTGAGAGTTGGACTATGAAGAAAGCTGAGTGCCGAAGAATTGGTGCTTTTGAACTGTGGTGTTGGAGAAAACTCTTGAGAGTCCCTTGGACTGCAAGGAGATCCAACCAGTCCATTCTGAAGGAGATCAGCCCTGGGATTTCTTTGGAGGGAATGATGCTGAAGCTGAAACTCCAGTACTTTGGCCACCTCATGTGAAGAGTTGACTCATTGGAAAAGACTCTGTTGCTGGGAGGGATTGGGGGCAGGAGGAGAAGGGGACGACAGAGGATGAGATGGCTGGATGGCATCACTGACTCAATGGGCGTGAGTCTGAGTGAACTCTGGGAGTTGGTGATGGACAGGGAGGCCCTGGCGTGCTGCGATTCATGGGGTCGCAAAGAGTTGGACACGACTGAGCGACTAGACTGAACTGAACTGAATACATACATTAAATAATATCTAAAAATAGGTTTAATATCAATAGGAAATTTCAAGTTTGTGATAAGTATATGTGTTATTTTGAGACACCTATAACAATTGTAATGTAATATGAAAATATCTGTGGTTTCTACTTGTGATAAAAACAGATGCTGCTAACATCATCAAAATTTGCTGTTTGCATCTACAGTTGAAAGAAATGCTAAGCTCCAGTTAAAGGTTATGGAAAACAAATATGTCAATTTTTTTCATCCGAGTTCAAAGATCCTCATCAATTCTAGTCTGGACTGTTTGGGAGGAGTCTACGGGCCCCAGGTAAAGACCTTGGACTGATGACAAGGCTTAGAACAGGAAGTCGCTTGCAGGGAGTGCTCTATAAATTGTGCATTATTCAAAGGTTTCTTCTTAGGAATTGAAATAATGTCATACTATTAGGGTGAACCACATAAAATTGTCAATTTTGTAGGTAAAAAATTAAATATTGGCCATTTCAAATGATTCAATCTAATATAATTCAGGAATTCTGTAAAATATCTTGTGAAACTAATTTAATTCTCTAGTTTATACTATGAGGTTCCCGCCCTCACTCCCCAAGAAAGTATATATTAGCTTAGTGGGTTTTTTTAAAGCATAGACTATTTGGAATTACAGTTGATTCTTTTGGTTCTTTCCAGTAATATTTGACAAAGACAAATGGACACACTTGGGGGTTATTCTGAGATTTACAATACATCTTTTAAACATACATTTTATCTTAATTATCAGAGAAGGCAATGGCACCCCACTCCAGTACTGTTGCCTGGAAAATCCCATGGATGTAGGAGCCTGGTAGGCTGCAGTCCATGGAGTCACTAAGAGTCGGACACGACTGAGCGACTTCACTTTCACTTTTTACTTTCATGCATTGGAGAAGGAAATGGCAACCCCAAGCATTTGTTATGTCTATGATTTACTCATTTCTAATGATTCCTTTAGATCTGGAATAGCTCTTCCATGTAGCCAAAAAGCTTAGTTTTATTAATTTAGAGGAAGTTTGTGATTTAACTACATTTAGGTGTCACACATTATTTAAAAAGATACTTTCAATATGGTGCCTCAAGCATCCCCATATGAGTATCTAGAATAGTCACAAAAGTAACTTATCACCCTCAGTAACACAACACTGTTCCTATTGAAGGAATGGAAGTGAGGGGAGATTTCAGGTACTTAAATGCAAGTTCTTACAACAAAGTGTCATCATTGCAGGTTTACCTTTATGTAACCCCAGTTAGATGGTAAAATCTGAGGGTAAGAATTCTATCTCATCCATTATGGTATCTCGTGCACCTATTTCTGTGGCTGCACAGAGTAGAGATACAAGAAATGTTTGTTGAATGAAAAAATGAAGAGATGAAAGAGTACTAGCTACATCAACTGCCCCTCTTACCTTCTGTGATAGATGAGTCAGTGGTTAAGATTTAAGTTTGGTTTGCTTTCAGAATTCCAACGTTAAGTTTGAATGCTCAGAAATACTGTCAATCCTATAAAATATAATTATATGGGAGGGAAACAATTTTGTGAGCTTTTAAAAAAATAGATTGCTTTTGAAGACTGTGCATTCTGTGAAAAAGAGTGTGTTAACCAAATTAAGCATATAAACAAGATTGCTAAAAGTCTGACTTATGTAAGAAAATCACCTTTCAAGTATTATCAAGCTCTTCAGAGATATGTTTCCATTCAAACTACTGATCATATTATGAAAAATTGGTAGATTATGGAAAATATGCTCACAAAAAGTATGTGAAATACACTTAAAAATACTAAAACCACCTGGCATCTAGGAAGTGCTCAAAAATTATGTTAACTGAATTCATATGATAAGTAAAAAGCCCTATCAGTTTGTTGTTTAAATTTTTCTGTTTTAAATTTGTGGCAAAACTTTGGCATCTTTTCACATGGTTTATTAACTGTGTGTATTTCTTTTACCCTGAACTGTCTGCCTCTTGTCCTTCTTATTATAATGGGCTTGTCATATTTTTAATTGATCTATGAAAGCTCAATATCTTGTCTTAGAAATTGACAATGTTTCCTCCAGTTAACATTTGACTTCTGGCATTGCTTGTGTGTGTGTGTGAGTATGTGTTTTTGCCAAGTCAATGATGGATACTATCCTATATTTTTAAAGGTTATGTTTAGTTCTTTTATAGCTTAATTTTTTTTCCATTCACACCTTTGATCCATGTAATTTGTGGTTAAGGAATTATGTAGAAATCTAGCCTTATCTTTTTCTAAATGGCTATCTAGGTGTCCCAAACTTCTTATTGTAAATCTATTTTTCCACTGATTGGAAATCCCAGCTTTATCAAAGTCACTCTGTATAAACTTGTGTTTATTTCTCAATTCTTTCCATGGAGCTCTCTATTGTTACAAACCACAATTACAGTTGGTTAATCTGCACTCTTTACTTTCTTTCCCAGAATTTTCTTTGCTTTTCTTGTGTGTTTATTTTCCAGATAAACTTTAGTCATTTTGCAAGTTTCCCTGAACTTGTAATTTTGATTAGAGTTTGATGAACATTTAAGCCAGTGCTGGACACACAGTAAGCCCTCTGCAAATGTGTAGTATAATTGTAATTTTAGTAATAATTAAGTTTAGATCCCACTCCCCCAGCCCTACCCCCCCACTGCCCACTGCCCACCTTGTGGCTCAGCTGGTAAAGAATCTGCCTGCAATGTGGGAGACCTGGGTTTGATCCCTGGGTTGGGAAGATTCCCTGGAGAAGGGAAAGGCAACCCACCCCAGTATCCTGGCCTGGAGAATTCCCATAGTCCATGGAGTCACAAAGAGTTGGACACAACTGAGTGACTTTCACTTTCACTTTCAAGTTTAGATCAAAAATAATGAAGAGGTTTAACATCTTTGCAATATTGAGTCTTTTTATCCAATGGAAAATTTGGATAATTTCCACTTAAAAAAAATTTACCCCAGAACTTGAAATGTTTTTGTAGTCTACTCACTGTCATTCTCTTGCAACAACTTAGACCTTCTTCTTCCTCAAGTCCTTCCCAGTATCTATACTTTTGTAGGAAAAAATCATTGTCATGAGGTTTCAGCCACTTTATTTCCTCTAGGGAAATTTGCAAGGGTCTTCCCTTGGTGTTCCTTCGCCCCTCCTCCACTCCAGTTACAAATTTGATATTTGCAAAACTAATACAATTATGTAAAGTTTAAAAATAAAAAAAATAAAAAAAAAAAACAAAAAACGATCCTCATGTTGCTAAATCCAATGGCCAATTTCCATGCCTCATTGGACTTGATTTCTCAGCAGAGCATTTAAAACAGGTTTTACCATTTCTTTCTGGAAATACTCTCTTCCCTCTTTTCCCCTACATTACTCTTGGATTTTCACCATCTCTCTGACTGTATCTTCTAAGCCTCCTGACCTTTTTTTTTCCTTTAAATTTTTGTTTTTAAATTATGAAAGTATGGTAACACATTTATAAGAGACTTGGAAAATACAGAACAAAGTTACACATAGTTCTACTATATGTTACAATTCTTTTAAGTGAATAAATTAAGACAGTTGGAGTTTCAATATCAAAATCTCAAAAATTAATAGACTGAATAGACAGAAAAGTAGGATATAGTAGCTCTGAATATGAACCAATTCAACATAACTAACATATATACAATTTTCACACAAGAGCAGAATACAAATTTTATTCAAGTTCCCATAGATTATAAACCAGGAGACACTGGAACATATCCAGAGACATAAAACTAGGTGCAAAAAATTCATGGTCTAAAGATATTGAAATCATGCAGAGTGTATTCTCTTATCATTGTGGAATTATGTTAGAAATAAATATCAAAAGATATTTGAAAATAACTCACATATTTTCAAGTGCATTTACCAAGAGAGATCTCTGACTTAGCCATTGAAAGCCTCAATAAAATTAGAAGACTGAAAACACACAGAGGGTGACTGCAGAGAAGAAAGCACTTAAATGAGAAATTAATATTGACATGAGAAATTAATAAAGATAGTTTTAAAATCCCATGTATTTGGAAGCTAAGTCCACTTTTAAGTGATGGGTATATCTAAGAAGCCATAATTTTCCTTTCTAAAAGGAAAATTTGAAAGTATTTGTACCAGAATAAAAATGAAAAGAGAATTTATCAGAATTTGTTGCATCAGCTGAAGCTGCTTAGTATAACTAAATACAATGTAGAATCTTGAATAAGATATGAAGACAAATAATGGACACTAGCACAAAGTTTTGTGAAATTTGAACAAAATCTGTACTTTAGTTACTAATACCATATCACATGTGAATTTCATTTTTTTTAAGTAATGTAGTATTTCTTTATATTCTCAGAATTGAATTAGAAATTTCAAGCTTCATTCAATTTTTTTTTAAAAGATTGCTAATTAGCTTTCTAGACTTTTAGCAGTAATACGACTGTGTTAGTTGATGAGTCATTTCTGACTCTTTGCACTCCATAGACTACAGCCCGCCAGGCTCCTCTGTCCATGGAGTTTTCCCAGCAAGAATACTGGAGTTGGTTGACATTTCCTACTCCAGGGGATTTTCCTGACCCAGGGATTGAACCTGTGTCTCTTGTGTCACCTGCATTGGCAGGTGGATTCTTTACCACTGTGCCACCTGGGAAGCCCATATATATGCAAAAACTTTTCTACTGCACTTGATAAAGTAAGCCTCCTTGATTTTTAAATGTTCAAATTCATCAAGAATTTCCTCTGGGCCACTTTTTCCTTTCTCTTTTCATTCTCTCAATGCTCATAACTATCAATCTTAACTTTAAATACTATCTATATGCCAAAAACTTAAAAAGCTTTTATCCCTGGTATGTACTTCTTTTTCTGTGTTCCAGATGGAAAGATCTACTTGCCTTCCTGAAACCTCCACTTGGAAGTCTTGGTGGCATCTTATTTTAGATGTAAAATTGAACCGAACTATCCCCTACCTCACTTCAGATCTTCATTTCCTCTCACTCAACCTACCTGGGAACATTGCTTCTCCATCACCCAATCATACATGTCAAAATCTGGGTATAATCTATGATGTCAACATCTCACATTCAAATCATTACTAAATCTGTCCAGTTATCTCTTGATCTCTTGAATCCATTTACATATCACCAGCTTCACAGAGCCCTCTCCTCCCTCAATTCCAAAAACCCCATCACTAACCTGGATTTCCACAACCTTCTTTTTTCTGCTTATTTATGAAGATCCTTTCCAACCAAGCTCTGCTCTACCTAAAAGTCAAAATAATAGGTAAAGATGTAAATTTGAAATTATTACTGCCTTGCTTAAAGCATTTTTATGGCTTTGCATTATTAACATAATAAAATTACTATAATCCACAAGTATAAATGGCCTGTCCCAAACTAATCTTCAGCATTACCTTCTGTCAATCTTCCTTATGATCACTATTCTCTGCTGAGACCCCATTCCCTCAAAGGTGAAAAACTTCATTTGTACTCATTCTTTTATTGTTGTTGTTCAGTCACTAAGTCGTATCTGATTCCTTACAACTCCATGGACTGCAGCACACCAGGCCCCTCTGTCCTCCACTCTCTCTCAGGGTTTGCTCAAATTCATGTCCATTGAGTCAGTGATGCTATCTAACCATCTCATCCTCTGCTGCCCTCTTATCCTTTTGTCTTCAATCTTTTCTAAGCATCAGGGGTCTTTTCCAATACATTGGTACTTTGCATCAGATGGCCAAAGTATTGCAGCTTCATAACAGGCTTTGAGTGTTATATCTTCAGGGGGATCTTTCTTGACCCTTGAGTACAGGTTAGATTCCAATATCATATGTACCTATGGGTGCCAATACTTTTCTCTAACTACATCATAGTAGTTATTATATAGATTTTTTGGTGTGTGTTTATTTCTTTATAATCTATTTCTATTAATATTATTAGACTGTATTCTACATATCAGAGATTACATAATTTTTAAACCTTTTCAATTCAAAATAATAAAGTCACATTCTGTTACAAGAAATAATGTAGAAGAATTCTGTATATTTCTCATGTACTTTTCCCCAATGACAACATCTTGAATAACCATAGTACAATATCACAACCAGAAAACTGACATCAATAGAATCTGTTAACCTGACTCAGAGTTCGTCAGTTTTACATGTGTTCATCATGTGTATGTGTGTCATTCCATGCAATTTTATCACATGCAGATTCATGATCACCACCACAGTCAAGGTGCAGAAAATTTCTATTGAAAGTATCTCTTGTGTTACACTCTTATAGCCACAGCCACCTCCCTTCCTGTGATTTTTTTTAAATATCTCCATGACTTAAGATAGTACTTGGTATCATAAGTATTTAAAGAATATTTGTCACGTGGATAAAGTAAATTAAATAATTTATAAAAGTTGGAATTCATTAAAATAATCTTCCACAACTATAAAGGATTTATCCTAGAAATTTGTGGGAGGAAAACCTAACAAAATAATGTTCCATTACAAAATTCAGAAATGAAAAGCTAATAATAACTTATATGCAGAGTGCATCATGAGAAACGCTGGGCTGGAGGAAACACAAGCTGGAATCAAGATTGCTGGGAGAAATATCAATAACCTCAGAGATGCAGATGACACCACCCTATGGCAGAAAATGAAGAAGAACTAAAGAGCCTCTTAATGAAAGTGAAAGAGGAGAATGAAAAAGTTGGCTTAAAGCTCAACATTCAGAAAACTAAGATCATGGCATTGGTCCCATCACTTCATGGCAAATAGATGGGGAAACAGTGTAAACAGTGGCAGACTTTATTTTTGGGGGCTCCAAAATCACTGCAGATGGTGATTGCAGCCATGAAGTTAAAAGACACTTACTCCTTGGAAGGAAAGTTATGGCCAACCTAGACAGTATATTTAGAGAAGGCAATGGCACCCCACTCCAGTACTCTTGCCTGGAAAATCCCATGGACGGAGGAGCCTGGTAGGCTGCAGTCCATGGGGTCGCTAAGAGTCCAACAGGACTGATCAACTTCACTTTCACTTTTCACTTTCATGCATTGGAGATGTAAATGGCAACCCACTCCAGTGTTCTTGCCTGGAGAATCACAGGGACGGGGGAGCCTGGTGGGCTGCCGTCTATGTGGTCACACAGAGTCGGACACGACTGAAGTGACTTAGCAGCAGCAGACAGTATATTAAAAAGCAGAGACATTACATTGTCAACAGAGGTCCATCTAGTCAAGGCTATGGTTTTTCCAGTAGTCATGTATGGATGTGAGAGTTGGACTATAAAGAAAGCTGAGCGCTGAAGAATTGGTGCTTTTGAACTGTGGTGTTGGAGAAGACTCTTGAGAGTCCCTTGGACTGCAAGGAGATCCAACCAGTTCATCCTAAGGGAGATGAGTCCTGGGTGTTCATTGGAAAGACTGGTGTTGAAGCTAAAACTCCAATACTTTGGCCACCCGATGTGAAAAGCTGACTCATTTGAGAAGACCCTGATGCTGGGAAAGATTGAGGGCAGGAGGAGAAGGGGACGACAGAGGACGAGATAGTTGAGTCCACCGACTCAATGGACATGGGTTTGGGTATACTCCGGGAGTTGGTGATGGATAGGGAGGTCTGGCATGCTGTGATTCATGGGGTCACAAAGAGTTGGACACGACTGAGCAACTGAACTGAACTGAGTAATAGACAAATATTATTAAAGTTTTGTGTCAGTTTCAAAATAAACTTTCTTTTCAAAGTACAGAACTATTCTTACTTGATAAAGGAACCCACGTTAAAAGAAATGCAAGTGTTAATTCCACAGTAAAACACATTAGTCCCTTTGTTGTCATCATTATTATTCTATGTTATTTTACAATTTGGTCAATGTAACAAGACAAGAAAAAAAAATGTTAAAAAAATCTTGACATGGGAGACTATCATCAACTTAAAAAACAGTCACAACCTAGAAGTTGAGAGTTACGAGTTATTTGGGGGGAATTTTTAGGACTTCAAGCCCAGGAGACAGCATCTCAGGGGACCCTAAAAGAACCATTCTGAGCAGGTGGTGGGGAGGAGTTAGATTATATAGAAACTCACAACAAGGGATAGGTAGTCTAAAAATGAAAATATTATTGTTAATTAAGGAAAAACAGATATCTCAAGTAAAGAAATTTAGCCATTTTCTATGCATGGAAAAATACAAGAGTCTGGGCTTACTAAAATCATTTCTTTCATATGTATCTCAGCTATCTGGGGCCAACATCCTACAGTTTGGGTTTTTAAACTCTTAGTCCCTTGGTCCGGAGAAGGCAATGGCACCCCACTCCAGTACTCCTGCCTGGAAAATCCCATGGATGGAGGAGCCTGGTGGGCTGCAGTCCATGGGGTTGCTGAGGGTTGGACACGACTGAATGACTTCACTTTCACTTTTCACTTTCATGCATTGGAGAAGGAAATGGCAGCCCACTCCAGTATTCTTGCCTGGAGAATCCCAGGGATGGGGGAGGCTGGTGGGCTGCCATCTATGGGGTCACACAGAGTCGGACATGACTGAAATGTCTTAGCAGAAGCAGTCCCTTGGTCACCATAAGGAGTGGTGGATGGCTGCTGCCTGAACTTCTCACTCTCCTCCACATCCCACTGTGGCTGCTGGATAGCCAACATTGTTCTTCCTGGGTGCCCTGTGGGCTCAGAAATTCATATTTGGAGGGCCAGACTCATGGACAGCTGTGATATCCTTGTTTATTGATATGACAAAAAATATTGTATTTCACACTGTCAATGTCCTCCAGACAAAGACCACCAGGAGTTTTATAGTTTCTGGTCTTATGTTTAGATCTTTAATCCATTTTGAGTTTATTTTTGTGTATGGTGTTAGAAAGTGTTCTAGTTTCATTCTTTTACCAGTGGTTGACCAGATTTCCCAGCACCACTTGTTAAAGAGATTGTCTTTAATCCATTGTATATTCTTGCCTCCTTTGTCAAAGATAAGGTGTACATATGTGCGTGGATTTATCTCTGGGCTTTCTATTTTGTTCCATTGCTCTATATTTCTGTCTTTGTGCCAGTACCATACTGTCTTGATAACTGTGGCTTTATAGTAGAGCCTGAAGTCAGGTAGGTTGATTCCTCCAGTTCCATTCTTCTTTCTCAAGATCGCTTTGGCTATTCGAGGTTTTTTGTATTTCCATACAAATTGTGGAATTATTTGTTCTAGCTCTGTGAAGAATACTGTTGGTAGCTTGATAGGGATTGCATTGAATCTATAAATTACTTTGGGTAGTATACTCATTTTCACTATATTGATTCTTCCAATCCATGAACATGGTATATTTCTCCATCTATTAGTGTCCTCTTTGATTTCTTTCACCAGTGTTTTATAGGTAAGCTATGGTACATATACACAATGGAGTATTACTCAGCCATTAAAAAGAATACATTTGAATCAGTTCTAATGAGGTGGATGAAACTGGAGCCTATTATACAGAGTGAAGTAAGCCAGAAAGAAAAACACCAATACAATATACTAACGCATATATATGGAATTTAGAAAGATGGTAACAATAACCCTGTGTACGAGACAGCAAAAGAGACACTGATGTATAGAACAGTCTTATGGACTCTGTGGGAGAGGGAGAGGGTGGGAAGATTTGGGAGAATGGCATTGAAACATGTAAAATATCATGTATGAAACGAGTTGCCAGTCCAGGTTTGATGCACAATACTGGATGCTTGGGGCTGGTGCACTGGGACGACCCAGAGGGATGGTATGGGGAGGGAGGAGGGAGGAGGGTTCAGGATGGGGAACACATGTATACCTGGGGCGGATTCATTTTGATATTTGGCAAAACTAATACAATTATGTAAAGTTTAAAAATAAAATAAAATTAAAAAAATAAAAAAACAAAAACAAAACAAAACAAAAAAAGACCACCAGGAATTCACTTTTAAACAATGTGGGCTTGTGACTTCTTGCAGGGAGAGAAGGCTTGCTGGTTGCTGGAGAATTAAGCCAACAGAGCTTTGTTTAGTATCTTTGTAACAAAGTATTGGGACGGATTTATAATTTGGCTTGTGTTAAGTGATTTTGGAGGGTTTAAGGAAGCAAGGCTTATCTCTGGAGAGGATGCAGTCAGGAAGTGGGGATAACTCTGTGAGTGTCTCAATAAATTATTAAAACCTTAATAAATCTTTTCCAAAGGTATGGGAGACTAGATCAAGACTAAAGCTATAGCTAGTAACAGTGCAACAATACACATATTGGTCAAAACAGGGATATATCTGATATTTTTGTGGCTTGGCTATTGTTCATGATTTGTCTGTGCTCAGACATGATTGCAGAGTGGTCTTATTTTTGCCTGGATACATAGTGGTCACAGTGTGGCCTTGTCTGATGTTGGTGTTCTGTGGAATTATGTATATTTAGTGCAAAAACCCAAGGCCTGCCTAACATGATCAGGCCAGCTTCTGATGTCAGGGACTGCTTCTCCAAGATAATTTTCATGACTTGCAAACTATATTCGTATATGTACAGAAACCATTGTAATAAGAATTACCTTAATATTTATCAAGAGTATATTATTCAGTAATATTCGTATAGAAGATGATATATATACATTATATACACACATATACATAACTATATACATATATATCAGCAATAAGTAACTTTTAAATAATAAAAAATAGATTTCTTTCATAATAGAAAACAAATGTATAAACTGAGATTGAAACCAAGTGGGACACTGTGAAGCTTCTGGGCACAAAAGTCTATGTCCCCCTTTTTCCAGTTAACAGGAAACAGGTTTTGTTCAGTCTACATGACCTTCCCTGAGCTGTAAAGAGCAGGTTCCAACAATTATTAATCAAGGAAGGGAGGGGATGTGGTGACTAGGGGGAGAGCAGTTCAGTTCAGTTCAGTTCATTCACTCAGTTCTATCTGACTCTTTGTGACCCCATGGACTGCAGCACGCCAGGCCTCCCTGTCCATCACCAACTCCCAGACCCTGCTCAAACTCATGTCTGTTGAGTCAGTGATGCCATCCAACCATCTAATCCTCTGTCGTCCCCTTCTTCTCCCACCTTCAATCTTTCCCAGCATCAGGGTCTTTTCAAATGAGTCAGTTCTTTGCATCAGGTGGCCAAAGTATTGGAGTTTTAGCTTCATCATCAGTCCTTCCAGTGAATATTCAGGACTGATTTCCTTTAGGATGGACTGGTTGGATGTCTTTGCTGTCCAAGGGACTCTCAAGAGTCTTCTCCAACACCACAGTTCAAAAGCATCAATTCTTCAGCGCGCAGCTTTCTTTATAGTCCAACTCTCACATCCACACATGACTAACTGGAAAAGCTATAGCTTTGACTAGATGGACCTTTGTTGACAAAGTAATGTTGCTGCTTTTTAACAAGCTGTCTAGGTTGGTCATAACTTTTTTCCCAAGGAACAAGCGTCCTTTAATTTCATGGCCACAGTCACCATCTGCAGTGATTTTGGAGCCCCCAAAAATAAAGTCTCTCACTCTTTCCACTGTTTCCCCATCTACTTGCCATGAAGTGATGGGACCGGATGCCATGATCTTAGTTTTCTGAATTTGAGCTTTAAGCCAACTTTTTCACTCTCCTCTTTCACTTTCATCAACAGGCTCTTTAGTCTTTTTTGCTTTCTGCCATAAGGGTGGTGTCATCTGCATCTCTGAGGTTATTGATATTTCTCCCGGCAATCTTGATTCCAGCTTGTGCTTCTTCCAGCCCAGAGTTTCTCATGATGTACTCTGCATATAAGTTAAATAAGCAGGGTGACAATATACAGCCTTGACATACTCCTTTCCCTATTTGAAACCAGTCTGTTGTTCCATGTAAATTATAACTGTTGCTTCCTGACCTGCATATAGATTTCTCAAGAGACAGGTCAGGTGGTCTGGTATTTGCATCTCTTTTACAATTTTCCAGAGTTTGTTGTGGTCCACACAGTCAAAGGCTTTTGCATAGCAAATAAAGCAGAAGTAGATGATATTCTTGGAGAAGGCAATGGCACCCCACTCCAGTACTCTTGCCTGGAAAATCCCATGGACGGAGGAGCCTGGTAGGCTATAGTCCATGGGGTCGCTAAGAGTCGGACACAACTGAACGACTTCACTTTCACTTTTCACTTTCATGCATTGGAGAAGGAAATGACAACCCACTCCAGTGTTCTTGCCTGGAGAATCCCAGGGACGGGGGAGCCTGGTGGGCTGCCGTCTATGGGGTCGCACAGAGTCAGACACGACTGCCGCAACTTAGCAGCAGCAGCAGATGATATTCTGGAACTCTTTTGCTTTTTCTATGATCCAACTGATGTTGGCAACTTATCTCTGGTTCCTCTGCCTTTTCTAAATCCAGCTTTAACATCTAGAAGTTCTAGGTTCATGTACTGTTGAAACCTAGCTTGGAGAATTTTGAGCATTACTTTGCTAGCGTGTGAGATGAGTGCAATTGTGTGGTAGTTTGAACATTCTTTGGCATTGCCTTTCTTTGGGATTGAAATGCAAACTGACCTTTTCCAGTCCTGTGGCCAGTGTTGAGTTTTCCAAATTTGCATGGCACTTTGAGTGCAGCACTTTTACAGCATCATCTTTTAGGATTTGAAATAGCTCAACTGGAATTCCATCACCTGCACTAGCTTTGTTCATAGTGATGCTTCCTAAGGCCCCCTTGACTTCACATTCCAGGATGTCTGGCTCTAGGTGAGTGATTAAACAATCGTGATTATCTGAGTTGTAAAGATCTTTTCTGTATAGCTCTTCTGTGTATTCTTGCCACCTTTTCTTAATATCTTCTGCTTCTGTTTCATTGGAAAAGACCCTGATGCTGGGAAAGATTGAGGGCAGGAGGAGAAGGGGATGACAGAGGATGAGATGGTTGGATGGCATCACAAACTCAATGGACATGAGTTTGGGTAAACTCTGGGAGTTGGTGATTGACAGGGAGGCCTGGCATTCTGCAGTTTATGGGGTCACAAAGAGTCAGACACGACTGAGCAATGAATGGAACTGAACTGCTTCTGTTAGGTCCATACCATTTCTATCTTTTACTGTGCCCATATTTGCTTAAAATGTTCCCTTGGTATCTCTAATTTTCTTGAAGTGATCTCTAGTCTTTCCCATCCTATTGTTTCCCTCTATTTCTTTGCATTGATCACTGAGGAAGGCTTTCTTATCTCTCCTTGCTATTCCTTGGAACTCTGCATTCAAATGGGTATATATTTCCTTTTCTCCTTTGCCTTTTACTTCTCTTCTATTCACAGCTATTTGTAAGGCTTCCTCAGACAACCATTTTGCCTTTTTGCATTTCTTTTCTTTGAGGATGGTCTTGATCTCTGCCTCCTGTACAATGTCATGAATCTCCGTCCATAGTTCATCAGGCACTCTGTCTATCAGATGTAATCCCTTGAATCTATTTGTCACTTCCACTGTACAATCATAAGGGATTTGATTTAGGTCATTTCTGAATGGTCTAGTGGTTTTCCTTACTTTCTTCAATTTAAGTCTGAATTTGCCAATAAGGAGTTCATAGTCTGAGCCACAGTCAGCTCCTGGTCTTGCTTTTGCTGACTGTATAGAACTTCTCCATCTTTGGCTGCAAAGAATAAAATCAATCTGATTTCAGTATTGACCATCTCGTGATGTCCATGTGTAGAGGGGGGAGCAGTTACAAAACTAAGAAACCAATAGTGTAGGCTTGGGGAGGGTCTTGGTTCCTTCTCAAGAACTACTTAACAGTATCTTTGAGTTGCTTTGCAGATACAGGTACTGAAATCCCTATCAGGTGGTAGAAATGAACTGTATGATGCCTGTAAGCATGTAGACCCCAGATCTGTTGGAACCAGAAGGTTGATGATTCTGACTCCCAATTACCTCACCAGCAGTCAATCAGAAGATCGTCCATGAGTCAATCATGGCCTCCCTTTCTGAACCATTATACTAAAACTCCTCACAGCTTTCCAGTTTGGGACACACAGTTTTGAGGGCATTAGTGTTCTGTGATGCTCTTTGCCCCGCAAAGCAATAAACTTATTCTTTTCTACTTCACCCAAAACTGTCTTCAAAATTTTATTTGGTACCAGGTTAGAGATGCTGAATATCAGCTATGCTGCTGCTGCTGCTGCTAAGTCGCTTCAGTTGTGTCCGACTCTCTGCGATCCCATACACTTAATAATGTGTGTCAAGCAATTTTAGATAGAAAAATAATTTGTACTCACACATGAGTCAAACTTTTAGAAATGTTCTAAATAAATATGGTATGTTTTTTAATTGAAGTATAGTTGACTTACAATATTATATTAGCTTTAGATGTACAACATAGTATTTCTAGATCAGCCCTGGGATTTCTTTGGAAGGAATGATGCTAAAGCTGAAACTCCAGTACTTTGGCCACCTCATGCGAAGAGTTGACTCATTGGAAAAGACTCTGATGCTGGGAGGGATTGGAGGCAAGAGGAGAAGGGGACGACAGAGGATGAGATGGCTGGATGGCATCACTGACTCGATGGGCGTGAGTCTGAGTGAACTCCGGGAGTTGGTGATGGACAGGGAGTCCTGGCGTGCTGCTATTCATGGGGTTGCAAAGAGTCGGACATGACTGAGAGACTGATCTGATAGGTTATGACTATAATAACTTCAAAGTTATTATTGAAAAATGACTATGACATGGAAGCAACCTCAGCATCCATCAACAGAAGAATGGTACATTTTAAAAAATATATTTTGCAGTGCCTCAGCTGCTTCAAATACCTTCTCTCCTCTTCTCAGTGTATCAGAATGTGAACTAACAAAGGAAAGCTGTATTCTTTCCCAAGCGTATTTTAGGGTCTCATCTACTAAATTGAAATGAATAGGAAAAGCTGATGAGAGACTAACTCTCCATGAGTAACTATTTTCTAAGAAATTAGTTCTAAGGTTAACTTAAGAATTCAGTTTTTAAATATTTATAGCATGTCATGGGCACTGGCATGGGTTATAAATGAAGCACCTAAATCATTGTGTTGTTAAACCATAGTGTGTTAATGATAGGGGAGAGATTTTCTATTTTTACTTATTAATCAAGATGTAAGTAAAAGTAGGCAAAATGAGAAGTGACTCCAAAATGTTTTTCTAAATGAGAACATAGATTTTCTTCAACACAAAGGCTTTTGTTTCTTTTGTTCTATGGCAGGCAGCAATTGTGGAGATATGAGTAGGATTTACGGGAATTAGAAAGATCTGCTACAAATTTCTTCTCTTTAATTTACTAGGCTATGGAATTTGGACAAATTCTGAGTTTCAGTTTCTTCATCTGAAAATGGGGCACATGCCCACCACATGGCTCTTTCACAGTGATTTCATGAGCCAATGCATTAAAAATAAGAACTACTTTAGTGATTGACACAGAGCAGTTTCTCAGAAAAGAAAATGTTCATAGCCAATATACCAGGGATTGATTTAGAAACAAGAGGAAATTAGGTTACAATGCTGAACAAATACCTGACATTAAACATTGTGAATGCATTCTTCTGAATACAGAAGTTCAGTAACTGTAACTTACAGTGGTAAATTAAAAAATAAAAATTAAGAAGACATTCAGACAACCACCCTAAAGAGGTTCTTATTCAATGTTTCTGTGTGTTGGGGAAGGGGTTCCCACACACCATGAAGCAATTCTCTGATACCAGATGGGTGTTTACGATTCAACTCAATTCTGACACTACTCAGAGATGGCATCAGATTCCATAGGTTAAGAGCTCAATCCCACAAGACTGTCCACTGTCTTCTTCCACTTCAAATGCCAAATAGCAAAACCAGGTTGTCACCTGTGCTTCTTGACCCACTGGCTATCAATCAGAGGTTCCCACAACCCATTCTTTGGGTTCAATTAATTTGCAAGAGTGGCTCATAGAACTCGGGAAAACATTTTACTTACAGGATCCCTGGTTTACTGTAAAAGGATGTGACTCAGGACCAGCCAGATGGAAGAGATGCACATGGGGAAAGGATGCAGAGCTTCCATGCCCTCTCCAGGTATGCCATGCCACTCTCCTTGTACTCCACATGTTCACCAGCCCAGACTTTCTCTGAACTTTCCCCTCTTTGGGGTTTTATGGAGGCTTCATTACTTAGGCATGACTGATTAACTCATAGGCCATTGGTAATTGATTCAACCTCCATTCCCCCTCTCCCCTACCCAGAAATCAGAGGGTGGTTCTGAAAGTTCCAACCCTCCATTTGTGGTTGGTTCTTCTGGCAACCAGTCTCCATCCTTAGGGCATTTCCAAAAGTAACACAAACCCAAATGTAGTGGAAAGGGGCTTGTTGTAAATAACAAGACACCCATTTCACCTCTGTATCTCTGGAGCATTTTCAGGAACTGATGTCAAAACCAAATGTTACAATAAAAGATGCTCCCATTGCTCTTATCATTCAGGAAGTTCCAGGGGTTTGGGGAGCTGAGAGCCAAGAACCATGGGCGAAGATCAAATACACATATTTCTCTTAAATCACATTATCGCATACCTTTCCTGAGTTCTTTAATATTAGGCTACGATGAGACTTTCTGCTTCTGGTAAAAAGCTGTCTATATCTTGCCCACTAGCAGTATCAATTTGCTGTCTATGGGGTCACATAGAGTCAGACATGACTGAAGTGACTTAGCAGCAGCAGCAGCAGTATCAATTAAAACACCTATTGAGATCACACCCACTGGGAGACTAATCTGCTGGTATTCATTGAAATGCTGGAACCCATTTGTGATCTTAATACTTTTTACCTGGCTCGCACTGAAGATCTAAACTCCGCCCCCACCAGAGAACTGTTTCCCTTGATAATTATGTAAAACCGCTGGGATTTTCCAGCAAGCCCTGGATTTTCCTTGAGCAGTCAGAGAGTTCAGAGCATTCTTCCTTAAGGGGTGGCTTCTATAGCACCTTCCTCCTCCTCAACAGCCTAGAATTTGCCTGCAGCTATGCAATTTCTTTGGAAGGAATGATGCTAAAGCTGAAACTCCAGTACTTTGGCCACCTCATACGAAGAGTTGACTCATTGGAAAAGACTCTGATGCTGGGAGGGATTGGGGGCAGAAGGAGAAGGGGATGACAAAGGATGAGATGGCTAGATGGCATCACTGAGTCGATGGACATGAGTCTGAGTGAACTCCGGGAGTTGGTGATGGACAGGGAGGCCTGGCATGCTGCGATTCACGGGGTTGCAAAAAGTCGGACAGGACTGAGCGACTGAACTGAACTGAACTGAACTGATGCAATATGTTGGGGAAGGCTGGCTTGTAGTTATCATTCAGGCATTCTGACTCTTCCTCTATCTGGCAACTTGCTGCCTCTCCTTGAGGCTAATGCCTCCCCCACATCCCTCTCTGGTGTGGACTTAGTGGAGCCTTTCCTTATCTCTACGCTTCTGTGCTGAACACCAGGGACATTTACAAACTTGACTGGGAAAGAACTTGGAGCCACCAAGCTCAAGTCTCTTGTGAGCCAAATCATTATGTAATCAAGTTGGTGGCTGTGGAATAAAAGAGCAAAACCACTTAAATATGGATGATAATAGTTCCTGGCTTAACCTCTACTTGTGAGAAATAATCACTCTTCCCAGCGGACACATACAGTAAATTGGGAGATTGCCATTTACTGCTCTTGATTTTAGCACATTCCTCATCATTATATATGGCTTTCCACCTATCAGCAAAAAGTTAGATTTCATTGACATATTGGCTGTAAATTCACCTAGAAAAAAAAAGACTCCTTTTTCTGGCATGGGTATATGAGTATATACAACTTAGTTCAATCCTTAATTAAAATATGCAGTGTCAAATAACTTTTTTGTGTTTTCATCTTATCTACATTTTTTTAATGTTCAAAAGTCTCTGGTGCATAACTTTATTCCTATTCTATATTTTTTATTGAGAATTTTTAAATTGAGGAATTACTGTTTTCCATTTCTATAATAAATATTGCTGAATTTCCCTAAAATATTATTTTTGAAAGAGTAATAAATATACAGAAGGAAAAGGATATTTTTTTATTGTTCACAAAATCTGAATATTATAACTGGTCTACATGAACATTAAGTTTCTTCAGTCCTAAAAAATGCCTGTATTTTAATATATGATAGCCCTCATTGCAGTTCCTTTGCTAAACACTATGTAGATACTATCTCAGTTTATTGTCACATCACCCCAACAAGGTGGATATTCTTTTACAAATATATGATGCACCTTAGACTTAAAAAAAGTGAAATAATTTTCTCAAAGTTACACAGCTAATTTAGTGACAGAGCTAGGATCCAAAACTATATAATACACTCACATGTAATAAAATGAGACATAAACTCTTTTCCCCTTCTAGGATGTGATAGGCAATCATTTTGCCAAATTTATGTAACTAACAATCAACTAAACAAACACATAAGCTACACAGACAAACCCCAGAGATATTGTAGATTTGGTTCCAGAACACTACAATAAAGTAAATATTGCAATAAAACAAGTCACATGAATTTTTGGTTTCTCAGTGCATATAAAAGTTATCTTTATAGCACACTTTAGTCTATTAAGTGTGCAATAGCATTATGTCTAAATAATGCACATATCTTAACTGAAAAACACCCGTTACTAAAAAATGCTAACCATCATTTGAGCCTTCAGCAAGTCATGGTAGTAATATCAAAGATCGTGATCACAGATTGCTAGAACAAGTATTACTAATGATGAATATGTTTGAAATATTGTGAGAATTATCAAAATGTGATACAGAGATAGGAAGTGACCAAATACTCTTGGAAAAATGGCACCAATAGAATTGGTCCTTGCAGGGTTGCTGTAAATCTTTAAATTTTGTAAAAAAAAAAAAAAAAAAAAAAAGGCAATAAATTCTTTGCATTTACAAAGAATTTGTACCATAATACACAGGAGGCATGCCTGTAAATTCCCACATACCCAGATGTGTAAGAAGAGCATATTCTCTATGGATCACAGCACCTTAATTTCTGATTCCAAGCCCTATGTTTCCATCTTTCTAGTATCCTCACCCATCTTGTCCCAAAGCCCATCACACACTGATGGGGGACTAAAATGTTTACCATTGCACTAAATGTACCTTGTATCTATTCCTCTTTGAAAGTTGTCTATTTCCTTGGAATTGTGCCTTGCAGACAGGACCTGAGTCCAGACCCTTTCTGGACCCCTAGAACTGTCTCTCTCTCCTCTCCACATTCTCTATCACAATTTTTTTTTTTTTAAGCTGGAGGCAGTGAAAGGGGGACATGACAGAGAGCAGGAGATGGGCATAGGTCCAACCAATTTTCACCATGGTTTGGCAGTTGGTGATCAAATATCACAGTATCATGGGAATTTTTTTGACCTCTATAACTAACAGGGATTCTGGTCCTTTTTGGGGAGATGAACAGTTTTTGAACCTTTTGAAAAGGTAGGTCCTGTGTAATAGACTATAATACTCTGGAGATTATATATATATTTTGCCTGCAACAAGGAAAACACTAAGACAAGGATCATTACTCAAATTTGAAACATATTTCGTATGTCCCATAATCAATGTGGATTTCTCTCTCTGGGGAGTCAGCTGCCACGTCATGAAGATACTCATGCAGCCCTGTGGAGGCCCATGAGGTGAGGAACTGAGACCTCCTGCCAACAGCTCTCATTAACTTGCCAGTCATAGGAATTGCCACCTTGGAAATGGATCCTCTAGTCAAGCTTTTAGATAACTACAGCCTTGTCTGACATCTTGATTGCAACCTCCTGAGAGACACCAGTCAGAACCACTTCCAAATTCTTAGCCAAACCACTAGCCAAACCTAGCCAAACCACTCCCAAATTATTAGTCCACAGAACTCTGCAAAAGGAAATAAATGTTTTATATAAGTCATTAAGTTTGGGGCAATGTGTTTTTATAGTGATAGGTAACTAATATGAAGACAGACAATGAGTACAATGATAACTAATATCAAATGCCCTTTGCATTTAATTTGGACATAGATGACTTATCTTTGCCAGTGTCTGTAAGATTAATCCCATATCAGGTAATTATTGTTAAGGGCAACGGTTTTAGAAATACCATAACCATTGGACAGGATTGTCTACTAACAATTCAGACTCCTGAACTAGCAAAAAGCTAATGTATTGCCCTTTACTGAGATTCTGTATTATTTCTTCTAGAAGACTCAAATTTATTTTCTTTTTTCATTTTTTGAATTTTTTTTTTTTTTTTTTTTAATTTTATTTTATTTTTAAACTTTACATAACTGTATTAGATTTGCCAAATATCAAAATGAATCCGCCACAGGTATACATGTGTTCCCCATCCTGAACCCTCCTCCCTCCTCCCTCCCCATTCCATCCCTCTGGGTCGTCCCAGTGCACCAGCCCCAAGCATCCAGTATCGTGCATCGAACCTGGATTGAATTTTTAAAAATTAATTAATTTATTTTAATTGGAGGCTAATTACTTTAAAATATTGTGGTGGTTTTTGCCATATATCAACAGGAATCAGCCATGGGTGCACATGTGTCCCCTCACCCTGAACCCCCCTCCCACCTCTGGGTTATCCCAGAGCACTGGCTTTGTGTGCCCTGCTTCATGCATCGAACTTGGACTGGTGATCTATTTCACATATGGTAACATACATGTTTCTATGCTATTCTCTCAAATCATCCCACCCTCGCCTTCTCTCCAAAGGTCTGTTCTTTACATATGTGTCTCTTTTGCTGTATCGCATATAGGGTTGTCATTACCATCTTTCTAAATTCCACATATATGCATTAATACACTGTATTGGTGTTTCTTTCTGACTTACTTCACTCTGTATAATAGGCTCCAGTTACATCCACCTCATTAGAACGGACTCAAATGCATTCTTTTTTTAATAGCTGAGTAATATTCCATTGTGTATATGTACCACAGCTTCCTTATCCATTCATCTGTCAATGGACATCTAGGTTGCTTCCATGTCCTGGCTATTATAAACAGTGCTGCGATGAACATTGGGGTACATGTGTCTCTTTCAATTCTGGTTTCCCCAGTGTGTATACCCAGGAGTGGGATTGTTGGGTCATATGGCAGTTCTGTTTCCAGTTTTTTAAGGAATCTTCACACTGTTCTCTTGGAGAAGGAAATGGCAACCCACTCCAGTGTTCTTGCCTGGAGAATCCCAGGGACAGGGGAGCCTGGTGGGCTGCCGTCTCTGGGGTCACACAGAGTCGGACACGACTGACGCAACTTAGCAGCAGCAGCAGCACACTGTTCTCCATAGTGGCTGTAGTAGTTTGCATTCTCACCAACAGTGTAAGAGGGTTCCCTTTTCTCCATACCCTCTCCAGCATTTATTGTTTGTAGACTTTTTGACGGCAGCCATTTTGACAGGCATGAGATGGAACCTCATTGTGGTTTTGATTTGTATTTCTCTGATAATGAGTGATGTTGAGCAACTTTTCATGTGTTTATTAGCCATCTGTATGTAGAAGACTCAATTTCTGTTTATTGCTAGGACCTTTAGGTAATTATAAGGAAGAAGAAGGAATCCCTGTGGATAAGTATGGTAGTTGACCTTTAAGATGGCCCCTAGTGATCCATGATTCCTGATACTCATGTTATTATGTACTTTTTTTTTTCCCATTGAGCACAGATGGTGTCAAGTGAGTTGCTTCTAATAGTTCCCCCTTGTTCTCAGTCATGGCCAACTCTGCAACCCCATGAACTGTAGCCCACTACTCCACAGAATTTTCCAGGCAAGAATACTAGAGTGGGTTGCCATTTCCTTCTCCAGGGGATCTTTCTGATCCAGGAATCAAACCCAGGTCTCCTTAATTTCAGGCAGATTCTTTACCAACTGAGCCACAAGGGAAGCCCTAAGTAATAAATTATGACAAAATAGATGCAATATTATTTCCAGGATTAGGATACAAAAGCACATGGCTTCCATTTTACTTGCCTCTCTCACTCTCTCACTGGCTTATGCATAGGGAAGCCAGCTGCTATGCTGTATGCTGCCCATTAGAGAGGCCCACATAGCAAGGAAGTGATGTCTCTGGCCAAGAGCCAGCCAGTCCACAAAAAGCTGAATTCGGCCAATGAGCGAGTTCAGTGGAGATTCTCTCCCAGTTGGGGACTCCAGGCAACACCTTGACTGTAGCCCTAAGAGAGGCCTTGAGCCAGAGATATTCAGTAAAGCCATGCTAAGCTTTGGGAAATGAAGAAGCTATGTGACAAAAAATGTTTCTTGTTTTAAGTTACAAAGTTTGGGGGTAACTTGTCACATAGCCATACATTACTGTGTAACAGGTAGATAAAATAAGATTAAATTATCTTGGTTAATTTTTATAATAAAAATTACATAATTATATATATATTTATGTTATATAATATTATACAACAATATTAGAAAGGTGGTTTTTCTCTCCTATTGAGTCTTTATACATAATCAGTTTTATAGGAATTTGGTCACTGATTATCCTGAGAGTAAGGGTATATCATGGACAGTGAGGACACTGACAAATTGTTAATTTAACTCATAAAGTATATTATAAATATCACCAGTTGATGAGGACATTTAAACTTCTAGAAAAAAGTATTCTTTCCCTCATTATTCTATTGACAATTATTATACAAGTCAGTGCATGACCACAAGTATATCTCTTTTAAACTTGGATCTTATTTACACGAACACATTTTACTTAAACATAACCCAGGATTGCTAGATTTTGTGTTTGATTTGTCAACTTTTTGTTTCTTTTATCATATGTTTGATTAATATAAGGACTACTGCAATCATTTTGTAATCACTAAAGTTTGAAGAATTCCAAATCAATCTCATTTTCATCTTTCATTTTATAAGGCAGAGGAGCAAGTATTTATGTTAGACATCATAATGATTTTATTTCTTTGGAGTTCAAATTTGGCAAAGACAAAATCAAGAAGCACATCTATTCAAAAAGTAGGATTTTTTATGAGTTAGTTCTCAAAAAGCCACAGGGCTGAGTTTGCTTCCAGAGAGATTGTTTCAAATATTTAAGAAATAGATTTATACTATTTCTTCTCTTGGGGAACATAGCAGAAGAGAGATTATGCTTCCCTGTATAAATTTATGAAGTTAGAATAACTCTGAGAGCAAACTGGGCAGAAAGAATGAGTACTAGGATATAAGCAGAAATGAAAGGTCAGGAGAGCAGAGCCAGAGAATCTCTCAGGGGAACAGGTTGAAGAGGGACCTCAGGAGAAGTTTCACTTGAGGATCTGAACTCTGATCCATCATCCACCCAGAGAAGAATTTTGTGCCTGATGAATATAGTTATTGGCGAATGAACCAGTTCTGACACCCCTGGAAATTAAATGTATACACTTTCCACCTGAGACTTACCCGTCTTTCCATTTGTCTTTTAAAAAAAATCAACTGTTAAATTCTGGCATCAGTTATGGAATCTGATCGTCTAGTTCTTTATTAAAGAACAAAATAAAGGGAGAGATTTCCATTATCGTCATCTTTTCTTATTTCATAGTTAATCCCTTGGTTTGAGACCACTGATAGTTGACGTTTCCATGGATACCAGCTAAATAACAAGGTAGCAATGTAAAAGTTTCCTTTAAGAAATATAGCCTCTATCACATCTTGGCTTGTGCTTTTAAACAATTCCTAGAGTCTCTGCATCTGCCAGAACAACACTAAAATGGCATATATACAGAAGAACTGAACACCAGAGAGAGAGAGAGGGTAGGGTTTAGAGAGCACATGAATAATCATTTCAGAGGATTGCTAGGTTTTGGAAAGAGGATTATAAGAGACTAACACTGTGGATAAATAAAAGTCTATTTCTGGTTCTGTTTGGTTTTTAACATGTAATCGTCAACGTCCAGCTGACTTGGAAAAAATTCACAAAAAATGATGCATATCAGGTACCAAATTCTATTACACACCTAAAACTCAGCTGTGATCTTCCTTTTCAAAATTCTCTTTCTTCCTTCCCCTAAAACCCCAAGAGGCAAGGAATCCAGGCTTCTAGACACCGCCGAATGAGTCAAGGTACCACGGCCCAGACAAGCTAAGCACTGGCTCTGTCACACACAGACACAAAGGCATGCAAGAAACCACAGCCTTCTGGTTTCATGGCTCCTGCCTTCTTAATCAAATCGAAGCAGTGTGTACACAGAGTTCATCCACAATATCAGCAACCACCGTGAAACACCTTAGGGTGTTGGCCAGCAGAAGTGTCCATTGAACTGTGATTCACTGATCAAGAGGAAGGTCTCTGAGGCAGCCAATCAGGGTCTAGCTCAGGGAAAAATCACTTGGCTCTTACAGGAAGCCGTCTAATTATGTTACCGTAATCCCCAGCCTTGCATTTTTCAGCCACCTCAACACAAACTCACAGACTTCACCGATTATGTAATTACGGAAAACTTCACAACAAACATGAAGATTCCTTCTGGAGGCCACATTGAGGACTGGGATGTGCATTTGAGCACCCGGCCCACAAAGAGAAGAGCAAAGAGATTTATTGAACTTAAAAGGCTGAAGTTTAAAAGGGGCCTCGGGCAGACCTCCCTTTTCGTTGTGCACATTTTTTGCACCTGCAACTGTTTGTGGGCTGGAAAGCAATAGTCCTCCCCCCCCCCCCCCCCCCCCTTCTCCCAAGAGACCATGCTTTACTGCCTTGGCCCCAAATGTGTCATTTTCCTGCCAGGGGGGCAGAAATCAAAAGAAACCAAGGTTTTAGAACTTTGCTGTAAAGAAAATAATAGTTCTGAAAAGGATTGGAGCCACATTTTCAGGTTAGACACAGTTGTTGGAGAAATGTCAGAAGGGAAAACATTCCTCTTCACTTTCTTTCTTAACTTGCCCAAGTTCTTCGCTGCGCTGGATTCTGGGTGACATCTGTACCATCCTTCTCAGTGGGGGCTGCTGCAAGCTTTCCACTCCGCAGCACGGAACTGCACTCAGACCAGCGTTCAGCGTCTCGAGTCCAAATGGATCCTCCTCATTCTTCCCAGAGGAGATTCCCTATGAATTATTTCCACTGAAAGCAATGCTTGATACCAGAAGTGAACTGTGGAATCTTAATTACAGAGCTCACGATTGAAGTGCTGACAAATGGTCCTGCTTTAGATGGTGTTTGTGGGCGGAGCTTGGGATAGAGCTGGGATCAAAACTTGATTGCAGCCATTGATCCGCTTCCTCCCTCCCCCACCACCCACCTCATCTGTTAGATAAAAGTTACGAGTGAAAAGCCTCTTTTAAACTATTATGAACTGTTTTATTCAAAGAAGCATCTGTGGATTTTTATAAGACTGGCCAAGATTTGCCCAGTTATTTTTTCCATCCTATTCAGGAAATAGAAAGTTTGAAATTACGGGTCATAATTGAAGCAAAAGTGTTACGTTCATAGGAGATAGAATATATCACTAAATAGAGGGGAGACGCAATAAAGCCCCTCACTCAGTATATATAGCAGCACACAGATGAACTTGATTGAACAAATGAGACTAGCAGATGCAAATCAAGTAATCTTGATTCTTTGGTTTAGCTTGGAAGACACTGAGGATATAAACCTTGAGGACATAGGGTTTCTCACATCCCTTGTAAAATACGAGTGTGCCATGTAGTCAGATGGCTTCAGATTTTTAAAAAGCAGATATATTTAATCTCCTCAATGGGCGTGTTGAGGGGAATAATGTCTCAGTTAGACAGAGTGATCCTTTTTCTTATTCTTTGGTTCAATCTAGTATTAACATTTTTTAAGGAGGTAGTTTGGGATTCCTGGCAAAGCCCACAATGTTCTTCAGTTCAGTTGTCTTATAGGGAAAATGAGGGGAGAAGGCTGCAAGGCTGCAGTGGTTCATTATCACTGGCTACTGAGTTACATTTATACAGAGTTATATTGATGGCATGAAATGGAGAGAGGGTATTTAGGTTAGAGATGTGAAACCTGGGGTATCAAGAATACAGGTTAAGGGACTGGAGATAATGGAAGAGAGAAGAAAGAAGAGATGAGGCAAACTCATGAGCAAAGCATAAAATAGTAAATTATGTTGGGTTCCTTGGTATGGAAAGTACAAGATTTCTCTCAGACACATGCTGGCCTGATCTCACTTGGGTCAAAAGAACAGTTAGGAAGCCCTCCTAGAAGATGCCAAGAGGGAAGCTTTAGAGCCAAAGAGAGCAAGGTCAGAATTCTAGGAGGCTTCCTATCTGCAAATGGGTTCCCCAGAAAGTCTTATTTTAGGTCTTTGCTCTTGAGTAAAATAATTCCTCCTTTGATGGAAATTCCTCTCATTTCCACAGGAGGAAAGGGAAAGGATCAGGTGAAAATTCAGTGCCACACACAGAATAGGGTCCACTAAGAAGATTAACCTGGGAGGAAATTTTGGAGAAGCTGATATACTTAGGAACTAGAGATCAGTATTCAAAGATCTCTGCATTCCATGTCATTTAGATTCCAAAAGCAGGTTTAGGTGACTGTGGGGAATTTATAACACATCTTTTTACTCTGTGAAGCTTCTTCTATGGATGGATTTCTTCCCCCTTGACTTGTACAAATAAAACAGATTAAGGAAAAGGACAGTGGCATGAAAACCTGATGCCTCCAAAACAGGTTTTATTGTGGCTTTATTTGGAGAAGAATAAATTTTTCTTTTTATTTTCTTCTCTCTTTCACAAAGTGCATCATTTGATCATGTCTACTTCAGCATTTTGGTATTTTAAACACCCCTCCAAGTCTATTCCCAGTGGGAGGACTTTCTTCCAATGAGAGGGCCTCCCACAGGTTTTCTCGAGGGACAGTGGGGTTCCTGGTGTTGGCACTACACACAGAAGCCATGGATAGCCCCAACTGCTGGTACCATAGATATTGGGGGCCCTGGAGCACCATTAGCAAGTTCTCCAAATGCAGTCCCTTCTTTAAGTATGTGGAATTATTAATAAAAAAGAACTTAGAGCCTATTTCACTTCCCACTCAACAAATAGAGTGTACCAAGGGGTAAAAATAGAAACAACAGGTTCAAAATGGAGTCACTTGTGCTAAGTCCCAGGGCAGCAAACCAAAGTACTAGTAAGTAACCTAACTGCACTTTCAGCTTCTCCCAGGAGTGGAATTTTAAACCAATCAATCTGAAATTTCCTAATCAACACTGGTGAGGTAAAATACGTAATAGACCCTTCCCCTTCTGACAAAGAAAGGTAGCTTTGCCTGAAATAATCTTTTTTTTTTTTTTTTTTCATTCCCATGTTGCATCCTCTGTCTTAAAAATCTTCCATTTAGTTGAGGTCCTCTGAGCACCTTTCTCTTTGCTAGATGGGTTGCTGTCCCATTCATGAATCATTTAATAAAGCCAATTAGATCTCTGAACTTACTCAATTGAATTTTGTTTTTTAACGCAAGAGTTTAAGATTTGCTCTCCTTCACTACCAAGCATGAAGAGACATAAAAAATAGATGGTGGTAAAGACATGCTAGAGGGAACCTTCTCTTCTTTCCATTATTACAGATGCTGTTGACCTGTTTTTGAATTGTACTCTTTGAATCATTTCTTTTTCTATTTATTCCAGCCCTACAGGCTGTGGGATTTTAAGGATTAAAGTTTCTTTTTGGACTTCTTCTGCCTTATTCAGGAACATGAATCCTCCATGATGGCCTGCCCCCTTCAGAATAATGGCCTGATTATGGACATTCTCTGTCATAACCCAGAGGCAATTAGTAACTCCCCACTTGCCCCACCTAATAGATTATCTGTCCGCAGTTGGGAAATTCCACTAGCCACTTCCTGAAGACAAACCTACTTTATGGTTCAGGGGACAGCTGTGGAGTGCCAGGACCACTCCTCCACTCCAATCAATACTCATCCTTATGGAGAGACACCGAATCCTCTTTGCCCAACATCATCCCTCACTGCTTCCCTGTCCTAACCTACCATCTGCCTTTTTTTTTTTTGCATTGTTCAGGGTTTACAAGTAACAGCTATTTTTCCTTAAGAGGGAAAAGTCACCTTGATAATTCCCCCAAATATTGCCAGTAAGGACACACAAAATAAAAGGTAAATCATTGTGGACATACAGTTCAGGTTTTGTTAATCTGTCCACAGTATTTATTGAGTGACCAGTGTGTGTAGGAAGGGCCTGGTAGGAAACAGTCTTTGGGGATAAAAAACAATAGTAACAAGGGCCAACAGATTGAGTGCCTGCTGTAGGATTCAGAAAATTCAGGGAAAGAATCTGTGTGGGTTTCAAAACATACTCATCAAATACAGCATCTACATGACAAAAGAAATCTTCTTTACAACACTTCATATTGGTGTATTAACTCAAAATATACAAATCAGTGTATATTCTAGGGTGTAATAGTTCAAAAAATGTTTTGATTTACCTATACACATATCAACATAAAAAGATTAATAAATAACTAAGACTTAGTGTTCATTTTTAACCAAATCTAAGCTCTTAAAAGCTTGGTATACTAAATATATGTATTTTTAAAATGTTATGTTTCTCTGTCACATTAATAAACATAATTATACTTGAGGGAACAAAGTACATTTGTTTGAATAATGTTAATGAATTAAATCTAAAGATAATGTAAGGCAGCGGCCTAAAACTCTTTTTGGCCAGGGCTATTACCAGTACACAGATCCCATGGGAGGACTTGCAGAATGATAGCTCAGGCAAAAAAGATAAAGGAAAGAAGATTCTGGAACTTGGGTAGAAAGCAATATTGAAACCTGAGAACCTTCTTCCGAGGACAGAGGCTTTCTGAACACAGCTGTCTTGGAAAAAATTCAAACTGCCCTTTTTCAGTGATTCATTTTACAATAATTCTATGTTTGAGTATTTACCATGTGAGGAAAAGAAGTAGAGCGTTTCATCAGACTTCTTAAGAAAAGGTGCTGTTTAGTGGACCCCTGGGCTCCCTGGTCTTGAAATCAATCCTGGTCTAAGGCAGGAGGAGCCTAAGAAGCTCAACAGAGAACTCATCATGGAAGCATCCTCAAGGTTTGTCCTGCCAAGATCTCAACTCTGGGTTCTGGTGTACGAACTTCTGCTTTGTAAGACCAGGTCCCCACTTGTGGATCCCTGACTTGGGTTCAGAGCCCATGTCACCCCCAGTAACCTGCTGTTCCCCAATTCCTCTCAGCTGGGTGGTTATCCTCCCAGAGAATGGAGAAACATCTTTATCTGTTTTTAATGACTGCTACTTTATATTGAATGGTGTGCTGCCGTCTGTCTCCCTAAACATCCGTATACTCTCTAGATGTCCCTCTTGGCATCTACTAATCACAGTTCTCACTTATGGAACATGTATATTATAGCAGTCAGTATGCAGAATCACTCACATGCACTCTCTCACTTAAACCTCACAGCAAGGCCATGAGTTAGATTGTTATTTCCATTTAACAGAAGAGGAGTCTGAGGGTTTGAGAGGTTAACTTGTAAGTAAGCGGTGAAGCTGGGGCTTCAAACCTAGATTGGCCTTATTTCTATCTCCCCTATTCCAATCCCCATGGCAAGAGGAAAATGGTCCAGTCTACAGCAGGGTCTGTCTCTGCTTTGTGGAAGACAGCTTGGTCTAGATCTTTCTCACTGTATGTGTTTTCTGAAATTTGATGGTCTCCCCTTGAACTTTTCAATGCCTTTAAAAAAATAAATGTGCTTTTGCTCATAAACTATATTCTCACTTTTTTTTTTATCATGGTTGCCACAATCATATCCTCAGTGACATGAAAAGAATCCAACAAGCATGCTAGGAAATGCACAAAGCAAAATCACAAAGCATCCCTTTCTTTCAGATGTATACCAGTCCCTCCAAAGACATCATGAAAGGAAAAGGATGGAAAATCTTGGGGAGGAAGTTTTCTGAGAGTGTTTACGTGACAAAGAAGTTGGGGAAATAGGGTATTGTTGTGATTCCCTTCATCGTTTCAGGATCTGAAGTGTTTCAGAAAGAAAGACACTCTGAAAGGAAGATGGACTTCCAGGGGATGTGACTCATAGGAGGAATATGAAAGACAGAGCTAAGTGACTTGTCAGATGGACAATGGGCTTTTATTTGAAGCATATGGAGCCATATGGAAGAATACGAGAGGTGGAAGTAAGGAAGGGAACAAAGAAGATATAGGAAGATGTTCCTGGCTTGCGCAGGCTGAGAGATGGGTGGAAAGGCAGAGGCAAAGGAAACAGGTGGGGGGAGGGACAAAGATACAGAGACTTGTGTGTGTAAAGGAGAGAAACAAATGCCTTGCTTTTAATATCTTGAAAAATGTTGCCTATTTACTAACAAGAATGAAAGTAAATTTCTCTAATGTTTTCCTCCAAAAGACTCGAAAGGCTTCCAAAGCTTTCTACAGATGCCATCCATTAGCCAAGAGAAAATCTTAACCCTCTGTTCTCTGACAGACAAAATGAGGGCAGTTTCCAGTCTCATAAAGGGATGGTTTCTGGAAAGAAACATGAAAAATGTGTTTCCTAAACGTTACCAAAATTTATGCTTTTGAGCTTGGCTATTAACCAGTAAGCCTCTAGGAGAGCAAAGAAAACAGGTCCAGGCAAAGGAAAGGAGTGGGTCTCCTTGGCTGATTTACCCCTCCTTGTCTCCACAGAGCATGGGCACGCATGTGGAGCTTCCTTTGGTTCTACTTATCACCCTAAAATAAAAATCTGTGATGACTTTGTTTCTGAGGAAATGCCCATATCAGATATCTCTGTTTATAATACTGAGTACCTTGGAACATGCCATCTGGTGCTCTGGAACTTAACATTCTTGTACGAGTTTATTCTGATGAAATCCTTGGCATTTTCCTGAGGCTTTTTTTGCTTTTCTGCCAAATGTTAATTGGTACCTGTTCCTGTAAGTCTTGACTTCTCCTTTCCCAGTTATAGAGATCAGCCTTAGGGCACTTTTTTTTTTTTTAAACTCAGAAATCTTTTCCCCCAAAATGTGTCCTGGTTTCTAGACCTGACAGGTGCCCCCTCCCCAGGCTCTGCATCCTTGAAGGCCTTGTTTTGTATTTATTCATTTTACAGAACAGACCTGCTAAACTGGTTATCTAAAGGTTTGGAAGATACTTTACAATGTGCCATGTCATATGTCATTTAGTGTTTATTGGTCACCTAAGTTCCAAAGCCTTCTTTCTACAGTATCTCTGGATTACCATCCCACGCCTTTCAGATAAAGAGCCCATACATACTTTCTTTAAACATTATTTCCATTGTTTTTTTTTTTGTTGTTGTTGTTGTTGTTCTGGTCTAACTACGTAAGCCTGGGAAATAGCATGATGGAGAAGAAAAAAAAAAAGCATTGACTTGATGACAGAAAGATCTAATTTTAAATCCTGGTTTCCTCCTTTGTTTTTTTTTTCCCCTCTCTGAACTGGGCAAGTGACCTAACTTCTAATTTCTTTATCTTCAGAGTGGAAGTGGAAGTGATGGTGAAGTTGTAAAGATTAAATCTGATCATTCATGTGACTGGCACATAGGAGGTGCTCAAAAATATCTCTTGGATAAAAGCATAAATTACCAAATGAATAAAAGAGGAGAGCAAAAGAAGAAAAAGGAGACCTAGCTTTGCCTCTCCACTGTGTGCTGGCTTTATGGTGAGTCTGCCAGTTTAGGAAAGGAAATAAAACTATCAAGCAAAGCAGTAAGTACAGATGGTGGGGGAAGGTGTAGGGAATGCTGGCACACAGAGGAAAGGCTCCTTAACACAGCCTTATGAAGGAAGAGAGGCAAGGAGGAATCCATGCCTTATCCCTCCTATTAGGGCTCCTCTTACACATACTTTGCTTGTCTTTTGTACAATGATCATTTACTAGTGTATTAAAATTTTATGTAAAATACAATGATCCCTTGTCGTATATCACAAATTTCGTATATCACAAACCACCTTGGGTGATAATTTTGTGACATGATGGAGCTGGTCCATATAATGTATGACTAAGGAAATATTCACACTTTTTTCCCCCCAAGGTTTACAGAAGCTGCCTTTTGGAGACCTGATAGGAAATACCCATATAAGTTTGTGACACTGGAAAACAGAATACGGTCCTGGCTCTATTTCCTACGTGTTCCACCATCTACTAAGGCAAAACCCCCAACCTCCACATGCATTAGTTTTGCTTAGGTACTGAACGGCACCAAAAGTATCTGTGTGCTAGGGAATTGGCGTTAGTGATGTGCAGGACAAAAGCCAGAGGACAGCTCTCTAAAGTTAGCCATTTCCTATGGGCAGACTGATTTCTGATCCTGACAGAGTTATTGGTCACCTCAACACAACCAAAAGGCTTGCTTTTCTTCTCTATGAGTGTTTAAATGACATGTTTTCCCATTTTAGATTACTTTTCTGAGAAAAACAAATATTGTATACTAGCACAGACATGTAGAATCTGAAAAATATGATATAGATGATTTTTACAAAGTAGAAATAGACACTGATGTAGAGAACAAACTTTCCTTGGCATGGATACCAAGGAAAGTGGGGATGGCATGAATTGGGAGATTGGGGTTGACCCATATACACTATTGATACTGTGTATAAAATAGATAACTGATGAGAACCTGCTGTATAGCACAGGGAACCCTATTCAATGCTCTGTGGTGACCTAAATGGGAAGGAAATCCAAAAGAAGAGGGGATATATGTATATGAACAGTTGATTCACTTTGCTGTACAGTAGAAACTAACAATACTCCAAGAAAATTTTTTTAAAAAACTACTCTTCTCCTACATGAAAGTGCCAGAATGCTAGAACTGACCCACTAAATCAAATATTTCAGTGAATTATCTAGTAGTACTTTCTATTGGTAAACTTTCCCCCCTTAGGTTAGAGGATAGCCCTGTGTTACAGATCAATATTGTTTTCCTGTTTTACAGATGAGAACACTGAGGCATGAGTACAGCACATGATTTGCCTAAACTTTCATAACAGCTTAAGGGAAGGTCTGGGAATCTCTGTAGTGCCTATGTTTTCAAGTCTGTTGCTTGCTTATGACACATCAAGCATCTCAGGAACATTAAAAATGTTCTCTTAGGGGAGGTCAGTGATTCTAGTCCCAGGATATAAAATGTGATAAACTGCAGGGAGGAAAATAAATCATCATAGAACAAAAAACCACATTTGAGAGTAGTGGAATCTCCAATCTCAGCTTTGAAGAGTTGAAAAATTATGTGAGATGACTGCCCTGGATTTGGCCACTCTTCAGTAATGTCTATGCTATTCAAGCACTCTTGTGCAAATTCAATTTCTGAAAGTTAAGAAGGGAATTTTTGTTCAGCAAAATGTTCTTGTAAAAGTTGTCTGCTTTTAAACTGTACACACAACTCCAAGGAATCTCTTACTAGAAAGCAATGCATGATTCCAACATGAATCACAGGCTAAATTGACTATTTTCCCAGGATGTTTTAACTGACTGCTGTACTCAACTGAGAACTAGGATACTCTACTACATCTGTGATTGAGATGCTCACTGAACAACTGTTTAACCAAACATGAGTATGAGTTTGTCATAAGTCAGAGGGAACACAGTGGAATGTAGTTAGGGCGGCTTTCAATTAAAAAGAGTTCAAATTAGGTAGAGAATGTGTTGTGGACATTAACCACCCCTTACTTAAAACACAGTTGAAGTGGATCAGGAATGTTCTTGTAATGCTAGTTTCACCCTAACCATAATTTTATTAACGGCAGTTGTGAGGGAAGGAAATCAGAAGAAGGTACTATATTTTTTCATGAAGCTAACATTCAAACAGCGCTTTGTTCTTTGAAAGTAGTTTCACACATCCGTCCCTCACAAAACGCGACTGGGTGACTTCAAAAGGTCCTATCATCTCCACTTTTAAATAAGGAAACTGAGACCCAGATGAAGCTAAGACATTTGCCGAGGTCAAATGCTAAATCGCAGCAGAACTTAAACTAAAAAGCCAGATTTCTTTTCTCATATAGATAGTTTTCATTTGAGTTTTTAATCCTCCTGTACCATGTTCTTTATGTACTTTTGAATAGACTTTAACATTTCCTAATCTCAAACAGTAAATATTTGGCAGACACTCTACAAAACAAACAAACAAATGACTCCTTGGTTCTGAAATGGAATGCTTATGGCAAGCATTTCCTTAGTAAAAATCATTAGGATATTTGTTTCACTGATTCACAAGATATTCATTTCATGAATATATATTTCTGTATAAACATGAAGCTTCTTTTACTGATTTATTTGTCTGTGTTTTAAAAGTTAAAAATTTTACTTATTCATTTTTAACATAAAATCCAGGTTTTTTGGCCCAGAAGCTGGGGAGTGTGAGGTCACACAGACCATTTGGAGACACAAAGCCCTTCCCCCACTCCTGCGGAAAAAGCTCTGACAGAAAAATGCTTAAATTATCAACAAATCTCTCCCCTAATAAGACACAACCAGCAGACCCCAAAGATAATGGGGCTGGTCTTTTCCTTTGCCTCATATTTCTAGAATCTTTCTTCTAAAATTTCAGGCAACACTTGGTTCATACTCAGCTCTACAAGCTCCAACAGTTTTATTTCATTAAAATTGTTTATCTATCACTCTATTTATCCATCCATCCATTTATTAGCTCCCAGTGAAAGGAAAGGAGAAAGTGCCTTGGGCAAGAGGAGTAGCTGATATTTGTAAAAGGTAGAAAAATCATTGGTTGTTTTTCCTTGTCTATGCAAGTTCTGCAGATCACCTACTCTGAAGGGTAACAGACTGGTCTAGCACACTGGGGAACTTAGGAGAAAACTGAGGTAATGTGAGACCTTAGGGGCTTTTCTTGTTGAAAGGTAAATACCATTTTGTATTCAAAGCGTGTAACACATGTGGCATACAAACCGATGAATGAGTCATTTGTTGTTGGAAAGTGAACGAACTTGCCTAATGATATAGTTTTCTTTTCAGGGTGTGTGTATGTCTGTTTTCTTTCTGAGCAATACCTCCCTTTGACTCACCTCATATTTTGAATTATGGCATTTTTTAAACTGGCAAATTCATTTTCAAATTGTTTACACCTATTTCTTCTTATTTGAGAGACATGGCTGAAGCAATTGAATTGCAAATGGAACCTAAAGCACTGATTGTTAAAACTTTGGGGTATAGAAGACAAATCAGAATGACACAAAAGGTATATTTCTGAAAATCTGTACTTCATGATAAATTGATCTTTACTAGAGTTGTGTACTAAAGAATGAGATGTTGACAAAAGTGCTATGTGTTACCAAATCAAATACTATTATTATTAACATAAAACAGTGTACACACATAGCTATACAATTATATCAAGTTTATCATGATAATTCTCTATATGACTGTTTTTTACTTCCTATTTAACTCATTTCTTTTTCTTCTCTTTGGGCTTCATTTTCTTCTTATTTATGTAACCATTTTCTTCTTGTTTAAGTAATTCACTTCAGTGCTTTGTTTGCAATTAAATTAGAGATGACTTTATGGGTTCTAGAATGTAAGATCCTCTCTTTCAGTGCACATGTATTCAGTTGGGGCCAGCACCTTCTTGACTGACAGATGGGAAAAAGGAACTCAGTAATTGATATCCTTAGCACAGCACTGGGGTATTTTTCTGTTGCTGGGCTTTTTTTCCCCCTTGTATACATTTCTGTTCACCAATCTTCTCTCGGGGAAATTTGGATTTCCATGTATTCCAAAGCTTTTTGGACTTCATTCTGTGACATTCTGCCACATGTATCCTAATACTTATCTATGCTTCTCTCCACCCTTTTGAGACTTTATCTATCAACTAATCAGCAGGTGGAGCCCTTTGAGGTGCCAACATGTGAAAAGTTTTAAGTATATGTTTGATTGTAGCTCTCCAGACTCATGTTCAGAAAGAGTGGAAAAACTATTCTGTAAATTAAAATCTTTGGAAACACCCTGGAGAAGATTACTCCTTCTAAAAGAAAAGCACGGTTAATATATCCAGATAGTTTGTTGCCTCTTTATATTAAAAAGAGATTCTATAACATCCTCCAAAATACCAAGTGGTATTTAATGGATATTTAGTGGTATTTGTCATGAATGGATAATGTCACTTTTGTTGATATCAACTACTAAGAATATTGAAAACTCCATGGTTTATAGACCACAACATGCCCTAAAAAGTCTAATTTTTTTCATATGAATTAAAATGTCTATCTGATGCATGTGTTCCAAAGACTTTGTTCATAACATGAATGATATCATTGGTATTATTACTGCTTTGGCTATTGATTCATGTACCTTTGGGAGATATTTGATTTTATTCATATGCCTGTTATTTGCCCTCTTACAGACACTCATAAGACATTGTCAGTAACTCGGTATTGGATAACTGACTTATTTTTCAGAATACCAATTACCCTTCCCAGCTTACTTCTTGTGTGGGCTTGGCAGACATCAGCACCCTAGTACCTAGAAGGCACTTTCTTTTCCAGAGTAACTTCATGGAAACAAGGACTCTTGTTGCAACTGGCTGAGCTTGGAATCAACTCCTTCTCTGTCTGCATTACAAAATAAGTGAAGACTAACCAGCCCAGGCAGGTTTTTTGTATCCTAAGATTGATCTCTTGGCCTCTTTTCAAGAGTTTTTTTTTTTTTTTTCCATAAAATAGCCAGACTACAGCTAAATTTAACCATGTGAGATGGTACAAACGGGCTTTCATGCATGCTGTGTCATCCAGGGGATTTCAGGATTGTCTAATTGGTCTGCCTTGGCGAATCTGACGCAATCTCCCATTGGTTTGTGTTCAGGAATCCGGGTGGGAAGTGAAAGTACAGACCAGCCTGCCTAGGCCTTCTCTACCATGCAACAGCTTGTCACTGGCTGTGTGTGGGTCTGAGACCCAGATTCATGCCAATTCAAAATGAAAACCTTCAAATGAGTGCTCCGAAAGTAAAACAAAAACTGAATCTGCTTGCTACCTCTCAACGAGGCCCATAAGATAGCAAAGGGTACAAGGTCAAGCTAAAGGGTTAAGGACAGAAAGGCGTTGGCCCCTCAGACTAACTAAATACCCTTTCCCAGTGGCCTGGCTGTGGGAAAGTGACCCTGAGCAAGGTCAAGCAACCCACACAGGATCTAAATGTCCCCTGTTGGACCACATCTGGATCCCACAGAGGAACAGGCTCCAAACTGAATGAGAAGAGTTCTAGGGAATCCTCTCTGATTTAGGACTTTGAAGTGCAAAAAAGAACTAGAGGGATTTGGGAAAACTAGTACTGGGTGAATATTTGTGCTTATGGACCTTAACCGGAAAGAGAAAAAATTCTCTAAGTTATTTTTATCACTTAAATGAGGAAGAATTTGCTGAATTGTTTGGCATAAAGCATATCACAATGTTTTTCTTGTTAAAATTTTTTTCTGATTATCAATTCATTCTCACTGGCAAAATACTCAAATATTAGAGAAATGTGTAACATAGAAAACGAGAGGGCTTCTCTTCCAGTACATCCCCAGAGGTAATTTTTTATAGCAATTTGCTTTGTATCTTCAATTTTTCCCCCACTGATACACTATTATCTATCTATCTATCTATGTCTGTCTATCTATCTATCTATCATCTATTTATCTGTATTTTTTTTACAAGAATGGACTCTCCCTTGATAAATACATAAATTGCTTTTCAACAATATACTTTTCCACATTTACTTATAAAGATAAACCTTAATTCTTTGTTTGGTTTTTAAGACCAGATTTCTTTAAAATTGTAAGTTATACACAGAATTAAAGCAAAGAATACAGAGAGAAATATATTGAAAATAAAAATGTTTTCCTTCTCTCCTCATCCTACAGTATTTTAACTCTGGTCCTTGGAATATTTTAAAGCATATACAAGTGTATGCATACATGTACTTATTCACTTTTATACACAGATTTTTCACACAGATGGAACTGCACTGGATAGTTCTGTATCTCCATTTTAAAATTTAGTAGAAGAGTGTCTCAGTTGGACCAAAGCTGAAAACACAAAAGTGGACTCCAGGAGAGTGGCAACCACATCTGTATGGCTCACAGCTACTTGGACTTTGCTTGGAATCCATCTCAGAAGCTCTAAATATATTCCATTCCAGTCAGAAAACCTCTGGAACAAAATCTGTCTCAGTCCTAGATGCTCAACAGACCCAGAGGAAGTTTTCTTCTACGGATTCAAGGTCTGGATCTCCATGGAAGAGGGCTTTCCTCTTTTGGTGTCAGCCTGCAGAGAGACTTGATCTGTTCCTGGATGTGGGAACCATTTGATGTTCTAAGGTGGGCAGGGGAGCACATGCTGTCTGGAGAGTAAATAAGGAGGCCAAAGAGGCCCACAGACCTTGGCTGTGCTGAAATTCTCCCTTGCTTCTAGCAATCCATGAAATATACAAAGTCTTTCTGGGGGGAGAAGATCCAACTTTGATAGCAGAAGTGGATTCCTAGTAATTAGTGAAATTAGTAAGATAATGAATTTTAGTAAGATTCTTAGGGGAATATTTTAATAAATGAAAGAAAACATTCTTGCATGTATATATAGGCTGATATGGTCAAGAAACAATATTGAATAATGTTTGTTTATTTAACTCTTATGCCCATTAATTACAATTTCTCTAACACATTCACCCTATAATATACCTTCTTCCTCAAACGTGGTATTTGGTTTTTAATTCCACAGTGTTGGAGGGAAAAGGGGATTCACATCACTAAATCTGAGCATCATCTCAGGCTATAAAAAAGCCAAATATTTCATAATTTTAATCATAATTTTGGGGTTAATAGGAATTGAAACCAGTAATAAGCTGTTCTTGAATAAGAGGGAAAATCGATCACTGGTGAGACTTCAAAAGTCAACACATTCCAGAAAGGCCTTAACTTATAACAAGAGACATTAATTATGCACTGACTTTGGGACATTAAAATGTCACATGAGGATTTACGGATTTTGAAAAATGTGTACAATTTCTGCGGGGAATTTTCGTCATCCTGAAGGACATGGATAACAGAAAGGAAGCCTTTTATTAGGGCTGATTTTAAAAACACTTTAAAAGTGCTAAGAAGTCAGGATAGCTGTTGTGCAGCTGGCTACAGGCAGTTGGTACATAAATCAGAAGGAACCGGCCATAGTGAGCCTCCGTGAAAAAGCTAACACAAACTGGCAACTGATCCTTCTCCCTCCTTTATTTCTGTATAAACTGTTTACAGAAAACTATGTGCCAAAGTGTCTGAGGCTAGTGACATTCTAATCCCTAGTAATTCTTAGGAAATGTAATTGCAGGAACAGATTTCATAAAGTGCTTTCCATCTTATATAAATCTGTATAAATCACAGACCCCTGGAAATGCCATTTGGATCTCAGAGATCTAACTGGGACAGCAGCCTCACTCCCTCCTGGAGCTTCCTAGGGCAATTGCTAGTTCCCTGGAGGAGCCCTTTCATGCTGGCTGGCCACATCTTATCAACTGTCTTCAGTTCTGGAGAATTTAGGGCAATCTCACCCAACTTGCTGTGCCTTGCCCCCTGAATTTGGAAGGCCTTTGCCTTTAAGGAAAAACTAACCCTCTGCTTCTGCCTCATTTGCACAGAGTTTGCAGATGCCTGAACTGAAGTGATGGCTTACTATCCGTGGCTGTGAAGAGACTCTCTCTATTGAAAACTGATAACCTATAGGGTGGATGGCACGAGTCCTGTTGAGTGGTACATACTTCCTCTCCACAAAGTACTTTTAGATGCATAAGGGATGACAGAGTGAGACTGGAGATGGTTTGCTCACAGCTTCCAAAGCTGATGAGCATCAGTGAATGAGCCTCTTGGAATGCAGGGCATCAGTATCCCTCTTTCAACATGCACATCATCCTGTAAAATCAGTGGCAAGTACGATCTCAAAGATGCAAATCTGTAAACACAGAGCCCGTAACATTTTCATCTTGTGGTTCATATGGGGAGAATCAAATGGACCAATACAGGAATGGATACTCTGAATTTGGTTGTTACCTAAATGGATCCATGTCATTCTTCAAAATAGGAGCCCAATCCCACCCCTCTTCTCCATCAGTCCTATCATTGTCCCACCCTGGGCCTTTAGGATCTCTCACAGGGATTACATCTCTAGTTTCCAACTTGTTCCTCTGATTCTAAGCTGATCGCCACTACTTTATCCTTCCAGACTATTGTCAAGTCATGATCCAACTACCATGTAAATCTATTATGTCATCCTCTTATTTATCATCTTTTGGAGTTTTCCATCACCTGAAGTCCATCCAAGAGTCTTGGTGCCTGCCTGCTGCTTCAGACTCAGCCCTGTCTATCTATGCCTCACGCTGGGTCCTCGGCTAACACATTTGCCATCCTGGTGTTCCATGCTCCTCTCACTCCTGTGCCTCTGCTGTGCTGCCGTCTCTACCCAAAATGTTTTCCCCACCTCTTGGCTGGTTGAGTACTGCTTGTCCTTTAAGATTCAACTCACACACTACCTTCTCCGGAGATCCTTCTGTAGCTCATCGTCCCTCAAGGCAGATAAAGGGCCCAGAGCTCTGCAGGTCCAGCTCTCATTGCACTGACCTTATTGTAGTCTGTTCATCTAATCATGTGTTTCCTGGCCTGTGAGATGCTTGGGCACACAAACTGTGACTTAGTCATTGTTGTGTTGTTCTTATTCCATGTAGAGCATCGAGTCTGTCATATATTCAGTACCCTATAAATGCCTGATGAATGAATGGGGATGGAGAGGCAAAATGAAGACAAGAAGGGTTCACATTTTTATATAAGGTGTAAGGGTTTTAGCAGGTTATATGAAGTTTATAGTAGGTTCTATATAAAGTTATATTAGGTTTTATAAGAAGCATATGTATTTATAAATAAGTAGAAGTTAAAAATAAATTTTTAGAGCTGAAGGAGACTTTAGTGGGCATCTAGTCCTACACCTTTATTTTCCAAAAGGGGAAATAGATACCCTGAAAAGTTATGACCTGTCCAAGACCTACTAATAAGATAATAATAGCTTTCAAACAGGTCCACATAGAGTATACTATATTAATTGAGATCTGGATAATATATGCTTTAATATTTATGTTCAAGTATAAAACCAGTATCATGATTCACTGATGGTACATTTAGCCCTACTGACACATGAGTTTCAGAATAATACAAAGCTTCCAGTATTGCAACATATTGCTCAGCCACCATCTGCAACTGTGGTGGGTATTAGTACTGAATATCTCTAGAACCTGGGCTTCCCAGGTGGCACTAGTGGTAAAGAACCCTCCTGCCAATGCAGGAGACATAAGAGACGTGGGTTCGATCCCTGGATTGGGAAGATCTCCTGGAGAAGGGCATGGCAACCCACTCCAGTATTCTTGCCTGGAGAATCCCATGGACAGAGGTGCCTCTCAGGCTACAGTCCATAGGGTTACGAAAAGCTGGACATGACTGAAGCAACTTAGCATGCACACAGGTAGCAAGAGCTCCTGCTACCAAATACTCTCTACTTCCCAAGCCAAGGCCCATTTCTGACATGAGTGGTGGCACAGCCTACAAGCCTTCATGGCATTTGGTCACAGTCCTTTTGACCTGAGGACACAGAGCAAGAGGAGTGTAACCATGTTTCCCTGGGACCGAAGCAGGGTTCATCATCAGGGCAGATGTTTGGGGGTAAGGCTGGGTTATGCCAGCACTAAGCACCCATGTATTGGTTTATAAATGAGTGTTTGTGACATGTGGTGTCCTCTAAAGCCAAGAGATCAGGGTAAGAGTCCCTCTTGCTGCACCTTAAGAGCAGTACTAAATTAGAATGAACGAAATACACAGTAGGGGCTTCCCAGGTGGCACGAGTGGTAAAGAACTCGCCTGCTGATGCAGGAGACATAAGAGATATGAGTTTGATCCTTGGGTTGGGAAAATCCTCTGGATGATGGCGTGGCAACTCACTCCAGTATTCTTGCCTAGAGAATTGGCACGCATGCATACACAGTAACTGTCACGTGTGTGCTAAGTCATTTCAGTCGTGTCTGACTCTTTGCAACCCTATGTACTATAGCCCGCCAGGCTTCCCTGTCAATGGAGTCTCCTTGCAATAATACTAGACAGTTGCCATGCCCTCCTCCAGGGGTTCATCCTGACCCAGGGATTGAATCCTCATCTCTTACATCTCCTGTGTTGGGAGTAAGGTTCTTTACCAATAGAGCCACCTGGGAAGCCCCTGGTAACTGTCACATTCCCCTTTAAAATGTCCTATGATGGTAATGAGGTAATAGTCCATTGGAATCCTCAACATAGGACTTCTTATATTCTTGATGCATTACATTTAGGATCATCTAAAGTATAAATGTCTAAGGGGAAAGGCCAAGAAACTAAGAATTTGCAGTCTTGGATTGTTTTCTTAAATCTATTCATTACCCTACAGGGTAACTTTGAGAAAATACAACCTGTTAATGGTTAGTCATTTCAGTTTCTCTACTCATAAAAGAAGCCATAAATTATCTACACCCTTCCAGAAGTCCTGGGAGAACAAATGCTCAAATGAAAGGTATAGTATAAGTATCACATGGTTTTACAAAGATTGAAATCTGTCCTAACTTCCACTTAAATAGTTAGCATGATGTCAGGCTCACATAAAGAATCTCCAATATAAGCACTCCTAGATGCTATAGTGTGTTTTTTTTGAGCTACTCCAAAGAAAAATATTTTCTAAATCCAATCTATTTTCTTGGGCCAATGAATTAAGTTTCTGTTTAACATGACCCTATCATGTTAAAAGACTCCATTATGAAAACAAAACTATTGCCTGAGAGCCTCTTCCATTCTGTTTACATCCCATCTGTCATTACCTGTCCTCTTCTGGGCTGTCTGCAACTCCTGATTCTCTTGGGCTGCTGATTAACAGGACAGATAGTCTTTTGCCTCCAGTGCCACATTTAAGCTGTTTGAGTCCTTGAGTCTCCTAGAACAACCTGTGATTTGGATTAAGGATGTATCAAGTAACTCAAAGACCTTGAGACAAATATGGTTAAAAGCAGATATTTTTTTGATTTAGGATTGGGGACGAACTTCACAAGCTTGATTAAGGAGACATTCCGAGAAAACTGACCACACCAAAACAATCTAATCCTGTCTGGAAGGCCTATGGGATCCCTACTCCTCGACTGGAGTCGTTTTTCCTCACAAGGAATGTTATGTCTCAGAAGAAGGGAATATCTCCCCTCCCACAAACAATGCTACGCTGGTCCCTGGAGATGAAAGGACTTTGGAAGCACCAGAAAGAAAAAAAAAAAAACACAAAAACCCACACACGATTGAAGGGTGGGTTTTGATGACCTCTAACTTTTGGAGGTTCAAGGTTGAAGAACTAACCTTCAAAATGGGAGTCTCATAATACTGCTTGGAGGTAGATGACTCCTTTGTGTGTTCCTCTCCTTTCCTCAGTGAGAAGGATCTTCACCTTGAAAGAACCATGATCCAATTGTGGGTATTATCCATTCTTGATAAGCCCACTGAACAGAAACTTCCTGTTCATCTTCCTGTTCAACATCTGTCTCAGCCTTGACTACGATAGATGCTCAAAAAAATATTTGTGGAGCCAACCAACAAACAAATAAAACATCATTTCTTTACTTTTTCCTTGGTAATTATTCATTTTAAAAAGTGGATACCCCACTTACAAGAACTTCAGAAGAATTTTCCCATCCTAAAGTTCCCAGAAATCCAAATGGACAAAATATTTCCATTTTAATTTTTAAATATCAGAAGAATGCAGTGACCACAGTTTATATTTTCCCTCCTATTTTCCTCAAGGCCTGGGTTGCTCATTTAAATGCAATTTGCTGCATGTTTGGGTCAGTGACTTAAGTTGGGAAGCTCTTACAGTAATTCAGCACAGTGGAAATTCCAGAACTTTGGCTGGGGTCTGGAGGAAAAGCCCAGGACTGGTGGTCCCAGGGGCCATGCTAGTTAGCACCAGGCAGAGGTCTGGCCTACTTGGGGCAGCAGGTCTCTGGCCTAACCAGTCTGGATTAGCATGGAATCAGTCGCAATGCACGAGAAAGCCAGGAGGCCAGGCAAGATGACTAGGAAGGTTATAAACCCGAAGACTTCCGCCTTGGTATTTGAAAACCACACGGTATTTTACAACATTCCTGTCTATTAACTGCTGGGAAGGGCACTACCTTATTGCCTTTTGCATAATGAAACAATCTTTCCCCTCAGAGGCCCCCGTGTTGCTTTGATCAAGTTCAAAAGATGAGGGAAAGGATGACTAAGGACCTTGGGAACCAGACTGAAGAATCTCACAGACATACTCAAGGGTTTTTTTGGGGGATTGTTGTTTGTTTTTTTTAACTGACGCATCATTTGGTAAACAATTCCTATAGTCTGTGCACTTATCAAATTCCTTTACCCAAATATTTGCTATTTATAAAATAATCAAGGAAACAGACTTGTGTTTATTATTCTGAAATCAGCAGCAGTTTGATGAATTAAAAACAGTCTTACTTTTTCCTCTTTCCTCTCCCTTTACCAGCCGCTTGTAAAACTGCCAACATTACACACCCAAGTCTCTCTTTAAACAGTAAAAACGAAAAATAAAAGTGACCTTGGTGAACTGTAGGTTGACTCCGCCCAAGCTAGACTTTGGGTCAACCGCCCAGTCCCCCTTTGCAGCAGAGATAGGCTTTTGGAACCAACTGAGTTTGAAGGGAATACTGTCGATGTCTGTTTCCGGTTCACAGGGGCCTCCGCGTCACCACAGAGTTCAGACGTCTGACTTGTTTCCTGACTTTGAGAGTCTCTTACTTTAAACATGAGGGATCAACCCTGCAAAGGAAAGGAAAGACACGCACAAGTCTGCCTCTGACTCCACCAACTATAACCCTCAGGATGGTTCATCCAGGCGGGAGAGTTTTGAGTGGACAGTACTTCCTGTTGCCCTACTGGCAGGGCGATGGGGATGCTCTGAGTGGGAAGGCCAGCATTGGGTCAGTTCTTGACAATGTAGCTTCCAGGAAATTCCCCTCTTCACTCATCATGAGCTATGTACAGAGCAAAAGCAGTTTCTTCAAACTTAGAAAACCCTGTAAGATTGGATCTCAGATAGCTTGTAGTGAAGTGGTTCTATTTATATTTTATGTGTGTGAAAGAAAGGCTTTGTTAGAGGCACACATCAAAACTTTTCTTTCTAAAAGAGACAAAGACGCTAAATCATCACGAGGAGGTAACCAAAGCATTCCAACAAATTCTTTCATTTAAAAATAAGAACAGTTATCCATTATCAAGCTAAAACTCCAGGGTTACAAATAACTCAACTCTGCACAGAGTTGCCACAAAGCTTAACAAATAAATTGACATACTGAAGCCCTCTTTAAAGCCACTCTACTCTTGATGTCCTCAATTTTGTCTTTATTTTCCTGAGCTTATTTCTGTTAATAAATAGAACAGGGAATCTCATAGACCTCTAGAGGTCTCTCACTCATTGCTCCTATTCCTTTAAAATATGCTGAGCTGACTGAAAATCAAGTTTCTGTTCAGCCAAGTTGAGACTGGTGGTTGCTAAACCCTGAAGGAGATGGGTTCCCATTGGCATGATCTGGTTGAGAGACACCAAAGCCTCCAGTGTCCCAGAGGAAAGTGGGGAGAGGGGCTGGAGGGGATGCCATGGAGGGATGTGGGGGCTGAGATTGGGGGTAGGTTGAATTTCCCAGCAACTAATGTGGGCAGGCATTTGTGGATTCTACTGTACAGCAGATGGAACTATATTCAATATCCTTTGACAAACCATAACGGAAAAGAATATGAAAAAAAGAATATAACTGAACCACTTTGCTCTACAGAAGAAACTAACACAACATTGTAAATTGACTATACTTCAATAAAATCTAAAAAAAGACAGAGAGAAGCCTGGGTAGAGCCTTGGAGTTAATGCTGCCTTCAGCTGTCAGTCAAAGGCTCTCCACAACGGAAGTCCAGAAAAGAGCGGGAAGCAAAAAGCTTTTGTTGTTTTTCTCTTGTTTACTAGCATTATGAAACAACGAGGAAGGCTGGTCCCTTAGGATTTCATGAAAGGCTCGCCAAGATTACTTTCTCTCAGGAACTTTTGCCTTGAGCCACTTTTAGGCTCTGGACTAGTTCCTTTTTGCTGGAAGAACGTTATTGTCTGAAATAGTACGTGCTTCCTTCTAGAATGCCAGCGGAAAACCCCAATGATGCCTTTTCCCACTAAACTATTAAGATTTCTCCTTCCAGTAAATACAAAAAGAAGAACACACAACTATCACTAACTGGCAGTCTAGGAATGTTTTTATAAGTGGAAAAGTTATGTATTTTTTTAATCTTTAAATTTTTACTACTATAAGCTTTATGAGGGCAGAGACCATACCATACAACTTTGTGTCCTCACAATATCCAGTGTTATTTATGCATGTAATTGGAGATGATAATGATTTTTTAAGTGAAGAAACTTACCTTCCCCTGGCCATGAAAAGCCTTTTTCTCATAGCACTTTGACCAAGCAAAGGTCCATGATATCTGTAAACATGATGGAAAGCAATGAACATAGTCCTTGTCCCATAGCCTAGTATGAAAATCTAGATGGAAGATTGGTTTTACTGTTCATTATCTGTTTTAATGACTAGAAAGGAAATGCAATTAATTAAGAAAAAACTTAAAATTGAAAGAAAACTCATCTGAATTTGGCTTTGGTTTGTGGTGACTTCCACACCTCAATGCTGCTCATGATTCTTTTCCATTCATCCTTAAGTCAGACTCTGTTCAGTTGCTCAGGGCCCAGGAGAAGGTTCCAGACATCTAGAGGGACTAATCTTCTGGGAACAGAGCAGGGAGGGAGAAGGTACTAGAATGTAGGGCCCAGGAGTCATAACTGAGGCTCATCTCTGCTACTCTATCACTTTGTTTCATTGGGAAATGCTTCTTCCCTTTTCATGCCTGAGCTTTCCTCTTGTCAACTAACTTAAATGGACTGCTGCTGCTAAGTCACTTCAGCGTGTTCGACTCTGTGCGACCCTGTAGACGGCAGCCTACCAGGCTCCCCCGTCCCTGGGATTCTCCAGGCAAGAACACTGGAGTGGGTTGCCATTTCCTTCTCCAATGCATGAAAGTGAAAAGTGAAAGTGAAGTTGCTCAGTCATGTCTGACTCTTAGCGACCCCATGGACTGCAGCCTACCAGGCTCCTCCATCCATGGGATTTTCCAGGCAAGAGTACTGGAGTGGGGTGCCATTGCCTTCTCTAGATAATGTATAATTTCCTGTTGGGACTGTTATTGAAACTCACATATAAATAAAAGTTAATTGAACTTTGCAATTTTGTGGTATTATACTGAATGTGGAAAAAGCTAATGAATATAATAATAATAGCTACAAATGGATAACTAAATCAGAATTATCAAAAAGCTCAGAGAAATTCAGAGGCAAAATTGGCAAAAAGTAAAATATGCACATATTTTTAATTCTAGTTTTTACTACTGTTTCCTCTTATAGCTTATTTCAACAAGCATTTCAAGGTTATAATACTTTTGGGTAAAGACCCTCATTGACTTGAATATATGTAAATTTGATCCTGGTCATTTGAACTTGACACAATTCTGCAATAATTGAAATTTGTATTCTAGCTATTCAAGTAAATGAACAATGTCATTTGCTTATTTGATGCTTTTTTTCAAGGGTCCTTTGAGAAACTACTGGGTATCAATACTAAACAGAAAACACTGGCAAAAATCATAAAAGCAGGAAAATTAATTTCATGGCATTTTAATCTTCCCCTGCTTCCTGGGCTCACAGGGCTTCAGAAGTTGAGAAATTCTCTCTGATGTCACTGCTCTCTGAAAGCTGATCCATTAGAATCCATATGGTGGACATCTTTGAATTACACACTGCTGACATTTTTCAATGTCTCTGAAAAAAGAATTTCCCCTTTTAATCCTCAAAACCAAACTCAAATGAATTGTTTTATCCACCTGAATCTTCCTCAGAGGAATATAAACTGTTTGATTCAATCCACAATTTTCTTATATTCTATAAGCCTCCAAATTATCCTATTTTAGCTTTAAATTCTGGTCATTATTACTGTTTCCGAGCTGGGAAAATGGAGGATGACATTTTGTGATGCATCACAGAGATAGTACACAAACACGACCCAGGAAAGTTCCCGTTTCCCTGATTTTCTACCACAATCTGCCACTTTGTTAATTCAGTGACAATTCAACATGGTTCCACATACTGTGCATATCCAGAAACTTTTGGCTTCTAAATGCCTCTTTAAGGAAAAAATATCTATTTGCTAAACAATAAAGATCAGACAGAAGAACAGAGTGTGGAGCCCATTGGTTTGAGCCTCAGAGAGGGGTCCATGGTGGCAGGAACCTAAAAGAAGAGCCTGTAATATAGAATTGTTGCTGGCCCAAGAAGCCCTCACAGGGTGCCCAAGAGCGGGCATTTGTCAAACGGTTGATGGGTAGGGCCTCTCCTGGCCTCTGTCTCTTCACTGTTCAGTGAACAATCTATCCTCGCCTTGGCCATGCTCTGCTTCTATCCCATTCCAACACCCATTAAATGCCTTTAGATATCTTTACTATCTATACACATCCCTATTTTGTGTTTTTGTTTTGTAAGAACATACACCATTGCCAAATTTTTAGACTGAATATAAGATGTGGTTCTCAAAGTACATTACGTCACCATTTATTCATGAGTTCTTAATTCATATTCAGTTTCAAAGAGTCCACTGTTTGCATTCAGGCTATTTGCTCTATATCTTATAAGGCCTGGTTATTCCTCACACGCCCTATGAGGCTTCTTTGACTGTCACCCTCCTTGGGGCTTCCCCAGCATCCTGGGCAGGCTCTACCATAGTTTTTAATAAACTATTATGGGATAAGTTGATGTTACCCTCCAAATTTATATGATGAAGTTCCTACCTCCAGTATCTCACAATGTAACCATATTTAAGGATAAGGTCTTTAAAGAGGTGACAAATTTAAAATGAAGCCATTAAGGGGAGGCCCTTCCAGCATCACTGGTGTCCTTATAAGAAGAGGAGAGACATCAGGGATGCATGTACACAGAAGGGCCACATGAAGACACAGCAAGAAGGCACCAACCACAAGCCAAGGAGAGGGGCCTCAGGAGAAACCCAACCTGCAGACACCTTGATTTTGGGCTTCCAGTCTCCAGAACTGTGAAAAATAAATTTCTGTTGTTTAAGCCATCCAATTTATGGTATTTCTCTTATAGCCCTAGGAAACTAATATGCTCTCCTAAAAATTGTTGCTTATCTGCCTCTACTTCTCTGCCATGAATACTTTTTTTTTTAATATAATTTTATTTTTTTTTAATTTTTGACTGTATTGGGTCTTTGTTGCTGCATGGGCTTTTCTCTAGCTGTGGTGAGTGGAAACTACTCTCCAGTTGCAGTGTGCGGGTTTCTCATTGACATGCCTTCTCTTGTGGAGTACAGGCTCTAGGGAAGGTGGACTTAAGAAGTTGTGGCATGTGGGCTCAGTAATTGTGGCTCCCAGTCTCTAGGGCACAGGCTTAACAGTTGTGGCACCCGGGCTTAGTTGCTCTGTGGGATATGATATCTTCCCAGATCAGGGATCAAACACATGTTTCCTGAATTGGCAGGCAGATTCTTTACCAGTGAGCCACGAGGGAAGCCTGATGTGAACACTCTTAGAAGGGATTGTTGTTCATCATTCTATTCAAAGAAACTAGCAAAGTGCCTGGCATATATAAAAAAATGTTTGTTGAATGAATGAGTGAAAGAATTTCCTGACTCTGAAATTTTATCATGAGCATCCAGTCACTGGCTCTCTTATTTTTTTATTTTTATTAATCTTCTACCATCTTAATTCTACTAGTTTGAACAAGTGTCTTGGTTTTGCACATAAGTCTTCAACACAGTCAAATTTATTTAGTCTTCAGAGATGTCATGCAGACATTAGCCATATTCGGACCACTCCTCCCACACTGGATGTACACGGGGAAGTTCGGTGCTTGGTTTCTCATCATGGCAACATGCCCAGCCCAAAGATGCCAGTTTATATGAATAAAAATAGCAAAAGCATGGTAGACATGGCTCTTTTCTAGAGCCAAGCTACCACCTCAATGTTAAGGAGGTTGAAACTACTCCTAAGAACAACCTCTTCCAACTGCCAGTTCTCAAGTGATCAAAATAAGAGAGGAGGTCATTGTAAATGACCTCGTAAAATGTCAAAAAGTGTGGGAAGTGAGTTGAGAGCTACCCCATGTCCTAAAGTTATTACTCCAATTAAACTCCTTTATGTCTTTCTGTATAAATTGTAGACAATTATACATTCACATTTATCTAATACAATGGAAATACAAGGGAGAAAGTAATAAAGTCTCAATTATGAGATATCTCCATATATAACAATTCAGAAAGATCACATTTATTGAATAAGACATGTTTGTACTTTGAAAACATTTCCTTTCAGAATCACTCTGCTCAAATCTCCTGGGCCCCAGTGAATTTTGAGTAAGGAAGAGCTGGACAGAGTATTTACACATCCATAAAGGCTATCCTTTTTTTTTTTTTTTTATAGATATTTACTTGCTGCCTGACTGCATTCTTGCTTAAGAAACTTATGTTGAAATGGAATGTTATTTTACGTGAGTGAGGCTGCAGGGTGAACCCTCTTTTAAAAGAGCAGCCTTGACCTGATGCAAATAGACTCAGGATGACCTGCTGCTCTGGATGTTGGTTAGCAATCTTTGCAGTAGGCACTGTATGAGTCTAATGTTTGCCGGGGTGTTTCCGCCATAGCAAGATTTTGTCAAGGCAAATCATATTCCTAGGTCCTGTTTTGTTTTGCATGTTTTATTTTTTAATTCTCAGCTTAACTGGTAAATTTAACAATTCTATTCTTTTCCATAAGTGTGGATGTGTAAGGGTCCAGATTACCCTTACTGTACTAGTTATACTGAATATTTTGGACCAGTTTATTTTGCCTTCCAAGGAGGTATTATAAGGCAGACTACACATTTAAAAGAAGAAATGTTCTACCTAGATGCACCGAGGAATCGAGAACAAGAATCTCCTCTATGAACTGAGATAACAATGCATTAACTTTAGTGAATTCCTAGGACCACGTTTTCTAGAGACTCAATTAAATAAACTCCTTACTAAATGTCCATGAGTATGAGGCATTCCCAGGTGGCACTACTGATAAAGAACCCGCCTGCCAATACAGGAGAGATAAGAGACACAGGTTCGATCCCTGGGTTGGGAAGATCCCCTGGAGAAGGGCATGAAGTCACTTCAGTATTTTTGCCTGGAGAATCCCATGGACAGAGGAGGCTGGTGGGCTACCAGTCTGTAGGGTTGCAAAGAGTCACACACAACTGAGATGACTCAGCATGCATGCATTCATGTGTGTGAGGCATGATGTGGTTTTCGAGGGCCATAAAGAGTAAAAATCATTTAACTGTTTCTGACCCTCAGGGAGTTTGCAGCAAGGTTAAGGACAATTTAACCATGATCAAGCTTTTAATTAAGCTAAATGCAAATAAAATATTTCAATAACAGATCTAAATGCTGGAGATGGTAGCTCTTATGAGGCTGTCCATGATTAATTGCCGAGAATTTTATAAGCAGGAAGTGCTCTGAGACCTCAGAGAGGACCAGCTTGGGAAAGCATCTTTCAGGATAAGCAGATGTAGATGGACCCAGGAGGAGGCCAAACAAATCTATCCAATTGTCTGCTGATCATGAGACCAGGCAGATTTGGGCTCAGTCCCACCTAGGACTACATGAGACAAGGTCCCTTCTACTCTGAATCTGTCTTCTCAGAATAAAATAGAGAAAATAAATCTACCCCATGAGTTGTTGTGAGGAGTAGATGAGTTCTTGGAGTAAGTAAATTCTTGGTACAGAGCCTCTCATATGTTGGCATTTATGATATCAGATATTATATTATGTACCATTTTGTCTTTTAGTCTACTCTTTGCTTCCCTCACTCAGAAGTAGGCATTTGAAAATACGGATTTAACATTATTTCATGCTTGGATCCACAGCCTTACTACAGGCTCAAAATAGTGTCTAATACACATTTGTTGAATAAATAAATCAATAATTTAACATCAAAAAAATAGATTAGGGGCTTCCCTGGCATCTCAGTGGTAAAGAATCCATCTGCCAATGCAGGGGATTCGAGTTCAATCCCTGCTCTGGGAAGATACCACATACCACAGAGCAAGTAAGCCCGTGTGCCACAACTACCGAGCCTGTGCTCTAGAACCTGGGAACTACAACTACTGAAGCCCGAATGCTCTAGAACCCATGCTCTGCAACAAGAGAAGCCACACAATGAGAAGCCTACACTCCCAACTAGAGAGTAGCCGCCACTTGCCACAACTAGAGAAAAGCCCTTGTAGCCCACAAAGACCCAGCACAGTCAAAAAATAAAATAAATAAAATTTTTTAAGTAGATTAGCTAATATTATTGTTCAATCCTGTCTTTTTCATATTTCTTTTCATCCTTTTCCATTTTCTTCAACCTTGGGAGCAATAAGAGATATTGCAAGCAGCAGGATAAATTCCAAATAAGTGGGATCACTTGGAATTTTAAAGCTGTCCATGATAGTTAAGGCTATAAGAATTTGGATTATTTGCCTGAAGAATGATGGATGATGCAATGGGGAAAAATACTTGTTTTCCTATTTCTTCTCCCTGCATCAGCTCCTTATCATGCCTGTACCCTTTGTGTCCCGCTTGTCCCTCAATAGTCAAAAATAAAGAACAAGGACTTCCTTGGCAGTCCAGCAGTTAAAACTCTGTGCTTCCAATGCAGGGGACAGAGTTCTGGTCCCTAGTCAGGGAACTAACATCCCACATGCTGTGTGGCCCGGCCAAAAAATAAACTAAAAAAACAAAAAGAAACCAAAAAACAAAACAGCAACATATTGTGGGGAGGAAACAAATCTTTTTTCCATGTAAACCTTCCAATACCCTTGGAGAGAGAGTTGGAACGTAACTTTCCCTTTCTCTAACCTAGCTCAGTGCCCCTTTTTTAAGCCCAAGAAGAGTTAGTGAGCCAAATCACACCCAGTGAAGCATGCTGGTTAGAAAATGCTGTGTTTGCCACAACACCAGGTCAGGCAAGAATGGCTTCTACTGTGAGGTCATTTGGTTTTATGCAAAAGTCCCTGTTACTGCCACCAGAGACAGACTTACTTATTTTGACCTAATTTTCTGTTTCGTTATGATTTTGTAAACTAAAATTAAATTTGGTTTGTTTTCAGCACATTGACCTGGGAGGGAGGGGATCAACAATCAACATTTTATCATCGTGTGTTGATATGTGACCAGCTAGAGAGTCTCATTAAAATCTTATTTGCAGGAAATGCACTCATTTACCGCTCCCCACTTGGTCATATGTTTGTTAATAGCACAGAGGGGAGGTAAAGTGAGTCACAAAAGGTCAACTCTGGATCAAATAAGCGTCCTCCAGACTGTAGATTGTGGATACCTCATTGCATTTATTGTTTTTCTCTGCATGTTGCTCAGAGCATCTATCCATGCACACTCTAACTTCTTAGATAAAATCCTCTCTCCAGACCTGCAAAACCCATTATTGCCTAAGAAAAGCCAGAATTACTGAATGTTTCCCTTTCTTCTGACTTAAAACGCACGTCATCAACCACGTCAAGGAAAAAGACAACGTGCAAAACATTCTCTGGGGTTTCTCACCCCTTCTGAGATATTCTTGCAATGAATTCTCAGCTTAAAAAATGGTTTCATCAGAAGATTTTAATGTCCCTTTGTGAGTATTTCCAGAGTCAAAGAAATGAAATTCAAACATTTCAGGGACAGCTTGTGGAGAGGTTGATTCCAAAGCTGAGGGATATTTTGCTTTTCATGTGAAAAATATTTTACAGTCTATACAAGGGTCTTTATGGGCTTTATAAAATTTCTTTTTTAGCTGTACACATTAGTCAGGATCCTGGTAAGAAATAGAAATCACCTCAGAAGTTTTTAGTGATGATAGTTTAATAAGTGACTACTTACAGAGGTATGGGCAAGCTAAACAAATAAACAAGAGATGTGGAGGCACCCAGAGAAGATTGTACCACCCTTAGGTCTGAAGGGCAAAAGGGGAAATAGTACTACTTGAACTCAGTTACCTACTAGAGGCTACAGTCCCTGTCAAAGACCCACCAAAGACAGGGAGCCAAGAAGCCAAGAAGAAATACCCCAACACAGTCTCTTTCCAAACTCTGACCTACAGGTGCTTCCCATTGATCTAAATCAACCAGAAAGCAGTAGCAAGGGAGACTGGGTGAGACACTCCCTAGGGGTCGGCTTTCCAGGACATAACGCAGGGTGAAGGAAGGTAGAGAATTAATCAACTAAGACAATTGGAGCATAACCAGATATTCTCCACATGCAATGATTTTGCCCAAATTTTTGGCCAGTTTTTAATGATAAATTTGTAACTATCTATCCAGACTTGCTCAATACAATGAACCCTTTGAGATCCTGTGATCTTTACTAATATTCCAGGCCCTGAAACAGAAATTCTTTCTGTGAAATGCTAACTCTTCCCTACTGGGATTAATCCTGATTTCCATGTCAACTAAATACATTAAAAATTTTGAGAACTGTGAAGACCTTTCTTCATGCTATGAATCTTTTAATTCATAATCTCTGACTTGGCACAGATTCATTCCTTCAAAGACCTTAAAACACTTTTACTTTTGTTATCTCATAGATCTTTACCATATGTCTGATTTGGTACCTAGTACAGTGACACACAAAAAGAGATGCTTAATAAATGCTGGTTGACAAGATTATCATGGTCAAATACCTTGTGCAGATAGGAAAGCTGAAAAGTTAGGCAACTTTGTCAATATCTCATGGTGTGCCAATCAGAATAGAAGCAAAGGCGGAGGGTTTACCCTGAATATGCTGCCTCCCAATGAAGATTTTGCAAACAGATCAAGAATTTTAACAAGAGTTTATTTTCTTCCTGTACTTTGACCCAATCTTAAGAATAGTTGGGAAATTCAGGGCATGTTTTTTCAACCGATATGTTTCCTAGATTGCCAGGGAAATGTAAGTCCCATTATTTCTTCTTAATCATTAAACATGAAATATTGTCACCAGAAGGAACAAAATGTGGAATTCTACACTTCAAGGAATTGAACTGAACTATTAGGGTTTCTTGTATTATTTCTGGATTGGGGGAAAGGAAATATAAAGAGGAGATTAAGCCTGAGAATTGCTTTTGAAACCAGTGATAGCAACTCCTTCTTATCAATGAAAATAAAGGATAGGAATGACCTGAAAAAAATAAACGTACTTGGTTTTAAGACCTCCATAGTTACTACCCATCCATCTTCAACCAAACCTACTGTATTCCAAAGTTCTAAATGTCAGTTTTTCTTGGATTGTCACTGGTTTCCTGAATATCCCGTGAAGGACTCATATAGAGAAGGAGAAATGGAGGGTTGTGATTCACTGAAAGCCTGAAAACTCTTTGTGGCATAATATTAAATCAGGTAGATGAAATTTTAACAAAATATGCATTGAAGTTTCCTCCACATCTTTTTATGGTTTGATGGCGTAGTCATTCATCAACATGAAAACATTGGGGCATAAGGCTGAGCTGTACTTTTGGAGGCCTGTGTCATGCCTGTTATTGGAGGGTGTCACCAGTCTGCTTTGCTGGTGGCTCAGACAATAAAGAATCTGCCTGCAATGCAGGAGACCTGGTTCAATCCCTGAGTTGGGAATATCCCCTGCAGAAGGGAACAGCCACCTACTCCAGTATTCTAACCTGGAGAATTCCATGGACAGAGGAGTCTGGCAGGCTACAGTCCATGGGGTTGCAAAGAGTCAGACACAACTTTCACTTTTACCAGTTTCACTGGTGAAACATTCACTTTCACCAGTCTGCTTGACTTGTAGGTGGCTCCTGTGTGCACAGCCTCATGGTGAGCGTCTAAGACATCACAAGGGAAACTAACAGCGGGTTTGGTTATTCTCACAATCACATTTACGTCAATGATAACTAGTTTCTAACTACCTTATTTCTTCATTCAGGCATTACCCTCAGCCCCTTCCATGATCACAATGGCATCCTATCCTATAGATCTCTTATATGTGTCCTTGGAACTTAGTGCAGGGCTCATAGGAGGTGCTCAGTGCACGACTGAGGATCAGTTCACAACAGAAAGGTGTGGAATAATTTAGACTCCAGGGAAATAACTCTGTAGCATTTGAATAAAAGAAAATAATAGAATATACAAATTCTAACTGAATTACCAAACTAGCTAATATACTTCCTAAAAATGTTTATATTCAAAGGGCCAAGTTAAAACATTCTGTCTAGGAAGATGTTATTTACCAAATTAATGGTGAATTTTTTAAAGCCTCACTTGAATTTTTCCAGCATTCTTTGTATTTCCAAAACACAATACTAATCTACAAAACACTCCACAGATGGATTAAGAATGAAGTCAAATAAGACATGAGTCAGATAGCAAACTCAATTGTGAGTCTTACCCTCCATTTGGACAGGAACAATTAATACAAACTAGCAACAAAATTTCTTGTAACCAGCATTTTAGGTCTGTGTCACTTCAAATGACTCCTTTATCTATCATAGGCAGATAAAATCATAAATGTGAGGAAGAGGAACATTTGACTTTCGGGTGGAACCTTGAAAACAAAGGTCCTGCTTGCCATAGAGATGATTATTTCAAGGAATGTAGGTGCTTTAACTTTTTCTCAGGTGTAAGAATCAATAGCTCATCATATTGAGTAACCAAGACTTCTTATCTCTTTTCTAAAGATAATACTTTTATTGTCATATAAATGTGTGTTGCTAGCAAGAGTAAAAAAATATTCAGGCTAAAATATGTTTACACATATGCTTATATGTGTATACATGTATATACATATGGGAGGAGAGAGAGAATTTATTTAATCTGGAAAATCAACTAAGAAATATCCTCCGAATGAATTCTCTATACCCAGTATTTGCCACATTATGCTAAGGATAAAGGATAAAAAGACAAGGTCTTAAAAGAACAATGAGATACCACTACACACCTACCAGAATGGATAAAATCTGGAACACTCACAACATCAAATGTTGGAGAGCATGTGGAGCAAGAGAAACTTTCAGTCACTGCTGGTGGGAATGCAAAACCACTTTGGAAGACACTTGGGCAGTTTATTACAAAGCTAAACCTATCCTTACCATATGATCCAGCAATTGTGCTTCTTGGTATTTACCTAAATAATTTGAAAATTTATGTCCATACAAAAATTTGTACATGGATATTCATAACTGTGAAAACTTGGAACAACCAAGATAATGTTCAGCAGGTGAATGGATAAACAAACTGCGGGGCATCCATACAGTGGAACATTCGGTTCAGTTCAGTTGCTCAGTTGTGTCCGACTCTTTGTGACCCCGTGAATTGCAGCATGCCAGGCCTCCCTGTCCATCACCAACTCCCGGAGTTCACTCAAACTCACGTCCATCGAGTCTGTGATGCCACCCAGCCATCTCATCCTCTATCATTCCCTTTTCCTCCTGCCGCCAATCCCTCCCAGCATCAGAGTCTTTTCCAATGAGTCAACTCTTCACATGAGGTGGCCAAAGTACTGGAGTTTCAGCTTTAGCATCTTTCCTTCCAAAGAACACCCAGGACTGATTTCCTTTAGAATGGACTGGTTGGATCTCCTTGCAGTCCAAGGGACTCTCAAGAGTCTTCTCCAACACCACAGTTCAAAAGCATCAATTCTTCGGTGCTCAGCTTTCTTCACAGTCCAACTCTCACATCCATACATGACTACTGGAAAAACCATAGCCTTAACTAGATGGACCTTTGTTGGCAAAGTATGTCTCTGCTTTTTAATATGCTATCTAGGTTGGCTATAACTTTCCTTCCAATTATTCAGTGCTAAAAAGAAATTGAAATGAGCTACAAAGCCATGAAAAAATATGAAGGAAACTTCAAAGCATATTACTAGATGGAAGAAGCTATATGACATTCTGAAAAAGGCAAAACTATGGAAACAATAAAAGGATCAGTCAGTTATCATGGATTGAAGGAAGGGGAGGAGAGATGAATAGGCAGAGGACAGAGTATTTTTAGGTCAGTGAAATTACCAATATATGATACCATAATGATGGATAGCAGTGTACATTTCATTACACATGTTATTAACACCTGTACAAATTCATAGGATATACAACACCAAGAATGAACTGCAGTGCAAACTATGGCCTTTGGGTGAGTGATTGTGCTGTGTAGGCTCATCAGTTGTACCACTCTGGTGGGGATTTTGATCATAGAAGAGGCTATGCATTGTGAGGGTAGGGGGTACATGGGAAATCTCTGTAACTTCTATTCAATTTTCCTGTGAACCTGAAACTATTCTTAAAATATAAAGCCCTAAAATAAGAAAATGAGAAAGAAAGACAATGTCATGTCCCCTGGAAAGTTTACAGTATTTGATGAGAGTTGGGTCTTGAGTGACAGCAGAAGTTTTATATGCATAAGTTGGTGGGGGTAAGGTGGACGGTGTGACTCAGATTTGCCAATTCCATCTTATGAATAGGCATTGGGATTAGATGTGTCCTATTAAGCTATCTAATTTAACTTTCACCAAACCAGTGTGAATGTAAATACTATCCTCATTTTCCAGATGAGGAAACTAATGTTTAGAAGAACTCAATGAAAGGGACAATTAAGCAGGTGCCAAAATAACCACTTAAAAGGAACTTATAGAATTGTTAATTAGTATAGCAACTATGGAAAATAGTAAAAATAAAATGACCACATGATCCAGCAATTCCACTTCTGGGTATATATTTGATGAAAATGAAAACAGGATATCAAATAGATATCTGCCCCCCCCCCATGTTAACTGCATCACTATTTGTAATAACTAAGGTACAGAAATGGGACTTCCCTGGTGGCTCAGTGGTAAAGATTCTGCCTGCAGTGCAGGAGATGTGAGTTTGATCCCTGGTAAGGAAGATCAACTGGAGAAGAAAATGGCAACCAACTCCAGTATTCTTGCCTGGGAAATCCCATGGACAGAGGAACCTGTTGTGCTACAATCCATGGAGTCGTAATGAGTTGGACATGACTTAGCAGTTAGAGAACAACAGCAAGAACAAAAGTATGGAAATAGCCTAACTGCCCATCAAGGGATGAATGGATAAAGAAGATGGAATACACACACACACACACACAGGAATATATTCAGCTATGAGAAAGAAGGAAATCCTGCCATTTTCAACAACATGGCTGGACCTTGATGCTAAGTGAAATAAATCAGATAAAGATCAATACTGCATGCTATTATTTACATGTGGAATCTTAAAAAAACTAAACTCATAGAAACAGTAGACAGGTGGTTGCCAGGGGCTGGGGACTGGGGGAAATAGGTAAAGTTAGGCAAAAATACACAAACTTTCAGCTATAAACATGTTGGCTATGTAGATAAGACTGTATTGTATAATCAAAATTTGCTAAGAGAGGAGAATTTAAGAGTTATCACTAAAAAAAAGAATGATAAATAGGTGATTGATGTGTTAATTAACTAGATGAGAGGAATCCTCACAATATAAATATTATATCAAATTACTATGAGGTGCAGTTTGTCAACTATACCTCAACAAATCTGAAAAAAATAAACTGGATGAACAGCTGAATCAGATTGCTCAAATAATTCAGTTATGTTGTCAAAGACACAAGCAGTTCCCTCTCAATTCATTGCAAGGTTTGCAAATGGGAAAAATGAATGAGTTTCACAGAAATGATCAAGGCTTTAGATACAGAGAATATATGTACTATGGTTACTTTATTTTTCTGGGCTCCAAAATCACTGCAGATGGTGATTGCAGCCATGAAATTATAAGACGCTTACTCCTTGGAAGGAAAGTTATGACCAACCTAGACAGCATATAGAAAAGCAGAGACATTACTTTGTCAACAAAGGTCCATCTAGTCAAGACTATGGCTTTTCCAGCAGTCATGTATGGATGTGAGAGTTGAACTATAAAGAAAACTGAGTGCCAAAGAATTAATGATTTTGAACTGTGGTGTTGGAGAAGACTCTTGAGAGTCCCTTGGACTGCAAGGAGATCCAAACAGTCCACCCTAAAGGAGATCAGTCCTGGGTGTTTATTGGTGGGACTGATGTTGAAGTTGAAACTCCAATACTTTGGCCACGTGATGTGAAGAGCTGACTCATTTGAGAAGACCCTGATGCTGGGAAAGATGGAGGGCAGGAGGAGAAGGGGATGACAGAGGATGAGATGGTTGGATGGCATCACCGACTCAATGGACATGGGTTTGGAACTCCGGGAGTTGGTGATGGACAGGCAGGCCTGGTGTGCTACAGTTCATGGGGTTGCAAAGAGTCAGATGCAACTGAGCGACTGAACTGACTGAACTGATGCTGAAGTAATGCCCCAAATCAAGAAAAGATTTAAAAGTAGAATCAAGCTAATGCTTATCTATGACATTATCAACTCTTCCTGTTTAACCATTTTATTTTAGGTCTTGTTTTGTTTTGAAAAATGTTTCACATGTACTTAAGGATGTATAGTCTTTAATTGTTGGGTAGAGGATCTGTATATGTGCCTATTAGATCATGCATATTAATTATGTTGTTCAAATGTTCTCTATCTTTACTGAGTTTTTTGATGCTTGACCACCAAGTAACTAAGAAAAATGTACTGAAATCTCCTAGTGAATATATTACACTTGTAAATTTCTCCCTGTAGTCTCATCAATTTTGCTTTACATATTTTGAGGCTATTTTAGAATTACTAAGTAATCTTAACTTCCCTGGTGGCTCAGATGGTAAAGCGTCTGCCTGCAATGTGGGAGACCTAGGTTCGATCCCTGGGTTGGGAAGATCCCCTGGAGAAGGAAACGGCAACCCACTCTAGTACTCTTGCCTGGAAAATCCCATGGACAGAGGAGCCTGGTAGGCTACAGTCCATGGGGTTGCAAAGTCGGACACGACTGAGCGATTTCACTTCAAGTGTGAGTTGAAAAAAGAAATGATAAAATGAATATAACAGAATAGGAGAAAATATTTGCAAATGATGTGACTGATGAGAAATTAATCTCCAAAATATACAAACAGCTCATGCAGCTCAATATCAAGAAAAAACAACCCAATAAAAACAATAGGCAGAAGATTTAAAACGCACATGAAAAGATGCTCAACGTTGCTAATTATTATAGAAATGCAAGCCAAAACTACAGTGAGGTATCACCTCACACCAGTCAGAATGACCATCATCAAAAAGTTTACAAGCAATAAATGCTGGAGATGGTGTCGAGAAAAGGAAAACCTCCCACACTGTTGGTGAGAATGTAATTGGTACAGCCACTATGGAGAATAGTACAAAGGTTCCTTAAAAAACTAAAAATGTGATACCATATTTTTACGATCTAGCAATTCCCCTCTGGGGCATATATTCAAAGAAAATCATAATTTGAAAAGATACATGCACCCCATTGTTCATCACAGCACTATTTACAATAACTAGGCCATGGAAGCAACCTAAATGTCCAGTGACAGATAAATGGATAGGAAGATGTGGTATACATTAATATTACTCAGCCATAAAAAAGAATTAAATAATGCCATTTGCAGCTTCGTGGGTGGACCTAACGATTATCATACTAAGTGAAGTCAGTCAGAGAAAGACAAAATATCATATGAAATCACTTATGTGCTGTGCTTAGTCGCTCAGTTGTGTCAGACTCTTTGTGTCCCCATGGACTGTAGCCTGCCAGGCTCCTCTGTCCATGGGGATTCTCCAGGCAAGAATATTGGAGTAAATTGCCATGCCCTCCTCCAGGGGATCTTCTCAATCCAGGGATCAAACCCAACTCTTCCACATTGCAGTTGGATTCTTTACTGTCTGAACTACCAGCGAAGTCCAAGAAAACTAGAGTGGGTAGCATATCCCTTTTTCCTGGGAATCATCTCGATCCAGGAACTGAACCGGAGTCTCCTGCATTGCAGGCAGATTCTTTACCAGCTGAGCTACCAGGGAAGCCTGATATCACTTATATGTGGAATCTAAAAAGATGATACAAATGAAATTATTTATAAAACAGAAAAAAGTCATAGACTTTGAAAACCACCTTAATGGTCACTAAAGGGGAAAGGGGAGGTGGTGTAAATTAGGAGTTTGGGAATAACATATGCACACTACTATGTACAAAACAGAGAAGCAACAAAGACCTGCTGTATAGCACAGGGAATTCTACTCAATATTCTGTAATAACCTAAATGGAAAAAAGAATCTGAAAAAGAATAGATGTATGTGTATGTATAACTGAATCACTTTGCTGTACTCCTGAAACTAACACAACATTGTAAATCAACTATACTCTAATATAAAATAAAAATTAAAACAACAAAAAGGAATGTAAACGTTTGGAAATTAATCAGGATTATGGTGTCAGTTCAGAAATAATTTTATTCCATGTTTCCTTATGTAACTTGACATGTAGATTGCTCCAAATTCTGCCTTAGCACATGTATCAATCCCTCATTTGAATTCAGTTAATAACAGGAAAATTTTACATTTATATTTTAACAATTTCTTTACTACCTCACTCCTAACCTGTTACTGATCCCTGGTTCTTCAGTTAGTTGATTTTAATGAAATGTTTATTTGCAACAAAATGGTGTTTGACCTATTGAAGATTTATATTATCCCGTGGAAGAAAGTTGCAAGTTCAGTAGAAGCTGAGACAAAAGTTACTCTGCTAAGTGGAGTGAGATCTCAGGAAGGTTAAGACCTGAGAATAGGGTGTCAGAGCTAGGAAGTTTGAGTCCAGAAAGAGAAAGGGAGAGATAAAAGAGACCTAGGATAGGAACATATCCAAAAGTACTTTCTCAGGGAATGTGCTGAGAACACAGTGTGGCATGTCTCATGTTCCTCCAGTGTCTTTGGTGAAATCTCTGTGTCGTTGGGCTTCCCAGGTGGCTCAGTGATAAAGAATCTGCCTGACAATGGAGGAGATACAACTTGAGTTCGATCACTGGGTCAGGAATATCCCCTGGAGAAGGAAATGGCTACCCATTCCAGTATTCTTTCCTGAAGAACTCCAGGGACATAGGAGCCTGGTGGGCTACAGTTCATGGGGCCACAAAGAGTCAGACACCATTGTGCGTGCACACATGTGGACGCACACACAGGTCATTGATGATTTGGCTTGGAGGAGCTGGAGCCATAGGACAGGGAACACATATAATGTTTTTTTAAAAAAAGTATTGAATCTTTGTTATTAGAAAATCAATGTATCTATGCTCTCACTCCAGAGAAGGCAATGGCACCCAACTTCAGTACTTTTGCCTGGAAAATCCCATGGACGGAGGAGCCTGGTAGGCTGCAGTCCATGGGGTCGCTAAGAGTCAGACACGACTGAGTGACTTCACTTTCATTTTTCACTTTCATGCATTGGAGAAGGAAATGGCAAGCCACTCCAGTGTTCTTGCCTGGAGAATCCCAGGGACAGGGAAGCCTGGTGGGCTGCCGTCTATGGGGTCGCACAGAGTCGGACACAACTGAAGCGACTTAGCAGCAGCAGCAGCAGCATGCTCTCACTCTGTCTATCATATCTAATCCCTTGAATCTATTTGTCATTTCCACTGTATAGTATAAGGGATTTGATTTAGGTCATACCTGAATGGTCTAGTGGTTTTCCCTATTTTATTCAAGTCTGAATTTGGCAATAAGGAGCAAAAAGGAAAAATGGTTGTCTGAGGAGGCCTTACAAACTGCTATGAAAAGAAGAGAAGTGAAAGGCAAAGGAGAAAAGGAAAGATATACCCATTTGAATGCAGAGTTCCAAAGAACAGCCAGGAGAGATAAGAAAGCCTTCCTCAGTGATCAATGCAAAGAAATAGAGGAAAACAATAGAATGGGAAAGACTAGAGATCTCTTCAAGAAAATTAGAGATACCAAGGGAATTTTTCACGCAAAGATGGGCACAATAAAGGACAGAAATGGTATGGACCTAACAGAAGCAGAAGATATAAAGAAGAGGTGGCAAGAATACACAGAACTATACAAAAAAGATCTTCACGACCCAGATAATCATGATGGTGTGATCGCTCACCTAGAGCCAGACATCCTGGAATGCGAAGTCAAGTGGGCCTTAGCAAGCATCACTACAAAAAAAGCTAGTAGAGGTGATGGAATTCCAGTTGAGCTATTTCAAATTGTAAAAGATGATGCTGTGAAAGTGTTGCACTCAATATGCCAGCAAACTTGGAAAATGCAGCAGTGGCCACAGGACTGGAAAAGGTCAGTTTTCATTCCGAGCCCAAAGAAAGGCAATGCCAAAAAATGCCCCTTGGAAGAAAAGCTATGACAACCTAGACAGCTTATTAAAAAGCTGAGACGTTACCTTGCCGACAAAGGTCCATCTAGTCAAAGCTCTAGTTTTTCCAGTAGTCATGTATGGATGTAAGAGTTGGACTATAAAAAAAGCTGAGTGCCAAAGTATGATGCTTTTGAACTGTGGTGTTAGAGAAGACTCTTAGAGTCCCTTGGACTGCAAGGAGATCCAACCAGTCCATCCTAAAGGAAATCAGTCCTGAATATCCACTGGAAGGCCTGATGCTGAAGCTGAAGCTCCAATACTTTGGCCACCTGATGCAAAGAACTGACATTTGAAAAGACCCTGATGCTGGGAAAGATTGAAGGTGGGAGGAGAAGGGGACAACAGAGTATGAGATGGTTGGATGGCATCACTGATTCAATAGACATGAGTTTGAGTAAACTCCGGGAGTTGATGACGGACAGGGAGGCCTGGCGTACTGCAATCCATGGGGTTGCAAAGAGTCAGACACGACTAAGTGTCTTGAACTGAACTGACCTGATGCTCTCACTAAATAAAAGTAAGTATTTAAAGACTATTAATTTGAAGGGGCACCTGGAGCACTAATAACTCTGGCAAAGTAACCTTGTCAGGCAGTGGCCATCAGCAGAGTGGGGATTCACCCAGCTGATGATCTCTTTGACTGACACCACCTCTTGTGTGGTGGGAATAATTCTGAAAGTGAAGAGGGGAAATAGCTGTAAGCCTTAGTTCTGCTACTTACTAAGGTTTAAATTAATATAACTGGGTCTAAATTAGACTTGTTGGTCCCCATCTGTGAAATGTGAATAATTAACCTTTCCAGTCTCTTCATAGGTCAGTTTTAAGGAACAAATAAGAAAACAAAGGAGAAAATATTTTGTAGATTACACAGATGTTTGGGTTAATGAACCCCACAGAAACCCCTGAATAATCACAAGCATGTTTGGCCTGAATTGAAGCTCCTGGGTTCAGCATAAACTGATGATACAGAAGAGTATTAATCACTTGTTAAGTGCCCAAATGACCAGAATACAATAAACACCACCACCACCACCACACACACACACACACATACACCCCAAATGAACAAAGCCAAGAGATTAGGCATTTTGTTTTCAGAGTCAGTATCAAAGTTTATTCACGTGCTATGCTGCTGTGTTTAGACGCTCAGTCATTTTCAACTCTTTGTGACCCTTTGGACTGTAGGCCACCAGACTCCTCCCTCCATGGAATTTTTGAGGCAAGAATGCTGGAGTGGGTTGCCAATTCCTTTTCCAGGGGATCTTCCTGACCCAGGGATCGAATCCGCATCTCCTGTTCTCCTGCATTACAGGCGGATTCTTTACCCACTGAGCCCTTAAGGAAGTACAGTTTAGTCATGTGACTTTATAAATTGTTTAGTATTTTCTTATTGACACAATTTGCTTTCTGAGAATAGAATGGGGAAAAAAGTTAGGGTGCAATAAAGTGTTTAGGTGGAAGTTCATTGGGTAATAGTCTCTTTCCAATGATTCTGAGAATTCTGGAAGTTAATTTGAACATTTTGAATGGTAAGTGCTACAGTGAATATCTTCTGGGTTTATTGCATGTTGAAGGTGGAAAAGCTCTGAATTTGGTATCCCTAGTGGTGACAAGAGGTCCTTAGTTTCACTTCCATCCCAGTACTTACAGACCCAAAGTAATTTCCCTTGATTTTAATTGCCATGGACTAACTTTTTCTTTTCTATAAGTTTTTCCAGGTATACTAAATATAAGTACCTTCCTAAATTTGGTTTTTATTTTTCAAGATTAAGGAGAAAAGTGAGTGCCAGCACAAGTCTATTTTGGGGTTGGTCCCATTCAATGTCACTTTCTTTTTCTCATACATGAGAATCTATTGAGCCAAGCTAATAACTAGGTTAACATTTCTCTTCCTTGATTAACCAATAAAATAAAAGTAATTAATCAGGTTGTTGTTTTTTTTTTTTTTTTTTAATGTATGGAGCAACTTCATGCAACACTGCAGGTTTTTAAAGTTCTGTCTTAGGAAACCTTACCCTTACAACTCAGGAAATGTTAACGCCAGGAAAATCTACATTTATAACTCCCTGAGGCATATAGTCCTATAACAGACCATTTTATATTATGGAAAAATTGTGCTTGTACTAAAACATACAAGAGATAAATGAATCAGCTTGTGGTTCCACTCCTGGAGACCATGTTTGTCATAAGGAAGGATTCATATTTCACCATCTTCAGCTTCAGTTACAGTTTACATTGGAAACTTCAACTTCCATGCCTAGCATATTTTGTTACATTTTTGCTAAACTCTTATTTGAGCAAGGCTGATCTATCGACTGTCAATTTGGATGTCTTTTAAGGACTAGAAGATCATCATCAACCTGTTTCTGAAGTAGTGCAATGAGGATGTGAACACATGCTTTGGAGAACATGCCTTGGGAGGGCTGGGACAAGGTTTCCTCCTCTTCTATCTCCCACAAGCCTAATACAGAACTAAAAAATGTATGATAGCAATAAATGCTGAATTAAATTGAATCAAAATTGCCAGGCTATTAGATCCAAGAGAAAAGTCAAAGCAACCAATGAGAAGAAGGGTTATTAGAGAAATAAGGGAGAAACCAAATCACTGTCTCAATAGGAAGCACAAAGGGTTCTCACCAAATTCAATCCTATTGAACCCATGTGGACAAGTTCCCTTTCCCATTCATCTCCCTACCCATCTATTTTTCCATTGATACATTGACCTTGACAACAATCGTGCTGTGTGTGTTACATCACTTCAGTCATGTCTGACTCTTTGCGACACTGTGGTCTGTAGCCCACCAGGCTTCTCTGTCCATGGGATTCTCCAGGCAAGAATACTGGAGTGGGTTGCCATGCCCTTCTTCATGGGATCTTCCTAACCCAGGGATAGAACCCATGTCTCTCATGTCTCCTGTATTGGCAGGTGGGTCTTTACCATTAGTACCACTATTAGGTTGGTGCAAACAATTTTGGTTTTGAACTGTGAATTTTAAATTATGTGCTCAGTTTCCCAGTTGTGTCCAATTCTTTGCAACACCATGGACTGTGCCCAGGAAGCTCCTCTGTTCATGGGATTTTCCAGGCAAGAATACTGGAGTGGGTTGCCATTTCCTCTTCCAGGGATTTTCCTGGCTCAGGGATCAAACCTGCATCTCCTGCATTGGCAGGTTGACTCTTTACCACTACGCCACATGGGAAGCCCTTAAATCATTATAACTAGGCTCAAACACATCTTTATTAATCAAAATAGGAACCATTATAATCAACAGATTTTTGCAAATAAGAAATAAGTTTATTCCTATAACATAAAAGTCCATGCTTTGAAATTTGACAAACTCTTAGAAACCATTTTCTGCCTCCTGCTGGTTGTGGAAAGCATTTTCCTGGCAAAAATTTGTCGAGATGCTTGAAGAGAGACATCAGGTAATACGGCAGATGAGGCAAAATTTCATAGCCTAATTCATTCAACTTTTGAAGTGTTGGTTGTGTGACGTGCAATCAGGCACTGTCGTGGAGAAGAATTGGGCCCTTTCTGTTGACCAATGCCAGCTGCAGAATTGCAGTTTTTGGTGCATCTCATCAATTTGCTGAGGATATTTCTCAGATGTAATGGTTTCACCAGGATTCAGAAGCTATAGTGGATCAGACTGGCAGCAGACCACCAAACAGTGACCATGACCTTTAATTTGATGCAAGTTTGGCAAAGTGCTTTGGAGCTCCTTCTCAGTCCAACCACTGAGCTAGTCATTGATGGTTGTCATATAAAATCCACTTTTCTTCACACATCACAATCCAATCTAGAAATGGTTCATTGTTGTTGTGTAGAATAAGAGAGGATGACACTTCAAAATAATGATTTTTTTCATTTGTGGTCAGCTCATGTGGCATCCAGAGAAGGAAATGGCAACCCACTCCAGTGTTCTTGCCTGGAGAATCCCAGGGACGGGGGAGCCTGGTGGGCTGCCGTCTATGGGGTCGCACAGAGTCGGACACGACTGAAGCGACTTAGCAGCAGCAGCAGCAGCATGTGGCATCCACTTATCGAGCTTTCTCACCTTTCCAATTTGCTTCAAATGCTGAATGACAATAGAATGGTGGATGCTGAGTTCTTTGGCGCTTCTTGTGTAGTTGTAAGAGGATCAGCTTTGATGATCCTCTCAAATGGCTGGCAACTGTACTCCTCACCTTCAAGACTCTCATTTCCTTTGCAAAACTTCTTGAACCACCACTACACTATACATTTGTTAACAGTTCCTGGGCCAACTGCATTGTTGATATTGTGAGTTGTCTCTGCTGCTTTACAACTCATTTTGAACTTGAATAAGAAAAGCATGTGAATTTGCGTTTTGTCTAACATCAATTCTACAGTCTAAAATAAATATAAAATAAACAGCAAGTAATGTTATTAAAAAGAATAAAAGTGAGAAACGCACATTAAAATGATGTATAACATAACCACATTTATTTAAGAATGTATTCCAAGATCAAGCGGCAAAGTTCAACCATGTAAAACCACAATTACTTTTTGCACCAACCTGAATACTAAAATCCAACCCACCCTTTAAGACCTCCCTCCACATCATCTCCCCTGGCAGACTTTTTTGACCTCCCTAGTGTTGGATCCTTCCCTGTGGAGCTTAGACTCACCTAACAGGTTGTCCTTGACTTTGTTTTACCACTTATCTCATTATACGTGTATGGTATGTTCACATATCTGTCTCTTCCCTCCTCCAGACTCAGTCTATAACCTTGAAGACACTATATGGTTTTTCCTGTTATTATGATTATCATCTCTGTATCTAGTCCCTAACTCAGTCCCCAGCCACAGGAAGTACTCAGTAAGTGTTAAATAACAATGCCTGGTGTACCTTTCATTTGTGGTTTCCATTGAAGGCCTACAGAAAAAAAATGCAAAGAGAAAAAAAAAGCTTCTTGAATGCCCACTTGAACTACAGAAAAGCTACAACAATGGCTATTTCTCAACAGGTAAGAGGAGAAGGCCCATTAACCACAGAAGGAACACCGTTTGTAAACATTATTCATACCTAAATGTGTAACCCATAGCCCTCTACACCAGTTCATATTACTCTAGAATGAAGGAGATCAGTAGACCTCTGTGATAGGAAAGTTCTTTCAAAAAATCCACTTCCCTGCTTCACAACGGGACTCCATGTGGGATTACTTTCTATGCTGCTTTCTCAAGGGCCTGGTTTAATCTGGTTTTAAAATAACCACTACAGAGAAGGCTCCATTAATTCCCTAAGATGGCTGTCTCCTGGATGAGTAGACTTCTAGGGATCTCTTGTACAAATAAACAGTTTGTGACACTGAACCAGGGCTAGCCTGCTTTGGTAGTTCTCCGTGTGCAGCTTAACTGAAACATATCTGGACTTGGAACATGTTTATATAAACTAACTAATCCTACTAGATCATCATGACCTGCAATTACCCTGCTCTTCCCAGCCTGCACTCAACTTGTGCCAAATGAGGCAGCGGTTTCACAATGAAAGAGTTCCTATTAAAGAGACAGGTTGGACCCCTGCATGACTTTCCTTTCACTCCAGTGTCCAAGTCTCCCCATATCTAGCACTCCTAAGGAAACAACATTAGGACACCCACCTCTACAAGGCTGTTCTATTGAACTTAAAAGAAAGCTTCTCTTTGTTATTAGTTGGATCAGACTTAGAAACTCTGAGTTGGAGCTTATTCTCGTCTTCTGGTGGCAGCCATTTTGCTTAAACAGGATCTTATGGTTTCTCTCCACTTATAATAACTCTAGTTACTAACTAGTTCACTTATATACCTATTAATGAAACGATATTCCTACAGGCTTGCACAGCCATACTTTGAACTCATAGAATATCTTTCAATATTCTATGTTTGGAATCTGATGGCACCTCAGTCATCAGTTCAGTTCAGTTCAGTTCAGTTGCTCAGTCGTGTCCGACTCTTTGCGACCCCATGAATCGCAACACGCCAGGCCTCCCTGTCCATCACTAACTCCCGGAGTTCACTCAGACTCATGTCCATCAAGTCAGTGATGCCATCCAGCCATCTCATCCTCTGTTGTCCCCTTCTCCTCTTGCCACCAATCCCTCCCAGCATCAGAGTCTTTTCCAATGAATCAACTCTTCGCATGATGTGACCAAAGTACTGGAGTTTCAGCTTTAGCAGCATTCCTTCCAAAGAAATCCCAGGGCTGATCTCCTTTAGAATGGACTGGTTGGATCTCCTTGCAGTTCAAGGGACTCTCAAGAGTCTTCTCCAACACCACAGTTCAAAAGCATCAATTCTTCACAGTCCAACTCTCACATCCATACATGACCACTGGAAAAGCCATAGCATATTTTCTCTCAAATATCTCCTTAAAATTTTTAAATAGCCTAAAGATTCTAGGACGGTATGAATCCACGTGTTTCTAATTCATTTACACTCATACCATTAAAATCTATACTGTAAGAGTTAGCTGATGTTCAAGAAACCAGTTCAACCTTTAAATAATCTTTGTAAAGTCTTTCTTCTTAACAACAGGAAGATGTGTTTGCCAAAAGAAAATGAGCTGAAACACTAGAAAATCTGGGTTTGATTCAAAACTAACTCAGGCAGTTTAAAAGGGCTATAAACTTGGTGAGTGAAAGGAGTTTAGTTTCCATATACTACATATCCATATGCCATGTTGATACTCGGTGTGTGTATCCTTAGCTCACACGTGCTGATGCCTTGTGTTAACATTTGGAAAGTCAGAGTCAGTTGGCAGGTTGGGTTAGAACAGGGTGCTAATGAGGTCAAGATTCCAGGCCCAGTTTTCCTGAGGATGGGGTGCCGTTTCTCTTTTGCCAAACACTTGCCACTAATGAGCTGCTTGGCTTTGAGCTACTCTGATTCAATCTAATTTAATAAGTTTACTAAGGTCTACAAAGCATTGGCACTGTGCTTAGCACTGGGGCTACTCCCAGGACTGTGATGTGGTCCCTACACTAAAGCTCACAGTCCATCAGGAGAAAGAAGTCAACATACCAGGGCAGCAGTGTAATACAGGGAAGAGGTAGGAGGCTCTTTGGAGGCCAAGGGAGGCTCCACGAGAGGGGTTTTCTTCATATTTCAAGGCCTAGTAAAAGCATTAAACTCTTCTATGTAGAGTTCCCTATGAACATAGGTGTTCTTTTCTCTAGTCCCCATTATACTTGGAGGAGACTTCCACTAAGGATGCTTAGGAAAATTTGGTGAATATATGGTAGAGATAATACAATATTATAGACAGAGTTTGGAGAAAAGAACATACCAGACAAAGGAATAGGGGAAGGGGAATTGGAAGGGCCAATAGATGGAAGAATAGCTGAGGATAAGGCTGGGAAGGTAGAAAAATAGGGCACAGCTCTTGAAGATTTTACATACCCTGCAGAAAAGCTCAGATTTCATTTTGTAGTCTATGGGGAGTTATTAAGGATTTTAAGAAGAATTTGACCTGTAGTTTAGCAAGATCAACTAGATAGGCTACCTGGATGGGAAAGAAATGAGTCTGGAGGCAGTGGAACCAATCTGGAACCTACTACCACTCTCTAGGAAGAAGCCAAGGATGGTCTGGACTTCAGCTGCGGTGGAGAAGATGACAAGGAGAGGATTGATGCAAGAGAAGGCTAGAAGGCAAAGTCAAGGAGACTTGCAGAATGATTGGGTGAGGGGTGTGGAAAGGAATGTGTCCTGCATGATCACAGATTTCTCCTTTGGGAGATGAGGTGGCTAATGGTGTCAACAGTCAGCGTGAGCAATGGGAAGATGTCCAGGATTGAGCAGGGGGAAAATATAAGTTCAATTTCAAAAGTAATCAATTTCAGCTGTTGATGGACATTTGTGGGGAAAATGTGGATTGTTCAATAAGAAATGAGTTTTTTCCTCAGGAGTTTGGGGAACTGAAATATAGATATAAGATGAGATGGAGATGGAGATAAATATCTAGGTAGAGAGGCTAAGAGTGAGAAAGAATAGGAATGAAATAGGAACACACTCAAAGACTCTAATATATGAGCTATGGACAGAGAGAATTGATCCACAAGAATTCTTAGAAGAATATTCAAAGATGTAGTGGTGTCAGGGGCAGAAAAGGAGAAGGGAGGTAGAGGCCATTTGTATCAAATGCCCCACGAAGACCAGGAAGGAAGGGATGGAGACAAGTCCACTGAATTTGCTGTCGGGAGATCACCAATGACTTTACCAGAAAAGGTATCAGAAGCAAAGACCCATTTTCGGAGGAAAGTGTGACTAGATGTGAGGAGTGAACCGTGCCTATTGTTGGGCATCTTGAGGACTCTAGAGAGGAGAGGATGAGGTAAAAGTTGGCGGGCCATGCTCCCTTCCTATAGAACAGGCAAGATTTAGGAAGGCTGAAAGGCTGAAGGTAAAAAGCCTTTTGGGAAGGAAGGATCATATACAATGTCTTCAAGGAGACAAGAATATGCACAAGGGAGGGAGTGGCCTCAACAGGAAGGAGCCCTGGAACCTCAGCCTCAATGAGAAAGTTCTTTCTTAGCTATACAGTGTTTCAGGTTTAAAAATAAAATAAAATAAAAACAAAAAATAAAAGACATTTAACAATTTTAAAGAAAAAAAAAAAGAGTCAAGTTTTTGCAATGTTTTCACACTGAAACCTTTTATTCCATTATTCATCTAAAAGTCTTCCTATGTCCCCACTTTGAAGACATTCTTACACTTTGTTTTTAGATATGAGACCAAATCTTGGTGAAATGATGTAGAATTCGGAGGCATGTAAAATTACAGGTGGAGTGAGATGAGGTTGCGGGGAGGCACGGGCTGGAGTCCCAGCTCTGTCACTTCTGTGTTCCCTGGCTTCTCGAGGCCTTGTTCCTTTACCTTTGTCCAACCTACACAGCAGGGCTCCAGGAGGGTCAAATGAGACCAGCTCTGTGAACGCTCTTGCTAAACTAGTGCAAGACATTGTTAGCAACTGTATCCAGTTTCCTGGCACCTGAGACTGTCTTGTTCTGTTTGACTTCCAGGGCCCCCTTGTTTTAAGTGAGGTAACACAGGCATATAAAGCCCTTACATGTTGCTTGGCATGGGTAGGTACTCAATAAAAGTTAACAGTGATCAGACTTTCCGCCACCTCCCCCCACCTCCATTGCCCTAGGAGGCCCCAACAAGTCATCCAGGTCCTGTATGGCCTCCTATGGTGTCCATTTTACACCTGTTCTGAAGTATGTCACCCTGCCTAGAATGAAGGCTCACTGGTCTTCTGTCACATTCCCTCATACCTACCCCTTCTTAGCAGCTGTTACAGTGAAGCCCATCCATTGAGCTAGGTCTCACTGTAGCTGTGATGTCTGGTAATATTTTAAATAATTACTCCTCCCAAGATTATTCACAGTTTAGTATGGCATGAATCTTTAGCTGAGATATGAGCCCTCTACACACACACACACACACACACACACACACACACAAATATGTACACACATGCTATAGATTTGACTTTGAGCTTATTGATTACCTGGGCAAAAAGAAAAATAAGACAACTCAATTCTGTAGTGAGAATTGTAACTGCTCACCAGTGTCTATTCCTTTCTAAAAATGATGCTTCACATTTTCCTTATAGTTAACCCAGCCATGAGATTAACTTCTAACCAATGGGATATAAGTAGAATTGATAGGTACAACTCACAAGTCATACTCTTTAGCATAATAGACATGATGGGATGCAGATGTGGTAGCAGGAGCTGAGGCAATTGTTTGGAACCCAGAGGGATTGTGCATTTAGGATGGCAGAATGTCTGTACTAGCCCTGGACTGCTGACCTTTGGGCTATCACTTTGGAGAAAATAATGCAACTTTAGATTTTTTGTTTCACCAGATTAGACTGTACCCTATGAATATACAAATTGGTATCTAGATGTAGAGTCCTGTAGTAAACATAGAAACCCTAAAACAGATGCTAATGCCTTAATTGTCAAGCAACAGATACTGAGGACAAAGAATTTGAAATCTGTTGTTGTTCAGTCACTAAGTTGTGTCTGACTCTTTGTGACACCATGGAATGCAGCATGCCAGGCTTCCCTGTCCTTCACTATCTCCCAGAGTTTGCTCAAACTCATGTCCATTGGGTCGGTGATGCCATCCAACCGTCTCATCCTCTGTCGTCCCCTCCTCCTGCCTTCTCTCTTTCCCAGCACCAGGGTGTTTTCCAATAAGTTGGCTCTTTGCATCAGGTGGCCAAAGTATTGGAGCTTCAGCTTCAGCATCAGTCTTTCCAATGAATATTCAGGGTGAATTTCCTTTAGGATTGATTGGTTTTATCTTCTTGCAGTCCAAGAGACTTTCAACAGTCTTCTTCAGCACCACAATTCAAAAGGATCAATTCTTTGGTCCTCATCCTTCTTTATGGTCCAACTCTGACATCCGCACATGACTACTGGAAAAAATATGGCTTTGACTCTATAGACCTTTGTTGGCAAAATGATTTCTCTGCTTTTTAATTCTCTGTGTGGATTTGTTACAGCTTTCCTCCCAAGAAGCAAGTGTCTTTCAGTTTCATAACTGCAATCACCATCTCCAGTGATTTTGGAGCCCAAGAAAAAGTCTGTCACTGTTTCTACTTTTGTCCCCGTCTATTTGCCATGAAGTGATGGGACCAGATGCCACAGTTTTAGTTTTTTGGATGTTGAGTTTTAAGCCAGCTTTTTCACTCTCTTCTTTCACCCTCATCAAGAGGCTCTTTAGTTTCTCTTCACTTTCTGCTACTAGAGTGGTATCATTTGCATATCTGAGATTGTTGATATTTCCCCTGACAATCTTGATTCAAGCTTGTGATTCATCCCACCAGGCACTTTGCATGATGCACTCTGCAAATAAGTTAAATAAGCAGGGTGATAATATACAGCCTCCATGTACTCCTTTACCAATTTTGAACCAGTCCATTGTTCCATGTTTGGTTCTAACATTGCTTCTTGACCTGCATACAGGTTTCTCAGGAGACAGGTAAGGTGGTCTGGTATTCCTGTCTTTAAGAATTTTTCATGGTTTGTTCACACCCACATGATCAAAGGCTTTAGCCTAGTCAATGAAGCAGAAATAGATATTTTTTCTAGAATTCCCTTGCTTTCTCTATGATTCAATGAATGTTGGCAATTTGATCTCTGGTTCCTCTGCCTTTTCTAAATCCAACTTGTACTGGAAGTTGGATTTAGAAAAGGAAGTTCTTGGTTCATGTACTGCTGAAACCTAGCTTGAAGGATTTTTGAGCATAACCTTGCTAGCATGTTAAATGAGTGCAATTGCATGGTAGTTTAAACATTCTTTGGCATTTCTCTTCTTCAGGATTGGAATGAAAACTGACGTTTTCCAGTCCTGTGGCCACTGCTGAGTTTTCCAAATTTGCTGCCATATTGACTGCAGCACTTGAACAGCATTGTCTTTTAGGATTTGAAATATCTCAGCTGGAATTCCATCTCCTCCACTAGTTTTGTTCATAGTAACACTTCCTAAAGCCCACTTGACTTCACACTCCAGGATGTCTGGCTCTAGGTGAATGGCCACACCATCAGGGTTATCCAGGTCATTAACACATTTTTTGTATAGTTCTTCTGTGTTTTCTTGCCACCTCTTCTTAATCTCTTATACTTCCGTTAGGTCCTTACCATTTCTGTCCTTTATCATGCCCATCCTTGCATGAAATATGCCCTTGATATCTCCAGTTTTCTTGAAGAGATCTCTAGTCTTTCCCATTCTATTGTTTTCATCTTGTTCTTCGCATTGTTCACTTAAGGCCTCATCTCCCCTTGCTCTTCTCTGGAATGCTGCATTCAGTTGGGTGTATCTTTCCCTTTCTCAGGGCTTCCCTGGTGACTCAGACGGTAAAGCATCTGCCTACAATGTGGAAGACCCGGGTTCGACCTCTGGGTCAGGAAGATCCCCTGGAGAAGGAAATGGCAACCCCCTCCAGTATTCTTGCCTGGAAAATTCCATGGACAGAGGAGCGTGGTAGGCTACAGTTCATGGGGTTGCAAAGAGTCGGACAGGACTGAGCTACTTCACTTTCTTTTCTTTCCCTTTCTCCCTTGCCTTTTGCTTCTCTTCTTTTCTCAGCTATTTGTAACGTGTCCTCAGAGAACCACATTGCTGTCTCACATTTCTTTTTCTTGGGGATCATTTGGTCACTGCTTCCTGTACAATGTTACAGACCTCCATCCACAGTTCTTCAGGCACTCTGTCTACCAGATCCAATCCCTTGAAATCTGTCAGCTCTTGACTTTTGTCATACCATGGTGAACATTTGGTAAAACTACCACCAGTAGTAGATGATTAATAATTGGCAATCTTAGTAAAGGCTTAAAGAGAGGTTAATTCAGGTGTTGCTAGTCTTCTTACAAGAGATTTCTTTTTTTTTTTTTTTTAACTTTACATAATTGTATTGGTTTTGCCATATATCAAAATGAATCATGTGTTCCCCATCCTGAACCCTCCTCCCACCTCCCTCCCCATACCCTCCCTCTAGGTTGTCCCAGTGCACCAGCCCCAAGCATCCAGTATCGTGCATCGAACCTGGACTGGCAACTCATTTCATACATGATATTATACATGTTTCAATGCCATTCTCCCAAATCATCCTACCCTCTCCCTCTCCCACAGAGTCCAAAAGACTGTTCTATACATCAGTGTCTCTTTTGCTGTCTCGTATACAGGGTTATTGTCACCATCTTTCTAAATTCCATATATATGCGTTAGTATACTGTATCGGTATTTTTCTTTCTGGCTTACTTCACTCCGTATAATAGGCTCCAGTTTCATCCACCTCATTAGAACTGACTCAAATGCATGCTTTTTAAGGGCTGAGTAATACTCCATTGTGTATATGTACCACTGCTTTCTTATCCATTCATCTGCTGATGGACATCTAGGTTGCTTCCATGTCCTGGCTATTATAAACAGTGCTGCGATGAACATTGGGGTACACGTGTCTCTTTCAATTCTGGTTTCCTCGGTGTGTATGCCCAGCAGTGGGATTGCTGGATCATAAGGCAGTTCTATTTCCAGTTTTTTAAGGAATCTCCACACTCACTGTTGGTGGGAATGCAAACTAGTACAGCCACTATGGAGAACAGTGTGGAGATTCCTTAAAAAACTGGGAATAGAACAAGAGATTTCTTTTCTGGGAAGTTCTCTATTGCCTTCAGGCTGCAGTCTAAATTGAATGAAAGTCTGGTGATTCAAAGGTTTGAAAAATAATACATCAAATACACTGAGAGATGAGACTTTAATGCCAAGCCTTCCTCAGAGCCTGATACTGAGTGTTCCCTACTAGACAATGGGGCCACTCCCATGGTAAAGACTAAGGATGTTGGCATCTCACTCAAAGCTATTGTTTCAGGTGGTCCTAGGGAGTCTCCAGCAATATGAGAGAGAGGTATATTGAGTATGGAGACCAGAAAATGAAAGAATAGAATCTTTTGGCTTAAGAGTTATGGATACACAAGATCTTTGGCAGTAGTTATTGGTATCTGGAACTGACAAGAAGCAAGTAGACCATAAGTCTGTTAAATTTTGAGGGAATTGTATTGAACAAGCCTGACCTGAAAAAGATGGTGGCCATCTGAAGCTTAAAGTAATTCTCCATCTCCTAAACCTTCACCAGCAGACACCCGTCTATGCCCACCTTATAAGTGGCTGTGAAGGATAAAGGCAAGAAAACCTCACATAGGACCAGAAGAGTTGCTCCTGGCATCCCAGTCTAGCCGAAGGGCCCTGCACTGCCAGGGCACAGAATCTGCGATTTCCATCTGGTGGGGTGTGACCATTGCGATGGATGAGTAGCTGCTGTGTGTTCATCATTTTTCACTTTTCTGAATGGGAGTTGTTATTGTGGTTATCCACAATAAAATGGTCATAAAGCTTTGTTTATTGTGGTATTTGGTGGGGAAGGTGGGGCTAAAGATAACTTTTCTTGTAGTTTCTAGGTCACCAGATTACAGAGTAAGAGCTAGACTTGATAGAGAGGATGGTACATTATGCACAGATTCTTAACTTGAAGCCTGAGGGAGAATGTTATGTTTGGGAAAGGAAGGGTGTGCATGGATATTTGGATAGCCAGAGGAGCCAATTTTGCCAGATACTGAGTTTGTCCATCATACATATGCCTCTTTCCTCTTTGATAGTCAAGCTTTTCTTATTCTCTCTCAAAAACAGGCGTGGCTATGAGACTAATTTCTGACCAGTGAGAGAAATTAGTGAGCGGAAATGTTGTAAACCACTTCTGGTTCCCTTGTACTTTGTTCCTTAGGACAATCACTTTGAACCCAAACATATAAGCTGTGTGTCAGTAATGGCAGAGATTCCCACCAGCTCTAGATCACCTATGTCTGGACTTTCACACAGAATAATAACAAGCATCCAATCTGTTTAAAAGCCAGTGGTTTGGGGTATCTTTGTCATAGCTGCTTAGGCTAATATACTCTACTTACTAGGAAGGAGAAAGTCTGCCAGTTTCATAAAAAAAAGTCTTTTTATTTATCCTGGATCTCAACCCCAAAGACAATTTTTTGAGTGTAGCCATACATGGAGTGTCCTGTGGATAGTATTCTTGGCAACACTTTACCAAAATAAAAAAAAAATCACAAGCAATGTGCACATGACATGCACATCTTTCAGTCTCTTACATTTTTAAAATGTTAAAACCATAAGCATAACTTTAAAGAGAAGCTCACTGAAAGTAGTTAAAGAGATCAAACAGTACAAACCAATATGTATAAAATTAATAAGGTACGAGGATAGATTGTACAACAAGTTCAGTTCAGTTCAGTCGCTCAGTCGTGTCCAACTCTTTGTGACCCCAAGAATCGCAGCACGCCAGGCCTCTCTGTCCATCACCAGCTCCCGGAGTTCACTCAGACGCACGTCCATTGAGTCAGTGATGCCATCCAGCCATTTCATCCTCTGTCGGCCCCTTCTCCTCCTGCCCTCATTCCCTCCCAGCATCAGAGTCTTTTCCAATGAGTCAACTCTTCGCATGAGGTGGCCAAAGTACTGGAGTTTCAGCTTTAGCAGCATTCCTTCCAAATAAATCCCAGGGCTGATCTCCTTCAGAATGGACTGGTTGGATCTCCTTGCAGTCCAAGGGGCTCTCAAGAGTCTTCTCCAACACCACAGTTCAAAAGCATCAATTCTTTGGCGCTCAGCCTTCTTCACAGTCCAACTCTCACATCCATACATGACCATAGGAAAAACCATAGCCTTGAGTAGACGGACCTTTGTTGGCAAAGTAATGTCTCTGCTTTTCAATATGCTATCTAGGTTGGTCATAACTTTCCTTCCAAGGAGTAAGCGTCTTTTAATTTCATGGCTGCAGTCACCATCTGCAGTGATTTTGGAGCCCCAAAAAATAAAGTCTGACACTGTTTCCACTGTTTCCCCATCTATTTTCCCATAAAGTGATGGGACCAGATGCCATGATCTTTGTTTTCTGAATGTTGAGCTTTAAGCCGACTCTCTCACTCTCCACTTTCACTTTCATCAAGAGGCTTTTTAGTTCCTCTTCACTTTCTGCCATAAGGGTGGTATCATCTGCATCTCTGAGGTTATTAATATTTCTCCCTGCAATCTTGATTCCAGCTTGTGTTTCTTCCAGGCCAGTGTTTCTCATGATGTACTCTGCATATAAGTTAAATAAGCAGGGTGACAATATACAGCCTTGACGTACTCCTTTTCCTATTTGGAACCAGTCTGTTGTTCCATGTCCAGTTCTAACTGTTGCTTCCTGACCTGCATACAAATTTCTCAAGAGGCAGGTCAGGTGGTCTGGTATTCCCATCTCTTTCAGAATTTTCCACAGTTTATTGTGATCCACACAGTCAAAGGCTTTGGCATAGTCAATAAAGAAGAAATCGATGTTTTTCTGGAACTCTCTTGCTTTTTCAAAGATCCAGCGGATGTTGGCAATTTGGTCTCTTGTTTCTGCCTTTTCTAAAACCAGCTTGAACATCTGGAAATTCACGGTTCACATATTGCTGAAGCCTGGCTTGGAGAATTTTGAGCATTACTTTGCTAGCGGGTGAGATGAGTGCAATTGTGCAGTAGTTTGAGCATTCTTTGGCATTGCCTTTCTTTGGGATTCGAATGAAAATTGACCTTTGCCAGTCCTGTGGCCACTGCTGAGTTTTCCAAATTTGCTGGCATATTGAGTGCAGCACTTTCACAGGATCATCTTTCAGGATTTGAAATAGCTCAACTGGAATCCCCTCACCTCCACTAGCTTTGTTCATAGTGATGCTTTCTAAGGCCCACTTGACTTCACATTCCAGGATGTCTGGCTCTAGGTCAGTGATCACACCATCATGATTATCTGGGTCATGAAGATCTTTTTTGTACAGTTCTTCTGTGTATTCTTGCCATCTCTTCTTAATATCTTCTGCTTCTGTTAGGTCCATACCATTTCTGTCCTTTATCGAGCCCATCTTTGCATGAAATGTTCCCTTGGTATCTCTACTTTTCTTGAAGAGATCTCTAGTCTTTCCCATTTTGTTGTTTTCCTCTATTTCTTTGCATTGATCGCTGAAGAAGGCTCTCTTATCTCTTCTTGCTATTCTTTGGAACTCTGCCTTCAGATGCTTATATCTTTCCTTTTCTCCTTCGCCTTCACTTCTCTTCTTTTCACAGCTAAACAGCATCTACCCAAGAAATATTCTGTCACCCATCCTTGCCTTTTACCCCCAACCCCTCACACACACACACACACACACACACACACACACACACTAACTTTGAATAATTCAAGCCTCAAGATCTAATTGCCAGTTTATAGGAAATACAGGAGTAAGAGAAACAAGTTACATGACATTACCAGGAAGCAATCTACCAAATTCAGAATCATGTGGGTATTCTACATGATGAAAGGTCTGTTTTCTTTAACAGAAGAAAAAAATTGGCAGTAAGAAAAAGAATAGTGGTAAAGTTTAAAAGGGGGTTATGAGAGTTAATGATGAAATGCAACCAGTGAAACTTGTTTAGAACCTAATCCAAATAAACCAACTATATAAAGATCTTTTTTAGGAATTGGGAAAATATGAATATCAAATGGAAATTGGATCTCTATTAAGAAATTAATGTGAAATGTTGATTGAGAAAGAAAAAAAAATAACTGTCAACCTAGAATTGAGTAGCTAATGAAACTGTTCTTTGAGAGGAAAGGTGAAATAAAGATATTTTCAGGCTAACAACCATCCTCTCCACAAATACATCACCACATTAACGTGAAAGTTAAGAGCTTGAGAGGATTAAATATTATCTCCCTTAAATCCCTAGTGAAAAGAATCCACCTGCAATGCAAGAGACCCAGGTTTGATCCCTGGATTGGGAAGATTCCCTGGAAAAGTGAATGGCTACCCATGCCAGTATTCTTGTCTGGAGAATTCCCTGGACAGAGGAGCCTATGGTCCATGGGGTTGCAAAGAGTCGGACACAGCTGAGCAACTAACAGTTTCAGTTTCCCTTTATATCAATTGAGACTGTGATATTATTTCTATCCTGTTACAATTCATACAAAGGGATTAAATCCAAGTTTTGCAGCAGCTATCACTAACGATTGTACTAAAGTACAGAAAACATGTTCCTCACATTGATGACTATTGTCCAAATCACCAAAGGGAAATAGCATAAATAGATATGAAAATAAAATGATAAATAAAAGCTGAAACAGACTCATGTCATTTTCCTCAAAATGAATATAATTGTAGTTAATATATCAATATGCCTGAATTCCGATTTTTCCTCAATCAAATTTTGCACCAAGGGATACAAACCTGTCTTTGACAGAATGCTAACTCAGACTTCAGCTTCCTCAACCTGTTTGCCATGGATAGGCAGGGATCCTGGGGATGCAGCTAGAAGGTCTGGCCCGCAATGGGAAAGCTTTTTGTGTTGTTCAATGATGTGTCCCAAGAATATAGAGTAGAGATTGGCACATAGTCAGTGCTCTGTATTTTGGGGTTGAATTTTTAGATGTGCACCATAAATAGCACATATTAAAAGAGAGACCATGAAAGCTAGCCTGGGGCTTCCAGCCCTCACTTAGCAAAGGAGATACTGGAGGAGAAACCACTGAGAGTTCTGTGCTTTTGTGCACAGGCCTATCCTGGAAAGCCCTTAGGATAAGACATATGGGCACACGGTGGGAAGGAAAGATATAAAAATGAAGGCTTTGTGTATTAATTGACTTGCTGAATAGACAGTCTAGGCTGCCATACAGTATCTTATTCTTCCTTCTGGAGATGAAGTCAAGGAGTACAGGAGAAGTTTCTTAACTTACTCCACTTTCAAGATTTCTTTGCAGGAGATAGAGGTTCACAATCAGTAAGTTGAGTGGTAAGATTCCTGCTTTGCTGGAAACATGGAGATCTGGAGCAACCAGTTTAAATAATGAGTGTGTTATAAGTTGGGTGGATAACCCAAATGGAAACACCTATCTCCTTCCTACAAAAATCTATGTCCTAGCCAGTATTATACCCATGGTGACAGAAGAAGGACTTAGTTACACATGTGTTTTGATTAATATCATATGCACATTCAACCTGCATCTGCAGACTCTTAGCGTACATCTGTAGTCCATCCAAGCCCATTTATTTATATTGAGATCTGAAGATTTCATAGGGAAATCCACAGATATGTAGATCTCTTCTTAAGAGCACCATCATACCCAATAAATTCAACTTGGGAAGTTTGACATGAAAACTCCTATGGGCTTAGGAGAAGGTCTGATTCTGGGTACAACTCAGTGCCCCAACAGTCCCATTTTCAGCTTATCCTTGATATTTTAGCAATTTTAAGGTTCTCCCAATTTTCAAAACATTTCAAAGATGTTGGAAAGCAACCAATGTGAACTTGTTAAACATAAACACTCTTCCTTATTGATGTAAAAGTTTTGGTATTAACATCATGGCCATAACAATGGCTGTAAATGCCATTAATTTTCATATGTATTTAATAGCTCAGTTTGTACTAATTTAAAGGGGTAAAGGCTCTTTATAGGCTGGCACAACCCAACTAATTCTTCTACCTTGATTCTCCCAAGCTGTGCCAAAAGGAATTTTCATTTTAATGGGTGTGACATGAAATGATGAGGGAAGTGCCCTTCTGCAGTTCTTGGAATGTTTTTGTCATTAAGTTTCCATGAATGTCTTGATTGTACCATCATGTTAATAGTCTGCTCTGAATTAGGAGGAAATTTTATTTCATAACACTTGTCACCAAAGACAAGCACATCTCACCACCCATCCATAACATGTATAAACATATGAAAAATCAAATCCAGGTGTACTGGTAAACCTGAGATCCTCAGATGGAACAGGTTAGACTGGTAGAAGGAAGTTTTATAGGCTTTTGATATTTCTATTTTGTAAAGTGTAAATAAAAGTCCGCCACTTGACATAATTTTGCAAGTATGGTTAAGCCATTTTTAACAAACAAGAATCAATTTGGATGAGGGGGAAACAAGTCCAATCAGATATTGAGACATATTATAAGGCTATGGTAATTAAATGTGTCTAAGTGCTCAGGAACAAAAAGATAAACCAGTTAAGTGGGGAACTCAGAAGTAAATGAAAAAAAATTACAGTTTAAGAAAATGAATGTTATGTAAACAATGTCTCCAAAAGAAGTGGATAATCAGAAAACTAAAACCATTGATGGATATAACTACCCCGAATAATTCTTTCCTGTACACTCAGGTGATATTCAAAGATAATAAACATGTGTTCATTAGAAGTGATATCAGGAGCACCAAAAACAATGGCAGAAAAATGTGACCAATATAGATTCTTTTGATTGGTGACCTACACTTGGATTCTGAGAGCCTTCTGAGTATCCTATGACAAAGAAAAAGCATGTAAAGTATCATTCAAACTGTGCCACCTTGGAAAACAAAAGAGGCCTTATTATTAATTATCATGAGAATTCTGGACCTCTCTGGGAAACACAGGATATACAGTCATCAAATTCATGCTCATATATATTCCAGGGACTTCATATGAATTCTAACACCCTTGGGAGCACTTATAATTTCCAAAGTTGCCCCCAACGGTCTAGACCTAGCTTTGGATGAGTCTGTACTTTCTGTTTTGGCCCAGAGAATGTGGAAGTATTTGTTCCGGAATCACATCATTCTTTTCTTTCCCTCCATACTCCGCTATCTTTTAAGTTCTTTCAGTTTTGGGTTCTGATACACAGGTAGCAGCAACTGGAGTGCATTTCCTAGGTAGGAAGATGAACTCCTGCTATCTTTGTTCAGTTCAGTTCAGTTCAGTTGCTCAGTCATGTCCGACTCTTTGCAACCCCATGAACCGCAGCACACCAGGCCTCCCTGCCCATCACCAACTCCCGGAGTTCACTCAAATCCATGTCCATTGAGTCAGTGATGCCATCCAGCCATTTCATCCTCTGTCGTCCCCTTCTCCTCCTGCCCTCAATCTTTCCCAGAATCAGGGTCTTTTCCAATGAGTTAGCTCTTCGCATCAGGTGGCCAAAGTATTGGAGTTTCAGCTTCAACATCAGTCCTTCCAATGAACACCCAGGACTGATCTCCTTCAGAATGGACTGGTTGGATCTCCTTGCAGTCCAAGGGACTCTCAAGAGTCTTCTCCAACACCACAGTTCAAAAGCATCAATTCTTTGGTGCTCAGCTTTCTTTATAGTCCAACCCTCACATCCATACATGACCACAGGAAAACCAAGACCATAGCCTTGACAAGATGGACCTTTGTTGGCAAAGTAATGTCTCTGCTTTTTAATATACTGTCTAGGTTGGTCAAACTTTCCTTCCAAGGAGTAAGTGTCTTTTAATTTCATGGCTGCAATCACCATCTGCAGTGATTTTGGAGCTCAGAAAAATAAAGTCAGCCACTATTTCCACTGTTTCCCCATCTATTTGCCATGAAGTGATTGGACCGGATGCCATGATCTTAGTTTTCTGAATGTTGAGCTTCAAGCCAACTTCTTCACTCTCCTCTTTCACTTTCATCAAGAGGCTCTTTAGTTCTTCACTTTCTGCCATAAGAGTGGTGTCATTTGCATATCTGAGGTTATTAATATTTCTCCTGGAAATCTTGATTCCAGCTTGTGCTTCTTCCAGGCCAGTGTTTCTCATGATGTACTCTGCATATAAGTTAAATAAGCAGGGTGACAATATACAGCCTTGACGTACTGCTTTTCCTATTTGGAACCAGTCTGTTGTTCCATGTCCAGTTCTAACTGTTGCTTCCTGACCTGCATACAGGTTTCTCAAGAGGCAGTTCAGGTGGTCTGGTATTCCCATCTCTTTCAGAATTTTCCACAGTTTATTATGATCCACACAGTCAAAGGCTTTGGCATAGTCAATAAAGCAGAAATAGATGTTTTTCTGGAACTCTCTTGCTTTTTCAAAGATCCAGCGGATGTTGGCAATTTGATCTCTGGTTCCTCTGGCTTTTCTAAAACCAGCTTGAACATCTGCAAGTTCACAGTTCATGTATTGCTGATATCTTGGTTGCCTTCCCCAAAAGACTAGAAAGCTAACATTTTCCAGAACCAAACCATTTCATCATGACTTCAGTTGTCCTGGTCAAAAATATAGTAACACATTAAATTTTCTAAATGCGTTACGTGATTCTATCATTTGCAGACCAAGACATTTCAAAGCTGGTAAGATGCCTGGACACATAATGAAGAAGGGAACGGAGCAAGTGGGGAATTAACATTTCCTGAGCACCCAGAATATGCCTACACTGGGTTTCATGCATTCTAAAGATTGTCTCATGTCAATCATCCCAGGAACTCTGTGATAGGTGTCCTATACTCATTTTTAAGATGGAAATATTAAGCCTCAAAGATGATAGTTTGCCTAATATCACACAGCTCTAAAGAGTCAGCTAAAAGAATATTTATTACCCTGTGCTATCCTACTTCCATCTAAGTTTCTTCATTTTGTTATTGGCTTCATTCTCCTTAATGTTCCAAGTGATAATAATGGAAGTCTCCTTTAAGACACAGCTATTGAAGGCACAATCAGTGAAAAGGAAAATGCTAAATCTCCCAGTGCTAGAAAGGCAGAAACACCATCTTGGTCATTTAAAGGAAAGAAACTGCTTAAGGAAAAACTTACAAAATGTAAGTTTTCTACACTGACAACAAACTTTTCAGTACTGTGGCTTCAGCATATGTTCCGAGTTCTCAGAAATCATCATGTTTCTGCTCACTCCTGAGAGTCTCTGTCACCCTGGTGGTGAGTCCTGTGCTTAAAAAGCCTATGCTCCCCTAGTGTCAGATGTGCTATTTACATATGACCACATTAGTTGCTTTGATTCTCAGTTTCCTGTACATCTGGCTGAAGAATGGCCGGATGGAAACTTGGGGTGGGGGAGATGCAGTTGTTCACCAGGCCATAGTACACAGTGGCTGCAGCATGCTGGATTATATACCAGATTTTTAAACTGTATTCTAAAGATGACTTCACACAGTATCACCTCACGGGTGTTGAATTTGGAGTGCCCCTGAGTCAGGCTGAGAAGTTCCTGTGTTTTGTTCCTGGTAGTTCATCATCTCTGCTTCTGATAGTTCAACTCCACTTTTGGTCCACATCTCTCTCTCTCTCTCTCTCTTTCAATTAGACTATATCTATAAGAGATACACTGAACTTAAGACAAATGCCTATGGTTAAAAATTCTAGAAAAGTTTGCACATATTGCACTAGACTTTTTTTTTTTTAAATCACAACTCCACTCCCTTGCAGTAAACACTGGAAAATTTAGAAAGAAGCTTGTTAAAACTATTTTGAAAGGTATATAGGTTTGATTTTTTTGGTGTGGGCATACACATATTTAAGTTACAAGATTATCCACTGTGTTCAGAAATTACAATAAACAAGATACTTGACAAGGATCATGGAATTATAGAATTGGATCATTGTTCATTAGGGAAAACAATGACCCTTATGATACTGTGCAGGTACAGAATGACATTATCATTTATTCCAAGTGCAAGCACAAATATGGAACAGACTAACTAATGAGTTGAGATGTCATCCGAATTTCCATGTGTTATGTTTACAGCTCAGAATTGTAGCTTTGTTGAACGGTGCCAAACCTTTCTTAGTTTATAATAGCATTAGTGACAATTTACTTGGATAATCCTATTTGTTTTCATTTATTTTAATGAGGTAGTTTGGGATGGTAACCTGCAGTGGAAAACTAAGGAACAGGTGATGGCATGATTTGAAATGCCTCTTAAATTGAAAGGTAATTAAAAACTAGACTAAATACTTAGATGCATGGTGGTTATCCAGCACTGTGTATTTTACTCTAAAAACAGTGAGGCTAAAGTGCCAATTTTAAGAACCTAGGATTTTATTACCTTTTAAAATTTTCCTGCATGGATGAGTGGATAATAAAGACTAATTTGCTGCATTTTTGTGGCCTGTTTCCACATGTTGTATTTCCCAGTGATGCTTTCTTTATGGAAAAGAGTGTGCTGGGCACAACACATTTTTTTCCATGCAGTGATCATATGTCTATGATTCACTAAATCCTTCAAGATATACACACAGTCAGTGGTGATGCAGATGGCTAACAGGTATGGATATTTCCCAAGCCTTTAGGTGTACCAGCTTATAAAAGAGGTTTCTAACAATGAAAACTTCAATTATGTCACTTAAACCCATCGATCTTTTTCCCTTGTCTAATGCTATAAATTTTTTGGATCTCTTATTTCTGTAGCATTTGATGCGTGGAGTGAAAAGAACTCTTCTGATCCTTTAATTTTCCATAGAGACCTAGAATGAGAAAATGGAACATCTGTAAGTCCCTATCAATTTAAAAATGAAAAGTCTTTCCTCATTCCATCTTATCAAAGACTAACTCAACTAGTAAGCAGACCTCTCACATATTTCTGGAGCACAGGATAAGAACTCATACTAAACACTGTCTTTTAGGCCCAGGTAGTAAAGAATAACAAGATATTCCCCTCAAAGAGCACCATTCTTAGGTCAGCTCCAGGTAGGCCTTGTAAGATCTAGTTAATGTTCAAGTGAAAGAAATGTGAGGTAGAGAAAAGAACCCCTAATTTATTACAGTCTAGGACCAGCCAAGAGACAAACTATACCAACAGAGAGAATTTAATATAAGAGTACAAGGAATTATTTACTAGGTACTGAGTTAAAATGCACAAAGGAAACACCAAGTTGTCATGGAAATAGGATACAGTTATCACCTGTAGAATTGGAGAAGAAAAGGAAGAGATGGAAAAAATTTTAAACCAAACGCTTAGAGGAAAGCCCCAGTGGATCCTTCACTCAGATGTCTGAGGCAGGAGCACAGCTTTAAGGGTGCTAGACCTCAGGCCTTGGAGGGTGGGCCCTGTGGAGGTACCTTCCACAGGGAGATGGCAGCTGGCAGATGATGGTATATCTAAGGGTAGTGGAAGGGCCTCTGGGGTTGACTTAGGCATCTAAGAAAGTGATGCTGCCAGCTGAGACAATGTCTCTGAGGGGCTACTGTGAGACTGGTTCTGCAAGTTTGGGAAACATTGCCAACTGGTATGAAGTTTTGTGACTGGAACCAACCAGCTGAAGAAGTGTTGATGGGAGATACAGAAAGGAACAACCAGCAAAACTGGCCTCAGAGGTAACAGGAAGAAAAAGAAACTTTCTCCTCCTCCAGGCCTGCAGCTTCCCTCTAGCATTCCCTACGTGGGTGCTCATTGGTGTCTGACTCTTTGCAACCCCAGGGACTGTAGCCTGCCAGGCTCTTCTGTCCATGAGATTTCTCCAGGCAAGAATACTGGAGTGGGTTACCATTTCCTTCTCCAGGGTAGGTAGAACCTAATCAAGAGCTAGCAACAGAGAAATAAATGTGTTTTGAGGAGATCCAGCATCCCAAAGCAAAGTATACAAGTAGAAGGATGAGTTTGGTGCTTAAAGATAATAGCTGCTGCTGCTGCTGCCGCTACTGCTGCTGCTGCTAAATCGCTTCAGTCGTGTCTGACTCTGTGTGACCCCATAGACGGCAGCCCACCAGACTCCCCCCGTCCCTGGGATTCTCCAGGCAAGAACACTGGAGTGGCTTGCCATTTCCTTCTCCAATGCATGAAAGTGAAAAGTCAAAGTGAAGTCGCTCAATCGTGTCCGACTCTTCACAACCCCATGGACAGCAGCCTACCAGGATCCTCCGTCCATGGGATTTTCCAGGCAAGAGTACTGGAGTGGGGTGCCATCGCCTTCTCCGAGAGACAATAGCTTCATACGTTAAAAAAAAAAAAAAGTATTGACCAGAAGTGGAATTCTAAGTGGAATTCTTATGGTGGGTCTTACACTTGACATTGTACTTCTCCATTCACCACCACCCCCCATTACACTTGAGTGTAAACTTGAGTCAAGACTTTTTCCTTCTAACTTTGATGCATTATTTCATCAGAATCAGAGCTCAATCAACTGGAGAAGGTCTTTTGCAGAGATTACCAGATAATCTAGATGACATACTTCAGAGAGTTGTTTATCACTCTGAGGAAGGATTTTTTAAAACTATTTTTATAAAATGGAGAAGCAAAGCCTACTTGAGAAATGATTTACCATGGAGGTCTTATTCATGCATAGCAGCAGCAGTAAAGCAGCCCTCATTATACTCTAGAATATGAAGTACCTGCTTGGGGAGGTACTTCCTGCCATCCTTCCTGAATGTGGGACAGAATCTACAAAGTATGTGGTTTCCCTTTCAAAATCTCTAGGCTTCGCTATTGGCCTTCTTGTCTTTGCTGACTTGACTTAGATAACAGAATGAGAAAGCCCACCTGTTTGTCTTACTTTTTTTAAGTTTTATTTTTTAAACTGTGCAACCCAACCATTTACATAGATTTTTCTTCCGAGGTGCAGAGTGTTCTGCAACTGTCTCCTAATGGGAAAGCAGAACACCAGTTGGGTTTTGCTGGTGTTAGGGACTTTAGCTGCTGAAAATGAATATTTGATTCATGTAAAGAATGATCAATCAGCTGCCACTTGGTATACAGAGAGCAGCTCGAAAATCCCTGGAGGCCGGCTTATGTAGCAGCCTTCTCACAATAGAAAACACAGAAGCAGTACAGAGTGGTATTGTTTTCCAGTGTTTCTCCTGGAGAAGTTGGTTTGCCATCTGGCAACAGGAGAGATGTGCAAGTATTCCTAGAAATAACAACTTACCCATGTGCTGGCACTGCCACACTGGAGGAGGCCCCTTTGTGAAGGGCAGGTATCAGTTTCTATCCTGCAAGCCTCCCAGGGTGGGGAGTTCCCCAGAACTGGGAAAGAATTACTTAGGTCTCAGTCTATACCCCGAACTTGCTTTTGAAGCAAGTTCCTAACAGGAAAGTCACAATAGATACTTCAAGTGATACTTCATTCAGTAAATTAATTGGTATAGAACACTGGGTGAGATTTATTTGCATGAGAAAGGTAACTGGGCATGGAAAATTTCAACCTGAGAATATTTGCAAAGCAGATAAGTAACATCACACACACAAAAATGAGGCCAGCCCACTGCTAACAGGACAGTATGAGCACTGTTTTATTTACTTTAGGATGGAGGAGAGTGAGAGATTGTGAATGTCAGGTCTGATAAAACTCGACTTCCTCTGTAGTAGAGTTGGTCCAAATTGTGTATTTATTCTTGCATAGACACTGGGCTCTCCCTTAAGTTTAAAGAGTTCAGATTACTGCTACTGCTGCTGCTGCTAAGTCGCTTCAGTCGTGTCTGACTCTGTGTGACCCCATAGACGGCAGCCCACCAGGCTCCCCTGTCCCTGGGATTCTCCAGGCAAGAATACTAGAGTGGGTTGCCATTTCCTTCTCCAATGCATGAAGGTGAAAAGTGAAAGTGAAGTAGCTCAGTCCTGTCTGACTCTGAGCGACCCCATGGACTGCAGCCTACTGGGCTCCTCTGTCCACAGGATTTTCCAGGCAAGAGTACTGGAGTGGGGTGCCATTGCCTTCTCCATTCAGATTACTAGTCATCCTCAAGAATAAACCTGGGAGAAAGCAGGTTCTAGCATTGAAACAGAGGCCATCTACATTCCTGTTGTCTGGTAAAGCGCCTAGAGCAATCACAAAATATCCCAAGTCTCAGGTCGCTGTACAAGGATGGTGCAAGATCAGCAAGACTTCATATTCAAATAACCATCCAAGGATGCCTCACCTGCCCGCCCCCCAACCAGACAAAGGGGAACTTGGTGAGACACTCTTGGGGGTACAGGGTGACTTGAATTCTGTTAGCCTGGACAGAGTAAACTAGACCAATACATTCAACAACAATAGGAGGTCCTGAGAGCCTGTCTTAGACCAAATGCATTAATAAATGAAGAGATCTGTAACTAACCTTCCCACCAACGTTAACCACACCAAAAGCAAGCCAAACCCAGGCTTCTCATAATTGGTTCTTGTTCCAACACAAGAGTGAGAAGAGCCATTTGCTGTGGCCAACGGTTACTATCGCTCTCCTCTGTAGAAAGCCACTGTCTTCGAAGAGCTTACTAAGGGTCTCCACTAAAGAACAAAAAAACATGGGTAAAACTGGTTTCCTCTCAAGCTATGACTCAACGTTGGTCACCACACTTCCACTTGGGCCTATTAACATTCAGTGGCCAGAATGTCACTCTTCTTAATCGGCTGCTCTAGCAAACAACAGCCCTGCTGCCTTGCAGTCATACAGAAAGCCACAAGAATATTTCCTTTTGACTCTCTTCTCTCCACATCAGACCCACAAGTCAAGCTAATGCTGAGATCTATCTTCTCACAATCTACTAGAAAGTGGCCTGCCTCAACTTGCTTATCCTGCTAAAATGAGAAGCAAGAAATAAACAACTTCATGTGAATTATAAATAGAGGGCACAGGTTATTGAGCCTGCCTGTACCATATTCTGATGAAAACTCAGGAAAGCATTCTGCTCTATCTTGACCTGAGTTGGGAGCCATACCCCTGAGAAATTAGCACCAGAACAAGCGACGTGGATCCACGCAGAAGCCAGGATCCCCGTGAGCACTCCTGGACTTCAGGACTTAGGGGATGGGTCAGAGAAAACTAAAGCTCTTGTTTTCTTTTCTCCATCTATCCTGGAGGTCAGGAAAGAACATTAGCAGGTTCTGAAGGTCCACTCTTTACACATGACCTCTGCTGTGCTCATAAGCACATTAATAATTTCATGGTGTTCCTTGGCTTTGAGATATCATCATTACTGTTGTTAGTATTATTTATGATTACAGTAATAATAAAATAATAGCTAAGATTTATTGTGTCAAGTACTATGATAAGCATTTAAATATTTTATCTCCTTTGAACCTCACAACTACCAGCTACATGAGATACTAAGACTATTCCCAATTAAAAATTAGGAGCCTGAGGCATCAAGAGGTGAACTCAGAGATCGCAACTGCTAAAGAATGGCAAAACCAAGTTCATTTGTAAGCCCAATGCCCCAGAGCCCATTCTATTATCCATGTCAGGTCAGTCCATGCCCCTTAAAAACAGTGAACTGTTTATATCCTCAGCAAACCCAAATGCTTAGCTCCAAAAGCCAAACAAAAATAACTGTTAAAATACACTTTTGGTTTCTCTGATGGTGCCTCTCAGCATTATTGAATTCAATCACTTGTCCCTTTGCTCCAGTAGTTTCTTTGTCTCTTGGGAAGCATTTCTCTCACACTTCCCCTAATTTCTTCACATGCCCTCATCTCAGCTCATCCTTACCCAGGCTGTCTGAATTCTACTCAGTCTCAAAGATGTAACTCAACTTCCTCTCTCCCCAGAAGGCTTCTCTAACTACTTATAGCTCCCACCTTTGAACTCTTATAAAAATATTTATACCAGTTACTTGCCATTTGTGTTTTATTTCTTACAGTTAGTTCTGGTGGAGAATAATCCATCTTCAGGCTGAATTCACTATGCCCCATTTTTTTCATTGATTATCTGTAATCCTTGAAAGCAAAGATTCTATATTAAAATATCTTAATATCTCCAAACCCAGAAAGCTCAGGTACTCAATAAATGACCCCTGAGAGAAAGCCGGGTTAGAAAGCTTATGTCAGGCTGGAATTTGAAACAGGCAGGGTGGGTAGAGAAGGAAGCTAGCCTGTCTTCCCAGATCTCTGGTGAGTACTGTGGAGTACAATACGAGACTAGTATCAGGAATCTCTTCAGGGTCAGAAAACAATTCTCTGATGTCCCAGTTCTGTGCAGTCCATGTCCCAAAGTTTTTCACATTGTCCACTCAAACTTCTAAATTCTGAACTAAAAGTATGAAGTGTGTCAGACCCTGAAAAACAACACTAACTTTTACTTACAAGTTTCACTTACCTTCACACCTGTGGTTTGCAAGGTGTCAAATTTCCTCTGAAGCCTTTTTGCAAAGCTTTATCCCCCTCCTTTTTCCACCCTGCCAGTCATCCCTGTCAACAATGACAGCCTCCTTGTCAAACAGAAGCCACTTGAGCTATCAGTTTTCATGAGAATTTGAGTTGGGATAAGCCCTGCTCCCTATAAAACCGTTTTCCTTCTAGGAATGGCTTGTTCCTTTTTATTAAGGTTTCTGAAACTTCTCTAATTAAAGCCTCCTGCCTGGATGATTTCTCATGGTTTTATCAAGGTCTCCCTCAGCTAAAAAGATTTGGTAAAACTTCATTTTCTCTAGTTCGTACAATGAAAACGTTTGGTGTATTACTTTTTTCCCCCAAACTGTACATGGTGTCTCTGAAAGTTTCATGTGGCCTGGAAAGGGATATCTCCCCTGGGATAAGTTTTCAAATTACTTTTTGTTTTCACTAACATCTGCTTCTTTACCCCTTCCATTTCCTATCTAGGCCCATCCTCGCCACATGAAGAGAAATCACTACATAAGAAAAGACAGAAGTGATACCCTCAGGTGACTTAGGATCATCCAATGAAGTTCTGCAATCAGATCTCTTTGCTGTCAGGGATGTGGTCTTCACCTGACTAAAAATAATGCAAAGGACTCAGGTGAATGGAGTAGTCAGATGTGTGGACAAAAGTATTTTCATTGACCCAGTGCCTCTGAATGTTCATGTCAAGGTATAAAAGATAGTAATTCATCTTAAAGGAAATGGTTGCCTTTCTTTCTTATCTCTGATCCTGCTGAAATCAGCTAATGGCAAAGCAGAAATCCTTAAGCTCTGATATCCTTTCCAAAGCACAGAACTATCACTCCCAAGAAAGATCATAAAGATACACATTGAAGTCCTGCATCAATACAATACCAGCAATACAGCCTTGGGCAAATTACTTAGCTTACCCCGTATTAGTTTTTTCAAATGTAAAACACAGATTTTCCCCCAATTTTCCCACAGAGATACTGTGAAAATTGACTGAGTTAATATATAAAAATACTTTATAAACTTTAAAAACTTGTATATAAACACTAAATAATATAATTATTCTAATTTTATTTTCCCATTATTAAACTGATATCCTCAGTTCAGTCGTTCAGTCGTGTCCAACTCTTTGCGACCCCATGGACTGCAGCACTCCAGGCCTCCTTGTCCAGCACCAACTCCCGGAGTTTACTCAAACTCATGTCCATTGAGTCGCTGATGCCATCCAACCATCTCATCCTCTGTTGTCCCCTTCTCCTCTTGTCTTCAAACTTTCCCAGCATCAGGGTCTTTTCCAATAAGTCAGTTCTCTGCATCAGGTGACCAATGTATTGGAGTTGCAGCTTCAACATCAGTCATTCCAATGAATATTCAGGATTGATTTCCTTTAGGCTGGACTGGTTGGATCTCATTGCTATCCAAGGGATTCTCAAGAGTCTTCGCCAACACCACAGTTCAAAAGCATCAGTTCTTTGGTGCTCAGCTTTCTTTATAGTCCAACTCTTACATCCATACATGACCACTGGAAAAACCATAGCCTTGACTAGATGGACCTTTGTTGGCAAAGTAATGTCTTTGCTTTTTAATATGCTATCTAGGTTGGTCATAACTTTTCTTCTAAGGAGTAAGCGTCTTTTAATTTCATGGCTGAAGTCACTATTTGCAGCAATTTTGGATCCCCCAAAAATAAAGTCTGTCGCTGTTTCCACTGTTTCCCCATCTATTTGTCATGAAGTGATGGGACCAGATGCCATGATCTTCGTTTTCTGAATGTTGAGCTTTAAGCCAACTTTTTCACTCTCCTCTTTCATTTTCATCAAGAGGCTCTTTAGTTCCTCTTCACTTTCTGCCATAAGAGTGGTGTCATCTGCATATCTGAGGTTATTGGTATTTCTCCCAACAATCTTGATTCCAGCTTGTGCTTCATCCAGCCCAGCATTTCTCATGATGTACCCTGCATATAAGTTAAATAAGCAGGGTGACAATTTACAGCCTTGACATACTCCTTTCCTATTTGGAACCAGTCTGTTGTTCCAAGTCCAGTTCTAACTGTTGCTTCCTAACCTGAATACGGATTTCTCAAGAGGCAGGTCAGGTGGTCTGGTATTCCCATTCCTTTAAGAATTTTCCAGAGTTTGTTGTGCTCCACACAGTCAAAGGTTTTGGCATAGTCAATAAAGGTGAAGTAGATGTTTTTCTGGAACTTTCTTGCTTTTTTGATGATCCAATGGATGTTGGCAATTTGATCTCTGGTTCCTCTGGCTTTTCTAAAACCAGCTTGAACATCTGGAAGTTCACAGTTCACGTACTGTTGAAGCCTGGCTTACAGAATTTTGAGCATTACTTTGCTAGCATGTGAGACGAGTGCAATTGTGCGGTAGTTTGAGCATTCTCTGGCATTGCCTTTCTTTGGGATTGGAATGAAGACTTACCTCTTCCAGTCCTGTGACCACTGCTGAACTATGGATAGAGGTTCATGACATTGTAAGGAGACAGGGATCAAGACCATCCCCAAGAAAAAGAAATGCAAAAAAGCAAAATGGCTGTTTGAGGAGGCCTTACAAATAGCTGTGAAAAGAAGAGAGGTGAAAAGCAAAGGAGAAAAGGAAAGATAAAAGCATCTGAATGCAGAGTTCTAAAGAATAGCAAGAAGAGATAAGAAAGCCTTCCTCAGTGATCACTGCAAAGAAATAGAGGAAAACAATAGAATGGGAAAGACTAGAGATCTCTTCAAGAAAATGAGAGACACCAAGGGAACATTTCATGCAAAGACAGGCTCATTAAAGGACAGAAATGGTATGGACCTAACAGAAGCAGAAGAGGTGACAAGAATATACAGAAGAACTATACAGAAAAGATCTTCATGACCCAGATAATCACGATGGTATGGTCACTCATCTAGAGCTAGACATCCTGGAATGCAAAGCCAAGTGGGCCTTAGAAGCATCACTATGAACAAAACTAGTGGTGGAGATGGAATTCCAGTTGAGCTATTTCAAATAGTAAAAGATGATGCTGTGAAAGCATTGCATTCAATATGCCAGCAAATTTGGAAAACTCCGCAGTGGCCACAGGACTGGAAAAGGTCAGTTTTCATTCCAACCTTGATATCCTGCCATTTCTCAAATCCACGCTTTCCATGTACCAATCGTTCTTCTCTGGAATATTGAAACATTTCTATTTTGGAGTCTGAATTCCATTTCTAATCCTTTGCAAAATAAAACAGAGCAAAAACTCAGCTTTCCTGACTACTTTTGGATAAATATATTCAGGCATTCTGCGCTTTACATTTTTTAAACAAATAACTAAAGGAGCTAGTTTTCTTTTGAGAATTTTTTAAACATTAATTTTTTTAATTATTTAAAAAAATTTTGTGATGGTGCCATTATTTTGAAGTACACCAAAAGAACAATTGTATTTTGTTTAGAGGGCTCTTTTGAGGACTATATTTAAATTTCAATATATTTGTATTTATTTGTTGACTTAGTGACTAAGCACAACAATTTAAATAAGAAAGATCACAAATGCCAGCAAAAAAGAAAACATCTCAAAAGTCTTTCAATATATATTATAGGTTTTGTTTTTTGGTCTTTTAAAAAAATTGAGGTCTAGTTGATATATGATATTTGTTTCACGTGTACCACACAGTGACTCACAATTTTTAAAGGCGATATTCCATTTATAGTTATTATAATATACTGGCTATAATCCCTGTGTTGTACAATATATCCTTGTAGCTTATTTACTTTATACATGGTAGTTTGTACCTCTTAATCCTCTACCCCTATCTTGTTCCTCCTGCCTTTCCTCTCCCCACTGGTAACCACTAGTATATTTTCTATGTCTGTGGGTTTCTTTTTTGTTACATTTATTAGCTCATTTTATTTTTCAGGTTCCACATAAATGTGATATCATACAGTATATGCCTTTCTCTATCTGACTGATTTCACTTAGCGTAACTTCCAAGTCCATCCATGCTGTTGCTAATGGCTAGACTTTGTTCTTTTTTTTTTTTTTTTTTAATGGCTGAGTAGTATTCTCTTGAGAATTTAAAAAAAATATTCTGTGTCCACACACAAAAAAAAGATTGAAACCTCTTTACATCTGATTCTGAGCATATGGGAGTTCTCAATAATAATTCATATTATACTGTTACAACATCAACATCTGCAGACCTTAAGAAACATTATAGATGCTGTCACCTCAATCATTGCTTCTATGTATTATATTTATTTTTAGAGCTAAAAAATTGACCTAAGAATTTTGCAAAAGCCATCCTACTATCACATTCAAAAGCCCAAAAGTAAATGAAAAAATGATGGTGCTGTGGCTAGAAGGAGGGGGATGTGAACTTAGATAAGCAAAATTGGGAGTAGAAAGCTGTGACTAGATTCCATTACTCTTACTTGGTAACATCTGAAAAACATAGCTTTCACAGTGTATTTTTGTCACCATTTACTGGCATTTCAATTTAATAGAGTAGCCATTCTTGAATCAGCAAGAATAGCACACTACTTTCTTAAACATCATTAATTATCTTCCAAAAATATTTAATTAAATGATTAGGACTAATGAGACTCTCCTAGTGCTGAAATGAACAATTTATATGACTCAGTCATTTAATTTTATAGAAAGAAAAAAATCCAGACAACATAAACAAAGGATTAACTGCTTCCTGAACTCTTTAATTGATGATTTTGGCGTTATATAGATGCAGTTCCATTTAGAACTGACCCTGGGATAAAACCAGAAATCAACTCGACCGTTAATACTTGTTAACAAGGATGATTCATTGTTCGTTAGTTGATGCAAAACAGTTTAAGGGGTGGAAGCATTGTTAACCAGACCTCTAAAGAACTCAAGAAGAGAAAACCGTGAAGTAGGCAAAGCTTCAGAAATTGAGATGAATTGTGGTCCAGATGCAGTTTTGCAAGCAAAATATTTTCTTGTAAATTGGATTGTCATTTCAAATGTAAAAGTGTTGGCCTTTAATTAGGGAAATAAAACTGTTTGTATAGATATTAATTTTAACAACAAAGTGTTGCCTTCTAAGCCAACTACCTGTGCTAGATTTATAGAAATATCTATTTATTTTCTTATGATTGGACCACACTTAACTAACCCGGTGGTGCAATAAAGAATCCACCTGCCAATGCAGGAGATACTGTTCCATCCCTGGGTCAGGAAGATCCTCTGGAGGACGAAATGGCAACCCACTCCAGTATTCTTGCCAGGAGAATCCCATAGACAGAGGAGCCTGGTGGGCTACGATCCATGGGGTCACAAAGAGTCAGACATGACTGAGCATGCATGCACTAAACTATAGGAAATTGCTCTGGTGCAAGTAGAGAAAAGTGGGGAATTTTCATAAAACACAAAACAACAGGTGAAAACCATGTTTCCTCTTGTAACACAAGAAAGAAGCTACTCTCTAATGTACGGTGAGAAATGAGAACTACTACAGGAGGGAAACAATGGCTTAGACCTGGAACTTAAACATTGGTTGTACAATCATGCATCTTGACCCAAAAAAAGAGAAGTTAAAAGTAAAAATAGCTGGGTGGAGTACACCTCTTTTATTAAAAACAATCCTGAAGGCAACTGAATCATAGTTTACACATTTTAGTTAGTTTGAATTAGAAAACATATTCTTCAAGGCCAATTATTTCTGACTCAATTGTTTACTTACTTACTATGAAAGTGACCCATGGAGTCTCGGTTGAGCCAAGATATTCTGAAAAGCTTTGGCTGATAAATGTTGGGGCACTTTGTAATGAAGTTCTTCCTAAGACAGTGTAATGACATCTAGATAAATAATTCAGTGCAAATGAAGGCATGTTGAGTAACAATATTTTGCCTAAATGATCACTTAATATCTAGGCAACTTACTCTTTCCCTGTAAGCATTTACTCATAAGGTGTTCATTTTTACATCATTTTTGAAAGGAGGGTTAAGTATAATTAGTCACTGAAACTAAAGTTAATTTCACAGATTCACTCTTCAAAATACAATGCTGAAAGAAGGAAGAGACTAGAGGTCAACAACAATAGCAAGTAAGTCATTTAAGACTTCTTGGTTCTTTTTTGTTTAGAGAAGAGAAGGAAGAAAAAATTTGAATAGGAAGAATCTGGAGAAGATGAAGGTCTATGGAAGAAAAGACAGTGTAAGTAAACATCACAAAAAGAGAATAGATAGATTTGTTTCAGCAGGAAGTAAAACCTGTAAGTTCTGATGATGCTCTGAATCTTTTATTCTGCTTTATAATTCAGGTTAGTGCCTGAAAAGAAATACTTTTAAAGAACTCAGGGTATTACTCCAACTCTGATTTCCCAAATATAGAGAAAATTGTTTTGTCTTTTATTAGAAGCTTAAAATATTGCCTGGATATGCAGGATTATTCATTTCAGAGGTTGTCTCAGAAGCAAAAAAAAAAAAAAGATAAGCATCTGCACAGTGATCTGGGACCCATGTGGACACCCTTTGTTCTTTCCACACAACCATACATGAGGGTACTAAACATCCCCATCAGTAACAGAGCTTTCCTGTGGCCCTGATCCACTATGGGTAGAAAGATTTAGTTTGTCTGAGATGGATTTAGGTCAGATGGATATCATTCTGGGATATGTGTGGTAAAAATGAGAATGTAGCACATACTCAGTTTCCTTCAGGAGTCAGCTGATCCCAGGCTCAGGGGATGCCCCTTGCTGTCCCACAAAAATGAGATAGTTCATCACTACCTGTGGGAGGAGTCTCTCTCCTTTCAGTCACCACAGTGGGCATGCTCTGAAGACCCTGGTACGAACGGACAAGGGAGTTACCATACTCCTAAGCCTTAGAGCCCTGCTGAGATATGGGAGAGAAGAGTGGTGGGGTAGTAACAACTTGGATAGAGTGGATGCTTTGTCTCTGAGGAGATCGCTTGAATACAACAGGAACAGTTTTACCCAATTAACTAATAACAGAGCGCCAAGAAAAAGCACCACAAGACCAGAGTCCGCTCATGTGTCCTACGTCAGATAATTAAGTCATATAATGTGGTTATACCAATATAGAGAGTAGTATGTTTTTAAAATAGAGATATAGTTCATGTACAATAAAACATACTTGTAAGTGTATAGCTGAGTGGGGTTTTAAAAGTATATTCACAAGGTTATGCAGTCATCAGCATTATTTAATTGTACAACATTTTCATCACCCAATAAAGGGATCTCCTCCCCATTAGTAGTCACTCCTTATGCCCTCCTCCCCTCAGCCCTCAGCAACCACTAAGCAATTTTTTGTCACTATGGTTATGCCTATTCTGGATATTTCATATAAACAGAATCATAAAATACATTGCATTTTGTGTCTGGCTTCTTTCACTAAGCATGTCTTCAAGATTCATCCGTATTGTGATGTGAATCAATAGTTCATTTTTTTTTTTTATTGCATAATAATATTCCATGGTATGGGCATACCACATTCTGTTACTACCTTCACCAGTTGCTGGATGTCTGGGTTGTTTCCACTTTTTGGTTATTATGAATAACACTGCTATGAACACTGATGTACAAATTTTATGTGAATATATATTTTCAATTTTCTTGGGTATATAGCTAGAAATGCAATGTTGGGTCATATGATAACTCTATGATTTAACTTCTTGAAGAAATGCTGAAATCTTTTCTAAAATGGCTCTACCATTTTACATTTTCATCAGTAACATTTGAGGGTTCCAATTTCTCCACATCCTCCCAACACTTGTTATTTTCCACTTCTTTCATTATAGCTACTCTAGTGGGTGTGAAGTGGTATCTGATAGTGGTTTTGATTTGCATTTCTCTAATGACTAATGATGCTGAGTATCATTTTATGTTCTTATTGAGCATTTGTATATTTTCTTTAGAGAAATATCTATTCAAATGCTTTGCCCATTTTTAAATTGATCTGTTTATCTTATTTTCTTGAATTACGACAATTCTTTGCCTATTTTGGATGATAATACCGGTCAGGAATATGATTTACAAATATTTTCTGAATCTTTATGGGCAGTCTTTATACTTTATTGGTAGCGTCCTCTGACACACAAAACTTGTCAGTTTTGATAAAGTCCAGTGTATCTATATTTTCTTTGATTGCTATGGTTTTGATGTTATAACTAAGAAAACATTGCCAAATCCAATGTCATGAATATTTACTCTGTGTTTTCTTTAAGAATTTTATTGTTTTAACATTGACATTTAAGTCTTAATTGATTTTGAGTTAATTATTGTATATGATGTGAGGCAGGAGTCCAGCTTTATCCTTTTGCACATAAATAAACAATCGTCACAGCAACATTTGTAGAAAAGACTATCTTTCCCCATTGAATGATTTTGGCATCCTAAGATCAATTGACCATATATGTATGGACTGGACTCCCAGTTCTATTCCACTGACCTATATGTCTAACCTTATAGAAGAAACACACTGCCTTGAATATTGTAACTTGGTAACAAGTTCAAAATAAGAAAGGGTGAGTTTTTTTGATTTGTTTTTCTTTTTCAGGGTTGTTTGGCTATCTAGACTCCTGCACTTTCATGTGAATTTTAGGATCAATTTGTCAATCTTTTCCAAAAAGGCAGGTAGGATCTTAATAGAGATTTAATTGAATCTATAGATCAGTTTGGAGAGCACGGACATATGAATAATATTGAGCCTTCCAATCCAGGAATATGGTATGCCTTTTCATTTACCCAGGTCTTTCAAAATTTCTTTCAATGATGTTTTATCTTTTTCATAATACATGTTTCATACTTCTTTTTTACACTTATCCCTAAGTATTTGATGATTATAAAAGCAATTGTTTCCTTAATTACATTTGTTATACTCATTGCTATTACATAGAGATACAATCAATTTTTGAATATAGATCTTATGTTTGCTAAATTTGCTAAATTTGTTTGTTCTAATAATTTTTTGATGAATTCTTAATTCTGCATTAAGGTGTTCTATATACATGCTTATGTCATCCACAAACCAAAGTAGTTTTACTTTCTCCCAACATTGGTAACTTTTAATTCATTTCCTTGCCTAATATTGTCCTGGCTAGGACCTTCAATACAATGCTGAATATAAGTGGGGAGAGTGAACATCTTTCTCTTGGCAAAGCATACAGTCTTTCAACATTAAGTGTAAAACTAGCTATAGGAGGTTCATAGATGTTATCAGGTGAAGGAAGTTTCTTCCTATTCCTAAGTGTTAAATGTTTTCATCATGAAAGTGTGTTGATTTTGTCAAGTACTTTTTCCTCACCTATTGAAATATCAATAACCTCAGATATGCAGATGACACCACTCTTATGGCACAAAGTGAAGAGGAACTCAAAAGCCTCTTGATGAAAGTGAAAGAGGAGAGTGAAGAAGTTGGCTTTAAGTCTCAACATTCAGAAAACTAAGATCATGGCATCTGGTCCCATCACTTCATGGGAAATAGATGGGGAAACAGTGGAAACACTGTCAGACTTTATTTTTTGGGGCTCCCAAATCATGGCAGATGGTGATTGCAGCCATGAAATTAAAAGACACTTACTCCTTGGAAGAAAAGTTATGACCAACATAGATAGCTTATTCAAAAGCAGAGACATTACTTTGCCAAAAAAGGTCCATCTGGTCAAGGCTATGGTTTTTCAAGTAGTCATGTATGGATGTGAGAGTTGGACTGTGAAGAAAGCTGAGCGCCAAAGAATTGATGCTTTTGAACTGTGGTGTTGGAGAAGACTCTTGAGAGTCCCTTGGACTGCAAGGAAATCCAACCAGTCATTCTGAAGGAGATCAGTCCTGGGTGTTCTTTGGAAGGAACGATGCTAAAGCTGAAACTCCAGTACTTTGGCCACCTCATGCGAAGAGTTGACTCATTGGAAAAGACTCTAATGCTGGGAGGGATTGGGGGCAGGAGGAGAAGGGGATGACAGAGAATGAGATGGCTGCATGGCATCACCGACTCGATGGACGTGAGTTTGAGTGAACTCCAGGAGTTGGTGATGGATCAGGAGGCCTGGCATGTTGCAATTCATGGGGTTGCAAAGAGTCGGACATGACTGAGAGACTCAACTGAACTGAACTGATTGAGATACTCATGTGGTTTTCCTCCTTTGTTCTATTTATGTGATATAATACATTAATTGATTTTTTAATATGAAGTCAATCTTGCACTTGTGGGATAAATCTCAATTGGTCATTGTACTCATTAGCTCAGGCTGTCATAACAAAATACCATAGACTGGGTGACTTAAACAATACAAATGTATTTTCTCACAGTTCTGGAAGTATGAAATAAGGATGCAAGCAAGCATGGCCAAGTTCTGGTAAGGTTTCTCTTCCTAGCTTGCAATGGCCATCATCCCACTGTGTCCTTACATGGAGGAAGAAAGAGAAATTCACCTCTTTCTTGTCACATTTTACTATGAACAGGAAGAACCAAGCCACTCCTTTAATATTTAGCTTATAAATATTCTCAGCTAAGGGGCTTCCCTGGTGGCTTACTGTTAAAGAATTTGCCTGCCAGCGCAGGGTACACAGGTTCAAATCTGTGGGTTGATAAGATCCCCTAGAAAAGGAAATGGCAACCCACTCCAGTATTCTTGCTTGGGAAATCCCACGGACAGAGGAGCCAGGCGGGCGTAGCCCATGGGGTAGCAGAGAGTCAGACACTGCTTAGCAACTAAATAACAAATCTTCAGCTAAATATTCAGTTTCATCACTCTCAAGTGCTACCTTCCACAAGACATTAGAACACTGTTCAGCCAAATTCTCTGCCACTTTATAATAAGAACCACCTTTCCTTCAGTTTCTTTTTTTATAATTTTTAATTGGAGGATAATTGCTTTACAATATTATGTTGATTTCTGTCAACATGAATCAGCCATAGGCATACATATGTCCCCTCCCTCTTAAATTTTCCTCCCACCTCCCACCCCATCCCACGCCTCTAGGTTGTCTCAGAGCACCAGGTTCGAGCTCCCTGGATCATATAGCAAATTCCCACTGGCTATCTATTCTACATATAGTAATGCATATATTTCAATGCTGATCTCTCTATTTGTCCCACCCTCTCCTTCCCCCACTGTGTCTGCTAATCTGTTCTCTATGTCTGCATCTCTATTGCTGCCCTGCAAATAGGTTCATCAGTACCATCTTTCTAGATTCCATGCTGCTGCTGCTTAGTCGCATCAGTCGTGTCTGACTCTGTGTGACCCTGTGGACTGTAGCCTGCCAGGCTCCTCTGCCCATGGGATTCTCCAAGCAAGAGTACTGGAGTAGGTAGCCATGTCCTCCTCTAGGGAATCTTCTCGACCCAGGGATCAAACCCAAATCTCCTGCATTGCAGGCAGATTCTTTACCAGGGCAGCCACGTGTTAATATACAATATGTGTTTTTCTCCTTCTGACTTACTTCATTCTGTATAATAGGCTCTAGGTTCATCCACCTCATTAGAACTGACTCATAACATGTTCCATTTTATGGCTGAGTAATACTCCATTGTATATATGTACCACAACTTCTTTATCTGTTCATTTACGATGGGCATCTAGGTTGCGTCCATGTCCTAGCTATTGTAAATAGTACTTCAATGAATGATATGTCTTTTCAATTGTGGTTTCTTCAGAGTATACACCCAGTAGTGGGACTGTTGGGTCATATGGTAGTTTTATACCTAGTTTTTAAAGGAATTTCCATACTGTTCTCCACAATGACTGTATCAGTTTATAAGAAGGCTCCCTTTTCTCCACAGCCTCTCCAGCATTTATTGCTTGCAGATTTTTTGATGATGGCCATTCTGACCAGTGTAAGGTGATACCTTATTGTAGTTTTGATTTGCATTTCTCTAATAATGAAGCAATGTTGAGCATATCTTCATGTGTTTATCAGCCATTTGTATATCTTCTTTGAGAAATGTCTTTTGAGGTCTTCTGCCCACTTATTGATTGGGTTGTCTGCTTTTCTGGTATTGAACTGCAGGAGCTGCTTGTATATTTTGGAGATTAATCCTTTGTCAGTTGTTTCATTTGCTATTACTTTTTCCCATTCTGAGGGTTGTCTTTTCACTTTGTTTATAGTTCCCTTTACTGTGCAAAAGGTTTTAAGTTTAACTTAATTAGGTCCCATTTGTTTATTTTTGTCTTTATTTCCTTTACTCCAGGAAGTCGGTCATAGAGGATCTTGCTGTGATTTATGTCATTTTCTTCAGTTTCTAATAACACATTCCTCATTTCCATCTGAGTCCTCACCAGAATCACTTGGAACATCCATATTTCTACCATGCATCTCAAAATTTTTCTATTCTCTACCTATTATCCAGTTTCAAAACCACTTCCACAATTTCAAGTATCTGTTATAGCAGCACCTAAATCCTGGTACAAAAATTTATCTTTGTTAACTCAGACTTCCATAACAGAATACCATAGACTTAGTATCTTAAACAATATAAATGTATTCCTTCACAGTTCTAGAGACTGGAGGTCTAAGATACAGAACAGAAGACTTTGTAATCAGTCCAGGCTGCTCTGCCACTTAGGTCATATTTGTGAGGCCCAATGGTGCTTGAAATGCCATTGACAGACAGAGATGCAGTTTGGAGACTTTGGCAGGACCTGATGCTGGGAAAGGCTGAAGGCAAAAGGAGAAGAGGGCAACAAAGGATGAGTTGGTTGGATAGCATCCCTGATGTAATGGATGTGAACTTGGGTGAATTCCGGGAGATGGTGAGGGACAGGGAGACCTGGTGTGCTGCAGTCCATGGGGTCATAAAGGGTCGGACGTGACTTAGCAAGTGAATCACAACAGCAACAGCAATGGGTGAACTGAAGTAGGGGCTTTAGCATTTTTTAACAAAGCCCTGCCATCCTCTGCAAATAAGCTCTCCTTTTGAGAAGTGGCTCCTGGCCACTACTTGGCCTTAGTAGAGACTGGATGCTTAACCATGGACCACAGAGTTACCATGTCAGCTAAATTACCTATGAGGAACTGGATGTTATCTGACCCACCAAGTCATATAGTTGGGTATCCAGCAGTATTACATTATTAAATGGAAGTGGTATAAATATGATTGAACCTGAGCAGGCCTTGATGGCATAAGCAAGTTACATCAATAAGTGACTCAAATACCCATGGTCCCCATTCCTCCTATAATACCTTCTCTCTACTGGCCAGTATATATGGCCTCATGGGGAGTTCCCTATGATCAGTTGACAGAGGAAGAGATGACTTGGGCCTAGTTTACAGGTGGTTCCACGCACTAAGCAGATACCACCCAAGAGCAGACAGCTATACAGTTTGCCCCTTTCTGTAACACCCTGAAAGACAGTGAAATCTTCCCCCAGTGGGCAGAACTTCAAACAGCACACTCAATTACTCATTACCTGGAAGAAGAAATGGCCAAATGTGGAATTTTACACTGATTTATGGGTTGTGGCCAACTGTTTGGCTGGGTGGGCAGGGACTTGGTAGGAACATAATTAGGAAAATTGGCGACTAGGAAATTTACGAAAGAGGTATGTAGGTAGATCTCTCTCTCTTTCTCCATCTTTTAATTTCTGGACTCATGAATTTTGCTTATGGGAGAAATACCACCTTATACTGGTAGACGACTGAGACTACTGCTGTTTGGAGAACTTTGCTGCTGCTGCTAAGTCACTTCAGTCATGTCCGACTCTATGTGACCCCATAGATGGCAGCCCACCAGGCCCCCCATCCCTGGGATTCTCCAGGCAAGAACACTGGAGTGGTTGCCATTTCCTTCTCCAATGCGTGAAAGTGAAAAGTGAAAGTGAAGTTGCTCAGTTGTGTCCGACTCTTAAGAACCCCATGGACTGCAGCCCACCAGGCTCCTCAACCCATGGGATTTTCCAGGCAAGAGTACTGGAGTGCAGTGCCATTGCCTTCTCCATTGGAGAACTTTACCCCAGCCCTATAAGGTATTACCACCTGATTGGTGCTGTAACTGAGTATTCAACAGGTGATTCCATTGTACTATCAAACCAGATGAGGAATGTGGTAAGACTAGTGAGTTCCATGAACAGGTAGCTTTTGCTGTGAACTAAGATCTTTAATCAGAATCAATCTTCTGTGGAAAACCATGACAGTGGATAAGGCATTCTGTAAATTCACAGATGGTAGTTTGGGCAGAAGTATTGAGTGTAGGCAAGGTAAACCTATTATCAGGATAATACTGGCCTCACAAAATGAGTTGAGAAGTGTTCTTTTTGATTTTTGAAGGGGATCATTTCTGAACAATATTAATTTTTACTTAATACTCCTCTGTTTGATATCTTTACCGATGAAGCCATCTGGGCCTTGGCTTTCTTCTGTGGGATTTTTGTTGCTGTTGTTGTTAATTCAGTCTCTCTTACATGTCATGACTCTATTTGAATTTTTTAGTTTTCTTGAGTCAGTTTTGGTAGGTTTTGTCTCTCTAGAAAGTTGTCCTTGGAAGGAAAGTTATGACCAACCTAGAAAGCATATTCAAAAGCAGAGACATTACTTTGCCAACAAAGGTCCGTCTAGTCAAGGCTATGGTTTTTCCTGTGGTCATGTATGGATGTGAGAGTTGGACTGTGAAGAAAGCTGAGCACCAAAGAATTGATGCTTTTGAACTGTGGTGTTGGAGAAGACTCTTGCGAGTCTTCTTGGACCGCAAGGAGATCCAACCAGTCCATTCTGAAGGAGATCAGCCCTGGGATTTCCTTGGAAGGAAGGCTGCTAAAGCTGAAACTCCAGTACTTTGGCCACCTCATGCGAAGAGTTGATTCATTGGAAAAGACTCTGATGCTGGGAGGGATTGGGGGCAGGAGGAGAAGGGGATGACAGAGGATGAGATGGCTGGATGGCATCACTGACTCGATGGACATGCATCTGGGTGAACTCCGGGAGTTAGTGATGGACAGGGAGGCCTGGCGTGCTGCAATTCATGGGGTCGCAAAGAGTCGGACACAACTGAGCGACTGAACCAAACTGAACTGAATTTGTAAGTAAGTGCTGCACTCAATATGGCAGCAAATTTGGAAAACTCAGCAGTGGCCACAGGACAGGAAAAGGTCAGTTTTCATTCCAATCCCAAAGAAAGGCATTGCCAAAGAATGTTCAAACTATGGCACAATTGCACTCATATCATACTCTAGCAAAGTAATGCTCAAAATTCCGCAAGCTAGGCCTCAACAGTACATGAACCAAGAACTTCCAGATGTTCAAGCTGGATTTAGAAAAGGCAGAGGAATCAGAGATTAAATTGCCAACATCTGTTGGATAACAGAAAAAGCAAGAGAATTCCAGAAAAACATCCACTTCTGCTTCACTGACTACACTAAAGCCTTTGACTACATGGATCACAACAAACTGAAAAATTCTTAAAAAGATGGGAATATCAGACCACCTAACCTGTCTCCTGAGAAATCTGTATGTAGGTCAAGAAGCAACAATTGGAACCAAACATGGAACAATGGACTGGTTTCAAATTGGGAAAGGAGTACGTCAAGGATGTATATTGTCACCCTGCTTATTTAACCCATACACAGAGTACATCATGTGATATGCCAGACTGATGACACACAAGCTGGAATCAAGGTTTTCGGGAGAAACAGCAATAACCTCAAACATGCAGATGACACCACTCTTATGGCAGAAAGTGAAGAGGAAATAAAGATCCTTTTGATGATGATGAAAGAGGAGAGTGAAAAAGCTGTCTTAAAACTAAAAAAATTAACGTCATGGCCTCTGGTCCCAATCACTTCATGGCAAATAGATGGGGAAACAATGGAAACATTGACAGGTTTTATTTTCTTGGGCTCCAAAATCACTGCAGATAGTGGCTACAGACATGAAATTAAAAGATACTTGCTCTTTGGAAGAAAAGCTATGACCAACCTAGACAGCATATTAAAAAGCAGAGACATTACTTTACTGACCAAGATCCATATAGTCAAAGCGATGGTTTTTCCAGTAGTCATGTATGGATGTGAGTTGGACCATAAAGAAAACAGAGTGAGTAAGAATTTATGCTTTTGAACTGTGGTGTTGGAGGATAGTCTTAAGAGTCCCTTGGACAGCAAGGAAATCCAACCAGTCCCTCCTAAAGGAAATCGGTCCCGAACATTCATTGGAAGGATTGATGCTGAAGCTGAAACACCAATACTTTGGCCACTTAATACAAAGAACTGACTCATTTGAAAAGACCCTGATGCTGGGAAAGATTGAAGGTGGGAGAAGAAGGGGACGACAGAGGATGAGATAGTTGGATGGCATCACCGACTTGATGGATGTGAGTTTGAGTGGGCTCCAGGAGTTGGTGATGGACAGGGACCCTGGCATGCTGCAGTCCATGGGGTCACAAAGAGTCAGACATGTCTTAGTGATTGAACTGGACTGAAATCTATATATAGCTCAATCTATATCAATTTATATTTACCTATGCAACATTAGTAAAAGACTTTTCACAAAATATTTTAGAAAAAAAACTTATATGAATCCATTATGGAGAACAACTTTCAAAGATATATGTAGTTGTACAATTCCATTTATGTAAGTTTAAAAAGAGGGAAAACCAGTCTATGGAACTGGGAGTTATAGAGTATTCTTGAAGGAGGGAGTTATAGTGTCTGGGAGAGAGGATGATGGGATCTTTGAAATGCTAGACGTATTCTGTTTCTTCATCTTGGTGGGGTCCCAGTAGTGAGTTCACTTTGTGATTGTTATTGAATTGTACATGTAAGATTTTTACAGGTTTATGTATGTGTATTCTTCTTCAGTTTTGAAAGTATAAAAATTACAAAACAGATACAAGGATTTCCCATTGGTTTGCACATTGAAATTTATGAAGTATCATTACATTTTTTCATTTACAATGAAAACAAAAGAGGTGGCTTTTATGTAATAGTTGAAAGGTGTTTTCCAACCTCATTTTGTGAGAATGGTAACATTAAACATTTAAAAACAAATTTGAGTCAATTCTATTAATGAAAAATACTCTTGACTTTTTAATTTATTGAATCACCCCATAGAAGGCAGCCCACCAGGCTCCCCCGTCCCTGGGATTCTCCAGGCAAGAACACTGGAGTGGGTTGCCATTTCCTTCTCCAATGCATGAAAGTGAAAAGTGAAAGTGAAGTCGCTCAGTCGTGTTCAACTCTTAGCGACCCCATGGACTGTAGCCCACCAGGCTTCTCCATCCATGGGATTATCCAGGCAAGAGTACTGGAGTGGGATGCCACTGCCTTCTCCGTACGGTCTAAACCTTGTGTTTATCAGAGACAGTCAATAATGTAAAGAAAGATTCATGGGATTCCTCTTTGAAGCAAATCTAAGAAAAAGGAATTCAACATGATTTCTCTTGTGAGAGAAACTGGGACTCCAGGAGCCTGTGGCCCTTTGGAACTCCTTCACTCAAATAAAGGGGAAGGATTTAGCTGCTGCTCTGGAGGTAGGTGTCGGAGAAGGCAATGGCACCCCACTCCAGTACTCTTGCCTGGAAAATCCCATGGACAGAGGGGCCTGGTGGGCTGCAGTCCATGGGGTTGCGAAGAGTCAGACAGGACTAAGCAACTTCACTTTCACTTTTCACGTTCATGCATTGGAGAAGGAATTGGCAACCCACTCTGGTGTTCTTGCCTGGAGAATCCCAGGGACGGGGGAGCCTGGTGGGCTGCCTTCTATGGGGTTATACAGAGTCAGACACGACTGAAGCGACTTAGCAGCAGCAGCTGGAAGTAGGTGTGGGATAGTTTGGAATAAGAGAGGAATTTAAAATTCTGGAAAGGTACTCTTTTCTGAAAATTCTAAAAGACCACTCTTTTCTCAATCATTTATTTTTATAAAATACAATTAATAAACTCCCCAAATGCTTGTATAAATTTTTTGGCAGAAGTATTGTTTTATTTATTGTATTCTACCATTTCCATTAGATTTTTAGGATTCTACTTTCAACTGAAATTCTACAACTCGTAATCTAGTTTCCTGAGAGTTTAACCATAATTATTTTAAATTTTATGCCTGATGACACTGAAATTTCTATCTACTTTGAATCTGTTTTTGTAGGCTAGCTTTGCTCTTTGTCTTTTGGCTATTGCTCATTTTTCTTGGCTTGTCTGGTAATTTTATTAAAAGTAGATTTTGTGTATGAAAACTTGTGAAGAGTCTGGATGATGTTTTCTTCCTCTAGTGGGGCTTTAATATAATTTTCTGGGTTTGAGTTTGAAACTGAAGTTGCCTTATTTCTGGTTTTTCCTTAACTGCATGAAGCCCTTCAAGGACCTCAGTGTTTTCCAGCACTCTTTCTCTCTTGGGTGGTGAAAGAGAACTCAACATTTTTTGTTGCTGTTTGTTTGTTTTTTTCTTAATTCTTTAAGATGACAAAAATCTCTGAGTGGGCTTTTAGCTTCCTGGGATCTTGACCTCTGGATTTGATTACCTTAGAAGCTAATTTTTCTCTTTCTAACCTACAGAGGCTAACTGATGCAAGCTCCAAGACTGCTACTATCTGTTTAGTCTCTATGTATCAGATAGGTCCCTCAGATTAGACTCCAGAAATAGAACTACATATATGTTGTCAGTTGATTTTTGACAAAGATGCAAACTCAAAAAACAATGGTCTTTTCAACAAATTGTTCTAGGAAATTGATCACATATACAAAAACATGTACTTTGATCCAATCTCAAGCCAAATATAAAAAAAACTAAAAATGAATCATAGACCCATGTGTAAAACCTAAAACTATAAAACTTCTTGAAGAAAATTTTGGGTAAAAAGAGTTTGCAACCTTGGTTTAGGCAAAGAGTTCTTAGGCATGAAACCAAAAGTATATTTCATAAAAGAAAACAAATTAGTGAATTGGAGCCAACTGAAATTAAGAACTCCTATGCTCTGAAAGGCACTCTTAGGAGAATAAAAACACACAGCACAGACTGGGAAAAAATATCTGTAAATCAAACTAGCAAATGCCCTGAGGAAAAAAAAGAACCTTAGGTTTATAAGTGCTATTGCCTTATAACTGTTTATATTTTTTTATTTGTCCTATTTTGTTTTCCAGCTTTAACTGAAATTAAAGTATTATTGGTGTACAATAAGCTACTATTTAAAGAGTACAATTTGATGAGTTTTTACATATTTATACACCCACGATACAATTACCACATCAAGATAAAGGACATTTGCATTACTGTCAAGAATTTCCTAATGATTTCCCTCCCTATTTGTTTTCTACTGTCTGTCCCTAGGCAACCACTGGTCTGATTTATGTCACTACAGTTTATATTTTCACAAATTTTATAAAAATGGAAATATGAAATACACTGTTTTGTGCCTGGTTTGTTTCACTGAGCATGGTTATTTTAAATTAACTTATGCTGCTGTGTATATAAATTGTTCATGCCTTTCATTGTATTTCTTTGTATAGTAATAACACAATTTGTTTATCCATTCCCCTGCTGATGAACTTTGGGGTGATTCCTGATCTTTGCTATTACAAATAAAGCTGCTATGAAGATTCATGTACAAGTCATTCTTTTATATCTATTGGGTCAGTAGTACCTAGGAGTGGAATGGTTAAATATGCTGCAGGTATATATTCAACTTTTTAAGAAACTGTAGAACTGTTTTTTTCAGAGTAGTTGTACCATTTTACATGTTTTCCAGCAGTGCATAAGAATTTCACTTGCTCTGCATCCCCACCAGCACTTAAATATAGACAGCCTTCTCAATTTTATTCAACTCAGTGGTTATCTACTATTATCCCATTGTAGTTTAGTTGGCATGTCCCTAATGATTAATGGTGTTGAGCATCTTTTATTTTTTCTCCTTTATTGTAGGTTCTTTTATTTTAGTTTTTCGCAGGTATTTACTAAAGTATGGTCTTCACCATGTCTTTTTTTTTTTCTTTTACCATTTTTTAAATTAATTTTTTTATTGAAGGATAATTGCTTTATAGAATTTTGTTGCTCTCTGTCAAACCTCAACATGAATCAGCCGTGGGTATACATATATCTGCTCCCATTTGAACCTCCTTCCTATCTCCTGCCCCATCCCATCCCTCTAGATTGATACAGAACCCCTGTTTGAATTTCCTGAGCCAAACAGCAAATTCCCCTTGGCTATCTATTTTACATATGAGAATGTAAGTTTCCATCTTACTCTTTCCATACATCTCATCCACTCCTCCCCTCTCCCCATGTCTGTAAGTCTATTCTCTAAGTCTGCTCCTCCATTGCTGTCCTGTAAATAAATTATTCAGTACCATTTTTCTAGATTTTGTATATATACGTTAGAATATGATATTTATCTGACTAATTTCACTTTGTATAATAGGTTCTAGGTTCATCCACCTCATTAGAACTGACTCAAATGCATTCCTTTTTATGACTGAGTAATATTCCATTAGGACTTCCCTGGTGGCTCAGACAGTAAAGCAGCTGCCTACAATGTGGGAGACCAGGGTTAAATCCCTGGGTTAGCAAGATCCTCTGGAGAAGGAAACAGCAACTCACTCCAGTACGCTTGCCTGGAAAATTCTATGGATGGAGGAGCATGGTAGGGTACAGTCCATGGGGTCGCAAAGAGTAGGACATGACTGAGCAACTTCATTTTAACTTTCTTTAATATTCCATTGTGTATATGTTATTTAACTTATATGCAGAGTACATCATGAGAAATGCTAGGCTGAAAGAAGCACAAGCTGGAATCAAGATTGCCGGGAGAAATATCAATAACCTCAGATATGCAGATGACACCACCCTTATGGCAGAAAGTGAAGAGGAACTCAAAAGCCTCTTGATGAAAGTGAAAGAGGAGAGTGGAAAAGTTGGCTTAAAGTTCAACATTCAGAAAACTAAGATCATGGCATCTGGTCCCATCACTTCATGGCAAACAGATGGGGAAACAGTGGAAACAGTGTCAGACTTTATTTTTCTGGGCTCCAAAATCACTGCAGATGGTGACTGCAGCCATGAAATTAAAAGATGCTTGCTCCTTAGAAGAAAAGTTATCACCAACCTAGACAGCTTATTAAAAAGCAAAGATATTACTTTGTTAACAAAGGTCTGTCTAGTCAAAGCTATGGCTTTTCCAGTAGTCATGTATAGATGTGAGAATCGGACTATAAAGAAAGCTGCTGCTGCTGCTGCTAAGTCACTTCAGTCGTGTCCGACTCTGTGCGACCCCATAGACGGCAGCCCACCAGCCTCCTCCATCCCTGGGATTCTCCAGGCAAGAACACTGGAGCGGGTTAAGGAAAGCTGAGCACCAAACAATTGATGCTTTTGAACTGTGGTGTTGGAAAAGACTCTTGAGAGTCCCTTGGACAGCAAGGACATCCAACCAGTCCATCCTAAAGGAAATCAGTCCTGAATATTCATTGGAAGGGCGGATGCTGAAGCTGAAACTCCAATACTTTGGCCACTTGATGCAAAGAACTGACTCATTTGAAAAGACCCTGATGCTGGGAAACATTGAAGGCAGGAGGAGAAGGGGACGACAGAGGATGAGATGGTTGGATGGCATCACCGACTCAATGGACATGAGTTTGAGTAGGCTCTGGGAGTTGGTGATGGACAGGGAGGCCTGGTGTGCTGCAGTCCATGGGGTTGCAAAGAGTTGGACATGACTGAGCTACTGAACTGACTGAACTGAATTGATCTGAGTATATGCCTAGGAGTGGGGTTTCTGGGTCATATGGTGGTTTTATTCCTAGCTTTTTAAGGAATCTCCATACCGTCTTCCACAGTGGCTATATCAATTTACATTCCCACCAACAGTGTAAGAGCTTTTCCTTTTCTCCGTACCTTCTCCAGCATTTTTTGTTTGCAAACTTTTTGATGATGGCTATTCTGACTGGTGTGAGGTGATATCTCATTGTAGTTTTGATATGCATTTCTCTAACAATGAGCAATGTTGAGCATCTTTTCATGTGCTTATTTCCTATCTTTACATCTTCTTCGATGAACTATCTGTTTAGATCTTTTGTTCATTTAAAAACTTGGGTTGTCTTCTTATCAAATTGTAAGACTTCATCATATATTCATTATATATGAATGTATAGATTCATTTTATTGCGTGGACTCCAGGAAATGGTGAAGGACAGGGAGGCCTGGTGAGCTATAGTCTACAGGGTCTCAAAGAGTCAGGCACAAATTAGTGACTGAGCAACACTGTATATTCTAGATACAGGTTCTTTGTCAGTTACGTATTTTGCCTTTTTCTTTTTCTTTTTTTGCAATCTGTGTCACCTTCATTTTTGTAACAATGATTTTAAAGGGAAAACTTCAAAAAATTTTCAAGTTAATTCTAATTTACATATTTAAGTTTTAGACATCTTCTTTTGGTACAGTATTTAAGGACTCTTTGCCAATTTCCAAGTTACTAAGATTTTCTCTTTTTATCCTATAAGAAAATCTTATAGAAAACGCTTATGTGTTTCATCATTTGGGGTTTTACATTTAAAATCCATTTTGAGTTCATTTTTGTATTTATTATGTATGAGGTAAAGGTTAAAGTGTCAGTTGCTTAGTTGTGTCCAACTATTTGCAAACCCATGGACTGTAGCCTGCCAGGCTCATCTGCCCATGGGACTCTCCAGGCAAGAATATTGGAATGGGTTGCCATTCCCTTCTCCAGGGGATCTTCCTGACCCTGGGATCAAACCTGGGTCTCCTGCATTGCAGGCAGAGTCTCTACCATCTGAGCCACCAGGGAAGCCTTTGAGGTAAGGGTAGAGTTTCTTTTTTGCATATGATTAATTGTTCCAGTACCATTTGTTGAAAAAATTATTATTCTACTCTGAATTTTCTTGATATATTTGCCAAAACTTGATGGTACATGTGTACTAAGTGAAGTAAGTCAGAAAGAGAAAGGCAAATACCATACGATATCACTTACATGTGGAATCTGAAATATGCACAAATGAACCTATCCACAAAACAGAAACAGACTCAGACATAGAGAACAGACTTGTGGTTACCAAGTGGGAAGGGGTCAGGGGAGGGAAGGCCTGGAAGTCTGGAATTAGAAGATGTAAACTATTATATATAGGCAGGATAAACAACAAGGTCCAACTGTATAGCACAGGGAGATGTATTCAGTATCCTGTGATGAACCATAATTGGAGTAGGAAATGGCAAGCATAAATGGAGTAGGAAATTGCATGGATTGAAGAGGCTGGTGGGCTGTAGTCCATGATGTCACCCAGAGTCAGACACAACTGAGCACGCATGCACACAAACCATAACGGAAAAGAAAAGTAAATAAATATTAAATAAATGAATGTCTGTATGTGATAACTGAGTCACTTTGCTGTACAGCAGAGATTGCTGCTGCTGTTGCTAAGTCACTTCAGTCGTGTCTGACTCTGTGCGACCCCATAGATGGCGGCCCACCAGGCTCCCCTGTCCCTGGGATTCTCCAGGCAAGAACACTGGAGTGGGTTGCCATTTCCTTCTCCAATGCGTGAAAGTGAAATGTGAAAGTGAAGTCGCTCAGTCGTGTCCGACTCTTCGCAACCCCATGGACTGCAGCCCACCACGTTCCTCTGCCCATGGGATTTTCCAGGCAAGAGTACTGGAGTGGGGTGCCATTGCCTTCTCCGGCAAAGATTGCTACAACATTGTAAATCAACTAGACTTCAACTAAAAAAATAAAATTAAAAAAATTTCAATTTCTGCAAGTAAGTTTGATATTATTTTGATTGGTTGCATTGAATCTATAGATTAATTTGAAAAGTAATGATATATTAATAATATTGATTTTTCCAATGTTGTGGTGGTTTATCACTAAGTTGTATCCAACTCTTGTGACTTCATGGACTGTAGCCCACCAGGCTCCTCTGTCCATGGGATTTTTCAGGGAAGGATACTGGAGTTGATTGCCATTTCCTTCTCCAATTCCCTATTTAGGAATGTATTATATCTCTCTTATATTTAATTCATCTATTATAATTTTTATAGTAATGTTCTATAGTTTTCAAGTTGTACACACTTCTGTCAGATTTATCCCTAAGCATTTTAAATATTTTGATGCAGCTTATATGGTATTTTTTTAAATTTTAAGTTGCTGATTGTTCATTGCTAGTATATAGAAAGATATGTATATATTATTATATATGTGTATATTATTAATATATTATATATATTCTTTTTTTGTATATTGACCTTTTGTCTTGCAGCTTTCACAGATACACTTATTACTTAGTAGTCTTTTTAGTAGACGACTGTATAGATTACTGGATAGATTTTCTGTATAGATGATAATACCCTTTTTATAAAAGGAAAATAACTTCTTCCTTTCCAACCTGTATACTTTTTATTTATCATAATGCAGCAGAAACACAAAATTTTAAAGCCAAAATAAATATTATCAAAGAAAGATATTGTAAACATGTATAAGGAAAAAGCAGTTATAAAAAGGAATCAATTGTAGTTACAGGATATGAAAATGTATTGATTTTATTGTCCTTAATGGATTAGATATATAGCTGGGTGTTACTGAAGTATGAGTTAGGAATTTGCAAGGCCAAGATAAAGGATACGTCAGTCATCAGAGAATAACAAAGAGATATGAGAAAGGATAAGAAAACAATAAGGAAATATGGGGAAAGAAGTTGAAATATCAGCATTTATAAAATTGAAATCCCAAGAGGAAAAAAAAAGAACAAAGTAATCAAAACATTCAAAGAAATAATGCCCGGAATTTACTAAAATTAAAGAAAAATGTAATATCTGAGATTGCAAAGTCTCATAGAATAACAACAAGTATAGAAGAACAATAAGCCACACCTAGAAACACAAATAGTAACATTTAAGAACATCAAAGAAAAACGGTCTAAAGCTTCCATAGAATAAAGGATCTCACCTACCCAAGAAATAAGAATCAGATTAACATAAAACTTCTCGGTAGCATCCCTGGTTGTACGAGGACAGTGGAGAGATTTTTGTTTTTGTTTTTTGGTGTTGAAAGACCTATGAAACCAGAATATATAATCCAATAAATTACTGTTTACTTATAAGAGCAAAATAAATTTTTTTTTACACTTATGACACACAAAATTGTTTATCACACAAAAACAGTCTGAAAATACATATGAAGGATATATTTCAAGAAAAAGAGAACTAGATACAAAAGGAAACTGTGATATGGGAAATAAGTCTGAGTAAACAACCTGTGTCTCTATATGCAATTATCAACATGTGCATGCCCATATACACACACACAAACACACAGAGAAAATAAGAAAAATGAGTACACAATAATTAGAATAAAAATCTAAACATTTCCAAAATGGTAGCTGGGAAATTGATGGGAATAGGGAAAAAAAGAGGAAAATAAGAGAAAGAAGAAAAACAACAAAAGTTTAGGTAATAAAAACATGAAATAAGATAGCATTAATAAGTCCTATTAAAACCATGATTATGAAAAATGTAAATGTTATAATAAATATAAATGACTTTGGTAATTAAAAGACAAAGGATCTCAAATAGAATAAATGAGAATCAAAATTTTAAGTATTATACACTGAAAAGGAAATACTAAAGTAAAGGGCCAGCAAAAGATTTCATACCCATCAGACTGGGGAAAATGGAAAAGTCTGTCCAAACCAAAAGAAGGCAAAAAATGTAAAGATAAGAATTAAAGGAGGCAAGAATATACAATGGATTAAAGACAATCTCTTTGACAAGTGGTGCTGGGAAATCTGGTCAACCACTTGTAAAAGAATGAAACTAGAACACTTTCTAACACCATACACAAAAATAAACTCAAAATGGATTAAAGATCTAAATGTAAAACCAGAAACTATAAAACTCCTAGAGGAGAACATAGGCAAAACACTCTCTGACATACATCACAGCAGGATCCTCTATGACCCACCTCCCAGAATATTGGAAATAAAAGCAAAAATAAACAAATGGGACCTAATTAACCTTAAAAGCTTCTGCACATCAAAGGAAACTAATACAATTATGTAAATTTTAAAAATAAAATAAAATAAAAAAAAAAAAGGAAACTATTAGCAAGGTGAAAAGACAGCCTTCAGAATGGGAGAAGATAATAGCAAATGAAGCAACTGACAAACAACTAATCTCGAGAATACACAAGCAACTCCTACAGCTCAACTCCAGAAAAATAAATGACCCAATCAAAAAATGGGCCAAAGAACTAAACAGACATTTCTCCAAAGAAGACATACAGATGGCTAACAAACACATGAAAAGATGCTCAACATCACTCATTATCAGAGAAATGCAAATCAAAACCACTATGAGGTACCATTTCACTCCAGTCAGAATGGCTGCGATCCAAAAGTCTACAAGCAATAAATGCTGGAGAGGGTGTGGAGAAAAGGGAATCCTCTTACACTGTTGGTGGGAATGCAAACTAGTACAGCCACTATGGAGAACAGTGTGGAGATTCCTTAAAAAACTGGAAATAGAACTGCCTTACGATCCAGCAATCCCACTGCTGGGCATACACACCGAGGAAACCAGAAGGGAAAGAGACACGTGTACCCCAATGTTCATCGCAGCACTGTTTATAATAGCCAGGACATGGAAGCAACCTAGATGTCCATCAGCAGATGAATGGATAAGAAAGCAGTGGTACATATACACAATGGAGTATTACTCGGCCATTAAAAAGAATACATTTGAATCAGTTCTAATGAGGTGGATGAAACTGGAGCCTATTATACAGAGTGAAGTAAGCCAGAAAGAAAAACACCAATACAGTATACTAACGCATATATATGGAATTTAGAAAGATGGTAACAATAACCCTGTATACGAGACAGCAAAAGAGACACTGATGTATAGAACAGTCTTATGGACTCTGTGGGAGAGGGAGAGGGTGGGAAGATTTGGGAGAATGGCATTGAAACATGTAAAATATCATGTATGAAACGAGTTGCCAGTCCAGGTTCGATGCATGATACTGGATGCTTGGGGCTGGTGCACTGGGACGACCCAGAGGGAGGGTATGGGGAGGGAGGAGGGAGGAGGGTTCAGGATGGGGAACACATGTATACCTGTGGCGGATTCATTTTGTTATTTGGCAAAACTAATACAATTATGTAAAATTTAAAAATAAAATTAAAAAAAAAGAATTATTATGCACAAAGGTGGAGAGTGTAAGTTTTTTTTTAATATAAATTTATTTATTTTAATTGGAGGCTAATTACTTTACAATAATGTATTGGTTTTGCCTTACATTAACATGAATCTGCCACGTGTGTACACATGTTCCCCATCCTGAACCCCCCTCCCACCTCCCTCCCCATACCATCCCTCTGGGTCATCCCAGTGCACCAGCCCCAAGCATCCTATATCATGCATCAAGCCTGGACTGGTGATTCATTTCATATATGATATTATACATGTTTCAATGCCATTCTCCCAAATCATCCCACCCTCTTCCTCTCCCACAGAGTCCAAAAGACTGTTCTATACATCTGTGTCTCTTTTGCTGTCTTACATACAGGGTTATCATTACCATCTTTCTAAATTCCATATATATGTGTTAGTATTCTGTATTGGTGTTTTTCTTTCTGGCTTATTTCACTCTGTATAATCGGCTCCGGTTTCATCCACCTCATTAGAACTGATTCAGATGTATTCTTTTTAATGGCCGAATAATACTCCATTGTGTATATGTACCACTGCTTTCTTATCCATTCATCTGCTGATGGACATCTAGGTTGCTTCCATGTCCTGGCTATTATAAACAGTGCTGCGATGAACATTGGGGTACACGTGTCTCTTTCCCTTCTGGTTTCCTCAGTGTGTATGCCCAGCAGTAGGATTGCTGGATCATAAGGCAGTTCTATTTCGTTTTTTAAGGAATCTCCACACTGTTCTCCATAGTGGCTGTACTAGTTTGCATTCCCACCAACAGTGTAAGAGGGTTCCCTTTTCTCCACACCCTCTCCAGCATTTATTGCTTGTAGACTTTTGGATCGCAGCCATTCTGACTGGAGTGAAATGGTACCTCATCGTGGTTTTGGTTTGCATTTCTCTAATAATGAGTGACATTGAGCATCTTTTCATGTGTTTGTTAGCCATCTGTATGTCTTCTTTGGAGAAATGTCTGTTTAGTTCTTTGGCCCATTTTTTGATTGGGTCATTTATTTTTCTGGAGTTGAGCTGTAGGAGTTGCTTGTATATTTTTGAGATTAATTATTTGTCAGTTGCTTAATTTGCTATTATTTTCTCCCATTCTGAAGGCTGTCTTTTCAGCTTGCTTATAGTTTCCTTTGTTGTGCAGAAGCTTTTAATTTTAATTAGGTCCCATTTGTTCATTTTTGCTTTTATTTCCAATATCCTGGGAGGTGGGTCATAGAGGATCCTGCTGTGATTTATGTCGGAGAGTGCTTTGCCTATGTTCTCCTCTAGGAGTTTTATAGTTTCTGGTCTTACAGAGAGTGTAAGTTAATATTAGTATTGTGGAGATCAATTTTGCTGTATTTTACAAAGTTCCCAGGATCTAGTAACCCCACTGCTTAGTAATATTGGCCAATGTAAATACTGCTAGCTGCTTGATATGTACAGAACAGTGTCCCTCTCAAAACTCATATGTTGAAGCCCTAATTGCCAGTACCTTAGAATGTAATTTCATTTGGAGGAAATTTCCTTAAAGAAATAATTCAGTATAAATGAAGCTAAATAGACCATCCTAATTCAATCTGACTAATATCCTTGTAAGAAAAGGAAATTTGGATACCCACTGAAAGACACCAGGGATGTTCATGCACAGAGGAAAGGCTATATGTGGACATGGTAAGAAGGCAGCTGTGTACAAGCCAAGAAGAAAGGTCTCAGGAAAAACTAAATTTGTGCCAACACCTTATTTTGGACTTTCAGCTGCCAAAATTGTGGGAAAATAAATTTCTATTTAAGCCACCCAGTCTGTGGCATTTTCTTTTTTATGGCAGTTCTAGGAAATTAACACACTAGTATAAAACAACGTCAGAACTTTAGTAGGTGAGGAACAGAAAATTTTTTTCTGTTCTCACATAAATCCCAATCTAGCATTCAGTGATGGCCTTCCGTCTAGTGATTCAAGGACCCAAGGTGTTTGCATCCTGTGGCAACACCCAGACTTGGGTTCTCCACTTCATCCTCTGTGTCTAACCAGAAAGCTGGAGAAGAAAGAAAACACTGGAGAATCCTTTATGGGAAGTTTTCATGAGTCAATACTGGAAACATCATATATCATTTCTACCCATATTCTACTGGCCAGAAGTCACATGCCACCCAGCTAACAAATGTAATAGGAACTATGGACTATATTCCAGCCATCAAATGTATAGAGGAAAAGAAGCCAGGAATTGTTTAGTACATAGCAGTCTCAGCCACATAGACACGTAACTTAGTGAATATCTTCACACATAGGAGCAAAGAAGTGTCAAGGGATGTTCAGTATTGCATGACCTGAAATGGTAAATAGCTGGATAAGTCTAAATGTTCAACAACATGAAACTGGATTTAAAAAACAGACTTCTTTAAAAGACCTCAAAAGCACAAACCATAAGGCGAAAAGTTAATGGATTTAACTGTTAAAACACCAATGATTACATCAAGAGAACAGTCAGACTGGGAGAAGCTATTTGCAACCTCTAAATTAAGAACATATTTGAGAGTGAAGAAGTTCCTATTAATTAAGACAATGGGCATAAATCTGGCATATAATAGTTTTCTCTAATATCAAAAAGGTATTTATCACTAGATACTCACACAACCTCAAGAATCAGTAAGAAAACATAGGAAATCGAACAGGAAAGAAAAGGGACGGGAGAAGGATTGACAGTTCACAGAGAGGAAAACTGAGTGACTAGCACACATACAAGGAGTTTTTCAATGGAAATAGTAATAAGATAAAAGTAAAAGAGATAACTCATATCCATCAGATTTGTAAAAATTACAAATATGCAAAAATACTGAATCACTATGTTGTACACCTGAAGCTAATATAATATTGTAAATCAACTATACTTCAATTTTTAAAATGTAAATTAAAGAATGAAATGGATAGAACAAAACCATTTATGCAAATTAAAAACACAAGCATACACACAATACTCAAGTCTGTATGCACATACAAAGACATATAAGTACTCAAGAGTGGCTGCTTGTAGAGGGGAAATAAAGAAAGAAATCATGGTTTGCAGAGGCTTTGACTGGACTGATGATGGTAGTGGGTCTTAAAATGGTGAAATGATACGATCAGAAATGCATACCTAAAATTCCTCCCAGCAAAAAACCCTAAATAAAGAGGAGGGAGTATAGGCAAGGGGAGAGGTAGGCAGGTTGACTAAAAGATAAGAAAAAGGTATAAAAGAGTCCCTCAAATTTTGGTCAATTCTTATTAAATTGGGATGGTTTGAAAACTCAAAAGCCAAACAAACAGAACATTGTCCTGTGACATCATTGGTTTTTCAGGCTGTGAGAAGCTTTGTGGGTTTTTGGGTGCGCTTTCCTTTTTATCAAGAAGCACATGGAGTGGTTTGAAATTCTAAGCATGGTTTGCCACAATGAATGCCCTATACTGTAATTAAACCATTGGCTTAGAGGCCTGTTTGCCCTGTTTAAAAGCGCTTTGTGAAACTCAGGGTTTTCCTTTTGTTACTGCTGAATTGGACAAGCAACTGGGACAGGGGAAGTCTCTGTATTTCCCTGCTCTACATTCACCCAAATGCTGCGTGTGCTGTCAGTTAAAAGCATCGCCCTGCCATGCCTATTTGACTTCAGTTACAAATGTTGGCAGGATATGTTCAAGGAGACAAGAAGAGGTATTTAGAATCTGTGGTCCTTTTAGATACAAAATTATAAAGCAGCCACAGAAATGAGTCAGCCCATTAGGTTAGGCCATAACCACAGCTAACTAGAGTGCTCAGACTTCCAAAGACAAGAGGCAACATAGCCTTACACATGTTCCATTTCTTTTGTATCCTCACAACACCTGGGGCCACTTGCTTTCCATGAAACTTCCTAAGTGAATTTTGTTGATTAACCACTAAATACACACACATGCACACACAGACGCACACACATGTGAATCTCAATTCTGCACAAATATTATAATGTTCTTACAGTTCTAAAATTGTTAGTAGAATTAGTTCTATATTTTTGGGGGCAGAAAACAGTCTCTGGAAAGATAGAAGATGACAGACACTTTGAATGATATAAACTTCTACAATGTGATAGATAGCCAAGGGAACTCATTTTAAAGGGCAGGAGCAGTGGTAATGAAAAAAAAAAAAAAGAAGCAAACTCATCAGTGGCAAGAGAAAATGCAAAACTATCATAGCAAAGTGATTTAAAGTATCACAACAAGAGGCAGTGGCTAGTGAAATATAAGGATTTAAGTGGCAGGAAGTTCAATTTTCAACTATGTTTTAAGATGTTCTTCTGGCCCTATTCACACTTCTGTCTACCACAGTATTTCTCTGCTCTCCGTAGTAAAACTCTAAAGAATTGTCTCCACTCCTTGTCCTGACATCTTCACTTCCCATCCCCCCTTGAAAACAATTCATATCAAACTTTTGTTCTCACCACTCCATGCCATCGCTCTTAGTAAAGTCAACGATGTCCAGACAGAACATTCAATTCCAAGTCCTCTCCTTCACTGACTTCTCAATGGCATTTGCTTGCCACTCTTCTGGAAACTGCCTTGAACCATTTTTTTAAATGTCTACTTTCAAATACATTTATACTCACACAGAGGTTGCAAAAATAGTTCAGAGAGTTCCTGTGTACCCTTCACTCAGCTTCCTCTAATAATAGCACCTTTCATAACCATGGTGCAAACGAGCTTGAAACTTTTAAAGCCTGCTCCTGACTTCTTTCAACCTTCTCCTCATTTGGCTTGTTTCACCATCCTCCTGGGTTTCCCTCTCCTCTCAATCTTTCATGTTGAGACTCTTTCTCCTCCCTATTTCTAGAATTTGGCGTGGCCCAGGGCTCAATCCTCATACTTCTTTTTCACCTCAATTCACATCTCACATGACCTTGTCTTGTCTTATAGATTCAGATAGAACGTATGTGAAGAAATTTCCAGACTATTATCGCCAGTCTTGAACCCTCCACTGAATTCTGGCTTGCACGTGAAACTGCCTACTCAACCTTTCCACTTTGGCACCTAGTTGTGCATCTTACTTTACTGAGTTCATTCAAGCCACACCACCCAACACTTTCTCCCATATTACCCTTCTCAATAAGTGGTGCCATCATTCAGCCGTGTACTTAGGCTGAACACTGAAACTAACCCAGATGGTTTTCCTCTCATATAACTACATTCAATCTAACAGCATAATGTATTGGCTCTAATTTTCAAAATATGATCTATATCTAAGCAATGCCCACTACCTCTTCTCTCAACCATCTTTGGCCAATCCATCTTCACCTTTGTCCCAGATTATTGCAATAGCCTTCTAACTGGTCTCTAGGCTTCCACTCAGGCTCCCTAAAGTCAGTTCTCTGCATGGCCGTCAGGGATTCTTTTTTTTTTTTTTTTTTAATATTTATTTATTTGGCTGTGCCAGGTCTTAGTTGCAACACGTGGGATCTTCAATGTGACATGCAGGATTTTTATTTGAGGTGTATGGGATCTAGGTCCCTGACCAGAGATTGAATCCAGGCCTCCTCTGCATTGGGAGTGTGGAGTCTTAGCCACTGGACAACCAGGGGAGTCCCAGTCAGGAATTCTTTTAAAATGTAAACTAAATCATGACACCCTTCTACTCAGTGTAGAAGTCTTTTCATAGGTATAAATCCATTGTTGCCATAGATTAAAGCCCATGGCACCTGTTACGCCCTATGCTCAGTCACTTCAGTCATGTCCAACTCTTTGTGACCCTATGGAGTGTAGTCTGCCAGGCTCTTCTGTCCATGGGATTTTCCTGGCAAGAATACTGGAGCAGGTTGCCATGTCCTCCTCTAGTGGATCTTCGTGACCCAGAGATCAAACCCCTGCCTCCTGCATCTCCTGCATTGCAGGTGGGTTCTTCACTGAGGAGGCACTTGGGAAGCCCTGCAAGATCCTATAAAATCCCCACCACCCTCTTCCATGAGCTCTCCTACTGCATTTGCTTCCTTGGCTTCTGCAGCCTCCTTGCTATTCCCAGAACACCTAAGCATGTTCCTAGTGTGGGTATTTGCTCTTAGACTTCTCTCTGCCAGGAACACATTTCCCCAGCTATTCACGTTTAGGATTCTGTTCATTCCCTCAGAGAAAGCTTCTCTGACCCCCTTATCTGAGGCAGTACTCCTTCCATAGCTCTATCCCTACTCATGCTTATTGTTTCTAATAAAAATGTGGTATCTGGCTGGTTGATTGGTTGGTTTATTGTCTTGTCTATCTATCTTCCACACTAGAATATAAACTCCAGGAGAACCAGGACTTTGTCTGATTTTGGTACATTCTTGATTCTCTGCATGACATATAGTAGGCACCCAATAAATCATCTGTTGAATAAATAAATAAGAAAAGGAACAGTAAAGAGCTGCATATAGAAATACTCTCAGAAGACACACAACGTTTTATATGGCAATGATGAAATTTGAAATCCAAGTTAAAAATAGAAGATTTTCGTAAGGATTGATTGAAATTTCTGCCACGTATGATGAAATGACTGTCTTTGGCCATCTCAGCTTTACTGCAGAGGAAATGTAATTAATTATAAATACCCTGAATTATCCATGGCTAATTATGAATATGTCAATATCAAATGTAAAACTATTTTAGTTGGTTTACCTCAAAGAATTTGCAAGAAACTTGAAGTAATATATGAGATCCACCATCTCCCTACTATGTAAATGAAAGAAACATAGTAAGTGGTTTAATCTCTGTCCACATGACCTCCCTCCTGGGTCACTGCTCTAACAATAGATAGACTCATTTGAACAATAAAGGTGTGAGAGTTTTAAATTATATCCTTGGTTAGTGTAATGACATTATAAACATTTTCTTCTTTTATCTTTAAAGGTACATACACAAGAATTACAGGTATAGACTACATTCTTATTATCTGTGTTTCTCATCCTCCCTGAGGCAGTGTTCTGTCCTTATGTAATTCTTAAAGATACAAGTCAATGACAAGTATATCCAAAACCCAAATATGATTTCTCTATCCTTTCTCATGATCACTTTGTAAATCAGCAGGCTATGTTATAGTCTCTGAGAAAGTGGGTCTAAATTATAACAGCATTTGGGGGCAAAAATGGTTGAGTTCTTTATATCCATATTCTGAGTTGAATAAATTTACAGGTGCTCAAGGGAAAAAATATAAAAAGTATAAAGTATATACTTTATATACCAGAAAGTATAAAGGATGCAGACAAACAGTTTTCAACAGGAAAGAACTCAAGGAATATTTTTACCATGAGCCCTTATTGAGGATACTATTAGAGATGAACGATAGCCAACCAAAGGATGGCCAGGAGAACTATGACAGTTGAACAGAGAGCAAACATTTACTGTATTTAACTGGTAGAAAATAGAATGTAAATATTTTGAATAAATAGAAATGACACCCAAACAATTGTGAGAGGAAAAAGAAAACAAGAAAATTGTTACAAAGGTAATCAGTGGAAAAAGAAAATACAAATCTTCCTGAAAAATTATACCTATATACATGAAACAAAGAAAATAAGTAAATTTCTTTAATTGTAAAAAATAAAAAGTATAAAATAGCATGACAGATCTAAGATCAAATTTATCCATCATAATGGTAACTATAAATGAATTTAATATACCTATTGTATTAGAGTCTAAGCTGTTACATCACAGAGAATCCAAACCATAGATTAAATAAATTTCCTTTCCTATAAAACATTCCAGAAATAAAACACTTCAGGATTGCAGGGAAACTGTTCCACAAGGCTATCCAGGGACTCAGGTTCTATCTACCTTGTAGCCTGGGCATTTGTAGTAGGCTGTCCTCACCAGCATTATCTCAGCGGGCTTATCAGCCTCACAACCCTAAGAAAGGGGACAAAGAAAAGCCAGAGCAAATGGCTTCCTCTTTTGAAATGAAGTTGCACAATTTCCTTCCACTCATATACTTAGTCACATGGCCAAGTTTAACTGCAAGGGAGACTATAAAATAATGATGGAATTCCATCCTGGCATTTCTGAGAAATTTTATGTTTTCCTGAATCTCAAGCCCAAGAAAATTTGTCAAGAATTTAGGTATAAGGAGGGAAATGCAAATTTTTCTGCAGGAATCAAAATCTTACAAGCAAGATGGAGCTACTACTAATTTGAAATAATCCACTGAATAAAGTTAAAAACAAGAACAGGAAATGCTGACTTATGGATTTGAAGGTTTAGGTAGATATTTCCAGGGACAAGGGCATCGGGACATAGGAGGGAAGCAGTTGCAAACTAATCAGTCTGTCTTGCTTTTAGTTGTTTCTGTGTTCTGAAGAGGAGAGAGCTAGAGAGAGAGACAGAGAGATGCATAAAAAGATAGATAGGGAAACTAAGGCTGGAGAAAGCCATCTTCCAAAAGGATTCAAGGAACCATTTCTTGGAGCTCACACAAGACCTGGAATAGCTTCTGTTCTCATTATCCAGAGTAGAAAAAACTCATAATTCAAAAAACATCAGGTAAAATATTCAGAAAGCTATGGCTTTAATACTGGAAAATATTAGCCCTAAAATAAATGCCATTCTGCCTATATAGCTTAAAATCTAGATTCCCAAAATATTAAAACTTTTCCTAGGTAATTTAACTGTGCCCTAGAAGAAAGCTCACAAATATTTATATAAATATAAAAACAAGTACATTACAAAATAAAATTCACAATGTCTAATACCTGATCAATAATTACCAAGCACACAAAGAAGCAGTAAAATAGGATTCATAATGATGAGAAAGGTAAATCAATTGAAACTAACCCATAAATAATGCAACTAATATAATTAGCAGGCAAGGATATTAAAACAATTATTATAAATTATTCATTTTGTTTAGTAAGCTAGAGAAAAGATTAAGAATGTTAAGTAGAAACATGGGAGACATGGAAGAGATCAAATCAAACTTCTGAAAATGAAAAATGTATATCTGAGATAAAAGAATATCCTGAATGAGATTAACAGCAGATTAGGCACAGAAGAAATGATTAATGAACTTAAAGGTATAAATATAAAAATTATCCAAAATTAGACATAGAAAGAACTCTGAAAAAATAAAAGTAAAAGGTCATCCACCAAATATACATATAATTAGTGCCCCTGATAAACAGGAGAATAAAACAAGAATTTGAATAAACAATGGTTGAACATTTCAAAATCTGATGAAACTATAAGCACATATATCTAATAATCCCCAAAATGCAAGAAACATGAATAAAGCTATGAAGAGCATCATAATGAAATTGCTTAGTACCAGTGATAAAGAGAAAAATCCTAAAAGTACTCAAAGAAAAAAGACAGCAGTCTTCTTTTAAGAAACAATGCAAGTCAGAAGATAGTGTAGCAATATCTTTAAAGTCCTGAAAGAAAAAAAAGGGCACCTAGAATTCTAAACCTAGCAATTTTTTTCAAAAACAAATGTGAAAAAAAGAGTTTTTAAGGCAAACAGAAGCAGAATTTGTCACTAACAGACATGTACTGTAAAAAATGTTGAAAGAAAATCATTTAGGCAGAAAGAAAATAATTAAAAATGGGAATCTAAATCTACCCAGAGAATGGTGAGTAATGAAATGGTACCATCTGGCTAAACACAAAAGACTTACTCAATTTTAAGTCTCCTTGAAAAATGACTACTTAAAGCAAAATACCTTGTATTGTAGATTTATCACGTAACATATTTTAAATGTTTCTGCATCAAAAAAGACTCCAAATACATGAAGTAAAAACTTATAAGACAGCAGTAAGAAATCATAAAATCTACAGTTACAACCAGAGGTTTCTTCTAAACCTTCTCTCAATAACAGGCAGAACAAATTGGCAAAACATCTGTAATGGTATAGACCATTTAAACAACACTTTCAACCAAACTGACTTGAGCAACGTTGTAGAACACTTAACCATCAGTAGAAGAGCACACATTTTTTTTTTTTAAGTGCAAGCAGAATATTTATTAAAAGAGATTATAGTTAGGCTGTAAAACAAACCTAATTAAACTTAAAGGAATTTGAATGATACAAATAATGTTCTCTGACTACTATGGGATTGAACTAGAAATCAATAAAAGAAAGGTATCTGAAACACTCCTAAATATAGGAATCTAAATAATATTCTAGTCTAAATAATATTCTAAATAATATTCATGTAAGTATATTATCTACTCAAAAATTAATTAAATAATATGTTTTTTTAAGCAGTGGGGTTAATTTGGTTAACAAATAGCCATTAAGGTGATTTCAAAGAGATGTTACCCAAATATTCTGAGCTTTACTTGAAAAGATACATGTTCTTTCAAGAACATGTATCTTTTCAAGTAAAGGACAAAAGTTATCCGGGGGCAGAAGTTTGATTACTTTACTAGAAAATCAGGCCTAATTCTCTAGAGCCGTATAGTTTTTAATAATTCTTAAAATTATTTGAAAGACTAAATTATTACTCTAGCAACAGACTTGCCACTAGGGCTGATATTCTTTGTCTTTCTCTCAGGAGAGAAAAACAAATTCTTAATCTTGTCCTTCCTTTGCTGAATGTTCAAGTATTCAACAAGTACTTAGAGAGCACTCAGAATGTGCCAGATACCATTTTAATAGACAAAGAGAAAAACACAGTCCTTGTTTTCACAGAGATTACATTCCAGTGGGGTGAGTGGGAGGAATGTACAATAAACCAATAAACAAACATATGATATGTCAGATGAGAAATGACATGTGACAAAGCATCTGGGTAGCTAGAGATATTGACTGAGGACCAGGTGGAAGAAGAATGTTTCCCGACACGAGAAAAGATTTTATTTCTTAGAATTTTTTAAACTTAGGGCTAATTTCAGTCGCCTTTGAGTGAGGTCATCATTTAATCAAACTTTTTGTGGGAGAACAAAAGGTAGAGCTCCCAAAAGGCAAAATTCAAACATTTTAAATGGCAAGTGCCAAGGAGAAGTCTCAAAACAACAGCATAAAAGATGGAGGGAGCTAAGAATTGGCTTCAAAGTCAGCAAAGGGCCAACAACTTGGTCTCCAGGGGCTGTTCTTATTACAAGGAACCTTACAACAATAACAAAAACAAGTAAATGAAAGAAAGGAAAGCATAGCCACTTCTCAACAAGTTATTAAATATTACTAAGATTCTTTGGAAATCTCCACAAAGGACCCTCCTGAAATTGGTTATCCAAACAAGTCTTCTTGTTCTGATTCATAATAGTAAAAATAAGGCCGTATGTATAAAGATGAGAACTTTGTGTAGTAGGGTATGATACTGCTGTTGCTGCTAAGTCAATTCAGTCGTGTCTGACTCTGTGCAACCCCGTAAATGCCAACCCACCAGGCTCCGTCGTCCCTGGGATTCTCCAGGCAAGAATACTGGAGTGGGTTGCCATTTCCTTCTCCAATGCATGAAAATGAAAAGTGAAAGTGAAGTCACTCAGTCGGGTCCAACTCTTTGCGACCCCATGGACTGCAGCCCACCAGGCTCCTCTGTCCATGGGATTTTCCAGGCAAGAGTACTGGAGTGAGCTGCCATTGCCTTCTCCTGCTGCTGCCGCCAAGTCACTTCAGTCGTGTCCGACTCTGTGCGACCTCATAGACGGCAGCCCACTAGGCTCCCCCATCCCTGGGATTCTCCAGGCAAGAACACTGGAGTGGCTTGCCATTTCCTTCTCCAATGCATGAAAGTGAAAAGTGAAAGTGAAGTCGCTCAGTCGTGTCCAACTCTTAGTGACCCCATGGACTGCAGCCCATCAGGCTCCTCCGCCCATGGGATTTTCCAGGCAAGAGTACTGGAGTGGGGTGCCACTGCCTTCTCCTACATCTTATTAAAAAGGAGCAGGGAAATTCATTACTCTGATTAAAAGGAGGGTGGACACGTGTAGTTTAGCAAGTCTCTCCAGGTGATCCTAATTAGCAGCAAAGCCCCACAGACTTCCACGTGGCAATTATTGCCCCATTGCACTGTCGCCACAGGAAGAATGAAGCTTAGTTCTTTGCAAGGATGCAGGGTGTATACTGTGTACACACGGCAGTATAGCCATTATTTGGAAAGTGAAAGTAGGGGTCAGATTCAGAAAAGTTAACATACAAGATGGGGGCTTATAAATCACTTGACTTTTTTTAACCAGTTGAAAATCCAAATTATATAATTATTTCTTTACTTGACATGGTATTGTTTTTCCTCTGTTTCCTTCAAAGCTTTGAAAAATCTTGCCATTTACCTTGGCTGATATAGAGTATCACATACCTTGTCCCACCAAAGTCTGATGCAAGAGGAATCGAGGATGTCAGGAATGTGTGTGTGTGTTTTAACCTAGCATTTCCATTTAAGGCAAACCTTAGCACCAATATCACCCCCCACCTAACACACACACACACACACACACACACACACATGCACGCACAGATTCCCTTCAACACATTCTAGTTACTGAGTTGAATAAAAAGACTGGTGACAGTCTAAGCTTGAAGATATCCTTCTCAGGCTCCAGTGAACTTTCCAGAATATGACAGTCTAGTATGGCATGGCATGAGCATTCTGGAAACTCTTTCTGGCTGGAAAGCACATGCACTGGTTAGCTTTCAGTTGGTAGTCTGCAGCTGCATGGACCTGTTGTCTAGGTGGATATATAGTAACAGAAAATTGGACCAAAATGCATTTGCCATTTGGACACTAGATGTTACTTCTGATTTCTATTTTTCTTGGTGAAAAGATATGCACATCAAATCTTCTTCCCAAAACTTCTAGTCTTGAAGTCCTTTAACATATGTGATTAATAGAATTGCTGTTACTGTTGCTTTGTCACTAGCTCATGTCCGACTCTTTGCAACACCATGGACTTAGCCCACCAGGCTCCTATGTCCATGGGATTTTCCAGGCAAGAATACTAGAGAGGGTTGTCATTTCCTTTTCCAGGGGATCTTTCCAACCCAGGGACTGAATGCACATCTCCTGCTTGGGCAGGCAGATTTTTTAACACTGAGTCACAGAATAGTATACTATAATATGTATCTTATAATATACTACATACTATCCTTCCTCAAAAGTGAGACTTTGTTTTCATCATGATAGGAAACTTTTCCATCATATGGTGAAATGAAAGATACATAAAGTTTGAAAATGACTGGATGAGGCCATGAAGTTTTGTGAATGGTTAGGAGTTGTTTCTTTTTAGAATATAACTTAAGTGTAATATTGTTTTTTTCTCACCACAAGAACAATGGTAAAAATTGGCCACCAAAGCTAATACCTTTGCCTTCCCCTTTGAAAAACTAGTAGTTCCAGCCATAGGTTTGAGTTTGTATCCTAAACAGAAATAAGGAATGTGTTTGACGAAAATAAAGGCTGGATTAGTCATCAGTGCATTCATTTACTCTGACCCAGTGCCTGTGTTCTTCACCTCCATGTGTTGCTTTGTTTTACGTCTGGCAAGAACACCACTACATAAACGGGTCAAAATTACAAGGAAGGGCCATTTTGGAATCTGGGAGTTTCCTCCACCACATGAAAACACTCAGCCAGCATGCCAGAGGTGTACATCACACAAGCACAAAGGAAAATATGGCATTGCAAAGGGTGTGGGAGGGAGAAACAAAAGAGACACAGCAGTTATGTCAAGAAAAAAAAAAACTTTTTCCTTGAAAGATGACTATGACTTATTTCAAACATAAATCAGTATAGCTCTGAAAGTTTTTTTACACACAGTATCTTGGTAAGAGACATTGGTGTGGACCATTGACAAACAGAAGCAGCTCACTGGTACTCCAGTGTTATTTATACTGCTTTAAGGTTCTGGGCACCTGATCCTCAATGGGCGATTGGCAGATACACTATCTGATTTTAACCACAGAAACCTCTGTCACAGAAACATAAAAGGGCAATGGAAAGGGCTATGAAATCAAAGTGCGCTCAGGACTTTGATGTGGGCAGGGTTGCCTGGTGCCTGTAAGTGCCACCTTCCTCATACATTTCCCCACCTGTGACTGTCAGTGGCCACTGATCCTTATCTATCCAGGTTATTCACCAACAGGTGCAAGGTAGTTACGTCCAACTTAAAATGTGTAAATCTGTATTCACATATGCTGTGCCTGACCCTCACCCCAAAATCACCTAAAGATAAATAACTCACGGAGAAGTTTGAATGTTTGTACCTCACTCATCCTCATGTAGTCAACTCAAGCTATAAATTTACCTGATATTTTATTTGCATTCAGGATAGGAAGCCTTGCCTTCAAGTGTCAGCCCAATGAGACCATTGGCTGACTGGTTTCCAGATTTGTATGACATTAATATAATGTGTTAGTGGCATAGTCATGTCTGACTCTTTGCAACCCCATGAGCTATAGCCCGCCAGGCTCCTCCATCTGGGGAATTCTCCAGGCAAGAATACTACAGTGGGTTCTCATTCCTTTTTCAAGGGTATCTTCCCAACCCAGGGATCAAACCCAGGTCTCCTTCATTACAGGCAGATTCTTTACCATCTGAGCCACCAGGGAAGTCTATTTTATATAGTACCCTATTATGTGTATATATATACAAACACACACACACACACATATATTGTATATTTGTATCAGATCAGATCAGTCGCTCAGTTGTGTCTGACTGTTTGCGACCCCATGAATCGTAGCACGCCAGGCCTCCCTGTCCATCACCAACTCCCAGAGTTCACTCAGACTCACATCCATCGAGTCAGTGATGCCATCCAGCCATCTCATCCTCTGTTGACCCCTTCTCCTCCTGCCCCCAATCCCTCCCAGCGTCAACTCATATGATACCCTAATCCAACTGCCTGGTATCCAACTGATGCTACTATGGCACTTTGAGGGGTATTCTTCCTACCCAACAGTAAAATAAAATTCAGAAAATATTTATTTCTGTCACATAAACTAGAAGGCAGCAAAAACTCAAAGGACTGATATTGTAATTCAAACCAAAATCTGCTGAGGTTAATTTTACTAAGATCAGAGCATCAGTCAAAATCAACATCGATTACAGCAATATTTTTTCTGAGATTATAAACAAAATTACTTTATTACTATTCTGTAACAATTCCTCATGGATATGAGGCAGATTGAGTTTGTCTGATGACTTCTGTACAGTCTTATGGTGTAGAAAAGAAGCAAGCAGAGATAGTTAAAAGTAAATAAAGAGAGTGAACATCTCTCTTTTTAGGTTTAGGTCATTTAGAAACAGAGTAGCCAGGCTGAGCCTGGATGCTGAGTCACCTCTGTCTTCAGGATGTTCTCCCCACAATTTTCTGTAATTAAATTGCCTTCTCTGTGTATACACTCTCATTATCTCTTGCTTAGTACAGATTAGGACTTTTTTTTTTTAATAGGAAAGATACCATATTATCAGAACTCCAAATCAAAACATACAATCTAAAGAAGGATTTTAGTCTAAGGATTTTATGAATGAATTCATGTAGAAAGTTGGACCAAACTAAAGAAATTAAGTTACATTTGCTATATATTTAATAATTCTTCTCTACTGCAAAGGATAAAAATTTGCAAAAAGAGTCTGCCAAGTTGACTTGGCTAAGAGCAGTAGCTATAGACGAAGGAGTATGGAATTTGGAATGAAACTTATTTGGGTTCAAATCTTGACTCTAACAGTTATTAGCTGTGACCATGAGCAATATCATAAGTCACCCCAAGCATTGGTGTCCTCATCTGTAGAATAAGAGTAATAAACTATCTTATTGGGTCACACAAGAGATGCAGGTTTGATCTCTGGGCTGGGAAGATCCACTGGAGGAGGAAATGGCATCCCACTCCAGTATCCTTGCCTGAAAAATTCCATGGACAGAGGAGCCTGGCGGGTTACAGTCAACGGGGTCTCAAAGAGTCGGACATGACTGAGCGACTGAGCATGAACTGGATCATTGTGAACATTAAGGGCATAATACATATAAGCAGAGCTTCCAGCCCAGTGTCTGGTTATATGAGGGCTCAACAAATGTCTCTTCAATTCTCTTGCTTCTTTATACTTTTTCTCTCTCCCAATTATATAGTCATTAGTCCCTTGACAAATTCTCACAAAGCAACAGTTGATAGGATGCATAGTGCCTTCAGGAAACCAATCTGACTCAAAGGTCACCTAAATTCCAGGCAATATTAGGGGCTGTAATACTCCAATCCATCGTGAAACTGTCCTTGATGACAGCATTCCTAGGTAAATTTCTCTTCTGCTGCTGACCCACAGCAACTAAATCTTATACCTCAGAACACAGAACTTTATTCTACACTCATATGCATTTGGGTTGGCCACTCCTGGCTTCCAAATAAAACTGAAACTTCTTCATATCAAGGTATAATTTTTTGTTTGTTTCAGCCTTGAGAATGAATGGATATTCATGGGTTAATCTTCCTCAGAAGAACTATATTTAGTTCTGGACTAAACAATCAAGAACTCCAACATTAAGAATATAATGCATTTTCACAAACCCTGAAAACTAACAAATTCCATTAGTAATCTTAACAACTAAATACATTCTTGAATTAAGTACAATTTAATCAAGTATAGTTCAAATTTTTGAAGTCTTGTGTTAAAACCAATTCCTGAAAAGCCTCTCTGAGAGTATATTTGAAAAGTCTGTGGTGTTAATTTTCAAAGGGTTGATAAAATTAAATATTTTTAAACTTATAGTGCAGATTTTAAGAATCATGTAGTATAGTGTATTCTTTCTCTAACGTTTCTAGTGCAGAAACATTGGGTTTCTAGCCAAAAGAGCTTGAAAATGAAAAGAATTTCAAGAAAAGAATTTCTATAACTTAAAGGTTTATACTGTCATAGAACAAGTTGTGTAATTTTGTAAGATGGGTCTGGTTTTCTTTTCCCTCCTGTGGAATGGAAAGGACAACTTCCCTATGGAAAAGTAGTACAGGAAATCAAAAACAGAAGTTTGTGATAGCTGTGGTTGGAAAACTGGTCACTATTCACTTTTTGAGGTTTCTGAAAAGTCCCTTCTCTATTCCTTATTTCCACAAAGAATGAAAAATAGGTATCATGTGAATTGGGATATACACAATCATATTATATTTTTCCAGTTAGCAAACATTCATCTGATTAACCATCACTGACTACTGCAATGTAATGTATGCATATATATAGGTATATATACATCCTTGTATATACACATGCATATTTGATTCATATTATGTATGTACAGTTCAAAGGCATTTTTCTCTTAAACACACTCTAATATGTTGTTCAGTTATTTCTTAATAGCTTCCAGTTCCAGTTCAGTTGCTCAGTTGTGTCCTACTCTTTGCGACCCCATGAATCGCAGCACGCCAGGCCTCCATGTCCATCACCAACTCCCGGAGTTTACTCAAACTCATGTCCATCAAGTCGGTGATGCCATCCAGCCATCTCATCCTCTGTTGTCCCCTTCTCCTCCTGCCTCCAATCCCTCACAGCATCAGGGTCTTTTCCCACGAGACAACTCTTCACATGAGGTGGCCAAAGTATTGGAGTTTCAGCTTTAGCATCAGTCCTTCCAATGAACACCCAGGACTGATCTCCTTTAGAATGGACTGGTTGGATTTCCTTGCAGCCCAAGGGACTCTCAAGAGTCTTCTCCAACACCACAGTTCAAAAACATCAATTCTTTGGCACTCAGCTTTCTTCACAGTCCAACTCTCACATCCACACATGACCACTGGAAAAACCATAACCTTGACTAGACGGACCTTTGTTGGCAAAGTAATATCTCTGCTTTTCAATATGCTATCTAGGTTGGTCATAACTTTTCTTCCAAGGAGTAAGCGTCTTTTAATTTCATGGCTGCAATCACCATCTGCAGTGATTTTGGAGCCCAGAAATATAAAGTCTGACACTGTTTTCACTGTTTCCCCATCTATTTCCCATGAAGTGATGGGACCAGATGCCATGATCTTCGTTTTCTGAATGTTGAGCTTTAAGCCAACTTTTCACTCTCCACTTTCACTTTCATCAAGAGGCTCTTTAGTTCCTCTTCACTTTCTGCCATAAGGGTGGTGTCATCTGCATATCTGAGGTGATTGATATTTCTCCCAGCAATCTTGATTCCAGCTTGTGTTTCTTCCAGCCCAGCATTTCTCCTGATGTACTCTGCATAGAAGTTAAATAAGCAGGGTGACAGTATACAGCCTTGACGTACTCCTTTTCCTATTTGGAACCAGTCTGTTGTTCCATGTTCAATTCTAACTGTTGCTTCCTGACCTGCATATAGGTTTCTCAAGAGGCAGGTCAGGTGTTCTGGTATTCCCATCTCTTTCAGAATTTTCCACAGTTTATTGTGATCCACACTGTCAAAGGCTTTGGCATAGTCAATAAAGCAGAAATAGATGTTTTTCTGGAACTCTCTTGCTTTTCCCATGATCCAGCAGATGTTGGCAATTTGATTTCTGGTTCCTCTGCCTTTTCTAAAACCAGCTTGAACATCTGGAAGTTCATGGTTCACGTACTGCTGAAGCCTGGCTTGCAGAATTTTGAGCATTACTTTACTAGCATGTGAGATGAGTGCAATTGTGCGGTAGTTTGAGCATTCTTTGGCATTGCCTTTCTTTGGGATTCAAATGAAAACTGACCTTTTCCAGTCCTGTGGCCACTGCTGAGTTTTGCAAATTTGCTGGCATATTGAGTGCAGCACTTTCACAGGATCATCTTTCAGGATTTGAAATAGCTCAACTGGAATTCCATCACCTCCACTAGCTTTGTTCATAGTGTGCTTTCTAAGGCCCACTTGACTTCACCTCCAGGATGTCTGGCTCTAGGTGAGTGATCACACCATCGTGATTTGTTCCTATGCAATATTGCTCTTTACGGCATCGGACCTTACTTCTATCACCAGTCACATCCACAGCTGGGTATTGTTTTTGCTTTGGCCCCATCCCTTCATTCTTTCTGGAGTTGTTTCTCCAACTGATCTCCAGTAGCATATTGGGCACTTGCCGACCTGGGAAGTTCCTCTTTCAGTATCCTATCGTTTTGCCTGTTCATACTGTTCATGGGATTCTCAAGGCAAGAATACTGAAGTGGTTTGCCATTCCCTTCTCCAGTCTTAATAGCTTACATAGACATAATTTACCAATTTCCTTAGTGCTACGTTGCCTAACAATGTACAGGAAAAAACATGTAGCAGGATTTGCCTCTGAAGCCATACCAGCAAAACTGGGTATTTTTAATTGATTCAAATGGTACTGAAAAGTAACCCAGATTGGAAACGATTCCAGGGAGCATCTGGAGAGCCAGTCATAGGCAGATGGGCAGATAGATGGCCCTTAGGGATTCTGTGATTAATTGGAATCTTCCCCAAACTATTGACATGATGGGACAGGGGTTTCAGTCAACCAAATTGTGTGACAACAGGTACTATGTGCAACCAACATAATGAGAACAGCTATGTTTGGAGACCCTTGTGGAGTTTCCATGCCCACTGTCTGGGAATCAGCATCCCCAGGGCTCCCTTCTTGACACTTGTCAGAGCTTCAGGGGAAAACTTGCCACCCTCACACAAAAGAACTATTGAGGGGGCTGTGAGTCAACTGGAAAACATACACAGCACTTTCTCAACTTGTTTCTTTCCACTCCTGCAAAATAGCATGTCTTTTAATTTGAATTTCCACTCAACAAAAGAAGGGCACCACTTTGACAAGCATTTACAAGTGGGCCTTAAGGCAGGGCAGAGTCTAGTTCATTAGGAACTAAATTTCTAACAAACTCCTTGGTGGACAGATCTGGTTCATAAATATCAGGCCCAGTTATTTTGTGCCTATGTTATACCTGACTGAACTTTTGAGCCCTTTGAAACCATGAGGGGTATGGAGGATACATTGGGTACCCCGCTCTAACTACAGTGACGGTCTCCCCGACCACTCCTCCAGGCATGTGAGGAGGGTTGCTCAATAGAAACTAATAGTAAGCTGCATGTCACCCGTATTTGTATCTTCTTAAGTCAATGTAGTTGATTCAAAGAGTTGCGTGTAAACAATAGCAGACAAAAATTTCCCCCTGGCAGATTGCAAAGGGAATTTCTGTTTCTAGTTTATTCTTTTATTGAGTTTTATGTAAAGTACTTGAAGGGATTCTAAAACCCTTTTCTCTCCTCTCTCTCTCCATCTAATGCTGTTTTCCAGTCTCTGAGCTGCCAATGTACCATAAGAAATACACTCATTGACATGACAGAAAAGGCAGTTGTACAGCAGAAATGGTATGGTCTATTGCAATAAATTACAGGTTTCCTTTTCATGTTCAGCACAAGAGGCGGCCCTCATGCAATTAGCTACAGCTGGTTAAAGAAAGAAACCATGCATCTGTGGACAGATCAGACAGAGAACCAACTCTTAATTTCTGGACTATATCACCATAGGAACAGAGAAGAGACCTGATTTTTGTTCCTGAACATAAGCCATTTTTAAAACTTGTACTTCCCCCTATGAATCATCAAGATAGTGTAGCATTTGGGGAAATGAACCTACGATCACGTTTTTTCCTTTAAGGTCACTGGTTATGACAAATAGCTGAGTGTCTTTCACTTGGTTCTTGTCTTCAGCCTGGCAAAAACTTTTCCTTGGATATCTCAGCCTCATGTTCACTCAATTATACAATTGCCACTGTGTGTACTATTCTCAACTGGACATTTGTATTGGTATACTGGAGTCCTTATAGAATGATAATCTGATGTGTTTTATGTCTTTTTATTATTGTTGAATGCTCATTTTGCATGATTTAAATTGCAGTTTATTTCAGAAAAATTGAACATTTAGAAACTCTTAAGAACAAGTTTAATTGCACGTGCATGTGGCACTGGATTATACATGTATTAATAATGTATGCATGGCATTCTATTATGTAGAAGATGTAAAAATACTTTAGCGCATGTATCAAGTGAGTAATTTGTCTTCAAAGAGACAACTTAAGAAAATACTGGTTATTATCAGTTTGAGGAAGGCATCCATATGTCTGTATAATGCATATACATTCTAACTATCCACTTCTTAATCATCCATGTGAAACTTTAGCTCTATTTTTTTCTGCAAATAAAGTTGACCATAGGAAGTCTGGGACTTATCTCCCAGGCCTATGATTTTCAGATAATGAAAATTTTAAATCATTTCAATATTTGAAAATAACTGTTCTTACCAATCCTGGTCAAGAATAAATTTACTTTATAAAGGAAAGAAGGTAAAAAAAATGAAGACAAATCTTAAGATTAAAATTGTTCATCGTTATCTCCTGGAACTGTTGGGAGCCCCTATAAAGTTAACAATTCATTTAGATACATTCAAATCATGAAAGTAAAAAGAGACTTTGCCTGCTGAGGTGTTTATTTAATGTAGAAAAGAGAAATCATAATGGAAATCATCTGCAATTACTGATTCTATACCCTACCCACCCATACCTCCAGCAAAAACACTGCCTGTTTATTTTGTACAAAAGCAATAGAGCTGCTGATGTTTAAAAGTGGAGGGGGAAAGGGAAAAATAACTTGACAGTCCAGCTGAAGATCATAAGGCATTTGTGGAGATGTCTCCAGAGCATTTGCCTGAAGATTTATTCTGAAAACTGTACTTAAAAGTCAAAAGCTGTTTGCCAGTTTCCCTCCCTCATGTCGCAACTGACCTTACTATGCCATCAGAACAAAGGCAACAATGATTCCCAGGTTTTTGTTTCATTTGGTTTAAGAGAGACATACACAGAGTGAACACCCTTTAAACAGAAAATCAGTATTACATGTTTGGAAGTAAGGAAAAGAACCAGAGTGTGTGCCCAGACAACAAATTTCTATCATCTGTAAAAACCTGTAATTTACTTGAAAATGTGTAGTTTCCTTGTACTGGACTTCCAGACTCCTTGTGTAATGAGCAACCTTCACATTGTGTTGTGAATAGAAACAGGTTGGGAGGACGGCAATTATAAGATCTGAAGGCAAACATTTGCAAAATTGTGAGAATAAGCAATATTTTTTGAACCTTTTCTCTCCAGAGAGACAAATATTGCTCTAGAAAAAACAGCAGGCTACATAGACCCCTGAGGGCCAAAAATTATACTCAACTGGTATCTATTTAGTAAAAACCATCTTCCAATAAAAGCAAACTCAGCACAGAGTGAAAATAAGAAAAAAATCAAATGTAAACCAGTATAAAGACCTGGGAATCACGGCTATTGAACTCTTAGAGGAAATAACCAATTCATTACGTCTGGAAATATTTCAAGCTGAGAGGGACCAAACACTAAAATCTAAATTTGTATTAATGCCTGAAAAATAGCACTGGGAAGATAAAAGATCTTTCTCTTTATTTTGAGTCTAAAAAATAATATTCTCTACTGTCCATTTTTTGAGCATTATTTAGTCAATGAAAGGTGACAAATTATGAAATTGCTAAGTAAATGTTTCTGATAGTTACAAAGAAAGGAAACCTCCTGAATGGACATCTTTCATTTATCCCTGGAGAAAAACAAAACACAGAGCTTCTTGGTGATATTATTCTAATTATTTCAAAAGTATTTCAATAATATCAATACTTGAAGTAAAAAATACAGAATAAAAGGTTACCAAACCCTTAAACCCAGAATTTCAAACTGTTCCTCAATAGATGATACAAACTGATAGTTCTGATGAGATGATTATTTCCTTTTAAAGTACTCCTAAGGAGGATATTGAGCTGCAAGTGAGGGTCACAAAGTTCCTACTTTATCAAAGTTCTACTACTAGTCTTTCATGCATGAGCATTAAATTTGTTTATGAAGCAAAATATATTGAGGGTTTGCTTTTGCTGGGGACTCCTCTGGGCTACATTAGGAAACAAGGCTGAGAAGTACACTTGCTTTCATGTTTATAATTCAACTGGTCAGCTAGAAGATAAGCAATGCTGCTGCTGCTAAGTCGCTTCAGTTGTGTCCAACTCTGTTTGACCCCATAGAAGGCAGCCCACCAGACTCCTCTGTCCCTGGGATTCTCCAGGCAAGAACACTGGAGTGGGTTGCCATTTCCCTCTCCAATGCTTGAAAGCGAAAAGTGAAAGTGAAGTCACTCAGCCGTGTCCGACTCTTAGAGACCCCATGGACTGCAGCCCACAAGGCCCCTCCGTCCGTGGGATTTTCCAGGCAAGAGTACTGGAGTGGGGTGCCATTGCCTTCTCCCAGAAGATAAGCAAAAGCAAATCACAGAGTATGTGAGCCTGTGACAAGGGTCATGAAAAGGAAAATAATAAGTAGAATAAAGGGGATCAGGAGTATATTGGGAGTACATTTAAATAGGATGATCAGAAAAAAAAACTCATTGAAAGAGTGACATCTGAGTCCAGAGCTAAAGAGGATGAAGCAGTTAGACATGTGGGTAAGCCAGCTTTTCAACCTCAGTCCTGTTGATACTATGGGCTAGATAATTCTTTGTGGTAGGGGCTGCCCAGTGCATTACAGGATGGTCAGCAGCCTCCCTGGCTTGTGCCCACTAGATGCAAGTAATATACACCCCTAACAACCAAAAATGTCAAAATGCAACAACCAAAAATATCAAAAATGTCCCAGTTGTAATAACCAAAATAGTCAAAAGACCCGTAGTGGGGAAAAAAAAAAATCACCATTGAGAGTCACTGGTTTGGCAGGAGCATGACAGACAAAACAAAATCAAGATGTGGCCATAGAGATATGGGTAGATATGGAGAAAGAGGGAGTTAGGGCTGCGGCCAGAAAGGTGACAGGAATGACCCTTTAGGGCTTTCATGACCTGTCTGGAATCTTTGTTTTGTACCCTGGATGAAACAGAAAGCCACTGGAGAGTTGTAAAAGCACCACTCTGACTGCTTATGTGGAGAATACACGAGCGAGTGAGTGGGCAAGGGCAGAAGCAGGGTGATCAGTGAGGAGGCTGCTACTATCTGAGCAAGGGATGATGGCAGCACCTATCAAGATGATCAGGATGAGAGCAGATACAGGATATCTTTTTAGCACACGGAATGAAATTTCCTATCAGATGAATGAAGGGCTTGAGGAAAAGGAGTTAAAGATCCCTAAGCAACTGGAAGGATGGAGGTGCCATCTGTTGAGATGGGACTTGCAGTAGAGAGCACATGATTGAGAGGGTAGATCAGAGAACACATTTAAAACCATTCCTTAGCAAGTAAGAGACAGGAAACATTTTATTTTTGCATATGCCATGATGTTTTAAATCAAAGCGGTGGCAAATTTTCACGTGCGAATGTAACATTGGATAGGAAGAGAGACGAAAAGCTTTATTTTAATGCAGAATCTGTTTAAATGCTTGTCTTTGCTATGGGAGGATTTTTTGTATGGGTGCATTTTCTAATACAAGAATCTCAATGTAGACATGCAGCATATGTGCCTGTCCTATGAACATAAAGCAGTATTTCTCTAGTTGAGTACATTCAAGGGACATCTCAAAAATGATATATTTCATTTTTTTTCCCTAAAGAACCTATAATTGTTCTAAAATCAAGAATTATTACTCTCAAATTTACTTGTGGAGACCCAGAGTACTAGGACCGTGTCCCTTTAGGGCTCCGTTCTTACTTCTGTCGTGGCAGTGACCAGGTGGGACTGCCATCTTGCAGTTCTGTGAGCCACCACCCCTGGACCTTGAGTTGTTCAAGGCCACGAGCTGGAGTTTCTTTACCTCAGTAGCTCAATGCCTATCACCCATACACACTCAATAAGTATCAACTGTATGAATGAGTGAATGAAAGTATAATGATCAGGAACCCAGATCTTGCAGTGTACATTTACAGTCCAGCCTTAGACATACAAACCAATCTCACAAAGGTAGAAACCATGACTCCACTTTCTCTCCTCTCCTTTTTTTCCCCTCCCCTCTGCCACTCCTCCTGCCTGCTATGAAAGACGATGGTAGACCTGAGAATCAGTCAGACCTGAGTTGGAATCTCAACTCTCCCACTGACTACTTATGTGAATCTGGGCAAATTACCACATGAGGAGACAGATAACTTGGTAGACACACTAGTTCCCAGGTAGATTTGTAGCAAAGCAACAGCTGTGTGTCTAGAATTTAACAATCAGAAAGATCGTAAAATCCAAAAGTAGTTCTCTGAATTTCCACACAGGTGGTTAGTTTCAGTGACAGCACCCATACAAAAAATACAGATTCTACATTAAGATAAAGCTTTTCATCTCTCTTCCTATCCAATATTACATTCACACGTGAAAATTTGCCATTGCTTTGATTTAAAACATCATGGCATATGCAAAAATAAAATGTTTCCTGTCTCTTACTTGCCAAGGAATGGTCTAGGAGGCAGCAGGTTCTCTAAGTGTCTTAATCTTGCTCTGCGATTGGCACACTGTTTAGGCCATTAGGACACAGGGAATAGGACAGGCTGGTCCTTGCCTTCATGGAACTTTCTGCCCAGTAGAGAAGGCAGGCTTTAAATGAATCATTACACAGATTTATTTGATTCTGTGGAAAATGTTGGGAAGGAAAGTAATGACATACAGTACCAGAAGAATCCAGCCAAATTTTGGGGAATGATGGGGTGGAGGGGTGTGGAAGCTTTTCTATGGAAGTCACATTGAAGCTGAAAACTGAACCGTGAGTTGGAGTTAGAAGCTGGTGTGTAGAGTTGGAGAGGGATTAATTGGAGAACAAGGAAGTTGGGGAAAGAGAATGGGGAAGAAGAGCGCTCCAAACTTCAGGCATTTAAAGATAGCCAATAAGAATCTGGGTTTCTGCTTTTGCCCATCAATTAAACAAATATAATCCCCAGAGTAGGGACTCAGCTTATCTTTGATGGATGAATGAACTCTGGAAACCTCTTATTATTCTGGTAGCTACATTCACAGATTTTATATACACACTCTCACCCATTCCCTAAAATGCCAAAGTGACCACCTGGCAAGCCCAAAGTTCCCAAGGAGCTCAGGCTTCTAGTTTGCCAGTATTCAAATGGCCACTTTGTCTTTCATCTAAAGCTCTGAATCACTCTTCAAACCACAAGGCAGTTGACAGCATTTGTGCTGTGAGTAAGGTTCCATCTTTAACCTGCAGTTGGCCCTAGCTCATCATTATTTTCTCGTGTATGTTGTACCTGTACAATTGGTGAGTCACCCGTTCTTTGGGTGGTATGACTACCATTGCCCTTTATGAAATTATAGCTAGAGTCTGCTCTTGTTTTGCTTTAAATGAAGCCCACAGACTAGAGGTCTTTTCCAAAGCCTTACATTTTTCTCTTTAGTTCAGAGGAAACTAAAGGAAAAGAGTCACTTCCCTTTTATTTAAAGAATCATTAGAGGTAAGTGGACTCAACCAAATGAGGAAAATAAAACCAAAAGACCTGTTCCTGCAATCACATCTTCATTCCCTGGTCCTTTCCCGAGAACCCCTGTGGTTCATGTATTTATGTTAAATCTATCATAAAACGTGATCTTTACTGCAATTTGGCATATAAAGTTTAAGCTCAGGGGCAACTTTACTTCCTTCCTGAACTACATTTGCAAACTGGCCCTTTTTGAAAACTTTTCAAATATTTTGAAAAGGGAGCTTGAATCCTAATCCATTCTTCTATTGTAGTCACTTTGATACTGCTAAGGAAAGAACAGAAGTCTGGTGAAGAATTTGCCCTGCTTGTTATTAAGTTTCTGTCATCACTAATGATAGATAAGACCTATTTTAAGATCAGTAGTTTTGGGCCATATTTATCTTAACTGTGCTATCTTTCATATTTTTTCTTTTCGAAAGGAAAATATTTTTTCCTGTTATTCCTGGCTATAAATATGTAATACTCTTATTATAAAAAGCACTCAGTTATGATAGAAGTTTCCCTCAACACCTCTGTAATTTTGATAATAAAATTGCCAAGATATTTAAAGGTTTATGAATGGTTTGAATGCTTACAAGTTTCACACATTTTATTCATGTCATCAGAAAGACTTCAAACACCCCTATTCCTCCAAATAACCAACTAATCATGCACATCCATAAGCTGTCAGCTTTTCTACATTTCTTTCAAACATTTTAAAAATCTAGTTTAATTAGCCCAGGTTCTGGAGGCAGGGAGGGGGAAGAATTTTACATTACAGCTCAATTAAATAGCAGACTGGAAAATATTTAGCATATTGTTCCTTCAACCCATGAGGACTGAATATGAACAGTGCACATGCCTTTATGGAGGGAGACAAAACATAGACGTATTACTACTTTCAGGAGTTACAATCTCACTAAAGAGATATGATGTACAAAAATGGTATATAGGATTATGTGAAGAGACAGAGATATCTCTCTGGGTTTTGACCATCTTCACACATAAGCTGCACTGAGGTTGATGCCCTAATGCCAGCTTCTCAACCAATCCTATTGGTATGATACTTGTCAGCACTGAGGAACATTCAAGACTTCTTTATCTTGCAGGTTTGAACATCTCTGGCCATGAGATGTTGCTATAATCAGCAGATTCCAGCCTCTCCTCCCACCTCCTCCTTCTCAAGTAACTTTTATAGAACAGTGCAAGAAGCAGTAATAGAGGCTATGCAGACTCAAAGGGGTTGAAGGAGGACATGAAGAGCCCCAGGTCAGTCATCTAAAGGCGTTTCATGCCAGTGACTCTGCTCAGGTACAGGAAGTACAAGCCGGCATCTGAGATATTGTGAAATCCTCTGGGGAAGCATCAGTATGGTATGGCCTGACCCTCAACTTTAAAAAGGCCCTTACTACTTTCAAATTCTGTGCTTTTGAGGTTACATTTCAACATGCTCTGAAAACCTATACATAACAAAATTTTCACCCAGCTTAGAAACACATTCCTGACAATAAAATTCTTCTATTATGTAATAGCGGGCTTCCCTGGTGGCTCAGTGGTAAAGAACCCACCTGCAATGCAGAAGACGTGAGTTTGATCCCTGGGTCAGGAAGATCTCCTGGAGAAGGAAGTGGCAACCTACTCCAGTATTCTTGCCTGGGAAAGACCACGGACAGAGGAGCATGGAGGGCTACAATCCATGGGGTCACAAAAGAGTTGGACATGACTTAGCGACCAAACAGCATCATATAAAGCAACAACTTCATCTAGAGATGGAATTACAAAGCTGCTGAAAAAAAAATAAAGGAACAAAGATGACCTGAGGAAATCAGTAGAGAATAGTGTTCATTATAGTATGTTTTTCAAACTTAAGGTTGAGATCCTTTAGTGGGGTTGGGGCAGGGAGGTGAAATCAATTTGGTGAAACCAAAAACAGGCACATATTGAAGATATGGTGGGTTTGGTTTCAGATCACTGCAATAAAGTGAATATCACAATGAAGTGAGTCACTCATTTCTTTTTGGTTTCCCAATGCATAGGAAAGTTACATTTACACTATACTATAGCCTATTGAAAAGCAGAGACATTACTTTGCCAACAAAGGTCCCTCTGGTCAAGGCTATGGTTTTTCCAGTGGTCATGTATGGATGTGAGAGTTGGACTGTGAAGAAAGCTGAGCGCTGAAGAATTGATGCTTTTGAACTGTGGTGTTGGAGAAGACTCTTGAGAGTCTCTTGGACTGCAAGGAGATCCAACCAGTCCATTCTGAAGGAGATCAGTCCTGGGTATTCTTTGGAAGGAATGATGCTGAAGCTGAAACTCCAGTACTTTGGCCACCTGATGCGAAGAGTTGACTCATTGGAAAAGACTCTGATGCTGGCAGGGATTGGGGGCAGGAGGAGAAGGGGACGACAGAGGATGAGATGGCTGGATGGCATCACCAACTCGATGGACATAAGTTTGAGTGAACTCCGGGAGTTGGTGATGGACAGGGAGGCCTGGCATACTGTGATTCATGGGGTCGCAAAGAGTCAGACGTGACTGAGCGACTGAACTGAACTGAACTGATAGCCTATGATGTGTGAAATGACATTATGTCTGAAAAATGTACATAATTTAAAAAATACTTTGCTGCTAAAAAATACTAACCATCATCTGAACATTGAGTGAATCACAATCTTTCTGCTGGATAATGACCTTGCCTAGATGTTGATGGCTATTGACTGACCAGCATGGTGGTTGCTGAAGGTTGGGGCAGTGGCAATTTCCCTAAAAAAAGATGACAATGAGATTTCTCTCTTTGATTAATTCTTCCTTTCATGAATTATTTCTCGGTAACATGCAATGCTGTTTGATAGCATTTCAACCATAGTAGAACTTCTTTCAAAATTAGTCAGTTCTTTAAAACTCTGCCACTGCTTTATCAACTAAATTTATGTACTGCTCTAGATCTTTTTTGTCATTTCAACAATCTTCACAGCATTTCACCAAGACTAGATTTCATCTCAAAAAAACACTTTCTTTGCTCATCCATAAGAAACATCTTCACAGCATTTCACCAAGACTAGATTTCATCTCAAAAAAACACTTTCTTTGCTCATCCATAAGAAACAACTTCTCATCCATTCATGTTTTATCATGTTGAGTTCAGTCACTCAGTCATGTCTGACTCTTTGTGACACCATGAACTGCAGTACACCAGGCCTCCCTGTCCATCGCCAACTCCTGGAGTTCACTCAAATTCACGTCCATTGAGTCGGTGATGCCATCCAACCATCTCATCCTTTGTTGTCCCCTTCTTCTCCTGCCCTCAATCTTTCGCAGCATCAGGGTCTTTTCCAATGAATTAGCTCTTCGCATCAGGTGGCCAAAGTATTGGAGTTTCAGCTTCAGCATCAATCCTTCCAAAGAACACCCAGGACTGATTTCTTTAGGATGGACTGGTTGGATCTCCTTGCAGTCCAAGGGACTCTCAAGAGTCTTCTCCAACACCACAGTTCAAAAGCCATCAATTCTTCGGCGCTCAGCTTTCTTTATAGTCCAACTCTCACATCCATACATGACTACTGGAAAAACCATATTCTTGACTAGATGGACCTTTGTTGGCAAAGTAATGTCTCTGCTTTTTAATATACTATCTAGGTTGGTCATAACTTTCCTTCCAAGGAGTAAGTATCTTTTAAGATCACAGCAATTCAATTATATGTTCAGGTCCCACTTCTAAGCCTATTTCTCTTGCTCTTTCCAGCACATATACAATTACTTCCTCCACTGAAGTCTTGATACCCTTCAAAGTCATCCAGGAGGGCTGGAAATCAACTTCTTCCAAATTCCTGTTATTGTTGATATTTTGACCTCTTCCCATGAATAATGAATATTCTTAATGACATCTAGAATGGTGAACTCTTTCCAGAAGATTTTCAGTTTATTTTGTTCAGACCCATCAGAGAAATCACTATCTAACATAGCTATAGCCTTATGAAATTTATTTCTTGAGTAATAAGACTTGAAAGTAGAAATTACTCTGTGATCCACGGGCTGCAGAATGGATGTTGTGTTAGCAGGCATGAAAAAAATGAATCTCCATCAGAGCTCTTGGGTGTTTGGGTACATTTTCAATAAGCAGTAATATTTTAAAAGGAATACTTTTTTTTTCTGAGAAGTAACAGTGAGCCAAAAAAATCACTCAGTAAACCATGTTAAGCACTGGTTTCAATTTAAAGCCACCAAATGCGTTAACCCTAACAAGAGAGTCAGATTGTCCTTTTAAACTTTGAAGCCAAACACTGACTTCTCTTCTCTAGCTATGAAAGCCCTACATAGCATCTTCTTCCAATATAAGGCTGTTACATCTACACTGAAAATCTGTTTTTTAGTTTAACCACCTTACTTAATTATCTTCTCTAGGTCTTCTGGAAAACTTGCTGCAGCTTCTACATTAGCACTTGCTCCTTCACCTTGCACTTTCTGTTATAGAGATGGCTTCTTTCCTTAAATCTCATGAACCAAACTCTGTTGGCTTCAGATTTTTCTTCTGCACCTTCCTTACCTCTTTCAGCCTTCACATAATTGAAGAGAGGTAGGGCTTTGCTCTGGACTATGCTTTGGCTTAAGGGAATTGGTAGCTAGTTTGATCTTCTATCCAGACCTCTAACCTCCATATCAGCAACAAAGCTGTTCTTTTTTCTTATCTTTCATGTCACTGGACTAGCACTTTTCATTTTTTTCAAGAACTTTTCCTTTGCAGTCACAGCTTGGCTAACTGTTAGGTGCAAGAGGCCTGGCTTTCAATCTGTCTCAGCTTTAGACATGTCTTCCTCACGAAGCTTAATCATTTCTAGCTTTTGATTTTAACTGAGAAATGCATGAACTTTGTTTTCACTTAGAGGCCATTGTAGGGTTATTAATTGGCCTAATTTCATTATTATTCTCTCCAGAGTATAGGGAGGTCCAAGAAGAGGGAAATATATGGGAGAATAGTACGTCAGTGGCATAGTCAAAACACGCACAGCATTTTAAAATTAAATTTGCTGTCTTATATAGGCACAGTTTGTGGCACCTCCAAAACAATTACAATTGTTACATTAAAAATCACCGATCACAGTCACCATAATAAGTATAATACTAATGAAAAAGTTTGAAGTATTGTGAGATTCACCAATATGTGACACAGAGATGAAGTGAGCAATTTTTCAAATGCTGTTGGGGAAATAGTGCTCATCAAGATTGCCAAAAATTTAAGTTTTTAAAAAATGCAGTATCTGCAAAGCCCCAACAAAGTAAAGTGCAGTAAAATGAAGTATACCTGTATTTTTTTAAAAAATGAAATAGAATAGGACAGGCGAGAAGGGAAGAGAAGAGGGGAAATAACAGATACCTCATAAAATTAGTACTATTTTGACTATGGGTCATGGTGAAAATCATAAAAATACTATATTATACCACTGCCTCAATATACTCATCAAGTTAAATTTCTATTAAAAAAAAAACCCACAAAAACCAACCCACTGGGATTATTATTCGTATGACACTTGTATCTAGCTCATGGTCATAGCCCAACTGAGCAATGGCAGTGTCTCCAGGATGCCATTTTGTCCATGGGACAAAACAAGAGAACACACTCAGACCAAGACACCAAATCCCAGCCAATGCTTGCAAGCCAGGTCACTCTGCAATGCTCTGTACACTAGTTTTTGTTTCTTCTGAAGGGGAGGTGATTATGTGTATATTCATTGAGGAGGGTCTGCATTGAATCTTAGCTTCATAGTACTATTATAACAGCAACTAATAGGGACTGAAAACTTATATGCTTTATAGGCATTATCACCTAATTTTCACATCAACCCTGTAAGGAAGGTTCTAAAATTATCCCCATTTTCTAATAGCAAAAGGCAAAGTCAAGTAATTTACTCAAGGTCCACATGATGGTGGAGCCACTACTCACATAGAAATAATACTGTGATCATCCATGGTGTTTTCACATAGACTTGGCCATTTATGACTCAAACACCTCTTTTCTTTTCTTACTAGGTCAATCATAAAAACGATAATTCATGTCTTCTTCACCTTTTACTGACATTTAAAAATTCTTTCTCCTAAACATGCACCCTAAAGACAACTGAAAACTTTCAGTAAACTAAGAATCAACTGAGCACACTAATTCACTGATGCGTGCACTTGATTTTTTGTTATCATCTATCTGAACACTGTACTCATCCAAACACTGCTCTTCTAATACAAGTAGAAAAAATAATTTGGCTTGTGACCCAAAACAAAAAGGCTTTTTAAAATCTGTTATTTCATTGCTCCCCTGCTTTAAATGGATACACCTATAGTACAGTTATTAATAATAATCATTCTTTTAGATCTAAAATTACTAACTGTGGCTCTCCCTTTTAAACTTTTTATACCTTGAATATTATATCTTATTATTTATTCCTCCTAGCTTTTTCCTCATTCAAAAACAATCCCTTCAAATTCTGATTTTGTTTTGTAGGTATTTGGAGATCTGGTTTACTTTAAAACAATGAAGCAGACATAATTCCCTGAGGGCAACTCATTGAGAACTGGGAGGTCCTAGTGGCACAATTAAACTGGCAACAAATCAATAGAAACAGAAGAAAAGAGGAAAGAAAACAATAATTAAAACATTTTGACAAAAAATAGAGCAGGAATTAAAAGAGGCAAACCATTGTTTTGACAGATAATCACATTTTAATTTTCAATAGATTGCTTAGGATAAAATATAGACTTTGCCTTTTACAATATTCTGGTGTTCCTTTCTAGGTTGTTAACACTATGATTATGTCACAACTGAATGGCAGGTATTTTCACCAAAAGAGGATGGGGCAAACAGTGAAATGTTGCCCTGCTTGTTATATAATGTGAATCAAACCCTCTATCGATCATTCCAAAATGGCCCATTATCGTCCATGTGTTTTCATGTGTACATAAGATGATGTATTATCATGAGGATGAGGATGAATGAGGATGAAAACAACTCTATTGAGTTCCATGTAATAGGCACTTTGCTAAACACTTAACAAACATTATCTAATTTAATTTTCATAACAAATTTAATCCTCAGGTAATTTTATTATTTTCCTATTATATAGTTGAGTAAAGTGAGACTTAAGAGATATAAAAAAATTTGCCCATGATCACACAGCTAATAATTAGGGGAACCAGGATCTGAATCCACTCAGTCTCTAAAGCCCATTATCTGAGCCATATGGTTCAACTAGAGCCTCCCAATCTCACAAGGCCAGCAGAAACAGGTACAAGTTTGCCCTGCTCTTACTAATCATTGCTAGACTCACATAAATGATTGCAAGTATTCATTTTATGGGTGCTCTGATTTCAAAAGCTGTTAAAACCATGGGGGAGGAGGGAATGTGTAACTTTTAACTTTTCCAAGGAGTTCTGATGCAAAGGGAGAGAGAAATGAGCCCAGTCAGAACAAGAGTAGGGAAAGAGAAAGTTTAAAATTAAAATTGCAAGAAAGAATAGCATGTGTATGTTGATGGAACTATTTGGTGGGAGGTAATATTGAATGATGCAATAAAGGAAGCAGCAGATTTCTGGAGGATATCCTGTGAAAGGGTAAGAAGAAATAGAAAATAGAGCAAAACTGGGGGACTGGATTTGAGGGGGAACATGATGGCTCAGATGGTAAAGAGTCTGCCTGCAATGCAGGAGACACAGGTTCAGTTCCTGGGTTGGGAAGATCACCTGGAGAAGGCAACCCATTCCAGTATTCTTGCTTGGAGAATTTCATGGGCAGAGGAGCCTGGCGGGCTACAGTCCATTGGGTCACATAGAGTCTGACATGACTGAGTGACTGACACACACACACACACACACAGAGAATGGTGAATTTGATGACTATAACAGGCAGGAGGCTGAGAATATGGTGCAGATGGTGGGTATGTGAGTAGATATGGTGAAGGGAGTCTGTGGAAATTCTTTTCAGATTGAGAAAATTGAAAAATTGAAACAATTAGAACGTCATCGTGAGTGGTTAATATTTAAAAAGCAATTTAGAAATGCATACTGAAAGTATTTTCAGGTGATATGACGTGATTCCCAGTATTACCACAAAATGCTCCAGAAAAAAAATTTTTAAGTACATCTCAGAATTAATGAAATGTAGTAATAATACCAACTGACATTTATTGAGTACTCACCACAAGCCACTGTATTAAATGTTTTACAACTGACCATGATTCCTGACTTTCTTGATTCTGTTTTCATCTTTGTCCATTTGCTCAAGAGGTTAAGAGAGACTCATCTTGGCCTTTCCTTCTCCATCATGTAAACACTTCTTCTTGTATCCACAAGCCTAAAACCCCTTGGCTGTGCATTGGGAACCACCAGTGACCACGGAGCAAGATACCAAAGATTGTTTCCCTGCCTGTAGCTATCCTGCCATCATAGGTAGACAACATTGCTTCCACTAAAGACATCCAAGTCTTACAAGTCTGGGCAATTCTTTAACTTTCAGTCCTCCTACTTCATTGTTTTACTTCATTTCTCTGAACTTAAAGAGACACTAGTTTGGAGCCAGGGAACACAGAGGTTATTCTGGGGCAACAGTATTGATAAAACCATATCTCCATATAGGTAGCATGATGATGTTATAACTATTAATTCAAGAAGCTTTTTTCTTGGAATTTTACTTTACATCCTTGCCAAAAGTCCTCTCGTTTAGTCATCTAGTTTGGTTCAAAGAAAAGATATGAGCACAAAAAGCAGAGGAAAAAGAAATTTGCTTCCTGAATGTTGAGTTGCAGGAGTGTAAATCTTTAGGGGAGAAACAGTGGGCTCTTAGCACAGAAACAATTTGAAATGAAGGCTTGAGAGGAAGAGAAAGTCTCCCATCAGACATGACTTGCGAAAGAGAAGTTGGGTGATGGACAAACCAGGGAAAGAGGAGGCTTACTGAGAGGGGTCAAAGAAACAAAAATGTCTAAAAGAGCTGTTTATTACCTACCATAACACGTTACTACAGACTGGGTTAAACAACAGAAATGCATTCTCTCGTAGTTCTGGAGGCTATAAATCAGAAATTGAGGGTCAGTAGGGTGGGTTCCTTCTAAAAGCTGTGAGATAAAAGCTGTTCCCAGTCTCTTCCCCTGACTTATAGATTGTTCATCTTTTCCTGTGTGTCTTCACATTATCCTCCTCTACATGTGTCTCTCTGTCCGGGACACCAGTCATAGTGGATTAAAATCCACCCTAATGACCTCACTTGAACTTGGTTCTCTATGTAAAGACTCTATCTCCAAATAAGATCATATTCTGAGGTACTAGGGATTAGATTTCAACTTATGAACTGGGGGGCGGTGAGGGAGTGGACACAATTCAACCCATAACAAGCAGGAATATGAGAATTTTCTTGAAGGAAACTTACATATATGCACCTCAATGGCCATCCATTGGCTAGAGCTCTGGAGCCACATGGGAGCTGAGAAGGTCTTCAAGGACAGCTCAACTCTCACCCATTCCCTGAGCCTCAGTACCGGTCACTCTCATCATTGTCTGATGACAGGTTTCCTTTACCCTGTGGGACAACTGCAGTGGACAACAGGAATTAAGTCCACCTGTGCTCAAAACCTGAATCTGCCCCATCCAACTAACCTATAGAGAGAAACATCTTAGATCAATCCACAGCAGAACCCTAGCTATGTGGTGGCAGGGTAAATAGAAGTCCTCCCATTACTCTTGTGGAATCACAGAGCACTAGCTAGCAATGCCGTCTACAGTGTTGTTATTGTTATTTAGTCACTAAAGTCATATCCAACTCTTTAACACCCCATAAACTGCAGCACACCAGGCTTCCCTGTCCTTTCACCATCTCCCTGAGTTTGCTCAAACTCACGTTCATTGAGTCAGTGATGCCATCCAACCATCTCATACTCTGTTGCCCCCTTCTCCTGCCCTCGATCTTTCCCACCATCAGTGTCTTTTCCAAAGAGTCAGCTCTCCACATCAGATGGCCAAGTATTGGAGCTTCAGCATCTATCCTTCCAGTAAATATTCAGGGTTGATTTCTTTTAGGATTGGTTGGTTTGATCTCCTTGCAGTCCAAGGGACTCTCAAGAGGCTTCTATAGCATCACAATTCAAAAGCATCAATATTTCAATTGCTCAGCCTTCTTTATGGTCCAACTCTCACATCCATACATGACTACTGGAAAAACTAAGGCTTTGGCCATAAGAACCTTTGTGGGCAAAGTGATGTTTCTGCTTTTTAATATGCTGTCTAGGTTTGTCATAGCTTTTCTTCCAAGGAGCAAGCATCTTAATTTCATGGCTGCAGTCACCATCTGCAGTAATTTTGGAGCCCAAGGAAATAAAATCTGTCCCTGCTTCCACTTTTTCTCCTTCCATTTGCCTTGAAGTGATGGGGTGTATGCCATGATCTTAGTTTTTTGAATGTTGAGTTTTAAGCCAGTTTTTTCACTCTCCTCTTTGATCCTCATCAAGAGGTTCTTTAGTTCCTCTTTGCTTTCTGTTATTAGAGTGGTATCATCTGCATATCTGAAGTTGTTGATATTTCTCCTTGCAGTCTTGATTCCAGTGTGATTCATCCAGTCTGGCATTTTGCATGATGCACTCTGCATGCATATAAGTTAAATAAGCAGGGTGACAATATACAGCCTTGTCATACTCCTTTCCCAATTTGGAACCAATCTGTTGTTCCATGTCTGGTTCTAATGAACCTGCATACAGATTTCTCAGGAGACAGGTAAGGTGGTCTAGTATTCCCATCTCTTTAAGAATTTCCCACAGTTTGTTGTGATCTGGTGGCTTAGTTGGTAAAGAATCTGCCTGAAGCGCAGGAGACCTGGGTTTGATCCCTGGGTCAGGAAGAGCCCCTGGAGAAGGAAATGGCAACCCACTCCAGTATTCTTGCTTGGAGAATCCCATGGACTGAGGAACCTGGTGGGCTACAGTCCATGGAGTCATGAGAGTCGGACACGACCTAGTGACTAAACCACCACCACCACGGTCAAAGGCTTTAGCATAGTCAATGAAGCAGAAGCAGATGTTTTTCTGGAATTCTCTTGCTTTTTATATGATACAATAGATGTTGGCAATTTGTTCGCTGGTTCCTCTGCCTCTTCTAAATCCACCTTGTACATCTGGAAGTTCTCAGTTTACACACTACTGAAGCCTAGCTTGAAGAATTTTGAGCATTACCTTGCTATTGTGTGAAATAAGCACAATTGTATGGTAGTCTGAACATTCTTCGGTATTTCCCTTTTTTGAGATCGAAATGAAAATTGACCTTTTCCAGTCCTGTGGTCACTGCTGAATTTGCAAATTTGCTGACACATTGAACTTAGCACTTTCACAGCATCATCCCTTAGGATTTTAAGTAGCTCAACTGGAAACCTTCGCTAGCTTTGTTCATAGTAATGCTTCCTAAGGCCCACTTGACTTCACACTGCAGGATGTCTATCTCTAGGTGAGTAACCACACCATCAGGGTTATCTGGGCCATTACGACCTTTTTTGTATAGTTCTTCTGTGTATTCTTGCCACCTCCTCTTAATATCTTGTACTTCTGTTAGATCCTTACTCTTTCTGTCCTTAATCGTGCCCATCCCTGCATTAAATATTCCCTTGATAGCTCTGATTTCCTTGAAGAGATCTCTAGCCTTTCCCATTCCATTGTTTTCCTCTATTTCTTTGCACTGTTCATTTAAGAAGGCCTTTTTATCTCTCCTTGCTATTCTCTGGAACTCTGCATTCAGCTGGGTATATCTTTCCCTTTCTCCCTTGACTTTCTTGACTTTTACTTCTCTTCATTCCTTAACTATTTGTAAAGTGTTCTTAAACAATCACTTTGCCTTCTTAAGAATTTCATTTTCTTGGGGATGGTTTTGGTCATTGCCTCCTGTAAAATGTTATTAACCTCCATCCATAGTTCTTCAGGTACTCTGTCTACCAGATCTAATCCTTTGAATCTATCTGCAGTGGGCAGGGCTAAAATTTACTCCTGGAATATGTAATATACATGATAGAGATATTTTTATTACATATTTATTCACCTATAAGGGTTTTCTTTTCACCATTCTGTGTCTAGCTTTAATAGTTAGGAGTTAAATAAAAATTTTGATAGCCTGCCTTCTAATTCCTAACTTGATTCTAAAATTTTAATGTATTTATTAAATCCAAGATATGAAAACAGTACCAAATGCAAGAATGGAATTACCAAAAATGCAGGTCTTCTTTTTAATTTTATAAGGGGAAATCTCATTAATCATCACACATCATATAAAATAATAAATGCCCTTTAATAACAGGTAATAATATATAATGACAAGTAATATTCAGTTTTATGGTTTTCTCCATGATTTCTAAGGTCATGGCTGGAAAACTCAAAAGGAAGTTTGAGTGTAATTTGCTTCCCCTCTTCCAATAATACTAAGACACACTTTGAACATAAATTTGGTGAGCTCAGCAAATAAAGTCAAATTTTGCCCCTAATTCAAACCAAGTTAATACAAGTCTTAAAGGGCCAGAAGTAAGTGGGGGTAAAGAAAGTATTGATATCAGTTGAATTTAAGAATTACTCTGTCACTGCAACAGAGTGTGTCAATTTCTGTCTCTGATTATCAATTTCTACTTAGGAGGGAGGTTCAGAGGTCTTGTCAACTATTCTCAGAAGCATCATGCTGCTATGGCTGCAAAGACTCACAAAATGCTGCTGCTGCTACTGCTGCTAAGTCACTTCAGTCGTGTCTGACTCTGTGTGACCCCATAGATAGCAGCCCACCAGGCTCCCCCATCCCTGGGATTCTCCAGGCAAGAACACTGGAGTGGGTTGCCATAGGTCTCCTTAAATGGCTTATTCAAATAGGAGAGAAAATAAAACCATTGCCTTGTACTAAGGAAGCTATGTTACTATACCTCAATCCAGATGAAATAGTATGAGATAAGACTCAAAGAAATGAAGTTTAAATTATTATGGAACTATAGTGCTTTCCCAGTTAATATATATTAAAAGAATTAGACATCTTAGACTTGGTGGATAAAGCCAAAGAGATCATATGATTAAAGTTGCTAAAACATTGAACAGTGAATGTGACCACTCTGGAAAATGAAGCTTACACTTCTTATATGCACCCCAACTCCAAACACCAGTCATAACCAAAAGGAATGTTATTCACTGTTATTAATATTATGTTGAAGGAAGATATACTCTGAAAATACCTCTTGGTTCCCTAAATGCAGTCACTCCTTATTCTTATCTTTTTCTTTGTATAACTCAAGATGGTAATTAGGTACAGTTATGCAATCCTATGCTTTTCTACTCAGGCTGGTTTTACTTTCCTGAGATACACCTATCTACTGTCTCACTTGCCAGTTTTTCTCCAGCTATCCTCAGTTCAGTTCAGTTGCTCAGTCATATCCTGCTGTTTTTGACATCATGGATTGTAGCACACCAGGCCTTCCTGTCCATCGTCAAGTCCCAGAGTTTGCTCAAACGCATGTCCTTTGGTAATGCCATCCAACCATCTCATCCTTTGTTGTCCCCTTCTCCTCCTGCCCTCAATCTTTCCCAGCATCAAGGTCTTTTCCGATGAGTCAGTTCTTCACATCAGGTGGCCAAAGTACTGGAGCTTCAGTTTCAGCATCATTCCTTCCAATGAATATTCAGGACTGATTTTCTTTAGGATTGATTGGTTTGATCTCCTTGCAGTCCAAGGGACTCCCAAGAGTCTTATCCAACATCACAGTTCAAAAGCATCAATTCTTTGGCGCTCAGTTTTCTTTATAAGTCCAACTCTCACATTTGTACATGACTACTGGAAAAACCATAGCTTTGACTAGATAGATATTGGTTGGTAAGGTCTCTGCTTTTTAATGTGCTGTCTAGATTGGTTGTAGCTTTCTTCCAAGGAGCAAGCATCTTTAAATTTCATGTCTGCAGCCAACATCTGCAGTGATTTTGGAGCCTAAGCAAATAAAGTCTGTCACTGTTTCCATTGTTTGCCCATCTATTTGCCATGAAGTGGTGGGACTGGATGCCATGATCGTCATTTTTTGAATGTTGTTTTAAGCCAGCTTTTTCATGCTCTTCTTTTACTTTCATCAAGAGGCTCTTTAGTTATTCACTTTCTGCCATAGGGGTGGTGTCATCTGCATATTTGATGTTATTTATTTTTCTCCTGGCAATCTTGATTCCAGCTTGTGCTTCATCCAGTCCAGCATTTCTCATGATGTACTCTGCATATAAGTTAAATAAGCAGGGTGACAATATGCAGCCTTGATGTACTCCTTTCCCTATTTAGAACCAGTCTGTTGTTCCATGTCTGGTTCTAACTGTTGTTTCTTGGCCAGCTATCCTACTTCCCTAATAATCCTAGGGAACTTCCTTTAAGGATGCAAGCTCCCTTTCAATCACATAAAAGTTTAGTTTTCTCAAACTTTCTTTTTTTCCTCTCTTTGTACCATTGCTTTGTACAAAAGTTAAATTCCCTTTTATTTATCCCAACTTTTTCCTTCCTTCTTGGTAAGCTTCTTGAAAAAATAATTTATATAGTTTACACCCACTAATTCCACATCTCCAACTGTCATTCAGGCCCCTATCCAATGCCACTTTATTTCTTTAACTCTCTCTTGAAATTCTATATATCAAGGTCATTAGTGACCTAATTACCAACTCTAATACCTAAATTCAGACCATCCCCTTTCTTCCTGAAATTGTATATATAATGGCTTCCTGGTTAAGTTTCTGGTCTGAATTTTCAATTACATCTTTTACTATTCCCTTGTACTATCCTCAATAGTAATTTGTAATGCTCAAAATTCTCCAAGCCAGGCTTCAGCAATATGTGAACCGTGAAATTCCAGTTGTTCAAGCTGGTTTTAGAAAAGGCAGAGGAACCAGAGACCAAATTGCCAATACCTGCTGGATCATTGAAAAAGCAAGAGAGTTCTAGAAAAACATCTATTTCTGCCTTATTGACTATGCCAAAGCCTTTGACTGTGTGGATCACAATAAACTGTGGAAAATTCTGAAAGAGATGGGAATACCAGACCACTTGACCTGCCTCTTGAGAAATCTGTATGCAGGTCAGGAAGCAACAGGTAGAATTGGACATGGAACAACAGACTGGTTCCAAATAGGAAAAGGAGTGTGTCAAGGCTGTATATTGTCACCCTGCTTATTCAACTTATATGCAGAGTTGCTGCGTCGCTTCAGTCGTGTCCGACTCTGTGCGACCCCATGGACTGCAGCCTACCAGGCTTCTCCATCCATGGTATTCTCCAGGCAAGAACACTGGAGTGGGTTGCCATTTCCTTCTCCATATATGCAGAGTACATCATGAGAAATGCTGGACTGGAAGAAGCACAAGCTGGAATCAAGATTGCCGGGAGAAATATTAATAACCTCAGATATGTAGATGATACCACTCTTACGGCAGAAAGTGAAGAGGAACTAAAAAGCCTCTTGAGGAAAGTGAAAGAGGAGAGTGAAAAAGCTGGCTTAAAGCTCAACATTCAGAAAACAAAGATCATGGCATCTGGTCCCATCACTTCATGGGAAATAGATGGGGAAACAGTGGAAACAGTGTCAGACTTTATTTTGGGGGGCTCCAAAATCACTGTAGATGGTGACTGCAGCCATGAAATTAAAAGACACTCCTTGGAAGGAAAGTTATGACCAACCTAAATAGCATATTGAAAAGCAGAGACATTACATTGCCAACAAAAGTCCATCTAGTCAAGGCTATAGTTTTTCTAGTAGTCATGTATGGATGTGAGAGTTGGACTGTGAAGAAAGCTGAGCCCTGAAGAATTGATGCTTTTGAACTGTGGTGTTGGAGAAGACTCTTGAGAGTCCCCTGGACTGCAAGGAGATCCAACTAGTCCATTCTGAAGGAGATCAGCCCTGGGATTTCTTTGGAAGGAATGATGCTAAAGCTGAAACTCCAGTACTTTGGCCACCTCATGCGAAGAGTTGACTCATTGGAAAAGACTCTGATGCTGGGAGGGATTGGGGGCAGGAGGAGAAGGGGACGCAGAGGATGAGATGGCTGGATGGCATCACCAACTCAATGGACATGAGTCTGAGTGAACTCCGGGAGTTGGTGATGGACAGGGAGACCTGGTGTGCTGTGATTCATGGGGTCGCAAAGAGTTGGACACGACTGAGTGACTGAACTGAACTGAGCTGTGTACTATCTCAGTCCTCTTCTCTTCCCATTCTCTGTGATCTCATAAATGCCCATCTACAAACAATTTACCCTCACACCTATCAGTCCTAATCTTGCCTTTCTTCTGAGCTTAGAATTGTATTTTTAAATTCCATCACAACATTTATTATACGTCATTGTAACTATCTATTAAAAGTCCGGGAGGATCAGTAGAGTCTAATTCCCTAAAAAGAGGAACCATATCTCTCTTCTCTCCTAGTTTTTTTTCGCTTATCATCAAACAGGTCTTCAGAGTAAGTCAGCCTGTTCAGGTAAATCTCATGGAGAAGGAGACATCTTTTCCACTAACTGAAGACCAGAAGAAAGTAATGGAATGAGGTTTATGGATACCTGGGAAGAGCATTCCAGGCAGAGGGAACAGTGATTATGAAATATGTGAGTTATGAGTGTGCCTGCTGTTTTCACAGAATACCAAGGAAATCAGTGTATCTAGAGCAGAGACTCTAGGTAAGAGATAAGGACAGAGAGATAACAGGGGGCAAAGGTCTTATAGGACTGCACAAGGGCTTTGGATCTTTCTCTGAGTAGAAGTGAGAGCTACTTCTTGGGGTTGGGGGCAGAGAAGTACCATAGACTAACTTACATTTTTGTTTCCACTCTGGAAATGAAATAATACTAGCAATATTCTTTGTTTCTGGCGTCTTTCACTGAACATTATGCTTGTTAGTTTGAGCCATATTATTGCATGTACTCTTTTAATTTCCATTGCTATATATATTTTAATTGTTTGAAATTCACATAATTTAATTATCCATTTTACTGCTGATGCATATTATTTCTAGCTTTCAGTTATTATGGCAGCACTACTATGAACACACTTGTAATATTTTATATTTGTATATGTATATATTGATATCAATATCTATCTATCTATATATCTCTCAAAATCTGTTGGGTATATACTGAGAGTAGAATTTCTGAGTTATAGGTTATGTGTCTATTCAATTTTAATAGCTACTGCCAAATTCCCAAAATGTTTAGAAAAAGTATGTGTGTGTGTGTTAGTCACTCAATCATGTTCAACTCTTTGTGATGCCATGGGCTGTTTCTTGCCAGGCTCCTCTGTCCGTGGACTTTGCCAGGCAAGAATACTGGAGTGGGTTGCCATTACTTCTCCAGGGGATCTTCCCAACCCAGGGATCAAATCCGGTTTTCCTGCATTGCAGGCAGATCCTTTACCATCTGAGTCACCAGGGAAAATCTGTTTAGAAAATATTCTGTTCTAGAACTGATTTTGACCTTCCCTGGAAATAATTTAATCATACACCAAACACTTTGTCATTGCAAGTTGTGTGTCAGGGTAGATTACAGAGGATTCTGACCATATGAAGAAATTATTTTAAACATTCAGTTCACACAAGACACTGTAAGGGAAATCAGAAAATTAAGGAAAAGATAAAGAACAGCCGGTGATACTGATAACAGCAAAAGTTTTAAAAGCAGCTACTGGCTCTCCTCATGAAGGACAGTAACTTTTTTCCCCTCAAATGCCCCATCACGGGTGTTCCTGTGTCTCATTTGGGCTAAATAACCTACCTCTCAATTAGACCGGAAACATACATGGAGTGGAGGCTTGCATGGAGTCAAGTTCAACTGGTGTGCTGTGCTATACTTGCTATGCTATTTAGTGCAGTATCCTAGGTCCCTTAACATGATGTCTGGCACATGATAGATGTTGAGTACATATTTGTCCAATGAGTATGTAAATTAATGATTAATTAAAAAAAAAAAACTGCTGGTAAAAACATGTGATTGGAAACGATAAACCTAAAGGTTTATGCTATGGACACAGTCATACCATAAAATTGTACTCTACCTCTTCTTTACTTACATGTCAGACCTGGAATCAGCTAGGTCACTCTACCCTTCAGGCTTAAGATGAATTGGCTCAGACCACCATTATGGCTCAGACGGTAAAGCGTCTGCCTGCAATGTGGGAGACCTGGGTTCGATTCCTGGGTCGGGAAGATCCCCTGGAGAAGGAAATGGCAATCCACTCCAGCATTCTTGCCTGGAAAATCCCATGGACGGAGGAGCCTGATAGGCTACAGTCCATGGAGTCGCAAAGAGTCGGACACGACTGAGCGACTTCAATTTCACCATTACTTATGGCCTGAGAAACCCCATTTTTATCCCAATTTCTCATGAGAATCTTAATTTCTCTTTTTTTTTCTCTCATCACTGATGGATTTGTACTTCCAAATCCAAAGAGTTAGGTCCTATGGTGAGTTATCTTGCCAAATTCTGTATGTTCTCCTTTTCCTATGCTTAAAAAGTCTAAATTTTCTATGTTCAAAGTACCATCAATACAAGAACAGTATGTACAGAAAATTTTTACTGAGGCTCTAAACAGTAGAAAAGTTTACATCACTGAACCTCAGACAACTTAAAATTAACAACTAGATAGCCTTGTTTTAAAATGTCTCCCAGATATCCTGACACCAGGAATCTTACTATTTACTACTTCTCAGTAGATACTTTTCTTCATTAATTCTAGCCTTCTGACTAACTGCTCAGTATTCCCTTCCTGGACCCACCTTCTTCCCCTTTCCTTTTTCAAATGCCAGTTGGCTTTACATGCAAAGAAATTGAATTTTCTGGAATAATCTATTGCAAAGTTCTCCTTGCCTACCTGCCATTCTTTAGAATCTATTTATCATACAATAGCCAAATTAACTTCCTTAAATGTAAATCTGATAATTTCACTCTTTTGCTCCAAACCCACTAATAGCATCCCTTTCACACTTAGATTAAAACACAAACTTCTTGCCAATGATATTAGTTCTAAATGTTCTGGCCTATGTTTTCATCTCAGACCTCATCACCTTTCATTCTCCTTGTTCACTGTGTTCCAGCTACACTGGTTTGCTTGTTCTTCCTTAAACACATTAAAGTAATTCTACTTTAGGGCCTTTGTCTTTTAGGTTTCCCTCTGCTTAGATCTTTACAGGTCTGTCTTTCTTCCACTGTTCAGAGCCTGCCCCAACATCATTTCCTCATAGAGGCCTTCACTGAATTACCTACATAAAATTGCAACCATCTTCCCCGATTTTCTTCACAGTGCTTACCACCATCTGCATTAACTTTATTATTTAAAGATTTTTCTGTTTATTGTCTGTCTACTCCCACACTCCCACTAGAATCAAAGTGCCACAAGGATGAAGAATTTCCTGTCTTCTTTACTGGTATATTTCAGGGCATAATAAAGTAAAAACAGAACCTAGTAACAGGTAAGCATTACCAATATATTTGTTGAATGAATGAATAAATAAGTGCAAAAAAAAAAAATCCCTTTACTCCACTTTCTCCTTATAGAAATTTTAGTTAGGACTTTAACATCTACACTGGAAAAAAAAAAAAAAAAGGTGGAGGGATCATGCTTCCTGATTTCAATCTATACAAAGCTATAATAAACAAAATAGTGTAGTATTAGCATAAAAACAGACACATAGATCAACAAGACAGAATAGGGAACCCAGAAATAAACCAACTCAATATGATCAGTTAATTTACCACAAAGGAACCAAAAATATACAATGGGGACAGGACCATCTCTTCAATAAATGGTATTAGGAAAACTGTACAGCCATAGGCAAAAGAATGAAAGTAGACCACTCTCTTACACCATACACAAAAACTAATTCAAAATGAATTAAAGACTTGAACATAAGAACTGAAACCATAAAACTCATAAAGAAAAATATGTGGCAGCTCCTTGACACAGGTCATGGCATGATATTTTGGATTTGACAACAAAGCAAAAGCAACAAAAGCAAAAATAAACATGTAGAAATATGTCCAGCTAAAAAACTTCTGCATAGCAAAAGAAACCATCAGTGAAATGCAAAGGTAACCTAGAAAATAGGAGAAAATATTTGCAAATCGTGTTTCTAATAAAGAGTTATTATCTAAAGTATATAAAGAATGCATACAACTCAATAGCAAAAATTACAGACAGTCCAATTTTAAAATGGGCAGAGGACCTGAATAGACAATTTTCCAAGGAAAACATACAAATGGCTCACAGGTACATGAAAAATTGTTCAACATGACTAATCATCAGGGAAATGCAAATCAAAGCTGCAATGAAATATCACCTCACAAATAGAATGGCTATTACCAATAAGATAGGAAATGGCAGGCATTGAAGAGAATATGGAGAAAAGGGAACCCTTGTGCAGGGCGGGTGGGAAGGTAAGTTGGTATAGCCACTATGGAAACCAATATGAAATTTCCTCAAAAAATTAAAAGTAGAACCATATATAATTTGGCAATTCTACTTCTAGATAGCTATTTGAAGAAAACAAAAACACCAACTTAAAAAGTTTTATCCATATAAATGGAGAAAGAAAATGTCACACACGCACACACATGTGCTGTGCTGTGCTGAGTCACCTCAGTTGTGTCCAACTCTTTGAGACCCTATGGACTGTAACCCACCAGGCTCCTGTCCATGGGATTCTCCAGGCAAGAACACTTGAGTGGGTTGCTATTTCCTTCTCCAGGGATCTCCCGACTCAGGGACTGAACCCACGTCTCTGGTCTCTTATGTGTCAAGCATTGGCAGATGGGCTCTTTACCACTAGCACCACCTGGGAAACCTACACACACAAATATATATAAATGTAAATATAATATTTGGAGAAGGTAATGGCACCCCACTCTGGTACTCTAGCCTGGAAAATCCCATGGACGGAGGGGCCTGGTGGGCTGCAGTCCGTGGGGTCGCTAGGAGTCGGACACGACTGAGCGACTTCACTTTCACTTTTCACTTTCATGCATTGGAGAAGGAAATGGCAACCCACTCCAGTGTTCTTGCCTGGAGAATCCCAGGGACGGGGGAGCCTGGTGAGCTGCCGTCTGTGGGGTCGCACAGAGTCGGACATGACTGAAGCGACTTAGCAGCAGCAGCACAAATATAATATTTAGCCATGAAAAAGAAGAAAATCTTGGATTCACAACAATGTGAAGATAGAACTTGAGGGCATTATGCTAAGTGAAATAAGTCAGTCCGAAAAGGACAAATACTGTATCTGTATGATCTCACTTTTATGTAGAATCTAAAAAAGAAACAACAACAAGTGCATAGATATAAAAGAATAGATTAGTGATTACTAGAAATGGGTGGGAGGTGGGTAACATGGGTAAAGGTGTTCAAAAGTTACCAACTTCCAGTTAGAAAAATAAATGTCATAAGGACAAAATGTATAGTGATGACTCTAGTTAATAATACAGTATTGTATATTTGAAAGTTGCTAAGAAAGCAAATCTTAAAATTTTCCATCACAAGAAAAAAATTGTAATGATGTTACATGTCAATTACATCTCAATTTTTCAGAAAACCAGAGAGCATGTTATTAGCAGAACTTCTCCATAAAAAAATGTTAAAGAAAAGTCTTCAGGAAAAGTAAATTATGTCAAATGGTAATTTGGATATACAGTCTTTTGGACTCTGTGGGAGAGGGAGAGAGTGGGATGATTTGGGAGAATGGCATTGAAATATGTATAATATCATATATGAAACGAGTCGCCAGTCCAGGTTCGATGCACAATACTGGATGCTTGGGGCTGGTGCACTGGGATGACCCAGAGCGATGGTATGGGGAGGGAGGAGGGAGGAGGGTTCAGGATGGGGAACACATGTATACCTGTGGCAGATTCGTTTTGATATATGGCAAAACCAATACAATATTGTAAAGTTAAATAAAATAAAATTTAAAAAAAAGAAATAAATGAAGAGCCTTGGAAATGGTAAAAATATGAATAAATAGAAAACATATTTTCTTAGTTTGAAACTTCACTAAAAGATAATTGACTATCTAAACAAAAGTAGTAACAGTGAATTGTTAGGTTTATAGAAAGCATTAATAAAAAAAAATTAAAAAAAAAGAAAGAAAATGTTGATAAAATGTATGACAATAACCCAAAAGTGGGGAAACTGAACTATTTTGAGTTTTATGCTGTATATGAATTGAAAGTAGACAGTAATAAGTTTAAATGTGTATTGGAAGCCCTGAAGTAGCCAATATGTCACAGGATAAGAGAAAGTATTTGTAAACATACATTTGAAATAGGTCTACTATTAAAAATATATAAAGAAATCTCACAATTCAGCAATAAGACTATCAATATGATATTTTTAAAGGGCAAAAAATTTGAATCTATATTTCATCAAATAAGAACATGAAAAGTAACTAAACAACATTAGTTACATGGAAAATGTAAATTAAAATCATGATGAAATACCTGCACACTTACTAGAATACCAAAAGTTTAAAGATTAACAATAGCATGTAGGTGAGAATGTGAAAGAAGAGTTCTCAGGCTTGGTAATCAGAAATGAAAAATAGTACAATCACTTTAAAGAACACTTTGATAGTTTCAATAATTTATCTAGCCTAAAATTTCCAGACACCAAACTGATGTTCTTTCTTTTTCATCATGCTATCATCACATGACCAAGACATCCAAAAAGATAAGGCAATAACAACCATTAACACTGAATTTTCTTCATTTGAGGTCTTAGGTGGGGAAAGAAATATTTAAAGCATGTAAGCAAAGCAAGGACATTAAATTCATAAAAGAATTAGTAGAAAATCTTTCATTGGTAATTCACCCATACACAACATTTGAAGAGGTAAATCTCTCTGAGATATTATTTCTTCTGCTATAAAATTGAAATAATAAGATATTGCAAGGCTATGATAAGTAAAGTTCCTCTGTGTATAACTTATTTAACATATATGCAAAATACATCATGAGAAATGCTGGGCTGGATGAAGCACAAGCTGGATTCAAGATTGCCGGGAGAAATATCAATAACCTCAGATATGCAGATGACACCACCCTTATGGCAGAAAGTGAAGAGGAACTAAAAAGCCTCTTGAAGAAAGTGAAAGAGGAGAGTGAAAAGTTGGCTTAAAGCTCAACATTCAGAAAAATAAGATCATGGCAGTCGGTCCCATCACTTCATGGGAAATAGATGGGGAAACAGTGGAAACAGTGTCAGACCTTATTTTAGGGGGCTCCAAAATCACTGCAGATGGTGAGTGTAGCCATGAAATTAAAAGACGCTTACTCCTTGGAAGGAAAGTTATGACCAATCTAGACAGCATATTAAAAAGCAGAGATGAGGGGGAGGAGCTAAGATGGTGGAGGAGTAGGATGGGGAGAACACTTTCTCCCCCACAAATTTATCAAAAGAACATTTAAACGCCGAGTAAATTCCACAAAACAACTTCTGAATGCCGGCAGAGGACATCAGGCACCCAGAAAAGCAACCCAAGTCTTCGAAAAGAGGTAGGAAAAAATATAAAAGACAAAAAAAGAGACAAAAGAGGGAGGGACTGAGTTCCGTCCCAGGAAGGGAGTCTTAAAAAGAGAGAAGTTTCCAAACACCAGGAAACCTTCTCACTGCCGAATCTGTGCCGAGCATTGGAAGCACAGAGGGCAACATAACAGGGAGGAAAAATAAATAAACAATTAAAACCCGCACATTGCGAGCCCTACGGTAACTCCCCCAGCGGAGAAGCAGCGCAGATGCCTGCATCCGCCATTAGCAAGCGGGGGCTGGGCAGGGAGGCGCGGCGCGGGCTGCTTCGCAAGGATCTGGCCTGAATACCCCGAGCGCTATCTGAGCGAAATAATTTGGGCTAGCAAACCAGACTGTGGGATATCTACCATGCGAAAAGCCAGCCCTAACCTAAGACACCTACAGGCCCGCGCACAGAACAAAGGACTGAACAGAGATAGCCAGCTGCAGACCTTCCCCCTCTGGTGACAGGCAGCCAGAGCCGGAAGGGGGCAATCGCAGCCCCAGAGAGACACTATCTATAAAACTGTAAGCAGGCTTCTTTGCTAACTAAAACTTCTTGGGGGTCTGGACTGTCAACATCTGCCTGAGAAGGTGGGCCGGTGCACACCTAGATAACCGAGCCGCGGGGAGGCGATAAGTCACAGCAATCGCAGGCGCCAAATACCTCATCACCTGAGCTGCTCGGATCTGGGAAGGGCACAAAACGCAGGTCCAACCGAGAGGCTGCGCCTCTGAGGACCACCCGAGTGCCTGAACCTGAGCGGCTTGGACCTGGAAGTGCAGGCAGCCCAGGGCCGGCCATGGATGGTTCCCGGCGGAGCAACCTAGAGCCTGAGCAGTGTGGGCAGGGAGGCTACACGCGCCGTGAACAGGGGGCAGACCCAGTGTGGCTGAGGCACTGCGAGCACACGCCAGTGTTATTTGTTTGCAGCATCCCTCCCTACCTCCCCTCAGCGCGACTGAACAAGTGAGCCTAAAAAAAAAAAAAAGTGTCCTCCACCGTCCCCTTTGTGTCAGGGCAGAAACCAGACACTGAAGAGACCAGCAAACAGAAGAAGTTATAACAGAGGGAACCACCTTGGAAGCTACAGGCAATAGATTAAAACCCTGTGGTTAGTACCAACTACATAGGAAGGAGCCTATAGATCTTGAGAAATATAAGTCAGACCAAGGAACTAGCCAAAAATGAACTGAACCCGCAATACTCACAAAAAAACCAGAGAAAGTCCTAGATATATTTTTACTATTTTTATGATCATTCTTTCTTTTTTTAAATTTTTTTTAATTTTTAAAAAAACATTTTTAAGTCCTCTATTATTCCTTTAATTCTCACTTTTATAACCGATTACTTTGCAAAAAAAAAGAAGACCCCATTTTTTTTAAAAGCAAACTTCATATATATATTTTTTATAATTTTTTGACCTTGTTTTTTTTTTTTCCTTCTTTTCTTTAACATTGTATTTTTGAAATTCCAAACTCTACTCTAGATTTTTCATTTTAGCTTTTTGGTATTTGTTATCAATTTTGTACCTATAGTTTTTTTTTTTAATAATTTCTGTGACCCTTTTTTATTTTTTCTTTTGCTTTTTCTCTGTTTCTTTCTCTTCTTCTTTTAAATAACATTGTATATCTGAAATTCTAAACTCTACTCTAGATTTTTAATTTATGCTTTTTGGTATTTGTTATCAATTTTGTACCTGTATTTTCTTTATAATTTATGCGACTTTGTGTGTTCTTGTTTGTTTGTTTTTTTCTCTCTCTTTCTTTTTCTTCTTCTTTTTTTAACATTGTATTTTTGAAATTCCAAACTCTACTCTAGATTTTTAACTTTTGCTTTTTGGTATTAGTTATCTATTTTGTACCTATATTTTCTTTATAATTTTCACGACCTTGTTTGTTTTTGTTTGTTCGTTTTTTCTCTTTCTTTTCCTTCTTCTTTTCTTTAACATCATATTTTTGAAATTCCAAACTCTACTCTAGATTTTTAATTTTTGCTTTTATGTATTTGTTACCAATTTTGTACCTTTAAGAACCCAATATTCAGTACCCATTTTTCACTAGGGAGTGAGATTACTGGCTTAACTGCTCTCTCTCTCTTTGGACTCTCCTTTTTCTCCACCAGGTCGCCTGTGTCTCCTCCCTAACCCCTCTCTACTCTACCCAACTCTGTGAATTTCTGTGTGTTCCAGACGGTGGAGAACACTTAGGGAACTGATTACTGGCTGGATCTGTCTCCCTCCTTTTCATTCCCCCCTTTTATCCTCCTGGCCACCCTGTCACCTTCCTCCTTCTTCTCTTCTCTGTATAACTCTGTGAACAACTCTGAGTGGTCCAGTTGTGGAGTGCACATAAGGAAGAGATTACTGGATAGCTCACTCTCTCCTCTATTGATTCCACCTCATCTCATTCGGGTCACCTCTAACTCCCTCCTTCCTCTTCTCTTCTCCATATAACGCTGTGAACCTCTCTGGGTGACCCTCACGGTAGAGAAACTTTTCATCTTTAACCTAGATGTTTTATCAATGGTGCTGTATAGAAGGAGAAGCTATGAAACTACTGTAAAAATAAGACTGATAACTGGAAGCAGGAGGCTTAAGTCCAAACCCTGACTCCAGGGAACTCCTGACTCCAAGGAACATTAATTGACAGGAGCTCATCAAATGCCTCCATACCTGCACTGAAACCAAGCACCACACAAGGGCCAACAAGTTTCAGGGCAAGACATACCAAGCAAATTCTCCAGCAACAAGGAACACAGCCCTGAGCTCCAAGATACAGGCAGCCCAAAGTCACCCCAAAACCATAGACATCCCATAACTCATTACTGGACATTTCATTGCACTCCAGAGAGAAGAAATACAGCTCCACCCACCAGAACACCAACACAAGCTTCCCTAACCAAGAAACCTTGACAAGCCACCTGTACAAACCCACACAGAGTGAGGAAACGCCACAATAAAGAGAACTCCACAAACTGCCAGAATACAGAAAGGACACCCCAAACTCAGCAATTTAAACAAGATGAAGAGACAGAGGAATACCCAGCAGATAAAGGAACAGGATAAATGCCCACCAAACCAAACAAAAGAGGAAGAGGTAGGGAATCTACCTGATAAAGAATTCTGAATAATGATAGTGAAATTGATCCAAAATCTTGAAATCAAAATGGAATCACAGATAAATAGCCTGGAGACAAAGATTGAGAAGATGCAAGAAAGGTTTAACAAGGACCTAGAAGAAATAAAAGAAAGTCAATATATAATGAATAATGCAATAAATGAAATTAAAAACATTCTGGAGGCAACAAATAGTAGAATAACAGAGGCAGAAGATAGGATTAGTGAATTAGAAGATAGAATGGTAGAAATAAATGAATCAGAGAGGATAAAAGAAAAACGAACTAAAAGAAATGAGGACAATCTCAGAGACCTCCAGGACAATATTAAACACTACAACATTCGAATCATAGGGGTCCCAGAAGAAGACAAAAAGAAAGACCATGAGAAAATACTTGAAGAGATAATTGTTGAAAACTTCCCTAAAATGGGGAAGGAAATAATCACCCAAGTCCAAGAAACCCAGAGAGTCCCAAACAGGATAAACCCAAGGTGAAACACCCCAAGACACATATTAATCAAATTAACAAAGATCAAACACAAAGAACAAATATTAAAAGCAGCAAGGGAAAAACAACAACACACAAGGGAATGCCCATAAGGATAACAGCTGATCTTTCAATAGAAACTCTTCAAGCCAGGAGGGAATGGCAAGACATGCTTAAAGTGATGAAAGAAAATAACCTACAGCCCAGATTATTGTACCCAGCAAGGATCTCATTCAAATATGAAGGAGAAATCAAAAGCTTTTCAGACAAGCAAAAGCTGAGAGAATTCAGCACCATCAAACCAGCTCTCCAACAAATACTAAAGGATATTCTCTAGACAGGAAACACAAAAATGGTGTATAAAATCAAACCCAAAACAATAAAGTAAATGGCAATGGGATCATACTTATCAGTAATTACCTTAAACGTAAATGGGTTGAATGCCCCAACCAAAAGACAAAGACTAGCTGAATGGATACAAAAACAAGACCCCTACATATGTTGTCTACAAGAGACCCACCTCAAAACAGGGGACACATACAGACTGAAAGTGAAGGGCTGGAAAAAGATTTTCCATGCAAATACGGACCAAAAGAAAGCAGGAGTAGCAATACTTATATCAGATACAATAGACTTTAAAACAAAGGCTGTGAAAAGAGACAAAGATGGTCACTACATAATGATCAAAGGATCACTCCAAGAAGAAGATATAACAATTATAAATATATATGCACCCAACACGGGAGCGCTGCAATATATAAGACAAATGCTAACAAGTATGAAAGGAGAAATTAACAATAACATAATAATAGTGGGAGACTTTAATACCCCACTCACACCTATGGATAGATCAACTAAACAGAAAATTAACAAAGAAACACAAACTTTAAATGATACAATAGACCAGTTAGACCTAATTGATATCTATAGGACATTTCATCCCAAAACAATGAATTTCACCTTTTTCTCAAGCGCACATGGAACCTTCTCCAGGATAGATCACATCCTGGGCCATAAAGCTAGCCTTGGTAAATTCAAAAAAATAGAGGTCATTCCAAGCACCTTTTCTGACCACAGTGCAGTAAGATTAGATCTCAATTACAGGAGAAAAACTATTAAAAATTCCAACATATGGAGGCTGAACAACATGCTGCTGAATAACCAACAAATCACAGAAGAAATCAAAAAAGAAATCAAAATTTGCATAGAAACTAATAAAAATGAAAACACAACAACCCCAAACCTATGGGACACTTTAAAAGCAGTCCTAAGGGGAAAGTTCATAGCAATACAGGCATACCTCAAGAAACAAGAAAAAAGTCAAATAAATAACCTAACCCTACACCTAAAGCAACTAGAAAAGGAAGAAATGAAGAACCCCAGGGTTAGTAGAAGGAAAGAAATCTTTAAAATTAGGGCAGAAATAAATGCAAAAGAAACAAAAGAGACCATAGCAAAAATCAACAAAGCCAAAAGCTGGTTCTTTGAAAGGATAAATAAAATTGACAAACTATTAGCCAGACTCATCAAGAAACAAAGGGAGAAAAATCAAATCAATAAAATTAGAAATGAAAATGGAGAGATCACAACAGACAACACAGAAATACAAAGGATCATAAGAGACTACTATCAACAATTATATGCCAATAAAATGGACAACGTGGAAGAAATGGACAAATTCTTAGAAAAGTACAACTTTCCAAAACTGGACCAGGAAGAAATAGAAAATCTTAACAGACCCATCACAAGCATGGAAATTGAAATTGTAATCAAAAATCTTCCAGCAAACAAAAGCCCAGGTCCAGACGGCTTCACAGCTGAATTCTACCAAAAATTTAGAGAAGAGCTAACACCTATCCTGCTCAAACTCTTCCAGAAAATTGCAGAGGAAGGTAAACTTCCAAACTCATTCTATGAGGCCACCATCACCCTAATACCAAACCCTGAGAAAGATCCCACAAAAAAAGAAAACTACAGGCCAATATCACTGATGAACATAGATGCAAAAATCCTTAACAAAATTCTAGCAATCAGAATCCAACAACACATTAAAAAGATCATACACCATGACCAAGTGGGCTTTATCCCAGGGATGCAAGGATTCTTCAATATCCGCAAATCAATCAGTGTAATACACCACATTAACAAATTGAAAAATAAAACCATATGATTATCTCAATAGATGCAGAGAAAGCCTTTGACAAAATTCAACATCCATTTATGATAAAAACTCTCCAGAAAGCAGGAATAGAAGGAACATACCTCAACATAATAAAAGCTATATATGACAAACCCACAGCAAACATTATCCTCAATGGTGAAAAGTTGAAAGCATTTCCTCTAAAGTCAGGAACAAGACAAGGGTGCCCACTTTCACCATTACTATTCAACATAGTTTTGGAAGTTTTGGCCACAGCAATCAGAGCAGAAAAAGAAATAAAAGGAATCCAAATTGGAAAAGAAGAAGTAAAACTCTCACTATTTGCAGATGACATGATCCTCTACATAGAAAACCCTAAAGACTCCACCAGAAAATTACTAGAACTAATCAATGATTATAGTAAAGTTGCAGGATATAAAATCAACACACAGAAATCCCTTGCATTCCTATACACTAATAATGAGAAAACAGAAAGAGAAATTAAGGAAACAATTCCATTCACCATTGCAACGGAAAGAATAAAATACTTAGGAATATATCTACCTAAAGAAACTAAAGACCTATATATAGAAAACTATAAAACACTGGTGAAAGAAATCAAAGAGGACACTAATAGATGGAGAAATATACCATGTTCATGGATTGGAAGAATCAATATAGTGAAAATGAGTATACTACCCAAAGCAATTTATAGATTCAGTGCAATCTCCATCAAGCTACCAACGGTATTCTTCACAGAGCTAGAACAAATAATTTCACAATTTGTATGGAAATACAAAAAACCTTGAATAGCCAAAGCTATCTTGAGAAAGAAGAAAGGAGCTAGAGGAATCAACCTACCTGACTTCAGGCTCTATTACAAAGCCACAGTTATAAAGACAGTATGGTACTGGCACAAAGACAGAAATATTGATCAATGGAACAAAATAGAAAGCCCAGAGATAAATCCACGCACATATGGACACCTTATCTTTGACAAAGGAGGCAAGAATATACAATGGATTAAAGACAATCTCTTTAACAAGTGGTGCTGGGAAAACTGGTCAACCACTTGTAAAAGAATGAAACTATAACACTTTCTAACACCATACACAAAAATAAACTCAAAATGGATTAAAGATCTCAACGTAAGACCAGAAACTATAAGACTCCTAGAGGAGAACATAGGCAAAACACTCTCCGACATACCTCACAGCAGGATCCTCTATGACCCACCTCCCAGAATGTTGGAAATAAAAGCAAAAATAAACAAATGGGACCTAATTAAACTTAAAAGCTTCTGCACAACAAAGGAAAGTATTAGCAAGGTGAAAAGGCAGCCTTCAGAATGGGAGAAAATAATAGCAAATGAAGCAACTGACAAACAACTAATCTCAAAAATATACAAGCAACTCCTACAGCTCAACTCCAGAAAAATAAATGACCCAATCAAAAAATGGGCCAAAGAACTAAACAGACATTTCTCCAAAGAAGACATACAGATGGCTAACAAACACATGAAAAGATGCTCAACATCACTCATTATCAGGGAAATGCAAATCAAAACTACTATGAGGTACCATTTCACGCCAGTCAGAATGGCTGCAATCCAAAAGTCTACAAGCAATAAATGCTGGAGAGGGTGTGAAGAAAAGGGAACCCTCTTACACTGTTGGTGGGAATGCAAACTAGTACAGCCAATATGGAGAACAGTGTGGAGATTCCTTAAAAAACTGGAAATAGACCTGCCTTATGATCCAGCAATCCCACTGCTGGGCATACACACTGAGGCAACCAGAAGGGAAAGAGACACGTGTACCCCAATGTTCATCGCAGCACTGTTTATAATAGCCAGGACATGGAAGCAACCTAGATGTCCATCAGCAGATGAATGGATAAGAAAGCAGTGGTACATATACACAATGGAGTATTACGCAGCCATTAAAAAGAATACATTTGAATCAGGTCTAATGAAGTGGATGAAACTGGAACCTATTATACAGAGTGAAGTAAGCCAGAAAGAAAAACACCAATACAGTATACTAACACATATATATGGAATTTAGAAAGATGGTAACAATAACCCTGTGTACGAGACAGCAAAAGAGACACTGATGTATAGAGCAGTCTTATGGACTCTGTGGGAGAGGGAGAGGATGGGGAGTTTTGGGAGAATGGCATTGAAACATGTATAATATCATGTATGAAACGAGTCGCCAGTCCAGGTTTGATGCACGATACTGGATGCTTGGGCTGGTGTACTGGGACGACCCAGAGGGAGGGTATGGGGAGGGAGGAGGGAGGAGGGTTCAGGATGGGGAGCACAGGTATACCTGTGGCAGATTCATTTTGATGTTTGGCAAAACTAATACAATATTGTAAAGTTTAAAAATAAAATAAAAATTAAAAAAAAAAAAAAGCAGAGATGTTATTTTGTCAACAAAGATCTGTCTAGTCAAGGCTATGGTTTTTCCAGTGGTCATGTATGGATGTGAGAGTTGGGCTATAAGGAGGGCTGAGCGCCAAAGAATTGATGCTTTTGAACTGTGGTGTTGGAGAAGACTCTTGAGAGTCCCTTGGACTGCAAGGAGATCCAACAAGTCCATCCTAAGGGAAATGGGTCCTGGGTGTTCATTGGAAGGACTGATGTTGAAGCTGAAACTCCAGTATTTTGGCCACCTGATGCGAAGAGCTGACTCATTTGAAAAGACCCTAGGCAGGAGGAGAAGGGGACGACAGAGGATGAGATGGTTAGATGGCATCACCGACTCAATGAACATGAGTTTGGGTAAATTCCAGGAGTTGGTGATGGACAGGGAGGCCTGGCGTGCTGCGGTTCATGGGGTCGCAAAGAACTGGACACAACTGAGTGACTGAACTGAACTGATACTGATGTATTGCTTAGTGTAGCACCCTAGCTAGCAGTTAAGTCTATGTTTTTGAATTCTTTAGTGAAGCAGGGGAGTTCTCTATTAAAATAAATGTAGAAAATGAATGTGGGTTAACAGGTTTCTACACATCAGGATTTTTAAAAGCCATCAATACTCCATAATCATTTTTAATCTCCAGAAAAGGAAATATGCATGTTATTTTTCACACTTTTTCTATGAAATCATTTTTCCATGCTATATGAATTATAAAACTCTGCCTTAAAAGAAAGTACATGCCCCTCCTAATATTTTGTCCAACATTTGCTAGCTTGTTCCTCCTGAACACTGAAACATTTAAAGGCTGTAGTTAAGGGGGCTTCACAGTCAAATCCAGGGGCTCAAGTACCCTCTGTATTGTTTCCTAAGCTGAGGCCAGTGTAACTCAGTTTCCTTAACTGTGAAGTGTAATCTTCACCTAATGTAAGGGGTTATTGTAAGGACTAAATGAGTTCATAGACGTTAAGCATTTGGCACAATCCCTAGTTCATCATAAGAACTCAGTAATTGTTAGCTATCACCCAGGTTTGGTGTTTTGATTTAGGAAGAAGGCTGCAGTTCAAAGTAGCCACAAAAAAAAGTTGAACTGATTAGTGCTGCTCGAGTAAGTAGTGACTCTTTCCCTGAACACGTGGGTACCTGCCTGCTAACCCCTTTGCACTTGTTGCATGCTCAGGGTATGCCTGGGCAGGAGACCCAAGAGATTCACAGCTACCTCAGGCACGAAGAAAAAATTTCATGCCTGTGGGGTTACATGGTTACCTCTTGGACAGCATGTGACCTCCATGGTCTCCATGATAACATGATATTAGTGGAGAGTGCTTGCTTCCCAGCTAACTGGAAGAAGTTCAGAGGAGGGAAACCAACATAATAAAAGGTTTGGAAATGAAACCTTATGAGAGCAGATGAAAACCCTGGGCATGTTCGGTCTGGAGAACAGATAGGGCAGCAACAGAGGTACACCAAGCCATGGAGAAGACAGATTCATGATTCCCAGTAACGAATGGGGCAACCACAGATGTTATGGGGTTTAGATTTGCTCAGAAACAGTTTGGAGGAAATGAGTGCACTTCAAAATGAAGTATTAGACAATATGCAAGACTAGGATGGCTATCAAATGACTTTCAAGAGGAATGCTTAGAACCACAGTAATTGATAAAATGGTTTTTTGGAGTAAATCAAGGATAAAGAAATCACTCACACAAGAGTAGAAAACATTGGCTAGGTGTTAGCAGGCAGGATTCTTTGGTTGTAAACAACATGAAGCCTGGCCAATGTTTTGCAGAAGAGGATTTTCATAGATGGACATTAGGTCGTCAAAGTACTAAATTTGAAAGGAGACAGCAAGTGTTGCAGCTCCGGTGATCCAGACAGCAGACACCCAAGGACAGTCTTGAGAGTGTCAATTCAAGGTTCAAAGTCCCCAAAAGAGAGTCTAATTGGCTTAGCTCCAGACATATGTCCACCTCTTTTTAATGAGAACTGAGCACTTTGGCAATTACACCAAGGGACAGGTAAGAAAATCAACATCACTGTTATCAAAAGAAGGAAAAATCAATGCTAGGTGGAAAAATAAAATATTCCAAGACAGTCTGTGAATTCATATTAAAATTTATAACTATCATTTGAGTATTTACTCAATGTAAACTGTGAGAACAATGAGGCTTAGAGGATTTTAAGAAACTTGTCTAAGGTCATAGAGCTGATAACTGATGGAGAAGGGACTTGGGACCAGAACATTCTGAATCTGAAGCTCAGCTCCTTAATTAATATGCCATACTGTTCTGCTCATCTTTTTCATAATCTCTGCTATCCCTGCCACTCCTTAAGGCAGCTTCATCACCAACAAATAAGACAGAGAAAAAAAACACCATGATCCACTTCCCTTCCAAGGCATTATCATCTAATGCAAGACTGAAAGCTTAGATTTCTCACCACACACATAGCATCTCATAATATCCTAGCTTTGGAGAACCTAGGAGGGCAATCTAGGAAACTAAATTCCCTTGCAATGGGCCAAGATTTGGTCTTGAGGGGGTTGGAATAAAGGATGATTAGGAATAACCATTTCAGCATCAGAATCTCCTTATCTTCCTAAGAATATTGAAGAGCAACTTGAAACATCACACCAAGCTATTACATGAGTGAACAGCTTAAAAAGAAACAATGTGGGGTGATGTCTTCACATACTATCCTATGTAACTAGACTCTAACTCTCTTATGGACGGGGACCATGCCCCACTTCTTCTTTTTGGCCACTTCAAACAATAGGCATGTAATGATGTGGATAAAAGCAAATATAAAGAAAATAAAGGTGATAACATTGACTTTTTAGTTTTAGAGCCAAGGTAAGCCTCCCATTTTCATGGCCTCTAATTCTAAATATTCAGGTTTTATGGAGCCAGATCAGAGTCCTGGAAACTGGAAAAAAAAAAATGGAAAAGCATTATGTATATGGAGCCAAGAACTTTACAGTGTCATTGGACATGAACAGTGAGACAACTTGAGAAAAGAAAAAGCCATTCAGTTCAGTTTAATGGTGAGATCACAGACTTTGGAATTAACCAGATCTGGCCTCAAGTCTCAACTCTGCTACTTACTATTGAGGGATGTAACAACTATTGAAGATTAGAAGGGACTTTTGATTCTCTGCACTCTAGTCCCATCATCAGCAAATACAAGGCCTAACAAATTTGTAGAGAAAGTGAAATGAGATAATGTATGTGAGCCTTTGATGTGGTCCTTCTGCCTAAAATGCTCAGCAAATACTAGTCACTATTTCAATACTTTATTACCTTTCTACCACCACTACAATGGAGTGTCGGGGTGCTGGGATGGGGCTGGGCTGGGCTTGCTTGATTTTAAAGTTACAGGATAACATTAAAAGTTCTGGTCTAAAATTTTTATATGTAATATCATAATTTCTAGAAAGACTCCAGAGCTAATACTATGGTCTACATCAGTCATTTTATGTTGCTAAGTCACTAAGTTGTATCCAATTCTTTGCAATCCCATGGACTGCAGCTCTTTAGGCGTCCCTGTCTTTCATTATCTTCTGGAGTTTGCTCAAACTCATGTCCATTGAGCCGATGATGCCATTCAATCATCTCATCCTCTGTTGTCCCCCTCCCCTGCTGCCCTCAGTCTTTCCCAGGATCAGAGTCTTTTCCAATAAATTGGCCTTTGCGTCAGGTGGCCAAAGTATTGGAGCTTCAGCTTTAGCATCAGTCCTTCCAGTGAATCTTCAGGACTGATTTCCTTTAGGATTGATTGGTTTAATCTTGTAGTCCGAGGGACTCTCAAGAGTCTTCTCCAGCATCACAGTTTGAAAGCATCAATTCTTCTGTGCTCACCCATCTTTATGGTCCAACTCTCACATTCGTACATGACCACTGGAAAACCTATAGCTTTGACTAGACAGATCTTGGTTGGCAAAGTAATGTCTCTGCTTTTTAATATGCTGTCTAGGTCAGGCATAGCTTTTCTTCCAAGGAGCAAGTATCTTTTAATTTCATGGCTGCGGTCACCATCTGCACTGATTTTGTAGCCCAAGAAAATCAAATCCATTGCTGTTTCCACTTTTTCTCCTTCTATTTGCCATGAAGTAATGGGATCAGATGCCATGATCTTAGTTTTTTTAATGCTGAATTTCAAGCCAAACTTTTCACTCTCCTCTTTCATCTTCATCAAGAGGCTCTTTAGTTTCTCTTCACTTTCTGCCATTAAAGTGGTATCATCTGCATATCTGAGGTTGTTGATGTTTTCCTGGGAACCTTGATTCCAGTCTGTGATTCATCCAGCCTGGATTTCATGTGATGTACTCTGCATATAAATTAAATAAGCAGGGTGACAATGTACAACCTGTCACACTCCTTTCCCAATTTTGGACCAGACTTTTGTTTCATGTCTGGTTCTAACTGTTGCTTCTTGACCAGAATACAGGTTTTTCAGGAAACAGGTAAGGTGGTCCAGTATTCCCATCTCTTTAAGAATTTCCCACAGTTTGTTGTGATACACACAAAGGCTTTAGTATAGTCAAGGAAGCAGAAGTAGATATTCTTTTGGAATTCCCTTGCTTTTTCTGTGATCCAGCATGTATTGGCAATTTGATCTCTGATTCCTCTGCCTTTTTAAAACCCATCTTGTACATCTGGAAGTTCTCAGTTCATGTACTAGTGAAGACTAGCTGGAAGGATTTTGAACATTACCTTGCTATCATGTGAAATGAGTGCAACTGTATGGTAGTTTGAACATTCTTTGGCATTGCCTTTGAGACTGGAATGGAAACTGATCTTTTCCAGATATAATTATTGTTGCCACAGGAAATTATTTTGTAATAATTTTACATTTTTCTTACTTTGAGTAAGTTTATTGCAATATAATACAATAGACTTTTATTCCTCATCTTCTCTGGCCCAGCACTGCACTGAGGATCTGGAAATATACAGATCTGAAACATAAACTTGACTTTAAGTCGCTTGAAGCTCAGAGCATTAACACATTGCAAACAGCAGGACAGGATATGTAAAAAAAATATTAGAACATAATCTCAAAGAGAGAAGGCAATGGCACCCCACTCCAGTACTGTTGCCCGGAAAATCCCATGGATGGAGGAGCCTGGTAGGCTGCAGTCCATGGGGTTGCTAAGAGTCAGACACGACTGAGCAACTTGCCTTTCACTTTCCACTTTCATGCATTGGAGAAGGAAATGGCAACCTACTCCAGTGTTCTTGCCTGGAGAATCCCATGGACAGAGAAGCCTGGTAGGCTGCAGTCCATGGGGTCGCACAGAGTCGGACACGACTGAAGTGACTTAATAGCAGCAGCAGCAGCAGCAGCAAACTGTTGGGAGACTCAGAATTAAGATCCTTAGAATTTAAAAGTTTATAAAGTATGATGCAAAATTAATGAAATGACTTAACTAGGTCAACATTTTGAATTTCAAAAGGAAAGAAAAATCACACAAATTTCATATAGGGAAATAAGCAAATATTATTTTATTCTACTTTTAGTTTCCTAAAAGAGAAAAATTTTCAGCTATCATTGTCCTCATTCCTACAACAATAAGTCTACAAATTCCATACTTATCCCTACTGTTTCTAATGTATAAAAATAGCACAAAGGCCTGTTCTTTGATCCATAGGATAAAGAGAAAAAAGAAATCATTTATCCTTTCTAATATTTTTAACTGAAAATATACATCAGCTGACCTAGATGTTTTAGCATGCACATGTGTTTGTTCAGTCATGTCCGACTATTTGTGACCCCATGGACTATAGTTTGCTAGGCTCCTCTGTCCATGGAATTTTCCAAGCACTTATACTGGAGTTGGTTGACAGTTCCTACGTACTCCAGGGAATCCCCCATCCCAGTGATCGAATCCACATCTCAGAAGTTTTAGAACAAACTTAGATAATACTTATTAAACTTAACGCAAATGTCAAAAATAAACTATGAAAGAGAATATAAATACTGTAAAGAATTCAGTTCAGTTCAGTTCAGTCACTCAGTCATGTCCCACTCTTTGCCACCCCATGAATCGCAGCACACCAGGCCTCCCTGTCCATCACCAACTCCCAGAGTTCACCCAGACGCACGTCCATCGAGTCAGTGATGCCATCCAGCCATCTCATCCTCTGGCGCCCCCTTCTCCTCCTGCCCCCAATCCCTCCCAGCATCAGAGTCTTTTCCAATGAGTCAACTCTTCGCATCAGGTGGCCAAAGTACTGGAGTTTCAGCTTTAGCATCATTCCTTCCAAAGAAATCCCAGGGCTGATCTCCTTCAGAATGGATTGGTTGGATCTCCTTGCAGTCCAAGGGACTCTCAAGAGTCTTCTCCAACACCACAGTTCAAAAGCATCAATTCTTCAGCGCTCAGCTTTCTTCACAGTCCAACTCTCACATCCATACATGACCACTGGAAAAACCATAGCCTTGACTAGACGGACCTTTGTTGGCAAAGTAATGTCTCTGCTTTTGAATATTCTATCTAGGTTGGTCATAACTTTCCTTCCAAGGAGTAAGTGTCTTTTAATTTCATGGCTGCAGTCACCATCTGCAGTGATTTTGGAGCCCCAAAAAATAAAGTCTGACACTGTTTCCACTGTTTCCCCATCTATTTCCCATGAAGTGATGGGACCGGATGCTATGATCTTCGTTTTCTGAATGTTGAGCTTTAAGCCAACTTTTTCACTCTCCTCTTTCACCTTCATCAAGAGGCTTTTGAGTTCCTCTTCACTTTGTGCCATAAGGGTGGTGTCATCTGCATATCTGAGGGTATTGATATTTCTCCCGGCAATCTTGATTCCAGCTTGTGCTTCTTCGAAAGATATAAATATTAGCACATGATAAGCTAACATCTCAAATCATAAAAGAAAAAAATGGACTACCTAATTTCTGATTAAGACTACCAGCTAACCATGTGGGAAAATATTGAGTTAAATTACTACAATGTACAAGGCACCAAAATGAATCCCAGATGGTTTAAATATTAAAATGACATTGAAACATGTATAATATCATGTATGAAACGAGTCGCCAGTCCAGGTTCGATGCACAATACTGGATGCTTGGGGCTGGTGCACTGGGACGACCCAGAGGGAGGGTATGGGGAGGGAGGAGGGAGGAGGGTTCAGGATGGGGAACACAGGTATACCTGTGGCGGATTCATTTCGATATTTGGCAAAGCTAATACAATATTGTAAAGTTTAAAAATTAAAAAAAAAAAAGAATAAAAAAATAAAATGCAAAAAATAAGATCATAATTATACTAGAATAAAATGTAAGTGACTATATAGTCTTAGGAGAGGAAAACTTTTCAATGTGTGACATCAAAGACAAAAATATTAATGAGAAGACTGATAAATACAAATGCTTAGTAAACGTGGGAAAAAATTTCCATTTGCAACAACCTTGAGGGTATCGCGCTAAATGAAATAAGTCAGATGGGGAGGGACAAATATCTTATGATTTCACTCTTGAGTGGAATATAAAACACAAAGAAACAACATAAATGAATAAACCAAAAATACACACGTAGATAAAGAGAACAGAGTACTGGTTGCTAGAGGGGGAGGGATGGGGTGAGGAGTAGGAGGGGGAAATGGGTAAAGAGGTTGCACTGTAGTTGGCCAGATTAAAACTCAGTTTTTGGTGGTGAGACAACTATAGTGTATATAGAAGTAGAACTGTAATGTTGCACAAATGAAACTTCTGATGTTATACACTGTTACCTCAATAAAAAATAAATCAATAGAATGAAAAACTTTTAAAGGACATTGGCATGTTCAAAAGTGAAAACAATAAATGAGAATGTTTTAATGGTGTTTATTCAAAAAACTCAGGATAGAAAACAGATACTCAGCAAATATGTGCTGAATGTTTTCCTCCTGCACTTTTAATTTCTCAGAGTCTTTTCTGAAAATAAATATCAGTTTGATGCTGTAGGGAACATTAAGATCTGATGATTGCTTCATTATTTTATTCTACTATTGATGGATTCTTCTGTTCTTTGCTTGGTTCTCCTTAATAGGAGAAACCTATAATCATTGTAGACACCTTAAAAAGTGATTCACTGCAACTCCTTTGTAACTAAAACTACAGACACTTAAAAGTCAGTATAACCAGAAAATTGACTTGTATGCAAGTTACATCTTTACAGTTAATAAAGATACAACTGATTTGACTAGTTTAGGGAAAGCCAAATTGTGCTATATGTGTTTTCCCTTAAAATTTTTCTCAGAAAATGCAAAATATTTTGCATATATTTTAATTTCCCTTTTTAGGAAGAAGATGAAAAAAAGATGCCCACTGCACCCCTGCAATTCCCCCAGGCAGTGGTTGCAAAATTTGAAGAACTTTACCGTCTCCAGTTTGGTTTAATCTCCAGCCAGATTAATTAATTCCTCTCTTAAAAGATTCCAGGAGCTCCAGCCCAGCCCTGGCCCCTGGCCAATTGGAGGAACATGCTAGAAAAGGCAGGGGCAGAACCAAGATTAACCTAGTGAAACAAATTATTCTGAACTAAGCTCAGAATGACTTGGTCCCTTGGATCACTTGAAAGTAACTAGGCTTCTCTGAGAACCCTATAACTCTAAGAGCATTGGAATCTAATATACAGAAAAGTGAAGTCACTCAGTCGTGTCCTACTCTTTGCGACCCCTGGGCTGTAGCCTACCAGGCTCCTCCATCCATGGAACTTTCCAAGCAAGAGTACTAGAGTGGGTTGCCATTTCCTTCTCTAGAGGATCTTCCCAACCCAGGGATCGAACCCAGGTCTCCTGCATTGCAGGCAGCCACTTTACCATCTGAGACACCAGGGAAAGCAATGCACAACATAATGCACACAATATACACAAGACCCACTTATTTCTGGATTCAGTACTCAGAGAATTGGGTGGATCCAAGATTGCCTTTAGAAAGTGAAAGAGTTGAAGATCACTGAATACATTGGCTACAGAGTCAGCAGAGATGAAAATCAGGGGGAAAAAGACAAGCTTAATGGAAGGCAGGTAAAATTCTATTAAAACAAACCAGTGAACTTGACAAATCATTTCATGAGGGTAAATTTAGGATAATGGATATATTACTGAAAATAATATTCAGTCTTCTGGACTAAAAAAGAGAGAAAAGGAAAAGACCTGAAGAGAAAAGGAATCAATGCCAGGAATAGGCTTCCCTGGTGGCTCAGCTTGTAAAGAATCCTCCTGCAATGTGGGAGAACTGGGTTCAATCCCTGGGTTGGGAAGATCCCCTGGAGAAGGGAACAGCTACCCACTCTAGTATTCTGGCCTGAAGAAGTTCATGAACTGTATAGTCCATGGGGTGGCAAAAAGTCAGATATGACTGAGTGAATTTCCATACTAGGGAAACAAACAGAGGGTAGGAAAGATGGGAATGGGAGGTTTCATTTTCAGACAGCTCTCCCATTTTATTTTTCCTAATGCTGGCCCCCAAACCCTCTTTTTGAAAAAAAATTTTGGTGTATGTATTCACTGCTTTGTTTTGGTAGGTTTATGGATTTATTAATAATAGTAGTATTTCCTTACAGGGAGGGTTAGAATCCCTGATATAGGGAAGGTGAAAGAAAGTTGAAAAGTTCTTACTACTTAATGGCAAGACATAAAGTCTGTTAAGGTCTATGTTGCAATAAGTTTTCAATCTTTCTTCCCAGTGCCAACTGCCAACAATTAGTTAATTTTATTATACAGACTAGCAGGCGCATAGAGGGAGACTAATAAAAATATTTGTTGAGTTTATTATGGAGGAAATGCTTTAGTTACTTTCCCCAAAACACTGTTATCATAGACCAATGTCTGTCAGGTCATATAAACAGCTTTACTATAAAAAATGTTTTCTTTTAAAGGGATCTATTGTCACGGGATTTTATCTGAAAAACATGTTTATCAGAGAAGAATGTAAGATGTGAAGCTTGTGACTTGTTATCCAGAAGAAATAATTAAGGAGATGTCTTCCAATGTCTTTAAATAATAGGGTTGCTTTCAACAGAACAAAGAAAAAAATTAAAGTTTTGAATTACAGAAACTATATCTAAAGCTTAGAAGAAACAAGTTTAAGGCCTAGGCTAATTTTATTACACTTTTATTTAGTCTTATAAAGCAACTTGTATATATGACGTGTGACATACACGTACACATATGCATCTGTTCTGCTGGCTGCTGTTGGGAATTTAAGAATGTAGAAAGAAACTCCTGTAAGTCATTTATGAAATAGGATGATCAATTTTTCCAATTTATACTATTAGTTTCTTTCTTTTTTGAATGGTGCTTGCTCCCTGCCCAGGACTCCCAATTCACTTCCAAGGCAACCATTTCACTGATGGAAAAAAATCAACAGTGAAAGTTCAGTCCCCGGAGAACTTTCTCATTGTCTCTCTGGGCTATATTCCTCTACTCTGAGATGATAAACCCTATTGTAGTGGACCATATCTAACCATTAAGAGGTCATAAAGCTTTTGATGCAATGATTATGATTAATCTGACATGGTTTGATCTTCAAGAATCTAAGGCAATGTAATAGAACATAAAGCCCCACTGCTTTCATTAAAGAACTCCAAGTCACCACCCTACTTTATTGGGACCATTATTTCACGGGCTCAGTTCAGTTTAGTCGGTCAGTCATGTCCGACTCTTTGTGACCCCATGGACTGCAGCACACCAGGCTTCCCTGGCCATTACCAACTCCCAGAGCCTACTTAAACTCATGTCCATCATGTTGGTGATGCCATCCAGCCATCTCATCCTCTGTCTTCCCCTTCTCCTCCTGCCCCCAGTCCCTCCCAGCATCAGGGTCTTTTCCAATGAGTCGGTTCTTCACATCAGGTAGCTAAAGTATTAGAGTTTCAGCTTCAGCATCAGTCTTTCCAATGATTATTCAGGACTGATCTCCTTTAGGATTGCCTGGTTTGACTTCTGTGCAGTCCAACAGACTCTCAAGAGTGTTCTCCAACACCACAGTTCAAAAGCATCCATTCTTCACTTCTCAGCTTTCTTTATAGTCCAACTCTCACATCCATGCATGACTACTGGAAAAACCATAGCTTTGACTAGACAGACCTTTATTGGCAAAGTAATGTCTCTGCTTTTTAATATTCTGTCTAGGTTGGTCATAACTTTTCTTCCAAGGAGCAAGTGTCTTTTAATTTCATGGCTGCAGTCACCATCTGCAGTGATTTTGGAGCCCAAAAAAATAAAGTCTCTCACTGTTTCCATTGTTTCCCCATCTATTTGCCATGAAGTGATGGGACCAGATGCCATGATCTTAGTTTTCTGAATGTTGAGTTTTAAGCCAACTTTTTCACTCTCCTCTTTCACTACCATCAAGAGGCTCTTATAGTTCTTCTTCACTTTATGGAAAATTTCTATTTTCTGTGGGATTTTTGAGGCATTTTTCTTGTGGGTTCGCCACTAGATGGCCTCATGATGCTATACACTTAATAAATACTTTGAATATTGATTACTCTTGAATTGATTACTCTCAAAACACTGTTTTTCATGCTCAGAATTCTCATTTAAATGGATAGAAATGGGCAGGAAACAAGCAATTTATCTTCCATTACATCTGCATTAAGATCATTCAGCAGAATTGGAGACAGAGACTAACGTCCCATATTACCAAATCTACTGAATACTACACCAAAAGAATTCACTTCCTGAAAGAGTGGATATGGCCATTCTTTGGATATGGATAATGGGACAATTCCACATGGCTCTTGAAAGAAATTATTCCCTGTTCCATCATTTTTTTTTTTTTTTCATCCTGAGCATTATAAACTAAGAACTGACATTTGACTAATTGCTCCTCAGGAAATAGTCATGTTCAAAGTTCAACTTGTATTTCTTGGAAAATGCAACAGGGTGATTGTTACTTCTTGATCTAAGACCTCTGGATGTCAGCCAATGGTTCATCTCTACCCTGCCAGTTTGGGAGACATTGTTGGGAGTTACTAAGTTGGGCTTGGATTCAGTTAACATCTTGCTTCCTTGATTTCTTTCACCCAAGTTTCATGAAAACATTTGGCAAAAGATGATCAAGACATGTTGCCTTTTGTGGTACATGAATAGCCTTAACTTAAACAACAATTTATTTTGCCTAATATATAATTATTTCTCAAGAAACTTGGGCTAATAGTGATTTAGCTGTTTTGTTTGTTTCTCAAATTATCTTATTTTTTAAGAGGAGTTTTAGGTTCACAACAAAATTGAGTAGAAAGGAAAGAGTGTTCTCATCCATCCCTGTCCTTACACAAGTAAAATACCCTCCACCCAAGTGGTGCCTTCATTATAATCAATGAATCTACACCGATACATCGTGATTGCCCATAGTCGATAGTGTACATGATTGTTCACTCTTGGTGAAATCATGACACACATACAGTGGCATGTGGCCACCTTTGTAGTATTCTACAGAATAGTTCCACTGCCCCAGAATCCTCTGTGTTCTGCCTATTCATCCTCCTCATAACTCCTAACCCTTAACCCGTGGCAACCACTGATCTTTTTATTATAGTTTTGCCTTTTCAGAATGTCACATGTGTGAATTATACAGAAGGTAGCCTTTTCAAATTGGCTTCTTTCACTTAGTAATAAGCATTTAAGTTTCCTCCATGTATTTTCAAAGTTTGATAGCTCATTTCTTTTTAGTGCTGAATAGTATTCCATTGTCTGGATGGACCATAATTTATTTATCCATTCACTTACCAGTGGACAATCTTGGTTGCTTCCAAGTTTTGTCAATCATGAATAAAGGTACTATAAACATTTGTATGTTTATACAATTTTCAGTTGTTCGAGCTGGATTTAGAAAAGGCAGAGGAGCCAGAGATCAAATTGCCAACATCCATTGGATCATAGAAAAAGTGAGAATCCCAGAAAAATATCTACTTCTGCTGTATTGACTATGCTAAAGCCTTTGGCTATGTGGATCATAACAAACTGTGGCAAATTCTTAATGAGATGAGAATACCAGACCACGTTACCTGCCTCCTGAGAAATCTGTATGCAGGCCAAGAAGCAACAGCTAGAACTGAACATGGAAAAATGGATTGGTTGGGAAAGGAGTATGACAAGGCTATGTATTGTTACCCTGCTTATTTACCTTATATGCAGAGTACATCAAGTGAAATGCTAGGCTGGATGAAGCACAAGCTGGAATCAAGATTGCCAGGAGAAATATCAATAACCTCAGATATGCAGATGATACTACCCTTATGGCAGAAAGTGAAGAAGAACTAAAGAGCCTCTTGATGAAAGTGAAAGAGGAGAGTAAAAAAGCTGGCTTAAAACTCAATATTCAAAAAATGAAGATCATGGCATCTGGTCCCATCACTTCATGGCAAACAGATGGGGAAACAATGAAAATAGTGACAGACTTTTATCTTCTTGGACTCCAAAATCACTGAAGATGGTGACCGAAGCCATGAAATTAAAATGAAACTTCCTTCTTGGAAGAAAAACTATGACCAGTATAGACAGCATATTAAAAAGCAGAGACATTACTTTGCCAATAAAGGTCCATATAAGCAAAGCTATGGTTTTTCCAGTAGTCATGTATGGATGTGAGTTGGACCATAAAGAAAGTGGAGTGTGGAAGAACTGATTCTTTTGAACTATGGTGTTGGAGAAGACTCTTGAGAGTCCCTTGGACTGCAAGGAGATCCAACCAGGCAATCCTAAAGGAAAGTAGTCCTGAATATTCATTTAAGGACTGATGCTGAAGCTGAAACTCCAATACTTTGGCCACCTGATGCGAAGAACTGACTCATTGGAAAAGACCCTGATGCTGGGAAAGATTGAAGGCAGGAGGAGAAGGGGACAACAGAGAATGGGATGGTTGGATGACATCACCAACTCAATGTACATGAGTTTGAGCAAGCTCTGGGAGTTGGTAATGGACAGGGAAGCGTGGCATGCTGCAGTCCATGGGGTTGCAAGGAGTCAGACACAATTGTATGACTGATACAGGATTTTGTGTGGACATTCAATTCAACTGGGCATTTTGATTTGTTTTTAGGCTATCTGAGATCTTTGAGCAGTGTTTCCTAAACTAACTGATGTTTGGCCATTTTGGTTCTGCTGTCTCATAGAGAGCAATATGGTATCAGAATTGGAAGGGAATTTAATTGTTTAATTGGCTAAGCCAATCATTGCTTCTCTACTTTAGGAAATCCAGGCACACACATGTGAACTAGTTGTTATTCTATTCGTTTTTAAAAAGACAAATATTTCTAGGTTATGTTTTCTGGTTTTCTTGGTTTTTGCTTTTTGGTTTTTGTTTTTTTTTAATGCAGTCATATTACTTTTTGAATGACTAGTAAATTTCAAAGATTTCTTTCCTTAGTTTCAATCTGGAACTTTACCATTAGCCTTTTTAGGGAAAAATATATACAAATATGAAAAAACAGAGCAAATAATTTTTAAAATGCAGTGTTTGGAACAGGAATGAGCATGGAGAATAAACACTGTTTCAACAGCTAGAGTTTTGGTAAAAGCTTGTCCCAGGTAGTGATTTTACTTCAGTGCTGTTGTAAAAAAATCTCATCTTGCTGACTGCCCAACTGGCCACAGCCACCTCCTCCCCAGTCAACCCTCCAAGCAGGACATTAGCCTCCAATCTGGAAAATCAGTCACAGTAAGTAGAAGGAAGGAAATGTTAGTCACTCAGTCGTGGCCAGCTCTTCATGACCTCCTGGACGATAGCCTGCCAGGCTTCTCTATCCGTGGGATTTTCCAGGCAAGGATATTGGAATGGGTTGCCATTCCCTTCTCCAGTGGATCTTTCTGACCCAGAGATTGAACCTGTGTCTCCTGCAGTGGCAGGCAGATTATTTACCACTGAGCTACCTGGGAAATCCAAATCTCCTGGTGAATGAATCCATCTGACTGAAATAAATTCACTGTACGCCTCTACCTGCACAAGGGGGTCTGGAAAATGCAATTTACATGTGTACAACCCTTCCTACTGGAAGCAATAGAGGAGGAGGCTGAGTGAGTCCATCCCAAGTGCCTAGGTCAGCACCCCGTGAGAGATAGGACCCATAACTGGGCTCCTGCTGCACAGATAGCCTCGAAGTCATGTTGCAACAACAATGGCCAAATAAGGTGTATTTTCCCTTTTACTTTACTTCATCTCCTTCTCCAGGCTGAAGGAGCCAGAAATAGAACATAGCTGGGACTAGTACACAAGGTGTAGAAATAGTGAAAAGGCCATATCCATATCCATGAGGAAAATACTGTGTTGTTCCTTGCTAATATCATACCCTGCTCCCCTCATGTGATCAACTAATTACATAATTACAACTGATTTTTCACTTGGGTTAATCACAATGATCATTTTATTGTGCTGTAGCAGTCATTCGTAAGTGAAGTGAAGTCACTCAGTTGTGTCTGATTCTTTGCGACCCCATGGACTTTAGTCTACCAGGCTCCTCTGTCCATGGGATTTTCCAGGCAAGAGTACTGGAGTGGGTTGCCATTTCCTTCTCCAGGGGATCTTCCTGACCCAAGGATCAAACCAGGGTCTCACACATTGCAGGCAGACGCTTTACCCTCTGAGCCACCAGGGAAGCCTGTCATTCATGGTTGGAGTTTAACAAAGAGATCTGGACTTTTCCTTCTTGATTCTGAATTTAAAGATTTGGGTCTATGTAGGTTCCCTTTACTCATCTGCCATGTAACTCGTTCCTCTTCCAGAACTTTCAGATGGAAGAGTCACTCAATGAGGAGCTTGTCTGGATATCTCAGTTCTAATATCCTCTGATGCAAGAGGTAGAATTTATCCAAAGGGAATAGTGGATGAGTGTTAAGAACAGAATATATAGATATCTGAGGTTTCAACAAGTGAATTTTTCATGGGTCTCAGACACGTATTTCCAAAGGTAACAACTCATCCTTATATCCATTCTGTTTAACCTGGTTTTTACATTTATTAATCTTTTTGTAGACTATCACTAAAGACCATTCCTTTTGAAACCTTTGAGACCTTTTTTTATTTGTATATAATACACTTATTTTTCAAGTAAGAGATATTCAAAGGCAGTAAACTCTCAAAAGCTTCAAATGTATTAAGTAAATAAGTTTGCTTAAGAAGATGGCCAATCCCAATTGCCATTTTAAAACTTCACTGAATTAAGGGACATTATCTTATAACTAATGCTGGATTCAGGGTTTCTCCCTGTGGCTGTATTATTTCTGTACTACTAGATTCCAGTGATTTTTAGATGCTTATGAATAAAGGGTTACTTTGCAAAAGTAGGGGGCTTCCGTTGTAGCTCAGTCGGTAAAGAATCTGCCTGCAATGCAAAGACCCAGCTTCAGTAAGTAGTGTGATTGGTCCAAATTGATTCTATTCTCTGACTAAAGTGATGTATCTGCTATCTATATGGTGGGGCTCCATGCATAGAAGAGTGCCATGATGACTAACATCTACTCTTTGCTATTTTCTTTTTTTTTTTAATTTTATTTTTAAACTTTACAATATTGTATTGGTTCTGCCATATATCGAAGTGAATCCGCCACAGGCATACATGTGTTCCCCATCCTGAACCCTCCACCCTCCTCCCTCCCCATACCATCCCTCTGGGTCCTCCCAGAGCACTCTTTGCTGTTTTCTAATCATTGCTATTGTAGGGTAAGGAGGGGAAAAGACAGCATTCATTTGTTAAAGTTTGCTGACAGCACCTGGTTTTGATGCAGATTTCAAGTAAATCTTCCAAAATTAACTTTTAGAAAAGTTTTACAAATAATTCTGTTTAGTTTTGTCCTCCCTCTGCACATACGACTTTACACCCCAATCCACCCCTCAAAATGAACCTGTCTGCTCACTATAAAGTCAAGCCTATATTTTTTTTATTCTTATTTTGTTTAAAATTGTTCTGTTTTGAATCACAAAGCCAATGACTTAGTTGCTTCTTTTGTCATTATGTTGGCTTCCTGCCAAACTCTGACCCCACTTTTTTAGTGTGTTTATTTTATAAAGCAGAATGGGTATACTTGCAAGCATTTCCTATCAGGGGGAATATCATAAAAGAAGTTAAAGGGAACCGGCATCCATATTAAAGACAAATGAGATAATAGCTAAAATTCATCTTCAAGTTGACCCAGGTTAAATTATGAGTCTAATATGGAAGTTACTTAAGGGGGAAAAAAAATCTGTTCTCATGTTTAGATCTGATACAAACCTGGGTTTCCAGATTTAGACCAAACCCACATATAGACTGCATTCAGCCAACACAATGCCTGTGAGGGCTCCAAACAGCATGGTCATCTGTACTACCTCATGCATAGTTATGCCCCATCATGGGGTTTATTAGGACCTAATTCTTGCCTTGTGCTTATCCTTAGAACAGACAAACTTCCAATGTTTCATTTCCTTCTGAGTGAAAAGATTCAGGTGTGGAGACTGGGAAAGAGATTTCCCTCTCAGAAATAGTGAGGCTTTTGCCTGGGGCAAGATGTTTGAAATCTGTCATATAAAACTTCTCTTTCTGTTCCCAAATAGGCTTCACATTACAGTGAAGATGGAAGTGAGTACTGGTTAAATTAAAGACAGTTTTGTCTTTCAACACAACAGATGAGGAGCTGACTCACCCTGGGCACCCTAAATCAGTCTCTCTCTCTCTTCCTTCTCTTTGTCACTCTCTCTCTTCCCCAGAAAACCTGACTTCGTAATGGATTTCCCATGGCGAGAGTTACAGAACTTTATTCAGGAAATACAACTCAGCATGGCTTCTCTGTTCCCACAGATAGATGAGTGGTCCGGAGACAAGAAGTGAGAACTCCAAAGAGATAAGAATAGCAAAGAGACTGAATCAAACTGGGATGACTCCAACGGATCAAGGCCTAGTGTCACAATGGTCAGATTTAAGACCCGTGATGCCATTATGGGAAGTCTGCCGTCTGAGTGTTGCCCAGATCCTTGAAGTCTCCCGAGGGCAATGCCCAGAAACTGTGTTTTTATCCCTTAGTGCGTGCAAGTGCCATTTCTGAAAGCTCTACCCACAAAGCCATCAGATGGTAACAATTTTAAGTCACTTCCAACATGAGATGGTTTTGAACTTTAATATGCAACCTAATTATGACTGCAAACACTTTGTTAAGCAAACAAACTTCAAACCCTTTTTTAAAAAACAGTTCTTCTCTGGTCATTTTGTCTTGCACAAAAGCCTTAAAAATAAAACTGTGTGGGGAACTAGGGAATCTAAAGTTGAAAAAAAGAGAAGGCACAAAAGGAAACAGCTTTAAAGTCACCACCACGTGTGTGCTGAGTATCTGAATGTTTTCTTTCAAATAAAAACCTAGAAAATACAGTATCCTTCCTATGCTTCATTTCCACTCTTTGCCATTTGACTTCTACCCTAGAATTATAGATAATATCTTCAAAGACAGAGAAGTAGACTTTTTTGTTTGTTCCTCAATTTTCTTTTGCTTACTAAACTCCTCTTTTTCAATTCTGAAATATCCAAGTCATCTGTTTTTTTTTTTTCTCTTCCCTGTCTCCCCACTTTTTTATTTTCTCACAGTCACTTTTCTTTTTGCCTTTCTTAGTCATTTCTCAAGAACTGGGATTATTACATAGCACATAGAAACCCATGAATATCCCCTTTCCAGGGGAAAACAAAACAAAACAAAACAGGGAACCTGGAAGATTTGCAGTGTGAGGGGATAGTGGGAATAGCTAGACTCTGAAATAAGTTACTTAAGGAGACTGTAATCTCTGCATCCTCAGATCCTAGAGAAGTCTTCATATGCTACAGTCCCCAAAATTCATTTCCCTGCTATCCTCTCTACTTACTGAGAGACTTTGATAAACTTCTTCAGTATTATTCATTTTGCTTCAGAGAGATGTCAGCGAATAGAGAATAGATCTCTGATTCTTACTCATATCATTCCCTAAGTTTAAGAAGGGAAAGACATAGTAGATGTGTTCTCCAGGTCTCTACAACACTGAACTCTTCTTACAAAAGGGTAAAGTTATTAAGATGAGGAAACTTCAGAAGAAACACTAACACTGACCCTACTTGGGAATCACCTAAGATCACATCTAAAACCCATGTTCTGTCAACAAACAAGAAATTGCTTCATCCCTTTGTGAAAGTGGGGAAAGGTTGAAGTCAAAATGTTTTCAGTAATCAAGCACGTGAGACTACCCTCTCTTCTAGGAAAGCTTTCCTCCCTGTGTTTAGTATGTCAAACTCCAACTTTGTGACAAATGTTTTTTATTGCCCACTAAACTACTATTCCTCCCTGTGCCTCTGTCCTTCCAACAGTGAGGTGTAAAATATGCTGGAAGCTCAGGGGGACTGTTCTTTATTGATACAAAGAGAAACACACAAAAGGAAACAGACTCAGTGCTATCTCTGGACCTTTCTATTTGGATTTGAGGGTTGGAATGATGGCAGCCATTTTGGGGCCATGAGGAAATTCAGGTAAAAGACAAACCAACTTGTTATAGAGGAGAGATGGAGAGGCACTGGAATCTTGATGATGTCATATGAACACTAAATTAAATAAGACTGGAACAACTGAAATTTTAAATGCCTTGTTACACAAAATATGTATGTTCTTTTAGGTCACTTTCAGTTGATTTTTATTTAGTTACAACAAAAAGCAATCTGATGCTGATGGTTGGATTAAAACTTTGAAAGCAAGAAAACATAAAAATGTATTATGCTGTAAGCTCTATTGGCAAGCATTATTATTTTAAGTTTTCAGTGCAAAATGCCTTGATATGTGGAGATTGGTCATGAAACACCACTGTGCCTGATGTCTGATAGCATTTCTTAATCCTGGCCTACAAGGAGCCCTTCTTTAATCCTTCTATCCTGGACTGATTGAAAATAAATAGAGATTCATTTAGAAACTTTAAATTACATTATTTTATTAGCTTTCATAACAATAGCAATCTGGGGGCTATTAATCTTCACTTGGAAATATTTATCCTTTCCCATCTACCATCTACATTACCTCTTCAACAAATCAACATGGAAACAACAAAAGCCAAGTTTCTACTGTGATTGTGATAGCTTAAAAATGAAATCACGCATTCCCTATGCCAATCGAAGGCCCCAGTATGGTTATTCACATCACTAATCTGGCAATATGAGAATGCCAGAAATTTTGCTGTCACTACCTAAGCTTTTGAGAGTCAACCTCAAGCCCTGTTTTACAACTGAATTTAGACAAGTCACAAGTTCTGTTTTTGTAGAATTTTTTTTACAAAAAGTTTGCAAAATTTGAGCTGAAGTCTTTTGTTCTCAGCCTGCTCCTTCAGTTGACAAGGTAGAAGTTCCATAATTGGCTTTCTGCCCATTTTGGGAGGGAGCACAGTGGGAGACTGCCATGGCTTGAAGCCCTGAGGAGATTCCTTCCTTCCTAACTGAGGCTATGTGGACCAAAGAAGAGGTTATCATCTTCCCTCCTGCTCCTCAATAATAAGAATGAAAAAGAACTGCTTCACCGGTGTGTCTCACTTAAAGCCTTTCTGGATACAGATTCCTATAGGAAAAATCCCAGGGGCACTAAAAAAAAAGTCCATTACATTTTCAGACTCTATTAAGTGGAGCGTTGCCATCAAGAATTAACTGCTGCTGCTGCTGCTGCTGCTAAGTCACTTCAGTCGTGTCCGACTCTGTGCGACCCCATAGACAGCAGCCCACCAGGCTCCTCTGTCCATGGGATTCTCCAGGCAAGAACACTGGAGTGGGTTGCCATTTCCTCCTCCAATGCATGAAAGTGAAAAGTCAAAGTGAAATTGCTCAGTCGTGTCCGACTCTTAGTGACCCATGGACTGCAGCCTACCAGGCTCCTCTGTCCATGGGATTTGCCAGGCAAGAGTACTGGAGTGGGGTGCCATTGCCTTCTCCAGAATTAACTGCTACTCACTATTAACAACAGCAAGTATGTGGAGGCAACCTAAATGTGCATTGACAGAGGAATGGATAAAGAAGATGTGGTACATATATACAGTGGAATATTACTCAACCATTAAAAAATAACAAAATAATGCCATTTGCAGCAACATGAATGGACCTAGAAATTGTCATGCTGAGTGAAGTAAGTCAAACAGAGAAAGACAAATATCATATGATATTACTTATATGTGGAATCTAAAAAAATAGCACAAATGAACTTATTTACAATATAGAAGTAGAGTCATGTTTGAAGAAAACAAATTTGTGGTTACCAGAAGGGGAAGAGGAGGAGGGATAAATCAGGAGATTGATACTGACAAATACACACTACTATACATAGAATAGATAACTAATAAGGACCTACTGCACAGCACAGGGAACTCTACTCAATATTCTGTAATGGCCTATATGGGAAAAGAATCTTAAAGAGTTGGATATATGTACACGTATAACCAATTCACTTTGATGTACACCTGAAAATAACACAGCATTGTAAATTAACTATAGGCCAATTTGAAAAACAAAGAATTAATCGCTGCTACCGAACCTCATCTTTCAGGTTTCCTGTCCTTCTACACGTTGACTTGGGGAACAGTTGGAGTCTAATGATTAACTAACCATGGGAATGCACCCCAGGTGGGGAAACCTGTGCTCTCTAGGGAGAGGGGACTGGAGGGACTGAGGTCTATTTTGGAATTAACCAGAGTATCTCCTTCTAACTAAACTGGCTTGTATCATCTGCCCCTGTCAGGGCTCTGGGAATCTCAAATTTGCTTTCACCAGAGCCTAAACTGTACCATTTGGGAGATTTTCTAATCTTTCATATTTTTTAATATCATCCTTTTTTGTCATTCTAACAAAAATGTTCTTCTCTCTTGCTCACCATTATTCTTTTTCCTTCATATGCTTACATTATAATCTGCCTAGGAGTTTGATTTTATCTAATCATTCAAAAGTTTATAGGCATTGGGGAGAGTCATTTCAGCTTAAGAAGAACCTTGGGAAATGAATACATTATTTTAAAATGAGTATTGATAATACCTAGAGAAAAATGTGTTTTCCATTCTGAGAAAAAATTACTATGTGTTGTTTGGTTTGGTTTAGGGGTTTTAGTTGGGTGTTTGCAATGGTATTTTAAGGTTTAATACAGAGATTTCTCTTGACTATTCATGTTGAATAAAAGGTAGGGATATGCAGCATAGGGATCATTCATGGAAATGGCTATTTGATGTTTCCCAGATGGCACAGTGGTAAAGAATCCACCTGCCAATGTAGGAGACATGGGTTCAATTCTTGGGTCGGGAAGATCCCCTGGAGCAGGAAACAACAACATGCTCCAGTATTCTTGCTTGGAAAATTCCATGAACAGAGGAGCCTGGCAGGCTACAGTCCATGGGGTCACAAAGAGTCAGACACAACTGAGCACACGCACACATGCACACACATACACTGACACACACAACTATCATAATTGAAACCAAATTTTTTTAGAAAATAAGAAATCCTGGCAATGGCATTCAGGATGTGTGCGGCCAACTTCAGTTTGTTATAATATTACTCAAAATGATTTTTACTCAAAATCATGTTACTCAAAATGATTCCTTCAGGTGGGAAAGATTTTTTTTACTGCAAATAAATAAATAAAAATATAACTGATCTAGATAAACAAAACTGACAAATTAGCACATACTCAAATGCTAGGGTCTAAAATAAGTCAGGCTACAGAACTTAAGAGAAGTTCCATAAGCTCTGCCTTTTATTTCTGTTTCCAGGTTAGTTCTCATAGACTTCTCCTTAACCCTGATCTGGAAATTAGAGATATAATTAGGAAGTAGTGGCAAAGGAAATACTAAAAACAAATAAATAAATAAAAGGAGAGAGAAAAGGTAAAAAATAAACCAGTGGCCCTACGTAGTTCAATTAGCTCTGCCCAGCTGCAATAGAGCTAAGAAAACTGAGAGACTGCATTTCAAACATGGATGAAATTAGTATGCAGGAAGCATTTAAATTAAAGCTCTTCTTATTCAACAAGGTTTATTTGTAGAGTCTGAATAGCTCTAGAAAAAAGATGCTGATGATTCACATTTCTTTGACCTAAACTTATATTTATTCTTTCACTCCATCAAATATTTATTAAGAATCTTCTGTGTGGCAAACATTGGTACTGGGAGAACAAGAGGACTCCATAGACCTCATGGAGTCTATCACAAACAATTACCCAAATAATTATTTGATTGAAGTTGTGATTAATGCTTAAAGGAAACTGTAGAGCACTCTGAGAGTATACTTTGGGGGTGAGGGTTCAGGGAAGATCTCTACAGACTAGACGTTCCAATTTGAGATCAGAAGAATGAAAAAGACACTGAAAAGATTCCCCAGCAGAAGACACAGAATGAGTTGGGACAGAGGTGTCCTGGAACCAACACATTCAAGGAAACCAGAGAAAGTCAGAACGTAACTACAGGGGTGAGGAGCAGGCAATGAGGCAGAGAGGTAGGCAGGGACAGGGTATTATAAACATTTAGCAATTTGCAAAGGCACAGACCTGGCAGGTCAGAAGGGAAGATGACTGTCAACAACCTGGGTGGTGGAACCAGTACAACTGGCTGACCGTCAGCCCAGCATGAAAGGCCTGGTAGGACGTGGTGTGAGCTCTGGACCTGATGCTCAGAGCCAGAAGAAAGCACTGAAGAACTTCAGCAAGGTAACATCAGGGTCAAATGGGAGTTGCAACTATTTTCTGAAGAGAGAAAACTGCAGAGGGTGAGTTCTGCTCCCATGAGTGCCCACCACACAGATGCCAAGTGCTGCTGAGGGATTCTGAGATAAAGATCAGATACCTCAGTCACCGCCCTCAGAAAACCTAAAATTGATGGCTAATGCCACCTTGATATTAATCACTCAAAGATCTACTCTGGTTGGGTGGAAAGTTCTAAAGCTCTTCAGAGCAATAGGTGGGAGCAGAAGAACAGCATCTGCCTGGAATTCATTATCTCTATATATTAATAGTAGATGAAAATACCATCCCAGCAGCTCTCCTTTACAAAGGGAAGATAAATTATTGCTTTTTTTTTTAATTGAAAGGTCTTTTCTCCTGAGAGCTCGTCATTTCTAGCTAAATCACTGCTCTCCAGGCCTGCATAAACTGCTCTTCAAATACAGAAAACCAGAGAAAATCTGTCTCCAAACCAGACACCTCTGTCTCCAAGCATCTAACAGTCTGGGTATTGTCAGACATGGTAACGACAAGACTTGTCAGAAACACTTCCTGTGGGCATCATCATGTCTGGTGGTCAAGAGAACAGGTTAGGAGATGTCTTCCCCAATGCCCCTATAATGTCAAGGTGGTCTCATCTGGTGACTCCCTTCCTAAATAATGCTTTAGCAAAGCTATGTAAATTAGTGTAGCCCCACAGTACAGGGTGGGAGGGAACAGTCAACAATAAAGAAAATAGACTAAGGTTAAATTTTATGTTTAAATCTTCATTTGACGTCTTGAAAAATTTAGTAACAAATACCTAAATAAATTAAAAAAATCACAACACATTCAGAGAATGTAGAAATATACACAGAATGTACAAAGAGACAATTCTCTCTTCTCTCTCTCTAATCTCACTCCTCAGGGGGGCCAACTTCACATGTATATATTGGCATTTTCTATGTTTATCAACATATACACATACATAGTTTTTATTTCTTATAATAAAGGACCATCCAGCATATTATTTGACATATTGTTCTCATCACTTAACAGTATATCCTGGACATCTTTCCAAGGTCTCCTGTATAGCAATCATTCTTTTCAATAACCATACGGCTATTCACAGCATAGATTTATTATCATTTTGTTATGCATTCCCTTATGATAAAGCAGTTTATATTGTTTTCACATTTTTTTTTTTTGCCTTTTAAGCAATGTTATAATAGAATCTTTATAACTTTGTCTTTAGCCATTTGTAAAATAAGATTCCTAGAAGTGGGACTGTAAGATTATAGAGGATTCACATTTTTATATTGAAAGAAAATTTCAAACTGGTCTCCAAAAAGGGTTATGCTGATTTACTTTTCCAAAGAAATTCTTTTAAATGGGGAGCACGGGGAAGAAAGATCCTAGACTTTTAGTGCCATTTACTATATGGCACTAAACTGACATTTACTCATATCATGCTGAGAGGTTTAGGACACATTACCCCCAGTGGCCACTGCTCTCTTAGGAAGTGAGCAGAGCAGAAATTGTGTGGTCATTTTACTGCTGAGACATCTAGGAGAAGAGAGTGTGGACCGTCTGCACACGGCCAAGCGGGCAACTGGCATAGGTGAGAAAGGTGGAGGCGACAACCATGGGCTCTGAGGACAGACTCGGAATCAAATCTTGGCCCCTTTTTACAGCTGATGGCATGGGCTTGCTTCACTTCTCTATGATGGCTAATTTTACAGGTCCACTTGGCTAGGCCACGGTCCCCAGATATTTAGTCAACATCAATCTCAATGCTGCTCTGAAGGTATTTTCTAGGTCTGATTAACATGTGAATCAGTAGACACTGAGTAAAGAAGATTATCTTCCATAATGTGAGAAGACCTCCTCCAATCACTTGAAAGCCTTAAGAAAAAGACAGATTCCTTGAGAAAGAAGAAATTCGGCCTCCAGGTGGCCCTCAGACTCTAGCTGCAACATCAAATCTCCTTTTTCTCAGCTAGCCAGTCTGCCCTGCAGAATTTGGACTGGCCAGTCCCCACAATTGTGTGAGCCAATTCTTTAAAATGCATGTCTTGATTGATAGGTAGACAGATAGGAAAAGATAGAGTTGTATACACACACACGCCAACACATCCTGTTATTCTGTTTCTCTAAAGACTTAGCACGCACGCACGCATGCTCCAGAAAAACCTAATACATTCTCTAAGCCTCGGTTTCCTCATCTATACAATGGTGCTAATACTACTTACTTTGTGAGATTACAGCATAGACTCAACTAAATAATCCATATTGATGTGGGTGGGCCTCACTGAATCAGCTGAAAACCTTAATGGAAAGACTTGGGTCCCTGAGAAAGAAGTTCAGCCTCCTGATGGCCCTCAGACTCCAGCTGTAACATCACTTGCCAACAACAGGCATATGGCCTGAAGTCTAGACAAGCTGACTATGATTTTTAGAAAAATAAGCTTGAACCTACTGTCCTGTTCATACCATTCTCTTCCTCCTCCTTCCCCAACACACACACCCTCTTAAACATGCTTACATTCACACACTCACATTCTCACACATAAGACCCTCTGGAAAATTCTGAGCACAAACCCTTCCATTTACAGACCAGACACAGAAGCCTGAGTTGTAAAGAGATATACTCAACAGCTTCCTGAGCAAGGCCGAAACCCAGAGATGGACCATCTCCATCTCCAGGAGGCCTGCCCCCTCTGCAGCCCTGCCTCCCCACTATGAGCCAGAATGTCTAGTTTCATTCGTTTAAGCTGTTCACTTCCAGCCCACATAGGGCATACACCTTGACCTCTGCATCGCACAGGACTGATGTCATGAGACTTTCGTTGCTCCTGCTATGCATCACCTTGAGTCAGGGCCCTCTCCATGGCTGTTCCCTTTCCCCTGGGTTTCACTTCAGTTAGTCATACTGCAAAAGGCAGGAGGAGGAGTGGAAGGAAAACCAGAGAAGGAAACATTTATCAGTGACAGACTCAGGTAAACCATTACCTGAAACCAGATAGTTTGAGGCTCCATCTTGCCTCAGAGGAAGCAAGTATGCGCTCAACACTTTTATTTCACGATGACAGCAGGCCTGATGGAGTCAGAGCTAGTGCTGGCCCCAAGGTTGCTTATTTTCCTAAATATAATATAGACGGTCCTGTGTGGCCAGCAATGTATTTGGGGGCACATTCATCCTGGCTCTGGCTTTGTGCTTTCAAAGATGCTGCTAGTATGTCTTGCTATGTTAGGTCTTCAAACAGGCAGGCTTCCCAGAATATGTCCAAATATGCATAAGAAATTTGAAAATCGATGGATGGTTGAATTGTCCAACCCAGAGTGACATTCAAGAGAAGCTCAAATGAAAATTTATTCATGAATATGAGTATAATGTAGGTAACATCATGGCTAATTGAAAAGGCATTCTGGGATCTTCAAACTCATTCCAGATATGGAGGTGCCCACTCTTCTAGCCTGAAAGTCTCTTCCTGAGCAGACAGAGTGGAGGGAGCTCCCCACATTCATATTTACTGCAGACCCACCACAAAGTATTTCTTTATCCAATGCTGAGAAACTTAAGTTTGAGGGTAAAGTGTTGAGAAATATTAAATAGCCTTATTTATTGCTTGTCAATACCAACAGTGCTCAGGAGAAATTTAATAAGCTCTAGTAAAATAAACTCAATTGGCAAATAAATGTTATGAATTATGAATAGGCTTTGAAATGCTTTTCCCTTGTGAATACATTTCTGTTAATAATATTGCATTTCTTAGCAAAACTCATTAAAATTAACTCTTTTGCTGAAAATCACCTTTGTATAAGTTAACTAAAAGCCCATAACGAATCTGTGCTGTGGTGGGATAAACCTGGACTGCATCGAAGGACAGATACCTACATGTTCTTGTTTAGTTGTTTGGTACTGCTCCTCAGTGGCCCTGTGAGTCGCAGTCTCAGAACCTGTGTGTGGCTGACTCCTCTCGTGATTTTAACTGGATAAGCTATTTCCCACACTAAAACACAAAGGTGGTAATATCTCTTTTTTATCACTTCTTTTAAAATTTAACCAGCTCTGCTAACCAGCTATCTGGTAAGTCCCTCTTGAGCAGTACTCAGCAAATTAGCAAGAAGTCCAGGGGCATCTTCAGGGGCAAACTAGTGCAGAAACCTGGAGTCTGATGAGGTCCTGGCCAAGGTTGCCCCTCAGTGTCACACAAAGGCTCTGGGTACTTTGCTCATTGGTCCTACATGCTGAGACTGGTCATTCTTGTCCACTGAGTCAGGAATGTCCAGCCCTGGGCCAGGACTCACTCAGGTCTTCACTGCTAAGCTCTTCAGTTTACTGTCAGATACTATCTCCAAAGTATATCCTCTGTGTTAGGGAGGCTGGGGGTAAATGAGTTCTGTAGGGCTGCTCTAAACAATATCCCAACTTTTGCATTCTTTTGGAGGGAATATAATTTAACCCATAATACCACTTGGTTAAATGAACATCCATATTCAGTCAAGCCAAATGCTGAACTTCAACACCAATACGGACCCACCACACCAGGTGTCCCAGACCTTGAATCTCTAGAAGCAGGGGTTGTGGTTCTGATTCTTCCTCTCACAGAAGTCCCTTTGCTTCCCAGGTATATGAGTCTACCCACTCCTCTAAGACAGGTTTACTATACCAGACATCTCCATCATCTTCAAAACACTGCATTATTTTACTCCCAAGCAATGGCTGTGATGATTCAATGTACATTCCTAAAATTAACAGGACTGAGACAGGACATCTTAACTTCACTCAACTTTTAAAAATCCCTGCATAAAATAAATGAGCACCTCATAAAGCTGTTGGAGAAGGAAATGGCAACCCACTCAAGTATTCTTGCCTGGAGAATCCCAGGGACAGAGGAGCCTGGTGGGCTGCCGTCTATGGGGTCACACAGAGTCGGACATGACTGAAGCGACTTAGCAGCAGCAGCAGTGGCATAAAGCTGTAATGACCATGTGAGCTATTAGGAAAGAAAATAACACAATAAATCCTAAAGGATATCTCAAGTAAATCCTTATCATAGAGCAGACATTGACAAACTTTCTCTGCGGACCAGATAGTAAATACTTTGGGCTTTGTGGCCCAGGAGGCAAAACAAGGATCTTACAGAGATACTTCTATAGCAATTTTCACAATCAGTTCAGTTCAGTTCAGTTCAGTCGCTCAGTTGTGTCCGACTCCTTGCAACCCCATGAATCACAGCACGCCAGGCCTCCCTGTCCCTCACCAACTCCCGGAGTTCACTCAGACTCCCGTCCATCGAGTTAGTGATGCCATCCAGCCATCTCATCTTCTGTCGTCCCCTTCTCCTCCTGCCCTCAATCTTTCCCAGCATCAGGGTCTTTTCAAATGAGTCAGCTCTCTGCATCAGGTGGCCAAAGTATTGGAGTTTCAGCTTCAACATCAGGCCTTCCAATGAATACCCAGGACTGATCTCCTTTAGGATGGACTGGTTGGATCTCCTTGGAGTCCAAGGGACTCTCAAGAGTCTTCTCCAACACCACAGTTCAAAAGCATCAATTCTTCGGCACTCAGCTTTCTTCACAGTCCAACTCTCACATCCACACATGACCACAGGAAAAACCATAGCTTTGACTAGACGGACCTTTGTTGGCAAAGTAATGTCTCTGCTTTTCAATATGCTATCTAGGTTTGTCATAACTTTTCTTCCAAGGAGTAAGCGTCTTTTAATTTCATGGCTGTAGTCACCATCTGCAGTGATTTTGGAGCCCCAAAAATAAAGTCTGACACTGTTTCCACTGTTTCCCCATCTATTTCCCATGAAGTGATGGGACCAGATGCATACTGAGGGGCAAAACTCAAGTATAAGAATAATTGAGTACAACTTTTTTGCAACACAGGTCCACTAATAAAAATGAAATTCTTTTGGAAAGAGGGGCTGACATTTCCTTAAGTGGGGTTTAAAGTTAGTGCTTCCTATCATTGAGATTAGTTGCAAATGTTCATTTATTAATGCTAATCCTCAATAAGATTTTATGCACTTCATCTTTGAAAATGTTTTTTCATGCATGTAGGTGACCCACATGGCACCCAAATACCATTGGGTTTATAACCACCTCTGTGATTTAGAGCACATGGAGTGGTGGCACAAAGCAATGAGAGTGCCACACACAGCTTTGGCCACACTCCTGAGCTGTGCTATCTGGGCATAGAAGAAGTCATAGATAATATATAAACAGATGGTTGCAGCTGTGTTCCAATATAACTTTATGGACACTGACATTTGAATTTCATGTAATTTTTCCATTTTCACAAAATATTGTTCATTTGATGTTTTAAAACCATGTAAAAATATAAAAGCCATTCTGAGGCTTTCTTTTTTTTTTTTTTTTTTTTTTTTTTTTGAGGCTTTCTTTATAAACACCAATTTACCTATAAACACCTATTTACCAATTCTTGTTGTAAAGCATTTTTTAACTGCAAAAAAAAAAAGAAAAAGAAAAATGTATCCTCACATGATTACTTCTATCTAAGGTAATTTCATCATCTTAGTTTCCACCAGTCTCTTCCTCCACTGATACTTCGAGTATTTTATTATTAATACACTACATTTACTTTATTCCCAAGTTGAGTGGGGTGTTTCGTAAATTACTTTGCATAACTGCTCAGGAAAGAGAGGGAGTGTGTGAAGACAAGGGACTCTGGTTTTTTCTTTTATAGCTCTGATAGCTAAAGCAATGTTTGACAGAGAGTCACTTATACAAATTGAACTTTACAAAATCCTCATATGGGACCTTCCCAAACTGTACCCATTGTACTGAGCCGAGTGGCAGCTCTCACTCCTCCAGCTATTCCAGTCTATCCTGACGTCCTCCTTCACTTTTCCATTGAATGCATGCATAATCCATGCTACATAATTTACCAGTTAACCCTTGATGCATTCTCTTGTTCGTTCCGACTCTTCAAGACCAAAAACATTTCCAGAAAGGAACTGCTTATTTTTCTTCCCGTGGAAACTAATTAACTCCATACTAAGCACAATCAGAGGCCGTGGGTTCCCCTTTGGGCAGGACCAGCTGCTTCCCTGGCATTCCTTTAGGGACTAGGCTGGGTCACTGTCCGCCCACCTCTCTGGCCCAGAGCCTCTGTAGAGCTGACTCCACTGAATCAACAGTGATGCCATCCATGTGGGCACCGAAACTCCAGAGCTCAAAGAAAGGGACTGGTCCCCACCACTCTAGCCGTGGCTGGAAGCCAGGAATCAGGACTGACCTCAAAACTTACAAATTAGAAAAAAGTTTATAACTGAAAGATTGTCTTCAGCACAAAGCTATTTAAAGTCTCATATGAGATACTTAATAATGACTAATAATATAGTCATTATTTAGACCTCCTTTTAGGTCTTATGTAGACAATACATGTTTTAAGTTGCTCTGATCTGATATTTTTAACTGTACTGAAGCATAGTTGATTTACAATGTTGTGTTAATTTTGGCTGTACAGCAAAGTGACTTAGTTATACATATATATATGTACTTTTTCATATTCTTTTTCGTTATGGTTTATCACAGGATATTGAATATAGCTCCCTGTACTGTACAGTAGGCCCTTGTTTATATACCTCTATATAATAGTTTGCCTCCAGCCCAAAATTTTAGAGACCATGAATCAAGTTTATCGCCTAATTTGCACCCTTTCTAAATATACAAATTTCTAAAGTAAAGAGTAAAGCCCAGCATCTCCCGTTTCACTCAGCCTCCTCACTAGGCATTTTCTTTCCTAGAAGATACTGCAGGAGTCTATTTAAAATTTTGAAAATTAGAAGCCTGATCCTTACTATATAATACAAGCTCCACCACACTAACCGATATTTTGAAGCTTATTAAATGAGGGGTTTACAGCACCAGACCAATATGTTCTCCTCTAGGGATGACTTGCAGTGAGAGACTAATAACACACTCCACGATGTGGTAAGAATAGGTGATATCACCACACCTTGGGTGGGGGAAGCCAGTTGGCACAGGCACCCCGTCTTGCTCCACCTCAGGAGTGGCAGAACACCAGAGTATCACCACACCTACTGAGTGTGACAGCTCAGTGCAAACCAAACATTTCCAAAGGTGAAGGAGGGAAATCAATAGAGGTGCCTCAGGAAGTGATACTGGGAAATGATGCGATGCTCCCAGAGGTTTTCACTGCAGTAAGGAAACACAGTTAAAAGATCACTCTTTGAATGGGTGGGGCACCCTTGCCAGGGCCACCTGTGCATCCTACAGCCATGATTTTTGGGTGGGTTGGGATTAGTGTCTTCTGTGGTCAGTTCCTACCTGGGACGTATCCCAAGTTACTCAATCTTCTAAACACTCTAAGGGTTTGGAGACAGAGCTGAAAACTTAATTAGCATTATGCAAACTGTGGGCTTCTGGTGTTTCTAGTAAGCTTAGGGAGCTGCCAAACCATCTTGCCAAGTTTTCCTGAGCCTGGAAAGGCCTGGAAATGCTAATCCAAGAAAGTGGCTGGCTGGTACAGCAAGTACTAATTCTGTCACAGGCTGAAAGGGAAATGCTCTGAGACTGGGAAGGTGGACTTTCTTTTGTGATGGAACAATCAGGCCCTAGGAATGTCAGCTTTGGAAGAAGTTATAGGTGGAAACAGTCTGCAAGACTGTAGAGACATGGGATGTGGGCTGAGAGGGATCAAATACACATATTCATCCACAGTAGTGCCCACCTCCTGCAGACAAGACCCAGTGTCTGAGGAGCTCAGAGATATCAGTCCTAGTAAGTCTATTTTCCTCAGTAAAGTTGGAGGATATCAAGGTTCCCACACTTGGTTATAGGGATAAAAATACATTACATTTCTTGGTGAAAGCTCTGGCTTTCACACAGTTTCAATTTTAGTTATAGTTTATATGTAGTTCTTTAAAAATGGCAGCTGGCTTCCTCCTCCTCTTTTGTTCTACGTCATTTCTTAGAAGACTGACTAGGAGTCATGAAGAATCTATTTGTGCAACAAATACTTTCAAGGATCATACGTAACTTATACTAATGACATAATTTTGATAAAGAAAGGAGTGAAGAAACCAAGCAAACACGCTGAGCATTCTATATATGCCAGGTTCTGTGCTGAAGTATTTTGCATTCGTTATCACATTTCTTTGAAGAAAGATATGTTAAAATTGATGCATATCAGAAGTTATTAAATTTCAAAGGGCTGATGAGTAAATTAATAATGGAGACAAAGTTTATCAGAAGGGAAGTTCCTTTGACACAAGTCTGGCTGTCTTGATTAGCACGTGCCTTGACAATGGCCCTAGTAAGCATCTCAATCCATTCCTCAAACAGCGATTATCCAGATCTTCTGCATCCTCCCCTTCCCACCATTAGAAGCAAAATGGAAGATCGGTCATCCTTTGGCCTATCTGGGAAACCTATGTTTTGACTTCAGTTTCCATCTAATGCATACTTTTGATTGGTTATCACTGCATCTAAATAATCATTCAATTATTCAACCATTATTTATTGGTGTTCATGCCAAATATTGGGCTACATGCTGTGTATCCAAGGAAATAATTGCTACCCTCAGGAAGTCTGCTGCCAGTTGTCTTCTCCCAGGAGGCAGGAGATAGGAACGCTGGCCAGAGCTGCAGGGTGGTGCCCAGGGAGTCAGTTCGGGCTGGCTGTACTCGGTACTTCAACATGTGATGCCTCCACCCAAACAAGAACAGGAGGACTATTACTTCCATAGGATCAGAGTCAGAAGTCAGGTAGAAAGAGTCTGACATAGAAGAAAAATGCAATTAGTGATCAGAAATAGAAGAAAACAAATGAAAAAGGCTGCCCCCTTTTCACAGAGACTTTTACTGGGCTTGGATTCCTCCATGAGCAGTACGGGAGCTCTCAAGGATGCTGCTCATGGTCCTGAGGCAGCTCAGAAGTCCACAGAAGGCAAGAAGACAAGAAAACTATTAACCATGCTGAAAAGGAGCATGGCATATAGTCAAAGGACAAAAGATTTCAGAATCAGAACAGAGTGTCAACCCTGGTCCCGCTGCTTCCTTGAACAAGTAATTTCAGCTCTGTGAACCTCAGTTTCCTCATCTATAATAGGAATAATGTTTTTGACATGAGGATTATTATGAAATGATGGATATAAACCCCCTGGCATATCCTAGATGTCCAATAAGCAGAAGCTATTTTCATTTTTTTTAAGAATGAAAGCATAATTGCTAAAATAGAAGAAGACACCCATAAAAGCCATCTTTAAGTCTTCCCCAGAAGAATCTAGAGGTGATTTCATTGGTGCACAGCCTTGAAGAATAATAAGTAGTTCTCTGAGTTGTCATGGAAGGAAGGGAGATGAAATCACCAGGCTGAAACATGCCCAGTGCCTACCAGTATGGCAGGAGAACAGAAGATGGAGCATATAGGAGAGCAGGGTGAGAAAAGAGGTGGGGCCATTTTGAGTGGCCACACCATGAAGGGATGTGGGCCAGGGACAGGAGCTACATCTTCCTTCACTGCAAGAGGGGAAAGGGTTTTAAGCTGGAACCCACAAGGATCAGGTAATACTAGCTAACGTGTATGCAGCCTACACTTAATTAGAATTCCTATGTGCCAGGCACTATCTTAAGCATGTTACATAAAATAATTCACTTAAGCTCACATAACCCTTTGAACTACTAAGAAAATCAAGCCACAGATAATTAATAAGTTGGCCTAGAGTACATCACACTAAGTGACTTCAGATGTGAACTTAGATGAATAAGAGGAAGGACATTGGAGAGAAGGCAACCCCAATGTTCATTACAGCACTGTTTATAATAGCCAAGACATAGAAACAACCAAAGTGTCCATCAACAGATAACTGACTAAAGGAGATGTGGTACACACACACAGTGGAATATTACTCAAAGAAAAGAATGAAATAATGCCATTTGCAGCAACATTAATGGGACCAGAGATGATGATATTAAGTGATGTATACCAGACAAAAACAAATATCATATGATTTCATTTATATGTGAAAATTCTTTAAATGATACAAATGAACTTATTTATAAAACAGAAATAGACACATAGACATAGAAAACAAACTTATGGTTATCAAAGGAGAGAGAGAAGGAGGGATAAATGAGGAGTTTGGATTAAACTATACACACAACTATAAATGACAGAATGATCTCGGTTCATTTCCAAGGCAAACTATTCAGCATCACAGTAATCCAAGTCTATGCCCCAGCCACTGATGCTGAAGAACTTAAAGTTGACTGGCTCTGTAAAGACCTACAACATCTTCTAAAACTAACATAAAAAAAAAGATATCCTTTCATCAATAGGGGATTGAAATGCAAAAAATGGAAGTCAAGAGATACCTAGACTAACAGGCAAGTTTGGCCATTGAGAACAAAATGAAGCAATGCAAAGACTAACAGAGTTTTGTAAAGAGAACACACTGGTCATAGAAACACACTCTTCCAACAACTCAAGAAACAACTCTACACATGGGCATCATCAGATGGTCAATACCAAAATCAGATTGATTGTGCTCTTTGCAGTCAAAGATGGAGAAGCTCTATACAGTCAGTAAAAACAAGACCTGGAGTTGATTATGGTTCAGGTCCTGAATTCCTTGTTGCAAACTTCAGGCTTAAATTGAAGCAAGTAGGGGAAACCACTGGGCCATTCAAGTATGAACTAAATCAAATCCTTTATGATCATACAGTAGAAGTGGCAAATAGATTCAAGGGATTAGATCTGGTAGACAGAGTGCCTGAGGAACTATGGACAGAGTTTGTAACATTGTAAAGGAGGTGGTGATCAAAACCATCCCCAAGAAAAAGAATGCAAGAAGGCAAAGTGGTTGGTTGTCTGAGGAGGCCTTACAAATAGCTTAGAAAAGAAGAGAAGTGAAAGACAAAGGAGAAAGGGAAAGATATACCCAACTGAATGCAGAGTTCCAGAGAATATCCAGGAGAGATAAGAAAGGCTTCTTAAGTGAACAATGCAAAGAAATAGAGGAAAACAATAGAATGGGAAAGATTAGCAATCTCTTCAAGAATATTAGAGATAACAAATAAACATTTCATGCAAAGATAGGCACAATAAAGGACAGAAACATCAAGGACCTAACAAGCAGAAGAGATTAAGAAGAGGTGGCATAGAAGAACTGTACAAAAAAGGTCTTAAATGACCTGGATAACCACAATGGTGTGGTCATTCACCTAGAGCCAGACATCCTGAATTGTGAAGTCAAGTGGGCCTTAGGAAGCATTATTACAAAGCTAGTGGAAGTGATGTAATTCCAGCTGAGCTATTTCAGATCCTAAAAAAATGATGCTGTTCAAGTGCTACAGTCATGTTAGCAAATTTGGAAAACTCAGCAGTGACCACAGGACTGCAAAAGGTCAGTTTTCATTCCAATCCCAAAGAATGGCAATGCTAAAGAATGCTCAAAGTATCATACAATTGCACTTATTTCACATGCTCAAAATCCTTCAAAATAGACTTCAGCAATACATGAACCAAGAATGTCCAGATGTACAAGCTGGGTTTCAAAGAGGCAGAGGAACCAGAGCAAAAATTGAGAACATTTATTGGATCATGGAGAAAGCAAGGGAATTCCAGAAAACCATCTACTTCTGCTTCGTTGACTACACCAAAGCCTTTGACTGTGCATATCATGACAAACTATAGAAATTTCTTAAAGAGATGCAAATACAAGACCACCTTAGCTGTCTCCTGAGAAACCTGTATGCAGGTCAAGAAAAAACAGTTAGAACCAGACATGGAAAAACTGACTAGTTAAAAAAGGAAAGAAGTACAACAAGCCTGTATATTGCAACCCTGCTTGTTTAACTTCTGTGCAGAGTACATTATGTGAAATGCTGAACTGGATGAATCACTAACAGGAATCAAGATTGCCAGGAGATATATCAATGACCTCAGATATGCAGATGATACCACTCTAATAACAGAAAGTGAAGAGGAACAAAAAAGCCTCTTGATGAGGATGAAAGAAGAGAGAGAAAAAGTTGGCTTGAAACTCAACATTCAAAAAACTAAGATCATGGCATCTGGTTCCATCACTACATGGCAAACAGAAGGTGGAAAAGTGGAAGCAGTTACAGATTTTATTTTCTTGGTCTCTAAAATCACTGTGGATGGTCACTGCAGCCATGAAATTAAAAGACACTTGCTCCTTGGAAGAAAAGCTTTGAAAAACCTAGACAATATATTAAAAAGCAAAGACATCATATTGCTGACAAAGGTTTGTATAGTCAAAGCCATGGTTTTTCCAGTAGTCATGTACAGATGTGAGACTTAGATCATAAAGAAGGCTGAGCTCTTAAGAATTGATGCTTTCAAATTATGGCGCTAGAGAAGACTCTTGAGAGTCCCTTGGATCAAAGCAGTCAATCCTAAAGGAAATCAACCCTGAATATTCATTGGAAGGACTAATACTGAAGCTGAAGCTCCAATACTTTAGCCACCTGATGCTAAGAGCCAATTCATTGGAAAAGACCCTGATGCTGGGAAAGGTTGAAGGCAAAAGGAGAGGGGACAGCAGAGGATGAGAAGTTTAGATGGCATCACTGACTCAATGGACATGTATTTGAGCAAACTCTGAGAGACAGTGGAGGTCAGAGGAGCCTGGTGTGCTACAGTTCACAGGGTGGTTCAGACTCAAACACGACTTAGCAAATAAACAACAACAAATTAGATAATCAACAAGGTCCTTCTGTATAACACAGGGAACCATACTCAATATCTTATAACAAAACAATAGAAGAGAATGTAAAAAATAATATAAATGTATAATTGAATCACTTTGTTGTACACTGAAACTAACACAACATTGTAAATCAAGTCTATTTCAATAAAAATAAACAATTTCTGGCTCTTCAGGGAGAGCAGCAGATAAATAATAAATAAACCTGTTCTCTATGCAGGACTGGAAAAGGTCAGTTTTCATTTCAACCACAAAGGAAGGCAATGCCAAAGAATGCTCAAACTACCACACAATTGCACTCACACACTAGTAAAGTAATGCAATACATGAACCATGAACTTCCAGATGTTTAAGTTGGTTTTGGAAAAGGCAGATGAACCAGAGAACTAATTGCCCACATCCATTGGATCATCGAAAAAGCAAGAGAGTTCTAGAAAAATATCTACTTTGCCTTTATTGACTATGCCAAAGCCTTTGACTGTGTGGATCACAACAAACTGTGGAAAATTCTGAAAGAGATGGGAATACCAGACCACCTGACCTGCCTCTTGAGAAACCTGTATGCAGGTTAGGAAGCAACAGTTAGAACTGGACATGGAACAACAGACTGGTTCCAAATAGGAAAAGAAGTATGTCAAGTCTGTATATTATCACCCTACTTATTTAACTTATATGCAGAGTACATCATGAGAAAGTCTGGGCTGGATGAAGCACAAGCTGCATTCAAGATTGCTGGGAGAAATATCAATAACTTCAGATATGCAGATGACACCACCCTTGCGGCAGAAAGTGAAGAACTAAAGAGCCTCTTGAGGAAAGTGAAAGAGTGTGGAAAAGTTGGCTTAAAGCTCAACATTGAGAAAACTAAGATCATGGCATCAAGTCCCATCACTTCATGGCAAATAGACAGGGAAACAGTGGAAATGGTGGCTGACTTTTATTTGGGCTCCAAACTATCAGTTTGGGCTCCAAACTATTTTGGGGGGCTCCAAAATCACCGCAGATGGCAACTGCAGCCATGAAATTAAAGACACTTACTCCTTGGAAGGAAAGTTATGACCAACCTAGACAGTATATTATAAAGCATAGACATTATTTCGCCAACAAAGGTCCATCTAATCAAGGCTATGGTTTTTCCAGTAGTCATGTATGGATGTGAGAGTTGGACTATAAAGAAAGCTGAGTGCTTTTCCAAAGAATGGATGCTTTTGAACTACGGTGTCGGAGAAGACTCTAGAGCATCCCTTGGACTCAAAGGAGATCCAACCAGTCCATCCTAAAGGAGAACAGTCCTGAGTGTTTAACATCAGAAGGACTGATGTTGAAGCTGAAACTCCAATATTTTGGCCACCTGATGCAAAGAACTGACTCATTTGAAAAGACCCTGATGCTGGGAAAGATTGAGGGCAGGAGGAGAAGGGGGGAACAGAGGATGAGATGGTTGGATGGCATCACTGAATCAATGGACATGAGTTTGGATAAATTCCAGGAGTTGGTGATGGACAAGGAGGCCTGGAGTGCTGCGGTCCATGGAGTCGCAAGAGCTGGACACAACTGAACAACTGAACCGAGCTGAACTGAATGTAAAGAAGGGGGGAAAAAAAGAAAGAAAGAAAGAAAGAGAACAGAAGGCATTAGAAATGAGTTAGGAGCAATTGTTCAGGTAGGAGCTGAAAGGGGTAGAACTAATGCATTGGAGGACAAAAAGGTACACTTCAGTGTAAAATTCAGAGTATAGGGAGTCTAGTGACCAACTTGTATGTGGAAAAAGCTCTTGTGAATTCAGCTGACCTTTTTTCCTTCTTTGAGGTATTTCTAAAACATTGTCCTTTTCCAAGGGGATCACTTTACAAGAATGACATCTTGCACTTTCACCAATAACCATTCAGTTACCCCTAACCCCCAAATCTAAACACTCAAGGTATTAGGACTTCAAAAAAAAAATCAACCTGGTGTTTTAGTTTTCATCTTGAAATGGAGTACTCTCCATCTAACAATAGACATGTTGTTTCTATCTTCTAGGAGTTTCACTTTGATGTGTCAAACGAAATGCCCTGAACTCTAGAGGAGAGTCATCTCTATGTGAGTGCAGAATAAACAGCAGGTGTGAATAGGGCTTTAGGAGATGTGCCAGGGCTCCTCTTCCATTTTTAGGGATAAAAAAGATGAATATTTCAAATGCTTTAGTTCTCAGAAGTCAAAGACAGTTTCCAAAAGAGTCTGCAAATAGAAAGTAAACACTCAGAGTGAAGCTGCGTCACAGAGGTGCCTCTCAGTGTCCTGTTGACTGTGATGAGGAAGCTGAAACCTACACGCTGTTCTTTGCATCACTTACGTGAAGCAGGTGGGAGGCAGATGTACTGTCTGAACACCTGGGTAGGTTGAAGGTGGCTTGAACCTTAAGCAATGATCTTCCCTTTTAGAATCTTACAAACTAAAGACATAAATAAATGGATGACCTGCAATAGCCAGCTCCAGGGTCTAGAAGGAGAGAATGGCAATAATCTCTCCCATTCTCACTATTACTTTCACACAGTGGCCCCAATGAAATGACCACATGCAAGTTCTTGTCCCCAGTGAACAAAACGGGTCTGAGGCTTAGATGTGTCTTACCCAAGGTGACAGCATAATGAAGACTGAGTGGGACAGGTCTGGCTGTAAACCTGGTGCCTTTTTTACCAGACTATGATGAAGTGGATTGTGATGTCTTTGGTACTTCTAGCAATAGAATCCTTTCTTTCTGACAATAGAAACTTCTCGTTTTGTGTGGGGAGGACCCTACTCTCTGACTTTAGGAATGGACAAGTAATCTAGGATGTAGATCTCCTCCATTTGGTTAAAAGATAGCTGATCTGAGCTGGCCCTTCTTCCATTTTTACCTGTCCACAACATCTTTCACTTTTGGTGAAAGATGCTCTCTTCTTGCTGAGGTTGTGAAGCTGGTAGACTGGGGGTCTTAAACATCCACTGGCCATCATCACCCCTGGAAGAAGGACTCAAAAGAGATGGAGCTGGAAATTAAACCTCTGAGGACAGCCATGTCAGAAACTAGCCCTACTTTTGAACTGTTCAGTTATATCTGCTAATAAATTATTTTTATTGCTTAAGCTCATTTGAGTGTTCTGTGTTGCTTTGGGGGTTTTGGTTTGGTTTGGTTTGGTTACTTTCAGCTAAGGGTCCAAACTCACCAATGCCCAATAGAAATAACAAGCCACAATATGAGTGGCTCAAAGAAGATCTCCTGAACACACTATGGGGTTCTTCACCCTCACTTTCCACTGCCAGGCCCACCCTCAGTGATGGTCCACTCATGCTGTGAGTAGCCTACATCCTGGGGTATGTCAGGGAGCTCTGATCTGTTCCTTTCTCTAGCCAGAATGGTTTCTTCCTTCCGCTGTCTTGAATTCTCAAAAAGTGCACTATGGATCAAGTCAGTAGTTGGGATAAGGGTTTCTGGGAGCCCTTGGGCTCAGAGTCCAGGGAGTGGAAGGGAAGTGTAGGGTGGGGCTATGGTGGGCTACACTTGGCGATATTGAAGGAATCAGAGGGAGAGGGGTGGGTTTTGTTCATCTCACTTATTTGCGGTCTTTCTAACTGCTTTCAGGACACCAAGTCAATAAAGTAGAATCCTTCACAAGACCTCCACATGGCCAGAAAGGCTCACAAGGATTTGCCTACTGGAGCCCTTACCATCTCCTATCATAGAGGCTAGCTCAGCAGAGTGAACCCTGTGCCCCTTCATGTCTCTCACTTAATCTAAACAGGGACAGTGATGGAACCAAAATATGTTTGCTTTTCTTATTTCTACCAAATATACAGTGTTTCCAAAGAAATGCCTTATGTAAACACAATAACACAACCTAATAAGCACATAATGAAGTTGGAAACTGCGCCCTGTTTCACTACTACAACTTACGAATTGCTTCTTTGGCAAAGCTCAGTTCTAAGAAAACTGTAGCTATTTTGAGGCATAAATTCCAGCCCCCAAACCAAAACAAATAACTTTGATTTCTTTAAATTAAGACATATAAGAGGTTTGAGCCAAAGCTGTCTCATTGCCTCTCAAGAATGCACACGTCCCAATGATGGGCTTGCTGCTGGTAGCAGAGCATGTCAACTTGCATGATCTAGCCCCAGGAGCATTGCTGACATGTTGTTGTTTGTTTTACTCAGGATTAGCAGAAAATTTTTGTGGGTGTTTTACGTCACTAGAGTAGGAAGCACTGAAAAGTTGATATTTTTGGAAAAGAATTCTAAATTATTAGAAGAGGGGGATGGGGAGCAGGGTGGCCAGGAAAGAAAAGAATGAGTAAGAATCAAGAAAGCCCCATCAGGAAAGTCCCACATGGAAAACTGAATTGATGGTAAACGGGATTTATTGCATGCAGCAGTGTTCAGTTCTGCTGGACAAGGAGATGAAAGTTCTCATTGTCTCAGATAGGCAGAAAAAAGTATGGATCACATCTCAGGGTCGACCAATTTGTGGAACTGAATTTTGGCAATCAACAGTGAGAGTTATTACAAAGCAGGAGTTTCCCTTTCAGTAAACTGCAGATCTGTATATCATTGGATGGAAAGAGCTAGCAGAGTTTAGTCTGGAAACATTTGGTATGAAGTTTGAGATTTTTCAGATAGTGCAAAGAAGTTCAACAGTCACGGAAATAATATCTAGCCCACATTTTTTTGGCAGGGGAGGGTGGGGGGGGTGGGGTCGGGAGGACGGTTATAAGAAAAAAACTAACAATGAGATATAAGAACGGGCAAAAGATGTGAATTTACTGCTTGCAAAATAAGAAAATATAAATGCTGAGACTCAAAACAAGCAGAAACAAAACCAAAAATTCCTAACTTTGTTCATAACCAAAGAGATGCAGTATAAAATAATAAATCCCTATTTTTATCCTTTAAATGATCAAAATATTTTTATGTGATAATCTCATCTTTGACAGGGTCTCAATAAACAGGGATGTTTACAAACTGATTCAATTAATGCTACCATTATGGAAAGTGATTAGCCAGTATATTTTTTTTAAGGTAGCCTTTTGTCCTTGCTAAGCTCACTTCTAGGAATTTATCCTAAGGAATATTTTAAGCAGCACACAAATACTTACATTCATGGCAGCACTGTTTAAATACTGAAATATGGGAAATAACCCGATGTCTAACAATAGAAGAAGGGGAAAATGAATGAAAGTGTACTCATATAACTGAATATAACAAAAACGTTTAAAACCATTTCTACGGAAGTGTTTAGGGTCATGGGAAAAATGCTAAAAAGAAAAATCCAATTCCAAAGTTGTATTTAAAATATATATCTTTTATATAATATATGCATATATTAAATATATATTGTAGTCAATATTAAATAGTATATAGAATTACATAGTATAGATTATATAGTAAATATAATATATATTATCTATAGCAAATATTTATACATAGAAAAATATCGGAGAAAGTAAAATTTGTTCATGATAGTAATTACTGGGTTAAGAAACTATAAATTACATATATATTTAATTATTTGCAATTTTTAAATATTTGAGATGTGGGAAACCTAAAATAAAAGCCTGCCTTAAATGTCCTAAGTTATATTTCTATGGTAGTCAGATAGCCAGACAGCCAAACACATCCGGGCAAAGCATTTATTTTTTGATATTTCATTGTATTTATTTTTAAATAAGTAAAGTAGAATGGTGGGATGAAGGTGTATTAGACTCACAAATATGTTATATGTCATATAAAATATGACCCATTATATAAATACGTGTATATGATATACATCGGAGAAGGCAATGGCACCCCAATCCAGTACTCTTGCTTGGAAAATCCCATGGATGGAGGAGCCTGTTAGGCTACAGTCCATGGGGTCGCTAAGAGTTGGACACAACTGAGCGACTTTACTTTTTTCACTTTTCACTTTCATGCCTTGGAGAAGGAAATGGCAACCCACTCCAGTGTTCTTGCCTGGAGAATCCCAGGGACAGGGGAGCCTGGTGGGCTGCCGTCTATGGGGTCGCACAGAGTCGGACACGCCTGAAGTGACAGTGATATGATATACATAAAAGCTCTTAAAGAACATGTATTAGAAGCAGGTAAGTTACAAATATATAAAAGGAAACCTAGAACTCTGGAGTATTAGACAAAAGTGAAAGTTCATATTACCAGAAACAGGGAGTATATTTGCACGAATACTATATTTTAAGTTGAGCTTCTTATAAGTAAGCCAAAATGAGGAAACATAGCAAATTACACAGTTGTAATTATCTGATGAAAGGCAACACACAGGTATATCTGGAAAGACAGATATCTTTTTCCTAAGGATTTCCAGTAAAAATTTGCTTTGTGTATCTTTTTAAAAAATTTTTTTTGATGTTTATTTTATTTTTTTCTTATATAATATTATACATGTTTTAATGCCATTCTCCCAAATCATCCACCCCCATCCCTCTCCCACAGAGTCCAAAAGACTGTTCTATACATCTGTGTCTCTTTTGCTGTCTCGCATACAGGGTTGTCGTTACCATCTTTCCGTGAACTTCCTGATGTTCAAGCTGGTTTTAGAAAAGACAGAGGAACCAGAGATCAAATTGCCAACATCCACTGGATCATGGAAAAAGCAAGAGAGTTCCAGAAAAACATCTATTTCTGCTTTATTGACTATGCCAAAGCCTTTGTGTGGATCACAATAAACTGTGGAAAATTCTGAAAGAGATGGGAATACCAGACCACCTGACCTGTCTCTTGAGAAATCTGTATGCAGGTCAGGAAGCAACAGTTAGAACTGGACATGGAACAACAGACTGGTTCCAAATAGGAAAAGGAGTACGTCAAGGCTGTATACTGTCACCCTGCTTATTTAACTTATATGTAGAGTACATCATGAGAAACCCTGGGCTGGAAGAAGCACAAGCTGGAATCAAGATTGCCGGGAGAAATATCAATAACCTCAGATATGCAGATGACACCACCTTTATGGCAGAAAGTGAAGAGATGGTTTTTCCTGGTCATGTATGGATGTGAGAGTTGGACTGTGAAGAAGGCTGAGCACCGAAGAATTGATGCTTTTGAACTGTGGTGTTGGAGAAGATTCTTGAGAGTCCCTTGGACTGCAAGGAGATCCAACCAGTCCATTCTGAAGGAGATCAGCCCTGGGATTTCTTTGGAAGGAATGATGCTAAAGCTGAAACTCCAGTACTCTGGCCACCTCATGCGAAGAGTTGACTCATTGGAAAAGACTCTGATGCTGGGAGGGATTTGGGGCTGGAGGAGAAGGGGACGACAGAGGATGAGATGGCTGAATGGCATCACTGACTTGATGGACGTGAGTCTGAGTGAACTCCGGGAGTTGGTGATGGACAGGGAGGCCTGGCATGCTGCGATTCATGGGGTCGCAAAGAGTCGGGCACGACTGAGTGACTGAACTGAACTGAACTGAACTGATACTGTATTGGTGTGTTTTTTTTTTCTGGCTTAATTCACTCTGTATAATAGGCTCCAGTTTCATCTACCTCATTAGAACTGATTCAAATGTATTCTTTTTAATGGCTAAGTAATACTCCATTGTATATATGTACCACAGCTTTCATATCCATTCATCTGCTGATGGACATCTAGGTTGCTTCCATGTCCTGGCTATTATCAACAGTGCTGCGATGAACATTGGGGTACACGTGTCTCTTTCAATTCTGGTTTCCTCGGTGTGTATGCCCAGCAGTGGGATTGCTGGGTCGTATGGCAAAGAAGACATACAGATGGCTAACAAACACATGTAAAGATGCTCAACATCATTCATTATCAGAGAAATGCAAATCAAAACCACAATGAGGTACCATTTCACACCAGTCAGAATGTCTGCGATCCAAAAGTCTACAAGCAATAAATGCTGGAGAGGATGTGGAGAAAAGGGAACCCTCTTACACTGTTGGTGGGAATGCAAACTAGTACAGCCACTATGGAGAACAGTGTGGAGATTCCTTAAAAAACTGGAAATAGAACTGCTTTGTGTATCTTTATAAGAAATGTTGCATAGCAAAATAGACATTGCATTTTGATAGAGGTCAAGGACATCATATTAAAACAAAGCTCAATGAAAATATTTTTAAGGAGTCAAGCAAGTATGTCAAGCTTTGGATGCTGCATTCCAGTGAGTTAGCTTGATGCAAGAATAAAACTTAAAGACTCGAGAAAGGATTCAATCTGGCTGCCATAGGATGAATTTGGCACACCGGGCGTTTTATGAAAAATTTTAATTCATTGCCAACATTCAAAAATCAGATTTTACACAAAAATGTAGCTTCAGAGTTTCTTTTTATTTATTTATTTTTTTAAATATAAATTTATTTTAATTGGAGGCTAATTATGGAGTTTCTTTTTAAAAACTGCAATATTTGACAAACTAAATCACTTTTTCATAGCCATTGGATGGCCTCAAGCAGCCATGACTCTTGGGAAGGGTCGCCTGCCTATGGAGATCTCAGTTAGAAGGCTTCCTTCATGTGTCATGGTGGCCTGGCCCCTGGAGACTTATGCACATGTGAGCCCTGATCTAGAAGAATGAGCAGAGAGCACACTCTTTAGGATGTACCTCTCAAACATAAATTGTTTCATGTTCACTAAATCTAGATAACAGCCAACTTAACAGTGAGCTCTCAGACAGTACATTAAAAGGCAGCATAATTAATTCCATGATTCAGAAAAAGCTCATGAAATAGCACGCTGGAAGCTGCGATCTGATAGAGTCGGGCACCACTGAAATGATTGTCTTAAAGAAGTCATGTGTTTAAGTCTGAGGGGCTTTGGAATTCCCACTTCCTCTGAAGACCAAGGTGGTTGGCACACAATTGGGCAAGCACTGCCTCTCCCTCTGCATTATTCCTTTTCCCCTTTCTCCTGCCCTACTGTCTTGACTCTTCCCAGCACTATCATGAGGCATTTGTCTGAGTTTTCCCAGTAGTGGTGATGACTTTGCACTGGCCCACATGCACTCTACCCAGTTCTCCCACCCTGCCGCCCATGCATGGTGACTCATGCTATATACTTGCGAAAAGACAAGTGGGAATTCACAGTTCAATTTGTGGCACAGAATTGAGAGGTGTTAGCTAATTCAGACATTGATCTATAAAGAAAAGTACCCTTGACCAGTAGTATACCCAAATAAGTTGAGAGGTCTCCAGCACATTTGCCTACTGGGCCATCTTTAGTGGTAGCAAGAAAGAGAAGCTTTCTTTAGTCAAGCAGCCCAGAGAGTGTTGGTTGCATGGTTAATAACCATCCCCTGTTGCCGGGGTCCAGCCCCAGCTGATCCAGGGTATTCGAAGGAGAGACGGCATAGGCGAGGGTCAGGGAACAACTGCTTAATTAAATGTTAGTTAAGGATATAAAGAGTAATGGAATAAGGATAGCTCAGTAGGAAGATTCAGTGGAGAAAAGAGGCTGAGTAGCTTGGTTTACGCGGGGGACCAATAAAACTTCAAGACAAGAAGCTTGCACCACTTACGTAGGCCGCAGGCGTCCTTCCGTTCTCCCGATGGAGAGGAGACACTGAGGCCTCCCCGGTCGGATCTTAGAAGCCCAGGCATAATTAGTAAGCATGGTGGGTTCCGCGCTCCAGATGGAGACTCAACCAGAGTGAGAGAGAGAGAGACATGGGGAGACCAGTCTTTCGAGGAACTGATCCCAATTCTTTATTTTCCATGGTCTACTTTTATACACTGAGATGTTATGCAAAAGTCACGCGGGGTCAGCAGTCCTGACTTTTATCAAGGTCAGGTGCTTCATACAAATGTATACAGAGGTCTTAGGGGTGTTACATCATCTTCTGGCCGGGGGGCCTGCTGACAATTTACGACCCTCTCCTTGTGACAGCGGTCAGTCAACCAGGACACTTATTTCTCCAGGGGTGATTATTCTTAAAACAGACGCCACCCAAATAAAGTTACATTCCTATAGGGTGAGGGTATAGTGGGTTTTAGTTAAGGAAAGAATTTACTTAGCCTAAGGTCTAACATGATTGATATCAAAGGTTAATACTTATTTCTTTTATATATTCATTAATGTGTGTAAGGGCAGGGGATGTGGAGACTTAGCAGTAAACATTGGCTCAACAAATGAAAAAACCCTTTACCAATACAATTTCTAATCAGCCCATTATACTTATACTAATAATTTTCTAACTTCTCTAAGGAACCTGTTTTTAGAAGGTTTAAAGCATCTCGTGCCTCTCACAGTTGGGAGGCTGTGAGCAATCACATGTGGCCGGACAAGCCTGTCAGGCAGGCTAGAGAACCTTCAGAGGAGTTTGTAGGTTAAAACATTCCTATCACACCCAGGAATTATTATTAACTGGAGCTCTAAGTTAACTCCTTCTCCGAAAGAGGTGGTGGGGGACAGCCCCCCGTAAAGCCAGAGGTGTAGGTGAGAGCACAAAGTAGTAAAGTAGGCAGGCTCTGGTTATGGGGGTAGATGCTCGAGGATTTCCAGGGGGACTCCTGAGGCTCGATCCCGCCTTTGCGTATGTCGAGCCTCCTTCCTCATGACCTTTGCCATGGGCGGAGTGCCTCACTCTGGCCCCCAACATCCTGTCTTTCTTGCTTACGGTTTTGTGGGTCAGAAATTTGAAAGTGAGCTGAGAAGTTCCTACTTGGAGTTTCTCATGTGGATGTAGACAGATGGTGTCTGGGGCAGCTATCATCTAAAGACTGGACATCCAAGACAGCTCATTCTTGTAACTAGATGTTAGCTACTGCCTGAGAGCTCAGCTGAAGCTGTTGACTAGAAAACCTACATGTGGTCTCTCAAGCATGGTAGTTTCAAATAGTCAGGCTTCTTTCTCAGCAGCTGTGGCCAGAATGGGCATTGCAAAAGAAACAGGCAGAAGATGCATGGTCTTTTACCTTCAGAAGACACACAGCATCACTTCCAGCACATTCTATAGGTGGAAGTAGTGCCAAGAATGTTTCAACTGAAACAAAGGAGAGTCAAAGAATTTGCAGATGGGTTTAAATTTTTTTGCAAATTGTGATGCATCAGCACACTGCACCTTCAAAGATAGGCCTGCATTCACAAAGTTGAATGTTGTCCAAGTCAGCTGTTGATAATGCAAGAAGGGTTCATTCATAATTCACCTCTGTTATGAGAGACTGTAAGTGAAAAGTTTCGTTACCTACTGCCTCATTTTCCCCATTGTGTTTTTATTAACTGTAGAGGAGCTACAGTTAGGAACTGTGGTTCCTTCTCAGACTGCCCCAGATTTCTCTACCCCTCATAATCTATTCCCGCTCCTCTCTCTCTCTCACATACACACACACACACACATACACAACCCTCCCTCTCATTCTTTCTCTTCCCATAGCAACTGTAACTTTTGGTTCCATGTCTCTAACATAAACACAACTTTGTGCAGACATGGCCACCTCACCATTGTCCTGACATTGACATCTGAGACTAAGGACACTCTCTGGGTTGCAGTTCCAAATTCTAGGATCCAAGTGCAGACTTGTTGAGAAAGGGCATAGGAATTTAGGAAACTTAATCTATTACTTGGAGAAGGAAATGGTAACCCACTCCAGTATTCTTGCCTGGATAGAGGAGCCTGGTGGGCTACAGTTCTTGCTATTTGAGTGACAGATAAACAATTCCATATAAGTTGGCTTCTACTAACACAAAATAACTCTTCCAATCCACATCCCCCTCACTGGATTTCTATTACCTTTAACAGAACCTCATGATTTGCAGTCTGCCCTGCATCCACATCTTCTGTGATCCCCACAGGTGGTGATGGTTACATGTCTTTGTTTACTTTACAGTCACAGTTCACTGATTCCTGAGGCAAGCTCCCAATTCTACTTTTCAGAACAAAACATTTGTGGTCTTACAAAACTGATCTCAAACATTATTTACTCCAGGAAAATAATTGCATACCCATGGTTAGACCAATAGCTAAACTCAGATATTCATGAGCCTAAGGCAGAATCACACTCTCCAAGGCCCAGTGTCTTGGTACTCACTCTTCCACTACAGGCCATGTAAATTTACAGGTGTCTCCCTTGTGGCAAAAGCCCCATTTACCATTTCCTGACATTTGCATTTTGGCATTTCTTTTGAAAGAACAAATTGGAAGATAAAAATGAATCTAGCTTGTATATAATTTGAACATTTCCATTTCCAGCAGAACACTTTTTCACGCATGTATAGCTAGGTCACTTAGTCACGGAAGTTCACAGGATTGAGGAGCTTGGTTTTATGTACATCATTATATAGGTACCTAAGAAATACTCAAATGATTCCTTTATTGCCTCCCCCAGTTGCACAGAGTCAGACACGACTGAAGCGACTTAGCAGCAGCAGCTGCAGCCAGAAAAAAAAAAAAAACTCTTGGCACAGATCATCCTCAATTATATGGAAAAAGGATGCTGAGTAGTGGTAGCCATGCTCCAGATACGGGTGCAGGTGCTTTTAGGCGGTATTGAGGGAGGGAGCTAAAGAACAGGAACAAGAATTTTCAGGTATCTTGTGCCCAGTTCAGTTCAATCACTCAGTCGTGTCCGACTCTTTGTGACCCCATGAATCGCAGTACCCCAGGCCTTCCTGTCCATCACCAACTCCTGGAGTTCACCCAGACTCACATCCATCGAGTCAGTGACAAGGCCACACCAGAATGCTGAGGATTTCAAAAAATTCAGACACAGTACTTTAGAATCTCAAAGCATGTAGGCTTCTCAGCTAATTCAGATGCCTCTAAAACTCATAAGGAATAGTATCAGATATTACAAGAAATTAGAGAACTACACTCTTTTCAGTAATTTTAACAACATGGTCCTTTTTCTATTCTAAAAATCTATAGAGTATCAGCTGTTAAGTCTCAAATTCACAAAGAATAAGAAACATCATATTCAAAATAAAACTCAAAGAATCTCTGAGACAAGGACAGTGCATTTAATCCACTCGTTAATTTATAAACATTTGAGAAACTACTCAGCAATCCGATTGATCCTAAGATATCTGAGAGTGGTTTAACATAGTTTCTCATTAATCAGATTTTAAGTCATTGTGCCCTGCTCTGACACCTTTCAATCAAGAGATTCAGACTGTTTGTTTAACTGCTCTAATTTGGAAGTGCCTTTAGACTAAAACTTTTACTTAACCTTATACAATGTCATAATCCATGAGGAGCAGAAAGACGTCAAGATGAATATAATACCCTTCATTTTCAGGTCTTTTATTCTTTCCCTCCTTATAGATGAAATGTACATTGACACATATTTAGTATGAACCACACCTTTAAGAGGAGAAGGCAATGGCACCCCACTCCAGTACTCTTGCCTGGAAAATCCCATGGACAGAGGAGCCTGGTAGGCTGAAGTCCATGGGGTTGCTAAGAGTCAGACACACTGAGCGACTTCACTTTCACTTTTCACTTTCATGCATTGGAGAAGGAAATGGCAACCCACTCCAGTGTTCTTGCCTGGAGAATCCCAGGGACGGGGGAGCCTGGTGGGCTGCCGTCTATGGGGTCACACAGAGTTGGACATGACTGAAGTGACTTAGCAGCAGCAGCAGCAGCACACCTTTTAGAAGGATTCATAAAACTAACTGAAGAGAAAAACTTCTAGGTTCAGGTACTTTGCAGGGCTGAGAGCCATGGTTGAAGAAAAGTGGGGTTATATTTATTTCCGTTGTGAACCCTCTTATAATACCTGAGTTCAACTTCTTAACCAATTTCATGACTTTAATGTACTTTCAATTTCTTTCTGAAGGTAGACCCATTTTACCTACTGAATAGATTAAGAAGATTTTTTCCTATAAGCAGGACATCATGTTTTGATTTATTATTGCTCATTTCTTACATACTTTTTAAAATTAATTTTTCTTGGCAAATAATTGCTTTACAACGCTCAGAGTGAATCAGCTATACTCTTTCCTTATGTACAACCTCTTACAAACCTCTTATACCACTGGCACATACACAAGACTAGGGTATTTTGTCTCTTTATTCTGGAAAACACAAAAGATGTTCCTCACTATATTATTCTATTTCCATAATCAAGATTTTGAAGACGACAGGTTTGTTGGGCGTTATTGAGAGTTTCTGAAGCATAAGTCACTGCGTCAACTTGTTCCACCTTTCTCTTAAGACAGCTCAAGAAGCACATGATTCACCTCATGAGAAAGCCAGCAAAGATAAAAGGTGGCTTTAGGAATAGGAAGCTACTAAATGTATATAATAACCAGGATGCATAATGTATAAATGATACCCAAGGTCCAAGTCCCATCACAGTGCAGTTGCAAACAAAGGAGGAAGTAAGCATGTGGTGGCCAAGAGTTCAAATTCTGTGGTCAAAACTGTCTAAGCACAAACCCCAGTTGTGTGATCTTGGGCACAGCCAATAATCTTGCCAAGCCTCAGTTTCCTCTTCCATAAAATAGAAAAATCCAAATAGATACCCCATACAATTATTGCAAGAATTAAGTAAAATAAACTAACACATTTCCTGTACACACTAACCATTTTTTTTACAATGATGCTGCTGTTATATTACAAAAGACAGGAATGAAGTAATGGTTTATTGCAATGCTTCAACAAAAATCAGCACACAAAGAGAAAGTAATAATTATGTTATTCATGAAGACACTTGTATTCAATCACCTTCCTCTTTCACAGAACAGAAGTAACAGTGTTCTAAATCTCAAATGTATCTCTCTTTAAAAGATCAGTGCCCACTGCTGTAAGCATCTGACAGAATGAAAACTTCTCTTGATTGTTACATATCTTGACCATCATACACATACAGTTGCACATAGAGTACCAGCCTACTGCCCCATTTCTTTGTTCTTCTTAACAAGAAAACTCTTGAAAACAATCTTCCTGTGTCCACTAATTTCATCTCTTCCCACACTCTTCAATTCATTCATACTGGCCAGCATCTTTCATAAAATCCTCTCATTACAATCAGCAGTAGCCTCCACCTTGCCAAATCTAATGCTTAACCTTCAACCATCTTCTGACTTGTTCTCTCAGTAGTGTTTGCCATGGTCAGTCCCTTCCTTCTTCATTAACTTCTTCGCTTGGCTTCTTCAGCAACTTCTCTTCTGGTCTCCATCCACCTCACTGGCCAGCCCTTCTCAGATTCCTTTGTCATCCTTCCCAGAGTTCAGTCTTTGCCCCCTTGTCCTCTATCTACATTCATTCCTTCAATCTTTTATCTTTTAGTTGCATGGCTTTGTATACTGTCTATGACTTAACTGCTCCCAATTTTTATAAGCCCAACATTGACTGTGTGCCTACTATCCAGTTCCTTATGTCTGTCTTCCAACTAGACATCTCCATCGAGTCATCTAACAGAAGTTTCAGACTCAAAATGTTCACATGACCGTTTGATTCCCCACTCCTCCTCCAAATAAAGTAAAGCCTCCTTTAGTCTTTATCTTAGCCAGTGGCAACTCTCTCACTATCTTTCCAGTTGCTCACACCAAAGTCTTCAAGTGGTCTTTGACTTCACTCTTCCTAGTACATCTCATATCTAATCCTTCAGCAAATCTTGAAGACCACATCTTCAAAATATACCCAGAATCAACCACTTCCCACCTCTCACCACTAAACTCCAACCCAGGTTACCATAGCCTATGGGTCATTACAATAGCCTTCCAACTGTTTCCTTTGCATGCATCCCTGCAAAGAAACTGTTTTCTTTGCATCCAGCCTTGCAACACCCTCTTCTCTCACAGCAGCTGAAAGGAGCTGTGTAAAACATGTCAGAGTAATCCTCTGTTCAAAAACTTTAGGGTTTTTCCATCCACTCAGAGGGACTGATCTTGCCCTGGTTCCCTCTGCAAAATCTATCTCCTACTAGTGTCTTTGTTTCCTTGGCTCTTTCAGCCAGTCCATTGCAACAGACCATTTCGCTGCTTCCTATTTGCCCTCCTCCACTCAGTCCTGCTCTGCTCTTACTGGCCTCCTTTCTATTCTTCAGATACTTGAAGTCCATCCTCAGAGCTACAGGCCTGTTGTATTTGCTGCTCCCTCAGATAATTTATTTGACTTGTACCTGCTCCTCCCAAGGTCTCTACTCAAACATCACCTATCAGAGGGACCTTCCTTAACCATCCTAAATAAAAAAGCAGTCTCTACCTCAATCACTTTCTATCCTCTTATCCCAGTTTACTTTTCATTTTAGTACATAGGAACACTGGACATGTTATCTGTGTTTATTTGTTTACTATCTGTCTCCCTAAGAACATAAACTCCATAAAGGCAAGGACTTAATTTTAATCACTGGTTTAGTCCAGTGCATAAAACTGTGCCTGGCTGACTACAAATGCTTAGTAAATATGTGCTGAATGGATGTATAAATCTATGAATCCATGAATAAACGAATAAATAAAAGAATTGGCCTTCTATTCAATACACAATTTGTGGTAGGTAATACAAGTTTTTAAAAGTTAAAGGAGTAGATCAGACTTGGGTGAGTTAGAACAAAATGATAGTTTAAAGAAAATCAGTAAAATTGGCTAACTGTCCAATTGATGCCATTAGAAGCTCATTTTTCCATTGCTGACATTATCAAAGAATCACTCCACTGACTAAAACCTACAACCAGGCTGAGTCACAGGGAACATACTGTCAGGCCAATTTTTCTCCTGGGTGACCTGAATGACTCAAAGTGACAATCACAATGTCAGCTTCATGTCTCTGAAACTCCACTTGGAAGCCTGGAATCAACTGTCAATTTCATTCAAGTACATCTTGCTCAACATGGAAACATCCATTCCTTGAACAAGATTGCTGCTGCAGCTTTTCTCATCCACTCGCTGGGTGACTGATTTGAATGTTAACATTTTTAAGTGAAAACACTTTGATGCTAAACAAAACCATTTTAAGATATTCAGATGTCTGGATATGATATTTTGTGGGGGGGAGGCAATTTAAGGGAGTTGGTGATGGACAGGGAGGCCTGGCGTGCTGTGATTCATGGGGTCGCAAAGAGTCGGACACGACTGAGCAACTAAACTGAACCGAACTGAACTGAATCATGAACTAAACATACATGATTTTAATTGAATGTCAGGAGTCCAGACCTATCCTATAAGTGTAAGAACATCTTACCAGCTGCTAAATATTCTGGCATGCTCTATCCTCTACGAATTTGTGTCTCACATGCTAAGCTTCTAAGGCATAAAAAGCCCTCTCCTGCCAACCACACCTGAGATGAACAACAGTGAAGCACTCAAACTGATAAACAAGGTGTTAAGGATTTTATTATTATTACTTAGTATCATCATTATCATTTGTTTTGGAAAAAACACTTAAAAAATATTTTAAATGAGTTTTGGTACTATCTTCACACTCGATTTATAAATCCATATTGGTGTTATATGACTAGATGTAAGTCTTTTAGATAAAAGGAACAAAGAATATTTCTAAAGATTATCAGGGAAACAAAAAGAGGAAGTAAATGACTTATGTTGTTATAGCCAAGTTTAAAAAAAAAGGGGGGGGGCCTGGATAGCCTTGGGTGATGGTATAGAATTGCACACAAACTATTAACATCCTTTGTGTGAGTTTTTGACTTCGCCTTATGGAGGATGTTCAAGTTTAATTCTTATCTCCAGAGAGGAGGCAAGGTGAGAAGCTTGGGATATCCAGGTAAACTTTCTAAACTACTTTCTTTAATTTCTCCCAACATGAGATACTGGTTTGCCACTTCCTAAAAGATGAATTAGACCACAGCTGGCAACAATGAGCCAAGAACTGGATGTAGTAATGCAGAGTTCCATACTAAGTTTCTCAACAATATGAAGAGAATTTATAGCCTCCAATATGATCATTTTAAAGGGTGACATATAATGGCAATCAATTCTCTGGGTGGGTCAGACATTTCCCTTAGGTCAAGTGAATTAACTTTATTTGTTGATCATATCAGTGCAACATTCCACAATCTCTCTCCTAGAATAGATCTCCTATCCATAGTCATAGAATCTTATGCCTGAAATTCCAATCTTACTCATCCCAAAAGGAGGCATTGGTCAGCTACAGGGCAATGTGTTGGATACTTGGAGATGCAAAGATACAGTCCCCAAACCTCACAGAGCTCCCGGTCTGGTGCATAAAATCTTTACTATAGTGCTGCTGGGATCAAGGTAAGACTTTGCCATGGGTTCAAAGATAGGGCCACAGAAATCTGCACATCGCTTTAGAGTGAGAAGGTGCAGCAAAGATAGGGAAGGCTTCCTGGGAGATCGACTTTCAAATCTTATAGAAGGAGTAAGAGGTGACCTGACATTAAGGATTGAGAAGTGGAGGAAGGTGATCTCTAAAGGTGAAGACCATCTGAGTTGCGCTGTCCCATGCTGTTGCCACTAGACACTGGTGGATATTTAAGCTAATGAAAAAAAAATTCCAGATTTTAGCCTCTCGGTCACATTAGCTATGGTTATTCCAGTAGTATTGTATCAATGTGAGAGTTGGAGCATTAAGATGGCTGAGCACAGAAGAATTGATGTCTTCCAAATATGGTGCTGAAGAATACTCTTGAGAGGCCCTTGGACAGCCTCAAGTTCAAACCAGTCAATCCTAAAGGAAATCAACCCTGAATATTCATTGGAGGACTAGTGCTGAAGCTGAAGCTCCAATACTTTTGCACCTGATGCAAAGGCCGACTCTTTGGAAAAGACCCTGATGCTGGGAAAGATTGAGGACAAGAGGTGAAAGGGGTGACAGGATGAAGTGGTGGATAGCATCGCTGACTCAATGGACATGAGTTAAGCCTACTCAGGGAGATAGTGAAGGACAGGGAAGCCTTGCATGCTGCAGTTTATGGGGTCGCAGAGTCGGACATGACTTAGCAACTGAATAACAAGAACACATTAACCACATTTGATGTTCTCAGTATCTACATGTGGTTAGTGTTTACTGTATTGGATATCATTACAGAAAGTTCTTTTGGAACGTGTGGGCTCTGAATGAAGAATGAAAGCACAGCTCTAAGAGCAGATGTTGGTGGAAATAACTGCAAGGGGTTAGGTATAGCTGGAAGGCAGGGAATTCAGAGAGAGGAATCAGGTGATAAGGCAGGAGGCGCAGGCCAGCACAGGCAGACCAGGTTCCTTGGTTGATCTCAGAAAATGTAGGAGGATTGGAGTTCTGGCAAATTCTGTCTCATTATCATCCAGTTCACTGCAGCGCTGGAAAGCTGCATGGCCAAAACGTTTCAACAAGCATTCTTAGTTCACTCATTGTGTTTATGAAACCATATGTCTTCTAGTAATGATGGCAACTTACCACATCATGAAAGCATTACTTTTCTTTGAAAAAAACGAGATTGATTTTTTTTATTTGGATATCTTATCCCTCTTTTTATTTTTTATACTGTATTTTAAAAATCAGTGTAACATTTTGTACTTATAAAAACTGGGTTTTTACAGTTTCTTGGGGCTACAACATACAGATTTTGGTAGAATCAAGTCTAGGCTGTAAAAACACACTATCAAAACATTAAGAATTTAAAATGATGATAGATAAGCTCCATCCAGCCTCACAAGCATCTTTCCTCAATTAAAAGAGATCGAAGTGAGACTTTTAAAATAATATAAATTTAGAACTATCTAGGATTTCATCAATCATTTAGAATTTCCTTTCCTACAATCCTTGGCTTTCTTAGCAGACCATATGAGGGCACAAGCAACTATAGTCAAACATCCATCACTTAGTTAAGTGACCTTGGTTCAATCATTTACCCTCTGCAACCTGTTTCTTCACCTGTAACAGGGTGTTTAAAATGTCTCGAGAGAGAGTGTCAGAGACTAAGTTAATATGTGCAGAGCACTTAGCATGCAAGATCACTCTACGTGTTTGTTCAAGACAGTAAGGAGATGAAGGCAGATATTGACCAGGCTCTTTACATAACCTGGTGATGCTATCGGTTTATTCCAATACCACTGGTAGTAAGTTTCTTGACATGGGTTTTAAAACTCTTTGTACCAAAAATGCACATTAAAGATTATAAAGTAACCAAACCACCAAAAATAAATAACTCCTATTTATGCCACACCTCAGTGCCCAGCACCTACAAAGCTTTCCCCAAATGGATATTTATCAGTGAAATGCCCAAACTTCCTCATTCACAGTATATTTCCTCACTCAATTTTTCTCGGGGGGCCAAAATATTAAATTTATGCTTAATATTTTGGGATCAAACAATACATTATAATATCTCATGCAGCACTCAACAAATGTTACTGTGTTTCCTAAGAAAAGTTAGAATGAGCTACAGCTCCCTTACAACTTCATTGCAACACCCCAGGGCCTCTCAGTACCTAGCATGGGGAACCATGGGTTCCTCATTTTACACTTTAGAAAGCACTTTCTTTCACAACTATCAGCTCACTTATCTTCACCACAAATACTGTGAGACACTATTGTAGATGAGGAAACTGAGACTGCAAGACAGTGTGTTCAAGGTTTCACAGCTAGGAAGTTGCAGGTTTCCTGGATTCTGACTCCTGAGTCCTCTTCCCAACCTGCATGCTGGTCCTTCCTCTGCTAAGAATGTCAATCGTATCTTTTAATCATCTTCATTGTTTTCCAGTATCGTTTTCCACAAAATCTTAGTAGACTGAGATACACAAGAAATATTTCCAAACTCTGATACTCCTTTTCAAATTTATATTTGAATTCCTCAACTACACAAAGTGTTATTCCAAAATATTATTTTACAATAAGTGAATCTCCACCAAACTTTTTTTTTTAATTACAGCAGGTATATGTTTAGCTTCCCAGGTGGCACAGTGGTAAAAATCCACCTGCCAGTGCAGGAGATGCAACAGACTTGGGTTCAATCCCTGGGTCAAGCAGATCCCCTGGAGAAGGGAATGGCAACTCACTCCAGTATTCTTGCCTGGAAAAATTCCATGGACAGAGGAACCTGGGGGACTGCAGTATATAGGGTCGCAAAGAGTCACAACTAAGCAACTGAGCACACATGCATGTATGTGTGTGTCAGGAACACAGTAAAATCCAGCTTTCAGATGAGACAGCAGAAAAGCTGTCTTGCAAATTAGAGAATGAAAATTTAAAAAAATAAGAACTAACAGTCATCAACAGATTAACATGTGCCAGACACCTTACTAAATGATTTACAAAAATGAAACCTTTCTAATAACTCTGTGGTGTAGATATGATTATCATACTTATTTTTAAAGGTGAGAGACTTGATGATCAGAAGCCATAACTTAACCAATATACAACTGAAAAAGATCTGGAATAGAATAATCTTGAAAACAGCTAGAGGACACACACAACCTGATTTCAAGATATACTATAAGTTATAGTAATCAAGATAGTGTGGTACTCGCCAAATATAAACATATAGATGAATGGAACAGGATTGAGTCCTTAAATAGATCTACATAGAGGATCAGTTCACTTTCAACAAAGGTACCAAGGCAACTGCACAGAAAAGCTTAGCCTTTTGAACAAATGGTGATAGAACATCCACATGCCAAAAAAAAAAAAAAAGAACTCTAACCCACACCTAGCACCACAGACAAAAATTAAACTCATGAGAGATCATAAACTTAAAAATCTAAAAACTATTAAACTCCTAGAAAAAAATAGGATACATCTTCTGTGACTTTGGGACCCACAATGATTTCTAACAAGAAACACAAAAAGAATGATTCATAAAAGGAAATCAATAAATTGGACTTCATCGATGTTTAAAAGACACTGTTTCCTCTTTGTCTGACATCCTAGCGAGGCTGCAGAGGTTGCAGCTGCTCTCCGGGCTTCTCGATGCCGCCCAAGGACGACAAGAAGAAGAAAGATGCCGCCAAGTCGGCCAAGAAAGACAAAGATCCAGTGAACAAATCTGGGGACAAGGCCAAAAAGAAGAAGTGGTCCAAAGGCAAAGTTCGGGACAAACTCAATAACCTAGTCTTGTTTGACAAGGCAACATATGACAAACTCTGTAAAGAAGTTCCCAATAAGCTTATAACTTCAGCTGTCGTCTCTGAGAGACTGAAGATTCGTGGTTCCCTGGCCAGAGCAGCCCTTCAGGAACTCCTTAGTAAAGGACTTATTAAACTGGTTTCAAAGCACAGAGCTCAAGTGATTTACACCAGAAACACCAAGGGTGGAGATGCCCCAGCTGCTGGTGAAGATTCGTGAACCTGGGGCTCCTATACGAAGTATACATCCCCTTCACAAGGGTCTATAGTTCTGATTTGATTTTTTTTTTTCTTTTTTTAAACAGTTCCAACCAGCTGTACATTTTGAAAAATAAAACTTTATTAAATCAAAATAAGATAAAATAAAAGACACTGTTTGAAAAAGTAAAGCACAAGCCACAGACAGGATGAAAATACCTGCAATGCACTTCTGCTAACGAACCTGAATCTTGAATTTGTAAAGAATTTCCAGAACTCCCTCCTCCCTCCCCATACTCGGGATGGGGAACACATGTATACCTGTGGTGGATTCATGTTGATGTATGGCAAAACCAGGAGAAGGCAATGGCACCCCACTCCAGTACTCTCGCCTGGAAAATCCCATGGATGGAGGAGCCTGGTGGGCTCCAGTCCATGGGGTCGCTAAGAGTTGGGCACAACTGAACGACTTCACTTTCACTTTTCACTTTCATGCACTGGAGAAGGAAATGGCAACCCACTCCAGTATTCTTGCCTGGAGAATCCCGGGGACAGAGGAGCCTAGTGGGCTGCCATCTATGGGGTCTCACAGAGTCAGACACGACTGAAGCGACTTAGCAGCAGCAGCAGCATGGCAAAACCGATACAATATTGTAAAGTAATTAACCTCCAATTAAAATAAATAAATTAAAAAAAAAAGATAATCAGACTCAGTAGGCAGAGCTTAAAGAAAACAAATATAGTTTCTAGTTTTATTGTGATATATAGGAAAGAAGCAGGGAAAAATAATAAACTAAATTAGTTTTTCAATAAGAGAAAATAATATGCCTCTGGAATCAATAATCCAGCTTATTTTATCCATCCTTTTTTTTTTTGTATACTTTTTAAGTTATGATAGTCCTTAACTGCATGAGTCAAAACTTTCTATATGAATTGCAAAGTTTTTATAATGAAAAATGATGTTTTTTAATCAATAAAAAATGATGTTTTTTTAATTGAAAAAAACAAAAGAATTCCCAGAACTCAATAATAAGAAAACAGACAACCAATGTTTCAAATGGGCACAACATTTGAACAGTTTATCAAAGAAAACATATGGATGGAGATTAAGCACAAAAAGTGTTCAAAATCCTTAATCATTAGGGAAATGAAAATTAAAACCACAATGAGATACCATTACACATCTATTAGAATAGCTAAACTTTGTAAAACTGAGAAAACCAAGTGCCGGTAAGGATTGAAGACGCAGAGCAACTAGAACTCCCTCATACATTGCTGATAGGAAGGCAAAGTCGTGCAGCCACTTTGGAAAATAGTTTGCCAGTTTCTTGTAAAGCTAAACATATACTCACCATGCAACCCCACACTCCCACTCCTATGTATTTATTCCTTAAAAGTGAAAATGTATGTCCACATAAAAACAAAGCATGACAGCAGTTTTTTTTTTTCATGATCACTGAAAAACTGTAAACAATCCAAGGTCCTTGAACTTGTAAGGGCAGAAACAAATTGTGCTGCATCCATACAATAGAATACTCTTTAGCAATAAAAGAATAAATAACTGATATATACACTACCACAGTAATTTTTCACCCTTCATTTCCCTTAGAGTTGAATTTTACAAAGCATCACTGCTACCATCATACTTGTCATCGTACTAGTAAGCAGTTGCAACTTGCATTTTTATAATCACATAAATTCTAATCTTTTTTACAAATAGGCTAGTCACTTGAATTGTATTTGATAAATGTTCCAGTGTCCATGATGGGATGCAGTGAATATTCTCTAATGGTCAGCAACAAACATCAAACCACGTGGCTGATGGCATGGCTTAAATATTGATCTTTGCCGGCTTCTGTTTCAAAAGGTGAATCTATCTTTTTTAATTTAAATATAGTTGATTGATGATATTGTGTTAGTTTTAGATACACAGTAAAGTCATTCAGTTTTACATATTTTTTTCAGGTTATTTTCCACTATAGGTTATTACAAGATTTTGAATATAATTTCCCTTGCCATAGAGTAAATCCTTGCTGTTAATCTATTTTATGCATAGTCATTTGTATCTGTTAATCCCATATTCCTAATCTCCCTTTTCCCCTTTGTTAATCATAAGTTTTATTTCTATGTTTGTGTGTCTCTATATGCAGCTTCTTGAGGTTCCCAACATTATGAGTTCCCCAAAACAGGGTGACCCAAAAAAGAATTATCCACAAAAGGAGCAATAATTTTACTTTTAGATTAAGAGACTGGAATGTTCTGAACAGCATGGATTATAAATCATATATTACATAATATCATATATTACACATTTCCCTTTTCTAAAATGATCATACAGTTGAACAAGGAAAAATTTCCCTGATAAATCAATTCATTCATACGAATACTACTAAAATAACATCCAACCTCAGTCTCTCAGTGTCTGATTCCCTATTTCATTTCCAGTGGCCACCAACAGAGCAAGAGAGAGCTTCTTTCCTCCTCCCGAGACCCACTCCAAACTTATTCAAGTCTCAGAGAGTCAAGATCAAATACCTCCCTAGCTCAGAAAGAGGAAGTATGCACACCCCCATCCTAAACTAAGAACTTTCACTCTGAGGTTTCATCCTCAGCCTCAGTATTAAGCCCTCTTCAGAATGACTGACAGTGGACATAACCATTCCCCTTAAGATAAGCATCTCCCTCATGTACAGGGTGCATTCTGGCCTTGAAGTCTGGAAAAGATAGCCTCTTAACAAGTGACACTGATAGATTACCCAGAGTCTAGATTACACAGTTTACCAGAGTCACCTTATTAAATATCCACAAAGATAAATAATAACAGTTTGGACAACGGCAAGTTAGTAATATAGACAAATTATTGTGTGCTATCAGACTATAGTAGAAATGCAACACCAAAAAATGTTCAAACTACCACACAATTGCGCTCATTTCACATGCTAGCAAAGTAATGCTGAAAACTCTCCAAGCTAGGCTTCAACAGTGCATTAACCGAGAATGTCCAGATGTTCAAGCTGGATTTAGAAAAGGCAAAGGAACCAGAAATCAAATTACCAACATCCGTTGGATCATGGAAAAGCAAGAGAATTCCAGAAAAACATCTACTTCTGCCTTATTGACTACACTAAAGCCTTTGATTGTGGATCACAACAAACTGTGGAAAATTCTAATACAGATGGGAATACCAGACCACCACACCAGCCTTCTGAGAAACCTATATGCAGGTCAAGAAATAATAGTTGGAACTGGACAAGGAACAACAGACTGGTTCCAAATTGGGAAAGGAGTATGACAAGGCTGTATACTGTCACCCCGCTTATTTAACTTCTATGCAGAATACATCATGTGAAATGCTGAGCTGGCCATCATCAAGATTACCGGGAAAAATGTCAATAACCTCAATATGCAGATGACACCACCCTTATGGCAGAAAGTGAAGAGAAACTAAAGAGCCTCTTGATAAAGGTGAAAGAAGAGAGTGAAAAAGCTGGCTTAAAACTCAGCATCCAAAAAACTAAGATCATGGTCCTATCACTTCATGGCAAATAGATGGGCAAACAATGGAAACAGTGACAGACTTTATTTTCTTGGGCTCCAAAATCACTGCAGATGGTGACTGCAGCCATGAAATGAAAAGACACTTGCTTCTTAGAAGAAAAGCTATGACCAACCTAGACAGCATATTATAAAGCAGAGACATTATTTTGCCAACAAAGGTCCATATAATCAAAGCTATGATTTTCCCAGTAGTCATGTATGAATGTGAGAGTTGGACCATAAAGAAGGTTGAGCACTGAAGAATTGATGATTTTGAACTGTGGTGTTGGAGAAGACTCTTGAGAGTCCTTTGGACTGCAAGGAGATCCAACCAGGCAATCCTAAATGAAATCAATCCTGAATATTCATTGGGACTGATGATGAAGTTCCAGTACTTTGGCACCTGATACAAAGAGCCAACTCATTAGTAAAGACCCTGATGCTGGGAAAGATTGAAGGCAGGAGAAGGGGACAACAGAGGATGAGATGGTTGGATGGCATCACCAACTCAATGGACATGAGTTTGATCAAGCTCCAGGAGTTGGTGATGGACAGGGAAGCCTTATGTGCTGCAGTCCCCGGGGTGACAAAGAATCAGACACAACTGAGCGACTAAACAACAACGAAATCAGACTATGGTGATGGTAGGGATAGAGAGATATATTAGTGTCTTTCATGACATTTAAGGAACTTAGATCTTAACATTTGTATAAAGATATAAGAGAAGAGACCAGACCAGAGTACAATCCAAGCCTGAGTTCATAGTGAGCTCTGCTGCTTACCAGCATTGACTTTGGGGAATACACTTTTGACTCTCAGTTTCCTCATCTGTAAAGTGAGAATAATAGTTTCTACCACATAGGATTGTGAGGATTTAGAGGTTAGTATTTTTAAGGTACTTAGAGCAATGCCTGGGACATGCTGCTACTGCTGCTAAGTCGCTTCAGTCGTGTCCGACTCTGTGTGACCCCATAGACAGCAGCCCGCCAGGCTCCTCTGTCCATGGGATTCTCCAGGCAAGAACACTGGAGTGGGTTGCCATTTCCTCCTCCAATGCATGAAAGTGAAAAGTCAAAGTGAAGTCGCTCAGTCGTGTCCGACTCCTAGCGACCCCGTGGACTTCAGCCCACCAGGCTCCTGCGTCCATGGGATTTTCCAGGCAAGAGTACTGGAGTGGGGTGCCATTGTAATACATAGTGTGTGTATACTGGATTGTGATAAAAATTTTGGAAAAACTCAAAACTAGAGGAAGTAAGACATAAACATAACGTATGTAGGATATAGACAAGCAAAAAGCATGTGTGTGCTTAACATATATAGGAGATCAGATCAGATCAGTCGCTCAGTTGTGTCCGACTCTTTGCGACCTCATGAATCGCAGCACACAAGGCCTCCCTGTCCATCACCAACTCCCGGAGTTCACTCAGACTCACATCCATTGAGTCAGTGATGCCATCCAGCCATCTCATCCTCTGGCGTCCCCTTCTCCTCCTGCCCCAAATCCCTCCCAGCATCAGACTCTTTTCCAATGAGTCAACTCTTTGCATGAGGTGGCCAAAGTACTGGAGTTTCAGTTTTAGCATCAGTCCTTCCAAAGAAATCCCAGGGTTGATCTCCTTCAGAATGGACGGGTTGGATCTCCTTGCAGTCCAAGGGACTCTCAAGAGTCTTCTCCAACACCACAGTTCAAAAGCATCAATTCTTCGGCACTCAGCCTTCTTCACAGTCCAACTCTCACATCCATACATGACCATAGGAAAAACCATAGCCTTGACTAGATGGACCTTTGTTGGCAAAGTAATGTCTCTGCTTTTCAATATGCTATCTAGGTTGGTCATAACTTTCCTTCCAAGGAGTAAGCGTCTTTTAATTTCATGGCTGCAGTCACCATCTGCAGTGATTTTGGAGCCCAGAAAAATAAAGTCTGACACTGTTTCCACTGTTTCCCCATCTATTTCCCATGAAGTGATGGGACCGGATGCCATGATCTTTGTTTTCTGAATGTTGAGCTTTAAGCCAACTTTTTCACTCTCCACTTTCACTTTCATCAAGAGGCTTTTTAGTTCCTCTTCACTTTCTGCCATAAGGGTGGTGTCATCTGCATATAGACAAGCAAAAGGCATGGGTGTGCTAGGGTGGGGGTCCTTGAGTAGGAAGCATGGAGTATAGGGGTCTGGGTTTAAGTTTCTCCTTCCAGTCTGGGAATCATCTAACATGAAGAGTGAAGTAAATTGTTATTTTACCTTATGTGGAATTCTTTTGCATTCAATTCCCTTTATCAGGACTCAGAAGTTTTGATGAAAACAGATACACATTCAGAAAATAAAGTACATCTAGCAAGAAAGACTGTTGGGTAATTCAGTTTGTTAACAACAAGTGCTGTGTAATAATTGTTTGTAGGTAATCATTAAAATATATCCCCCACAGCCATTTCTTTTTTTTTTTTTTTACTCTTTTAAACTTTCTATTTTATATTGGATTATAGCTGATTAACAATGTTGTGATAGTTTCAGGTGCTCAGCAAAGCAACTTAGCCATACAAACACATATCTGTTCTCCCTCAAACTCTGCTCCCATCCAGGCTGCCGTGGAACACTGAGCAGACTTCTGAGTGCTACACTGTAGGTCTTTGTTGGTTATTCATTTTAAATACAGTGGTGTGCACCTGTCCTTCCCAAACTCCCTAACTATCCCTCCCTACCAGGTAACCATAAATTTGTTCTCTAAGTCTGTGATTCTGTTTCCGTTTTGTAAATAAGTTCATTTGTAACATCTCTCTTCAGATTCCACATATAAGGGATGTCAGATGCTATTTCTCTTTCTCTATTCCCAACAGTCATTTATTATGGTTATTATTTTCATAGTTTCCATCTTTAAAAAATCTTAAACCCACTTACTCAGCTGGGCTGAAAGCAAGTTACAGTTAGCTATTTAATCCCAAACTGAGACAAGGAGGGTGGACAGTATGATTTGAAGATCTCTGCTCCCTAAAAGTTGGAACTCAGCACACACAGGATGCCTGTGACTTCCACCAACCAGCCCAACTACATCAATATCACTCTGAATTGGTTAGGCCCATCTAACTTAGATCACTAGACAGGATTTTAACCCCGTCATTTTTCTGTGAGCGCTCATCCAATGACTCCTTATTCATGATACATAACCATCCAAAGTCACCTAATCTGTTGTGATATGTGAACTGGGGATAACAAAAACAGAGGCTGGCTGGGTCCAACTGAAGTTAGTCTCAGTGCCCATGAAAGATGCATTCATCCAAATCAGTCCAAAAACAAACCTGCCAGGAAATTCTATACTGGTGATATAAAAGCATGATTCAGAATGAGAACATAAGGAATCTGAAAAGCTCATCATCAAGCAGGATGTCTTGAGATAGGTAATGTACTACTATAATCCCCATTTTATAGATGAACCAACAAAGCCAAAGGAGATTAAGCAAATTGAATCATGAAATGAATAAAGGGCGAGGGAAATGTAATGTCCACAGCCAAGCATCCCTGAGTATTCTTGGTGCTGTATTGCTTGGGGATTTCCTCATCTTTGTTCCTATTATTCAAGAACATAGTACGTGTTACAAATCAGGTACCAGCTGTATAAATAGGTACCTAACCTGAAGGAGATATGTGTCAATTACCTGTAGGGCTGGATGGCCTGAATTACAGTCCATGTGACAGAATCCAGCTGGTGTGATGTGAGCATACACTCACTGCAATTTCACACATAAGCTAAACAATAACAAAAAATACTTTCCTTCAGGTTGCCTGGTGATTCAGATAGAGGACATCCACCAAACTCATGGTTAGGGAAGACGAACAACAAGTTTGTCAACATTATACTTGGTGGAGAGTCAGTCACAGCTTTTCATGCAGAAGCAAGTTGTTTTGGTTTTTTTTAATGACACATTTGCATGTAGTTAGGAGGGGTGTGCCTATTCAGATCTGTGACTAGGACACCAGGAAGGTTAGCATTGGTGTGAGTCCCATGAGGCAATGACCTTAAGTACAGGTGGCTGCCATGATGTCTATTATTAGGATCAATGAGATCCAGTCAGAAGCAATGTTGCAAAATGGCAAGATGGAAGGCCAGTTTCCCCTGACAAAGTGCAAAGGCATGCTATAAACACTCACATGAATAAACAGCCTTAGCAGCAACCGCAACCAGGAGAAAAATTAGAGGAGGTTTTCCACAACAAAGGAAGTATTGTTCTCCTGTGGTCACCCTTAAATTCATCCTTTGTTCCAGAAGAGGCTTAGGCTCCACGATGGCACTGTGGTGTCCCACCCAGCAGTCTCCCTGTGGGCCAAGTGTTGGGATAAACGGATTCAGAGTGAATTGTCTTTCTGAATGGAGATCCCACACCTAGTTCAATAGCAAAGTGTTCTCCAAGAAACAATGACGTCCAATAGGCCAAGATGACAGCTGGTATGGCAGATGTGGGCAGTCGATTCTGTTCCAGAGGCTGGCACCATATCTGACCTGGGGCAGGACAACTGCTCAGGGCTCCCATTTCCTCATCTCCACAGAGGGGCTCCCCATGCTGGCACTTGGTGATGGTTATCACCAGAGACAAGCACAAAGCCCTTCCATGAGATTTCCTTTTTCTTTTTCCAAGTCCTGGAAGCCAAAAACCTGCTTGCTAAGAGAAATCAAAAGCTTGCAAGAAAACACATATCAGTTGTGTAACAGACATGGATGATACCAGACAACTGTCTGGATTCATGTAAAGTCAGAGGGGAAATTACACAAATAGGGAATCTCGATAAACCCTCCTGCTGGGGAGGCGTTCATCATCCTATGACTCCACAAATACTCTCTCTCCACCCACCCCCACCCCCAGTTGGGAGATTAATCATCTCTGCCACGTCATCAAGGTGTGCCAGGTCTAATTTCTGCCTTCTCAGTGTTCATGAGAATCCATGAGATTCAAAAACATTTATTAATTCAACAAGAATGTCTATTGAGCACCTCTTAAGTTCTTTGGCAGAATGAGATGGGATATAAAAGTCATAATTATTTAGTCAGCTTGAACAGCATGCTTGACACTGAGGATATAAAAGTTGAATATGACATGGCCCCAGGTTACCAGGGGCTCACAATCTAGTGATGAACCCGACAGGCAAATAGATAGCAGGGAGTCAGTGCTCTACCGGAGGCAGCCAAGGGTGTGTAGAAGTCAGGAGGACTCTCCTGCACTGCTAAGGTGTGTGTGTGCCATTTCTCTCGCCTGTTCTTGCACTGGCAGAAATTCTCGAGAGGAGCATGTTGTCTTCAGAGGGTCCCCACTCCACACCCCCTGACGCGGTCAGGTAAGAATGAAAGAAAATAATTATAGGCGGGGTTCTGAGTGATACAATTTGGTGTAAGTTCAGTTAAGCTAGTAAAGCCCATTTGTGAAAGAACTTCCTGTAAACAAGGCACTATGACTATCTCCAACTCATGATGAACAAATGAAGTAATTTATCGCAACAGACACATTGCCCAAAAGAAAGTGGCTCACACAATAATATGTCTTTTATTTTTCCTGTTCCAGGGTGTGGTTAGGTGACTTTCCCTTGGTAAAGGGACTTTCGGGTCTGGGTACGTAAGGTTAAGTGCAATTGCAAAATTGAAGGACACAGTCCGAAAGTATTTGCAATTTGAAAGGGAGGGAAAAAATCCCTTGATGTTATAAAACAAAACACACACACACAAACCTGATGAAAACATTTTTTAGCTCATTGACTTACATTATAAAATCTGTGATTATGTTTTGTGATATCTTATTGGAAAAGCATTTCCCAATACTTTCTTATGAACAGATACTGTACAAAACACAATTACAGTGAGAGATATTAATATGTTTCACTTTACTTCCTCACCTCCTTTCCAAACTAGAAGACTCCATTACCAAACAAAGCCTATGAATATCGACCAGTTCGTTCCGTTTTCCTAAGCTTTGTGCTCCAGATCCTCCAGTTCTATACAAATACAGGTTTTTAAACTCTGCAAAGTGGTTTTCTTTGCTATGGTTTCTCCTTCTACTTAGAACAATGAAATACTTTCAGATTTTAATAGATTAATCTAAAAACTAAATCTGAAAATTAGCTTCAAATTTAAACCTGAACTTGAAAATTCAAAGGAACGTATTTGTGGTTTGAAATTATCTCTAGAAGTGAAGGTAAGGCTAGAAGGAGATAGGGGATGGGGGAGAAGGTGAACCCACCCATCCACCCTTCTCACTAGTCTTCTCCCCATTATTAAGGTCACTAACATTCCTTTTTGAAGAAAATTAATTACAGGTGATTGATTTATAGAAAAATAATGACCAACAGTCCTTTCCAAATTAGGGTAGGAGTAAGAGAAAGACAGAGGGTGGAAATTCCTCAGTTTTGTTACTACCAGCTCTCCACAGCTGCTTTACTACTCTTGGCTTTTCTCTTTTGCAAAAAAAAAAAAAAAAATTACTGAGAAAGGAACTGATTTCAGTTAAAAAATATTATGTGAGAAATTGGAAAATAATAACCGCTAATACCTTGAGTAGTGTTTACTCTGCCAGACTCTTCTAAGCACTTTATATTAAAAAAAATTATGTGAGAAATTGGAAAATAATAACCGCTAATACCTTGAGTAGTGTTTACTCTGCCAGACTCTTCTAAGCACTCTATATTTATTAACCCACTTATATCTCACAATTCTATGAGGTGAGTAGATTATGAACCACATTTTACAGGTGAGGAGATAAGACACAGAGAGGTTAAGGAGCTTACCAAGGACACACTGCTATCAAGCCTATATTTGAAGTGAGGCTGCATGGCTCCAGAATCTGTTTTAATTTGTTTTGTTTTGTAACACCAGGCAGCCTTCTCTCTTTATACTTTAATCCCTGTCTCTCAAGAATTTATGGAGCTGCAGGGTCCCTGGTGGTCCAGTGGTTAAGAATCTGCCTTGCAATGCAGGGGATGCAGATTCAATCTCTGGTCTGGGAACCAAGATCCCATGTGCAACAGAGCCCAAAACCAGCACACTACAGCTGCTGAGCCCACATGCCGCAACTAGAGAATCCATGTACTGCAAAGAAAGATCCCATATGACATAACAAAGTTCCCATGTGCCACAACTAAGACCCAGTGCAGCCAGATAAATAAATAAATGTATGGAGCTGCCTGTGCATGGTGGGATGAAGGGGAGAACGAGCAGGGATGTTCGAAGGACATTAAAATAGGACAAGGCTGAGGGAGGAGTCCTGCTGAAGGGCAGAGGGGCCGCTCACAGATTGTCTGGGTTTCCCATTTGAGGAGTTCTGGGAACAAAAGTGATTGGGGATATTCAGGGAACCCTGGAGGCAGAGCTTCTAGGATCATACATTTTTTGGAGCTGGAGGGCAGTTTGGAGCCTCCCCAGAGTCTCCCTGTGGAGTCAGCTGCATGTTAGAGGGTGTTTCCAGCTCCAGGTTCCCAAACTGCCTTCCTTCAACTCCTGAGCTTCAGAGCTGCGAGGGGAGACCCGAACTTAACTATTCCCACCCTGACTTGAGCTTTGGCCATTTGACAGTTTCTCCAAGAGCAGCAGCCACATCAGAACCCACATGGAGCCCCAGTGTGTGTCTTTTCACTCCATCTTTCCTTTATTACCATCGTGGGAACACACCTTGTCTCTCTCCATCATAGAACAAGCAAACGTGGGCCTCAGATGGGGCTGGGTGATGGTCTAGTTGAGGGAGGGGAGCAGAGGAGATTCTGACAAAAGGAGATGTGGCTTTTTGCAAAGTTTAGAATCCACCTTCTGGTTCCATGCCTTCACTGCATATCCAGGAGGCGGAAGCCAAGTAGGGTGAGATGGCTTATGGGGGGATCACTGGGCTAGTTAAAGGCCAAGGGAAACTAGAACCCAGAACTGGTGCCCTTGGGTCTCACTGTAACAAGTCCCACCAGGTTTTGAAGGTGGCACTTGGCTGTCACTCCAGGCTCTTCCTCAGATCAACTCCTGGACTCTTTGAGAGACGGTCACAGCTGAGGTTTGCATAGACCCTCTTCAGCCCTCACTCACTGAGCCCAGAAACCACCCTTTACCAGGTGAAAGCTCATGTTACTGCTTTCACCCTCCCTGCCTGCCTGTTTCCATGCTCCTTTCTGTCCCAGCTCCTCCTCTCCTCTCCATTTCTCTCTTTTCATTTTTTTTTCTATTTTTTTTTTTTTTTGCAGCAGATATTTAATTTATTTATTTATTTTAATTTTATTTTATTTTTAAACTTTACAATATTGTATTAGTTTTGCCAAACATCGAAATGAATCCGCCACAGGTATACCTGTGCTCCCCATCCTGAACCCTCCTCCCTCCTCCCTCCCCATACCATCCCTCTGGGTCGTCCCAGTGCACCAGCCCCAAGCATCCAGTATCGTGCATCGAACCTGGACTGGCAACTCGTTTCATACATGATATTATACATGTTTCAATGCCATTCTCCCAAATCTCCCCACCCTCTCCCTCTCCCACAGAGTCCATAAGACTGATCTATACATCAGTGTCTCTTTTGCTGTCTCGTACACAGGGTTATTGTTACCATCTTTCTAAATTCCATATATATGCGTTAGTATACTGTATTGGTGTTTTTCTTTCTGGCTTACTTCACTCTGTATAATAGGCTCCAGTTTCATCCACCTCATTAGAACTGACTCAAATGTATTCTTTTTAATGGCTGAGTAATACTCCATTGTGTATATGTACCACTGCTTTCTTATCCATTCATCTGCTGATGGGCATCTAGGTTGCTTCCATGTCCTGGCTATTATAAACAGTGCTGCGATGAACATTGGGGTACACGTGTCTCTTTCCCTTCTGGTTTCCTCAGTGTATATGCCCAGCAGTGGGATTGCTGGATCATAAGGCAGTTCTATTTCCAGTTTTTTAAGGAATCTCCACACTGTTCTCCATAGTGGCTGTACTAGTTTGCATTCCCACCAACAGTGTAAGAGGGTTCCCTTTTCTCCACATCCTCTCCAGCATTTATTGCTTGTAGACTTTTGGATCGCAGCATTCTGACTGGCGTGAAATATACAAGCAACTCCTACAGCTCAACTCTCTTTTCATTTTTTGCAAACAACTCTTGTGAGGTCTGGGCCAGCGCACCTGCTTCTTCCTACCAACTTCTCCTTGGCCCACCTCTGGGGGTTTGGTCTCATGGCTCCCTTCTCACTTGTCCATGATATAGCAGAAGGACCCAGTGCTACCCCACAATCCCTGCTGGTGGCCAGCAAAGACCACAGGGCTTGCATTCTGTACCATCCCATTTGCCCCCCCAGCACCCGTGTAGAACAATGAGTGACCTCACAAACCCAGACAGATCTGCATCACACGACCCTGGCCGCCTCCCTGCAGATATGTTTAGCCACAAAGTTGCCTTCATGGTCTCCATTCCACTCCAAACAAGAGGACAGCAACTGCTCTTTATTCATCTCTCTGTGGCAGGAATCTTGACAGGCCCTTTGCCTATATCACAGCAAACTTCATGAGAAACCTATGAGATGTTAGCGTTCTCATCATTTTGCAGATGAGGAAGCTGAGTTGTCTTAAGCCATGAGTCCTTCTCCCTCAGAGTTATTAAATGCTGAAGTCAAGGCTGAAACCCCAGTCTGTCATGGACCCCATCCAAGCTCTTCCCACTGCAGCATCCTCACCTTTGAGTCAGTGTTATAAGTCATTTTAATGTCATGCATCTCGCTGGAGCAGCTTCTAGTAAATTAACTGATCCCGGTATTTTTACACAGGGCTCTGTTCTGTCTCCCCATCAGTGGCTCCGGTTCCTTGCCTTGCCCGTGTGCCTCTCTGCCCTTCCTGCCCTGAAGGGCTCTCCCTCTCCTCTGCTGTCTGGGACTCCTTCTTGTCTCTTTGAGTCTCTCTAGAGGAAGTAATTAAAAGCGGCAGAGGACAGGGACTTCCTCCTCGGCTCTTGCTCTTCCCTCTCTCGCCACTCAAGTTTTGTTTTCTCCAGGTACCGGGTTCTCCCAGTTCTGTGTCTTCCCCTCTTCAAGTTTGAAATCCTGGCCTTTTCTCGGGTGCTTCAGTGAAAAGTCAGTTCTTGGAGGCAGCCTCTCTGGCTCTTGGTCAGCATACCGTTTGCCTTCTGCCTCCTGGTTTCCATTCTACTCTCACCAAATAACATTTGCAGGGCAAACCTCCCCCCTCCCTCCCAGGCCACTGACAACTTTGCTTCACTCTTACTGCACTGACCTGTTGGAAGCAACAACTGTAGGGTGAGCATCGTGCTTCTGTCAAGACCTGGCTGAGACTCTGTTGAAGCCACAAGGCTTGTCAGTAAGAGTGCACAGACCAGAATTTCGCTTGTGACGGTGGATGGTTTCCCTTGGAGTCTAACAGTTTATCTAATACATGAGAAGTCTGCAAACTTTGCTTCCAAAGTGGAGTTGAAGTGATTCTCCACTAAATTAGGATAATGGTGGTCTAAAAGGTGGGTATTGAAAAATAATAGTGGGCTTTTTATCATTTTTGTTTCTTTCATAACATCTTCTAAACTTTTAAAGATCCCTCCTACTACTCATCTGAACCAAATAAATAATTTATTATAAAATATTATCAAAAATATATAAATATATCTAAGATTTAATATCTCAAGTTTTTTTAACTATTATGAGATATACATATACAATAGTACTGCAATTTCTGCTAACAAAATCACTACTATCTAAAAGGTAATTTATTACATCAAAATTTAGTTTCATGATTTTCTCCTGGGAACCCCTGAACTGAATTTCCTTAAGGGAAGAATGGGAGGGTGGGTGGGTAGAGGAGTGACTGAGTTTGCTTGTTCCTCACTAGAATAATTCAAATGCAAGATTAACCTTAGGTGGTTTGGATCAGACTACCTGCCCTGATTGCCAAGGACATTGGAGCTTCCGCTGTGTTGCTAGGGATGTTTGGAGACAAGGGTGGGAGGAAGCCTGCAGCAGGAGCCAAGGAAGGGGAGAAGAGGCCAGAGCAGGTTGCACCAAGACTCAGCTTTTCTTTCTGCCTCCAGCTTTTTTTTTTTTTTAACCTTTTGCTTTGTGTCTGTTTCTTCTCTTGTCTCCCACTAGGCTTCTCTGCTGCTGCTGCTGCAAGTCGCTTGAGTCGTGTCCGACTCTGTGCGACCCCATAGACAGCAGCCCACCAGGCTCCCCTGTCCCTGGGATTCTCCAGGCAAGGACACTGGAGTGGGTTGCCATTTCCTTCTCCAATGTGTGAAAGTGAAAAGTGAAAGTGAAGTCGCTCAGTTGTGTGTGACTCTTTGTGACTCCATGGATTGCAGCCTTCCAGGCTCCTCCGTCCACAGGATTTTCCAGGCAAGAGTACTGGAGTAGGGTGCCATTGCCTTCTCCGAGGCTTCTCTAGATGACCATTATTGATACACTCAGCTCCCACTCTTAAAAGTGCGGGAAAGAGGCAGCACATTGCAGTGATGGGGGAGAAACCGGTACCTTGGCCACTACAGTTTGGAATTTCCTACTCCCTTTCTTGGATGCCAACACCTTTGGAAAAGACATGGGGAGAAAAATGACAGTTGCCTGACTACCTTCGAGTACTTTGTGAGTTTGTCTCTTTGGTAAATTCCAAAGATACTCAACACATTCACAAAATAACCACCTCAACCAGCTCACCAGAGTATTAAACTCAATAGCAAACCTACTTGATAGCAAACCATCTCTTCCTCTGGGTGTATGAAAAACGAGAAAGGTCACCCACTGATTTCAGTAGTGAAACTTTTGCTCATGGAAGGCCAGACGTGCGATGCGGTGGGCAGTGTGCAGACAAGCAGGAAGCTGCGTGTCATGGAGTGACTTGGCATTCACGAAGCTGGTGGCGGCAGCCACCGGCCTTGATGGGCAACGCTCTCCCTCCTTGACAATACCAACAAGTTCCTCTTGAAATTTGGAAGCAAGGTCTGGCAAGGATGCTGCCTCCTCTTGAGGATGTAAGTGCACAGGTGAAGTCTGTTTTCAGAGTAAGAGGAGAGCAAGGTTCCCAAAGCAGCCATAGGCAGACACCAGAGCAGGCCTTGGTCACTCTGGAGGGCGAGTACTACCTGGTATGATGCTCACACTCTCTCTCCCTCCCCCATCCTGATTTAATTAATCTGGGTTGGGGACCCAGAACCTTAGGGTTTTGTAAACCAACCCAGCTGATGGGCATGGGCAGCCAGGATTGAGAACCACCTCGCTGGTCAACCAGATGACTTGCTGCAAGTCTCACTCAGGAGCATTGGCAGCCCCTTTAAGAGCAAAAGTACAAAAGAGCCTCTTTTCACTCATTTGGTGCCAGAGACCACATTCCCCATACCCCATTTTTTTTTTTTTTTTTTGCACACGCTCTCAGTACAGGAAATGGTGCAGCTCCTGAGGAAGATGAGGCCTGGGTTCTCAAGAAGCCTGAACTCGGCTGCTCACTGGGCTGGTGCATGGTGCGGGACACAAATGACCTTCAGCCCAGAGACTCAAAGACAGAAAGCCACATCCCCAGGCAATTTCCTTCATGCCTCTGGTCTCAGCACCTTCTTCTGTGAAATAGAGGCTTGGATTCGCTAGATAATCTCTGAACTTTTTCTAGCTTTAAAAATATGTAAGTGTCTGATGTTTCAATCAATGCATCTGAACATTTCCATCTATACTAACTGGTTCCTTCCATCTACAAAAAAAAAAAAAATCATCTCCAGGAGGTCTCATGCATAAATTCTTAGTTTGAAAAGCCAAAGGATTTTTAAACTATTTGCAGCTAAATTTCATCTTAAATGTATGAGCTGAAGCAAGTCTGGTCAAGGCTTACCCTGGCAGAAAGTAAGATGCCGCCCAATTCTGTTTTGATGTACCTCCGAAGTACATGTTCCAGGGGAAGAATAAGGGACTGGGGCACATTTCATCTTTTGCACGGAGCCCTAAGTACACTATTGTAATAAAGCTTCCTGAAAGAACCTGCTAAGCTTTTCCTGACGCAATGCTCTTGAGAAATTGTCTAAGAATATGGATATCTGATGGTAGATTTCAAGGCCTAGGCTCCCAGGTATGCTTGATTCACATGCAAATCTGACCATACCTGCCATTTGTCACCAGGCAGGAAAAGGACATGGATGAAGTGGGGCTCAGAACCCTAGGAATTCAAAATATTCAAAAGTGAAACTGGCAGTTTGCCATCCTGTCTATGCACATGGATTTCCTTTTCTGACTAATTTCTTTTGTAGAAAGAGTAATTAGCTTTATTACTAGCATTGCCTCTATTACTACCCCTAGGCAAATCATTAATTGTCAACTCTATCACTCAATCATCTTTCCAGCATTTGAACTTTTACTCCCTTAAAAAAACTCACAATAGATAGAGAGACAGGCATATATATATCTATTTATACATACAGGATTATATGTGTATAAGTGAATACACACCATCATCAGCATCGGTATCAGCAGTTCACTTTATTGAGCACCTATCATGGTCTCTGCCCTCAAGAATCTTGCAGTTTGACTATGGGGGGAGGGGAGGGGATGAATGAGAGTACAAAATATCCATAAAACAAGATAGATATCCATGTATAGCACAAACTGTCAGTTCTGAAAGGGTGGTCCCAGGGACTCCTGGGGATCCCAAGGCTCTCTCAGGGAGTCCACCAGGGAAAATCTATTTCTATTATAATACTAAGAGCTTATTTGCTTTTTTCACTCCATCTCTCATGAGTTTTCTCATGAGAAGCTATGTGATCTGTGACACTGCAACAAGTTGAATGCAGAAGCAAATAAGGACTCCAGCTTTCTTTTATTAAGCCAGAAATTCAAGAGATTAGTAAAAATGGAAAAAAAAAAAAGCATGTCTATCTTCTCATTAAATATTTTGGCTTTAAAGCTTTTGCCTATTTTTTTTCAGTAAAAATGTGTTAGTAACATTAATATGTAATGAGTTTATTACTGCTACTGTCAAATGAATTAATAAAATTAAAAATTTTTTATCAGTTTCAATTTTTAATAAGGTAAACATCAATAGATACAATCCACATAAACAAAAGTTTTTGGGGATCCTCAGTATGTTTTGTGTAAAGGGTCCTGAGTCAAAAGTCTGAGACGTGCTGGCCTAGGTAATGTCCTTTGCCTGGAAAGTTCTTTTTCCCTTCCTCTCTGCTTCATTCAGGTTTTACCTATTTGACCAATACTGAAAGCCACTTCTTCCATGAGGCCTTTCTGGTCCCCTGTCCCTTCCTCAGTCACACAGGAGGGGCCTAATAGTTTTTCAAATACCTGGTACACTCCAAGTACTGTCCTAGGAGTTTTCACACATGCTGAATGTTAGCTCTCACTCATGGGATCTCCTGCTCCTGTTTTTCATGGGATACTCTTACTTTGGAAAATATAGGCCATCATCTCTTTAAATAAGCTCCTTGAAAGATCTATGCCTACTTTATCTTTGTGTCCTAGAAAATGATAAGTAGATAATTAATGCTAAATGACAAGAGTGACTGGGGCTCGAACAGTATAGGAATTCAGAGGAAACACCTACCCTGGTGAAGAAAGGGAGCTTGAGGTACATGTTAAATGCTCTAAAACTGGCATTATTAACATTTGTATGAGATGTAAAGGATCAACTAAAAGAGTTTGGGTGGTTTGATCATATTCTTTGTAGACTTAATTTGAAGAAATGATCCCATTAAGCCTCTAGAAGATGAGGAGAGAAGTATTAACATTCTGTAGCTTATTACCCCAAAACTCAACAGTAAAGGTAAAACCAAGTTGAATTCAGTAGGGAGGCATAGTAAATTACCATCACTTCCTACATGGGTCAACTAACTCCAACTTTGTGTTTAAAAACCCAATGCTTAGTTATCTAATACAAAATGTACTTTCCTAAAAATAACCCAACTTCAAGTTTTGAGAGGTTATGGCTTTTAAAAAAAATCATATTTTTATTTTGTAAAAACTTAAGGTCACTAGGTCTGGTAAAAGTTGCATCTAATTATTTTTTTTTTAATCTATTCCCACAAAATAAATATTGGAAGCAAACAATTCAGGCATTTCAAAGTAGTTTTGCACATTAAGTAAGTGTCTACCTCTTCTTTACAAACAAGCATAAAATTTTCCTGACAGATACACCCTATTTTCTATCCCCACTCAAAGTCCTATAAGTCTTTAAACATTTTAAACTTTCGAAATTTTTGAAATTGGTCAAATATTTATTTATTTATTTTTCTTTATATTGTAGTGGTTATAATATATTAATACCTAATATTTAAATATAAAATTACTTGATTTTTTTTATAAAACAAGTTTTTTCTTTTATTGTGTTCCATTATACAATTTTGCATAGTACCATTATTATTTAAACAATAAGGAAATCAAATTAGTTTTTTTGAGCTCTACTTCTCAGTGTAGACATTTATCTTAAAAAGTACAAATCAAGCACACTAGTGCAATTTTCCATGCACTTTCAAGTTGCCTAAATATTTATAAATATGTAGGTACCCTGTTTGAAAACATCAACAGTTTAGTGTCAGAAAGAAATTCTGCAACCAGCTCTATAGGGAATAAAATTCAATTAAAATGTAATTTGCCTTCTAATACATTGACAATTGACAAAACAAAACAAAAACCCCAAAATTACCCAATAACCAGAAAGCTGACACCCAACCTTTCTGGAGTAGGGTGGGTTGGAAAGTTGATGAGGCACAGGCTCGATCTCCATACAAGAAAGAAAGGCAGCAAGTGTACCCTCCTCCTCATGGGATCCATGGTCTAAGGCACTAACATGTTCAGTGTGTTCTATTTGCTTAGAGTTTGTTTAAAAAAAAAAAGATGGGGAGGGGATGGTTTAGGTGAAATATGAAACCTGATGGAACTATAAAAATATCTGCTGCTGCTACTGCTGCTAAGTCACTTCAGTCGTGTCTGACTCTGTGCGACCCCATAGACGGCAGCCCACCAGGCTCCCCCGTCCCTGGGATTCCCCAGGCAAGAACACTGGAGTGGGTTGCCATTGCCTTCTCCAATGCTACCAGTAGCTAAATAATAGAGTTCCGACACTGTGACTTTTCTTCAGCATATTTTTGATACAGAGTATAGCCAATACATATTTAACGATTAGGGGAAACATTTCCTGTACAGTGTCATTCAAGGTAGACATTTTCTTAGAAACAGTTCATCAAAACACTATTTTATTAGAGATCAAAAACCCAGAAAGAAAAATAAGCTTATAAAGTTATTTGTATTGGTATCAACCTCAATGTAATGAAAATTTTCTGTAATTTTCAGAAAGCATCTCTCTAACTTTTACTTAAGTGCTCTATGTATTCTACAGGCAACATTTGTTATTTCCCAAACCAAGCACTTTGAAGGTTCTTACATAAAATAAACTTTGCCTCTCTGCATGGGCATACATCTGCTTTTAGTATATGTGCATACGCCCCGCCTCACCCCACACCATGACACACAGAGCCAGCAGAGGGATGGTGGGAAAACTATGGATTTTGAGGCAGAAATCTTGGGAGCCAGTTATGATTTTGTTCAACAAATTATACATGAACAAAGAACTTAATTTTCCTGAACTCCAATTTCCTTGTTTATAAACTGGTGATGGTAATTACCTCTCTACCTATCTCAGAGAATCATAATACCCCTCAAAAGATGACATATAGGAAAATATTTTGTACAAAGATATGATTTTCACAAAATATTTAAATATATTTCTTACACTTTAAGGGTTCAGTTTCAATAAGAGCTATCCTTGTTAGGCAAAAGTTGAGTTATGAAACTAAAAGTACAACTTTCCATATGATGTAGAGTTTCCTGTTCTGTGTTTTACAAGGCATGTCCCAGATGGGCGGCTATTTATTACCATATGACCAACTCAAGCTTTGATTACAGTTATTAGAACATGAAAATATTGACAGAGCTGAGATTCCTGTTGTGAAATATGAGGACCATGAAAATCTAAAATGTCATGGGGCATCATCCTTTACTCACAGGTTCTAACAGCTATTAGATTGAAAATAGTTTCAACAAAGTGATTACAGTTAGAAATAGATTAAATATTAACTTATTGGTGAATTTACCAATTAGACTTCCCTGCTGGTCCTCAGTGGTCATTCTGAGAGGTGGACTCTGATGTGCCCATGAGGCTGACCCAAGGCCGAGGAGAAGGAAGTCAGTCCTCCTTTCTGGGGCACCACCCTGGCGTGCTGCTAGGCTGCAACCCAGGTGCCTGCCCCCTCCACTGCCCTGTACCTTATCCATTGCTCAGGACCGGGGGTGGGACCTCCCTCCCAACCCTCCTTTCCCTTTCAGCCTTTGCCTCAGACTTCTCTTCACTCCCAAAGAGCTTCTGCTTGTCTGTGAAACTGCTGCTCTGGATCCAGGTTTCCTATGTCTCATATAAGCGACAATAAACTCAACTGCTCAGCTAAGTTCAAGGGCCTCACTCTGAACTGATTACAGGGGGCTAGGCAGAAAAAGGAAATGGTAAGGGACTTCCCTGGTGGCTCAGAGGCTAAGACTCCTCACTCCCAATGCAGGGGGCCCGGAGTCAATCCCTTGTCAGGGAACTAGATCCCACATGACACAACCAAGAGTTCGCATGCTGAGACTAGAGATCCCACACACCACAACTGAGACCTGGCACAGTCAAATAGAGTAAAAAGTTTTTTAAGTAAATGATAAAATGAACCAAGCACAGTCTGTTACCCTGGAGAGTGCCTGAATCCTAAGAGGGAGCAGTGATCTCTGAGCTGTAGCTAGTTGTAACCAGACAGAAATATAGGCCCCAGTGAGGCCAGAATTTACCAAGAAAAAATAGAAATCTGCCTTTTTAGCTAAAATCTTGACTTTTTAAATGCTGACCAGTGAATCAAAGTACTTTAATTTATTTAAAAAATTTTTCTTTGTTTGCCTTAAACTCTAAGGAGACAAAACACATAAACAAGCCATATTCAGCCAGCAAGCAGCCACCCTTCCACCTTTTAATTAACAGGTGCAAAAGGGAGAATACCAGAGGAGGGTCCCCTCTCATATACACAGTCTTCCTTCAGTTCAGTTCAGTTGCTCAGTCATGTCTGACTCTTTGTGACCCCATGGGCTGCAGCATGCCAGGCCTCCCTGTCCATCACCAGATCCTGGAATTTACTCAAACTCATGTCCATTGAGTCAGTGATGCCATCCAACCATCTCATCCTCTGTCGTCCCCTTTTCCTCCTGCCTTCAATCTTTCCCAGCATCAGAGTCTTTTCAAATGAGTCAGCTCTTTGCATCAGGTGGCCAAAGTATTGGAGTCTTCCTTACCTTATCAGTTAACACATATGGGTTGGAGAAACAGCCCATGGATGCCCCACTTTTATTTGTTGGAAATCAAAAACACTCAGTTACAATGAGTATTTCTGAGTAGACTGGAAGAAAAGGTGACTCACATCACAGAGGAGGAAACAGTGCTGGAAATCCAGTCCTTACGGCACTCCCTCGCCCGCTTTACTGACAAATCTAGCTGATACTGCATTAAAACATCCTTACAACTTCGTCCAAGGCAGACACCATATTGTCACCCCACTGGCTACTTTGCAGTCCCTCCCCTAGGCCTTCTGCTAGTTCAGAGGCTCTGGGTAAAGAGAGAAGAATTACTGCCAGAGGACAGGACACACACAAGTCAACACATCAACCCTATATCCAGATGAGGAAGTCATAGGTCAGTTAACAAGTTATTAGCCAACAAAGAAATAAGAGCAGAGTTCATTGTTTCCAGTGAATAAAAAAAAAAAAAAAATTGTCACTAATTCAGAGAATCACAAAATGATTGCCCTAGATAGGACTGGGGGTTCATCTTGTCCTACCTGATCATTTTTCAGATGAAAACCCCAATGCTCAGAGACTTCTCAACCCACTATGTCAGCACTGCATGCCTGCTTATGTCCAATACAAATACACTGGATAAAAGATGGCATCCTGTGCCTGGGCTCCTTCATGTAGGTATAGACTTTGCTAGATACTGCACAAATGTCAGGCCGGCATTTCTCAGAAATGGAGGTCAAAAGATGTTATCAGTGGTCAACATATTAGTCTATCGTTGATTAGAATACCAACATCCAATAATGGTCTGCATTTCAGCCAGAAACTGGTCAAGTATGACAAATGTGCCCTGGTTGTTCAGAAGGTCTCTGCAAAGCATTGCTCTGCTGTTGGTGACTTTTGAAAATCAAAAAATGACTCAACCAAAAAAAAAAAAAAAAAAAGATTTGATTGAATTACCTTGCAGAAACCACCTTTGAGGCCAGTGAGCCTGCAGATGGTGCAAATGGGATCTCAGCTGGCCTGGAAGAAGACCACAGCAGGCTTTCTCTAAAGACAGCCTATGTCTGCAGCTATAGAGAAAGAAAGCTCTAGAGTTCATAGTCCAGGACATGAGATCTGTCTGGCAGCTCTGCCATAGCTGGGGAAGGAGGCACTCTTTATAGGTGATGGGGAATAGGCTTACAACACAGGGCACCAAGAGTGGCTCCCAGTGAAAGCTGTTTGGTGGCTGTCACCCACAGGAGCTGGCTTAACTGTCACGGCCTGCTTGGTTAGCACCATGTGTTCCTGGGAGGTTTTTATAGCTCTTTATTATTCCATAAAAAAATCACTAACCAGGTCAGTACTTAGCCTCCCATTTAACCCATGGGGAAACTAGGGTGAGCACTAGGGCTTTCCCAGCCCCCTCCCAAGATGAGTCCCTTTGCTACTAGGGACTCAAAGTCCTAATATCCTGGGTTTCAACCTAGGTATCATCCTAGATTTGATACCTAAGATGCTGTAACCCAGCCTCCTGACCACAGCAGTAGTTCCCTAAATTGTGATGAAATGGGACAACCGAGGGAGAAGATTCAGATCTCAGAGGAATTCCTCTTGTGGTTTAGGATGGTTAATTTGAGGGGAGAGGGAGGGATTGTCTTTACCATTTCAGAAATGTAGATTTAGACCTTAAATTGTATCATCACAGAATATTTTGCTTTTTTTTTTTGCCTTTTCAGACCAGATTCTGCCTTAGGAACAATTTCCAAGCATGACTTCAACTGGAGACTTAGCTCATTCAGGCATGACCTGTGTCATTTAACGAAATGCTGCTTCAGTGTAGAAATAAGGGGCTTGCAGCAGGGAACTGAGTCTACTATAAAGAGGAGCTGTTAATTCTGCCCACAAAGAACTGGCCTGTTACCTATTATCACATGCTCAGAAGGGACAGAACAGCTACTCAGGTCAAGTTTTGTAGAGGGAAAATAAGTGGGACATGCCCTACAAAATAAAATCCTTTATATTTGTATAATAGTTTAAGATGCATTTTTCTATAACTAATGTGATTTTCACAACCACCCTTGTTTTACAGATGAAGTACCAGAGGTTCTGGGGTGTTAAAACTTGCCCATGGGCCCCAAACTTCTAAAGTGTTCCACCCAACCACGCCTCTAGCCCTCTGATCATTCAAACAACGCTCTTACCTCCCCAGTCCCACTTTCCCAAGTAAAGAAGGAAGCCAGGCTTTCTCCATCTAGGACTTCTCTTCTGTCATGAGATAAATGCCTTCCTGCCCCTCTCCACAGCAAGCTGGTCCCCTGCCCTTCACTTTTGTAAAGTCCTAAATCATCATAAGCATGATCATCAGGGCCACACCTGCCTTCTTCCCAGCTGTCTCCCCAAACAGAGCATGATGCCTGTTTCCTACTGTGATAGACATTTGCAAAAGGGAGGGAGGGAGGATGGGAAGGAAGAAGGGAGGAAAGGAGGAAAGAAAGAAGAGAAGGAGAGAGGGGAGAAGGAATATAGGAAGAAAAGAAGGGAATCTTAGAAAATTCATCTTCTCACATTACTGTAGCAGCTAACCATATGTATTTTAAAGCACTAAGTGCTTGTATGCTGCTAGGATATGAGACGTGCCCATCAGGGGTCTCACGGTCAGGAAAATTACAATATTGCAAAAAGAGAATCCTAATGGATTCAAGAAAACACCAGTGTAGGACAGGCTGTCAGAATAAAGAGATTAAAATGAAGGGAGGGGATGGTGAGTCAGGAGAGGGGCCCAGAATTGGGGCCCAGGAGGAGCCAGAAGCTTCCTAGGTCTCCCTTAGGGAACAGAAGAAAGAAGGCTGTCAGGGAACGCAGGTTGATGCAGGAGGAACTTGATGCCCAAGTTTTATATGATGTACATGACTTACGTGCTTTACGTGCGACAGGCCAAGAAGACCACAGGTGACACTGGCTACTCTGTGGGCATGAGTGACTCTGTGAGTCATTGCTAAAATGTCAAAGGGATTTCTTAGTCAGGAAACAGTCCCTATCTTGGTGTTTATAACTGACAACATAGACAAACAGAAGTCTAAAGAGAAAACAAGCCAGCACAGCTCCCCAGACCCCACTGGCCATGAAAGCACCCTCAGTCTCTGCACATCAGGCCTCTCATGGCTGCAGGGAAGTGGTGTGGAAGTGCTCCGTGCACAGCCATGCCCTCTGCTCAGCACTTCACTCAGGGGATGGACCAACACTCATGCACAATCAGTGCACCCTCAAGATATCTTTAAAAATCACAATAAAAATGTGTGGAATGTATTTGTCATATCCACATAAAAATATTGCCAAAACACTGATCCAAGCCACTCTACATAATTCCTAAGGGGCAGAGTATGACATGCATAGCTTGACATTTAAAATGACATTCTTCTTTAAAGGCAAAGTGGTTTACATGAATTAGATTGAAATCATTTGGAAGACAAGATTTCTGTCTTGCTGGACAAACATGTAGAAGCTGGGAGTTACCCAATATCTGGGGTCTCATTTTGCTCATGAATACAAGACCTAAGTAAAGAGAGGAATCATCTCTATCCTTCCCTTTCAGCTGGGAGATTCCATGAATCTAATAGCTTTCTTTTCCTGAAGTAGAAAACAACACTTAAAGGCATGCAGTTTCCTCTTCAAGACCCTGGATATTGTGAGTGACCAAGAAAGTCACACTAGGCCCCTCCAGACTCTCCCAAATGGAAGCACATTCTTTCTCTCCCCCAATGGCTGAGATTTTTAAAAATGACTGGAGATATTTGGAGATGCTACCACCAGCAGATTATTTTAGTATCATTTGTCTTCCTCAAGTATTATCCAGTCTGTCCAAAAAAAAAAAAAAAAAATCATCATATTATTCTATCACCAGATCTTCAAAATATTATTTAAAGAAAAAAACAAAACAAAACAAAGAGCACCAATCTTTGAACTAGAAAACCTAGACTTTAGTCCCACTTTACCCCTCCCTACTTAGGTGACTTGGTTCTCAGCACTCAGGGCCACACAAGTCTCATTCTCTTGAAGGCAGTGGGGTGAGGCAGAGTCTTCCATGTCCAGCTCACGGGTTTGCCTGAAGGACTCAAGAGATAATTAGTTTAAAAGTGCTTCATAAAACTTAACATGTTCTAAATACAAATGAAAGGGATAGTATTTTTTTTTTTAACTGTGAAGCATTGTTCTGGTGTTTCCCAGGTGGTTCAGTGGTAGAGAATCAGCCTACCAATGCAGGAAACGTGGGTTCGATCCCTGGGTCGGGAAGATCCCCTGGAAGAGGAAATAGCAACCCCCTCCAGTATTTTTGCCAGGATAATCCTGTGGACAGAGGAGCCTGGCAAGCTATAGTCCATGGGGTCACAAAGAGTCAGACATGACTTAGAGACTGAGGACAATCACACGCTGATCCAGGGACTGGAGGAAGTTGGATCTCTCAGCACACTAATAGCCTAACCAGGTATTACAAACGTCAGTCTAAAAGTGAATGCCTTTTGCTAAAGAAGCAGTACTTTTATTATAATCGTGACTGAGAGGACAGAGAGAATTCAATGTTAACAATCAGAAGAAAACTCATCAGAGGGAGCTCCACCCTTTCAAGAGTATTCAACCTGTGACAACACAGGCAACCTGACACCTGGAGCACCTCCCACCTGAAAACAACGCAGGTGACAGTGGCATAACTCACCCTTCGTGGTATCGAGTGTAGCTGCCGCTGAGAGCACCACCCTCATCCAGGTGATGCCAGCACCAGCGTGGGTCAGCGTCACCTCCCCGGGAAATGCAGTCCCATGACAGGGACTCGTGATGCCACGTGAATGTCCACCTAAGCAGCTTGGCTGGCCACACAGACCTCCAGAAAAGCCGAACTTCCACAGCTCTTTGCTCTTACAGGCCACACAGGAACTGTTCCAGGCAGAAAGGAACACCCGTCTTAACTGGGCTAACATAATCATAACAAGTAGCATGAAGAGTCACCAGTCAAAAACAATACTGGACTGGGTTACTCTTACGGGGCAGAACTTTTCCTAAAAATCCTGAAGTTCATATGTTTACAATTTCAGGCAATGAGCCTCATGGATCACTTGGGTTTTATTTTTGGTTTTGTTTTCATTAGATGCAACACTGCGCTGAGCCCTGAGCCTTGCAAGGAGTTGCGCAATCTCAGCTTTTAGAGATTGTGTTTCATGCTCACGGAAAAAAAAAAAATAATTGGATTTAATAGGTTTCACAATCATATTATCTACTTAACCTTCCAAGATCATTACTCACTTAATTGCAAGTCCCAAGGAAAGATCAAAGGGTAGGGGCCACATGAGGCAGGCACAGTGATAAAAAATAGATTCTTCACAACTGATACAAAATCTAAATATAATAGCAAAAGCCATTTCAAGTGCTCTGATTGAAGCCCCTTAGATTGGAAATAACTGCCCTCCTTCAATCATTATTTCCAGTACAAAATGGATACTTACATGTTATATGTTTGTGTATTTACCCAAGAATATATATTTGCATGTGCCTAATAGAGATTATATGGGTCTAAAGTGACAAGATATAAGCTTTAAGCTGTGGGTGGCAGGCTCTGGCTCTGTTACACCGTAACTTTGTACAAATGCTCTCATCCCCTTATACAAAACTAAGTACCACTGGGAATTTTGAGGTCCTTTCGAATACTGTGCCTGTATCAGAATGGAGAGCAGGCAGAACATATCACTTGCACTTCTGGGATGTACATAGATAAGGTACATCACATGTACCTGATAAAGATGCTTCTGTCGGAAGTGAATTTCTGTGGGCAGTAAGTTTCTGTGTTAGCTCTGGAGAACCACAACAGGTCATTCAGGTTGTAAGAAGCCTTAATTAGCCTTTCTACAAATGAGAGCACTCTTCAATCTCCAAAAGATACTTTGCACCCTGACACTGTCTAAAGGAAAATTTTGAATGAAAGATTTACCCTAAATCTGGTTCTTATTCTCTCATTTACTTCTGTGGGATTAAGGCAAAACAAAAGCAATTTTTTTTTTACCCTCTCTACAGAGCATCCTATAATTGGATTCCTTGTTCCTGTTCTGAGCCAAGGTATTGGATTCGTGTTGCTTTCTGCCAAGTTTTTTCTTCAAGCTGTAAGGACCTTGTGTGCGTTCACTCCCAGTGTTCCTGGTGACATCATCAAGCCAGGCTCAGGCTGTCCTGCATCCTCCCACAGAAGATGATGGTTTTGTTGCTGAGAAAGGTGCTCGGCATGAGGATCAAGTCCAAAGCATTCACAATGCAACTGAATGGCTGTCCCAGGAGGATGGAAGCTGAAATCTCTGGTGATAGCAGAGTTAATGGCTACAAATGAGACTTCCTGCTGATGGAGGACCATCACACCAGAGTGTTACAAACCCTGGTAGGCTCTCTCGGCTCCAAGTTCAGTTCAGTTCAGTTCAGTCACTCAGTCGTGTCCGACTCTTTGCGACCCCCATGAATTGCAGCATGCCAGGTCTCCCTGTCCATCACCAACTCCCGGAGTTCACTCAGACTCACGTCCATCGAGTCAGTGATGCCATCCAGCCATCTCATCCTCTGTCGTCCCCTTCTCCTCCTGCCCCCAATCCCTCCCAGCATCAGAGTCTTTTCCAATGAGTCAACACTTCGCATGAGGTGGCCAAAGTACTGGAGTTTCAGCTTTAGCATCCTTCCTTCCAAAGAAATCCCAGGGCTGATCTCCTTCAGAATGGACTGGTTGGATCTCCTTGCAGTCCAAGGGACTCTCAAGAGTCTTCTCCAGCACCACATTTAAAAAGCATCAATTCTTCAGAGCTCAGCTTTCTTCACAGTCCAACTCTCACTTCCATACATGACCACTGGAAAAACCATAGCCTTGACTAGACGGACCTTTTTTGGCAAAGTAATGTCTCTGCTTTTCAATATGCTATCTAGGTTGGTCATAACTTTTCTTCCAAGGAGTAAGCGTCTTTTAATTTCATGGCTGCAGTCACCATGTGCAGTGATTTTGGAGCCCAAAAAAATAAAGTCTGACACTGTTTCCACTGTTTCCCCATCTATTTCCCATGAAGTGATGGGACCAGATGATCTATAAACTAGAGCTGGGACAGACTGTCCTGATCTGGGCCTGGCAGCTTTTCCTAAGTCTGTATGGAGCCCAACAAGCAGAGGGCCATCAACCCTGGGTTCCTCTACAGTTACTGCCTACAGTAGCTGAATGAAGGAAAGAAAGACCTGCCTTCTTTAAAAATTGTTTGTAATTCTTTATATAAGGTGCAATAGAACAAAGAAAAATCAGATGCTCCTGATAAACCATGGAGCATATAATTTTTGGAGGTATATAAAAAGGAAGGAACCAGCGTTGTTACAAAATTAAAACTTCATTTACTCTGTACAATGTTAAAAATCCATTTTACATTAGATAATGCCTTAAAGAGGGGGGTCAATCACTTTCACTTAATGAGGGCTAATACAAAAAAAGATTTGGTTAAATTATTATTCTAATTTTCAAAAGGATGTCTTTAGGGAGGTTGGTGTTTGGTGACTTGGTTGCCCTAACTGAAAGGCTCAAAGAAGATTCTGAGCAGCCTACATCTGTGGTAACCAGTGGCACCAGGCAGCCACAGTCGGCTCCAATCTTTACCCGCTGTGCAGCAGCCCCTCTCCCCACTGCCAGCCCATGCATGACCAAAGCTCACTTTTTCATCTCTTTTCCAAAAGCAACGCACTCTTCTCAGTGATGCTTTTGTCTCCCAGAACATCATTTCCAGACTATCACTCCTGACCCCAAGCTTGCTATGTACTATGTGGGCATCAGTATCCCAATAACAGAGCCACAACTCAAAGATGTCATCAAACTGCCTGCTGCAGTGATAACACAGGCCGAACCTGGTAGCACAGCCTATGGAGGCCCCGAACCTCAGCAGAGTTCCCAGAACTACTCCATCCCCTGTAGTCACCTCCTGGAGGGAACATTCCCCATCTCTGAACACACGCCCTCATTCACATCCACATGAACTGCTCTGGAGCCATTTGCTTTTGTTTTCTACCTCCCCCAGCAATCACCTAAACAGGACAGAAAGCTCCTTTTTCATAACGTTGGCCTTTGTTCAAAACCATCTACTGAGAACCTAGTCTGTAAAGCTCTGTGCTAGGTGCTAAGGATACAGAGATGAAAAGACAGGTAGACCAAAGTGGTGGTGGGTGTTAACAATGGTCATTAAGGCCATCCTAGATCCTCTGTTCTCACTCCATGATCACTAGTAAACCTTGAGTTTTATAGAGGCCTTAAAACACTTTGACATACCTGGTCTCATTTGATCTTCACAACAACATTGTTGGATAGGGATTGTTCATCTTGTAGATGAAGAAATTGAAGCTCAGAGGTGCTGAGTGATTTAACCTCAAGTCATGTAGTAGTGGCAGAATCAGGAATCAAACTTCTGACTACAAGTCCACTACTTGCTCCATACATCACCCAGATGACAGAGGATCAAGGTGGGAAGTATTGAATATTTTTCCAAGAAACTTTCTGGTGGTGACAAAACCACAAACGAGCCTTGAACACCTACCATGTGTACAGCCTGCCCTGGCCTCTGGGAAGGACAGGTAGCAACACAAATACGACTGCAAAATCGCCCTGACTCAAAGGAGTTTAGGCAGGGAAGAAAAGTCCCTGAAAGTGAACTAATTCAAGGAAGTTGATGAATCTGGGGAAAGAGAAAGTGCCAGTGGGGGTTGGAACCTAATGGATCAAGAAAGAACTTAGGCATCACATTTGGAGGGGGCTATTTTTATACACCCTCTCAATTACTCTTGAGTCAAGAAGCAAGGAATAGCAACATGGTTTTCTGTGCAGACTTTTCTATAGTAGAGAAACTGTGCTGCCCAGTTGGTATAAGTATTCGTGTGTATGTGTGTGTGTGTGTGTGGCATATATATATTTTAAAACTTTTTATACATTTTTAAAGGTTATGTTCCATTTACAGTTATTACAAAATATTGGCTATATTCTGTGTTGTACAATAGATCCTTGTAGCCTATCTGACACCCAATAGTTGTGCCTCCTACTCCACCCCCTATATCGCCCCTCCCTTCCCCAACAGGTAACCTCTAGTTCTCTATCTGTGAGGCTGCTTCTTTCTTTGCTATATTCACTAGTTTGTTGTATTTTTTAGACTCCACATATAAGTGATATCATGTAGTATTCTAACACAAGTATTCTGATGCCCAAGAATCATCTCCTAAATTATAAACTGGAAGAGTATTTAAATAACAATCCAAAAAAAATCTCTTAGAATTTGAGAATTGCATGTGAGTTCTTTATAAACCTGTAAAAAAAAACAACTGAAAAATACTGAAAACTTTCCAAGAACTGATAAAGTTCAATGTTTTCGTTTACAAAGCTTAAAAAAGAGGAGGCCTATTAAGATTCTGTGAAATTTTGTCTAGAATAAGCACCTGGCCTGTTTTTAGCATCTATTTAGCTTTGAAATATCACCATGGTATGGCTAGACAAATTGAGCTACTACCATTCCTCCAAGAGGATGAGGAAAAATTCAGAGAGTTGGCAGCTGAGACATAGTCAAAAGCAGCAATTCTGTTAATTAAAGAGGCTTGGGACTACTGTGTCAAGTACTCCTTAACACAGTAATACCAGGATGCTGTTGTGCAAGGGAGAGGGACAAACTCTGTTTTCTTTGTATGGATGACACTGGATTGTGCTGCCTCTGCAGATCATTGTTCCCTGTATGTAGGGGTACTACTCCTGTGAAAACTCAGTCATGAAGACCGCTTGAAAGACCCAACAGGAATTTGGGGGCATCCCACCAATCCCACTCTCTTATCTTAGTCCACCCTGACCTCTCCAGGTTGCAAACCCCAGATAAGAAACCACCACTGGCATATGGCACACGCTGTACACAACAGACTAGAAAGGCATTTAGGCATCTGGAGACGATGTTCTACTTCCTAAGGAAGAGGTAAGAACCTAGATCCTACGAGACGTGAGAAAGGGAACTGAAGATGGAGAAAGAAGACTAAGGAGAGAGGCGGAAGGGGCAGGATATATGTGACAGCCTCTTTTCATAGACTCCTTACCCTTATGAGCTGGAAACAGCTGAATTCCTGATCCTGATATACTACCCTGCTCTGAGTTCTCTTTGAATGAAGAAATATGCTTCCCTGCTTCCCTGTGCAGAGATGTAAAAGGGAGTCACCTTCCTTTGTGGATTACCAGCAGTATCATCACTGGCTATTAACAGTCTTTTTTTTTTTTAAAGCTACCTCAAATTCATGTAAATTTTTTTTTTTTTTTTTTTTTTGCTTCAGTTCAGTTCAGTCACTCATTCGTGTCTGACTCTTTGCAACTCCATGAACCACAGCATGTCAGGCCTCCCTGTCTATCACCAACATCTGGAGTCCACTCAAACCCATGTCCATCAAGTCGGTGATGCCATCCAGCCATCTCATCCTCTGTCATCCCTTTCTCCTCCTGCCCTTCATCTTTCCCAGCATCAGGGTCTTTTCAAATGAGTCAGCTCTTCACATCAGGTGGCCAAAGTATTGGAGTTTCAGCTTCAACATCAGTCCTTCCGATGAACACCCAGGACTGATCTCCTTCAGAATGGACTGGTTGGATCTCCGTGCAGTCCAAGGGACTCTCAAGAGTCTTCTCCAACACCACAGTTCAAAAGCATCAATTCTTCAGCACTCAGCCTTCTTTATAGTCCAACTCTCACATCCATACATGACCATTGGAAAAACCATAGCCTTGACTAGACAGACCTTTGTTGACAAAGTAATGTCTCTGCTTTTTAATATGCTGTCTAGGTTAGTCATAACTTTCCTTCCAAGGAGTAAGTGTCTTTTAATTTCATGGCTGCAGTCACCATCTGCAGTGATTTTGGAGCCCAGAAAAATAAAGTCAGCCACTGTTTCCCCATCTATTTGCCAAGTTAACCATAGTTAATTTCTGTTGCTTACAGCCAAAGCATCCTAGCTACTCCCTCCCTAATCTTTCCAATATTGTACTTTTCAACCTACCTATATTAGCATCTGCACTCTCCCCACCTTCTTGTTACAATGAAAGAAGAGTTCCTTCCTCTGTGGAAAAACCATCCCTTCATTGAGCTCTAGATCCCACTTTCTTCCAGACATTCTAGGACTCTATTTCTTAGGCTATTTTCCTTTTTGCATTACTAGTCTCTCCTTGCCTACTGGATCATTCTAAGCCTATGAACAGAGTCTGCTAGCAATGAACTTAAACGGTCCCACTTGCCCCTACATCCTCTACAATCACTATTCCTTCCTTCTACTTCAAGTTATAACTGCTTTTCTGCAGAGAGTTGTGTTGATGTGCTGTTTCCATTTCCTTACTGCCAAATTATCTCTTCAACACATTTTTATCTCGATTCTACACCCAATATGCCACTGGTGCTAAAACTGCTTTTGCCAGGTCACTAGCAATCTCCATGTTCCAAATCCATTAGACAGTTTCCTCATTTTATGAGACTCTTTGGTAGCACTGGCCTTGTTGACCCACCCCATCTTTCTTGAAGGCTCTTTTTGACTCATGAGCAGCCTGCTCTTGCTGAGAGCACAGGGGAAGAGCACCAGCTGTGGGGTTGTGGGGTCTGAGGAACCAGGAAACCCAAGAGAGGAAGAATGGAAGTTCATTTCATTCATACATGGCAGTACCTGTGGTCTTCTTAAATAATTCCCATGATTTCACTTTCCTAATTCAAATCTTTCACTCACATCCCATCATGCTTAGTGTAAAATCCATATTCTTAAAATGCCCTCAAGAGGGACTTCCCTGGTAGTCCAGTGGTTAGGACTCTGCTCTTTCACTGCTGAGAACCTAGGTTTAATTCCTAGTCGGAAGCTAAGATCCCTTAAGCCCTGCAATGTGGCCACAAAAAAAAAAAAAAAAATGCCCTCAAGGAAAACCCCACATAATTTGGTCTTATCTACTTCTCCAACAGAAAAATGGTCTCTTGAGTTGTTCAATGTTCTGCATTTTCCTTTCAAAACATGAAGAGCTATTTAAGAATTATTTTCCTCTATTTTGTTTTTTTGAACTATATAAAATCATTATGGTACTTAGAGAGTAAAGAAGAGAACTCATTGGCTATTGAATCCAATCAACATTTGTATACAAAAGTCTATCACTGCCAATGAGATTTAGGAAAGCAGGAGGCCCATGCCCATCCTGGAAGCTCTCTGTTCTTTCAAGCAAACAAAACCACAACCAACCTCTTATTATTCAAGAGCCAGTTGTTCTGGACCTGCCACCCCAACCAAACATAACACAGAGAACTTGTCTTGTAATATTTTGGGTGGAAGCGAGCTCACAGAGCCAATGTTTTATCTGTGTAAGCCAAGACAAAGTTCAAGCCAGTGAGTGAACTTGTTGGTCATCTAAGAAATTCGATGAAGCAGTTGACTAAAGACAAGAGTTAGCATTCACAACAGACTTGTCTTCCCTTTTTTCCCCATGCCATGAATGCTTGAGATCTGGCTGCAATTTTGAAAGCATATACTCCCATTTTATTTCACACTTTTTGCATTATACTACCACTTCCAGGGAAATGTGTCAACATCCATGATCAGATTTATACATGGGAACTGCCCCACCACTTCAGTTGTATTCATTTCATGTACAACATACGTTGTTTCACAAAACTTATAAGCATGATGGCAAACATCACCAGTTTGCTTTTATCTATTGGTAGAGACAGATACACACTCATTATACCAAGAAAAGAATGGTTTTCTATGAGGTGAAGAGATGGACCAAGTGTTGTGATTTTCAAAGAATAATAGAATAAAAATTTCTAGCATTCTAATCTTCTGCTTTTGCCTGTGGTTCACAGTGCTCTGTGCTGGGGGTCAAGACACCTAGCCTCTTTTGGACAGACATCACTTGACAAGGCTATCCAGAGGGTTACGCTAGCTAAATATTTATCTGGATTTTATCAACCTGTTATGGTTAGAAAAATAAAAGTGATTTCAAAAACAAAGTAGAAAGTCACACTCCCTTCTTAAATAAAAAGAGGATTTTTCCAAACTCTACAGCTTCTTTTTTAGCCTCTTTCCCTCTTAAGTTAATTTTCTTGGTTATTTTATCTTCTTCTAGCATACTCTTCCCCCACATCTGGGTGTAACTGAATCAAAAGAGTCCATCCTTGTTCCTTTTTCTGAAGAAGAAGCATGTAGATGTGACTAGCCTAGTGCAGCTGAAAAAAGGCACAGAGCCTGCTATATCACTGACCTTGTTATAGCATACAAATTTACCTTCAAGGAACTTGAGCTTGGGCCTTAGCTATTAGCTGAGTCAGAGGAGGTCACAGAGAGATTCAGTAGCACTAACTAGGATTGGTCAATCAAACAATGAATCAATAGGAATTTGCTAAAAACTCCAGGGAGGACAGAGATTAATTCAGCACTGTGAAATTCAAAGAAAACACCCAGTCTGGCCCCGTCTTCAAAAATCTCATAGCCTAGAAGGGGAAACACAATCAACAGCAAACTTTCACTGTCTTCTTCACTATGCAGTTACTAGTCTCCTGTTCTTAGGAGATTTCGCCATACTCCAGTCTTAGAGAGGCAGAGCTTTGAAGTCAACACATGTCACCACACTACTATAAGTATTTGACTCCTTAGGACTTGCTATTCCATGCCAGCACATAAGCAGCACTTGTAATTTTCCAATCTCTTCCTATTCCTTCATTTGGATATTGGTCTATCTTCTCAATTTGGGAGGATAGGAAGATGGACTATGAGGGCTCCCTTTGAGTGTTAGGACAAGGCAATTCATTCATAACTGTGTCTCTAACCAACTAGCACTTGACATGGCACCTGGCACATAATTGGTATGCCAAGGAGCAATTTTCAAAATACTTTTAAGCCAATAAAGAGCAATGAATAATGTAGATAACTCAAAAGTTGAATGCAGGAGAATGACAAGAAAATGCAGGGTTCAAGGATGTTTACCAATTGAGCAAATGAGGCCAGATGGGAGGGTGGAAGACTAGAGTCAGGCAGGTTGGCCGAGAAGGGGCTACCAGTGACTTAGTCCTGAGATGATCAAGACCCAAACTAGGAAAGGACTTGAGAAGGTAAAAGAAATGTGGTGGGGGGAGGTAGAAATCAGTAGAAATTAATGAATATTAAGCATCATGGGTAGAGGCTATAGGGCAACAAAAGATCAAGCAAGGCAAACATTAAAAATGACTTCAAAGCTGTGAGCTGGAAAAACTTGAGACAGGGGTGTCATGGCAGAGACAAGGAACTTGGAAGGGGAACTGGTTTTGTGGGGGAGGTGGTGAGATCAGTTAGAGACTGTCGAATATGAGGTGATGGGAAGACTTTCAAGTGAAAATGACCAGTGATATGGGAATAAACCCTAAGCAGGGGGCAGAACATGAGCTGTAAATCTGTGAGTCATCGGCCTCATGTGTTTGCAGCCATGAGAATAGAGACAATCTCTCTGCCTCACGGGGACCAGCAAGAAGAGAGGAAAACCAAAGGGTAGCTGGGGGCATGAGGGGGAACCAGAGGCAGATGGGAAACATCAAGAGAACTGGAAAGTTAGCAGGGAAACAGGAGAGTTTAATGCTGGAAATGTGAAAGGAACATTTTCCAAGAAGTCGGTGGAAAAAAGTAATGAGGGCCACAGAAAAGACAGTGAGAATGAGATTGAAAGGAAGCACATTGGCTGTTTCAATGGCAGTCGGTGACTTCTAGGAGCCAATATGAGCAAAGAGGTGAGGGTGAAAATTGAATTTCAAGGAGTTCAAGAGGGATTAGGAAGAAAGGAAACAGCATAATGAATCATATATTCAATAAAATAGTGGCTAGAGAGGACCACATTATTTGTGGGAAAATTTTTAGAAAATATTTTATCACATTTTATAAATGAGGCATTTAATTCCTAAATCCCTTGTTGACATGGAAACTAGAAATTCGGATGAACTTTAAATATCCTTGAGGCACAGCTTAATCCCCACTCCACCGTACTCCCACCCCCACATATACACATATTCATATGCACACGCTCATATGCATACTCACTTTAAAAGTTCACAGACCCCTATTCATGCCACAAGGGTTGCACTTCTCAGAATGAGGACTTTTAGATAAACTTGCCGCAATGGGCAATTTGGACTCTAGTGGCATCAAGGCTTGCTAGCAACCAATGCCCAAGGCTGCCTCCTCTCCAAGTAAGGCTCTTAGTTGGGCATTTCACCTCAGTCTTTGCCGTCATGCTGACAATATGCCTTTTGGGCAAAACGGACTTCATGTTCAGTGCTCATGTTTATCCTTTAACTAGCCTCGCCATACTAGGGGCTTTCCATCATTCTTCAGTGGTCAGTCCTACAGTGATTTCAAAACAGTTTCTGAGAAGACTGAGAAAACTTCATATCCCATTGCCCAGTCTGTGGCAAGAAACAGCAAGAACACGCTGAGCAATACCTTCACTTTTCACACAACCACCCATTTGGCTAAGACCATCTCATCTCCTGCAACCCCACCCCTACCTTGTCCCACAACTGAAATGCCCTATACCTTTCCAAGGTCATGGAAGATTAGACCTGTGAACCTAGAGTGTGTGTTTATTGTGTAAGTATTTAATATATTTCAAATCTGGCACCCATGATGTTGCTTGACACTAACCCCAATTTAAACTTATGTAAGTTTCATTTGGAAAATAGAAACAATTTTCCCTAAACCTGAAAAAAGTGAAAACCAAATGCCTTCAGAGAAACACATAGATTGTACCCATGATTTTGATTTTGGTATGTAAAAAGAAAAACTATTAAATTCTAACATACAAAATAAGTGCACAAGTTTAAAACTTAATGAATTTTCATAAAATAAACACATTCAATTGATGTTTTGAACTGTGGTGTTGGAGAAGACTCTTGAGAATCCCTTGGACTGCAAGGAGATCAAACCAGTCAATGGTAAAGGAAATCAGTCCTGAATGTTTATTGGAAAGACTGATGCTGAAGCTGAAATTCCAATGCTTTGGCCATCTGATGTGAAGAACTGACTTATTGGAAGACCCTGATCTGGGCAAGATTGAAAGCAGGAGGAGACAGGGACAACAGAGGATGAGATGGTTGGCTGGCATCACCGATTCGATTGACATGAGTTTGAGCAGGTTCCTAGAGTTGGTGTTGGACAGGGAGGCCTGGTGTGCTGCAGTCCATGAGATCGCAAAGAGTCAGACATGACTGAGCAACTGAACTGAACTGAAACTGGACACACTGATTTAACCAGCACCTAGATGAGAAAATAAAGCATGACCAGCCCCTTAGAAGCCCCTCACATGGTCCTTCTGGGTCACTACTTCCCTATACAAGAAACCATTATGCTGACTTCTGAAATCATATGTTAGTTTTACTTGTTTTTAAGTTTTGTAGAACTGGTTATAATGGACATATTCTTTTGTGTTTGACTTATTTTGCTCAACATTCTCTTTGTAAGATTTGTCTGTTTTTGTAGTTTGTCATAGCCTGTTCATTATATAAATATATCACAGTTATCTTCTGTTGATGGTTATTTCAGTTGTTCCCAGTTAAGGGCTATTACAAATAGTGCTGCTGGGAACATTCTTGTACTTGTCTTTTTATGCCCACGTTCTTTTATTTCTCTTGAGTATACATGTAGGGGTGGAATTGCCAAGTCATATAGCATGCATGTTAGGTTCCCAGGTGGCGCAGTGGTAAAGAATCAGCCTGTCAATGCAGGAGACACAAGATCCCTGAGTCAGGAAGATCCCCTGGAAAAGGAAATGGCAATGCACTCAAGTATTCTTGCCTGGAAAATTCCATGGACAGAGGAGCCTGGCAGGTTACAGTCCATGGGGTCACAAAGAGTTGGACATAATTGAGCATGAACACTCATACACATACACACACACACATACACACTATGCATGCCATCATCTTCAGAAGACAGTACCAGACAGTCTTTTGAGGTGTTGTACTTGGTGAGCCTCCCATCAGAGTGTAATTGAGCTCTAATTGCTCCATATGATCACCAGCACTTGGGATTGTCAGCTGAGTTCAGGTTTTTTTCTTTGTTTTTGCCATTCTGATGGGTTTGGCAATTTTTAAATACTCTGCAGAGACTACAGTATTAGGAAAGACTACAGCATGATCATTCTCTCAGCCTTTGGTAAATGTTACTAACATTGAGAATTCCCCATTTTAAGAATTTACAATTCTGAAAATTATGTTTTTTAATATCTGAGACTTACTTTGTGTTCACATTGAATGGGGGTTTCACTAGGTCTTTAGTTTAAAAGTCATACAATCCATAAGATAAACTGAAGTGCTAGAGTGCCAGATGTCTTAAGAAATTAACAAAAGATAGAAAAGGAAAGATGGTGGGAAGGAGGCAGGGAGGCAGGTAGACAGATCTTGTTGATTCTCACTAGCCAAAATGATCTCATGTACATGGCTGTTTTCAACAACAAAACAGAAAAAGTTCTATAGAAAAATCTTTGATTGACTTTAAGTCCCTCATAAGTATATTATTCTTTGGGAATATCCATGCCCCCCTCAAAACACATACACATACATATTTGTTGTGCTTAGTCACTCAGTCGTGTCTGCCACCCCATGGACTACAGAGTGTCAGGCTCCTCTGTTCATGGGAATTCTCCAGTCATGAACACTGGAGTGGGTTGCCATGCCCTCCTCCAGGGGATCTTCCCAACCCAGGAATCGAACCCAGGTCTCCCACATTGCAGGTGGATTCTTTATTGTCTGAGTCACCAGGGAAGCCCAAGAATACTGGAGTAAGTAGTCTATCCCTTCTCCAGGGGAACTTCCAGACTCAGGAATCTAACCAGGGTCTCCTGCATTGCAGGCACATTCTTTACCAGCTGAGCTCCCAGCTGAGCTCCCAGCTTCCCTGGTGGCTTGGACATACTCATTTATGTACATGTAAAATAAAATATAAATGCAAATAAAGAGAAATTTCATATGATTTTGCTTATATGCAAAATCTAAAAAAAAAAAAAAGATACAAATGAACTTAATTACAAAACAGAAGCAGACTCACAGACTTAAGAAAACAGAACTTATGGTTAGCTGGAGGGAAGTGTGGTGGCGGAGGGATACTTAGGGAGTTTGGGATTGATTGGTACTGACTGCTACATCGGAGAAGGCAATGGCACCCCACTCCAGTACTCTTGCCTGGAAAATCCCATGGATGGAGGAGCCTGGTAGGCTGCAGTCCATGCAGTCGCTAAGAGTCAGACATGACTGAGCGACTTCACTTTCACATTTCACTTTCATGCATTGGAGAAGGAAATGGCAACCCACTCCAGTGTTCTTGCCTGGAGAATCCCAGGGACAAGGGAGCCTACGTCTATGGGGTCACACAGAGTTGGACACGACTGAAGTGACTTAGCAGCAGCAGCAGCAGACTGTTACATTTAAAATAGATAACCAATAAGGACCAACACTATAAAACAGGGAACTCTACTCAGTATTTTGTAACAACCTAAACTTATATGCAGAGTACATCATGAGAAACTCTGGGCTGGAAGAAGCACAAGCTGGAGTCAAGATTGCCAGGAGAAATATCAATAACCTCAGATATGCAGATGACACCACCCTTATGGCAGAAAGTGAAGAGGAACTCAAAAGCCTCTTGATGAAAGTGAAAGAAGAGAGTGAAAAAGTTGGCTTAAAGCTCAACATTCAGAAAACTAAGATCATGGCATCTGGTCCCATCACTTCATGGGAAATAGATGGGGAAACAGTGGAAACAGTGTCAGACTTTATTTTTTTGGGCTCCCAAATCACTGCAGATGGTGACTGCAGCCATGAAATTAAAAGATGCTTACTCCCTGAAAGGAAAGTTATGACTAATCTAGATAGCATATTTGGAAGCAGAGACACAGAGACATTACTTTGCTAACAAAGGTTTGTCTAGTCAAGGCTATGGTTTTTCCTGTGGTTATGTATGGATGTGAGAATTGGACCATAAAGAAAGCTGAGCTCCAAAGAATCGATGCCTTTGAACTGTGGTGTTGGAGAAGACTCTTGAGAGTCCCTTGGACTGCAAGGAGATCCAACCAGTCCATCCTAAAGGAGATCAGCCCTGGGTGTCCTTTGGAAGGACTGATGCTAAAGCTGAAACTCCAATACTTTGGCCACCTCATGCAAAGAGTTGACTCATTGGAAAAGACTCTGATGCTGAGAGGGATTGGGGGCAGGAGGAAAAGGGGACAACAGAGGATGAGATGGCTGGATGGCATCACTGACTCGATGGACGTGAGTTTGAGTGAACTCTGGGAGTTGGTGATGGACAGGGAGGCCTGGTGTGCTGTGATTCATGGGGTCGCAAAGAGTAGGACACGACTGAGCGACTGAACTGAACTGACTGAAATGGGAAAGAATTTGAAAAAGAATAAGCACATGTATAGGTATAATTGAATCACTTCACTGTGTACCTGAAATACAATATTGTTAATCCAATATAAAATAAAAAGTTAAAAATGCAAATAAAATAAAATAGATAGTCAGTGGGAATTTGTGTTTTTGGAAGAGGGTGTTTGCTATGACCAGTGTGTTCTCTTGGCAAAACTCTATTGGCCTTTGCCCTGCTTCATTCTGCATTCCAAGGCCAAATTGGCCTGTTACTCCAGGTACTTCTTGACTTCCTACTTTTGCATTCCAGTCCCCTATAATGAAAAGGACATCTTTTTTGAGTGTTAGTTCTAAAAGGTCTTGTAGGTCTTCATAGAACTGTTCAACTTCAGGTTCTTCAGAGTTACTGGTCAGGTCATAGACTTGGATTACTGTGATATTGAATGGTTTGCTTTGGAAATGAACAGAGATCATTCTGTCATTTTTGAGATTGCATCCAAGTACTGCATTCCAGACTCTCTTGTTGACTATGATGACTATTCCATTTCTTCTAAAGGATTCTTGCCCACAGTAGTAGATATAATAGTCATCTGAGTTAAATTCACCCACTCCAGTCCATTTTAATTTGCTGATTCCTAAAATATCGATGTTCATTCTTGCCATCTCCCGTTTGACCACTTCCAACTTGCCTTGATTCATGGACCTAATACTCCAGATTCCTATGCAATGTTGCTCTTTACAGCTTCGGACTTTACTTCCACCACAGTCACAGCCACAACTGGGTGCTGTTTTTGCTTTGGCTCCATCTCTTCATTCTTTCTGGAGTTATTTCTCCATTGATCTCCAGTAGCATATTGGGCACCTACTGACCTGGGGAGTTCATCTTTCAGTGTCCTATCATTTTGCCTTTTCATACTGTTCATGGGGTTCTCAAGGCAAGAATACTGAAGTGGTTTCCCATGCCCTTCTCCAGTGGGCCACATTTTGTCAGAACTCTCCACCAGGACCTGTCTGTCTTGGGTGGCCCTACATAGCATGGCTCATCGTTTCATTGAGTTAGACAAGGCTGTGGTCTATGTGATCAGATTGGTTAGTTTCCTGCGATTGTGGTTTTCAGTCTGTCTGCCCTCTGATGGAGAAGGGTAAGAGGCTTATGGAAGCTTCCTGATGGGAAGTTGGATGTGAGAGTTGGACTATAAAGAAAGTTGAGTGCTGAAGAATTGATGCTTTTGAATTGTGGTGTTGGAGAAGACTCTTGAGAGTTCCTTGGACAGGAAGGAGATCCAACCAGTCCATCCTAAAGGAAATCAGTCCTGAATATTCACTGGAAGTTCTGATGCTGAAGCTGAAACTCCAATACTTTGGCCACCTGATGCAAAGAACTGACTCATCTGAAAAGACCCTGATGCTGGGAAAGATTGAAGGCAGGAGGAGAAGGGGATGACAGAGAATGAGATGGTTGGATGGCATCACCAACTCAATGGACATGAGTTTGAGTAAACTCCCAGAGTTGGCGATGGACAGGGAGGCTGCAGCCCATGGGGTCGCAAAGAGTCAGACACAACTGAGTGACTGAACTGAATTGAACCGAACTGGTAATTTGTATATCAGGCAGAGATCCCAAAGCCTGTATTCTGTGACAACCTATAGGGGTAGGATGGAGAGGGTGGTGGAAGGGAAGTTCAAGAGGGAGAGGACATATGTATACCTTTGTCTGATTCATGTTGATGTATGGCAGAAACCATCACAATATTGTAATTATCCTCCAATTTAAAATAAAATAAAAATTTTAACAATATTTTTAAATTAATATAATAAATAAATGAAGTAGGGATTCCCCGGTGCCTCAGTGGTAAAGAATCTGCCTGTCAATGCAAGAGACATAGGTTTGATCCCTGGTCCAGGAAGATCCTACATGCCTCAGAGAAACTAAGCCTGTGCACCACAATTATTAAGCCTGTGTTCTAGAGCCCAGGAACCCCAACTGCTGAGCCCACAAGTCACAACTACTGAAGCCCGTGTGCTCTAGAGCCTCTGCTCTGCAACAAGAAAAGCCACTGCAATGAGAAACCTGAGTATCTCAACTAGAGACTAGTCCCTACTTGCTGCAACTAGAGAAAAGCTTGCAGAGCAAAAAAAGATGTAGCACAGTCAAAAATAAATAAATAAAATTATTTTAAAAGATAAATAAATAGAGTAAAACACTGACATCTGCAAGAGGATATTCCCTACTGCATGTCTCTCCAGCATGTTGACTCTTGCTTGATTTGGATGATGGTTGCTGGAAAGGCCCCTGAAATGCCTTCATCTTCATAGGCATCACTTGAACTAACCATATACAACTCCTCAAAAACTCCTTGCTAAAAACAACTTAGGAGGAGAGGCAAAGGGAAAGGAACAAGCCATCTGTTATCAAGTCCTTCCCTGACTCTAAACCCAATGTAGATACTCCTTGGAAGCCAGTTCTGAAGCTGACTTCCTAAAAAGGCTTTCAGGTCATGACTGCTCTGTCCCCTTGAGCTCCAAAGTCCAGAGCAGGGCAACCAGGTCCCCAAGCAAATAGGGCTCCTTCTCATTCCTCCCAATACATACCATGTTCACCCCATCAGAGCATCACAGTGCATCGAGTGCCAAAGAAAAGACTGTGAGATTCAAAATGGCAGAGCCCAGGTCTTACTCATCTTTGGAGCTCCCCAGAGTCACAAGTGCCTTGTAGACACAGTCATGTCCAAGAAAATTTACTGCATTGAAGTGCCCCAGAGTCCAAATCAGTTCTAACTGAAAGTGGTGAGTTGCCATGAGTTGGAAAAGTAGGTGTTTTTTTCTTACAGCATGGAACCATTTATTAGATCACATTTCTATCATTTTGGATACTTTCACCTCCCCAACACACACATACGCACACACACACACACACACCTTCCTTCCTCTTACAAATATGCATGAGCACTGCAAACCACTCTTCTGGCACCAGTCACAGCCTGGTTAGCCTCACCCTGTTAGAAATGAAAGCACAGCTGGAAGCAGGGTGATGGGAGAGGCCAAGATTGACAGAAGGAGCAGCACACTCTACTGCCATCAGCCACTAATCGACTGGGGCTCTCCTTGGAGCACTGCCCTTCTCACGCAGTAGGAGGTCTCTGGATTCCTGCAATATTACAAAGGTGCGTATCTCCACAATTCCTCATAATTCCGCAGCTCTTCTCCCAGTTTCCCCAGGACTGAGCAAGGTCTGAGTTTTCTCTTTGCTCACAAAACAAGTCGGTTACATCCAAGATCAGTTTATTAAATAAAATCATGGTGAGAGCACTTCCTGTCTGTTTTGGCAACAAGATACTTGGAAATAGGAACTCAACAGCTGGACTGGCAAGCCCTGCAAACTCACTCTCCCTTTCCAAACACAGACTGCCTGGCTAACTGGATGACAGAAAGGAAACCTTTCAACTGAGAACCAGAGACTGCAATAGAAACCCAGCAGCCAAGGACTTTATCAAGTGCTCAGCCATTCTCTCCCTTTCTACAGCTTGAAGAACCATAATTTTCTAAATTACTTTTTGCCAGATTGCTGCTCACAAGAGCCGATGAGGTCTTGGCTTTCTCCTAATCCTGAACAGGTTGAATCTTAAGTCTAAGTAGATTTTCTCCTCAGAGCTGTCTGATCCATGATAAAGTCTGCACAACCCCCTGTGTGAGGCTGTTTGCCTTTTCTCCCAAAGCCAAGACAAAGCAGACAGTCTGGGAAGGTGAGAGACACTTAACTAAAGTTGCTTTTCCAGTACAAAGTAAAAACCTGGACGTAGAGACCAATAGAAAGTTAACTGAACAAAAATACATCAATGAAGACCCAAAAAGCATGGGTCTTAAGGTGTGCTTGGATATTTTAACAAGATATCTGTAGGGAATTCCAATGTACTTCCTCTTCTGGAAGAATCAAAGAGAAAATTCATTCTGGCTTCTAAGATCAGGAGTGAGACTGACTGTTTTTTTCTTTCTTTCTTTTTTTTTTTTTTTTAATTCCAGGCCGAACACGAACATGAACACGGCCAAGCACCAGATGTTTAAAGTGGTAAGCTGTTGGAGTTCTCTGCAAAAGTTGTTCAGCCAATTGCACTTGGGTGGTGGCTGTCCCTGCTGGTTTCTGGCCACTCCTTCCCATATATATATATATATATTTTTTTTAAGGTTAAAGTTCAACCCCAGCTAAAGCTGCTTTCAGAGAGTGGGAGTAAATGTCTGGCCACAGAGCAGAAGAAGGTAGGGAGGGTGACTTTCTCTGTAGCTCTGTGTCCTAGATTTTCTGAAATGATTACATTCTGAGGACTCAGAGGCAGCTCACACTTTCAAGTCTGATGCTGACTCATGTCCTCCCCTTCAGGGCAACAGAAAGGAAGGGTGGAGTTGGAGAATCTGGGGTTGGGGAGTAGAGTAGGAACTGGCAGGGGTTTGGGGGGAGCATAGAGAGAGGGTGTGTGAACACCAGCAAGACCCCTTTTCTGAACGCAAGCTTTCCAGTTTCCTTTGAGCTTCATGAAACGATGAAACATTCTGAAAAAGTCATCCATATAGCACTTTCTCATCCTTTTCAGCCCACTCTTCCCTTTTTTCTTTTGAGATCTTTGGGACTTGAACAGTTAATAAAGGCCAAAAGAAAATATCAAAAGGCTATTTCTGTCTTGTTTGCAAGGATTGATGAAATGAGTCAAATGAATTGAGGAAAACCAAAAATGAAAAAACAAAACAAAACTGAAAAAAAAAAAAAAAAGCCTGTCACTCAGGCTGATCCCAAAGGGAATCTTCACTGAGACTTACAAGTGTTCTTTCCTCCAATGACTTAAATAGGTTCATGCAGCTGGCCATCCACAGGGACTTAGAGTCGCCTAAACTTTTAAATAGCCATAAGTTTGAAGGTATCATTTATCCAACTAGTAACAGGAAACACACACTCTTTCCTAGACTGAGGTCCTGTTGGTGTGCTATCAGGAAAGCCAACTGTGTTGGGCACAGAAGCCATCATACATCTGGTGACTCAGAACAGGTTTAAAAAACAAGTTTGAAACCAGCATTTTGTTACATTTCTGGTGTATATGTCTTTCACAGAATTGATGGTTAATGATTTTGATGGTTTTATGGTACTTGGATAATCCCTTTGTGACCATTGGCTCATTTCCTCAACAAATATTGCTTCTGTGCCTACTAAGTGTAAGGCACCTTGATGGGAGCTGAGGATACTTGGAGCTCATGTCTACTGGGGAGTCTGACTATAGGCACATACACCCACACATATCCATTCATGAATGTATGTATTTAAAACCAACATCAAGGTGGGTGTTGTGAAGGAAGTTAATGGGAGGCAGTGGCGGGACTGGAGGATGAGATGGAATCAGCTGTGGAAAGGAAGATGTGACCAACTCCACTGGCTGGAGCCAAGTGCTGAAATGGAGTCTCTTTCATCTTTACAGCCCCTTTGCCCAACCTAGCGATGAGCACACAGAGAACATTTAATCATGTGTTCTAAGCTTCCCTTCACTCACCACAGATGCTCTAGAGTGACATTCAGCCTAAGGCCACTGCTTGTACTAATTGTTCAGTTGCTATAACTCAGAGACTCTGAAATGTCCTCTTCTACCACTTCCTGGCCCATCCCCACGACCCTCCCCACAATTTAGCAACTAAAAGGGTCATGGGTCCCCCTAGTCTAACATTCCCACTGGTTCCCATTGTAAATTGTCCACCCTAGAGTTACATTGGCTGTTAAATACTTCAGAAATTATCCCCGCTCATAAACTAAGGGGGTGGGAGTGGGGGAAATTAGGGTGGGGAAGGGGTTACATGAGAAGGTACAAGCTCAGCTGGCTTAGAAACAGCTTCCCACATGCCTTGAGGAAATGGTTTGGGTCTTGATAGTACGGTCCCCTTTGTGAGTCTCATTCCTGCCATTAAACACTATCTCCCCTTCTCAAGTCCCAGTAGAGAAATTAGACATGGCTCTGAAGGAAATGGCAACTCACTCCAGTATTCTTGCCTGGGAAATCCCATGGACGCAGGAGCCTGGTGGCGTACAGTCCACGGGGTCGCAAAGAATCGAACACAACTGAGAGACTTCACTTTCATGCCTTTTAAGATTATATACTTAAAATGGATAACACACAATAGTAGGCAAAAAGTGGCATTAGGTGTGAAGAGAGAAGACATTCATATTATCTCAGCAAGTTTGATTTGGGACTAGGACAGCTGAATCAAAGCTGACTGCTTCTTCCTCAGAGCTCTACCCAGCATCCTAGCCACTGTGATAAGTCAACCAAACAGTGAAACTGTCTTCAAATAGACATGCAGAGAAGCAGAGATAGAAAGAGATCTTTTTCTGACATAAATATAAAACTCATATTTGCATGTTTAATCAGTTCAGTTCAGTCACTCTGTCTTGTCTGACTCTTTGCGACCCCATTGACTGCAGCATGCCAGGCCTCCCTGTCCATCACCAACTCCCAGAGCTTGCTCAAACTCATGTCCATTGAGTTGGTGATGCCATCCAACCATTTCATCCTCTGTCATCCCCTTCTCCTCCCACCTTCAATCTTTGCCAGCATCATGCTCTTTTCCAATGAGTCAGTTCTTCACATCACATGGCCAAAGTATTGAAGCTTCAGCTTCAGCAGAAGTCCTTCCAATGAATATTCAAGACTGATTTCCTTTAGGATTGACTGGTTGGATCTTCTTGCAGTACCAGGGATTCTCAAGAGTCTTTTCCAACACCACAGCTCTAAAGCATCAATTCTTTGTCACTCAGCTTCCTTTATATTCAGCACATTTAATATTAAAATGTTAAGTATTAAGATAATAGTAAAATACACTTTTAAGTTTAGGGACTCAAGATATAATTTGAGATATAATTTTGGAGATCTATAAAAACTTAATCACGAGTAAGTCTTCTTGCTCTTTGTGACCTGATGAACTAAAGTCTGGTTCTCCCTTCTCTGATGTAAGAAAGCTCTCTCCATTAACTGCCATTTTTTCCTTCTCTGACTCCTGGCCAAAATCTTTGCCATTCTTTAGACTTCAAGAGAATCACAGATCTACCAGTCCTCGGCCTACTCAGTGGCCTCTCCTGCTTCTCCTTAACAAAAAGGAAAACATCACTTTCCTTTCATGTGGCTTAGCTGAACCCCATTCCTGCTTACTGTCTCAGCAGAGAAGAAAAAACAAAAACAACAAACCACGGAGCTATGATCATAAAGTGAGTTCTTCCTGGTGGCATCTTTTTTATCAAAAAAAAAAAAAAAATGAACCTCTCTCAAAAAAAAACAACTCAATCAAAAAACTAGACAGAACATCTAAATATACGATTCTCCAGATAAGACATAAAAATGGTCAAAAAACACATGATAAGATCCTCAACATCACTAATTATTAGAGAAACACAAACCAAAACTATAATGATCAGAATGGTCATCATGAAAAAATCTACAAACAAAAAATGCTAGAGTGGGAGTGGAGAAAAGAGAACACTTTTATACTATTGGTGGGGGTGTATGTTGGCACAGCCACTCTGGAAAACAGTATGGAGGTTCCTTAAAAAAAAAAACAACTAAAAATAGAGCTACAGTATGATCCTGCAATCCTACTCTTGGTGATGGATAGGGAGGCCTGGCATGCTGCGATTCATGGGGTCTCAAAGAGTCAGACATGACTGAGTGACTGATCTGATCTGATCTGATCTGAGGAAGACATGAGAGACTTCCATACGGTATGCCTCCTGCACAGGGATTCACATAACATGAAAGAAGTGGATCCCTTCCAAAAAGGAAAGAATCCCACCTGATCAATGATAACCCAAGAGAATGAAGTGAATGAAGACTATAGTCATCTAGCTGTAGCCTCCATGATGTTGAATGTACAGATTAAGTGTGTAGGTTTCATCCCTGCTCTGAAAGATGTCAACTTACACCTGAGGTCCTTAAAGAAATATGACATAAATTCACCTATGCAAAGAAAGAAGCTAAGTCCCCTTGGTCTGGTTATAGGACTTGAAGAAACTGAGGGTTTCTTTGAGCTAAAGAGAATAGCCTAGGAGTGGAGGGTAGGAGGTGACATTCTTTTCTAACCAAAGTGCAAACACTCTTATAAAGAAAGGTGCATTTAGAAGGAATGTAGTCCCCATACATCACCTGTGATTAGCTTTGGGGCAACTTCCATGGACAGGAAGGCTTCTATTCAAAAGCAGACAATTTGCCTGCTTACCTCGTAGGTCTTAGGTCATCCCCTGAGAATGGGAACAATGCCCCCCAGACCTGTAGAGGAAACTCAATCAACCAACTCAGGTGTGCAATGAAGCATTTGAAGAGCCATTGAAGATGATGTTTACTCTCATTGGGTTTTTTGGTTTTTTTTTTTCTCTCTTTTGGATGGAGGTAGATAGCATGATGTCTTTTACTAGGTACTATACCTGAGAGATTTTTGTTTTTCTGTTTGGGGCTTTTACCAGTTCTATATTCAAAGACCAACACAAAACCCCTGTTTACTTTCTGTCCTGGAAGATGCTGTCAGTTGTGCACTGAGGACTTCCTAGAAAGCCCTCCCCTCTCCCACCCTAACAAGCCTCTTCAGTTTGGCTACAAAGGGATATTTACCTCTGACACTTACCATCAGAGTTCAAACTTGTCAATTTTTTACCAGCTCTGAACACACAAAGCCAAATTCCCCTAAAAGGACACTGGGCACTTCTGGATGCATTTCAACAATGTTTTTACCCTAACTTCTGCATTTTATACAATTGCAGAGAACCAGATCTCATGCCCATGTGAGACAGTTTTGTCAGCTGTGATTTTCCTAAGGCAGGGATCCATATTCAAAGATGAGGGCAAGAGAAGAGTTTAGCCCAGATATTAAAAGGCGGGGGGGGGGGAATGAAATGGAATAAATAAGCTTAGAATTGCTGCAAAGGTTTAGTCTTACAAAAAAAAAAAAAAAAAGGCCAGAACTGTAATTAGATTCTCAGATTATAACCTTATGATTATATCCACTTGTTTTTCTCTTCCACACTCATTCAATATCACTTCTTTGACAAAATTGAAAACCTTAGCATTTCTAACATAAACTCTCACTGCATGATTGGAAATGGAAGTGGAGGGGAGGCTTGGGGCAGGGGAGGGACTCTCTAAATGTCATTCAATGCAAAACTATCAACCTAGATGCATGAAAGAACTAGCAGGAGAAATAAATCACCAGAAGATGTAAAGGAGAGGGAGTGAGGACCCGGCAGTTTTAAAACTCTTCCAAATCTTCAATTGAATGTGTTTAGCTGGCGTGTTACTGAAATTAGATCCTCAAGGAAACAACCAAAACAGCAGACAGTAGGATCAGACAGCACAAGCAGCAATTTTGCGCCAAAAGACCTTGTAGAAAGGGAATGTTTATCATTACTCTTGCAGGGGTGCAGGGAAGCGGGGGAGGGGGAGAAAGGGGAGGGGGGTGCAGGGAGATACCATTTTAGCATCCACCCACACAAAAAAGTTTTGTACTTCTTACCATGGAAATATTAACTTAGAGAGGAAAGGAACAGACCCTTGGGGACTACTACCCTAAAGCCTTTCTGAAAGGGAAATACCCAGAAACATATCCAGAAGGGAAGAGACTGGGAAATGGATTTGTGCAGAATCCAGACATCAGATATGTCTGCACTTACTCACCACGGAGTCAGGCAGATCACTTTTCACACTGCCGTCCTGGCCACTCCCAGCCTATGGCCCACTTGTCAAGCCCTCAGCAGAGCCCACGGTTTTTTAAAACATCACACAGCAGCACCCATCCCTGCTCAAACCTGACCAACTCCCTGCAGCATCCTAGGTGCCCCAGATAGTCTTATCTTAGTTGCCCTGTTCAGAACCTTCATTGATCCCATAGTTGCAGGACGGAGGCACTAGACACACTTGGGTACCCAGGTTACTCGGGAGCCAAACCCCTTCATTCAAAATGAATCTCCTGCCTTCTAACATCTCATGAAACAGAGTTGGAGGGGGTAACCTTGGTGGACTGCCAATGAACTTTCCTTGTATGCAATTTCTCCCTGTTTCTTTTTCCTTCAAAGAGGAGAATTTATGAAAGCATTTACACAGGAAAATTCTGGGTTTGGCATCCATTCCTTTCCCTTCACAAACACCACCACATTCATCACAGGCTAATGACTGGTCACAAGGGGCTGTAGATACGGGAGGAGGGGAGTACCCCTAGGACATCCTGCCAGTTTGGTGATCTGTTTTCCTTAAGTCCCGGGTGCCCATATTCCCCAGGTTCAAGGTAAAGGGGAGAGACTGGAAAAGAAACTTCGGAACATGGACTTCTCCTCCTGTTCCAGGAGTAGCCCAGTTCCGTTGTATATTTAGGACAATATAATCATTTAATCTAAATGCCCACCTATAGATGGAAAGGGATAATTGCCAGGTAGCTCCTAATGATTTGAAAAGGTTGTTTTCAAGTGAAAGGCAATAAAAACAAAATTACTTTTCATGGAGAGGACTTTCACGGGCAGAATATTTGAAGTCCTGTGTTATAGACCTCACTTTGCCTCTCAGCAGCTATCACAGAAATTTGTTGAACACAAAGATCTAATCTGAAACACGAAGAAGGTGAACTCACAGCTTTGTAAGGCCGCTTCCACAGTGAACAGTTCATGAGCCATTTTCTTCCTATAAAAATATTCAATTATCCAACAGCCATGTACACTGACCTTTCCTGTACAGCACTGCAGCCAAGGCTGGGCCAAGTCCCCAGCCAAAGAGAGGGGTTGGGATTTTGCTGTATCCCTAAATCACATTAGGCTATCTCTTCTATCTACCTGCATCTCTTCTCCCTGTTGGCACAGATCACTCAGAGTTAACCCTCTAGTTGATTCAGCCAAAAATCACCTGGCAGATGGGCATCCTGGGAAGTTTGACACACATATAACAATAGGACATTAGAGGATCAAAGAGCTTTAGAAACTACCAGGATGAGTGGCTTCAACATCTCAAGAGCATATACAAGAAGACCCATCAGAATGCAGGAAAAAGTATTAGGTCAACTGTTTTTATTTATTTTTATCATATGCCTTTAAAATTATTTTGGAGGTATGTTTTATAGTATATCTACTACATTAGAACCTTAAAGAGTCATAATATTTATAAATTAGTATCCATCTGTTGACACATGAATGCTAAATTTTGTTGTTGTTGTTACTTACAACAGTATGTGATCAACAAAAGTTCAAAGATTAATCATATATGGCCCCAAACCAAGTTCAGTTTTTGTAAATAACGTTTTACTGGGACATGGCCACACCCACTCATTAAAAAGCATCTGTGGCTGTTTCCACACTACAAAGGCAGAGTTCAGTAGCTGCAGCAGAGATGGTACGACCCACAAATTCTGAAATATTTATTATCTGGCCCTGTCCAGAAACAAAGTCACTAACAACCTCATTTTTACAGATGAAAGAATTGGAGCCAGAGATGTCAACTAAATCGACAAAGCAGAACTCGAACCATGGGTCTTCTTCAAAGCATTCTTCAGCTGAGGCTTTGTGCACGCTAGTACACTGTTAGCCACACTAACTTTGTGTTCTTTCAAGTCTTTTTTGCCCAAACTAAGACACTACTAAGATATTTAAGAAAAGACTCTGATGCTGGGAGGGTTTGGGGGCAGGAGGAAGAAGGGACGACAGAGGATGAGATGGCTGGATGGCATCACCGACTCAATGGATGTGAGTTTGAGTGAACTCTGGGAGTTGGTGATGGACAGGGAGACCTGGTGTGCTACAATTCATGGTGTCGCAAAGAGTCGGACGCGACTGAGCGACTGAACTGAACTGACTGAAGATATTACTTGACTAAAATTCCATTTTGCCCATAAAGGCTATCTGCCTGAGTTCATCTCACATTTCCTCCATGACTTGGTCCCTTTCCACCCCAGGTTGGGTGGCATCAGCTTCTTCTGTGCCACACTAGTGGTCCATCACTGCCAAAAGATGCTGGCATACTACTCATCTGATATTTAAATCAAACAGAAGATCACTTATTTTTTTCCCCTGTCCTTTACACAATCTAATTAGTACACTGTATTTTTTGAAACACTTAGAAATATGGTGATCAATAACATATTCACCCACTTGAAATATCTGGCAAAGATGTTAGTACTGGTAAGATAATGAACATCAGTCAGAACTCTCCAACTGTGGGATCATCAAGAGATCATGTTCTGTCTGCTCCCCAACCCCAAAGTCTACTTCTTCAGGCATGTGAACTTTCTAGACAGAGTCACCAATATAAGCAGGTGTGAAGTTGGAAGTCTGTCCTCATGAAGGGAAATTAGTCTGGGACTAACAGACTGAGTTTCATGATGGAATCACTGAAGTCTGTGATTCTCTAAGTGTGGTCCAGCAGCAACAACACATGGGAACTTGTTAGAAATGCAAAATTCTCACCCTAAAACCATTGAATCAGAAACTCTGAGGGTGGGCCATAGAAATCAGTGTTTCAACAAGTTCTTCTGTGGATTCCGATGCTTGCTAAAGTTTGAAACACAATGATGAAAGGAATTTGGCATCACCACCGAGGACCAGGAGCCAGAAGGAAAGAAGCTCTTCTATCACCACTGCCCTCCCCCTGCAGTCTCAATCCTGCCACCCTCTACCGCCTTTTTACATTTGTAGAAGGTCCAGGGAGAGACACTCCTTCCTTGCCTTCAGTGAAACAGAAAATCTAAGAATGAGCTTTGGGTACTGAATGGGAAAAAAATTCCAACTTGCCTGCTGACTATAGTGTCTTACTTCAATTACAGTCCTTTCCCACTGCTGGCTCATTGCATTTTGTTAATGCTTATCAGAACTTACTAAATACAAAACTCTTACATAAAAATGAATTGCGGACATCTTTCTCAGTGAGCATTTAACCAGTACTATGGAGTTTACACTCTGATGAAGGAGATAGATTTTTAGCTAAAATAATTACATGCAAACAAATATTATGAAAATCCAAGTAAGTGCTTTGAAGGAAAGGACCCAGTTGCTACATGAATGTATCATAGAGGAACTAGCCCTAAATGGGGACGCTTCCCTGGGAAACTGACATTTGAGGTAATCTATCTGAAAGACAAGATAAAACAATTTTTAAAAAGAAACAGGAGAAAGCATTGTCCAGTAAAGGGGAAAAGTTCATGCAAAAATCCAGTAGCAGAAGGAAAATGATATTTTGAAGAAGTGAAAGCAGACCTGTGGGGCTGGAGCACAAAGTGGGAGGGAGAAGGGCAGGAGAGGAGGCAGGGAAAGTGAGGTGTGCCCACGCAAAAGACTTAGCAGTGAGATCACTCAGGCTGCTGGTGGGAAACTATACGGTAGCTGGAAGGGAGTGACTGTTGTAGCTGTCCAGGCCAGACCAGAAGGTAAGTTAGGTCAAGAAGAGGCATAGAGAAATCAACAGCTTTTTGAAAGATATTCAAGCAATAGCAATATATAAGACTTGGTGGCAAAAAGAGAAAGTTGGCAGGGAAGACTCCTTAGTTTTTGGTGTAGGAAGCTGGATAAGTGTTCAGAGAGAGCACTGGAAGAGGAGCAGCTGGAGCTGGTTTGGAGCAGATGTGGGAAGTCTGTGAGGTTTGTTTCGAATGGGCTTATTGGGGTTCCTTTGATATTTACAAGGGAAAGTTCAGGTAGGCAAAGTAGAGTTCTTCTGGACTGTGCAAGAATGACCTAAGCTGGACATATAAAATTGATACTCACAGGCACAGAAATGATACTAAATCTATAGACTTGGGAAATTACCTACAGAGAATATATACAGAGACAGAGATGAGGGTCTGACAGAGAAAGAAAAATACTGTATGATCTCACTTATATGTGGACTATAAAAAATTGTTGAATTCATAGAAACAGAGTAAATTGGCGGTTGCTGGAGTAGGGGAATGGGGAGATGTTGGTCAAAGAGTACAGACCTCTAGTTATAAGATGAAAATTTTCTAGGGATATAATGGACAGCATGACTATAGCTAACAATACAGTGCTATATACTTGAGTTGTTAAAAAAGTAAATCTTGAATGTTATCTCACACACACACAGAGTAATTATGTGAGGGGATAGATGTGTTAACTATCTTATTGTGGTACTCATGTTTATATATGTGTGTGTGTGCATAAAATCATGTTGTACCACTTAAATTTACACAGTGTTAAGTGTCAATTATACCTCAAAAAACTGGGGTGGGGGAGAGGACTCTGAGACAAACTCTTCAGGAAATATATGTAGTCATATATATATATATATATATATATATATATATATATATATATATGAGAGAGTACTTCCTCTCAGAGATAACTGAAGAAAAGACTAGAATAGTTGTGAAAAACTGAGAGAACAAGGCATCACAGAAACCAATAGAAGAAAATGTTTCCAGAAAGAAGATTCTACTTCCAGGTAGAACTCCAGGCAGAGTCACCATTTGGTAAGAGATATAGCTGTCAGCAAGAACCTTGACCACACATTCCAAGAATGTGTGGAAGTTAGAAAATTCATCAGAATCTTATTCAGATTCAAAAAAAAAAAAAAAAAATTCTACAAATCCAATCACACTAAAAAAAAAAAAAAAAAAAAGATATTGGGACTTCCCTGGTGGTGCAGGAGACACCCTGAATTGCTTGACCTAAGGCTGTAACCAGTCATACCAAACCATTAAGTTCATTATAACTTTATTTTGCAGAATTATTTTGACAAGAATGGGCAGGGGGGTGGGAGGGAGGGGCAAGCAAGAGGGGTTGGCCCTGGAGGCCTGAACCTGTAACTCACATCTTCTGCACTGAATATTTAAGATACATCAATCCTATTTAATCATCACAGAAATTCAGTGAAATAATTATCATTCTCACTTCACAGAGGAAGAAACTGAGACTCAAAGAAATTAAAAGACTTACTATATGTGTCTGAGCTCAAAGACAGTGACCGTTTCAATAAACTTAATGGGCACCAAAATCACTGCAGATGATGATTGCAGCCATGAAATTAAAAGACACTTACTCCTTGGAAGGAAAGTTATGACCAACCTAGATGGCATATTCAAAAGCAGAGACATTACTTTGCCAACAAAGGTCCGTCTAGTCAAGGCTATGGTTTTTCCAGTGGTCATGTGTGGATATGAGAGTTGGACTGTGAAGAAAGCTGAGCGCCAAAGAACTGATGCTTTTGAACTGTGGTGTTGGAAAAGATTCTTGTGAGTCCCTTGGACTGCAAGGAGATCCAACCAGTCCATTCTAAAGGAGATCAGTCCTGAGTGTTCTTTGGAAGGAATGATGCTAAAGCTGAAACTCCAGTACTTTGGCCACCTGATGCGAAGAGTTGACTCATTGGAAAAGACTCTGATGTTGGGAGGGATTGGGGGCAGGAGGAGAAGGGGACGATAGAGGATGAGATGGCTGGATGGCATCACTGACTCGATGGACATGAGTTTGAGTGAACTCCGGGAGTTGGTGATGGACAGGGAGGGCTGGCGCACTGCAATTCATGGGGTCGCAAACAGTAGGACACGACTGAGCGACTGAACTGAACTGAACAGGCAATAAAGAAACGTTGCCCAGGAAGCAACATGGCCAAGTGGCAAGTTCTGTCAATAACCTTGTATTCCAAGCTAAGGACACAAGAAAGTCCTGTGAAGGGGAAAGGCAAGAGAAGGACCCAGACTATGAAAACAAAGCTTGTATTATGTGTGGGAAGCTTGGTGGAAATAGTTACACATAGAATGTTTTTTCAGAAAAGTAAAGCACGTGAAAGGAACACACAAAGAATTTAACTCTTTAAAGAAGATTGTAAGTCAGTATAATGTTTAGCCACTTTTGAATCTGAAGAGGACAGTCAAAATAGAAACGTGTCTTATTTCTAAATGAATTTTTTAAGTTATTATTATATAATTTTTATAAAACAAATGTGTCACATCATTAGTTTGTTTACTTGAACATCTTTTTTTTTCTAAATGAATTTCCTTGGGTTTGGCCATGTGCTGAATTATCACTTCTAATAGTTGATTATCTTGCAATTTTTAAGTAGATGATCCTATAATGCAAAAATCACAGTTGACAGTTCTACCTCTTTCCTTCCAATCTTTGGCTAGAACTTCTGGTTCAATGTTAAATGTTATTAATAATGATATCCTTTTCTTTAATGAGAATGTTTCTAATTTCCTAATTATGTTCTCCTTTTCTATATTTCAGCCTCACTCTCATGTTTCTGCCTTCTTTGTTTTCACTCTATTTATGTCTGTCTTGCAGGAAAATTTGGGGAAAATGGTGAATTAATTTTCTTTTGGCATGGAAAATAAAGGCCAGAATGGCTGGGGGCTAGGAGCAGCTGAATCCAGAGACTTCCCAGAGCACAGGTGATAGGGAGGATGAACACAAGCATACACTCATCATCAACGAAGGAGAACAGGCAAATGCTCATCATCCAAAGAGTGCAGAGGCTGGGGAGAGAGTCCAGAGGTCCTGTGTGCCACATCCACCTGCAAGCACCAAGTAACCAGCACCAGATCCCAGCTTCAGATAAATGATCTGGGCACTGATTTTTCTTTTTATTACCATGTGCAGAGGTCAATAGGCATTTTCATATGGACCAGACTTTGTCACATATTTGGATCAGTGGACAAAAGAAGAAACTTGATACTAAAGAAGTGTTTCTTATCTTATGAACCTGCCATTAGGAATGAAGACCAGTTGTTTTCGGTCTTTTTCCTTCTGGGAGGTTATTGATACTAAGTAATTTTTCTGCCTCACAGCATCAACAGGACTGTATTAAAGGATATGAAAACTCAAAATCTCCCTCACTGAGTCAGGGAATCTTTAATCACTTCTGACTTCCTATTCCTTAAATCACTCCTTTGACAAAAGCCAGAGACTGACAGAAATGTTTCAACCTACATAAGAATCACATCTCTTGGAAAGAACCAAAATAAGTTATTTTACAGCCTTATCAGCTGACACTTAACAATACATTTGAAATATTCAAAATGTATACGTATACCTGAGGAAGTTAGGTATACAAACAGTATAATTTTATTTATTTATTTAATGACTTTCTTGATTCTGCTGAGATCCTTTGTGTACCTGTAGAGACTGTACCATCCAAGAAATTGTAGACTTGACTAACTTCTAACAGAATCTGATCGCCAGCTACACTGGGTTCTAGGAAAGCTGTGTAGCTGTGAATCAGACATCACCACAGATATACATATAACAGTATTTTAAAAGATTAAAAAAAAACTTTTTTAAAAAAATCACTATTCATCACCAACTCAATGGACATGAGTTTGAGTAAACTCCGGGAGTTGGTAATGGACAGGAGGCCTGGCGTGCTGCAGTCCATAGGGTTGCAGAGTCGGACACGACTGAGCGACTGAACTGAATTGCAGTGCTACAAAGATACCATGGAGGGTCAATGTTTATCAGAAGATAGTTCTCCCTTCCCACACTCCAGCTCCTCCAGACTGGAGCATGCCTTCCTCTACCTCACCTTCCCACACCAGCAGTCTGCAGAAAAGAGAAGCCATCAGATCCAGACAAGGAACCCTGAAGTGAGAACTTTACTTACAGTAAGGGCCAGTTAGGGATGTCTTAGATTGAGAAAGGGAGCAAAGGGGAAGAAAAATGAAACTACACCTGTACAACTAAAAACACAAGAATAATAAAGGAAACAAATACAGCATTTCATTCAAAAGAAACATCAGATGGCGAGTGAGGGACTGTTACTCCATAGCAAGTGCTGAAGCCCGGATGCAAACTTCATGGGGATTCCTGGAGAGTCATTCGGTGAGACAAGCTTTGGTCCTTGATAGCTTCTCACTAGTATTTTCTTTTTGAGTCATGACTTTGTTTTTACAGCAATAGTCAGGGCCAAACATTTAAGAAGATTACCATTTGAAGAAGAACAAAAACTTCCCTCTGTTTATACTATTTCCTCATCTTGATAAACTTTAAAGGCTAAAACTTTAGCAAACTGAATTTTTCTGTAACTCTTACATATTAAATTGTAGCCAGGAGAGCTGAGTTCTTCACAGATTTAAAGTTCTGTTATTAGGAGTAAATTAAAAATAATAATAATAAATCCCCTTATATCTGTTCTCTGAGATACTCACTTACTGCCACCAGGAACAAACAACAAAACACAACTGAGTACTATATTCAGAACAGCCAGTAGCTGGAGAGAGAAAGTCAGCCTAGCCCAGAAACATGTATGAAATCTTACCTCTTTCTTCTCTGGAATCAAATCCTTAACTTACGAATTCACTATCAAGTCAGCAAATCTACAAGCCAAATCCAGCTTACAGACTGTTTTTATATAACCCACAAGCTGAAAACGGCTTCACACTTGGAAAAAACAGTTGGAAAAAAATCAAAAGAAGAATATTTCCATGGTAGAAATTATATGAAATTCAAATTTCAGTAGCCTTAAAAGTTTTATTGAAACAGAGCTATACTGAATCACTGACTTACCACCTATGGCTAATTTTGAGCTACAACCACCAAGCTGTATAGTTCTGACAAAGACCATATGACCTGCAAAGCCTAAAATATTTACTCTCTTGTCCTTTGCAGAAAATGTTTACCAACCCCTGCACTACATAATATTCTGGCCATCACCATCTCACAGTTTGAAAGCTTCATATTTCATAATGCACTTAATACAACCCAAATGGAATATCATTAAGCAGGACAAAAGCAACCACTTATACTGGATTTTGTGGGACAATCCTTATTTTAAATATTTTGCCATGTTGCCAATATATCATATTCATTATGCAGAGTCCATGTGACACATGGCTTATAAAAGGCAGGCACCAATACCAAGGGACTTGCACGCTTTGCATGCTTGTTTGGGAGTCAAGATGGAACTTTACACTAACAAGCATTTCCAAATGAAACTCTTGTGGAACAATGTAAGAGAAAGAAAAAATCACACACTGAAATTATGCTGTTCAAGAAGACCCAAATGAACTTTTACTAGAAGGTTTTCAGTTGCTTTTGATAGTGAGGCAAACAGCTCTGCTCCAAAAATTATAGCAAGGTTGAAAATGAAACAGCAATTACCATATTTTTCTCTTTATCTGCAGAAAAGGTAATGAAAGGGAAGGATTTCTATACCTACTGCAGCGACTTAACTGAAAGACACCAGATAACAGGGTAAATGCCTCCAGGAAGGCTGAGTGCGGAGAGGAGTCAGACAGCTGTGGTAAGAACTGGGGTAGCTGAGTAGGGAAGATCTACAGGAAACTGTCCACAGCATGACAGAGATTGAAACTGACAAGACTTCTCTGAAACTGTACCCACAGATTGTCCAAGGACTTCTAATAGAGTGCTCTAACACGTGTGTGTGTGTGTGTGTGTGTGTGTGTGTGTGTGTCCAAAAGGAAAGTTTAAGGAACGTGGTGATAAAAGAACATATGACTGGATGTGAATGTCTTGAGGAATCATTGGCACCAATGTAAACACGCTTTCTATGCCGTAATTTGGACTTGTCCAAGTCAGCTTTCAGATTCTCACCCAATCTTCAGCATCATCAGAAGCACCGATTTAGCTTTCTCCAATGATCCAGGGAACAATTTCTCAGTGCACCAAAGGTCCTTGGGCAATTCCTTGTTTTCATATGTATTTCTGAACTTGTATGTAACTTAGGGTTCGTACACTTAATATTTCTTTCTATTTTATGAAACTAATTGCCTCCATAGTTGTTTCTACACCTCAGGTACCATTGCAGTGTTTTGTTTTGTTTTTTTAATGCGAACACTCATTCAAACTGACTTACGGGCTATGATTTATGGAACAGACTGAGTCACTAATCTCAGCTGGCTGCCTTTGTCCTGGTTGGTTTACTTCCTTCTTTTCTGAAGGGAATTTTCTTTGAAGAGAAAAAAAATTACTTTTAGATTACTTGTTACAGAACTTTTTTTGAAAGGGAGTTTTTTTGGGGGGAAATTATATGAATCTAATAGTGAAGTTCTTGTAAAGCAAAAATTCTACTCTTCATGTTGTGGACACTAACAAAGAATGTAGAGAAAATCATCTGTGTGGAGATTGTTTATAAGACACTTCAATGAAAACAAAATCTTTTCTTAATAAAATTGACTTGGAGGTGTGCCCCTAGGGTGTCCTCCTACCATGAAGTAAATTAGATAGTGTAATTGTGTTCTATCATGCTAAGAAGAAACATAAAATGAAAAGTACTATTAATACTAAAGTTTAAAATAAGATTTGTCCTACTGAGACAAAAAAATTCCAATTTGTGAAACAATAAAATATGAGGTAATTCAAGTGTTATAAGCATTTTACTACAGGGGTTCTTGTCATAGCCAAGTCACCCAGGATCTGTCAAAATGTAATGTGTTCACCAAATAGATCCAATTCACCAAAGTTGATGAATGTAACCATTTTGAAGCTCTTATACTGCTTCAATATGATCTCTTTGTATATATGTCGATCCACATATCAAAATACATCAGATAACTTGATGCTCTAGGCATTTCATAGACATTGTCCAATTTAATCTTCCTAACTTGGAATTTACAGAAAAGGAAACAGGGCAGACCATGGGACTGCTGTTTGAACACCACCTGAGTCTGTATGATACAAGCCTTTACCCTAAGACTGTGCTTTGCAGACTCTGGTTCCATTAAGTTTTTACTTTGTCAAAAAAAGAGATCTGGTCAAGTTTATTTGTTCTGTTAAAGTAGAATTTTGGTTTAAGTTCCTTTTTTCCTCCTTTCCCTCCCCCAACTCCTTTCAATTGTAGTGTTTTTTTTCTCTTTTGTGGCTGGGTTTGATTTTCAAACAGACTTCTCAGGAAACCTGTGTTCATGTAAAACTGGAGAGCCAAAGCACTTCCTAACTGGAATAGGCAGGTCCTATTTCAGGGTATGGGGAAGGAGCCCACCTCAGAAAGCCCCCAGAAAAGATTCTTTTATATATGTGCACCAGGTGATATATCTCCATACCTCACTCTGTTTAGTGCATGTGAAATATTATTATGAATGTTGTTTTCTTTTCTAAATGAAATCATAAAAGGATTTTACCTTCACTCTAGCTTACTTGTGAACATAAGTGATGGAGGAAACTTAAATGCCATTCTCCAAAAGCAATTAAATCAAATGGTTACTTACAAACTGTTGTCTTCCCAGTTTCATCTAAATGTATAAGCAAATTGAAACCTGCCAAATATTAGCCTCAAAGGTTAGTATTTTTCCTACATGTACAGAAGCTGTGGTAGTGAAGCTGTGGACTGAGAACAAATGATAATGGTACCAAAGTCTTGGGAAGATTGCTTTTCCTAAAAAAAAAATCCTGTTCTTATTTTTTCTTTCTAACCTGCTGTTCATCGATAACAAGAATATTAAGAGCTTTCTATTATAGAGCTGACTTTTAAAGGGAGAAATTGGCTGAATGTGATCTATCTGGATGGAATTTATTTTAAACTTTTTCCTATTGAATATTCTGCTTTTCTGATTAAGAAACATCTTGGGAATTTCAAAAGTTGGTACATTGCTGGCTTCTTTCTGTCCCCATCTTTACCAGCACATTGAGAGCGCTACTTTCTGTGTCGTGAGGCAGAGTTAAACATTTCCTTCATTAGCTGCCACAATCAACCCAACTGTCTGCAGATGCACAGTTCACACTGTGACACATCATCTTGACGGCAAATTCTCTTCATGGCTGTGAACTCTTCTGCTTAAACCACTTATTTCATTGACATAAACAGGATCTTCTTACCCTGGCCCAGCAGGAGATAGAAGAAGTCTTTTCAGAGCATGTCTTTCTCTGCCACGGAGTAAGTGTGAAGCCAGAAGTTTAAAATCGCACCATTTTGTAAAGCTAGGCCTTGGCATTATTCCAAAGTGCACACTATCTTGGGAACCAGGTGTGCAGTCAAAAATAGCTGCTTTCATGTCTATAACACTGAGCAGCAACAAAACTCATTTACATACATTATTTCATTTGATTCTAACAATAATCCTGTGAGGTCAGCAGGACAAAAACTATTATTGCTATTTTTCAGAGTAGGAAACCAAGATTCAAACGTTACTAGTGTGATTATTTTAAGACAATGGGAACTAACAAAGAATGGTGAGCTGGGAGCACAGTGTAATTTCACGTGCATTCCCACAATTGCATGGACGACAACCCTACAAGGACGTGGGACAAATCCTCTTATTCTAGTACTTCAGGTAAAGAAACAAATAAATGAAGGGAACCTCTGTCTGTGTTTCTGCTGACAAATACCTCTACAGAGCTTTGGACAGGACACACTCCCCTTGTTACTGGCCCTCTCGGTGGGCAGCTATGTAGAGGGACAGGCCAGGGCCCTGGCTAGCACGTTCTACTTACTGGCTCTGACTCCGCCCCTCCTCCCACTCACTTCCAAACCCCCCAGCCAGCCTCCACACAGCTGTGGAGAACAACTCGATCAGACATATTTTTATTGAGAATTTGAATAAAAGTCATATAAATAACATTACTGAAATTTTGGAAAATAGAAAGAAAAAAAAACCCACCAAGAAGTCCCATGACCCTAACTAAACCTCACTTAGTATCAGGGTAAGTTTCCTCTTTTCTTTTTTTTTTCCTTGTACATCTGCTTTTCTATTTGTAATTGTAAGACAAATCTGTATACATTTTAATTTTGCACTGTCAGTAATCGCATCCTAAGGTGTTTATCTTGTCACTACACTAGTCTTTTTAATGGCCATTCTATCAAGTAAATAAAATATCATTTACCATGGCCCGATTGTTAGACACATATGCTGTTTCGTGGGTGTAGTTTTCTCCCTGTTTTGGATTGCTCCTCAGGATAGATTCCCAGAAGTGGGATTACAGGGTCAAAGAGCGTTTTTCTGGCTTTCGGTCTTGCCAAAACACTTTCCTACGGATTTGTCCTAATTTAAACTGCCACTGGTAAAATAAGAGATTCATTTCATTAGGATAATTATTTTGATTTTTGGAATTTTATTTTTTATTACTCTATTATTTAAATTTGTATATTGCTAATTATTAGTACATTTCAACATTTCCTCATTTTCATATTTTTTGTGTGTGAATGATCTGTTCGTGACAGTTAGACTTTGACAGTATTGTCTCACTGAATAGTTGAGACTATGAGTAGTTCCCAAAGCATGGGGGAAGAAAAAAAGCATAATTAAGAAATATAATGACTTTTAAAATCATAGTTAAATGATTTGGCAGTTTTCCTGCCTGCTGCTCCTCCTACATAATGTACCAGAGTTTGATTCGTGTATGTGATGTGGGAAGCAAAGTCAAAATCACATCAAGATCCTTCAGTTCAGTTCAGTCAGTCATGTCCGACTCTTTGAGACCCATGGACTGCAGCACACTAGGCTTCCCTGTCCATCACCAACTCCCGGAGCTTACTCAAATCATGTCCATCGAGTCAGTGATGCCATCCAACCATCTCATCCTCTGTTGTTGCCTTCTCTTGTCTTCAATCTTTCCTAGTATCAGGGTCTTTTCAAATGAGTCAGCTCTTCGCATCAGGTGGCCAAAGTACTGGAGTTTCAGCTTCAGCATCAGTCCTTCCAATGAATATTCAGGACTGATTTCCTTTAGGATGGACTGGTTTGATCTCCTTGCTGTCCAAGGGATTCTCAAGAGTCTTCTCCAACACCACAGTTCAAAAGCATCAATTCTTCGGCACTCAGCTTTCTTTATAGTCCAACTCTCATATCCATACATGACTACTAGAAAAACCACAGCTTTGATCAGACAGGCCTTTGTTGGTAACGTCTCTGCTTTTTAATATGCTGTCTAGGTTGGTCATACCTTTTCTTCCAAGGAACAAGCGTCTTTTAATTTCATGGCTACAGTCACCATCTGCAGTGATTTTGGAGCCCCAAAAAATAAATTCTGTCACTGTTTCCATTGTTTCCCCATCTATTTGCTATGAAGTGATGGGACTGGATGACATGATCTTAGTTTTCTAAATGTTGAGCTTTAAGCCAACTTTTTCACTCTCCTCTCTCACTTTCATCAAGAGGCTCTTCAAATTTGTAAATCAAGGTCCATAAATGATCCTAAACCAAAACATTTGCCTTGTCTTTACACTGGACTACTCTTCACATTAGTTAGCACAGAAAAAGTAAAGATTATACACCCTGGTATAAACCAAGGCCCTACACACTCCAGACCAACTGAGTTAACTTATTCAGGATAAACCAACTAAACGTGCTGAGACTATGTCTTCATTTATAGAAAGGAATAATAGTGATCCTTATTCAAGTATGGGATGACTGGGGAGACATATGTATATTACCAATGTATATTAAAATGTTAGACGTTAGCAATTTTGAAAGACAACTTAAAGAGCTAAGAACGTTGGACTCTAGAAGCACCAACACAGGTACAACCTTCTCATTTTCTAATCATTGAGGACCCCAGCTAAGACCTATAGGGAACAAATAGTATTTTCTTCTTCTATGTTCAAAGCTCAGTATTATTAAGAGACTTTACAAAACTACCAGCCTTTATTGTTAACAATTCAACAAAGACTGTAGGCACTGGACAATTATGGTTTCAAAAAGTAAATGTTTCTTCTTAACTCTAGACTCCCATGAGAGCAGAAACTGTAAACTCTTGAATGCCTATTGCAATCCATGGCACAGGAGGCATTTCATAAATATATACTTGCTAAATACAGAAACTAATCCTAACAGAGTAACTAGAAGTTATTGACTCCTGTCTTGGGCTGAATAAACAGGCTGAATGAAGGAAATAAATTTGCTAAAGACATCTGTTTGAAGAAGAGTGGAAGTTAAATGACCTGATTTACTAGTGCAAAAAAAATGCATACAAATTTAAATACCAACTCTATGCAATCTGCTTCCTAATAGCATTAGAGGGCCTCACTCTAGTGCTCTCAGCCCTTCACAACATATACAAGCAAAGCCTAAGAGGAATTAGCTTGTATTTGAAATGCCATCACTGTATCTTCTTGATATTCTTCAAGAAACAAAACCACTGAGCTGCATCAAAACAGCCAAATATTCTCATTTAAAAGCTTGACTTAGCGAAGCAGAAATGTATGTACCAAGGACAGTGAGAGGATCTAGTCCACGGGCATGCTCAAACATTTTAAGGAAAGCTATTATTTCGAGCACATGTCAAGATGATGAGAAGGGGATGTAATGAATTACAGAAAAACCGGTGTTTATGCCTGAGAGGTCCCTGGGCTCTTCTGTACCTCCTGGAAATTGTTTATGTGCACAAGTCCTGTGATCACGGGGCTGTGATTAGCGGATGCTGACAGTGTGACAGCAGAGGAAAGCATGAATCACTGCTGCTCCATACAGGAGAAAGCTGAGCAAGATCAACTATGCCCAGAGAAGGACTTTTTCCAAATTCTGCTTAAGTTCTGGTGACTTGGTGCTATGTATGGGACAGAATGGGGAAAGAGGGGGAGGATAGATGAAGGATGAATTTCACCATTTCTGGAAGTTCTTCCACTTCTTCTAGTAACTCTCCTCTATCAAGAAATTATAATTTCTTAATTTGTACCTGAAAGTTAATGACCTCCTGACTTTTTTTTCATATTGATCCATCTATTTTTTTTTTAATTAAACTCCCCAAAGTGCTCAGCACTATATTTCTAAAATGACTCTAGCAATAGGAACATTCATGTCTCTTCATTCCATGCTCTCTCTACAGCAAGAATCCAAAATAAGACTGGATAAATAAAATTTGGTAACTTTCCCAAATTTCTAAGAGTTATCCACCAATGAATTTGACTGGATGATTGAGACATAATAACATGTCATAGCATTAGAGCTATTTTGTTATCATCTAGAAATGGTAGGAAAAGGTAGCTAGAAAAAAAGTCTTCACTGAACACAGATGGAGATGTCCATCTTTGGCAAAGTCTGTTCAGTCTTGCTTGGTTGAGATGTTGTTCTATCTTTATACAAAGAAAGAATAAGAATCTCAGTTGAAGCAACTAACTAGAGAAAAAATATGGTGAACACAACTGCCTAAATCAGTCAGAAGACACTAGTTCACTTCAAGTATTGACGTTACTTGATTGAAAAAAGACTTTGCACCTCTGAATCCCTTGAATTTGTTCTGTCTGATTCTTTGGATGAGGGATAGTTATTCTATATCTTACTGTCCACTCAAGAGAGGTTCTTGAACAAAAGTAGATACACTTCCTGTCATGGACACCCAGTGGTGGATTTGGGAGTATAGCTAGACTCATCTTCCTGCAGGCCCTTCTCCTGTCTAAGTCTGAAAAGCAGACTCAGTTCTAACTAATGGATGGTATGGTGGGGAAGACCCGTTAACTGCAAGTAACTGAGAAGAAAACACCCTCAGAATGACATGAGGTGGGACAGTTAGAGTTGATGTCATCTTCTGATGGCTTTCCAGTGATTTCCTTAGAAGAAATCTGTCCGTGAATCCTCAGAGAGATGCAGAGAAAAAAAAAAAACAAAAAAAACCTGGGGCTGGATGAGGGCCTTTATCCACAGCTGAAACTGATGAGGCCTCCTGGCAAAACCCCAAAGCTCTTTGTTTCCTGTCTTCTCAAAGTCCTGACCTCCAGTATTTAAGGAACCAATAACATTTTCTCATTTCTTGAGTTATTTTTCTCATGCAACTCATGGCAGCTGTTTGCCAGCTCAGCATACAGGCTAATTTGTTACAGAAAATGGGGTTAATGTGTGTTTACCAAGTTCTAAAGATTATCATAAAGGCCTAAATACATGTTGTGCGCAATCAAATTAAGTGTATAATATCTTCATCAGTCACGTGTACTAGAACCTTGAGATCCAGAACACAATTTCTAGATGTGTCTCAGTTTCTCATTTGTTGTTTTTTTTATTTTTCCTTGGAAAACAGGATAGCAAAATATTCTGATAATGATTTAACTTTTCTTTAAAAAGCTTTCTGAAAAGAAACACAATTTTTGTATTAACTATGTATTCATGCTATTTTACAATATTTTTCTTCTGTATCTATAGTAAATATGATATTCATAGGTGCTTCAGCAATATTAATTGGGTTGGGAGAAGATCCCCTGGAGAAGGAAATGGCAACCCATTCCAGTATTCTTGCCTGGGAAATCCCATGGACAGAAGAGCTTGGTAGGCTAAAGTCCATGGGGTCACCAAAGAGTCGAACATGACTTATTGACTAAACAACAACAGCAATCTTGCTTGTTCACTTGAGGACTGAAAATTTCTACCCAGATAATGGGAAAGAAAAGAAAAATACACATAGTCTGTTCATTTCTTCAAATATTAAAATTTTGCAGGTGCTAAGCCTGTATGTATCATGTTACTATCTGCTTTCATTTGAAAAAAATATTAGTGATATTCACATACAAGGGGAAAAAACTTATATTTGATTGTCCCACTGACAGCTAAAATCCACTGGAAACCACATACATTCACTTCCTTTTAAAAAAATTTCCAGGAACTCTCTCAAAAGAAAGAGCCAAAAATCTTCCCAAGCCATAGCCAGCCCATTGTTCCCTGGTCCTGTTTGGGGTTTTGTAGCACTAGTTGATGGAGGAAAAGTTATCAAGCTGTGGCATCATTTTCTCAAGTTTAAATCCTTCTCAAATATTGGAGTTGGGGTCCAGCTTAGGTACATGATTGTATATATATATATATATATTTTTTTTTTTCTAAGAAGGGAAGAGGCTGGAACAGTATAGTAAAAGGATCATAAGCCTGCTTGGACATCAAAGACTGCTCCACAAAACTCAAAACTCACATTTTGATGTTAAGAGTAAATGAATCAGAAACTTATGACTTACATATCCCTAAAAAACACACATGGACTCAAAGAAATGAGCTGAAAAAAAAATTCATAACACAATAACTTTAATATATTGCCCACCAACATTTAAAAGAAACTAATTCAATATTTGTAGCAGAAAAAAAGGACCTCCCCAGAATTCGTCTGGGCGTGTATCTCTGCCATCCTTGAAGTATAATGGCCTTCAAGGACTCATCTATGACCCAAACCAATTTAAGCACTGCTGCTGCTGCTGCTAAGTCGCTTCAGTCGTGTCCGACTCTGTGTGACCCCAAAGACGGCAGCCCACCAGGCTCCCCCGTCCCTGGGATTCTCCAGGCAAGAACACTGGAGTGGGTTGCCGTTTCCTTCTTCAATGCATGAAAGTGAAAAGTGAAAGTGAAGTCCCTCAGTCGTGTCCGACTCTGTGCGACCCCATGGACTGCAGCCCACCAGGCTCCTCTGTCCATGGGATTCTCCAGGCAAGAGTACTGGAGTGGGGTGCCATTGCCTTCTCTGATTTAAGCCCTAAAGTACATAGCTTTCTTAACCAGTTTCTTTATTGCTTAACATTTTCTTTGAAGAATAAGCGCTGAAAGATACTAATGGCAATGAACAGAGTAAAACATAATAAATTATTCTCTATCTTAAAAAACTCACTTATTCACTTTTCCCAACAAATATTTATTGAGCATCTACTGTGTGTCAGGCACTGTTCTGAGCTCCAGGGACTCAATAGGAAATATAACAGGTAAGGCTCTGTATGTAGGGAATTTACCATAACAGGAAACCTTCCCTTTCTTGCTACTGTTGTGAAGCAGCTCTTTAGCTGTTGTCAAAAACTTGGATTTAGACATCTGGATGACTAACTTTGTGTCTATCCTGAACATCTGCAGAAGAAGAAGAATAAAAGGTCCTAGGGGACTCTAAGGGAATTTATGAGAGGCGGGCTTCAAGTTCACTTGGATTGGCTTTCTAGCAAAGATGCAGTGAACAAAATGTTGTAAATTGATCTGATTTTCAGAGAAAAGTTGATGTTATAAAAGAAAGTTATGATTTTTTCAAGGGGCTTATTTTAATCAGCTATAAATGATACAGTCATACCTGACAGAGCACAGATCTTTAACCAATATAAATCAATTCAATGGGGCAAACACTTAGATAGCATTTTATTTATTCCCTGCTGAAGAGAAGTGCCATGAGGAAGAGCAGGAGAGATCATAAGAAGTAAAGAATAGCTTCATATGTTACCCAGCACTTAGATGTCCGTGGCCTACATGTGTACCCCGTAACAGCAAGACATTAAGTTAGATCTCCAACTCCCAAAAATTGCCTACAACTTCTATCTTAAATTACACATACTAACTCAACAATACTGCTGTTCCAAGCTCTGATCTCCTGACCGCCCATCTTGCTCCTTCTATGAGTCTACCAGTGTTGCAGAGCCCCTACCCAAACAGGTAGCCCCTTCCCTCACCCTCAGTTGTTTGTATCTCAGCTTCCTACATGTTTCCTTTCCTGTTATAACCTTAATGCCTGACTCATAGTAAGTAAAATATTTTTTTGTTGGATGGATGGGTGGATGGATGGATGAGCTTCCTTGAATAATTTCCTGACTTGAGGCTCCTGGACTTTCCTGAAACTACAGCCTCTATGCAGATTCTCAGGGAGAAACCCCTGATAGATTTACCCCCTCAGTAAATTCCTGACAGGAATCCATACAAGTAGATTCCATTGTCAAAAAAAGACCAGAGTTCAAATTCCAGTTCTCCTTCCAGTTCTCTCAAATTCCAGTTTATGAGCTCTATTATTCTGACCAATGACTTTCCATGTCCGGGCCTCAGGGCCTCATATTCCACCTGTCTCCTCAGGCTGCTGAGGGTGGCATGTGATGGGTTCCTTAAAGCACCAGATACATGCTGAACTCTCCCTCTCCACCTTCCAATGCAAATTCAAGACAGTTAACCTTGGGGAAGTGGGGAATAATCTCATACAATTAAATTTTACTTAAGAACTCTAGAAATCAAGAGCTGGGAACAGCAAAGGGAAAGGCTGGGAGGTCTTGAGATAACTCTTGTAGGCATTTTCCTGAGAACAGCTGTGCCTAAGGAGGATTTCCAGGGAAACCACTGGAAGAGAGCAGGAGAAAGGGGAATAGAGTCAGTCCTAGAAGGCATTAAGACTTAGAATATGTCAGCAAGCTGTGTCAAGACCAGTGGTCTCCAAAGTGCCTAAGATGACCCATGAGGATGTGGAAAGTAAGCATTAAAGTCTCTACTTATAATTTTTTAATCCAAGAAGAAAATCTTTTTAAAAATTAAGCTTTACCAGCATTTACTATACAGGTTGGCACTGGCCTCCTTATCTTATCCATATATCAAGAGGTCAAGGCCTCAGTGACTGCTCAGGAGGGGTCCCAAGGGAGAGGGTTCCCTTGGTGGACAGTGGGACTGGGGCTTTCAATGTATTGCAGATCCCATGTGCCTGGTTAAGTGGGTTTATAGCTCATCTAGTCCAGTTTTAACTAAACTAACCTCAAAATAGTCAGGCAGCCCAGAAAGTTTACTCTAAAGTAACCGTGGGTTGGAGATAATACTCATAATATGAGGATCAGCAAATAACAGGAAACTACAAAGCCAACACTTCTACTCCAGGTAAGACCTCTTCATCATCTATATTATGAGATCAAAAACTATAACAGTCTTGTCAGATCTGGCATATTAAATCACACTGCTCTCACTTAAAATATTATTAATAATATTTATCTCAGGAAAAACAAAAATGTCTTTTGTATCATTGAACTATGTAAAGTAAATAAAAAATTATGAATAAAACATTATCACAGTTATAGCTCATCCCTTTAAAAGTTACATATCATATATGCTTTATAATATATATGTATATATATATATCTTGATATAGCAAAACATACATATATTTTATCCATAAAAAAGTAGGCATACACTAGAAGCACATGCTCCTAATTTTTTCCTGACAGGAATTTCCCCTGATAACTTGAGAGACTCTGCCCTTGAGAGCAGTTTGTACATGTACACACTGCAGGAAATCACCTGGCTGCAATGAGCAGAGCCCTGCAAGAGTGAATCAATGTGAGCCAAGCCCTGTCTGGGTTCCTGGAGACCACCAACAGTCAGGCCATGGGACAGGAGCCATGCTGGCAGGCTCCCCAGAGCAATCACATGGTCAGCAACCAGGAGGGGGAGCAGGCAGGCTGACTAGCCCAGGTGAAGACCCACTAGAATTAGTGGACATTTATGGCTTTGTTTATACCCCTTACTTATGGAAAATATTTTCAGGAGGAAGTTAAAAGAAAAAATGGAATCTGGATTCTTGAGCAGGAAGGGGCGAACTTTCAATTGTAGCAAGCAGTCTGGGGGAATGCAACAAGATGGGATTTGGAGATAAGAATACCCAAGGGGCAGTCAGATAAGATGACTCAGCCAAGGGTGTTTTGAAGAATGAAATGAACTCTTATTCTAGCAAGCAGAAACGAGGAAGGAAGCTCCTTTGATGCCAGGATTCTCATTTTGAGACATAACAATAATGACATACTTCACAATGGCAGAAAGAAGTGCAGGAAAGAGGAGAGGTGGTGCTCAGGATTTAGCCTAGTTAGGGAGGGGGGAACCTGGTGGGCTGCCGTCTATGGGGTCGCACAGAGTCAGACATGACTGAAGCGACTTAGCAGCAGCAGCAGCAGGGACTAAGAAACTAGCATGCACCATTTTGGTATTTCCAAGTAAGTTTTGAAAATATAAAAAATATTCTAAAATGGATGATGGAGGAGTAGAGAAAGCTTCCCTCTTCCCTGAGGAAGAGCCTATCAATCAGTTACAAGAGGCTCACCCTCGATATCAAGGGTTTTCCTTCTCACTTGCAGAGTCTCGATGAAAACTGCAGCTTTCCAGGGCAGCTCCCTTCTAACCTGTGACTCAGGAATCAGGCTGCTTTCATCTTGTGGCTCCATAATTTTAACCCATGGTTTCCAGGCCAGCTTGGCAAGGGAAAATTGGGGCTTAAAGGTTGCAGGGGCCTCCCACTGACTCTGCCTAGAATCGGCACGTTATCATTTCTGCTCATGGTCCATTGGCCAGAAGTAGTTGGGAAACATTGTCTCCCATGGGCCCAAGAAAAACAGGATATTGGTGAGCATCCAGATAATCTAAAAGAGTATATGAGCACTCACTTTGAACTACATTATGAATTCGCTGGAGAATCCGTGAAGAATTTAGAAAATGTGACTAAGAGCATGAAATAAACAACCTATGTATTCTCAGGAATACTTTGCTAGAAGGTCTTTGTTCTCCATCAAAGGTACCTAAATTCCCCCTTTAATATCCTAGGGCAGAGCTGCATACTTGGGCAGGTAATCTTCTGTGTAAATCATCAGTAGTAATTACCGACTTCTCCCTGGTTCAAGAGAAATTTCAGTTTTTACTTAAAGGTTGGTACGGGGTTTCCAGTAATTACTTTTTCGTCTCCAAATAACTTGTTAATAATTTTGCTTGGAATCAGGGGCTGAATCAGTTCCCTGAGTGAGGATTCTCTGTCACCTCATCATTTCTTGGATCTTTACCATTCTGTTCCATGAATTTCCTGTTTCCTTTCTGCAGTGACTGCTTCTATCCCCAGAGACTCCCCCTGTTCACTGACAACACTTTTGTTGTTATTGTTGTCGTTTAGTCACTCAGTGATATCAGACTCTCTGTCACCATGGACTATAGCCTGCCAGGCTCCTCTGTCCATGGGATTTTCCAGGCAAGAAAGCTGAAGTGGGTGGCCAATTCCTCCTCCAGGGGATCTTCCCAACCCAAGGATCAAACCCACGTCCTGCAGTGCGGAGGATTTTTTTTTTTTTACCACTGGGCCACCACTTTAATCTTGACTGAAAACCTGCAGGATCCACTGGAACATAGGTCAAGTTGGCATGTTAAAGGCAGGAACAGAATGACTTGGGTCCCCTGCCATGGAAAAGAGGAGCAATAGTAGCACTTCCGGTGACACTCAGAGCTCCCATCTGGATTTCCCCACCGTGGCCTGTTTCTTAAGAATGTAGGGAGAAAATACCCCAGGAAAACTAAAGTTTTTCTTCATTGCTCATTCTTATGCTTGATTTGAGCCATTACAAGGGAAAGGCAGAGAAATGACTCAAATCCTGATTTCACAGGACTGTCCAAACCATCAGTGATTCCAGAGCCTGGATACCCTGAGGACTGGGGCATCCCAATCCACATACAGGGAAACGCAGAGGCAGTTTGAGGAGTTACAATGCTCATGTACAATATGGTGCTTCTCAAATGATTCCTAGAAATGCCCAATCCTTTGAGGAAAGTCCAACACTTGAAATCCTGACCTTGGGGAGCAGGGGGCGTCATCTTCCACTTTAGCCACAAGCACTTCATTTTCCTTATCTATGAATTAGAGATTTTAAAAAATAGTAATATCCAGTTCAAACAGTGGTTGCAAGGATTCAGTGAGATAACGCCTAAAGCAACAGTTCAGGGCTCAATCACTTTAATCTCCTAGTAGAATCAGTTCAGATGACGAATACTCCTGAGCTGCAGGGTGCAATATAGGATTAAGTAGAAGACAGGAGACTTTTCCATTCTTATCTTTGTTTCTCTCTCTCTTTCTCAACTCAGACCAACTTCTCTTCCTTACCAACTCCTCTTAAATTTCATCATTTCATGAGATTAGCAAGAGAACTCTACTGTTCCAAGATTTAGAGAAGCAAATGGAAAAATAGAATGAATAAAACTGAATTCAACCTAAACAAGAAGAGTCAGGAATTTTACAAGCCAACCCTAATAGAGTGCTTTCTCCTTCCATACTGCAATCTTGCCCCTCTTATAAAGTGGCCCCTATTATGGCATATTATGGACAGTTTTGAAGTACAGGTAAAATGGGATGCAGAGACTATAATCATGTCCACATGTGTCTGGAAGCCACTGTTTGACCTAGCCTCTTCAGAGGAAATATATATATATATATTGCATCAAACTAAAAGTGCCAGGACCTAGACCTTTAATTATACAGCTTCTCTGGATAAAGGAGGCCACCACTAACTTTATATTGTCTGACTATTGCCTGCACAAGTACAGTTTGCAAGAGAATGGAGCAATCCCGAATTGGGCCATACGGATCAAGGTCTGTGCCATTTAGTGCCCCCATCTAGGTAAACCAAGACATGAATAACCTTATTTCCATCCTGTGAAACTCTAATAGTAATGATGAAGTAAACTTTCAGTGATGCAGATTGTAGGTTCTCTAGAAGATAGTCTATTAACTAGTAATCCACTCTGGTTACTCCACTCTGAAAACTTATTAGCTATTGATCCAAAGGAGAAGCTTACTCAGGGAGCACAATTCAATCAGAAATTTCTAGCAAGAATTACTTGTATAATAATACCCTCAATTGTTGTTTTGTATATGTTTATGAAGCTTTGGCACCATGAAAAGGAATCGTGACTCTTTGACGGAGTGATGACCTAGCCTATAACCCAATGGCACAATACTTGTTATGATGTTTTATAATCATTTATTTCTTATGATAAAAGTAATCACTTTAAAGGTAATCCTGGTTTACTGCAGAAACTTTGGGGAATATGATAAGGAGACTGAGAACTCATAATCCCACTTCTCAAACAATCACTGTTCACATTTTGGTTTTCCTTCATTCATGCACACTGAATAGCTGAAACCATGCATATATCTTTGTATACTGCTTTTTAGACTTAATATTATATATATAGCACTAACAGTCATTAAAAATCATCTGCTATGATCATTTTTACAGCTTCATTCCTTTGCATTGAAGACCATGCTACTATTAGCATGGAAGTCTACTGCTACTTATTCATTCTCTTAAAGTTAAGACATGTAGGGTGTTTCAAGTTTTCAGTTCTTAAGCAATTGTGTGTTGAACATCTTTATGCATACATTCCTATCAGCATTTTAAACTATTCCTTAAAACACTTCCAGACATCAAATTATTGAGGCAGAATATATGAACACCTTATAAAGAAGTGTTTGTTTCTAACACATAGCATACATACAGCATCACACTTTCTAAGGTGGGACAAAGCAGATGAGATTTAGGGATAGGAGTAGGGAATGGTGAGGAGGCAAATGGAACCCCAATCTCTAGTTATTCTGTGAAGCATTCTGGCATCTGCACCACCTAGTGAAACAGTATCCATTTCCCTAGTTCCTGATGTGTTGCATGTTTTGACAGAAGCACAGAAGGGAAAAAAGCAAGCTTCCTCTTCCCAGATAGAGAAGAGCCACTAGGCCAAAAACCATGGCAGGCGCAAGTGGGTCTTCTACCTATGGGCCTCTGTGGCATCCAGAGAAGCCCTCCTATTCTCAGTCCCTCTGCTGCTGGAGAAGGGAAGGTATTCCTGGTTTACAATGCCCATGACACCTGCCAAAGGACATCCATGCAGCTTCCACCTCTGTCCACAGAACTCCCAGGCTTTTGTATTTAATGCAAGAGGAAGAAATCAAGCAACCATTTGTAAATGTTTGGGGAAGTCTTGTGCAAGTTTGATGGGTATGTCCAGCCAGCAGAGAGGCAGCAGTCGCCTCCACTGGGATCCCCTACACTCACCCCTTAGGTGAGGAAACACCTCATTCACACCTTTCATTTCTCAATTTGTTCTTTGATTTGAAATATATTTATTGGGTCCTATCTACCACCAGGCGGTAGTTTGGCAAAAAGGCCTCAACAGTAAACGTGATATCTGCCCCACCCGCACAAACCCTTTGGTTTAATCAAAGAAGCAATTCAACAAGCCACAACAACATAGAAAGACAGCCTGGGGTCATGGAGGCTTCTTGTTGCGGGGGTGGGGGGGGGGGGGCAGGCTGAGCAAGGGCCATAGTGTGACCCCAGGACACAAGTGCCCCAGGCAGCAGGAAGAAGGAGCCACACAGTGCTGCCAAGCCATCCACTAGGTGCTGGGGGTTTTCTCAGTAACCTTGCCTTCAGGGGCTCGACACATATAATATTCAGTTCAGTCACTCAGTCGTGTGTGACTCTTTGGACTCAAAGAGTCAGACCTTGTGACTATTGGACTGCGACCTCATGGACTGCATGCCAGGCTCTCCTGTCCTCCACCAACTCCCAGAGATTGCTTAAACTCATGTCCATTGAGTCGGTGATGCCATCCAACCATCTCATCCTCTGTCGTCCCCTTCTCCTCCTGCCTTCAATCTTGCCCAGCATCAGGGTCTTTTCCAATGAGTCGGTTCTTCGAATCAGGCGGCCAGAGTATTGTAGCTTCAGCTTCAGCATCAGTCCTTCCAATAAATATTCAGGACTGATTATTTCCTTTAGGATTGACTGGTTTGATCTCCTTACAGTCCAAGGGGCTCTCAAGAGTCTCAAGAATATATATATGCATATATATTCCTATGTCTAAATACATGTGTTCTAGATAATATCAACAGACACAGATGTAATAGTAACCTCTAGGCTTACAAAAAAATCTTTTGACTGTTACTATCCCCCTCTGAATTTGGCTGAAGCCCAATATTTGAACTGCGTTAAATAAATAGTCAAGGTTAGGGTAGAGGGAAGCAGCTGCATTCATAACTGGCCCACAACAGAAAGGATGCACGTCCCTATTGAATCCCTTCAAGGCAGAATGGCAAATCCCATTGTTTGTGAGCACTGAGTCCATTCATGGGCAAAGATGAATATGGAACGCAGGAAATTATGCTGAGAATTAAATGGCTGTTGCAGGGTAGCCACAGGCAAAGCCCTCCACAATCAGTAGGGATATATCCCCCCACCGAAGAAGGTTCAATCAAGGATAAAGCATGGTATGATTATGTACGTTCAGTAATCGACTTACCTCTCCTGAGACTGCAGAATCTTCCTTCTTTGTGTCTTCCTTTCCATCCCTCTAACTGAATCGCTTTAATGGATGTCAGAACAGTCCTTGCATTTTTTTTTTTCCTATCAGATCTGTTAAGAGGGGACGAAGGTTCCTGTTGTTAATTGCGGGGACTCTCCCACTCTTTGTTTTAAGGAAAGTTTAAACAAAATGATCACCCACTCTGAGGCTTTAAACAAAGTTCAAACAGAACAAAGTTCTCTTGCCAAGGTTTAAGGCAAATTTCCTCCGTCCAGATGGCTTCCTCAGGCAGGCCAACGTAAGAACCAAGACACTCAACTCTGCTGGCTTTTAATGCGGCTCCTTGATTGTTGCTAACGATCCCCAGCTGTTTGCCTTTACTGGCTCCTTCACCTCTACTCTGCTGGCCACATCTGAGGGGAAAGGGACATGTTTTGCCCCCAGAGCAACACAGGTGGGCTCCTAAGTGCTGGGACCATGTACAGGGACAGGGTTAGAAAATTCATTTCCACAAAAACCTTTCATGAAGACTCAAGGACCATTTTTTATATTAGGTAAATAAACCTGATGATGGGAAATGCCACTAACTAAAGTAAACCTGCCAAGAAGCCAGAGTGTGGCCATTATCCTGGGCAGGCCACTTGCCCTACTGAATGGTCCACACATTGATCTGGGCAGCAGCCTGGACTGTGGTGGTGGACATGAGTATTCTGAGAATGTTTTAGAGACATGTGCCCACCCTCTCCACTCTCCTCCCCAGCTGTGCATTTTACGCAAGCCCATCACCTCTAAGACACATTCACCTTGGATCTGCACCAGATAGAGGGGGGATCATATCCATGTCCTGTATTGATTTAGTGCTTATTGTGTATGTCCTACAGATTTCTGTTAGCAAGTGTACTCTGAAGTCTTCATACATAAGCCTGCCTGGGGGTCCATTGGATTCAGACATTAAAAAGTGTTTCCTGATGACATTACCACATAGGGTGCACACGTTTTCATCCTCAAATCCATTTTGTCTATGTTTGTCTAAATTCCTTTTCTATGCTCTATATCCTTTCTTCCCCAGATCCTATTTCTAAAGGGAAGCAAGCTTATTATCTTTAGCCTAAAATACAAATATAAGAGGCTGACATAGCAGGATTCTTATTTATTTGCTTATTTTTTGATACTATCAAGTTTTCTTTTTTAAATTCCAAATGTTGGAAAAGAAGTATGAGCTCCTGGTTCCTAGTAAACTCATGGCATGAGGCTCACAAGAGGCACAGAATGGTCTAGTGCAGAAGGATGCAGACTTTCATGCAGACATGGATTGAGATTCTGTTCCTTTGATTATTTATCCTCTGATCCTAGCCATACCTGGAGGCATATCTGAGCCTTTGCCTTATTCACCCGTGAAACTGGAGGATATGTGCTGCTTTCAGGTTCATTGAGGGCATTAGGGATAAAATATGTAAAGCTTCTAGCCCAGTGCCACATAATGGGCACTATGGGAACTATGATTAGATGTCACAAAGTCTTTACATTTAGTCACACAATGTGAGCCAATTTCTTCCCCATAAGTGGCCATTTTGTCCACCAGGACATGATATGGACAAGAGTAAATGGCTTGGTTAGAAAGCAATTGGAGAAGGCAATGGCAACCCTGAACACGACTGAAGCGACTTAGCAGCAGCAGCAGCAGCAGCAGAAAGCAAATGGCCAGTAGATGCAAAGTGGCTGGTGCTCATACAGTGACCCTGGGGAAACAGCACACCCAGAGTCTCTCCAGCACCCTTCTCCAGTTTTCCATGCCTTAGGACAGGCCACTAGACCTCAACTCCACACCTATTTCTGATTACAATTAAACTATCAAGCTAGTATAGCCAGGCTGGCAAAGGTAGAACAATACCTTTCAAACTTGACCAAAGATTAGACCACTGACTCGTATACTTGGTGCCTAGAATATACCTAGCCATAGGGAAGGCACACAGATACCACCCTGCCCAGAAAAAGAGACCCTCAGATGAGGCTTCCTAATACAGACCTCAATTTTGCATTGACCTTTGCTCACTGCAAATGATGTAAAGACTTGACTGTCTCCCCACTTGTTGGTATATCCTGTCTGTCCTATACGTGTCCTAGAGAGACAGCAATTAGAAGCAGGATCCAAATGCTGTCCAGAATCTTCAACAGTTACAGATTATAAAGAGGTTTTTGACAAAAGTGAGAGCAACGGGGAAGCAGGAAGCTTTACTTTCTCACATTAAAACATGAGATAAGCTCTTTACAGCCTCCTCATCAATGACCTATTGATGAAATATGTCTCAAAACATTTAGAGGCAAGTCTAAAGAAGTATGGCTTCCTGCCAGAAGGACTGCTGGGTAGTCATTGCCACCGTGCTTTCAGGCCAAAAGAGAAGATCAGGCAGAGTCATCTTAAAAGCAACTTATTCTTTATACAACACACAATCTCCTATATACATGGCCACTAGCAAACACATTATGGATTTCATGAGTTTATATCTTTCAGACTTTCTTCAAATTTTCAACTTGACTTGTCTTTAAACTTTAAAGAGGATTATGACATATCAATGCACATGTGTGTGCCCCTCTTCGATGGCAAAGCAGAATTATCACTGGTTCCTTTTCCTAATTCAGAACGTCCCTCTTCAGGGGATCCAGAGGTTTCATGCATCTGTTGAACCCCAAGAAATCTGCATTCTATTCCAAAGAACAACAACATGGTATTAAGTTTTTGTGAATATAAATAAAACATTATGTAATGATGAACCAACAATAGTAGTAAGTCTTGTAACACAAAATAAAACAACAGCAGCTGCAGCCTGGAACAGGTGGTGAGGAGCCATACCCAGAAATCAGAAACAGCCTTTGTGCTGAATCAAGGCCTAAGAACCAACTCCCACTTCCATCTCTGTGGCTTGGCCAGAAGGAGGTCTGCCCTTCTGAACAACAACAAACACAAAACCAAAGAGAGACGGTGCTATGAAGCATCATTTGATCCATTTTCCTTTCCAGCTTGGCCAGCTGCACTGCATGTCATCCTCACAGGACCAGCTTCTTTGCAGGTTCTGGCATCATCAGTGACTCCAGCCACTGCCTCAGCTTACATAGACCTGAACATGCACACGTCCTTAGCTGAGATATTTCCAAAGATCTGGCTTGGCCTGATGTTTCCAGGCCAAGCTCTGGTGTCCATGTACAAAGCCCAGCAGGACATGGTGGGAAGTCTACAGGGTGATGTCTCTGGGAGAGGGGCATCCAATATCACAGACCAGGAGATCATAGCAGTGGTCTCAAGAGAATAATGCTAAGCTTATCTTCGGACAGTTATGTTGTTAGGGAAAGAGCTTCTTTAGGTCAAATGCAGCAAATCAGATCAATTTTTCTTGGAAAATGTTGGAGAAGAGAAGATAGGTTCTCCTCTGTAGACCTTAAGCTGTGTCCAGTACAATGCAGTTTCAAGAGTATTACTTTCTTTTCATTTGACCTATTTTTTAAAATCTTCAAAGACAATTATAGGGCACTTCCCCAGTGGCCCAGTAGTTAAGAGTCCACCTTGCAATTCAGGGGACGCAGGTTCAATCCCTGATCGAGGAACTATGATCCTACATGCCATGGGGCTACTAAATTTGGCACACCTAGAGTAAGCTCTGGAGAAGGCAATGGCACCCCACTCCAGTACTCTTGCCTGGAAAGTCCCATGGACAGAGGAGCCTGGTGGGCTGCAGTCCATGGGGTCACACAGAGTCGGACGCGACTGAGCAACTTCACTTTCACTTTTCACTTTCATGCATTGGAGAAGGAAATGGCAACCCACTCCAGTGTTCTTGCCTGGAGAATCCCAGGGATGGGGGAGCCTTTTGGGCTGCCGTTTATGGGGTCGCACAGAGTCGGACACGACTGAAGCGACTTAGCAGCAGCAGCAGAGTAAGCTCACGTGCCACAAGGAAGACACAGTGTAACCAAAGTTTTAAAAATTAATAATAATAATTTTAAAAGCTTATGAATAAAAATTTAAAAATAAAGGCAGTTATAAAAATAAATGAATTTAATGTCATCAACTTTAGGGGAAAAAAATCGATCATGTAACAGTGGCAACAGAGAAGGCAATGGCACCCCACTCCAGTACTCTTGCCTGGAAAGTCCCATGGACAGAGGAGCCTGGTAGGCTGCAGTCCATGGGGTCGCTGAGAGTCAGACATGACTGAGCAACTTCACTTTCACTCTTCACTTTCATGCATTGGAGAAGGAAATGGCAACCCACTCCAGTGTTCTTGCCTTGAGAACCCCAGGGACAGGGGAGCCTGGTGGGCTGCCGTCTATGGGGTCGCACAGAGTCGGACATGACTGAAGTGACTCAGCAGCAGCAGCAGCAGCAGCAACAGTGGCAAATAATAACTTTGACTAGACCCTTAGATAACATTGAATTTTAAAGGCATTAATCTTCCCCTTTGGAGAAGGCAATGGCACCCCACTCCAGTAGTCTCACCTGGAGAATCCCATGGACAGAAGAGCCTGTAGGCTGCAGTCCATGGGGTCGCTAAGAATTGGACACGACTGAGCGACTTCACTTTCACTTTTCACTTTCATGCACTGGAGAAGGAAATGACAACCCACTCCAGTGTTCTTGCCTAGAGAATCCCAGGGACGGGGGAGCCTGTTGGGCTGCCGTCTATGGGGTCGCACAGAGTCGGACACGACTTAGCAGCAGCAGCAGCAGCAATCTTCCCCTTGTTGAGCTATTGAATAAGCAGATTCTTTGTAATTCAATTCTTTTAGTCATTTTTTTAAAGACTGGGTTAATGTGCTCACAGGCAAGAAACTGGTATGCTTCATGGGCAAGTCTGAAAGTCCAAAGGGCCTGCACAGTATCAGCTGCAAGGGTGGCAAGACCAATAGCTTAGGCTGGCTTCTCAGGGGAAATGCATGATGCAGACAAACCACCCTGGATGACACAGGTGCATGTGCCCCTGTGGCGGGGAGTGAGGACAGAGGAGGAATTACAGACCCAGACCTGAGATAGAAAGGGCAAGAAATGTTCCCATCAGCAGTAGAACTGAGAGTTCTGACACAGCAAGTTTCCTTCCTCCTTCAACCGGGGCTCCCTTGGTCACTAGAACTGTGTGGACAAAGTACTTGTCTTTGGGCTTCTGAGTGATTCTCTTCCTGTGGAAGAAAATGGAGCTAATAATCCAGTGGTAATAACTGTTAGGAGCACTTACTAAAATAGGTGAATATGCACTAGCCGGGCCTGTCCCCCTCCACTGACAAAGGTCAGCATGTAGTTGGAGGAAGAAAAGCAAAAGAAGGGAAGAGAAAAGAGAGGGGGAAGACAGGCTGTTCCAAATCAGTGTTGGGCCACAGCCAATTCTTAGCCAAAAACCAGTAAAACCCTCTTGAAGATTAAATCTTCCCATGAAATCTATTTTCCCAGCGCTATTTCTTTCCTCTCTTCTCTCTTTCTTTTCTTCTCCTCACTGCAATTTTTCTTCTCTCTCCTTCCTTTGAAATCACCCAGAAGATTTGAAATGGCTTAAAAGTAATCCAAAAAACAAAAATTTTAAATATAAATTATGTTAGAAATTCAGAAGCAAGGATAATATATATTGGAATAGAAAGTTGAGCCAAAGGGAATTAACAAAGCATAATTGCAGGTCAAGGATCTCACAATTATGCAAATCAAGCTCCAAATAAACAAAAAATAAATAAATAAACAAAAAACTGACCCTAAAAGAAGAAGAACTGAAGAGAACCTTTTGAAACAGTGATTGCTAGTCTCAGAGACATTTAATGTTAGGTCCACTGTAAAAAAAAAAAAAAAAAGGCTAATATAAAAAGGAGAGATTAGAAAGCATAACACAGCTTTACAAAAATTACAAAATATGTAAACACCAAACGAGTAAGTTAAGCGGGGCAAAGACCAAGTTGGGGATCTATATGGTCAAGTTCAGATATTATCCCAGCACATAGAGCACAAATAAAGAGATAGACATGAGAGAAAAGAACACCAGTGGGAGGATACATCTAAGGAGTCCCTTTTCCATTTAAGGGAAAGACTACGTAAATATTAAGTAATCAAAAGAAAAGATAAAATAAATTTCACCAAGCTGGGGAAAAGCACAAGAACTAAGAATGAAATGGCCCTACCAATGAGAGACAGATAAAATTTTTAAAAGATCATCACCAAGATAAACATTGTAAAGTTCCAAAATTGTTTAGAGAAAACTCCAGTGGGTTTCAAAGAAAATAAATGGATTATCTGTAAAAAATGAGAATCAGAATGACATCAGACTTCTCATCACTGCCTTACATGCTAGAAGAAGCAATGCCTTCAATTTTCTAAGGGAAATGCATTTGAATCTAACATGTCGGTGCCCTACTAAATTGTCAATTAAGGACTAAAAAAGGTATTTTTAAATATGCAAGAACAAAGAAATCTTATTATCCAAGAATTCAAAATGAATACATTATCCAAGAAAGTATAACAGCTACACACACACACACACACACACACACATAGATTTTAAAAGGAAGAAAATGACAAGAGAATAGAAAAAAAAAGTACAATCTTAATATGACCCAGGAGGTGTAAAAGGAGCTGAAAATAATTAAAAGAGAATCCACTGGACCTTGACACTTAAGACCATCTATTCTGAGAAGCAAGATTTTCAGTGACACGGGATTACTTTTCCTTCAAAATAGGGTGAATCACACGACTTAGTTTTTGCTATTTGGGGGCCTTAAATTTTTAGATGTCTTTAGAGCAGTAACAGAAGAACTTAATTTTATTAAAGGAAAAAATGTAAATGACATAAACCTTGACAATTTTAAAATGATAAAAATCAGAAGTTGAAGCAGGAAAGGGAAGTGAGAGATAGTAAAATGCTTGATTCCTCATAGAGGATGTAACGCATTGTGTGTGTGTGTGTGTGTGTTCAGTCATGTCCAACTGTTTGTGACACCATGGACTGTAGCCCACCAGGCTCCTCTGTTCATGGAATTTTCCAGGCAAGAATACTGGAGTTGGTTGCCATATCCTGATCCAGGAGATCTTCCCAACCCAGGGATCCAACCCAAGTTTCCTATGTCTCCTGGATTGGCAGGTTAATTCTTTACCACTGAGCCACCTGAGAAGTCCTGTAATATGCATTAGCAAATAATATATTTGGCAAAACTAATACAATTATGTAAAGTTTAAAAATAAAATAAAATTTAAAAATAAAAAAATTAAAAAAAATAAAATTAAAAAAATAATAAATAAATAAAAAAAAGAAAGAAATTTCAAGTGTGACTATGTTAGGTAATGAAATAGTGAGTTTTCTTGATCAAAATGGCCAAATGACGACATGTCTCTCTTCCCTCTCAAATATAAGAAAACATAAAGGAAATTGAAAAGGTCTAAGCCCATAATATCAAAGAGAACTAATTAGAGAAGAACTATCAGTACATGAGGACTTTCCAAAAGTTTCTGAAAAAAATGGATGATATGTTGATAAATTAAAATAGGTGAAGGAACCTCAGTCAATTATTCCTGGGGAGGAAGTTGCCATAGAGGAACAGGGTATCCCAGGTGTGAACAGATGACACAGAGGGCAGAGGTGAGGAAAATGGTGAAAACATGAAGACTAACTGAAAGTCTTAATCCAGAGGAGTTACTCACCCCACCACTTTCTGTCCCTACTCCTATATCCAGACTGACAGACAGTTACACATTACCCCCCAATTGTAGCGTTCTTTGCTAAAGAAATTAAATGAACTCTCAGAGGAAAAATAAGGAAGCTAACAGAAGTTCCACTCACTCTGACCTTTAAGGGACATGTAAGATAAAAGGTAGCTCCCCACCCTTTCTGTCTAAAGTAGACTAGCACCTCAATCCACAGAACTGCCAAACAGCCTCCGCACACAATCCCCTCTATTCTCAAACTTAAATTTGAATAGATAGAATAGCTGTGCAACTGAAGCATAAAATACATGCAGAAAAAATGAACAGATCAATAGTGTACAGCTCAATGTAAAATCACAAAGTGAATACACTAATTTTGTTGTTATTTAGTCACTAAGTCATGTCTGACTCTTGTATGACCCCCATAGACTGTAGCCCACCAGGTTCTTCTGTCCATGGAATTTTCCAGGCAAGAATACTGGAGTGGGTTGCCATTTCCTACTCCAGGGGATATTCCATCAACTACCACCTATATCACCTAGATTTTAAATATATATATGTATATATATATTTAAATATACATATATTCCCCAAACCTCAGGGTTCCCCATCATGCCCCTTTCTAGTCACAACTGCTTCTTCTCCACAAAGAAACCTGGCAACCAGATTTGTTCTATCTACATTTGAATTTTACATGAATGGAAGCATGTAATATGTACTTTCTGACTTTTTTCACCACATATTGTGTTCATGAGATTCATCCATGAGTCTATGAAGAAAATACAGATGTGGTCCTGCCCTCATGGAGCTTACCCTTAAATGTGTGGAAACACTCAACAACAAGCAAATAAGAAAAACAACAAAACAGTTACAATAATAGAGTTTTATAATACAGAGGGACCAGATAGCTTCTTTAGACTGAATGAATGGAAAAGCCTCTCTGAGAAAATGACATTTAAACTGAGACAAGAAAGCACCAATCATGGTAAGGGTAAAACCGTGTATAAGGGGCTTCCCTGGTGGTTCACTGGTGAAGAATCCACCTGCCAATACAAGAGACACGGACAGGGGTTCAATCCCTCATCCAGGAAGATCCCGCATACTGTGGAGCAACTAAGCCTGTGCATCACAACTATTGAGTTGAGCCTGTGCTCTAAACCCCGCAACTACTAAAGACCCCTTGCTCCACACCAAGAGAAGCCACCACGATGAGAAGCCCACACACTGCAACTAGAGAGCAGCCCCTGCTCACTGCAACTAGAAAAAGGCCACAGAGCAACAAAGACCCAGCACAGCCAAAAATAGATAGATATTTTTTAAAAGAATTCCTTTTTAAAAAATCCATAGATAAGTAGTAATGTAGAATATATAAAAAACTCCCTTCTTTCCTCCTTAAACACACACACACACATGCACACACATATCAATAAGAAAAAGACTGTCAAAACAATAAAAAATAGGCAGTAGAATGGAACAGTCATTACACAAAAGAACATATCCAACAAATATATCTAATACATAAAAAATCCATACCTATACAAAACATGCTCAAATTTATTACTAATCAATAAAATTAACAATTTTAGCCATCAGAGACTTAAAAGAAAAAAAAAGAAAGAAATCCGCACAACTATTTTACCAAGAGTTAGGAAGAATATAAGAACAGCTAGAACTTTACTATGCTGATGCAGGAGTGTCAATGGGTACAGCTGATATGGACCAGGGTTCTTGACCTTCCCCAGTCAATAGAAATTAACTAGAAGCCAGACAAGAAATTCAGGCAAGGCTTTACTGGGGCTCCTGGTGCAGCAGTGGGAAATAAGAGCTAGTAAGTTTCCTTTGTTCACCCCAAGGGGCTTGCAGGGGGCGGGGAGTGGGGGCGATGAGCTGGTTCCTTATATGGGGTAAAAATAGGTGGTGTGTCCACGGGTGGACTGGAGGGGTGGCTTAGGTAGTTTGCCCACCCTTTAGGTGCTGTTGAGAGCAGGGGGCAAGCACAGCACCCTGCTTTTGCTCCCAACACCCTGTTTTAGCTCTGGGCTCTTCAGATGTGGCAGTTGGGTTTTTTGGTCTTTTTGTGTCTTTTGTTCATAATGTGCCCCAACTGTGCATGCATGCAGTTATTTTTAGTCTCTTATAGTTTCTTTGTAATTTGTAGCTCCAGGAGATGTTTGTCCAGGTGCAAGCACTGCAGCAGTGCAGGAAAGGGTCCCAGACTGTCTCACAACTATTTGGAAGACTGTTTGCCATTATCTTCTAAAGTTAAATTTAAGCTAATCTCTGACCAGAAATTTCATTTCTATTTACATCCAAAGAAATTTGTCATATGTGCACCACACGGGTTTGTTTTTTTTTTTTTTAATGTTTATAGTTCTATTTGTAAAAGACAAAAATTGGAAACAACCAAATGACCAGAAACAGAAGATGAATAAACTGTGGCATATTCATAAAAAAGGATACTGCAGTATCCTGCAGTAAGAATTAATGAAGTGCTGCTACACAAAACTTGAGGGAAAAGTCTGCCTCCAAAATCCTCTTTTTGTTTTTTCTGAACTTGAGGATTCAAACTCCTGCCCTCAACTGAACTGGGAGCCTTTGTCTCCAGCTTTGTGCTTCCTGGCTCTGGGTCAATCACAGGGAAGCCACACAGACGTTCCTTGCTCCACCCACCCCCCAACTCATGCACTCACTGGCAGCCAGTTAAGGTCTTCACACTCCTATTCCTCAGTTTTCTGGTGATCCTGACATGAAGTAGTCAGGGGGGCAATCCATGCCAGGATAGCCCACGTCCTTCACCACTGTGTACCCAGCACTGAACAATGCCTGACACAAAGAAGGGGCTCAATAAACATTTTTTGAATGAAAGGATGAATGTTCACTGATGTCCCTGTGACATCCCATTTGGGATCCATTGAAATCTAACTGCTTGAAAAAGTGTACTGTCTGTGTAAGGGGCTGAATTCAGTGGCGTCTCAGATAGTCTCGGTTGGCATCATGTGACATGTTGCTTTGCTGATTTTGCATGCACACACACGCACACAAACACCATCAAAATTTGTTTTACTTTCAGCTGTCTTTTTGAATTTAAATACAGGATGGGCAGCTTGTTTTTCCCAGGCAAGGATGAATTAAATTTGGTTTCATTTGGTTTGTCCTTATAAATGGAGACTTCTCTGTTTAGGAAGGTGCACTAAGCCCCTTAAATGCAGATAGTTTAACCAATGATTTGAAGAAATCTTACTCCCATAGGACTTTCTTATCTCCTAATGGTATCCTTTCCTTTTTGTGTAAGGCAGACTGTGCATTATACTGAGATTCAAAGAAATGAAATAGGAAATCCAATTGTAGAGTGAATTTCAATGAAAATGAGCTAATTAGTAAATAAATGGCATGACTTTCTGACACCTTGGTAGAAACAGAATAGAATAAATAGAATTCTAATCATAATATCTAGCAGCTACCGTATACTGAGAATGTATTATATGCCAGGCAGTGGGTTAACCCTTAACTAGATAAAGGCAGGATAAATTGATTTTACCAGAGTGCTAGATCCAGCCTAGAAGAATTCAGTTCTTACATGGAATAGATAATACAATAGTTGGTGCTCTGGTGTGAACTAAAGTCAGAATGACTGGTTTCCCCTTGTCCTTGCTAAAATTACTCTGCCATAAAATTGGCTGTTGGAAAGTCCTAAAATTCTGAGAAATCACAGGAGCTACAAAGATAAATGTAAGATTCAGTGCCTGCCTTCCAGTTGCTCACCATCTTGAGTAGGAAAGACAGTGTGTCTTTGTGTTCAGTCGCTCAGTCATGTCTGACTCTTTGCAACCCCACCCCCTGTACTGTAGCCTGCCAGGCTCCTCTGTCCATGGGATTATCATGGGATTATCCCAGCAAGAATACTGGAGTGGATTGCCATTTCCTCCTAAAGGGGATCTTCCCCACCCAGGGATCAAAACCACATCTCTGGCAGTTCCTGAACTGACAGGCAGAATTCTTTACCACTGAGGAGGACAATACATAAATTTGATCAGAATGCTAAGGACTTGAAAGACATAATGCAAAGTATTGTGGTAGCCTGGGCTTAACTAAGGAAGTGATGTCTAAACTGGGTTCCTGAAGGAGGAATAGGAGTCTGGAAGAAACACTCCTCCCAAGCAGAGGGGTCAGCACATGCCAAGGACTAGCTGTGGGAAAGGGCGTCCTACATGAAGAGAACTGAAAGTGTTCAATACTGGCTGGAGCACAGTGTGTGCGGACATGGCAAGATTTGCTATTGAGAAGTAAACAGAACCCAGACCATGAGAAGTTTTAAGCCAAGCTGAGCAGTTTGGAATTCATCCTGTGGACCATAGGGCATCACTGAAGAATTTAAAGCCAGAGAGTGATTGATCAGATTTGTGTTTAGAAAAACCACTTTTGAGAGGTGAGACTGAGTGTAGGGGTGGGTAGTGATTTCAAGAAGACCATGGTGATGACATGGTGCTCAGCCAAATCACTTATTTGGTGATAAGCCAAATTAGAAGCATTAGAAATGGAGAAAAAAAGATGAAAATCAAAATGAGAGGGAAATAAGAAACAAAAGGTGACTCCTAGGTTTCCAGATGACTGTTCCAGAAAAGAGTATTGTACTTTGCAATATATGATTGGGGCTTCTCTTGTGGCTCAGTGGTAAAGAATCCACCTGCCAATGCAGGAGACGTGGGTTCAATCCCTGGGTAGGGAAGATCCCCTGGAGAAGGAAAAGGCAATCGACTCCAGTATTCTTGCCTGGGAAATCCAATGGACAGAGGAGCCTGGCAGTCTACAGTCCATGGCATTGCAAAAGCATCAGACACGATAGAAACTAAACAACAAAAATATATGATTGAGGATGCTTCCAAGTCAGGAAAGAACCATTCATTTGTTTTTCAAAACTTCAAATTCTGTTAATTAAAATTATAGTGCTGCTAGTTGGGAAGATCCCCTGGAGAAGGGAATGGCAACCCACTCCACTATTCTTGCCTGGAGAATCCTGTGGACAGTGGAGCCTGGTGGGTAACAGTCCATGGGGTCACAAAGAGTCGGACATGATTGAGTGACTAACATAACATAATACCATCAGGAAGCTTGACCACAGTTAAGAGGAAGCTCAGCATTCCAGTTTCTTGTAGTGGGGGAATTTACGAGTTTCCTAGTTCATTTCATCTACAAGGAAAGAGGACTTGAAAGGCAGTTAACCAGAGGCACCAACTGATTACAGTCTAGGGAGAGACCTAGGGAGAGGCAAATTAGTTGTTGGTCAATCCTCAGAACAGAACCTCCTGGCAAGGAAGCAAAGGGAGAACTGAATAGAAGAGAATGATTAGTGTCAATGGGATATCACCAAGTGGGCACCACAGGTGAGAGTGAATTCAGGGTAGAAGCCAAGAATCAGATTTGATAGGATGAACTGATTTGTTGAGAATTGATTGGCCAGATGTAGGGAGAGGACCCACTGCTGAGATCCTGTAGATTAGTAAGTTGGCTCAGAAATATCTCAGGTATAACTCAAATTGCTTCCTGTTTGCTGTTAGCAAACTGGGCAGAAACACTTGGAGATGCCCTCAAGCAGCTAGCAGAACTTCCTTGCCTTCTAAGGAAAGCTGCAGCTCTTACACTAAGTGGTTGTTTGCAAACTGAACTATGACTAGGACTAGAGATGCTTAACAAACCCTGAACCAGCCAACCCCTACAATAGGCTCATAAGGGAGGTATATCAAGGAAAAGCACAAACAAACAAACATCATTATTTGTAAGCCTTCTGCCTTGATGCCTACTGTTTTCTTCTGGTAAAATGGGCTGGACCAAGTGAAGACAGAAGTTTCTATTTGCCTAGAAGTGGTGCTCTGAGGTCTGGACAAGTTCTCTAGTTTGGGCATTAAAACTCCCTACAGGTCTGAAGAAGCATTCTTAGAGGTCTCCAAGTTCTCAACAGGAATTTTTTATTCTGAGTTTCCACTTCAATAATGATTGTAAAAATTAACATAAATTTATTTTGGATTAACTTCATGACCACCTTAAAATCCAGTACTACCCAGTAATGCCAGTGTTATCTTTGTTTCTAGTTAGAGACTCACTGGTGACAGGTAGTACTTTTTTGTCGTAAGCTAATGAGAGGGGGGGGAAAACAGAAAACATTCAGTAGAAGTGATTCTCCAGGTGGAGTACCCCTAAGTACTCCAGTAATGTTGACGCACTAGGTAATCAAGTATAGTAAGTCGCTTGGCAGATAATATTTCAAATGCTAAGGTAAGTCTAAGGTACAGTAATACTAAGAAGCAGTCAGGAAGATAGAGCTGCATACTGCTTTTATAAATGACAAAACAAACCTGTCTTTGTCAGAAATGCCCCTGGGGAAACTCAGAAGACATAGGCAAGGCAAGCAGGAGGAAAGGTCTTCACACAGGGGTGACTGATGGGCCCTAAAATGCATCAGAAGCTGGAGTCCACACAGAGAGAGGAAGCCGGAGTTCTGGACAGAACAGAGAATGAGAGGAGAAGGTGCTTGGGAGACCTCAATACAGGGTAAGAACTCTATCTTAAAGTTTTGGGGGAAGGTAGGATTTAACTTGATTCTGTTTTCTCTGGGTTTCTGCATTCTTCTAGGTTCTGTGGCTTTTGATATATAATACCTAGGTTTGAGCTGCTTTTCTTATGATACTTACAAGGCTGAGGTCATCTTTATTATTAGGTTGGAAAACTTTTATGATTTGTCAGATTCTGCTTGTGTAACAAGGAAAAGCATCCACCTTAATGGCACTCCCAGGCCAACACTAAATTTGTTCATTTACTCACTAAATTTACTGGCCATCTAGTCCATGCTTGCCACTAGGATATGTTGTTGTTCAGCCATTAGGACACAGTCAAGAACAGGAATGGTACGATCCCTTCCCCCCACCCCACGCCCCATGCAGCAGCCCTCTATCATCTAGTAATCTAATGGTCGACACCACTGGACCACGCTTAGGATATAAAAGCTCCTCCCCATCCTGACACTGCATTTATTTTTTAAGTAAAAATAATAGAATAGATGCCAATGTACTGGTAAGGTCTGTTCTCTGGGCCCTCCCCATTCAAAGTAAGGCTCCGGTTCTGACAGCAGCAGCACCCGGGGGCTTTTTAAAGTGCAGAATCCAGGTCCCATTGCAGACCTGCCTTGTTTGAATCCGCATTCTGACTCCAGGCGATTTACATGCACATCAAGAAGTAAGGTTCTCTTATACAGTTTTAAGAGAAATGGCTGCCTTTTATCCACAGTAATAAATCTGCAAATATTTTATAGGTACTCTTTTTTTAAAAATCATTTAGATTTCATCACAGTTTCTCTGGATGAGCCCTATTTCAATGAGTCTCAAGCTGGCCAAGAAAAGTGTGTCTGGTAATAATCTAAAAATAAAATTCTCAAGTTCCCTTTATAACTTCTGCATTTCTCATACTTAGTTTTTTTTACTTTTACTTCCAAACAGCCTATTGAAGGGAAAAAAGTCTCAATCGCTATGACTTTTCTTGAAAATTTTATGAAACTTTTAACCTTGGATTTCATGTGTTTAGAATATTTATTAAGATTGTCTAAAATAATAATCTTAAATCTGATTTACCCATAAAACCTCACAGACTGAATCCTTAAAAATTAAGAATGTAGCTATCAAAAAAGTTTTCTACCAGTTATATCCACAGGTATGCATTCCTTTTTATCAACTATAGAGATAATCAAGGGAATTCATGAGAACTTTATATAGATTTATATTTATTTGGGGGGATGGGTGAAACAGAGAGGGAGAGAAACTTTGTTTACCAAGCAATGTTAAATAAAGCTATTTTAGGACTCTCCTTCTTGCACAAACAGCAAGGAAAGTAAGAACTGTTTGGAAACCACTTTATCAGTTCCAAGCGCTTCACTACTTTAATATCCCACTCTTGTTCCTCAGGGCTTTCCCTTTATTTGTCCAGTCACCTAAAAGGCTTTCCTGTCTCTCTGGTTGTCAAAACTCTGATTCCCCAAGGTGTTTTTTTACTTCTTTCTTTTTCTTCTTTCCTGGACTTTTAACACTAGCACTCCCATACAGATAGCATCACACCCCTAACCCACTTTCACACATTCAACCTTGTCATTCTTGCTGCTAAAATGCTAGTCTCTAAAAGACATGAAATTAAATATAAAAAATATATTTTATATTTATAAATTATATATTAAATTATAGATACAAGATAATTCTGAGCACATAATAATTACCTAATAAAAACACAGTTGTGGATTGGTCAGCTAGGTAAAAACTCCACTTGCAATGAATAAGCAAGGATATGAAAAGTGTTCACATCACTTAATTTAAATGAAGCTGAAAATTATTGGAATTAATAAGATTCACAATGAACACCTGGCCTAAGGTTAAGAAATTTAGGGGTTTCACAGTATTTGGTTAACTCTTTTTTGGTTCAGTTTCCCCTTCAAATTGGCTAAAGAACTAAAACAATTTAAGAAAGGTTCTTTTCAAAGTGTTTCTGTGCCCACAAATCTTACCAGTATTAGTAACAACCTTACGAGCACAATCAAATGGAAGCTATAAATAAAAGGAACACAGTCTAATAAGAATTCACAAGCACACGTTGACCTCTAAGAAGACACAGCTCAACTTGAAACTCTGTCTACACATGACTCCATGGTCGACCCCAAAAAGCCCAAAATTAATTTTAAAGTTTCCCATCCTCTGTTGTCTTCTTGATAGTTTATACATCTGAACTAAATCTTCAAAATCCATTAAAAGTCCCATTTCTTCCAGCAAGCTCTCTTCTACTCCTAAAGGTAACTACTACCTCTGTCTTCTACAAACTGCAATTAAGATTCTATGCTACCATAAAGAGTGTTTGTTCTCATAAATGCTTTACATTTAGTCCTTATATTTTTAAAAATTTGGTGTATCTGTACAGAGCTTAACACATAGAGCTAAACACATAGGCACACAAGAAAAGTTTGCCAATCAAATACGATAATTCTATTGCAAATAATTCTATTTGCTAATCAAATAGATACACTAAAGAAAAGTAATTATTTGCTTATATGTAGTAAGACAGGAGGTTTTGGAAGTAAAGTCCTGAATGATAAAAGTGAAGATTGGGGAATGTGGGATAAAAATGATAAGTGATTTTGCATCTCACAAATGTTTGGGGTCATACATTTTTCTGAAAGTAGTCAGGATAAATTTAAGATGCATATATGAACACACCAGCTTCTCTGTTGAAGCATAGGCTCTAAGGAGAAGGCAAATGATCTGTATTTGCAGTGCAGAGTCAGAGTCTACTAAGTTCAACTCAGAGCTACACATTTCCAAAATCAAATGCCAAATCCTTTCACATCAGCCAGTCCTCCGAAACCATAAACAGCCATCAGTCTATCAAAGATGATGGAAGAAGTTTTAAAGTTCCTGGCATAAATATCATTCTGGGTATATTTTTTTCTTGTCCTATGGGAAGACAACACAAGACTCAGTATTATTAGACAACCGTAACATTCCATATTTCATCACAGTCAACTCATCCTGAGTGCACAGATAAGTACCATGCATCTCACCCCACAACCTATACCCCCCAGTTCCCAGCAATTTAAAAAAAAGAACTTCACCCAAGTTCTGCTGACGTCAATGGTGTGTTTGCGTGCAAAGACAGTCTTGTGGATGGATTGAAGACAGTGATGTTGTAACTTTTCTTAAGGCCTCAATTATTCAAAAAAAACCTCACTTCTAAAGGGAAGTGTCAGAAAGTCCAGAACTCTATTTCAAGGAAAAGGCAGCAAGTAAATCTTAAAAGAACTGAATGTGTTTCAAAGTATGTCCTTAAACTGAAAGTTGACATTCATGTCTTGGCAATGTCCTAAACCCCATTGTAATGAAAAATGATAATCACACCTCCTTAGGGGGAAAAGAAGGTAGAGGAAAAAATAGCATAAATAAAAATAGAATCACAAGGATTCATAACTTTTCATATTGGGGATTTTTTCCTTTGTTTCTTCAACATTTTACTTATGCAAAATATCATCTATGAATCTAAGTTCTCATAGAGTTTTCTGACTAATCAGAAAATTAATACTAGACATTCTGGTATCTACAAAGAGCCAGTTGCTCAAATAAATTAGTACTTATTAAGAAATAAAAATGTCACATGTTGGACTTTGCACTACATGGTGGGGAATGCTGCTGCTGCTGCTAAGTCACTTCAATCGTGTCTGACTCTGTGCGACCCCATAGACAGCAGCCCACCAGGCTCCCCCGTCCCTGGGATTCTCCAGGCAAGAACACTGGAGTGGGTTGCCATTTCCTGCTCCAATGCATGAAAGTGAAAAGTGAAAGTGAAGTCGGTGGGGAATGGTGAGTATCTAAAAACACTAGAGAGAGAAACTCTTGCTCTCAAACATTCACTGTCTACTAAGAGGGACAGGTATATATTCTGCTTTTTGTTAATTCAGAAAACATTTGCTACCAACCAGATATGTAGTACAAAATAACTGAATAAAGCTTTAAACATCAGTTGACCAATAAAAAGCAATGAAAGTTAGAGTCCCAAGTGCATTCTAAGAAGGGTGCACAGAGGTTAGTGGATATCTGGGGGCAGGAGTGGGTTGCCCCTCAAAAAATGCTGTATTTGGTCCATCCTTAAGATTGTTTATTTCTTGTACTCTACCCCCTTATAAACAACTGGGTGGGAAAACATCTCTGCGACTTGGAACTGATCTTATTTACAAAACTCTGTCAACCATAAGTTCAAAATAAGAGTGTTCTTTTTCAATTTCTACACGAAGAAAGGAATCCTTTCATTCCAGGAAAGACAGTGTTACCCAAATGAATCACAAAATTGTTGCTTTGACACACTTCCAGATTTGTGGTTGTTAAAGGCAAGTTTCAAGTAGAAAATGCTGTCTAATTGTCAAGTAGCTTGTTCCTCAGAGCCTTTTCTGAAGCATAGGGTACAGATCAGCTGAAGAGTTGTTTCAATTCATTTCAGTCCCATAAGCCATGTAAAGATCTGTTCTCAGGGCTGAAGTGATACATACAAAATGAAGACAGAGCCTCCACCCCCATCTCCCCAGTGGACTCACTTCCACATAGAACCATGTTTGGTGCCCCCACGCAACAGGGACACCAGCCAATCTGGTTATCTTAGCCACTCTAGCTTGCTTTTTTCATGCATAAAAAATGCCATTAGAGGGGGATGTGATAATAAGATAGGCTATGCATGTGTGGGGCCTTAGGGGAAATCTCTACCTCCAGCTAATTTTGCTGTGAGCCTAAAACTGTTCTAAAAAATAAAATGCCATTAGATAAGCTAAGTGTTTTTATTCATCATTTGAATTTTACTACTTTAGTCAGAAAGGATTAACCTGCCTACACAGGTGTTCTCTGAATGCTCAGGAGAGCTTATCTAGAACTCTTAACAGATGTTGACCTTCTCTATACTTTCCAATCACTGTTGTCAGGGAGGTGCTGTGTTTGCAAGTTCACTGTCCATATCCTCCACTAGAACATAAGCTGCATGAGGGCAGGGCCTTTGTTTTCTTCACCATCACAGCCCCAGAGCTTGGCACAGTGCATGGTACTGAGTAAGTACTCAATAGAGTTAACCACCACCTGGCAAAGAGAATGAACAAACTATTGGAGAAGAACCACAGAGCCATCCTTCCAGATTCTACTCTCTAGGGGCAGGATGCCTATGGGATGATTCTCCAAAATCAGAAAAATACACAGTAGGGATTCAGTAAATGTGTGATGTATCAATGAATTAAATCACAGCATCTTAGAGTCTGACTAAAGGATAGGCAGGTATCCTTATGCAGCATCCCATCTGCACAATCATTCAGCCCCTCCTGGATGCTTCCAGTGATGGGAACTCAGAACTTCTACTACAATTTCTACCCTTATGTTAGCATGGGAAATAAGAAAGAATTAATTATATCTTTATTCAAATATGGTGCTGTTCAAATGAATTGAGACATTCTCCTTGCCTCCCTAAAGAGGCCCTTTTCTAGCTGAGTATCATCCCTGAGCCCAAAGTTGATGATTCCTCTGGGTATACCCTGGTATAAATGGATAACCTAAGGCAGTGTCCTCCACAATGTGTGTGGACCTCTGAATCCTCTACAAGCCTCAAAAAAATACAAATGCCCATATTCCTCGTTAGACTTCCCTAATCAGAGCACCTGGGGGAGGCCTCCAGGTAGACATAGTTAGTCAACCAGGGCTGAAAAACACTGAAATAAGGACATTTTTAGTTTCAGGTTCAAGAAAGAGAGATGTCTGTGGCAGAGATCCTTTAAATCTTGAGTGGGAGAGAAAAGGGCTTGAAGGCATCTCTCTGCCCTGTTCCCAAGATGATTTGGGCTCCCATGAGGACAGCAGAGGCAGAGGTGGGAAGGTTGAGGAGACATCGTGACACATGGAGTGAAGCCAGCATGCTGAGGCAGCGCAGACATTGGGGGCAGCTGCTGCAACCTCCAGGGAGGCAGGGCAGGGGACTCAGAACAGCCAGAGGTCACAAGGGGACTGTGGTTGACAGATGGACTTGAGCACATGGTCGACACCCTGCTGGGGACTTCCAGACTGGTTGGGGAGAGAAGAACCCTGCAGGGAGAGTCATTCTTTCACCCAAAACATCTTTGCTGAGCACCTACTATTTCCCAGGCACTGTCAGAGGTTCTAGGGTTACAGGAAAGAATGGAAATAAGTATAGAATCAACCATAGCTTTGCCAAGTGAGGACCTCAGGAATCAGGAATGCAGTCTTAATAGCTAACATCAGATTAGATACACCAAAGTTCAAAAAAAAAAAATGTATGCTTAGTGAAAAGTTAGAGAAAGACAAATACTCTTTGTTATCACATATACTTGAAATCTTAAAAACTAGAACAAATGAATATAGATAACAGAAACAGATTCACAGACGTAGAGAACACACTAACAGTTACCAGTAGAGAGAGGGAAGCAGATGGGGGCAAGACAAGGTATAGGATTAAGAGAAAAAGTCTTCTATGAATAAAATAGATAAGCCACAAGGATATATTATACAGCACAGAGAAATTTGGCCTCATTTTGTAAAAACTTAAAATGGAATACAACCCAAAAAATAGTGAATCACTCTGTTGTACACCTGAAACTAATATAACATTGTAAACCAAGTATACTTCAATTCTTAAGAAATAGATACACATAAAGAGATCTAGTGAGTATTTCTCTTCCTGGCCTCTTACTTGAAGAGAAGGGAAATCACTCTTTGGCTTGTTTATATTTTTATAAAAGTACACATCCGCAGCACACCCTGGCAGTTTCTCTGGGATTCCAGGCATCCCTTCTACACAGAGCCACCCTCTGTTCCCACTCTGCCCCACAGCACTCAGGAGAATGGCAAGTGGGGTGCAGCCTCCCCTTTGTTCTGGCCACAGCTGTCTGTACGGGGATGAGCCCTCTAAAAGCCCAGGCTAACGGTCTTGCCCATAACTGCTCAGGAGAAGCTATGAAAGGCTAAACAGGCCGCCACATGAACACGATGCTCTTTAATTACGAGGTCCCCCCGTGGAAGGAAGGCCGGCAGACAGGCAGACACATTCCAATTACGCTAATACACCTTGTAAACATCAAATATTTTTATTCTGAGATTAAAGAGAGCCTGTATCCTCACAGCGCTCCTGAGACGACCGTGCATCTCAGGGCTGTTGCCAGTGCTGCTGGGGAAACAGGATTTCCTCTGGTTAAAATAGACTTTCACAAAAATAACAGCCTCGAGTCTGGAGGTGGTCAAATGTGACTTCCACTGCAAGCTGTCCAAAATTTCAATCACAGTACTCAAAAAGCTTACAAAAGGACTGAGTTCACATTCTCAGAGGAAACTGATCAGCATCCCCAGTGTTGTCCCAGCCTTTACCCCAACCATGCAGAGCCTGTGGGAGGTTCCCTTGGTTAAGCCTGATGGTGGTAGGCCTTGAGGCTTCAGTCTGGTGCCATGTGGGTCACTCACCTTCATCAGTGTCAGCCCCTCCTGGGCCACACACACACATAAACACACACACACACACACACACACACACATACATACATGCACACACTGATGTAACTAACTCAGCCACATTCTCACATTCAGGTCAGCTAGCAACCAGTAACCTGAATGTGCCGGGTAAATAGTCGGAGTCACCAGCCACTGGTTCCAAGCTAATCTGAGAAGTGGGTAATGAGATTGAAAAAACCCACACATAAACCTTTCTGAGAGCAGGCCTTTTGGTGGGTCACCATACGAAAAAAGAAGTCCTTGAAATTCCTATTCTCTATTACAAATAAGTGTTGTAACAAATAAACTTACTAAGTAATAGGTTTTTCCATTGGAACCAGTAAAACTCAACTCCTATAAAATGAAAAATCCTACTTAGCGCAAACAACTCCACGTTGCAACAGTAGCTGTTTATGGTCTGCTAAACAGTTGCAGGCAAATCAGTCTTTATAAGGGCATCACAGTTTCAACACCTAAGAGAGTTCAATACACAGAGAAGAAGGCAGAGAATCTTTGAAAACTCTTCTCTGGTGGCATGAGCAATCACTTCTGATTTCTCCATCACATTAATATGAATTTTTGTATACCAGTCCCTCAAAGTGAGTGTTCCTGCTACAAACTGGGGGAAATGACACCTTATGGGTCCCTCTACAAAACACAGTCTCTCTGAGACAGGCGAAGGAGGTAATGAGAACCAATGACTTTCACTTTAAGGGGCTCTTACAGCAAAACCCTGTCCATGGAGTCGCAAAGAATCAGATATAACTGAGCAACTAAACACGCATATACAGCAAAACTCTAAGATGCTGGGGGGCTACCTGAGTGGCTCAAAAAGTAGGAAGTGGGCAAGTTGACAAAAGACAAGCCTGTTCACATCCTCCTGTCCTCCCTTCCCCTCCATTTCATCTTGGGCTTTTATACAGATGCAAGGGAACACATGGGAAACTCTGAAGGGCAGGTCAGTACTCAGGGCATGGAGTAGTAAGAGTGAGGAAGGCAGGGTCCATTCCCCCATATACCCCACATTTGGGCTAGGGAGAACGTAACAGTGGGGGTGCTTTAGGCTCATTGCTGGTACCCAGGAAGCCAGAGCATTCACTGCTTTGTTCACTGGCACGGGGGTGAGTTCTGGGGTTGGAAATGTGACTTGGACAAAGCCCTCAGCCTCAAGCTACTGAGAATCTGGTACAACAAATACATAAGGAAGCACATTCAAAAATAAACAGTATAACAGCTCATCCTAACATGATGTGAAGAGAATATAAAGTGCAGAAGTGGCATAAAGGAGAAAAAGATTACCCTGACCTGGGTGGGAGCAGAGTGGTTGCGATGGGAGGAAGGGGAAGGGGAGGTGTCTAGGCTTTGGTGATATGAGCCAGACCTTAAAGAATAAAAAAGGAACCCACCAAGGCAAAATGAGAAAATAAAATTCTAAGCAGAGGGAACAATCCGTGGAAAGTGCCGGCATGTACAACAGTACGGAGCACTTGGGCAACACCAGGGCCTTCAGGATGGCTAACTGTGCTGAGGCTAGATGCAGGAAGCCAGGCCATGGGGACCCTTGAACCTCAGGCTAAAGAATCTTGGCTCTAACCCACAGTCTTGGGGAGCCACAGAAAGCTGGGGGGCAAGAGAGTCACTGAATCTGCAATGTGCTTTACTAAGATCACTCTGGCTGAGGAGGAGAGAACAGATCAGAGCAAGGCCAGACTGAGGGAAAAGAAGGTTATGGCTCAAGCTCAGGGTAAAGCAGCAGGAGCTTGTGCTAGGGCAGTGGCCATGGAGATGGAGAAAACAAGAGAGGTTGGAGTCAAGTTTACAAGGTTGAATCATGACGGGAGTTGAGGAATGAGGAGGAGGAACTGCATCTAGAAAGACTCCCAAGTTCTTGGGTGCTGGAAGAGGAACACAGGGGAGATGTTTTGAGGGGGTTGTGTAGGATGAGTTGAGATTGGGATATTTTGAGTCTGAGGTTCCTGTGGCTCATTCAAGTTTGAAATGTAGAAGAGAGGTCAGTACTGAATAAATATCTCAGAGCCTCATCTCTTCCAAAATTGGGCAGAGCCTCAGCATAGAGGCACCCAGAATATATTTTTTAACTAGAGAAGAGTCTAGTGGAAAAGTCTGATAAAAATGGGAATGCCAAAGGAACACCAAGGATGAAGAGACTGTCCACTCAAGGACTTGGTAGATTTCTGCTCAGATTTAATGTATTTGAGTATAAATACCAAATTTTCACTGTCTAGGAAACTTGGTAAACCTCTTCTAGGTAAAAAATATACATATATACAGAAATATATATATATACATACACATATACTTATGTTTCCCTTTTTTTTAAACTTTATGTGGAAATCACTGCATTAAGACTGACAAGTTACTTCACTTACAATTCCAAACTTGTTTTTACTTTTCATAAAAACTGAAAGTGATGCTTCTGAGCAGAAATGGATGAGCATTTTAAGGACTGCCTTCTTTTATGAAATCTAGCCCATATCAAACATTTTTTACTAGAAATTACTAACACATTACAAAGACTCACATTTCCTTAAATAGAAAATAAAAGTCCACTTTCCCATAACTTAGATCAGAAAGACTGCTTCTTGTTTGCTGGGGGGTTTTTATAGTTGCAGCTTAAATTCGGGATGATTTTATGAGGCAAGGAAGACGTAGATCCTTCTGCAAAAAGAGGAACTTTCACAATTAGTGAAAACCAAGAGTGCTGACATGAGGGGCTGGGGGGGAAGATGATGTGACCACAGCACCATGGCGAAGGGAAGAAGAGCCAGCCCCAGCCTCCTTTCCCAGCCTGCATGCCAGCCCCACACGTGCCCCCACGCTTATGGATGCTCCTCCGTGGGCTTCATCTGATTCCCAAAGCAGGTACCACAATAAAGAGCCGAATGCCTATCTCTGCTTCTAATATTGAAACCAGCTGTGTTTATATCTCCCTGACCACCTCTTCTGTCTCCCCTCATAGTCTGCACAGACAAAATGTTTTCAGGCCAGCCAGGCAACCTTTCAACTTCATGGAGCACGTAACTTCTTAACAGCAAAAGCCTTTTGTAAGCTTGTTTTCAAAAACTGCACGTAGCCAGTAGAAGCCAAAGTGATATATAAAAGGATGTTCTCCTCTTAGCAGGAAAAACTTCAAAGCAATCCCTGACATACCAGAATTCACTGCTTTCCAGTAAATATTATCTGTTTTGGCCAGAGAATTCTAGGTTTGGGGATAAATTCAAAGATGAAGAGCCTGTGTTTGGCATAGTCTTTCTATTTATATTCTAAGCTGGAAACGTCATCCACTGGCTATGTATAACCTCACAAGGTGGCCACTCAGGGGGAGTGGAGTGAAAGCTTATTTTGGCTTTGCGGACTCTGCCCTTAAAGAGCCATTTTGGCAAGCACATGGGCAGGCATTGTAGCAATGGAGACAAGAAGCAGGTGTGAAGGGAAGTCTGCTCCCAGGAGTGTTCACCACTCAGGAGCAGGGCAAGCACCCTTGTAGAAAGGAAAGTTAAAGGATTATCCAATCCTTGGATAAAAGCTGCATAACTTTTAAAGATGAAAAAAATACTGTAAAATAACTGTCATATTATTATGAATATTTTATACATATTTGTTAAAGAATTTAATTAATGAACTACAGGGGTTTGGGGCTTGTGTCTGTTTTGTGTGTTTGCTTAATTTGTGTCCTCAATTCTCATTCATAAAATGTCCTTTCTGTCTCCAGCCTAGGTTCCAGTCTCACCATCTTTCACACACTCACCACAATCTTCCCCATAAGCTTTACCAACAGCTCCATTTGACCATTGTTGGGTTTTGCTGCTGACACAAAGTACCTTCTGTACTTTGTATCATTCTGCAGAGCACCAACCTCAACAAAGCCCATGAATATCTTTTTCATGTTTTTTGATGAGAGGAGGGGGAGAAAACTTTTTACTCTTTGACTTAGAGCTTTGACCAGGTGAGATCTCTAGCTCTTTACCTCTTTATGATCATAGCAAGCATGTCTCACAAACTCTGGTCTACCATATGCAAAAATGATATCTCAACATCTCTGACACAAAGGAAATCATGAGCCAATCAGAACCAAGGCAATAAAAAGACAGTGTCTAAAGGAACAAAATGTAGATAGAGCCACATTGCTAATTGGAATAATTGAGATTTAATGGGGCTGAACACAGGATAAGAAGTTAGAGATACGGGCATTTGAATCCCACTTTGCCATCAATTCACAGAGCACCTGTTCACATCCCCTTTGCCTCAATCTCTCCATGGTATAATTCAAATTACCTACCTATCTAAGACACAAAGTTATCCACTTTTTTGGACCAAGTTTTATATGTGGTTTTAGTGTAAAAGCAGCATTTGGCGGGGGAGAAGGGAGGTGGAATATTTACTTCTTAGGAGAAAAATTAAGTCTGCAATCCTCTTAGTATCTAAAGAATAGGGTTACTTGGGAATAGATGCCCAGAGACCCCTTGAGCATCCCTGAGCCCCCTAAAGCCCAGGCAAATGATTTTTTTCAGCTTCAAAAGCCTGGCTGGGAGTTCCAGATTGAATCTCACAGGCATGAGTCCTTGATAGATCCACTGTGGTTTCAGAGCTCAGCCTTCAGAAACTCAGCTTCAATCAGCTGAGCCAACAGGGATCCTGCTGGAGATGGTGGGCTCAGGCTGTCTAAACCCATGAAGAGTAACTTTTCCAACAGCACACAAATGAGCTGGAAAGGTGGCCCCGTGTGACGAATGAGTCCACACATCTGTGGAGGTTTCGCTTTCCCGGATGGTTAGCCATCCAGTAGGTTCACAAGGAAACTCCCGCTTAGCAAACTCCATTTTCCATCAAGAGCAGCTGGTCTTTGTCAAGAACTAGTTCCTACTGGAAACACTCTTTTAGAAACTGCTCCTCTCCTCCAAGGAAGCTTTCTATACCAAGAACTGAGGCTGGCTGACCTGAAATCAAACACATTCTTATCTGAATTCAGCTGGATGGATTTCTTCCTTGGTTTGCTTTTTCCTAGCCCTTCTACATCGGAGAAGGCAATGGCACCCCACTCCAGTACTCTTGCCTGGAAAATCCATGGACAGAGGAGTCTGGTAGGCTGCAGTCCATGGGGTCACAAAGAGTCGGACACAACTGAGCGACTTCACTTTCACTTTTCACTTTCATGCATTGGAGAAGGAAATGGCAACCCACTCCAGTGTTCTTGCCTGGAGAATCCCAGGGACGGCGGAGCCTGGTGGGCTGCCGTCTCTGGGGTTGCACAGAGTCAGACACGACTGAAGCGACTTAGCAGCAGCAGCAGCAGCCCTTCTACATAGCACACCCTTCTACTCGTGAAGCCTAACAATTAGTCAAATTGAAATGCAGCTGAGTAGTTCACACTTTCTCAATGTGCTACATTTCTGGATTTTTCTGATAACATCTTAGAATCATTGGCAGCATTTTAACAAACCATCTCTTAAGTCTCCTTCATTTCCTGTTGATCCTTTCCAACTACTGTTTCACAGGACAGGTTTTCTCAACAGGGCCCCAAATTTTGAGAGTCTGCCTTCAGAGCCTGCTACTTTCCAAGAGATTAACTGTGTAGGCAAGCCTCTTGGCATGAAAAAGAACCAAAACAGGTCTAACATGTGACACACACAACTGCTGCTGCTGCTGCTGCTGCTGCTGCTAAGTCGCTTCAGTCGTGTCCGGCTCTGTGCAACCCCAGAGATGGCAGCCCACCAGGCTCCCCCATCCCTGGGATTCTCCAGGCAAGAACACTGGAGTGGGTTGCCATTTCCTTCTCCAATGCGTGAAAGTGAAGTCGCTCAGTTGTGTCCGACTCTAAGCGACCCCATGGACTGCAGCCTACCAGGCTCCTCCATCCATGGGATTTTCCAGGCAAGAGTACTGGAGTGGGGTGCCATTGCCTTCTCCGGACACACACAACTAGGCATTCTTAAATGAGTTACACTGTGTAACAAGAGAAATCAGACCCACCAAGGCTATAGTTAACTTTGTCTCAGTAAAGAATGCTACCCTGCAGTGTACCAATAATATACTGTCCTTTGGGAACAGTAAAGAATGTTCCCAAAGGACGGTCCTTGGACCAGGTGATTCAACTGATTCAAAATCTATACAATTGTTCAAAATATATATTCCCTAGTCCCCACACCAAACCTACAAATATTAGAACTTTTTTGGTGAGATCCAAAAACCTATACTTTTTTAACTTTTCTGGGCATTTCTTTTTCCCCCCCTTTTTTAGCTAGAATCTTAGCTCTGCCATTACTTAGGAACATACACTGGGGAAGTTACTGAACCTCTCTGAGCCTTAGTTTCCTTCTCTGCCAAATGTTTATAATAGACACAACTTAGGATTTTAGTGAAGAATAAATGAGATGATATGAGGGAACTCCCTGACACAAAGTAGCCACTTTAGACTTGGGAGCTATCAACAACAATAATAAAGGAGCAATGCAAATGAGAATGGCCATGTGTCTGGGCCAGGAAGGAAACCAAGAGGGACCAAGCACAACACTGGCTCACACACTGAGGGGCAGGTTCCCCAGAAGGTGCTTGGACGCCTTCATCCCAACAGGCATAGCTGTCAGCATCCAAGTGCGGGTCCAGCTGTCAGCATGAGAAGCACAACAGGAAAGAGCAGGGATGTCTTGGGACATCCTAGGGAGAAGCCCTTGGGACTAGAGGGAGGAGACCAGAAGCAAGGAATCCGAAAGTCTCAGAAATCCAGGCCAACAAGTAGCCTCAAAGCAGCAGGAAGTCATGTGATCTGGCAATCCCACTTCTGGGGTTATATCAAAGGAAATAAAATCACTATCTCTAAGAACTATCTCCTCTCCCATAATACCACTGCATTATTCACAATACCCATGATTTGAAACAATCTAAACATCTGTCAGATGAATGATAAAGAATATGTGATGATACATACACACACACATCTGTATACATGTATACATATTCAGCCATAAAAAAAGATTCTGCCATTTATGACCACATGGAAGAACCTGGAGGACTTTATGCTAAGTGAAATAAGCCAGATATGCAAAGACAAGTATCACATAATCTCACTTATAACTGTAATTTAAAAAATAGGTTGAACTTATAGTTACAGAACCACTCCAGTACTCTTGCCTGGAAAATTCCATGGGCAGAGGAGCCTGGTAGGCTGCAGTCCATGGGGTCACGAAGAGTCGGACACGACTGAGCGACTTCACTTTCACTTTTCACTTTCATGCACTGGAGAAGGAAATGGCAACCCACTTCAGTATTCTTGCCTGGAGAACCCTGGGGACGGCGGAGCCTGGTGGGCTGCCGTCTATAGGGTCGCACAGAGTCGGACACAACTGAAGCGACTTAGTAGCAGCAGCAGAGGATAGGAGGAAGAGGGAGATATTAATCAATATTGATCAAAAGGCACAAATTTTCAGACATATGGAAGTTGACTGATTGATATTAAGAATCAAGTGTAGAATAAAGCCAATACCCAGGGGATGGGAGGAGGACAGAAACAGATGAGGGAGAGGAAGAGGTACAAACTTGTAGTTGAAAAATATATGAGTCACAGGTATGAAATGTACAATGTGGGGAATATAGTCAATAACCAAGCAATGTCTTTGTGATGACATGTCTAACTAGACTTGTGATGATTATTTTCTAATGCATACGAAGAAAATCACTATGTTGTGTAATGGGAACACTGTGTTAAACAAGCATATAAACAAACTCAAAAAAAGAGGTCAGATTTGTGCTTACCAGCAGTAGGGGGCTGGAGAAGGGGAGACTGAAGAAGACAGTCAAGAAAGGTACAAACTTCCGGTTATAAGATATATAAGCACTATGGATGCAACATATAACATGATAAATATAATTAACATTGCCATATGTCATATAGGAAAGTTGTTAAGAGACTAAATTCTAAGAGTTCTCATAAAATACATTTTTCTACTTATTTAATTTTGTATCTATATAAGATACAAAATTTTTAAAAATGGCAACCCACTCCAGTACTCTTGCCTGGAGAATCCTATGGACAGAGGAGCCTGGTAGGCTACAGTCCATGGGGTCACAAAGAGTCGGACACAACTGAGTGATTTCACTTTTCACTTTCTATATAAGATGATGAATGGTCTCTAACCTTACTTTGATAATCATTTCATGATGTATGTAAGTCAAATCATTATTCTACACACTTAAATTTATACAGTACTGTATGTCAATTATATTTCAATAAAACTGGAAGAAAGAAACCCAATACCTATATTCGCCATTGTATGTAGCTTGCTTTTACTTACAAAATCTTTAGAATTTCTTTCCGTAAAACATTCACAGCAGAAGTATTCATTTTACTTGCCTATTTCACCTCTAAATTCCACCACAGCTATTGGGATTATGTGAGGTAAAGAAATAAACACAAAGACTTTTAGGTCAACTTGGCTACCTGGAATTCTGATAGAAAAGTTACCTACAGCCATGTCTTACAAAGAGCTTAAAAGCTCAATCTAAGGACTTAAATACATAAATTTTAGATGTATAGCATGGTGACTATAGTTAATAATGTATTATACACTTGAAATCTGTTAAAAGAGCAAATCTCAAGTAGCCTCTACACACACACAAAAAAGATAAGTATGGGAGTTGATGGATATGTTCATTAATCTGGTTGTGGAAATCATTTTGCAATGTGTACATATATCAAATTATCACATTGTATACCTTAAATATATACAATTTTTATTTGTCAAAAATAAATAAAAATCAAACCAAAACCCAAAAAAGCAGCAGGCAGCCAAGCCGAGGTGACCCCCCAGGTTACCCCACTAGAATCCACAGCAGGATTCCAGTCCCTTAAGACAGAACAGAAGACTGTGGAGCAAGCTTCTTCCAAAGACAGAGACTTAGGAACAAAGACTAGGACAGAAGCCAAGATGTCAAACAGCTCAAAATAAGTGACCCCCAAAGGACAGGGCCTAGAGCCCCAGCACCTTCTTCAGAGAGCGTCAGCGTCAGTCTTTGTCATAAATTGGTTTGACTCAGGTGAAAGCCACAGAATGACTGCAAAGCAGCTGAAATGGTGGGGCTGGATGGACCTAGGTAGCAAGTCACTGGGGCCGTTACCCTGCAGAGGCAGCTGGCAGAGCAAAGCTCCTCATCCCAACATGTGCAATGAGGAGGGCAGGGGAGGGGAAGGCCAGAGAGCAGGCGAAGAGTCCTGTGATGGTAGAAAATAAAGGATTTTTCCTTCCCGGGGCTAACAGACCCTTAAAGTGTTTCTTCATGTGAGGAGAGAAAGACAAAAAGCCACACCAGTTGATGTTCTCTAGGGAAAAGCAGAACAACTAATTAAAGTGGCTGGAGGGTGGGCAGTGTGACAAACTGGGAGGCAGACACTGCAGGGTCTGAGGCAGACAGGAGAGGGGCTCGTGAAACAAGACAGCAGGTACTAAGTGAACGTGGTCAGCAGTTGAGGGTGGAGAGTGAGGGGCTCCCTAACATTTGGGAGGACTTGAGAAGAGGGCAGGGAATGTAAAAAAGAATTTTGAAGTAATTAGCTTCCAATTAAAATAAATTTAAATTTTAGAAAAAGAGAGAAAGATTTTTGAGCTATGTTCTAGAAAACATTCAAATGTTAGCAAGAAGCTTTGAGAAAGATGAAAATTCCTGTCTGTGCTTCTTTAAACACAGAGCGCAAGACTGACCCACGTGGCTCCCAGCTGTCCAATGGCTGCAGTTAGTAGAAAGAGCAGTGCTGGACAGAGAGCTTAGCCCTGCAAGACCTCTCCCGTGATCACATCTAGGGAGTGTAAGCTGGATTTGTTGGGGGAAAGAGCAGGCACCCCTACCACAGCCTCCTGGACTGGAGAGGCCCAACCTGCCCAACCTCAGCTCAACCTGGAGTGCCGGCCACACTGGCCACGTCCAGTCCTGTTGCATAACTTCTTGCCCCTCCCCCATAGTAAGTGTCTGTATGTCTGAGAGCCAGCTAAGCACCCATCCTCCCCAGAAGGGAAGTCTGAGGATTGATAACCTCAACCTGAACCTGAACCTGCCCCAGCCTTTCTCCACTTCACCCTGCCAGCAGCTTCCAGCTTTGGCTTCACTCATTTTATTCATAGCCTCATTCCAACAACCCCTGGGCACCCAGGAGATGGCCCCTCACCACCCCTGTTATGGGATTCTGCTTCAATCAAACAATTAATCAACAGGAAACCCAAATCCAGACGCAATGGAGAAAATAAAGGGAAAGGAGATCAACTATTCCAAAGGCCAGATCAGCTCAATGCAATGAAGGAAGGAGGAGGATGCAGGCTACACCAGAATCCTGAGTTCTCAGCTGGACCACACACAACAGATTGGAGGCAAGAAGAGTGGCAGAGGTGTTGTTAATTTCCTGCCTCGTCAAGCATGGCTCACGAATACGGCAGCTTAAATCCCCAGCAGCAGTAGGAGCTGGCAACAGGCAACCTGCTGTAAGGGGTAAAGATGGCAAGGTCTGAGCACCAGGGACTTAGATGGACAGAGGTCAAAGAGGTCAGTCCCGGGGAGAAGCTGCAGGAGTTGGATAGGAGAGGAGAGATGTCACGTTTGTCAAGTATCTACCAACTGCAGGGCATTGGGAGATGCTTTACATATGTCATCAACATTAATCCTTAAAGTAACTCTGGGAAGCATCTCCACATCACAGCAGAGATGCCTGAACCTCAGTTTCTCCTCAGTCGCAGTGAAGGAGCGATAAGGCTTAGATTTAACACCTGTGTCTCATTCTACATCCTGGGCGTGTTCCCACAGCACCACTGAGCGTGAACCAGACACCACAGCACAGTACAGGAGCCTGCCCCAAAGTGCACCTTGGGTGAAACCAAATGACATCTGAGACCTATGTCAAACATCACCTGGGGGGTGGTGGGTGGTGAGTGGGAGGAGAGGAGAAATAAGACTGGCCACGTGTTCATAACGGTTGAGGCCAGCGGAGGGCTGAGCCGAGGCTCAGTGTACTATCCTATTTTTGTATGTGTTTGAAATTTTCCATAACACAAAACAAAGTCTCTGCTGTATGAAGTCAAGTTAACACATCATTTCCCCTGGCCTTACCCATCACTAAATGCACACTTTTAGGTTTGGGGCTTCCTTTTGGTTACAAAACTGAATATTCACTTTAACAAAGAATTCTCACTTTCCTAGGAACTTCTGTGTGGAGTAAGCAGAAACAGTAGGCAGAGTTTCACTGAAGAGAATGCTTTCAAGAATTTCTTGTTCCATGAAAATAAGAGACTTAAGATTCTTTTCTCGTTACAATATTAAAGGGGAAAAAACAGGATATAAAACCACAACTGAATCTTAAAAAGGAATTTGATGTAAATACATATATAGAAGAAGGAAAAGCACTAACATGAAAACCATGGAATTAATTTTCTGAATTTTACACTGGACACTGAACATGAATTTGTTTTTGGAAAATATTTTTAAAACAGTCTTTTTTTTTATGGGCTTTAGAGAAACAGAACTGGACTAATTAAAGTGTTTGGTCTGTGCTGTCGTTGGTCTAGCAGTACTTTTCCAATTATTAGTATTGAAAGGTAACTATTAACAGCTATCACGTGCCAGGCAAGGCATAGGTCATTTCTAATCTTTACAACAGTCCTGCAATCTGGATGATTTTGTACTGATTTTGAACTCAGACCTGCTGGTTCTGAAGCCTGTCTTGGTCCATCACACCTGACCTCCTGCCTCTCAGCTCTTACCTTCTAGAGTGAGAAAGCACCAGAAACAGATCCCTGAAACACTGGGACTAGAGGCTTATACCTCCAGCTGTGTCTTGGGTTTCCCTATGCTGTCACGACCCATATTGCCCAGTAGTCTCGGTCTGGCCAGGATGGAGCTGATTAATCACTATCTGGCCAACAAGACAGACTAGACTAGCCTGTTTCTCCTTCCCCTGTGCTGAGAGAATGTAATCCCAGCACTCTATGTACCAATGACTTCCAATTTATATTGGAATATGACCATTCTCTCCAAATAATACTCAGATAGCAATTTCCCTATGGTTCAGTTATGGTTCTTGGAAGGGTGAACTCTTATCACAAAAAACTATTTAATTATGGAAGAAACAGCCAAGATTACCTCTCCCTCCATATGATAGCAGAAGCTATGACACGGCAACCATGAAGAAGTACAAAGAGGGAAGAGCATTCTCTAAGGGGGCTGGGGCAGACGCTAAAGCCAGGGGAAAGTTGGGAATCTGAGCCAATGAGAAAAGAGGTTTCAAACAACCATCTGAATGGGCTATTGGCACTGGGAGCCTCTTGAGGTAAGAGGACAGAATAAGCTGTTTGAAACTGGCCATCAAGGAAATGATCCAGTCAGCAAGCCAGGTCGGGGAGCTCATAGACTGGGAGTTGTGAGAACTGCTTTCCTCTAGCTATACCCCCACCACCATCACCACAATCTGAGTGACTGTGAGGCCTGTGAAAGTTGTTCAGTCGTGTCCGACTCTTTGCAACCCCATGGACTAATTCTCTAGGCCAGAATACTGGAGTGCGTAGCCTTTCCCCTCTCCAGGGGATCTTCCCAACCCAGGGATTGAACCCAGGTATCCCATTTGCAGGCGGATTCTTTACTAGCTGAGCCACAAGGGGAAGTCCAAGAATACTGGAGGGGGTAGCCTATCCCTTCTCCAGTGAATCTTCCCGACCCAGGAATCGAACCGGGGTCTCCTGAATTGCAGGAGGATTCTTTACCAACTGAGCTATCAGGGAAGCCCAATGAGGCCTGAAGCAAACTTAATTCATTTTTCTATTGGTGAAACACAGAGACACCTGCTCCTTGACAGGAAGGTTTCTTGTTCTATGAAGTGTATTGAGCAATTCAATAAAAAGTATTCTCTACACAGCTCTATTTTACAGCAAATTCCCCCAGAAATGGCCAAATCATTTCCCCTGGTAACTAAGGCTGCCCACCGCACACCAATTCCCTAGTGGTAGGTTAACCACTGTGGCGGCACAGCTGTGGGGGTGGCCTCTCACACCTAAACAGCCCCGGCGGGTGCTCCGCTAGATCTGTTCTCAGGCAGTTAGAGACTAGGGTGTTGTATGCTGCCTATTCTTGGTCTCTTCTTAGTTCTACTCAAATGACAGTAACCAGAAGTACATCCACCCTTCACAGCCTCCTCAGCTATAAGAATAGGTAGGGATCCAATTTGGGAGGAAAAAGAAAAAACCCAGGAAAATATTCAGAACCACTTTCTCATGAAAAGAAATGGAGATCTATGAAGGCGGCATATCTTATAGAAAAAAATCATCCACCTAAAACAAAGTTATTGCTGAAGACACTGGCGCCTGAGTCTCTGAGAGTGGGCAATGAGAGAGACGTCAGCAAAATTCATTGGTTATTGTTGAATGATATGGCCACTATAACCTTAATTGTCAGGCTATTTGGATAACAGTCTTAGTGGCCGTTTATCCCTTGCAGGTTTCCCGGGCAGCTGAAAGACTTCCATCCACTTTGGATTTGATCATCTCACCTTGTATTTGTCCGTGATCCCAAACACTAATCCTGCAATCTACTATGTCATAAGGTAATTAGAATAAAAAGACATTTGAGGCTTAGGAATTCCTGCTTTCCACTATTTTGCTAAATAAAGTGTTGCTTGCCCTATGTTTAAGAGGCAAGGTATTTTCTAAAAGATCTAAGATGACTGAAAGGACTAGGCATCAGTTTTGGTTTGATTTTACCTTTTAATGATTCAAAAGTTACTAGCCACGAAAATAATGAGTAGACAAATCAGGTGCTTTTACCTTCAGAGGCACCTTTGTGTGTAGTGGTTTTGGTTTATGTGGGTCTTCTGTTTTTGTTTTGGGGGTTGTTTTTTTAGTATAAAGGGAAAATGGTGGGGAAAATACATATTGTATTTTATCAAACCCCAAATGTGAAAAATAGTTTAAAAGACTGCTGACGCAATTGCAGCTGGGCTCATTGAAGCCTAATTAAAATGCCGGTAACACATGATCCTGCCCAGAAGTGCTGACTACCGCCAGGCAGAAACCAGGGCCATTTGGCTGTACAATATTAATAACAACAGCAGCCAGAACATTATCATAAATGTTTTGAGTGAAGCCCCCAACCTCTATTTCAAGGTTTACAAAAATCAATGATTTTCCAGGCAGTGGTAACCACAGAGAAACCAGACTTAATTACAGAATAAGAAACCAGCAACTGAACATATGTCTTAGACTATTGGACTGCTCAGTCACTATGATTCAATCCTTCATTCATTGTTGCAGCAATGCACTAGAAACTGGGGATACAAAGTTAGAATAAGGGCATGATTCATGTTCTCAAGAAGGTCAGTCAAAGAGTTAAAAGTCTTAAACTTAAAGCTTATGTTTTTTGAATCACAAAAAAGCTCCTAGAGAAATGAATAATTAACTCCAGACAAAAAAAACAACACGAATGACGATAGAAGATACAGGAAAGGAGTTATATACATAAATCCCTCTGCTGTGTGCCTCAATGTACCTGGCATTAAACTGGTAACAGTTGAAACAGATTTTCTTTCTGCTCTAACAATAAGAGTGAACTGAAATAGTGTCTACTGTATGCCACATGATATTCTAAGCACTTTAGATGATATTCTAAGCACTTTACAAATATTAACTTATTTAGTCCTCAGTTTTGAAGTAAATAATATTATCATCCTCATTTTACAGATGAGGAAATTGAGGTGATAACAATCCATCCAGGTTCATTCAGCTAATAAATGATGGAGCCAGGATTTGAGGCAATCTGGCTTTATAGATGGTATTCTCAACTATGTTATGCCTCTTCTCTATAAAAATGGTTGTTTAAAACAAAGGAACTGTACCTAAACACTGTACCCTAGTTGCTAAATTTGTTTCTCATGGGGATATAGATTAACAATTCTGAAACTGTTTTACATTTATGCTGCGGTGGTTGTTGTTGTTGTTCAGTCGCTCAGTCATGTCTGACTCTTTGTGACCCCATGGACTGCAGCACACCAGGCTTCCCTGTCCGTCACCATCCCCCCAAGTTTGCTCAGACTCATGTCCATTGAGTCGGTGATGCCATCCAACCATCTCATCCTTTCTTGTCCCCTTCTCCTCCTGCCTTCAATATTTCCCAACATCAGGGTCTTTTCCAATGAGTTAGCTCTTTGTATCAAGTGGCCAAAGTATTGGAGCTTCAGCTTCAGCATCAGTCCTTCCAATGAATATTTAGGACTGATTTCCTTTAGGATTGACTGGTTGGATCTCCTTGCCATCCAAGGTTCTCAAAAGTCTTCTCCAACACAACAGTTCAAAAGCATCAGTTCTTTAGCACTCAGCCTTCTTTAAGGTCCAACTCTCACATCATATATGACTACTGGAAAAACCATAGCTTTGACTATACAGACCTTTGTCAGCAAAGTAATGTCTATTCTTCTTAATAAGATGTCTGGGTTTGTCATAGCTTTTCTTCCAAGGAGCAAATGTCTTTGAATGTTATGGCTGTAGTCACCATCTACAGCGATTTTGAAGCCCAAGAAAATAAAGTCTGTTCCTGTTTCCATTATTTCCCCAGCTATTTGCCATGAAGTGATGGGACCGGATGCCATGATCTTAGTTTTTTGTATGAAGAGTTTTAAGCCAACTTTTTCATCTTCCTCTTTCATCTTCATCAAGAGGCTCTTTACTTTCTCTTGGCTTTCTGCCTTAAGGGTGGTGTCATCTGCATATCTGCGGTTATTGATATTTCTCTCGGTCTTGATTCCAGCTTGTTCTTCATCCAGTCCAGCATTTCACATGATGTACTCTGCATGAAAGTTAAATAAACAGGGTGACAATATACAGCCTTGATGTACTCCTTTCACAATTTGGAACCAGTCCATTGTTTCATGTTTGGTTCTAACTGTTGCTTCTTGACCTGCATACAGGTTTCTCAGGAGACAGGTAAGGTGGTCTGGTATTCACAACTCTTTAAGAATTTTCCACAGTTGTCTTGATCCACATAGTCAAAGTCTTTAGCGTAGTCAATGAAGCAGAAGTAGATGTTTTTCTGGAATTCTCTTCCTGTTTCTAAGATCAAGTGGATGTTGGCAATTTGATCTCTGGTTCCTCTGCCTTTTCTAAATCTGGCTTGTACATCTGGAAGTTCTGTGGTTGAACAAATATTAAATGGACAATGAACAGTGGGAGCCAGGTTTCCTACTATTGGAGAAGGAGTTATAGACAAGCAAGCAAGACTAGAATGAAACCTACAGTGCTGTATTATAGTCAGAGACACTGCTATAAACTTATGTTTAGCTTAACATATATCAGTTCAGTTCAGTTCACTTCAGTCACTCAGTCATGTCCAACTCTTTGTGACCCCATGGACTGCAGCACACCAGGCTTCCCTGTCCATCACCAACTCAGAGCTTGCTCAAACTCATGTCCATTAAGTCGGTGATGCCATCCAACCATCTCATCCTCTGTCATCCCCTTCTCCTCCTGCCTTCAATCTTAACATGTATACAGATGGTTAAATGCAGAAGTAGTTATAGATATGTGTTTATACAGCTAATACACATACCTTATTCCCAGCTCTGTCTGCTGACAGGGCCCGGAAACAGTGGGGCTCCAGAAGCAATGAACACACCCAGTACCAAGATCTTGGTTTCTAAACACCAGTTTTTCCAGTTAAAGGAACCAGAGTCCCTTGAAGAAATGGCTATTTCTGGGAGTGGGGCAGGGATATACCTGAAACATCTTGCAGTACCAGAAGAGAGAGATGTGTTCAAAAAAACAAAAGGATGGAGACATAGAAAAGGGAGACAAGAGCCAACCTGAAAAAGCTCCATGCCAAAGCTGGAATAATTTAAGTAACAGAATAAATAACATTCTATAGAATTATCACTCAAAGTATAAAATAAATATATGTGAGTCCACATTGATACAAGTAAATGATTAAATAGACAGGTGAATAAAAAGTGACTTATCTTCCTTATAGAAGAATTCTAAATAATTTATGTGGATACTCTTCATTCCAGGAGGTACAGCTTTATCCCTCCCTATTTGGGGAATGGGTTAAACTTAGTGACTGGGCTTCCAAAGAATACAGTTGAGAAGTGAAAAATATACCAGTGAAGAAATCTGCCATGCAAATGCTACTTTAACCAAGTCATGGAGGTTAATGTCCTCTGTGATATTATGTGTGTATCATGTACCCTTGTCATATGATGTGACAAGAACATTCCACTGTCGTATTCTTTCCAAAAACCCATAACTCTGGTCTAATCATGAGAAAATATCATACAAATCCAGACTGGGGGGCACTCTATAGAGTATCTAGCCAGTATTCCTCAAGACAGTAAGATTGTCAAATTCATAAAAAACAAGCAAAGATTGAGAAACTGTCACAGACCAGAGGAGACCAGGGAGACATGTCTAATTTCAATGTGGTTCCCTGGACTGAATTCTGGAACAAAAAGAGAACATTCATGGGAAAAAGTGGTGAAAGGCAAATAAAATCTAGAGTTAGACTGGTAGTAATGATGTGCCAATGTCAATTTCTTCATTTTGACAAATATAACATGATAATATAAGATATTAACATTAGAAGAACTAGTAATGGACATTTAGGAACTCTCTGGGCTATCTTTGCAAATTCTCTGTAAATATATAATTTTTCCAAAATAAAAAGTTTAAGAAAGTATTATATTCTAAAATAGCCACTCTATGTAAAATAAGTAGAGGACCAATTAAGTATCATGCCAGTGAAAGGAAGCTAGAAATAAGAGCATAATAATTTTTATATTAATATTAGTTTTCTGCTCCCAGCACTACTTATAGTACTGTTGTTCCTTCCTGTGATACTTTGGGGGAAACACTAAACTCATCTGAACTCATTCTGTTTACAAATGCTTACTGGGTAAATAAGCACCAGGCACTTCCCTAGGCTCTACAGATGCTCTGATGGACAAGACATGCTTTCTGTGTCCGAAGAACATCCAGCTTCATTGATGTCAACACAAAATAAAACACAGCATGATAAATCCTGATGAAGAAAAGGTAATTTCAAGATGATAGGGGCACACCCAGGAGGAACATCTGACCAATTCAGTACCAAGGCACCATGGAGGACAGAGACAGACACCTGGAAAAGCCCACAAATGGTCTATGTCTTATGACCATCACAAGGATCCCTGGTGATGGTGATATACACCGACCTCCTGTCAGCATAAAGTGCATTTGGGAAGTGCAAATTTAATTATACTATCTCTTCCTAAAACTCTTTAAGGGCTTCCCATTACTCCAATGTGTGGCACATCCTCACCATGTGTGATGGGTAGTTTTATATGTTAATTTGGTTACATTATACCTCCCAGAAATTATCCGCTAATTGAGGTGTTTTTGTGAAGACATTTTAGATGTGCTTAACATCTACAGTTAGGGCTTCCCTGGTGGCTCAGATAATAAAGAATCTGCCTGCAATGCAGGAGACCTGGTTTTGATCCCTGGGTCGGGAAGATTCCCTGGAGAGGGAATGGCAACCCATTCCAGTATTCTTGCCTGGAGAATCCCAAGGACAGAGGCTACAGTCCATGGGGTCACAAAGAGTCAGATACAACTGAACGACTAACACTTTCAACATCTACAGTTAGTCAACTTTAAGTAAATTCTTTGATAAAGTAGTAGGCCTCATCCAATCAGTTGAAGGCCTTAAGAGCAAAAATCAAAGTTTCTCAGAAAAGAAAAAACTCTAAGAAGAAATTATGCCTCAAGATTGCAGCATCATCGCCTGCCTGAGTTTATAGCGGCCTGCTTGCTTGACCTACCGACTTCAGACTTGCCACCTCTCTTTATTTAAATATATTTCATTTCAGGTTATACTATACATAGGATTTACAGAGAGAGTTATATGTAGGGTATACATTTTATATATATATATATATATATATATATGTATCCTATTGATTCTGTTTATATATATAAACAGTGTGTGTGTGTCTTCTATTGGTTCTGTTTCTCTGGAGAGCCCTGACACACCATGGTCATGGGCTCTAGGCTTCATGGCTCTTACGCTTCTCATCAGCTACACCTTCCATCCCACTCCTCTCACTCTCCCACTCACAGTGGCTTTTCTCATCCTTTCCTCATCCTGCATCCTCTCAACTCCTCCTCCTGTCCCCTCCTCCCACAGACTCTTGTCTCTGTCTGGGTCACTCTCCCTTCTTTTCCTGATTGACACGTACTCTTGCCTCAGTCCTTAGCTCAACTACTGCTTCCTCAGGGAATCTTCCCATTATCAAACTCTCTTAGTAAGCCTTCAAAGCACTTCACATCTCTCCTGGGTAGTTGGACAAACTGCCACCTCAGTCTTCATGATACATAAGCCCCATGTAGGCGGGAACGATGTCCAGTTTTGCTCATTTTTTGTAATTATATCCCCTAGGCAATGGCACCCCACTCCAGTACTCTTGCCTGGAAAACCCCATGGATGCAGGAGCCTGGTGGGCTGCAGTCCATGGGGTCGCTAAGAGTCGGACATGACTGAGCGACTTCACTTTCACTTTTCACTTTCATGCATTGTAGAAGGAAATGGCAACCTACTCCAGTGTTCTTGCCTGGAGAATCCCAAGGACGGGGAAGCCTGGTGGGCTTCCATCTCTGGGGTCGCACAGAGTCGGACACGACTGAAGCGACTTGGCAGCAGCAGCAGCAGCAGCACAGTTCTTGGGACATGAAAGCTCTCAGTAAGTAATTTTTTAATGAATGTCAACACAGATGTGAGAAGAGCAGAAAACTGCCCCTCTCCACAGCCACAGGCTCTGAAGCTCTTACAGGTAGAATCCAGTGACCCAGTCCTTTTGACAATTCATAAAGCTGAAACTTAAGGTAAAAAAAAAAGGGGAACTTGGAAAGGCAGTCAAAGCAGGCAGAAGGAGGGGGCTTTACTAGCTGGAGACAGAAATGTCTCTGCAGATGGGTTGGAGGTGGTCAGTGTGGCTGCAGCCTCAAGTTGACACTGACTTCTCCAAAAATACCACCTGCCTCTTCACCCAAACTGGAGTTTATGTAATCACATTTCCCAGTTATTACCAACTGCCAAATGTTGAAACTCTCAGAAGCACCTTTTTTAAGTCTTAAATATCAACTCTAGCCTATTAAAGAAAAGAGAAAGGAAATGAAGATATGTTCTTACCAGATTTCTTTTTATAAAGAAAGACTCAAACCTAAAAAAAAATATTCCCCAAGTTTAAGTACTAAGATTTTATTAGGAGGTACAATCCCAGGGTAACAAGGGTGAAGGGAAAGGCAAAGGCAAAGCACAGCAAATGATATACGCAAACGATCAATACATTTCTTCTTTAGGTTATTTTTACCATGAATGACCTGCACCGAACAAGCTGGCAAAGTTCTCAAAACATCAGGCCACTAGATCATGTTTCTAAAGGCAGTAACCACAGCTGATTTCTTGATTCATATATATGGCAATTTTAAAGCATATCTTCAAATTTATTGACATTTTTCCTAGTGACAGATGGGGTCAGTATCCCTTGCTTTTGAATCTGGGAACTTTGTGACTCACTTGTATCCAATAACATGTGTTGGAAGTTCTGCTGGATTTGCTTATTGACATCAATGTAGTTCTATCTTATTCACAGAGATTGTCATCACTGGAGCCCTGAGGCAGCAGGTAAGAAGTCTGATAGAAGGTTGCCATGCTGTGAAGAAGCCAAGTCACACAGGAAGGCTGCAAGAAGGTGCTTGAGTTGGCAGTAGCAGTCTTCAAGTCCTCCTTTCCAAGTGCCAAATATATGAGTGAACAAGTTCTCAGATGACTGTAGCCCCCAGCTATTGAGTCAACCCCAGACATGGGGGAGGGGAAGCGCAAGCAAGCCATCCCCATTGTTCCCCTTCTGAATTCCTGCCCCAAAGCATACAAACAAACATATTGCATTGCACTTCTGTGTTTGAGGGAATGTTTATTATGTAGCAATGGTAACCTGAACAATATGGAAAAATGGGTATTATTTCTTAGGTGTCAAAACAAGTGTCTAACTTTCCTCCACAAGAGTCAATACCCATCAACAGCTTTTATCTCTGACAAATCTCTCAAATGTAAACAAACAAATAAACAAGTAAAAGCTGGCCTCAGCACTTCATGAAAGGATTAGATTCCAGGCAGAGAGAGAACAGAATTGTCTTTGAGAAAAGAAGTGCTCAATGTTTGATGAATGAAGAAAGGAATCACCCAGAGAACCGTGAAATATTTAGCTGAGTATATAGCAAAGGGCACAGGATCATTTTCCACAATCAATGGCAATCTTAGTCCCCAGTTCGAAACATGCAGTCCTTCAGAAATTTTTATGGCTTAGCCTTGTGTTCTCATCCTTTAATATTTAACGGCATTTATCAACAACTAAATCACATGAAAAATGTATACTTGTATACTGCACATTTTCTGACGCAAAACTAAGCTGGAAAACAACATCTTCTGATGCAAAACAAGCTGAATGACAGAAAGAATCAAAATTATTTTGACCAGGTGAAAAAATGAAGCAAGATAAATATAAGTGGCTGGAGTAAACTTATCCCAGCGGGCAGCTGGGGAGACTGTACGAAGACCTCAGAGTCTTTGGGGGGAGTGTTGGACTCATTCCGAAGATGATAAGAAACTATAGAATACTTTGGATAGGGAAGAACTGTGATAAAACAGTGTTTTTGGAAAATTAACTTCAACATCTCTTTAGGTGATGAAGTCAAGGAGGACAAATAGAAGGAAGAAAGGTCACAGTGTGTAGGAGACGTTTCTAGTCCCACAACAACAAAAATGCATACATCTGGGCTGGTATGATCATAGAAGAGGAAAAGAAGGGCAGAGGTGATTCAGTGGTACAACCAGGGAAACTTGGGCAGCTGATGGGGTATTGAGAGAACAGGAAGAATTAAAGAAGACTCAGAGGCCTGGAGTGAGAGGTCAGTAGAGCTGATGGAGAGAGAAACAATGAGGATGAGCATGCTTGGAGAAGAAGAAAGAGAGCTCAGTAGGAGCCTATGGCCTTTGATATGGTGCTAGTAAGACATTTAGGTAAAAAGAGCCAGTGGATAATAGGAGACTTTGGATGCCTCCAGGCAATCCCTAAAGCCATGAATGAATTCCCATAGTGCACCATATTAGACTCTGTTAAATCTTGAGTCTTTACAGCATTTCACAGCTCAGGGTGAAATATTTTGAAAACATACTGAATCCTTCTTATGTAGAGGCTGCATAGTTAGGTCTACCACAGCACAGCCACTTTATTGATCCTTTAATTATTTAAAAAAAAAAAACTATGAAATGCCAAGAATACCAAGATATGAATTTATTTTGACTCTCAATATATTTTGAACTATTCCTCCTACTCACTTCAACTGACAGGACTGGCCCCAGAAATGAAGAACCATTTTTAATGCTTTTAAAGAATACCTGGGTGGGCCACTATCCCTATGGCTCTCCACTTGAATAAGTTGTAAGAACACCAAGAGCCTTTGTAGAGCCAAAAAGCATGTGCAGCTGGAGGTATCAGCTGTGCGTGTCGAGTTCTAGCCAAAATAACTCCCCAGGGTGTCCAGCTGTGGAGAGAGAAAGAAAACCAGAAAAAAGACAGTAATTCAGTCAGGGAAGTCACCAGTGGCTGAAGAGTCCTGTATGCCACAGAGCACTGTTACATTTGGGGACCAGACAATGTGCTGCCGCCACCACGCTCAGGTTACTTACAACTGCAAAGCGAACATCTGTGGCCATCTGTCTGCAAGCAGGCTGGGGGTCAGAGGCACAGTGAAACATAGACCTGAAAGTGGACTGAGATAAGCTTAGGAGAGGAAAATATGTAAGGCATCTAATAGACTTCACTTAGAAAAAGACAGCCAGTTGAAAGAAAGTATGGATGGGGTCTCCTTAAATAAATTATGACTCAGCAAGTGCCATTTTATCTGCCTAAGAAAATAATTACAGGAAAACAGTGTTTCCTGAAAAGTCCCTGTGAATGAGCTCTTCTGGAATAGCACCAGAGGTTTCTGGCAGATGGGAGTAGCTCTGCATGACTTTGGAGATGACCTGGCCCAAGCTCTGTCAGGTAAAGAACTGAGACATTACAACCATGCCTTTCTAAAGGCACGGAAATCTGCTTTCCAACCCTTCCATGACAACTAGCATATTGCACGTGTGGATTGCCCTTTAACCTGACTTTTACAGGTTTTTCTTCCTCTGCTTGTTTCTTAATCCCAGAGTTCCTCTGGGCTCTAAGCCCTCCTCTTTCCTGATATACTCTCCTTAGGGGATGCCATCTGCTCTGTTGGCCTTACAGTCATTTATGTATTGATGACTGTCAAATATTTACTCTCAACCAGATCTCTTGTCTGAGCTCAGACCTGGACAGCAACTGCATATTACATATCTCCTCTAGTGCATTTTACAAATTCAACTTGTCTAAAATTGAACCCATGACTCCTGGAGACTCATGCCTTCTCTATTGTTAACCCAAGTTGGCCACCTGGAGCCCTCATTTGAATGCTCTTTCCCTTGGCCCACACTTCACCCACACACTGGTGGCCCAAATTAACCCACTGCTCTCCAACCCCATTTCCATTAGCCTAGACTCAGGAACCACTATCTTTCATTTCATTATCACAACAGCTTTCTGAGTCATCTTCCTGTCTGTGATCTTGACTCTGCCTGACTTCATCCCCATTCCATTCTAAAGCACTCTTTCTGAAATAAATCCGATCACTTCACTTCTTCAGCCTGAAACACTTCAGTGGGTTACTACTGCTCTTAGGATAAGGTCCAAAGCGGTTAATACCATCTGAATAGCTTGACCCATCCCATTGTCTTACCCCTCACCAATGCCTCCCTTTACAGTCCAGTTGAGTTTGTTCTAGTTCCTTGAATCCACCAAGTTCTCCTTTAACAACAGACTTTTGTACATGCTGTCTGGCATTCTCTTCTCCTTTGCTTTGCCAAACAATGACTATTTCTCCTTCAGGTTCCAGTTTAGACAAAACTTCCCTTGACAAGCCTTCCCTGTCCAGTCTAGTCTGTTTTAAATGGCCTGCAATGAATTCCCAAACACCCTGTATTTTTTCCCCATCAAATCACTGTCTACGGTTAATACCTACATATACAGCTTTGTCTTTCACTAGACCTTGTGCTCAATGAGGGTAGGAAGCATGTCTGTTTTGTGGGCAATTGTACATCCAGCACCCAGCCTAGACTTTTTGTATGTTGTTTAAATGATTATATAAAATATTGGATTTATAGGCCCTCTGATCAGCAGCAAAACTCTGCTAGGTCTACATCAAACAAGGTCCCCTCAGAGAATTAGAAAGATTTTCAAGTTCCTTTGTCCAAGTTGAGCCTGGCAGCTGCAGCATCTCCAGGAACATTCGTTCCCTGACGTGTGGCCAACAGAAGTCTACTGAGGGATTCTCAGCTGCAGCTCACTGCAAAGTTCTTACTCCAAGCACAGAATAATCTCTTCACGTCCAGTGAGGGACATCAAGAAAGAAAGAATTTTCCCTTTGGTGTCAGGAGCCTAGGAAGGCAGAATATAAAGCATAAAATTCTACATGAACTCAGAGTCTTTCTAGAGAAGACTGTATTGGACTGTACCCTAGATCAGTGGTTTCAAAACTTGAATCAGAATCACCTGGATGACTTGTCAAAGCACAGATGTCTGAGCCTGACCCCCAGAGTTTCTGATTCAGTGGGTCTGGGATGGGGCCAGAGAATTTGCATTTCTAACAAGTTTCCAGGTGATACTGATGCTGCTGATCTGGGGACCACAACCTTGAGAACCACTGCACTAAACATCTGAGTCACCCTCTTAGTCACACAAACACAAGAGAAGTAGGCACCCCCTGTCCTGGGGGAGAGGCACTCTTCTTAAACTCTGGAGAGGAAGCTCTCACTGCTGGGCAGGGAGTAGGGAAATTTGCATAGGGATTCTAGAGCCTCTGGGAAATAAGAAATCAGAAAAATGAAAACTCCAATCCCTTCTGTATTAAAGTTGAAGTTTGCTAGAACTGCTCTGATAACTTAGGACAGTTCAAATTATAATAATTCTTCAAGAAAAGGATATCAGGGGCATTGGGATGGAAGTGCTTACCCAGCAGTCTTTCACTGGGTGCAGGGAAGGGCCCCCAAAATAGGTCTGTCCAGTGAACGTTCACACACCCAACCCACATAAATTGGCTGGCGAGACACAGGGTGATCTAATTAGAGTCAGCCCCAAACAACTGCTGAAACTGTTGGAACAGAGACCTTTCCCCTCTGGTATTACAAGACGGATAAGCAGCACGTCTGGGGCTTCTGGTGGCCAGTGCCAAGAGGGAAGAGCATGGCAGAGAATGACACACACACAGTGAAGAAAACTCAGCCAAGAAATGAAAGAAATAAGACTTCTGATGACATCATTTGAATCCTGCTGGGCCTAAAGTTACAATATCTTGAGCTTGAGCTCAGTTTCTGTCACTACTGAAAGAGTCTTGACTGATGGAATTCTACTAGCAAACCAATACATTGCTCCGGTCAAGAATGTTCAAGTAACCATCTGTTCTAGCAGTTTCTCTGGAGATAGATAGAAGTGCCAGACCTACAGCTTTGCTAGCCCCTCTGGGATTCTGATTTTCTCCCAACAAATCACTAGCATAGTGTATGTGTGCTCAGTCACTCAATCATGTGCAACTGTTTGTGACCTCATGGACTGTGGTCCGCCAGTCTCCTCTGTCCATGGGACTTCCCAGACAAGAATACCAGAGTGGGTTGCCATTTCCTCCTCCAGGGGCTCTTCCCAGCCCAGGGACTGCACTCATGTCTCCTGCATTGGTAGATGGATTATTTATCACTGAGCCACCAGGGAAGCCCACTTTAGCATAGTTCTTAGCCTCATCACTGCTTACTTGCCTTCATTCTCTGTCAGCTCCTTGAATATATGTTCTTTATAACAGTTTTCTTGATTGCCAGGCAAGGTAGCTGGCTTACAGATGCTCACTTTGCAAACAGCATTTAAATGAAAAATAACAAATTTGGGTCAGATTAGTTTGCATGAATTAAAGGGAAAAAAGGAGAGGAGGACAAGGTACACTGGAAGGAATATAAACTAAACCAGGTAATAACCCACAAAGGTGGGCTCCCGAAGTCAAGCAAACCTTCACTCTGCCCCAGAATATTTCTAACTGAATCTCAACTCCTACTAACAGCTTCAGCATTTTTCTTTTCTTTGGGAAAAAAAAAAAAACATCATGGGGGAGGGGGTGCCAGAGAATGACAACTGACATGGTGACTCCCACATAAGTCAGCTTCCTCTTCCCCAAATCTGTTTCCAGAAACTCTGCCACATCATGCACTGAGAACCCCCTGGCTTCCAGCTCAAAAGAAAGTCTCAGAGGTATCAGGCACAGATGGCAGGAGCCCTCCTTTGGTGGTTCTCAATGATAAATAGCTTCCTGCCAGAGTGCTCCCCAACTCTAAACTCCTGGAAGAGAACTACCACATGGGAAACAAAACCCAGGAAAGGGTTGGAAGCGTACCCTGCGTAGGGTTTGTCACTCATGTCTTCTAGGTTAAATGTGTCTGTGGGAACCCCTGGACACAGCTGTGGTCACGAATGTTCCATTCAACAACTGGACCCAGAAGTGGCCCATTTTTCTGACATCAAGAGACCTTCCATGGAAGGAAAACAGAAACAGCACAGATGGAGCTGCCTTTTCAAATCCTTGTGGACGTCATGAGATTAGCAGCTTTCCTCTGAGTCGGCCTCAAAGACTTCCTTTACAATTGTTCATAAGCTCGCTCAAGGGATAGGCAGTGAAGTTCACTCAAACAAAAACATAACCTCAAACATCGAAAACAGCTGGTGGAAATTGTGACTGTTATAGAGGAGCTGACTTATCTAGCTGAGTCAAAACAAGTGTGAGTGCTTCAAACAGGCACGAGATCAGAAACATAATTAGGTGTTTATTGAGTGCTGTCCTTCTTGATTTTTTTTTCTCCCTTGCCGGACGTGAGTCTCCTCTTTAGGCTTCATCCTGACAGGGAGTAAAATCCTTTATGATATCAGAATTGACATTTTTGAAAATTTATTTGAAAATAATTTTTTTTTCTAATTATGAAAGTAGTCTGTGTTCTTTGGGGAAAAATTAGGGAACACAGAAAAACCACGAAAATAAAAATCATGTGTAATCCCACTGCCACTCTTTCCCTTTTGTTCTTTTGACTTTGGATGTTCTTTTTTTTAAAAATAATTTTATTTTTTTATGGTTGTGCTGTGTCTTCATTGCTGCGCAGGCTTTCTCCAGTTGCAGCGCATGAGCTTCTCGTTGTGATGACTTCTCTCATTGCAGAGCACAGGCTCTAGGGTGTGTGGGCTTCAGTAGCTGCAGCTCCCAGGCTCTAGAGCACAGGTTCAATAGTTGTGGTGTACGGGCTTAGTTGCTCCATGTGCATGTGGGACCTTCCTGGATCACAGATCATATCCATGTCTCCTGCATTGGCTGATAGATTCTTTACCACTGAATCACCAGGGAAGCTCAACTTTGGTTTTTCATACACATATACACACCACACAATTTTAAATATATATTTAAATACATCTGTGTTAGTCACTCAGTCGTATCTGACTCTTTGTGACCCCGTGGACTGTCGGCCACCATGCTCCCCATCCATGGAATTCTCCAGGAAAGAATCACTAAAATAACTCCTTTTGATCCTGATTTTCACCTAGTCCATATGACCATTTCCCCATGTCACTGATATATTCTTTCCCACATTTTTATGCCTGCATATGAACACTATAAATTATTGAGGTAAGGCCAATTGTAGACATTTGGGATATTCTGCACTATTGTAAACAAGGCTGTGAAGAATATCCTTGTTGATAAATCTTTGCACATGTTCATACTTAGAAAACTTACTTTCTCTTTCAAGGCACTGAAATTCAGGCTATAAAAGGGATTGTAATTGATATTGAAAGAGTATAGCCCCCTTTTCCCTGAGAGTTTCTGCCAATTGTCTTTTTCTGCATGTTTTGAGTTGAGTTAGCTCCTTTTAGGACTTGTAGGCCTTCATGTATTCACAGAAGCCTTGCTTTCAATCAAGTTAACGGTCTCTCCAGTTTGCAATGCAGAAACATTGAAATAACTGTTTTTTAAATGTATGACAAGAAATGAAAGCAATAAATACTAGAAAAGATTACTAATCTTATTAGGAAAAAGAAAATATAGAAGCGTAATTCCATCAAAAGAGGTATCAAACTGATTAGACTCAGTTACTCAAAACTTTGTCTTCTGAAAAGCTCTCAAGTTGAATTTGTAGCAGGTTTTACAACTGCAGGAAACGAGCTAAAATTTTCCACTTTCTTATTTTTCCTATTTTTCTAATCCAAAAAGTGAAATGAAACATTCCTTAAGGAGAAGACTCAACTGACATTATTATCTCTCATTCGAAATTTACTGACTGCATTGAACAATTGCTTCTGTATTGGCACAAGTCATTCAGTCACTCACCATCGGGGGATGAATCACTCCCCATGAAAAATCATTCCAGAATTTGGGTAACAGAGAAGTTTGCCTCCAGCCAAAAGTTCAACAAATGTTGGTAGAATTTAGGAAAATCATTATCATGAAAGGCTGCCATGGTTTCAAAGGGCATCTCTTAGTAGTTACTGCACTCTCTGACCTCTAAAAAAAGTGCAAGCAACTTCATGCACACACACAGCCCCTGCCAGTTTCCCTTAAAAATTTCATTCTCTTCATCACCACTGAGTGGAATTAAAAACAGTTGGTCAAGCTCCACTAATCGACAGCTGCTTGCAATTAGATGAAGCATTTAAAGCCATTCTCTTAACTACCTTCCCAACTGCCTAAGTATTCAGTATGAGCAATACACCGTGATAATTTGCCAGAATGTTTAACTTATCTCCATCTCTAGTGGTTTCTATACCTTCCTATTTTCTCCAGTCTTCCCACACACTGTCTGACTCTTCCAGTTCCTCTTGTTAAATCATTCGACAGAGATTAGTCGAAACCAGGTCGAGCTGCTTTGTGCTAAGATGGAAAATTCTACCCAGGCAACTATTAGGGGGCAGAGTAAATCTTGATGTTTTGCAAAGAGAAAAGACTCCTTTTTTCCTCTTTTTTTATTAAACAATGAACTGGAAAGTTCACTGTAATTTTTCTCATCAAGGATGATGAAGAAAAACAAAAGTTCCTGGGCTTTTGTAAACTCTTTCCAATTCTCAAAACTCACAAACACTGATTTTGGAGTAGGGAGAAAATGCACAGATCACTTTATCCAACTTTTGTCCTTTACAAACTGGGCAAAAGTCAAGATGCTTTTCCCAAGGTCACAGAAAAGAGTAGCGGTGCATGGCCTGAATCCAGCCCTCTGACTCTTGGTCCAGATGGTTCTCTGCTACTTAAACTCCTTTTGCTAAAGAGAAAATCTTCCCACCTCTTCTAGAAGGAGGCAGAGACCAGCATGGCTACCCCACTTGCCTTATCCAAGGGGTAGAGCAGCTGTTCTCCCCACCCCCTGCCCTACAAGCCTCTCCAGCCAGGAACTCATCCTGGGGCTTAAAGGGCAGAAAAACAACAGACATGATATGACTTCACCTGTGCACTTATCTTTCTCACTCCATCCCCTTCAGCTCCCCCACCTAAATAAGAACCCCCCACAAACTTAACCACATCCATGGTCACATAACCATGTTGTCTTTCTGTCTCATATTCCCTGATGCTTATCTCCATCCTATACCCCTTTGACCTGTTGTGTGGTCAGTGAAGGAAGGGGATGTTGGAGGAAGGAAAGAGAGAAGAAGCAAGAGAGACAGAAAAGGACAATCAGTTGAAGGAAGCAGTTTTACCTTAAAATTCAAGAAGCAGAGTCAGTGTGTAGACAACAATGGGAGCCCTAGGACTTCCTTGGTGGTTTGGTGGCTAAAACTCCATGTTCTCAGTGCAGGGGACTCAGATTTAATTCCTAATCAGGAATCTAGATCCCACATGCCACAACTAAGACCCTTCACAGCCAAATAAAATAAATAAGTAAAAATAGATATTAAAAAAAAAGAAAAAGAAAGGGAGCCCTCACACCTCAGACCACTCACCCATAGCTCTGGCTTTTCTTATCTCTGCTCCTCCCAAGGCTAATCCCTTCTTTTCCAGAAACCTCCTATATTCCAATCTAGTCCACTCCTCTAGACAGTCATGGACTCCTTCTTCTGCATCTGAGGACAATTCACTTTCTCCTTAAACTCATATTTCCATTATACTTACAGCAATGAGTTATCCTTATATTTTTTCTTGTTCAAAGTCTTTTTATTGATATTTAATGTTATTATGAACATTTTATTATGTTGGTCATTTTATTATATAAATATAAGCTTCCCTGGTGGCTCAATGGTAAAGAATCCATCTGCCAATGCAAGAGATACAGGTTCGATCCCTGGGTCAGGAAGATCCTCTGGAGAAAGAAATGGCAACCCACTCCAGTATTCTTGCCTGGGAAATCCCATGCACAGAGAAGCCTAGAGGGCTACAGACCATAGGGTCAAAAAAAGTGTCAGACACATTTAATGACTAAAAACAACAGCAAAAATATATATGTATACACACATACATATATATATATATTTCTGTTCTATATATAGAGTTAGAGCCATATAAATACAGAGATAGAGAGATTGAGATAATTTTTTTTTTTTACGTTTTTCTATGGACATAAATCAGAGAAGGCAATGGCACCTCACTCCAGTACTTTTGCCTAGAAAATCCCATGGACAGAGGAGCCTGATAGGCTGCAGTCCATGGGGTCGCTAGAGTCAGACACGACTGAGTGACTTCACTTTCACTTTTCACTTTCATGCATTGGAGAAGGAAATGGCAACCCAAATCCCAGGGATGGGGGAGCCTGGTGGGCTGCCCTCTATGGGGTCGCACAGAGTCGGACACGACTGAAGTGACTTAACAGTAGCAGCATGGACATAAATGTTCTATGTTAAAAAAAAAAAATACTATTCTGCCTCTTGCCCATCTTGCAAGATGGTGGATGAAAACACAGAGAAGCTGGATAATAATAAGAAGAAACATAAAGCCAAGAAGGCTGATGCCAGGGCAAGGTTAAGAAGGGTAACCTCAAGGCCAAAACACCTCAAAAGGGGAAATCCCACAACAACCAAAACCCCATCCTAGTCAGAGAAATTGGCAGCTTTTCCCCATCTGCTTTGTGTTCCAGCAAAGTCGTGGAAAAGAGGAAGTAATCATAAGCTACATTTAAGATTGAAATTAAAGAGAAATTTCTTTCTACCACACAAAACTAGTTTGGGTGGGGGTGACAGAAATGATGGGATCCAAATGGCTAAGCTTCACAGAACACCTGGATACTGCTCCACTGAAGATGCACCTTGAAAGCTGGTGAGCCTCAGGAGAAAACCCTTCCATCAGATGTGAGGAAGCTGTGAGCTTGCATTACTCCCAGCACCATTCCAAGCATCCTTGCTGGGCACCACAGAGGCACGACGGTGGTTTTCTTAAAGAAGCTGAGCAGTAGCATGCTGCTCGTGACTGGACCTCTGGTCCTCAGTTGAGTTCCTCTGTTAGAACACACCAGAAACTTGTCATCACTGATGAGTGGTGTGGAAATCCCAAACATCTCCCTGAGGCTTATTTCAAGAAGAAGCAGCTTCATAAAGCCCAGACACCAGGAAGGTAAGACCTTCGATGCAGAGCAAGGGAAATTCAAGCTCACAGAGCAGCACAAGGTTGATTTGAGAGACCTGGACTCACAAATTCTGCCAAAAAATCAAAGCCATCCCTCAGTTTCAGGGCTACCTCTGTTCTGTGTTTCTGCTCACAAATTGGTGTCCTAAATATCTTACAAAGAACTGATACACTGACCCAAAAAAATTATTCTGGGTGGTGTAGGTATTATGTTGATCACAAGTATAAAGCTCGTCAACATAACGTAAATATATTGTAAATTTTATGAATAATGATTAAATACATACACTGTATCAGAAATGAATCTCATAATGAATTCCACAACCCTGTTTTTATCCCAATTAATTCATGCATCTATGATTTGATAGTACCTGGTGGCTCAGAAGATAAAGCATCTGCCTACAATGTGGGAGACCCGGGTTCAATCCCTGGGAGGAAGATCTCCTGGAGAAGGAAATGGCAACCCACTCCAGTATTCTTGCCTGAAAAATCCCATGGACAGAGGAGCCTGGTAGGCTACAGTTCATGCGGTTGCAAAGAGTCGGACACGACTGAGAGACTTCACTTCACGTTGCTAAATTATGACAGTTTTCAGAGTTATTTCTTTTTCTAATTTTTCATAGAGGTAAGAGAAAGTGCTTGTTTTATCCACCTCGAGGAAAGAAAAGTTTTGTTAAGGAATGACATTAAAGGCTAGACTCTCCTTTCTAGTTATATATCAAAATAACAAAGTGATCCATCATCAAAAATTACTTTTAATGCCCTACCTGCTGACAACTTATTTAGGGCCTCCTTCAATTTTGTTGAAAGCCAAGAACTAGAGACCAACTGCCTTGAGAACAGGTTTTATTTTAATTCCATGATAAGAGTAATTCACTTTTCCCCCTTTCAACACCAAGATTTTTTGAGGTTTTTTTTATTGAGTTATTTTATCTTGCTGAGTTGTATTTCAAGTTATTTCTTAGTTTATTCCCCAAGCATTTTATACCCTAGGGCAAGATACCCTAAGCAAGATTCACTAGGAGATAAGTTGGCCTTTATTCATAAAAGGAAAAGGTAAATGAGAGCTACCAAAATATTGGCCGTGGGTAGATCCATTTTAAAAGAGCACAGAGGAAGATGATTCTCCTAAATATTACATGTGCCTGCATACCCATTAGAAAATCTACATACTCTACAAGAACGCACACATTCCAATTTGAATGTCATTGGGCTAAAGACCCCACATGATCTAGCCCGTACCTACTTTCCAGTCTCAATTCAAATCTTTCTCTCACTCATGCTTTCAGTTCCTCTGGGTCATTGATATGATGTTCCTGCTGCCCGAAAGCTATTTTCTCAGACATCATCCCTAACCACCCAAATCATAATAGTTTTCTCAGTTCTCTCTCTCTCTCTCTCTCACACACACACACACACACACACACACACACACATAGTTCTGTATTCTTCTTTCTCCTAACAGCCATCAGATACTTATTTGTATTTATTTAAGTAGCTCACTAGACCAGTGCCGAATGTGGTCCCTTACCAGGATCCTTAGCATCGATTGAGAACTTCATAGAAATGCAAAGTTCCAGAGCCCACACCAGACCTAATGAATGAGAAATTCTGAAGCGATCTGTAGTTTATTAAGTCTCCCAGGTGTTTCTGATGCTGCTAAAGCTTGGGAACCCCTGTGCTAGATCATAATCTCCATGAAGGAAGAGCATACGTCAGTTTTTTCATCACTGTTTACCTAGAATTTTGCCCAATGGCTGGTATATAAGAAATGTTTTGTAAATTTGTATTGTTGAATAAACTCAAATAAAACAAAAATTTGCCCACACTAAGGGATATAGTCAGAGAAGGCAATGGCACCCCACTCCAGTACTCTTGCCTGGAAAATCCCATGGACGGAGGAGCCTGGTGGGCTGCAGTCCATGGGGTCACTTAGAGTCGGACACGACTGAGCGACTTCACTTTCACTTTTCACTTTCATGCATTGGAGAAGGAAATGGCAACCCACTCCAGTGTTCTTGCCTGGAGAATCCCAGGGACGAGGGAGCCTGGTGGGCTGCCGTCTATAGGGTCCCACAGAGTCGGACATGACTGAAGCGATTTAGCAGCAGCAGCAGCAAGGGATATAGTACGGCTTATATGCAAAACTAAAACAAATGATACAAGTGAACTTATTTACAAAACAGAAACAGACCCCACGACGTAGAAAAGGAACTTATGGTTACCAGAGGGGAAGGTGGGAAAAGTGATAGTAATGGAGTTTGGGATCGACATGTACACACTGCTGTATTTAAAACGGACAACCAACAAGGGCCTACTGTATAGCACAGGGAACACTGTCAATGTTTTGTGGCAGCCTGGATGGAGAGGGGAGTTTGGAGGAGAATGGACACATATATGTGTATGACTGAGTCACTTTGCTGTCCACCTGAAATTATCACAAAATGTTAATCAGCTACTTTCTCAGTTCAGTTCAGTTCAGTCGCTCTGTCATTTCCGACTCTTTGCAACTCCATGGACTGCAGCACACCAGGCCTCCCTGTCTATCACCAACTCCCCGAGTCCACCCAAACTCACGTCCATTGAGTCAGTGATGCCATCCAACCATCTCATCCTCTGTCGTCCCCTTCTCCTCCTGCCTTCAATCTTTCCCAGCATCATGGTCTTTTCAAATGAGTCAGCTCTTCGCATCAGGTGGCCAAAGTATTGGAGTTTCAGCTTCAACATCAGTCCTTCCAATGAACACTTAGGACTTATTTCCTTTAAGATGGACTGGTTGGATCTCCTTGCAGTCCAAGGGACTCTCAAGAGTCTTCTCCAACACCACAGTTCAAAAGCATCAATTCTTCGGTGCTCAGCTTTCTTTATAGTCCAACTCTCACATCCATACATGACTACTGGGAAAACCGTAGCCTTGACTAGACAGACCTTTGTTGGCAAAGTAATGTGCTTTTTAATATGCTGTCTAGGTTGGTCATAACTTTCCTACCAAGGAGTAAGCGTCTCTTAATTTCATGGCTGCAGTCACCATCTGCAGTGATTTTGGAGCCCCAAAAAATAAAGTCAGCCACTGTTTCCAGTTTCCGCATCTATTTGCCATGAAGTGATGGGACTGGATGCCATGATCTTCATTTTCTGAATGTTGAGCTTTAAGCCAACTTTTTCACTCTCCTCTTTCACTTTCATCAAGAGGCTCTTTAGTTCTTCACTTGCCGCATAAGGGTGGTGTTATCTGCATATCTGAGGTTATTGATATTTCTTCTGGTAATCTTGTTTCCAGCTTGACCTACATTCTAATATAAGATGAAAAAGTTTTTTTTTTAATGAAATACATTTCTATAGTGATCCATTAAATACATGGAAATATATATATACATATACACATTTCACAAAATACTTACTACATGCCATAGACTCCAAACATTCTCAATCCTATTCTGTTTTATTTATTTTCTTCCTGTTTTTCTAGTAAGAAGACCTATAAATTTATTTAATAGTCTTCTAATGGACCTTATGTGCAGTTTGAAAACCCTAGTCACTAAGCTGTTCTACAGAAATCCATACCTATGCCCTTGTTATTCTTTTAACCTGGAATTCCCGTCCCTCTCAGCTCCTCATGCCCAAGTCTCACTGATTCTTCAAGGCCCACCTCTCAGAGTAGATTTCTATGCTGTGAAGGTAATCTTTCCCTCTTTTAAATTCCCACCATATTTTTTTCTGTGCTCAGCTCTTATACCTTTTCTTACATGTTCCTTTTAATATACTGTTTATAGAGTATCACTTTTCCTATTAAAGTTAATCCTTCAGAGCAGAATCCATATCTGATTCATCTTTGGACTCTTCACAGCATTAAGCATATAACTTCAAATAATGTTTCCTAAGTAAATTGGACTTTCAAGGTTCCAGGGCGAAATATTTCTAAAGGAAATAAGATTTCAGTGAGTGGCTGAGAGAGGAAGGGCAGATGAGGAAAAAGGAACCACATGGCTTGGTGCCAGTGACAGAGAAGGGAGGCACGTGCAAGCCATATTATATGTATGGCGGAGGAAAGGCGGGTGGGGTCAGATGGCAGAGCACCGTAAGTGACCCAGGCTATTCTGCAAGGAAAGCAGAACTATCACAGATCTATGGGTGAACTTTTGGGGTTTTTTCTGTTTTTTTAATGACAACTTTGGTGGCAAGATAAAAGTGGTATAAGGGGACAGAGGCTATGAACATATGTCTCTCGGATCTCCTGCATATGCTAGCACATTCACCGGCACCCACCTGCTACCCCTGTGGGCCCACTGCTGTGTTCATGCTGGGGACACTCTTTCCCAGTTGCCCCCAACCAATCACTGTGGCAAGTAGCACTGACCCCTCCCGGGAACATAGGCTCAAGAATTCCTGCTACTGGGGCACAACTCTATGAGAACAGCACTGTGTGGAAGCCTTCGTATGCTGTCTCCTCCTTTTCTCCAGCCAGATCTGCTCTGCAGGGTGACATTCTTCCCACCACTCCTGCCTCTTCATCTTAAATCTTTCCAGGCATTTTCCCCCAAAATATCTCCTACACTTCTACTCCTATCTTGGTGGCCAATTCTCTGGTAATATGAACCAAATGCAGAGGAGCAGATAAGACCAGAAAGGAGGTAAGAGGCAAAGAGCTATGATGAACGTGCCTGGGTATTAGAATACACATATGTCTGAAAATATACCTACATGTTCATTAATGTACACATACAGATATTGAATTGCAGTGGATACACTTAACTGAAATTACCAAAACTGAGGGAAGGAAGAATTCACCTAGACAGCCACTGTTAAGAAGAAAGGCAGATCTTTCATCAAAGCACATTTCTTAGTAGGCATAAATCCAACTAAGCTCAGATAACACGAGACAATCTCTCACAAAACGTGAGATGCGCCACAAACTAGAACTCTCTTGCCATATCACGCGCTACCAGAGAAGCTCGGACCACAAAATACAAGCAGATGTCAACACTTTCACCTTCCACTTTCTAAATATCGCTGATTGGGCCAAGTTTCATTTCACTTAATGGGCCACTTTCCATGTTGAGGGAGAAGAGTTGAGAAAGGGCGGAAGAAAGTGTTAGGATTCAAGTTTCATATCTGCTTAAGTAAACTGATGTTGCTTACTGCTGGGTTTCAAGAGAAAAGCTTCCCTAAATCAGCCAACAGTTGCTCAGAGAAACACACAGACCCAGGGTAGGCAAATGTTTTCTGTAAAGCGCCAGATACTAAATATTTTTGCCTCTACGGGTAATGAGGTATCTGCTGCAACTACTACTCTGCTATTATAGCCCAAAAAGCAGCCATTGACAATACAAAAAATCAACAGGTGACTGCATCCCAATAAAACTTGATTTACAAAAACAAACAATGGGCCAGATTTGACCCATGGACCATCATTTGCCAACCCCTGATGTAGAACACTAGGAATTCTTCCCCAAAATGCCCTCTTCTGGTTTGGATATGGATGTTCCACCTGCTTTCTAATCTTTTATCTACTTAATATAAAAAGCACACAGTTAAAAAATGTAGTTGAAAATGATCAGCTATATTAAACACCAATGCTAATGAGGGAAGAGGCCATGAAACAAGCTCTGGCCTGGAGGAAGGGACCCAAAATAATCATCAGACTTCAACCTGAGATTATTTTTATCTCCTGGACCATCGATTCTCAAAGTGTGGTCCTTGCACCAGCAGCATCAGCTGCACCAGGGAAACGGTTAGAAATAAAAAATTCCCGAGCCCTGTCCCAGACCTACTGAATCAGAATATGTAGGAGTGGGGCCCAGTGTTTTAACAAGCCCTCCAAGGCAATGGCACCCCACTCCAGTACTCTTGCCTGGAAAATCCCATGGATGGAGGAGCCTGGTGGGCTGCAGTCCATGGGGTTGCTAAGAGTCAGACACGACTGAGCGACTTCACTTTCACTTTTCACTTGCATGCATTGGAGAAGGAAATGGCAACCCACTCCAGTGTTCTTGCCTGGAGAATCCCAGGGATGGGGAAGCCTGGTGGGCTGCCGTCTATGGGGTCGCACAGAGTCGGACATGACTGAAGCGACTTAGCAGCAGCAGCAGCAGCAGCAGCAGCCAGGTTATTCTAATTTGTTATATTCTCCTATCATTAATGTCACAAAGAGATTGCCAAGACCTGGCAAACACACACTTAAAAGATGCTTCACTACCTGAAGACTTGTTAGTGATTAAGTCAAAATACATGCTCTTTTTTTCTTCTTTGAATTTGGATAATCTAACATTTAGAAGAAAATATTATGTAGTTCTAAATTAAATATATATTCATAAAGATTTTCTTTAACTTGATTTTCAGAGTGACCACTAGAGTCCATAGAATTGTTGCAATAAGGTGTATACCTTATAAGAATGGGGATTGGAACCCAGGGTCCAGAGCCAAAATTTGTGTACCACTGGTTTGTGGAATTAGGTAATACCCAAACCCACCCAAGTACTATTTGCAGCCCTAATTTACATGGGGACCAATGAAAATCCTGAGGACTCTCTCAATCCATATCCATGACTACACATCAGATATCAGAGACATATCTGGGAGATTTGACAGAGTAGATGGGAAATGGAAATGAAGAATGAGAGGAACAGAAGGCAAATTTCAAGTCTCCCCCTTCCCCACATCATGCACATACACACACACAAATCAAAATAAAAGTAACCATTACTAATGGAGAGTTCTCTGACAAACTAGCAATAGACATACCCTCTAGAATGCCTTTTGGAGCCTGAACACTGAGCAGAGTCAGGTTCCGGATGCTGCTGGGTGGCGTGTGAGCCATATCCCCCAGCTCTCCTAGAAGCACAGATGCACCTGGGGATACCCAGTGCCTGGGCCCACTGGGCTTGTACATGGCAAAAACAGGCTGTCTAGGGGACTTCCCTGGCAGTCCAATGGTTAAGACTCTGAGCTTCCACTGCAGGAGGCACAGGTTCCATCCCCATGTGCTGTGCAGCCAAAAAACAAATAAACTTTAAAATTTTGAAAAGCTCAGTAAGTCCTATAATGTTCCAAGTTCTATAAAGTTCCATGGGTCCAAGAGAATCAATCTCTGATCAGCAAACTAAAATCCATGGCCAAAAATAAATTAATTAAAAATTTTAAAAAGCAAGTGCGCTAAGTTCTATAATAGTCCAAGTTCTATACTGGGGAACTGGCAGCACAGTGGAGGCCAGTAGTTTTGCATCAGGAGTACCACAACAGCGTTTATTAGGCACCTTCCAGGGACTTCCTCAAAACCCGTTCTTTTTTCTTAAAGCCTAAGGGTAAGAATGTCTTCATTCATACTTAATTTTCTAACTTAGTCTGCCCTTCCTCCCACCACCCCTATCCTTCCACTAAGGGACTTTGGCTTCTCTGAACTGGTGGTTGCTGCTTTATTCTGTTTTCTATTTCAGGCTTTAAAACTGAGTGGAGGGGGGTTCAGGATTGGGAACACGTGTACACCCATGGCGGATTCATGTTGATGTATGGCAAAACCAATACAATATTGTAAAGTAATTAGCCTCTAATTAAAATAAATAAATTTAAATTAAAAAAAAACTCTAAAAGATCGTTTAGATTACAGGCAAAATTAAAGGAGAATACTTTTATTAAGAGACAGAAAATAAAGTAAATGCAGCTAAGATTTTCAATATAATCTATAGGTTAAAACATTCTTCTTTAGAAAACAAATTCTTGGAATACAAAGAGTTGAGAATAGGGAGAGATTCCCATTTCTGATACTCTTTAATCAAAAGTAGAAAAGGATGGAGATATGGATTAATTTTTTCACCTGTGATAGTCATTTTAATTTCTTGGTCATAAATATGAAAATGTCTTAGTCATAGTTGGCACATGGACCACCTCACAGATCTCCTCAAACATTCCTATTGATGCTGGGCACCCCATACCATCAACCTTCAATACTCTTCTGCCCAAGACCTCCCCAGATGTGAATCATGTTTAAGACCAGAAAATAAAGCTTCTTCTTCAAATATAAAACCTTTAAATGCTATCAAAAACACCCTTCAGGACTTCTGTTATCATTAGGCCAAATTCTCATCCCATGCAGCTCTCCAGGCTTGCATCCCTGAGGATAACATCTGGTTCTTTACCCTTGAACCACCTTGTTTTGATGGCATTGTGTTGTGATCACAGTGATGTGATCATCCAATAAAAAAGTATCACTTTGATATTATTTCAATATAAGAATCAATTAATTTACTGAATAAATTATGTTGTTGAACCCAAGTTACATGAAAAGTTATTCAAATTCACCTTGTCTGCCTTCACAAATGTCTTTAACAGTAACTCAGGACCCACACAGATGTGCTAGGAAAGGAAACCTCAACTCAATTGATTTTTCCCAGGAAAATGAAATGGCTGAAATAAATAAACCACCTATGTAATTAAAAGAATACATAATACTATATTTTCAGTATAAACTTTATAAATACTTCAGTTTTTCCTAAGTTTATCTATAAAAACAATATAGTCCCTATAAAATTCCTTCATTTTATTTTCTCTAGAGTAGACAAGTTGATTATAAAAAATTATTGGTTCTTCTGGGACTGGTCATTAAAAGAAGACTTTATCCCTTTCCTCCTTCCTACTGTTAAAAATGAGATGACTGGAGCTCTAGCAGCATCTCAGGCCATGAAAGTTCTTGCAGATGAATGCCTTACGCTAGGATGCTAGACCAGGAAGAAAGAGCTTAAGCCATGGATGATGTTAGAACCACCATACCAACACTGAACTCCTACATTCAACCTTCTTTTACCAGAGAAAGCAAACTCTTTTTAAACACAGCAAGCTGTTCTGTTGGGGGGTTTTTTGTTTTGTTTTTTTATTAACTAGCTATTCCTAGTCCTACCAGATGCAATATACCATTCGCCAAATAGCAAGCTGGTATCATTTGTGATTCAAAATAAATTCATTGTTTCGGATGTCCACAACTCACTTTGAAAGGTGCCCGCCTCCCTCGCAAAACAGTAAGATAGAATGATAAATGGATAGAGGAATGGAGTGAGGTAGATAGAAACATGACAAAGTAATAAATATAGCAAAATACTAGTGTAGAATAGAGATGGCAGGTATGTGGGCATTCACTATATAATTCCTTCAACAATTCATAATAAAATACTAAAAATTCTATTGACAAGCCATCAGCACCATTTAATATGCTTTTAAAAGATATCCCTAATAAGGAGTTTTATAGCTTCTTTTCTCTCACTAACAGGGCCACTTCTCTCCCTGTTCTATAAACACTATTGTGGCCTTAAAAAAAAAAAAGAACTGGAAGTACTGCCAACGGGACAAACTGGGTGCAAGTAAAAATTTTAAAGGCTGTATAAACAGAAATTCATCTGGAAAGATGTTTTCTCCATCAGCACAGTAAAAAGCTAGAATAGAATTTCCTGATATAGATGTACTGTTTGACTCTCTACAGATCCCACTGGGTACAAGAGAGAGGCATCGTGTTCTTTAATTTAAAAGTAACTTTCACTCATAAAATGAGGTTAGGAATGTTAGAATTTCAACTCAGCTGAGCTCAGCACTAAGCAACATCCTTTTCTTTTCCTGTTAAGATTCCCTTCTCCTTCCCCATCAGTACAAGGACACATCTAAGGAGATGTAATTTCAGTTTGGTCTTCTGATCAACTTGAAGCATTTCTACTGAAAAAGCAATAATTGTGGTGTTGGATCTTTTCCCATCAGTCTGTATTCCAAGCAAAGAAAGACTGGAAATGAGTATTGAACAATTCCTGGCAAGAATGCTAAAGTTCGCAGAAGCATTGCCTGCAAACTGCCAATATAAAAGAAAAAGTCTTCTCCTATTCTCCAAGATGCAGTTAGAATAGTAAGAATGTGAATCAGGATTGCTGAAAACAATGCCAAAACACTGATTTGGACTATCGTGTCTACTAAAAGAATCTATTTGTTGGGACTAAAATGCAATGCCTTCAGAAAATGATATAAATTTAATTCCAGAAAATTAGCTGGGAATTCATCCAACAGTATGCACTTATGATATTTATTGAGGGATATGAGAGCAGATACTGAAGAATGCAGATTCACATAATAATCCCATAGAGTCTCTTGTTTATGACTTACTGAAAATTTCTGCTTCTGAAACATTTTTCAAATTTAACCTCATCTCAGAAAGAATGCTCTTACAAAGCCTGGAGAAAACGTCCTTAGCTATGTTTAAGTTATTCAAGGATGAAAAAGTACGATTTACATATGTATTTAATTTTTGTAGAAAAATCACCCACGATAGATGGCATTTTATAGCATTGTCCTCTGGGAGAGGAATAAAGGATGGAGCAGTCCAGACATTATAGACATTGTCAGTCTAGGGCAGAGGGTTAAGCACTTTATATGGATTATCACCTCTGATCCTCACAAAATCTATTAAGATAGGAACTGTTATTCTTTCCATTTTATAGATGAAGAAATAGTTGCTTAGAAATGCTTGCCCAAGGTCACCTGTCAGTAAGTGGTGCAGCCAACACTGGGATGCAAGTCTGACTGATGACAGAGCCTGGTCTTTTAACCATCATCTGAGATGGCTGTGATCTTTGAAAGTCAAGTGCCCCGCAGAACATTCAGTGAGAAAGTGAGGGAGAAGAGTGGTGAAGGGGAGGAGGAGGAGGCAGAAAGGGAGGGAGATGGAGAAAAACTTGTCTAACATATAGGTTGGGAAAACTGTAAAGAGGCCATTAAAAGTTATCTATATGAAATATTTCCCATCAAATCTGGATGATTTCTTTGCTTCTTGCTTACTTTTTTCATTCTTCATTTCTTCCATGTATCATTTCCTCTGGTAAAAATTTTTTTTTAAAAAAGAGGAGCAAGTATTTATATCTTCAGTTCAGTTCAGTTCAGTCGCTCAGTCGTGTCCGACTCTGCGACCCCATGAATCGCAGCACGCCAGGCCTCCCTGTCCATCACCAATTCCCGGAGTTCACTCAGACTCACGTCCATTGAGTCAGTGATGCCATCCAGCCACCTCATCTTCTGTCGTCCTCTTCTCCTCCTGCCCCCAATCCCTCCCAGCATCAGAGTCTTTTCCAATGAGTCAACTCTTCGCATGAAGTGGCCAAAGTACTGGAGTTTCAGCTTTAGCATCATTCCTTCCAAAGAAATCCCAGGGCTGATTTCCTTCAGAATGGACTGGTTGGATCTCCCTGCAGTCCAAGGGACTCTCAGGAGTCTTCTCCAAGACCTTGTAAAAGTGATTCATTGTAAACTACCTCTTCCTCACTTCCACTTTTTCCAAATATTTATTAAACACCATTGTGTGCCATACCCAGTCATTTATATTCTGCCTTTACTATAGAATAAGTCAAACTTAATTTACTTTTATTAATTAAAAGGAAAAAAACTTTACTGACACAAACTAAGGCAATGAGGCACTAAGCCAAAAAGCAACAAAGAATCTGTCAGAATATTAAAAGTGTTGTCATGAAAGGATTGAATGAAGTTTCATGTACGTGAACCAGACCAGATGCCCAGCTAGAATGACCACTTTCCTTGGCCTTCACCATGAAAGACATGCAACCATCACTGACATTAAAGCCACTTGAGAAGGGCCTTTTATGGGAAGGAAAACAAATAAAAGGAGCGGACAGGATTCAGAGAACCAATAAGAATTGACGACAAAAACTGAGAATACCTCATTTTCACTTTGTTTACGGCCTGATGGTTCTGTGAGTTATGAGGAAAGAGTCAAAACCTTGTCCATCTTGTTCACCATTGTATACACAGCACTTGGCATGCTACCAAGAATATAATTGGTTGAATAGATTAATTAATGAATAAGCCAGAAAATGACCAAGAAGCAGTGACTTTGATAAACAACAAGGTCCTACTGTATAGCTCAGGGAACTATCTTTAATATCCTGGGATAAACCATAATGGAAAAGAATATTAAAAAGAATGTGTGTGTCTGTACATATATATATTTTTTCAATTATATATATAACTGAATCACTGTGCTGTGCAGAAGAAATAAACTATAGAAAATCAACTATACTGCCATTGAATAAATAAGTAAAAGAAGCAGTGAGTTTATTGTCTCTGTCATTTGACACTAAAGGAACAGCTGTCCATCCAAAAAATGTTGAGGTCTCTTTATCCAATTTATGTACATCCAGAAACTCTGACAGTCTAGAAATTCTATTATGAATTCACATCCCACAATAACAACAATTAAAAAACACAGTAATCTATAACTCTAATATAAAAGATACAATCATAGATAAGTGAAGAAAAAAGGCAGTACATGGCAGAGATTACTCACTTCCTTACTTCTAAACCTGTTTGGTTTCATAAAGAGATTCAGTCACCCTCAAGATTTGTCATACCCGTGAGGGAACGTTCCTTTTGGAAAGATCACCTTGTTGGGTTTCTGTTAAATGACCCCATTGACCACTGCCTTCCAAGCATACTAAATTAAGAAATGATTGTGAAATGTGGGGAAATCTTGTTTAGCTCAGATCACAAGGCCCTAAAGCCCTCACCAATAGTCATTGATATTTAGTCTGATCAAGTGTAACAGGAAAAGCAAATATTCTGCTCAGTTCTTCTCATTGATGTCACTTGTTTCTCTTCCCACCTTACCTCACCCCAAGGGGGTTTTATGTCATAGAGTCATAACAATTCAGTATAAAAATATTAAAACAGGTCAAAATGACAATATATTTTGGTAGTCATTTTTATTTCAGCCTTTTGAGTCCCGTAGCACAATTTGTTCCCTGTCTAATAACAATCCTCAGAAGCCACTGAGAGTAATGGCCCTGGATCTACTCCATCACAACTGAAGAAGTGTCAAGACATGTCCCAAAGGAGCAAAAGAGAAGCAAGGCTCAATGGAAGTGAGAAAGTGCATCTGACAGGGACACAGAGTAGAGGAGCACAGCATGGAATACAGGGTCCCTGAGGAAAACAAATGGACAAGCAAAGCCAAATGGGTTATAAGAAATTGAGGTCTTGGTGTGATGATAACAGAGAGTGATAGTACCCAAATAAAACATGAAGAAAGTAGTATACAGACAGACAGGAGAGAAAAAAGAAGCAAAGAGAAATTCAATACAATGTCAGGGACTTCCCTGGTGGTCCAGTGGCTAAGGCTCCACGCTTTAAATGCAGGGGGCCCAGGTTCAATCCCTGGCCAGGGAACTAAGATCCCACACACCATAACCAAGAGTCTGAATGCTGTAACTAAAAAGATCCCACGTGCCACAACAAAGATCGAAGATCCAGCGTGCCACAACTAAGACCTGGGGCAACCAAATAAATAAATAATTTAAAAAATACAATGTCAGAGTAATCCAGAATTAGGTGACGAAGAACTTGACTAGAGCTGTGGTCACAGAAAAGTCAAGAAGGGACCAGACTGAAGGCTTGCCAGACTGTGTGCCCTTGGGGCTGCATGTTTCTGGCACCACCATGCACAAGACATTTTTGTTGAATGAATGGAATGGAGAATGAGAAGATGAAGAAGAAGAAAAGTGACAGGCTCAGTAGCTATTGGATGTCTCTAAGTATTGACTCCAAAAGTTAAGAAATGGAGAAGTACCTGTGACAAGATGGAGAAATGTGGCACTTGACCATGGGATTGAGTTACCAATGGGACTTCCATATACAGCTGCCCAACGGGCAGTCAGCAATATGGAAATTCAGTCCATGATAGAATCAGTACTAGAAATGGAAGCTTAGAGGTGCAATCTAATGACAAGCATGTGAGTGAGATTGTAAGAGAGAAGACGAGAACAATGAGCAGAGCTTTAGGTATGGTAGGAAAGGGAACTAGCAAAAGAGACTGAGAAGAAAATGTCAAACAAAAAAAAAAAAGAGAGAGAGAAAAGGACTAAGAAGATGTGGTAAAAAAATTATCAGGGAGTGGTTTGTGGTATGTTGAGGACTCAGACCTGAGAATGAGGGAAGTTGAACTTGAACGCTGGCTCTGCCAGAAGCTCACTTTGTGATCTGGACAAATGTCCAAATCTGTCACCTCCACATCATAATTTGCAAGTGGCCTCTGGGGGGGTTATGCCAGGTCTCAGGATCCCAGGGTTCTGAGAACTGAAGGAGCCAGAGATCAGGACAGTTGGAATGAGGAAAAGAGAGTGGTAATTAATCTCCAAGCAAAAGTATCTCCACTAAGGGCAGAAACCAGCAGGCAAGAACTGAGAAGAAAAGAATAGATAGGACTTCGAGACTTTGCAAACAAATACACATGCCAAAAAAAAAGCAGCATGATCAAAGAGAGTTTTGTTCTGATGATAGGGGAGACTAGAGTTTGTTGAAACCAAGGAGAAACTAAATGTGAAAATCTGAGACAAACATCTTAGAGAAGATAAGTGAGAATGGAGTCCAAAGTATAAGTAGATAAAAATGAAAGAATATTTTTGTTCCTGGGGTGCAAAGGAGAATGGTGTCATACAAGTGCAATGTGGACAAAAAATTTTTAAATAGAGACTATTTATGTGTGGAGCTGACTCTTTTTACAACATAGTCTAATAAAGGAGGCAAATTGTTATACTAGTTACAATATTTTGCAATATTACAAATTACCCCCAAAACTGGTTGAAAACAAAAATTATAGTTGATAAGGGGTAGGAATCAAGAAACATCTCAGCTTGGTTGTTATGGCTCAGGCTTTCTCATGAAACATGTAGTCATGATGTTTTTCTGGGCTGCAAGCATCTGAAGGTTTGACTAGGGCTGGAAAACCCAATTCCAAGATGGCTAACTCACATAATTATTGATTGGAGGCCTCTGTTCCTTGTCATATGTACTACCTTTCCTCATGTATGTCACCTGACCTCCCCCCCCCTCACCCAGAGCCAGTGATAGAAGAGAGTAACCAACATGGAAGCTGAAATGTCTTTTATGACCTAGTCTCCAAAGTAGCACAGTCACTTCCACCACATTCTGTTCATCAGAAAAGAGATACTAAGTACAGATCACTCTCAGGGGAAAAGGAAATAGGCCCCACCTCTCGAAAGAATGAGTATAAAATAACATGTGGACAAATTTTAAAACTACCACAGTCTTTAAAGAACATGTGTATTAGTAGGAGGGTTGACAATTTAGAAAACAATAGTGGTGGAATATTCACTGAGGGGGTATTCCAGGGGTTATTGAGTGTAGATCAAAAGGTCCCCCAAAAGGTTATACTAATGCTACAACAAAATGGCCTTTCACAAAGAGTAAAAGCAATGATATGACTGATATGACTTTTTACCAGGAAGGATGCTATTGTTATCAGACTAAGTAAAAGCTCAAAAAGAGCCCATTAAAGGTCATAAAAGGTAAGAAACTAAAACCACCCCAGACACACCAGAGAGGAAGCGCTGACAGATTCACAGGATCTGGTACACAGCTATGCTCACTGCAGTGGTCAACCAACTCCAATTTGGTTGTTTGCCTCAGTGCTGTTGGCTCCACTGAATTAATTATCCCCTGAAAGCAACTTAGAGCAAGAATCATATTGTTATTGTCATTACTGTTGTTGTTTATATTAGTATCCCCAATGTTAGTGTAACATCTGGAGGAAGAAAAGCATAGAGAACACATAAATATCTATTTGATAAAAAGATATGTATATAACACCAAAGAAACCAGAATTGAAAGAGACGCATGTACCCCAATGTTCATTTCAGCACTGTTTACAATAACCAGGACATGGAAGCAATCTATATGTCCATCAGCAGACGAATGGATAAGGGAGTTGTGGTACATATACACAATGGAATATTATTCAGCTATAAAAAGAACACATCGAGTCAGTTCTAATGTGGTGGATGAAACTGGAGTCTGTTACACAAAGTGAAATAAGTCAGAAAGAGAAACACCAATACCGTATATTAATGCATATGCATGGAACTTAGAAAGACAGTAATGACAATTCTATATGCAAGGCAGCAAAAGACACAGATGTAAAGAACAGACTTTTGGACTCTGGGAGAATGTGGAGGTGGGATGATTTGAGAAAATAGCATTGAAACATGTATATTACCGTATGTAAAATAGATGACCAGTGCAAATCTGTTGCATGAAGCAGGGCACTCAAAGCTGGTGCTCTGGGACAATCCAGATGGATGAGGTAGGGAGGGAGGTGGGAGGGGTGTTCAGGATCGGGGGGACAGGTGTGCACCCGTCACTGATTCATTTCAATGTATAACCAAAGCCATCACAATATTATAAAGTAATTATCCTCCAATTAAAATAAATTAATTTTTAAAAAGATGTGTTTATGGATGGATGGATGAAATTAGTCCAAACAGAGAAGCTATGGTATGTTATTTCCCTTTGTGTACTTTGAATGTTTAAATTTTAATGGGACCAGAAGGCACTGAATTCGTTTCTTCTTCACCTTGGAAATATTGGTAGTTTATGAAGGATCATATAGTACACAGCGTGGTAGCCAAATACACATTCCAAAATAGGAAACAATTAGCAAATGTATTAAGGGTGCTATTATGTTGAATGATTAACAAAGTTATTTACCAGCTAAGTCACAAGGGAAGCCCAAGAATACTGGAGTGGATAGCCTATCCCTTCTCCAGGGGATCTTCCCGACCCAGGAATTGAACCTGTGTCTCCTGCATTGCAGATGGATTCCTTACTAACTGAGCTATCAGGGAAGCCCCTTTGTTAAATTTTTAGTATATTTTTGATTGAATGATTTATTTATCTTTATTTTCTTCTGCCTGTCACTACTATTTAATAAGTGTATGATAGATATAATTAAACTTATATTTTCAAAAAGAAGGAATGCAGACTCAATTAAAACTTCCTTAATCTAATTATTCTTAAGGCTATCTATCTTCCTTTAGTTAAAACTGATGATTTAAAACCCATGTTTATCAAAAATAAATACATAAACAAGAAAGCCAGTTAGAATAGCAGCTAAAGACTTCCCAATTACAGATAGCTCAGGTGGGCAAGTTAACACATAAGCAATATAATTTCTCCCCTTTCATAAAAGTATAATAAAATTATTTCATCATAAACACATATTTAATCTTGTTGAGGATCTGTTATAAATAAATAGGATATTATACTGGAAATAAAGAGCATATGAATGTATTCATTTGAGTAAATAAAACAGAAATAACTGGTGTATAGCTAAAAAAAAAGTTGTCCAGACCCATATTTAACATGGCTATAACTTTTCTGCACACTTTAGTATATAACGTAAAACAGCAGTAAGTTAAATAAGATTAAGAGCAAAATAGGATGCTTGTTACTTTAATATTAATTTTATTGTAACCTTATTTTAAAATATCATATTCATGTTTGATACTTAGTATACACACAGAAATGTATATCACATAATGAACTATGAAATGTATATAAATAGAAACTATATAGAATGCTGATATTTGTATATCAACATGTCAAATGGTTTTAAGAAAGAAATGCATTTTTTTCTCTGAACATTTGTAGAAAAAGACTAAAAAGATTTTCTTTGCTGTTGGTCAGTCACTCAGTCGTGTCCAACACTTTGCAACTCCGTGGACTGCAGCACGCCAGGCTTCCCTGTCCTTCACCATCTCCCGGAGCTTGCTCAAACTCATGTCCATTGAATTGGTGATGCCATCCAAACATCTCATCCTCTGTCGTCCCCTTCTCCTCCTGCCTTCAATCTTTCCCAGCATCACGGTCTTTTCTAATGAGTCAGCTCTTTGCAACAGGTGGCCAAAGTATTGGAGCTTCAGCTTCAGCATCAGTCCTTCCAATGAATATTCAGGACTAATTTCCTTTAGGATGGACTGGTTGGCTCTCCTTGCAGCTCAAGGGACTCTCAAGAGTCTTCTCCAACACCACAGTTCAAAAGCATCAGTTCTTCAGTGCTCAGCTTTCTTTATAGTCCAACTCTCACATCCATACATGACCACTGGAAAATTCATAGCTTTGACTAGATGGACCTTTGTTGGCAAAGTAATGTCTCTGCTTTTTAATATGCTGTCTAGGTTGGGATCAGCAGATGCAAACTATTCTATATAGAATGGACAAACAATATCCTACTGTATAGCACAGGGTACTATAGTCAGTAGACTGATAAACCATGATGGAAAAGAATATGAAAATGAATGTAGATAAAGTGATTTCAAAGTGAATCACTTTGCTGTACAGCAGAAATTAACACAACATTGCAAATCAACTATTGTTGTTCAGTCTCTAAGTTGTGTCCGACTCTTTGTGACCCCGTGAACTACAGCACACCAGGCTTCCCTGTCCTTCATTATCGCCCAGAGTTTGCTCAAACTCACACCCATTGAATTGATGATGCCAGCTCATCCTCTGCTGCACTTTTCTCTTCCTGCGCTCAATGTTTCCCAGCATCAGGGTCTTTTCCAATCAGTCAGCTCTTCACATCAGGAGGCCAAAATATTGGAGCTTCAGTTTCAGGGTCAGTCCTTCCAGGGAATATTTAGGGTTGATTTCCTTTAGGATTGACTGACTAGATCTCCTTGCTGTCCAAGGGACTCTCAAGAGTCTTCTCCAGCACCACAGTTTGAAAGCATCAATTCTTTGGAACTCAGACTTCTTTATGGTCTAACAACCCTGATAGCTCAGTTGGTAAAGAATCCACCTGCAATGCAGGAAACCCAGGTTTGATTCCTGGGTTGGGATGACCCCCTGGAGAAGGGATAGGTTACCCACTCCAGTATTCTTGGGCTTCCCTTGTGGCTCAGCTGGTAAAGAATGTGCCTGCAGTGCAGGAGACCTGGGTTCAATCCCTGGGTTGGGAAGATTCCCCTGGAGAAGGGAAAGGACCCATTCCAGTATTCTGGCCTGGAGAATTCCATGATCTGTATAGTCCATAGGGCTGCAAAGATTCAGATGCAACTGAGCAACTTTCACTTTCTCATAACCACCCATGACTACTGGAAAAACTATAGCTTTGACTATATGAACCTTTTGTCAGCAAAGTGATGTCTTTACTTTTTAATACGCTGTCTAGGTTTGTCTCTCAGGGTCGTGGGTACGAGTCCCACATTGGGTGAGGTTTTTGATGGCTCAGACGGTAATGAATCTGCCTGCAATGCTGGAGATCAGGGTTTGATCCCTGGGTTGGGAAGATCCCCTGGAGAAGGGAATGGCAACCGACTCCATAACTCTTGCCAGGAAAATTCCAAGGACAGAGGAGCCTGGTGGGCTACAACCATGGGGTCACAAAGAGTCCAACATGACTGAGCAACTACACTTTACACTTTTTCTTCCAAGGAGCAAGTGTCTTTTAATTTCATGGCTGCAGTCACCATCTGCAGTGATTTGTGAGCCCAAGAAAATAAAATCTGTCACTGTTTCCACAGTTTCCATCTATTTGCCATGAAGTAATGGAACCAGATGCCATGATCTTAGTTTTTAACATGTTGAGTTTTGAGCCAGCTTTTTCACTCTTCTCTTTTCACCTTCATCAAGAGGCTCTTTAGTTCTTCTTCACATTCTTCCATAAGGGTGGTGTCATCTACATATCCAGGGTTTTTGATATTTCTCCTGGCAATCTTCATTCCAGTTTATGATTCATCCAGCCCAGCATTTCCAATGATGCACTCTGCATATAAGTTAGATTAGGAGGGTGACAATATACAGTCTTGTCATATTCCTTTCCCAATTTTGAACCAGTCAATAGTTCCATGTCTGGCTCTAACTGTTGCTTCTTGTTCTGCATACAGGTTTCTCAGGAGATGGTTAAAGTGGTCTGGTATTCCCATCTCTTTAAGAATTTTCCATAGTTTGGTATGATCCACATAGTCAAAGGCTTTAGTGTAGTCAATGAGGCAGAAGTAGATTTTTTTTGGAATTCCCTTGCCTTTTCTATGATCCAATAGATGTTGACAATTTGATCTCTAGTTCCTCTACCTTTTCTAAATTCAGTTTACACATCTGGAAGCTCACGGTTCACATACAGATGAAGCCTAGCTTGAAGGATTTTGAGCCATTACCTTGCTAGCATGTGAAATGAGAGCAATTGTATGGTAGTTTGAACATTCTTTGACCTTGCCCTTCTTTGGGATTGGAATGAAAACTGATCTTTTCCAGTTCTGTGCCCACTGTTGAGTTTTCCAAATTTTCTGACATATTGAGTGCAGCACTTTCATGGCATCATCTTTTAGGATTTGAAATACCTCAGCTGTAATTCCATCACCTCCACTAGTTTTATTCATAGTAATTCTTCCTAAGGCCCACTTGACTTCACACTCCAGGATGTCTGGCTCTAGATGAGTGACCACGCCCTCATGGTTATCCTAGTCATTAAGACCTTTTTTGTACAGTTCTTCTGTGTATTCTGGCCACTTCTTCTTAATATCTTCTGCTTCTGTTAGGTCCTTGCCATTTCTGTCCTTTATTGTGCCCATCTTTGCATGAAACGTTCCCTTAGTATCTCCAATATTCTTGAAGTGATCTCTAGTCTTCCCCATTCTATTGCTTTCCTCTATTTCTTTGCATTGTTCACTTAAGAATGCTTTCTTATCTCTCCTTGCTATTCTCTGGAACTCTGCTTTCATTTGGGTGTGTCTTTCCCTTTCTCCTTTGCTGTTCACTTCTTTTCTTTTCTCAGCTATTTGTATGGCCTCCTCAGACAACCACTTTGCCTTCTTGCATTTCTTTTTCTTTGGGATGATTTTAGTTACCACCTCCTGTGCAATGTTACAAACCTCTGTCCACAGTTCTTCAGGTACTCTGTCTACCAGATCTAATCCCTTGAATCTATTCATCAACTATACGTCAATAAAATAATTTTTTAAATGGTCAACTTATCACTTTTCCAAGTTGAACTTGGAATCCTTATCTAATTTGGAACCTGATCTAATTTCTCCCATAGCATTATACAGATGTACATGACTACATCAACTTTGTTATTATTTTATTCCCCATATCAAACTCCTGTATTTAGGTACAGGGTAGTTACCAAAAAGAAATTACATCTCCTATAAAGCAAGAGCATAAGGCCAGAATAGAACAGGTAGCAGAGAATGTAACAACCTCCACAAATGTCAAACACAAGTCTAACTTCAAAGGGAGAACGGTTCTCACACAGGACCATCCTTGAAGCCCAAACAATAAGAACTAATATTTTTTAGTACTTCCCACAGGACAGACCCTGTGCAGAGTGGTCTACTGGACTGTCTCATTCCACATTATAAATAGCTCCGTGAAACAAATGCACTGCCTTAGTACTTCCATTTTACAGATGATGAAACTGAGCCTTACAGGTTATGGTCCTGGTCCAAGTTTACATAGTTAGTAGCAAGATGTAATTTGAACGTAGGCAGCCTGCTTCTAGAATCCAGACTTCTAACCCCTGCACCAGAATTTACGCTGGGGTCACAAAACTGCTGCTGCTAAGTCACTTCAGTCATGTCCGACTCTGTGTGACCCCCATAGATGGCAGCCCACCAGGCTCCCCCATCCCTGGGATTCTCCAGGCAAGAGTACTGGCGTGGGGTGCCATTGCCTTCTCCACACAAAACTGCTGATGACCAGGAAATTTAATGTTTGACAGGAGAGTTAAAGCAGAAGGAAAAACCTTCAGACCTTTTTCCTGCAAACTGTTCTTTTTTTTCCCCTTTGAAATCTTCAAGGTCACCCACCCAGATCTGGGAGTTAGGGTGGAGGTAGATCTGGGAGGAGCATTCTGTATATTACTTTCTAGCACTGGACAAAATGTCTTCTTGGCCTCAAGCTCTGCTCTCCCCACACCCTCCAGGGTTCTCAAGTTCACACTCTTCCAAGAAGTCCCCATTGTCTTGACTCCAAAAAGGCTCTGTAGTGCCCTAGGCCATAGAGCATTTATTCCTGTCAGTTCAGTTGAGTCACTCATTCGTGTCCAACTCTTTGCAACCCCATGGACTGCAGCACCCCAGGCCTCCCTGTCCATCACCAACTCCCAGAGTTTACTCAAACTCATGTCCATTGAGACAGTGATGCCATCCAACCATCTGATCCTCTGTTGTCCCCTTCTCCTCCCACCTTCAATCTTTCTCAGCATCAGGGTCTTTTCAAATGAGTCAGTTCTTCGCGTCAGGTGGCCAAAGTATTGGAGCTTCAGCTTCAGCATCAGTCCTTCCAATGAATATTCAGGACTGATTTTCTTTAGGACTGACTAGTTGGATCTCCTTCCTGTCCAAGGGACTCTCAGGAATCTTATCCAACTCCACAGTTCAAAAGCATCAATTCTTCAGTGCTCAGCTTTCTTTATAGACCAACTCTCACATCTATACATGACCAATGGAAAAACCATAGCTTTGACTAGATGGACATTTGTTGGCAAAGTAATGTCTCTGCTTTTTAATATGCTGTCTAGGAGAAGGCAATGGCACCCCACTCCAGTACTCTTGCCTGGAAAATCCCATGGACGGAGGAGCCTGGTGGGCTGCAGTCCATGGTGTTGCTAAGAGTCAGACACGACTGAGCGACTTCACTTTCACTTTTCACCTTCATGCATTGGAGAAGGCAATGGCACCCTACTCCAGTACTCTTGCTTGGAGAATCCCAGGGACAGAACAGCCTGGTGGGCTGCCGTCTATGGGGTCGCACAGAGTCAGACACGACTGAAGCGACTTAGCAGCAGCAGCAGCAGGTTGGTCATAACTTTTCTTCCAAGGAGCAAGTGTCTTTTAATTTCAAGGCTGCAGTCACCATCTGCAGTGATTTTGGAGCCCCAAAAAATAAAGTCCGACACTGTTTCCACTGTTTCCCCATCTATTTCCCATGAAGTGATGGGACCAGATGCCATTATCTTAGTTTCCTGAATGTTGAGTTTTAAGCCAACTTTTTCACTCTTCTCTTTCACTTTCATCAAGAGGCTCTTTAGTTCTTCTTCACTTTCTGCCATAAGGCGGGGGGGGGGGGTGGGTGGGGGGGGTCATCTGCATATCGGAGGTTATTGATATTTCTCCCAGCAATCTTGATTCCAGCTTGTGCTTCATCCAGCCTGGCATTTCACATGATGTACTCTGCATATAAGTTAAATAAGCAGGATGACAATATACAACCTTGATGGACTCCTTTCTCGATTTGGAACCAGTCTGTTGTTCCATGTCCAGTTCTAACTATTGCTTCATGACCTGCATAGAGATTTCTCAAGAGGCAGGTCAGGTGGTCTGGTATTCCCATCTCTTTTAGAATTTTCCAAAGTGTGTTGTGATCCACACAGTCAAAGACTTTGGCATAGTCAATAAAGCAGAAGTAGATGTTTTTCTGGAACTCTATTGCTTTTTCCATGATCCAACAGATGTTGGCAATTTGATCTCTGGTTCCTCTGCCTTTTCTAAATTCAGCTTGAACATCTGGAAGTTCACAGTTCACGTATTGCTAAAGCTTAGCTTGGACAATTTTGAACATTACTTTGTTAGCATGTGAGATGAGTGCAATTGTGCAGTAGTTTGAGAATTCTTTAGCATTGCCTTTCTTTGGGATTGGAATGAAAACTGACCGTTTCCAGTCCTGTGGCCACTGCTGAGTTTTCCAAATTTGCTGGCATATTGAGTGCAGCACTTTCACAGCATCATCTTTCAGGATTTGAAAGAGCTCAACTGGAATTCCATCACCTCCACTAGCTTTGTTCGTAGTGATGCTTTCTAAGGCCCACTTGACTTCACATTCCATGATGTCTGGCTCTAGGTGAGTGATCACACCATCGTGATTATCTGGGTTGTGAAGATCTTTTTTGTATAGTTCTTCTGTGTATTTTTGCCACCTCTTCTGAATATCTTCTGCTTCTGTTAGGCCCATACCATATCTGTCCTTTATTGTGCCCATCTTTGCATGAAAATTTCTCTTGTTATCTCTAATTTTCTGGAAGAGATCTCTAGTCTTTCCCATTCTACTGTTCTCCTCTATTTCTTTGCACTGATCACGGCTTTCTTATCTCTCCTTGCTATTCTTTGAAACTCTGCATTCAAATGAGTATATCTTTCCTTTTCTCCTTTGCTTTTCGCTTCTCTTCTTTTCCTAGCTGTTTGTAAGGCCTCCTCTGACAACCATTTTGCCTTTTTGCATTTCTTTTTCTTGGGGATGGTCTTGATCACTGCCTACTGTACAATGTCACAAACCTCTGTCCATAGTTCTTCAGGTACTCTATCAGATCTAATCCCTTGAATCTATTTCTCATTTCCACTGTATAGTCTTAAGGGACATGATTTAGGTCATACCTGAATGGTCTAGTGGTTTTCCCTACTTTCTTCAATTTAAGTCTGAATCTGGCAATAAGGAGTTCATGATCTGAGCCACAGTCAGCTCCCCATCTTGTTTTTGCTGACTGTATAGAGCTTCTCCATCGTTGGCTGCAAAGAATAAAATCAATCTGATTTCAGTATTGACCATCTGATGACGTCCATGTGTAGTCTTCTCTTGTGTTGTTGGAAGAGGGTGTTTGCTATGACCAGTGTTGTTCTCTTGGCAAAACTCTGTTAGCCTTTGCCCTGCTTCATGGTGTATTCCAAGGCCAAATTTGCCAGTTACTTCAGGTATTTCTTAACTTCCTACTTTTGCATTCCAATCCCCTATAATGAAAAAGACATCTTTTTTGGGTGTTCGTTCTAGAAGGTCTTGTAGGTCTTCATAGAACCAGTCAACTTCAGCTTCTTCAGCATTATTGGTTGAGGCATAGACTTGGATTACTCTGATTTTGAATTTAATCCTGTAGTTATGTGTAACAAACAAAGGCAAAGACAATGATTTCAATAAATGTTTCACCTACACTCTCTTTTGTAATATTCCAGGTATGCAACAATTAATAGAAGTTCTCCAAGGTGTTTTAATTATAAACTTCTTCCCGGGGATGTGGAAGGAAATGGTCTCTTTCACAGATGAGTACTTTGTAAAATTTAAATGTCAAATTGATCTGAAAATGAGTTCAATTATTTCACCTAGTTCTTTTCGTGTCCTTGGAACACCAGCATATCAGACTAGAACTTCAGATAATGCCCATCAGCTGCTTCCTTTAGTGGCCGGTTTGGGTTTAAGATTAGAAATTCATTGGAACTAGTAACCGGCCTTTTGGGTTTCTAGGAACATCTCCCTATCGACTGTCATCTGCTCCTTTTTAACTCACCAAAAAGCTGAATGTCCTGTTTCATTTTCTCCCCAGCTGTAAGGATTGGGGTATTATCAGTGTGCTCATTTGCTGGGGCTGTTATAACCAGGTCCCACAGAAATGGATGGCTTAAACAACAGAAATGTATTTTCTCATAGTTCTGGAGACTACAATTCCAAGATCAAGGTGTTGCCGGGTCAGTTCCTCTGCAGGCCTGTAAGGGAAGGATCAGTTCCTGACCTATCACCTTGACTTACGGATGGCTGCCTTCTCCTTGTATCGTCAAACTCTTTCCCTTCGGACGTGTCTGTCTCAAATTTCCTTTTCTTATAAGAACACTAGTTGTATTGGACTAGAGTTCCTTCTAATGACCTCATTTTAACTGAATTACCTCTGTAAAGACTCTGTCTCCGACTACAATAATATTCTGAAGTGCTTGGTGCTCAGACTTCAACATATTTTTTGATTTTGTATTTTGTGGGAGCCAATTCAGCCTGCAATCCTCAGCGTGTCACCTATAATCAGTGTACTGTCCTTTCCACATCAACCTAAATAACACATCCACTCTTGACAAGTACAGCCCCTGACATCCAAAAACTGTAGCTACCTCACCCCACCCTGATTGAAGACCTTCAAAAATTGCTTTTTGTTTTCAAAAAGAAAAGAAGAAGGAGGCAGGGGGGCAGTAAAAGCAGCTTATTGAGGAAGTCTGAGTTTCAAAACTAGTCCTCGGATAACAGAACCTCAAGTCCTAATCCTGAGATATTCCCCAAAATTACTGTTTTCCACTCTTTAGAACATTCATTTTTGTGGTTTTCTTTTTATATATTCCCCAGGGAGAATTTTCCCAATTGGGTTTTTCTTCCTATATTTATCTTTCCCATGGCTTTGGATGATGTCCATGTGGGCAGGTCTAGTTGGAGAGAACAAGATAAGGCCAATACAATCACCACACACCAGCAATAGCAAATGAGCTTCCTTTCACAACAGTTTTCCTTGAGTATCATTTCTTACTTTAAAACAGCGAGAAAGAAAGTTCCTGTTAATGCAAGAAACATTATTACTGGCCCATCCACTTTGTCAGCAGAGGATGAGATGGACTCAATGGACATGAACTTGAGCAAACTCCAGGAGACAGTGGAGAACAAGGAAGCCTGGCATGCTGCAGTTCATGGAGTCACGAATAGTTGGACAGGACCTAGCGACTGAACAATAACAACATCCACTTTGTTATCACCTCCAATTCCAACCACTACAAAATACACGTTACAAACGGCGGCCAAATGGAAGCTCAGTGTATGTAGATCAGCTGAATCTATGTATTTTATTTTACAGAATCGGTTGGCTAATGATTCAAGAGCAAAATGTAGTCATTCAAACACTAACTAGTTTATGTAGCCTTAAAGAACTCATTCCACATCTACACCTCAGATTTCTTATCAATAAAATTTGAGTTCTATCATCCAAGATACTTCTTTTATAGATTTTGTGTGAAAAATAAAGATAATACATATTTTAGAAAAAGAAATGTGCATTAACAGAGAAATGGATAAAGATGTGGTACATAAATACAATGGAGTATTACTCGATCATAAAAAAGAACAAAATAATGCCATTTGCAGCAACATGGATGGGCCTACAGATTATCACACTAAGTGAAGTAAGTCAGACAGAGAAAGACAAACATCATATGATACCACTCATGCATGGAATTTAATCATTAAAAAATGATACAAATGAACTTATTTACAAAACAGAAACAGGCTTACACAGATGTTGAAATCAAATTTAAGATTACCTAAGAGGAAACAGGGGAGGCAGGAGGGATAAATCAGGAACTTGGATAACCAACAAGGACATACTGTATAGCACAGGAACTCTACTCAATATACTGGAATAATCTATATGAGAAAAGAATCTAAAAAAGAATGAATATATGTATAACTGAATTACTATGCAGGACCCAACTGAGCAACAACACTGGGGCTGAACAACTGGAACATTTGAAACTCACACAACTTTGTAAATCAACTATACTCCAACGAAATTTTTAAAAAGGGAAAGCAGCAGCTATTTTCAGCTTACAAACAGGCTCTACTTCAAAACAGACATTGACAACTCAATTGCTGAGAATTTGGAATGCATTTTCACTGAAAAACACTATGACCAAAAGGGTTCAGTTTGCAGGTGCGTCTGAGGGAGCCTGAGCATTCCATAAGCAGGCGAAGTGAAAGTGAAAGTGCTAGTCGTTCAGTTACGTCCTACTCTTTGCAACCCTGTGGACAACAGTCTGCCAGGCTCCTCTGTCCATGGGATTCCCCAGGCAAGAATACTGGAGTGGGTTGCCATGCCCTTCTCCAGGGGATCTTCCCAACCCAGGGATCAAATCCTGTCTTCTGCTTGGCAGGCAGATTTTTTGCCATGAGCCACCCGGGAAGCTCTAAATAATAAAAGCAAGGGACCAAACAGTATGTGTTTTAAACAACAGTAACATAGTACTATATAAATACACTTGCTATACAACAGATTTCTAAAAGGATATCAGCTCTGGTTGCCTCAGAGGAGTGGGAAGATGAATTGATGGTAAAAGGCAGAAAGACAAACCTTACTGTTTTATCCTTCTGTGCTATATAATTTTTATCACAAAAAAATGAATTTTTTCATTTTTTATTATGGTAACATATACATAAAATTTACCATTTTAAATATGTTTAAGTGTACAGTTTAGTGGCCTTAAATACTGTTGTACAATCATCACCACCATCTATCTCCAGATGAAGAGAGAAAAGCTGAAACTCTATATCCATTAAACAATAGCACCCCACTCCTTCTTCCCCCAGAATGACTTATAACTTAAGAGACTCTCATAGGGAAACTCTTTCCACACAAAACAGTCATGCTAAATTCACTGCTAACAGCACTACCTTTAGAAGTGATAAACATACTTAATCATTTTTGATAGATATAGTTCAGTTCAGTTCAGTTAGGTCTCTCAGTCGTGTCCGACTCTTTGCGACCCCATGAATCGCAGTGTGCCAGGCCTCCTTGTCCATCACCAACTCCCGGAGTTCACTCAAACTCATGTCCATCGAGTCGGTGATGCCATCCAGCCATCTCATCCTCTGTCGTCCCCTTCTCCTCCCACCCCTAATCCCTCCCAGCATCAGAGTCTTTTCCAATGAGTCAACACTTCGTATCAGGTGGCCAAAGTACTGGAGTTTCAGCTTCAGCATCAATCCTTCCAAAGAACACCCAGGACTGATCTCCTTTAGAATGGACTGGTTGGATCTCCTTGCAGTCCAAGGGACTCTCAAGAGTCTTCTCCAACACCACAGTTCAAAAGCATCAATTCTTCGGCGCTCAGCCTTCTTCACAGTCCAACTCTCACATCCATACATGACCACAGGAAAAACCATAGCCTTGACTAGACGGACCTTTGTTGGCAAAGTAATGTCTCTATGTCTCTGCTTTTGAATATGCTATCTAGGTTGGTCATAACTTTCCTTCCAAGGAGTAAGCATCCTTTAATTTCATGGCTGCAATCACCATCTACAGTGATTTTGGAGCCCAAAAAAATAGTCTACCACTGTTTCCACTGTTTCCCCATCTATTTCCCGTGAAGTGATGGGACCAGATGCCATTATCTTAGTTTCCCGAATGTTGAGTTTTAAGCCAACTTTTTCACTCTCCTCTTTCACTTTCATCCAAGAGGCTTTTTAATTCCTCTTCACTTTCTGCCATAAGGGTGGTGTCATCTGCATTTCTGAGGTTATTGATATTTCTCCCAGCAATCTTGATTCCAGCTTGCGCTTCTTCCAGCCCAGTGTTTCTCATGATGTACTCTGCATAGAAGTTAAATAAGCAGGGTGACAGTATACAGCCTTGACGTACTCCTTTTCCTATTTGGAACCAGTTTGTTGTTCCATATCCAGTTCTAACTGTTGCTTCCTGATCTGTATATAGGTTTCTGAAGAGGCAGGTCAGGTGGTCTGGTATTCCCATCTCTTTCAGAATTTCCCACAGTTTATTGTGATCCACACAGTCAAAGGCTTTGGCATAGTCAAGAAAGCAGAAGTAGATGTTTTTTTGGAACTCTCTTGCTTTTTCCATGATCCAACGGATGTTGGCAATTTGATCTCTGGATCCTCTGCCTTTTCTAAATTCAGCTTGAACATCTGAAAGTTCACGGTTCACGTATTGCTGAAGCCTGGCTTGGAGAATTTTGAGCATTACTTTACTAGCATGTGAGATGAGTGCAATTGTGCAGTAGTTTGAGCATTCTTTAGCATTGCCTTTCTTTGAGATTGGAATGCAAACTGACCGTTTCCAGTCCTGTGGCCACTGCTGAGTTTTCCAAATTTGCTGGCATATTGAGTGCAGCACTTTCACAGCATCATCTTTTAGGATTTGAAAGAGCTCAACTGGAATTCCATCACCTCCACTAGCTTTGTTCATAGTGATGCTTCCTAAGGCCCACTTGACTTCACATTCCATGATGTCTGGCTCTAGGTGAGTGATCACACCATCGTGATTATCTTGGTCATGAAGATCTTTTTTGTACAGTTCTTCTGTGTAGTCTTGCCACCTCTTCTTAATACCTTCTGCTTCTGTTAGGTCCATACTATTTCTGTCCCTTATCGAGCCCATCTTTGCATGAAATGTTCCCTTTGTATCTCTAATTTTCTTGAAGAGATCTCTATTCTTTCCCATTCTGTTGTTTTTCTCTATTTTCTTGCACTGATCGCTGAGGATAGATATAACTTGATAATAAATCCATGCTGTGAAATTAGACTAACAAGCAGGTTTTGTAGGTTCTGTTGAAATAAGAATCAGACTGTGTTTCTGAAACAGGAAACTTCATACACAGTATCAGATTGAGCATTCATCTGTAGACAATTAATGTATGCAGTTTATTAATCATCCCTGATGGGGAGGTTTTTCTGGCTTCTAATTGTTCTGATTTCTGATCATTGCCACCTCCAAGCATTTGGGAATTTGGAAACACCACAAAACTGACCTATTAGTATGGTAACACAGGCTGCGTGCTTCACTCACCCTTCCCAGACCCTCTTCCCTTTGCTCTTCCTAGTCACAGGCCAACAATTAATCCACCCAGAGGGGAAAGACATTTTATTTACACAAATGTGTGCCAATTTGCTCTGAAAAGGGAGCCATTATACAACATGTACTATATGTATTCCGGGGCCACTTAAGAAGGAAACACTAGCCCAAGGCAAATGTGGGCAGGTTGTGTGGGGGAGCCATGGGTAGAGGGTGTGACAGGGGAAGGGACTGGGGAGGTCCAGAGTGCAAGAACACAGCCAGGGGCATCTGAGACGCAGATATGAGGAGCTGGAGGAGCCAAGATCTGGCTGAGGGTCAAGAGAGCAAACGAGAGAAAGCTTAGCATCTGGAGGTCTGTGCTGTGGAGATGCCTTTGGACAGTGGGCTGTTTGGTTCATTGTAACCAATGGCACATAACCCAACTGGTCTACTACTAAGGCAAGAACATGATATAAGTTTTCTCAGGATATTTTGTTCCTCATGTGTCTGCTAGATGTGGAGGGAAAAGAAAATAGACTTAGTACTTCTTTTCGATTTACAAAGATAAATCAAGAATTTTCAGCTATCTGCTTACTCCCCAAGAAAGCATCTAAGAAAATCAAATGCAAAGCCAATGATATCAGCCATTCACAGAGAGTAGTGAGCAAAAAATGTGAGGCTGAGGAATTGTGAGGCATCCAAAAGCAAGATGGTTGGAAGCATGTCCAGAATGAAGTTACAATTAAGAAAGCTGAAAACTAAATACTTGAATTTAGAAAGTCTCTGGAAATTTTTTTATTTATTTTAACTCTCCTCCCCAGTAAAGTTGGGAGGTTAAAATGAACTAATAAATTAACCAGTCTATGTGGCAGGTAGTTCTCCCTGAAAGCAGATACTGAGACAGAGTTAGGAGCGAAAGTGGTTGATCTGGGGATAACACCTCTGCAAGATAAAAGCAGGAAGAAGCAGGGCCAGGCAGGGAGTCTTCAGACCACAATGTGTAATCTTGTCATAATGTGATGATGATGGGAACCTAAAAAGCAAGAAATTTTAGGGTTGGGGTAGGGAGGAATCCAGATCCCAATCTTTTTCATTCCAAAATTCAAAATCATTAGTACTTCTTAAAGGAGCTGTTATAGTCTCAACTGGACTCCCATAGGGGAGCTCAACATGAGGGGGACATCTAGACCAGTGCCCCAGGCTCACTACTAGGTCTGTGGGTGTCAGAAGAGAGGATGGTTCTAACACTGCTTGTGGAAGCCTGTCCTGAGCACCCTTGCTGGAATCTCAGTTTCCAAGGCCCTGATTCAATAAAGAGCCTAGAAACCAAATAACAAAGTTTTAATTTTTAAAATTAGAAAAGAAAAAATCTTTCCAGCACTGACTTCTAGTTCTACCCTCCAAGATGCATAGACAACGGCTGAAGTTAAAGGAAGACAAAATAAATTAAGAGATGAAGAAACAATTAAGGATTCAAACTTAGAAAAAAAAAATATGTTCAAAAGATTTAAATGAGTTTAAACTTATTTAAGGTTGATTTGCTTATGTGCCTAAAGAAAGAATGATCCTGGATAGGGAGGAGGAGACAAGGATTTCTCCTAGCCCATCTGAACCAGGCATCACAGAGAAAATACTGGCTGATAAATGACAGGCTCCTTTTTCAAATATGATTTGTTAAGTAACAAAATCAGAGTCGGGGGTATTAGGAAGGCAGGAATTCTTTTTCTCCCCCAAAGTGCCCTATTGTCACTGTTAGGGAGATGAACGTTTGATTCTGAGTGACCTTAGGATCCACTTATTTGTCATCATGGAAACAATAAGGTAACAGCTTTCAAAATACCTGAACAATATAAACAAACAGTTACTTTGACTAATCTGGGATCTACTGCTCCCATGAAATCACCTCCAGGACATTTTCAGAAAGGTTTTTTTTTTAATCCCCTGACAGCATGAAAGACCTCACCTGCAAACTGGTGTGTAAAAGGAAGCCATCGGTCCCACTAATGGCACCTTCAGCTTGCTCCCCTGCACCCTAAGCTGCCCTAGAGCTGAAATGTGAGGCATCTTAAATGCAGGGATGGGCTAGAGAATGTCACCACCCTTTCTAGGCACTCCGAGTAGGCTTCCTCCTAGCAGGTTTTCTTCACGTTTTCATGCAAGACTGCTATAATCACTAAAATAAAGCTCTCAGCTTTTTAGCACCTGAAAAGTGCTGACATACGTGGCCTCAAATAAGGAGGGTGTATAAATCCTTCTCCACTCCCCCCCACACCAGCAATAGCCATGTGTAGTGTACTAACACAATCCATCTTTTATCCCAAGTGCTGTTCTCAAGTTTGTTTTTTCTTCTCCCTGCCTCCTACCACGGGAGTATGTACAAAATTTGAATCACGTTCAGAATCTGAACCAACAGGGTAAGAGGCTCAACATTTTTATTTATCCACTACTATTTCCCAAGTCTGGAAAATTTCTAGTGTTCATGTATTTTCCCTGGAGAAAAAAAAAATGTCCATGACCACAGACAGCTTTCATAATCAGTCCAAGGAAATGACAAGTTCTTCTCGGGAACAATTCCTTTTGCTTTCTGAAATCTGAGGTGAGAAATTTCCTTTGTTTTTCACCAAACCAAAAAATGGATGATGTCATTCTTATACCACAGGAATTAGTGCTATAAGTTCTACTAAGAGAGATCTGTTCTCATTTCCAACATCAATTATCAAATTATGCATAGTCTTAGTGAGAAAAGAGAGAGCAAGCGTGAAAGCCACATTATAATCATTGATTACTCAGAACCATCTGCACAGCTCTCCTGGTATCTGCCTGGGATGGGTTCTAGGATGACCACAGATACCAAGGTCTGAGGATGCTCGAGTCCCTAATAGAAAATGGTGTGTGGTACAGTGGGCCCTCTGTGTTGTTGGTTCCACATCCACCAAAATCAACGGAGGATTCCATCCATGGTTGGCTGAAACTGCAGAAGTGGAATCCCCAGATACCAGACGCTATCTGTATTCCTATATTTCTCCCTTTTATTTTCTTCTGAAAAGTGTTAATGCAGTATTTGGGGCTTATTGCTTTGTATCATTTCCCCTCAGCCAGAAGCTGCCACCTAGTTATCTATTAAACACCAGGAAATAGTGAGAAACAGGGAAGCCTGGCATGGTACAGTCCATGAGGTCGCAAAGAGTCAGATACGACTTAGCAACTGAACAACAACAGTTATCTAAATTAGTTCCAAACAAGAGCAATCTGACCACTGAGAATAAAGGATCCACTTCTTCAATTGGTTTTGTAGCCGGGTTCAGGTATACAGAAATATCATTGAAAATTGTATCAATCATTTGGTACAAGATCTACTTAAAGGTCCTTTGAATATTTTTTTAATTACATGAGACTTTTTAAAACTTAGAGGCATTATACAAGTTTGATGCATGAAGCTGGGCACTCAAAGTTGGTGCTCTGGAACAACCCAGAGGGATGGGTGGGGAGGGAGGGGGTTTCAGGTTGTGGAGACACATGTGCACCCATGGGTGATTCATGTTGATATATGGCAAAAGCCACCACAATATTGCAAATAAATTGTCCTCTAATTAAACTTGATTAATTAAAAAAAAAAACTTAGAGGCATTATAGTCCAGCTACACTGTCCTCTCTATATGAGGAACAAACTATGGAGCTTATTTTTCTCAACACTGCACAATTAATTAGAAGCACAAGGAAAACTGGAACCTACATTTTCTATTAACACATCTATCTTTGTTGTATGATTATAATGGTGGTCAAGAAATTAATATTTATAGAGTAGAATTTAAACTAGATTTTTATATTCAAAGAAACACTCAGCACTTATTTTCCATTTTTAAAAATCTTTTCATCCATCCTATCACTTCCATACAGCTGTCCAGATCTGTCTTCACCTTTGCTGCAGAGCAAATAAATTTGGGGAAATAAAATGAACTGCAGTATGCTGAAGTGGTATTAGACTCAAGCAAAAAACTGAATGGAAGGGTTATTGAATATTACGTTAACCAGACAGGCAGTAAAACATTAAAAATTATAAGAGTCCTTGAGGAGAGAAAGTGAAAGTTGCTCAGTCGTGTCCAACTCTTTGCAACCCCATGGACTATACAGTCCATGGAATTCTCCAGGCCAGAATACTGGAGTGGGCAGCCGTTCCCTTCTCCAGGGGATCTTCTCAACCCAGGGATTGAACCAGGCTCTCCTGAATTACAGGCGGATTCTTTACCAACTGAGCCATCAGGGAAGCAGAGATTAACTCTCTATCTCTTTAGTGTGGGTTGGGCCTTTACACTTGCTTCCAAAGAGCAGAGTATGTACAGCGGGGAAGCCTACAAGTCAACTCCCCTCCCCTGCCCTGTTATCAGGATGAACATTGTGTTGATAGCATGTACGCTTGATATGATGTAATAAGAATGGCCCTTCATCTCTGTGGTCTTCCTCCCAAAACTTATAACCTGTTTACCCATGAGAAAAACACAAGATAAACCCAAACCGAGGGACATTCTACAAAATACTGAAATAATACTCTTCAAAATTGTCAAGATCATCAAAAACAAGAAAAATATTTGAGAAACTGTTACAGACCAGAGGAGGAGACATGACAATTAAATGTAACACGTAACATAAATAAAATCCTGGGACAGAAAAAAAAGAGATTAGGAAAGAATTAGTAAAGTCTGAATAAAGCATAATTTTGTTAGTAATCTATCAATGTTTATTTCTTAGCTGTGACGAATGCACCACACTAATGTAAAATGTTACGACATGAAAAAAAATGTGCTTAGGGTATATGGGAACTTTCTGTACTATGGTTTCTAAATCTTTCCGAAAACTAAAGTTAAAAGCTTACTTGATTTTTTTTTTAAGTATAGAGCAATCTTATGCCTTAGATACAGTTCTAAGTATAACAGATAAATGACCCCCCTGGAGTTTTCTTTATCTTGGTAGTGTATCTTGTTTCATTCAGAATGAGACATAATGGAAAAATTCATGTGCTTCTACATTCCATGACTTGTAAGAATGATTAGATCACCTCATGTTCAACTGTGGAAACATCATCTTCAAAGTGGTAGAAAGAACTTCTACTACTTAAGATGATGAATTCAGTTGTATCAGACTATCCATTCTGATGAGAATAGCTAGCAATCATGGATATAATATTTTAAAAATATGTCTGAAGCCAACAGAAAGCATCAACAATAACCAGAGAGGGAGAAGACAGGATACTGGAGAGAAGGGATATATAAAGAATTGGGCCTGACATTCAGAGCAGCTTTTCTCCTCAAGGCTTTTGTCAAGTTATCAGGAGCAACTGTGAAGTAGAAAAGCTTAGCAGAGCATTCTGCAGCCTCGTGGACATGGGGACAAAAAAAAATTGGAAGTTAGGGTATGCCAAAGAAGAACCCACATAAATATCCGATAATTCCAATTAAAATTACTGAAGGACTTCACTGTGAAATAAGGGATAATCAGAAATAGACCAGCTCTCACAAATATTGAAACCCAGTCTTAAATCCCTGATTAGATTTAGCTAACTAGCTTAACTACATGCCAGAGGTTAAAAAAAAAAACAACCATATATATATATGTGTGTGTGTGTGTGTGTGTGTGTGTGTGTGTGTATTCTCTGTGAAAGAAGATAACAGCATCCAGAGCCTTAAATTATCACCACAGTTTTTCACACACTCTGAACAGCATTCAAGAAAGATTATCAGAACACCCACCCAGAAAATAAAATTTAAATGAGCCCAAATTAAGAGGGGAAAAAAACACAAAATAGAATCATAGCCATAGGAGATCCATACATTTAACACAAATGGTAAAATGGATATTTTCAGAAGAGAATAAAATAAAATCCATAAGAAAGAATTAAATGGAAATTCTTGAACTAAAATAATAAAATAACTCAAAATAAGAAGTCAATAGATAGATTTATGAGAGAAAATAAAGGATGGAAAATACAGAAAGGAGTACAAAAGATACATGAGACATGAATAAAAAATCTAACACACACGTAACTGGATTCCCAGAAGGTAAAGAAAGACAGAGTAAAGCAGAAGTAAAGCAGAATAGCCAGGAATGATCCAAAACAGAAAAAAAACACATTAATCTATAGATTCAAGGAGCCCCAAGCAGAATAAATAGAAAAATCACACCTAGGTGAATGCATCATAGTAAAACATCCGAAAAGCATAAAAACAAGCAGCCAATAAGACACATTATCTCCAAAGCAACAATCATGAGGCCGATGACTGACTTAACAGAAATTATTAAAGCCCAAAGACAATGCAAGTGTACCTTCAGAAAACAAGCATAAAAGAGGAAGACATAAGAGACACGGGTTCAGTCCCTTGGGTATGAAGATCCCCTGGAGGAGGGCATGACAACTCACTCCAGTATTCTTGCTTGGAAAATCCCATGGACAGAGGAGCCTGGCGGGCTACAATCCATAGGGTCACAAAGAGTTGGACATGACCAGAGTGACTTAGCATGCACACACACATCCAAAGATTTACATGTCAATTAGTGTGAAATTTCTAATGAGATAATTTTCCAGAAAGAAAAAATCTATTAAATTAACACAAGAAGAAAGAGAAAACCAAATAGTTCTTCTTGTATTAAAGAAACTGAATCTGAAATTTAAAAACTGTTGCCTTCATATATTCTTCCAAGCATTTGAAGAAATAACCATTATCTTTCCCCCCACAAGCAGTCAGATATGACTCAGCAACTGAACAACCACCACCACCACTTTTTCATAAAATCTTTCGGAGAATAGAAAGGGAGAGAAAAGATTCTTATCAGTTGTATAAGGCCAGCATAATCTTAATATAAAAATGGGACAAGGGAATTCCCCGGTGATCCAGGGGTTAGGACTCAGTGTTTTCACTGCCATGGCTTGATTTCAATCCCTGGCTGGGGAACTAAGATCCTGCAAGCAGCATGGTGTGACCCAAAAAAAATATATATATATAGGGATAGTAACATTGCAAGAAAAGAAAATCACAGTCAAATCTCTCATAAACTGAACCCAGCAATGTAAAAAGGAACAAGGAAATGGAATTAAACAGATAAAGAAGAAGCATTTTAAAATTCAGCATTCATTCAATATTGTAATATAAACAAGAACCCAGTACATTAGGAACAAAGAAGAATTTCTTTTATCTGAAAAAAGTTTATCTACAAAAAATTTATAGCAAAATCATACTTAATAGTGAAATCTTTTGAAAGCTTTCCCTTGAGACTATAATAAAACAAGGTAATGAAACAAAGACACCAGCTATCACCACTGTTACTTAACATTTGTATTTGAGGTCCTTGACAGCTCAATAAGGAAAGAGAACAAAATGAAATGAAAAATATAAGGATTGATGTACTTCTGCCCTCATGTACAAACGTCCAAAAGAATCAACAGATAAACTATTAGGATTTGGAAATAAATTTTGCCAAGTCATTGGATAAAGTACCAACAAAATCAACTATATTTCTAAATAAGCAGTAGCAATTATATTAGCAACCAAAGAAATAAAACACTAGAAATAAATCTATCAAAAGATATGTAAGACTTCTAGGTCAAAAACTATAAATCATTGAGGAAAGTTCTAAAAGGTCTAAGTGAGTGAAGCAACATATCATGTTAATGTGTTGGAAGACAATATTGTAAAGATGTTCAGTCAGTTCAGTTCAGTTCAGTCACTCAGTCATGTCCGACTCTTTGCGACCCCATGAATCGCAGCACGCCAGGCCTCCCTGTCCATCACCAACTCCCGGAGTTCACTCAGACTCACGTCCGAGTCAATGATGCCATCCAGCCATCTCATCCTCTGTCGTCCCCTTCTCCTCCTGCCCGCAATCACTCCCAGCATCAGAGTCTTCTCCAATGAGTCAACTCTTCACATGAGGTGGCCAAAGTACTGGAGTTTCAGCTTCAGCATCATTCCCTCCAAAGAAATCCCAGGACTGATCTCCTTCAGAATGGACTGGTTGGATCTCTTACAGTCCAAGGGACTCTCAAGAGTCTTCTCCAACACCACAGTTCAAAAGCATCAATTCTTTGGCGCTCAGCCTTCTTCACAGGCCAACTCTCACATCCATACATGACCACTGGAAAAACCATAGCCTTGACTGGACGGACCTTTGTTGGCAAAGTAATGTCTCTGCTTTTGAATGTGCTATCTAGGTTGGTCATAACTTTCCTTCCAAGGAGTAAGCGTCTTTAAATTTCATGGCTGCAGTCACCATCTGCAGTGATTTTTGGAAGATGTTAATTCCACCTAAATAGATTGAGGAGTAGATGCAATTCTAATCAAATTCCAGTAGGGGTTTTTTGTTTGTTTTTCTCCAAATAGAAATTATTTCTGTACATTTTGTTATGCAGAAATGTAAAGGATCAAGAATAGTCAAGACAATTTTGAAGAAGAATAAAGTGAAATATCCTACTCTATGAAATATCACGACTTAATATAAAGCTACAATAACTGCAAAAATTGGAGAACAAGCTGACTAGAGAAACAGGATAGGTAGTTTTGAAAGTCTGGATGAGGATAGTGTCTGTGAATTCTTCATAGCTTCTGTTGGATGTGGGAAACCTGATTTTCCCTTGATAGAGGTTTCCATATGAAGGAATTAACTTTCCTGGCTTCTCTCCATCCCCTCAACTAACCCCTTTCCAAGCAAGAGGAGTGGCTTACTTGATCAGTGAGTTTGAGAGAAGCTGCTGAGCCTGAACCCAGCAGACTGTTCCTGTGGGTACCATCCAGCCTACAGGAAGCTCTGCTGGGCAAAGCCAGGCTCCCTTAGCAAGCAGGCTTAGCTGAGGCTGTAGGCGGGGACCCAATACTGCAAATGAGTGTGTGAGGTGCTGGTAATCAGGTTTTCCCAGGAAATTAAGAAAGAACTGCTGTGATTCAAAACTATGCTTCACGAATGGAAACAGTAGAAGAATGAAAAAAATTAAAGGAGGGCTGGCTAAAATGCCTGGAAGGAGAAAATATATCTAAGGAAGAGAGTGAAGTCTTTGAAGACCAGCTGCATACAATGGACATATAAAAAAGAAACAAGAAGATGCACTCTGATCTTTGAAAGGAAATACAAAACAAAATGAGATCTGAAAGACTACTGAGGCCCAGTAATCTAACAGGGGAAGGAAGGCACAATTTTGGAGAGACTAGAAAATTGCCTTCATAGGAAACTACTGGAAAATATTCTCTTAAAGCCTCCGATAGTTTATTATAAGAACACATGAGTGATGATCCTTTAAATATTATGACATCTGTTCCAAGTGACTGGATATAGATTGGGCATATCTGAGTGGAAAAGGTCAGAAATCTCAGAAAAAAATATTTTTAAAAAAGTATTGAGTAACTTTCAGGACAATACAACTATTATAGATGAGTACATAGGTTTTGTTTGTACCCTGGGGAAAGACGCTGAAGAAAATTGTGGATTTAGGACTATAAGGGCAGCCATAGAAAGGACAGAATTAATTGCACCCAAGAATAACAAATTGTGTCCAGACCTGGATAAGATATTGGTCTGGTGGGTGGGATCATCTAATCCAGGTAAACAAAATGTGTTTGAACAAGAAAGCTTTTGACAAACCCCAAATTCACTGATTTTTAATCTCTTGCTATGGGAGATACCACAAAACATAATATAGATGGTAAAAGAATGTTAAGAAAAACAATGATCTGATCCATAAAGCATTTAAAAGGTATTAGAGCACTCAGCAATCCCACTACTGGGCATATACCCTAAGAAAACCACAATTAAAAAAAGACACATGTACCCCAATATTCATTACAACACTATTTACAATAGCCAGGACATGAAAGCAACCTAGATGTCCACTGACAGATGAATGGATAAAGAAAATCTGGTACATATATACAATGGAATATTAGCCATAAAAAGGAATAAATTTGAGTCAGTTGCAGTGAGGTGGATGAACACAGAGTCTGTTATACAGAGTGAAGTCAGAAAGAGAAAAACAAATATCATATATATACGCATACATAAGGAATCTAGAAAAATAGTATTGATGAACCTATTTACAGAAAAGAAATGGAGACACAGACGTAGAGGCACAGCAGGGGAAGGAGAAGCTGAGACAAATTGAGAAAATAGCATTGATGTGTATACACTACTGTGTGTTAAATAGGTAACCAGCAGGAAGCTGCTATATAACACAAGGAGCCCAGCCTGGAGCTCTGTGATGACCTAGAGGGGTAGGATGGACTCTACAGGGTGTCTCAAGAGGGAGGGGGTATATATATATACTTATGACTGATTCGAGTTGCACAGCAGAAACCAATACAACACTGTAAAGCCATGATCCTCCAATTAAAAAAAAGTATTAGAGCATACAGAGCTAGCCCCACCTGCATTCGGGAAAGGGACCAAATTTAAAAGCAGGTTAGAGAGATGTTAGTGACAACGGTGGTGTAAGGATTTCCAAAATTTCTGGACTCCACAAAAGCAATGAGAAACTGGGAGCAACTATCAGAATCACTTCTGTGGTTACTTTAGCCCTGTGATTTTTCTTATGTTATTTTAAATGGAATTATTTTCTTAATATCACTTTATGATTGTTACTAGAGTGTGTGTGTGTGAGCTCAGTCATGTCTGACTCTTTGTGACCCCCATGGACTGTAGCCAACCAGGCTCCTCTGCCCATGAAATTTTCCAGGCAAGGATACTAGAGTGGGTTGCCATTTCCTCCTCCTTCCTCCTCCTCTTCCCAACCCAGGGATTGAACCTGAGTGTCTTACATCAGCAGGCAGATTCTTTACCACTGAGCCACCTAGGAAGCCCTTGTTACTAAGGTATAGAAATACAATTGATTTTTGTATATTGACTTTGCACCCTGAAACTTTGCTGAACTAATTTATTAGTTCAAATATATACTAGATTTTTTGGTAGATATTTTCGGATATGTAGGATAATATCATTTGCACTAGTTCCTTCCTTTCAAATTTGGATTACTTTTGTTTCTTTTACTGACAAATAGTCCTGGCTAAAACCTCCAGTACAATATTAACTAGCAATAGCAAAACAGACATCCTTTTCTTGTTTTTGATCTTGGGAGGAAAGCTTTCAGTCTTTTCCCATCATGTATAATGTTAGCTGTGGGTTTTTAAAGATTGAGGAAGTTCCCTTCTATTCCTAAGTTGAATGTTTTCATAATGAAAGGTTGTTGCATGTTGTCAAACATTTTTCTGTATCTATTCAGATGATCATGTGGCTTTTGTCTTTTACTCTATTAAATATGGTATATTAAATTGTTTGAACTAGTAGTCAAAAAACTTTCTACAAATAAAAGTCCAATGACAGATGGCTACAATAGTGAATTCCTCTAAATGTTTAAAGAAGAATTGTCACTAATTTCTGACAAATTCTTCCCCAAAACAGAAGAAGAACACTTCACAAATCATTCCATAAGACTAGTAATTCAGTTCAGTTCAGTCACTTAGTCGTGTCCGACTCTGCGACCCCATGAATCGCAGCACGCCAGGCCTCCCTGTCCATCACCAACTCCTGGAGTTCACTCAAACTCACATCTATAGAGTCAGTGATGCCATCCAGCCATTTCATCCTCTGTCGTCCCCTTCTCCTCCTGTCCCCAATCCCTCCCAGCATCAGAATCTTTTCCAATGAGGCAACTCTTCGCATGAGGCGGCCAAAGTACTGGAGTTTCAGCCTTAGCATCATTCCTTCCAAAGAACACTCAGGACTGATCTCCTTTAGAATGGACTGGTTGGATCTCCTTGCAGTCCAAGGGACTCTCAAGAGTCTTCTCCAACACCACAGTTCAAAAGCATCAATTCTTCAGTGCTCAGCTTTCTTCACAGTCCAACTCTCACATCCATACATGACTACTGGAAAAACCATGGCCTTGACTAGACGGACTTTTGTTGGCAAAGTACTGTCTCTGCTTTTGAATATGCTATCTAGGTTGGTCATAACTTTCCTTCCAAGGAGTAAGCGTCTTTTAATTTAATGGCTGCAACCACCATCTATAGTGATTTTGGAGCCCCCAAAAATAAAGTCTGATACCGTTTCCCCATCTATTTCCCATGAAGTGATGGGACCAGATGCCATGATCTTAGTTTCCTGAATGTTGAGCTTTAAGCCAACTTTTTCACTCTCCTCTTTCACTTTCATCAACAGGCTTTTGAGTTCCTCTTCACTTTCTGCCATAAGGGTGGTGTCATCTGCATATTTGAGGTTATTGATATTTCTCCCGGCAATCTTGATTCCATCTTGTGCTTCTTCCAGTCCAGCGTTTCTCATGATGTACTCTGCATAGAAGTTAAATAAGCAGGGTGACAATACACAGCCTTGACGTACTCCTTTTCCTATTTGGAACCAGTCTGTTGTTCCATGTCCAGTTCTAACTGTTGTTTCCTGACCTGCATATAGGTTTCTCAAGGCTAATATTACCTGATACTAAAGCTAGACATATCTTTTCTTATGATAAAGATATCACAAGAAAGGAAAACTACAGACGAAATCCTTCACAAATACAGATGCCAAAATCCTCAACAAACTACTAGCAACTGCGTCCAGCAACATGACCAAATGAGATTTATCTAAGGACTGGGTAAAGCTTATTGGGCAACACATGAAAATAAATCAGTATACCTCTTAACAGAAGATTTCCCTCAATCAATTTTACTTTATGGGTCATGAAATAACAGCTGGCATCAAAGAACAGGGATCATAGCAAGACTGAAAACTAGAAGAATTTTTTCCACTGAGTATCTGCCATGGCCTGTGGCAAAACTGAGTCCGGAGTTCTGGGAACATTGTTTTTTCTTGTTTGAAATAATTGCCCTAGGGCTGAGGATTTTCTTGTTTTCTAAATTTCATGGGTGTTGGCTATTGCTGTGACAATCTTGAATATCCTATTTAATTCTCTGGACTTTTGAAAAAGGGCAGACACATGAGAGCGGTTGTAGTGAATTAATATAGCCTCTGAGGCCGTGAGGACTTTGGCTTCTGAAAAAGAAAAACTACTGAGTTCAAACTGAGCAGAAAAAGAAATTGAAGAGGATGGATTTGGGATTCAGTTTTTTTTGTTTGTTTGTTTTAACTTCTTTGAACTCTAACTTTTTAGAGAATTTCATCTTTGGACATGAAATTCGTCCTAAGAGATTTGTAGTGGAGGGAATTCATAATTTGAGGCATCTCTATGTTGGTGGCACTATATTACTGGAGTATCCTTACCTGGATATTTAATCTTATTGTAGAACCTCTCTATTGGATGTATGTGAGATGGAACAAAGAATAAGTTTATTCTTTTCTGTCTTCAGTTCAGTTCAGCTCAGTCGTGTCCGACTCTTTGAGACCCCATGAACCACAGCATGCCAGGCCTCCCTGTCCATCACCAACTCCCGGAGTCCACCCAAACCCATGTCCATTGAGTCAGTCAACGATGCCATCCAACCATCTGTCATCCCCTTCTCCTCCTGCCCTCAATCTTTCCCAGAATCAGGGTCTTTTCAAATGAGTCAGCTCTTCGCATCAGGTGGCCAAAGTATTGGAGTTTCAGCTTCAGCATCAGTCCTTCCAAAGAACACACAGGACTGATCTCCTTTAGGATGGACTGGTTGGATCTCCTTGCAGTCCAAGGGACTCTCAAGAGTCTTCTCCAACACCACGGTTCAAAAGCATCCATTCTTCAGCACTCAGCTTTCTTTATAGTCCAACTCTCACATCCATACATGACCACTGGAAAAACCATAGCCTTGACTAGACGGACCTCTGTTGGCAAAGTAATATCTCTGCTTTTTATATGCTGTCTAGGTTGGTCATCTCTGGGTCAGGAAGATCCCCTGGAGAAGGAAATGGCAACCCACTCCAGTATTCTTGCCTGGAAAATCCCATGGACTGAGGAGCCTGGTAGGCTACAGTCCATGGGGTTGCAAAGAGTCGGACATGACTGAGCAACTTCACTTCACTCCACTTCACTTCTAGGTTGGTCATAACTTTCCTTCCAAGGAGTAAGCGTCTTTTAATTTCATGGCTGCAATCACCATCTGCAGTGACTTTGGAGCCCCCAAAAATAAAGTCAACCACTGTTTCCCCATCTATTTGCCATGAAGTGATGGGACCAGATACCATGATCTTAGTTTCCTGAATGTTGAGCTTTAAGCCAACTTTTTAACTCTCATCTTTCACTTTCATCAAGAGGCTCTTTAGTTCTTCTTCACTTTCTGCCTTAGGTTATTATAATGATTGTCCATTGTAACTCATTTAAGAGACTTCTGAGTGGAAGCAGATTACACTGTTTATCAGCAGTCCCCAGTAGGTTTGGGGCACTGTCATGAGGAGATGGAAGAAGAAATGTCCTGGGACCTGTCATTGCCCTCTTCCTGGGGGTCCTCCCCTGAACCATCAGAGGCTTCATGGTAAAGCCCAAATGGTTAAGTGGGGATATTGGGCAGAGGGGTAAGGGTGCCAATATTTTCATAGGAAGGAATCTCTATGAGTATGACACTCCTGGGTTTTGCCCTTGAGATTATCCAGTTTGAGGGGAGGAAATAAGCCAGACTCTAGGAAGCACACATTCTCTATTCCTTCATGTCTTGGATTTTGTGGAGGTAGAAGTAGTTTTGTAAGTATGCTGGAAAAATAGGAGTTATGATCAAGGAGTAAGAATGTAGAATTAGTAACTTTGGAGCAAGGGCAGTATTGACCAAAGATTGGATCCAGGGTGTGTGGCAAAGAGTCATTGACATGTGAGAAGAAAGGGATTACCAGAGGTTGAAGAGGACACAGTCCAAGCCAGAGTATGGAATGCACATCCACAAGCACTCCAGAGCCTGCCAGCAAAAGGTGGGGGTGCAAGGAAAGCCCAGGAACCTGCTAAGACACATCCTTGATGAAGGAGGCACACCTGGGAGGTGGCAGACAACGGTGGAGGAGCATGAAGTGTGCAGCGGAACACCAGGCAGCTTAGTGGAGAAAGAGCTCTGGGTGGTAGTGACACAAGGTGCCCTGGAAGCAGCAATGGGAACAAGGACAGTCCCTGACCTCACCTCCAGATTCAGAGATCTAGGCATGTTAGAGAAGTGTCTAGGTGACAGACTGCAGGGGAAGGGCAGAAACTTTCAGATGAGATTGCACCCATGGAGTGGGTTTGCAGGGAGAATGAGAGTGGGGCACTACATGGTGTTGGAAGAATTAGAGAGTAAAGTATGCCTGGAAGCAGATGGGGACTCTGAGCAAGACAGCTGGGGGCTAAGGAGACTTATTCTTCCAGATACAGAAAAAGTTTCAACACCTCTTTGGTAGAAAGGTAACTACCCAGAGTCATCGTTTTAAAAAATGAATAAGATAAACAACAAGGTCCTGCTGTATAGCACAGAAAACCATATTCAATGCTTGTAGTAAGCTATATCAGGTCTCTCTGCAACAGACACACATAAAAAACCTTGCTTATTTAGGCAATCCCAGAGGGTGAGCCGGAGAAGGCAATGGCAACCCACTCCAATACTCTTGCTTGGAAAATCCCATGGACGGAAGAGCCTGGGTAGGCTGCAGTCCATGGGGTTGCTAGGAGTCGGACACGACTGAGCGGCTTCACTTTTGCTTTTCACTTTCATACATTGGAGAAGGAAATGGCAACCCACTCCAGTGCTCTTGCCTGGAGAATCCCAGGGACAGAGGAGCCTGGTGGGCTGCCGTCTATGGGGTCGCACAGAGTCAGACATGACTGAAGCAACTTAGCAGCAGCAGCAGCAGCAGCAGCAGAGGGTGAGCACCCAAAAGAGATGTCCTTTTCATTATAGGGGACTGAAATGCAAAAGTAGGAAGTCAAGGAACACCTGGAGTAATAGACAAATTTGGCCTTAGAGTACGGAATGAAGCAGGGCAAAGGCTAACAGAGTTTTGCCAAGAGAATGCACTGGTCATAGCAAACACCTTCTTCCAACAACACAAGAGAAGACTCTACACATGGACATCACCAGATGGTCAACACTGAAATCAGATTGATTATATTCTTTGCAGCCAAAGATGGAGAAGGTCTATACAGTCAGCAAAAACAAGACAGGGAGCTGACTGTGGCTCAGATCATGAACTCCTTATTGCCAAATTAAGACTTAAAGAAAGTAAGGAAAACCACTAGACCATTCAGGTATCACCTAAATCAAATCCCTAACAATTATACAGTAGAAGTGAGAAATAGATTTAAGGGACTAGATCTGATAGACAGAGTGCCTGAAGAACTATGGATGAAAGTTTGTGACATTGTACAGGAGACAGGGAGCAACACCATCCCCAAGAAAAAGAAATGCAAAAAAGCAAAATGGCTCTCTGATGACGCCTTACAAAGAGCTATGAAAAGAAGAGAAGCAAAAAGCAAAGGAGGAAAGGAAAGATATACCCATTTGAAAGCAGAGTTTCAAAGAATAGCAAGGAAAGATAAGAAAGCCTTCTTCAGTTATCAGTGCAAAGAAATAGAGGAAAACAGTAGAATGGGAAAGACTAGAGATCTCGTCAAGAAAATGAGAGATACCAAGGAAACATTTCATGCAAAGATGGGCATGATAAAAGACAGAAATGGTCTGGACCTAACAGAAGCAGAAGATATTAAGAAGAGGTGGCAAGAATACACAGAAGAACTGTACAAAAAAGATCTTCACGACCCAGATGATCACGATGGTGTGATCACTGACCTAGAGCCAGACATCCTGGAATGTGAAGTCAAGTGGGCCTTAGAAAGCATCACTACGAACAAAGCTAGTGGAGGTGATGGAATTCCAGTTGAGCTATTTCAATTCCTAAAAGATGATGCTGTGAAAGTGCTGCACTCAATATGCCAACAAATTTGGAAAACTCAGCAGTGGCCACAGGACTGGAAAAAGTCAGTTTTCATTCCAATCCCAAAGAAAGGCAATGCCAAAGAATGCTCAAACTACTGCACAATCGCACTCATCTCACATGCTTGCAAAGTAATGTTCAATATTGTCCAAGCTAAGCTTCAGCAATACGTGAACTGTGAACTTCCAGATGTTCAAGCTGAATTTAGAAAATTGAGATCAAATTGCCAACATCTGTTGGATCATTGAAAAAGCAAGAGAGTTCCAGAAAAACATCTATTTCTGCTTTCTTGACTATGCCAAAGCCTTTGACTGTGTGGATCACAATAAACTGTGGAAAATTCTAAAAGAGATGGGAATACCAGACCACTTGACCTGCCTCTTGAGAAATCTCTATGCAGGTCAAGAAGCAACAGTTAGAACTGGACATGGAACAACAGACTGGTTCCAAATAGGAAAAGCAGTACGTCAAGGCTGTATATTGTCACCCTGCTTATTTAACTTATATGTAGACTACATCATGAGAAATGCTGGACTGGATGAAGCACAAACTGGAATCAAGATTGCTGGGAGAAATATCAATAACCTCTGATATGCAGATGACCCCACCCTTAAGGCAGAAAGTGAAGAAGAACTAAAGAGCCTCTTGATGAAAGTGAAAGTGGAGAGTGAAAAGTTTGGCTTAAAGCTCAACATTCAGAAAACAAAGATCATGGCATCTGGTCCCATCAGTTCATGGGAAATAGATGGGGAAACAGTGGAACAGTGGCTGACTTTATTTTGGGGGGCTCCAAAATCACTACAGATGGTGACTGCAGCCATGAAATTAAAAGACACTTACTCCTTGGAAGAAAAGTTATGACCAACCTAGACAGCATATTAAAAAGCAGAGGCATTACTTTGCCAACAAAAGTCCGTCTAGGCTTTGGTTTTTCCAATTGTCATGGATGGATGTGAGAGTTGAACTATAAAGAAAGCTGAGCACCAAAGCACTGATGCTTTTGAACTGTGAGTTGGAGAAGACTCTTGAGAGTCCCTTGGACTGCAAGGAGATTCAACCAGTCCATCCTAAAGGAAATCAGTCCTGAATATTCATTGGAAGGACTGATGTTGGAGATGAAACTTCAATACTTTGGCCACCTGATGCAAAGAGCTGACTCATTGGAAAAGACCCTGAAGCTGGGAAAGATTGAAGGCAGGAGGAGAAAGGGACAACAGAGGATGAGATGATTGGATGGCATCACCGACTCAATGGACATGAGTTTGAGTAAACTCCAGGAGTTGGTGATAGACAGGGAGGCCTGGCATGCTGTGATCCATGGGGTCACAAAGGAGCAATTGAACTGAACTGAGAGGGTGAGCACCTTATTTTAAAGTCTTCTAGGGGAATGAAAAAAAATTGACATTCAAATACCCCATTTAGGAGCCTGTCTCCTTATTGAGAAATAATTGTATTCTGTATTTAACTCAATCCTGACAAAATGTATGTTCATTATGTGCAGACTTAATAAAGCTATCAACATAACAGTCTATATATTTGGTATACATTTTTGTATCACCCTACAGTTTCCATTTTTGTAATACTACTGATAATTTCTGCCGTCTTTTCTTGCAAGTTTAGTTTCCTCTTCACTGTATCTCTGGCTCAGTTTCCTACTTCCTTTGACCTGAGGTTTCAAGTGTTAGTTGCTCAGTCATGTCCAACTCTGTGACCCCATGAACTGTAACCTCCAGGCTCCTCTGTCCATGGAATTCTCCAGGCAAACATACTGGAGTGGGTGGCCGTTCTCTTCTCCAGGGGATCTTCCCAACCCAGGCACTGAACTCTGGTGTCCCACATTGCAGGCAGATTCTTTACAGTCTGAGCCACCAGGGAGGGTTCAAAAGGCCAACCCAAAATGGACTTTTATAACAGGTTGATGATTTCTATACTTGATGTTTCTAAACTCAGCATGGTCTAGCCCCTTGGGATCTTGTTAGAAATTCTTGAACCCCATCTCAACTACTGAATCTGACTTTGCCTTTTAACAAGATCCCAGGTAACTTGTTGCACTTAAAGTCTGAGAAGCACTGTTCTAGAGTAGAAGAAAATGTGGGTACCACCAACATCCCCAGTTTTCTCAAAGGGCCTGGTGATTTGATCTCTTACGCTATTGACTTTTTTTTCCTCATGACCATGTTTCTAGCATAATTCAGTAATTAATCTGTAAAAAAAAAAAAAATTAGTTAAACTGCAATATCATCTTACAGCCTTTATTTTAACCCTTTAAGAAAAACTATTTCTTCAAGGTGCCATTTATCATTTATCACACAAATGAAGTTCAATACATGCAATCTTGCATTGTTACTCATTAATGTTGATCCCTCACCCTCTAGATTATAAATTCTCGAAGGGCAGGGACTGGGTTTAATCTCTCTTTGCAGCTCCTAAGTAAGCATATATTCAGATTTTTATAAACAGTTGTTACTGATTGTAAAAAGAAGGCATTTCCTCACATCTTTTGTCCTAAACAATTAACCCAAAGATGCAAAGAGTTGGAGAGTCAATTGCACTTGTCAATTTCATTGTGAAAAAACAAAACCAAAATTCTTGCTAAAATCAATTTAGATAAAAATCTGCCATTTCCTCTTGCCTTACCAATCCCATTATCCTACCACAGTAAGAGATAACATAGTCTGATCACATTTAAGACCAAGCTGTCACCACCTAGGGCTTCTTCAAATTGTTAGCAGATTAAATCCATGATTACTTTTTTCCCTAATAGTACACTTTTAAAGGTCATAGTTTTTCTAAATTTTAATATGTTTTCTATCAAACTGAAATTCTTAAAGATAATCAGCAGCACTGCAATCTTAATCAGTACACTAAGAAATGCTAGTGTTTTTACAGCCCTAATATATGAGTAATCAAGGTTGATTTTTTCATTTTTCAAAAGACAAACTCCCTTCTTTACTTTGGTTCCTCTTGCTACTGAACTGCCTGTTAAGAGTAAGAGAGTTGATGGTGCCAATTAAAAAAAAAAAAAGAGTAAAAGAGATCATTTTTTTCTAAGGAAGGTATCTACATGTATGATACTGCCTTTTCAAGTCATCTCTTAGCAGCTTTCCACATTTAAAAAGGGCATTAATATTTTCTTCTACTTTCCCTCTAATGCTCTATATTGTGGGTACAAGAGAGGGATTTTTTAAAGTCTTTCTGCCTGAAATCTTGTGTTTCAGAGTTTCCCTGGGAAAGGCTGGGTACAAAATGGGTTTTTTAAGTGCTTTTCTGAACACTCCTACCAGCCTTCAAAGCTTATTTGTATTTCTTGATAATTTGCTCAGCTCTCCCGCTTTCACCCCTTCCTTACTCTGTGCACCTAATACAACCTTGAACACTTAAGCTCTTCTTTATTGACTGATTCGTTGACTGGCTTTTACTCTTTGAGAGGAGATAGTCTGTATCCATCAGTTCAGTTCAGTTCAGTCGCTGAGTCATGTCCGACTTTTTGCTACCCCATGAATTGCAGCACGCCAGGCCTCCCTGTCCATCACCAACTCCTGGAGTTCACTCAAACTCACGTCCATCGAGTCAGTGATGCCATTCAGCCATCTCATCCTCTGTCATCCCCTTCTCCTCCTGCCCCCAATCCCTCCCAGCATCAGAGTCTTTTCCAATGAGTCAACTCTTCTCATGAGGTGGAGTTTCAGCTTTAGAATCATTCCTTCCAAAGAAATCCCAGGGCTGATCTCCTTCAGAATGGACTGGTTGGATCTCCTTGCAGTCCAAGGGACTCTCAAGAACCTTCTCCAACACCACAGTTCAAAAGCATCAATTCTTCGGCACTCAGCCTTCTTCACAGTCCAACTCTCACATCCATACATGACCACAGGAAAAACAATAGCCTTGACTAGACGGACCTTTGTTGGCAAAGTAATATCTCTGCTTTTCAATATGCTATCTGGGTTGGTCATAACTTTCCTTCCAAGGAGTAAGTGTCTTTTAATTTCATGGCTGCCATCACCATCTATAGTGATTTTGGAGCCCAAAACAATAAAGTCTGACACTGTTTCCACTGTTTCCCCATCTATTTCCCATGAAGTGATGGGACCAGATGCCATGATCTTCGTTTTCTGAATGTTGAGCTTTAAGCCAACTTTTTCACTCTCCGCTTTCACTTTCATCAACAGGCTTTTGAGTTCCTCTTCAATTTCTGCCATAAGGGTGGTGTCATCTGCATATCTGAGGTTATTGATATTTCTCCCGGCAATCTTGATTCCAGCTTGTGTTTCTTCCAGTCCAGCATTTCTCATGATGTACTCTGCATAGAAGTTAAATAAGCAGGGTGACAATACACAGCCTTGACGTACTCCTTTTCCTATTTGGAACCAGTCTGTTGTTCCATGTCCAGTTCTAACTGTTGCTTCCTGACTTGCATACAGATTTCTCAAGAGGCAGGTCAGGTGGTCTGGTATCCCCATCTCTTGAAGAATTTTCCACAGTTTATTGTGATCCACACAGTCAAAGGTTTTGGCATAGTCAATAAAGCAAAAATAGATGTTTTTCTGGAACTCTCTTGCTTTTTCCATGATCCAGAGGATGTTGGCAATTTGATCTCTGGTTCCTCTGCCTTTTCTAAAACCAGCCTGAACATCGGGAAGTTCACGGTTCACATATTGCTGAAGCCTGGATTGGAGAATTTTGAGCATTACTTTACTAGCGGCTGAGATGAGTGCAATTGTGCAGTAGTTTGAGCATTCTTTGGCATTGCCTTTCTTTGGGATTCGAATGAAAACTGACCTTTTCCAGTCCTGTGGCTACTGCTGAGTTTTCCAAATTTGCTGGCATATTGAGTGCAGCACTTTCACAGCATCACCTTTCAGGATTTGAAAGAGCTCAACTGGAATTCCATCACCTCCACTAGCTTTGTTCGTAGTGATGCTTCCTAAGGCCCACTCGACTTCACATTCCAGATGTCTGGCTCTAGGTCAGTGATCACACCATCATGATTATCTGGGTCGTGAAGATCTTTTTTGTACAGTTCTTCTGTGTATTCTTGCCACCTCTTCTTAATATCTTCTACTTCTGTTAGGTCCATACCATTTCTGTCCTTTATTGAACCCATCTTTGCATGAAATGTTCCCTTGGTATCTCTAATTTTCTTGACGAGATCTCTAGTGTTTCCCATTCTGTTGTTTTCCCCTACTTCTTTGCATTGATCGCTGAGGAAGGCTTTCTTATCTCTTCTTGCTATTCTTTGGAACTCTGCATTCAGATGCTTATATCTTTTCTTTTCTCCTTTGCTTTTCGCTTCTCTTCTTTTCACAGCTATTTGTAAGGCCTCCCCAGACAGCCATTTTGCTTTTTGGCATTTCTTTTCCATGGGGATGGTCTTGATCCCTGTCTGCTGTACAATGTCACAAACCTCATTCCATAGTTCATCAGGCACTCTATCTATCAGATCTAGGCCCTTAAATCTATTTCTCACTTCCACTGTATAATTGTTAGGGATTTGATTTAGGTTATACCTGAATGGTCTAGTGGTTTTCCCTACTTTCTTCAATTTAAGTCTGAATTTGGTAATAAGGAGTTCATGATCTGAGCCACAGTCAGCTCCTGGTTTGTTGACTGTATAGAGCTTCTCCATCTTTGGCTGCAAAGAATATAATCAATCTGATTCTCTAGGAGGGCCTAGAGAAGCTATCCCACGTTGAAGGAAAGGAAGGGCAGCGGTGAGGAGATACCCCTCGTCCAAAGTAAGGAACAGCGGCTGCACTTCGCTGGAGCAGCCGTGAAGAGATACCCCACACCCAAGGTAAGAGAAACCCAATGTATCCATATAGGTAATGTAAAATTGAGAGTTCAATCAATCACATAGCTATTTAAAGCAAAAACCTATCATTCTCTCCAGCCTCCGTTTTCTTCCCACAATAAAACTCACCAACTCAGCAAATTGGGTGCTTTTACTATGAATCCATACATAGTCACTACTCAGCCCTCCACCAAGGTATTTTGTTTAAAAAGCCAAGATAGGACAGAGCTTTGTTAAACATACAGCCAGGGTATGTTTTCTCCATATCAGCACAGGATTTCAATTTATTGTATGTATTATATATTTCTAAAACATAATAAATTATGCTACAGGTTATTTATTCATTTTCTTTTAAAATCTGACCTCTTTTTATTCTTTTGCAGGATACAATGTGAAAAAGAGCCATTTTAATTTGTATATATTGCAGACATATCAAAAGGCTTTCTAATAAATATTAACATGAGCTTTGTTTAAAATTAAAATTCTACTATGCACATAGATTCCGTAACTGCATTAGATTTTACCAATACTTTTTTTTTACAATATTTGAATATATGCTGCACATGGATTTGGAAATAAAACAATAGTTTTATATTTATTTATAATCATCTCATCCCAAAAAAGCATTTTTTAAATAGTATACAGAACAAGAAAGCCCACATCCACATACTTATAAGCACTTATACACACATATATAATGTGTGTGTATACATACAATGTGTGTATATGTGTGTATATACATATACATATGTGTGTGTATACAATGTGTTTCATATACAATACATATGAAACAGCCTAGGCACTATGGAGAGTCAATTTTACAGCAAAGTTCAAGCTTTATTTCCTGTTTAATAGCATGTGTTTCATTTAATTACAGAAAGCAGATACGTAAATATTAGGTTGCTAAAAAGTTCGGTCAGGTTTTTAACATCTTATGTAAAAACATGAAACTTTTTGCCAATCCATTTTTATTATGTAAATTATAAGTTAAATTGTGTTAAGCTCCTTTGCTGGTTAGATTTGAACAAACAGAACTGCATACTCTGATTTAGGACTGTAAGTAACCATATACTACATCATTAGTCATCTTCAAAGACTAGGAGGTCTTCACACCTTTCTCTCAGTTTCACCTTGCCTGGACCAAAAAAGGATACTGTAAATGTCATGTTGTAAATGATAAATCACATTTTTATGGACTTGGAAGTTAATTTTGCTTAGAAGCATTTTTATGGACTTTGGAAGCTAAAGAATAAAAGCAACTTGGTTTGTGAGATCAAAAACATTCCTTCCAGGGAGAAGCATTTGTTCTTTGTTCTGGGATATTTGCCATTGGTTTCAGTTTCCTCTTGGTATTTTTTACACTGCTAAGAAGTATAAACTGAAAACAAAATATATGTAATAAAGATAACTTTTTACCCAGTCTCTCAATGGAAAGAGATTTTTTGTTGTTGTTATGGGAAACACTAAAACAATATTGGAAAGCCCTCTCCCCTAACCACTGCCCTTTCCTCCTTGATGATGAGATGATGATTTTGCTGAGGTGTCCACACTCCTCTATGAAAGGCTGGCCCAGGCCCAAGTGGTGAATTTGTGTCTAGTAATGAATAATGAAATTAGGAGGGGCATGTGGCCTAGGGGGGCTTCCCTGGTGGCTCAGTGGTAAAGAATCTGCCTGCAATGCAGGAGATGTGAGTTTGATCCCTGGGTCGGGAAGATCTCCTGGAGAAGGAAATGGCAACCCACTCCAATATTCTTGCCTGGGAAATCCTGTGGACAGAGGAGCCTGGCAGGCTATAGTCCTTGGGAATCTCAAAAGAGTCAGACATGATTTACCAACAAAACAGCAACAACAATGTGACCTAGGTCTGCTCAATAAGATCCCATTTCTGCCCATAATTCTTGTTGTCCTTCAAAGGGACTGTAAACCATAGCGGCTGTCTTGCTACCACAAGTGAAGCTGGGCCACCTTGATGAAAATGGTGGAACAGAAACATGGCACCTGGATCTCTGGTGACACTATGGAGCCACCGGATTAAACAACTCTGAAACTGTCCCACTTCTGAACTTTCTCTATTATCTCAAATACAAAGTACCAATCTTCTCAGCCAGTTTTGAATCAGGAGTTTTGGTTATATGGACCTGAAAACTAATACATCTGCTTTTATCTCAACTAATACATCTCCTTTTATCTCACACTGCAATGACATGCATGCTCAGTCATGTCCAACTCTTTGTGACTCCAAGGAAGAAGGGTGAATACAGGATCTGAGCATGAGTGCCCCAGTCATGTATTAACTATCTCTTTAACCTCAATGTTCATTCACTTGTTCCACTGTCGCAGAATACTGAATTCCCTGGCATTTTGCTGGGTACTAGGATACAGAGATTAACATTAACAAACCTCACTCTCTCGGCCAATGGAGGAAATGGATGCGAAACCCAAGGGGTACATAAGTTAACCTGGGAGTGAGAAGCCAGCTGTCTCATTTGGTGTTAAAGGAAATAGCTGAAGTTCCAACAGTTTGGCTATCTGATGTGAAGCACCAATTCATTAGAAAAGACCCTGATGCTGGGGAAGATTGAAGGCCAGAGGACAAGGGGGCAACAGAGGATGAGTTGGTTGGATGGCATCATCGATTCAATGGACATGAGTTTGAGCAAACTGCAGGAGATAGTGAAGGACAAGGAAGCTTGGTATGCTGCTGTCCATGGGGTTGCAAAGAGCTGGACTCGAATGAACAATGAAACAAAAAGAAATAGACTATTCACGAAGGATTCCAGAAAGATTTTTTTCCACAAGTTCTAAGATATTTTCCTTTAATTTATCCAGACATTTCATTCATGAAGTCATTCATTTCAGAATAAATCTAAGTGACATGATCCTTGGAATAAACAATCAGCCTTACCCAAACACAAGCAATAAAGTGTTACTCAAGATGCACTTCCATGTGCCTGACACACAGTGAAGCCACACAGTGCTGAAACATCAGAGTTTGGAACCCAGAAAGGTTTACTGGGCCAGGCAAGGAGATGGGTGGCTCATGCCTTAAAAACCCAACTCCCTGAAAGCTTTCAGCAAAGCCCTTTTCTAGGAAAAGTGAGGGAGGGACCTAGTTAGTTGTTGCAAACTTCTTGGTGTCAGAGCCTTTTTTTTTGAGGTCAGGTAATACTGTTCCTGTAAATCGCCACCAAACAAATGTTATTCTCTGTCCTGACAAGAAAGGGCAAGGTCCCAAGGCACAACTTTCACCTTCTGAGGTCCTCCCAGTCCTAGCTAAGAGGAGAGAGATCTCAGTTGGCAGCTTCCTCAGGGCCAGGTCCCCAGACCCTGTCCAACTGTCATAGCTGAGGGAGCCAGGTGCCCAGAACCCAACTGGCCCTCAGATTCCCCAGGCTGCTCATATGGAGTTGGGGGTCAGGGGGGACAGAAGAACCAGATCCCAGAGACTGCAACCAGGGCTAACTAGGTCACAGGAACAGGGATGGGGGAGGTTTGCCACTGCCTCAGGGCCACTGGGTAGCCCTGGTGAAGGCTCTGGAGTCCTGCTGAACACAGCACCCAGTCTTCTAGGCCCCTCAGCTCACCCACTGGGCCAAAGCTGAGTGAGCTGGAGGGCCTCTGGGAGAAGGCTGAGGAAAGAGGAGTTGCCTCTTTCCTCAGCTCCACCTCAGGACCACCACTCCACCAACTGTTGGCTGAATGCCCCACTAACGCTCGATAATTGACAGTTGGTTTCTTGTGGATGGGGCCCACTGCTGCACTGACCAGTGGCTGAGCGGGACCACTAACCGTCACTCACGGACAGTTTGTTGCTTGTGGGCGGGACCCACAGCAGCACCAACCAATGGCCAAGCAGGGCCTGTTGTCTGATAACAGGGTGCCTAGTAATGACCCACTCCAGTGTTCTTGCCTGGAGAATCCCGGGGATGGGGGAGCCTGGTTGGCTGCCGTCTATGGGGTCGCACAGAGTCGGACACGACTGAAGCGATTTAGCAGCAGCAGCAGTAATGACACAGCAATGGCTTCTTGCTAAGGGACGTGCTTGCTGCACTGTTGTTACAAAAGGACCATCCAAGAAGGGAACCACTGGTGTGCACAAGGGCACAGAAGTAGGAGAGAACACAGCTGGAAGAAAAGTAACCTATTAGGTTGGTGAAAACGTAATTGCGGTTTTGGACCGATTGTAAATTTTAAATCATTATAAGTAGGCTCAAATACATCTTTTAATCAAAATAGGAACCATTACAATCCACACATTTTTGCCGACAAGAAACATCTTGTTTATTCCTGTAGCATAAAAATCCATGCCTCAGGATTTGACGAAATCTTGGAAAGCACTTTCCCTGCAAAAAGTTTTTGAGATGCTTGAAGAAGTGGCAGTCCATTGGCGAGAGATCCGGTGAATATGGTGGATGAGGCAAAACTTCGTAACCCAGAGGAACAGCATGAGCAAAGAAATGAAGTCCAGAAAGAATACAAGGAACAAGGGGCATAACTCACAATGTGTTTGCTCTTTGGTGACTCCCCTCCACTCAGGTGCCTCCATAGGTCTTCCTGTAGCTTACCAACGTCTCTCCCCAGCAAGAACACAAATTCTGGGGATCTGGGATGTGCCGTCTGATCTCTGCATTTCTTGCACACGCTCCCACACCTGTGCATCATTAGCATTCAGCACCAGCTTATGGAAAGAATGTGTCTCCTTATGTACTTCCGTGAGGGCAATTCCAGGCACCTGGAACCAGGTGGGATGTGGGGATGCAATGGAATATGAAATAAGAAATGGAGCTGCAGCCGGACCATGAACAACTCAAACCCCATAATTAAACAGTTTAAACTTTACAGAGAAAGTGGACAGTTTTCATCCTGAGACACCGACGGTAATTGACCAGATAAGAACCTATTATGAGGAACAGAGGCCTTTAAGATTAGGAATGAGAGAGACAGTGAGAGGGGCAGAGGACTTGGCAGCAATTTAGTTGGTGCTAACCAAGTGTCAGGTATTGTGCTAAGTACTTTGTGGAAGCCTGTTATATCACTGGGCTTCCCAGGTAGGGCTCAGTGGTAAAGAATCTGCCTGCCAATGCAGGAAACACAAGAGAAGCAGGTTCAATCACTGGGTTGGGAAGATCCCATGGAGGAGGAAATGGCAACCTACTCTAGTATTCTTGCCTGGAAAATTCCAAGGACCGAGGAGCCTGGCAGGCTACAGTCCATGGGGTCACAAAGAGCTGGACACGACTGAGCACGCATGCTGTTTCACTAAATCTTCATGGCACTCTGAAGTAGGTACTATTATTCCCAGTCTGAAGATGATGAATCTGAGTCCACTGAGGATCCCTATAGATCCCTAAGTTTAAGATTCCTTCCCAACCACGTCTGACTCTGAGAACAAAGCATTATTTTGAGCAAACAAGTATAAGGTACCAGATAGAAAAAAATTCCAGCACTGATCACGAAGGAGCACCATTTTCCAACAGGCTTAGGGGTGGTCCTCTCAAGGGAAGCCAAGGCCCAAGACCAGGAGCACAGCAATGATTTAACCTTGTCATGAAAAGTTTTAACACCAGTTTTAAAATATGCAGAGGTACATCATTTTGTTTGTTTGTTTGTTTGTTTTATCCTTTTTAGGTGGTAGAAGAGCAGAGATATTTAAGAACTTTTGTCCTGGATTAAATTTTTCCATAAAATTTTCCATGTAAGGAATATTTAGAGGGACAATTACTTTCTCCTTGAAGGCATGAATTTGTTCTTATTCATTTTTATATTGATTTAACAATCCTTCACTCAGAGTTGAAGAGCTATAATGTATTCTAAACCAACCTGAACCTCATCAGTTTAGGAATGATGGAAGGCATGGTGGCAAGATGATGGACATCAAATGACAAGCTCAGAATCATAAATGTTGTTTGTGGGTCATGATTTTTTGAAATACTTGTAACGGGAAGTTTTTTGGTAAGCAAAGAAAAGGAGGAAAAGCAGGTACGGAGGAGAAGAGAGAAAGAAAGAGACCACAGATTTCACTCTGCAGGATACAGTGATATTTTCCCAGAAGCAGCCTCTTAAAGCCAGTTTCTATCAGGAGGCAAAATCGTAACTGACTACAACTTAAAGTTTACTGTCATTGTCAAAAAAACCACAAGGCAAGGTTGGGGAAAAAAGTGAAGATCCCTATTGCCTGGAATGAAAGCATGCATCCCTGACATGCAGAACAGACAATGGATGCCTACATACCTCTGGAAAGAAAACAAACCCCCAGGTGATTTTTTTTTTTTAATGACCACTAGGTTATAACAGTTTAGACAGTGAAGAAACGGGGACTGAATTAGAAGACATAATGACATAAGGAGACTATGATGCTGTTTTACAGAGCAGTATTATAAAGAAAATAATTAGAAAACACCTTAATCTCTTAAAAAGTATGAATTTACTGAGTTTCAGTATTAATGAACTTAACTGGGGATGTGAAATAATATCCTAATGAATCAGTGAACCCAGAACACACTCATATCATGTTCACGATTCTAAATCTGTTGCCTCTTTAGTTGTTTTCTTCATTTGGCTAAAGAATCAGCAAAGGCTTGGAACACATTCTTTTCAAAGAGCCAAAATCAATTTCCTGATTCTTTTACTCTTTGTACAAGTATTTTTCCTAACCATATATTAAACACAGCACTCGATACTAGTGTGCCCTGGGGGGGTGTGATGATAAATGGCACATTCCAGAGACAAGGACTTCTAATGCTGCAGCAGAGGACACCTACACAAAGAACTACAATTTAAGTAGCAAGCGCCACAGGAGAGAGACAAACGTGCCCCTGGGAGCTCAGAAAATGGAGAAATCGCTTCTGGCCAAAGTAATCGAGGACAGCTCCATACCAGAGGAACCGAGCAAGTTCCTAAAACTAAAAATGCCCCCACCTTTGGCTTTCAGAAAGAGATTTCACCTAATGCCACATCCCTTGCTTTCCCTTCGTGGGCTCATTGTTTGACTAAGAGAAGAAATCCCGACCTGCCTCCTTCAGGATTAAGACGCTTCTGAAATAAATACAATAGCAAACAAAAAATAGCTAACAACAGAATTCCTAGACGTGTCTTCAAATTAGTGACAATAATTTTAACAAAGTAAACGGTAAAGTTAGTGGCAAGTTGAGATGATTCACCCTTTCCTTCTCTGTGTTTTTCGCTCATCCATACAAGAGAAGTTATCTTCAGTTAATCAGGCAACACGCCTGCAACAAACAACCAACACACAAACAACCAACACACAAACAACCTGGCAGGATTGGCTCTAATGGCTAGGGGAGCCCGAGGTCGGAGACATATCTCTGACCCCACCTCCAGATGTGAGGTATATCCCGTTGTATTCTTCACCTTTCCTCACCTTTCAGCAGACTGGGGTATAGCCATGTTCTCATAACTAGAGCGTGACCCATGGGAATCACCTGGAGGGCTTTTCAATTACAAACGTAATGTATCTAAATTTTGTCACATATATTTCACTACCATGAAAAAAAATAATGTATCTAAATGGACTTCCTTTTGAAAAGAAAGAAAAAAGAAAATGTTAAAAACAGTTCTAAATCTCCCACCATGTCTGAACCCATTCACTTCCCCAGACACAGATGTTCCTCTCAATTTGGGATGTATGTAGCCTTTCTTCTATTTTTTTAATGAACAATATATGGTGTTTTCTCTGATTTTGATTTATACAAATGGTATCACATTATTCATGTCATTCTGCAACTTGCTATTTTTCCCCCCAAGGTGTTTCTAAGATCTGTCCATGTTTGTTTTGCATATAAGATCTGGTTCATTACTCTCAAGGCCTCCTATAATTACAGTCTGCTCTATGGGACCATTTCCCACTGATGAACAGTAAGGATGTTCCCTCTTGTTTACTATTATAGTGTTGCAAAGAGCATCCCCTCTGTCTCTCTGTGCTGCTGTGGAATCAACAGAGATGGCCTGGAGCCTATAGGTTGCTCACCACCTCCAGCCTTTCAGCTTGGAGGACAGGAGGAACCCTCAGGAGAAACTGCTGCTATTTGTCTCAGAACTCAACTTGCACCTGGCCCAGGGGGAAAGGGCTGAAGAAGGAGACCTACAGGAGCTGAAGGAGCTGAAACTAACACAACACAGTAAATCAACTATACTGCAATTTAAAAAAAGAAGAGATGAGCTATCAAGTGTGGAAAAGACGTGGAAGACACAAATTTATATCACTATGTGAAAGAAGCCAATCTGAAAAGGCTACAGACTATATGATTCCAAGTACATGATATTCTGAAAAAGACAAAACTATGGCGATGGTAAAAAAGACCAATGGTTGCCATGGGGTGGGGTAGGGGTGGGATGAAAATCCAGAGGATTTTTAGGGCACTGAACCTACTTTGTATGATATTACATGTCATCATATATTTATTCAAACCCGTAGAGTGTACAATACCAAGAATGAATTATGATATACACTACAGATTTTAGTTAATAATGATGTGTGTATGTAGGTTCATCGCTTGTAACAAATGCACCACCCTAGTGGGGGGTCTTGATAATGGGGGAGGTTATGTGTATTTGCCATAGGGTCACAAAGAGTTGGACACACTGAAGCGACTAAGCACGCAGGCACACACAAGCGTATTTGGGGGGCTGGTATATGGGAAATCAGTCCTTCCCATTGGCTCAGTGGTAAAGAGTCCACCTGCACTGCAGGAGACACAGGATCTATCCCTGGGTTGGAAGATCTTCTGGAGTAGAAAATGGCAACCCACTCCAGGATTCTTGCCTGGGAAATTCCATGGTCAGAGAGGACTGGCGGGCTACATACACTCCATGGGGTCACAAGAGTCAGACACTAAACAAGAACAAAATGTGGGAAATCTCAGTATTTCCCCCTCAATTTTGCTGTGTATCTAAAATGGATTTTAAAATTGTCTCAATTTTTTCCTTAAATTCTTTATTGCCAAAGGCCTACAAAGAAGGTAACTGCCTCATTTTTCGAGTTAAAGGAAATTCATTTTCTTGATTTTAAGTGTGAAGCATATGACATTTGGAAACAGTAAGTCAACACAGCACTTCACCAAGACTCCTTCTTTATTGGATTTTCATCAATATTGAAACAGACGAGGCTTCAGGAGAAGGAAAAAAAAATTAATTAGTTTTTTAAAGCTGAAAGGTGTAGTTGAAACAAGTATTAAGCCAAGAGTAGAAATCCAACAAATTTGCTTCTCCCAGGGAGAAATGGGACACAGCCAACTCTGTTACATTCTAAGAGGTGTCATAGGGCAGGACTAGACTGAATGTCCCTCTGGAGACAATGCCAGCAGCCAGGGCCCATTAACAGCAGCACAGACAGCAGGGGAAAGGAGAATGTGATTCTGGAAGCTCAGTCTCCTGAAAGAATCTCCCGCCTCGTCAAGACTTCAAGGAACTGAAAGCTGGGTACTTGAAGAGAATTAAAGCACCACAGTAAAAAAAAAAAAAAAAAAAGACGGAAATCCACTGACTCGCTCACTTTGTTGAGTTAGATTACTTCATCCTGCCAACACTAACACTTTTCTCCCTCAACTTTAGGAGTGATGAGGGATGGAGGTGAAACAATTCGTCCTTCATTGCTTTTTCTCTTAGGACAGAGAGAGGAAAACAAGAAAGAAAGAACTTCTGAATAAGTTAAATACTTTTCTCTCATGTAACTATTCTCAAACTGGGGTTAAAAAACAGACATACGAAATCATAAAAAAAAAAAAATCAAAAGGTAGAACAAGATATTTTGGCAAAAAAAAAAAAAAGTAGAACAAATAAGTAGTCAGAGTTATTATTGTACCTAAGACTACACTTCATATACATTCCTAACATAGCTCTACACCTGCCATGGTAAAAGGAATGTAGCTTTACATGAATCTAATCTACTTGTTTTACAGTGAAGGGTGAGTACAAGTCTGGTGGGATCTAAATTTGTGCATGTGCATGCTAAGTCGATTTAGTTGTGTCCGACTCTTTGTGACCCTATGGACCGTACCCCCCTAGGCTCCTCTCTCCGTGAGATACTCCACACAAGAACACTGGAGTGGGCTGCCATCCCCTCCTCCTGGGATCTTTCTGACCCAAGATGGAACTCAAGTTTATGTCTCCTGCATTGGCAGGCCGGCTTCTTTACCACTAGTGCCTCCAAGTTCATCTCCTGTTAAATATTCAAATCCAAGTGAAAAAGAGACTCTAGACAAAACAAGTAACTCTTTGCTTCCACTGACTGCCTTCATCTGTGAGTCACAAAAGACCCAATCAGAGATTCCCTAAACTCTCAGGGAACTTATTACATCACCGAAGTCCAGAGGAAGATCAGTTCCAGAACTGATTAATTCCGTGATTCAGCAGCAGGGTCCTGGACCCAGGGTCATTCCATCCTCCCACCTCATCATTGGGTCTTCTCATAGTCACAAGGCAGTTACAGCATCACATCCTCAAACACCGATGACCAGAAGTTTGTGTCTTTTTTTAAGAGCTAAGGTGCCCCTTTCAGAAACTACTTCCCGTCTCCTTGTGGAGAACTTGATCATAGGTCCATCCCAAGCCATTGACGAGGAAGAAGAATGAAGCCTCCATGACCTGTTCAGGCCAGTCAGGGTTGAGTTGAGTCCCAGGGTGGACACAAGGGCCAAGGCAAGGCTCTGAGTGAGCCACTGAGAGTGCAGGTTTGCTGCTGAAAGCCAGTCTCTGGTCTACATCGATCAGGTTCAAAATGGGCAATTTCCATAATTTTTCTTGTTTAATATTTTGCCTATTAAGAAGTCTAATGAATAAAATGTTAGCAGGAACTAACCTCATCTGACCCATCTTTATGCCAGTAATCAGAGCTCATTCTAAATGAGCAATTTGAAACCTTTTTCCAGGAAACATTCCTCCTAAACACCAACAAACAGCCAAAGACCACTTAACTTCCTTGTTGAGAAAAACACTATTAACATGAACAGGTTTGAAAGCTCTGGGTGTTTATCAGACAGCTACCTTGTTCTGTCTACCCAGAAGTCTTCTTTCTATTGAAAAACATAATCCCCTACCACCCCGTATTCCTCTGCGGTGCTGGTACACCTGCCAAACACAGTGCCAACTACAGAGGCGACGTGAGGCCCAGGCCTTGGCAATCAGGGAGCTCCCATCCCTTGACTACAAATTAGACCATCAGTCAGACACTTAACCCTAACTCAGGCAGGCAATGACCAAAAAAAAAAAATCCTTCTTTGAGATTTATCCCACACGAGACAACATGGCCAAGAACATGAAAAAAAAAGAAGAAAAGACACAGAGACTAGTGGCCATGAGAGAGAGACAGAGAGGGAGAGAGAGAAGGCAACAAAGAGGTGGATCACTGGGGCTTGATGCTGTGACAGATCACACAGTTGTCACCAGTTTTCTCCCTGTATCCACCACTTTTGCCCTGAGACGCTGCAGCTTTCCTCACTTCCATGGGGAGCATATATTTTCCCACTCCCTGACTCTGGGCTTGATCAGGGGACTGACCTTGGCCAATGGCATGGTAGCACACACGACCCAGCGAGGGCTCCGAGTGCCCTTCCCATCAGCAGGAGAACCTGCTGGGGGAGAAGCCAAGGGACCCCGCTCTGCACCACAGACTCCTGCACCCCATTTGCTGATGCCTGAGCACACAGTGAGATCAGCATAGCTGGGACAGCCACCCTCAGATGTGTGAACTAAGTCACTGCTCGCCGTCACAGGTCACCGACATGTGTGTGGTTGTTTATTACACAGAAATGGCCCTGTGAGCCAGGAGATCACTCCCCGCTTTTCTTCACCTAATGTCTGCCTGTTTGTTTGTTTTTGATCACCAAAATGGAGGCTTCAAACGGGGCAGGGCTTTTCACCTATTTTCTGTTACATTTCTAATACCAATAAAAAGGACTGGGACACTGTAGGCACTCAATAAATATCTGATGAATAAGGCAAGTTTGAGCTGTGCTGTTCTCACTTCAAGCCCAACCTCTGACTAATACAAGCCACAGATCAGACAGGGTTTTTTTCCCCTTTGATTTTACAGCATATATTTACGTCACAAAAATTACGTCAATAGAATTTAGTGGTTTTCTCCCATGTTGAAGGATTTTCAGGGTCAACAAATCATTAATATATCAAGGGCTGGCACAAAAATGGAGATTAGTACTTAATGAAGTCAATCCTCCACTATTGACAGAGAAAACACAGGTCATAAAGCCCTAAACGCCACACTAACACCCTGCATAGCAATGCTACTCTTCTTATCTACACCTCTGCTTGTTATTGAGACCAGAGACCACCATTCGGTTTTGGTTTCTTATTTTTTATTTCACAAAGAAAACTTTGATGAATGGCACGAAGAGCTCCTTTAGGCCTTTTACCCAGACTCATCCATTGTCAACATTTTCCTCCATTTGCTTTATCATCTGCTTGCTCTATTTTTTCCTCTGAATCATTTCAGAGTAATCGCAGACATGTTTGTGTGTGTGCTCCATCGCTCAGTCGTGTCAGACTCTTTTCAACCCCATGGACTGTAGCCTGCCAGGCTCCTCTGTCCAAGGGATTTTCCAGGCAAGAATACTGGGGTGAGTTGCCATTTCCTTCTCCAGGGGATCTTCCCAACCCAGGGACTGAACCTGCATCGGCAGGTGGGTTCTTTATCACTGAGCCACTAGGGAAGCCCTGTTTTCATAAGTGCAACATTTTAAAAAAATTGTAATTGAAACTAAATTTATCTAATAGGATGTATTCTTTCTTGAGCTTTGCACAGAATTACGTATTTAAGTTCTCTGACTCTAATGATTGATTTAGGGTATAGTACCAAGGAGTTTTATTAATCCTAATTTTTTAAATTGTGGTAAAATGCATGCAAAATTTATCATCTTAACCATTTTAAAAATATGTAGTCAGTAATGTTAAATACATTCACATTGTTATACAACCACCATCTATGCATCTCCAGCACACTCTTCACCTTAAAAACTGAAGCTCTGCACCTACTAGACAATAAGTCCCCATTCCTCCTTCTCTCCAGCCTGGTGCAACAATCATTCTGTTTCCATCTTTACGAATTTGACTATTCACAGTACCTCACATAAGTGGAGCCAAGTGGACTCATTCGCTTTTTTGAGGGAAGGGTCAACAAGCTTATTTCACTTAACAAAATGTCTTAAAGGTTTGACAATGTTGTAGCTTGTGTCAGAATTTCCTTCCTTTTTAAGGCTGAGTAATATCCCACTGTGTGTATGGACCATCTTTTTTTTTCATTAATCTTTCCATGAACCCTTGGGTTGCTTCCACATTTTGACTATTGTGATTAATCCTGTTATGAACTTGGGTGTACCCTGCTTTAAATGTGGGTGGAAGGGTGGTATAAACCCACCAGTGGAATTGCTGGATCATCTAATAATTCCATGTTTAGTTTTTTGAGGAAGTGTCACACTGTTTTCCATAGAGGCTGCACCATTTTACATTCCCATCAGCGATGCACAAGGATTCTAATTTCTATATACCCTCAACAACACATTATTTTCTGCAGTTTTTTTCTTTTCTTTTCCTTTTTCTCCCCTTAATAGTAGCCATTCAAATAGGTGTGAAATTGTATCTCACTGTGGTTTTGATTTGCATTTCCCTAATGATTAGTAATGTTGAGCATATTTTCATGTGCTTACTGGCTATTTGTTTATCTTTTTTGGAGAAATATTTGTTCAGGTCTTCTGCCCATTTTTGAATTGGGTCATTTCTTTTTTTGTTGTTAAGCTGCAAGAGTTCTTTACATATTCTGAATATCAACTTTTTATCAGATATGACTTGTAAAAATTTTCTCCCATTCTGTGGGTTGCCTTTTCATTGTGTTCATTGTATCATTTTATGCATAGAAATTTTAAATTTTGATGTAGTCAAATTTATCTATTTTTTCTTTTGTTGTCTGGGATTTTAGTGTCATATCTAAGAAATGACTGCTAAATCCAATGTCATGAAGCTTTCCTCCTATGTTTTCTTCTAAGAGTTTTAGGTTTTAGCTCTTGTAATTAATACATTTAGTTAATTTTTGTGCACAGTTGGGTAAAAGCCCAACTTAATTCCTCTACATGTGGATATCCAGTTTCCCCAGCATCACCTGTTGGAAGGCCTGTTCTTTTCCCACTGAATGACACTGGCATCTTACTAAAAGTCATCTGAGCATATATGTTCGCTACTGGGTTCTCTATCATATTCTACTGGTGTATATATCTCTTCATGCCAGGACCACACTATATTGATTAATGTAGCTTTATAATACATTCTGAAATCAGAAGTATTGAGACATCCAACTTCAGTTTTCCTTTTCATATTGTTTTGACTATTCAGGGCCTCAAAAATTCATATGTATTTTAGAATGGACTTTTTTCTTTTTATGCAAAGAATATCATTAAGATTTTGACAGACTGAACTGATCTATACATTGCTTTAGGTAGTGTTTGACATCTTTATAATATTAAGTCTTCCAATCCATAAGTACAAAATTTCTTTTTATTTATTTATGTCTTCTTTAATTCCTTGCAACCATGTTGTGTACTTTTCAGTATACAAATCTTGCACCTGCTTGCTTATGTTTATTCTGAGGTATTTTATTATTTTTATGCTATTGTAAATGGAGTTATTTTCTTAATTTCCTTTTCAGATTGTTCATTGTCTGTTTATGGAGTTCCCTGAGACCATGATTTTCTGACTCTCCTCCCTTATTTGCCTGTAAAATCATAAACATTTTTACAGTTCTAGTTCAAATTCTACTTCTGAGAAATACTCTCTGATCACCTTGTTCAAAATTAATTTCTCTACATCTGCAATCTCTATTATACCCTAATTCAGTTCCGTTCAGTTCAGTCACTCAGTCGTATCCAACTCTTTGCGACCCCATGAATCGCAGCACGCCAGGCCTCCCTGTCCGTCACCAACTCCCAGAGTTCACTCAGGCTCACGTCCATTGAGTCGATGATGCCATCCAGCCATCTCATCCTCTGTCATCCCCTTCTCCTCCTGCCCCCAATCCCTCCAAGCATCAGAGTCTTTTCCAATGAGTCAACTCTTCGCATGAGGTGGCCAAAGTACTGGAGTTTCAGCTTTAGCATCATTCCTTTCAAAGAAATCCCAGGGCTGATCTCCTTCAGAATGGACTGGTTGGATCTCCTTGCAGTCCAAGGGACTCTCAAGAGTCTTCTCCAACACCACAGTTCAAAAGCATCAATTCTTCGGCGCTCAGCCTTCTTCACAGTCCAACTCTCACATCCATACATGACCACAGGAAAAACCATAGCCTTGACTAGACGGACCTTTGTTGGCAAAGTAATGTCTCTGCTTTTGAATATGCTATCTAGGTTGGTCATAACTTTCCTTCCAAGGAGTAAGTGTCTTTTAATTTCATGGCTGCAATCACCATCTGCAGTGATTTTGGAGCCCCCAAAAATAAAGTCTGACAGTGTTTCCACTGTTTCCCCATCTATTTCCCATGAAGTGATGGGACCAGATGCCATGATCTTTGTTTTCTGAATGTTAAGCTTTAAGCCAACTTTTTCACTCTCCTCCTTCACTTTCATCAAGAGGCTTTTTAGTTTCTCTTCATTTTCTGCCATAAGGGTGGTGTCATCTGCATATCTGAGGTTATTGATATTTCTCCTGGCAATCTTGATTCCAGCTTGTGCTTCCTCCAGCCCAGCGTTTCTCATGATGTACTCTGCATAGAAGTTAAATAAGCAGGGTGACAGTATACAGCCTTGACGTACTCCTTTTCCTATTTGGAACCAGTCTGTTGTTCCATGTCCAGTTCTAACTGTTGCTTCCTGATCTGCATATAGGTTTCTCAAGAGGCAGGTCAGGTGGTCTGGTATTCCCATCTCTTGAAGAATTTCCCACAGTTTATTGTGATTCACACAGTCAAAGGCTTTGGCATAGTCAATAAAGCAGAAGCCGATGTTTGTCTGGAACTCTCTTGCTTTTTCCATGATCCAGCAGATGTTGGCAATTTGATCTCTGGTTCCTCTGTCTTTTCTAAAACCAGCTTGAACATCTGGAAGTTCACGGTTCACATATTGCTGAAGCCTGGCTTGGAGAATTTTGAGCATTACTTTACTAGCATGTGAGATGAGTGCAATTGTGCAGTAGTTTGAGCATTCTTTGGCACTGCCTTTCTTTGGGATTCGAATGAAAACTGACCGTTTCCAGTCCTGTGGCCACTGCTGAGTTTTCCAAATTTGCTGGCATATTGAGTGCAGCACTTTCACAGCATCATCTTTTAGGATTTGAAATAGCTCAACTGGAATTCCATCACCTCCACTAGCTTTGTTTGTAGTGATGCTTCCTAAGGCCCAATTGACTTCACATTCCAGGATGTCTGACTCTAGGTGAGTGATCACACAATCGTGACCATCTGGGTCGTGAAGATCTTCTTTGTATAGTTCTTCTGTGTATTCTTGCCACCTCTTCTTAATATCTTCTGCTTCTGTTAGGTCCATACCATTTCTGTCCTTTATCGAGCCCATCTTTGCATGAAATGTTCCCTTGGTATCTCTAATTTTCTTGAAGAGATCTCTAGTCTTTCCCATTCTGTTGTTTTCCTCTATTTCTTTGCATTGATCGCGGAGGAAGGCTTTCTTATCTCTTCTTGCTATTCTTTGGAATTCTGCATTCAGATGCTTATATCTTTCCTTTTCTCCTTGGCTTTTTGCTTCTCTTCTTTTCACAGCTATTTGTAAGGTCTCCCCAGGCAGCTATTTTGCTTTTTTTGCATTTCTCCTCCATGGGGATGGTCTTGATCACTGTCTCCCGTACAATGTCATGAACCTCCATCCATAGTTCATCAGGCACTCTGTCTATCAGATCTAGTCCTTTAAATCTATTTCTCACTTCCACTGTATAATTGTTAGGGATTTGATTTAGGTTATACCTGAATGGTCTAGTGGTTTTCCCTACTTTCTTCAATTTCAGTCTGAATTTGGCAATAAAGAGTTCATGATCTGAGCCACAGTCAGCTCCCGGTCTTGTTTTTGCTGACCCTATTTACTACTCTGAAAATTAAAAAGTAGAGAGAAAGCATCAGGTATTTATCCTGCCTTTCCTATACCATAATGCTTCAAGAGAGCCAAAGAACAGATGGTAGAAAGTTATTTAAAGGAATATTCCAGTCATAAATGCAGATGAATGATAGAGTTAGAAAATAACCATTTATAAACCTCTAATGAAATGACAGATCTTCTAGGCAACAATCATCAGTGGCTCCTAAAACCCTGAGATGAAAGGCTGATAGAAAAATTAAGTTGACAATCCCTGAACCCAGTCATCACTGAAATCAGCATAACCAGACATTATGTGCTTCAAGAAATGATGCCAAACAGGTACACTACAAAGTATTTCTACTGAAATAAACTGAACCTATATCTAATCAAGCCTCTAGGTCTAATCACCAATCCATAAAAAATACAAGTAAAGGAACAGGATAAGCAAGACGACAATGAAAGCAATCCGCCAAATCCACAGAATGTGGCACATTCTACAAGGATGATAAATGTTCTGGTTTCACTAACAAGACCGTTAAACAAAAAGGAGGACAGATAGTTATAGAATAAAAGAGGCTTGTGAGTCACAATGATTTACAATGTGTAGACCTCATTTGGATGTCAGTTCAAACCAACCAACCATGAAAACGACATCATTGATACTGTTAGAAAAATGTGAATAATGAGTAGGTATCAAATGATACTAAGGTTTACTGCTAATTTTCTTAGGTATGCTAATAGCATGGTTATGTTTTTTAGAAGTCTTTATCACTTTGTGTTGCATAGCAAAGTATTTACTGGTGAAATGATATGGATACTGGGATTTGCTTTAAAATACTTCAAAAATAAATAGATAAATAAAAACAATGGCATAGATGAGAAATAAGAGTGGTATAAAGCTAGACTATATATATATAGAGAGAGAGAGACACACACAGAGACAGAGGTAGAGAGAGGTTCATTATACTATCCATTCTTTTTTCATACATATTTGAAACTTTCCATAATAAAAAGTAAAACAAAATTTAAAACAAACAACAGCAAGAAAAACCCTCTGATGTGGAAGGGCCCTGGAGCATCAGAGAGTGGGCATCTGTGTCAAAGTTCAGATCTGCTACTAACTAAGGCTCTGGGCATCAGCTGTTTTATTCTTAGTGTGAAAAGCTTGATTTGGACTTCTAAAAGTCTCTTCCAATTCTAACATATTATGACTCTGTTACTCTGAAATCCCCATCTCTGGTTCCTTCTTAAGAATCCTTTCCCAACGAAGTAACTGTAAGTGAGACAGGAGTTTCCTCTAAAACTCTCCCCAAGACTACTCTCTCTAAGTATATGACTTGCCTCCCTCACTTTCTATTCACTCATACAGAGAAAGCACCACAACTAATTTCTGTATATCTAAGTCATTCAGCACTTGCTGTATCCCATATACGCATCTGCTTGTGTTTTATGTGTACATATACATGTAGATGTTGTAAGTCGGGGACTGTAAACTAGGACACTGTCAACCCAGCATATGGGTGTTTGCTTTAACCACCCTGATGACTTAGCACATTGTCAGCATGCAGCAAACATATACGATCATGATACTACAGTGTAAATAGTGACCTTTCCAAGCAATCTGTGGCAGCTGGCCTAATTGTCCATAAACAGAACACAAAAACCTGTATATTCTGGCTTAATTTGCTTCATTTCCTCCTGCCCAACATTATGATTTGTCATTTAGTGGATTGTATTTCCAGGGATGAGAAATGTGATTTAAGGAATAGGTAAAATAGGCCACTCAATATTGACTTAATCCACAAGATTTCTCTTTTCCCTCATGAAATCAGAGTGTATGACCCTCTTTCCTGAGTAAGGACTGCAAACTTCTCTAATTCTGTCTTTTAGATAACTTCTAAAAACCAAATAGTGATCATATGAAAGCTTATGTGGATTGCTTTTCTATTTGGGGTGGGGGGTGGGGTGAAGAGTGGGAATGAGACAGATGGCTGTGTTATGAGTGTTTGGCTTATTCCAACAGAAGCATCTTATTTTGCCTATATGTAAATTTGCTTATAGATAAATTTTCTCTAATCTATCCTCTCAACTCTAGAATGACCTGATCTAAGGGAATTAACCACTACAGGTTAGTGATAAAGGTTAGTGAATATAGCAGAATTTTCTTAAGAAAAAAAAAAGTGACCATAAATTTCCATCACAGATTGCAAAAGAGTAGCCCTGTACTCTTGCAAGTGACCTCACAGGGCTATGTTGTTCAGGTAGCACCTCGCTTACTGAATTGCCTACAAACTTCTCAGCTCACATTCTATACACAGGCTAAGGATAGTTCCTACTTTCAGGAATCTATTATAAGTATCCAGTGAAGTATATACATGAAGTGTTTAACACAGCACCTGGGAGCAGTTGGCACACAAGATAGTTCTTTGTAGGTACTCCCTTATACCCCTTGAAGTCCCTAGAAAGAAGACATTTTCAATAAACATTTGTTGAGTTAATATACTGAATGATATCATGAGAATAAGTTGTTCAATAATCGTGAACAAATAGAGGCTTTCCCTTAATCTAGTCACATAACTTGTCAGTGAGTTTTACACCAAGTGTTAAGAATGCCCCAGCATAGAACTTTAAAATCAAATAACTCAATTTTGAAATTTTAACAGGTAGAGTTCATACAAGGAAGGCCCATTTATTCAGATGAATCAAAGATGAATCTAAGATATAATCATATTTTATGTGTACAAGTCATTCACCCTAGAATCAAAGCACTCACCACATATCTCATTAACCCTTGTAACACCCACAGGAGGAAGGTAGATGTCAGAGATGATCCCCTTGTTATTGATGGAGAGAGAGCCTGAGGCCCAGGACAGTGAAGGGACTTGTCAGAGGCCACATCAAGTGAGTGAGTAATGGAGCAAGAAACGGAACTAAATTCTCGTCTTTATCCTCAGTGCACTATTAGGTTTTACCGTGAAGTTGCCTAACATCTCAGTTACTTTTTATTCTAAAATCCATTTTTAGATAAACCCTCCTCTTTTAAGAAAATTAGCCAAGAGCACATGATTCAACAACTAAGTTAGAAAAAAATGTAAATCTATTAGGCTTTTTTGTTTTGTTTTAATGGTTCCATGATGTCAGTTAACAACAAGAAAATGGAAACAAACGTTGGTTCAAAAACAAACTACTTCATAAGGCAAATCGCTGCCTTTTAGGGCAATTAATGTGAACGCTAATTTGCAACTGAAAACAGAGAACTTGGTTTTGAGTTTCCAAATAGAACTGTAGAAGTTGAGCATATTTCTTCATTGATTCTCCTAAGATTCTACCTGGGGGAGTGGTGGGTAAAGGAACTCTTCTTAATTGACTCATTAGAACAAAGATTACCAGAATTTTCAGGTATTTTCATCTCCACATTTCCCCCAGAAACCTGCAGGATGAGTAGTTACAGTTTTAGTATCCTTTGACTGAAAAGAAAATAAAGGCGAAATGACCAAAAGCTCCTATGAATTCGGGGGCATTCTCAATGAATTTGTATTTACTCCCCTATCTCCCCATACCAGAAAAAACCTACGCGCTGCAAAAGCGTGCTGGATGGACAGGTTCCCCCAGGCGAGGACCCCGAAGTCGGGGGCGCAGGGTCAGAAATTTGGAGTTTCCGTTCGCTCTATCGCTGGAGTAACGGGAGAAAAACGGGCTCACAGAGTCAACCACTCCATTTCCAAGTGCGTTCTCTGAATGAAAACGAGGAACTCGGTGCCAGAGCCTTGCAGCTCCGCACGTCTCAACCCCCGCTCCCCAGCGCCTCGCCCCGCCGGCGCCGTGTCCGCGAGTCCCAGCCGGAGCTAGGCGCCTAGACCGCCCCGCGGAAACCCGCGCACGAGCTCGCCCCGCACGCCAGCGGCCAAGGGCAGGCAGGCTCTCGGTTCCCAGAGGAGTAGTTCCCAGTTTCTAGTTTCCTTCTCGACACGATTTCACCCTCGGGGGCTTCCACGGGGACTGGATGGTAGCCGCGCCCCAGGCTGGGGAAATCCGCGCCCGCGCCGGGCTCGGTCTGTCCGGCCTTGTGTGGCTTATTCCTACCCGGAAACTTCGAGTCGCGTGGGCCCTGGCAGGGACTTTGGAGGGAGGGAGTCTGAGAAGAGGCTTCTCTTACTCTTCTGGGCAGTGTGATGGGCCCACACCGGGCCCTCGCTGGCTTCGGAGCAGCTCGGCCAGAACCTCAGACACACCCCGTGGCCGAGGAAGCGCAGAAGGGATGTTTGACTGGCCGGAGCCTCTGGCCTTCTCTCCACCTTCAGACCTTCAGAATCCAGGCCTGTTGTGCCTGAGGCTCGCGATCGTCTTTGCCTTCTTCCCAAAGGAAGGTTGGGACTTCGAGCCTAGACCCAGATTGTGGGGATTCTGGCCTCTGCCCCACCTCAGCTCCACCTGAGCAAGTTACTGACCCTCACTGCTCCTCAGCTTCTCTGTGAAGCGGGAGTTTTCAGAACACCGACTTCAGAGGGTTGTTGTGAGATCGATATGAGATAAAACATTTACAGCGCTGGGGCACAAGCGTTGTTCTTCTCATGTCAGGGGCTGCTTGGCAGAGATCAACAAGCTCAGTATATAAGGAGCTTGCCTATCATTCAATAGGCAGATATTTATTGACCCTGTATGCCAGGACCTAATCTGAAACTAGAAAGCAAGCAGAGAATGTAGCAGGCAAAAGTAGCTGTCCCCTTGGAGCTTGCCTGGCTGGGGGTGGGAGGGGTGGGCGGGTGGCGAGGGTTGGGGAGAGGGCAGGGGGTGATCTTACACAGCAAACATATAGTGTGTACCATGTGAGAACAGGCAGTGAGACCCAGATGCACCTTTAAACAAGGCAGGCAGTTGAGCAAAGTGAGGGTAGGCGGGAGTCATGGGAGAAGGTGGTCCAGCTAGAGGGAAAATCACAATGGACCTACCATCCAATTTGCTTCTAAATCCTCTCATGCCCTTCCCACTTTCTGGATGCCCCCCCACCCACCTCAGCAAGCATGTGACCCGAGACCCCTCTCTAGGGAGCTCTGCCTAGGAAACAGGCTGGGTAACTGGAGGGAAGCCAAATTCGAGAACCAGTTCCAGCCTGCTGTGTTTGTCAAATGCCCCCTCTCCATCCCACCTCACAGTCTGCAGCCCATCCTTACACGTCATCAAAAGAATTTCCCTGATAGAATCATAAAGGGGGAAAATTCACATTCTTGAATCCATCTTCCCCTTCTCCCTTTCCATGGAAGATGACGGTGCTGACACAAACCAAACAGAAGTGCGCCCCTACCCCACCCCACCCCCGAGCTCTCAGTAGGAGAGTGACTGCACACCTCCAAGACACTGTACACAGAAACATCGAAAACAGAGAAACAACTTCAGCTGATGCTACATTCTTCTTCACACTGCACCATTACAAAGAGAGAAACAGCTTCTAAAAGCTAGGTAAGGCATAAGGCATATATGCACCCTTACCAGTCAGGCTGACCACACACTATAAATCTCATATATCAGTAAAAATCACTACCATTTACTGTGCTCTTCTTGTATGTTTAGTGTTTTGAGTGTATTCGCTTATTTAATATCATTGGTAACCCTCTGAGGTAGTATCTACCTTCATTTTACAAGAATACTGAGTTTTAGAGCAGTTAAATGACTTGCCCCAGGTCACAGAGCTAGGGTTTTGTTGTGAGTTCCTTCATAATAAAATAAATATTTATTGAGTGCCTTCCATGTGACAGACCCTATTCTAGGTACTGGAGACATTGCAATTAAAAAAAAAAAAAATCCCTGCCCTCCTGTATGTGATCGTCATTCTTGTGGAATAAGAGAGAAAAGTAAATACAGGATACGAGAAGAAAAGTACCGAGCAGAAAACTAAAGTAGGGAAAGGGGAAAAGGAGGGGATGCAGTCACCATGATAAACAGGTAGTCAGGGAGAACTTCACCCAGAGGGTGATACTTGAGAACAGAACAGAAGCAAACAATGACTTTGTTAAGAAAAGTGCTCCAGGACTTCCCTGGTAGTCTAGTGGTTAAGAATCCACCTGCCACTGCAGAGGACGAGAGTTCAAACCCTGGTCTGGGAACATCCCACATGCCATGAGGCAACTAGTCCGTGGGCCCCTACTGAGCCCAGGCACCCCAGAGCTCATACTCCTCAAAGAATAGCTCCCTGCTCACCGCAACTAGAGAAAGCCTGAACACAGCAATGAAGACCCTGCACAGCCAAAACTTAGTAAATACTTTTTTAAAAAAGAAAAATGATCCAGACAGAGGGCACAGCAAGTGCAAAGACCCTGAGGCATGACTAACAGGAAGGGCAGGGTGGCTGGGGAGAGTGAGCTTGGGCCAGAAGACAGGGAGAGAAGGAGTCAAGGAGGGGTGGTCACTCAGGGTGTAGACTCTGAAGGACATAGGCTGTGACCCTGGGTGAGGTGGGGAGTCACTGGGGGCTTCTGAACTCCCTCCTAGAACAGGGTCACTCTGGCTGCTGTGTACTGCAAGGGGACAAGGCAGAAATATGCAGAGCGATTGAGAGCTTGTCATAACAACTTAGGTCCGAGAAGAGGAGGGTGGACTAGCAGAGGTCACATTCTGAGGATACACGGAAGAATGAGGCTCAACGTTTTCCAGTAGGCTCCAAACAGAGGGAAGAGGACTCAAGGATGGTGCCAAGGTTTTGGCCTGAGCACCTCCTGAGGGAAAAAAACCCGACTTGCTCTTAAGGAGGGAGTAGGTTTGGGGACAAAGCTTTCCAAAAAGTTACATTTGAGTATGTTGTAAGCCTTTGGGTGGAGATACAAATGCGGCAGACAGTGTAATAAACAAAACCGGAGGTTGGAGCTTACGGTAGTTCCGGCTGGAAATACGTATATTTTAAATAGGGGGAAGCTGGAGGTGCTGTTAACTGCCAGAGATCACTTAAGGGGTGAGGGCAGTTGGGGAAAAGAGGGCCAGGTGCGCCTCTACTTTCCCCACTTCGGCAGAACTGAAGAGTGAGTGAGACGAGCACAGCCTCAGAGATGGGCTTACTAGGTGTTTCCACTGTTGAAGCTCTGCCCGCTCAGCTAGACAGAGATAATCCTCCCTGAGGCAGCTAAGAGGGAGCAAGAGATTGGGGCGCCCCACTGGGTATGAAACAGCCAGAAGTTCAGGGGTCCACGATGCCCCGCAAGTCACTAAATCTCTCATGTCAGTATACACGGCTGTAAAATGGGGATACTAATACTCTCTTGGGCTTCCCTAGTGGCTCAGCTGGTAAAGAATCCACCTGCAATGCGGGACACCCGGTTGGATCCCTAGGTTGGGAAGATCCCCTAGAGGAGGGCATGGCAACCCACTCCAGTATTCTTGCCTGGAGAATCCCCATGGACAGAGGAGCCCGGCAGGCTACAATTCATGGGTCGCAGAGTCGGACACGACTGAGCGACTAAGCACAGCACAGAACAACATGCTCTTACTGAGTAGTAGTCTGGGCTGCGTGTGCGAAAGTAACCCAGAAAACCAACTCTTGCCTCCTTCTGTTACTCAGGGTTCTCCCCAGCATTGCACGTCCTATCTCCCTCCACGCGTTGTCCCCTCTTCGTACACGCCTCCCCAGTGCAACATTGGTACAAAATGAGTTTTTCAGGAAAGCATGAATGAAACCAGAAAAGGGGAGTGGACTCCAGAGCCCAGATCGGACGCCTGGGTACCGGAGCAAGCCCGCAGTTCACCCGCCTTGAAGGGCAGGGATCGCGAGCACCGAATCTGGTGCGGAGCCTCTGTGGCGTGGCTCTGCCTCGAGCCTGGAAAGGAGACGCGGTCCCCGACACCACCCACTCAGCCCTCGGACACACAGCCCCTACGGGAGCGCCTTCTTCTACCGGCAGACTAGGCGGGAGGCCAGCAGCGAGGGGCGCCCAGCAGCGAGGGGCGCCCAGCAGCGAGGGGCGCCCAGCAGCGAGGGGCGCCCAGCAGCGAGGGGCGCCCAGCAGCGAGGGGCGCAGAGCCGGCCGCGGTTCTCCCGGACTAGCTCCGGGAGGCTGGCGGCCGTCGCTCTGCGGCTGTGCCGCCGCCTGCACGCGGAGTGCCGAGGTCCTGACGAGGACCGGGAGACGGGCGCTCAGGGGACCTGGGGACCACGGCTCCCCAGCTCCCGTCGCGCCCGCCTGAGCGCAGCGGGAAAGACGCTCTGGCTGCGGTTATACATATTAAAAAAAAAAAAAAAAAAGGCGGGGGACTCCTCTCCTTACTGCGGTCCCTCGGATTCCTAAAGGGAAGGAGAACCCAGATTTCCTGTAGACAGTCATCCGAGGAAGATCGTGTAGGACCCTCTCTGATCTGAGACCAGACGGTTGGTCTGGTAGAAACAGCCCGGGCCCCCAGGAGGCATGGAGTCTGCCCGAGAGACTAGAACGTCCGGAGAACTCAAACCTTGGGACCATTTCCCGTGGCCGCGGGTGAAATCCTCGGGGGTGGTGCTGAGGATCTCACACGTTATTGTAGAAATTCATTAAACCGAATTTACAAGGCATCTTTTCAATACCTTCCAGCGAAATGGGCCTAGCAACAATGGGACCAATCTAGCAACAATGGAGGAATTAATGTAGGTGCTTGGCGCAGTGGTTCTTCAACTTCAGAGGGTCACAGATTTCTTCAACATTGGACGCAAGCTATGGATCCTAGCTTGAAAACACAACACTTTGGGATGCATGTTTGACATTTCAGGAACACACACACACACACACACACACCTCCTCTATCACACCTGGAGCCCTGGATAAGAAGGGGTGCCTGACAGAGAGTATGCGCGGACTTTGTGATCTCTGCAGAGGAAAACAAAAACAAAACATCTACAGGGTTTGTTTGGGTGGTGGTTTTTTCCCTCAGTAACAAGTGGACAACAGCTAATCAAGCGATCAAGTGAGTTTGGTGGATATGAAAGGACACAGACCTCCTGGAAAAGGAAAGATGCAATTAAAATAGAATCTTTCTTTTAGGTTGTCCTGCCCTCTCCAAACCACCAACAAAAAATGTAATTAGAGCAAAAATGTTTTGGAAGGAAGTTAGGAAACTGGGAAGATTTCCTCAAATGTAATGATGACAGTTCTGTAATTTTTTTTATTCTGTCAACCAAGATATGTCTAAGTTATAAGCAAAAAGCTTTGATGGCCTCAGAGAAGCAGTCCATGTGCTGTTTTAGGGGTGGGGGAGAGAGGGTAATGGGGAATGCCTTCCATACTCCTCCAAGGACAGCAGCAGCCCTCCACCATCTCACTGGCCTGCTGGTGATGTTTTTGTGTAACAGCAGAGGATAACATATCTGTCTTATTTTATTTCACCAGATGGAGAAAATGCAACAATATTTGAAAAAAAACATTTCCTGTCTTTTTGTTCTTAACATAAAAAGTACTTTATGGCTATTTTTTTTCCAGCATATTTCCTCCTCCTCTGGGGCACTTTTTAAAGCCTCAAAGCATATATTTGCAAGGAGTCTTTGGATTTTCACAATATTCTTAACTTTCTATAACCAAGACTTGCTGGACCTGCTCCATTAGGGAAACTTGTGTTTTACAAGCTGTAGCCGATAACTGCAATAGCTAAAGCTTTTTTTTTTTTTTTTAAAGGGAAAAATCTAAACTTAAAACACTTAGTATTTATGGGCCATCGCTTTTTCTTTTATTACCCATTTAACCATGTCTTTTCTTTGACGCTCATCCAGAGAGACTCTCATCATCCATGGCTAGATCAGAGAAGCCAAAAGGAAAGGTCTTCATCATCTCTAATCTCCATCTCTCACCTCCCTCCAAAGCAGTTTACAATAAAGAGAACTCACTCCCACATCCTGATCCCTGTGCTTCTTTGATCTTCCCCATCATTTTCTTATTAAAAACAACTGCTCTGTTGCCACCACCACCAGTATTAAGTTGTCTGAGTAACTATTTTCATCCTTAAATTTTTAATTTTGAAAATCAAGTCATATATTAGAGTTATTATGGCAAATACAATATCCCCACTTGAAAAACAGGGGAAATCTGTAGAACACAACCTATTAATTTTCCACCAGTTAGAAAGCACTAAAATGCTACTTTCTGAATATGGGTCTCTGGTTTTCCAGTCTGGCTTCTTCCTGTCTCAGTCACACCACCTTCATGGTTTCCTGGATTATTTCTTTCACTGAACAGTAATTAAAAATGAGCAAATATTAAATTTCATACCCATCAACAACCATTTTAAAATGTACATTCTGTAACAAGTTACCAAACTCTGCCAATGATGCAATATACCACCAAATTCCAATGAGACAAAATAATTTGAATAAGCCTTCAGATTTCAGACTTAGAATTTTACTACACGTTTCCTCTTTACAAATGAGGGGGATCAAATAATTTAGCAAATAAAACATGTAAAATAAAGGTTAAAAAGCTTATGCCATAGATTTTATACATAAAGATTATAATCAAATTTTGGGGAAAGGGCATTAACATTAGTCAAAGTTAAAAAAAAAAAAAGAACAAAGCAAGATTCTTTAGATTTTTATATGATACCTAGACTTGTATACAACTCTATAGGGAATTCTTTCATTTACAGTTAGACATATACCTCCAGATTCTGAATTTCAGGGTCCCTAAGATCACGAGTACTTTCCACTTAGAATTATCTTCCTCCAGGAAATATGTTCTCATCCTACAGCTTTCACCAGGTGGGGTGGCTGGGTCAGGAACTGTTGCTACAATTCCCTCAGCCACATTTTGTCCTTTCAGCAGAGCACTGACTGAACATTCCTGCCTTTGCTCAGACAACTGTGAGTCTTCCCTGATACGTGTAAAGTGTACCAGGGAAGGGATTACATCTGTTTTGTTCAGTATTGTATTCCAATACTTACTAAATATTTAATGAATTAATAGTAGACTTGATAAGTGTCTTTTTGTTAAACCTAGGGAAGTGAAGAGCAAGAAACAAAACCAGAGATGAATTCCCTCCATCTCTTTCACTCAAATCTAATGAGGAAGCCTCATGAGTAAAAGGAAGGCTGTGTAACAACTGGCAAGACACCTGAGTTTAAAACCCAGCTCAGATACATACCAGCTGCGTGACTTTGGAGAAGTTACTTAACCTCTCTGAAGCTCATCTCCTTTTCTGCAGGATAGGTATAATAAAGCCCACCTTTATTGGATTGTTTCAAGAACTTACAAACATAGAAAACACATGACATGTGTAGGCAATCTATAAACAAACATCATAGAAACAACAAGGACCTACTATAGAGCACAGGGAATTATATTCAATATATTGTAATAACCTAAAATGGAAATAATCTGAAAAAGAATATATATATATAACTGAATCACTTTCAGTTCAGCTCAGTCCTATCCGACTCTTTGCGACCCCATGGACTGCAGCACACCAGGCCTCCCTGTCCATTACCAACTCCCAGAGTTTACTCAAACTCATGTCCATTGAGTCGGTGATGCCATCCAACCATCTCATCCTCTGTCATCCTCTTCTTCTCCCCTTCAATCTTTCCCAGTATCAGGGTCTTTTCCAATGAGTCAGCTCTCCGTATCAGGTGGTCAAAGTATTGGAGTTTCAGCTTCAGCATTAGTCCTTCCAAAGAATATTCAGGACTGATTTCCTTTAGAATGTACTGGTTGGATCTTCTTGCTGTCCAAGGGACTCTCAAGAGTCTTCTCCAACACCACAGTTGAAAAGCATCAATTCTTCAGCACTCAGCTTTCTTTTTAGTCCAACTCTCACATCCATACATGACTATTGGAAAAACCATACCCTTAACTAGACGGACCTTTGTTGGCAAAGTAATGTCTCTGCTTTTTAATATGCTGTCTAGGTTGGTCATAACTTTTCTTCCAAGGAGTAAGCGTCTTTTAATTCCATGGCTGCAGTCACCATCTGCAGTGATTTTGGAGCCCAAAAAAATAGTCTGCCACTGTTTAAAACTAGCATATTAAAAACTGAATGTGACTAAAATTAGCACATTAAAATTAACTATACTTCAATTTAAAAAAGGTTGATTTAAAAAACATTATCATCATTCATTCATTGTGGGTCTGCTATGAGCACTGGGGATACAAAGATGAATAAGCTAAAACCCTTCCTCAAGACATCAGTCTCATAAGTAATACAGCAAATGTGGTACCAGAGACAATCAAAAGGAATACTGGAGCAACTCAGGGGAGAGAGGGGTACAATCCAAACAGAGGGGAGCATATGATTAGAGACAGCTTCCCATTTACTGCAAAGTGAGCCCCCAGTTTATTACAATGACTGATGGGAACCCATTTAAAATCACACTCACATACACTATCTTCTCTCTGACCTCATCTGGTACTACTGCCTTTGCTCTCTCCTCTCCTGGGTGTGCTAAGCACACTACTCCTTAGGGCTCTGCACAGGCTGTTCCTTCTGCCTAGATTTTCTTCCTCTATCCATGCCTCACCTCCTTTCCTGTCTTTGCTTTAATGTCACCTTTTCAACAAAGCCAACCTTGATCAGCCAATCTAAAATCACACCCCCCCCCCAGATGCTATAAAATGTGCTTGCTTCTTATGTTCATCTTCTACTGTCACCACCCACCCACTTCCATATAAACTTCACAAGGGCAAAGATCTTAGTTTTGTTCCCCAAGGTATGCCAAGTGCCTAGCACTCGGACTGGCACACACTAGTGTCAAAGGAATGAATCAAGTGTGGCTGGAATGTGAAGTCAGGGCAGGAAGTGGAGAGGTAAAGCTGGAGAGATGTATGGAGGCTTGAATGCTGCAGCGAAGAGCTAAGATTTTTATCTGGTAAGTAAGGGGAAGCCATTAAAGGTGAGCGGCATGTTTAGATCTGTTTTTTAGATAAGTCACTCAGGGAAAGGATTTGAAGAGCCTTAGTGTTAAGAGCCTACAGCAGCAAGTGAGCTAGAGAGTAAGACAGGAAAGCCTTATGTAAGAGCAGTAGAAATAAGGAAGAAAAGGGAGGGGCATATCTGAGACAGAATTAGGAGGTTAAATCAGGCAGTACTTGATAACTGAGTTAAAGTGCAGGGAGAGAGAGAAAGAAGACTCAAAAATCACTCCGCTGTGCAGCATGTGTGACTTTTACTCAATGAGGTCTAGAATATGGAGAAAGAGAAGGGTGGTGGGGGAGGGGGGAGGTTGGGAGGGGTGATGAGTTCTTTCCATATATATCCATACATAGTGGTCCCAATGTCATTGTGGAAGAGGAAATTTGGAGCTTAGCAGAGAGGTTTAGATCAGAGATATTCTTTCTACCTAGTGAAAATGACATTAATTTTAAAAGGAGAACAACTTTCATTTCACACACCCAAATTTACCTCCAAACGCAACAAGAATTAAAACACAGCTATATTTCTTAAAATTTTATTTATTTACATAAATATCTCTGATTTTTCCACCAGATAGCAAAGAAAATCTGATTTGTTGTTGTTTTTTAATTGACTCTTACTCCAGATTTCACTTACTGTTAGGAGATATTTCAGCTAACTGCCCTGGGAAAATAATAATTTCTAACCTCCCCCCCCCCTCCCCGGCCCAGATTACCTTGTTTGGTTGTGAAATAACTAGTGGTATAATACAGAGAACATACCCTTTCATTTTGTAAAAGTGTAAGGGGGAAGTTAAAGAAATTCAAAGGCAATATTATATATGCAAAACAAATTTGAGGAAATACTTTCAAAATGACATGTAATTAGTTACTGGAAGTTACTATCACAACATATGATTGAAACAAATTGCTTTATGAGCTTTTCTTTCTCTCCAATCAAACCTCTATATAAATATAAAACATGAAAGGACAACACTACATTGTCACTTAAAATTACAAACAAGATCAAGTGTAAATTGTCTCACTTCAATAATGATAATAATAATTTACTGAGCATTTACTTTGTGCCAGGCACTGTGCTAGGCAGTTGTCCAAGCTTTACCTGATTTCCTCTTGAAAAAACAACAAAACAGGACTTACACAGTTGAGCAACTTGCTAAAGGTCACTTTGTTATCAAGTGGCGACGTCATCTTTTAAGAGAGGGGAAACAAAATTCTTTCTTCTTTCCAAGATCCAATTATTAGTTGCAACTTGCCTTGACCTGTTCCAGATGGGCCCTGTGAAAGCACTCTATGTGAAGCAGTCTAACTGGTTCACAGGTTGCTGCTATACCCAGCACCTAGCAGGGCAGACATTTAAAAATATATATAATGTATAATAACTTTGTTATATAAATAAATGACCACATGAATGGGCTAAGCCCATGTAAGTTGTCCCACAGTGTTTGTAATAATAAAACTGTTTTCACTACCTCAGTATTCTCAAACAGTACCTTTCTAAAGGTGAATTTATTATTTAGGATTCTGGAGATAATGTTTTTAACTCAACAGACAGCAACTAGCCACAACCACGGAAAACAAGTGCCCAAGCACACACATTGGATTGTTAGCTGGGCCTGGGTTACACAGACTCACAAGCCCATCCCGGAGAGCCAGCGCAGAGCCCTAGCCTTACAGTTTGGATGAACTGATTCCAGCCAAGTTATCCACGGATTAGGAGTGAGATGAATGCCATTGTCAGTTGTTTTTTTAAACCAGCGCTGCGTCCTAGTTTGTGTTAATAAGCTAGCATCGGTGGTCCCTTACTTGGACCTCATAAACTGCGTGGAAGACTTTTCTCCTCAAAACCAAACTACCAAATCAGCGTTCCTCCTGCTTTCTATTTTGGATTGCGATCCCGCGGCCCTTGTAATTCGCTGAACATTTCGTGGACCCGCTAGATCAGTTTTACCCTTGCAAGGCGGTAAACACCCGCTTCCCAGTCCCTCTCCTTCCCGGAACATAGACCCAGGATGACCACCCCCGCCACCAGCACGTGCAACCTTTATTTCTTTAGAACGCCTCCTATTTGTACCAATGACCTCAAAATCCTTTTTAACCACCCCCCCCTCACTCCCCCTTTCCACGGCATCGCTGGGCTCTGAACCCCACTGCCGAAAGTGAAAGCGGCGCGGGGCCCAGCCGCTGCCTCTGAGCGCGCGCGCCGGGGTGGGGGCGGGGCGCGAGGACGTCCTTCCCTCACGTGACATGCGGCTGACCAATCCCAGCCCCGCCGCGCCGCGCGCGCTGTCTGGGCCTGGGAAGCTCTTCTCTGTCAATGAAAGTTGTCATTTGGGCTGTTACCGCCTAAACGCAGTGTAAAGAGGGCTTGCACCTTTTTCCGCTTCAGGTTTCCCGACCCCCACAAACACCGCCTGTGGACGTGGAGAGTCAGACGTCCCGAACTCGGGGCTCCTGGAAACCATGCATAATTACTTTCATCATCCGCTACCCACTTAATGCGGGAAAGAACACTTTCTTTTAGGTGTAAGTCCCCAGGTGGGCCCAGGAAGGACTTTGGCCTCAGTTCTCTCTATTGTTTGTTTGCTGGGGAGGGAGCTAGGACTCTACGCCTTGTTCTTCCAAAGCAGAAGAGCAAAGTGACAGAAGGAATCCGAAGCTTCTGGGCCCCAACTTGCGACCCGGAGAGTCTCCCTGTCGCCACCTTTCCTAATTTGAGAGCGGCGACCCGTGAGCCCCTGAAAAAACAGCAGATAAATGCAGACGTCAGCCCTTCTTTAAAATATTTTTAATGACTGAATCTTTTTCTCCACTGGAATCTTAATGCTTAATTCGGCATCTCAAACAATTTCAAAGAACTGTAGACCCAATAGATTAAAAAGTTTTGCCCTTTCCAAGACTTCTGGGAGGCTTAACTGTAGCTTCACGGATTTTGCCCCCAGTACCTACCACGAAACAAAAGCCAGCTTTCTCGAAGTTAATGACAATAGGAGAACTGGTTTAATCCTCCTCCGGTTAGGCAACCCCCTCCCAAGCCCTCCTTCACACTCCAACCTGCCCTTAGGTATGTTTGTGTAATCAGAGACTGATTGTAACTGTCTAGTCGCTTCTCCCGAGGAAAGCTTAGTTGGCATTCACTGAATGCTTGTTTTCTAGGTTAATCTAGGCCAGCAGGGAAGATGCTACTTGGAAAACAGCTGGGTTCCTGCTGGACGTCTTCAGGAGCGCGCTGAGCTGCGCAGGTGTGCGAGTTTTGACTGCCATGAAGAGGGTGAAGTTACAAGGTCTTTAAAACGTTACATTTGAGATTTTAGGAAATACAGTTTCCAAGACTACGATGACTATATATATATAAAGCTAGGATTTTAGTTAAGAGACTCACTCCCGGGGTTAGTAAGAAGAGTGGTGGTGACTTGGAGGCTCTGTTCTTGCGTCATCTGAAACCCTAGCGATGCAGATGGGTAGCTGTCCGGCATTTCTTATTCGGTATTTTAAAACGCTGTCGAAAGACAGACGTTAGAATGGATTATTTCAGTTTGTTTGAAGGACAGAATTCCGTGTCGCCAACGTGTAAGGGTAAATGAAATGCAGAATCGGATACACCCTATTTTTGGAGTGCTGAACTTAGCGAATTTATGAGTTGTGAAGGGCAGCAAGGATGTCTGCGTTAGCTGAACCAGAGCAGGAGCGTTTATTACTCTCCAGCCACGGAAAAGCTGCGCCCAAAGTTTTACAAAGCTTTGGGACAGTGGCGAGGGGGGCGAGGAGCGGGAGTGGCTTCGGGGACCGGGCTCCCTGCCGGCCTGCGGTGGACGCAGTTGGGAGTAGAACGTCCACTGGAGACGCCGTGGGAGGCCGGGGGGGTCGAGGTAAGACACGACTAACGGGGGATCCCGCTCGAGACAGCCTTTCTCCCCCAGGGTCATTTGAAGAAACACTTTCCATGGCGAATTCTACAGAGCTCAGCGTGCGTGCAACTAGCGGCTCTCGATTGGACTACGTTAGCCTAAATTGCGTAATTAAAAAAAAAAAATTGCAGCGAAGCTTCCCCTCAAAGACAAGCGAGGACCTGTGACCGAGCGGAGATAGCTTCTCAATTACGCACCTTCACTTCGTGCTCGAGCTCCTTTTAAGTCGCTCACCCCTCAAAAAAGCGGGTAGGAGAATGAGAATCACCAACATGTTGTGTTCCTTTGGTTGAGATGAGAAGGAAGGAATTAGGGGTCCTGCCAACAGGTCCAGAGTACTCTCGACATGGGTTGAATTAGTCATTTTGTCTCGAGGTCCACAGGGCTCCTTCCAGGACAAGCTTCCAGAGAAATCCTTTCCCGGATGCCCTTGCAGTCATAAGCCCCATAAGTTACTAAGGGGAGCTTTCTTGGAACAGATTTCGCAGCTAGGATGACTGGATGTAGAAACTGTAAGATCAATTTCAGCGCGCGCGTGCCAGGCTTAGGTGGGGAAGGAATTCCCGCGTTCTGGCCCCGGGTCGCGCCTTTCGCCCCAGTCGGGGGGTAGTGGGCAGGTCTCAGCAGCCTCCGCAGACCTCGGAGCATCCCGAAGTCTTGATTATTGTTATTTTATTTACTTATTTATTTTTAGCTAGGAGAGAAGAGGGCCCCTTGATGAGAGGATTAGCGTGCGCTTTTTCTCTCCCGCCTGGCATACAGCCTAACTCCCTAACAGCCGCGCACTTCCCTCTTCCCGGTTTTGAAAGCCAAAGAGATGAGTCAAACTCAAACGCCACAGAATGACAATCTGAGCTTCTCGCCCTGTCTCTTCCAACTTCCCCCAACCCCGCCCCTCGTCCCGCTTTCGTTTAGGTCTTGGATTCGAGGCAAGTCTATAGGTTAGTCTTGGGCGGAAGAGAGTCTGGACAGGTGCCATCGGGGGCACCTACCCTGAGTTGTCACATTCTCCTTGGGGGTTAATGAGCCACCGACTGCGTCTCCCTTTGATAACCTGGCTGGGCACGTGAACTCAGCCATCTCGGTACTGGGGGGGACGGTGACGTAGAGTTTTTCTTTATCCCTTTTCTCTTTCAGCGGAGACTTCTAGGAGAAAAACTTTTTTAAAAAACTTTAAATATTTTGGTGTATATAGAAACGAAAAACAAATTTCCCAAATGGGAGGCGGGGAATCAAAGGAAAAAAAAAAAAAAATGACAGCGGTCATTGCCTGCGCTACCCCGGTGCAGGAAAAGGAACCGCGTTTCAGAAGAGAATTGGTTAAGTAGATCCTTTGGGAAAATAATATAATACACAATAGATACACGATACAGATGATTTGAGAAGTTCTGCTCCCACTGAAAGCCTTGTGGGGAGACATTATTTGGTTGATTTCACAGTATTACATCTCCTTTTGAATTTTTTTTTCCGTCAGCGTTGGTTCCTTAATTAGGAGGCACAATGAAGTTTCTAACAGATGTAGTCAGCCACAAACTCTGATCCAAAAGAATCAGTATAATTAATTTTAAGGGACATCTTTAGTTTATAATGCCTGAAATTAAAATATGATGTGTTTTAAACACCGTGGTTCAAAAACACAGGGAAACATATTTGTTCCAGAGTCGTGTAGTGACACCATTTCCTTGCTCTGGGTTCAGTGAAAAAGGCTTCAGAAGGAGATGGCTCCTCTCTTCTCTAGCTCCAGTACCTCTTTATTCCAACTTGATTTCTTTGCATCAAGAAACATCTTAGGAAATTCTGCTTTTAAAATGTTTCCTGATTTTTAAAGTCAGCAAGACAAGATGAAATCCTTTACATACCACATGGTCCTGAACAGATCACACAAATATTTTTTTCTTATAACCTCACTGTTATAAAGAATATGCTTGAACAGCAATTAATCTAAGTATGGTTTTCAAATATGTATAGTTTAATCTGAATGAATGTTGCCAAACTCATAGTACACCAAAATATAAGCACAAAGGTCAACTTCTTTATAATAAGTGCCAGATAAATGTGATAATCAGTGTTTCTTCTTGGTGAAGTGAAAATTAATTAATGATTGATTATTTCTGAATTGAACATACAGCACCAAGACAAATTATTAAGATTTCCAAATATATTCAGTTCTTAATTCTTAACAGTATCCTGCTTTTTATGTAGTATATTAAAGATTTGGCATTATAAATTACATTTCCTAAGCCTTGGAAAGAAGTGGAAAGTTAATCTGTTTTCTAGAGCTTGCAACCCCTCCTCTGACAAAAACCCTATGATGTGGACTGTATTTTAATATGTGCCATGTTTTGAAACCCGTTTTTAACAAACTTCAGCCTCTGTGCACTATTAACTTCAGTAATCTATTAGATCTTTATGGCTATTTTAAGTAAAAGTTTTTAAAAAGTAAATACCAAGAGAGAATATTGCAAAGTAAAGTCTGTATCTTCTTAGTAACTTATATCCATCTGAGACTTCAGATTTATAAGTACATTTCATTTTATAATGATAACATCTTTGAAAGGGTGTGACATATATTATCATCTCCCTTTGACAGGGAGATGATTCTGACACAAATGTTTCTGCTAACTAGACTGTCTCCTGTTTCAAGTCACATCACCAAGATTTTGATTTGCCATATTTAAATAAATAAGAAAGAAACGCTAGCCTTGCAAATGCTACCTCTTATTTCTCTGCTGCTTTTATAACTGTGATTCCTTCACTTAACCTGCCCTGTGCTGTACACTTACACTATATACTCAAAGGTGGCTGAATTCTGAGCAATAAAAATCTTGATGGGCAATCTAATTTAAATGACAAATGTGTATTAGGTAGCTGGGAAAGGTAAAAAGTAGAAGACTTGAAATCCAGAGATTACAAATAAAAATGCCTCACCAATAAGCATAAGGTGCTGGGATGGATCGATGTTACTCTTCCCCAAAATTCTTTTAATAGCAGTATTTTAGGTTTTGTGCTAAGTAGCTTCTTTTAGCTGTCTAAACTGTTAGTGAGATTTGTCATGTCTCAGGGATAGCCTGAAAGTGTGGGCCAGGACTATCATTTTTTAAAATCATTTCTTTCAGTCTGTTCTCTCTCTTTTTAATATTAGTACAGTTGTTCAATTGATGGTACAAGTTTAGTCCTTTCTAAACAAAATTACTTATTTGTTCTTTAGAGTTAATGACATTTCTCAATTGCACTTTATTAAGAATCTCATTATATTTAGGAAACTGCCCAGTTCTGTCTCCTGAACTGATTAGAAGTGATGTTACTGCACGTAGGACTAAAGTTTCCCTAAGTATTGCTATCAGTCTACTTATAATTCTTTTTTATTAGAAGTAGGTTGGAAGAGTTGCAAAGGCAAAAACTTGTCTTCTCTTGTAAAAGGGATTTTAAAGTATTTCTTTACCTATTGGAAATTATAAAAGTAATTGGAGGCGTTACAAACTACAGGAAATGACTGGAAAATAATTAAAAGGAGAGATCTCTGGGCTTTGTAATGGGCATTTGGAGGAGAGCTTCCAGAGTATGCATTTTGAAAAAGGGAACCATACCATCCATTTCAGTAGTATTTTACCATTCAGTAGTTAAATATGTTGATTTCTTACCCTGCAAAAATGTACTTTAAGTCACAGATCTTTCTTTCAAGATTTTAGCCACATTTGCTCTCAAGTTTTAAATGGTCCTGTAAACAAAGCTGCTTGTGTAAGCAATGGAAGGCTTTGTGCACCAAATCGAATGTCTTTCAACAGTTGCCTGAGTAAAATACATGTGGAGTTTTCCCTAATGAAATTTTAAATATGGCTCTGAATTCTAATATAATCTGTGGATAATACATGAACAAAAGCATGTGTGTTAAACATTACCATTGCAGAAGAAGAATATTGTGTTTCTTTTTACTGGAACACTTTAAAATTTAGTAATGGTAAGGATCATTGCTTTAAAGAAAAGATCACTGCATGTAGTGTTTATTCACATCTGACAACTGAGAGTCAATCTTTTGTAACTAATTCACTTAGTAAAATAAAAGGGTGCTGCTGTATGCTCAGGCAGAATTAAAAAGTCAACTGATTGTTAGATTTTAGAAATATTCTATTAGAAAACTACATGCTTTTGTCGATTTCTATTACTGTATATAATTATAAAGTGCAAAGACTTTGAATACTGTGAACTTCCAGTATTTTTGTTACAAATGTAATTTAAATCTGGTTATGGTTTTCTAACTAGTTGGTTGTTACAGATTAACATTGCTGCCTCTCACAATATTTTACACACAAAATATCTGTGAATTGCATTAGTTTGTGGCTAAATATTCACCCTTTTAGGGTGCTTTAAATATAAGAGAAAAGACGTAAAACTTTCTATAATATTTATATTGGATGATAAGTATTCTCTATCCCTGACATAAATTAATCTAAAAGGTATGACATTTTGGTTGACAAGAAGTTTAGACTGTAAATAAACCCATGAGTCAAATGGATACACTAAGTAGTTTCCTTTTATACCTTTGACACAGTTATTAATAATTTTACTTTATTTAGATAGCTACCACTCCCAGGATTGCCATTCTCAATCTCTTCATGACTCAGATACAGGGGAGCCAGTTCACCTAGTTTAAAATACAATGACATTAATTCCCAGTTTCTCTCAGTACGTCATTCCTTCTCACATCTCTCCTTTGTCAGCCCAAGGACTGTTAGCCAACTCTCATCAAAAGGAAACATTTTATCATTTACTATTCTGTCTCTGCTAGGCTGGTTAACATTTATCTGCACTTACTGGGTTATTACAAATCAACCTGGCAATGGTTTTGCATTGGGATTTTTAAACAGAATACCCATGTACTTCTTCACCCAAATTTAGAAAACAAATTGCAATCCATTAGGAAAAAAAAAAAATCTGTGTACAAAAGTGACAGATCATGTTTTTGTTTGTATTAACCTAGATCAAGACACCAGCTTCCAGAAAGTTTCTGGCTAGTAATTAAGTAGAAGATCGTGCCTCGGAACCAGAGAGAATTGGTATCCCAAGTACACAGCAGACCAAATGCCCTTCCAAGTGGTTTTCCATTGGGAACCTTTCTCCTTCTGGTTTCTCTCTTCAGTTTTGCTCATCAAAATACTGTCAGCTCCTGATGGTCCAAGTAGACTCAATCCCAAGGGCATCCTTTGTCCAGTTGGTGACAATCTTGTAGACTTCTGTTGTATTTGTTGCCACTTCTGTTACTTGCCTTAGTTCAGTTCTCTTGGACATTACTTCCACTGTGTGATGAACTTAATCATCAGGACTGGCCTTGCAGTTCTCTGCCGTCACATAATGTGGCACTGACTCTGGGTCTTGAGTGCAGTAGAAGAGACTTGGACCCAGTGTTAGCATAAGTGCTCAGTTATTCAGTCGTATCTGACTCTGTGACCCCCTGGACTGCAGCTCGCCAGTCTACTCTGTCCATGGGATTTCCCAGGCAAGAATACTGGAGGGGGTTGCCATTTCCTCCTCCAGGGTATTTTCCTGACTCAAGGATGGACCCACATCTCACCTGGGAAGACTGGACCCAAAACTTACCTGCAAGCTTATGTAACTTTTGGAGTTACTTTCCTGCAGCACTTTGGTTTTCCTTGTGTGTTCAATTTGGGGAGTTGAGCTAAAATGATTTTTGAGAAAATATCCAGCCAAATCCAAGAGCTTCAGAGTATTTTCAGAATACTTTGTTTTAACTTTTGCCATTTTTTAAGGTAGTATGAAGTATGTGACCTATCTTTACTTATATATTTTGTGCGTGTGTGCCAAGTCGCTTCAGCCGTGTCTAACTCTTTGCGACCCTATGGACTGTAGCCTGCCAGGCTCCTCTGTCCATGAGATTCTCCAGGCAAGAATACTAGAGTGGGTTGCTATGCCCTCCTCCCGGGGATCTTTCCAACCCAAGAATTGAACCTGTGTCTCCAACATTGGCAGGTGGATTCTTTACCACTAGTACCACCTGGAACTATATCCAAAAGTTTGCAAAATGATGTAACTACTGCTATCTTTAATGTGCTGATCTCTATGTACCTATCTCCAAGACACATCAAAGCCAAGTTTGCTTCAACTTTTAAAAAGATATACATTTTTATGTTAAAACTTTCCTTACTCTTTTCGTCTTTCTCCTCTTCATGAAGGTTGCTCCCATGCATAGAATTTAGACTTACTATATTTGTATGTATATATAACATTGTTTTGCTTATTTTTTTAAGTGATATAAATCACACCATATTGTATATGTATGTTCTTTTTAACTAAACATTGTTCTTTTGAGATTTACCCATACTGATATATGCTGCTTTTGTTGATTGCATTATCAATGCTGTGGTATTCCATCAACAAACATAACATCATTTTTTTTAAAATAATTACTACTGGTTTCTTTTTTTTACCTTTATGGAAGTATAATTGATTCACAGTGCTATGTTAATTTCTGCTGTACAACAAAATGATTCAGTTATCTTTTTCATATTCTTTTCCATTATGGTTTATCACAGGATATTGAATATAGTTCCCTGTGCTATACAGTAGGAACATACCATCATTGATTCATTTATTTTGTAGTGTTTGCTATTTAAAATAATGCTGCTCTGAAATTCTCCAACATGTCTCCTTGTGCAGGTTGTCTCTCTAGAACACTACACAGAAATGCAGTTATATTGTCATCAACACTTGTTAGGATCAGACTTTCAAATATTTCCCCACTTCAGATGGAGATAAAATGGTAATTCACTATTGTTTTAAATTATATTTTCCTAACTACTATTGAGACTGTACTTTAGCTATAAATCTGGCTTTCCTCTGCTCTAAATTACTTGCTCTTATCCTATACTTTTCATATTTGGAGTGGTTTGTTTTCTTACTGATTTTTTTTCTGTTCTGGATTCTAATTCCTTATTGATTATGTTTGCTATAAAAATATTTTCCTGTTCTGTGGCTTAGCCAGGCATTGTTTATGGTGTCTTTAAAAATGCATAAGTTTTATTTTTAATATAAGAAATATATTTCCTTGAAAGTTTGTGTTTTCTCCCTCTTTTAAAAATCTTCCTTAGCCTGAAGTCATAGGTATATTTACCTGTATTTTCTTGTGAGTTTCATAAAGTTTTGCTTTGTTTTTAATCTACCTAAAATGTATTTTTCTATTTGGTATGAAGTCTAAATCTATTTTCCATCCCCAATAGATATCTAATTGTCCAAGCACATTCATTAAATAACTCATCCTTTCCTTATATTTTGAATTGCCAACTCCATCCTATGTCAGATTCATGCATACATCTGTGTGTCTCTTTCCTTTCCATTGGTCTGCTTGTCTGTCTATCCTTGTACCAGGACAGTGGAATCAGTTACTTTATGTCTTGACACCTGGTAAATTCCTCAGCTGTGTTCTTCAAAATTGTCTTGGTTATTCTTGGCCTTTTACTCTTCCATTAGATAAGGGCTAGTGTATATATATATATATATTTTTTTTTTTTCAAAGTGGAAAAACAGATTGGGGAGTGTGCTAGTATCTGTAAATAACTTTTTGTTGAATTTCAGGTTGGAAATATTCATTTAATATTTTCTGTCTTTAAATTTTGGATCTTCATTGAAATGCATTATGTAGTTGATGCTATACTACCTCCAAATCTGCTGCTGAATTTGGCTACTCTCCTGAATTTTGGTACATGAATGGAGTTGGAAAAGTTTAGTTTTTTTTTGTTTTTTTTTTAAATTAGAGTTTGACTAAGCTGAAAAGTGTTTGGTTGCAAAAAAATGAGGGGTTTTTTGTTTTCTTAAGTAGCATTTGAATTGAGATGTAGAGGTAAGGCCAGGTAATCGCTTTCTTTTCTCCTTTTGTCATTAAGTTGGGATAGAACAATGGATGTTATTTGAGAGCTGCCCTTCTAACCTCTGCTGCTCTGCAAATGCCTTCGGGTCATCACAAGTTTCTTAGTGGTGTTTTAATTTTTTTAATTTAATGTTTAACTTCAGAGAGAATTGCTTAGAAACATTTAACCTTGTTGAGCTGCAGGGAAATGGTTAGATAATAGTATCTGTTGGTGACAATAAAGGATTTCATAACGTGTTTGTTTCGGTGCCTGATTAACATAGGTTTGTCAAAATTTCATCTAATTATAAATTACTTTGAATTCTTTCATCCTTAAGGTATCCAACATTGGAAATGAATCATGTTAAGACAGCAGAAAATTTTTGATTTTTTAAATGAATCTTACTTTACACAAACTTAGAAAGTACACTGAATTATCCTCATTGAATATGAATCTACATCATAATTAAATAAATGTTTTGTTTTTTCCTTACTGACCTCATTGCCTTTGTCCTCTGGAAGAAGAAATGATGCTAAAGCATTCAATTCTTTCCATTCTACAGTTTACCACAGATTGGCCATAGGTGTTGCTATGTATACCTGCAGAGTACAGTTTCTGGTTCACAGTGCTGATTTTTCTCGATTTCTCATGCACTTTCTGTCTTGAACTTTTTGGCCACGTTCCTCAGCTGTGTGTGGCCAAGAGAAAAAAGCAAAAGCCGCCCCCCGCCTCCCCCCCGCCAAAAAAAAAACCCACAGTTAGCCATTCTCCTTTGGAGGCTTCAGCAGGATTATGGTGTTTGGAAATTTTTATTTTATTGTAATGCAATGGTGTGTGGTTATTTTTTTGTTCTTTATTTGATTTATTCCAGCTTAGTAAAGACTAAGACAAGCCTAGTCAGAGAACTCTTTTACACATAGGAACATATAGTTGGAATTGAAGATAGTCACTTATTTATTCATTCATGCATTATACATATATAAACATGTTATAAATAGAGTGACCATATAATATATAGTTCAAAGCAGGACACTCAAGAGTGAAAAGGGGCATTAGAAGCAATAAACACAAACCGAGATCTTCCCTGCTGAACTGTAATGCTGTGAGCACTGTGTATCATGCTTCCTACAATGAGGAAGTTTTTTAATAACCTAGTTAACTCAGGATGGGAAAGGAAGGGAAAGAATTGATTAGAAGGAAGGGGAAGGCTTCCGTATAGGCACTGCCCCTATTAATATAAAACAAACACCCAGAGACTGCAGGTTTATTGGGTGCTAAGTGTGCCCTGGCTATAATCTGGTTTCATTGAATTCACACACTCAGTCCTTTTCTAGAAACTGTGTCTCTGCCTTGCTTCCTTATTATCCTTAGACGTTCTGGGAAATATATATAATTGACATATAACATTGTATGAGCTTTAGGTAAACCTTAGGTATTTAAAAAATTAGCTTCTGTGTATCTTTCTTTTGGACCAGTAACATACTTCTGGCCCTTGCCTTTGTTCCTAGTTTTCTTATTTTATAGTTAGACTAGTTAGATTTCCAGGCCATTCTCTAGGCAAAATCAGTTGGCTGTTTCTTTTGACCACTTGAGAAGAAGGCCATGTGCTTTTCATTGTCATCCAATTGTTCAAGTCATAGGATTTGTAGGTACTTGTTTTGGGTTATCAAGAATCTGAGGAACCTCCCTGGTGGTCCAGTGGTTAACACAGGTTCAATCCCTGACGGGGGAAGTAAGATCCCACATGCTACACAACCAAAAAACAAGGGAAGGGGGGGGGAACTGGAAGGAGCACAAACTTTCACTTCCAGTCTGGACCTTGCTAATTTTTGGACCCGAGTGCAGATGATTCTTAAAGCAGCACAGCTTCGTGTACCTGCATTCCAGTCCTGTGGTTTTGCAGTTTGCCTCTTCCTCCAAAGAGAGAGTGAGTGTTGAGTGGAGGGAAGGTAGATGCAGGAAGGGCTTGCCTTGCCTTATGTGGCAGACAGGATTGGGAGGGTGTATGGACTGTTTGGGAAAGAGTCATTCTGATTTTGTGGGTTCTACCCCTCCCTTTGCTGAAATCTATACTTGAAAGTATGAAATATGTGAGTGTGTATTTGCTGATAGTCAGATCAAAGGTCCCAGGGGGCTGAACTACCTGAAAAGGAAAAGGAGGAGAGTGGCTCTCCGCAGCCTGACCTCTACCTGCTCTCATTGTAACCAGGCTTGTGATGGGCAACTAGAGAGAAAGCCACTGGTATGACCTTCCCAGGTGCTGCTGAGAGGGAAAGTGTGGCCCTGTATATGGATATGGTAAATTTGAGCCATTGGAGGTAGAAAAAAAGACAGTAACATATATGCTAACATCAATATTAAACAGATTGCTCACCTTTCATCAGAGCCCCTTGGTTTAGTATCCTTTTGTTCAGCAATAATGAGTGTAACTATTGACTAATACTGTTTCAAAGACTGATATTTGTGGCACCAAAGGTAAGCATAACCTGAGTAACTTCTTGACCCTTTGCAAATATTTACAGGTTGAAAGAATACAGTTTGACAAAAGAGCCAAGTGATTTCTGTAGTGGTTTACTTTCTGGTTTTCCTACAGTTCAGTAGATAACTTACCTGGAAAAAAAGAGAAGATTCTCTTATTTATTTTTTCTTTGGTGGTGGTGTAGCAGATTATTCTAAACCACTTTGTTGTTTCCAACTTTTTGGAAACACAGAATCTAGATGAATTTTGGTTTTAATTGAAGGAAACTGCTGACAATGGTAATAGCATGACACATTATGCTGTTATAAATATATTAAAGCAATTTAAAATCTTTTATACATTTTGGCATGGTGATTAAAAATATATGTGGTCGACATACCTTTTTTTTTTTAATAGATGTTGAGTTTAAAAGTGTATCTTGATGAACTTCTCAAAACAACTGTCAGGAATGATACATTTGTGAAAAGGAGAGCAACCTCCCTCAAATGTTTTTATGGAAACAACAAACTGCTCAATAGAGTTCCTCTTCAGGTTTGTGGTTCTAATAATGTCATAAGTTTACCCTAGGCCTGACACTTAATTCTCCAGGCCCTTTGTACAGTTAAGTGCAGGCTGGAGTCTTCTCAAGACTGAAAGAATGACACATGCAAGCAGCCTTTGACAGTGTTTAAACACCTCTTATCAAAACTTAATTTCCATGAATGATTGATTTTGGCACTTGATGGAAGGCTGAAGAATGTTCAATTACCCCATTTTCATGTGCTAATGAAGCCGAAAGTGACTTAAGGAGATTTCTTTACACCAGGGTAGGCTGTTTGGGTATGCACATGACTTCTTAGGTTTCTCTCCCAGGGTTTGTCTCTACTAAATAGTTGTTTTATTGAGTAACTGTGGCTAATCTGTGTGCTTGGTCCCAGCCCTTGGCCTTCCTCTGCAGAAGGGACTGCAATTAGTGAAGCTGTCAAATCAGGTGTTTAATTTCCAGAGAACTTATTTTTACAGATCTTCCAGTAACTTGCAAAAGTCAATGAGGTTGGGATTTTCTATCTGTTCACAGGCACTCCTTGGGAATCAGGGTTTGAATAAAATCAATATGGAAAACATTTTAAACTGGAGAAAAAGCAACTTTCAAATCCAATTCCAAACTGGGGGTTGAAAAGTTTGACCATCAAATTCAGTTTTTCATACACTGCACTAGAATTTTTATTAAAATGAAAATTTATTAAAAATAAAATTATTTTATTAAAATATAAAATCCAAGCTTGGCCAGAAGTATAATATTTAAGGATGTCCTGGCTTCTTTTTTTTTTTTTTTTGAAGAAGTGAAGGAGAGAGGAGAAAAATTGTACTTATAGGAAAATACTTAAATACTTAAGATTCTCACTGCTAAAATATTTGGTGGTCATGGATTTAAATCTTGATGATTATGCTATATGTTCTTTTATAATCATCTTCAATATAATTTTAGTATTAAGAAGCCAGAAAACTTTAGATTTAGACAGCCTTCTGGGTTGAGATTCCCTTGGGGTTTATAATTCTGTCAATTCCAGCAAGGTTGTTTCTCTGGCTTCTGAAGATTTCTGGGGCCTGAAGGAAATCGGAGGCTGGTTTTGTGGCCCTAGATGAGCAACTTCTAGCCTCTTAAGTTCAAAACAACAACACTCCTCATCCAAACTGCTTATTACTTCCTCTCAGGTTCCACTTCCTCCTAATGAAGGTGTCTGACTCCCCAAGCATGGAAAGCGCTGGATTCCCGGGAGATCAGATCCTTGTTTAGATTGAGGCAAACATGCTGTGTGTAAACACTTAAGCCTTTCCTTAGGAGGTATTCAGACTCAGCCAAGACTGACAGTGTCTTTTCCTTTTTTCTTTTCCTCCCCTCTATGGACGGTAAGGATGACCTCTCTACATGACTATTGAGGGGCTGATTACTGACTCCTGACATAATCTTTACTTATATAGGAAGCACGGAAACTATGTCGGGGAAAAAAACAGCTTTGCTTCCTGAAAGGAGCCCTACCGAATGAGCTTGCAATTAGGAGATTTTAATAAATCTCCCTTCCGGGGGTGAACCTAAACTCGGATGAAGCAGAAGCTTGAGATTCTTTTAAAATGTTATTCAACTTCAGGTATCATTTTATCAGCTGTTTGTCCTTAGAAGACACCTTCTCTTTCCCTCCATCCTCCCCCTAGTTATCCTCCTCATTCCTCCACCAAAAAAGAAAGAAGGAAAGAAAACAAAAACAAAACAGAGAGGGAATTCCCTGGCAGTCCAGTGGTTAGGACTTCCAGCTTCCACTGCAGGGGGCACATTTTCGTCCCTGGGGAACCAAGATCCTACATGCTGCATGGCCAAAAAAAAAACTAAAAACAGAGAATGAATGGAAATGAGACCATTAGCAGATATCACCAAAGTGTCCTCAGGGTTTGTCTGGTACTGGTAATGGAGAAATGCTTTCTTCTTTCCAGCTCTGAAAGGTGAAGGCCATGTCCTGGTCCCCACTTTCTTCAGAAACTGCCTCTCCTGCTTCCTACTCAGGTACTGTGTTGTAGGGCTTCTCTACTTTGATAACAGAGCAAAATCATCTCATTCCTTGGGCTAGAGTATAAGTTTAGAATGTCTAAGGTTTCTCCTAACTCCCACGTTCAATGATTGTTTATGCCACTTGCATATAATTTGGAAGGTGTACTAACAGATGATAACATACTGCACACAAATTAATGATTATTATTTGCAGTTTCCCTGGTGTATTCAGGAGGGCTTAGTCACAGTCAGATCCAACCTGTTTTCCTTCTGAGTGATCTCTCGTTTTTACCTTTGCTGCATTACCATTTCACATGTTCTTTAGGAGTTGGTGAATCAAAAATTATTTGAGGCAAAGGCAACCATCATTTTTGTTACTGTTTGAGCAGACCATTCATGGAAATGATCGGCTCTATTACCTCTTCCAAATTGTGTGGAACTAAAGATGAGGGGGAGTTGGCAATTAAGTTATATTCCAAACTAATTTTCCTGGTATTTTTAATCTTCTTAATTTCATTAAGACTTTTTATATAGACATTTCCCACCTTGTTTGAACTTTTCACTACTTCTTTATTCCTTAAGACCTTCTCCTAATGGCGCTCTTCACTTGGACATTAGCAGATCGGGGCATGCCTACCTGTTGCTTTTGTATCACACTGGTCAGCCTTCTTGATGTTTTCCTCGACTTGGCTACTAAAGACTCCCCAGCTCTGGGCTCTCCCAGCACCTGTCCCTCCTCCACACTGGTGTCAGCTTCAGCTTCCTAATGCACCTTTTCTATGCCCTGTGAGGGCAGGGACCAGGCTGGTCCTCTCTTACCACTGTACCCCTTTCACTCACTGGGTGTTAGTTCAGTGAAACACGTACCACTCGGGTGAAATCTCTTTTTATCTCCATAGCCCCTAATGGCTTTACATTATATACAAACTAAATTTCAAGCCCCTTAATCCCACATTCTTGTCAAAGCCTTTTAGGAAATGGCCCCAACAGTTTCTCACATAACTCACATTAGTGGGAATTCTCTCCCAAGCTTACCTTCCTTCCTGTCTTGGTGCAGAGGTGGGATACCCCCTTCTTTAAATATGTGCTTTCCAGGATTTTTCTTCCTTCCCTGACTGGCAGGCAGGAAGAGACAGCCCCTTTGGTAACATCTGAGTGTAGGGTGCGGGGGGAGCGGTATTTGATGGTACCCCCTTTTCATCCCTGTTTCTCCATAGCTTTACCTGATGCTTTGCTTCAAGTAAATGTGTGCTTATTGCAAACTCCTTCCCCTCTTGCTCGCTCCGTCTTCTGCTCTCGCCTGAAATTTCCTCTCCTTCAACTCCGCCTTTCTCCAAAGTCCTATCCGTGGTCAGACATCATCTTTCCTCTGAAGACCCCAGAGCCTGAACATGATCCTCTTGTGGCAGGAATCATCAGATGCGGCCTTGTGTCTGTATTGTCCCTTGGGTCAGCTACCTTAATCTCTCAATCACTGTAGTAGTTACTTTTGTCTCCCCTAGAACGCTTGAATGGGGGTTATTATGCTCTTGGTTTTTCTTCTCAGCATGAAATAAATTCACTTTGACAATGGGTATTATTATTTTTATATTTTTGAACACGCCATACTGCATGTGGGATCTTAGTTCCCTGACCAGTGATCAAACCCATGCCTCTTGTATTGAAAGCTTGGAGTCTTAACCACTGGACTATCAGGGGAGTCCTCAACAAAAGATATTTGAAGCAAGGACAGTGAACAAATTCCAAATGGATGAAATATACTAGAATTATATATGTGATACTCATGTTTTAAAAATTTTACTATGTGCTTCAAAGCAGATTCAATTCAATTTGAATTTGATTTTTGTATATTTACTTATTTTTTGGCTGTTCTGGGTCTTTGTTGCTGCACAGGCTTTTCTCTAGTTGGGGTGAGAGGGGGCTGCTCTAAAGTTGTGGTGCATAGGCTTTTCTTGTGTAGCACAGGCTCCAGGGTACATGGGCTTCAGTAGTTGTGATACGTGGGCTCAGTTGCTCCACATCATATGAGCTCTTCCTTGGCAGGGATCAAACCCTTGCCTCCTGCATTAGCAGGCAGATTCTCTATCACTAAGCCACCAGGGAAGCCCCAGTTTTAATTTATATTGTAGCAAATATTAAGATGGGTTTTTAGGATTACTGTCTCTTCCTTCTGGTCTAGAGAGCTGTATCACACTAAGGTGAAGAAAAAAAGAAAAAAACTTAGAAAGGCTATACATTTACTTGGATGAGTAATTAGCACTCTTTAGGTAAATCATTCCCCCAGGGTTATGTTTTGTTTTGATTTTCCCATGAACTCTGCTCATTTCAAAAATTCACACATATTCAGAGCTGTAGTAAAGGAGGAAGAGGGTACAGAAGCTGTGTCTACATAGATACATATGGAGGAAATAAAAGGCTGTATCTAGGTGAAGAACAAAAACGAATCAATCAGTGAGGCTACAAATAGGAGGGAAAGCACTGAAATTGAAGAAGAGGCTAAGAGAAGGGGAGGGAGGCCAGAGGAAATTACTGAGACTCTGCCATGAGGGGGCTGTGGTTACCTGCCGCCCCCTGATTATCTGAGGCACCACCATGGCAGGTCAGAGCCAGCAGAAGTCCAGGAGGCCACTCAGAAAGCTATGGGGCCCCCAAATATCCCTCTCTCTGGAGTAGAGTGAGGTTGGTTTAGACCCTCTGCAAACGAATTACCTCAAGCCTCACAGGTTGAGATACTCAGGACTCTGGCAGGACACTCTTGCTTGTGTTTTCAGTCCTTTACTTTTTTTTCCCCGAAGAGATAGACCCTCCTATTTCAGAGAAACATTTACTCAAAATCTCTAAATAAAATATATGTAAGTGATAGCTTAATAATGTCAACAAAATGCATAATAAGTTGATATATTTAAATTTAAAACATTTATTTATTATGAGATGAATCAGTTCAACTCTTACTGAATCTCAAATATGAAATCTATGCTTATAGATAGTTACAGCCTTCCATCAGCCTGTTAAAGTTCCACCTTTCATTCAAGGGTCATCTTCACAAAGAACCAACACTTTTCATCTTCATTAGTGCTGCCAAGAGTTTCAGAAGAGCCCACTTGAACCAGTAGAGCTACAGATGCTGAAGTGGCTGCAGGGCTTGCTCAATGCATGGTTCTTGAACCATACCCTCCATTCAGTGAACAGACCACATCTTGGAACTTAGTGGGTATTAATTACATAAAGATCTGTTGAAATTAATGACCCAGGTTCCTACTTCAGTATAACTTTTCAGAGACTTCACATTGCTCAGAACCCATATGAATGGTTCAGATAGCGATGTTAGATCTGCTCATTTACCATAATTTGACCCTCTATTCGTTTCCCATTTCATTTAGGATAAAATCCATGGTCTATGATAGGGGTTGACAAACTTTTTCCTGGGAAGAGCCAAATAGCAAATATTTTTGGTTTTTTATGTGTATTGGTCTGCTCAGGCTGCCATAGCATAATATCACAGATTGGGTGGCTTAAGCAACTGAAATTTCTTTTCTCACAGCTCTGGAAACTGGAAGTCTAAGGTCAGGATGCCATACTGATCTGGTCCTGGCGAGCACCCTCTGTCTGGCTTGTAGCTGGCTGCTTCTCCTTGTCCTCACCTGGAGGTGGGGCCCAGCAGGGGGCGGGGGATGGGAGATGGAAAAGCAGGTTCTCTGGTGCCTCTTTTTATAAAGGCACTAATCCTGTCACGAGGGCCCCACCCTTATGACCTCATCTAAACCTAATATCTCCCAAATGCCACGTCTCCAAATACTACTAAACTGGGGGGTGAACATGTGAACTTGTGGGGGACACAGTTCAGTCCATAGCAGTGGGCCATATGGTATCTGTCACAACTTCTCAACTCTGCCATTGTAGCACAAAAGCAACCAGAAAAAAAATAAGTATCCTGAAATTTGAATTTTACAAATTTTCATATGAAAACTTGTCATGAATTATTCTTCTTTTGATTTTTTTCCCTAGCATTTAAAAATGTAACTGCTATCTCAGTGTTAGCTCCTGGGCCATACAAAACAAAGCAGCAGGCCAGACTCGGCCTCTGGGTGATAGTGTATCCACCGCTGGTCCATGAGGCCGCATCGGTCTGGTCTCGCTTCTTTGACCTTCTCTCGCTGCTCCCTTCTCTTCACCCCAGCTTAAGCCTCCATGTTCTCCACCATTCCTTCCGAGGCTCTTTGCTGGATCCCTAATTTCCCAGGGAGTGGCCCTCTGCCTTCGTTGGTTTTGGTCACCTCCTCACAGGGGCTTTCCTGATGGTCATCTCCAAGAGAGCTTCCTCTGTCCTCTTTCCCCATCCTGTTATCCTGTTTTATGTTGTTGTCTCCTAGCTCTTGTCAGTGTCTAAATGCGCGTGTCTATTTCTTTACTTCTTTGTTGTCTGCCTCTCTAGTCAGAATGCTAACTCCATGAAGGCAAGGAATTTATTTGCCCTCCTAGTTCACTGTGGTGTCTGGAACCATATCTGGCACATAAAAGATGCCCCCCAAATTACTTGAATAAAAAATATTAAATAAATGACTTGAATGAATGCAAATGCTGAAATACTTCTGTTTTTTTTTTTAAGTTTGAAACAAGTTATTATATATTTTATCTACTTTTAATATATAATAGCTACTACCATTGTCCCTTCTAAATTTTAGATTTATCTGGAAAAGATATAAAGTGATTTTCTTACTTTTTTTTTTTTTGGTCTTTTTTTTTTTTTTTTTTAATAGAAACTTAAAAGACAGCAGTTGGTTTTCTGGTGACAGGTGTCTTTCTCTTGTCTTTTAATAGCCAAAGTTGTAAATTACTGTGATCAAAATAGTTTGGGAAAATGATGGGCTGGATTTTGCTTGTGTTGTCTGTCTTTTTGTGAGATGAGGTTGAGGGGAAAGGAAGGAGGCCCTGGAACAAAATAGGTTTATAGAGTTCAAGGCACAGTCCCCTAGGATGCCCAATGAACTTCTTTAAATTGAAAGAACAGAGCCTTGCCCTTGCAGTCTGAGTGGCGATCATCCAGAGGCCACCCCCACCCCGACCCCAAGCGTTCCCTTTTCTGGGATGGATAACTTAAGGGTGGGGAGGTTTCATTTCTTCCTTTCTTTTACAAGGTGGTAATCTCTTAGCTGCCTATGGAAATAAGGCTGCTTTGAAAGAGGAGCTTTACACCTTGTAAACTTTTCCCCCAGGGCAAGTCAGCCATCCTTAATGCTTCTTGAAGTTAAATTTTCTTTTTTCTCTCTTTCAAACTTTTGTTAATGAAGTAGAAAGTGAACTCCACTGCACTTGCTAAAAAGTGCTACTTGGGTAAAGAAAATATGTCTGTGCCCTTTTCCTCCACAAATGTGTGAAATCATCACTTTTGAGGTTGCATTAAAACATTTCAACCTTCTTAAGATTTAAAAGAACAGCAAGATGCTACATGATGAATATAATGTGCTATCTCTTGCGTAAGAAAGAGTGGGAAAATGAGATATCTATTTGTGTTAGCTTCTGTTTGCTAAAGAAGAATAAAGGAAAAAGGAGAACAATGGTCCCTGATGGACAGCTGGGACTGTGAGGGCCAGTAGGAGGGCAAGGCTGGAGACTGGACCAAGGCTGACACTCTCCCTGTTTATTTTTTTATATCATTCTGACTTTGGAATCATGTAATGTATTTCCTATCCAAAAATTGTAAAATAAAAATTTTCCAAATCCTTAACTCCCATCTTATTTTGATCTTTGGCACTTACTATTCTAATCTTTTCTTTCTTTAATTTTTTTTTTTTTGCGGGGGGGAACAGCGAATTTTTTTAAAAATTGTGTTAAAATACACACAACATAAATTTTACTATTTTAACCATTTTGAAGACTGCAATTCAGAAGTATTAAGTACATTTACAATGTTGAGCAAGTGCTACCAATACCCATTTCCAGAACTTGTTTCATCAACTTAAACAGATACTGTATATGCACTGAACAATAACTCTCCCTTTGCAGCTCCTGTTCTACTTTCTCTGTGTCTCTGTGTCTTTGGCTGTTCTAGTACCTGTATAAATGGAATTATATCATGTTTGTCCGTATGTGTCTGGCTTATTTCACTTAGCATAATGTCCTCAAGGTTCATGCATGTTGTAGCATGTATAGAATTTCACTCCTTTTTAGGAATGAATAATATTCCATGGCATGTATATACCACGTTTTGTTTACATATTCATCTGCTGATGGACATTTGGGTTGTTTCCTTCCACCTTTTGGCTATAATAAATAACACTGCTTTCTTTTTACCATTATATACTTTCGGTGTGTAATTATTTGCATTGTTTCTTTAGTCCCTTCTAGACTGGGAGCTTTGAGAGAGAGAGCCATGCCTTGTTTATCTTATTCATCTCTGAATTCCCAGCTCTAGAGGAGTAATAAGCAAGTGTTTACTTGGCACTCGACTCTCTGTCAAATGACTAAGTGGTAGGTGAAAATGAGTTTTGAGTTTACTTCATAAGTACAAAAGAGAATTCAAAGGTACTTACTCAACTCGATCAGTTTTGAAGCAATACTCTTGTTTATTTGGAATTAGTTTTGAGTTCAGTCACATTTTGGTGATGGAAAGTGGCTGCAGAAATGTAGCCATTTTCCAAACACAACATAGTATTCCCAGACGACAATATTAATGAATGCAAGCTAATAAAAAACAGCCCTGCTCTGTGTCTGAGTGTGGGTATGTGACTCTACCATGAACTGGCCATAGAGGTTGACCCGTGCACTACCTAGCCCTGCCGGAGGGCTCCGTGGTAAGAATAAAGTAACTAAGTTTAGAAACAGGCAAAAGGGTAGCAGTGATGGGGTTTGGGGTAAGTTCATGCAGTTGCTTGGCCATTCTGACCCTGGGCAGATGTCCTCTCATCTCTGAATGATGGATGATGCAGCAGCTTTGACCAAGCTGAACAACCCTAGTTCCAAGGCCAGCTGCCAGAGTTTTTAACTTCTTGTAAAAGGACCCTGAAGGGATGTTGATTTAGTGGCAGCCCCTCACGGTTGACTCTGTCAGTCATGGTGATGATGTGGGAGCAGAGGCAGATGAAAGGTCAAGCCCACTTTTGGAACAAGAAATATAGCCTGTTGTTGGCTGAGAAAAGGGGCTGAGGTGGAGCTGGGAGAGACCTCTGTTATTTTAAATGTATGCCTCCAGCTTTTGGAGAAATGATATGGAATACGGTAGAAGTGGAGAGCTGTAAAGAACCATACTGATAATCTAGTCCAGCTTCTTGGATATACTGGTGTGGAAATCAACAGACGAGGTTGAGGTTGCTTAAGAGGTCTTGCATGTAGCCATATTACACTGAGGTCAAGCTGGGCAAATACCAAGACATTTTCATCTAGACTGCTCAGCATTTATGACACAATGATTTTCCATTGATGACTATTCCTTCAACAGAACACCATTTTTTTTTTTTAACAAAGCTGGAATGAATAGGCATTTGACTCTAGGAAAATAATTTGCTAGTAATGGAATGAATAGTTATAAAAATAATTTTGTTAATGATCTATAGTGTTTTTTAAAGAACAGACTTAGACATACAGAATATTTGGTAAGATAGTACAGAGTTTCTTCTGTTATTAACATCCTACACTAGGATGGATCATTTGTTAGGATTAATGAAGCAGTATTGATATGATCATTGATATGGGCTTCCCTGATAGTTCAGTTGGTAAAGAATCCACCTGCAATGCAGGAGACCCTGGTTCAATTCCTGGGTCAGGAAGATTCCCTGGAGAAGGGATAGGCTACCCACTCCAATATTCTTGGGCTTCCCTTGTGGCTCAGGTGGTAAAGAATCCGCCTGCAATGCAGGAGACCTGGGTTTGATCCCTGGGTTAGGAAGATCCCCTGGATTGGGAAGATCCCCTGGAGAAGGGAAAGGCTACCTACTCCAGTATTCTGGCCTGGAGAATTCCAAGGACTGAATAGTCCATGGAGTCACCAAGAGTCAGACAACTGAGTGACTTTCACTTCATTGATATGGTTTATTAACTAAAATCCATACTTTCTTTCAGATTTCCTTAGTTTTTACCCAATGTCCTTTTTCCTCTTCCAGGAGTCCATACAGGATACTGTTATTATTGTCATGTCTTCTTAGGCTCCTCTGGTCTGTAACAGTTTCTCAGACTTTCTTCGTTTTTCATGACCTTGACAGTTTTGAGGAGTCCTTGGTCAGATATTTTGTAGAATATCCCTCAATTGGGATTTGTTTAATTTTCTTTTCATGATTAGACTCAGGTTATAGGTTTTGGGAAATATGACCACAGAGATAAAGTACCATGTCATCAAATCATATCAAGGGTACATGTTATCGATGCAATTTATCACCGTTGATGTTAATCTTACCCTCCTAGCTGAAGCAGTGTGGGTCAGGTTTCTCCACAGTACTTTCTCCTCCCAACTTCCCATATGTATTCTCTGGAAGGAAATCTAATGCACAGTCAACACTTAAGGAGTAGAGAGTCATATTGCATTTCCTTGAGGGCAGAGTATCTACATAAATTATTTGGTGGAGAGAGTTTTTATAGTCAAAGAAAAATTTAATCTTATGTATGTTACTTACTCATGTAAATTTACCCAGGTGGCATCTCAAAATACCATAAATAATTGAAACATAGGTAAATTACAACTATTGAGTTAGTTGATAGCTTTTGACTATTTCTTATCCCTACAAATTAGAACTGAAAACTTAATAAACTTGCGTTTTTGTTCATCTGTGACAGGAATAAGCTACTTAAGGAATGGAATGGTTAGAGAAACAGATGGAAATATTCCACATATTTGTTATTCACCTAAGAAATAAATGATTCATTATGTTTATTATTGATTGATATCTTTTTCTGTCTGACTATTTATTTTTAAAATTTTGGAGTATAATTGATTTACAATGTTGTGTTTCAGATGTACAACAAAGTGAATCATTTATACATATATATCTACTCTTTTAGATTATTTTCGAATATAGGCTGTAGCAGAGTATTGAGTAGGGTTCCCTGTGCTATACAGTAGGTCCTTGCTGCTGCTGCTGCTGCTAAGTTGCTTCAGTTGTGTCCGACTCTGTGCAACCCCATAGACGGCAGCCCTCTAGGCTCCTCTGTCCCTGGGATTCTCCAGGCAAGAACACTGGAGTGGGTTGCCATTTCCTTCTCCAATGAATGCAAGTGAAAAGTGAAAGTGAAGTCGCTCAGTCGTGCCCAACTCTTAGCGACCCCATGGACTGCAGCCCACCAGGCTCCTCCGTCCTTGGGATTTTCCAGGCAAGAGTACTGGAGTGGGGTGCCATTGCCTTCTCTAAAGTAGGTCCTTACTAGTTATCTATTTTATATAGAGTATGTCAATCCCATAAAGTATGGTCGATCCCAATCACCCAATTTATCCCTCCCCCCATCTCGCTTTAATTTTTGAAATTTTGCTTTATGTCAGAAAGGGAAACATTTACTTAGTACTTCTTGTATGCCAGGTGGTTTACATTTATGTTATCTGACAGAAACTCTGAGAGCTAATGGGTGGTCAGAGGTGGTTAGAGTATATTTTCCCTATTTCACCTATGAGGAAGGTGATACTTGGAGAGATTAAGCTGTTTGCTCAAAGTTTACATGGACTAATCCAGATCCAGTCTGGGTGTGCCAAACCCTTGAGGGCTCTTTATACTCTACTCTTCACCTCCATCCCGGGTTCTGTTCCTAACCTTCATGCTGAACTTGACTGGGAGGAAGGGAGGATTTGCTGTGATGGAGAGAACATCCTAAAGCCATGTGCATGGCATTCCACGAAAGACCATTTTTCTGTCACTTGAATAATTTATAAACTGATCATTGACCTTTTGTTATTTGGGCAAATCCCTTTTTACCTAAATCTCAGTTTCCAAATGGATAGAAAGAGAACTTCAAGTAGGTCGTCTCTGAGTGCCTCCCCAGTAATCACACTGCATCCTCTTCTGGATCAGCCCTGGCCCATTTTTTTCTCTCTTCACATCCTCTGAGGATTTGGACTACACTGGAGTGGATTGTGGCTCTTACAAAAAGCTAATAGCGCTCATAAGTAGAGTAGAAATGTAGGCCATTCATAACAATAACTTAATAAAGATAGGGTTATTTGGTTTTTGATAATCGAAAGGAAACATAAGTGTGTGCACTAAATCACACTGGCAAGAGTGTGTAATCTGAGGCCAAGTGTAAACTGAACAGACTTGAGGCTTACGACATCAGATTCTTCGATTATGTTTTTTAAATTTCTTTTTTTAAGTACTTCCAGTTTCCTGCATTTAGATGGTTTCCCTTCTCAACCTCCTCCACTACGCCCGCTTCAATTTCAGCAAAAGATGCAGAGAATGGAGAAAAAGTCAGTGAAAACTGTGTGTGTGTTGGGGGATGGGAACGGATGGCAGGGCAGCAGACTCTCCTTTCCAGTGAAATTTGCAACTTATAAAGCATCCATGAGTGGAGTATGCCAGACAGAGTTGGTTTTCTTCGAGTTTACCTAAGAGGCCCTTACTCCTTTACTTGGGGGCAAAAGGAAGCTTTCCTGAGCTTAATTAATGGCTTAACTAAGAAGCGAAAGAAACATCCCCACTCTCCTCCAAACTAAGTGTTTATTTCTTCAAGTGTGTGCCAGCACCAGGAGATTGTCACTAAGGAGACTGATGAGTCTGAAAAAGTAATTTTAAGTTGATGATTCAGTTTCCTCATATCTAAAATAGGAATTACAGTATCTGTCTTCCCACCCTAAAGGCAGATTTCATACCCTGCTGCTGCTGCTACTGCTGCTGCTAAGTTGCTTCAGTTGTGTCCAACTCTGTGCGACCCCATAGATGGCAGCCCCCCAGGCTCCTCTGTCCCTGGGATTCTCCAGGCAAGAATACTGGAGTGGGTTGCCATTTCCTTCTCCAGTGCATGCATGCATGCTAAGTCACTTCAGTTGTCTCCGACTCTGTGTGACCCTATGGACAGCAGCCCACCAGGCTCCTCTGTCCACATGATTCTCTTGACAAGAATACAGGAGTGGGTTGCCATTTCCTTCTCCATTTCATACCCTACCTACCTTAAATACCTTATTTCATAAAGATGAAATAAGAAAGAGCATAGGATGTTTAAGTTGCTACAGAAGCCGGATGGCGTTTCTATTGAAAGAGCAAGATTTTCTAGCAGAATTGGAAATATGAAATTCCATGTAAATCTTCTAGCTAGTAAAGCATGTGTACCCTTAAGCAGTGCATAGAGTTTTGAACATCACTCTGTTTCTTAAAGATTCAAGGTAATCACCAAGAATATTGGTTATAGAATAGTTCAAAGTCCCCTAGAGTCAACTTTAGAATGGGGCTATGTTCTGCAGCCAACTCATTGATTATATAAACAAGGAAAGAAGTTTATATAATTTTCTTAGAGAATTTTCATAGGGGAATGTTTTCCTACCTATCTGTTACTTATAAAAACAAACCGGGATGTTTATTTAGGTATAAGAAATATTAGCTTAATAAAAGCAGACATTCACAACCCCCACCCAAAAAAGAATTGTGCAGAATATTTATCCTTTATTCTAAGTGGCTTCAGGCTGCTGTGATTTTTTTTTTTTTTTTTTTGAGTTCTTAATTGTTTGTTCAGCTTTTTCACTTCTATCTTACTGAAAGACTGTCAGCTGCCCCTCTCGTGTAATGAATGTGGTTTCCTTCATCTTTTTTATTGCTTTTTCTGATTTTCTGCTTTGGTGCTTGGAAATCTGGTAATTAGTTCATTAGAATTATCTCTGATAGAAAATAAATGACTGGCAGTGGGGAACTGCCGTGATTTATGGATGCACCCTTTGTTGCCTCCCTGTTGGTTATTTGGTCTGTTGCTTTACTCTATTCTTATTTTTTTCCTTTTCTTCCATCTTCTACTGTGTATTTTCTATAGTGTATGTATGATTCTGGCACTTTTCTACAACTACCTTAATGTGTAACAGTGCTTTAGATTTTAGTGAATTAAAGTAAGTTCTGAGCAGCCCTCGGCTCCTCTAAGAAGCTTTCCTTAAGTAGCTGAGGCAGGTCATTCCTTTTTTTTTTTTTTCATTTGACAGGAACTTAGCTTAATTCTTTGTGTTGTCATCTATCTTGCGTAAGCTGGGTTCTTAGCTCTTCCTTAGGGTAGGAACCACACTAATTGTCTGAAAAAGTCTGTCCTTTAGGACAGGCTAGATGCTCTGCCTAATTCTGTCCCTGTTTCTACAAACAAGGAAACACTGGGGCTGGTTTCAGTAGCACAGGCCACATGGCTTATGGCAGGGCCAGGACTGGTGCTGATGGAATCTGCTAGTATTTGACTCCACGCTGTGTTTCTGCCACATCTCAATGGTGACTTGAAGCCTTATTTCTCTGATAAAAGATCCAGAAAAACCAAGCCATGTACCTACATATCCATTTAAGTTCTGGAAACCTCTTTGATTCCTTTTGTGCCTATGGGGCCATCTCTCCCTATAGAGCATGGCCTTGTGACTGACTTCACAACCCCCCCAAAAAATTAAATGCAAGAATTCTGTGCCTATGACTATGCCCATAGCTTTTTTCAAAATTTCAAGGACCTTTGGCCTGTGAAAATGTGGCACATACTAACATAATATGGTTTGTACATTTCCCCCCACCTAATTATGTCCCATTCAGGGGATTAAAATACTTCAGACACCTTGTTTCATTTGCTTGCTATGATGATAGCGGATTGCTGTTGAAATTTTAAATTTGTCTTGGACTGCTCTTCTATGAAAGGAAATGACTTTCCCATGAGACAAACATGTGACATTTGAAAACGACATTATTATTTTCTGCATTCTTAATGATCTACTCAGTGGACGAAGTCACACTGAAAGGTATGGAGCTTTTAAAATTTCTCTGAACCTGAGTCTTTTTTTCTGTCCAGTAGAGTACAAGTTTTTATGCAAACTCTACCAGATCCTGGGTTTAGCTCATCCTTCCGTGAGTTTATTTGCCATGCTCCAGGCAGTGAAATCTCTCTTTCTCTTTGCCAGCAGCTTTGCAGGTAGAATATGTGTCAAGTAACATATCCATGCTTGTTTTTTAAAAAGGGAAATGGAAATGGTTCTTTGAAAAGGAAGAGGATTGAGATCTAGCACATGGGAGTGAATCCCAGTCTCCTGTCTGCCTCAAATTCTATTGATTACCTCTGCAAAGGTAGAGCATCCTTGACCAGTGCAAGAAAGAAAAGAATATGTAAAAGTCATGGTTTTAAAATGTCATGCTGCATGTAGTTGAGATTTTTTTTTTTTTCAAACAATAAAACCACCTCTGGGCTATCTGGTAAAGTTGAAATATGTTATCAATCAACTTCTTTCACATTTAAAAGGAGAAAAGAAGGGGAGGAGCAGTGGAGATGGAGACCTTATGTTAAGTTTGAAAAGTAGAAGCCTAAAAAAATGCAAATTGTTATAGTGTAATTTAGGCTCTTCCACAGCTGTATTCCTTTGTGTTGTTGAATTCATTAACTTTTACGCCATATGCTGGACATAATCCGCAGCACAGAATCATCCAGAAGCACGAGAAGACTGAACTTGCCATCAACAGTCCATAACTTTCAGCTCGCAGGAGTTTCTCAGGTGTAGTGTGCTGGCAGTTTTTTAGGCTTAAAAACATTTAATTAGTATTTGGTCCCCATAGTGATGCAAGTTAAAGATTGCACTTTTTTTTTTTTAATTGCCTTCCAGCTGAAGGGCAGATTTAGAGTATTCAGATCTTGAATCTGCTTCCTAGAAGAAACATCTTAGCGTGAGATGAAAGCTGCTTAGTGTGTTCAGGCTTAATTGAGAAGGACGTATGTAAAAGTAACTTTCATTTCTCTCCTAAGGAAAAAAAATGAATGATCTGTATCCTCCTATTGCTGAAGGTGTAACAGCATGGCATTATGATGCTTTTTCTTTCAGTCAAATAGGGATTCTTTGGGGGAGTTTTGTATGTGCACTTTTCTCACAAAGTCATTTGGCCTCATAACATCGTACTGTCTTTCTGGTGTTTAGTCATGGAGAGTAATAAGAACAATAAACATGACTAAAAGTTGGTAATCTTATATACAAGGGACTCGGAAGTTTTGAAACAGACCTCATGCATTTCGTAAAGTTAAGTGAAACATTACAAAGACATTCTTTCATTTTCCCCTCATTTCTTCTTCCTTTATTTCCTTCAACAATCTTCTCAAAAATTCAGTAACTCGGGAGAGGTCTGTTAACTGAGACACTTAGGGTGGGGTACATTGCCTTGGGAGTGACATTAAGGAAATATATAATCAGATAATTTCTTTGAAAGAGGGTAGTTTTCTTTTTTGTTTAACATAGTTTTTGGTACAGAGGGAATCCCATTTGTGTGTTTGATTTAAAGAGCAGAAAACTGAACAATATGTTCTCCTCTGATGACGCAGAGCAGAGGGAGGAGCATGAATTTCCTGCTCGTTAGTGACAGTAAGTGGAGGGTGTGTTGAGCAGCGCCTGGCTGACCAGCACCAGATGGGTATCACCTAATAATTAGTCTCTTGCTTCTTACTTAGTTCACCCCTTAGATCTGCAGTCTTTATTTTTCCTATCTTAGAGAGAGAGAGAGAGGTATTTGTGCATACAAAGATGTCTATTTGTGGAAGGAAGTCTGTAGACTAAGAATGAATGCACATCCATGAGAAGCGAACAGAAAAGTCCCCATCTGTGGGAAAACATGGACCAGCAAAACCACAGACAGGAAACAGTGCTAAATCTAAACGAGTCACAGCAGTAAGTTTCAGCAAATGGGAAAGAGACTGTAAGATGTGCTGTTTTTACCAAAGACATATGTCAAAGTTTGAGCATTGCCTACCGTAACTTCCATCTTGCCTCTTCTGGGCCCCGCTCCTGTTGAAATTCAGATCCCCACCACCCACCTTATTTTTCCACAATATGTCCTATGTGATCTATTCAGATCTCATTAAACTGATTTACTGGGCCCGCTGGCTCTGCTCACCCTCAGTTTATTCCTACTTTGTTTAAAATTCGGGAAGTGCTGGGGGAGGGGCAGGACATGAATCGCTGCACTTGTGCAAACGGAGTGCCAGCTGATTTATGGCAAAGGTTATAAAGGAAAAGTATTAAGTGCGCTTCATTCCGTTTGGCAAAACCATCCTGCACAATGTCCACAGAAACCCCAAGAGCCCTGTTTTGTAGAAAGAAGGGGGAAAAACTCCACCAAAGATGTGCTCTTCTTCTTTTGAGCATTAATTAAGACTGTAAATCACAGGCCACATGAAACAACTGTACAGGACAGAACGTGGATGGTTGGGGGAGTTCTGCTGGGCTTGTGTGATCAGTCTGAATACCTACACCAGAGCCCTAATGGGAGGGCAGACTTCAAAGGGCAGTTTTGGCATGAAGGAGAGGTCTGCTCCAACAGGCAGGGAGAGAAAGAGTTGTAAAGTACCGGCTGCATGGAAAATAGGTGGCGGGGGACCAGGAAGGAGGGGAAGAGAGAGAACAGAGTGGAGTGGTTGATTGTTTTTAAAAGTGCCAGATAGGTATTATATGATGTATTATTCTTTTATCCTAAAATGGTGGTTTTAATTGTATAATTTGAGAGCTGTCTTCCCAAAAACAAAACAAAGCAAAACAAACCTCTGTTTTCAGGGAAAGGAAACTATTGCTTATATTCTTATTTTTTTTTTAACCTGAGTGTAATGTCCTTTGGCAGCTTTTTTTGACCATTTCACCATCTCTCACCGTTGGATCTCAGGCCACTTGGACAAGTGTAGTTAGCTCATTACACGTGATCCCCTGTGTGGGTTTGTCAATGTGAATTTACTTATTAATTCCCCTTCCTCAATGTAAAATCAACCTTCCGCATGACAGAGCTGAGATAGTATTATTTTCCTTGGAGAGCTCCTCTGCATTCCTCTTCCACCCCAGAATATATGTTGAAGACATGCAATGAATATTTTTTCTTTTTTCCTTCTTTTAAGGCTGATTAAACATATTCTTTGTGTTCAGAGATAATGTGATGGATACTCCTTTTCAGCATATGCCTCTTTCTCTTCTGGTACTGCTGGATTTGTATTGATTTTTTACCTCACATTGAGTTCGTCCAGTGCCTCTTGGTCCAATTGTGTGTATTTTTAGCATAGCAGTTCAAGACTAAGGTTAATTCCAAGTTCATGGCTATGGAACAGAACTTTAATGTTGGACCTTTGCTTCATGAGTGTTGTATACTAACCAACAGAGGTAATGCCACTGAGAGTTAGACATGGCCGCTCATTGAAAACATTGTCTGTGGGTCGTGATAGTGAGCAGTTGAAAGCAAATTGAATATAGAAGCATAAGGGTTCGGTTAAATAAATCAATATGTTCATGTAATGGAATACTAAAACAGTACAGAAACATATGCATTTGTATAGAAATGTGTTCACATTGTATCATTAACTTAAAAACAATATGTATGTTTGATTTTGTTTTTCCACGTTATTGAGGTATAATTGAAGCAAACCAAACTACTCATATTTAAAGTGTACAGTTTGATGAGTTTTGACATTTGCAGATACCTGCAAATTCATCACCACACTCAATATAATAACTATTCTATCCATTCCCCTCCAAAAAAAGTTTCTTTGTGCCTCTTTGTAATCTTATTAATCTATTCCTCCTTCCACCCCTGTCCATAGGCAAACACTGATCTGCTTCCTATCACTATAAGTTATATTGCATATTCTAGAATTTTATGTAAATGGAATCATGCAGTACATGTTCATCTTTTTGTCTTCTTTCACTTAGCATAATGGTTTTGATATTCACCCATTTTGTTGTATGTATCAAGAGTTCATTCCTTTATGTTGTTGAATAATACCCCATGGTCTGTTCATCTCGTGATGGTTCTAGTTCTACTTATAGCTCCCTAGTAGTTTTTCTTTGTTACTTGGCCTTATGGAATCTCACTTAAAGGATTCTAAGCCCATTCAGTCAGAGATTCAAGGAGCCCACCTGCAGATATCTTAAACTTTTCCTCTGCAGAGCTCCCTTCTGTTTGGTTCTTTGCCATACAAATTCCAATCACCTCTGCTGCCTTGTTCCTTGATATTTGGCACCTCAGGTTATTGAAATGGCAGTAGTCTTCTTGGGGTCCTTTGATTTGCTGTATCTTGTAGATGCTCAGGCAGAAATCTGGGAGGCGGTAGGGCTCATCTTGTTAGTTTTGCATCTCTAAGAGATCACAGTTCTATGTTGTCTATTCTGTATCTCCAAACATTTGTATCATATTTTTGTCCAGTGCTCAAATTGGCTTTAGTTGGAGAGCTGGTTTAGAACTAATTACTCAGTTGTAACTGTCAGTGTTAAGTTCACATGTATTGTTATAGTGATATCTAACATTCAGTGTGAAGATTTGTTTTTAAAAATCTTAACAATTTTCCAAAAGGGGAAGGTGGCTCTTAGTAAGTATTGTTATCTTCTTACTTCTCAGGGCAAGTAAACCACTTTAATAAGATTCGGTGGGAGTGCAGAATCGGGAAGCATTTGTAATATAGTTCATACTCCTATGACAGGAAGAAATCTTACTGACTTAGATTTCTTTGAAATCTTTTTTCATTAGGAGCTTTCTTCATTGACTAGAGTGAACCAAAGCTAACACATAACAATTAAACTGTTTCAAATGCCCATTTACCAGATGAAACCCATGTAACTTGTATAGGCCAAGGAAGTTTGGTTTAGGATGTGTGTAGTATCTGGTTAATGAAATAGAAAGAGTCCAGGCTACAACTTTCTATTTTCCTTCAAACACATTCCCTAGCTGACAGATGCTATTGATAAAAAACAACTTGCTTCAAAATCAGAGGGAAAAATGGACAGCCTTTATTTTTGGTGTTTTAGTAATATGTGCTATTATCATCCAAAGATTTAGGTAAAGGTTACAAAAAGGAAAATGCAAATATAACTTATGGAATAGACATACAGCTGATAAAAACCCTTGCCCTTTATTCCATCCTTGCTTTGGGAATCTACCAGTGTTGTACCTGGCTTGATTTTTGACTAGAAACATCTAGAAATGTTCTCACATAAGTCTCAGCAAACCCTCACCAATAACTTGACTAGAACAATTCCCAGAGTTTGCTTTATTTAGTTTATATTTGCTTTGTGACTGTTTTTGTATTGTGGCAAAATACACATAAGACTTACTATCTTACCCATATTTTAGAGTATAGTTAAATGATATTAAGTGCATTCATATTGTTTTCCAACTGTCACTACCATCTATCTCCAGACCTCTTTTCATATTGCACAACTAAAACTCTCAGCATAATGTCCTTAAGGTTCATCCATGATATAGCATATGTCAGAATTTTCTTCCTTTTTAAGGCTAAATAATATTCTGTTATATATATTTACAATATCTGGCTTATCCATTCATCAGTCAATGTACAATTGAGTTGTTTCCAAGTTTTATCTGTCATAAATAATGCTGCTGTGAACAGGAGTGTGCAATATCTTTTTCAGTTCTTTTAGGTATATACCCAGAAGTGGATTTCCTGAACTATAAAGTAATTTTATTTTTAATTCTTTGAGGAATCACCATGCTGTTGTCCACAGTGGCTGCAACATTTTGCAATCTAACCAACAGTGCACAAAGATTGATTTTATCCATAAGTGCTCCAACACTTGTTATTTTCTGGGTTTTTGATAATAGCATATTCTCTCATCATGGTTTTGATTTGTGTTTCCTTGTTGATTAGTGATGCTGAGCATCTTTGCATGTGTTTATCGACCATTCATATGTCTTCTTTAGAGCAATGTCTATTCAAATCCTTCATATACTTTTAAAAAATTTTCTCATGTATCATGGTGGCTTCTTTTTTTCAATATCGATTTATTTTTGGCTGTTCTGGGTCTTCGTTGCTGCAAGGGCTTTTCTCTAGTTGTGGCGGGTGAGGGCTGCTCTCTGGTTGCAGTGCTCAGGCTTCTCATTGCAGTGGCTTCTCTTACTGTGGAGAACGGGCTTCAGTGGTTGCAGCACGTGGGGTCAGTAGTCGCAGTTCCTGGCCTCTAGAGCATAGGCTCAGTAGTTTTGGCACACTGGCTTAGTTGCTCCATGGCATGTGGGATCTTCCCAGATCAGGGATCCAACCTGTGTTTCCTGCACTGGCAGGAAGATTCTTCACCACTTCAGCCATGAGGGAAGCCCCTTTGCCTGCTTTTGAATTAGAATCGGTTTTTTTGTTGTTGAGTTTTAGGAATTCTTTATATATATTCTGAATATTAATGTCTTTATATATAATTTGCAAATATTTTCTTCCATTTCATTTGTTACTCTTCACTCTTAATAGTATCCTTTGATACACAGATTTTTATTTTCATGGTCTAATTTGTCTTTATTCTTTGTCTTTTGAACGGTTGATAATAACGTATCTCAGTGCAGATCTCTTTAAGTTCATCTTACTTGAAGTTCGTTGAGCTTCTTGGTTGTTTATACTCATGTCTTTCATTAAATTTAGGAAAACTTTCGCCATTATTTCTTCAAATATTCTTTCTTCCTCTTTCCCTCTTTTCCTTCTGGGACTCCCATGGTGGGTGTTGGTCTACTTGATTTCCAAAATAATTTTATCAGACAGATTTTTCCAATGGGATTGTTATTTAGGTGGGGAGATGAATTCCTGATACTTCTTACTCCGCCATCTTCCCAGAATCTCCTCCAGCTGCCATTTTGAACACATATGTTGTAACCTGCTACATGCATTTTCAGAAATCTAATTCAAATTTGCATAAAATTTGTCAATCCTAATGACCCATTGCTAGAGGAGAGCAAATGAGGTGACATAAAAGTATGAGTTTTTAAAATATTTTTAAAATAACTAAGGTATCTTCTTTATTTCTCACATTCTTTTAAGAAGCCTGTGAATTTAGAAAATGCAGAAGTAGCTATGGTATAAGATTCCTTTTGATTTCTTGTGGTCATCTCTACCTTTTCAGCTTGTATTGTTGGGATGGGGAGAGACTAAGGGATTTCTTCAAAGGATAAGGACATTTCTTACAAAAGAGACAGGTAAGGAGAACTTCTGTGATGTAAATTTTTAGTACATCAAGAATAGAAAATTACATTTGGCCTGTGTATTTAGAGAAGTCTTCTTAGGGTTTTCTTAAGAAACAAATGAATCAATTCCTATTACAGTTGTATAACACTGTAGCACATTAATTATACAGAGAGGAATTATCCTCTGTAGCTACTATTTTGGTTATTCATAAATGTTTCTGAAACATCATGCCAACTTATCAGACAAGTCTACATTCCTAAGCTCACTCATTTCAGGAAACAACCACAGCTTTTTTTTCTTTTTCTTTTTATTTAGTTTTTATTTTGTAAGGATTGAAATATAAGCCACCTGGAATTTGCTCCCTTTCATCTTTCCTTGTCATTAAATTCAAGTATATAATATAACCCTGATGTGTTCAGTGAAACATGATTAAAATTTTACTTAAAAGGTTAAAATCTAGTTTGTAAAATAATAGTACTAAATGGATTAGTCACAAATGTATTGTCATATAATATTAGAATTAAGTATTTCTTGCTGACATCCCTGCCTTAATCAGTTAGCTAGTCCACAGAGGCTTAGTGAGATTGTATTTAGCCTATTTCCCAAATGTCAATTAAGAAATGGTTTCATTTCCTAGTAAAGGTTCACCCGTGAAATCTCTGGCTTGTCCACCTCTGTGAATTCTGTATGTCCATCCCTCCTGCTCCCCTCCCCACACCTCTCTAGAAACTCTCTTCCTTTCCTCATCCCTAAGACCAAGGCTTTCCAAACATTCCCTGTGTGTTTGTACAATACATAGCGAGGAAGAAATGATTAAGCAGCAAGATGTTTGAAAGTCAGCTAAATCCAAGGATTATCATCTATTTAACTCTTTCTTATCTTGATCTGAGAGGGGCTTAATGGCTGGACCTATTGTTCTCTTTTTCTTGACATTAATGAAGAAATCATAGCATCAGCTGATTACCAGAGGTGGCTCAAAGTGACCTGCTGAATTGATTCATTTTTTCCCCTCCTTACAACTAGACTGGAGTAATGGAAAGTATGGTATTGTTAGAATAAATACAGATGTGCTTACGTGTTTGCACACTTAATACAAGCACACCACCTCTGTCCACACTCAAACCAGTGTGTTTAGCCTCTAATAAAAGGATTGAAGGGGCCTGCAGATAGTCTGCTTAAGAGATATACTGCTAGTTTCTGTTCTACTTTCTCGGTGATTAGGAATCCCATCAGTAGCAGCCAGCAGCTTCTCTGTATAAAGCAGACTTTCCAGTTCTAACCTGTATCTTGTAGGCTCAGGTGTTGTCAGAATACATACCTGTCTATAGTAGGTCAGAAGTTTACCTATTTCTTATTTTTCATAGTTAGAAGAATTATTAACTTGCATTTTATGACTTAAGAATAAAAACTCCATCTTTAATGTTACCATCATGGTGTGTGTCCTTTATTCCCTTCTTCCATAATCATATAATTACAGAGGAACATAGAGTTATATAACATTTTCTGTCATTGTTTTTGAAAAATCAGGTTATATTGTGTTTCTTGCTCTTCTCAGTAAATGTGTGAGGGAAATCCTTCTAAACCTATTACAGATCCAACTTCTATTTAATTTATGCCTGGCATTCATTGGTATGACTACGTCAATGTATTCCTCATTCTCTGTTAAAGGGCATCATTAATTTCTTATTTTTTCCCACTACAAACCACACAATCTTCTAGGAGAGGTGATAGTAACATAGATGCTGAAATTGAACTGCTTGGATTAGAATCCTGTTAACACCACTTACCAACTTTTTGATCTTAGGCAAGTTACTCAACCACTGTCTGCCTCATTTTCCTCCTCTCAGAATGGAAAGAATGAAAGCATTTACCTCCCATATCTCTTGCCCAGCAAAGCTGAGCACTTGCCTAGCTTTAGGGCAAAAATAATTCAGTTCACCTGTTCAGCTCTGTTTGGAAGAAGGGGTCAATGTAAACCTTCAGGCTGTGTCCTTCTTGAGGAGGTGGGTGGGGCAGGGATGGGGGTGGATGGGCTTTCTAAGGATCCTCTGGAGGCTAAGGACTCATAGTTGTGTATGTTTGGCATCTAGTGGGGATACCATCCAGATTTCACCCTGTCTTTCCATCCAAGTCTTAACCTCCACATCATTTCAGTTCAGTTCAGTCACTCAGTGATGTCCAACTCTTTGCGACCCCATGGACTGCAGCACACCAGGCCTCCCTGTCTATCACCATCTCCCGGAGTTTACTCAAACCCATGTCCGTTGAGTCAGTGATGCCATCCAACCATCTCATCCTCTGTCATCTCCTTCTCCTCACACTTTCAATCTTTCCCAGCATCAGGGTCTTTTCAAATGAGTCAGTTCTTTGCATCAGGTGGCCAAAGTATCAGAGTTTCAGCTTCAACATCAGTCCTTCCAATGAATATTCAGGACTGATTTCCTTTAGGATGGACTGGTTGGATCTCCTTGCAGTCCAAGGGACTTTCAAGAGTCTTTTCCAATACCACAGTTCAAAAGCATCAATTCTTCAGTGCTCAGCTTTCTTTATAGTCCAACTCTCACATCTATACATGACTACTGGAAAAACCGTAGCCTTGACTAGACGGACCTTTGTTGGCAAAGTAATGTCTCTGCTTTAAACTTCCATATAGATGAGTTGAAAGCCGCCCTTCCCCCATCCAGTCCAGCCCAGCCCCAGCAGTAGCTCTCTACTTGGATTTGGGTTGAGCACTGCAAGCCATCATCTTCCTGAAATCCCATCCAGAAGAAACTATCTACCTAGACTTGGCCTCATAGAAATATATTTTTCTGCTTAACGAATTCAAAATAAAGTATATACTTTCAATGCTTGATAATTCAATCAGAATAGAGCATGATAGTTATAAAATTATGTGACTAATTCTTATAATATTGTGCAAGATCTAGGACTACTTGTACATGTGCTCATATCACTGGAATGGATTCTTAGTTAAACAAGAAAAAGAACAGAAATGTTTTCTGTGTTGAATTCCGTCTCTTCTGTTCACAGGTCTTTGAGCTGGCATCCCTATTAATGTTACTGTATGTCTCTGGTACTTTTCACTGATGTTCATTTGAGAGAGTTTTCTGTATGACAAAAAGCCTCCCCCTGGCCCTGTTCCCAGTGATGATATATTTTCACATTGCTAAAAACTTAGTATTTCTGGCCAGGAGCAGAATAAGTTAGTTGAGGAAGGTTCAAAAATTTTAAAAATTTATGAAGCATGAAAGAGTGTTAGTCACTCAGTCGTGTCCAACTCTTTGCAACCCCGTAGACTATAGCCCACCAAGCTCCTCTGTTCATGGGACTCTCCAAGCAAGAATATGGGAGTGGGTAGCCATTCCCTTCTCCAGGGGATCCTCCTGACCCAGGAATATGAACCTGGGTCTCCCGCACTGCAGGCAGATTCTTTACCATCTGAGCCACCAGGGAAGCCCACATTAAGCATATTAATCTCAAATAATGCTTAAGAAAAAAGTCATTGTTTAAGGAATTACTGTTTAATGTGTTGTTCTTTTATTTCTACTACTTCAAATTATGTGACTTTTGCCCCTGAAAATTAAAGTGAAAGTGAAAGTTGCTTAGTCATGTCTGACTCTTTGCGACCCCATGGACTATCCAGGCCATGGTATTCTCCAGGCCAGAATACTGGAGTGGGTAGCTGTTCCCTTCTCTAGGGGATCTTCCCAACCCAGGGATCAAACCCAGGTCTCCTGCATTGCCAGATTCTTTACCAGCTGAGCCACAAGGGAAGCCCCTGAAAATTAAAGTAATGCCTACTAATTGTAGAGAGTTTGGAAGCTACAAAAAACTGTCACAATTAAGCCATCAGGTGTGGTTATAAAGGAATAGCACAAGGGAGTTTTTTGGCATGATGGGATCACCCTGCAATTGATTGTTACAGGAATCTATACATGTGTAAAGATTCATAGAATTCATTTTACTGTATGATAATAGGAAAACAAAATTCAACAAAAGTTGACCATCTATCAGTGTAATTCCTCCATTTAGCTTTAATCATTTTTAACATTTTAGTGTAGTTCCTTCTACTATTTCTATTACAACTACAGATGCATTTCTCTTTTACAAAATTGCTCTTTTATGTTTATGTATATACTGATTTTAAATATCTTGAACTTTTTTGGTATCATTAAATATCATTTTGAAGCATTTTTACATGGTTGGATAATATTCTATCATGAGACGTACCTAATGTATTTAACTGTTCTCTTATTGTAGTATATTTCCACAACTGAATGTGCAACAAAAGTTCTTAATTTAAAAATAAATGCTTAACTTTTGCTCCTATTAGAATTATCCTCGGAAGAAAATCCTTTTCTCATCAGGAGCTGCAAAGATCTGTTGCTTCTGCAGCCTCAGCTCACGTCACTTACACAGCTGTGGTCCTTCCACCCCCAGAACTCACTGAGGACTTTGTGGCTTGGGAGTGCTGAGATGCTTCTCTTCTTTCCGTCCCACCTGGTCTCTGCCCCTGTCTTCTTCCTCTCTTTCCAATCTACAAGGCTGACACCTTTAAGCTAGGCTTCCCTGGTGGTCCAGTGGTTAAGACTCTGCCTTCCAACGCAGGGGATGTGGGTTCGATTACTTGTCTGGGAAGTAAGGTCCCACAGGCTGTGGAGTATGGCCAAAATTTTCTTGAAAGCTTCAGCTTAAGAGTTCCTTCATAGAATGTTCTTCCTTGAACATCCCGTTCCCTGCCATTCCTCTCTTCTTTCACACAGCACCCTCTCTTTTTTTCCTTTTCTATCACTTCCCACACTTGGTGATTATATTTTTACATCTACTTGTTTCATGTCAGTCTCTCCCTTAACAATTAGCTTCATGAAGGGTAAGGACCACGTCCATTTCGCTGAATACTGGACACCCGGTGCTTAGCACAGTGCCTGCTCCCCGGGGCAGACTCAGTAAATCAGGGATGGCTGCCTGGCAGGCTGGCTGAACTGAATGAAGGGCTGTCATGCTCTAGTAACACACAGACCTAATAATGACGAAAAGATGTTTGAAGAGCTTACATTCAGACTTTAGTTTTTTAAATAGAATTAACAGTAAGTGGCATTACGATTAGTAAGTGACTGTCAGTGAACTTAGTTTAACAAAATGGGTTGAGATCCTGTTACTGTACACTGGAGTAACTATTTTAAAACCTAAGGAAAGGGTTTTTCTCAGTTGCAGTTCTTTTCTGTGTTAATTTTATGCCCTACTCCCTACCCCTACTCTCTCTCTCTCCCCACCTCCCCACACACTTTTTTGTCAATGTATATCTATATTTTTAAAATTACCATTTTAAGTTCTCACTTTTTAAAGAAAAGCTTTACATTTTTTTCTCTCATCAACTACTTTCTCCCTTTTTGTTCTTCTTTTTGTTGTTACTTTAAAAAAATAATCTTTTTCTTCACCCCTGCACACACCCCAAATTATGTCGGAATTCTTAACTTCATTTCTCTTCCTTTGAACTGTTAGAAGATTTGAAAGTTGTAACTGAGTAATTAAATTGAATACTAGGTAAAATTTGGCAGAGTAATGTAACTGTGTGTGGTGTGTGGGTTTGCTTCTATTGTTTTTGTTGTTGTCTGTTTGTTTAATAAATCACTTAGTATTTTTTTCCAGGGGAAGCCAGAAGGCTACCATCATTGAAAAGCATAAAATATATATTCTATCCAGGGCAAACATTTGGGTGTAGAGGGAGAGTATCTAGCATTAAATCACAGCCTGTTTCTACCGTTCAGTTCCCTCAATCTTTTACTAATGCTTCCTGGAAAATCTTAATTGTCTAATCCAAAGTGGATCAAAAACCTTAAGTTAAAGGTTTGGATTCCTGCTACTTCCCAAGTAGGTGAATGGACCATTCTCATTCTTGTGTTTGTAGAGCCCAGAATAAGCTTGGTAGTCATCAAAGTGAGTTAATCAGGTTCCTTCTCAAAGGACATCCTATCCACCTAGATAAGACCAAGGAAAGGAGAAAAGATCACTTTGATTCTCAGTGAGAATCAGAAGATAACAAAAAAGACCATGAACATCATTTCTACTGAGGATTTTTCCCCCTCAAAATGAGAGGGAAAAAAAAAGGAGGTGAATATATAGACACCTTTAGAAATTTCACTTTTACTTCAAAGTGACTAGGAAACCAAATGGCTAGAAATGTTAAATCCAGTTAACCCTTAAAGATAAGATAATTGAATACTACATAAATGAAAAATATGGCATTGGGATATTTTTCAGATAATTAAAAAACTTTTATCAATCGCTGTGGTATATCAATCACTGTGCCTAGAAAATGCAGTTTCTCAGCTGTCTTATCAATGTTCTAACTGATTCAGGAACTATCCCAATAAAACAGCATCCTAATTAACATAGCTCAGGTGGGTGTGAATAGCAGCTTTAATCCTCAGAGCAGTAGCTGTTGCACAAGTGGCAGCAGGGAGAGAGCCGTGTCAACAGGATTCAAAACTTGGATTAAGGGTCGCAAGTCCACTCTTTTACTGCTTTCCTTAAGACACGTGATTAAAAAAAAAAAAAAAAGTTTCGTATTAGACTTTTTTTGAAAAGCAAATAAACTTTCCTGAGTTTGGTAGCTTTTCTTCCTGGTGTCTGAAACTATGCCCTCATTTATTATGATTTATTCTGGTGGCTCAGTGGTAAAGAAGCTACTTGCCAATGTAGGAGATACAGGTTCAATCCCTGGGTTGGGAAGATCCTCTGGAGAATAAAATGCAACCCACTCCAGTATGCTTGCCTGTGAAGTCTCATGGACAGAGAAGCCTGGTGGGCTATAGTCTGAGGGGTTGCAAAAGAGTTGGACACAATTTAGCAACTAAACAACAATAATTCAAAATAGCATATATAAAAGCAGTAATTAAAGCATAGATGATCAATAAAGCTAAACATACATGCTATGCTAAACTTTGTATAGTGTTCTGAGAAATCAGTGCTGTTGTTCTCTTTTATTAGTGGTTGAAAGTAGTTTAGAAATATTTTCATTAAAATCTGGTTGACACTGAAGATATTCTAAGACACAATGGAGGGACAGAGGATAAATCTCCTTTGGCTTCTGTGTGGTTTTCATTGGTTCTCTCTGAAATGTGATGGATAAAATCACACAGAGATCCAGATCTATTTCTTTGTGCTTCAGTCTGATGAGGGTATGGGGCAAAATTTAGAAGACCTTGGATTTTTAAATCTCAAACTAAATATAGTATTTACTAAATGGAAGGTTAAGCAAAAGCAATGTTTGCATTCTAGACAAATGTTCTAATTAATAATCCCTTCTCCCCACTCCAGATCTTCATGGCTGATTTTATTATAAAATACATTCTCACACCCATTGCCACCAATGTCTGATTTTTTCCCTTGAGCAAGACAAAAAACCCCACCATTGTTACAGGAAAAGAAAATATTAGTCCTGATCCTAACAGAGCTGCTTTAGGGAAGAAAACACACAAACACACTCACATACAGAAACCCTTGGTAGGATGCTAATCAGGCCTATTCAGAAAAGCCCTAATTAATGTAATTAAAATCTGTCAGATCAAACTGATTAGCCTGATTCTCAAGCCAGAGTAGAGGGAGTGGAGCTCCCGGCGGGGTGGGGAGGGGAAGCAGGCACCGCCAAGGTGGGGTTAGTTTTCAGCTGAAGGAGGTAGTTGGTCTCCAAGGTGATCAAAGCAACTTGTCTTTCATTTCCATGGAATAAGGACAGTGGGCTCCTGGCCGCAGATCTAGTTTCCTGCGTCTCTAGTTCCTGACACGTCCTGAGCCTTTCAGGTGGGAAAAGCAGATCCTTTCTGGGCTGTGATGGAAGGCAGTGGAAAAGGCTGTTTGTCTTCTCTCTTTGACAGCTAGAATACAAACATGTGAAGCATTTTTCATCTCCTAGCAATCCCCTGTTGCAGTCTTTGGCCATGACCACTGACACACCAGCAGGAAGGAGACAAAGGCCATGTCATGTGATCGTTCCGATAGGGCTGTTGACTCAGGCCTCTTTTGCAAAGAGAGCCACATTCTAGGGGGAGAGCCGCTCTGCACTGCTTTGCTCCAAGCAGCTCCTTCCGAGTCCGCAGAAGTATTCCAGGCCGATTGAGTGGAAAAGTGAGTATTTGATCAGCAACAGGAGAGAGGCTGATTGTAGCCAAATTAAATTAAAGAAGAACGAAGGACTAGTAAATAGAGGTTTAGGAAATTCTGAGCTTCTAATTGTTTCCTGAGAATATATTCTTTCTTATGGAGGGAAAATGGCATTCTTCCTAATAACAGTTTTTTTGAAGCTTCAAGTAAGATCATCATAGGTATTTTTCAATTTTTTACTGATTAAGGAATTTGAAAAGCAAGACACATTGAAAGATTCATGATCACATAGAAAGTAACCTATATGATCTTTCCTGGTTTCTTAAACTAGTAAGTACAGAGGACCAGGTGTCTTGGGTCTTCATAATTCTTTATACACATTGCATCTATTTTCATTTCTCTGCTAATACCTGTATCAGAAATACTAGGAAATGAAAGAAGAATAACTAGTGGAGGTGAGGGAAGAATTTGGAGTTTTTATTCGTTTCCTTAATCATAAGTACTACATGTAGTATACACTTCATTTTTAGTCACAACTTATGCAGTTTCTTTAGTTTTGAGGACGGTGAGAGAAGTAGTTACTTTGGGTTTTATTAGCATGATACATTTTAAAAACAGTCTTTTGCTTCCACAAAAGAAATAGGTCTTTGAATAGTGCATTTCTTCTAGTCATTGTGTGTGGTGTAGCTCATCACACAAGAGGAGGATATAAAGAGGTAAATCTTTATTATTAGACATTCATTGGGACTTCCCAAGGGGAAAATGTGTCTTAGGGTGACCACTTCTTTCATCTTTATCTTCAGAGTTATGTTTCACTAGAACCTCTCATAATAGTTGCACCAAAGGAATAAGAATTACATGGACTTTCACTAAAATTGTAAAGACTAGTAAGAAAACTATTTATAGTAATGGAGAGAGTAAGGGCCAGGAGTTGAGAACCTGTATAGTTGTCAGTTTTCACTGTTGATTAGCCAAGTATGAGCAAATCCCATCCCTCTCTGATCCTTGGCTTCCTTGGAGCTAAAACTAGGAGCTGCCTAGGAGAACTGCACAGTTCTAAAAGTCTGGGACATTTTAATAAACAAACTTAAAGTAGAGGCAGAGTCTTTCTTTTTTTTAGCTGTAAAACTTCAGATGTGGCACTTCTTAAACAGCTAATACCAGAAATTCTAAAATGTAGTGGCAAATAGTAAATGACTGTTATGCCTTTGTTTATATTTTGTTTGGTCTGAATAACTAGACTTTGGAAAATGCTTCTCCCTCTTCCAGACTTCTGATGGCACGGGCTCTGCATCTCTCAAAAACAACACGTCTGGAAGAAGCAATGCGTGAGTGGACGTGGGCAGGACTGGGGCACTCAGAACTGACCACACTGTGTTATCCTGATGTCAGCAGCTTAGCTGTCTGTTCACAGCCATACTGATCAGGCTAGGCCAAGCCTATGTCTGACATAGCCCCCTCCTCTCGAAATTTCACAATTTTATGGCTCTTCTGGTTGCACTGATATCCTTGAAAAAGACAGCTTAGTTAGTTAGTGAACCTGCAGTAAAGTGTGGCTGCCTGGTCAGCACAGAGTCTTATCAGGAGGGAAATGCGTTTTATGGAATACTGAAGGCCAGAAAGGCAAGGGAAAGCTTTTCTCTTCTGCCTTGGTATTACTTTTGTCTTGCTTCAGAGTTAACCTTTTCCATTCCTTAGTATATTCAAGTTTTGTGGGGTTTCCCCCCAAAAAAACGTGAGAGAAAAGCTTTCTCCAACTCTATATTAGCACTTTTGGAGGCAGGCAGCGGAGTAGAAGGGGAAGTGGGGGCAGGGGTGAGTTGCAAAGACACTGATTGTAGAAAGCAAAGGGTTACAGCCTCCAAAGCCCATTATGCTACCTCTACTGTTTCTACAGAGAAGAACCTGGCAACAACTATTGAAATCTATAACCTCCTTTTACCAACAACCGTTGGGTGACTGACCAAATTTTACGCATCTAATTTCTAGATGGATTTATCTTCCATCTATCTGTTAGTAAATAAACACTCCCTTTACCCCCCTCCCCCCGAGTCTGAAGCCCTGGCCTGCACTTTGTCTCCTGGCTACCTCTCTTCTCCCTACTCCCCACCCCTTCAAGTTTTGGCCAAAGTAACTTTCCAGACATACTTCCCACAATTCTGTAAGAGGCCTTCGTTTCAGTCAGAGTAGATGGGGGAAGGCCTGTGTTCTTCCCTTCCTTTCCACCTCTGCACTCCAGCCGCGGCTGCTGGGAGTTCACCCGGGTGCCACCATTCCCCATGATAGTTTTTGAGGCTCAGCTCAGATGACACCTGGACACCCACACTTGATTGCTCTTTCCTCTCTGCATTTCCTGCATCACTTTCGTGGCATCTATCACATCCCGCCAGGACAGTATGCAAGTGTGCACACACACATGCGCAGCATCATGCGAAACAGGAAACGCACCTGGCAACAAGGTCCTAATTTATTTGAGCATCTTTCTCAGTACCTGGTGCAATGTCTGTGATAACTGTCTGCTGAGTGAATGAATATAGGAAACGATGATGATGATGATGATGATGATAATGCATTTACCCTTCAATTCAATTTGGTCCCTTCTTTTCCTGATTCTCTGTTTCTTGTCTTTTGGGCCTTGATAATGGAAATTGAGGTGATCAGGAATTTCAAACACATACTTCCCTACAACCCCACCCCTACCCCCACTAAATTTTATGCTACTTCTTTAGTTCTCCAAGTGCAAAATAATAAATTATTTGCAATTCCAAACCGTTAAGATTTGGTGGAGAGGAAGGTAGTGAATAAGGAGTGCATGTACTAGTCTCAGCTCCGAGGCTGGTGTGATGTGAGTTTGGAGAAGTCACCTGATCTTATTGGGCCTCTGTTTCTGCTTCTATAAAATGAGGGGATTGGACTGACACAGTGATTCTCTGACACGGGCCTTGGACCCTCAGGTTGCATCCCCAATCGGATTTCTGTCTTTATCTATTCCACTTGCTCAGAGCATGGTAAGATTTCAATAGGTTTAATAGAAGAAAAAAAGCTAATTAGTGGTAGCTCCACTACTGGAAAAAAAAGAAGTTTGGATATTCTTACATTATACTACATTATCTATAAGGTTCCATGCATGTGTGCGAGCTCAGTCGCTTCAGCTGTTTCCAACTCTTTGCAACCTGATGGACTGTAGCCAGCCAGGCTTCTCTGTCCATGGGATTCTTCAGGCAAGAATACTGGAGTGGATTGCCATTTGTTTCTCTAGGGGATCTTACCCACCCAGGGATCGAACCTGTATCTCCTGCATTGCAGGCAGATTCTTTACCCACTGGACCACCTGGGAAGCCCATAAGGTTCCATACAGAATTCTAAAATTGTGTGATTTTAAGAGAGCATGAGGAAAGTTTTAATAAAATTAAAATGAAAACCTAAAAGAGAATTATTACACATAGGAATTTTTAAACCAAAATTATTTATGGTACTTTAGTATATAAAATGTTGTGGTTTTTTCTAAATTAAAAGCAATTATCAATATTTTGCCAAAACAGATGAGATTTTTTGAAAATAGCGAGCTGTCTTCTTTCCAGGCTTGCTCCGTTTTCTCCCTTCATCCTTTTCACCTACCAAGACAAAACTTCCCTCTCTACGGAAGGTTCAGTATGGACTTGCTCGTTTTGTGTGATAAATTTCTTATAGAGTTAGACCTTCTACAACATATGAGTCAGTTCTTAGATAGATTTTGGTCATTCATCCTTTCTCTTTTCTTGAGGTAAAATAAAGCAAAGCAGTTTACTCATACCTAAGCTACTGAGAGAAGCATTACTCCAAATTTACAAGTAGTGGAAAACATTTCAAAAAGACGTGTATTTAAGGAAAGGATTGTATACTTTTCATTCTTATAATCCTATGATAAATTGTACTTAGAAAACATGTATAAAAATATATTTGGGAAAGGACAATCATAAAATCTTTACATCTGTTTGAATGGTTTTGCTGCTATATCTATAGTGTTGTATCAGTTTTCTAAAAAAACAAAACAAAATTTTTTTCTGGAAAATTCAGACTCCATCTGTCATAAGTCCAAGTGTTAACCATTCAGTTTATATATTTTTTGCCTTTAAAATCTTTAGGCCCAACTGAAAAGAAACTTAAGAAAGGTCAGAAAGCAAAAATATCTCCTTGATTATACCTAGGAGTAAAAAGCATGGTAACAAGAAAATGTGACATGTAATATGGCCCTTGTTAATCGTTAACTCTTTGAGTTGAACCTAGCTCCTTAAGCAAACATAACCACGGTGGGATGGGTCCTCTTTCCCCTGTAGACCCAGGCTTAGGGACTAAGCTGGAGGACTAAGGAGGCCTCTTCCCCAAACTTAGAGAGTGGACTCTCAGCAGGAGGGCTTTCACTGTCTCTTCAAACAGGAAGGGAAGGAGTCATGTTACTTCAACTGCTATTTTCACATAAAGAAGACAGAGAAGGGGGACTGGTTTTGTAAATGTCTTTCAGATCAGAGGGTAGCTGACCTGGCTTTCTCAGCTGTTATTTTGCTTGTTTAAATGACCCGTTGTCTGAACAGGTGTGTGGTACAGCAAAGGGTTGCTTAGGATAGCTGGCATAACTTTCTTTTCCGGGCTAGAAGTAGACCACAACATGGTTGTCCAGGAAGATTCTGGAGTCTGAACTCTTGAAGGGGGAAATGATGCTGAAACCTGAATTTTCTTTATAGAAGGCAAAAATTATTTTTGAAGAGGTGAGTGGATGGTCTGTGATGGTTATACTGTATTTGGGAAATGATATTGCCTTTAAGTTTTTTTTCCATATATAAATTGGATAATTAAGATTTACATTTTTTTTAATTAACATTGTGCTAAGTGAAATAATCAGACACAAAAGGACAAATGTATGATTCCAGTTACATGAGTTACCTGAAATTGTTTTATTTTCAGACACATTAAGTAGAATACAGGTTACGAAGGACCGGAGGTGGGGAGAAATGCAGAGTTGGTGTTTAGTGGGTTTGGAGATGATGAAAAAGTTCTGGAGATGGAGAGTAGTGAAGGTTGCATACCAGTGTTAGAGTGCCTAATACCACTGTACACTTAAAGATGATTAAAATGGTAAATATTATGTATCTTTTGCCCAGTTTTTAAAAAATAGGCTATCATAAGTATTGTTGAAAGACATTTTTATTATAAGACTTACCAAAGGGACTCTGGAGAAGTTTGGTTCAGTGACATGGAGATTAACATGACTAAGACATAACGAGCGAGTTGCTTGGTTTTGTTTTTTAAGTGAACCGAGTCTTTGGGTAATTTTTTTTTCTATTTTGTGGAAGCTTTTCCACATCCTGTGTGTTAAAGGCATGGTCGCCTTGAATTTCTAGTTAACAGATGCCTTTTTATCTCTTTTAGGCTTTATGTGCTTTACATTTAATTAACAATTCTAAAAATAATTGTCAACTTGATGTTAATATTTACCTCATCAGACTGTCACAGTAGAATACCCAGCATGTTAAATTCAGTAGTTATTTTGGATCCTTTGTTATCTCCTGATTGTTAGCCATTGATAATGATTTGGTGGGATGGCAGATTTACATTCAAACACTTCTTAACTAGGTGTGTTTAAATCATATAACATTAAAAATTCATGGTGATCATCTAGAAGTTATTAAAACTTAAAGACTATAACATATTATTATTTTCTACAATTTTACTCCTTAATTTAAAGGTATTGTTTAGAGTGAAATTTTATTTTAATTAAATTTGAGTTTTAGAATAAATGTATTCCTTATTTTCTTCAGTTTAGGCAAACTGGACCCAATTTCACTTCCTGCTTCCCCCAGTGATTTTATTTCCACCAGTTTTAAGAGCATGGAGGCTCCCTTCTTCTCTCCTCTCCCTCTCTCCCCAAGAAGAAAAGACTTTCTGCACTCTAGGATCAAATAATCTAATTAAATTTGTAGTCAAAACATCTTTGAACCTGAAAGAAGTAAGATCTGTTACTAAAAACTAGAACAATTGAAAATTAAGACAGCCAAATGAGAATGAAGCAGAAATGCTGTCATAAGTAATTTCTTTTGAGTAGCAGTCTCCTCTATACATGTGTTTTTTTTCCTTGCACTTCATTTACAATTTAAAAAACACAAAACACTGTTGTAATTTAGATTATAAATATATATTCTATTCTATTGTGTCCTGATTCCTTTTTATATATGCCTTTTATTAGCACCGAAGGATGCTGACAAAACTTTAAAAGTGCTCTAAAATTTTGCTCTAAAGAGGCTTGCTTGTTTTCACTGAGGCCTAGCTCTTGAGTAAAAGGGTTGAAGTTAAAATTGGGTTCCCTGAACTGAGAGAGGCTTCCTGAATAAAAGTGTCTTGGCTAATGTCCTTTTTTATGGTTTATTTTAGCAGTAGCACTGGGCCTCCCCCAAATGTTTACAGTCCCCTGTTTGGGTAGAAAGTTCAAGCCTCGGAGCATCCTTAGCCCCTGGTTTACAGAGTGGTGGGGTAGTTTGAATGAGTGTCTAGAGTACAAAGGTTATGAACTACTTGTAACAACTTCCAGAATAAAAGCCCCGCTGGGGTTTCGCTGCAGAGCTTGATCATTGGGTTGGTCTCTTTTTTTTCATGGAGACTAAACTCTTGGATCATAGGTCACCTGCTGGAAGCATCAGTCTGTCTCCTGCTCGTTGAAGCAGCCGACCCCAAGACTGAGGTGGCTGTCATTATTCTACTGAAGCAGACAAACAGAGAACAAGTTCATCGAAAAGTTTTTGCACAAACAATTATGTAGAGAGAAAACCGAAGGAAGATACCTACTCAGATATTTTACTGAGAAGCATTTTAAAATGCTTTTTTGCTTCAAGTAAATGAATGCCTCTTAATTCTTCTCATAAATATTTTAAAATATTTTGTGTGTACGCCTGGTCATGTTTTTGCTCTAGATTGAAAATCAAATTGCTGCTTGTTCCCTCTGTCTGTCTTACTGTCTCTCAGTTAAAACTAAGTCTGAATTGTGGGGATGGGAGGGGAGTGTGTCTTTGGCGCTATTCGGTTTCCTTTCAAGATACTCTTCCAAGAACCTGTCAAGTATTTAAAAGACTGTTAGGTGGGTAATAAGCGTAGCTCTTCAACTTTTGTGCTTTGCACACCAATATATGAAAGACTTGTATGTTTCAGTGTCAGATAAATATATAAGCTTTAAGAAGATAAGGACCATGTGCATTTTAACTTTTTCAGGTTGAGCTAAGAATATGTGTGGCTTAATCAGTTATTTTATGGTAATTGTAATGAATCATAGCTGTACTTTCTGAAGAGAAATGAAAGAAAAGCTTAGTTTAATCCTTTTCAAACTTTTTTATGCCAGGAAAACGTGTACATTTCTTTTGTCTTTATGGGATGAATGTATATGTATTCCTTCATAAGCAAAGAGACGTTACTTACTGATCTTTTGACAGAGGGGACATATATTTTGAATTTGTAGTAAAGATAGGGTTTTGGCCTTTCTATACACACCATTTTACTTAAGATATCACTACCATAAATATTGGCACATAGTTTACACCCTTGGAACAAAATATGTTGAAATGATACATACTGCTACTGGATTTGTGACCTGGGTTTCATCAACCAATCAGCACTTCTCAGTGTGATCTGTCCTGGATGATCTGAGCCAAGAAAGGAAACCATTCATACCCAGCAAGTCTCCGCCAGGGGCTTCCCAACAATTCATGTGTTAGGACTTGGTTCACCACACCCAAACTGCTCACCCTCCCTTCAGTGTGGGTAACTTTGCAGAAGGGGTTGTCGTGAAGGATGACTCTTCCCACTCAACACTTCTTGGTTCAAAACATGCCATGGAGTTTGGACCCAAGACTGTTCAACAATTATAAATCACTGCCAGTTGAATTTTCCTGGTACTTTGGCTGGTAGGAGACTGGGTGGATAGCCTTAAATATATATCCAGTAATACCCTACTCTGCAGTTTACTGAAACAGCAAGAAGACTTCGTTTCAGAAGAATATTTCTTTTTCTTTCATTTAGTTATATTTGTGTGAACAAAATGCTGTCATTGTATCGAGAGGATACATTCATACCCTGCATTACTATATACATGAGATGTATTACTAATCTGGTTAGCAGCCTGATTCACAATTATACCTAGTTGTCTATACATCTCTTATGTTTTATTTACTTGTAAGAACATATTAAGTGGAAAATATTTGTCATTTGAATGTCTGAAACTTTAAAAAAAAAAAAAAAGAAATATGTGTCCCTGTGAAAAGCCTGCAGGTTAGATTATCAGCACAGCTAATACTTCAGAGATCTGTGTCTCCCTCATTTGCCAATATCTATTTGTTGAGTGTTGCAAGAGTTTGCTAATTAAACAATTCACAAGGTGTTTTGAGCAGTGCTTGTAGACATTTCGCCAATTAGACAATTTATTGCTGCCGTTGAAAAAAGTTAGTTGCTGTTGATTAACTAACTTTCTTGCCATGTTTATGGAGAGGCATGAGTGCAACTTCTGGCCCCTGACTCAATTTTTAAAGGGCTCATAGTCATTATTGGCACTTTAGTTGCCAAGGTGCTTGTTATTATTCCAAGACACAGCCATCACTTTGCTGAATTTGCAGATTTAAGTGAAGTAATAAGACTCTAAGCCTAATAAAATGAAAGCTGTATATATGGGAAGAGGATTGGGTGAGAGTTTCATTCTTAAAACAAGCATCACATTTTTCACTCAAGGGAAAAAACTCATTGTTATAAAAAGGTAGAAATTGAGGTGTTTAAGATAAAAAGAAAATCTTTTCAAGCTACGAATTTCCATATCATAATTCTTAACAGATGAAGCTACAAAACTCTTCTATTTCATTAGGTTAGTGCAAACTTGCATCACCAGCTCTTTGTTGTCCCAGCCCAGCAGAATTTAGGGTGCTGACTTCCTACTCTGATGTGCATTGAGCGCTCAGCAGAAAGGTGGAGGAAGCACAGGGCATATGAACTGGGACCCACAGGCCCCTAAGCAGATAAGGAAGGGCAAGTTTTGGTCTCTCCGCCTTCCTGCCACTTCTCCTGGGCAGGTGACTGAACTCTAACTAATTTGACCATTCCTAAAATGCAGTTAGGAAGAATATTAATCCAGCCTTGACAAAAGTGGAAAAATTGCCTCACTCACCAGATACCATATCTAATCTCCAAGGTGTATACACTTGCTTAGGCTTGAATCCCTTAGACCCAATAGCCTGTTTCATCAGCCGTACATGAACCACTCAGAAACAACAAGAGAGGCTCCTGCGAGGAAGTGGGTTTGAGTCTATTTGCCCTTTGTTGTGGTCAGTAGAGGAACTACTTGTGCTTTTTAATTACAAGGGTGGGACCAGAGTCTTCTTAATTGCAATTTGAGCTATAATGTAAAGCATTTACAAGAAGAATTAAAAAAAAAGAAAGAAAGAAATTCATTTATGTTCTCTCCTTCTTGCAATCCCTGGCCTTTTCTTTGAATGACTGCTCATTTTACATGTTTTACTTATCCCCTCCACCAGAATATATTCAGCTTTCTCATCTCTGAATATGTTTCTGAAGCTGCAACACTGCTTGTGTTGCTTATTAACTTGAGAAGGTGCCCAAAGCGTGCAAAGCCTTGGCTGGTAAGGATGCAGAAACACTGGGTGTGCCCTTTGTTTTTGGAATGGAGACTCAAAAGTGCACGCAAAATATGAATTCAGCCGTGCACATTTAGAATAGCCAGAAAGGGTTCATCAAAAATTGCAGACAGCTGCTTGTGCTAAGTAGGATTTATCCTTAGAACTAGACAAGGAAATTTGTATTTCCTGTTTTAATTAGAAGGGACTTTCACAACATAAGAATAAAAGGCATGGTTTGCCCCAGAGACACACATCTGCTTTATATAAAAATAAATGCATTATAAGTGTGAGAAATTGCTTGAAGATGGCCATAATATTGAGAATATGCTGTGTATTTACTTTATAGCCATCTGAGGTTTTCTTTTCCAGTAAGGTTAAGAACCTCAAGAATTTTTATGAGTGGTGTAGAGAAAAGCATGTTCAAGTACTCTTGTTAAAGTTATATTTGCACAGAAAGGTGAAAAGAAGCTTTTTACCTCATACACCTGCCAAATATATTCACGTAAATGCAGCTTTTTCTTGTAGACATGAGAGGAGGCAATGTTCCTCAGTTTTTCACCACAGCTGTTGGTTTGAGATGCATACTGAATAGAGTATAAGTTGATAAGAATATATGTGTGTGTGTTCTGAATTTGTAGGATAATATACTGGTTTACTGCACAATGTTGATTTTTCTTTTTAATAAATCAACTCTACATATATCTATGCCAAATTCACTGTGTGTCTAAGAAAAACATGTCAAAGAGCCATTTAAAATCACTTGGAGTGACAGGATTCCTACCAGAACCATAAATCATCTTTTAAAATGAAAAAATATAATAATCATTTGACCCTTGGTTCTTACTTTATATAAAACCCAGTTTTTGTTTCCATGCTTCTCTTGCTCTAAGAAAATGTGACATTTCTTAATTTGTTTTCTTCTTAAATAGACAAATAAATATAAAGGAGATGTGAAGTGCAGAGGTTGCTGAGGCCCAGGGTGACCACAGTTTGGTGCCTGGGAGGGCTCTCCCAGTCCTCCCCTAACGCCATCCTTTGAGTGGTGCGCCTGTGGTCCATGCACAAGGATGCAGGTGGTAGGGGCAATTGCAGTAAGCTCTTCCTGTAGTCACCCATCAGCCACGGACCAGAGTCTTCTTTCATGTGAGTCTCTTCCCCTTTTTCTTGCTGCAGTTTTACCCCAGCCCCAATTCAAAACCAAAAATACAGTGAAATATAGTTAAGTCAGAAAATAAGGAGAACTCATAGTTCAGCTATTGCTGTTAAAAGTAGGTAGACCATGAGGCAAATTAACCTGTGATCCTCCTCTCTTGCCCCATGCTGGTTCCCCTTTGGGCAACAGCACTTCTGGGTTGTATAGGTTTACATTCTTAAACTGCCTTGCGACTTTTCCTCACCTTGGCCCCTCCTTACATGACATACCATCCTGCAGCAATATCTGGCAAAAGTTCTTTTCCACTCTCAGATGCTTCTTGGAACAGCCTCAGGGCGAGTGTTCCTGACCTCTGCTTCCGCTTCAGCATTCTCACATGAGTAGCTGGCATATCTCTCTAACTTCATCTTCATCATGTCAGTGGCCCTGATCAAGAGATCACTGTCCTTAACAATCACTTAATGAACCAAATTTAAATAAGTAGCATTCAATTTCTCCATCCACTCATTCAGTAATCTTTGTCCAACAAATATTTGTGGAGTACCTACCAGTAGTACCAAGCTTAATTCTGAGTGCTAAGGACTATAGGTAAAAAGACAAAAAATAAAAACAAAAAATATATTCTGTAATCTTAATGGGGATTACATTCTAGTGGGAGAGACAGATAAATCAATAAGCAAGCAAATTAATGCAATTTCAGGTTTTTCTGAGAGAGAGTGAATTAAAACAAGGTAAAGTCCCAGAGGATGATGGGTTCTGGTGCTATTTTATATAAAGGTAGATAAGAAAGATCTCCCTGAGGAGGTGGCATTTGAGTATAGACTGTAATGAAATGAGTGAGCAAATCCATGTAAGATCTGGTGACAAAATAGTACAGACTCAAGGTGAAAATGATTTAGTTTGTTAGAGAACAGCAAAAAGACAGTGTGGCTAGAGCCTGATAAACCAATGGGATCATGAAAGGAGATGTGATTTGAGAACTAGAACCGTGAAGGTCTTGAACCATGGTAAGTAGTTTAATTTCATTCTAAGGATGATGGAAAGCCCTTGGCAGGTTTTATCTTTGGAATGATGTGATCTGATTTATGCTTTAACCAGCTCTCTGAATGTTGGGTAAAGAATGGATGGTGGAGGTCAAGTCAGAGAGACTACCAGCTGGTAGACTCTTTCAACAGTCTAGACAAGAGATGATAGTGTCTGGGGCTAGAATAGTTCTGGCAGAGATGATGAGATGTGGTTGGAGGACCTGGAATATATATAGGACATAGAGCTAGTAAGACTTGATGATGGATGGAATGTAGGGGAAGGAACAGAGAGAAATAGGGAGGCATAAACAATTGATTATTCCTAAGTTTGATATTGGTGAGTGGAGGTACCTTTCAGTGAGACTGGAAGACAGAGAGAAGAGTAATCTTGGGAGGAGAAATTCTATTCTATTTTAGATTGTTAAGATGTAGATTTCCATAAAACATCCAAATAAAGACGTCAAGTAGGTTGTTGGTTGTAGAGATCTAAAATTGGGCGTTCTCAGCATATAGCTAATTATTTAAATCTAAGCATTAGATGCTTCAGCTGAACCCTAGTTCACTCCACCTCTTGAAGGAGGAAGATGAGAATTCAACAAAGAAGACTAGAAGCAGCAGCAAGTGAGATAGGATGGAAACAAGAGTGTGTAGTGCTTATAAATTAAATTATAAGGATTTTCTCAAGAAGGACGATTGTGTCAAGTGCTGCTCAGAGATAAATATGATGAGAATAGAGAATTGCTGACTCATTTGGCAAGATGGAAGCCACTAGTGAACATGGTGATTTCAAGTGCAATTCTGGGAGTGAAAACTTGATTGCAGTGGATTGAAGAGAAATTAGGATGAAAGAAAGTAGAGTTGGAAGACATAGACACCTCTCTTGGGTCCTGGAGTTTGGGGTAAGCATGATAGAAGTGGGACTATGTAGTTGAAAACAATTTGCAAGGGAGACTAGATCGTAGACTCAAAGTTGGGTTACAAGGAATGTCAGAACAGGAGGTAAATATCAGACAGTGAAAAAGTAGGGCATCTTGTCATTGGACTAAAAGATCTGATGTGATCCGAGACATTTCCAGAGTCAGGATAGTAAAGTGAATGTGCTGGGAAGACCAGAGAAGAGGAGATTGAGACAGAGGCTTAGAGGAAGGATGTTCCATGGTGCTTCATGATGCGATGTCATTAAGTGGACTGGGAATGGTTGATTGGGGTGGAGTGAAGGGGAGAAAAGATCAGGGGATCAACCAAGAGGGTCTATGAATGAGGACAGCAAGCAGAGGTGTGGCATATGCATGTGGTGTCCTTCAAAAGGAGGAACTGAGGGTGAGGAGAAATGATCTAGAAGCAGTCACAAGAAGCAAAAAAAATCTTAACCTCAGTGCCAGGCAATCCGCCGCCCTACCCCATTCCTTTTTTGTTTGTTTGTTTTTCAGCCATCGTCTAGAGATTTAGCCAGAATAGTTAACTAGTTCCACTAACTCGGACCGAATGCCTTCCAGTAATTCATATCCACCTGTCCTCTAACACCTGGCTCAAGTGTTACCACCCCAGCCAGATGTCTGAATTCATCTGCCTTGGTCATGATAATTGTGTCCCTCAGGTCAGTGTTATTTCAAATCTATTTCCTACTATGCAGTTAGATTCTGAGTTCCTCTACTTCATTTCAGCCATCTCTAGCAACAAGCACTGTGGTATAAAGATACACTATTTCTTGTTTGAGTTGAGGGTCTTTAATAAGGAAATTGAGACTCAGAGACATTGAGTGATGGGCTTGAAGCTTTCAGCTAATTAGGGGCAGAGGTCTTCATACATTTCAGAGGCCTTGGGAGACTTTAATGCTATCTAACAGGGAAATTCAGCCCTGGTCCATCCATGATCAGTTTCTAGGTTTTAGAGAAGGGATTTAGAGTATACATCTGTCGAAGAAGAAGTGATGTGGACAGGTTTTAAAGCACATTTACAACATGTAGTCCAGAGAGGATCTATCCTGATGGACAACTAACTCATCCCATATCATTTTGCTTATCAGACTGGCAAAGACGATTGCTGAAAAATGCCAATATAGGTAAGGGCAAGGGAAAAGTAATGATTGGTGAAGTTATAAATGCATTCATCAGTATTGTAGAGTAAGTGGGACATATATATTACAATAATAATAATAATAAAAACCTCTTGGCTCCATGTCTACATATCTTGTTTTATAACTCGGGATATTTATAAAGAGATTTTTGATCATTTCAAATTTGGACCTAGCTATAGCATCTTAAAAACACATTTTTGCTTCATCTATTGGAACACACCTCTGAAATGCAGTGTTACATTTTATTCTTAAGATCTAAGTATTGAGTAATTTTCCATGTCTTTTTTCTTATAGCATTCATTTTCAATCTATTTTTCTTGTCAAAGGAAAGGAAAACGTGTAACCTCTTCTTCCATGAGGTTAATCCATAACACAAAAGTTTGAATCTTAAAAGTGATTTTTCCATGAATTTATACTGCAAAACAGTTTGAGATGGATTTCCAGTGCTCCGTACATCACTGCCAACACAGTTAATGTTGGAAGTACAAAAAGCAGAATCTCAACAAAGTACTTGCAGTGTGATATGTACAAAAAAATGTTGGCTACATCTGGCCATTTCTAAGAGTGGACTAGCTTTTATATGGAAATATTCTAACAGAAGTTATTCCTGACAGAAAAAAGTTAGGAAGAGCTTTTCAAATGTTTTAAAGCTCCCAACCCCCAACATACATATCTCCTCTAATTATGGGTTTTGAATAAGTTGTGACTTGCTGTGGTTAATAGGATGGCTGCTAATGTGTGGGGCCATGTTGATTCTTTCCCAGTTGCCCTACAAGGGTTTGGTGAGGGGCACTGGATGGAAATGAATAATCACTGCTGGCTTCTGTTTTTCAAAGCCAAAGGAAATGGCAGGCCCCCTCCTTCCACCGCCCCCCTCCTAGAAAGCCTAATGAAGATGGATGGATTCCCTCCCTCCCAAAGGGCACAGAGGATGCCCTCCATCTGCAATAAGAACGGTGGGGTGATTCTTGGGTCCCCGCAAATGCAGTCCTTTCCTTGTGCTGTTTTCCTGGGGTTTCCTGACTGTGGCTGCTGCTCCGCTCTTAAAACCTCTACCTCCAGGTCAGGCTGAGGTTAATGTAAACTAACTCAACACCTCCTTTCCAGATCATTCTTCAAATGGCAAAAAAAAAAAAAAAAAAAATTCCAGGGGAAGTAAAGTGCTTGGATTCTCAAAAACTGCCTTGTACACCAAGGACTTCACCTCTTGGTTACAGACCAGGTAGTCTTGGCACCAACTAGAATGACCTAAAGTTGGTAGTGTTTACCTGATCTTAATCTATATTCTGCCTATAAATGTCCTGCAACCCCACCCCTGAGAAATGAGCAGTCACATTTTAAAACAAGGACATTAATTGCATCTAGCGTGAGTTTTCTCCTCATTTTGGGGTATTTAGGTATCAAGTTTGATTGCCTGCTTTGTGGGACATTTTTTCTCTAAAGTGTAACATGCTACATAAAGATAATAAATCAATTTAGTAATTCCTGGTTCCCTGAAAAATAATTTCTAAAAAATATGAAAAATTGGCAATATGATCAACCCCCCCCAAAAAAATGTTTTTTGGTCAGTTCTGGAAATTTCATTTTAAGTGTACTGCATGTTGAATCAAGTTCTTGATCAAATCATTTGTTAGCCTGAGATTTAAAAAAATGGAGTGAGGATAGTGGTTGAGAAGGGTAGAAGGCAGAAATATGTCAAGAAGCTTTTGTTGTTATGTTGGTTAATTTCCCCCTTATGTGCTAGTCTTATTTAAAGTAAAGGATCTTCATTATTGCATCAAGAGTGTAGCTTGTAGGGATTTAGCCTATACTCTGTTGACTTTCACAGTTTAAAAGAGTTCAGTATAGAGGGTGTAGCTTTGAATTGAAAACAGAAAATTCTAATCTCACTGACTTTGCAAAGGGTAATAAATGCCCTCATATTAAAATTTTACCCCAAATCCAGCATCTGGGAAGGACCTGAATGCAAGAGGATGTACATGTCTCAAAGATAAAAGGGAGAATTCACTGTCCTGTCTAAAAATAGCATTGTGTCTTCCACCAGTTACTATCAGTTAGAGGAAGGGTTAAAGAGTAGTTGTCTAGGAGAAAAAGACAATAATTGAGTGTGACTGATTCTTCTGCAAGGCGGGTGCAGGTGGTGAAAGTTAAGTATTGTCATTCAGATAAGGCTCAAAAAAGTTTGCCTCCACATCTCTTTGGCTCTTCTGCAAAATGTCCTCTCTGGGTGTTGAGCCGTAGACAGACACAATCCAGATCCATTCAAAGGGGTCCCATGGCGATCGATTGCTCTCCTGGGTTCTCAGTGAGGGGCTGAGCTGGAAGGGAACTGCGGGACTGTTAAAACACACAGGCAGATGTTTTTGTTATGGATCTAAGTCCATCTAAGACTCAAATCTAAGTCCAGGTGACTTAAATCTGATATTCTGAGGGACATCTGAGTAATTTGACTCCTGAGTGAAGTTGGAGCAGGGAAGCGGTGCAAGAACCAGGGACTTGGCTTCTGAGAGCAGACAGGCAGTGTCCATTTATCCTGACCTCTACGAGCAGGAAAATTCTCTCTAGTTTTCATGGCAGTGGAAGCTTAAGTTGGGTCCTGATGTTTCAGATGTTCCCAGAGCTGGTTCTCCTTAGTGAGAAGGAAAGAAAGCACATTTAGCCAGAGTTCTCACAGATGTGAGATTAAAGCTAGCACTGATCAGGGAACTTTCCGCTGGGGTGGGGTGAGAGGAACAGCAGAGGGAACTGGGTGCCTCACAAGTGCCAGTGGGTTCTCACTGAGTTCAAATCGGTCTTTGAACTTAGGACAGTTGCCTTATTGAGTCAGTGTTTCCTCACCTGTGGAAGGGAGATGATGCTTCCCGCTATTGGCCTATCTGGTCCTTGGTAGGGCGTCAGCCAGCCACAGCTGCTGTTAATGTGACAGACCTTGCACAGACTGCAGGGATGGCTCAGGAGGCCCATCGAATTTATTCTCACTTCCACGTGCCTGGAGGATGTCTATGGTTTAAAGGTTTCTGTTGCTCTTGTCTCTTATTTATTCAACAAGTATTTCTTGAGTATCTATGGTGATTAGACCTGTCCCTACACAGATCAATCCACAAGAGCTAGACCCTAGAAGACAATACATTTTCAGGGAACATCCTATAACTCAGCTCCTTTTACAATGGCTTGTGTTGTTAATAAGCAGAAATGAATAGTGGCTAAAATTCTCAAAGGAGGTTATGGTAACCAACAGTTCATTTCCTATGTGTATCATTAGTATCATGCATCATCCATAATGTTCAGGTTACTGTAATTATATACGAAGAGGGCTATACTTCTGCTATGCAAATAGTTTCAAAAGTCTGTTTTTAATTACTGCACAAATGTTCATTTGTGATTAGGCTGCCTGCCCAACAGTATCATAGAAAATGACTATAATGTCATCTGTAGTTTATCAGTTTATTTTAAACAAAAACTGGGTCAACAGACCTTCAGATAAGAGGTTAGGATAAAAGAAGATTGAGACTTCATTGCTTCTATAGATTGAGTCTATGACTTCCAAAATCGGGGGCTGCCCAGTAATCCTAATGGATTGACTTCCAAAATTCCTTGGATTTGCCCTGTCGGACTTGTCTCTCTGGGGCTTAGCCAGATCCCTGCAGATAGATATTATGGTTTATATACAGTAATTCCACTTAGTCCAGCTGTAAATTTAAGTCTATTGTATTACTACAGCATTGAACAGCAACCTTGTTCATGCCTGTCTTGCAGACATGTTGAACAGAAAATCAAGGATTTTCAATTAGTTGGTTGGGAGGCCCTTGGAGAAACAGCCACTCTGCCTCGCCACACATTGGCTATGGTTTCTGCCTGCTCCTTCTAAATGGGACAAATGAGGAGATTCTGTGCATGGTCATTAATAGGCAAGCTTTGGTGGGGGCTTTGTTCTTAAATGGGGGCTTTATTTTATCCCTGCTGGCTAAGCCCCTCCGCGCACTCCTCACCTGTCATATCTGTCATACATTTAATTCATCACGCTGGGGACAGGAGCTAGCTGATCATGTCAAAAGGCAGGAGAGAGCTTGAGGAGAGTGGCTTGGTCAAGTGAGTCTTAAAACTTTACCGTCAAAGACGATTAACAGATCTTAATACAAATTTGTAAATAGAATGTTAATCGTAGACAGTTTTGTAAAGGAGAATTTTCTGCTTCATGATTCTTCTTCAAAGAGGAATCTAGAATTTCTGAAGCTAGGACAGCAAAATCTGTTTAATTTTAGGAATCCAAATGAAAAATGTGGTGGGTATTTAAAAAACAGCTCTCCTATCCAGTATTTTTAACTTTTTCCCCTAAATATAAAAGTAATATTCATTTTTAAAGATTTTTAAAATCTTAAAAAATGCAGGGAAAAACAAATTGTATTTCTACCACTTAGTTATAATTATCAATATCTTGTGTATATATTTCCAGTTTTTTGGACATACATACACATTTCCACCCAAAATCATTATAGTAATGCTAGCTATAAATCCAAGTATTTCCTCCACTTTTACACATCTTCTGCAAAAGTTATTTATTATAAAATTAGGACAAGCTTATTGTAAAGTATTCTAACCATATGTATGGACATGTACTAAGCACATTGTATGTGCCAGGCTCTCTTCCAAATGTACTATGTACATTAACTGGTTTAGTCTTTACAACCTCTCAGTAAATATAGTACAGTTATTATTTCCATGTTGCATATGAAGAATATGAGAAGTAGAGAAGGTCATTAATGTGACTAGAGTCAGATAGCATGTAAATAGTGGAGACAAGATCTTAACCCAGGCGGGATGCCCTCATAGTCAATTCTCTTAATCACCGCCCTGAACAACCTCATGGACTTTGCTCTTATAAGTAATACATTTATTCTATCCTATGTGATTTAATCATTTGGCTTGTTTCTAATTTTTCAAATTTATAAACAGTGCTATGTTCAATAACCTAGTAGGTAATTATCTGGGAGCATCACAGTTACTTCCCTAGAATAAATTCCTACAATTATAATTTCTGTACTAAAATGTACATGAGTTTGCTTCTTCAAATAGCTAATCAGAGTTGCCATATGACACAGCAATTCTTCTCCTAGATATATACCCAAAAGAATTGAAAACAGGGATTCAGATACTTGAATGTTGATGTTCAGTGTTATTCACAGTAGTCCAAAGACAGAAACAACAGGTGTCAATCAACAAATAAGCAAAATGGTATATACAGATGGATAAACCAAATGTGGTAATATCATACAATAGAATATTACTCAATCATGAAGAGGAATGAATTTCCAACAGACACTACACATGGATAAACCCTGAAAACATTATGGCAAGTGAAATAGTGAAAGAAGCTAGACACAGAAGGGCAAATACTGTTGCTTTTTACTTATATGGGAAATTAGAATAGGCACAGCCATAGAGATAGAAAGGATAGAGGTTATCAGAGGCTGGGAAGGGGAAGGGTGGGATGGGGGTGGGGATTAGGAGTTATTGTCTAATAGATATAGAGTTTCTGTTTCAGGTGATGAAAGTTTTTGGAAATAGGTAGTGGTGATGGTTGTACAACTGTGTGAATGTAATCAATGTCACTGAATTATACACTTAAATAATTAAATTGTTTTATATACTTTATTGTAATTTAAAAAATGTGTAAGTTTGTCAAATTGCCCTGAGTCAAGATTTAGCATATCTTCAGCAACATTATTTTTAAATATAAAGCCATATATATATATATATATATATATAATATTTGATCTATTTTGCATGAGTAAATACAGTCCCATGGTTCAGAATTCAAAAGGTGACAAACATGTACAGTGAAAACTCTGCACACACAGTCAGCCACCGAGTTCTCCCCAGAGGTAGAGCCTCCTGTGTAGCCTTCCCCATGTATGTCTGTGTGCAGTGTGTATATTCTTCTCCCTTCCTTTTCCTGTAAATTGTATTTCATAAAGCATTCGTATAAATTTGTATTTATGGAAACCTCGCCCACTTCATTTACTTTTTAAAATCCTGATTAAGTTTCCTCACTCCCATCCATAGTCAAGCAATTGAATATTGTTATTTCCCAGATATGTTGAGTTGGGGGTTTGGGTCAAGAGATGGACCCCCTTGTCTGGAAACATCATGCAGTCTTGGGATAATCTTTCCAACTCTAGATGGAATGATAACATGGCACCTCCTGTAAAGAGAAGATAAGCAGCCATTTTCTTTCCCTGCAATAAGATGAACATTATGCTCTCTAGCTTATTTCTTGATGAAAACAGACAAGTTCTTGAGGAATTGGTGCTTGACAAATGTTCTCTACTTGAGAACTGTAGGATGTCCCCCACTTTTGATCATTATTATGTCAGCACGGACAGAGCCTTCTTCAACTGCACGGGACTTTCCATCACTCACTGGTCTCTGCACCGTGTGGCACGGGGTTGCAAAGAGTGCACAAGGACACGGGAGGAAATACTTCAGCTCTGGCACCGGCTCTTCTGCCGGCTGCCACCTCTGGCAGGTCACCTAGCCTTCCTCCGACAATGAGACAGATGACAGTATACTCACTTCTGGCAGCTAGAGTCTACTAAGTGTTGACTTGCTTGGCATAGGATCCAACCAATTAAAAAAAACCTTAAATCAGTAACTTGATTATATCTAACTCCTGATAATGTCTATATTTAAAAGAAATAAAATCACAGTTCCTCAGAATGTATATAAAGTGAAAGTCTCTCAGTCATGTCCGACTCACTGCGATCCCATGGACTATACAGTCCATGGAATTCTCTAGGCCAGAATACTGGAGTGGGTAGCCGTTCCCTTCTCCAGGGGATCTTCCCAGCCCAGAGATTGAACCCAAGTCTCCCGCATTGCAGGCAGATTCTTTACCAGCTGAGCCACAGGGGAAGTAAACTATAATTCAACAAAATAAAGAGAGAGATTTAGAAGCAATTAAATTTGAGGCCCTGAGCAAGAAACAAATCTATCAATAACCAAAATCCTGCCCCTGTGAGCCTAGAGTGTCCTTTTTCTCTTTAGAAAGATGGACACAGCAAGTATTAAAAAAACATACAATCCAATAAATGTACTGCATTTCTAGGAAACAAAAATACAAATAATAAATAGAAATCCATGTTATTAGCAATTCTATAACCAGTTCGGTCCTAAATATAGCAGTCGGTTTTGGGATTTAAGGTTTGATGTCTACTTCTTAAGGCATTTAAAACACTGAGAAGGTGATAACAAGACTGTTAACTTTAATTCAACCTGAATGTATATATGAAGGTGCTAAAACTGCCTTATTATGCAGAGCTGTTTTTGAAATCATGGTTATCAAAAATTGTTTATAGACTCATACAACTCTAAAGTGATGTTCAGAGGAAAGAAATGGAAGCACCTTTAGAATTTAGGGAAACTATTACAGGGTTATCCTTACAATGGTGATAGATAGCTATCTATCACAATAATAAAAGGCTAGCCTTTTATTATTTTATCAGTCACGGAAAGAAAGGCAAACTGGAAGCAGAGTAAAGTGCTCCACTTATAAATTCAGATGACGCTCTATCTTACTCCGTATGAGTGACATTACTCTTCCGATGGTTTGGCAGCCCTCTCTACTGCTTGGATGCCATGGAGAAAGAGCGACCAGCTTCTCAGATATTCCAAATGACGCGTGCCAAACACGTGGAAGGTAAATCCCCTAATTCAGTCCGTTCTTCCAGCATTCTCTGGCAGACAGCCAAGCTAAATATTTCTGCTGGATAAAAAATACACTCTTGTGAGCTACACTCTTAACTGGTTGCCTGATTCAGTGGAAGGAGTTGCCTTAGTGAGGAGAGTAGGAAATAAGGAATTGGCTTCCAATGCCTGTGTATGTTTTTTCACCTTAAAAAATTTCTCGAAGCTATTTATGGGCTGTGATTGGATTAACTTATGGTTGCAGGAGGGAGGAAAATTGGAAAACAGATTTAATGCAATTCTTCCTCTTTCCCTCCCTCCACCATCCCCCTCAATTTGCTTTTAACGATTATCTTTTCAGATTTCCTAGGTGGCTGTCATTTTGTGTCTGTTGCCTATTTTTTAGCTAAATTAATTTTCAAAGGCTGTTACATTTGGTTGACTACGAGGCCCAACATATGGACCAGCGAGTGCGTGTCAGATGGGGATTATAGTTAATTGTAATTTATGACAACACTACTGACTGCATTAAGACTAATTAGAGGAATAGAATTGGAAATCAACTTTCATATATACTCTTCTAATTGTTTGGATGTTTTTGTTTTACATAAAAGACAGGACACTTTTAGTAGTTGTAAAAAAGAATACAAATGGAATCATATCATAGTGCAGTTTTGTAGCCTCCTTTTTTCGTCCATTTGGTATATCATGAGCATTCTCTCACGCCACATTTATTTAAAATCTGTTTCAATGGCTGCATAACACTCATCACGTGGCCATATTATAACGTATTTGGCAATTCTATAAATATGACTATTCAGGCTGTTTTCACTCTGTCATAATTCTAAATAATATTGCAACTAATATGTTTACATGAATCTGACTCTTCAAATTATTTTCTTGTCAGTATATCTCCATAAGTATAATCATTTGACGAAAGGTTATAAATCTTTAAACCTCTTCACATATATTGCTAAATTTCATTCCAGAAAAGTTATACCATTGAAATATAGTTTGCAAATAATCGGACATTTAGATTCCACTTAAAATGTCAAGAATCTCCATATTTTTTTATCTACGTAAATATTGATGGCATTACTGATATTTGAAAATTTTCCCTATGGCATACATGTTTATTGTTTGTTCATTTCACAAACATATTGGACTCTGTCTGTGTTCTAGGCACCACGCATATCCCAAGGAGTAAGTTTGGCTACTTTCAAATATTTATTCTGAAAACAGTTTTCCAGACTGTTTCTTTGAACAATCATGATTTACATTGATAGGCTTGAACCTTCTACATTAAGAATGTATCTTGCTATGACCATATAGTCATCTTTTAATTCAGACTATGACCAGAATATAGTTTGTTAAGAGCAGTAATATAAAGATAAAAAAATTAATACAAGAAGATTACAGTACTGACCCACTTTCAGTAGAATGCAGAATTCTGAGTTGATTTTTCTGGTATTGGGTATTGTATTGAAATTTACTTATCCACACTCTTGATGGTAGTTTCCTTTTCCAGCCACAATATTCCCCCATAACTGGAATTAGGGACACAATCTGTGGCCACAGACCCAAGCCAGCCTAAAGGACCCCTGTGAGTACAGAACTCATGTCCTTGGCCTCATTGCCCCAGTTCTTTGCTAATCTCAGCAGCAGATTGTCTGTTACCCGTGATCACCCCAAGCCATACATTCAGATGCCATTCCTGTGAATGTTCCACAACCGTGGTACATTTCCTTTGCCAGAGGAGGGTTGAAGAAGACAAGATTTTAAATGCAGATTTAATCTAAAAGGTGGGCATCTGATTAAGTAAAGCATTTGGTCCCCAAACTTGGCAGCATATTGGAACCACCTATATGTGTGTGTGTATGTCTTTGTGAGTGTGCTTACTCATGTCTGACTCTTTGCGACCCCATGGACTGTAGCCTACTGGGCTCCTCTGTCCGGGAACTTTCCAGGCAAGAATACTGGAGCAAATTGCCATTTCCTTCTCCAGGGGATCTTCCTGATCCAGGGATCAAACCTGCATATCTTGCCTCTTCTGCATTGGGAGGTGGGTCCTTTAACCAGCTGAGCCATCAGGGAAGCCCTAAGGATCTTTAAAAACTAGTGCCAGCTCCAATGCCAGTATTCTGATTTAATTGGTGTGAGCTATGACCTGGTCATCAGAATTTTTTATTGCTCCCAACACCATTCTAATATGTGGAAAACTTTGAGTACCACTGAGAGAAGGGTTTTGTGGGGCATTTTTGGGGGGGCGGGGGCGGGGGGTAGCTCCAGGTCTTAATGCCAGCATGCAGGGTCTTTGATCTTTGTTGGGGCATGAAGGGTCTTTAGTTGCAGCATGGGGACTCTTAGTTGCAGCATGTAGGATCTGGTTCCCTGACAAGAGGTCGAACTTGGGACCCCTGCATTGGGAGTTCAGAGTCTTAGTCACTGGACCACCGGGAAGTCCTTATGGAGCATATTTTAATGACCAACTATCAGTATGTTCCAGTCACTGATTCCCTGGCCTGGGCCTTTTGCCTTTATGTCCACACCAAGTCATAGGCATCCATCTTCTTTACCTACTGCGATTAAAAGCTCTCCATCATACTTCTTAGTTATTTCTTCGGGTTCAGGAAGAGAAGAGAGAAGTTGAGGAATAAATTCGTGGTCTAAAACGAAGCAAAATACTGCAGGCATATTTGGGGGACTAATATATGAGTCTAAAGCAAGGTTTCAGATTCCAAAGGAGGCAGTTCTGGGAACTGTGACCTTTGCTCTCTCTACACTCAAGTACAGCACATAATTGGGTGCCTCCTCTGCAACTAAGGTATTTCATATTCCCCATGCACAACTCTCCTATGCTTTGTTGTAGAGTTTGAGTATTGCTTCAATGCAGAGGGGAAGCAGAGAGAAGGAACAGTTCCCTCTTCTGTCCCACAAAGTTAGTCCCATGGTGAATCTTTTCTCTGAAACCCAGTTCTAATAAAACTCAAGACCGGATAACCAGATTTCAGAGTGTTCTATTTGGGAGCCTTTACCCAGATGTGTGAGTAGCTTCTCCCGCCGTCTGCGGTGCCGTCTGCGTGGGGGAGCTCCGGGACAACCTTCTAACCATTTGTGTCAGGAGCCCTGAGTAAATGAGAACAGAAACACGATGGGGTGGATTTAGCCCTTCCCTGGAAAGGGGATGGTTTCAATACTCTCATCCCACACAGACTTCCAGGGGATGCTTTGAAGGGAGCCTTATGCCAGCAGGCCTTTGAGCTTCCCCGGAAGACGAGGATTGTGTTGTGTGCAGATTTGATTCCAGTGGGCCAAGGAAGGGGAAGTGGAGATGACACGAGGGCGAGGAAGAAGGATGAGAACTGGCTGATGGCTGTTCTCTTCACCACAAGGCAGCCAGGAGCAGGCATCTTAACTCCCAGTGGTCAATGAATTTGTGGGCCTGTGTGCAGTGTATCATTCTAAACCCACCATATCTCTCTTTGAATTGCTTATATTAAGAGCAATATTATATCCTAGCATATCAGGATCTTTTTCAGTCTAGAAAAAAAAAATAACAAAGCCATTTTATTGTCCCTGTCTTCAAATCAGTTGAGCAGTATTAATGAAGTATTATTTTCATTTATTGTTCTGCCTAGATAATGTGTGGCTAAATATCTTACTGTTTAAAAATTATTTGTGACTTTTAAGTTTGCATAAGAAGAGAAAAGATTCAAACTTTGTAACTAACTTCAATTAGTATCTTTGTTGAGCCATGGTCAGTCATTTTATTAATAAACATCCATCTAGTCAAAGCTATGGTTTTTCCAGTAGTCATGTATGGATGTGAGAGTTGGACTATCAAGAAAGCTGAGCGCCAAAGAACTGATGCTTTTGAACTGTGGTGTTGGAGAAGACTCCTGAGAGTCCCTTGGACTGCAAGGAGATCCAACCAGTCCATCCTAAAGGAGATCAGTCCTGGGTGTTCATTGGAAGGACTGATGCTGAAGCTGAAACTCCAATACTTTGGCCACCTGATGTGAAGAACTGACTCATTTGAAAAGACCCTGATGCTGGTAGGGATTGGGGGCAGGAGGAGAAGGGGACGACAGAGGATGAGATGGTTGGATGGCATCACCGACTTGATGCACATGACTTTGGGTGAACTCTGGGAGTTGGTAATGGACAGGGAGGCCTGGCATGCTGCAGTCCCTGGGGTTGCAAAGAGTCGGACATGACTGAGCGACTGAATTGACTGACTGATAGAGTCACAGGCCCAGGGACCAACTGAGGAAAGTGATCTGGCTCTGGAATTGACCCTGAGGTAGGTCCCACCCCTTTATGGGCATCTCTCAGGGCCAGGTGTGATTTGGACTTTGGAACTTCTGAGAATTTAGAGGGGTAATATTGATGCATATCCACTCAGTGAATTGTTCTGATTCAAACATTAGTGTTTCTGAGCAGAAAACAGCATGACATTTCAGTAATGAGGCAAAAAGAAAAGACAGTCTTAGGTCTGCAGCAGCGGGGGCTGTGCAAGGGTCTGGGCCAGGGCCTCAGAGCACTAATTCCAGTGGCAGTGATGTTGACGAAAGTTCTAGTGAAACTAGAAATGGAGAAAGCAATTAGAAGACCATAGTATCTTGGTGATGAGAGTAGATACATGGTAATAGGAATAAAAAAGTGAAACAACTTTCAATTTTCAGAGCTTTTTGGATTGAAGACTGGCAGATAAGATATTATGGACCTGGCACCAGTAACTAGGATCAAAAGAAAATTACTCGCTCTGTCTGTGTCAGCTTTTTCCCCCTATAAAATTAGTAAGTTAGATAAGATTTCTAGGGATTATAACTTTCCATGAACTGAATGCTCCTGAACTTTAGACTCAAATTGCTAATTGCCCACAGCATTCGGTATAATAGTTTTAAAATATTGTAAGTTTGATGATTAATAAAGCATGGTATGATATACTTCATGCTGTACACTTTAGAATACTCTATCCCAGGTGGCTCAATAGAATATTCTAAAGTGCATATTCATGGCTTATTAATCATTAAATTTATACCATTAATGTATTTTTTAACTGTTAAAAGAATGCTATGGACAGTTAGCAATTTGAATCTCAAGTTCAGGAAATTCCATGGACAGAGGTACAATCATGGTGTTGCAAAGAGTCAGACACAATTGAGTGACTGAGCATACATCCCAGGTGGCTCAGGGGTAAAGAATCCACCTACCAATGCAGAGGATAAAAGAGAGGTGGGTTCGATCCCTGGGTCGGGATGATCCCCTGGAGGAGGAAATGGCAACCCATTCCAGTATTCTTGCCTGGAGAATCCCATGGACAGAGGAGCCTGGCGGACTACAGTCCAACGGGTAACAAAGAGTCGGACACCCTGAGCGACTGTACACACACAGAGCAATTAAAGATGACACAGACATGGGAAGAGGTTTCCAGTAACAGTTGAAAAAAGTGGGTTATGAGACTATTTACAATAGGATGTCATTTTAAAATGATACTTGGATAGGCTCAAGAATCTACAGAGTAATGGTTAACAGTGATTGTCTTGTTGGGGTTTACTTGGTAGCTAGGAATAATAAACCCACCTAAACTGTCTCAGGTATAAAGCCTTTTGTTGAAGATTTACAAACGGGGCACACCAGATAATCTCATGGCCATCTATCTGAAAAGCAGCGCAGGAAAGCTACTGTGATATTGTAAGCAATAGTCATTTCTTTTTAATTTAACCATGAGCATTGATTACTTGTGTATTAAAAGGGTAATTTATTTTTAAGTTTTTAAAAACTACTATTTCCTTTATCAGCATCACTGTTGATTCAGTTCTCAGCTAGCATTTTAAGAAACATCTTGCTTCTGCTTTGAGTTGTTAAAGCCAATGAAGGCATCTCATAACTCTACCTCTACCAGTGAAAACAAGGACATATTTTTTGTGTGATAACTGTCTTAACTAAGCATAGGCTTTATAGTTTTGTATTATATATACTCTTTTGCTTTTTAGATCAGAATGTTTATTTTATGGAGTCAGTATTTCCAGTTTACTAGTTATTAAAAATCATGTTTCATAGTTGACAAGAAGTATGGGCAATATGAAAAATGAATAATATTTTAAAATCACAGCATCTTCTTGGTTATACTTTACATTATTGGTTGCTTCAAAACAATTTATTATCCCAGTGGAGTGATTTAGAAAAATTCAATTATTGGCTGACCCCCTAGAAATGCTGTTAACTAACCTCACTCAATCAGCTTGCTGTGTGTCTTCATATTCTTCTTGTCCTCTGTAAACACACTGACTTTTTTATTCAAGAATAAAAGTCCAAAGATGTTTATTGCATTGTTTATAATAACTCCAAATTAGAAACTCATTATTCATCAAAAGGAGACTGCTTGAATAAACCATGGTTTATCCATAGCATTCTTTTTTAGAAATTTTTATTGGAGTATAGTTGCTGTAAACACACATTTTACTCCCATGCTTCTCTATTTGACCCTTCTCTGACATTCCTTGAGACTTTCTGCTTTTTATTTTTTGATTTTATGCTTACCAAGAGATGTTTGTATGTGTTCCCAAAGTTGATGGTGCTAGTTGGAATCATGTAATTTAATTAAATATTATATAAACCAATGAAATATAAGTATTAAGACTTGGTTCCATTAAAACCAAGTAGAAATCTTTGGCAAGACTTGATAAATACTAATTGAAAAAATCCTATAATTGAATTAGATATGGGTGAAACAATTAAAAAATATTCGGGAAAGTGTAAGTCTAGGAGGATTTTGCCTTCACCTTTCTTGGACTGAAAAGCACTGCAGTATGGGAGGATGTATGCAGGAAATACACTGGAAACTTCAGAAGGAAGAGGATCATTTTGAGACAAGAGGCCTTGGCCCTGTATCAAAAGCAGAGAAATTGTCATTCATTGACATATCAAATACAATGTATAAGGTTAGTATTTATTGTTTTTTTGTGAGCCTCTGATTTAACTCTTTATATAATTTTAAAAATTGGGGAGGGACAAGATGGGGTAGGAGGTTAAGAAGAACAAGCTATAATCCATGTTTTATAGTAACTATAAATGGAGTATAATCTTTAAAAATTGTGAATTACTATGTTGCATACCTGAAACCTACATAATACTGTAAATGAGCCATGTCTGTGCTCGCGCTCAGTCGTGTCCCACTTTGCAACCCTTTGGACTGTAGCCCACTAGACTCTTCAGTCCATGGGATTTTCCAGGCAAGAATACTGGAGTGAGTTGCCATTTCTTCCTCCAGGGGATCTTCCTGACCCAGGGATAGAACCTACGTTTCCTGTGTCTCCTGCATTGCAGGCAGATTCTTGACCTGCTGAGCCAATGGGGAATATTGTAAATCAACCATACCTTGATTAAAAAAATTTATAGAAAAAAATTTGATCCCAGTTGCACTGAATATGAAAACACCAACTGCATTGACAGTCAACTAAATTGAAAAAAAAAGTAATTTTGACTGTAACAGAACTTGATTTGCATTATCAATTTCTCTTAATATATCAACAGATCTCATTTTAATTTTTTTTTATAAAACCAAAGTTTTACAAAGTGAGCCATATTTTAAAAGCAGGGAAAATTTGCTATTTAGAAGAATCCTTCAGTGACTTCATTTCTCAAGCAAACTAATTTTTTTAAAAATCATGATTTCAAAAAAAAAAATCATGATTTCCTATACTAGATTAGATTTCTAGAAGCCAAAATAATATTTTAGCTATTTTTTTTATCTCTAGCCCTTCACCAATTGTATACAATTTGAGGCAATTGGATTTTTATTTCAAGTAATCTGTGTCATTCAGAATAAAGACCTGCTACTTAGCTACAATGGCTTCTTGGGAAATCCAAGAGATAAAGAAAGCTTTACATAGCCTTATATTAACCGTTAAATGTCCCTGGTTCTGATAAGTCTCTTTGCTGGCTCTCAGAAGCTATTGTGTTTGTTTTCCTGTAGGGTTATCCGAATTTTAACACACTGAGAATTCTATTACTGTGAGATGCTCATCCAAACTTCTGGTGGAAAGGAGAGTTTACTTTTAATTAAATGTAGACTTTTCCTTTTCAGGTGTAGTCGCAGAAAGCTTCCTTCATCGTTATGCTCTTCTAAAAGACAGTATAACACTGTCTTAAAGATCACTACAGGAAACATCAAATTAAAGTATAAAGAACTCCACATGTATGCTTGAAATCTTATATGGCACTAGAGTTCAATAATAGGCAAAATGTTGGAATTATGCCACATTTTTGGTGTACAGGGAAAAGATTTTACAATGATAATGACTGGAAAAAGAAGTAGACTTGAAATCATAGTATTTTGTGTAATTTGAAAGTAATATGGATAGGACCTGGTGAGGCTGAATAGTGACCGAATGAAAGGTCCTAGGCGATAGCATTGCTTAATGGACCTAGCTTGGGTGACTAGGTCAAAGCAAAATCATAACCACACTTGAATAGTGTGATCCCCTCACTGATCCCTTTTAAATTAATATGGCACACAAGTAAAGTATTTTGTGTAGAAGCATTCAGGAGATTGTATCATGTTTATAATCAATCTTCCGTTTAAAAAACACACAAGAGCTATTTAGTAGAAAATATGAGGTGTTTGTCTCAGAATCATTTAAAACTCTGTAACTGAAAAAAATAATTTGATCTGAATATTAATTGAAGAAGCCATAATGCTTAGTAAAATGTAGCTAAAATGTAATGGTAATTTTAGACTTTATATTTAAAATATGGAATTGTGTTTCCTACACAAAATGGATTATATGCAAAATGGTTGCATAACGTCTTTATCTTTGTTTTAAACTGCTTTGTACATCCTAAAACAATTTTGCAATCAGAATTATCAGCCCACTAAGCAGCAAGGAGTTTGTTTTGTTAATTGCTCTTGTTAAACCTAATTACCATGGGGTGGAGTGGCTATGAAGGGGAGGAATGCCCAAAGACCAGCAAGGGGAAATTTTAGGGAGAGGTCCAGTGTGGCATGAGTGGACAAAAGCAGACCTCAGAAGACCCGTAAATCACTTAGGCTTGGGAAACTGTTACATTTGTTTTTAGCCAGCAAAGTTATTTTCAAGTGTTGTTGTCAGAGGTAGGTTCCTCCCTTCTTCCATAAATATGCACATTTTTATGTCTGTGGCTTCTGTCCAGGAACATTTTTTAATGTTCCATGAACTAGGGCTGAGCAACTTTCTCTAGACAAAGAGCCTATGGCTGTGCTTCATTCACAGGTGGGATCCGAGAACCATTTTTTATCCATTCATGAAATGCACATTAATCAGCCATATACGCCCAGCACTGTGCTGAGTGGTGGGTGTTCTAAGATGCCTGGGATTGCTTGCAGGCCAGTAGGTAGCAGATCTTAGAGACAGGTCCTCCCTCAGTTCATGGGTAGAGCATGGTACACAGGAAGAAATGGAGCCCAGGGACACAGCCTGGCCTGGAAGCCAGATGTCCTAGCCACGCCTGGCACTACCATCGTCCAGCAGCTCTTAAGCAAGGAGTATACTTCAGTAACCCAATATCCTGTATGAACTGTCATGTTAGTCTTAGCCGGTCGGGGATTCTGAAATTAAAAATGTTTTGAAGAATGTCTGGAATCATATGAATGAATGTGTATATTTCATATGCCTCACAATTTGAAGCGTAATGTCTCACACTGTGTTTTTATTTCTATTTTGGAAAAACTCCTCTCCTATGGAAGAGAGGAACATTATCACCGGAGAAAACTTTAATCTGGCAGAACCTTTTTATATTAGCGTAAACTAGATGTTCATGAAATAGAGGTCAATAAGGAGATAAACCTTTGATTTGTTTAAATATATTCTGAGTAGGACATAAAGACGAATTGGTGTCACTTGTCTAATGAGTGAAAAGCTTTGGGAGAACAGTGAACTAAGCAGTGAGGTAGTTGCGATTAGTTCTTTCTTGCTGGGTAAATGTGTTTATGTTTTTCCACTGGTATTTATACTAGTTAATGTGTTGTACCAGATAAATCTACTTCCTGAGTCCATCTCTCAGCTTGTTCTCCTCTCTTTAGAGCTGACAAATGATCTGACTTTGACACAGTTTATCAGTTGAGCCCCTGTGGGGTGCTGCCAGCCGCTGGCTCAGAAGAAAAAGTGAGTTTTCTGCAATATTTTGTTCCCGGTTCCTCTACATAGAAGTGCATGACTCAGGGACTGATTTTGAGGGCTATGAGCTGTTTTACCTCCTGTCACATATTTATGTTTTCAGCCCAAGACGTACTCTTGATCATTTCCTGGTGGGGTCACCGTAAAGCTGCATCCAATGAGGCACAACTTTCAGTTTTATCATAAGGCTGAAATCAAACCAAGTTGGTGACTGTTATACCTCTGAGGCTGAAGGGCACTAAAGATGCCTTACACATGCCAAATGATCAAGAACAAAAACTCGTCCCCCAGAACGACTGCAAGCCCAGAGGCCGCATCTCTTGACAGGGCCAGGAGAGCAAGCAGGTGCCTTTTTCATTTTGTGTCAATATTTCTTCATGTGCATTCACATGAACAAAAGGCAATAAACTTGAGTTCAACACCATGGGTCAGTCAGGCAGAACTTTAAAAGTTTAATTTTTTAAGCTTTTTATTATAAAATTTTGTTTACAATACTAAAGAACATATTATAATGCACCCTTGTGACCCAGTTTAACTCAAGACCTGGGTTGTTTCATCTGTACCCCAACATGAGGGCTTTTGACACAAATCCCAGAAAGCACAATTGCACACATCAGTATTTCAGTGTGTATATCTGAAATGCAAGGAATTATTTCAAAAACCAAAAAAAATCATTGTATTTTTAAGAGACCGATTACTATATATACTCTTTAGGATACTGAGTAAGGCAAGAATACATGGTTCTAATAAAGATTTTCAGCATTCAGAATAGAACCTAAGGGCTAAAACTGTATTGCAAAGATAACTTTGCTCCCTTCCTAAGATTCTGAAAGGAGAGCATGCACACGCAGGCGGGCACCAAACTGGCATTTAAAGCTCTGTTGTTGAGATAGAATTATATGCTTTGTGGTGCTGGTTGAGAATGAACACTTTCCTCTAAGTAGTTGGTGGTGGCAGCATAATTAGTGAGATGTCAGCCACAAATAGAATCACCCAGGCAGATACTCCGCACGCATGAGCACATGCAGATTTGGCAGCCAGCCGTGATCTAACAGTTGGATCCTCTGTGCCCCGTGCCACTTGTGGAGTCTGATGCCTAATGCAGTTTACTCACTGGTGTGTCCGAAAGCAAGATTAGCTGTTACCGATTAATAAACTGTCTGAGGCCCCAGAGGTATTGATTTGGAGTTAGCCTTCTGTTCCAACACCCCGCTTCCTGCCAACACCCTTCCTTCTCGTCTCCTTGAGTTATGAGGAAGAGGGGGGGAAATAGAAGAGAAAAAGAGGTCCAGATGGGAAGAAAAGAATGCTGGAAAGATCCTGTAGGAAGTAGGTCAGGTACTTTGGAGATTAGAGTAGCGTGCTTCATCCTGAATGCTGGAGCCGGGGACAAGTAGCATACAATTAGAAGGAATTAGAACAGCAACAAGTAGCTTGGGTTTATCAGCTTTAATTGTCTATTGTCAGGACAGAGCTCTCCTCCTGAGGATCACGGTGGCGGGCTACATCCTAATACTTCTAATGGACCTCCATTGTGGGATTATCTCTCCTAAAGACCAGTGCCTGTTCTTTTAAAAGGAGCCGCTGGGAAGCCAGCCTGAAAAACGCGAAGCCCTGGCTCTCCCTGTGATTGGTCCCATTCTAGGGTAATGCTGGGCTGCCCTTCTGTCCCCAGGGGAGCACCTTAAGGGGGAAGATGCCTAGTGAACATTAACCCCTCAGCCCCTGCTTCCCCTGCATATTTGCAGGAAACAATGGGCTGTAGATGGAGATCAGATAAGCCAGGACTGCCGGCTGCGATCTCCACGCTGTCTTCTCATTAAAAGGTTTTCTTAGTCAATAACAGAGAGTTTTTCAAAAGATAAGATGTCTGTTAAATTAGGTTTGTCATTGTATTGCCTTCCCTTTCCTCCATCACCTCTCAACCCCTCAGGTGAAGAAAGCATTGAAGGGAGGAGTCACCCAGGCACTGAATTAGGCTGGTTTTCTTTTATTCCTGTCACCACCAGTTTAGAAGGTAAAAGGGTCTACAGTAGGTGAGTCTCCTCCCTCCCCCTTTCCCAGCCCATCTGTACTTGGTGTGTTGGTCCCTCAGTCACGTTTGACTCGCTGTGATTCCATGGACTGTAGCCCGCCAGATTCCTCTGTCCTTGGAATTCTTCAGGCAGGAATACTGGAGTGGGTTGCCATTCCCTTCTCCGGGGAATCTCGACCCAGGAATTGAAACCAGGTCTCCCACATTGCAGGCAGATTCTTTACCATCTGAGCCACCAGGGAAGCCCTGTACTTTGGGCCCCACAGGTGCTTAAGAATCCGAGGATTTTACACTAAATGGAGAGCCTAGATCTGGTTTTGCTCACTGTCTGAGCAGAGGCTTGTCTGCCGGCTGGCATAAGCCAGCTCCACAGCTTATGGAAGAGGCAAGTATGGAAGGAGAGCCAGGAGAGATGAGCTTTCTGCTTCCTGACCTCTGCCCCTCAGCTTCCTCTGCAGGAAAATAAAGTGTTGGGCTAGGTCTGGGGTCCTCAAGGCTGGAGGATTATGAAATCCCCTTTGGAGCAGAACGGTGGCAGGGCGGGGACATCTTTCTGTCTTTAAACAAATTACAAGGGTCTTATCTTCCCCCCCACCCCCACTATCTGTTTGGCAGGGTGTTCAAAAGATTTCACTATTAATTCTGTCTCTTCCTAACTCACACTAGCACATAAAAATTAAGCCTCCACAACCTCGAATCCTCGCTTAGAAAGGATAAGAAGAAACGCCAATCCCATTTTTAATTAGAAATCACTCTTCCCTGATCTTTTGCTGAACACTCTGGGGCTTCAGAGAAGTAGAGTGTGGCAGGCCCAGCCATGGGGCACATTTTTCCATTCCTTGGAGACGGTTCCTGCTTATGCGGGCTCCCCTGAGCTCAGGGCTGCTCTTCCAGCTACTGTGCTTCTCATCAGCCCACCTTTGTTTTTAAGACAACTTTCCCCTTTCATCTCACTCTGCTGAAACATCCACTCTGCAACCCTCTTTTGTATGTAAGTCCACCTTGGATCTCCACTCCCCAACTTCAGTGTGATTTCTTCTCCTACTAGAAGGTGCCAGAAGCAAGCTTCCGCCCCAGGTCTTCCTCCCCCTGTGTGACTGCTGCTCTTCCTCTTCCGTAAATGAAGAGAAGAGGTAAGAGGAAGCTGAGTTTCAGGATGGACACCTTTCCTGTTGCGCTCTTACTCCCTTATTTACAGTTCCTATTTTGTCTTCTGTTTGTTTGTTTTATGTCTTTGTCCCATCAAATGCAAGATTAGGAAATGTTTTCCGGTTTCAGAAATGATCTTCCTTCCTGTGTCCTTCCCCGCCGCCTTTTCAGACATTTAAATCCCCCTCTTGTCTGACTATTGGAAAAAATAGATACATAATTAGGAAGAAACACCAATATTGGAAACCCACCTTGTTTGCCCCATAAATCTCATAGGAACGATTATAATTGCTGTTGTTGTTTATTAAGTGGCTGGATGTCAAACTCATGAATAATTTAAACATATGTAAATGATTCAATAAGAACACAACTATATGTCTGAAGGCTGAAAGGACGCTTAGGTAGGATGAGACACAAGTGATTCTGTCAATCCTGAAACCTCAGACATTGTGTGGGTTTTATAAAGTCCTCTGGATACTTACCGGTTCTTTATTCCTAAGAAGGGGAGGGACCTCAGCTTTGGTTCTTCAATGTACTTAATTTCTGTTTCCCTTATTTAAGAAGTCAAAACACTGATCTCATTTCAAAACACCCACGGTCCTCTAGGATTACCATCCCAGGGTTTAGGCCCTGAATAGGTTTGTCCAGAGTCTTGGAGTTGTGAGCTGTGTCACAAGAAGGAAGCCTGGTGCTATTTTTAAACTGATGCAACCCATCACTGAAACATATCATACACATATCATACCAATGACACATACACTGCATTGTAACATAGCATGTGTCATACATACATTCTCTCTCACTCACACACATCCTTGCCCTTCTTGTCCGGCTTTAAAAAAGGAAGGCAGCCAACACGCCGAGCCCAGTGATTTGAGTTGAAAGGCTGTTAACGTGTAAAAACCAAGTGCCCCTTAGTGCTCAGCTTGGCTTTGAGACATGTGGGAGGGCTTCAAAGCTGCGGTGCCCCTCTTTTAGAGCTCAGACTTGCAGTTGGTCCCCAAATGTTTACCAGCAGGAAGATGCCTGACTTACAGGAAGTGGGAAGTGGGTGTGGGGGGTAAGGGTGGGTGGGTGGGTAGGGAGTGGGGAGAGGAGGGTGGGGGGTGTTCTCTTGATGTGGTTAGTCTGTCATTGACCTTGTTTGGGTAGAGCAAGAGTTGAATTAGAAAACGAAAACACGTTTCATCTTAGGCACATTTCATCCCATTTTTTACTTTCCTTAGGAAAAAAAAAAATTTATTTTTTTCCCCCAAGTGGAGTCAGGTCTCCAAATTTGGTACTCAGTTTCCTTTCATTCTACAAGAGTCTTCTCTCACACTCATCTGGCCGCCTACACGGCAACTCCCAGACCACCGAGGATGGGCCAGGCCCAGTAGCTGAGTCCGAAGAGCATAGACTTGTCAAGCCGTTGTGATGACACCATCAAAGGGAATAGATAGGGGTTTCTGAGAGCCCAGCTGTTCGGATCATTTATGATTTTGCTGCCATTGTGAACACTCTTAAGGAGAGAACTCTGCCTGAGAAATGCTGATTAATAAAGGTAACTGAGGTTGGCTTTTTTTTTTTTGGTGTTCTAACAGGGAGGGAAATAATATAGTGACTAAAAATGCACCAAGGTATTACTTAGAAATGAACATTTTGAGACTTAATCTTCCAGACAGTGGCAGCCTCTGATAGTTCTCTCTGCACAGCAGTACCAGTGCTGACATCTGCCTGCTTGTCAGCTTTCTAAATACTATGTTCAGGCCTTCTAGAAGCGGGAGACCCTCTCTTCTTCTCCTCCAGCACTTTTGTGCTGGACATACCTAGGTGTGACTATATGAACCTACTTTTTCTTACAAGGGGGCTTGCTTCCTTCCTTTATCCTTTCTTCCTTTTTTTTTTTTTTTTTTGCAGCTTTAATTTTAAATTATATTATGGCCGACCTTTGACTGCTATGATTACAATAAAAATGGTTAGGTTTGTGCTTTTGGTATTATTGGAAGGATTTTCTAGTTCAACACTCTGTGTGTCTTTTTTCTTGAAAGCTCCAATCGTGCCTTCTCCAGCTCAGCTGGAGCACCTGGAACTAATTTTAGGGTTGCCTGGCTAAGCCCCACACTGGTATTTGAAGTTTGCGTCCTCCCTAGACTCAAGCCCATTTCACCACCTCTGAAGGTGAGTGCAGGCTGATATTAATTAACAGTGAGTTGATTCACTGGCATCTTCAAGTCATTAAAGTAAATATTTGGTTTAAAATAGCCTCTTCCCATCTAAACTATCCAACTTTTTGCCCCTTTCCTTCCTCCACTGTGGTTGACTCACCAGCCCTTGGAGGGTGTATATGGCCTAAGAACAGTTTGATTCTAAAAGGGAAGTGAAATACTCTAACATCTGCAGGCGAGACTGACTGAACAGCAGGCCGGCCTTCAGTGTGACTACGTCGGGGTTTTTTTGCCCACTGTGGCGCTGACTCAGCATCAGTTAATAAACCCTCGCGAGAAGGCTGGATTTCTCTTGTTTAATTATCATCTTGGAGCTTTCTGAGAACTCTTTAACAAATTGTTCATTCAGTTTTACACCCCCTAGCACATCTGCCAATTCAAAGTCCTGTTTCCTCTGGGTGCTAGCGTCCCCTCTGGCCTAACATATAATCACAGGTCATCAGGCAGTGATGGGGACTGTATTACTTATGTCCCCTAGCGGGAATTTAATTGTTCTCTACTACAGAGATTGAGGAAGGATTTTAGACACAAACACCATTTCCTGCCAGATAATCTTTTACCTCCCCTCTACCTGCCCACTCCCCCCCCCCAAAAAAATTCTAGAAATGTTTCCTAAAAGAAAATAAATTTTAAAGATAAATATTTTTATGGTTGAGTTGGGCTTTGTTTGGCTTTGTTTCTTCCTGTAAACAAATACTCACATGTCCACTTCATTGTATGACTAAGTTGATATCATTAGGTTGGGACTGGGTGTGTGTACGTGGGGGTGTGCATGTCTGTCGGGACGTGGGTGTGTATCACACGTGTATTTAAATGTTAGAAAAGACACTGCAGCCTAAGGTTGAAGGAGAGATGATTTTAAAAATCACCACGTATAGAAAAGAAGCAGGAATAGTGGGAGACTTGTGCTACAAAGATCTAAACAGTCCTTGTAATGGGGTGTCTGCTCTAAATGGACCCTTTGCATGATTGTTTCCCTGAATTAGAGGATTCCTTGCTGAAGGCACAAGACCATTGAAGGAAGTAAAGCATCTGGTTTGTTTTGTAATGAGAAGCAGGAATGCAAGGTCCACGCTCTTAATAATAAACAAACAGGACATTGTATGCCATCATCACAGGATGTCCTTCCTTCAACAGAGGACTGACCGGGGCTGGAGGAAAAGCCGGACAGGGCTCCCAACGAAGAGCCCCACTAATTACTGCCTCTGTCTGCCTTCCACTTGCAGTGATCAGTTCCACATTCTCTTTAAGAAACAGATTAATGCTCTACATTTTGCAAACACACTCCTCTGCCTGTGGGTTTTGGGGAGGGGAGAAAAGGCAAAGAAATTTCAATCTGTAGGATTATAACTTTTCCCTATTTACTAAATAATTGAAAGAGGGAAGTCAGTTTTACTAAGTACGAGCTTTAATAATCAGGAGAAATGGACGCTTACAAATTTTGGGGCGGGGTGGGGGGGACGGGGCGGGGGGGGGGGAGGAAGGAGTTCTTTATTTCCCAAGCAATAGCTTGAGGACTAGACCGCTCCATCTTATTTCATAACATGCAAATTAATTGCTCTTTTTCACGTGTTCTTTTCAAGTAAGTTTTGTAAGCTCTCTAACTGGACCTGGGCCGAGGAACTCCAACAAGTTTAGATCCTTTTTAGGTTTCCCTGAATTTAAGGAATGTGCGCCCCCTCACAAAGCCGCAGCAGGAAGGAGGGCGGTCTGGAGTCTTTAGAATACAATGTAGTCCGAGTCTACGCGGAGGTTAAGTGCCTTCAAAGGGAAGTCACGATTCCAAGTAAATGTTGAAATTCAGATACGGAGAGAGGAAGCTCTGGGCGCTCGCGGGCTGGGGGGAAAGCCCTAGACTGAGCTCGACGCGGCTTGGCCAGGTGCGGCCACGCCCCCTCTTCAGGCGACTGGTAGGAGTGAATCACGAATGGGAAATCTGCAAGCTGGGAGGGGGTAAGGGCCGAGCCGCCGGCCGGGTTAACACAGACTGTAAGCGCAGCCGTGACACTCGGCCCTCCAGTGTTGCGGAGAGGCAGAGCAGCGCGGCACCTGTCCGCGCCGGGAGCCGGGACGCGGGCGCGGGCGGCCGAGCAGAAGGGCACCGCCGCGGTGCGCGCCAGCCTTCGGCCCGGAGGGGACGCGGAGCACTGCGGACTGTTTAGGCATGAGCGACATTTATCTCAGATGTTGGATATTTGCTTGGAAAAACGTGTGGGTACGACCTTGGTAAGGAACTTGATCTTGTTTTTGATTCTGAAATTGATCTGAAAACTCCCCCCCCCCCCTCTTTTCGGCTAACGTAGTCGCAGTATAAACCAGAAATGCTTCTGCTTTAGGGCACTTAGCACTGTCAAACATGTATAGGACTTTTTCCTTATGAATCATTAACCCTTTCAGTTCTAGGCATAATTGTCAGTTCATTGAAATTTCAATAGTGACTCCCGCCCACCCCCGTCCAACAAAGTAACTATTCCGCGTTGGCTTAATTTTAAATTTTGGTTTTATTTAAACACTTATGTGGCATCGTGACTGTACATGTCGCAACTACGTAGACTTAAGCACGTTTGTTTCAGTCGTGACTGAGGGAAGGACAGTTTCGCATCTGATTTTTAAAAAAGGGGGGCTCATTTAGAGAAGAAACAGAAGAATGGAAAAGCCACCCTGAAGGACTTGGACAGTGTTGTGTTTACATTCTAACGAGGACACGTTCTTACATGGAAATAATACCCTACTCCTTTTTAATACGTTCCTACTTTTTCCCCCAACACGTCTGTATGGGAAAACACTGCAGACGTTGTTTACCTTTTTACCCCCTCTCTCTCTTTGGAAAGCACTTTTCCTGCGTGTGAGGGGGGGATTTTCGGGAATACCCTTATCAGTTTACAAGTGGAAGCAGAGCTTGTCTTCTGAGTCTTCTATATTTGTTATAACTTTAGTTACAGTAAACTGTAGCCCATCAGTGACTTCTGGGAATTCGTACACTTTCAGATTTAAATGGAAAGTGCTATTTGTAGCTGAGGGCTCCTAAAGGAATTCTCTTTAGGGAATTCTATTGAACAGTTATATGTTTTGTTTTTGCTTTTTCAATCTGCCGTAAGATACCCACAGTCAAAATAAACTGTGGGGAGTTTGCCCCCTGCCCCCCACCCCCATCTTTCCTCCTCTTTTCCTATGGTCCAAATGATTTCTGAAAAGCTGCAGCTCAGTGATGCTGGCAGGATGCAGTCCTTTTCAGTCTTCCATGTGAGAGGATGAAAGAGATCGCGCTGCAGAGGGGGTGTGGAGGGGGGGGTAAGTTGTTTTGAAAGTTGTTTTGAGTTGGGAGCTGGTGGGAAAGTTCAGTCTTCCCCATTTGGAAAAGGCAGGCTGGGTTCCGCTCCTGCACCACACGCGCTTTCCATTTTTAGCTTCATTCAGAGGCAGACAGAGCTCCTTCCTCTTCCTCTCCTTGTTTGTGACACTTTTCTGAGGCAGCTTTTCCACAGCGTTGAGGGTCTGGCGGCCATGACCCCAGGCGTCCTGGGACAGAGGACTGGGCGCCCACAACATTTTTCTGCTGTGAGAGGTAAAGCCTGGGATTGTTCGGAGGTGGTTCTTTTCTTTTTAAAACTTTGTCCCCCAGTGAGGTTGCCACATTCTTTGTTGTTGTTATTGTTGTTAAAGGATAGCATTTAAAAACCTTGCTTCTCCAAGGCAATCTTTATACGGCTTTTTGGCTCTTACTCAACTGTACCGAGCACTCTGCATCTGCTTTTAAAGTCTTCAGACGACTGTATTAGTCATAGCCTCTCAGAGGAGCCACGGGACAATGGGGATTAAAGGCCTTTCCCTTCTCTTCCAGGCTGCCCCCAAGTGTAGCTCCAGTGCTGTGAAGGTTCCAGGGTTGGCAGAGGGGACCGAAGGGACCATGAAAATGGACATGGAGGATGCAGATATGACTCTGTGGACAGAGGCCGAGTTTGAGGAGAAGTGTACATACATTGTGAATGACCACCCCTGGGATTCTGGTGTGGAAGGAGGCACTTCGGTTCAGGCGGAGGCTTCCTTACCGAGGAATCTGCTTTTCAAATATGCCACAAACAGCAAAGAGGTAAGCCTCTGGTTTCTTGCTGAAGAAGATTGGCACCTGATGCCAAATCTCCCTACTTGCCCTTGAGGCCTTGTATATCTGAGAATCTGTAAGTATCAGTAAATAATTGATCACTTAATTCACTTCTTTCATTGTTTTCTCTTGCCCTAAGTCTGTCCCTGCTTATTTTCTCCAGCTCTTGACTATTCCATGTTAATTAGTAAACAGTTAAATTTTTTGGCAAGTTGACATGTCTTAGAAAAGCCGAATTGCAGCATGGGGTGGGTGAAATTGTCAGCAGCTTCGAGAAAGTTTCCTGACCGCTCTGGACTCACTGGCCCTCATAACCCAGTACAATTGCTTTGGAGGGAGAAAACTTTTTCTTTGAGAAAAATGTTTTTCATGTTTCTTTTGTCTCCTTTTGGTCATGAGATGGCTTTAGTCTTTTTTTAACGAGCCAGCTTTATTAGCTGGGTTTCTAAAATTATTCTCAAAACCTTGACGTGTTTATGAACTGAAGTGATGGTGTAAATTGAGAAGAGGTTCATGTAAAAGTGTCCTCTGTCCGGATGACTTCAGAGCTAACCACTGTTTATCTGCAGCAGCTCCTTTGCTTTGGCAGGGCTGGCAGGCTGATTCCTTCTTAGCCTCTGAAGTGGGTACACTCTTTGCTGTTTCAAAGGGGTTGAAAACCCAAACTTGGAATGAGCAAAGGATTTGTGTTTACCCTTTTATATAATGATTATAGCAAGGCGTGATGTTTAGCTGTGAAAAAACTTGCAGAACCACCTCTTGTTTTGAGAATTCAGCTACTGCAGTTGCTCTCGTGGGCCGACTGCAGGGCTGAGTTGAAGGAATCGACCCCACCACAGACTTAGCACAACCATTCCCGTGCCTCACTGTCAATCCTATCACTGCCTTCAGAAAGTCGTGAAAGAGGGGGGCTTTTGCTGTAGGAGTCCAGAATTCCATCCCGAGACTATTCATTACAACCATGTCAAATCACTTTCCTCCTTCCCTAAGGAACAGTATTTGAAGGCGTTGAGAGCTGATTTGGGAAATACTTTGTCTCTTTCCTGTTGGTGTGTCTTAGTTTAGTGTTGTTAGTGAGGGGGTGACACAGCTGTCTAAAATTAAATAGAGCAACTCTGCTTTGGGTTTCATTAAAACTCAACTCTCCCCCACCCCCGCTCCCCGTTTTTCCTACTGGGAGAGAGGAGGCTGATTTCATAAAAAGCAAAATTTAAATTGTATTTGTATGTGAACATTACCAAAAACTTGACCCCAGAAGTCAGGCTTAATTACACCTTTTTTGGTGAAAGTAACACCCTTTTCTATAGAAAGTCTCTTAGTTTGTGGCCCATGGAATCAGTGTAGGATTTGTTTGGTCTGTAAGGTTTGTCTGTGGCTTTAAAAACTGTAGCATTTTTTCCCAGATCAAATTTGACCAAATACTGGTCTGTTCACAGATTTTAATTGTGTTGTGTTGCCCTGTCCAGCTGCTTGGGGTTAAAATCAAGACCTCCACTCTGGTTCATCCTTGCCTTTTAGTTCTGTAGTATTGTCCTCATTTCAGCTCTTAGCCTGTCTTTCAATTTTCATCATTCTATTTAAAATAATAGCTAAATAGAGAAAAAAAATGCCCTTAGATCATTAGTCCAAAGTTCAAAAAACTAGGCACGTACTTAAGGTGTATACTTGGAGGCAGAGCCAGACTTGGAGCAAAGTTCTTCAGACTTTCCAACTAATGCTTCTACATTGTGCTACACTGGCCCCTCTTGGTGTCACTGTGGTTTTATTTATCGTCTTAACATACTTCAGACCAATCCTTTCTTAAGCTTGTTTGGCGTTTTTTCATTGCATGTGTAACTCCTTATTTCATATGTTCAGCACTGAAAACGCATACGGTACCTGTATTCCTAAGGAGGGTCCTTCAGAACAAACCTAGTAAGAGGCCAGGGTTCTCTTATTCTATTTTCTCCTATTTGATTTTACCGAAATGGTTGAAGAGAACAGTATGTCTTGAGTCCTTCATCATAAAAGTCAGCAGGAAACCAGCTTAAATGTAATAATACTGGCTTAAGCTCCCTCTGTAATGTGTGCCTGCTTTTCAGTTTCTCCTTCCTTTTTGCCTTTTGGAAAAGGACAGCTCCCTCAAGATGGTGAAAGAGAACTGTGAAATTGAGCCATTGAGAGTATGATAGCTGCAAACCAGTTCTAGGACAGGAACCTTCAGAATGGATGAAATGTTTACATTATCATCATTCAGTTCTTTTAGTCCCACAAGCCGTGGAAAGAGGAAAAAAGCCTTTGTACATGTAGTTTTTATCTGACTGATGTATCTTGCCCTTCTTTAAATGTTTTCATTTAAGTAGCAGAAGATGTTACATTATGTACTGATGTGCTGACATCCTGGGGATTTTTTTTTTAACAAGACCATTTTTCATTATGAATTTGTGCTATGTGTCAGCACCTTTTTTTTTTTTTTGGTTTAAAAACAAAACATACAAACCATATTTCTGATCTTGACCCTCATTTTTAGATTTAGTTTAGAATCATTTTGCACCTTTAATGAGGCTGTTCTTACTTCCTATTTCCAGAACCCAAACCAAATATAGATGTTCTATTCAAAAAAACTTTTAAAACTTTTTAAACTGCTGGGTTATTCTTTTAGGGGGATTTTCCCCTTGATCTCCTGAAATAATCTACTGTGAATACTTGAACACAGAAAGATTGATTTAAACACTTCTGTTCTAGAAGCCGTAGCCTGAACTGAGGTTGCTTGCGTTGAATTCAGAGGCTCTGTGGCTCTGAGCCTGAACTCCAGCATCATGTGGCAATTAAACATCAGGCCGATGATGGGGACTCAGTGTCCATTTTGATTGAAGTCCATTATTAAGTCATCTGTAAAAAGTATCTCGCCATAATATGCAATTCCCTCTTCACACTGCCTTTTATTGGGAGACCATGTAACCAGGCATTTCCTTTAATATAATTAAGGAAACTTTCCAAAAACATCTCTTTCCACTTCACCCCCTTTTAAAAACAATGGAGTAAAGTGCAGGCTGAAGTCTTGGTTCACTGCAGAGCACTAACCATCTCAATGCAAATATTCTTGTATTCAAAATAGAATTTTAATCTAATGAGTCATTTTTTTTGAGGGGGAGGGGAAGAGGTAGCTAGTAATTAAAATGATTTTAATATAATTTGGGGTAAGGATACTTATGCCATCGTTAGACCTGAATGATATTTCTGCTTGAAACTCAATGAGATTCATGTGTATTCATATATTCCTGAAGAGGGAATTCACTTTAAAAAAAATTATTCTCCTTCCTATCAAACTTTCATTCAGTACTCCTAGTCCACCCATACTAAGTTGTGACATCTTCATTTTGTGAAATGGAAAACAAGCCCTATTTTTTGTCTGCAGGTCTTGGACTTCAGGGTATGTTGTGTAACTGAGGCTGTTGATAGATCTGTAGGGGTCAGCCCAGCACAGAGCACACAGCTGGGAAGAGCAGGCAGGCGGGGAAGTGTGAAGGCCAGCATCCTCTCGCTGGTAGATTTATGGGAGGCACACAGGAGTCTGGGCCCAGCAATGATGCTTTAGGACCCTGGTCAGTTCCAGTGAAGTTTCCTTCCTGAGCTTAGGTGAACGCATTCTTAATTAGTCCTTCGAGTTCTGGGAAATTCAAGGCACACACCAGGTTTCCCTACATTATGTGCTGGCTCCAAGGATAGAACGTTGTTGGTTGTTGGCTAAGATTCACATCCAAATCTTTCCAGGGCCAGAGGGAGAAGTATGACTTAGTCTCTTCCCATTAAAAACTACCCTGGTTCTGATCCCCGCTCTAGTTACCTGGCTGAGCTCAGGAGTCTTAGAGCTGGAATCTTGGTTATAGCTCTTATGTCCTCTTTGAATAATTTCTCAGATAAGGATCTGAGATGAAGGTGCTGATTGTGATATAGGGTGCTGAACTGGGAATGGATAGAGATAGTATATGAGCTAAACGGTTCCTTCCAGCCTCAAAATTCTATGATTTGGTGTCTCTATTTATTCATGTGTGAGTATATAAGTACCCAAAGCTCTATGGATCACAGAACTTAAAATATTAGTGTTCTGTCTCACTTGTAAAGATAATCTAGTATTGAGGCTCTTTTCTTTGTTTGGGACTTGAGGATTTCCCCAGACCTCCCTTTCCAGACAGTTGTTCTCCTGTCTTGTCTGGTGAGTTGCATTTGTATGGCTATTGATGGCAGGAGCTCTTTAATGCCCTCTCATATCTTCTCCAGTGACTTGCCTGTGGCTGCGCTCAAAGATGTTTGGTGGCGTATGTCTTCTGCAAATTCTTTTGTAGGAACAAGTTGCTAGTTGACTTCTTTCGGACCATAAGAAAGTGTTGTGTATTTTCTTAGTGTAAGATTGATAGCTGAATACGAAGCCCGTTGGTTAAAGAATGGCAATTCAAGAGAAAAACCCTGACCTCGATGTCATACTACTTGTTGGTAATCAAGCTCTGACTCCCAAGACATTGTCTGCAAGAGACTATAACTTAAAACAAAGTTGATAAACCAGTTGAGTACCTTTTTTAAAATTACTGCTTTAAAGTGGATATGTTGAAAATATCAACTGCTTATTATTGGCTCCCGGTGAATGCCATTATTTGTTTTTCCTGTTTGTCATTTTAATATTATGGAATAATCACTCAGATATGAATGCCAAATGATTTCTGTCATAAAAGCCGATTCCATAAATTTTTCAAATTCATTTCAATGATACATAATAAACAATAATCTCTGAATAAGTCTACTTAAGCTTTAGGATGTTTTTTTAACTCAAGGCTGTTATAAAGTACTCCTCAGAGCTATACTGCCAACATATACCAATAACGATGAACTGTTATTGAAAGGGCAGATAGATGTAAATGAGGCAGAGGAGGAGAATGAAATGAACATCTGCTTTTTTCAGCTCTTGCCAGAAATTCATAACGGACCAAAAATAACACTCTAGCTTACCAACCTTGTTTCAACTTGTGTTGGGTATAGGAAATTTTCTCTTTTTCTGTCTTTCCAGTCTCGGTATGCTCCATTGGCTTGTATGTTGAATATTAAATTTTTAAAATTAATTTTTAAGTCATGTATATGAGAAAGACTGGTCTGTCACAAGCGTGTAGGTGTGTTCTATATCTTTTTAAACAAAGATTTCGGTTGTTGATGAGATTTAATGAAGTATCAGTGTATATCAAAACCAAAATCTTAGATTCCACTGCAAACATTTATTGATTCATATATAAAGGCCTACCATTTCAGGTGCACAATTAGAAAGGAGCCACCAGGGATAATAAAAACTGGAGATAAATATATTTTTACCTCTCCTCTTGGTCCATATCAATACGGCATTCAGTAAGTGATTTGTAGGCTGTTTTGGGTGAAAAGAAAATCAAAATGGGAAAGTGAGTGAATAAAAAACAAAATGTACTGCGCAGTGTTGTAAGGGACTGTTACAGAGTTCTTTTGAATAATGATGAATTGCTTCCTGATTCGTGGTTGGTGACTTTTTTTTTAAACCCCACCCCCGACCCCAAGAAATTTACCATCAGGGAGGAACTGGTATAGTTAACATGTTTCTTTTTAGCAAGGCCCTCCAAAGTCAAATGTGTGATCCATCCAGTCTAAGAAAGCCATTTCCTCAATCTTAGAACCCCCAGCTCTAGGTATAAATTCCATTTCAGAGGAAGACTTTTGACCACCGTTGAGCGGAAGATGCTAGAGAAGAGCAAAGTTACTTGAAAGAATTTCCTTCTACTAAAGAGAACTTACAAATTATAAAGAAAGGAAAAAAAAAAACCTCATCTGGAATGAAAAAAATATATTATGTTTTGTTTCTGGTTCCTTAGGCCTTTGTGGAACAACCAAAGAACATTACTTTGGTTTCTGAGGTTAAAACTATTTTATTCCCCTTAAGCACACTGTGTTTATGGTTTGAGGGAGAAGAAGAAATAGGAAATTAGGAGCGGGCTAAAATGGTCTAACCTTGACTAAATCTGTAGTATTCGAAACTCATCCTAAAATGGAATAGTTTTACCCACTCTGTTCTTCTAGCATAAAAAGTATTAATAAAAAATATTGGACCCTCAGTCACCAGAGAACTAGACTATTATACTTGGCTGAATATTTATTTGCTTATCATCTGTGAGTTTAACAGATAGTCTTACCCAAAAATCAGGCTCGTTGTTACGTAGGCACCATTAATGTCTGCTCTCCATAGCACAATTTTGTTATCATTGGTGGTATTACCATTTGACAATTCAACTCATTGAAATGAAAAGATCGATTCATATTTTACTGTTGAACTCACTGTTTCATATGTTTTACACCCTTTAGATTACTGGAGTGGTGAGTAAAGAATACATACCAAAGGGAACACGTTTTGGACCTCTAATAGGTGAAATCTACACCAGTGATGCAGTTCCCAAGAACGCCAACAGGAAATATTTTTGGCGGGTAAGTAGGGAAATTTTTCCCGACTCATTATCAGGGGGAAAAAATGAAACTAAAATTGCTGGGTCACTTCCTTCTTCAACTGTCCTGGAGCTCCCCACAATATTCAGGGTCCCCACGGACACAGGGAATTGTAAGCAATTGTGATGAAACGGGTTAAAAAATTCAGCCTGGGAAACACAGCTTGAAGGTAGTTGGGGTGAAGAGGTGGTCTGTGTAAATCTTAACTTTTTGCGATTCATTGGAGTTTTGTGATGAAAGGAAACAGTTTGCTGCTTGCTTCAAGGGTAAGTTCATTTGCATTTCTGTGCAAGGAAGTAGTAATGAGTCACCAAGTCTTAGATTTCACCCCTTCTTGATTTCTTGCTGACTTAACTTTAATTGAATGGACGAGTAATCACAAATGAATTACCTTGAAAATAAATGCCATTTAGGAAGGATGGTACTGGAGGAATGGAGATGGACTACAAGACTCATCCTGTTTAAATGCATCTGTACCATGAAACTGCTGGATTTGACAGCACATAAGTTATTCCATAGTGTAAGGGAGATGCTTACAACATTCAAGAGGATAAACTTCCCTTTAACATCCCATCTAGTCAATCCAGTTTCTTTTGGAATATCACAGTTAGAAAAAAATCTCACAGGTGAACTAATTAGATGGAATCTTTAGGTAGAAGACCCTGGATGAGAATGAATAGAAAAAAGCAGACTGTTTTCCATTTTCCCATCCATCTCTCTGGATACTCCGTTTCCTCAATTAGAAAATAAATTTAAAAGCAATTATATATATGTATGTATATAGACTTGCATAAAATGTACATGATTACTGGGAAACCTTTATTGAAATTCTTTCAAGAAACAGTTGCATGGTAGCAACAAAAACTGTATTATACTTACTTGTTTAGTCACTCAGTTGTGTCCTATTCTTTTGTGACCCCATGGACTGTAGCCCACCAGGCTCCTCTGTCCATGGGATTTCCCAGGGAAGAATACTGGAGTGGGTTGCCGGTTCTCCAGGGGATCTTCCCAACCCAGGGATTGAACCTGTGTCTCCTGCATTGGTAGGCGGATTCTTGACCACTGAGCCACCAGGAAAGCCCATATTATACTTATTCTGGTCGGATTTACCTAGAATGCTTATATTTTTTGGACAAGTATTTTTATAAAAGACCTATATTTTGTGATCACCCAGAAGCTGTTCCTAAGAAACAAGCTTTTAAAAAAAAAAAAAAAAAAAAAAAAAAACCCAGGAAGTTTTCTATTTTAAGAAATCTATTTTACTATTTTCTGAACAAAAGAGATCACTGAGAAGTTTCCACTATGAATTGCGTGCTCAAAATTTAATAATTACTCATACTTAAAATACATTTAATACCTGACTAATAATGGGTAAAATGTGAGTGTACTTTTGCCTTTATTGCCAATAAGGTCTTCTGAGAAGTGAGCCATAGATGTTTGTAATTCTTGAGTCTAAGGTCTGAATTAAAACAATCCAGCATAAGTGTGGTTAATGCATGGTCCTTTCCAAAAAAATGACAAATATTTAAGAACCTCCTATCTCTGTCTCAGTTCCCTAGTTTATTGAAGATTCACTCTTAAGTAGCTGAAATGCTTTCCCTGAGAGGATTTATTTGAATTGGTCCTTCATTGCAAAGGATACTGTAGGAGATAACTCCCCACATGTTGTTAAAAGCATCCCGATTTTGTTGGCAGGAGTATGAACATCTGTTGTGAGGGAAAAAAAAGTTTCATGCAAATTACACAAAGAAGAGAAGGGATGTTCAAGTTGAGAAACCAGTGACATTTCTTGTAACTGTGCTATGAGTCAGCACGTTTTTAATCTTCTTGATAATATATGGAAATAAAGTGAGGGTGATAGGCAGCAGTGTTCATCTGACGTATCATTATTTTATTTTCTTGTGGGTGTGTGTATGTGTGTGTGTGTGACTTCATGGCATCGACATTTCTGTTTTTAAATGAGGATACAGTAAATTGTAGTCTGTGGAAGACTGACTGGAATCAACATACCCGTAGCTTTAGAAAGCAGTTTCCGCCCAGCGAAGAGTGCAAGAGCGATGGAACCCCGTGTTCCTGGAAGTTTGCACATCAGAGTAAACAAACTTGAAAACCCCTCTTGATAGCAGAATTCACCCAGCCTTGTTCCATTTTCTCTTAACAAAACACACCGCAAAAGCTCTCACAAGCTGCTTTGATGAAGCCACATGTATTTCCCCCTTCACAATTTACAGGAAGTTACTCTTAAAAGAAAGTGATTCTGGTGTTTACTGCCTGTGTTAAAGGGACAGAGTTCCTTTTTGTCTCTGATAACGTTTGAGCGAAATACAGAAACACTTTAGAGATTAACATAGTCAGTATGTGACTAAGAACAAAGCAATGACCTGCTGTCCGGTTAGAGCAAAACTTCTGCTGTGAATCATGCCCTATGACTTGGAGCCTCCAAGTTGCAGAAAACCAGGTACTGCTTGTATATGTGTAAGGATCTTTCTTAAGTCTGAAGATGAGATGGGTACATCTTAAAAAGAGGGAAAGAGAAACTTTCTGGGGAAGGTAAAGGGTCTGTTTATAAAGTTGTTTCAGTAAGACTTTACCTTTTTACCGAGTGGCCTGAGGATATCTGCTAACCAGAAGTAGTATTAACTCTAGGACAAACTTTGAATTCCTCATTTTGTATTGCTTTTAAAGAACAACACCATTTTTTCCTCTTCTTCCAAAAACAAACCCTATGGCTCTGTGAGTGGTGTCTTAGCCACCCCCCTCACAGATAAGAGGGTTCCCTCTCCCTTCCTCAGCCTTGAAAGAAAAGCGCAAGGCCGAACACATTCATCAAGAGGAAAAGTGACTTCTCAGTAGACTGTCAGATGCTGGCTTCTGTCCCAGTGTTCACTTTGTTATGGCAGGTGAAGTTCACCTTGGCCCCACCCAGCGTTTCCACAAAAAGGCAAAGTTCCAAGTATTCATATGAACAAGTGTTACTGCTGGACTAGGAGGCTTGGGGGTGGAGGATGTTTGCAGAGTTTAAGCCTTGGGCGGGGGTGTAGGAAACAGGCAAGTACAGAGGCCATAGAAAAAGCTGAGAGACTCAGTTTGACGTACTCGGTCGGGTTGGTCTAATACCTAGTGACTCAAAGCATTAAAAGTCAGAATGATCGGAACTCAAGCCAGCCATGCTGCCTGTGCGCCATTCACTCTGCTAGCAGATGGAGTACTAGGTGCGGCAGCTCCTTAAACGAAATCTTGGGTTTCATTCTTCTGTAGGTTTTCCCCAAACATGAAAAGACCCTAAAACTGAAATGGAAAAGGTAACTGATAAAGCGTGCCTCCCCTGTTTCCTCCCTTATTTCTGCTGATTCAAGACAACTCGGGCTAAACTGATTTCCTTTTCTAATGAGGCAGTCAGGGACCAGAAATCACACTTGCCGTGTGCTGGCAAGCTTTCCATTGCATTGGGGGCTTTATTTTTCCACGTCTCTCTTCTCTTTTGCGCAGATCTATTCCAGAGGGGAGCTTCACCACTTCATTGATGGCTTTAATGAGGAGAAGAGCAACTGGCTGCGCTACGTGAACCCAGCACACTCTGCCCGGGAGCAGAACCTGGCCGCCTGTCAGAACGGCATGAACATCTACTTCTACACCATTAAGCCCATCCCTGCCAACCAGGAGCTTCTTGTGTGGTACTGCCGGGACTTTGCAGAAAGGCTTCACTACCCTTATCCCGGAGAGCTGACAATGATGAATCTCAGTAAGTGGATTACAGAAAAAAAAAATTAAAAATGCCAGTAATGTCAGTTCTGCCCCTTTGCACTAATAACATGTTGTTTAATTACATGGCTTCATTTGATGGGCCAAGTAGGTGGCTTAAACTCAGCACTGGGAAGAGAAAAACAATTTTTTTCAGTCTCTACTCTATTCCCTATAATGAAACTTGATCATTTAAAAAATACTAAGAGCAATTCTGAATGTACAGGAAGAAATAAAGGTCCAATGTTAATCTGTCCAAAAGGGGGCAGGTAGGATTATATTGTAATAGAGATTAGTTCTGACATGCCAAGGATGAAAGGTATAGTTCCTTGTTTGTGGTAATTTGTCAGTGCTTAAAATAAGCTTTGAAATGTAGATGCACATTTGGTTATCAAGTTATGGTCTGATGTGAAACATAATTGTTTCTAGAAAAACTTGGAGCTATAATTTTTCAAATCTTATTCAAAATGGATAACCCTGAAGATTTTATATCTTCGCTTCCTTCCTTATGGTAAAAACCTAATTATCTGATCTCCTGATCGGTATTACAGTAACCACCTATCACTTTTATCTTAACAAATTTTCAGTTCCTTAGGTTTATAAGCTTTTACTTTTCTGTTGGTTAAAGTTGCCGTCGTGACCTCTCTGCAAAGGGCTACTTTATTTTAGTCATTCTCAAGTGATCTCTAGGAATGATGTAAGAGTTACCATGAAATTCCAACCTGTTTTAACTATAGTTGTATATTCTCAGACTGCTTTTAAAGCAGGTTTTTAAAATCAGCTCCTTTTGGTTTCAGAGTTTGGCATCTAAAAGCTGAAATTTTTGTAACCTTTTGTTTTGATCTCATTTCCAACATAAGGAGAAGTTGGACGAACAGTACAAAGAATTCCCAGAAACACTTTACCCAGATTCATCAGTCATCCATATGCTGTCCCATTTGCTTTATCTGGACTCTAAACTGTTTTAGTTCACATTTTGGCCTTTGAGACCTTTGGGATGAATGTTAATATTAACATAAATTAGAATTTGACTTAAATTTTTAGCCAATTAACAAACCAATTACTTATCCTAGTCAGGCATAATCCAACTCTATAGCTATTTGGTACTCATCCCACACTGTCTAGTTGACTGCTCTCGCAATGATCTCAAGACTATATTTGTAGTTTTCTGAAGAGCTGAGGCTATAAAAGCTTAAAAACCTCTACCATAATATCTTTAAATTTGTGTTTGTGGTCCTTATGTACATACATATAGTTACCCTTGAGGTTTGGGGAAAAAACCTTGAAATGTTTGGAAACAAATTGGCTTCCAGCTTGAGCATAGTAGGTAAAATCAGGTCCTGGCCAATGGTGGTGGGTCTTTTCCCTCATCTCTCTAGCACTCGCAAGAGTCCCCATTATATCACTAGTACCCAGCATCCCAGGAGCCCTTCTGCTCTTCCCCCCTCTGTAGGTGCCAGGCCCAGTGGCAAAAGGCAACTTCCTCTCCAACAGGCCATCTCCCAGGAAAATGTGCCGCTTCTTCTTGAGGGTCTCCTCACATTCCTTGAGCTTCATCATTCATGGATTCAGAAAAAAGACTTTGATTTTTTGTTTTCTTTGAACTGTAACTCCATTTTAAATGACCCACCTTGGTGACTTTGCAGTAACCACAAAGCAGTTTTTTCACATACATCCCTCACCTTCTTCCACACAAAGAAAGGTCCTAAAGGCCTTGCATTTTTATTCCCCAGCAAAAGGCTTCAGCACAGAATTTTCAGGTTCAAATGGTTATTCTTTAAGCTCTGAAGGAACAATCATGTTCTCTATGAAATGACACCTTTGTTCTCTCAAATATCTGTTGATATTTATGCAGAGTTTTTTCTAAATGGTGGTTGAACATTTTCAGGTACCCACTCACTGTCCAGTATTCGTAGTACAGAATGAAAGTTCACAATAACCAGTCACAGGAAGCCAAGATTCCTGCTGCCTATTGTGAAACCAGTTGTCTTAGGTGTGGTAACTGATGATTGAGATGCTGATCAGGAAAATTTCCACTATTTCATCAGGTCTGAAAGGTAGATTGTGTCTCCAGATGAGTTGTGTTGGGCTCCATGTTTCATGCGCAGTAGAGGCCTGTGTCAGAATCTGTGAGGGCTTTAAAAGGGCAGTGGTGGTTCAGTTGGTAGAATTTTGAGGAGAAGAGATTTGAAGAAAACTGAGGTCAAGAAAAATAAGTAGCCAGAAATCACAAATAGTTAATAAAAAAAAAAAAGGAGTAGGAATTATTAGGTTTAACTCTTACTCTCCCAAGGTTGGTTTTTTTTTTTGTTTTTTTTTTTTTTTTCAGTCTATCTAACTAACCCATCTAGAAAACAGTTGACCAAATTATAGACTTCTAAATGTTAATCTGCTTTCTCAGTTTCAGTTGAAAACAGACTTTGTTTTGCCTACTGCAGAACTTCTAGGTTCTTTCTTATAGTCTTGGGGGTTCTTATTATAGATCGAAAATGTGAGTCGGCATAATTAAGCCATTCAGAGCCTTCAGAAGCAGTTCACTCTTGAAATGACTCCGTCCGCCTACAACCATTAAAGAATTAAGAACAAAAACAGATCTTGATTTTCTTTTTCAAGTTAACTCAAGCTGCTGCTGAGTGGGAGAGTCAGAAATGACACCAGCTCCACTGATTACTCAGCTACTGAAGGATGGTTTTTAATAGACCTTCATATAGACTCCACGAGGGCTTCCCAGGTGGCACTGGTGGTAAAGAGCCCATATGCCAATGCTGGTAGATCCAGGAGACGCAGGTGTGATCCCTGGATCAGGAAGAACCCCTGGAGGAGGGCACAGCAATCCATTCTAGTATTCTTGCCAGGAGAATCCCATGGACAGAGGAGCCTGGCAGGCTGCAGTCCATAGGGTCGCACAGAGGCGAACACGACTGAAGTGACTTAGCACACACATGCATAGATTCCGTGACTGACACATTAGAACACCTGAGGGGGGCTGACATTGCTCTCCAGATACTGTTTTTTTAAATAGGAAATAAATGTGTTTTATGAAGGTGTAAGAGATACTGAACATTTATCGTGGAGCTATGATACGCTAGGTATACTCTGCTCAGTATTTTGCATAGAAAATAATAAATTCCAACTTTTCTTGTTGTTGGCTCGATTGTTAGCTTTGCAACAGTTCAATAATTGGATTATGGAGGTGCTCAGCAATAACACCTGACTATAAATAGGAGGGCAGTGCTATGGACAGATTAAAACTTCCTGCTTATAACTTTAATTTATTGAATATTAGAACCCAGAGAGTGTTGAAGCTACTAGAAAAAATTAGGAGACTTAGATGTAATTTGCCACATAACAATGGCAGAAAGTTGTGATGGTGAAGTTTCTGTGTTTTCTTTTTTTTTCCGGTTATGTCTTTTTTTTTTTAACCTGAGCCTATATGGTTGCCTCCAAATCATTCTTTTTTTGCCTCAAAATTCCCTCCTGTGGCTGTGAGATGCCTTGCCTATCAGTTTTCCAACTTAGTTGTCTCTCTTCTTTTACCATTTCAGCTTTAAAAAACAAAAGTGACAATTTGAACTTCCTGCCTGCTGAGCCTCACTGAAAGACTGATATTGGCCTGATAAGGGGGTATTTATTTTGGTTTAGTGGCTTCAGAAATCCCTCTCCCTCAACAAGCTTTCCATCACTGCCCCCATCAGCATCTTCCCTGATAGTGTCTGGGCTGTGTTTATTCTGGGGCTTCGGGCTCACCCGGGAGTAACTGATAACAGCCAGCAGAGATAACATTCTGAGGGGGCTCTCAAACTGGAACCGAATCCCTCAAGCCTGTCAGCCTAGAGAATGGATTTGAAGAGTTCAGACTCGGGAGTCCACAGAGTTCATTTCTAGACCTATCAGGTATCAAGCCTAGAGGTCTTCCTCCATTAAATCAAGCAGGGACAACAAAATGATGCTTTTACAGAGGCTTAGCAAGGTCCCCCAAGCCTGTCCTTTTCTAAGGCTGAGGCCAAGAGCTCTCCTGCCTCTGATGGCATCTATACAAACCCATAGCTGATCCTTCGTCTCTCCCTACACTGAGGGCAAGTGTGCAGGCTGGAGTGCTTACCAACCAACAACCAGAGCTCCAACCAAGCAGCTTGTATTTTACTTTTGGTTTCCAGGGAAGGCTGAGCAGAGAGTGGTCGGTTTTCCCAGCTCTGGGTGGTTGGTGTCTTCTGAAAGCATCTTTCGTTCTGTGTGTTTGGAGGGAGCAGTGCTGGCCATGACCTGGAGAACCTGTCCTAAACAGGCTCTGTTTAAGAGCATTGCTGCTGTTCCTAAACAGTCTATTTACCGAGTAATAATATGCCATCTTTTGGAATACGTGTGTTCATCTTCGCTGCCTGTTTTCTTTGGTGCTCTAAGTAATTGAACTGGCTCGGAAAGTGCCATTAGTGGTTTGGCAGCAATGACTGTGTAGCGCCTTGTGATTCCGGGGGACAGCATTACTGGGAGCCTGGTGAGACCCGGAGCCTCAGGGAAATTCTGGTGTTGTCAGCAAATCCAGAGGAAGGGTTTGCATCACCTTGCTAATCTGTTTGACAGAGGCAGTTTGAACAGGATTTTATCAAATTCGTATTAAACAAGAATGGAGGTGAAAATTGATGACTGCTTATTACTTGAAATGAGTCTTCATTTTCACATCTAGTTCACAGGGTGTGTTGATTTCCTTTAGGTAAACTGTGACTTTTATTAACCTGTGACACCCCGCACCCAGTATTTCGTGGAGGCATGCTCCTACTCTAGGTTGAACAGGACTGTTCTATCATGAGGATTTTGCCAGTGGAAACAGTCATCCAAACGATGTTATTCATTTGACTGATGCCACCGGTGACCCGGTTTTGCTGAGGAGGAACTGGAGTGGCATGAGCCTTCCAGAATGAGTGGGTGTTGAGAAGCCAGGTGGCCCTCTTGGGGCAGCTGGGGCTCAGGTTTGCTCAAGGAGAGAGCAGCCTGGGCAATGTCGCTTCAATTTTCTGTCTCCCTCTGAGTAATAATCTCCCTTTCTTTATTTCAGCACAAACCCAGAGCCGTCCAAAGCAGCAGAGCACTGAGAAACATGAACTGTGCCCAAAGAGTGTCCCGAAGAGAGAGTATAGCGTCAAAGAGATCCTAAAATTGGACTCCCACCCTTCCAAAGGGAAGGACTTGTACCGCTCCAACATTTCACCCCTCACTTCAGAGAAGGACGCGGAAGACTTCAGGAAAAACGGGAGCCCGGAGATGCCCTTCTACCCGCGCGTGGTGTACCCGATTCGCGCCCCGCTCCCGGAAGACTTTCTGAAAGCACCCCTGGGATGCTACGGGATGGAGCGGCCGCCCTACATCACTCACTCCCCCATATCGTCCTCCACGACGCCCAGCCCCTCGGCGCGCAGCAGCCCGGACCGGAGCCTGCAGAGCTGCAGCCCGCACAGCAGCCCCGGGAACACGGTGTCGCCGCGGGCCCCCGGCCCCCAGGAGGCCCGCGACTCCTACGCCTACTTGAACGCCCCCTACGGGGCCGCCGCCGAGGGGCTGGGCTCCCTAGCCGGCTACGGGCCGCCCACCCACCTGCCGCCCGCCTTTATCCCCTCCTACAACGCGCACTACCCGAAGTTCCTGCTGCCCCCTTACGGCATGAGCTGCAACGGCCTGGGCGCCGCCGTGAGCAACATCAACGGCCTTAACAGCTTCGGCCTCTTCCCGAGGCTGTACCCGGTGTACAGCAGCCTCTTGGGCGGGGGCGGCCTGCCTCCCCCGGTGCTGGCGTCCGCCTCGCTCCCCAGCTCGCTGCCCTCGGAGGGGGCGCGCCGCCTGCTGCAGCCTGAGCACCCCCGGGAGGTGCTGGTGCCCGCGCCGCACAGTGCCTTCTCCCTCCCCGGGGCGGCCGCCAGCCTGAAGGACAAGGCCTGCACCCCCACCAGCGGCTCCCCGACAGCCGGGACCGCCGCCACGGCCGAGCACGTGGTGCAGCCCAAAGCTACCTCAGCGGCCTCTGCGGCCCCCGGAGGCGAGGAGGCGGTGAATCTCATCAAGAACAAAAGGAATATGACTGGCTACAAGACACTCCCCTACCCGCTGAAGAAGCAGAACGGCAAGATCAAGTATGAGTGCAACGTCTGCGCCAAGACTTTCGGGCAGCTCTCAAATCTGAAGGTAGGCCTGGCGTGGTCACCCCCACCCCCACCCCCACCCCCACCCCCACCCCCACCCCCGATGCGCGGTCTTTCCCCGGGAGGGCACACAGCGCGCCTGGGTACTTAAACCTCTTGCAGGTTGTTGATTACTGTTTCCTCCGTGTAGCAGCTTGGGACCTGTTACTTCCCCTCCCCCCAGTATCTGCTGATTAATAAACATCTGGGGTTTGGGCTAGAGGATCAGTGTGGAGTCCCTGCTTAGCCTGTGAGTTTTCTTTAGCTCAGACACGACAGAATGTTCTGAAACCCACATTGGAGTTTGATTTGTTCTAAGACTTCACCTTGATGCTTAAGAGGTTTGCATCCTAAATGCCCTGAGTCCTTAAGCCGGGACGTTTACTCTTACAGCCTGCAGACTGGGAGCCAAGCTAATGTGTTGTGGCTTCTTCCCAGGTCCACCTCAGAGTGCACAGTGGAGAACGACCTTTCAAATGCCAGACGTGCAACAAGGGCTTCACTCAGCTCGCCCATCTGCAGAAACACTACCTGGTACACACGGGAGAGAAGCCACATGAATGCCAGGTGGGCAGTGTTTTTTGGGTAGAACTTTCGACCTTTGTAGACAGTGTCTCAGCAGTCACCCTCCTGGTGTCCTAAACCAGCGTAAGAATTCTGCCTTCCTTAGGCTGCTGATGAGATGACACAGCCGGCTTCCACTGGGTGGACAATGGTCGGGGAGGGAACCACCACCCTGTGGGAGCGTCCCCACTTTGCCCTATTTGCCTTACGCTGCGGTGAGGGGCCACAGGGAGTTTTCTTTCCCCTCCCAGGTTGTCCTGTGTGGGTGGGCAGCTGGCACCTCCCCTTGGCAGCTCTTAACCTTCTGGTCTGCATCCTCTCTTCTCTGCCTCCCTCCCCACACTGCAGGTTTGCCACAAGCGATTTAGCAGCACCAGCAATCTCAAGACCCACCTGCGACTCCACTCCGGAGAGAAACCTTACCAGTGCAAGGTGTGCCCCGCCAAGTTCACCCAGTTTGTGCACCTGAAACTCCACAAGCGCCTACACACCCGGGAGCGGCCCCACAAGTGCGCCCACTGCCACAAGAGCTACATCCATTTCTGCAGCCTCAAGGTCCACCTGAAGGGGCACTGTCCTGTGGCCCCGGCCACTGGGCTGCCTCTGGAGGACCTGGCCAGAATCAACGAAGAGATTGAGAAGTTTGACATCAGCGACAATGCCGACCGGCTGGAGGACATGGAGGACAACATTGACATGACCTCTGTGGTGGAAAACGAGATTCTGGCCATGGTCAGAAAAGAGAAGGAAGAAACTGGCCTGAAAGCGTCTTTGCAAAGAAACCTGGGAAATGGACTGCTCTCAGGGTATAACCTCTATGAGTCAACAGAGCCGTCCCTCCTGAAGTTGCCTCACAGCAACCCACTACCTCTGGGACCTGTAAAGGTCAAAGAAGAAACAGTCGAACCTATGGATCCTTAAGATTTTCAGAAAACAAAAGGTGTTTTGTCTTGTTTCTTAACTTACGACTTGGCGAGTCAGGGTGCCTGTCGCAAGTGCTTGTACATAATTCCAATTCTGCAAAGCTCTCCCTGACGGCAGATGGTTTCCCTGACCTCTCTGGAATTAAAGAAGGAACCCCAAAGTTACTGAAATCTCAGGGCATAAATGAGGCAAAGACAATATATATACTTATTATATATACTTATTTACACCCCATCTATATATTTGAACCTGTTGTATTTTGAATATTTGTGTGAATATGTTTGCATAGCCTCCCCATTGCTAAGACTATTGCCTAGCCATAATTATTTTTTCAATGATAATCCTTCATAATTTATTATACAATTTATCATTCAAAAAGCAATAATTAAAAAAAGTTTACAATGACTGGAAGAATTCCTTGTAATTTGAGTTAAGTGTTATATTTTTGTCTGGTGGCCATTCTTTGTAGATAATTTCTGCACATCTGTTTTAAGTATCTTAAGATTTAATAAACAGATACATTACTTCAAGTCAACCTCCCTCTATAGTAATGGTTTGAAAGTGAGGTTTGAGTATTGCCAAAGTTAGGCAGTTGATGTGTTCGTTCATAGGATTATATTATTTGAACAGCCTTGTATCATTTGAACATAATTTGGGGGTATGTTTGCAGAATTACCCAGTAATAGGTGGAAGAAATAAAAACCTTGTATGTTTCTGTAGAGAGTTCAGCATTCCTGCCCCCAGTCACAGATTTACCAGAAAGGTGATAAGAAAGCGTTGCCAGTCTGTCTCCCTCTTCAAAAAAACAGGGTTGTCCCATCCCCAAAGTCATGTGACCATTTGGAGTGGCCATGAGACTTTAGCATCCCAATGTATTATCTGAAAATGTGAAGAAGACAAAATGCCATGTTTAAAACCACTGCAAAATGTTTCCAAAGCACAGGTGGTTTTGTATGGGTGAGGTCTGGGGGCATGAGTCCAGGTGTCTTTGTTGTTGGTCTTTTGTTATTACGTCAAAATTGCACAAGCATGGTGCTCCACCAGGAAGGATTTGAGTTAGATAGGCTCAGGCCACACTTTAAAAACCAAAAACCAGAAAACGGGTATTCTCGTTGTCTTAGGGTCAAAGCGGGTAATGAACATTCCTGTCCCCAACACATTGGTTGTATTTGTTTTTTCTGTGCAACTCAGACTTTCCTCAGTATTTGTGTTTTTACATTTTATGGTTAATTTAATTGAAGAAGAAAGGGCATTGCAAAGTTGTTCAACAACAATTACCTCATTGAGTGTGTCCAGTAGTGCAGGAAGTGATGGCATCTTTAATGATTTGCTACTCAAGAGGAGAGAGCACGTGTGCGCCAGAAAGACGGAATGCATCCCATTCTGCCTCGTCCTCTGCTAAGCCCAAAGATGACACGTTGGCATTCAAGGTGTAGCGGACAATGATGTATATTTATAAATCTATTTATACCACTATACCATGTATATAGAATATATTTATAACCACTTAAAATTGTGAGCCAAAACATGTAAAAGATCCTTCTTTTCCTAATGGCAAAAAAAAAAAAAAATCAAACCCTTTCTGACTCTTCGCTTAATTAGCACTTGATGACCTCACAATTACATTGGTGAGCTTGGGCACCCCCTTGGTATTGTAAGAGATCCTAAAATCTTGGTGCAAAGGTGGGGACCGCATAACAACCAGGGAGAAAGAGACATACCTTTTTTAACTATTAAGGACAATCTAAGATGGCTTTTTTTTTTTTTTGTCACATTCTGATGTGGTCACACCCAAGTCCCAGAAATAGAAATCCCATCAACCACTGTAACTTTTCTCTCTTCCTCTCCTTCCTTCTTAAATAACTGATGGATCACTAATCAATTCAGCATTTTGGTCTGTGGCAACTAATGTCAGCCTACAGAAGAGAACAACAAATTTAGGATAATCCAGGGAAACCTAAGAGCCTTACTGATCTGTTCCTTTAAATAATGAAACTGACAGGTTTTTTTTTAAAAACTGATATTTTTTTTTAACAGTGTTTGACAAACAGTCCTTGATTATAAGTAAACCAAAGCATCATACTGACATTGACATCAAATATTTTCTATTCCCCATCACTCATTTGTTCTCTTTTTTCCCTCTCATGCTTTCTCGTTAGTGGAAATTTTTACTGAGACCTGCACAGTGGCTTGAGACCCCGTAATTCTCTGTACCATCTGACTTTCCCTCTGAGGCCTCTTACATGTGAATGTTGAGCCCACAATCAAGAGTGGTTTTGTTTTTTTCTTTCTTCTACTCAAAACTGACCAAAGTTATTGGCTTTTTACTTTGCTAGAACAAACTATCTTATGTTTACGTACTGGTTTACATTGTTATTTATGTGCAAATTGTCAAAATGTAAATTAAATATAAATGTTGATGCTTTACCAATGCTTGTCTAGTGTCTTGAGTGGAGGGTGAGGGAGCAACACCTTAGCCGTACTGTAAGGGTGGCCTTGGAACAAATTCCGAACGTGACACAATTTGCCTCCATCCTGCTTATGTCCCCACCCCCATCCTCCGAGCCCCATAGAGATGATTCCCTAGTTTTCCCACCTCCGTTGGTGACTGCATTTGTCAGTGATCTGACAGGGTTGATCACTTGCCTCTCATAAATCGACAGTGTAAGATCTTTGTCTTTAATTGTGGGCCATAAAAATGTCTTCTAAGAAAAGCATTTCAAGCATGTGCCAGCTATTGTTTGCTTTTGTTGGACTTTTTTGTTTGTTTTACTTAGTTGATGGGCAGTGGGGTGGTAGCGAGGTGAGGAAGACTTGGATTAAGTCCAGAAATGCCATCCTAGCCTTGATCCAGGATGTATGTGTGTGGACCCAGCCAGTTCATGGGTGAGGGGCTCTGGGGAGCCCTGGGAGCCTGAGGAGCATTTTACCCATTGGTGGCATTATTTTTGCTTCAGTAGCCAACACTCCACAGGGAACCATAGGGAATACTTCTGCATTTTTTTGCCCTATGTGCTACAGTATTTTTTTTCTCTTCACATTTTAACTCAGGAAGTAGATTTGCCACTTGTGCAATTTAAAACAAATTTCAAGAAAGCTGTTTGACAGGCCTCTGGGCGTTTTTAGTATGAAGCCCAGGAAGCACAGTAGCCTGGCCATGTGGTCCCAAGGGTCATGTGTTGGGAATGGATCTACTTGTTTGTCCACTGACACTCCAGACACTAACCTTTCTCCAGTCACAAACAAAAAGCAAAATTTGAGTTTCACTTGGTAGACATGAATAGGAGAGATACTTATAGAAAAGTGTTAGTGCCCTCAATGAAAAAAAAAACCTAAAAGCCCTTCACAAATGGTTTTCATGTTTGCCACTTCATCCATTAGCAAGTTCATGGTACCATGCATGTTAAGAAAATAATGTTGCTTATATTTAGACACTCAAAACTGCCCAGTGTTTTGTTTTTTTTTTTAATGTTTCTTCTTTATATTCACTTAAACATCTGTGCCAAGAATTTGAAATGCTGCCAGCATTTTACTGTGGAGTTAAGAAAACCAGACCCTATTGTCAAAAACGTGCCAAATGGTGCTGGATGCACTACTAAATTCTACAGAACCATTGTGGTAATAATTTTTCAAAACAAAGCCCAATCAGATCCAGAGTATAACAGTTACTACCATTAATCATTGTTCTTTACTTGGCAAAACATACCTTTTTTTCTTGAGAGTTATATGTCTTGAGCACACTTGTGGACTTAGCTGTTTAATGAAACATTACATGAGAAGATATTCACTAGGAGCTCAAGTCTCCCCGGCCGTCGTCTACCCTGCTGAACAGAGACTTCAGGCAGCTGTTTAGGGCAAGGCAAAACCAAAGAAGCCACCTTTTTAAATCTTTCCTTAAAAGCCCTGTTCAGAAAAGACACATTCAATTCTCTACTGTAAGAAAATATATAGAATATAGAGTTCCATGGGAGCTTATAAGGACATTTCTAATTTTTTTTCCCTTGGGGGACAGAAAACCAATTTAGAACTTTTAAGTTTGTGTAAGTGAACTTATTCCTTTATGTGTGTGTGTGTGTGTGTGTGAAGCCTTCTTTAAAAGAAGAGAATGGGAAAAGGCCAGAGCAGAGAAATGAAAGTAATTAGAGGCACATGCTGGAGGATTTCTAATGTTTCTGGGATAATCTGGTCTACAAAGGAAGGCTGCACCACAGAGGGTGGGAGCTAAAAACATGAATGAATAGAAGCGAAGTTACATAGAATGGGATCATTGAACCAACTGAAAAGACACTTCTATTTCCTTTATGAGACCATAGAGTTCTTTGTCCATAACATGTCTGTTTCATTATCAATGTCTGGCCAGAAGAAATCAGACCATTCTGAGCTCTTCTGGGTATCCAGCAGCTGCAAGAAGTGTCTCAGTACACATAAGCCTCCCATCACAGCCATTTCTAGGTTTCATGTCCTTAGGACTCCCAAGTCCATTTGCTTAAAGGGCTGCTGCCAGCTGCTCCTTCAGTAAGTGAGAAGTGATTTTAATCTCAATATAGCTTTTATCAGGTAATTTAGGCCCCAAACATAGCAAAATTCCAAAAAGTTATTTCTAAGCTGATTTACACAAATCCTCCTCATGCTCAGTTTCACAGAATACTATAACAAACCCTCTCCTGGTTTGTTCTTCCTTCCAGGTTTGATAAGTAATGAACCACAGTTAGTCATGTACACATTTCCTCCTCTGAATTTGAGACAGAAGCTTTTGTTCAGCATAAATGTGAGCACAACCACCTTGCAGTTTTCTCCTACCCCCATCAAGAAAGAAAGAGGAAGTGACAGGTAAATGCCAGTGGGTGGTTTGGGTAAGAAATTCTCCAGTGTGTTAACAAAAGGAAATTGTCCTCAGGGAAATGTGGCACAGCTTCCCATCTTTAGGTAATCTGAAGGATTTGTATGTGGGTTATGGCAACCAGTGTTCCTCCCTGGATGAGGGGCAGAGCAAAAGAAACAATTAAACCATTAACAGAAGGGACTTTGGTTTATATGATAAAGGTGAACAGCCACCTTTAGGGATGGTAACACAGTGGGTCCCTTTTGGGGGAGGGAGGAAGTAGTCTCCTTCCTGGGATGGCCTAGAGATGAAGAGCCAGCTTGTCTAAAAGCACAGGATAGGCAAGATGCCTGGCAAGCCCTTCCCATGCTTATAATTCCAAGACTTCCATAACCGTGTAAGTGATGGTGCACCTGGGGATGAGACAGAGCTAAGTAAGGCTCTGGTGGAGAACTTAAGTTTCCTTAATGTTCCTGAGGCCTCCGAGGAAACTGTGCATATCAATATGTAAAACTCTGTATAGAAGACAGATCTGGAGAGCTTGTCTCATCCAGAGGAAGAGTCCATGATACCAAGAAATGAACTGTGCTGTTATGTTTTGTAAAATATTTGAAAATGTATTTCCCATTGGAGTCCTTCCCAGGGATTCTGCGAGGGAGTGGAAAATAAGACAGTGCCACTATGACCCGACACCCAGCGCTCTGCAGAGGAGCATCCAGGCTAGCAGCCTGCCAGCGCAGTCCTGTCTTGGGAAGAGAGGGACTGTCTCCATCCTCCCTTCTTCCACAGCAAGGCAGCCCTGGAGTACTATTTCCCGTCCATGCAGGCAAAGGAAGTAGGATGAAGCCTTATCCCTTTCCATGGAACACTTTCTTGCCGCCTCAGTTTTACAGCAATTAACCTGACAGTGATCTGCAGTGAGACTCACCATCTAAAGATCATGAACTGGGTGACTTAAGTCCTTCTTCGGTGCTACCCAGGCCAGAGTCTAAATATACCCCCAAGGTGGGAACTGAGATTATGAGCTCCTAGTCTGCTGGAAAGAGTGACCCAGAGATTTTCCTAGTTCTAGTCCTGGTTCAGCTGCTACTACCTGGGTGCTCTCAAGAAAGTCCTAGAATTTCCCTGGGCCTCAGTTTCCTGATCCATAAAATGAAGGAGTCATTCCTGGGCTTTCTTTGTGCTCTTTCGGAAGTATTACATCTCTTAATATGCTAAGATTCCATCATTGTCTCTTTTTTCCTTTCGGTTTGTTTCCCTTGGAAGTCTGATTGTTGCTATAGGCAGTTATTTGTAATTTAGAGAGCAGATGTCAGAGGAAAATGGAAATGAGGGACAGGCTTGTATGGAAAAAACTATTGTGGCTTCTTTTGGCAAAAGAGATTCGGCTCACAAAGGTCCTGCTAATTTGTGAGAATCATGAACTTTCCCCAGGAATTAATATGCTCATCTGAAAGGAATCAAGATTCTTTTAATGGAAATAATGGCTTGTGCTTAAATCAAACCTCTGCTCAAGTGAAGTACCATGAATTCTAGGATGTTTAGTTTAGTGGCTTTTTGTTTTTTCTTCCACATCTTTTTTTTTTTTTTTTAATGCCAAGCCTTACTTGCATGAAGAGTAAGAAAGATTTAAGTTTGTTGCTGCAAAAAGGAAAGAAGATAAAAAATATGGGAGCTAAAGAAGACAAAGCCAACCAAGAGAATCCAAAAAGACGTTGAAAGGAAACATTCTGTTAGCAAAGCAATAGAGGCCTCGATACTGTTCTAACGGTTCAAGGTTTAAAAAAGGGAATAAAGACAAATGAAGCAGTCAGAGGGAGGAGAGGGAAAGGTTAAGCCAAGACAGAAACTGTGAGTAGATAGATGTGAAAGGGGCTGAAAATAAGTGAAAAGTGAAAAATTGCTTTATGAATAAACCGTTAAAAAATAGTGAGTGAAAAAGCAATCGTGCTTCCAGTTATTACTGAATCACCCGCTGGTGGCAGCCAGAGGCTGACCTGAGCTGCGACTCCACGCTTAACCTACATGCAGCAGTTGGTGCTGGGCTGCTCCTGTGGGCGGACACCGTTTTCTACTTGAGTGTCAGTTTCATTGTGATTACTTGCCGTCAAGACGCATGTGGCCCATTTTACCGCCCTGAACACCAAAAAACATGACTTGGTCATCTCTCCAACCTGCTGACATTACAAGGCAGAGGATATAGCCTCTTGGTACATTCAGGACACCAGCAAGGCAAGGAGCTAGAACCGAGGGATGTGAGGGCAAGCAGATCTTCTACGGGAAGGTGATGGGGCGTGAAGGCTCAGCCTGCTTCTGTGTTTTTCTGAAAATGAGGCCATGAGTTTATACTCAATGATCCTTGTCATTCCTGATGGTGTGTCTGTCAGGGCAGGGACACAGCAACCATCCCACAATCTCTTCTGCGCTCGGAGTCCACATAATACTCTTCTCCCGAGCACATTCAGGCCAGCAAACAAAATGCCAATCATAGCAGACCCGCCCCCGCCACTGCCTACTTGAGGAAGCACTGGAGCCCTAGGAAGTGAACCGGTTCCACCAGTTGACTCCGCCCTCCGAGCCGCCGGGAAGAGCGAAGACCGGAAGTGCTCGCACCCACCAGAAGATTGGTCAAGCATCACAAGGCAGGGCTAGTGCAGATGGTACAGGCAAATTCCAAAGCTGCAGGGTCGCCCTCCTCCTCATTCCAAGTGTAGAGCACACTTCTCTTTCCGAGATGCCTGCATGCAGAGCTAACTTTTGATTCTCTGTTTCAACAGAAAGGAGGTGGGAGATGTGTGCTTACAAATTCCAAGATAATTTTGCATGGCAGGGCTTCACTGGTTGTCTCTGGTGGACTGCAGGGAGGCAGGTGGCCCTCCGGTGTTCTAGGGCCCCGGGGAAGTCAGTTCTGGGGAACATTTGACCCAAGTGACCTATGGAGCAGTGAGCCCATGCACACAGATGGCATGGCTGTGAAATCAAAGAATGAGGCCCAGTTTTAATGAAACTTTCATTTTTAAGAACCAGGATAAGACTGTAGTTCTGTACATCTGGCCAGTTGGGGCCACAATTCCTTCAAAGCCTCACACAGTTCTTGGTATCTGTTCTTGTTGTTGCTGCAAGAAGTACCTAGCCTTGTGCTGGTGGAAGGAAGGTTTAAGGTTTTTCATCCTTGAGTGTTTTCATGGAGACAGGTAAGGATGGGCTTTGAGCATCTTCATTTTATAAATGGGTCTGTCAAAGCATGGAAGGTCAGGAGAGAGGCTCAAGCCACCTGACTAGTTCCTGCTGGGCCTGGAAACCGAATCCCAGCTTCCTGACTCTACTTCCACTTCTCACTTCCCAAGTCAGCACTTTAGAAGATGCTGCTATTGCCCAGCAGGCAGGGCCCACAGGAGTCACTGATGCTGTTTGTATTTAGGGCAGGCTTGCCAAAATGGCAGGGTTTCACAGCATTAAATTGCTGTCTTTTGCCTTGTCAGGAACTTGACTGTTAACAAGTTCTGCAGACATTTCAGGAAAGCAAGGTGGGGAGGGCTGGCCTTGGAGAACCGTGGCCTGCTGCAGCCCAGTATTATTCCCCAGTTCGACACAATCATTCACATCTCTAAAACCAAGCTTCTTCCAGATGCCTCTTTACTGAAAGGCTTTCATCACTCTAGGGTGGCCAGTTCCCCTTCAAAGCGCCAGACTGAGCTGGCGTTTCCACCTGCATTCACAGAGGCAGGGGGTAGTGTGTCAGGCTTCAGTGGTTCCGGGTCAGCCTCAGGTCAGCAGTGCTCCAAAGAGAAAACTGAGGCAGGGAGCTCCCAGGCCCCCATCAGGACATGCCTTGGGGGCCTGGCAACTGCAGCTGAAGAGCACATAGATGCTCAGACAGAAGGCACTGGGCACTTGCAAACATTCAGATGCTATTTTGGATAAAGTGGGTAAGTTCATTCCACTTGAAAAGCCTGGGAGTGAGGGGGCGTGTGTTTTCTACAAAGGAGAGGAACCGCATAAATGGACATCTTTTCTGCTTCAAGTGCACATAAAATTTTTTTGTTGCTTCTGAGTTTAAGGAGGTATGTTCTCTGTTTTAAATATTGCCCATACATAGTTAACCAGCATACCTGGACACAGAGATGGAAGCTGAGAAAAAGCAGTCTGTTTTACCATTTTGTTCCCAGGCAATGTAATCCCTAAAGGCACGATTCCTCTAAGAATTATCTGAAGACTTGCAGTTTACCCACCTGTTAGACAGCTTTTGCAACCAACAGAAACCTTACAGATTTATAGTCATATTGCTTCAAATTGGTAGTTTTTGTCTTCTGTAGTTCTGACCTGCACATGGATTCCAGACTGAAAATTACATTTATCTGAAGCAAACCATTCAGCCCATCTTAGATAGGTTACAGCTGTTTCATCCATCCTTCCAACTTTAGTGTAATAACCTCATATATTATGGTTCATCTATAGCCTGAAGAATTATATGCTCTTAAGAGGATTGGATGGGGAAAAAATAAGAAAGAAAAGGAAGGAAGAAAGGAATCTTTTAAGACTAGCTATATAACTCAGACATGAGAGAAGCATCTCTTAAATTCAGGTCCCAATCTTGCTCCCATCAGAGTAAGGAGTTAGAACATGATCAGGTGGAGATGAACACCGGCTGGCAGGGATGCTGAACCCCAGCTCTCCGTGAGTTCTGCTGAGGGCCACTGGGCACCCGGTGGACTGCTCCAAAAGAGAGGCATATATTTCTTATAAACAAACAAAAAAAAGAGGCAGGGCAAAGTCTGTGCTGAAGGTGCGCAGACTTCCTTCCTTCCGTACTTGGGTTTTTCTCCCTTCTAAGGGGTGTTTGAAAGTTTTTCCTGTGCTTCTAACTGAGCAGAAACCACATCACGTCTTTTGTCACCATCTCTGCTCACCACTGGAGACCCTGGTGGTTAGAGAGGGAAAGTCCCTTTCGATGGGGGTAGAAGGTGTTGGGGGCCTGGGAAGGGGGATGGTGGGGAGAGGGGAGAGGAGAGGTCACTAGGGTTTCCTCCTGGCCTAGACAGTGTACCCACCCTGACTGGACCCTCCAATCCTCCAAGCAGCAAAGCATGTCTTTTAATGCCCTAATCACCTTAGAGTGATAGAGGAAGAGATTGTTCAGTGCAGGAAAGAATATCCACTTGCAGAGCTCTGTGGTTATGGGAAGTCAGAAGAGTGGCCACAAGGACCTGTGTGTAGCCTGAGGATAGCTTCCACCTGACTCCTTAGCACTGGTCCTGACAGATGGATGATGGACTGGGAGGACAAGGGGGATGCTGGGAGGCTGGGGCACAGCTGTATATTTGGTTTGAGTTGTTACAGGGCCATCTTTGTAGTAACCATTCTTCTTTTTATAAATCATGATAAAAAAAATACACATGACATGAAATTCACCACCTTCGCCGTTTTTAAGTGTACAGTTCAGTGGTGTTCACTCCACTCACATTGTTGTGCACAGATCTCTAAACATTTCATCTTGCAAAGCTGAAACTCTAAGCCCATGAAATAACAGCTCTCTTTTGGTCTCCCCTAAGTCTCTGTACAACGACATTTCCTGATCACGAGTGCTTTTCTTTGGTTAAATCTATAAACTTGATTTCCGTACCAAAACCAGTGCCAAGTTCACGCACCAGCTACCCTGTCTGGGGAGCAGTTCAAATTCACTTGGCCATGAATATTCATCACTCGCTGGGGATCAGGTTCCCAAATGCCTGTCCTCAGCACTTTGACTGGGCTTTAGCAGCTTATAGAGTTGTTATTGGCACCACCAAACTGGTCAGGAATGAAAATAACAATCAGCTCCTTAAATGTTTACAAGCCTGTTGGGCTATTGCTCATGTAATTTTGAGCTGCCATCTTGTCTCCTCTCGCTCAGTGGAATGGAATGTCTTCTCCAGCAGTTTGATGACTGCAGGACCATGGGGGAGGACAAGACCACTTGCCCATTTTCTAATGGAACCTGGGTTGCAGTCCTCTCTGGTGGCAAGTTGTTTGGGCTCTTGTTGCTGGGCACCACTTCCTCATACAAGTCACTTCTAAACAAATCCTCCCAGTAGGGTGTCCTCCAAGCCAGAGCAGGAGGCAGGGAAGTACTCTCACCCAATCAGCACAATCAATTTGTCATTCCCTGAAAATAGAGTCGTCTCTCCAGTCAGTCCAGTTTCCCACCCCCAGCGCTTGGTGGTGGAGATGGGGAGGAGGGGATAGGGAGGAGGAGATGGGGAGGAGGGCTGGCCTTGGAGCAAAGCCACATTCCAGGGGGAGGGTTCCTCCCAGCCACCACACTGGGCAGGCGTGTTGTGCCTCGTGCTTGCAGCCACCCTTGAAGTGTTGTTGTTACACAACAGTCATGAACTCTGGAATGTCTCTGGTCATTTACTGCATGACTGTGTCACTCCATAAATGACACGGTCAAGCTTCAAGGCCTAGAATGAGGTTGGCTTGTTTTTCAATAGGTCATTTTCTCCCGCCCAGAACAAAGCTTCCAGGCTTTTACGATGTCCTTCTTGCCCTGAGACTCCTGAGAGTGGAAATTCAGGGGAAAGAAAATACAGGAATAGATTACAAGTCACACGCCAATAGTCCTACAGATGTTTTAAAAACATACTGAACAATTTGACCATACTATCTGCAGATAAGAAGCTTTCTAGAAATTAGCTGGGCACTTCTTAGAGAAACTTTTCATCTTCTCTCACTCTTGCCTTGACTTTTTCCTTCTTTGGTTCATTTCCTTCATGAGATAAATGAAGATAGCAACAGATTAAGGTTCCAAAGAACATATGATTCATGAGTCATGTCTATTTTTTCTCTACTGTATTCACTTTAAATGGCATTGGTCCAGTAGAAGAAACAGAAAGTAAAATATGACTTTGGTGCTTCTGTAGTGCAATAATCATTATGAAAATAATGCCTCAATTTGATTTATACTGTATAAGTTACTGGGGTCTGTAGCCACCATTTTCTCATTTTATCTTTTGAGATGGGTTCTATTATACATACAAGGAAAGAGAGGCCCAGAGAGATCAATTTGATATTGAAATATAAATTGGATAATGCAGGGGAAAAAAACTCTTAACCCAGTGTGCATAGAAAGTACTCTGAAACAGTAATTGTTCTTAAGTAACTTGCTTAATATCACCCAACTAATAACTATGATCAGAACCTTCCTAAACCATGGCCACTAACTTCTCTCTCCACCTCAGCATAGTAATCTTAGTCCATAGAATACAAGAGATTCCGTTTTAAACATTTTCTGGAATCTCCATTTTGTTATACAGAATTAGAGAGTTTGTTGAAGACTCACTAAATGTAATTCACACAGCCTTGTGGTTTTTGGACCCATTTCCCCCAAGGGGAAAAAAAAAATGCTTAGAAAATCCTCTCTACTGTTCCTCTTATTTTTAAATCATTTTATCAGAATGATTGAGCTTTGGGCGGTGGGGGGAGAGGTTGTTTTAAACTGTGAGGCTTTCAACACAATAATGAAAGGTAAATCCAGCATTTTGACTCATGCATTCAATCATTTGTTCATTCAACAATATTTATTGCCTGCCTATTATACTTTAAATATTGGGCCAGGCTAAAGTAGCGCAGCTGGCCAAACCAGGAATAAACCCAGGATCAGGTATGAGTAAGACCAGACCCTGAGACCCCTCCAGAGATAGAGAGTGCATGCTACGTACAATTTGATTAATGCTATTGACCTCTTTCAAATAAATTAGTTCTATTAATAACTGTTAAGAGGGATCAGATTGAATTAGAAACATGAATTCCTAGGTTTCCTTTGAAGCATTTAGTTTTATAGGTATTTTGGGTATCTTCTGCATGTAATTCATCTTTGACTCAAAAACGATACTTTAAGTAAGAACAGTACATGTCCTGACTATATTTGAGTTTGGATGAATAACAGAGAATTCCACGTTCCACTTGTTATATTTGTACTAGGCTCCATGGGGCAATACCAGAACTGAATTTCAACAAAACACATCGTTAAACCTGGCTATGCCCGTAAGGAATTTTTTAATTTCAAAATTTTTGTTATAAATCAGTGATAATTTATTAGTAGGTGGTCATAGGACTACAGTATCATTTCTACATTAGACCTTCAGAAACATGAGTTTCTGGATGAGACCATAAACAAAAAGAGTTCCAAGTTATTTGTTTTTAATATTATAAAAAACACACTATGCTGAGATGTCCTAGGTTTAACTTTTAAATATCCAAGCATCTCATAAGGATTCAGACAATTCTGTCAGGTCATTATTTCCTTTCAGAAAGATGTATTCCCATTATAGCAATAATGATGGGAGGTCTTGAAACAAAATGAGCACTATGGGGTGGGAGAGGGAGTTGTGGGAGGTGGGGCAGGTCATCAAGAGACCTGGGTTCATTCCTGGTGTGGCCAGCTGGGCTACTTTCACAAGAGGTATAGCCTCTCCAAGTCTGTTTCTACATCTGTAAAAGGCAGTAGTAAAACCTCTAAGTCCATTTCTACAATTCAATGGATGTAAAGCTCGTTGCTCGTTTTAATAAAAGCTGTGTCAAGGGAAACCTCAGCGGGTGGCCTCCATTCTAGCCACTCTGTGTTTAGCCAGCACAGTGTTTTGGTCGGTCGGGTGGCAAAGGAAAACAGGGTGGCGTCGCCCTGCAGCTCTTGGCTCAGAGCCTTGGGAAGTATTGATGATTCAGCACATGGCGCTCTGCCCTGTGGTCAGGGCTGCAGGTGCCCAGGTGGGCCTTGTTAGGAGGGAACTGCCAGCACCTCGGGGTGAGGCAGGCCCTTGAAATGTGGACCATTTATAAGCATTCAGATTCCAGGACACTGTACTCAAGCTTAGGAGTGTCAGCCTCCAGCCCTTCATCAAACTGCCACCTTGGATAATTATGCTCCTCAATTACTCTTGCATCGCAGCGCCATGTGGCATCCATACTCACTGTTCCCTGTTGTGCAGTTTTCTTGTTGTCACCAAGTCCATAAGCCTGATGACAAGGCTTTTATATTGCTCGAGGGTGGGAATAGGGTGAATTGGGATGTTCTTCCTAGACCCAGTGACTCTGCTCTTTCAGGTCACTAAAGAGAAAAGAGAGGAAGAGCAAAGAAAATAACCCAACACTTCCCAATCTAAGGGCAAAGGAAAGTTCCTCCCTCAAAAACACTGGTGTCGATACCAGAGTCACCCTCGGCAGGCAGGGGTCTTGGAAATCCTAGAAATGCTCTGTAAAAACGAATACATCACTTGTTTGTATGGAAAACTTTTTTTTAAGGGGGTAATAAGTTGTGAAACTACAAGGCTGTATATATAATCTTTAAGCTATGAGATGTCGACATAATTGTTTTGAGATCAACCAATCAGACCACACATTTTGTGCTACGAGGTTATAATGAGTGTTCATTAAATATCATGATAACAACACCCTCCTTGTTTGCTAACAAAGGGGCATTCTCCTCATGTATCACTAATGACAGGTGATGTGGCACAATTAAAGTCATCTACTCATTCCCTTTTTTCCTGATTTCTTCCAGAGCTGTCAGGTGGTCAGAGAGCATTTCTTCTTCCTCTTGATTTTTCTCCTTCCTCTCCCCTTCCTTCTTTTTTTTTTCTTAACCTTCCTCTGGGCTGAACTAGAGCTCCTAATGTGAGGCAACATCTCCCTCCCGACCAGTCAGGCACTCTGGGAAATGCTTGACTTTTCCAGGTCACTGGGACACCATTGGGTGGACTGGAGCCAACATTTATGGAGTGAAATTCTAGCAGCTGGAGACACCTGCCTGCCTCCCAGGATGACCAGGGTTGCCAGAGGAGTTGTTTACTCCCCTTGTAGAGCTGGCCAATGGAGCGAACTCTTCCATGTGTGCGTGCAAATCTGGAAAACTAGTCTGCTTTTGGAACACATTTTAAATAGCTGCGAATATTTGTATCTATTTTAATTTATTCAACCCACTCCGGTACGCTTGCCTGGAAAATCCCATGGACGGAGGAGCGTTGTAGGCTACAGTCCATGGGGTCACAGAGAGTCGGACACGACTGAGAGACTTTACTTTTACTTTTAATTTATTCATGTGTCCTATGCCTGACTGGTTCTCTGTGATGTTAGGCAAGTCACTGAACCTTTGATTTACCATTTACTTATCTCTGAAGTATCGCTGATACAAACAGGGAACTTTAATTCATTCTTCCAAAATTTATGAAACCCAACTTTGTGCATGATGCTGCATTTTGAGTTTTCAGAGGCACAGGACAGCACAATCTCTGCTGTTCTTCCCTAGGATTTACGATCTAATTGAAAAGATGGACATTTACACAAAAATAGCACTAACCATATGTGATTATGTCCAGTTAGACAAATGTATGTACAAGGATATTCACTGCAGCACTGTTTATTATAAGAACATTTTGGGGATTGTCTAAATGTCCATTAATATAGAAGACTGGTAAAATGAAGTATGATCATCTATACAACAGAATACTATGCAGCTAGTAAAAAAGAATGGGCTGGCTCTCCATGTACTAAAATGGAAGTGCTATAAAACACAGCTTTAAGAGAAAAAAGGAAGCGTAATAGTGTGTCTGGTGCTATGATTTGTGAAAAGAAAAAACAGGCATTTAATGCAAAGCATTATGTATTCATTGGATATCTTTAAATAGATATACAGGAATCTGAAAAGAGCAAACGGCTTTTGGGAAGAGATGGGAGGTCAAGGAATGGGGAAGGAGGACAATCTACCTCACCTTTAACATCCTCTTATCACTTGTGAATTTTCCAACCAGGTACATATAATATCAAATTTTATACAATTTGTACAATATTATCAAATTAAAAATAATAATTAAAATGTGTACAATATTATCAATTTGTACAATATTATCAAATTCAATCCAGTTCAGTCGCTCAGTCGTGTCCGACTCTTTGCGACCCCATGAACCTCAGCACGCCAGGCCTCCCTGTCTATCACCAACTCCCGAAGTTCACCCAAACCCATGTCCATCAAGTCGGTGATGCCATCCAACCATCTCATCCTCTGTTGTCCCCTTCTCCTCCTGCCCTCAATCTTTCCCAGCATCAGGGGCTTTTCCAATGAGTCAGCTCTTCACATCAGGTGGCCAAAGTATTGGAGTTTCAGTTTCAACATCAGTCCTTCCAATGAACACCCAGGACTGATCTCCTTTAGGATGGACTGATTGGATCTCTTTGTAGTCCAAGGGACTCTCGAGAGTTTTCTCTAACACCACAGTTCAAAAGCATCAACTCTTCAGCACTCAGCTTTCTTTATAGTCCAACTCTCACATCCATACATGACATTATCAAATTAAAAAATAATAATTAAAATGTGCCCTGGGACTTTCCTGGTGGTCCAGTGGTTGGGACTTTGCCTTACAATGCAGGAGCTGCAGGCTCCATCCCTAGTCAAGAGTTAAGATCCCACATGACTCGTGGCCAAAAAACCAAAACAGAAAACAGAAACAATATTGTAATAAATTCAATAAAGACTTTAAAAATGGTCCACATCAAATCTTTGGCTTCCCTGATGTCTGAGTGGTAAAAAAAAATCTGCCTGCAATGCAGGAGACACAGGAGATGTGGGTTCGATCCCTGGGTCAAGAAGATCCCTTAGAGGAGGAAATGGCAACCCACTCCAGTATTCTTTCCTGGAAAAAATCCCATGGACAGAGGAGCTTGGTGGGCTACATTCCATAGGATTGCAAGGAGTCAAACACGACTGAGCACAGCACAGCAAATCTTAAAATAAGATAAAATTTGCCCTAATCCCTCCCTGGAAGATCTATTTTTCTGTCCTCCTCAAGTCAGTTCCCATCTGATGCTTCTAACACGGTGAGTGGGCTCGAAGGGATTTCTATAACCTAATACTCCATTAAACTTGGAGTTATAGGGAACTGATTCAACGTGTGATGCAAAAGGATGTGGGACAACGCTGAGGGCAGAGATTTGGAGGATGCAGGAGAGCAAGCTGGGTGTGCCCCGAGTGGAAGGATCTTCTCTGAGAACCTCTGCTGACCCTGCCGCACTGTTGGGTGTCCTTGTCACATTTGTGGGTGACACCTCTTGTCAAGGAGGGAACTGGCAGCCTGACTTCTGTCATAACGGGCGTCACATCTTTTTGCTTCTAAGTTCTCCCTGGCACATCCTGGAGGGTATGGCAGTTTATCAGACCTTTGTTCCCATCGGCAATAACATCTCCTAGCCCAGTAGAATCTCAGAGTCAGGAGAGACTCTAGAAACTCTCCCCATCTCTCTTGACTTTCCATCCATGGGGAAGACTGACCCACCCGTAGACACCTCAGGCCTCAGGGGCAGAGCTGAGACTCTGCCCTAGCTCTTCTGAATCCAGTGCTCTTTTTATGACACTATATACAGTCTCAGTCCCCTTGGATTTTCAGTTAAGGCAATGCTAAGCCCATGACAGATGTTCCTCCAAGTGCACTGAACACTATCAGGGCAGATTCAACAAGTCAGAGTCAGAGCTTCTCTTAGGCCAGGCTGCTCAGGCAAGTTTCAGGGTGGGAGTAAAGGGACCAGGGGATTCCCTCTTCCTGCTGGAGAGAAGGTGGGTGATCACACAGACTCCCAACCAATAGCCACAGGTACTCTTCAGAATGTATACCACCCCTCACCCCCCAAGATCAAGTCCAACCTAGAAACTGCAGCATCAAAAATCTTCACTCCAAAATGTAACATATCAATTTTCATCAGTGATTGGGTATATAACACCTCCCATAGTCTCAGATCTAAAATGCATACCACAGGAGCAAAACAGTAAGAAAAATAGACGTTTGTCCTTTTTTTTTTTCCTATAGGAAAACAAAAATAAAATCTCAGTCCTTGGATAACTTAAAAAGAAATCTAATAAGGGCTGTTTGATACCACTTATATTTTTGCTATTTGTGTGAGTCCTCTCTGTCTATGGGATCGAGCTGAGTTTCTGGGCATCAGAGCCCACACGGTTAGGTTGGCAAATGCCTCATCAGCCCTGGACACTGACCTCTAACCCCATTCAGAGTCTCACCTGTGTTGCTCTGATGCCTTTTACTTTCTATTTACTAAAATAAATTTCCTCCTTTATGATGACTTCAGAAAATGGACTCCGGACTTGAGTTTATAAGGACAAGAACCAGCTTATCTCCGTCCTGGCCATGAATCACTGCCTCTTCCCACCCATTTCCACAGACACCTGAGTTAATTTAGTCTCATCTAATTCCGCCTGCTGTTCTCAGAGGGATTTCCGCCACCTCGGCAGCATGAGTCAAAAAGGATCATCCAACTGCTTAACGAATGGAGCTATTTGTTTGGAGCTGAATGTTTACAACAAAAACCACCAACCATCTTGTTTTTTTCATGTTGTGACAGCCCGGAAGCTGAGCCCCAGGGAAAGGGCCTCTCCTTTCCTGCTTAGAAGACGGGGTCTTCTGATTTCTTGGCTTGTTTGGCTTTCACTGAAGCTTGGAAAGTTCTACCCAACATCCAGTGTCCCAGGCCTTGATGAATAAAAACCTGTCAGCACCTAAGCTAATCTTCGGTCTTCATTTCCAGCCACAGCTCAGGGGTTTTGGTGTCTGTCTTTGGATATGACTCAACTAGCAGACTGGGGGGTGGGGGGGTGGGGATGGACTGCACCACTGATTAATTATGTTGCAACTTCAGGCTCTGTCCTTTCATTTACTGAATCGGTGTTGAACAACTCAAGACTGCACTTCCTCGAAGAGTTGGAGCTTCATGAGATCATAAAATTAAAGACAAAGCCTGCCGTGCTCCCTGCTCACCAGTCCTCGGCCCTGGTCTGACCCCAGCTGCTTTCATTCCCGAGTCCACCTTGGCACTCCCCTGTCTAAAGAGGACAGTCTCCCAGAAGGGGCAGGGGCCACTTCAGAGTGGCCTTCGGAGCACTGTCCTTGTCACTTCTGTTCCCGTGACTCTTCACTAGCATTGTTCCTTTGTCTTCTCTGCATTTTTATTTGCCAGATACGGGCAGATGGTTGGGCTGCCTTCAGTATTTACGTTCAGTTCTGTTTTAGCTACTGGTCATTTTACAAAGACATAGTCATAGAGTACCTCCATGGCCTGTCTCCTTTGCTTCCTTTTTCACCATCCCCTTTTCTCTCTCTTTTTTTTTTTTCCTTTGCCTGAAACAAGAAGAATGTTGGCGTTGGGGGCAGAATTTACTCTTGTTCTGATCTAGAACCAGTCTTCAGCCCGGGCTCATTTTTCTCCCTGCCTAATAATAAAAGTTCACGTTTACTAAATGCTTTACAAATACCTACTCACGTAACGTCCAGCAACTGTGGGCTTGTCTCCATTTTACCACAGAGGTAGTCTGGCTCTTCACACTGTGCTGCCCCGTCACCTCTTGACCAATTATAGTCCACACACATACATACACACCCTTAAATTTAAAAAGGGTGTAAAATCTGATGTAACATGGACCCAAATTTCACTACGTTGACATCTTTGAGTTTGGGCGTTGCCTACAGAGATGAAGTCTGGAGTGGAAAACACATTTAAAATGTTGATAAAGGGGAGAAAGAAAGCAACATAATGCTGAAAATATGACAGAAATATTATATTTACCAAAACCATATAAGTTATTTTGATGATAAGACCTCATACCTTCAAATTACTGGCCTCAGAGCCACCAAAAAGGGTTTCAAAAAAGTTCATCGCTAAAATCCAGCCCTTGGCTTATTAGTTGAGCCCCCATTTAAAGTCTCTTCGATTCTTCTTACTCTGACTTTCTACGTAATTCTAAAGGGGCCAGACTTCTTTCCAGTCCATAGTAACAGACTAGAGATCACAAATCGAAAGACAAAGCCAGAGAGAAAGATGCTGGGAACCTGCCTCCTAGAGTGGGTAGAAGAGGTAGGTGGCTGATATGTGAAGAGGAGGAAGAGGAGCTTTACAAAAGAGCAAACGTAAGATCATTTAGTGTGGGAGATGATAGCCCCGTCCACAGCCACTCTGACACTGAGAAACAGAGTAACTGTGTTCATCATCACATCCCTAAATCATCAAGACAAAGCAGACCATGACTGACTATAACATGATGAAGTTCACAACTTTTTCAAGGAATTCCTATACATAATGACTAGAGTTTTACTGCCTGAAGGATATCAGTAACACCAAGAGAGCAAAAATGACTCACTCCCCAAGATTTCTGGTTGCCCAAGTTTTACTTGGTGTGTTTACATGCACGTTATCCCAGAGATAAGCCACACTGTCACTCTTAAACTAGTTTCTGATGACCATAATTTTATATCATCCAGTGACGAGTTCTCAGATTATGAAACAATCATTACCCCGAACACTGTGAGTCTCTAAAGCAAGCCTGACTATTTCACGAGACCCTGCATTTCTGCTAGTACAGGTTTCATGAATGATTCTGGAGTCAGCCCGGCACTGTGGTTATTTTGCATACGTGAAAAGTCAGGTCATCGCTTTGAAGGGCCTGGACTGTGTCCAAAGATCCCTTCCTTTTTGCATAATGGGGCTTTACTTCCTGGATTACAAAAATATTATTTTACTAAAGAGAACGGAACTGAACTTGTGGCATACTTTTGTGCAATGATTTAACTTAATTCCCCATGTTCATAACACCTGTCAGTTACGAAGCGACTAAATGAAATCATGCATTTCAAAATCAACAGAATTTTTTTATTCACTCTTCCAACCTACATAGGGTCAAAAGCCCAATATCATGGCTACCCCAGTTTCTGGTTAAAGAGCATTCTAAGCCTTTCTATTATGGAAATTTTCAAGCATCTGTAGGAATAGAGACAAAAGTATAATGAATGTCCATGTATCCATCATCTAGTTTTAACTTTTGTCAGTCTTAAATAGTACACCTTAGTGAGCTGATGTGAAACTCCCTCTATTTTAATTTTCTAGCAGGCTGGAAAGATTTGGGGTTGGCCTCCAGAGAAGCACAGCGGCCAGGCATCCAAGGACAAGGTGTGACTAGGAGTGTGTCAAAGGCTCTGTACCCCCCACCCCACCCATGACGGCTGCTATCACTGGCACTAACCATTCCTGGTGCTAACCATTGTACACCCTCTCTCTCAAGTTCTGTTTTAAAATGCTCTCCTGCTAGGAAATTCCTAAAAATCTTAATAATTGATTTTTATCAAAGTAAGCTGGGTTTTATCAAATGATTTTTTTTTTTTTTAAGAGGAGAAGACTTGGAAGAGATAGTCTATTATCCCTGTAGTCTGGAGATAGACAGGGCCCCGAAACAGAGAAAGGAAATAGAATGATGCAAGGTAAGAAAGACAAATTCACAGTGCTGTACGAGATTAGTCCTGGTAGTATTTCCTTTAAGAGAATGCTCTGGAAAAATTTATCATCTAAACATTAATATGACCAATAATCAGGGTTTGGGAGTGGTAGAAAGGATAGTCCTTTTATCACTTTAAAAATAGCTTGAATCCACACTATTTAAAAACACTTTTTAGTTACTGTGAAATGATATTCAAAAATTTCCAACCACCTCTATTGTGAGCAGCAGGGATAACTGGCCTGTTTCCTTAGTAAGAATCACTTCGGTGGTCCTTTTTGCTGATGTACAGTGAGAAACAGTTAGTAGGACACTGTGTGTGTGTGTGTGTATGTGTGCGCACGTGTGCATGCGTGTGTCTTTACAAAAGTGGTCCCTCTTTGGAGACTCCCTGGCAGTCCAGTGGTTAGGACTCAGCACTTTCACTGCTGAGGGTTCAATCCCTGATTAGGGAACTAAGATCCCACAAGCCACGTGGTCTCTCTTTATACATATTTTAGGATATCTCTGCAGCAGGGAGTGGACACACTGTCAGAATTGCCAGAGGAGAGAGACTAAGTTCTTAGCTGTTGATCTTTGGGGTTCAATATTATAAGAACATTTCAGATGGACTGATGTAGCCCTGACTGAGATCAGTTGGTGAAAAAGGAATGGAGCATCTGCCCTTGCCCACACTACCCCTGACCATGAAAACTCAGCAGGTGTGAGGGGTCTGAACTGGTGAGCCAGGCATGGGTCTGTCCTGTTCAGGATAAAGTGGGTCTGGCAGCAGACATATATCCCAACAACTCTGTATCCAGCAGCAACACCAGTAAGCCTCTTGGTTCTAGAAATTATCACAGGAAGAGACAGACTCACAGGCAAGAAGGAAAGAGAGTCATAGGCAGGACAGGGGCTCAAATCTATTAAAGTTAAAAGAGCTGTGATTATTTTGTACTTAAACTGATAAAGCATAGCATAGGTTTCTAGGAAAAAGATTCTAGGGAAGTTTATTCATGGGTTAATTATTGTATCTATAGGGTGAGTTTGTGGTACATTTTTGTTTTTCCTTATTCTTTTTTGGTTCTTTTATTGTAATTTTATTTTTAAACTTTACAATATTGTATTTTTGGTTTTGCCAAATATCTAAATGAATCCACCACAGGTATACACGTGTTCCCCATCCTAAACCCTCCTCCCTCCTCCCTCCCCATACCATCCCTCTGGGTCGTCCCAGTGCACCAGCCCCAAGCATCCAGTATCGTGCATCGAAATCCACTTTTTTTCTGTAATAAAAAGGCATTGTTTTCTATTTAGGAAATATAAGGACAATAAGAGTTTTAGTTTTTTAACCCAATTATCCTGCTAGAGTGTAATCTGCCTCTCCTACCAAGGCACCTGTCGGCTCCGTCCTCTCTCTCCGGGGTCTGCCACAGTAGAAGCAAGCCCCCCTCTCCTCCCAGCTCACCAGAGGTGGGCACTCACTACAGCAAACAACTCTAGAACGTTCCAGAGGACAGCAGGACAGCAGTTTTGGTGGCAGACAATAAGCACTGAGGAATAGGGAAGCAGAGCACCATCTGGGGGCAGACCGGGGGCAGGACTGACAGCCTGCCAGGCCAGAGGCGGGGGGCGACTAGAGGGTTCGTCCCCGGCCGCTCAGGCCAAGTGCAGATTTCTGGGTCTCACCCCTGACCTGGTTTGTAAAACTTGTGGCGAGGCCCAGGAATCCCCAGATGATTCTCTCTTTAAAAAGTGCGACAAGGCTGGATGAGTGCATGAAGAGGAAAACGCAAGTTGGGATTTCGTAACATGATGTTCACTGTAACTCAGGAACCTCCTCCAGCAGCAAGCGGAAAAAGTACTCCTCGTTCTGGTTCCACAGAAACTGCCCGTGGACTTGGATGACATAATGCGGTGATGACGATGGTGTCACTCTGGTTCCTGCTCTACACGCTCCTGGCTCACAACCTGAGGGCCTGACATGGTGACTTTGACCGGCCTCACCCACCAAACTCCCCTGGTGAGACCTCACTTTCCCGACGCCTTCCGGGTGGGGCCTGAACCATGCAAAGGGGAGGAGCCACCACATCCCCTTCAGTGATCATCACCCTTCCCTTGGCAGGGGGGAAGGTATTGCTGGAAGATCTAAAGTATGTATTTTTTAAGTGTAGCATCTCAATGTGCTCTAGTGAGTACAATCACCTCTGCAGGATTGGGTGAACTCACAGGAGGGGTCCTGCCATTGATGCTTTGCACAGAGCCTGGCAGGGGTCCCCAGACTCTCTCCTGCTGCTCTGCCAGGCATTTCTGAATCCTGAACCACTGAGGACAGATGCAGAGAACCACCAGGTCCCTGACTGGAAAGATAAGCTCTGCCTGGAATTCCCTGGGCACTCACTCCTGCTCAGCCACGCAGTTGTGGGGAGAGGGAGGTGTCCTTCTGGGGAGGTAACCAGCTGACTGTCCTCTAAGAGCAGTCCACTGGACCTGGCGAACACAGGCTTAAGGAGAGCTGAGATATATGCTTCTCTAGCCTTTGTACTTGACCTTCATAGTTTCCAGGAAAATCAGGATTTGTGTAATTATTTCCTTGCTAGATAGTAGACTCCAGTGGGTACGAATGGAGTCTGTCTGTAACTTCAAAGCCTAGTAGAATGCAAGGTACATCCTTGCCTTCAATCCTGGGCTGAGGAATGAATGAAATGACCCAGCAGCTGGCTGAACCCTGTACAGAGTGCTGGGCAGGGAAGTGAGAGGCACAACCAAGGGCCAGAGGTGGGGACTTAGACAGCAGAAGCTCATGGAAAGTTTCTGAGCAAGGGGTCACATGGAGCCTTCCACCTTTTGGGAGATGAACATGGGGTGAGGCTTGATGGACAGGAGAAGGAAGGGTGTGCAGTGCAGGAGGCCACCCCAGGAGAAAAGCCTTGCCCCGGACCTCCTGCCTCCCCCTCCCCAGGAACTGTCACAGAGTCATGAGTCCCATAAGTGGGTTTCCAACCACTTCTGCATTAGAAGGGATAACACCACTGAAGCTGTTTCTGATACACCAAAGAAATCGGGTTGCATGACCACATCTGTGGTGATTTTGATATCCGTACCAGTGTGTTCATGCCTGTCCACCCCGAAGTTAACGAACCGTGGCTTGATGGTTCCTTCCTTCACATGAACTCTGTCAGAACTTCAAGACTTCAAGTATCCTTTAGTTCCTACTGCTGCTGCTAAGTCGTTTCAGTCGTGTCTGACCCTTTGCGACCCCGTGGACTGCAGCCTACCAGGCTCCTCCATTCATGGGATTTTCCAGGCAAGAGTACTGGAGTGGGGTGTCATTGCCTTCTCTGATCCTTTAGTTCCTAGAAGAGCTCATTTTCCAAACACATGCTCTGGTGCCCTGAGTTAATGGGTGTACTTCTCACTCTCGTGGAATATTTTACTCACTCTGGCTGAACAGATGATTATTATGGTTATTATTAATATTGAGCCTAATAACAATCACAGTAATAAACATGTTTCTCAGGGGCCACTGCATGGATAGCAATTAAAGTCTAAAAGAACATAGTCCCCAGGGGCCCACAATGCAAGCTAATCAGGCAGTTAAGGAGGATTTCTTTTTATTTATTTATTTATTTTTTACTTTCCCCCTTAATTCCATCTTCACTGTGTGGGTGGAAATCACCCCTTAAGGGATCAGCCTTAAGGCCACATTCTGGAGTTATTTCAAAGAGCCTAAGGAGGAAAGAAAAGGGGAAAAAAGAAGTTAAGGGGTAGCATTGTGGGCCCAGGAGCCCTGTGAAGTTAACGGCTGGCGCCTCACCCCAGATCAGTGCTGCCCAACAGAAATGCAATGTGAGCCACAAGTGCGGTTTCAAATTTTCTTATAGTCATCTCAGAAAAGGTAAAAAAGAAACAGGCTAAGGAAGTTTAGTATTTTCTTTAACCTAAAGTATCCAAAATATCATTTCAACATATAATCCATCCATTAATGATACTTGAGTTTCTCTGTTGTTGTTGTTGCTCTAAGTCTTAGAAGTCTGGTGTCTGTTTAAGCCGGACAGCATATTTCTCTTCAAACCAGCCACGCTGCCAGGGTAGCTACTGGCCACCACAGTGAAGAGCACAAATCAAGCCCCTCTGGGAAGATGCGGGTGTGTCACTCTGCTGGGGGCACTGCGGGCAGCTACATGAGGAGGCCCCTCTAGGGCACTCACCACAGGAATTCAGTACTGGGCACCCAAGCCTGGGAAAGCATCCAATGAGCGACCCGTCCAGCGCCAGCTGAGCAGGAAAAACACTGTTCTAGTAGAGAAGGGTCAGCGATGAAAGAAGGGTTGGGGCATAGAGAGGTGAAAGCCTCTCTGAGATTCTGAACTTTTGTGAATCCAAGTTGCGCTCTTAGGAGGCTGGGCGTTCAGAGACAGGCCCAGGCAGAACCAAGAGAAGAGGAAATGAGGGCGGCGGGAGGGGATTTGCTCCACCAGAATCTGGCCGGGAGGGATTACCGACTTTCGGGCTTCCTTAGAGATGATCCCGTCTACCTTGGACTGGAGAGCTTGCCAAGGGAGGAAGGAGCCACCAACTGCACCAGAGAGACTTATCCTGAGGGATGAAAGGAATGTCACCCAACAACCAAGAGGAAGAGCAGACTCTTGGGCCTCCTTCAGCACAAAGACACAGCTTGGCCAAATGGATGGTGCCCTGTTTCTAGCCATGAGGCCTTGGGGGACAGCGGGGGGTGGGGGGAGGGCGTGTCCACTCTCCCCTCCAGCTTTCTCCCTAAATAGAATTTGAAGAAACATGTTGTAAAACGATCATCTGAATTATTATCAGATGGTTCTAAGTCATTGAATGCGATGTGACAGAGAGGTGCGTAACAGGCAGTGGCTGCCAGGCTCCCCCACTGCCTGTATCACTGAAATGAATCAACCTCGAGACTGAGTAATGCAGGGCAGGGCTGCCCCATTTGGGCTGCTGCTTCCTAAAGAGAACTGGGATCTTCCCCCAATTCCAAAGGTTCAGACCGGCGATCTTGTCACAGGTAGAAGGGCTACTTCATGCCCAGCAGCCATAGGATTTGCCTTCTGAGGCTTGGGATGAATTTTCCTCAAAGGCTACATGTGTGAAGTGATGCTTTAGAGTCAGGCCTTTTCAAAGTAGAGTTCTGGGGTCACAATGGACCATGGGGACAGAGACTTCGGGCCAAATGTCAGCTTATAAGCTGTGAAGACGGCACACTCTGTGAGCCTGGCAGGGCATGACCCACTGGGTTCTTCCAGAGCCAGGGGTTCATTAGCACATTTGGACAGCTGGAATGTTTAGGTGGCTGTTGGGTTTCCGGCCGATTCCTAAAGAAATAATACATATTTAGGGTTTGGGATTAGAAAACGACCACATGACTGACTTCCTGTAACCCCAATGGAGACTGCAGTCTTGCAGCCTGGGGGCTCCCACCCAGAGGCCCACCCTGGCTGTGTGAGTGCTGCACCCATTCCAGGCCAGCTAGCTTGAAAACCACACATCTGGCAAACAAACAGGAGGGAAGTGTGTTTCTTCTGGGTCAGCCCCGCTCTCTTCTCTCTCACAGAGGAAGTGGCCTGCTCCCGGAGTTCAAAGCATCCGCCTGCTTGAAAACTGGGACAATGCATACTGACTTCCTGGGTTCCTTCTGCCCCATTCTGAAAGTCTAGATGCCAGGGGACAGGTAGCTGCTCAGTGGTGGTGAAGAAGAAAGTCTGAACTGACAACGAAGGAGCCAGGCAGAGGAAGGCTTGCTCCAGGGAGCCTGGCCGACCCAGCAATTATTTTTTATAACATGGCAGATATTATGTTGATGGTTTCATTTCTGGTTATTACCTTCTATTAAAAAGCATCTTGAGGAAGATGATTATGGGGGCATCTTCTTCCCGCCTCAGGAATCTACTCTCAAATTTTCAGTGAACGGTTGTTTTTCCTGGACATATTATTATGATTGTTCTTGTTATGGTTGTGATTATGCAAACTGCTAGTTGTCAAAGGGCTCTTTTTATTAGCCATTGCTCACAACCCTATTGCTTTGAGGTAAACAGATGTAGAGTGATGTCCATACAGGGCACAGAGAGGTCAAGCACCCCCAGGAAGTCATCTCCCTGTGAGGGCCTCCCTCCTAGAGTGCCAGCGTTTCGCCAGGGGCCAGGGATGCCAGAGGGATCCCTCTCCTCCCTCCTCAACCTCCCTGCCAGCCGCACTCTTGGGACCTGTGAACAAATGAACAATATGCCCAGGGCAGTGTCAACACTTCCCAGTTCTGGGTCCAGCCCTGGTCCCATCCACTGGGCCACGCCGGGGCTGGAGATCTGCTGTGGGTCTCCGGAGCTTTTGACTGGCTGCATCCCAAACGAAGAGTCAGATCTTGGAACCACAGATGCCCCTGAATCCCGTATTGGAACTAAAATGCCACTGTCACCTGGCTGTCCCACCAGTGACTCAACAGGTCTAAATCAGATGTATTATCTTACCCCCCAAGCCAAAACTTAGCACCTACTGAATTCTTTCAGTGGCATCTCCCAGTTACCCAGGAAAAAAAAAAAAACCTTAATTTTTTAATAATCTAATTTTTTAAATTACACTTATTGCAAAAAAAATGCAGAAGCTTATAAAACAACTGAAAATATGCCCCCCACACCCAACTCTCCATCCCCTCCTTCCAATATTGGTGTGCATATTTCAAGACTTTGTTCTCTGCAACCAAGAGCTGTTTTCTTTTGTTGTGGTTATTATCTTTGACCCTACCCTTGCCTGCCTTCTAACAGCCATTAGTCATCAACTCCCACTAATTTTTCCTTTATGTTTCTCACATCTGTCCAATCTTTCCATCTAAATTCCTACTGCCTTATGTTCAGAATATCACTGCTCCACAGTGAAACAAGAAAGGGCTTTGGAACCGAATGACGTAGCTCTTGGTTTCTTCACTTGAGCAAGTGATATCCCTTTTTTGAGTCTCAGTTTATCTGCTGAAAGGGAATAATTATATCTGCCTTTTTAGGTTATCAAAATGAATAAAGCTGTTAAAATGCTAGGTGCTTAATAAATGTCCACTATTAATATTCTCTTTTAAGTGGCCTCAAGAACACACTCCAAGTTAGGATGCATACAGTGGTTAGATTAATCTTTCTTAAAACACTCCTTTTATTTTGAAAGTCACTTGCTCATAACCTTTAAAAGGCTTCCCACTGTTTATAGTGTGGGTGGCAAACAGTCTTTAACTCACACCTCAGTTCTAATTGATTGGTAGTGTCTGCTTACAAGGTTGCCCCGGGCTTGGTGGGGGAGTGCTGGGTTAGATTAGCAATGTCTGCTCTAAGAGCAGAGGTAGGGAGTATCAGGCAGCCCCGACCTACAGAATAAAGTCCTACATTACTTCATTTCCTCTACCCCTTGGAGGGTTCTCCCCTTACAGGAGTCTTTCCTCCCTCTGGACTGGTCTCCTGATCTGCCATACATACCATAGATCCTCGGTCAATGGAAATCTCCCCCCAGATCTTGATGCAGCTGGCTGACTTCCCATCACCTCAGATCACGTCTATTTCCCTAAAGAGGACAAGCACTCTTTATAACACTGCCATTGGTTTTCTTCCGAGCACTTCTGTGTCTGAAGCAGCTCGGTTGGTTTCTTTTCATGTTTATTGTCTGTCTCCCCAACAAGAATCTGAACATCTGAAGGCAGGGACTTTCTCTTCTTCACTGTGTGTCCCAAAAGTCTAGACCTGGCCTGGCAGCATCAGGAGCTCAGCATTGGACAACCATGGAGCCCAGGGCTCCTTTGATGAGCAAATCCTGTCTTCCCAAGCAGACTGTGACTTGAGGCCAAGGACTGGGTCTGATTTTTCTTGGTGCCCTTCACATGTAGTCCAGCCAGGCATATTAACTCGCCCAATAAATCCTGGATTAGCTGATTGCTATGGCCTTCAGGAGGAATTTTACTAAGGCATATTTGCCCAGGAATTGCATCAGATTCTATGCTCAAAAGCTGTAGATCGCACCTGTATCCAACCTGCCTTATACAGGCCACTTTGCACATCTGCTGGTGATTCCTCTCTGGACTTTCTCCTTGGTAATTTTCACAAAATCACTTGTTGCTGAGTTTCCTGTTTCCCAGAGACACCTGATAATGTGCGGGTTACCTGTGCCATGTACATTTTGAATATTCCGGTTTTCTTCTTTCTGTCTTAATATCATGTGTCTACAGGAATGAAACGATCTAAAGGGTTTAGAATATTAAAATCCATCCTGCAAAGAACAGCATGGCCCTTAGGGAATACTGTAGAACAGGAATGATGGGTAACATGGAATGTGCAATCTTTTTTTTTTTTTGCCAGTGTGAGCAAACTTCCAAAGAACAAATGATGAAAGATTATTAAGTCCTCTGTGTTTAAATATATTTTCATTGGTCATTTTTCTACTCCCAGACATCTTGTTTTAATTGAAGTTTGTTCTTCAGTTTATTTATGTCTGAGATCACATAACATCAACACTGAAGAGCACATTATGAAGGAAAAATGTTTTCACATTCTACCACTCTAACAATTGTTTTTGTTTCCTCCCAATCTTTCTACATATGCATATTTTTTACATAGTTATAATCAGACGAGGGCTTCCCAGGTGGCACTAGTGGTAAAGAACCCACCTGCCAATGCAGGAGACATAAGAGACATGGGTTCAATCTCTGGGTCAGGAAGATCCCTGGAGAAGGAAATGGCAACCCATTCCAGTATTCTTGCCTGGGAAATCCCATGGACTGAGGAGCCTGGCAGGCTACAGTCCATAGGGTTGCAAAGAATTGGACACGACTGAAGTGACTGAGCATGCACGCAATCAGACATGTTTGAGAAAGATAAATGTTTTCTGCTAAAGCCAATAATAATAAATGTAAGAAAGCACCAAATAGTTTTACTTCCTGCAATAAAATGCTCATTTTTCCCCCCAAAGTCTAGGTTTTTAATTGTTGACCTTGAGCAAAGTCCAGAGGTATAAAAGATCAAGGAAGAAAACGATGGAAATGTCTAGTAAAGGATGCCCATACCTATACAGAAAGACATTTACTTGTTGCTGTCCTAGACATATTCCTACAAGTTGCAAAAGATAAAATGCTTCACTCTGCCTCAGTTACCATAGAATTGGCTTCCTTGAGTTTTAAATGCCTGGAAACGATATAAGTCAACCCTTATTATTTGCAGATTCTGTATGTGAAAATTCATCTACTTAATGTCTATTTGTAATCCCAGGATCAATGCTCGTGGTGCTTTTGAAGACATTTTCGGACACACACATGTGCAGAGCAACAAAAATTTTGAGTCACCTGATATTCGTATGTCAGCTGAAGTTGAACAAGGCAATGGTGTCCTCTCATTTTGGCTCTGAGGCTGTAAACAAGTGACTTTTTTGCAGTCTATCTCATTCCACATTATGTGCCTCTTTGTGCTTTTTGTTTGGAATTTCCCTGTTTAAAATGGCCTCATACACAGTGCTGAAGAGCTGCCTTGTGTTTCTAAGAGCAAGAGAGGTGTGATGTTCCTTACAGAGGAAATACATGTGTTAGAGAAGTTTCATTCAGGCATGAGTTATAGTGCTGTTGGCCGTGAGTTCAGTTTTAATGAATCAATTTCTATTAAGTTAAGTGTCTTTAAAAAGAACCACACATAACCCAAAGTTGTGTATTGATCAGTTGATGAAAATGTTGTGACCACAGGCTGGCAGGATCCTGACGGTCGTGTCTGACACTTTGTGACCCTGTGGACTGTAGTCCAGGCTCCTCTGTCCATGGGGATTCTCCAGGCAAGAATATGGGAGTGGGTTGCCATGCCCTCCTCCAGGGGATCTTCCCAACCCAGGGATTGAACCCAGGTCTCCTGCATTACAGGCAGATTCTTTACCATCTGAGGGAAGCCTAGAAGAGAAATAGTGCTGATCCTCTTGAAAAATCATGGGAGTGTTTTCAAATGACTGCATGGATCAGGTCTGGACGGTCCTGGCTGTCATTTTGGTCCATGTTAATCCCAAGAGAAAGAAAACCCAGGGTGTTCTAGGCCAGGCAAAATCAGTCATAGTTCGTAGACTTGGAATGTGGAGGCACTCCGAACCAGCTAAGAACGGTATGTTTCAGTAACCCTATAGAAACAGTGCTCTCGTTCATTCCTGTCATGTACAGGAGGTGTCCTCTTAGTAAAGAAAAACCAATATGTATAATCTAAGAACATAACAGCTGCTGTTCATTGAATGTGTATTAGGAACTAGTATTGTTGCAGATAAGTCTTCAAACCATCCCAGGAGGGAGGGCATGACTAGTCCCAATTAACAGATGAGAAAACTGAGCCTTAAGAGATCAGACCATTTACCCAGGTGACCCAGCTCTAGCGGGAGGTGGGGATGGGACTGGAGCTCAGCTCAGCAGGACTAAAATGCCCACATTCCTAACCACTGCTCAGGAGGGTCATGACTTGCTTGCCCTGATCCTTCCCACAAGTTCTGTAACCACGAGGAGCCCCAGTGTGCTGGAGGTGTGATCACTTTACTAACATCTGTTCTGATCACTTCTCAGAAGCCTATTAGCCACGGTGGAGAGAACTGTGACTCTGCACTCCAGAGCGATGAACTGTAACTCTGGTTCTTCTCATACTACATTGTGGTGGCAAATTCTAGGAGTTTCTAAAAATAGGTGGCAAATTCTAGGAGTTTCTAAAAATAGCACTGGGACTTCTGCTTTGCTAGAGAAGGGATTATTGTGACCTTTCGCCTAACAAGGCCCACCTCCTGAGGGTGACAATTTCACTGCTTCGCATGACATTTGGTTTCCCTCACATGTGGCCTGTCGGATTATACTTACAGGAAGTCAGAGAGAACCTCTAACCTCCTCCTGCTCTATTTTTTGCTTTTCATTCTCTTTCTCTTCTACTCCTCACCCCGCTTTTGGTTTCTTGAATCTTTGAGAATCTTCTTGAGACCCCCTCCCCCACCCCGCTCACAGCCACAGTGTGAGCTGGGGAGCGTGTGTCCTGGGGCGGGAAAGGTGGCCAAGTGACAAGGGCCTGGCTTCCACTCTCTCTGTCTCTCACCCACTTCAGAGGTAGGACTGCCCCCAACCCAGCCCCAGCTTCACCAGGGAGGTGCCGCCCGAAGAAAGTCCTTTAACGAACGTCACCATGCGCCTCCTGGCCCCAATCTATAAAAACCGGGTGGTCACACCCGCCTTCCAAGTGCAGGTGTTGTGGGGATTAATTACTGTCTGTTGGTGCTTTGAGATGGTCGGATGAAAGTCTTTTCTGTAGGTAAGCCTTGTGCTTCTGAGATTCCCTGCTATCCACGCTCCACCAATGTGACTCTTCAGTGGGCAGAATCATGTTGATGAGGTACAGGTGAAATAGGACCCATGTTCAGGGCAGAGCCCCAAATTCCTAACAGAGGTTATGCAGAGATGCCTTTTATGGTGACAGAACATGCATGTTAAATATTGCTGGGGGCGGTATGGGGGAGTCAGCCAGGTCCAGCTAAACATGACACAACAGCCTGCACATAACATTTCAAACGTGTGATGGCATTACAGAAACCCCCTCTTTCCAGCATCTGTGCCTTCATGCTTGTCAAGACCACCTGATTAAAACAGAGGATTTTGATGGAAGTGGAAATGGTGTTCAAATCATGGGCAGTAACTAACACCATTCTCCACGAGTCGTCCTTCATGCTGAGCCAGCCTGGCTTGCTATGTCCTGGGGACAGGGGCTCCACACAGACACTCTGTTCTTCCGTAGTAAAGCTCCTCTGGGTACTTCCTCCTCTCACCAAGGGCACCATCCCTGGCAAGAAGCCCCCATCAGGCGACTCAACCAGCCCCTTGGCCTTTCTAACATCTCTTGGGCAATTCTTTTCGGCCAAGAGATCCGCAAATATTTTCTACTTCCACTGAAACTTCAGACTGAGAGGGCTGCCTTAATTACAGAGGAGTTAATGAGATTGTGGTCTGTAAACACCAGAGAGGTGAAAAGTCTGGGCTTCGGAGACAGGAGAACGCAGTTCAAATCCCGGTTCTACCACATGCTATCTGTGCATCCTTGGGCAGGCCTAACTTCTCTGCGCCTTAGCTTCCACATCTGTAAAAGTGTGCTCCTCACTTGACATGAGGGTTAAACGGAAGACTATACATAATCGTGCCCGATACACTGTAAGTGTGCTGAAAAGGGAAGAGAGGGGTGGTGCTGGGTGATGATTCTGGTTTTCAGAAGCTCATTTTTCTTTTGTATCACTTGGCCATGTGAATTATGCTACAGCTCATTCCATAAAACTCCAAGGGGGCAGGTGGACTTTTCTGGGATGTGCTTGCCTTACTTTAACCTTCAGCAGTGGGTCTGATGCCTCTTCCTGAGACAGACTCACCTCTGGCAGTTCTCTGGATGCTGTCTCTCCTCTGCTTCTTCCAGATGCTCTCAAATTCTTTGGGATAAAGCATCTGCTCAGAAGTGCAAGAGGAGAATGGAATCTGCCAGCGGTGCCCACATCACCCACCCCTGTGCCCAGGGCTGTGGCCCCACTCACGGGGCTGCTGTGAACTGAGATGGGGCAGTGGAACCTGAGGCTTTGCTGGCTTCTCTGCTTTCTAGCTCACTCTAGGCCAGGCCTGCATTCTTTGTGCACGTTTGACCTTCGATGTATCTTGAAGCTGCAGTTTTTAAAAACGGAGCTACGTAATAAACTTACTTAAAAAAAGAAATCCCACAGCACCTCAGGCCACAGCGCTAGGCCACAGATCTTGGTTAGAAGCTGCATAGCGTGTGGTGGTGGTGGGATCTCAGTCATCGGAGGGCCCTTCAAAAGCTTTCTGAGGCTGTCATCACAGCAGCATTGGCCCTGTCTGGAGAGGCTGTGCCCCGGCTGTAGGTTCAGATCAACTGTCCCTCCCACCCCCAGGCCACATGGCCCCACCTTTGAGGGTGTAGACCTAGAAACAAGTACTAGGTCTGCTGGGACACCTCCTTCAGCGAACTAAGCGGGGACAAGACAGCCAGTGCCATGGTTTGAAGGTGTGTGTGCCCCCAAATTTGTACGTTGAAACCCTAATGCCCAGTGTGATGTGTTAGGATTGGGAGGTGCGTAGGTTGTAAAGGTGGAGCCCTCATGAATGGGATCAGTGCTCTTTAAAAAGAGGCCTCCAGAACCAGAACTGAAAGAGACACGTGTACCCCAATGTTCATTGTAGCACTGTTTACAATAGCTAGGACATGGAAGCAACCTAGATGTCCATCAGCAGATGAATGAATAAGGAAGTAGTGGTACATATACACAATGGAATATTACTCAGCTATAAAAAAGAACACATTTGAGTCAGTTCTAATGAGGTGGATGAAACTGGAGCCTAATATCCAGAGTGAAGTAAGTCAGAAAGAGAAACACCAATACAGTATATTAACGCATATATATGGAATTTAGAAAGACTGTAACGATGACACTATATGCAAGACAGCAAAAGAGACACAGATGTTAAGAACAGACTTTTGGACTCTGTGGGAGAAGGTGAGGGTGGGATGATTTGAGAGAATAGCAGTGAAACATGTATATTACCATCTGTGAAACAGATAACCAGTGCAAGTTCAATGCATGAAGTAGGGCACTCAAGTCAGTGCTCTGGGACAACCCAGAGGGATGGGTGGGGAGGGAGGTGGGAGGAGGGTTCAGGATCGGGGGGACACATGTGCACCTGTGGCTGACTGCATGTTGATGTATGGAAAAAACCACAGTATCGTAAAGTAATTATCCTCCAATTAAATAAATAAAAAAATTTTAAAGGGGGCCTCCACAGCGCCCCAGCCCCTTCTACCATGAGGCCACAAGTTTGCAGACTGGAGGACGGCCCTCATCTGACCATGGGGGCACCCTGATTGCAGACTTCCAACCTACAGAACTGGGAGCTGTACATTCCTGGTGTTTATAAGCCACCTAGACTGTGGTGTTTTCTTATGGCAGTTCAAAGCACTAAGAAAACCAGCAATGCCTGCCCCCTCTGAGCCTCCACTGAAAGATCATCCATTCACCCAAGAGTTCTGTGCTCAGGGGAGAGGAAGGCAGCACTCCACACCCATGGTTATTCACTTAGAGCAATCATTTGCTTTCAGATTGTGTCTATTGTTTCAGAAGGAAAATATGGAAAACACAGAAAAGTACAAAGAATATGAAGCCACCTGAAGCCTCACCACTCTGAATTACAAATGACTACTGAAGAAGGAAGAAGCCTGGCCAAAGGCTGGCCTCAAGCCTCACCCCTTCACTGGCACTGTCATCTTAGACCCGTAATTTGACTTCTGGGGATCTCGGTTTTGTCATCTTTGAAGGGAGGCCATTACATGGATGAATTCTAAGGTCTTGTGTTGTGGAGGCTCTTCGCTGTCTCCTGGAGCATCCTGCCAGATGTCTGGGGTCTGCTGCTGAGTGTGGCGTGCAAGAGAGCTGGGTGCACCTTGATCCCGCCACCAGGATCCAGAGGCCCCTGGCTCCTATGTCTGTGAAATGGTGAAACCACCACCTGCCTTCTCCAGCACGCAGAGCTGCTCTGTCAAATGAGCACATGTACTTAGGGGCATCTAGAGAAGAGTGCAGCCTTTAAAAATATGCAAACAAGAGAATGGTCAGGTCATGTGAACAAGTGAGTCCGGCCGCTAATGGAAAGTAGGGCTTGACTCTGGTATCCATCCTGTGTGCACACAGATGCCCTAATCACCGTAATCAAGAACTCAGATGAACTTACCAAACAGGTGAATGGGAAACAAGAGAGGCAGTTTCAGAGCCTGGCTTTCGGTAAATGTTAGCATGACAGCCGCAAAGCAGGCAGTGCTTCGAGAGCAGGTGGGAGACGAGGAGAGGTTTCCTGGCCCCTGCCCTTCACCTTGGTCACTGACTCAGTGTGAAACAGCGCCTGCAGGGAGGAGGAGGGTTCTCATCCTAGTTCACAGATCAGCCTGCGGCCACAGTGGGGGCAGTGAGCTGAGTTCAAGGCCAAGGATGACTAAACAGCCTTCTCAGCATTAATAACAATAATACTTGGCATTTATCTAGTTCTTTATGCTTTCAAAGTGCTTTATAATCATTAATTAGTTAGCACTCACCAGTACCCCTGCTGTCTGCCTGCTGTGCTAAGCAGACAAAAGAGCCGCGTGGGACCTGCTGGTTTGCAGGGGGGATTGCAGAGGCAGGGAAAGTGAGGGCTGGGGCTTGTGGGGTGAATGGGGGCTGGTGGTATCAGCATCAAGAACTAAATTTGGAAGGAGATGGTTATGAATCAGTGCAAACAGATGTGGGCACGTTCCTTGACAAGGATGTCAAGCACACAGGCAGGGATGTGACCTGCGTTTGGACAATGGGATTCGGTCCTCGGTAGGTTAAGCACGGTGCTTTACTGGGGGCTTAGGATTTCTCTAAAATCAGACTGTTCCAGCCCCTGCCGAGTGAGATGACACCAGATATGGGATGCATCTGTGCCCTTCTGTTCTTCTGAACATTCATGGACTGGGTCATTGCAATGCCCCAATGGGTTCTAGGGTTCTGCACGTGGCCAAGATCCAAACCTGCTGGAACTGTTTATCCAACTTGCCCTGGATATGAGGAGATTAGCCTTCCTGCAAAGGGTTAAAAGCAGGGTGCCTCCTGGAGGCTCAACAGTGATCCTGATGCTGATCACTGTTGGCAGAAGGTGGGGTGAGGTGAGCTTTCTCTCCTTCACCCGCATCCTGAACCTTAAATAGTGGCGGGGAAAATCACTATGAGGCGTCCAGGACTAGATAAAGCAGCAGAACCCGCAGGTGTAGTCAGGGGAGCTGTATGTACCAATTGTCAGCTCCCTGCTTACATGGAAATCTGATAACTGTTGTACTTAGAGAGTAGAAACCAAAGTCATAAGCCAAATAAGTGACCAGAAGAAAGCGATTAGTCATCTTTCTTCATGAGTGATCACAATACTTCTGAAGCTTCTCCACCTGTACCTTGCAATTTAGGGCCTTGTGTAATGACAGGGTAAGCATCTCTTATTGATCTCCAGACTCCTTAGTAAATTAAACGGCAGGTACACAAAGAGGTGAGGGACAGGAGTGTGGCAGCAGCCTCACAACACCTGCCCTGTTAGAACAATGTCCCGGTAAAGCTTGTGGGTCTCTGGGCTGCCCTGGAACCCCAGAACCGAAGCCTGTGGCTGGCAGAGCCTCCTGGGGCCAGTCCCTTGTGGTGAGATATGCATAAATCTGCCGACTAGCCTTCATCTATGGTCCTCCTCACTGCCTGGGGCTGTACCTTGTCAGATCTCAGGAACTAAAAGCGAGGCAAGGGCTTGGCTTCAACTTGGCTGGAAGACCCAGAAATGATAATAATAATTAACACAGCCCAACTTCCACTTGCACAATAAACAGTAATTAATGCACACAGCATCCCAGGGAGGTATCTAGATTTGGATTATGAGCCTTAGTTTTCAGACAGGGAAACTGAGGCCACGAGGTTAAATGGCTTTTTCAAGGCCACACGAGGACTGTGTATCATACTTGAAATAAAATTTGGGCTTCCCTGTCTCCTAGTCTGAGGCCTGGATCATACCTGTCAACAAAGGCTTAAGAAAATCAAACTTACACACACACACACACACACACACACTGCAAAAAAAGGCATTTTCCCAGAAGTTTAGGAAAAAATGATACGTGAAGCGTGGCACTGACAACATCTAAACCACATGATTACTGGAGGTGCTGTGTTTACTCTGTGAGGAAAGGCAATATTTCCTATATTTAACTGCATTTGAATGCATTTAACTGCATTTAATGAAAAGTACCCTGGAGGAGGCCATGGCTACCCACTCCAGTGTTCTTGCCTGGAGAATCCCATGGACAGAGGAGCCTGGTGGGCTACAGTCCATAGGGATGCACAGAACCATAGACAGGACTGAAGCGACAGCACGCACGCACACACACCATTAGTCTGATATACTTCCTTTCTTTTTGGTAGTGTGAACTAAGGAGCTGATATACTCAGGTGATTCAAACACTCCCAGACACTGCCTCCCGAAGGCGCAAACCTCTGGGTCTTCTCCACCAGTGTCTGTTCCCGTTGTAGCGCTTGCATGCTCAGTCGTGTCCGGCTCTTTGAGACCCCATGGACTGTAAGCCACCAGGCTCCTCTGTCCACGGCATTTCCCAGGCAAGAATACTGGAGTGGGTTGCCATCTCCTCCTCCAGGGGATCTGCCGCACCCAGGGGTCGAACCTGCGGCTCCTGCACTGGCAGACAGTTTCTTTATCGCTCACGCTACCTGGGAGTTGACCAGGATAGGTACTATAACTGTCATAGACTAAAGAACTGAATGTTTTCCAATAATTTGGACACTGCATGGGAATCACCTTTCCTCATGTTTACCTTGCCCTATTGTTGCCTGAGTATTATAAAATTTATATGAACTTAAAACCCCCAAATATCACTTGTATAATAATTCAAAATGGCCTCATTTGATCTCTTCTACTCATTATATCTAATAATTGATAAGTTCAGCATAGAATAAACAAAATACAACTACAAAGCCAGTTATTTTCTCAAGGAAGATATTTTCTAGTGCAGTTGTCAAAAGAATATCCTTATTCTAGCGTCTTAGTTGTCAGTGACAGAAACTCCATTCAAATTGGCTTGGGTGGAGAATTCCAGGGATGGCTTCAGGTACGGTGGGATTCCTATAAGCAAACAGTGTCACTGGCACCTGAGTTTCTCCATCGCAGCTTGGCCCAGGGCTCCTCTGTGGGTGTGACGGTGGCCACTTGGATTCAGGCTGACTTCTGGTGGAGCAGTCCTGCACATAAAGTCCCTTCCTTACTGATAACACAGGCAAAAACCCTGGGGCTGACCACGGCTGGCCCACTGACCCGCCTGGGATCACTGTGATAGGAGGGCATGTCACTCTTGTCTAGGTCTAGGTGACATGCTCACTCAAAGACCCAGGGCATGGGGGTGGCTTAACCCCATCACATACCACTGGGGTTAAGGATGTGGGAGAAGTGGTTCCCCAAAAGAGAACTGGGGCACTGTCTGCAAAAGAGGGAAGGATGTAAGGAAGTTGAAAGCAACAGGTCTCAGGAAGTCCCTGGCAGTCCAGGGGACTCTGCTCTCACTGCCGAGGGCCCAAGTTCAGCACCTGGTGGGAGAACTAAGATCCCACAAGCCACGCAGCGCAGCGCCTCCCTCCCCGCCCCCAACCCCCGCCCATCTCCAAAAAAGCAACAGATCTCTACTACCTCCTGTGTAGAAATTTAAAAGTCTACATTTTCCCATTCATAGTAACATAATATACTTCTAGATGCTATATCCATTCCCACTCATAAAACCCTGGCTGCGACCTCCAATACTATTGCTAAGGGACAACACCACCTGGAGGAACTTAAAAGCAAATGGGATTCGCCTACTAGTTCAAGGGTCTGCTCACATCCTGTTTATTCAGGATGCTTAAGGTCATGGACTTCAGGACCACACTCTAGAGTTGGGACAGGGAGCCAGTGCTGACAACAAGGCAGATAGCCTGCCAAGCCAACAAGCGCCTTCTTGCCAAAGAGAGCTGGCAAATAACATAGGCCTGGTGCATCTTGATTTTAATATAACATTGGATAAAAAGTTTTCCAGTTGGCTTCCGGATCATTTGGATTTTCATGAGGAATACAGGTAACTTTTGTGATCAAAAAGAAAACCCCCAAATCTACAGAACATAAAGATGAAGGCAAGTGGGTAGGATGAGAAGAAGACAGCTAGGGTGGTGTGGGGCCAGCTGAATCCCCCAGGTATGAGTCTGCACCCAGAGCATGTTCTTTACATGCTAATACTGAACGTTAAATTGGCAGTGGCTGAAAGATGTCCTCCTGTGGCTGAGCTCACGTAACCTGGACATCCCACATTCTCCTGCCCTTGCAGGCCACCCTGCCCGGAATAATCCATGTCAGAAAACCCAGCTGTGTCCCCAGTCCACCTCTTGTCTTCTGAGGACTCCCGAGGAGTATGTCCTGGTCCCCAGGTTCATCTGGTCATTTCTTATTGTCTCTCACTCTTGGTCAGCACCAGCTGCCTCTGTTCCCTCCAAGGACCCTCAAGGTTCTCCAAAACACAGTGAAGACAACAACAGCTTAACAGCATCGACTGAGAACTCTGGGCTAACACGAAGGAATTACAGAGCAGAAGAAGAAACTTCAAGTGGATATCAGCTGCCCCACATGGCACTGGCCTTCCTCATCATCACTACCTTTCCCAGCCTCCTCTCACTAAAGCCTCCTCCACCGCACATGACCAGGATAGATCATCTCTCCTGGAAGGTTGTCCCATAACATCTAGCCCTATACCTGGTATCTTTTTTAAAAAAGAAAATCATCATCAAAGTGTTCCTTCCAGAACAAAGGACAAATTGATTCCAAGAGCTACTTTCCTTCTTTCCTAGAATGCAAAAGTCATTCACAAAACCCAAATGAAAATGTCTTTGTTTCAGCCATTTCAGGGTCCAGACTCAACCTTCAATAACAGGAAAACAATGGCAAATTTGAAAATAGAAGTTTTGGTCCCTGCCATGTTGGGTTTAAGACCAAGAAAGCACACTTGTCAAATCTGTGGAGAGCCAAACATGGAAAGGACTGCCTCTGTTCCAGAGGACAGAATAAAGATCTTGACAGATCATAATGAACCAAGTAAAAGACGACACACCATGTCTCCAAGCTGAAGAGATGAATGGCTTGAGTAGAGACTGGGATAGACTGGGTTAGTTTCAGCTTGAGTCGCTAAGTTGTGTCTGACTCTTAGCAATCCCATGGACTGTAGCCCTCCAGGGTCATCTGTCCATGGGGTTTCCTGGGCAAGAATACTGGATTGGGTTGCCATTTCCTTCTCCAGGGGATCTTCCTGACCCAGGGATCAAACCTGCATCTCCTGCATTGGTAGGCAAATTCTTTACCACTGAGTCACCGGTGAAGCCTGCCAGTGAAGCCCAACTTCAGTTTGGGACGGAAAAAAGAACCATGGGGCGTAAGTGATGACAGGTTAGCATACGCCAACCATGTGGTCTATTACTAATAAATGACACTAGCAAAAGACTGCTGTTGTGGCAGAGGGAACAGGTGTGATCAGATCAGACCACATCTGAGGTGCATCAGTATTTGTCCAAAGGAGGGTGCTCAGCAGATGAGGGTTTATAGATCCTGTCACGCAAGGTCTCAGGGTGCTTAACCTGGAGCAGAGAACTTGCGTTGAGGGGAAGGGGTGACACATGGGAGTTATGTCAGATCTTTAAAGGACGTAAAACTTGCTCTGTGTTGACCCAGTTGAGTGCAGTTAGAAGCAGCTGCTGAAAAGTTACAGGGATGAAGGCTTTCGCTCAAGGGCTCAATATTAAGAACTTGCTTATACTTAGAGGGGCTGCTTGGATCCCATGGCTGGAGGCAGAGACTGCATGATCCCCCTGGAGGTTGCCTTAGTGGGACTTCTGCCTGCACGGGAGGTGGCACAGATGACCTCAAAGTCTCTTCCAACACCAGAAGAATAACCCCGAGAGGAAGAAAGACAAGGCGGCGTGCTCCAGGTCCTCTCAGGTCATGCACAGGAAGCACAGTGCTAGGGCAGAGATGCTTCTGGGGAACTATGAAACTTGAAATTTTTTTCTCACATTCAAAAAAAAATAAATTTTTAGGGCCCACAGAAATCAATTAAATTTGGTCTAAAAGAGGAAAAAATGTTGAAGAATTTAAAGTTACATTTTAAATATTTTAATATTGATATTATTATCATGGGAGGGGCTGACAAAGGCCCCAGTGCCCAGGGCCCTCGAACATCACAATGTGGCCTGGGCCTCTGGTATGAGGCCCTAGCTCCCTCCAGGGGTCCCCTTTTGGCACAGGCCTCTCCAGCTGTATGTTGTTACTTACAGCCCAACTCCTGACCTGCCCACCATTCTGTGGATCTGGGGATGATCTCTGCTGTTTAAACAAAGAAGGACATTCTCCGTGTCAGAGGCAACCACTTGGTCCCAGAAAACTAAAAGAAAACAGAAGATGGGTCTTAACCACACACATCTTTCCTTCTCTTCCTCCAAAACACTGGACAACAACCAGCTGCCAAATGTAGTGTTGATGAATTGGGAACACAGAGCTGTGTTAAGGCCTCTCCCTGGCCCACCTCTACTGTCCAGGCAGGAGGAAGTTGGGGGCTTAGCACTGGTCCTATGGACTTGCTTCCCCACCAGAAGGGACTCCATGATATCACACGCCCTGAGGCACACATATGTTCTCATTTTGCTGCACTGAGAATATTGGAAATGATGGTCCCAGGCTGCAGGACTGGACTGGAGTAAAGTGATGTCTGAATAATCTGTGTGGAACTAGCACAGAAAAAAAATGCTGTGCACTTATCTACCTTCCCCTGCCCTGTAGCATTTTCCTCTATACAAATGTATGTCTTTCCCAGTGCTCTGTAATTGTCGTTTTTTAAAACTGTGGTAAAATACACATAATATTTAACAACAAAAGTCCATATGGTCAAAGCTAGGGTTTTTCCAGTAGTCATGTATAGATATGAGAGTTGGACCATAAAGAAGGCTGAGCGCCAAAGAATGGATGCTTTGGAACTGTGGTGTTGGAATAGTCCCATGGACTGCAAGGTGATCAAACCAGTCAATCCCAAAGGAAATCAACTCTAAATATTCATTGGAAGGACTGATGCCAAAGCTGAAGCTCCAATACTTGGGTCACCTGATGTGAAGAGCTGACTCACTGGAAAATACCCTGATGCTGGGAAAGATGGAGGGCAGGAGGAGATGGTTTGATGGCATCACCAACTCAATGGACATGAGTTTGAGCAAACTCTGGCAGACGGTGAAGGACAGGGAAGCCTGGCATGCTGCAGTCCACGGGGTGACGAAGAGTTGGACATGACTGAGCCACTGAGCAATTTATCATCTGAACATTTGTTAAGTGTACAATTCAGTGGTACTAAAAGTATTTATAATGTGGTGTAACCACCATGCTATCTACAACCAAACCTTTTCATCATCCCCAACAAACATTCTGGATATTATTCTGTATCCATCAAATAATAACTTCCTCTTCCCCATTTTCCCAGCCCTTGGTAACCACCATTCTATTTTCTGTCTATGAACTTACCCATGCCAGTTATCTTGTATAAATGGCATCATACAATTTTTATCCTTCTGTGTCTGACTCACTTCACTAAGCATACCATTTTCAGGGTTCATCCACATGTAGCATGTGTCAGAATTTCATGCCTTCTCATGGCTGAATAATATTCCATTCTCCAGATGTACCATATCTCTTAATCCATTCATCTGTTCATGGACACTGGGGTTGTTCCCACTTTTTGGCTATTGTGGGTAATGATGCTGTGTGTACGGGTGTGCAGGTATCTGTTCCAGTCCCTGCTCTCAATTCTGTGGGACATATGCCAGGAATAGAATTGCTGGGCCACATGGTGGTTCCACGTCCAACCTTGTAAGAAACGTCAGTTTGTCATTGTGGTTTTGTTTTTCACAAGATCTTTTATCTGTCATCATTAAAGGACTGCATTTTAAACCTTCTTGGACTTGTTCAACTTTGGCACCTGTCTCATGCCCAGTCACTTTTCCAGAACTACTACCTTCCCCATGTAACTGCATGAGTTTTCCCCAATTCACACTTGGGATTCTTCAGCATTTTTACTTTTCTAAAGAAGACATCATGGAGTAAATAGACTGGCAAGTCTTTTCTATGTCTTTTCCAGTGCTGTTTGGAATCAGTTTACTGACCACTTCTCTGAAGTCATTTGCACCTCTCAGGTCGTGACTTCCGTCACCTTCGTGTGCGTGTGATACACCTACTGGTGGTGCGGGGCATAAGTGGTCTCCAAATCTGACTGTTGCACTTTCTAGTAAAGCCTACACAGAACAGATGAAGCAAGTAACCGTTGGTAGGTAGCCTTGACATCAATGTGAGCTTCAGTCACGGTCTGACGTTTTTTGACCACGGAGCACATTTTGTCATGGGTAAGATCCATGTCACGGAAATTAATCAGGCAGTTTTCTTTCCCTGAACATCCTCAGTAATTGGCTTGAATTTCCTAATGCAACTTCATCATTCTGCAGCTCAGCAAGACTCACTTCAAAAATATAACCCTTGAGGCCATCAGATGTGATTTTAATTGAGTTCCAGTGGCCAGTGTTTTCCCAGTATTTATTATATTGAACATAGCTGGTGCTTTCACATCATACCAATCTTTCTTAGAAAATGGGTCAACCATTTTCTTCTTGGCTCCCTTTTTGCCTCCTTTCGTATGGTGCTTGTTCTTGACAACTGCCATGGTGCCCCTAAGAGAGCCAAAAGGGTGGAAGTACAACTCAAGTGGGAACTTAGGCCCTGTAATCATGTTTTGATGGGAATGCTCACAGGTAGGTAGCTTTTTTGGGTAGAGATGATTGGGACATTTGACCTGGGAATAGAGATGAATAATTGCTTTGGCATCCAGGACAAAGGACCCAAGAAAAGCCTGGCTATACCTTAGGCACTCTCTGGGCCACAGTGCTGACAGGCCACCCCAGATACTTTCCTTGTCAGGGTAGTTGTCACATGGATAGAAACTGGAAAACCATTTGACAAATGGAATTACTCACCATTGTCCCACGATCAGGCAAGCACAATACCACTGGCCATTACCCAGAACAGAGAAATGGCCTCCTTAGAATTTTGCATAAGGGCATTCATTTATATATTTATATATATATATTTTTTTTTTAATTATAAAATATATGAACATAAAAAGAGTAGATAAGCACATATTAAATCATAACAAAATTATTGCCATCACATCTACCACTCAGCTTAACAAATAACATTACTGACATGTCTGAAGTTCTGCGTTTATCTGTTCCCAAGCACATTTTCATTCACCACCTCACAGGTGACCTGAATTTAGTCTATAGCTTTCTTTTCTTTCTTTCTTTATAGTTTACCATACATACATAGAAGACTACATTATAATACATTGTCCAATTTTGCATGTTTCTGAACCTCACATAAGTAAAAACATCTGGATTTATTTTTCTGTGACTTGCTTTTTTCATGCATCATTATACTTTCAAGACTCTTCCATATTGAAATGTGTAGCTGTAGCTCATTAATTTTCACCGCTGTGTTGTGGGCTCCATTTTATGCCCATCCTTAATGTATTTATCTATTCAACTGGAGATGGGCTGTTTTGGTTATTTCCTAAGAGCTCATTCTAATCAGGTTTTTTATGCTCACAGTAATTAGCACTAAAAGATTTTAATTGTCTTCTACATGTGTAGGTTTTCCTCTAGATTGTTTAAGTATGAGGGAAACAGGTACAATGGCTCTTTTTTGTTGTTTCTGGATTAATAAATGTTGAGTGGTCCTACCCCGTCACCCCACACTTTTTCTGAGCACTGGCTCTCTCTGAACCAGCAGCCATATTTATAACCACGACCCCATCTTCCCATCAGAGCTGATTGGGCCAAAGGTAGATACTTCTCTCAAGCTGGGCCAATCAGATGCTCCTTCTTCTGTTACCAGAAGAGAGTGGTCTTTGTTTCTTTGCTGGTTAGCCCTGTGAAAGTGGAAATCTGGGAGCCTGGATCAGCTCTGCTTTCCCCTGCATATGGAGGGGAAGGGGTAGGACAAGGGGAAGGGTTAAGGTATGGATGAGAGGACTGAAGAGGATGGACAGTTTTTTAAGGGGAGACTATGAGGTGGATGGAGAGACCTAAAGCCTCCCAGGCCTCAGCCTCAGCACTTTGCAGAGACGTGGCCCTTGGGTCCCTTGAGGTCCCCTGCTGCATCTTTACAATAAATTGATCTTTTTGACTTAAATTAGTTTCAGTTGTTTTCTATTACTTGTAATCAAAGACCTCTACTTTTCTATTCAATTTGCTTCTTCCTAGCCATTCAAAGGAACGGCAGGGCTGTCACGGACCCCTATTAACCTGAGTGAGTTAAATTCTTTCCCCGTCTAATAAGAGATAGGAAATTCTCCACTTCCAGAGTCAGTCAGCTTCAGGGAGCTAAACAATGGAGTGGACAGTTAGCTGCTTGCTAGTTTTATGTCAACAAGGTATAAAGTAGCTATGATAGTTTTATCTCGAGTTATTTTGACCAGCTCTTAGAAATGACTGAAGAATCTTGCTCTTAACTTCCTAAAAACAGGTGCTTGATAAACATACCCCACCCTTCCCCCATTATCCTCAGGTGCTCAAGAGGGTAACCTCGAATAAATGAAATTCTACAGATAATCCCCAAACCTTATCTAAACTCTTATCTTGGCCAAAAGCTTCCTCTTCTGCCTTTTAGCAGAGCTGTTGACAAGAAGCAAATGGACTGTGACAAGCTGGGTTTTTTATCTTTTTATTTCCCTCGAACGCCTTCAGTGGAGCTGCTGAAGAACAATGACGAGGACGAAGAGACGGGTGGCAGGTGGGCAAAGAGAAGAAACAAAGCCTGGATGGTTTGAGCACTGGCAAGCCCAGGAGTTGTCTTAAATGGGCTGGGGGGAACACAAATCACTGAGGAGGAGGAAGAGAAGTGGCAGGAAGGGGAGCAGGCTTATGTGCAGGGGAGGGGGACTCCACTCTATGTTTCACAAAACACCTTTCCCAAGTTGGCACAGTTGCACTTACAAGAAAATGCACTCCCAGCAGAGTCTTCAGTGAGATTTTGAAGATGTGGGCCTCTCTGAATGGAAGGGAAGCTCACTTGCCTCCCAAGCTTGGTTTTGCTTAAAATCTTCTATCTTCTTCTGTAAATCTTCTTTTAGGTACAGCCCCTAAAAAGGCACCATAGTTTTCACTCTAGCCTCTGCCACGTGGTGAAGCCAAGGGCGCACACCCCCCGTCTCACTCTAGAGGTAGCCATTAGGCTTTGATGTGTAATTTGAGGCAAGCGATCTTCTGCCGCCCCTTTCTTTTTTCACTGAAAACCACTGTACGGCCACAAAGCTCAAGTTCAGAGAGGGGAGGATGACTCCTCAGCAGCGCCATCTTAGAACCGAGGGGAAGAGACTGTCACTTAAACCTCAGCCCATTGAAACAGATCAGCCTTTGCTGTGATGTTTCAACTGTAACATTTCAAACTTGCTCTCGGCAGCTGTTAGGTACTCCTTGCTGAGACCTTGAATTTGGAGGGCACTACCAGCACAGAAGCTCACCAGCAGAGGAGGACAATGGCGTTTCATTATTCATGGAAACATGCTGCTTGTGTGCTTTGGTCTGAGCTTTTCATGAACAGAAAATGTTCTGAACTTATTTTCCTTTTTGTGAAATCCTGACACAGCATTTCTGGTTTCAAAGGAAGCTGTATAAAAAAGACCAATAGAAAACCCCACAAAAAGGGACCACCTTAAAATCAAGTTTACTGGCTAAATGGGATTAAACTAGAGTTGAGTTTTTAAAAAGAATAAACCAGGGGAAAAAAAAAAAAACACAAGTCTTTGCTGCATGGTGCCCACTTCTATCTAAACAGCTCTGAAGTCCAGATGCACGCTGTCACTGGAGCATCTCTGGAGAGAGCGTGGGAAGTTAAAAGTCAGTGTTTTTGATTAATTAATAATCATCCTCAGCTGTGTTGGCAAATGATAAAAACAAATTGTCTGCCTTTAAAGTAAGGGTGGAAGATGTGTGCTTACCCAGAACCGAGGGGGAAGGAGGAAGAGCCCTGTTGGCCTAGTCGGCCCTTGGCTGGTCTGGTGGTGGCTGAACAAAAGCGATGCTGTGTGTCTCTTAGCCGGTGTGCTCATGAAAACAATCACAGCTCGGGTGGTCAGTCAGGGAGGTGAGTGAAGGAAGCCAGTGTCTAAGGGCTACCCAGTTGTCTTCTAGAACAACCCAACTGAGCATTTGCAGGAATAACTATTTCTCCATGTTTGTCATTGTGGGGTTCAAGTCAGCCGGCTCCAGCTGAAGTGTGTATGTGTGTGCCTGTGTGTGGTGTGTGTGGTGGGTGGATGTGTGGGTAAGGGTGGGGGTGTGTATGTACTGGGATGAGATGAAGTTTCAAGGTAGTTAGAGGAGAGATGAAAAGACCCTTCTCCTTTTAAATTTGCCACCTACAAGTTAAACAGTGACCCCACATCATTGTCTCTCAAAGGCTCTGTGGCTGCAGCTGGGTACCATCTTCCTCCCTCCTGAGTCTGTAGTTCTTCAGCCACACTTCTCTTACAGGACTTAACATTTGCCTCTTGGTAACACAGTCATATTTCCTCAAATGTCGTGATGTTTGTCTTTGGGGCAGAACCTGGGACAGATTATTGGCTACAGGAGACATACAACACATCTTAAATACTGGAATGAGTGGAGGAAGGTGGGACTGATGGATGGACATGGGATGCTATGTTGATTTTGTGGCTCCACTGGTGGAATTTCTATCTTCTCCCACGACTAGGACATTCTCTCCTTCCTCTGTCCCAACTGCCAGCGTCACAATGCAGGCTCTGATTAACTTTTACCTCTTCTCCCACGGTCTGCAAACAATCCTCATTTCCTACCCGCCTCTACTTTAATCCATCCTACATACTCAGCCTTGATTTTACCCACCCCAGCCTCTAAACTTTCTATGGCCCCCAATTTCTCACCAAGTCTCCCAAACACACTACTGCCAATGATTCAAGAGGCTTCACACACCATGGACCCAGAGTACTGTTTCATTTCTAAACCACTATTTCTTTAAAAATTCACTCAATTTCCTGCTTTCATCCCTAAAGTAAAAACCCCACTCAGCTTTCAGGGTTCAGCTCCAATGTCACTTCCTCTAAGAAGTTTTTGATTTCACATACTGGATATAACTTCCCTTGTCTTGATCTACTTTGTATTATACTCTTTATGTGATTGTTCAGTTACTAGATTAGAAGCCCCCGAGGGCAGAAAGGCCAAGTTCATCTTTGTCTTGCAGCTGGCAGCAGAGTGCTGGAAACCAAGAGTCCCTCTTGTTGCTGAATTATATTCAGAGAGAACCAGGCGGCCAGGCTCTTCTGCTGGAAGTCTGCAATCTAAGACTGACAGTCAACAAAGTGTGGCTACAGCTGCTGACCTGAGATGCAGGTGCCAGGATAAATGTGGAGAATCCACAGCTCCAACACAACTCAGTATTCACTTATATTGGTTTTCTACAGCATCACAAAAATAACTACCAATTTACCTGCTTGGAACAATACCCATTTATGAGTTCACAGTTAAGTTCTATAAATCAGAAGGCTGGCACAGATGCCTGGGCTCTAGGCACAGGGTGACACCATGTTGAAATCAAGGTGTTGACCCTGCTGAGCTCTTGCCTGGAGGTTCTGGGGAAACAGGGCACTTTTAGCACTTTCTTGTTGGTGCTAGAATTTGGTCACAGGACTGAGGTCCCTGTTATGATTAAGTCAGGGCCACTGGGATAATAATCTCCCTTAAGGTCAGTGAAAGTGAAAGCTGCTCAGTCATGTCCAACTTTTTGCGACCCCATGGACTATACAGTCCATGGAATTCTGCAGGCCAGAATACTGGATTGGGTAGGCTTTCCCTTTTCCAGGGAATCTTCCCAACCCAGGGATTGAACCCAGGTCTCCTGCATTGCAGGCAGATTCTTTCTGCAGGCAGAAAGCCGTCAAGGAAGGAAACAAGACTGGAAACCCCAGGTCAGGGCTGCATTTCTGAGCCACTCTGTGTGGATAAGTTGCTGGCACAGCCAAGGCCAAGGGCACAGGGACCACCTGGTGGATGTGCTGGAGTGAGTGAGGAGGCCAACTGGGACGAGTACGTAAGATGCCAGCTGGAGCTAGACACCCCACAAGACAGCCAAGGGGAGGCGGGAGGGAGGCTGGGGAAGGCAGGGCCTATGGCTGTTGAGCAAACCTCAGGAGAACTGACGGCCTTAGGGCAGGAATCACAGAATGAGGGTCGCAAAGAATTCTTGCTATGGATGAAGCAGGAAACATCTTGAGAGCACAGAAGCAAAGCCAAATGCTGGCCCAGGAGGCCAAGAGTCTGTGTCCTGGGCCCAGTCTTCTGCTGACTCACCCCGTGGCAGTGGGTGTCTTACTTGCTCTTTCAATACCTTTGTTTCCTGATCTATAAAGTGGAGACTAACAACAGCCCTGTGCTGTTCACTCTTTAGTGCATAGAGATCACTTTCCTGGCACTGGCCCCCAGGAATGTGCCTTTCTCACTCCAGTGCTCTGTGTTGAGCCTCTGCTCATGAATTGAGTGCACAATTCTGTGCTGGGAGAGCACAGCACAGGTGTAGCTTGGCTGGATATAGCCACCCCTGGGTCAGGCCACCTCCAGACTGGGTCCTGAGCTCAAGGAGTTATTGTTGTGCAGTCTCTAAATCGTGTCTGACTCTTTTTTGACTCCATGGACTGTATCCCGCTAGGCTCCTCTGTCCATGGGATTTCACAGGCAAGAATCCTGGAGTGGGTTGCCATTGCCTTCTCAGGGGATCTTCCTGAGCTGGGGATTGAAGCCGCGTCACCTACACTGGCAGGTGGATTCTTTGCCACAGAGCCATCAGGGAAGCCAGAGGAGATCACTTCCAAATCCGGTTTAAATCAGATGACCAGTCTTCCTTAGGAGACTTGCTTTAAGCTGTGTAATCATCTCTTGTTAGATTCCTTTTAAGAGGACTTCTCCCCTTCTAGGGATTCCAGGGCAGAGAAGTCTGTATGAGTCTCAATTAAATCACCACTCTAAACTCTGTCATTCTCTTTGTCAGGTGAAGCCCAATGTCACTGTTGAAAATTCTGTCCAACTGTGAGGCTACCAAGAAGTCTTTGAAACGAGAGTCCAGCACCCTGCATGCCCCATAGATGCATTCCAGGTGGTAGGAGAGATGGCAGGGGGCATCCATGGGCAAAGTCCGTTCCTACAATGGGTGCAGATCAAGTCTTAAAACACTCAAGACAACAGCAGGCAGTCATTGACATGTTCTAGAATTTTCTGGCCCCCCAAAAAAGTGCTTTGAAAGAGCTAGGCTGCCTTTTCAAGGACTTTGAAAAGCAGGCAGAAGTTTGAACTGAGGAGAAACCCAAAGTGAAAGGGTTCGTCCATAGCTGCCACTTCCCAGGAGAAACCAGGACAAACCCCAGCAGAGGAGTGAGGCCGCTGAGGCTGCCTGACTACTCACCCATCGCCGGGAGCACGCAAACCCACAGGGTGGTGTGGGGGAGGGGGCGCTCCTGCCTGCTGGGTACATCAGGGGCTCCTTCAGTCCAGGGCAGGGAGATCCTCCTGTGATACACATGTCATGAGGTCTGAAGGTCTCCAATGCTGACAAGTGTCCCCTCAGGACTGGGTCTTCTTCATGTGGGGTTCCGGTCAAGCCAGGCAGTTGGGCAGTCGGGTCCCAACATAAGACTGCTCGCTGTGTCGCACCCCCAACCCCCACTCCTAGGACAGACCCAGGCCTGCGGGTTATCCTCAGAAATAGGGGCTGGTCTGGATCAGGTCCAGAATTATCTGGAGTTTTCAGGTAGATAGATCTGTTTCGATCCTGTCTCCTGTAGAGTCTTGAGGAATCTTTGGTGACAACCACAGCTTAGCAGGGATCTTCCTCTAGTCTCTCCGTCCAACCTGGAAGTTTTGGCATTTTTCTAAAATTGCACAATGTCTGGCCATATCTTTAATTTCAAGTGGCTTTGTCTGCAATAATTCTTGGCGCCTAATTTAGTTTCCAAACGCATACACACTGAACTCCATCTTGTCCCTGTTCTGTGAATAGCGGCAATTAGCCCTTTTAAGAAAGGTCCTTCTACCGCTTGGGGCTCTGGTTTATTGTCTTGCTTGACTCAAGGACTGGTTTATAGGAAAGAATATTCCCAGTAACTCCACCAGTAGGGGCTGAGGGACTTTGGAGAAGTCACTGTGTGGTTTTGGACCTCACTTTCCTCATCTAGACAGTGAGGAAACTGGACTATATCAGATCTAAGGTGCACTGGGGCCCTAACACCTCATCATCTGTGATCTAACCATCCTGGGCTTCCCTGGGGGGCTTCAGTTATTCATTCAACTCATTTGCATTCATGAATATCGTGTGACAACTTCTGTGCTAGACCTGTTTCTTTGTGGTGGCTGTTTCAGATTGAAGGGTAAATTTGGTCTCTATCATTCCATATTGGTCAAAAGCAGAAGTCTCAGCAAACTTTTTTTTTTTTTGGCCACACCATTCGGCATGATGGATCCTAGTTCCTTAACCAGGGATCAAACCCTTGCCTCCCTACAGTGGAAGCACAGAGTCTTAACTTCTTAACTGCTGGACTGCCAAGGAAGTCCCTCAGTAAACATTTTTTAATCATATAATCCAATCTCCCTAGTCAAAAGTAGAACCTGCATCCCCATCAGATTTATATTTGTAAATGTTACACACATGTACTTGGGAATATTTATAGCAAATATTAGTCATATTATTACTAGTAGTAAGAACAAAGCTTAATTCCTTTCCTTATTTCTACATTAAAACATAGATTAAACACAAGTTAAAATATTTCCTTATTGCCATTCAGTCAGTGCATTATCTGTGTACTCTACAGGTCCAGGGTAGAAGCTCTCAGAAGTTCAGCTCTGTAGACTTTCAAGACTGATTGAAACAGATATCCAAGATACTTGGTATGGGTAACATTATACATTTAGTTCTAAAATAAGAGTCAGAAATAGGAGGTTGACAATCTATGGCTGATATTGACTAAGGTTCTATAAAAAGAGTTATTTAAAAATAGAGTTATATTATCTAGCAAAGCCACTCCTGTACATATATATCTGGAGAAAACTATAATTAAAAAATATATATGCACCCCAATATTCATAGCAGCACTATTCACAATAGCCAAGATACAGAAACAACCCTACTGCCTATTAATAGATGATGGGTTTAACAAGATGCAGTGTGTGTGTGGTGTGTGTATGTTTGTGTGTATATATGTATATATACATATGATGGAATACTACTGCTGCTGCTGCTAAGTAGCTTCAGTCATGTCTGACTCTGCGCGACCCCATAGACGGCAGCCCACCAGGCTCCCCCGTCCCTGGGATTCTCCAGGCAAGAACACTGGAGTGGGTTGCCATTTCCTTCTCCAATGCATGAAAGTGAGAAGTGAAAGTGAAGTCGCTCAGTCGTGTCCGTCTCTTAGCAACCCCATGGACTGCAGCCTTTCAGGCTCCTCCACCCATGGGATTTTCCAGGCAAAAGTACTGGAGTGGGGTGCCAAACTACTCAGACATAAAAACAAATGAAATTTTGCCACTTGCAACAACATGGATGGACCTAGAGTTTATCATACTAAGGGAAGTAAGTCAGAAAAAGACAGACAAATACCATATGATGTCACTTATATGTGGAATCTAAAATATGACACAAAAGAACTTATGTGCAGAAACAGACTCACAGACATAAGACAACAAACTCACAGTTACCAAAGGGGAAAGGAGGAAGAGGGATAAATTAGGAGTTTGGGCTTAACAGATACAAACGACTATATATAAAATAGATAAACCACAAGGACCTACTGTACAGCACAGGGAACTATATTCAGTATCCTATAATAAACCATAATGGAAGAAAAAAAAATGTAAGAGTTCAAAAAATTGCATTCCTTGGTCCTATTTGGCAAAACTCCTATGATCTTTTCCCTTTCCCTTGGCCAGGCCTTATTTAAATGTCAAAAGGGCCCATAAATATTAAATGCATTCTCAGCACCATACCAGGCAACGTGGGTGAACATAAACGATCTCTGAATACAAATGTCCCACTTGAGTTTAGCCATATCGCTTTCCTGCCTGTGTTATGGGTGAGATGCATGGGCGGGCTTTAACCCCTGGCACCAGGATTCAGCCCACAATGCCTTTCTGAGACTTGAGACCTGACTCACTCCTTTCTTTAACCAGCCTGTTCAGCCCGGCTTTCATGCTTGGCTCCCACAGCAGCAGCAGAAAGGCAGCATGGGGAGGTCAGACTGGAGAAAGGTGCTGCAGAGGCCGAGGTAGCTGTGGAGGCTGGGGTGTTAGTCACTTTCACTCGGGCCCTGCTGCGCCGGCTGCTGCAGGCTCCCCCTATGCTGCCGGCAGAGGGTCCATGCAGAAAACCAGCAGGAAATAGAATGGTCAGCAAAGAGCGTAAGAAAGAAACCTATCCTTTCTCAGACAGGAGCTTTTATTTCCACCCTGGTCCACAGCTTCAAAGGGCAGCTGCCTCACAGGGAGAGTGTTTGCATGTTTGAAGTAAGAAGACCGTTTCTTGGTCTCTGAAACTGAGTTCGAGAAGGCCTGGTTCCCAGCAGCCGTGGCGCCCCTCTCCCCACTCTGCTCCGTGGTCCAGCGTGCTTCAGCTATGCTGGTTGACCCTCTGGGAAGGTAGATATGGCCAAGAAACAGCAGACCTGGCCTCCACTTGGATAATTCTGCAAACCTTTGTATGAGGACTAATTGCACAAGGCTGCATGGGTGAGGTGGAAGGAAGAAAAAGGGAAGAGCGTTTTCTGTTTATGACTGGGACCCTGTTATTCATTGGCTTGAGTGTTTCAGCTGAGTTCTGTGGATTAGGAGCCGAGTCATGTCAGCACTAGAAACCTCCCGGGTCTCAGTCATATGTGCTACCCCACCTCTTCCCCGCAGCCCAGACCATTCCTTTCAGAGAACCCTCCCTGTTTCGCGCTTTCACAGAGCGAAGCTGTTCTGAGTCTTGGGGTCACACCCAGCTCACACGTCCCAACAGAAGCTGAGGAAAGGTCTGGGGTCCTTCTCTGTGGCCTCCATCTTCAGCTCTGCCCTGCTTCCGGAGGTGGGCAGGAAGGAGGCCTCCCGGTGGGAGCTGCCCTGTGTCCGGCCATCGTGGAGCATCTGTCCTGCTGGTTTGGCTCAGCAGAGGGCATCCAAAAAGCCAGCGAGGCTGTGTAATGTGGGAGACAGCGAGGGCCATGTTCCCACACTATAAGTCATGATGACACTGGTAAAACAGTCTGGTGGGCGGGGGAAAGTGAAAGAAAAAGAATAGGGGGAACAGAAACCAAAGTGAGGCACACAGAAGGACTGAGCAAGGGCAAAGGCCAAGGCACAAACAGAGGCTGGGAAACGGGACAGGCCTGGAAGAGAATCCGGGAGAGGCAGGGTGAGAGTGTGGGTGGGAGGAGAGAGACTGGACCAAGGAAAACACAACGAGACATGAAGGGAAGATGTGGTCATTTGTTTGAGGAAATGGCAGGTGATATGCTAACACGTATGCCAACAGAGGGGTTGGAGGCCTGGTCCAAGGATGCCCCTGGGTGTATCACCGTCAAAGCCCCAAATACAGGACAGCTCAGCCCTGGCAATGCAGTCTACGTCTCTGCTTGCTCAAGGCCTACCTCCCACCAGGCAGAAAGGGCCTGTGAGACACTCAGGAGAAAGGAAAGAGGATGTAAGCTGAGGGAAAGGATGGGTGAGATCCACAGAGATGCAGTCACAGCCCTTCCGTGAGTTCATCTCCAGGCAGACCTGCCCCCAGGCTTGTGGGCACTGCAAAGAGAGGCAATGGCTTTCAGCTTCAAGAAATTCACAGTCTGAGAGAAGGGACAAGATGTACATATGCAAAGCAATGAACAGCAGCATTATTATTGGGACTGCTCAGACGAACACAGTAAAGAAGGGCACAGAGAATAAGATAATCAAAGAAATGAACTACAGAAAGGCTTTCTTGACAATGTTCCCAACGTGGAAATGTTTTTACATGCAGGAATTAAGTGAAATGACGTTGGATGAACTGGATGGAACATTTTAAACTGGGCCAAGGAGGTGGACCTGGGCTTGACTACAGCATAGCACAGGCTCCGAGTCAAAGCAAAGGGCAGGAGGCCTAACTGCCCAATCCCGTCTTCCAGGTGAGTTGGATCTACCTGACCTGATAGTCAATTCAACAGTCAACATTGCAAAACACTGGTGCCCTAGGAGTCATGCTGTTGTTGTTCAGTCACTAAGTCATGTCAGATTCTTTGCGACCCCATGGACTGGAGCCTGCCCAGCTCCTCTGTCCATGGGGTTCTGCTGGCAAGAATACTGGAGTGGGCGGCCACTTCCTTCTCCAGGGGATCTTCCTGGATCAGGGACCAAACCCGTGTCTCTCATGTCTCCTGTGTTGGCAGGCAGATTCTTTACCACTGAGCTGCCAGGGAAGCCCATCCTAGGAGTCATATAAGAAAAGATTACATTAAGAAAAGAGATGACCCCAGAGGAAGCCATCTTTCTAGCATGGAAGCAAGACTTGCCCTGGTCTGAGACAGCTGTTGGAAGACAACTTGAGATCACGTGTATAATTGAGACTGGGGGGAGAACCAGTAAGTGGGTTGTACATGTGTGAGTTAAAGACGCAAGGGCACTTAATTTGTGACTGAGAAAAAAGGATAGTGAAGGTAGTGATAATTACAACGAACATTTACTGAGCGCAAACTACGTGCCAGATGCTGGTCTACACACTGCACGTGCGTGAGTTTACACGATCCTCACTGCCACCAATGAGGGGTTTTTAACCATTAGTATTATTTACATTTTATATGTGAGGAAACTCATCTACAGAGAGATCAAGCAATTACACCACAGGCATTAGCCCAGGACTCTAAATTCCACAACCTTCTTTCTCTGAAGCCATGGAAAATTCAGTGTCTCAGTTTCCTCATCTGTAAGCATCTGCTATCTAACCTGCTTGTAGAGACATTGTAGATGATGAAGCCTCTATCAGGACACTGGCTGTGGGGTCACTCTCAGAGTACTAGCATTACTAGGAAGGCCATGCTTTTTCCAAGAATGCTAAATGTATGCTCACTCTCTCATGTTAATACCACAAAGCCTTGAAGAAGTTTACAGAGACTCATCAAATAAAAAAACCTCCTCTGTGCTCACAATGGACAATAATGCCAAGTGAGTCCTGTCTAAAGAGGTGAAAGGTCTCTTTCTGATACCCTTTACCATTCTTACAATGCTTGGGGGCTGTGACTTTTTTTTTTTTAATTAATTTTTATTGGAGTGTGGTTGCTTTACAATGTGATGTTAGTTTTTACTGTACAGCAAAAGTGAATCAGCAATATGTACACATACATCCCCTCTTTTTTGGATTTCCTTCCCATTTAGGTCACCACAGAGCCCTGAGTAGGGTTTCCTGAGTTAGGTCTCATTAGTTATCTATTTTATACATAGGATCAATAGGGGATGGGACTCCTGTTTCTTATGAAAATTTTCACACTGAGGAGAACAGCCAGGCTTTTGTCCTGGGCAAGAGCCTCTCCCATGAGGCCCAACCAGAGGACCACGCCATCTTAGAAATCAGGTTTTGAGTCTGAGAGGCAGCAGATAGAGAAGCAGATAGCAAATACATCTGTTTTTACAAGAGCCTGTTGTTCTCTGTACTAACTGCTATAAAAACGACTTGAAACTAGCCACATATTAGTTTTGGTTCTCGTGACTAAATCAAGGAATGGCATGATGGTGCTGTGTCATTAGAAATGAAACCAGTTCTTAAACAAGAGAATAGGGCCGACATTTTAATAACCTGAACGATTTCATAGAAAAATCAAAGCTGAAACTTCTACACCCCAGCTCTGAACACCTGCTGCTTAAGTTTGGTTCTGAACCAGTGAAACTTCTTTCTTGCGATGAAGACACGAGATGGGCCCTGACTTGCCCAACGCTTGACGGCCAGGGAAGCCTTCCTTCCACCTGCTATTCTGCTAGGCTCAAACGTGGGCTTGATCTTGGCTTCTACAGGAAGGACTGTATTTGGCACTGTAAGAAAATACAGAAAGTACCTCATAGTTTATTTTTTCAAATATGTGACCTTATATATTTTGATATATATATATCTAAATATATGTGTGTGTGTGTGTATATATATTTAGGTATGTGGATTTTACCTTCCCTGAGATATTGTCATCCACATCTTCTCAGATAAAAAACTGAGACTTGAAGAAGTCACCACCAAGAAGCAGGCAGAACTGGGGTTCTGAACAAAAGTTTTCTTGTCTATATCTGCATCACCTCCAATTGGGCCTTTATCACAATAATGATGTTGATGTAGTAATCATATATAGGTTGCCTCCCTAGTGTCCTTTCCCTCTTTTCCTGCCACAGTACCCACATTTTGCCTCGAGGGAACCACTCTCCTCACTGTCTCTGTCTCTAACAGCTGGATTCATCCAGCTCCCAGGGGTAGCCAGAGTACCCATCACCTGGCCATGGTGACTGGCTCAGAGGTGGGCATACAGCCTGATTCAGGCCAATGGAACCTGAAGAAATGTTTCCTAGGGCTTCTGGGAAAAAGCTTCCTCAGCCCTCTGTGGGTTTACCAGAGGGGACAATCCCCCTTCTCCTGGCCGGTATGTTAGAGAATACAAAGTTCAGAACTCCCTCAGCCATTTGTGTCACCAAGAGAAGGGCCAACCTAAGGACGAAGCCAACACACAGAAGAAGCAGGGCTATACACAAGACCGGCATGGGGCTGGTATCGTGAGGAGGATGTAAATTCTGGACTGCATGCTCAAGTTTTCAGGCTATAAGCTAATGCAATCCCTTTGTTTGCTTAAGGCAGTTTGAGTTTGTTATTCTGTCATATGAAATTCTTAACCAATGAAAACACCACTGGCATCATTCCCAGTAACATTTGATGGTTGCTTTGGTTTCTCAGTCAAGAGCATGAAACCCGTTTGACCAAAAGGACCAATCCTTCAAAATTCATCAGCATCTCTGGAGCATGCCCATCTCTGGTGCCCGACTTGCCAGAGAGGACTCACGTGTTTCTGTTCCTGGGGACTGGTTCCTTCTGTTTTCTGCTCCCTGTTGGCTCAGTCTAGGCCTGTCCTCTTCCCAGTCCCTCCACAGTGATGGGAGGTGGCTGCCCTCTGCCGAGGATGCTAGCAGCCAAGTGGGCAGCCAGCTGCAGACCTCAGGCATTGGCACTGTCAAGAAAAGGAGTGTCAAGAAAGGATTCTGCCACAATGTACTTTTAATATAACATAAAATCCGGTGGGAGAAGGGTCTTTGGCACATAGCTAAATACACAATTACCACCACCCCCCAGCCCCGACCCAAGTTCCCTGTCAGAGTGTTAAAACCCAAGCAATTCTGGCACCCCTCTGAGGATCTTTATTTGTTAGTGATTGATGTTCACAGAGCTTTGGAGCATCCAAGATTATAAAGTCTCGTGGGACTGACAATCTGCGATAAGAACTGGTTTTTGTGATTCTACAACAATCTGTTTCTCTTGAAAAATTCTGTTATTTCCACTTCTGGCCACTATGACTAAGCACACGGGTAGAAACACAGTCTAAACAGTTAAAGAAGCTTGTAACTGCCTGACGCAGTCCAACAGCAGAGGAAGTAAGCATACATGAGCACTGGCAGGTGCACTGTGGGAGGGAGGGCGCTTACTCCCCAGTCCATGTCCCCCAGACCCAATCTGTCGGCAGAACCTTCCATTTCCCAAACATGTCTCGACTCAACCACTTCTCTCCATCTTTACTACAATCGTGTAATTTACCCATTCAACACATATACACCAAAGGGCCACTGTGTTCCAGGCATTGTTTAGTGGCTGGGAGAGCAAGACTGACTCTTCTTGCTCTGTCTTCTCTCTGGACGACCCTTCTTACTGACTGGCCCCGCTTTCCTCATTTGCTCTCTCCTTCCACTCTCCACACAGGAGCCTACAAGTTTTTCTTAAATATCAACACTTCCCTGCTTGAACCCCTCCAGTGACTTCCTACTGCTTCCTCATTAAAACACCAAGGCCTCCTCAGCCCTGCCAGTGGGCTGCGGGCCTCCCTGTGTTGTTGGGCTCTTCTCGCATGCTAGATTCACTCCCTACTGGCACACCTACCTCCTTTCCGATCCTCAAGTATGTTATGGCTTTTTCTCTTTTCAGAGCTTTCATCTGCCTTTATTTCCTCCTAAAACAGTGGCTTCCAAACTTTCTTCTGACAATCATCCCTAGTAAGAAATATTTTGTTTCATTAACTAGTAAACACATCAACCTACACATAAAGGGAACATGAGTTCCACATGATAATACTTCTAGCATGTTCTGTTCCTTTTTAAAAAAATCTAGCCATACCCCACTAACCTGCAGTCTGAAAAGACTCCTCCCTCTACTCTTTGAAAGGCTGAATAGTTCTTATCCTTCAACTTTCCACCGGATGTTAGCTGCTCACGGGGGCCTTCTCCAGCCATCTGATGTAACCCAGGCCTCTGACATAGATTGTTTTTCATCTGAGTCCCCTGTCCCTTCCCTTTGCAGCATGTATCAAAGCTATATATTTCTCAGCTGACATTTGCTCATTGTCTGTCTTGCAGGCCACATCACTAGCAGTTGAAAGCGTGGACCTGTCTGCGCTGTTCCCCACTGTATATTCCACATCTGGGTCAATGATCAGCACAATATACGTCCATATTCCTTGAATGGCTGACTGAGTGGGTGGGTAAGTGATACTGAGGTCTGGATTGAGAAACAGGCCTCCCCAGTGGAAGGAACCAGGGCTCCTTGGAGAAATTATGGATTCTAGGGCTGGGGCAGGAAATCCACAGGAGTGCCAGAAAGTAAAGAAACACTCAAAAAACAAAAAGGCGGGGTATGTTCAAGGGATATAGGAGTCAACCTAAAAAGAACACCCAATGGCCAAAATTGAAACAATCTGAGCCTAATTATCAGATGATAGCCCAAATCTTTAAATAAATATACATGAAAGTCCATACCGATATAAGAGGTTGACTAAATAAGTTTTTTCTTACAGAAGAACTTAAATGATTAATATAAATACTACCCTGCAGGAGGTGGAGTCTAATTCTCCCCACTCCCTTCCTCCTTGAGGGCTGGAGGTACTGTACTTAGTGACTTGCTTCCAAACAACTGAGTAGGTAAAAGGAGAACAGGGTCACTTTCAGTGCGGAAGCCTGGCAAACAGTACTTTGGCCAGGTGTTCAAGGTGATTTCACAGTCCTGTCATGTGGGTGGCACATACCCCCTGATACAATGTGAGGAGGGCACTTCCGCTCTGCTGGCTTCCTCCAATAGCCCATAACCCTGGTGTAACTGTGAAAGATGCATCAGACAAACCCAGTTAGCGGGGCATTCTACACAGTACCTAACTAAAATGCTTCAAATCTGTCAAAACTTCATGAGAAACATGACAAGAGACCATCAGACCAGAGGAGTTAAAGAGCCATGACAACCACTTGTGGTGTGGCATCCTAGGTGAGACCCTGCAACAGAAAAAGGAAATCAGTGCAAAAGCTAAGGAAATCTGAATATGGACTTAAGTTAATAATACGGTATCAACATTGGTTCCTTAACTGTGACAAATATACCACTGTGATGTCAGATGCTGACAACAGGAGGAGCAGGCTGAAGGGCATGTGGGAACTCTCTACATTCTCTTTATGACTTTTCTGTGAATAAAAAACTGTTTTAAAATTAAAAAGCTTTATTTTTAAAAAAGTCAGCCTTAATGCCAAGAGCCAGGCCTTCATTCAGTTGATTTTTATGGAGTGCCCACAAAGTACTTCTAACCATGCTGGGCACAAAGAAGACATGTAGACATACAGGAGATGAAGAGATGCATATACATAAAGCAAGGCATCCAGGGTGACAAACCACAAGCAGAGCATGCCGTTTTGCACGCTGACTAGAGACGGGAGGCGTGTGTGTGGCGGGGGGGGGCGGGGCAGGCGGAGTAGGGCTGGTAATGAAAGCAATGATGAGAATGAGGAAGGAAGGCAAGGACCGGTTGGCTTTGGTGAGGTGAAGTTGGCTCTTCCCCACTGGAATGTCAACTCCCTGAAGGCAAGAACCTTGTCTGTCTACCCATCACTATACTCCTATGGCCAGAACTGTACCTGGAACACAGTATATGCTCAAAAATGTGTATTGAGTAGATGAGAGACTGGACAAATAGATGAAGTCCTACTGAAACGTCACTTGAACTCCAGAACCACTATTGTCATGGGAGGTCTGCCAGGTGCCCACTGGATGTGCATTTTTGTACATGGTGATGATTGCGCATCCTCAGAGGTCTTCCATGAAGCATGCAGATGTTAGCATTGGTTTGGAATGGCTCTAATGTTCACTCACAGGCATGGAAGTGCCTTGTAACATTTCTTGATGGTATTAATAGATAGGTCTGCTGATATTCAATGCTTCCTAGGTGGCTCAGTGATAATAGAATCTGCCTGCCAAATAGGAGACATGGGTTGGGAAGATTCCCTGGAGAAGGAAATGTCAACACATTCCAGTACCCTTGCCTGGAAATTCCCATGCACAGAGGAGCCTGGTGGGCTTCAGTCCATGGGGCTGAAAAAGAGTTGGACATGATTGAACAACAGCTGCTGACACCAAGGAGTGAATGGCATCTCCTCTTTGCTCTAGCGTCTTGTTAAACCTAGCAGAGGCTCTTAGCATTGTAAGAATGGAGAGAGTTAGCGAAGGCTTCAAACTTCAATACAGTCTCTACAAATACAAGGAAACAGTTTAGAGGGATGTTGAATTTCCCTGTAGGCATCTATTGACATTCCTCCTTAAAGGTTCCAAATACTCAATGTATTGTACTCACTTGCATATAACATTTTTTTAATGAAGAAAAATTTAAATTGTGGGAAAATGATGGGAAAGTCATACCCAACTATGAAGCTATTAAGAATAGGGCAGACTATATGTATTAATATGAAATAGTCTCCAAAACACACAAAGTAAAGCCATTCTCTGAAACAGACATAAGACCTCAGTTAACAGAGGGGAGTTCTGGGAAGACAGCACAGGAGGGATGAGAGAGACTTTCACTGAGTGTTCTCTCTTGGAACATTCTGAATTTTGCACATGTACAAAGTACCATGAATGAAAAAAACTTTAAAAAGTGATCCCAGAGGAAGAAACTTTTGAATTTTGTCTGCAGGTTATAATAATCCCCCTTTTTTTTTGATAAAAAATAACCTCCTTTTTTGTTCTACCCTGATTATCTTGGAACCTCTGCTTTCTAGAGGATTTGATCCATGTCAGGTGATAGTCCTGGCTTCTGACATCATCGCAAATCAGCTTTTACATGAAGTGACAAAGGTACATAGATGAGACTGAAAGAGGAAGGCACTCACCATTGTTTATACATTCAAAATTAGGAATTAATTTAAAAACTAAGTTCTATAGTTATTTTGTAAACAGCATATTGAAAACTATAAGTAGTTTGGGCTTTCGGCTCTCTGAGCAGCACCATGATGATCAGCAAAAACAAGCATCTTACAAAAACGGCAGAAAGGGAGCCAAGAAGAAAGTGTTTGACTCACTTTCTAAGAAAGATTTGTATGCTGTGAAAGCACTGGCTATACGTCAATGTAAGAAATACTGGGAAAACACTAGTCACAAGAACTCAAGGAACCAAAATCACATCTGATGACTTTACAGGTTATGTTTTTGAAGTGAGCCTTGCTGATCTGCAGAATGATGAAACTGAATTTAGAAAATTCAAGCTAATTACTGAAGATGTTGAGGGCCAAAACCGCCTGACTAATTTCCGTGGCATGGGTCTCACCCATGACCAAACATACTTCATCGTAAAAAAAATGGTGGATCATGGCTGAAGGTCATGTGGGCGTCAAGACTACCAATGGTTATTTCCTTCATCTATTCTACTGTTACAAAATGTAACAGTCAGATTCAGAAGACCTCTATGGCCAGCATTAACAAGTCTGCCAAATCTGGAAGAAGACAATGGAAACCATGACGCAAGAGGTGAAGACAAATGACTTGAAAGAAGTGGTCAATAAATTGATTCCAGAAAGACATATAAAAGGCTCTCTAATCTACTTATCTGCTCTATGATGCCTCTGTTAGAAAAGTAAATATACTGCAGAAGCCCAAGTTTGAACTGGGAAACCTCATGGAGCATCACGGTGAAGGTAGTAGTTTTGGAACCTGCTGGGGATGAGACAAGTTGTAAAGCTGAATGAGTGACGGTTATGAGCCAGCAGTCCAAGAAGCTATTTGGAATTCAGACTTTGAATGATGACAAGTAACAGATCTTATTTGTGGGGAAAAAAAGCACATTACTTTGTTATATGTTAACATTTTAAAAGTATCTCTAGACCATTAATAATGAATCACACTAATACCCTAAAAACATTTGAAGAAAAGACTTGAGAAGTCCCTTTGAATCAATAAACAATAGATCCCTCAAAAATAAATGATCAATAATTCACCTCAGATAAGTATTTCATCAAGATCACATTCTGCTTTTAAGCAATTTTCTGTTTTCTCACATTCCAAAACAATACAGTTTCAAATTCTGAAGTCAACTCGTTTCTGAGTACTGAGGACACTGATGTTTGAGATACACATGAGCATTCAGAGTTCTTTAGAACACATTTGTGAGAAGATGTATTTCAATCTTATTTCAGCTAATTTCAGAAGAGAGTTCAGTATTTCTCAAACATAAATTTCATTACCAAGGTAAGCCAATGTAAACTCTTTACATTCAGCTGCCATTACAAGAAGGGCTTCCCCTGGTGGCTCAGATATTAAAGAATCCACCTGCAATGTGGGAGACCTGGGTTGGGAAGATCCCCTGGAGGAGGGCATGGCAACCCACCCCAGTACTCTTGCCTGGAGGATTCTATGGACAGAGGAGCCTGGCAGCCTACAGTCCTTGGGGTCACAAAGAGTAGGATACCACTGAGTGACTAAGCACAGCACACAGCACACAGCACAGCCATTCCATTAAAAAAAGCCTCCTGGAAGCAAGGATGGAAGGTCTAAAACAGCAACAAGCACATCCCCAGTGTGTTTGTTGGAAATGCAGACTCTCAGGCTCTGTCCCATCTCTTCTTCACAAGACACATTTAAATAGGCAGTGATTCCCATACTTCTTACAGTTTGACAAGCTGCCAGGCTAAGAAACCTTAATTATGTTCAATTCAGGTTATACTCTTTAGTGAATACTGGATATAATCCTTAGTAGTAAGGACAATGTGACTAGTTTTTTGAGACCAGAGAGTAACACTTATCAGAAATTACTGTAATTAATAATCACTATTTCTACCCTCCTCCTCCTACCTGTGAAACATTCTTTCTCTTTTCTGAGTCCATCCCCTCCACCTGCTCCAAGACCATCTACCACTCCTTCCCCAGGATGACCACACTTTCTCAGCTGATTTCTCCCCTTTCACCAATGAACACACTGAAGTCTCCCTTAGACGTAACACACACACACACATTTTCCCTCCACCATGCTAACAGCTCAGCTACAATCTATTTTTTTCTTTCCATCACTGAAGTTCTCAAGAGTAGTCTGCAAGCAACCCGACAGCTATCAGACCCAAATTAGCTCTCTTGGAGGAGTCAAGTATTTAACTGCCAAATCGGAAGGCCTGGTCCCTGTTACTCCTCTAGATCTCTCTGCTATTTATGAATTCTTTCTCCAGCACTACCACCTCTGGCATCTGCCCTTCTTCCTCTTTTTGTCGCTCATGCCCCTGAGGCATTCCCCTCAGCTCAGCCCAGGGGCTTCTCTTCTCCTTCCACTCTATGTACATTTGCTGTTTTCTTCCTTCCCTCTACCCGCTCCTGCTTCAGAGATCACCTCCATGCAGAAAACTTCCCAGACGCTATCCTCAGCTCTGGTCTCTTCTCAGAACTCCAACAGCCTTGTATGGTTTTCATTTAGTTAATATTTATGTCTATGTACAGAGCCTCTGATATGCTGCTGCTCTGATATGCTGCACTATGCTAGGCATCAGTGAACCCAGAAGACTCATCCCTACCCTCACGGCACTTATGGCCTGTCAGGTAACACAGATGTGGAGCCATGAATACAAGTGCGATGAACACTGAGGAAATGTGAAGAGTGATTATTCAGGGGAAGGGATAACCAAATCCAGTTGGGAAGTAGAATTTCCATTTAAAATGTAAGATGTCCAGTTAAAGTTGAATTTCAGTGAAACAAATAAAATTTTTAACTATGCCCCATCAATAACATGGGATATGCTTATACTAAATACTAATATTTATATGGGACATACTTATACTAATACTAAAAATTATTTATTTACCTGAAATTCAGCTTTAATTGGACATCTTATATTCTAATCCACTACATCTAGCAACCCTACCAGGAAGGGACTGGACAGTTGGGAGAGGAAAGTCCTGAGAACTGAGAGAAAGGATGAGTAGGAATTAGCAAAGAGGGTGGTGGGAAAGGACATCCCAGGGAGAAGGGATAGTTGCAGTAAGTGTTTATACTGACAGAGAGCTTCATGCTTTTGAGAGCCTGAAAGAGGTGCATTACAGTGGGATCATGAAGAAAAGGAAGAGCATTAGGGAAAAAATCTTGAAAAGCCTGTATATGGTTAGGATTTTGGAGTCCCCTAAAGATAACAGGAAGTCATTTCAAGATCTCAAGCAGAGGAGAAAATGGACCTAAAATGCTTCTGTACTAATGTCAATGTCAGGGGAAGGGGGTGTCCCCATTAACACCAATAAGCACTTCTCTGGATACCAGCAGAGTGTCCCACAATTCAACTCAATTCTGACAGCATCTGCCCAGATGCGGCATCATCTTCCACAGCTTCAGGGGTTAGTTCCACAAGACTGCTTTCCTCCCCCCTGCCACACTTCAGGCACCAACTCCAAGCCCAGGTTGCTGCCTGGTTTCTGGACAACCAGCAGTACATCAGGGGGTCTCGTGACTCCCTCTTCTTTTAATTCACTGCAACAGCTTACAAAACTCAAAAGAGTAATATTTTGTTTTCTACATTACCAGTTTATTATAAAACAATATAACTAAGGAACAGTCAAATAAAAGAGATACATGGGGCAAGCTATGTGGGAAGGGGTGCCATTCTCCCCAAATGTCCATGAATTCACCCACCAGGAAGCTCTCAGAAGCTTTTGGTTTTTTATGAAGTCTTCATTAACTACACATAATTGATTAAGTCACTGACCAGTGGTGACTGATTCAATCTCCAGCCTCTCTTCCCCTCCCTGGAGGTCAAGGCCAGGTAAGATTGAGAGTTTCAAACCTCTAATCACATGACTAGTTCTCCCGGAAACCAACCCCCATCCTTGGATGCGATTCAAATGTCAACCATAACATGAGGAAAGATATCTTGATTGTGCTCATCACTAGGAAATTCTCAGTTTTAGGAGCTCTGGGCTGGAAAGGGGACAAAGACCAAGTATATAGTTCTTATTATAAACCACAGTATCACAGGACCTGAGCTGAAGCTTTAAATGATCTTTCTGGCTGCCAGATGGAGAAAGGAATTGCAGAGGCTGCAGTGGATGCAGGAACTTTATTTCTGAGGTCACCGTGATAGTCAAAGAGCTGTTAGTAACTCAGTCATCACAGTCTTTCTCTCACTGGTCTCCTAGACTCAGTTCAGTTCAGTCGCTCAGTCGCGTCCGACTCTTTGCGACCCCATGAATCGCAGCACGCCAGGCCTCCCTGTCCATCACCAAGTCCTGGAGTTCACTCAGACTCACGTCCATCGAGTCCATGATGCCATCCAGCCATCTCATCCTCTGTCGTCCCCTTCTCCTCCTGCCCCCAATCTCTCCCAGCATCAGAGTCTTTTCCAACGAGTCAACTCTTTGCATGACATGGCCAAAGTACTGGAGTTTCAGCTTTAGCATCATTCCTTCCAAAGAAATCCCATGGCTGATATCCTAGACTAAGACTGTACTAAATATCTACAAGATGGTTGATCTGAGTCATCATCTCAAAAGGTTGCTTTACACATATGATCTAACTGCTAATGGTATTTAGTGGTTCTTAGTGCACACCAAACAAAATCTCATTTCCTCAGCCAGGTGCTGGGGGCTCTCTATCATCTTGCCAGAATAGATCTTTTCTGTTTTATCTTGCCCTCTCCCCTGCAAGTGATTAAGCCCTGGGCTTTTACTCATATGGCTCTATCTGGCTGTGAGTCACTTTCTTCCCTTCCTTCATTCCCCAATTGCTTGAAGACAGAATTTCCCTTTCTTCAAGCTCCAGCTTAAAAGCCTTCAATGAGACTTTTCCTAACTTACTCAGAAGCTGTATAAACTTATACATTCAATAAGTATTTAATAAGGCCCTGCCATGTGTCAAAGGTATGACTCTGACATAAAGTTGGTTCCAGTTGATACATTCACATTTTGTCAGTATCACTGGTAACTTTCTCTATTACACTCAAATGTTAGTATCATTATGGTACATCAGAGACACCAGGATAAGCTAACATTTCGTATTATACGATACTTAATTTCAAAACCATGACAAAAGGAGCAATAGAAATATGGGCACTAAGATGACCAAACTCTTAAGGGAGGCGTGGTTGAGACTGCCTAGCCAGAGAAAGGCCAGTAGTCAGGGCATGGCATTTTTCCCTAGGCCTGCATGCAACAGCTCAAATACAGGTTATAGAGGTATGACCTGTTAGAGGTATGAGGATGAACAGAAGATGTCCCTGCCCTCACGGAACTTACATTCTGTTGTGCAACCAAAAGTAAGCCAAGGCACCTGCAGTAAGTGGAGTGCGAGTAAGTAAGAGAGTGTGGACTAGGCCCATTCTGCCTGGTTTTAAATACTGGCTCGACCACCCACCTCATGATGCTAGTAGAAGAAACTTAATTGTCCTGTGCCTCAGTTTCCCTGTGGGGATATTATCAGTAACTATCTCATATAGCTCTAAAATGAAATGAGTTAACACTTGAAAGCACTTAGAACAGGGCCTGGGACACTGTAATCAATACTCAAAAACTGTTAGCTATATAGCCATGTACAGCAGGGAGTCCCCAGAGGGAGAATGATCTTGGCATATTTAAAGGAAATGGTGGGGAAGAAGATCAGTGCAGAAATAATAAAGTAGTGGAGGCAGAGAGTGATAAGGCCAGAAGCAGGGACCAGATTAAGCAGAGCTTGGTAAATTCAGACTTATTTTGATGGGCTAGAAAGACAATGGAATGTTTTGATCAAAGGACTGCCATGATGTCACATGTTTTAATGAGAGACCAGAGGAGAGGCTACAGTTAAGAAGTCCAGTGAGACAATGGTTGCTTAGACCTAGGTAGAAACAGTGGAAGTGGTAAAATATACATATATATATTCTGGGCATATTTTAAGGTAGAATCATTATGACTTGTTGATAGACTCAGGGATGTGAAGAAAGGAATTAAAGATTACTAGGTTAGGAGTAAAAGATACTAGGCTTTGGGGCTGGGTAGCACTTACTAAGATGGGAAAGAGTGAGAGAGGTACAGGTATGAACAGAAAATCAAGAATTCTATTTCGAATAAACTTTGAACTAGTAGACATCTAAGACAGATGACAAGTAGGTAGCTGGGTGTAAGTCTGGTACTCAGGAAAAGTTAAGACTGGAGAAAAACACACCATGTTAAAAGCTGTAAGATGAGCTCACACACTGAGTGTAGCTAGAGGAGAGGACATCAAAGCCTGAGGCCTGGAGCAACTGCAACATTTAGGAGTGAAGAAAAGAATCAAGAAAGAAAACCAAGAAAGGGGCTGAGGGAGAAGGGAAACCATGAGGGTGTGGTGTCCAGTGAAGAAAGTGTTTCAAGAATTAAGGTGTGATCAACTGTCAAATGCTTCTGAGAGGTCAAGCAAGATACCATCTAGTTCACTCAAAGTAAATCATTTTCTCAGCTCCATTTCCCCATAGTGGTTTGTTTGTACTTTTCTCATTGCAATATCCAACTGTCTTGTTATAGTTACTCTTGTCTTCTCTCCTCTTACAGAGCCTCCTTAAGGTCAGAGACCATGTCTTCTTCCCCTCAAAACACCCACTATCCTACTCAATAAATTTTTGAATAAACGAATCATATAGGATTCTATAAAATCTGGGAGCATATGCCTAGCACACAGTTAGCAATCAGAGTTGGCTTTACTAAGATATCTGAAATGCTCTAAGACTAATGTATGGGCTTTGTTCTGCCTAGAAAATGAAGAGGTCTGCAATGCATCTGAGTTGATCTATGGCCAACTACAGAAGGAAAAGAGGGCATCAGAGGATGAGATGGCTGGATGGCATCACCGATGCAATGGACATGAACTTGGGTGAACGTTAGGAGATGGTGAGGGACAGAGAGGCCTGGCGTGCTGCAGTCCATGGGGATCACAAAAGAGCTGGACACAACTGGGCGACTGAACAACACAAAGATCACAACCTATCTGGCATTTCTACTTTTTTACTTGAATGCATGGTACTACCCAAAAGGGACTTAACGTTCACCTGATTTGCTTAAATATATTCCTCCCCAACCCCTGCCCCAAGCTGGCTAGATCTCATCTAAAGTTGGCTCCAGTTGATACCTTCACAGTATCAGCATCGTCAGTAACTTTCTCTGTCACACTTGAATGTCCGCATCACTATGGTACATCAGAATCATCAGGATAAGCTGACACTTTGTGTGTGTACTTAGTTGCTCAGTCATATCCAACTCTTTTCGACCCCATGAACTCTAGCCTGCCAGGCTCCTCTGTCCCATGGGCATTCTCCAGGCAAGAACACTAGAGAGGGTTGCCATGCCCTCTTCTAGGGGATCTTCCCAACCCAGGGATTGAACCCAGGTCTCCCACACTGCGGGCAGATTCTTTACTATCTGAGCCACCAGGGATTACATGATAACTTCAAAACCATGACAGAAGGAGCTAGGAATTAATGAATTTTTAAGGAAGGCATGGTTGAGATGGCCTACCCAGAAAAAGGCCAGTAGTCAGGGCATGATATTTTTCTTTAGGCCTGCACACAACAGATCGGATACAAGTCACAAGTTACTGTCTCTGTAAAAGAAATCTAAAATCCAACAGTTGTGAGTAACAGGAATATCAATACCCAAATTACAGAGTTAAGCTCTCAGCAATGTGACTTACTTGGAAAATGTGCACTAGACAACACACAAAACCACTCAGCACATCCCACAGTAAGGTAACCCCTAGAGATGAGGAATGCTTGCCACAGCTGCCAGTGCCACAGAGAACCAGCACCTACAAAGCTGGCCTCTCCACTTCTAGCTCTAGTGATTATCTTCCTATGTTAAGTTGCTTCAGTCGTGTCTGACTCTGTGCGACCCCAGAGACGGCAGCCCACCAGGCTCCGCCATCTCTGGGATCGTCCAGGCAAGAACACTGGAGTGGGTTGCTATTTCCTTCTCCAATGCATTAAAGTGAAAAGGGAAAGTGAAGTCGCTCAGTCGTGTCCGACTCCTAGCGACCCCATGGACTGCAGCCCACCAGACTCCTCTGTCCATGGGATTTTCCAGGCAAGAGTACTGGAGTGGGGTGCCATTGCCTTCTCCGGATTATCTTCCTAGAATGCCGCATTTCAGCTCCATAGCTCTTCTGGCTACCTTCAAGGGGCCTCCCAGAGAGGAATTATTCACCCTTGATTCCTGCTTACTTTCATACCTAAACGTTTACCATTTGCCTTGTTTTTATATTTGGATGGAAATCTTGTAAAGAGAGCTTCTGGTTCCCAGCCCTTTCACTAAATCTTACTCTGAATGTGCTGTCAAATTATGGCACTGTTGAGCACCCAGACTGTCCGCCCGGTATTACCATGACAAATTCTAACCTATTGCATTTCTTGCACATAGCTTGGCATATATTACTCATTACACACTCGGTGAATAAATTTCAAGGAGGAAGCTGACAAAAATGGAACACAGCTAAAGGATGGAATGAACAGGCTCAAGATATTTTGTTTGGAGTCAGAAGCTAAGAGCTACTTTCAAACAGATTGTCAGAAGAGCAGGGATAAGCCTTATGCTCTAAACTCGAGGTTATTAGTATCTAACAATTTAATGTAGCATTTCCCAAACTAGAGTTCAATGTAATGTGGTACTAGGGGGAAGGGCTTCCCTGGTGGCTCAGCGGCAAAGAATCTACTTGCTAATGCAGGAGATGTGGGTTCAACCCCTGGGTTGGGAGCATTCCCTGGAGTAGGAAATGACAACCCACTCCACTCTTCTGGCCTGGGAAATCCCATGGACAGAGAAGCCTGGCAGGCTACAGTCCATGGGGTTGCAAAGAGTTGAACATGACTTAGCTACTAAGCAACAACAAAACTAGGGGGAAAATCCCTATAATTAAGAAAATTTCAGAAATGCTCGATCAGATAGGTCTCTTAACTTTAGAACTTCTCAAAGCTTAATGTATCAATATGCTTTGGGATCTAAAGGGGAGGTATACTACACAGCCTTTTCCAAACTTTTATTCAACAAGTATGGAGTACAGTCCACTAAGTTCCAGGCACAGTAGTAGGTCCTAGAATACAATCCTGAGCCAAAAAGATCCACTCTCTGCTCTCATGGAGTCTGCTCAGTGTGAGGAACAAACACTACACAAATATTGACTGTAAACCACAGTAAACGTTACAAAGTATTCATCAGTATTTTCTAATACATGAAGAAGACACCTCTTCTACTTGAACACCAAATATTTCTCTTAAAGCTTTTCCATAAACACGGTTCTAAGAGTCTAGCTCAGTGTGAAGAACCCTGCTCACAGATCTAACACATTTCCCTTGCTAAAAATGTATTACATTTTCAGAAGTAAGGTCTACAGGCAAAAGCAAGACACAAACCACTCATTTATGAAAAGGCCAGAATTAATAAATACCTCCAGATGCTTGATGAGAATAGCTCCAACTTTAGGGGCTGCTTAAATTAGAGTGATGTTGAAACAGAAGATCTGTGCTGTGGTCTACACTACGACTAAAATGAATGTGGACTGACGCAAGGATCTGATCCACAGTGGTTCCTACTGAAAGTCGCCAATTTGAGTAAGCAAGTCTTCACCAGTACTGCAAACCTGCACCCACTGCACTTTGTATACTGATTTCTAAACAACAAGGTCCTTTCTATTTTTACAGCTGGTATTTTTAACAGGAAAATATAACACCAATTTTAAAGTATCATTAAATAATCCTGTTAATTTTTTTTCTTTTTTATACATAGCTGCAAAGCACTAAGTATGTGCAAGACACTCCACTAACAATCATGGAAAACAAAGAGGAAAAAGCCTGGTTGTGCTTTATTTACTCTCCTGACGTGGGGGTGGAGAAGCTATAGAGGAAAAGCCAAATTCATCACTTTCAGAAGAATCAACTGGTATGTCAAAAACATGCTGACATTTTTAAATCTTCAAATTTATCTTTATCTCATTGGTGATCATTCCAAGATCACCATCATTGATGGTAAGCAAGAATAGTTAAGTGTTTAAAATGTTTAATACTTAATGAAACACCTCAAGGACCTAAAAACAGAGTCCCTTTTCACTCTGTGCTTCCTATGCTGTGACTACCAGATTCCACAGTAGTGTTACATTTGCCACAATGAGTGTGGAGAATCAAATCTGTAATTCACACAAGAGAATGTAAAGGATTCTTTCGTCAAATAAATCTATCTGGTACATGAATTTTTATTACAAAAGTATCATTTCATCCCAAATTACTTGAAAAGAAGCATAACCCCCTTCTCTCCAACAGCCATGCAGGTAATTTTTAATACTTCCAGACCAAGAGACAATTATATTTAAAAAAATACTTAAGTGGATGATGGAACTCAAGAGATAGGTAAGCATTTTGACTGATTCCACTCCAGTGACTGGCCATGCACTGAATGGACTATAAATGCTGTCATACTTGGTTTTTTTCCTAACAAACCCAAGGTGCTATACTTCTATTCAACTGCATTGGCACATCTAAAAGGAAGGTCAACTTACCTCAGACCTAAATATCAACAGTACGGTAAGTAAAACATGAGAACATCACTCTTTGGCATGACCCATGTAAACCACATTTCTGAAAATTGAAAGAAAATAAAACGTCATACCTTATATAGCCTATAATATATAAAGATATCCTAGAAAGATAATCATTAAACGTTAATGTCACTCAATATCAAATCTTGTATCCTGTTTTCTTAGCAAACCATCAGTTTCCACCTATTTTCCAGTGAATGGGGAGATAAACATGTAACAGGAATAGTTCACTCCTGGGTTCACGTCAGACTGACTGGAATTATGTTCTAAACATCACCATTCTATAAAGACTGATAGGTCAGTTTTAACTATAAGCAGGCTATTTTGGGTCTCCAGATACATACAAGTCCTTATCAATCCACTCTATACATGAACCTGGATCATCCAAGTGAAAAGCAACACTATGAAGGATGAAATCATTTTTTTAGGCTGAATTTAGTCCTTCCTAGTTAAACAATGACAGTGACTTAAGAACATATTTTCATTTTCTTAGGATGCTCACTACCAAGGATGAGTTAAACAAGTATATTGAGATTTGTGCCCCTCTTCAGTTTTCGATCATATGTTCTCCTTTATGCCTATTTTTTATTTAAGAAACTTTTATAACAGGAACAAGGAAAAGGAAACTATGATGATTCCCTCAACAGGTAATTTGATTTATATAAATTCCATTTCCAACTTCTATAAATAAAGACAGACACAAAATTAATTGAATTTTTTAATAAACCATAAAATTTAAATATTCAAATAAAAAGAAACAAAAATAGATATTTAAGCCCAGCACTAATTTCTGTTTTTATTCTTTCTCTGGGTATCATGGAGGCTTGACTTACCTGGGACTAGAGTAGAGTAATACAGTTATGATGCTGGTGTAATGATGAACAAGTAAGTAAAAAAAAATGAGAAAAGGATGGTAAAATTTACTTTCAGATCTGGAAGTAAAGATCAGTAGCTCACTTGAACCCCCTGCAGAGACCTTCCATGGGTCTTGTCTGTGGAAAACTACTATGGCTTACTGCTTGCTCTCACCACACTTATCTTCGTCACAGCTTAGCACTCCTGGCATTTTGATCCTTTTGCTCACTGAAGCCCACATCAGTCTGTCAAAACATCAAGGGGGAAAATCCCCAAACTGAATAGATGAATAAACACTTTTAATGTGAACAATCATATTCAGACCAACTTCTTTTGAAAAAAATACAAGTCAGTGGGTTTTTTTTTAATCCTTAAGTAACTCAAATATTACTATTTTTTCTGCCTTACTAAAATGGCACTTTTCATTTTATTGACATTAGCCAATTATTTGCTACTTGTTTATATTTTTCTCTGATCACAATGCTACCCTATGTTTTTCTTTTTGATTGAGACCTATACTTTCCATTCCAGAATATGTGATCTTTGACTAACTTTGTCTCATTCTGTGAATGTCTGCTACTGATTAGTGAAAAAATATCACAAAAGGAAAAAGGAAGCAGTGAGCACTAGCAGGATCTCACTTCAACATTTGTATTATTTTTTTAATGAGAAAAATATTTATTTTTATTTTGGAATCTAAAACCATTATTGTATGATACTGCCTTCTAGAATACTTAGGTTGATATTCAATATGAACGGCAAGTTAGCTCACAAGAAACAAAGTGTAATGCACAAGTTATGTTCAGCTGGTAGAAACCCAGCAGCATGGTAATAAAGTGCAGCAAAAATTTCCTTATTTGAATAACAACTCCAGTAACCTCTGAATATTTTTGGTAACATTAAGGAAAAGCTACTGCAGTCTGGAGATTGGTAATCTTCATACTTCAAAGACAGGCTACCAGGGACCACAGTGAAATATTAGACCTGAGGTCAATGAAAAACACTAATTTGGAAAGGAATAGGTTTTCCCCCCAAAATGCAAAATTATACAGATGCTTAAGATACTATGATTTGACAGATTTACAATGATAAAACAGCAATGATAAATGGTAACATTATTTCAGTACTTTTAGTGTAAAGAACACAGATTTAAAAATCGGCAGCAAGAAATTCTGACAGCTCCTGAGACAAGTTATCCTATGCCCGACACCCATTTCATGCCAATGATGACCAGTCTGAAGGGTAACACACAGAATAAAAACAGTGATCTACTGCAGGTGAATGAGAAAGTACTGACAAAGTGACAAAATTGTATGTTATTAAATGACAAAACATATTTTGAGGCTTTATTTAAAAATCTCTCACTTCATTATCAAAGTTACAAGATTGCATACCAGTAGACAGACTGTAAACATAGGAAATTTTCATTAAGGAAAGATGGGTTTACTGTAATTTGATCTTTTACAAAAAATTACTGAAAGTTATTGATAACAGAATTTCTCTTTTACTTTCTTAAGTCTAATTCTCTTGAAAATTAAACCAATGTTTCCACTCCCTCGAGCTAAAGTTCAACCATGGTCACCTTAGGAAATACCCTTGTTTATTTGTTAATCAGAAATACAAATTGAGTGGCACATATTTCCATTTTCTTCTTAGGCCGAAGGTTTCGGCTTCATTATATTTTACAAGAAAACAGAAGACTTGCAGTGGTCCTGTAAAGTCTTTCATGTCGCAGCTGAGGTTTAATGACGGCAGTGGGGTAAAGCAGTGGTGATGCAAAGTAAGACCAGCCCTAGTGCCCTTATCTGACATGGAATCTTTTTCCTGTTTGGCTTGCAGCAGTGTTTCTGGTCAGGGTGCCTCCACCAAACCTGATTGAAGCAGAAGGGTGACATGCTCTGGTAAATCCTATTTAAGGGTGATTCCATTCAGGAAAATGGTTGATCCTTCAATCTGTTGGTTGCGGGATGATGCTAATATGAAGAAAATTATCCGGGTAGCTCAGATGTTCACTCAGCCACTGCAAAGGTGTTTCCAACATTGGTTCAATTCCATGAATCATTACTTGGTTCTTTTTTTCCCCATCTATTCCAAGAAAGAAATCCAACAATAATCGATGAGTCAAAACAGTTGGAAGAAAACAATAATCTGCTGCCTTTGAGAATCCTCAGTGAATCAAATGGATTTTACTGCTTTAACAGGTTAAACCTGGTCTGTTTCCTGAGCAGGAAATGTGGACATGGAGAAAGTTCAAATGTTGCAATATGTATCACCCAAAACAGAAACCTGAGGGTTACAATGAATTCTGATAAAAATTCTGTTGCTATATGTGAAAGTATTCATTCTTTCTTAATTACTGTGCTTACCTAAGATTGACGTTAATGAAACCATAGTGGAGAAAACAGCCCATTGTACCCACTGATCAAAATTTATTTTAGTTATACATAAAAAACGGTACTATTAAAAATGACAGGTATATGAAGTAGGTCAATACATATTTAAAATATACAAAACAGAAATGTGTCTAGAAGTCATCAAAAATAAGATCAGGTTTTTTTTTAAGATCAGTGTTTAAGAAGATGTTTAATGAAACAGTTGGGAGTTGTAAGTTAATTTTCAGTAAAGCTGTTCAAATATGCATGAAAAAATTTTAGAGACACTATTAGAAGAGTTAAAATTTTAATGAGAAGGAACTAGGAGTCTGACTCAGGGATTTCTGTTTCAGAATCATGAACTCTGATTGATTTTTGTTGATGTCCATTCATTAATTAAAAGGTTGCTGCAATTCACACTTTTTTCCTAAGTTCAAATTTTGTTAAAAATTGAAGATTAGCTTTGTGTCTTTTATGATTTTGGTATAAATCACTGACAATCTTTAAAGAAAACGAAGCATGCTTGGTTGCTACAGAAAAACACAGAAAGTAAAAAAAAAAAAACACCAAACTTTTTTTTTTGGAAAAAACAAAATAAAACAAAACACAGAACCTTGAAGAAACTGTATCACTCCTTTAGCACAATTCTTGGTTTGTCTCTTAAGTCTCTTCAATCTGCAACATCTAAATCTCTCAGCTTCCTGGACACAGAAGACAACAAGGGAAACAGGGAATTGATGGAACTGTATGAGAGGGAAATACCCCATTTTTCCCCTTTCTTCTCTGTTCAAAATGACGTTTGCATCCCTAGCGCTCTAATGTCTAGGCAAAATGGGCTGGTGATGTATGGTGATAATGGTGTGGCTGGCACCTGAAACAAGAGACCCTTTTAAAGAAATATTTAAACTTCCTGCCAGAGGCAGCACAGTCCTGGGAGGTGACAGTCAACAGACTGACAATGAGAAGACATAAAACCACCAGAGAGTTGCTAAAAGAATGCCAAAAATAAAGTCCTAACAAACATACTATCAGCCCCAGAGATTACCAAATAAATGTCTCCAGAAAATGGCATAGCTTAAAACAATTCTGGAAAAGGCTTATAATACTACTAACCTAAAAAAAAATGCTTTCATTGTTTTGATTTGTCCACCGAGCTCTGCTGCATCTATACATACTTCTTACACAGTTGTGATCACAGTATTAATACAATGATTGGTTTTCATAATGATGTGAATCATTTATAACCAAAAGATTAAGCTATATGCAGAATACTAAAGAAAGCACCGTATTAGTGCTTTGAGAAGATTTTAAAATGTTGATACTCAAATCGGATAAACCCTCAGCTATCTGGAATGATTCATTCTTTGTAAGTTCTAGATTGCCAAGGTTTTACTGTATTAAATCTTTCTTAGAATATTTAAAAACATTTCCGGTGCAGTTCTCTTTATAGTCTTATTATATATTTCTTTGAAATATCTTAATATTCTCAGAATCTTCCTCCTACTTAGCACCGAGTCAAAAAAATGAAAGAGCAGTGGTGTAAGAGTAAAAGTTCTTTATCGATAAAGTTCTTCCTTAAGCAGTGTCAGCTTTGGATGGTATGGAATAGAGCTGAATATCCAGAATACTGTGCCTGTACCAGTACGTAAGTGTGCCAGCAAATACAATATGACGCACAGCATGTCTGAAAGGGAGAAGACTAACACACGGAGCCACGGAAGAGGACACAGGGAGTCTAAGATCCGTACAGCAGGAGCTGGAGAACATAAGCACATTCACTCTGTAAAACAAACCCAACAAATCACATTATCAGAAGCCTGAAGAGGCAGCACTGATTCTCTGGTTTAAACTGAGACCACTTTTAATCTGGAACATAAAAGTATCACTAAACATGGACAACTAAGGAAGTGGTCCAGGACTGTCATATCCTTCAACACAACAGCTTAAGATTTTACATATGTAATTTGGACATTGCCTACTTTTGTCCAAATATTTCACCTGGGTATATTTATCTTTCTGGTTTTCTGACTTCCTCTGATAACATAACTGTCACTAGAAACATTAGAATGGGACAGTAGCGCGCTTGGAACTATGAAGTAAAGTCTCTCTTATGCATCACTGCAGGCTCGTGCCTAGCATGGTGCCTGACAATAAATGTCTTCAGGGCTTAGATCATTTTGCTGCTGGTTAAACACACTATCAGAAATAATGTTTTGAAAATAGTGTCTAGTGGCTACCACTGCTATGGAGAATAAGAGCTTGCCTGAAAAAGACTGCTTTGGTTATTAAAACAACAAACAGAATGCTTCTGAATGAGCCAAGATGAATATATGCCATCACCAAAATTCATGTTACCATAAATAACAACAAGCACAACAGCATATTTTGGCAATATCAGAATTAGCAAAACAAAGCAGTGAAAAATTAGCAGATTCTTTTTCCCCTAACAGAAAGGAAACGCTTGATGATACTGCTACTAAAGTAAATCATGTTTTTGGTAAATATATCTTTGTGTTTCAAAATGGGAATCTAGAATTTAATACTTGGGAATAAAAAATATATCACTACAAAGTAAATGACTCAGGAGAAAAATGTTACTCCACATCTCACCCACTCAGATTTTTAAAAACGTTAGTCTGATGCTTTAAAGTAGGCAAACGTTTGACACAGTAATCAAGTGAACTCGTTCCATATGAAATTCTCTCATACAGGGCACTTTTGAGGGGTAACTTTTTATTTGGATGTAATTTCAAACTTAGAGAAAAGTTGCAAGAACAGCACAAGGACTTTCTCTTCACCCAGAGTCATCAATTGCTTACATTTTGCCCCCTTTGCTTTATCATTTTATGTATATATAATTAATTTCTGAATCATTTGAGAGTAAATTAGAAACACTGAGTCCTTTACCTTTAATTATTTCAGTGTATACTTTCTAATAAAAATATCCTTTTATATAATCATAGCACAGTTATCAAAATTAAAATATTAACACTGACACTATACTGTTAAGTAATCACTTCAGAAGTTATTAACGATCCTAATTCTTTTTTCTCCAGTCTAGGAATCATACATTGCATTTAATTTTCAGGTCTCTGTACTCTCCTTTAACTTGGACGGCTCTTGGCCTTTCTTTGCGCGTTCTAACCTTGACAATTTTGAAGACTACATGTTGTTATTCTATAGAATCTCCACACAGCAATTAAAAAAACTGTTAATTCATGTTGTAAATATAAGAACAGTCATTCATAAATACTTGGAGTTTGTGAATTAAGGAAAAGGACAAATAAATGTCAGAGACAAGCATTTTCTTTAGAGAGAATAGTAATTAAATTCACATTAAGAGTTAGATGTTAAATCTAAAGAGATCATATATCTATAAAGAGACTATCACAATAAAATTTCATTTCTTATACTCATCTTACTTATAAGCCCAAGTTTTATAAGACTCAACTCCATAGGTCAGTCTGTAGACCACTGTTCTAAAACAGAGGACTGGTAACATGTCTTCCAGTTCTAGTACATGAGTCTTTTATGGCTAAAAAGCAAAATATTTCTTTTTGAGTTTAAATCAGCATAATACACTAGTTCTGAATTCTCAGGCAAATCACTCAACCTTCCGAGTCCCAGTTTCCTCCTCCTACAGTGTAGATAAAGAATTCTCATCTCTGGGGTTGCAGAGAGGATCAAAGGGGATAGCCAAGTAAAGCACTCAGCACAGGGCTTGGACACAGTAGGTATTCAATAAAGTGAGGGATATACCAAAAGGTATATACAAACTGTGGATTCAATTAAGGCACCAGCATGCAAAGGGCTGTGAGAATGTGGCCTCGTGTTAATATCCACTCTGCATTACTCAGCCTCATTATTATGCAGTGTGGCACAGATTTTATGAATGTGTTAAGGAAAAAAAGAAAGATGGCAACAACAAAAACCCAAAGACTCAATCATTATGCAAACAACAAAATGAAATTTTAAAAATTCCTTAACACTCTAAGCCCTCTGGATTAATCTAGTAGTGCTCTCTATGTGTATATTCAGCAAAGCACAGCCTGGATAAATCAAATAAGCCCTACTGTACTATAGTAAAGTTACTTAATAAACTTCAGATATGGTTCTCAGTTTATTTTAAAGATGAAAAATTCAAGGAGGGAAAACAAAAAACCTTCGAAAACCTTTGCTACACAAGCTAAAGTACACCATTATTAGAGAACTTAAGAGTAGGTGATGAATCTGCCTTTTAAAGATTTCTGTTAGCAATGGCTCGGGCTTCCCAGGTGGCTCAGTGGTAAAGAATCTGCCTGCTAATACAGGAGAGTCAAGAGCCACGGGTTCAATCCCTGAGTCAGGAAGATCCCCTGGAGAAGGAAATGGCCACCCACTCCAGTATTCTTGCCTGGAAAACTCCATGGACAAAGAAGCCTGGTGGGCTACAGTCCACGGGGTCACAGTCAGACACAACTGAGCACACATGCAAAGCAAATCAGCAATGGCTCACAGCCTTCCCCACCCAATCTGGTTTTTAGCCATTACTTTTAAGCCAATTATCAACAAGGAATATGACCTAAATGTCTTTAAAAACAGGTTATGTGAGATTCTAGAAAGATGCATGAGTTTCACTCTTACTGTTAATATGTGTAACTAAATATGTGAAACTTCTGAATTTAAAGGAAGCTAGAGAAATGGATGATGTATCTTTTAAGGGAAAGTGCTTTTAATCAGAAAATTTCAGATTAGTAACTTGTTTTTTAGTTCACACTTATGAATATGGAGTAACAGAAATTTAAGACCAGAGATTGTAACCACTGTGTTTAGATCTGTGGCTTCACATATATATTTTATAGTTCAGCAGAAAATGCCTCAGTTTGCTATCTTGGAAATGTGTGTGATGCTGAAAGGTAAAACTTCTGAAAAATACTTATCATTCTGAAAAACAGAGATGAGCTTTTTAGCTGCCACTATTCTGAACAATTTTGTTCTGTCTGACAAATTCTTTAACCTCTGATATGTTCATTAGTAAAACACCAACTAATTGAATCCATTGACATGAAAAACCACAGGCTGAAATCTGAAATGCATACATCATGCTGAAGGATTCTGACTCAGCCTCAGCGGTAATAGTCAGTGAGGTCAGGTCAAAGAGGGTTAAACCAAGCCAGGATATAGCCAAAGGAATACATCAAACGCTGATTTTAAAAGGGCAATTAATCTTAGACAGAAATGCTTCCTGGGGAATGAGATCTCAATCTTAAGAGCACACTACATGATGTAGCAGTAAAAATGAACATATACAAGCTTACAGAGCTTTTATCCTATGATCACAAACAGAAGGAAAGTGCTGTTTATCAGGGAAATACAAACCCATTTAAAAATACTTACATTAACTTCTTCCGGATCTATACTCACTTAGTAGTACAGGTTTTAATGAACATATCACAGTTAATATAGATCACATATCTTTTTCCATGCATAAATTTATATATATGTTAATTATGTCTGTCCAAAATATTGCCTTAATTTGACTCTTAACATATTGTATAAGATTTTCAAAACATGTCTATGTTAATTCTTTCATTGCCCTGCTTATAACCTTTATATTTTTGAGGAAGTAATAAAGCAAAATTTAAACTTAACCCCCCCAAATCAGCTATTATTATAAAAAGAACACTGTATTAAGTGACTTTAAGATCATTTAAATAAACTGATTAAATGTTTCTTAATAAGATAAAAATGTGGTATAAGTTACAAACTTAAACTTGTTCATTTCAAACCACCCCCCCCAAAACCAAAATACAACTTTGAAAATATAGCTCAAATGTTTTTGATTTGCTTTCATAAAAGGATCCAGTAATTCTAGTTGGGTGTAACAGGGCCTATTAATATATGTCAGGTATGAATTACAGAATAGTTCAGAGCTAATTGTTTTATTTAAAATATAGGCAATAATCATGCTGTTTATGTATGGTCAGATTAAGGTCTCACAGGACTTGCTTTAACAAAGAGATGACTTGCTTTTAATCTCCTGCATGTGCTATTATTTTGTTAAAGAAATTCTGTTTTCTAGTGCTAAGGATGAAATGTTAACTGTACAAGTATCTGTTCCCACTTTTGAAAAAGTCAGGTTAATTCATTTAACGTCTCAGGATCTAGATAAAGGAAATCAGAAGCCTCTCCTGACAGGCCCAGTAATCCTATCTTTGCTAATTGAGAATAATGAAAATAAGCAATTAATTATTTCTTTGATTTTAGAAAAGACATATGTCAACGGACTGAGTCATTAACAGATTGTGTACTACCAAAATCAGTTCACGGTACACATTGGGACAAACCACAGACATGGAGGGAGAATGACACAACGAGGCAGAGAGTCTGATTCAGTTTAGAATTTCCTGGCATGATGATGAATTCAAGAAAATTACCAAGGTTAAAATAAGTCTCATAAGTTTCTTCTGTCCAAAATTAAATACAGTACATCTTTGTTAATGAGGGCTATGTTTGTAGAACTTCTTGTATTACCACTGTGTGTGACACTGTATCATTTCTTTTATATCCCGAGAGAGAAAACAGTGAAGAGCAGGCAGTGTTAGGTGGAGACTGCAGTCCAGTGACCATTCCCACATGGCAGGCTCACGGTACCTTAGTAAGGTTACAAATGGGCCTTCCACAGTTTACTTGTAATTCTTTCTTCACTCATTTAAAATCTGTTTTCATCCCAGTATCCTGTTGTACCTTCACACTGTCTGATTTAGAAAATCATTTGGCAATAGGTTTTTCTTTTTTTTAATGGTTCATACTCTATAAAATAGAAAGAATTACTGAAACTGAAAAATGATTATTATTCTTACTTCTAAACCCTCATCCTGATGAAGTCTGAAGGTTTTATGTTTCTGTGGCATGAACTGGCAAGTCTGAAATGCCACCTCTTTGGGCAGTCAATGTCATCATGCTGACAAAAGCGCCAATTTGAAGCTCAAACTTCAAACTGAAGGATCTGCCTCAGATGAATACTGTGAGACTTGGATGTTTCTTTTTTCTAATTGCTTTATGTATGAAAAAAGTGATTACAAACAAAGAGTTAATTCACTTTATAAACAATCTAATCATATGCTACAGAGCTAAGGAGAAAGAACATGAATACACCATCTTTTCTTAATTTTATAGAAACTATTCTGTGGTTTCTCATAAAGCATGTCAAAAACAAAACACTGTAATTTTCAAGTTAGATGACCTAGATGGGGTATTGTGACACCCTAGCCTCAGTTGTTAAAATTATCTTCTAATGTCCTAAGCAAGCAAATAAAAGATCAATCTTAGTCACTTAGTTCATCAACGCTTTCTCCCACATCTCTGACCTCACTAAAAAATCTTCTGTACTTTTATAGGAGAGAAGTACAAAAATAAAGCGAGTCTTTCAGCAAAATAAAGTAGGGACATTTTAAATCAGCATTTCAGAGTAGACATTACCCCTCAGCAGCCTGCCCCTGGGTGAAGGATTCTACTTCAGTGGTCATGTGATATGTGTGGCCTGGTCCCTCCTTTGCAATAATTTCTGCTCATCTTTTAAGACCTGGCTCAGTCTTTATTATCCACTACAGAATGGATAAGATAATATTCCCAATATCCTTTGCATATCTCCATTCCTATACATATCACTTTCAGTCCACTCCAACTGGACTAGTTTCTTAAAAGCAGGGATGCTATCTTACACATCTGAGTAAAGCCAGTGTCAGAAGACAATATGATGTGAAGACACTGACTGATGAATACTGAAAGCTACAACATCAAAGTGAACCCGAAAGTTCAATGGAAGTTGGGAAGGGGCTCAAAGAGTAAATAAAATCCTGGGAAGCAGGGCAGAAATGGAAAAAGGCAAGCAGCAAGAAGACTGCACTTGCTGGTAAGAGCGATGCTGGGAACCTTAACTCATCTCCCATCAAATGTAAGCCTTTCTCTTAACATACACTCCAGTTGTACAATGTCAAATATAAATTCAGGCTCACGACAGCCCAACTGCTACAGAGGACTAAAATAGACAGCCAATGAGAATTTGCTGTATGACTCAAGAAGCTCAAACCAGGGCTCCATAACAACCTAGAGAGGTGGGAAGGGGAGGGAGGTGAGGGATGTTCAAGCGGGAGGGGACGTGGGTAAACCTATGACTGATTCATGTTGATGTTTGGTAGAAACCAATAGAACACTGTAAAGCAATTATCCTTCAATCAAAAATAAATAAACAACAACAACAACAAAGCAAGAATGGACACTGTTTAATTTTCATAATCCTAACTTACTAGGTTTTTATGCATTACATTAGACAACTGGGAAATAAAATATGTTTGGGCAAAGCCTGTAAGTTTTTTGTATTCTTAAAAGAATACAAGTTAGGATTTTTAGATTTAAAAAAAATTTGGTTATATTGTTTCTAATGGACAAAGAAATACTTCACTTCAAGTCTGCTATAGAAGCTTAGGTTTCTGAGTCATTTTAACTATTGCTGACATCAAAGAAAAAATTTACCTGAGTTCACCTTTGGTTATTTCCTGTTACCCTGGCTAACTTCTCAAGCCACTTGAGAAACAACAAAAAAAGAATCACATAAAGCAGCTCATCATTAATTATAAGAAAAAAGACCTAAAGTATGTCTTCATGATATTAGTACATTCTACCTTCATATGATGAAACAAGGCAAAATTCCTTCATGCATGAATTACCTGTCATAAGGAGCAATAGACAATGCTGCCACATAACTTTTATAAGCACTTTCTCTTTTAATCATGTGATGACAGCGAGTTCTTATCCACACACACCCAATCTTTCAGTCTTTCGCTTTCAACTTAAGTTGGGTGCAGGTGTTTCAAAATGCTTCTTGGCTGACAATATTACAGGTGTGCTAAACCAGACAGTAAACAGTTCTTTACTGAAAGAATGACTTGATGTTTTGAATACTTCCCATAGATCCTGAAATGACAGCTATTTTCCAAAGAGGTGACAAATGGAAGAGGCAAATAAAAGTTTTTTCAAAGATAAGATATTGTTGTGAGAAACATGGCCTCCTCCTGGAATGAAAGGTACCATCAAGAGGACCTCAAAAGTAGAGGTACTATTTATAGCATTTCAGTGAAGTGTGTGTATGGTCCCTGATTGACACAGCATGCAAGAGTTTGGGAAGAAGTCTGTCACACAAAGATATTCACCTAAGAGGCAAGTTTGTGGATTAAAGTTGTGAGTGTCTACCTTACTGCCCTCTCTTAAAAAAAAGGGGGGGGGGGGTCATCTTGTGTATTCCTTAAGAATGGATGGGCAGGTAGGGCAGGTTAGAAATTTAGGAGAGAATAGTGTTTAAATGAATAAAAAAGCCTCACAAATGTGTGTGCCATTCTGGTGTGGGATGACAATAACTTGTCTGTGCTATGATCTGGGTGTGGGAATGAAGAAAAAACATGAAGGTGTGTTCTGACAGAACATGTCGGCTCAAAGCATATGACTGCTTTTCATCTACATGCTGAATGTCACAGACATCATTTTCATATCTAACAAAAAGAATAGCAGAATTATACACAGGAACACTACAATAACAATAGAAGCTCAAGTCCCTAGGATCATACCAGGGGTAAAAGAGAGTACGGGCCATGCATGCAGGCCAGATTAGGTACTAAACACAAACCAAAAAGAGTTGAGAGAGAGTAAAGATTTCAGAATGTTATTTTAAAGTATACAAAAAAGTGAAAAGGTGAAAATGAAAATAAATGGCAGCACAGTAAAGTGGAAAAACCAATGGACCAGGAGATGGAGACTTGACTTCCAAACCTAGTTCTACAATGAAGCAGCTAAGAAACCCTGGACCAATCATCTAAAAAACTAGGAGAATGAACTAAAATAACTTTAAGTTCCAACATTTCCACAATTCTTTAAAGATGTCAAATACAAAATTAACATCCAACCAATTTCTCCTGCTCTCCCTCCATTAAGTTTCTTTCGTCTTTCTGTGGATTTGCTGATAACTGTGCTGTCCATTCTGCACCTTACAGCACAACAGTTTTCAGATTTTGAGTCTCATTGTGATGTTCTCACTCACTAGTCAAAGATCTTATAAAGAAATATATTTACATGACACAATGTTTTGGAAAGTAGATTGTCAAAAAAATTTAAGGGAAGTACAATAAGATAGCCATTTCAATACTAAGCTTTAGCTTAAATTTCATTTTTTCAACAATTTTAAATTTATTTATTTTTTAATTGCGGAGAAGGCAATGGCACCCCACTCCAGTATTCTTGCCTGGAAAATCCCATGGACGGAGGAGCCTGGTAGGCTGCAGTCCATGGGGTCGCTAAAAGTCGGACATGACTGAGTGACTTCACTTTCACTTTTCACTTTCCTGCATTGGAGAAGGAAATGGCAACCCACTCCAGTGTTCTTGCCTGGAGAATCCCAGGGACGGGGGAGCCTGGTGAGCTGCCGTCTATGGGGTCGCACAGAGTCGGACACAACTGAAGTGACTTAGCATAGCATTTTTTAATTGAAGGATAATTGCTTTACAGAATTGTGTTGTTTCTGCCAAACATCAATATGAGTCAGCCATAGGTATGCATATGTCCCCTCCCTCTTGAATCTCCTTCTCATCTCGCTCCCCATCCCATCCCTCTAGGTTGTTACCGAGTCCCGGTCTGAGTTCCCTGAGTCATACAGCAAACTCCCATTGGCTATCTAATTTACATATGGTAATGTAAGTCATCTGATCCCATCACTTCATGGCAAACAGATGGGGAAACAGTGGAAACAGTGTCAGATTTTATTTTTGGGGGCTCCGAAATCACTGTAGATGGTGACTGCAGCCATGATATTAAAAGATGCTTACTCCTTGGAAGGAAAGTTATGACCAACCTAGACAGCATATTAAAAAGCAGAGACATTACTTTGGCAACAAAGGTCCATCTAGTCAAGGCTATGGTTTTTCCAGTGGTCATGTACAGATGTGAGAGTTGGACTACAAAGAAAGCTGAGTGCAGAAGAATTGATGCTTTTGAACTGTGTTGGAGAAGACTCTTGAGAGTCCCTTGGACTGCAAGGAGATCCAACCAGTCCATCCTAAAGGAGATCAGTCCTGGGTGTTCACTGGAAAGACTGCTGTTGGAAGCTGAAACTCCAATACTTTGGCCACCTGATGTGAAGAGCTGACTCACTGGAAAAGACCCTGATGCTGGAAAGATTGAGGGCAGAGGACAGAGGATGAGATGGTTGGATGGCATCACCGACTCAATGGACATGGGTTTGAGTAAACTCCGGTAGTTGGTGATGGACAGGGAGGCCTGGCATGCTGCAGTTCATGGGGTCGCAAAGAGTTGGACATGACTGAGCGACTGAACTGAACTGAACTGAATATAAATCTGCATGTTACTTTCTCCATACATCCCACCCTCTTCTTCCTCCCCCCACCCCTGTGGCTATAAGTCTGTTCTCTATGTCTGTGTTTCCACTGCTGTCCTGCAAATAATTTCATCAGTACTATCTTTCTAGAATCCATATATATGGCTAGTACGTGATATTTGTTTTTCTCTTTCTGACTTACTTCACTCTGTATAATAGGCTCTAGGTTCACCTACCGCATCAGAACTGACTCAAATGCATTCCTTTTTATGGTTGAGTAATATTCCATTGCATCTATGTACCACAGCTTCTCTATCCACTCATCTGTCAATGGCCATCTAGGTTGCTTCCATGTTCTAGCTATCATAAATAGAGCTGCAATGAGCACTGGGGTACATGTGTCTTTTTCAATCTTGATTTCCTCAGGGTATATGCCTAGTAGTGGGATTGCTAGGTCATCTGGTGGTTTTATTCTAGTTTTTGAAAGAATTTCCATACTGTCTTCCATAGTGGCTATATGAATTTACATTCCCCCCAACAGTGCAAAACACTCCACACCCTCTCCAGCATTTATTGTTTGTAGACTTTTGGGGGATGGCCATTCTGACTGGTGTGATTTCAATTTACTCTTAATTGATAAAAGCATTTTTTAATTAAAATACTATAAAGTACTCAAAAAGACAGAAAAATAGAGTGCAGAGAAGTGAATAACTGAAGGCAAATGCTTGCAGTGGGGGCAGCCTATGGGTCCCATCTCTGTCAGCAATAAAAATGATTAATCTCGTAACTTCAAATGGGAAAACTAGTCTATATGCCCAAATCTTTAAGAATTTGGCAAAACAGACATTAAATAGATTGAAACACACACACAAACACACTCTTACAGTATGGAGAAAACAAACTGCAATGGTAAGATTATTTCTAAAGCTACTGGGACTATCCCAGTCCAAATTTCTACAACTTGAGTTCAAAAAATAAAAACTTTAACTATCCCTGTGAGGATTTACAGGAAGATGGCAACACTGGTTGTGTCTCTGGAGAGGGGAACCGAGTCAGGGCTTTATGTATAGGAGTTGAGATAGAGACTTTTCACTAAATTCTTTCATATACTTTTGGATTTTGGAACTATATAAATGTATCATCTACTAGAAAAAAATTTTGATTATTTAACTGAACACAATATGTAAAAAACCTTAATAGGATTTCATAAAAATAAAATATTTTTTACTCTTCAAAAGAAAATGAAAAGATAAGTCCCAGACTAGGAGAAAATAATCACAAATCATGTCTGGTAAAGGACTTAACAGGCAGAATATATAAATAACTCTCAGAACTCAGTAATAAGATACAATGAAAATTAAGAAAAGGATTTACATGCGACATTTCATCAAATATATCCATGAATAACAATAAGCACATGAAAATACTCAACACAATAGTCATTAGGGAAATTTTAAAAAGTGAGCTACCACTATACAACAAACACGAGGACGGCTATAATAAGACAAGAAAATATGTACAACGGTGAGACTGTGACGAAACTGGAATCCCCATTCATTGTGGGTAGAACTGTAAAATGATGCAGCCACTTTGGAAAAGTTTAGCAGTTTCTTTAAAAATTAGCCATAAACATACCATACAACCCAGCCATTCCACTCCTAAAGATTTACTCAAGAAAAATGAAAATATATGCCTGTATATGGATGTTTATAGCAGCATTAGTCATAAAAGTGAAAAGGTGGAAACTCAAACGTCTATCAATTGGTGAATAAACAAAATGTGTCACCCAACTGGAATACTATTCAGTAATAAAAAGGAACAAACTACTAATTTATACAATATGAATGAAACCCAAAAACATCAAATAGAAAAAAATAATTGCAATTTTGTGTAACTCCCTTTATGTGAAATATCTAAAGGAAGTAAATTCTAGACAGAAAGCTGACCAATAGTTGTCTATAATTGGCAGCAGGAGCAGAAATTAGCTACAAACACACAGGGGAACTTGTGAGGTGCTAGAAGTATTCTAAAACTAGATTGTAGTCATGACTTATAAATTAAATAAAAATCACTGAATGGCAGAACAATTACTTAAGGCAAACTCTTACTGAAAATGAAGACTAGGTAGCAATAAAGATAGATTAAGATTTTAAGATAGTATTATAATCAACTTACTGTTAATTATGTCATGATTCAAAGATTATAAATAATGTTTCAAGTAATAACACAAAGAACTCAGGAATTGAAATACTGAGTAAACACTCACCTAGCATTAGAGATATGAGGATGTGTATGACAGTAACAGAAACTTTGCCTAGTATAGTATTCTTGTGTGCCTAGTCTCTCAGTCGTGTCTGACTCTTTGTGACCCCATCGACTGCAGCCTGCCAGGCTTCTCTGTCCATGGGGATTCTCCAGGCAAGAATACTGGAGTGGGGTGCCATGCCCTCCTCCAGGGGATCTTCCCAACCCAGGGATCAAACCCAGGTCACCCACATTGCAGGTGGATTCTTTACTGACTGAGCCATGAGGGAAGCCCAAGAATACTGGAGTGGGTAACCTATCCCTTCTCCAGAGGATCTTCCCGACCCAGGAATCGAACCGGGGTCTCCTGCATTACAGGTGGATTCTTTACCAGCTGAGCTGCCAGGGAAGCTGACAAATAACATAGTAAGGCCTTTCTCTTTCTCTCTCCATATATATAGATATATATTTATAAATATATATATATATTTCATACATATATATACATATATATGAAACATGTTGCTTTTTCGTTGCACCACATGGCTTCTAAGACCTTAGTTCCTTGACCAGGGACTGAACCCATGCCCCCTGCAGTGGAAGTGCAGTCTTAACCACTAGATTGCCAGAGAACCTTACTCAATTTTCACAGCTTTAGGTAGTAGTCAATGATCTTTTTTATCAGTCCCTTCTGGAACTGGTTCTGATGGTATTTAGATGTCCCTCTTCTTCCATCCTATTGAGCCTTTGTGTATTTTCAAAGTGCTAGATACACAGAGAAATGCCAGAAAAAGGAAGCATATTTGATTAACAGGCCAAACGGCACATATTCTGAGCTCTATGTTCTTTGTTTAGTCTTTTAGGCTGAAATGTCAATATTCCTCCCAATCCTATTACTTCTAATTCTACTGAGTAGGCAAACCATTTCCATAGATACTAAACGCCTCTTGAACTATGTGATATAGTTACAAGTCATGTAAATAATACTGCCATCATCCCAGCGTAGGATATGTTAATAAGAAACACAGCATGATCTACTGAAGTATTTACCTTTGCATTTATTAATGCCTTACCTCTTACCATAAAAGACTTAAAGTGGTAAGTTTTTAATGTTTTTCTATATAACATATACAAGTCTAGGCAACATATTAACAAACACAGCACTATGCCACTGAAATTTCTCCTACAGCACAGTAACCAACAATAAGACAAGGCATTCAGTGATAGGGTGATGGTCAAATTATGGTACATAGATACCAAGGGCCATGACATTTTAAAAAATGGCTTTAAAGAATTTTTAAGAACTATCATATTATATCATATTATATCAGGTGAAAAAAGGAGGACATATAAATTTATGCACATATACCCTCTCAAATATTCAAGTATATATCTGCATGTGTGTGTCAAGAGTAGTCTCTATGAGTTAGGGATTGATAGCATTTTCCCCCTAGTTTGCCGCATTTTCCTTGTGTTTCTTATGCTGCAATTAAGCGATTTTCCTATTTTTCCTCTTCTGACAGGAAAACAATTTTAACCTAAGTTACAAAATAAGGACTATAAAACAGGACTTTTTGACCAGCCTTGTGAAATATTAAATCCTAAGAGAATAATGTTCAGTAAAACATTAAAGAGCAGCAAAAACTTCAAATAAAATATGTATCCATTACTCAATATTTTGAACTTTAAAATATCAACCAAATGTAAGACTTTTTTTTAAAAAACTATCTCTTATTTCTTTAGAATGACGAAACACAATGCAAGATTAAAATTACAACGTTTACCAGAATCGAATTCACAAATGAAAAACACAGGGCCCCAAAATATAAGAGGGTGACTTTAAAATCATATTTCAGTTTGCTAAAGAGAATGTTTCTTATTCTGTTAGTGTCAATAACTTATGAAATAGTTAAGTATTAAGTGCTTCTGTTTCAAAAGATTTTTCCTTACAAGATAATGAAAATACCTTACTGAAGTAACTAATGAATGTTATTTATAAATACAGAATTCTTATGTTACTTCAGTAACAAAGAGGAATGAAAGAAATGTTTTAATGTTGTCAATTATATTACCTTCAGGAGCAACTGCAGAAGGACAGACTTCTTTGAGGAGATCTCCTAGTGTATGCAATTGTCCATCTGTAGACACAGGTCGAAAAAGCTTCTGAATGAAAGGCCGTTCAGTTGTTGTCTATTTGAGAAATCAAAAAAGGGTCCAAACAATTAAGTCTCTATTGCTACAAGCTATGAATTAATACATTAGAAATTTAAAGTTGGCATGAGATGCCGTCTGATACAGATACAGTGTAATCAGAAGCATACAACATCACACGTGGTATTATGGCTAAAAATGCTTAACACAAATCCAAGAAATCTAACCACAGGAGGCAATAAGGCAAATTCAGAACATGCAGCACTTTAAACACAGCTGACCTGGACACTTAAAAAAAGTCAGAGGCAGCAAAAAAAAAAAAAAAAGATTAAAAGGGACTGACAAGATATCACAACTAAATACAAAACATAAACTCTGACTGAATACTGGATTGAAGAAAGGAATTTAAAAAGATCAGTTATAAAAGACATTTTTTAAATAACTGGGGAAATATCAGATGAACATTAGATAATATTAGATTAATGATACATTTCTTAGGTGTGATAATGTTTATAAGGACAATACCCTTACTGTTAAGAAATTCATGATCAGATGTTCAGGGATTAGGTACCATGATGTCTGAAACCTACAATCAAATGGTTAGGGGAGGGGAGAGAGAGCGTGTGTATAGAAAAAGAGACAACAAATGTGAAAAAAGGTTAATAACTGGTGAATCCAGGTGAAGGGTCTTATATGGTCTTGGTTGTTTTACTATTTTAAAACTTTTCTATAGGTTCAAAAATCAAAATAATAGGTACATTTCTTCTGATAATTGTTATTATTAGCACTGTCATAATTGACTGCTAATAGCTTCAACATCTTGCTCCTTCAAAAAATTAGGTTTAATTTTCTCAAACTCCCTCTCTAGAAGCGGAGCAACGTCTGATGGAAGCCTTCCCGTGACAGAGCGCAGAGGCTCTGGAATCAGCCAGTCTATGAGTAACAGCACTGTCGTTATGAGTTCTATGATCTTACACCCAGTTTCTTTGGAAATTTGGGACATTCCCCATCTCTGAAGTTTGTTCTAGGAATAATGGGAGACTTTTGCCAAGTATAAATAAATGATAAAGAGAATAACACCCATCACAACTCTTAACTGTTTTTTCATTTTAAGATGTTAAGTTTTTGTTTTAAGCTTCTTGGAATGAAAAATCATGAAAATCTACAGGAACAGAGTAATACCTTATATTTTATAAGAAAATAATTTCAAATACCTACCCATTAAAGGTAACTTTTTGGGGGGGGGGGCTTGTTTATTTTTAAATCACAGAGGCACATCTCAACTTCTTCAAGATAACTTTAACCAGATTTGGTTAAAAAAAAAAAAAAGAAGAAAACCTGATTTTAAGTATAGACATGAACTAAAATAAAATGTAAGAAAAGCTAAATGTGGTGCAAGTATGTGACTACTTCTCCTGGCTTTATACTGTGTGTTCAGTGAATACATAATAAATATCAAAACAGTATTAAAATAATACAGTTGAACGTATACGGAAAGCATGAGAAAAAACTAAAATTTAATAAATATGCATTAAATATAATGCAATTCACTTCACTAATTGAACCCTTCATTTTTTAGAAGTATAACTGAACAGGGAACTCTACTCAATACATGATAATGGCCTATATAGGAAAATAATAAAAAAAAAACCAGTGGATTTATGTATATGTATAACTGATTCACTTTACTATATGAAACTAACAGAAAACTGTAGATCAATTATACCTTACTAAAAAAAAATTTTTTTTTAAGTGTGATTGAAACCCTTCAATTTAGGAAGCTCATACTTTTCCCACAGGTGAAACTCAGAATATTATGAACAATCAAGGATTCACTATGTGAAGATGATACAGGTTTGAGGAGTTCAGAGAAGAAAGAAATGAATAGGGGACAGCAGTAATCATTTAAAATAGCCACCACCCACTTAGGGCTTTCTATCTTCCAGGCAATGAAGAGGCTTTTAAGACTTTTTAGCAGAGGAAGTGACGTGATGAAAGAGGCTTTCTTCTGAAGGCTAATGGAAAGCAGCACCGTGTACAATGACTTGGGGAAGAGGTAACATCAGGATGACCGGTGAGAGGCTGTTCTGAATGATGCAAGCCTATGTGATGACAACTGGGACTTGGTCAGGAGAAAAGGAGGGGCAGGACTGTACCCCCAATACAAAAACTGTTCAAATGTATCATCCATACTCTAGTCTGATAATACTAAGGCTTTCAGCAAAGTCAAATCTTTTCAAGATTCACTTGTCCCTTATTGAGTGACAGAATTATGAGGTGGCTTAGCTGTACTAATATACATTATAGTAATTTGAAAACAATATGCTAAACAGGAAAGGCCAAGTAATCTTAGCTACGTATTAAAAAACCAGCAATTCTCCTCTACTCACATTCCTAGAAAAAATGGCCTGCAATTTCTCTGTACTTCTCTTTTTTTCAACTCTTTCCCAAAATGGAGCAGTTATAATAAAGGTATAACTTCAACAGTCTTTATAATATTATTTGCTTGGGGGGAAGGATGAAGTTCCAGAACTATTAACATATACTCCAAGTAAATCCTACAGACTGTAACCAAGAAAACTTTCATCAAAGTAAATTTCTGTTTCTCATATAACAAAAAAACCTTATTAAAAGACAAAGACCTAAAATACTCCAAACAAAAAAATCTAACACATATTTTATGTTTAAATTTTGTTCAAGTGCCTTTAAAAGCTTATATTCTCATTCTTAGAAAACATTCAACTTTGAGAGCTATTTATCTTGAAAACAGAAGCTGGCCACAGACAGATTATGAATTCAAGTACTGTACAGAGGTTCTGAAGGGCAATGGGAATGGAGGGTAAATTCATGCAAATTTCTTAAAGATCTCATTAAACCTAAATTCGAGTTCAGCAAAGACTAAATTATGCTAGGATATATTTAAAAGCTATCTTCATTTTGAATTCAGCAAACATTTTTAAAATACGAAAATTCCATGAACATGAATTCTTTAAACTTCGATTTAGTATACATGAAACCAGACAATGGTAACAATATCCACGGTAATTTGAATCCTTGTCTGATAGATAAGAAAGCCACTATAATAGAACTACACCACAACACTTAATCTAGCCATATATCTGTAAATCTGCAAACTATTTTAGGGACTTCCAAGAAACAGAATTACTTTCTCATGAGAAATGACTTGGTAAAGTCATGTTTGAAACGGCCCCTGTTCGTTTTTCAACTGTTACGTTAGTCCTTTCTTAAAACATCAAATGGAATATAAACCTGGGGTGCTACTGGCTGGCTGTGCCGCAGCCTTTCTCTACTCAGGCACTTTCACTACTGTAATAAGAATTTTCCCTTACATGCAAAAGTTATGCTGTGATTTACCTTGGAGATAAACTGAACAGAAGCAGCAAGAATCAAATTTGTAAAAAATTTTAAGTTAAATTTATAAAATTTTAGTCAATCAAGTTTGAAAACATATGCTGAGTATAAATGGAGGTAATATCTGCACTGCATAGTTTTCAAGTTAATAAAATATGTACACAGTACAATCATGCTGAGCCACAAGGGAAGCCCAAGAATACTGGAGTGGGTAGCCTATCCCTTCTTCAGGGGATCTTCTCCACCCAGGAATCAAACCAGGATCTCCTGCATTGCCGGCAGATTCTTTACCAACTGAGCTATCAGGGAGGCCCTCATGGTACACGACTGAGCGACATGGTATACACACCCATCTAAATATACACTAAAACACACGCTACTACCACCACACCACCACCACCATGATCAACAGTTTTAGAGCACTGTAATGAATATTTTAACTTAATACTATCCCAATTTAGCAAACTCGTTTCCTTTCTTTTTAATCTATTTTCTCTAAGTTCACTTGTCTAGTTATTAAAAGGTCCAGAATCATGACATTTCAGGTTTTATACAGCAAAGTAAAAAAGGCAAAGTCACTTGAGGACTAAATTCGGAACTAATGTAGAACTTAATATCAAAAGCAAGATCCCTAAAAGGAAATATTGATAAATTGGATCTTTATCAACAAAACATAACTTTTGCTCTGAAGGTGAAGACAAGACTGAAAGAGAATATCTGCAAGACTACATATCCCACAAAGTTCTTATATCCAGAATAAGAACTCTAAAAGTCCAACAGTAAAAAAACACAAAGAATTTAATCCGAAAATAAGCAAAAGATAACAATAGACATTTCACCAAAGAGGATACACAGATGGCAAATAAGCACATAAAAAGATGTTTGACATGTCATTAGTCATTAGGGAAATGCAAATTAAAACCACAATACAACATGAATACATATCTACCAGAATGTATAAAATAAAATATAGTAATAATACCAAATGCTGGTGAGCATGTGGAGAAACTAGATTTCTCACACCATTGCTGGTAGAAATGTAAAGTGGTTCAGCTCTTATCGAAAAGAGTAAGGCAGTTTCTTACAAGACTAGACACACATTTACCATGACTCAGCAATTGTACTCTTGAGTACTCCCAGAGAAATGCAGACTCATGTTCTCAAAAAAAACTGTACACAAATGTACAGTTCGTACAATTCCAGTGTCATTCAAGGGGTGAATGGATAAACTGTTTGTGGTATGCCCATACCACAGAATACTACTCAGTAATAATAGTGCAAAAACCTATTAATAACACATGCAACAAACTGCAGGGAGCTCAAGCGAATTACACTGCACATAAAAAGTCAATCTCAGATTACATACTATATAATTCCAGTTATATAATATGGAGTTTGTTACAACTCCATGTGAAGATTATACATGTTAATTTATGTAAAGCATTTACAAGGATGCCTCAGTTCAGTTCAGTTCAGTCGCTCAGTTGTGTCCGACTCTTTGCAACCCCATGAATTGCAGCACGCCAGGCCTCCCTGTCCAACACCAACTCCCGGAGTTCACTCAAACTCACGTCCATCGAGTCGGTGATGCCATCCAGCCATCTCATCCTCTGTTGTCCCCTTCTCCTCCTGCCCCCAATCCCTCCCAGCATCAGAGTCTTTTCCAATGAGTAAACTCTTTGGACACCCAGGACTGATTTCCTTTAGAATGGACTGGCTGGATCTCCTTGCAGTCCAAGGGACTCAAGAGTCTTCTCCAACACCACAGTTCAAAAGCATCAGTTCTTCGGTGCTCAGCCTTCTTCACAGTCCAACTGTCACATCCATACATGACCATACATTACTTTGCTGGCAAAGTAATGTCTCTGCTTTTTAATATGCTATCTAGGTTGGTCATAACTTTCCTTCCAAGGAGTAAGCGTCTTTTAATTTCATGGCTGCAATCACCATCTGAAGTGATTTTGGAGCCCCCCCAAAATAAAGTCTGACACTGTTTCCACTGTTTCCCCATCTATTTCCCACGAAGAATGCCTAGTACACAGTAATTGCTCAATAAGTGCTATTAATGTTATTAAATGTGACTTGACATGCAACAGAAATTTATTAAATACTAACATGTATTTTATATTCAGTTGTAATATAAAATAGGGATTATGATAAGAAGACATACTACTCTTGTTGTCTCCCTGTTACTACATAACATTAGGGCTTATTTTGCTGTTTGGGTCATATATAGTATATCAATATGAGTCAGAAATGTTGGTTTGTTAAAAATGGCAAGTTACAGCTGGAAGGATACACATCTGATTCAATGACCATGGAGTCAGTGACTGTAAAGAAGAGGAAGAATCATATCCATAGTAAAAGGAGATTCTATTCACTGAAAGGAAGCAATTAAAAGCTATGAAAGAGAAAAACATAAAAATTCAGAAAGCATACAACTTAAAAAGACGCACAATAGATGCACGATGATTCACTTGTTTGTGAAACTTACAAATGCCCTTAACTAAAAGGCCGGGGTGGGGTGTTGGGTGGTCTCTTACTGATACATCAGGTAGTACTTGATGATTAAACGGAACCCGTTGGTTAGAATAGCTGGGACAGAATCATCCCAGTAGTAGTATCCAGGTTCAGGATTTTGATCTGAAATACTGAGGATATGAATTTGCACGGTGACAAAGAAGATGGACGGAGTGGATATAAGGGATGTGGATAAACTATGTGATCTGCAGATAGATTTTTTCATTAATTCATTCATTTATTCTTACTTTAGATTTTTTCATTCATTCATTCATTTATTCTTACTTTAACTCATCTCTTTTACTGTATCAGGCAGTTATAAAAGGTATTGAGCAGAAAATGAGCAGAGCTTCTACAATCACAAAAATCTCTGACCAGCCCTGAGTAGCAACTTTAATACGCAACTCAAAAATTAGTCCCACCCCCAGTGAGTGCTCACAGCCTCCATCCAGAACCATTTACCCTACATCCTTTCAAATTCTGCTTTCTAGCCGGTTGACAAATCTCCCAATTTCTGATCACATCTTCTTTTCCTGACTGTGATTCCACTTCAGCCCCTTGTCAGTTCTCATCTCTGACTTTAGTTCTTAGATTCACTTCCTATTTCCTATTTTGAGAGAGTAAGGCTGACTTCATATGCTTTGGGTAAATTCTTGCCTATTCCAGTCAAGCCCAGTCGTCTTGGCAACCAGGCACAATCCTCATGGTTGCCTTCCTACCCCCATATAACCCAGACTCAGACAGTAAAGAATCCGGCCATAACAAAAGAAAACAAACATCAGAGAACTATCCCAACAGTAGTACACAGGTCCAGGATCTCTAACAACCAGAGGGCAGGGGCAAATCTATCAGAAATCACCACTCATTAAACATCTACTGAACTTTAATTGTAATACACTGTTACAGATACATGTATAAGTGATAACAGAAATATGTACAAAGTGCTATAAGAAAATGTAAACCCAGCATAAACTTGGCGGCTAGAGCAAAAACAAAAGTTTTTGCTATAACTGGTGACATAATTTCATTTTATAAGAGTGGAAGACATATCAGTAACTACAAAGTACAATATGCTAAGTGCGGTAGAATGTAATATACTAAAGTAAAATTGTAGGGAGTTTCCAAAGAAGATGAAAACAAAGTAGAAAACATAGGTCTTCAAGCTTTCATCTTGAAATACAGAGTATTTTTTCTTAAAACAGGAAAAGATAATCATTTCAGGCAGAGTACAGAAACACAATCCTTCCCTTTCATATGCCCTCTTCCCACTAACGCACAGAGGCAGATGAAATGCAATAGTACCTGTCAGATATTAGTGGATAAGGGGAGAAAAGTGGGCTACAAATTTAGCATGTAAAGTGTAGAACGTCAAATGCAGTGGAATTAGCAAGGGCTTGGCTGGAATTCTAATTCACAACACAACTGACTGGGAACCTATGGCAAATTACATCAGTCTTGGAAGTATGTTTCTAAATCTGAAAAACAGGAATAATATACATATTCGAATGACTGCTGTAACAATTACATGAGATATACAAAACATCTAGTGCAACAGCTGTTTAACAGTGATTAATTCCTTTCATTCCTCTCTTTAAAACCACGGTTAAATGTGGAGCCAAAGAAAAGTAACACTATTTAGTCCTTACAGAACCCAAAACATAGAGAATAAAAAATAATTGGTATTCAACTATCAGTTGTTCCCTTTGAAGTCTTGTTAATCAGAATAAATATGGGGCACAAAGAAAAAGAAAATAGGGGTTTACACAGGATATGCTGCCAGACTTTACCAACAATGACACATGATGCGTGCTTCAAACTGTCACATGCATATCTGGCCTAAGATATACTCATGCATGTCAAATTTTGCATCACATGCTTTTCAAAAGAAGCCTCATGTTAAAATTAGCTTAAGAATATACACAATTACAATACCTCATTAAGTACAAAGAACAAACCATTTTCAAATGAATGCTTTTAGACCTTTACAGTAAACAGTCCTTTCGATGGTGGGAAGGAAGGGGACAGGGAGACAGCGAGAGGGGAGTCAGGGCCACTTAATCAGACCACTTTTATCCTTCATGTAGGGAAATAGGAGACTTGAAAATAAGCACTTTCTGTAGTTATGCTACCAGAGTCTGAAGTCCACTTTTAATATTTCCGACAACTCTAAAAAATAATAATTAACATTTGAAAAGCTGTCATTATTATAGTCAGGGACACTTAATCCTCAAAGCAGCAGTGTCTTAATTGAGACTATGATTAAATGAAAGCACCCATCAGAATTATATCCACACATCAGGTTTGTAGTTTATGTCTTGTCTTCTTTAAACTGTTATATTTATTATAATTCTGTCTAGACAATATCAAATATATTTTGCCACATAAATAATTAAGGCAAATTGTCTTCAAACATAGGCAACAGTGTGTGTTTTCCTCATATCCTTTCATTGAATAAAATGTGTTATAGGGAAGTACCATTTCCCTCCTGCTAAGGTCGAGAACAATTTGGTGCTGTTTATGAGCTGATTTATAAAATAAGTTATATTGCTTTAAAATGTTTTATTTGAAATTATTAGTAGAGTGGCCAAATGAGAGGCTTCCTATAAAAGTGCTAGGATTGATGTGTTTAGTAATAATTATCTTACTTCTAAGGTTTCTCCTGAAAAATCTCGAAACCATACCTGGGGAATCATAGTTTAAATTTCAGTATCTATAAAAATGTCTTTGCTAATTTTATCCAAAGCCATACTAAAAAGGTAAGCTACTGTAAGAGTAATGGAATAAACTGTTTTTGACTGACGATTTAAAGGACATGTTTATATACAGATTATTTCTACCTTTATGGTATACTTAGATAAAATAACTATGCAGCACTTTTAATTTGTACAAATATAGAAATCAGAGTAGCAAGAAGCAGCATCTGGGTAAAAGAGGTTGTGTCGACCTCAGAATTGAAATTCTGTTCTCCTGATGATCTATCAAGTGTCTTATCCACTAGAAAAGTGTTTCTAAACTTGGGCCAGGAGTGACTAAAGCACAACAAGATCCTCAGCCCTTTGTGTAAGGTCTGTAGGCTTTATAGTGAAAACTAAATAAAGTTTATAATATAAGGATGTTGATATTTTTGTTTCGATACTAATCATTTAAAACATTTATTCACTGAAGTAGCATTGAAAGCAGATTTCATAAATTCCTGTGAGTATTTTAGAAGTAGCAAATAAAAAAAAATGATAAATATTTTACAAATCTCACTGTTGAAGTCATATGTTGATTAAGAAATTAAAAAAAAAAAATAGCACTTGACTACCCTAAAAAATATATGAAGAAAAACAATGCAGTAAAACTATACAACTCTTAGAAGAAAACATAGAAGGAAATCTTTATGGCCTTGGATTTGGTGAGACAACCTGAAAACACAAGCAACCAAAGAGAAAATAAGCTGAACTTAACTAAAATTTAAAATCTTTGTATTTCAAAGGGCACTATGAAAATGAAAATAAAACCAAATATAGGAGAAAATAAATGCAGATCATGTATCCAATAAAGAATTAGTGACTAGAAGATATACAGGGCTCTTACAACTCAATAATAAAAAGAAAACCCAGTTTAAAAAGAGCAAAGGATTTGAAGATATCCTGCCTAAGATGATATCCAAATGGTCATTAAACATATGAAAAGATGTTTAACATCATTAGTAATTAGTAATATACCCCTTTATACCTTCTAAGATGGCTATAATTAAAATGATAGAAAATAACAAATGTTGGCAAGGATGTAGACAAATTGGAACCCTTATACTTGGTAAGTGAAATGTAAAATGGCATATATACTTTGGAAAATAATCTGGCAGTTCCTCAAAAGATAAACACAGAATTACCACATAACCCAGCAATTCCATTCCTAAATATCTACCCAAGAGAACTGAAAGCATATGTCCATCAAAACCTTGTATATTAATGCTCATAGCAGCATTTATTCATAATAGGCAAAAGGTAGAAACAATCCAAACCACCACCAATCAGTGAATAGATAAACAAAACGTCGTATTTCCAAGCAGTGGAGTATTACTTGGCCATAAACAGGAAAGGAACAGAAACGTGCCATAACATTGATGAACCATGGAAATATAATCCAAGTGAAAGAAGCCAGACACAAAAGGCCATATACTTTAAAATTCCATTTGCACAAAAGGCTCAGAATATACCAATCTGGGGGGTTGGGGAGGCAGGGGAAGACCAGTAGTAGCCATGAACTGGAGGGGAGGGGGAATCTGTCATGGGCTGGAAGGAAGGAAGAATGAGGTGTGACTGCTAATTAGGGATGGGGTCTTTTTGGGGTGATAAAAATGTTCTGAAATTACATAATAGTGATGGTTCCACCAACTCTGTGAATATTCTAAAAAATCAATAGTACACCTAGAAGGGTGAACTTTAGGACTTCCATGATGGTCCAGTGGTTAAAACTCTATACTTCCACCACAAGGAGCATGGGTTCAATTCCTGGTTGGGGAACTAAGATCCCGCTTGCCTTGCAGCAGAACCAAAAAGACAAAAGGATGAATTCTGATATCAAAGTTATACTTCAATGAAGCTGTTAGTACAAAGTCCTCAAATGGGTGGAAGTAGAAGAGGCCTTCTAGAGTGACAACTCAGATTCATCACAGTCTGATTTATAACTATTCATCATTCTATGTTTATTTCATGAGTTCTTAAGAAACAATAATTATACTCCACCAATTTAAAATTTCCAAATGAGGTCAAGAGCCTCCAAATAATGTTAGAGAAATATTCCTGCCCTCATCAATTTACAAAAATTATAGATTTTTCTTTAAAAGTTATATAGCATCATGGCAATCTTAAAGCTGTTTGTGGGAATTTAAGTACGTTTCCCTTAATTTGTTTAACTCATTTAAAATTCATGTTCTGATACTTAAAATGAAGTCTCAAGTTTTGAAATAATAAAACCTAGTTTAAAGTGGATGGCAGTTTACTAAAATGGATTCAGAATTTAACGATAAGGTGTTATATAAAATAGAACTAATGTATCATACCAAATACAGTGTCTGGATTATAAAAAAAATGTCCTTATTGATCAAGGACAACTGCCCAGCTTGTAGACTCTTTATGTCTACGATTTCTGAGCTTTCCCAGAACCCTCCCCACCAGTTAGGGCAGCAGAGAAACAGCCTTTCCTTCCTCGGAGCGGAACGTCTGATTCCAACCCACATTACCATGACCTGAACAGAGAAGAGGGACTCTTCCTCTCATAGTTTCTTGACTTAAGACTTTATTAGAATGATAAGGAATGATATTCTAAAATGCAGGTCAGGGTTTACAGTACCAATATCATAGTTCAATTTCATTACTAATTACATGGCCTATCCTAAATTTTTTTTTTTTTTTACTTATAATAACAAGTCCTATCACCTTTACAAATTCAAATTTTTAGAACATGATATGTGAAGAGAGTACTGTCTATAGAAATCCAAAACAGGCTAATATATTCCAACAGAATTTTAGTTTAAGATAATTTTTCAATACCACCAATATAGCAAGTAAAAATTACAGGTTTCTTTCCACTATGGAGGTTTAAAAATTGCATAAACGTTTTCTTATTTAGTAGTACAGTAAAGCGGTGATTTTTAAAGTAAGGTTCTAAGAGGGCCACAGACAGTAAAGATTAATTCTTGGGTAACTTAATGACAGCTTATCCATCTGAGAAATGGAAGACTGTGATGAGGCAAAAGAAGATACACTGTAGCTAAAAGACATCCTCACTGCACTTACTAACAGTTATCAGCCAAACTAAAGCGTGAGTGTATTTCAACTTAAAATACAGCTCTTTTATGTAAGGAATTTTATCTATCATTCCAAAAGCAGATCATTATTCTCCAGGATTAATTACAATTGAAGGAAACCTTCTTTGCACCAAGCATGAAATAGAATGACATTTAATGTGGATATTGTTAAAACATTCCAAAATACTAAAACTATCCAATTGTATGTGCTATGGCTTCAGAGGACATGGAAGAAAAAAGGTTTTAAAGCTTTAAAACGATAATGTGTTAGTGGGAAGAACAAATTTGTTAGTTCTACTCCATTAAGGATTCCTTAAGCAACGTAAAAACCAGAGTTCAAGTTACACTTTGATGTGTAGATCTTTTTGAAAGCTACTCTACCCTGTTTTATATGAAGCATCTGTAGCTAAAATGAACACCTAGTGAAGAGTATGAATGCTGCGTTACATAAGCAGACGTCAGAACTGTCCCCAGCTGATTCTAAGTCACTTTAAACATGGATGCAGAGTCAGAAATTAGCTATGGCTTACTTCTTAGAAGTAACAGATAATTACGCTCATCATGATGAAAAGGATTTTAAATGTAAGCTAATAGAGGTATTTTTCCTTTAGTAAAGCTCTGCTTTTAAAAGTAAACTTCAAAACTTTAATTGAAATAGGAAATGCTTTATTACATAGTAAAAACTTTTCAGATTAGTGAGGTAGAGAAAAGGGAGGGCTCTGTATAAGAATAAGGTGGGACAGAAAGATGAAGAAAAAGAAAAATAGAGGAGGAAAAGAAAAGAAAGGAAGGAAAGACTAAAAGGACAGAAGTACCTAGTGAAATACATTATTTCTTTCAAATTTTAAATGAGCAGGACAAACTCTTGTCATCCATGTGAAATGTTTCTCTTATCCACATTTTGAAAAATCTAGACAAAATGTTAAGAATACTACCTTGGATTTCTGAGTCTTTAGTTCTAAAGACATGTTATTTCTTAGTATGTTAATTTTCTACATTTCAAATGTAATAATCATTTACAATGTTTTGAAGACAGATTTAATATGGTGTAACACAAGGAGATCCAACCAGTCCATTCTGAAGGAGATCAGCCCTGGGATTTCTTTGGAAGGAATGATGCTAAGGCTGAAACTCCAGTACTTTGGCCACCTCATGCGAAGAATTGACTCATTGGAAAAGACTCTGATGCTGGGAGGGATTGGGGGCAGGAGGAGAAGGGGACGACAGAGGATGAGATGGCTGGATGGCATCACTGACGATGGATGTGAGTCTGAGTGCACTCTGGGAGTTGGTGACGGACAGGGAGGCCTGGCGTGCTGCGATTCATGGTGTCGCAAAGAGTTGGACACAACTGAGCAACTGAACTGAACTGAACACATGGTTAATGAAGTTCAATAATAAGTAACATTAGTTTGACTTCTCAGAGTTTCGTGCACATGAACTTAGCCACACATCTAATATACAAATCATTCCTCAGTGAATTCAACAATCATTTGAAATCCTCACCTTGCTAATTCGTACAATTTCACAATTAGTATAATTTTAATTAATTTATGTCATGTACATAACTGTGTAACAACATAGCAGACAGGTGACTTTCATGAAAAGATCACACCCAACGTAGATACATGGTCTACTCAGTTTCCAAATGTAGATCCAATTCTGTGGAACCTAACTGTGATCAAGACTCATCATTCCACTGATAGAGAGCTCTCACTACCCATTACCTGCTTCAAGCAACACACTCAAACAGTAACTCTTTGAACCAGCACTGACATTCCTTTACCTTTATAGGGTTTTTCTGAAAACAGACCTTTGAGAGATACATCTTGTTTGAGACAAGATATATTCTGTAAAATGCTCCCAAGGCATCAAAAGACAATGCAATTGACTGTTTATATCAGACTACATTTCTTAACTGAGAATTAACATTTTAATACAGCACAATCCTCTGCAAAAGCAACTTGATTAGCTAACGATTCAAGAAATTTCAAATATGCACATATCAAGTTCTGCATCTATATGTAATATCAATACAACTGATGTACACACATCAATATATCTATACAAATCTCTGTATTTATATCATCTGCTTAGTACTTGTCTTATTATAAACAACCTGCAAGACTCATGAATCAAATATATAAACTCCTGCAAAACCCTGAAAATTAAAAACAAGATTAAAAAAAAAATGGGTATGATCCAACAACTAAGACACAAACTTCACCAAAGAGTTAAGACACCAGGATATAAAATGCCAAAACAAAATCTTCCAGGCTCAGGCCACAAATAATAGGAATATTAGCCTTTGTGTTTTTAAATTGGTTTTTCCTTCTAATACTCCTAAACAATCACACATACATTACCTATTTGAAATTATTAGTAAGTAGTTATTTTAGAAGTATGAGTAATTAGACCAAAAGCAATTCTTATATTTACCCAAAAGAAGGAACCACTACTAAGAATTAAGGCCTAGTAATTCTGTTCTTAACAGACAGGTGGTGTGTCTTCTGGTCTGTTACATGAAAATCATTTATGAGAAGAAGAGAAAAAAAAAATCAGAAGGTAGTTTTCACTATTGGAATAGATAAGTGATTAAGCAAATTTTCTTACACCATGAAATTGTCAACAGATTAAATGATGACCCTACAGAGCATCATTTCTGGACGGTGGCATTCTCTGAGATGGAAACAGACTGAGAGAAAACTGTGATAATGACACACGCAGAGATGATCTGGGTCTTGGAAATCTTTCTGAAAAGTAAGGCTGAAGAAATAAACATTCTTTAGACAGGGACTGAGCTTAGCACCTACCAAGACTTCACTAGGCCAGAAGTAAATCAGGAAACTAAAACCCATGTCAGTTAGAAAAAGATGGGAAGGCTATAATAAATCTACTCATTAAAGCAGCTGATGACCATCCTAAGGTGTAGCTTAACCATGGAATAGGGTGACAATTCCTCCAAGAAACTGAAATATTAACTGTAATATGAGGTGCCTTAATAAACCAAGGAGTAAACTATTTGATAATATTTTCTTTAAAAAATTACACACTAAGATCTTATTTTGTGATTTAAATACCATTGAACACTTAGGTATGAAACAGCTCTATTTTCATTTTAGCCAAATTACCATTTTTTATGCCTCTCAGTTAACCTAAGCTTTTGTCAAATTGACTAGTTGGAGTCTAATTTATTTTAACCATATCTACTCATATTCTCAGAGTGTTTAAGGAAAGTTGAAATTATGGAAAGGAAAGAATGAGAAAGAAAATACACACCAATACCTGGAAGTAAGGTTAATTTTTACATATATTAGAATACCATAATAAAATATAAGGATCTTATCACAACTAAGAATTTTTTTGCAAAGGGATCTAAAAAATCGTTTTTAGTGAAATAATTAAGCCTATCTTACCACAATCTATCTTTTAAAAATAAGATATTTAATATTTCAGTTCTTAAAATTATCCCATGGTACTACATGCTTAAGCAGGAAGAGAGAAGTTCATTCCATCCCTAAATTTGAGAATTCATGTTTTAATGTGCTCACTAAAAACTGCTTAATTGGTAATTCAAAAAAGAGCATTCTGTAAATAAAAGAGAAAGAAAACCACACAACTTTAACTATCTGTTTCAATCTCTTTGCACTAAAGGGAGGATGTCGTGTTTTTACTTTCTGTCCATGCATTTTCTCTACTAGAAGAAGACGACGAAGAAAAGCAGGAAACAACAGAAAGGGTGGAGTAATAAGAAGCCTGATGTGTGTAAAAACTGGAAAACAGTCTCAAATGGAAAGTTGTGATAGAAAGGAGTAAGAAAATAAAAGTAATGAGCTTAACAAAGTATCCAAGGGACAGTGATGAAGGGTGAGAGCTTTGAGGCCAGACTGCCTGGGTTCAGAGTCCAGCTCTTCCACTTACTGAGTAATCCTGGGCAATTTTCAATAAAAAATCAATTACTTCATCCACACAATGGGGACAGTACCAGCATATGTCCCAGAGGACAGTAATGAGGAATAAATGAATGAATGCATGTAAAATAGTATTTCAAATAGTACCTGCACACAAATACTCAATAAATGTTAGGTATTGTTGTTATTTGTCTATAGCTTACTTTAATTACCAGCAATGTTTTTTATTCTTGAAAACAGTAAATGAAACAATGACCTAGCTAAGTGTAACAAATTAATAAGAAAATACAGACTTCATTTAATAATAACTAGTAGTCTGTGATAATACTATTAATTTGCATGCTTTAACTTCTCTAACAATAAATTAGGGACAACATTTGCCATTATATTATCTGTGCTATTGTGGCATTAAAGGACTTCCCTGGTGGCTCAGATGGTAAAGAATCTGCCTGGAATGTAGGATTCGACCCAGTCGGGAAGATCCTCTGAAGAAAGAAATGGCAACCCACTCCAATATTCTTGCCTGAGAAATCCCATGGACAAAGGAGCCTGGCGGGCGACAGCCCATGGGGTTGCAAAAGAGTTGGATACAACTCAGTGACTAAACAAAACAAAAACACAAATGCTTTAAAAACAAAACAGCATATCATCTGCATCAAAAACTTTCCATTCCTATACAAGACAATTAAAAAAAAACCCATCAAATAAGTTTGTCATTAATTGTTACTTTCGTTTTTCAAAAATCCACATAAGAAGCAATTTAAGTTGAAAACGATCTCAGAGAATAGTAGGTAGCTTACTAAGGGCAATCAAAACTTGCTGTGTTGGGCTGCCCCCTACAGGCCTCAACGTATCAATTTCTTTCAAAAGGTATCTAAGGGGGGTATCATTGTAATCTTATATTAAAAATATTAATTTTCTAAACCAAAGCATTATTCATTTATTTATTCTAGCAGGAAAAAGTCTCTGAGAAATGTTTATAAAGATACAGAGAGAAATGAAACAATTCCTTGACCTCCAGGAATTCACAGGTTACATCTTACAGAGAAATTGTACACAGACTTTAACAGGTCCATGGTGAAATACTGCAAAAGAGCTTAAGAAAGGTCTATATTACAAATTCTGTGTGTAGAAAAATAATCAGGCTGGAAATGCAAGACTCAAGTTCTACTTCTGTCTCTGCCATTAAATATCCAATTGAACATTTGGGTAAGAGCTCTGTGCAAGCTATCTGTTGTATTTCTAAAATTAGGGGGTTAAACGAGATGATTCTTAAGGTTTCTTCCTAATGTACAACTTGCCATAATAAAAAGTAGAAGGGAACGCTTTAAAACAAAATTCAGAGAAAGAGAAAATAATTTATACATGGTATGAAGGATTGGGGCACATATGGAGAAATCAAGGAAGACTTCTTGGGGGAAATGACATTTGAGCTGAGTCATGAAGCATTTTGGAAGTAGAGGCTATTCCTAAGAGGAATGAACAGAGCAAGAAAATTTTAAAAACATGCAAGTTTTGGAGATCAAAGACCTAAATGAAAGAAACAAAACTACAAAACTTTATAAGGAAATGTACTTTGTATTAGGCAAAGTTTTCTTAGATATGACAATATGAAAGCATAAGCAACAACAACAACAAAAAGACCTGGACCTTCATCAGAATGAAAAACGTCTGTGTTCAAAGGACATGACCAAGAAAATAAAAAGACAGTCCAAAGAATGGGAGTAACTATTTATAAAGCAAATATCTAGTGAAGGTCTTGTATTCAGAATATATAAAATATATTCACAACTCAATATATATATGTGTATATATTCACAACTCAATAGTGAAAAGACAACCCAATTTAAAAATAAGCAAAGAAAAGATATTTCTCCTAAGGAAATATACAAATGGTCAGTAAGTACATGAAAAGATGCTCAGATCATAAGCAGTAGTAGTTTAGTCACTAAGCTGTGTCCGATTCTTGTGACCCCACAGACTGTAGCCTGCCAGGCTTCTCTGTCCATGGAATTCTCCAGGGAAGAATACTGGAGTGGATTGCCTTTTCCTTCTCCAGCTCAGTATCATTCAGTTCAGTTCAGTTCAGTTCAGTCGCTCAGTCGTGTCCAACTCTTTGTGACCCCATGAATCGCAGCATGCCAAGCCTCCCTGTCCATCGCCAACTCCCGGAATTCAATCAAACTCACGTCCATCGAGTCAGTGATGCCATCCAGCCACCTCATCCTCTGTCATCCCCTTCTCCTCCTGCCCCCAATCCCTCCCAGCATCAGAGTCTTTTCCAATGAGTCAACTCTTCGCATGAGGTGGCCAAAGTACTGGAGTTTCAGCTTCAGCATCATAACTTCCAAAGAAATCCCAGGGCTGATCTCCTTCAGAATGGACTGGTTGGATCTCCTTGCAGTTTCAAAATCATAATGAAATATCCCTTCATATCCACTCAGGATGACTAATCAAAAAGGCATATAATAACAAGTGTTGGCAGGGACATAGAGGAACTGAAATTCTCATTCACTGCTGATAGGAACATGAAATGGTGCAACTGATTTAGAAAACAGTACAGCAGTTCCCCAAGAGGCTCAGCATGGAGTTAGATGACCCACCATTTCCATTCCTAGGTATACACTCAAAAAACTGAAAACATATGCCCACTGTCAAAATTTGTACATGAATGTTCACAGAAAATAACAGCCCTAAAGTGGAAACCAGCCAAATATGCATCAACCAATGAATGGGTAAACAAAATGTGGTATATCCATACAAAGGAACGTTGGTCATAAAAAGGAATGAGGTACTACATGCTACAAGACAGATGAAATTTACACCACATGAAAGAAGGCAAACACAAAAAGACACATGTAATATGATTTCATTTGTATGTCCATATAGCACATTCACAGAGACAGAAAGTAAACTGGTGGTTGCAAGGGGCCGGGGGAGGAGGAAAGAGAAGTGATTGCTAATGGGTATGGAGTTTCTTTTAGAGGTGATGAAAATGTTTTGAAACTTGACAGCAGTGATGACTGCACAACTCTGTAAAATGCTAAAACTGTCACTTTAAAAGGGCGATTCTTATAGTCTGTGAATTACATCTCAAAAAAATAACCCATTAGACTATTTGATCATAAAATTTTGTGGTGTGGAACCACAAAAGACCCTGAATAGCCAAAGCAATCTTAAGCTGAACACAACTGGAGGTATCACACTCCCTGACTTCAAACTGTATTACAGGTCTACAGTAATCAAAACAGTATGGTACTGGCATAAAAAGAGACACACAGAACAATGGAACAGAACAGAGAACCCAGAAATAAACCCACAGACATGTATATGGTCAATTAATTTATAACAAAAGATCAAAGAATATAGGGAAAAGGACAGTCTTTTCAATAAATGGTGCTGGGAAAACTGAACAGTTACATGCAAAAGAATGAAACTGGGTGACTATTTTATACCATTCACAAAATTTACTCAAAATAGATTAAAGATTTGGATGGATGTAAGACCTGAAACCATAAAGCTCTTAGAAGAAAACTGACCTCGTAGATACCAGTAAACGGTAAGAAAAGTGGTGAGCTGCTTGACAGGGTCATGCAAATAATTTCTTTGGATCTAACACCAAAAGCAAACGCAGCAAACAGCAAAAGGAAAGACTGTTGAACTCTTATGTTTTTAATCCCTTAAAACTCAAATCAATGCCCCCAATTCCTCATTAATTGAACTAATCTATGTCTGCAAAACATTCATCTCATATTCAACTGCTAAAGTCTCAATACATATTCATGTTCTTGCAAAAAAGAGATTCTTTTAGAATATGTGTGCATGTATATACCACACAGAGCTAGATCTGCACTCTAGTCCTTGCTCCACTGCTTACTAGTTTTGTGTCCTTTATCTGGTCATTAACTTCCAGCTTAGAAAAGATGGTAATATTTGCTCTGTCCACACAAAGGTGTTGTGAAGATCAAAGTATTTCACAAAATATAAAGTGCTGCACAAAAATAATTTATTACTATACTTTCATACAACTCTGTTCTACTTTAGAGCAACAGTAGAGAATGATAGTTTGTGTGTGTGCATGCTATATCACTTCAGCCATGTTCAACTCCTTGCAACCCTATAGACTGTAGCCTATCAGGCTCCTCTGTGCATGGGATTCTCCAGGCAAGAATACTGGAGTGGGTTGCCATTTCCTTCTCCAGGGAATCTTCCTGACCCAGGGACCAAACCCATGTCTCTCAGGTCTCCTGCATTGGCAGGCAGGTTCTTTACACCAGGGCCTCCTGGGAAGCTCAATGATAGTTTACTCAACAGAAAATCCAGCCCAGAATTCTACAGTAAAATGTATGGTATGAATGTTACAGTCTGATTTATTAAAAGACCAGAATGGCCACCACCTTCATAGATAATGAGAACTTCCTTAGCTTGTTATATATAGTTTGTGTGTTTTGTGAGCACCTATTATGTGTACGGCATTGTGAGGGGAACAAAGATACAAGCACAGTACAGAAGCTCGGCTGCTTCTTCGCATTTACTAAAGAAGAAATTCTCTTTAGCTGTTTAATAAATGTTTAAAATACTTTGTAAAGAAATTAAATTAACTTCATAAGCTGTATCTCTACAGAAAGGTGAAAATGAGTGACATGCCTTCAACTTGCAAGTTATTTATCATTTTTTAACTGCTGTCTTCACTTGGATCAGAAGTGAAGTTACGTTAAGAACTGATCATCCATTCTATACTTTGGCGTCTTTACATGTGAAATACAAATCCTGTTTTTAAGCATAGGTGTTTCATTGTAGTATGCTACCACCACAGCTAGGGCATGAATTTAGCATTATACCTGGCCCCGAAAATTACTGCTATAAATTCTTTACATGAAAAAATAGCATAATAACAATTATATGTGGAGAGGATTCTGGGAGCTGGAAGCTTAATGCTTCCCTCTCTTCCTTCGATTCCCAAATCTGTCTCCTACCAACAAAGTGGCTCTCTGAGCTAAAGTAACTACTGGAGAGAGCAAGGCGGCAAGATCTACATGGGGGAACTACAAACCTCTACAATATTTCCCCTCTGGGTGGACATGAGCCTAAGGACCAATGAGTTTACAGATCCCAAAGGCCAAGGGAAAAGCTGGGGAAAAAGGCTGATTACTGCTAGTAACATTATTATTTAACACAGTCTTGGGGACACAATACTAACAATGCAATGAAGCAAGAACAAGAAATGGCTGACAAAAATGGTGGGAAGAGGGCTTTTGTTTTGTTCTGTTTTGGTTGATGCCATAAATATTAGAAATGGAAATGAAATAGAGAAAAACAAAACCTAAGAAACACCTAGAAATAAATTTAAAAGAAAGACAATGGGCCTACTGGAAAACATAAAACCAAATCTGAATAAGAAAAATGTACTGTGTTCTTATGTGGGAAGATTTAATGACATAAAAAGGTGAATTTTACCAAAATTAAAACAGAAATGTATTCCCACTTACTAACCAAGAAAAGACTGGAAAAAAGGTCAGCAGTGAATTGCCCCAGCAAATATCAGAACATTAAAATCAAATAAAAATAATACTGCCATAAAAATAAACAAACCAATGGAATGGAAGAGGAATTCAAAACCAGATCCCTGTAGTCAAGCTATTTTAATGTAAAGCAGAAGTGGCACTTTTATCTAATAGGAAAAGAATAGTTTATATCAGAAATCAATACACTACAGCCTGCAAGCCAGACTGTGCCTTTGTCCTGATTCTGGAGATAGAGATTTGATTGGAACACAGCCATGCCCATCAACTGCAAGTTGTCTATGGTTGCTTCCAAGCTACAGAACTGTACAATTGCAACAGAGACCATTTGCTCTACAAAGCTGAGAACCTTTATTTTCTGATTCTTTAAAGAAAAAAGTTTGCCCACCCTTAGTTTATATAATAAATAAACCCAATACAGCTAGCTATCGCCTGGAAGAAAATAAAGCTGTATGCCTGTATCTCATACAGCACACAAAAATAAGTTCCAGATGAGCTAAAGAGTTACATATTAAAAACCAATCCTACAAGAAAAGCTAGGTAAGAAAACTATGTAAAACCTGCAGGTGTATGGGGAGGGGCCTTCTTAACAAAGAAATCCATATATGACTAAGAAAAAGATATATAATAATTGGGCATATAAAGCATTAAAAACATTTTTTTAATAGAAAGATACTATAAAAATCAAGACGAATTTTAAAGTTGTGATTATATTTTACAGTGTTCGATAGAAAATGGTTAATATCTATAAAAATAATCTTTTGTAAAATAACAAGATAAATAACCCAGAAGAAAAATAAACAACATATTTATTTTGCCCCCAACTCTGTGCTCAAGAGCAACAGGCTGTCCTCATACTTACATCCCCTCTGCAGACAAAAGTCCTCTCATTACTCTTTGCCTACCCAATTCCATCAGTTTGTCAGACCTCAAAAGACAGGACATTTCATCAAAGAAGTCTTCTCTGCCCTACTAAAACAGATCAAATTCCCCTCAGCAGAACTAGCCTTTATTGCACTATGTACCTCTCCCTCACAGCACCAATCACAGTTGTGATTTAAAATTTGATTGTACACTTAATTCTTTTATTATTTTATTATAAATTCTTAAAGGGTGATGTACCATATTAATCACCATTTGTATCCCCTGTGCACAGTACAAGCACAGCATGCAAATATTTGTGAACAAATGAACTTGTGAATGATTAGAATGAGACGACTTTTTCTTACATGCAGCATACCAGCAGATAACACTTATAAATCCACTGCTTCTTGAAAAACAGAAATTATGTGCCTAATTTTCACACTATAACCTAAATATCAATGCCTGAGGAAGTCACAGTCAGTTTACAAATCTTTTTCACAGATACCCTCATTAATGACATCTGTAGGCTAAATAACATTTTAGTTACATTTCTGAGGCACTTCCTGCCATTAACCTCATCTCTAGAATACTAGTTAATATGAAGCACCTGGATTTCGGGAACACAGACCTGAAACACACACACCAAACCAAACTGTTATGTAAATGACAGAAATGACACATTCTGGTCAATAATGGATCTCCAAACTACTTTTGGTCCTATTTTACTTTTACCACTAAAATTCTGTCATTGGATTACAGTCATTCTGAGCCCACTGATAATCAAATTACAGATGAAAAAGAACTCAAGTTTTCCAACAATCTGCACAAAAGTCAACCTTTAAAGAATATTGATAGGGATTTTCTAGGTTTGGTCAAAGTGGACTTCATGGACTTCACTTTATGTGATAATTGTCTTGAAAATTCTGTAAACTTAATTTTTAGGAAGAAAATAATATTTTGTTTGTAAGTCTCACTTAGGTCTGAATTCTAGTCTTCAGACTTTTTGTATGTGTGCCCCTCGGCTAGTCATTTAGAATTCCTCAGCTTCAGCTTCCTCGTGGGAAATGAGATAAAGATCCCTACCTCCTAAGACAGTTGTGAGGCCTCCAAACATGACATGAACCTCACTCAAGCATACTATACTCACTGTCCTTCCCTTTTTATCCCCTGCTATACTGGAATTCTGTTAGAATTCTACAAAGAAAAAAGTTTAGCAAAATTATGTCCTTCATTTGTCTTATTAATAAACCTGGATTTAGAGGTTTTATTTAAAGTTACTAATTTAAGGTCTCAAATAGTACAGTGATCTATTAATACATTAAACAAATGAAAGGTGCAGATTAATCAAAATGCCACATAAGTAAAAGCCACACTTAATCAATGGACTATCCCAACCATACAAATTAAAGAGCTATATATAAGGGAGTCAGGAGCAGAAATCTGGTATTATCTTTAGATCATATAATCTAGGACAACAGCAGATCCCATCTTCCTTTGGTCAAGGCGTGTACGAAGACTCAAAAAGACAAACAGGGAAATGCAAAGAGCCAGCCAACAGACAATGGCAAAAACAGAGACTTCTAATTTTTTATATTCACTTACGCATCTCATGTCTTAGATTTTAATCAAGTTCAAAACCAAACCAGCTAGGGGTAAAGCCAACAGCAAAGTTACGTAGGGCAATAAAGAGTTTCAATAAAACCCTGAGGCTCTGTCTCCACCTACTTGAAGAAACAGTGCCACTGCCTTGACTAAGTAAAGAACAGGCAGCAAGCTCTGCCCTAACGGAGTCCCCACCTGGCAACCAGGCTTTGGCAATCAAATTTTGAGAATTCTCTAGCCTCCCACTTTCTATCTAATTATAGAAGTTTATGAAAACCATTCTCTCTCACATATACACATTCTCTTTCTCTTTCCCTCTCTCTCACATACATTCTAAGTATCACTGCATTTATGATACAGCGGTAAGAGGTAAGGACACATCTGGTAATTTTCCCCAGAAAAGAATGGTAAATGAGAAAGAGAAGATCTACATTCTGTACATCTGCACTATTATTCTAGCAACAGTAATCCTACAATTCCTACGTTAGTAATAGTAATACCCACTTTCCCTAAAGGAGCTTCAAGTATTTGCAATCTATAGTTAAATACACATGCTGGAACTGAACCACCCAGTAAGTGTTGGGAGGTATATATCTCAAATTAGTTTTGGAGCTTCTGTTTTTTGGAAATGTCTTTAGAATCTCTATTTTATTCAACTAAATTCCACAAATAAGGTACTTTGGTAGGCTTTAGGTATGCCTTATGGTATGTTACTATGGAGCTCACGGTACAATAGTCCCAAACAACTATTAATGACTGCTGAATGATTTAATGAATTTTCAAGATGAATCATTTCAGAAATTATTTTAAAGTCATACAAACAGTGACATAAAAGAAAGAACTATGTTTACTATAAAACTGATAAATCTGCTCTGAAACCAGGAGTATAAAACATTTTAAGAAGAACATCACTGATACAATTAGATAAATCTGTAATATGGCTTCTTTAAAGAACAATTCCAACCAGATGTATAAGTTCACTCAGTTATGCCCTTTTCATTTTATTGATGAGGAAACGAAGGCCCAGCAAGACTGAGTAAGCGTCTGTGGACACGCAGCTAGTCAGTGTCACATCTCCCACAGAGCCCTAGGGGCCTCCCGTCCAGTGCAGTGCTGGAATTCAGGGGTGCATACAATGCACTGTTTTTGCCATACAACCCTGCCAACAGCTCTTTTCCACTTGCTCCTACTAGTCTCCAACCATTTTAATTAGTTCTAAAAGTGTTTTTTTTTCGTCTGCTATTACAACAGCACTATCCTTATTAAAGGCAGCTAGCTTTTTCAGTTTTGGATTATCTGAACTATAAATTTTTTTTCAGCTTTAAAATTATGAAATCTTTGGTGCTTTAATACTCTAAGATTCAATTAAGTACCTGTGAAGCACTTACAGTGTACATAATAACACTGTACTAAATCCTACTACACAGAATCAAAAAGGAAAAAAGAAACCTTAACCTTGCCTTCAAAGATACCACTAGCATGTTGAAGGTATTAGTGTATCCAGAGTGCTAGCTAGATCAAGAACTTCCTAACCTGGGCAAATCACTGAACCTGTCTTGGCCTAGATAAAGAGTAGTTCTTCAAACTGTGCTTTAGAATTCCCCTAAATACGTGACACTACAACTACTGACCCTAGAAAGACAGAGTCAAGCTCCCTGAGTCAATCTCACTTGTCCCCATCCACACCATCCAAGTTCAACCCCAAAGTAGGTTCCTGCATCCAAAAAAAAAAAAAGAAGAAATCCATTCAGAAAACATAAGGAGCACTCTTAAAATTCTGAAATAGCCCATTACTGCTTTTAATCTGCATTTTTATCACCAATATCTATGTCTGTGATGGTGAAGATGTAGCCTTTTCCTATGAGATTTATAGACCACATAAAATATCCCACCCACGTGAAGTACTATTGTTGCTGTGTTGTGCTTAGCTGCTCAGCTGTGTCCAACTCTTTGCGACCCCATGAACTGTAGCCCGCTAGGCTCCTCTGTCCATGGGGAGTCTCCAGGCAACAATACTGGAGTGGGTTGCCATGCCCTCCTCCAGGGGATCTTCCCAACCCAGGGATCGAACCCAGGTCTCCCACATATACTTAGTCCATAATATCCTACTCAATTCTGGCTTTTCTCTGTGGGATAACCAAAGCATATCATTACTGATTCTAGTTCTATAAAACCACTCTGCAAGTTTCTCTTATGGAATGTCTAAGCAATCAGTACCAATTCATGTAATAAGAGACAGTTTTTCTCTTAATACAAACATGCAGACTTCCTGCCACCTTTTCCCACATTATTTTACACAAACACAAGAACTGTCCTGTTTGCCCACTCTTGAACATAAAACGTGCAAAACTGTTCTACCTCTCCTGCGCCATACAGAGGACACTGAGATTCTCCCATGCCAGTGGCAACACTGCTTCCTGTCCTTTTCCTTAACAGGTCTCTGAAAACCTCTTCCTCCGTTGGATTAACCTTTACGGATTTATCCCAACCCTCAATTGCCTTGCTCCATCAGTGACTTTCCTTCTTATTTGATCAACAGCATTCTTCCATAAAATAACCTAAAACTTTCTTTTGTCTTTGCCTTCCAATTACTTCACCAATTCATTATTGCACTGTGGATGATCCATGGCTTATGATACACTGTCTTTAGTTTTCTCTAAGTGGCACATTAGGAAGCAGTTTTATTGAAACTATTATTGTGTTTCTAGCTATAGGTGAAATATAAAGGATATTGCCTCGTTCCCTCCAAATGTGATCACGTGAGAAATTTCTTTCCTAAGTGGTACCCAAGAAAAGTTAGCTTCTCTGATACCCTAGTAAATTTTCATCATATATAAAATGAAAAAAAAAAATTATATCTAATCACATTTCTTTCTCCCTTGCTCTGGCTGCAAAGAAGCTTTGGGTCAAATTTACAAGTCAATTTCACTAAATTTAAAAATTTTAATAAATTTGAAGATCTCACTTATTCATAGTGTAGGTAACTTCATGCTGAGCTTCCATTTTATATCTTCAGTGGCTCTGATTTAAAATTTTTTTCTATTTTGCTTCTGTACAAATATATTCCTGTAAATTGCCTCAGATTCTTCATGATATAAGATACAGTATAAATAAATAAGGTATGGCATTTCCAAATCCACTGTGTAATATCTGTGCTTAAAAAGGACTTATGGAATTAAAATTTTATTTTTCTGAAAAAAGGAAGCAGAAGAAGGTGGCTAATTAGATTATCTGATTTCATTCCATCAGTCATTTTTCTCATTTTATTTATGTTGTATGTATTATTAATCTATGATCTAAAGTCTATTTGCCATTATCTTTATTAATAATTGAGAAGCAACCTTATTAAAGTCATAAAAACTTCTCATGAAGTATATTGGGATTTTTGGTTTTTACTTGTTTTCAGTTGGATGGTTTACTTTCCTTTTTGAATACACATTTATATGATGGCTCTATAAAAGATTAAAAAATAACTGTAGAAGTAACTGTAAGTAAAGACTATGAGATAATAAAAATGTCTACAAAGGGAAGTTATGATACAATCTCTTGAATTTGAATGGAGGTCCTGCTAGATGAGGGTCTATGTCTATGATACTATTTCTATTAATAGTTTCTATTCTTAACTGCTTTTTCCATGATAGTAGGCAACTTGCTTTCTGGATACCATCCATTCAATAAAAATTCATTCAGTATTGCTATATAGGAAACATATGGTAGTTTTAAAGTGCTCTACAGAAACATGGGGTTTTTTAACCCCATGAAAGGGTATGGTAATGAGAAGCTACCATTTATTTTGTTGTACAGCACTGAAGACCCATCATCTAAAACAAATACAGTCGATTCTCATCTGCAGTACTCATGTTCTATAAAGTCACTGCAAACATTGAATTAGCAAACATTGAACCACTGGAATACAAGGGTTACTGCAAGTCTCTGCTCATGTATTCTTCAACTCATCAATACATAATCGTGTTTTATGTACATTTCTGAATAAAGACAATACTTCAGCACTATGCCTGGGAATCGTTTCTAACATCAAAATTACCAATAAAAAGCACAAAAATGTGTAGAATGTGGCATTAAATAGACTGGGAAGTCACTTGTTTATGGTATGAGAGCACATTTTATGGTTTAAGAAGGCATAGCATCACTGAAAATGTGCATATAGGGCAAATCAAATTTTTCATCACTCTGCCCATGTCTAGGGTAGTACTGTTGAGTGGTGACTCTGAGGTTGCAAATAAGCATCAGCAAGCAGGCTAATCTGCCAGTACAGAATCTGCAAATAAAGAGGACTGATTATATGAGTGAGGACCCACTATATGAGTCACATACTGCATAGTGCAGTCTCGGATCTGACTGCCACCAAAGAAAGAGATCTGGAAAGTCCTAATAAGTATTATTCAGCTACTATGTAAACTTAAAAGACACTGGACAAAAGTGTTTTAAGAAGTAAGATGTTCAAGGCTTTCATAAGTTGGTATTGTTAAAAATGTTACTTCCTACCTGGTATATTCTAAAAGGGATATAACGAAATCCATTTTCTTCTGCAGGATATTCCATGAGTTTCCGATTGATGGCCCAAAACTGGTCAAATCTGTCTGTAACGATAAATTATTTATTAAAGGTGTATATTATAATTTAATATCTCATACGAAGAGATGAAAACTGTTATACATCATTTCTCATAGAAATTTCTGAAAGGGTATTATTTATATATTATTTCTTCTTAAACTTACCTTTCCATAACTAAACATGAAGCAAGATATAAAATTAATTTTTTCTACATTATTGTTCCTTCTTCTTCCTAGATATTTCCATTAGACATTTTTTCTCATAAGAGACACTCTAAACAGATTATGATTACTGATGGTATCATAGCAAAAAACATCTGGTATTGATGAATGTCTTGATTCCCTTGATCTTATTCCTACTGTCTAAACTATAAAGGCACAGCTTCCAGTGACCTAAAGTTGAATCAGAACTTATTTAAGGAAACAAAGTAAAAACACCAAACACTGTACATGTTAAACAGCAAAAACATAAAATTATAGGACAGGCTTTGAAAGAATTGAGAAATAACTCTCAGTTGAACTTTTAATATCAGACTGATTAAACAATTCCTTTTTTAAAGTGTCAGGCTTGATTTTTAAAAAACAAACTTTACTGATATATAATTCATACACTGTAAAATTCACTGTTTTGAAATATATAACTGAGTGTTTTTTAATACACTGAGTTGCTAACATGTAATTTCAGAACATTTTCATCATTCCCAAAAGAAACCCATATCCATTAATAATTATCCCCTCCCCTCATCTGCTGGAAATCACTAATCTCTATTCTACTCCAGACATTTCATATAAATGGAATCATATTATATGTGGTCTTTTGCATCTGTTTTTTGTTTTTTCTCTTACTATGTTTTCAAGGTTTATTCAAGTTGTAGCACGTATCAGAACTTCACTCATTTTTATGACCAAATTATATTTCATTGTATGGAGATACCACATTTTGTTTACCCATTATCAGTTTGTGGACATTTGGGTTGTTTCCACTTTCTGGCTATTATGAATAATGCTACCATGAATATTCACATAAAAGTTTTTATGTGGATGCATATTTTTAATTTTCTTGCATACATTACCTAAGAATGGAATTGCTGAGTTATACAGTAACTGTTCGGAGAAGGCAATGGCATCCCACTCCAGTACTGTTGCCTGGCAAATCCCATGGACGGAGGAGCCTGGTGGGCTGCAGTCGGTGGGGTCGCTAGGAGTCAGACACGACTGAGTGACTTCACTTTCACTTTTCACTTTCATGCATTGGAGAAGGAAATGGCAACCCACTCCCGTGTTCTTGCCTGGAGAATCCCAGGGACGGAGGAGCCTGGTGGGCTGCCGTCTCTAGGGTCGCACAGAGTCGGACACGACTGAAGTGACGCAGCAGCAGCAGTATAGTAGCTCTTTAAGTGCCACATGGTAACTATGTTTAGAGGAATTACCAAACTGTTTTTCAAAGAGGCCACACCATTTTGCATTTCTACCAACAACGTATGAAGGTTCTGATTTGTCCACAAACTTGCCAACACGTTATTGTCCATCTTCTTTATTACAGTCATTCTGTGGATGTGAAGTGGTATCCCCTTATGGTTTTTATTTCTATTTCCCTAATTATGAGCTTTCCAGGTGGCTCAGTGGTTAAAAATCCACCCGCCAATGCGGCGATACAGGTTTGATCCCTGGGCTTGGAAGGTCCCCTAGAGAAGGAAATAGCAAGCCCCTCGAGTATTCTTGCCTGGGAAATCCCATGGACAGCAGTCTGGCTGGCAGGCTACAATCCATGGGGCCCACAAAAAAGTCAGACACAACTTGGTGACTAAACAACATTAAAGACTAATTATGCTAAGTATACTTTCATTTGTTTACCATACATTTACATATTGTCTTTAGAGAAATATCTATCAAATCCTTTGTTCTCTTTTTAATTGGTTATCTTTTTGTTGTAGAATATTGTGAGTTCTCTATGAATTCTGGATATAAGCCCCTTATCTGATAAATAATATACAACTATTTTTCCCATTGTCTGTGTAGTTTTTTTAACACCTTGAACTCACCCAGAATTCTACATTAAGATATTTTTTATATATAGAAATTCAGTCTCTGTAAAGTACATGAATACTCCAGAATTTCAGATGAGCCTGTATTAAAGCTCATCTATATTAAAGCATCTATATTAAAGCTCATCCATATTAAAGCTCTACTACTAGACTCATCTCAACCCAATTTACTGGATATCTATTCATACTGCTTGAGCCATAACAGTTATATGTAAAAAACAAAATTTAGTTGTTTCTTCTTATAGCCCTGTCCTAGATGACTGTGACAGCCTCTAGGCCTCCTCTATTCTCATTTTTAATCCCAATCTGAGGAAAGGCTCATATTACAATAGAACTGGTAGCATAGGGAATTTAGAATCCAGTCAGTCCAGGGCAATTTCACAGACGACAACTAAGGTCCGGCCTGTTATGAGTTTAGTTAAGAACCAAAACCAGATTCTTGGTGTTCTGATTCAAAGGCCACAACCGTTTCAATAGTTGGAACCACAAAACTGCATCTTAATGCTAAGAGTTGCTCCTTTAACCACAGTCATTTCATATATGAATCAATCATTCATTCAGTATCTTTTAAAAATTATCTTTCTACTATCAGGTATCAAACAAGAATGTGATAACTAAATAAAGTAATTCTTAATGCATTGCTGAAATTTTACTACTGCCTCATCATTAAATCTCTAGCACCTACTACAGTACATGCATAACATATGCTCTTGAATGAATAACAGACACTGAATACATAACTATTCATTAAAAAATTTTGGATTCTAATCCTAGACCTCCAACGAAATAGCTAGATGACTCAGTTCAGTTCAGTCACTCAGTCGTGTCCGACCCTTTGCAACCCCATGGACTGCAACACTCCAGGCCTCCCTGTCCATCACCAACTCCCGGAGTTTACTCAAACTCATGTCCACTGAGTCGGTGATGCCATCCATCTCACCCTCTGTTGTCCCCTTCTCCTCCTGCCTTCAATCTTTCCCAGCGTCAAGTTCTTTTCCAATGAGTCAATTCTTCGCATTAAGTAGCCAAAGTATTGGAGTTTCAGCTTCAACATGAGTCCTTCCAATGAATATTCAGGACTGATCTCCTTTAGGATGGACTGGTTGGATCTCCTTGCAGTCCAAGGGGCTCTCAAGAGTCTTCTCCAACACCACAGTTCAAAAGCATCAATTCTTCGGTGCTCAGCTTTCTTTATTGTCCAACTTTCACATCCATACGTGACTACTGGAAAAACCATAGCTTTGAATAGACGGACCTTTGTTGGCAAAGTAATGTCTCTGCTTTTTAATATACTGACTAGGTTGGTCATAACTTTTCTTCCAAGGAGTAAGCATCTTTTAATTTCCTGGCTGCAATCACCATCTGCAGTGATTTGGAAGCCCAAAAATATAAAGTCTGACACTGTTTCCACTGTTTCCCCATCTATTTCCCATGAAATGATGGGACCAGATACCATGATCTTAGTTTTCTGAATGTTGAGCTTTAAGCCAACTTTTTCACTCTCCTCTTTCACTTTCATCAAGAGGCTCTTCAGTTCTTCGCTTTCTGCCATTCAGGTGGTGTTATCTGCATATCTGAGGTTATTTCTCCCAGCAATCTTGATTCCAGCTTGTGCTTCCTCCAGCCCAGCGTTTCTCATGATGTACTTGCATATAAGTTAAATAAGCAGGGTGACAATATACAGCCTTGACATACTCCTTTTTCTATTTGGAACTAGTCTATTGTTCTATGTCCAGTTCTAACTGTTGCTTCCTGACCTACATACAGATTTCTCAGGAGGCAGGTCAGGTGGTCTGGTATTCCCATCTCTTTAAGAATTTTCCAGTTTGCTGTGATCCACACAGTCAAAGGCTTTAGTGTAGTCAATAAAGAAGAAATAGATGTTTTTCTGGAACTCTCTTGCTTTTTCAATGATCCAATGGATGTTGGCAATTTGATCTCTGGTTCCACTGCCTTTTTAAATCCAGCTTGAATATCTGGAGTCCACGGTTTAAGTACCGTGGAAGCCTGGCTTGGAGAATTCTGAGCATTACTTTACTAGCGTGTGAGATGAGTGCAATTGTGTGGTAGTTTGAGCATTGTTTGGCATTGCCTTTCTTTGGGATTGGGATGAAAACTGACCTTTCCAGCTAGGTGACTAGAAATATATCAACTGAAAACTCTGCCCTAATTCACTAACAGATGAAATAGAGCCAGACTAAATAGTTCTAATAACTTTTCTAAAAATAAAATTTTGTTATTTAAGACAACCTCCTTATTAAAATAAAACATTTAAGAACCACAAGCAAATCTTTATTAATGAAAGATATATACTGTTTCTAATAGAGAGGGGGAAATGAACTAAAGGAGTGGTCCTTAAGCAGGGAAGGTTTTGCTCCCCTTGGGTTTGGGGATATTTTTGCATGTCACCAATATATGTGCATGTTACTAACATCTAGTGGGTGCTGCTAAACATACTATAATGCATAGGACAGCTTCCACAACCAAGAATTATCTGACTCAAAATGTCAATAGGGCTAAAGGAAGGAAAGCAAACACAAATAAGAAGTACAGAAAAATAGTAAAAAGCTTTCACATACCTATATCGCAAAAAAGTAAACTGGAAAAAGAGACATTACTGTGCACATTATCAATTTACTGACTCTCAGCTCCAAATCTGGCTTTCAATATATACACTGGCATAATGGACACAATTTCTCTAAGCATCTCTAGGTTCGAACCATGGGTCAGGAAGATCCCCTGGAGAAGGGCATGGCAACCCACTCCAGTATTCTTACCTGGAGAATTCCATGAACAGAGAAGCCTGGTGGGCTACAGTCCATGGGGTCGCAAAGAGTTAGACATGACCAAGTGACCAACACACACTCTACCGTGACAATCACATTAAGCTTTCTCAGTAGAGTATTGGAAGGACGCTGCAGGAGACAGGGGCTCCTTCCTGCATTTGCACTCTGCAGTCCCCGACCCCGTATCACTGCCCTGCTTTCCTCTGCAGGTCTATGTGGGTGGCTGACCTACAGTTTCCCAGAGCCGCCACTCCCTCTGCTTGCCCGTGCTACTTGCTGCAGGTGGCCCACACTCCAGGTTTTCCTGATTTCCCAGCAACTGCAGACCTGCTCCAGCCTGGCAAAACAGAGACTTTCTCTACTAATCCAATGTGCTGGAATATACCTTCTCCAATGATTTCGAAACCCAGCCCTGGGAAGGGGCTCCTGGTAAATGTGACCTTCCTCTTTAGCCCTAGGGTACAGGTCTGATTTTCTTATATATCCAGTTACTCTTTTATCAGAGTTTAATAATTCTGTATATAGAACAATCTATTCAACCCTTTGTGTGGTTTCTATCTCCTGACTGAACCTGGTCTGATACAACTATGCTTAAAAGGAATAAAGATATAATAAAGGATCTGTATTAATTTATATTAGCTTAATTGTCTTATAAAAATAATATGTCCTTACATAAGATTAGCATTTCCTCAATAACATCGAAAACATTCTAACCAAAAATAATCTAACTTTTCTAAGTCAAAGTTATTAACAGGACAGATACAAACAGAAGAAATTAAAGAAAATCGGTGCTGAGTTTAAGTATATAACCAAGTGTCTTTCACACTGGGTTTTGTAATAGTAGGATCTCTTCTAACCCCTAGCCAATAATTAAATAAAATTGGAGTAAGGATGTACTGTTAACTCCCTCATGTTAATGAATCAAGTACATATTAATTTGTTACTAAGCAGTAGTCTGAATACTGGAACTGAGTTATTAATGGCCATGAAAACAGAACCTACAAGTAAAAGAAGCTCAGTGGTCTTTAGCTACTCATTTTTTAAACTGTAAATTTAGGTAAATGTACATCTATTTCAACAGTTTTCAAACTAGTTCTAATTCTAAAACAAAACAAACAATTAATTATTGACAGAAGAAAATTAAAACTAGCAGTCACTTAGCTCATCCAAAGAAAAAGAGAAAACAAGGTAACTTATACACTTCTCACCAGAGTTATTACGAATATTACTGCTAAGTTGGTTTCTGTATTTTAAGTTTAACAATCATTTAGGATGGCTACCCAATCAACAATCACAAAATTGAAGGCCTGTGCTATAGAATGTCAATCTAATTTTTTAAAGATATTAAAAACAGAATTTCTCAGACCCTCGTGGCAACCAATTTTTTTTTTTTCCACTCTCTGATGAATTAAGCTTTTATTTTGGTCTTGGAAATTTTTAAAAATCCAGAAAAAAATTTTTAAACCAAGATCTTCCTAAGAAGCACAGAAATAAATTGATTAATTTGTGTTCTTCATTCCTCACAGGGAAAAAGCTGCAGAAAAAAGTGGCAATTTTAAAGGATGTATCTGTTTTTCCACTTAAGCTTTATTAAGAACTCAAGACAAATAATATTTTAATATTCAAATGCCACGAATAACCTATGTATTTACAATATCCCATAGGAGACATGGAGGTCCTCTGAAGGACGGCACCCCAGCCTCAGTTCAGCACTGTGGTATTGCTCGCTTGGGACAGAACCATACGGAAGGGCTGAAATGGCCCCCACATGCATACCATTCCACTTCCTGCTCTTCAAGTCTGTGATGTCAAAATGAACAGATTTACAGCACCATAAATAAGTGTCAGATCTTGACGGCTCATAAAACATAGGCTTTCAGCTTTTCTTGGAAGAGAAAAGCAAACGGTTGAAAATTACTGCTTAAGGGAACCCATTCCTCAGAAAATTATGGATTTATCAACAGCATTATTCAAATCAACACTACAAGCAGCCATATGATAGATGTAGTGTTTTGACCAGAGGCTTTCAAGCTTTGCAACAGAAAGCATATCCAAGTATAGATCTATTTGAATTAATTTCTTCACGTACGTGTGCGCACGTGTGTGTGTGTGTGTGTGTGTGTGTGTGTTAGTTGCTCAGTTGTATCTGACTTGTTGTTACTCCCATGGATTATAGCCTGCCAGGCTCCTCTGTCCATGGGGATTTTCCAGGCAAGAATATTGAAATGGGTTGCCATTCCATTCTCCAGGGGATTTTCCTGACCCAGGGATCAAACCCAGGTCTCCTGCATTGCCAGGTGGATTCTTTACCGTCTGAGCCACCAGGGAAGCCCAGTTTCTTCACATTGTAATACAGTAAACATCTTTGTGAAGAAAAATCAGAGGGCAAAAAAACCCATTTGTGTTAAATGAGTGACCTGTATCCTCAAACTCATTTGTCCTCTGAGTCACATATTAACAGGACAGTCAGGCTGACCAAATGATGGCATCACTGACTCGATGGACACTGAGTCTGAGCAAGCTCCGGGAGTTGGTGGACAGGGAAGCCTGGGATGCTGCAGACCACAGGGTTGCAAAGAGTCAGACATGACTGAGTGACTGAACTGAGCTGACAGGCTGACCCAGGGAGGGAGCATCTATACACCGCAGCACGTCCACTGGTGCTCAGATGCCGCTCAGCAGAGCCACACCCACACATTTCCATGAGCCCTTCTGTTTGAGGCTTTAACTTATTGAGATATATCTGGCGGGGAGGCCCTAATCAAAACAAAGAAGCCTTGAAAACTCTTCAAGGACCCCTGAAAATTCATCCTGAAGGCAGAAGCAGGCTGGCCTTTGTAATAAGGCTGAGAAGAGAACCAATCCTTAAGGCCAGTCCTTAATTCCGTTCATAAACACTCATTTTGGCAGCAGGATTGTGGCAATCTGCTGTTGGAGCTAATCAAAAGAGCAATAAAATCTGAATCTGAGGAAATTTTTGACCTGGCCTATCACTGTCTCAGAATAAACTGAGAGAAGACATTTATAGTAGTCTCCCCTTCTCCACTGGGGATATGTCCCAAGACCTTCAGTGGACACCTGAAATGGTGGACAGCACTAGGTATCCAGGAGTCCCATATGTACTATGTTTTTATCCTGTACCTACACACTCGTAATAAAGATTAATTTATAAATTAGGCACAGTTAAGAGACCATCTAGTTGCCAGCATCACTAACAATTTGGAACCATCATTCAGTGAAATAAGGGTTACCTGAACACAAGCACCACAATCCCAATACTGCTGATGTGGTAACTGTGACAGACACTGCGAGACTCATGGGAGGGCAGAATGCATCATGTGGGTATGCTGCAACCATCCCTTACACTTCACATGCTGAAGTCAGAGTGACACGTCACCATGCTGCTCAGGGCAGCACACAACTTAAAACCGATGAATAGCTTATTTCTGGAATTTTTCATTTAATATTTTCAGATCACGTATGTCCATGGGAAACTGAAACTGTGAAAACAAAACCACGAATAAGGAGGGACTACCATACCCCTTTGCCCTAAAAAAGACGTGCTATTAAAAAAAAAAGGCAATTACTGGGATTGGCTCTGCTGTAACTCGCAGTCTAGAAAACTGGCATCAAGAAGAGGAATCAATATATATTTTTACAGTGTAATCCTCTCTATATTCACTGCAACAACTTTCACCTAAACCACTATTGTCTCTCATCTGAACCTTTGTGACAGCCTCCTAACTGGTCTCCGCTCTTCTACTTGCATCCCCAAAACAGATCCAGAATGCACTTCTCATACAAATCAAATCATGTCACGAATGAGTAAATTTCCAAACATTTTTCTAAGGGACTATAAGGAATAATGCTTTGTAATATACTTCAACAATATGATTATTTGAAGCTAAGTACCAGAATCGTCATTAAAAAGAAAAAAAATCCATTGCATCTCCTTGCTGGCTATGAATGGGGCAGATCGCATCCCACTCAGAACTGCATGCAGGCAACCAACATGTCGCTGCGGATAAAATACTTCCTGCCCAGGAAGCGGGTTCCTTTCCGCCCCCTCCCACCCCCTTGGAATGCAACGGTTTCTGCATCTCTCTGAGACCTCACTGTCTACCAATCTGCCTACTGACTAAGGCCTGAAATCATGCTACTTTGCTGTCTCCAGGAAGCACCAAGCTTCTTCCCATGTCACAGTTAGAGGCTAGGAATTCTCACTTTTCTAATCTTCACAGAGCTGCTTCTTTCTCACCATTCAAGTCTCAGTGGAAGTGTCGCCTCCTCAGGAAGACTTTCCTTATAATTCTAGCTGAAGTATTTTTTTATTTTCTTCTAAATATGTCTCTGTCTGCAACTAAAATACAAGTTCTATGAGGGCAAGGTCTTTGTCTTCAGCCCTAGAAAATTCCTGGCACAACGGACATGCTCAATGAATGTTTGCTAAATGATTAAACAACCAAATACATGACTGACTTTGATAACGTGGAGCAACAAAAAGAAGGCATCGCAAATGCAGCATAGCACAATGGGAAAGCAGACACTGTGGAGCCACACCGCCTGGGTCTGCTTTCTGGCTCTGCCACTTAATAGCTAGGCGAGTTGAGCAACACTTTAAAACTTGTGTATCAATTTCTTCATCTGTAAAATCAAGATATTATTAATAGTATTTGTAGAGTCACTGGAAGGAATAATGAGTTCATATGTACCAAATACTGAGAACGGTACTTGGCACAAGGTCAGTGCTACGTTAAGCATTTTGTCTCTTAGGCTTCTCAACAAGAGAAGACGCCAAGCCTCTATACATAGATTCAGTAACAAGGTAAGTGAAGGGTCAAAACCAGTATGAAAAAGTGTTTCTGCCAAAACCTCATCATCACAAGATTATTGGAGTGTTCAGCCTGGCTCACAACCAGGGAGTCTGCAACATTCACATGAAATTCTATGTGAATGTTGCCTCCGTAAGTTATGCAACTGGGGGCCTTTGCTAGCCACGGTGGGGAGAGTAAGAGCCGTAATGCAATCCAGCTGTAACCTTCTACAACACTGGATTCCTTTTACAGCCCCTTCACTCCCTCCAACCCTTTCAACTACCCTGTAAGGCCCTACCTTCGCACTCTGTGGGAACAACTTAATTGCCATTTACCTGCCATCAATTTCCAATGCATCAATCTCCAGCCATATCATGAAACAGTGGTGGGAGCAAGAAAGGTGGTCCAAGAACATCCGAGTGGTCCTCCAGTCTTGGCAGGCTGGCATGAATTCCACCTCTCCTAACTTTACTATCTAATAACCATTCATTCTCAATCCCTGTCTCTCCTAACAAGTCTTAAAATATTAGGGGAGAGGAGATAAGCATGATGGGAAAAAAAAAAGGTTTCTTGTTAATCTAGGTAGACGAGAGGCTCATAGTTATATACTTTATAGCACAGGTCTACAAATGGAGCCAGTCCAAACTAGTTACTTTATAAATGGTTTAAAAAATATTGCTGGAAACTTTAAAAAAAAAAAAAAACTAATCTTACTAAGTATTGAAAAAGTCAGAGTTGTAAATTTTCAACATCAATCAGTAAATCATAACTGCAAGTTACATCATCTTTAATGTGTTCCAAGAAACAATCCCCAAAACTGACTATTTTTAACAGACATAATTCAGTTACTGTATTCTAACCAATTAAGAAACATTTACTTCAAATTTATTTTCAAACAGGGCCAGTAACAACATAAAAAGGATTCAAAATTCAAAAATATCATAATGTAAAAAAAAACCCAACTTATTCTATGTGCTCAAGTTAGAAATAAAAAAAAGGAAGAATGACCTTCAATTATATTCAAGTCTTCACTGACTCTAAAAGACAATTTTTAAAGTAGCTTGTTTTCCAAAAAGAGATTTACAGAGCTACAGCACAGTGGTAGGCCAAGACTAATTAATGAAATGTACACCCCCATAAATCATCTATAGATTGTTAAACAGATTACCTTTCAAAACGACTATAAAATAAGAAAGTACTTTTTCTCTCAGGTTGAATCACAGTTTTTCACTTTCCCAAATTGAGATAGCCAGAAACAACTTTAACTTCTTACCAAGCCCATTTTCACTTCATCAGAGCACTCACTCCAAAATCATAAGACAAAAATAAAAATCTGTTTTGATTTTTGAAAGACCAACAGAGTAAAGATACTCCATTATACTCGTTATATCTTTGTAATGTTTATTATGCAGGACATTCTCTTTATTCTAACACAAATTCCTCATGCTTCTGATAAGAAACTGTAAATGAGAAAATTTTATTAATAATTACTCATAGACAAATAAGCAAAGATTAAAAAGGTGGGGGGGCACCCGTGGTCACTGGTGATGCAATATACAATGCAACACCTCTCATTTTTAGCAGCCCACTTGAATCACTTGAGGAGCTTTTGAAAAAATGCCAATCCCAAGGTCTCACTCCAGATTCCCTGGAACTGTACTTATTGTAAACTCCCAGATGATTCTAATACACAGCCAGAGTTAACAGCCTCCAGATGTAATAGGAAAACTTCTGGAATGAAAGATCTAGGATCAAATCCTGGTCCCATTTCTTACTAGCTGTGTAAGCTCATTTTCTCATTTTAAAAGCAAATCGTATTTATCTAATTCTTGTGAAGAATCACTAAGACTGCCTGGGACATCACAGGAATTCAGTAAATGTAATATAATTCCAGGTAAATTCTGTTCTATTTCAAATCCATTACATCTGTCCAAGGCAGCAACATGAAAAATATCATTTCAAAAGAAGTCCCGGAACTTCCCTGGTGGTACAGTGGATAAGAATCCGCCCCTCAATGCAGGAGACACGGGAAAATTCCACATGCGGTGAGGCAACTAAGCCCACAACTATTGAGCCCGCACGCTCTAGGGCCCCCAACTACTGAGCCTGTGTGCGGCAATTACTGAAGCCCACACGCCTAGAGCCCACACTCGGCAACAGGAGAAGCCACCGCAGTAAGAAACCCTCAAAGAACACCAGAACTAAAGAAAGCCCGAACAGCAAGGAAGATCCACTGCAAAAAATATTAGTTAAAAAAGAAAAAAAAAAAAAGCCCCCAGTTTGCAAGGAGTTCGTATTATGAATCTCTAGTTTAACTCTAGGCAAGAAAGAGAAAAGGAAAACAACTGACAGAAGTCACAGTGTACTCAAACAAGTTTTTACTTTGTAGGATGTGTGTTGAGTTAAATCTATCAAACTGTTTATCTCCTCCTATTATGTACCTAATTGAGTACTGGGAGATGTAGAGAATAAAAACAAAAAATAAAACAAGTACACAGAATCTTCCCTTTACTTATATGTAGGGGGGAAGTCATTGACATACATAAAGTTATCACAATTTCTAATAGGTCTGACTGGTCCTTTATCATGTATTAATAGTGCTTGATGGTTCAAGTCCCCCCCACCCTCTTCTTTTCTAATTTAGATGACCAAGTGAGAGATACTTAAGGAAAAAGCATGTCAGAAGTTAGGCTGGTAAAGAAGTGGAAATTAACTCAAGTGATGCTAGAGTGAAAAGTCAGGGGTTCTTATTATAGCAGAACCTCAGAGATCATATTTATTAATAACATACCTGAACAGAATTTAACTGTTCTTTTAAAACCCTAAATGAATTTTATGCTTTCAAAGCAACTTACTGAGGGAAACTGGGGCTCAAAGCAGGTAAATGAATGGCTTGAGGTCACTGGGCCAGCAGACTCAGGGATGCTACCATATCACAAAACTTTCAGTTACATTTCTATAAACAAAAACTCTGCCTGTTTGTTAAAACTCCAGGTTTAGTCAATTCAATGATGCATGATTAACAGGAATCTGAGAAACTATTAATGAATAGAAAGTTCATATTATCAAAAACTCCTGAGTCCTATACTTCAAAATTCATGGGTAGTGCCAGGTGTAATAGTTAGCCAGATTTCATCTTTGATAGTTACAGATTACAAACTGAACTTAGCAGTCCATGGGGTCTCAGAGAGTCAGATGCAACTTTCACTTTCACTCAACACATACATTAAGGCATTATTTTTCAATGAGAACAAGGAAAAAAAATGCAACAGGATAAAATTGAAAGTGTCACTCAATTAGGAACTACCTTTTAAAAGCAGACAAGGACAATAATGAGTAAAACTCGAAAATTCAAGCATGGTTTAAGTTTCAGCTACTAGGATTATTCAGGTGGCATTTACTACAGTTTATTTATTATAACAACTCATTCATTGTCAAAACAAAGTTGATTTGTAAAATTATACACATACCTCAAAAAATAGGGCCCACTCAATATTTTATAAACTATTACTTCCTATAGTGAATTTATTTTAGACTAAATACTATTATTTTAAATGTATTAAATAGCTTTTAGTCATAAGTGATATATACAATGTATTCTAAAAGCTCATCAAGATGTTTAAGAATTCCAGTAGAAACAAGAATAAAGTTATTAACATTTGAAATGATTCTATGAGTGTTTCTCAACTCATTCATTTACAATTCAAATATCTGAATCCCAAAGAGTATTATTCTCAGAGTAATATAACATCTTGAAACAAATGATTAAAATTTTAAGGGAAAGCTTCTGTATGTAAAGTCTTTCTCCTTTACTCAAGGAGCCTATGCAAATTGCTCCTGTCTCTCCCTCCTTTCCAAATATTAGATCTCCACTAAAGGTCTTTTCTCCCTTGCTCTTCCTACCCTATAGTCTGAGTGAATAAATAGCAGTAAGTTTTCTTCTTGCAAAAATGTTTTCATAGGGTTTGAAAAAACCCACATAAAAATAATTTCACCTTAAGGTAAGTGAAAAGTGCAGGTTAATAATACTTGTAGGAAAAAAATCTGAATTTATTAACAAAAACAAGAAGCTAGTTTAAGAAAAAAAGGCATATATCATGTAGTTTAGTTCTGAGTGTGGCTTATAGTAATTTGAAATAAAGTGAAATCTTTCTAGTAAAATCCTTTATGGAAATTAACTCCAATTAAAAATAGCATTCGGGATATTTTATTGATACTCCTCTACTGAGAAAGATAGAAATAAGCTAGATGTAGAAAAGTCAGGGAATCAAAGATAGTATGGATCATAAAGGGACCCTGTGGGAAGAGAATTCCACAGACTGTACAGTCCATGGGGTTGCAAAGAGCTGGACACGACTGAGTGACTTTCACTTTAACTTTTTGAAGATAATGATCAGAACTTGACTGAATACTCTTGAGTCTTAGATATACAAGTTCATTTATTTAGCTCTCATTTTTTATGGGCTGCTTCTTTTCTAGTTTTCTAGCATTTGGGTTAAAATCTTGCAACCCTCTGAATGCTAATTAAAACACTGGAACAGTTTAATATTTAAATGTGTAAAAGATTCAGAAATCCTTTTACACCAAAATTTGGCATAAAAGGATTTCTGAATCTTTTACCGTTTCTAAAGCAATAGAAGAGACATGCAATGAATAATAAGAAATTAGCACTGTTAGAGAACTGCAGTTACTGCTTTGATTCAGAAAAAACACAGAGAACTGTGACATCTAGAGCTCATTATCACAGCCATTAGTCAGAACAGGTCTGCACAGGCAGATGGGGTAAACAGAATGTCACAGGGATAGGACTAGGAGAGTGGAAAGGGAAAGGCTTGAAATTCTAAAATTCTCAATAAAGTCATTTCTAGATCTTTGTTTAAAAGTGCATGAAATCGGTACCTAGGAATAGGTAACACACTGGGGCAGCATTAATTACAGACTATTGAGCTGAAATGTTTATCTGGCCATTCAGGCCCTAGAAAGATAATAAAGAATTGGTCAGAGAGTAGGTAAAAGTTTAAACGAGTGGGAAGAGAGGGAAAGAAGTGTTTATCAACATATACAGTACTAGGTCAAGCACCATAGAGAAAACAGGAGAGGAAGATGCAAGGCAACAGCAGAAGAAAAAGGGAAAATACAGAAGACACATGTTACCTCCAAAAATGTTAACAGTCTTACTGAAATGACAGCATACTGTTGATTCATTTGTCATTTAACAGTCATGTCAGCAAAAATAACCCTCAGCATCCAGAAACAACTAAGTTTACAATAAGAAGTTCACATGGTTATGTTTACATACGAGAAGAGTTAACAGATTAAAATAACTTTTTAATTTGTTTATATGTCAAAGTCCTTTTGTTTAAAGAATACAGTTCCAAATACAGCCTACATGAGTCACTGTAACAACTGCACACACTAGTTCTCAAAACTGAGTTGGTGGAACAGATGAGAAACTTCATACATAAATTGGCCCCGGCTTTAAACTTTCAAACATATCTTACAAGGCTGCTGTAAAGCACCCAGGACAGAACTTGGGGATTCAGTAAATAGTCACTGCTATTCTAATAGAGAAGCCGTTTTACCCATTAATTCTACATCCTCTCAGAAGTCGTACTCAAATGGAGTGATTTTGCTGCTGACGGGGTATCTGGCAGTGTCTGGAGACATTGTTTAATGTCATGACTGAGAATAGGGAGCAGTGTGTTACCAGCGTCTCATGAGTGGGCAGAGACCAGGAAAGCTACCAAACATCCTGTAATGCACAGGCCAGCCCCTTCCCCACCACCACCCGAGCATCAAAGAATTATCCAGTCCCAAATGCCTAACAGTGCCAAGGCTGAGAAATCCTGCTCAGGAGCAGTGGCTCCCACACTGCAGAGCACTGCAATCACCTGGAGGGGTCCTGAGCCAAACACTGCTGGGATCGACCCTAGAATTTCTAACTCAGTTGGTTTGCTGCTGCTGCTAAGTCACGTCAGTCGTGTCCGACTCTGTGCGACCCCATAGACAGCAGTCTACCAGGGTCTGCTGTCCCTGGGATTCTCCAGGCAAGAACACTGGAGTGGGTTGCCATTTCCTTCTCCAATGTATGAAAGTGAAAAGTGAAAGTGAAGTCACTCAGTCATGTCCGACTCAGCGACCCCATGGACTGAAGCCTACCGGGCTCCTCCATCCATGGGATTTTCCAGGCAAGAGTACTGGAGTGGGGTGCCATTGCCTTCTCCATCAGTTGGTTTAGGATGCATTTCTAATCAGTTCCTGTGAAACACTGATGCTTCCCACTATCTACATTTTGAGAAACACTGCTCTAGAGAAAAGCAACCAGGAGATAACTGATGAAGCAACTGGGGTTTTCTGTTCTCTGAAGGAGAATTACGATACTAAGTTTCAAAACAAAAGATGCACTCAAAAACATGTTAAACTATATATGCACATACACCCTGAGGTCTTAGCAATCTTTTTCAATCTGACAACAAAAGCAACAAAGGTAAACAAGTGGAACTACATCAAACCAAAAATCTTCTGCATAGCAAAAGAAATCCTCAACAAAATGAAAAGACAACCTACTGAATGGGAGAAAATATTTGCAAATCATGTATCTGACAAGAGGTTAATATCCAAAAAATAAATAAAGAACTCATGCAACTCAACAGCAACACCCCTCCCCAAACAATGGCAGAATAGGTATTTTCAACAGGTTGATAAAAAGTGCTCAACATCGCTAATAATGCTGCTGCTGCTACTAAGTCACTTCAGTTGTGTCCAACTCTGTGTGACCCCATAGACGGCAGCCCACCAGGCTCCCCCGTCCCTGGGATTCTCCAGGCAAGAACACTGGAGTGGGTTGCCATTTCCTTCTCCAATGCATGCAAGTGAAAAGTGAAAGGGAAGTCTCTCAGTCATGTCTGACTCTTCGCGACCCCATGGTCTGCAGCCTATCAGGCTCCTCCGTCCATGGAATTTTCCAGGCAAGAGTACTGGAGTGGGGTGCCATCGCCTTCTCCATGCTAATAATGAGGGAAATGCAAATCAAAACCACAATAAGGTATTACCTCACACCTGTCAAAATGGCTATTGTCAAGAGATAACAAGTGTTGGCAAAGTGTTAGTCACTCAGTGGTGTCCAACTCTTTGTAACCCCGTGGACTGTAGCCCACCAGGCTTCTCTGTCCATGGGATTCTCCAGGCAAGAATACTGGAGTGTTTGACCGAAAACAACAAAATTCTGTAAAGCAATTATCCTTCAATTAAAAAATAAGTAAATTAAAAAAGAAAAGAATACTGGAGTGAGTTGTCATTCCCTTCTCCAGGGGATCTTCCCAACCCAGGGATCGAACCTGAGTTTCCTGCATTGGCAGGCATATTCTTTAACATCTGAGCTACCAGGAAAAAGGGAACCCATGTGTGTTGTTGGTGGGAATGTAAACTGACTCAGCCAGTATTGTAAATATTCTTAGTTCTTTTACAACTGGTAACACACAGAATGGTGACTATGGTTCACAATACTTTATTGCATATTTGAAAGTTGCTAACAGAGTGGATCTTGAACATTCTCATCACAAGAAAAACCTTTTATAACTGTGACAGATGTTAACTAGACTTACTGTGGTGGTGCTCACTTTGCTATGTATACAAATATTAAATCATTATGTTGAAAACCTGAATAATATTTCACACCAATTATACCTAAATCTAAGAAACTGAAAACTAAAATAAAAAGTTAAAAACAAAATAAGTTAAACTTTATATGCATATATGTCTATATGTGTGCATGTGTAATATGGGGGGGGGGTGTGTGTGTGTGTGTGTCTGTATATATATATATTTGTTTTTTTAAGAAGAGGAATCATGTTGTAAATTCAAATAATAATTACAGTTCATGACTCCAAGAGTGAAAAGCATTGATGAGACATATGTTTCTCTGCATTTTCTTACATAGGGTACCAACATTCATAAGAAAAAAACTTTTTGAACTTTGCCAAACTTAGCTTACAAAAAAGTAACAGTAGATTAGAAAGCATACATTATTTTTAAAGTTTTTTAACTAGACCAGAGAAAAATAAAAGATATGATAAGGTAGTCTTTTCACTGGAGATGATTTGAAATTTTATTTAAAATGACGTTACAAACTAAACCTTTGTATTCCTGCAATACTAAGAAATCACTAAAAATATTTTCAAGTACTGATCAGAGTTTGTGTGTGTGTGCTCAGTTGTGTCCAATTCTTTTGTGACTCCATGGACTGTAGCCCACCAGGTATAAATCTAGTCTTATACACGTGTACATTTATTGATTGCATCTCATACACAAAAATGTATTCTCTCTACCACTGATTAACTCTGCAACACATGACCATTCACTGCTATCAATACACTTATGCTAGTATAATTTGTAGTGTATTATGAAATAACTATCTAAACATTTTCACCAAGTTTTATTATTGATTATGTTTACTGCCAAGTATACTCAAAGAACTGTAACAGGCTATGATCCAAATCATTACCAAATTTATTTATTCATTCAAATCATGTAATTCCCAAGAGCAACCTTTCTCCAGAAGCCAAGTGAAGTATCTTTATGGTTTTACATTAAAACACAAATGCATAAACTTTTTAGATTTCCATCATTATTTCTAATTACAGAAAGCAAAATACCAAAAGATTGATGTAAAACACGTAATATAGTAAAATGCTTGTTTGTTCCACAGTAAAACTTAATTGAATGTTCAAGCAAGTTATAAATTTTCTCTAAGCAAATTCTTGAAGCCACACACACAGTTTCAGACTGAACCTATTAACCTTACTGTATTGCAGACAGAACAATAATGGAAATGACTAATTCAGCCGTATGCAGAAAAAAAAGCAAGCCACAGTTAGTGGCTAGAAAGAACGGTCAAACACCGGGAACACATGGGATTGCTCTGTATTCACTGCCTTGTATCACTGGGACATTAACTGTCCTATCCTTCCAGATGAAATAGTAAAGAGGGTACTCTTTATTATTATTACATGGTGAAAGTAAATAAGAATGAAATTACACGCTGCTGCACTTGATCCAAAAATGGCAACCCACTCCAGTATTCTTGCCTGGAAAATCCCATGGACGGTGGAACCTGGTAGGCTACAGGGGTCACAAAGAGTCAGACATGACTGAGCGACTTCAAATCTGCTGACACACACTCACAACACTATCAACAATTCTATCAACATCTAACTCAACACATCTCGAAATGAATGTCTCAGAGACATTTCAAACTTTCGTCTTCAAAGCTGACCTTCTCAATTTGGCTTTGCTCCTCATCCCAAACCTATTCTTTAACTAGTTATTTCATATCATGGTATAAAGTACCCCTACCCATCCAGCTGCCCAGGTCGGAACTCAGGAATGATTCCTTTCTTTCAACCTAACCTTGAAACCGTATACAAGCCCTTGTGTCCCCATCCTTTGAAGTAAAAGGCTTTTGTTTTAGTTTTCCAGGCCTCACTTGAGTCTCTAAAGCCTGACTCAAGAGTTAATGATTAGGAAATGTGAAGATGTGGAAACAAAGAATAATAGTTGTTGGGCTCGGAAACTGTTTAGACCATAAATCCACCACAGTAGAATCACCCAACTCACAGTTCCCTGAAAGATGGAAACACTCCTAAGTTGTTTTTATAGGAAGAAAATCCCCACCAGATTAAAACTGCTGACTGCAAGAATATAGATCCTAGACTGGTTAGAAACAGAAGCCTGACAATGCTTGCAGCTTCACCTCGATGCCAACCAGCCTGAGAACTGTGCACAAGCTAATCACCCTCCTTGTAGCCCCCTCCCTCACACTGCCTTAAAAACCTCTTCCCTGAAAGTCAGCAGGGACAACGGGTCTCTGGAGCGTGAGCTGCCCATTCTCCTTGCTCTGGTGCCCTGCAGTAAATGCTGTACTTTCCTGCACCACAACCTGGTTGTCTGTCGACTGGCTTTACTGAGTGCAGGGGAGCAGACCCAAGATTGGTTTGTTAACAACCTTACTATCCAGTCTAACAACAGATTCTGTCAAGCCTTGCTCCAAAATAAACCCCAGATTTATTGACGCTTCTCCATCTCGATCATCATGACCCTAAAGACCACCATCACCTTATACCTGGACCTACTACTACAGACTCTCTCCCCTTCCACTCCTGGCTCCCTCTATTTCACTCACCATTCAGTAGCTAGAATGTTCTTCCATCATATTCTGTATCTCATCACTCTCCTGCTTAAAAATCCTCCTACAGCTTCCCACTGCACTTAGTATAGAAATTCTTTCCCCTGACTTAAAAGGACCTATATTATCCAGCTCTTTCCCATCTCTCTAACCTCATCTCATGTCACTGGCCAAGACACAGTGGTCTTCTTTCTATTCCTTAAAATGTACCAAATTCAATATGCCATTCCCCAATTTGACTAGTTTCCTCTCATCTTTAAGACTTGAGCTTAAACATCATCTCCTCAAACAGGTCTTCTATAACTATCTTAATAAAAACAGGCCCAATTCCTAATTATCTCTATTCTCAGCACTTTATTGCTTTCAAAACAGAGTAAGATCACTTCCAAAAGGAAGCTGTCACATAAGACTCATGGAAAGAACTAGATAATAGAAAAGTGACATTTTTGCTACACAGAATTTTTTTTAATGATGAGACTACAGGATAGATTGGTCTCACAAGTAAGAAGAGAAATCTGACAAGCACACTAGAGGAGAAGGGTATCCCAGGGGAAAACACTTAGGTTATCTCTCACTTTTGGTGAAAGCTAAAAATAGGATTGTTCTTCAACATTACCTAGCACTTTCCCCCACCTGAGGGCCCTGCTGTTCCTTCTGCCTGCTGCTGCTGCTAAGTCGATTCAGTTGTGTCTGACTCTGTGCGACCCCATAGACGGCAGCCCACCAGGCTCCCCCATCCCTGGGATTCTCCAGGCAAGAACACTGGAGTGGGTTGCCATTTCCTTCTCCAATGCATGAAAATGAAAAGTGAAAGGGAAGTCGCTCAGTCATGTCCGACTCTTCGCGACCCCATGGACTGCAGCCCACTAGGCTCCTCCGTCCATGGGATTTTCCAGGCAAGAGTATTGGAGTGGGGTGCCACTGCCTTCTCCTCCTTCTGCCTAGGAAGGTATTATTCACCCCAGATAAAAGCATGGTCCTGCTTCAGATCTTCATTTAATGTCATCCAACCAGTGATACCTTCTGTGACCACCTGATTAAAAATAGCAATGCCCTCTCCTAACACAGAACATTCTCTCTTTGCATGCTTTTTCTCCCATGAGGCTCATCATAAGGCATATAATGCATTTTACTTTTATGTATACTTATTGTCTACCTCCCCCACTATAATGTAAGTTGCATAAGGGCAGGAAATTCAGTCTATTTTGTTCACTACTTTATCTTCAGTATGGATTCAATAATTACCTGTTCAATGAATTAATATTAAAATGACACCCATAAAAGATGAACCAAGTTATAGCATGAATGTGATGGTATTTTTTTATGTGTCAATTTGACCAGCCATGGATGCCCAGACTAAACATTTCTGAGTGTGCCTGTGAGGGTGTTTTGTGCTGAGATTAGCATATATGAGTATGTGGCATTTCAGTAGACAGCCCACGGCAATGTGTACATCATCCCATCAGCCGAGAATGTGAATAGAACAAAAAGTAAGGCAGAGGAAACAGGAATCTGCCCCCTCCTTTTTTCTGCCCCATTTCTTGAACTGAGACATCTCATCTTTTCCTACCATTAGACTAGGATTTATATCAGTAGGATCCTTGGTTCTCAGGACTTCGGACTTGGACTGAATTACACCATTGACTTGTTTGAGTCTTCAGCTTGCAGAAGGCAGACTGTGGGACTTCTAAGCCTCGAAAATCACATAAGTCAATTCCTCATAATAAACCTCCATATGTGTGTGTTCATTCTATATCTCGGCAGAATCCTAATAAAAGGGATATGTAAAAAGAGTGGGAGGGGGCGTCCCTGGTGGCTCAGTGGTAAAGAATCTGTCTGCCAAGGCAGGAGACACGAGTTTGGTCCCTATCCAGGAAGATCCCACATGTTGTGGAACAGCTAAGCCCCTGCACCATAACTACTGAGCCTGTGCTCTAGAGCCCAGGAGCCACAACTACTGAAGCCCATGTGCTGCAACTACCGAAGCCCACATGTCCTAGAGCCCGTGCTCCACAAAAAGAGAAGCTACCACAATGAGAAGCCTGAGCGTCGCAACTAGAGAGCGGCACCCCCATCCCCAAAACCAGAGGAAAGTCCACGGGGCACCAAGACCCAGCAAAGCCAAAAATAAATAAATGAACTGGAGGCCAAATACTAACAACAGATGAGATTTTGTATGAGAAATTATGTCTGTGACACCTAAGGCACATTGAAAAAAGAAGAAGAGTGTAGGAAGGTTAACAACACGGATGAGATGCTGCTGCTGCTGCTGCTGCTACGTCGCTTCAGTCATGTCTGACTCTGTGAGACCCCTTAGACAGTGGCCCACCAGGCTCTGCCATCCCTGGGATTCTCCAGGCAAGAACACTGGAGTGGGTTGCCATTTCTTTCTCCAATGCATGAAAGTAAAAAGTGAAAGGGAAGTCGCTCAGTCGTGTCCAACTCTTCGCGACCCCATGGACTGCAGCCTACCAGACTCCTGTCCGTGCGATATTCCAGGCAAGAGTACTGGAGTGGGGTTTATTTAAAAAAAAAAAAAAAGAGGAAAAACAAAACAAGCTTCATAAACCATGCATGGCAAAGGAATGCAAGGAGAACATTATTGGGAAAGACAGTATTGTACTAAGAGACAACAGAGAGCTCAACTATCCAGCTTCTCTTTAGTTTCCATTTTCTTCAACAACAGAGTGATTTTCAAAGAAGAAATGTGTGAAAACATAGCTAAAATTAAAATGATGTTTCAAAAAACTCAGACCTAACAGCAGGTACTCGGCTTTAAAAATTAATGCAAGCCTTCAGATAAAGGAAAATTACTTCAGTGGACACGAAAAGAACTTAAAGATAGGATTACAAAACCAATGAAGAACTTAAAGATAGGATTACAAAACCAATGCCAATAATCTTATGAAACAATGGAAAATGAGAGAGATGCTTGAGGTCAGCAGACAGACAAATGTTTCAACCTAAAAATATGAATGGATTTTATCAACTGGTAAGCCTGACATCAATCTTTAGCAAAGTTTTATGTTTTTGAGCATTCAGAAAACAGTAATTAGCAGAAACCAGCATAAATTTTAAAATATGAGTAGCATCAAAGTGACTTATGCTTCTTTTTATGACGGTATTTAAGGGACTGGGTATCAAAAAAATGACTTATCTTGATCACCATGCCCTCGTCAGAACAGCCTTCTTAAACGCTTCCAGAATTTATTAAGCTCTTTTCTGCTCCTCAGACTAACCCATATCATTCCCTGTGCTGGGAACACTTTCATCACAACCACTCTGCTCCCTATCCTTTTCTCTACAGCCCAAACCATAAATGTAATAATTATTCAAAGGCTGTCTGTTTAATGTCTGCCTCCCCCACCAGGTTGCAAACTCTGAGGGGAGGAATCATGGCTGTTGTACTCAGCCCAGTGGCCCCTATGCCCAGCACAGTGCCTGGCACATGGTGGATTCTTATAATGGGCTAATCCATACTACTAGGATCTGGGCATAACTCTCCTGTACAGAAAGCTGGTTCCAAGACTTGATTAAATATCAGAGTATAAAGTCTGTGAAGAATATAAATCTGTGAGCAATCTTGGTGGCATTAATCTAATTTCTATAAACTCAAAAGTGGAGAAGGGGTGAGAATAGATGAAACAAGACTGGCCATATACTAGTAACTGCTGAGGCTGGGTGATGGATATGTGGACACTCATCATGCTATTTTCTCTGCTCTTATTTATACAAAATGATCCCAGTGTTCTCATGACTGATTAAAAAAAAAAAAAACACTGAGTTTTTCTAAAGAAAGGAAGTTTACCAAATAGTGACCTTTCATTAAGACAAAAGGTTCAAGAAGAGTACTTATGCTTCCTATTGACAGTTCAACTTAGGAATCTCCTTCCACACCACTTACACATTGGAACAGCACTGACACTAAGATAACAGCACAGAAAGGAAGCTTCAAGATAGAGATTTAAGTCCAAAAATCTCTTGTCTTTCTGTTTTAGTAGTCTTTCTGTGATACCCCATTTATTTCTAGAAAACTTATCTACTGCCTTTTACCTAAGTCCTGCTTAAAAAGGCCAAGGAGGAAAGGAGAGGTAAAGTAAGAAAGAGGGAGAGATAAATGATAAACAATAATTATTCTTCCAGGAAATCCTCTGGAAATATCTAATCATCAGAATTCAAGTGTAAGTGATTACCACTGGACAGTCATGAGTTTGAGTCTTGTGAGGTATAACCACCTCGACATTTATAAGGAAACTCCAGTTTAGAGAGAAGAGTGATCTACTATGGGCACACAACTAATAGTAGAGAAGCAAAGAAAGACCAGGCCCAGTGCCTTCTTGAACCAATAGATTCTCAGTCCAACACTCAGTCTCAGTCCAGCTGACAAAAACCAAGCAATGCAAACACAGCCCAACTATCTCTATTGTATAAGCTTGCTAGAATCATTGTTTGTTTTATATCACCTAAAATCATTGTTTGTTTTATATCACCTAACAAGCAAAAGTATTTTCAAAATGCTACAACTTATCATAAAATTCACCTTTGGTTAATCACTGCTGCTGCTGCTAAGTCTCTTCAGTGTGACTCCATAGACGACAGCCCACCAGGCTCCCCCGTCCCTGGGATTCTCCAGGCAAGAACACTGGAGTGGGCTGCCATTTCCTTCTCCAATGCATGAAAGTGAAATCACTATTTTCTCTTAAAAATCAGTTTTAATTTAAAATGGTACATTACCAAATAATGCCTCTAAAACATAACTTAGCTCAAAGGATTAATGATACTTTATAAACAATGTAAATTTTCAATAATTAGCAGTCAAAACTTGCATATTTGAAGGTCTATGGAACTTATTTGATATCATCTTTTCTTTTTTGGTATACCCAGAAAGTCAAAGCTAAAAACTGTCATATATTATCTTAAAAATATTTTTTAGAGATTTCTTCAAATCTCTAGCTTATAAGAAGAACCTTCTGACATTTAATAGAAAATAGCCTGCAAACATAGTGACAGGTTCCTCATAAATAATAAAAATGCTACTTTCTTTTCTTTTTTTGTGGTCATTACCTTTGTTTCAAGGAGAGCTTAGATACTCTTGTAACTAAAATGAAAACCGGTAAAAAACACTGAAAGGCACAGTATGTCTTAAATGAGTTTTCTTGGTTTCAAAAGCTTTTCTTATTTCTCTTTCACAGAGACCTGAAAAATTAAAATTAGCATTTGAAAGTATTCAAAAATTGTTTAAATTGTTTAGTTGCTATGTTCTACAGGTGCAGTTCTGAATGAAATATATTTACCATCTGCTTTGTCTCAGTTCTGCCAATTTACAATTACACTAAACAACAGGTGAAACATCTTTGCCCTAACAAATTTATAAGGCTTTCTTTTGGATGGAAAAATTCTTAAATATAAAAAACGACTTCCATATTAAAATTGTTACAGGTACTTCCTCTTTTTTACACTAATATTAATCTATTTATGAAAAGCTGTTAACATTTCCTGGCTGTACTAGATAGGATTAAAATAAAGGAGTCAGTCAATATTTATTTTGTCCATTCTATGCCTAAAGGTATACTTGGTACTGGGGATTCAGAAAATGCATGATATACTATAAGCAAGAGAAAGTTATATTCTACCAGAATACATAAACCATAACTATACCAGAGTGTGAAACATGAGAGCAAAAATGCAGATGAATGGACAAGGAGCCGTAACAGCATGAAAATATAAATGGTTCTGCCTCCACCTGGCTGTAAGTTTCGTCAAAACAGGATCCATGTTTGTTCTATCACTGCTGGGTGATCACTAGCTCCTAGCATAGTGTCAGGTACATGACAGGTGTTCAAAAGATACTTCATTTGGCTAAAAAAACAATGAAAGAGCCAAGATTTCATGTAGAGGGTGGAAACAGAGAGGAACATTAAAATATTAAGTAAAAAATTAAATAGACTAAAAGAAAGGAAAAGGTTATTCCAGGAAGAAGGAACAGCATGAACTACTACACCCACCTTTCACCAATTTACCTTAATGCAGGCAACAGTCAACATTTTACCCAGCTGAAGATTTCCTAAATGTATATTTCACCTTTAAAAAGTTGAGTTTCCACAGGACTCCACATGTAGGATTTGGAGTGTGTAAACTCAATCATTACCAGTACCAATAAAACCAAACATAATAGCTACAAAAATAATTTATAGCTAAAAAAGGAATCAAGTATAATTTAACCACATACCATTTTAAGTTGGAGTTTATGAAACTCAATTTGAAAAGTACTTTAATAAAAGTGAAGTGAATAAAAATAACTTTAAAACAGTCACACAACCAAGAAAGACTATATAAGCTAAGACAAAAACAGGAAAAAAGGAATTTTAGGCCAAAAAAATTGCAACAAAGGCAGTTATTAGACTAAATCTGATACGTTTATACCAAATTCTGAAAGTGTGACATGATGAGTCATGCTCTGCATGCGTGTGTGCTAAGTCACTTCAGTCGTGTCCAACTCTTTTCGACCCTGTGGACTGTAGCACGCCAGGCTCCTCTGTCCACGGGATTCTCCAGGCAAGAGAACTGGAATACTGGAGGGGTTGCCATGCCCTCCTCCAGTGGATCTTCCTGACTCAGGGATCAAACCCACATCTCTAATGTCTTCTGCATTGGCAGGCGAGTCCTTTACCACCAGTGCCACCTGGGAAGTCATGCTTTAGATCAATGACAAATAAAAGCTATTGGTGTAATAACCTGTAGGCTCACAAATGTTTTGTAAAAGGGTTAGAGAGTAAATATTATAAGTTGTGGGCCACATGGTCTCTTCCAAAACTAGTAACTCAGCAGCTGTAGCATGAAAATAGCTATAAACATACTTAAATGAACTGGGGTGGCAGGGGTCTAATAAAGCTTTATTTACAAAAACAGGTAGCTGGCTCATGACCACAGTTTGCCAACCCCTGTTCTAGAGTTTCCAAAGTGACTTCTCAGTATTTTATCAAGACAGCTTTACTTCCTTTCAAACTCTTTCACATAAACTGTATTAGTGTTTCATAAAATCTTCTAAAGACACATAAGAAAACAAAGCAGATATTCTTTTGTTTTACAGATAAAGAAACTGAAGCTAAAGGGACTGAGTGACTTGCCCAAAGGAGCTGCCAGAAGAACTGAGACTAAAAACCACACCTTTGTTGTTTTCACAACTCTTACCCATCACCTTCTGTACCCAATTATGCAATGCCCCAGCTGAAAGAGTTCAATCATTTTTAGAATCCTCTGTAGAATCCCTGGGCTCTCTATAGCTGACTCATCATCCTCATGATAGATTTCAAGAACATCTATTTAAAAGTCTATCTAAATTATTTACTTATATTCCGAAGCCAAATCACTCTCAGATCCCTTCTCTCTTTAGGATATTTCTGTCTTATTGCATTTAAGTAATCTTATTCATAAGCCTCCTGAAACGCCACTTCATCTACAAACAGCCAGTCAGGAAAAAGAAAAAGTACTCCTTCTTAAGGGGTTGTAAACTCTTTTGATCACTTAATAAGAGTATGTGTACTCAGTAATACAAATGAGGTGAAAGGCCTGGTGCTTTCCTTTTGCAAAGCTTACAACCTAACTGATACATATGAGAGGCACAAATACAAAACTAAGGAGCAACTCCATGTAACTTGGATCAAATATAAGAAACTTGAAATAAATGAGCAAATTTATAGGACACGTCATAAAATAATACCTTTGTACTACAGAAGTCAAAGACAATGCCCTGCAGTTTTCATAATGAAAGTTTAATAAATACTAAATCACTACAGACATCTCTTTGACATGGTAATTATGCAGTACAAAAGATAAAACTGTATCATATTTTTTCAATTTTTTTTTTTAGGGGAGTAAGAAGGGTTTCTCTTATTCTAGTTGTTGCCAGGAAAGAGCAGCTTTCTTATTGTACCAAGTTGGTACAATAACTATCAAAGATGGGAAAAATATAGACAGTCCTTGTTCTGCACAGTAGTACAGAACTGGAAAAGTGATCCCATCCCAAGATGAAACCATGCAAAGTGATCCTAATAGTTAATGAGAAAATGTAAGACTGTCTGTGATCTTTTAGAAAACTGTCAAAACATTAAAAACCCTGATGCACAGGAAAAAACCCTAAAGGCACAGGAAAATGAAAGAAGTAAATAAAACTAGTATTTATTTAGTATGCTGTGTTTTTTATAGTGCACCAATTAAAACATTAGGAACATGGAGAATCGAAGGACTTTATTTGTAAAACTCAAGCACAATTTAAACAGTGCTTGCTTTCTTGACATATAACTTACAAGCAAGCATCTTTCCTGAACCTTGGCAAACTGTCATACTCCTTTCTAAGTTTGGATCAACTTCAAACATGTTACTTGCACTTTCAAGGTCAGAAATATCCCTGTTCCTTTAATGAGATATTTTTGCCAGCATCATTCCCTCCAGGATAACTTTATCATTTTCAACACAACTAGTTCACTCACGTGTGTGGAAGAGTTTGCCTTTACTAAGTTCCTATGGCTGCATTTCTGAAGTCCCTCAATCTGGTAGTGTCGAGTCTCCCAGTTATATCTTCTAAAATTCCACTGCATTTTATTCAAATTTCACTTCCAGCACTATCACTTTTTGTTTCTTTGCTACACTTTCATCTTTCTTGGCTAATTCCCCCTTTCAATAATCCAGTTTCACAAATGTTACATGGGTTTATCTATGGATACAAGGAAGCAACAATGCTTTGCTGTCTGTGAGTGAACAACATAACGGCTGCATAAGGACCATTCGGAGAAGGCAACGGCACCCCACTCCAGTACTCCTGCCTGGAGAATCCCATGGATGGAGGAGCCTGGTGGGCTGCAGTCCATGGGGTAGCTGAGGGTCGCACACGACTGAGCGACTTCACTTTCACTTTTCATTTTCATGTACTGGAGAAGGAAATGGCAACCCACTCCAGTGTTCTTGCCTGGAGAATCCCAGGGACGGCGGAGCCTGGTGGGCTGCAATCTATGGGGTCACACAGAGTCGGACACGACTGAAGTGACTTAGCAGCAAGGACCATTCACTGACAAGACACTGAAAGGAGTGGCATGATTGGTCACTGATTATGATGTGTGTCTGCTGTCACATAATCACTGAAGAACTTGCATTATTTAACTGAAATTCATGCAGATTTGACCCATGCAAAGTGAGAACTGCCTGTACACAGAACTGCGTGAAGACACTGGAGGGCAATCAATTGTAGGCAAGGTTAAGGAACTATGATCTCTAAGAGACAGAGAACACAGCAGTAAGGTGCAGACTGCCCTCAGCTTTTCCCTGGAGTGTATTTTCTAAATCCCAGCCAGGAGAGGGAGAATCTGAGCACAAGGCAAGGCTTACTGTTCTGAGAAAGCAGAGACTAGAGTCTGTGCCCCTACGCAAGTGGAGGTATTTTGGTACATTCAGAGGCTATTCAGTTGCAGTTCCAGAAAGATCATGACTATAAGTAAGGCCACTTTTTCCAGAAGCTAAAGACAGGAAGTTTATCCTGTTTTATGTCATGCACAAAGGAAGCTGTCTAATGCTAGGAAATTCAGGAAGAGAGGATGCTAGACGAGTACAAGCTAAGTAAGGGATGACCAAAAGTAGCTTCTTTGTGAAATTTTGTGCACAGAGGCTGCAATTTAAACTTGTACCACCAACCCTAAGATGTACCAACTACTCAAAGGATACAGTTACTTCATACTTCATAAAGTGGTATTGTGAAATTAAACACTGCTATATTTACCATTTTGTAAACCCATCCAGAGTTGCTTGTGATCTTTTTTCTGCATTTCATTGATTACTTGACTTTTGTGCTTTAGGGCATCAGCTTCTTTCACACAAGACATAAAATGAGCTTCAATTACATCCTTAGATGGACAGTGTAGAAGGTCCTTTTCTGGAAAACTCTATCAAAAGGAAAAAAAACACATATTAAACAGGTATGCACATTACAAAATTAGTGCCTCAAGAACTGTTATCTCCCACAATTTTTCAATATTTTAAGCAAACCACCTCATACCTTCACAATAGACATTTTGACTTAACTCCAAATATTTTAAAAGTTAACTTAAAAATCTTTAGCTATCTGGCATAGTCTGACTTTCTCTAATCCCTGTGTGATATGGTATGAATTTATACAACTCGAAAAAAGAAATGAAAGAGTAATTCTAAAAATACTGGGATGGCCAAAAACTTGGTTCAGTTTCCCTGCCCTGAACGAACTTTTTGGCCAACCCAACAACTTTTTGACCGACCGTACCAAGTACTAACAAGAATGAGGATGGAAAAGCAAAATGGTACAACCACTTTGGAAAACAGGCTGGTAGTTTCTTTAAAAAAGCAAACAAACATTTATCATCTGATATTCTGTAACTAGTATTTACTTAAGAGCAATAAAAGCATGTGTCCACACAAAGAATTGTATATGAATGTTCATAGCAGCTTTATTTGCAGCAGTAAGAACACAGGAAACAACCCAAATGTCAACAGGTAAACAAATATATAAACTGTGGTATAAACTTATCAAAGTGTGCACTTTTAACATGTATAATTTGCTTTACGTCAATTAGAGCTTAACAAAGCTGTTAAAATGTAAGGTCGAATTGCTAAATTTACATTCTTTACCTTCACTGAATCTTTTAGGCAGTTGAGGCAAGGATAACTGGACAAATAGCATTTATGTAAATGAGATGACTAATGCACTTTTCACCAAAAAAAAAAAGAAAGATATTAACAATAACAGCTAACTCTAATATAGAACACTTAGTATGTGACACTGTACCAAGACTTTTAATACGGATTATATAATTTTCATAAAAACTCTTGAGGTAAACATTACTGTTATTGCTATTTTACAGATTAAAAATATATATAAATAAAGCTCTGGGAGTAAATACAATTGCACAGCTTGCAAGTGGTGGAGCTAGGGTTAGTCTGACTCAACAGTCCCAGCTTTTAAACCACTATGCAATACCACTTCCTCCCTAAGACCTAAATACGTATTTAATGATTATATTCAAACATTATCTTACCAAAAAAAGATATTGTTCTATAAGTCCTTTAATAAAAATTGAGTCAAATAATAATGGCAGAAAATAGCACTTAGTTACAGCCTACTCAAGCTATTACCTACTCAATTACCCAAGTCACAGATAGCTCCTAAATGACAAGGAAATTTACCACAGATACCTTCCTACCAAAAGAAAAGGCACTTGATTACCTATAGCTATCTCCTAAATCACATTTTTAAAATACAAATAATCAGTCACATTTCCCTCTATTCTCACAGAGTTCAGGCCCACAGCTTCTGCTGAGTAAAACATGAGCCACTATATAACTACCCATTAGAGCAGAAGGAAACAGCTGAGACCACCAAATTGTCTCTCTTGTACAAAAGGATTCCAGATTCACGGTGCTCTTGAACTAGAAGCCCATGAAGAATTAAGATGGATGCTTTCAGACACAGGCACACAAAGGCAAAGAGGAGGAGAAAATATAAAATTTCGTAACAATGAGAAGGCAAAAGAGTATGAGTGACAGACAAAACTAAAAGATGAGAGAGATATGGGCAACAGAGCGAGTGTCCATGCCTCAAGCAACTTCACAGTCAGCTATATTTGCTTTCTATTAGCTAGCCTGAAGGGATTTACCCTGGCTTTTGGACCAGGACAAAGAATTGACTGCATATCATATCAATTCTATTACAGTCAAATGAACAAGCAGTATGATAATTATTGTTATTTAAAAAAAAATTTAGTTTTGTTATGCTTGATCTATAAAATTAGATGGGCTTTATTCAGATATTATACAGTTCACTGTGCTGCTAATTATCCACTCTGGTTATGAATGTGTGGCAGAAAATATAAAAGTTCATACTCCAAAAAAAGACTGTTTTCATGTAGTCTGAATTATGACCTGAAAAGTTCAAGTGTTAGTCGCTCAGTTGTGTCCAACTCTCTGTGACCCCATGGGCTATAGTTCACCAGGCTCCTCTGTCCATGAAATTCTCCAAGCAAGAATACTGGAGTGGGTTGTCATTTCTTCCTCCAGGGGAACTACCCAACCCAGGGATTGAACCCAGGTCTCATGCATTACAGGCAGATTCTTTACCATTTGAGCCACCAGGGGAAGACCTAGTTGAGCTCAAAAACTGTTAGAATTTCTTAAAATTGTATGCAACCTGATGATAAAAAAAAAAAGGAGTTAGATCTCTCAAACCACCAGTTTGAGAAATCAGGAGGAAAAAAAAATCCCACCATTTTTTATTGCTGCATCAGCATAGGCTGCTAATTCCTTCAATGGCTCTTACAACCAGAACGGTACTGAGGTTTTGCTTTTCCCAGACTTCCATTGCTTTGCGGGTTTCTAAACTTCTAATGCTGACACCTATAACCGATAGCTGACAATTCCAAATAATCAGTCTTCATAGTAAAAGAGGGGGGTCTGTCAAGAGAGTGCATATTTGTACACCTACCCTTCCACAGAGAATGCCCTACATCTCTATGTAGGAGAAAGGTGGACTCTAGTGAACTCAGGGGAAGCACGAGAGCAGAAACAGCCTGCTATGCTTAGGTAGCTGTAGCAGCTGAATTAACAGTTGCCACGAATACAGCATCAAAGGTCTCGGCCAAACCCCACACAGATCCTTCTTATGAAATGCTCTTCTTCCCATGATGAGCTTGGGCTGGGGTGGGAAATCTTCTTTTTGAAAGCTTCACAATAAAATTACAAGCAGAATCTCTATTTGTTACATTACATTTCCAAATCTCTTCTTACATACATTATCTTGTCAGTCCAAACAAATTCTTGCAAATAAAGGCAGCAACTTCAACACCATGTTTTACTTGCTTTCATTAACCTTCCAAGTCAGAATCCTGATAAACTATATCTAATTTCACTTTTACCCTGAAAGGTTCCATTTACTTATGTAATATTACCTGTGTCCTTTAGATAAAATATTAATCCACGTAGCCTGGAATATGTCCAGACACATTAGAAATAACCAAATAATACTAAATGAAACACTAAATTGAAACTACTTACAAAGTAAGTGGGGGGGAGGGAGAGTCCATTCAATCTATTAATAATAGTATCATAAGCTCTATTATGATAATAGAGCAAAACAAAAAATCATTTTCCATGTAATGCTGAGCCCTCCTCCTCCCTGTTTCCCACCAGCCATCAAGTTCTGTTCAATCTCCACCCTAAATAAATCTGAGAGTTTTGATGAAAATGGGTACTGAATTTTGTCAAAAGCTTTTTTTGCATCTGTTCATCACATCATGATTTCTCTACTTTTTCTGCTAATGTGTTGAATTTACAACAATTCACTGACAATGAAAGTAGAGTCACTCTTGTATTTGTGGGAAATTATAACATGGTCACGGTGTATTATCCTTTTTCACGTTGCTGGATTTGATTTGCTTATATTTTTCTGAGTGTCTGCATCTAAGCTCATCAGAAATGTTGGTCTGCAATTTTCCTTTAATATCTTTTCTACGGCCTGTAAAACAAGTTAGGAATTATTCTCTTCCCTTCTATTTCTGGAAAAAGTCTAAAGACTGATATTGTTTAATTCCTTAAATATTTGCTAGAATTTACCATGCATGAAAACTAGGCAAGGAATTTTACTGTGTGAGAACGTTTCTTTTAAATTACAAATTCAACCTTTATATATATATATATTTAGGGGCTATTTATATCTGCTACTTTTTTACTGAATTTATCCATTTATCAAATTTACTGGCATAAAGTTGTTCATAATATTTCTTACTATCCTATTAATACTTAACAGGATGTAGTATTTTTCATTCCTGATATCAGAAATTGTGTTTTTATACTATACAAAGTTTTTCAATTCCCTCTAAGCACCGCTTTAGGTGACTCTCACCAACTTTAATATGTTGTGTTTCCACTATCATTCAGTTTGAAATACTTTAAAACCTCCCTTGTGATTTCTTCTTTGCTGTTGTTCAGTTGTTGTGTCAGACACTCTGCAACACTACGGATTGTTAGCACGCCAGGCTTCCCTGTCCTTCACTATCTCTCAGAGTTTGCTCAAATTCATGTCCATTGAGCCAGTGATGCCATCTAACTATCTCATCCTCTGCTGCCCTTTTCTCCTTTGCCTTAGATCTTTCCCAGCATCAGGGTCTTTAGCAATGAGTCGGCTCTTCATATCAGGTGGCCAAAATATTGGAACTTCAGCTTCCACGTGAGTTCTTCCAATGAATATTCAGGAAAGATTTCCTTTAGGATTGACTGGTTTGATCTCCTTGCTTCCAAGAGACTCTCAAGAGTCTTCTCTAGCACCACAGTTCGAAATCATCCATTATTTGGTGCTCAGCCTTCTTTATGGTCCAGCACTCACATCCACACTTGACTACTGGAAAACCCATAGCTTTGACTATATGGACCTTTGTTGGCAAAGTAGTGTCTCTGCTTTTGAATATGCTGTATAGCTTTGTCATAGCTTTCCTTCCAAGGAGCAAGTGTCCTTTAATTTCATGGTTGCAGTCACCATCATCAGTGATTTTGGAGCCCAAGAAAATAAAATCTGTCACTGCTTCTACTTTTTCTCCTTCTATTTGCCACAAAGTGATGGCACAGGATGTCGTGATCTTAACTCAACTGTTCCATGTGAAGTTCTAACTGTTGCTTCTTAACTTGCATACAGGTTTCTCAGGAGACAGGTATGGTGGTCTGGTAGTCCCATCTCTTTAAGAATTTTCCATTTTGTTGTGATTCACACAGTCAAAGGTTTTAGCTTAGTCAATGAAGCAGATGTTTTTCTGGAATCCCCTTGCTTTCTCTATGATCCAATGAACGTTGGCAATTTGATCTCTGGTTCCTCTGCCTTTTCTAAACCCAGCTTGTACATGTGGAAGTTCTTGGTTCACATACTGTTGAAGTTTAATTTAAAGGATTTTGAGCATAATCTTACTAGCATGAGAAATGAGCACAACTGTATGGTAGCCTGAACATTCTTTGACATTGCTCTTCTTCGGGATTGAAATAAAACTGAATTTTTCCAGTCCCATGGCCACTGCTGGGTTTTCCAAATTTGCTGACATATTGAATGTAGCACTTCAATAGCATTATCTTTTAGGATTTTAAATAGCTCAGCTGAAATTTCATTATTTCCACTAACTTTGTTGGTACTTAATGCTTCCTAAGGCCCACTTGACTTTACACTCCAGGATGTCTGGCTCTAGGTGAGTGACCACACCATCATGGTTATCTGGGTCATTAAGACCTTTTTTGTATAGTTCATCTGTGTATTCTTGCTACTACTTCCTAATATCTTCTGCTTCTATTAGGTCCTTACTGTTTCTGTCCTTTATCATGCCCATCCTTGCATGAAATGTTCCCTTGATCTTTCCAACTTTCTTGAAGAGATCTCTAGTCTTTCCCATTCTACTGCTTTCCTCTAATTCTTTGCATTGTTCATTTAAGAAAGCCTTCTTATCTCTCCCTGCAATTCTCTGGAACTCTGCATTCAGTTCAGTATATCCTTCCCTTTCTCCCTTGCTTTTCACTTTTCTGCTTTCCTCAGCTATTTGTAAAGATTTCCTAGATGATCATTTTGCCTCTTGCATTTCTTTTTATTTGGGACCCACAAGTAAATAAGTGAGGATTTTGCAGACTCATCCTTTAGACAAATGTGGTCACCTATTTTACTTACACATATTATTAACCCTTCCTTAAAATTATATTGGCGGTGGTGGTTTAGTCACCAAGTCCTGTCTGGCTCTTTGCGACCCCATTGACTGTAGCCCGCCAGGCTCCTCTGTCCATGGGATTTCCCAGGCAAGAATACTAGAGTGAGTTGCCATTTCCTTCCCCAGGGGGTCTTCCTGACCCAGGGACTGAACCCACATCTCCTGCACTGCAGGCAGTTTCTTTACTGCTGAACCACCAGTGAAGCCCAAAATATACTATTATCACCTTAAACTGTCATTTCTCTTTTAAAGAAAAGGTCATCTTTTCTATTTATAATTTATTTACCATTTCCAATGCTCTTCATTCTTGCCCATAGCTTCTTTCAGTGGTTTAACGTATCATTCCATTTTCCTTCATTCTCCACTATTTGATGAAAAGTCAGCCATCGTTTACCTACTGTTCTCTTTTATGTGTCATTTTTTGGTGGCTGCTTTCAAGATTTTCTGTTTATAACTGGCTTTCAAAGATTATAATGTGCCTAGGTGTATTTTTCTATATAGTTATTTGCTTTAGATTTGCTGAGCTTCTCTGATACATAGACTTGTGTTTTCTCCTCCAAATTTGGAAAATTACTAACCATTGTATCTTTTTACAAAAAAAAAAAAACCAAAAACTGAGATATAATTCATATACAACTCATTTTAAATTGACCATTTTGAAGACTAGAACCCAGTAGTTTTTAGTATGCAATTTACTATAACATTAACATGGTATCTGAAACCACATCAATAAACATTCGACCTCTGTTACATTAAAATTACTGATGCTAATCATGTACTTTGAATGAATCTTTTACACATGCATAATTTTACAACATCATGCACTGCTTATTTGGAATATATTTGTTTACTAAGTTAAGGGTAAATGTTCTCCAAATGTTTTCACATTACCCTATATAAAATCTCTTAAAATCTGACATGATGGTAAACCAATCATAAAGATTCTATGCCTTTCCTATCATTATTACAATCCATCAACTAATTCATTCAATAATTACAGACGGCCTAGAATCCAATGCCAGCTAGGTACCATAAAATGTGTGTGAGTGTCTTTTGTGTCTTTCACTCATATATCTCAGGCTCCTAGAACACTGCTTGGCTGGTCCACAGTAGACTGAGTATTTGTTGAATGAATAAATAAACAGGTAGATATGATGTATCTTAACCTAGATTTCAAAGTTTTTTAGTGTATGACACACACACACACACACACACACACACATAATCTAACTACCAGAATTACTTTGCAACATAATGGGAAAGATCTGCTAGGCAACATGGAACCTCTACACTTATTATGCTTGAAGCAGTTTTATGTTCATACTATCCTGAACATGAATTATTATACATACAGGCAGACTTGGCTTTTCATAGTAACTGAAACTCATGCATACCAGAACCATGTCCTCCCTCTGTATGGTTTCATAGTAACTAACGTCTGTGGGAACATGGTGCTATTTAAAGCATTTTAGTCCAAATATTAGGGAAATAAATGTCAACGAACCACAAATTCAATTTTAGAAAAATGGGAAGGAAAGCAACTTAGAAAGATATGGAAAGCCTCTGGGCACTCACTTTGAGTAAGTGTCCCTGCTAAGTCACTTCAGTCATGTCCGACTCTGTGCGACCCCATAGACGGCAGCCCACCAGGCTCCCCTGTTCCTGGGATTCTCCAGGCAAGAACACTGGAGTGGGTTGCCATTTCCTTCTCCAATGCATGAAAGTGAAAAAATAAAGTGAAGTCACTCAATCATGTCCAATTCCTGGCGACCCCATGTACTGCAGCCCACCAGGCCCCTCCGTCCATGGGATTTGCCAGGCAAGTGTCCCTAATGCAAAGCAAATCAGACTTCTAAATGACTTTTCAAACTCTTAACATGTTTCGCTCCCACTATATCTCACATTTGAGAAGGGGTCCAGTCCTTCAGCAGTACTTGTGAACTGCTTATGTGGTGGGGCATGGAGAATCAGGGTGGTTAGACAGAAAGAGAGATGAGATTTTTATAAAATACTGAGACAAAATTAGGTTACAATAAAACTAGCCTGGAATCTTGAAAAACCACAGGAACTAATATTTCTCAAAACAGACTTATATCAAGTCTTTGGCTTTCTGTCTCCTAACACTTCTCTTCATTCCATCAAAACAGCCTTAGAGTTACTCATTGTTAGGTTGCCTCCTTCCCCATTCTCATGCCTACATGCACTCTGGATTTTGCTGTCCCTATTTGAGATTTTTTTAATGAAAATAATTCCAAAATATTTAATTTCAAACATGGAGTGTCTAGCTCCAATAAAGAACAGGCACTCATACATTAAATGTTTAAATGGTTGTGCCAAAAGTAAAAAAGAAATTGAAGGACATCTTACACATAAACACAAATGGTAGTTTAGCAAATAAAAGTATCATGGGAAAGCATAACAACTTAAAATTCTACTCTAAGGCTATTTATTAAGTTTATTAATTTATTAAGAGACAAATGGAATATGCTATATAGACTATACCTTAAAATGTACTGTGATGTTCCAAGGAAGAGCTGAACTTGATGCAAGAAGATCAAATAGCAAACCAATTGGATAATGCCTAAAAATTAAAGAGTACATTATAAGAAAAAATAAATATTTAAAGTTAAACTACAAATGCAAAATAAATTTCAAGTACATTTTAACATCAAGTATTAGGGGACTTTAACCACAAATCACAGGAAGGTGATATTTTACAGTTACTTGCTTGGGCTAGTATGGCAAGTTTTCAGGCATCAGGGTTTTATTCCCCACTAGCCATTTCATTCCCCAGGGAATTTTCAATATACATAATGAAACTGTACTAAGAAACGTTTTATCAGGCATGAGCACTGTTATGTCACAGTATTGCAACACTTAATTATCGTATTAGTATTCATTTTGGAGGATGAGCTTTTTTTTAAAACAACTTAAATTTTACAATTTTAAGAACTGAGAAGAGTACCTAAAGGGGCATGAAATCACTTATTTTGTACTTATTACTATTAACATTACAGCATATAAATTTCTAATCTTCTCTTTATGCAAATAATTCTAAATATAGATTAGGCTTATCCTTTACAAACTGTTATAACCTGTTTTATTTTATGTACCAATATGTCAATATTTTCTAAAGTCACTGAATATTCTTTTATAACCTAAATCTAAAGTTTAAAAAAAAAAAAAATTAGCGACTTCTAAATAAGAGAACATTTCCTAATATAATCATTACTCACAGGGAAGCAAATTATTTACAATACAGATCTTGCAGACTTCAAAGAACAAACCTTATTTTTTACACCCTTTTAAAGAATCTAAAGTAACTTAATTATCAAAATTAAATAATCCCCCCAGCAAAGGCCAATAGAGGACTGCTTGGTTTTATGCACAGTCTTATTCTTTCCTCCATAATATATTAGTGAATTACTCCTAGGTTTAAGAGTGGAAAACTTTGAAAATACATCAGTTTATTTCAAAATGAGTGACCCAAATATATTACCTGACCAAAATTCAAATATTAACTAACAGTATTTATGTTTGCCTACTATACAAACAAAATTATAATCTACATAATGTAATTGTGGAAAAATCATCAGTCATTAGAGATCATATTTTTATTTAAAATGCATTCAGGATGAATGCCTTGCTTGTAAAATAAAACAGTGAGTAGTTTTAGTCATGTATGTGTTATATCTCTTTATAAAACCCTCAAACTTTTAACTGAATGTCAGTAACTAACACAAATCTTTCAAAACTAGAAATGAATATTATTTTGGATTAACTAAATTACAGCATACTTTCTTTAGTAAATTCTGAAATCAGGAAAAAATCCAGCCTCAGTTAAAAACTGAAATAAAAACAGTAATTTAAAAAATACTGCACTATAAACAAGTTATAGATCCTAAACATTTCTTGTCCTTCTCTCTGACCTCTTAAAATTGTACAAGCTCTATGTAACGCCATACATTTTCACAAAATAGACCTTTTTTAAGTCTTCACGTCCCTCTGAGGTATCTGCAATCAGATTAAAAATGAATGTGGGTACTTAAACTAAAAGAGCATACTGTCTTCCCAACTATATGGGCCTCCCCAGTGGCTCAACTGTAAAGGATCCACCTGCAACACGGTAGACACAAGGGATGATTTGATCCCTAGGTCGGTAAGATCCCTTGGAGGAGAGCATGGCAACCCACTCCAGTATTCTTGCCAGGAAAATCCGATGGACAGAGGAGCCTGGCGGGCTACAGTCCATGAGGTCACAAAGAGTTGGACATGACTGAAGCGGGTGAGCATGCACACATCCACATAGTTAACCTATTGGGTAGATTCACCAATAAGCCCATAAAATGACTAACAATTCAGTGTTGTACACATACACAAATTCTTAGGTTAAATCAAATATTATTTTAAAACAATCTATAATACCATATAAAAATCAAGTATAATTTTAAAAATAAGTATTTGAGTCAGAATACAAGTTATATGTATTAAGATTCAATGATCAATTATTTTTTACCCTCAATATTAAAAAAAACAAACCTGTAAGTGCACAGAATCTCAAACAGGGTAGATGAGAGCTACTGAATGCATAAATCAAGATCCACAGAATAGTTAACCCTTGTTATACCAATAAAAATCCAATGGGCCCAATATTAGATTGTGAACTTCTTTTCTGTGCAGTTATAACTATTTTAAGATTAATATTTTATAACTTTCTTTCTTAAAAGTCTTCCAAAAATCACAATGAAAACTCACTTAAAAAAAAAAGGAATAAGATTAGCAATTGCCATATGAATTCACTGGACCTTTTTATAAATCTAAGATATACTGTGACATCTTGATGATCTTATTTTTTTCCTCCATCTTGAAAAATTTTGCTACTTCATTCCAGGAATTATTTCATCATTATCAATTATTCCTAACTGGAAAAAAAGATTGATAAGATTAGTAAGAATGGAAGAATAATGTTATACCTAGAAGAAAGATATAATAATTATCCTTCTTCCATTTTCTTACTTTGTCACCTAAAACATTATATCGTATTTCAACAAAGTATAAAATAAGGATGCAGACCTCATCTTTGGAGTCTGCTTTCAGCTCTCATTAACACAGGTGAAAATTCAAAATGTTTTATTTTCCACCTATATTGACAGAGAAAGACTTCACAATTAGATAAATCAGAAGAGTTTTGCAAAGAGACACAAACCAGTACTTTAGATTTTAATGACATTGGTAAAATGATCATTTAAGTAAAATCTCAGACTATGAGTCTTTAGATGATATCCTTTCAATGAATTTTATAAAACTCAAGAACTAATGAATGAACAGTGTATTTCTAAGGACATATGGCATTCTTATCCACATAATCAAAGAAAGTATTTCTTCATATAGTATTTTATGAGTAGAACCTAAACTATTTCATTTTTGAAAAAGCAAGAGTGTCAGTATTCTTATCTTTAATGCTATATGTACACTGCAATTTTCTTGACAGTTCAGTTCAGTTCAGTTCAGTCGCTCAGTCCAACTCTTTGTGACCCCATGAACTGCAGCACGCCAGGCCTCCCTGTCCATCACCAACTCCCGGAGTCCACCCAAACCCATATCCATTGAGTCGGTGATGCCATCCAACCATCTCATCCTCTGTCGTCCCCTTCTCCTCCTGCCCTGACAGAAAGTGGGCAAATGTTAAAGGCAGATTTGTAAACAAAGATGACTGGAAGGAATTAGATGATGTAGAAATTAAAAAGAACTGGACTGAATGTTTACTCATATAAAAAAGAAATTATTTTACAATATAATCATGATATAAGGCTTTAATAATTTTGCAAAGCACTGCTGTTAAGTGCACAATGAGCCAGAAGTAATGATAAGCTAGAACCTCACAGAGGTCTATTTGAATGTTTGATAACTAATGAGCAGTTATTTGCATTGAGGATACTGTCCATTTTTGATATATATAGATTCAAAACCAGCGAAAACATGGAGCAAAAATTTGAATTTCTGTATTTAAATGCTTAGTAAAATTTCTAATAAAGTTATTATACACCATTCCTTTATTCTTCTCTATATTATTTATAAAGTGACTTAAATATACATATATACACACACATACATTTTAAAGTTTACTGGTCTCAGTAAATGATGATGATTTTTCCTGATATACTAAGGATTAGGATGGAAATTTAAGTATGATACTTTTAAAATATATTAAAATTTAAAACATGTAAAATATTACCAAAAAGCATTCTAAATAAAATAATATCTAATAGTTAACCTGTAACAAACATTAAAAATAAAACTAAGCCAGAAAAATACAGGAGTAAAATAACTATTTACTTATATATATTGTCAAAGTATACAGATCATATGTGGATCATCAATGCAGTTGTTTATGTCAGAATGATTTTGATGCAAGTATACTAACTCCAAACAAATACACCACCTGAATTAACTGGTTCCAAGATTCCTTATTTCTGGTGAATCTATTAATATGCAAGAAAATCTAAAAAACAGAACTGGGTAACAGTTAAAGTACTGGCTTAGTCTTACACTATAATCTGATTTATGTCAAAAATTTCAAAAGTAGTAATTTGCACAATTCTTCTAAATGGATAGTCTATATAGTTTTGTTGCTGCTGCTAAGTCGCTTCAGTCGTGTCTGACTCTGTGCGACCCCATAGACGGCAGCCCACCAGGCTCCCTCATCCCCGGGATTCTCCAGGCAAGAACACTGGAGTGGGTTGCCATTTCCTTCTCCAATGCGTGAAAGTGAAGTTGCTCAGTCGTGTCCGACTCCTAGCGACCCCATGGACTGCAGCCTACCAGGCTCCTCCGTCCATGGGATTTTCCAGGCTCCTAACCTATAATACAGAAACCACATAAGCCATAACTATGAGTAAATTGTAATGTAGCCTTTTGGCTGTTACATTGCTACTCCTGCCAGTTTAACCTAAATTAAATAGAAAAGGAAATAGTGAGGACTTGAACCTGAATATACCCAGAAGACACAACCAGGAGAGGTTCAATCTACTGTGCAGTAAAAACTGACTGCACCAGAATAGTGTTACACCTACTTTCACATTTTATTCTTTTTTTTCTTCCTTAAATTGCTCTAGCCTTTTCTAAATTCAATCCTCAAAATGAATTAACAATTTTTCTGCATAAGTTGTTGCTTCTTTACCCTTTTATTACTGGTAAAACACATGAACATATTGTACATGGTATAGCAGTAACAGGTATTCTCTGAGGTCAGCCAAGGGTGCTCATTCTAGTCTAAACATCTGAATTAGATAGCAAACCAGTATTTTAAGACTAGCATTGAAAGGAATGTTCCCTACATTCTAGAGAACTATTGTCCCACTCCATTTCATTTAAATAAATGCATTCTATTCATAAATTTGCTACATTAGTGATTCACTGAAAACAGGATTACATTTTAATAAATAAAAAAAGGTTTAACTCAAATGCAAACCAAAGTAATTTAATGAATACAATCTATTTTGCCTTTCTCTGTGGTACAAACACAATTACAGCCTAGCACTGTGTGTCTCAGCTTTCTAAGTCTATTCTTTTGCATGAAAAAGAAAAGAAATAACCAACTAAAGGGATATTACATGTGTAAAATGCTAATAAGTAAGCCATATTTCAAAAATCTAGTTTACAGAATAATTTATAAAATTCTAAAAATTCACCACCTTAGAAAAATGACTAGATTTAAGAGAAGGGCCTGGACAGTATTTACAATTAAGCTGTAAAAGTTATTTTGTTAAAATTCACTTTTGAAATCACATAGATACAGTATTAAATTCTGAGTCAATGGATATAGTATGTCTACAACCTCAGATCTACATCAGTATTTGTTGCTTTTCTTTAAATTCAAAAGGTAGTTTCAACAACTTATTTCCAACAGTCAGTCTTGAAAATAAGTCAGTTTATACAAAACATTAATATCCCAGTAGAGACATGTTTTACAGTTGACAGAGAACTTTTTCTAAATTTTGTACCTAGAGGCCTAAGATCTAACTAGCATTAGGATATACTAACAAAGTATTCTTTAAAGAACCAAGATCTTTTCTCTTAAAATAAGCCTAATATAAAAGTAACAAATTTGAACACGAGTTACGGTAACAAGAACCTGTGTCTGACTCTTGTAAGAAACTCTCTCTTAAAGTGTAATGTTAGAGCACCCTCTGCTGACTAATAAACTCAAATACTCTTAAGAAAGTGATCCTTAATTTAAGATCAGCTTTTTTCATTTCCCATATAATTTTTAAACATTAAAGACATAAAGAATGTAGAGGATAAAGCACTAAACAGATAAAGCCTCCTTGGCACCTCTTTACAAATGGACAATATATTAAGTATTCAGTATATGCATACCACTGTTCTTAAATATTTTTCTATTCTAATACGGACAATTTAAAATGTAATTAGAACATACAGAATCAGAGAAAACAACAACTAACAGAATTATCACCACATATAGCAAAAAGATCCCTGAACTGAGAGCCTCAATATATGGTCCTACTTGCTCATTTGAGTAAGTTATTTTATTTATTTGAGTCTCAGTTTTATCAATAAAAAACTTATTTAGATTCATTTATTCATTCAACAAACATTTACTTAGCACCTCTTCTGAGCCACTGCTTAAGCTACAAAGCACCTGCTCAAGCACCTCACACAGATGATTAAATATCTGCAAAATAATTAATATAAATAGGAGAGAGGGTTATTATAGAGAGAAAGAATATCAATTTATACTTTCTTCCTTCTTTTAGGAATTGTCTAAACTGGTATTCGTTTAGAATTTGAATTTACTTAAAACTCCAAAGAATTAAGCATAAGGCAGATATCATCCTCCTCCTCAAATAAATGTTCCTCTAGTCTTTTTTTGATAAATTTTAATAATTTTATTTATTTATTTTTGGCTGTCGTGGGTCTTCATTGCTGCATGGGCTTTTCTCTAGTTGTGACAAGAGAGGGCTACTCTTCATTGCAGTACTCGGGATTTTCATTGCGGTAGCTTCTCTCATTGCAGAGCATACGGTCTAGGATGTGCAGGCTGGGAGCAGTTGAGGCTCCCAGGTGCTAGATCACAGGATCAATAGTTGTAGAGCACAGGCTTAGCTGCTCTGCACCATGTGGTATCTTCCCAGATCAGGGACTGAACCTGTGTCTCCTGCACTGGCAGGCCGACTCTCCACCACTGAGCCACCAGGGAAGTCCTCCTCTACTCTTTAGTCATCATTATGGTCTCAAAAGTCCAAGTCTTATAAACCTTCAGTGGGAGCAGCTTCTGTACAATGATTATCCTATCCTATGAAGCCCATTGCTTAAACGCTAGGTAGATATTGACAGCCTATTTCCAGGAAAATAACTCTTATCACATAGGAGAAAACTGCTATGGTTCGGAGCAAAAAGAGAAAAGGTCAGAACTTAGTCCAGAGGCTTTGGATTACATTCATGCCTCAGTAAATTATTCATTTCTCAAATACACAGAGTACCTAACAATACTAAAGGAAACGTATCAAAAGCAGTTAAAGGGCTTCCCTGGTGGCTCAGTGGTAAAGAATCCAGCTGCCAATGTAGGAGACATGGATGTGATCCCTGATCTGGAAAGATCCTACATGCTGCGGGGCAACTAAGCCCATAAGGCACAACTATTGAGCCTGTGCTCTTGAACCCAGAAGCTGCAACTACTGAGCCCATGTGTTGCAATTACTGAAGCCCACGTGCCCTACAGACAGTGCTCAGCAACGAAAAAAGGCCACAGCAATAAGACTGTACACAGCAATGAGAGAGTAGCCCCAGCTCTTACAATGACAGAAAAGCCCACATAGCAATGAAGACGCAGCACAGCCAAAACAAATAAATAAAACTATAAAAAAAATTTTTAAATAGCCATTAAATGAGTGCACAAGACATAGCTATGAAACTGATATCATACATAAAAAGTTAACACCCCCAAAACTAAAATGAAGACAATGTGAACACAACTGCATTCACATAAGCTCTCTAAAAGGAAAAATAACTTTGCTCTTTAATAAAAGATTTTCAGAAAGGATAAATAATGACAAAGTAGGAACACATATCTTGAAGACAACGTAACAGGGAGAAATGGGACCAAATGTCATTTACTGATATCATATATAGAATACAAACCTACAAAAGACAAATCACATCAAATACAAAAATAATCACCACACAAGATGAATTAAAATAGCAGCTCAAAGATGAAGACGTAATAACCATTTACTATAAAAGCTGAGTTGAAGTTTCTCATCTCTTCCAAAGTTTCTCAATTGGAGGTGGTTTTGCATCCCATGCCCTGCAACATTTTTATTATCAATACTGGCAATAGAAGGTAGGGGCCAGGGCTGCTGCTAAAAATACTGCAACATACACAGTAGCCCTTCCACAACAAAGAATTACCTGGCTTCAAACGTTAATACAGCCCTTGTTGAGAAACCATGCTTTACAATGATAAAACTAAAAAGCCCACTGTCAGTCACATCAGTTCTTCTTATGGTAATCGGTAACTGTAGCCTGCCAGGCTCCTCTGGCCATGGGATTTCCCAGGCAAGAATACTGGAGTGGGTTGCCATTTCCTTCTCCAAATTGACAACTAATGCACATTAAGCAATACAATTTCAATATCCAACTATAATATAGATAGAACTGTCAAGAACATAGATATATCCTATTGCTACTCACCCACAATCTTTCCCCCTCCTTCCTTTCCCTCTACTCTCCTGATCCTTGCTGCTCTTATACTTCTTTTAAGCCACCTTCCCATTCCAAAACCTCCAATTCTTCTGAGAAATAAAAAGAAAACAGAAAACATTGACTTATCTATGCTGCCTGAGGTCTAGAATTATTCAAGAGTCATGAGTCTGATAATGTGATTATGAAGATCCGTATTCTGTTTTGATTAAAAAATGAACATTATACCAAAAAAAAAAAAGGTTAGTGACATGACCCATGACTGAATACAAGATATTACCTTGTATGTTTCTGAATCATTAAGATAAATCTAACTACTCTTGGGAATTAATCAGCACAAGGTGAGTTCCAAAAGTTCACTCCTTATTTCTAAATGATCCTTGGATTCAAGACAGTTGTACTTATTACATATCTACTAGCTTTCTTTTATTTGCTTTAAGCCTCTTTTAAAACTCTTCATTTTTTACTATTCCCAGATTCAGACAGCAAATCCATTATTAAACTATTTATATTCTTCGTATTTCACTTAAAGCTTGACTCAGTCTGTACCTTTTTCATTTAACTACACCTATATGGAACCATTTCAACACCTATATCTCAGCATATCTTGGGTCATTTTATTCTTCTTCCTGTAACTTCTTCAATTTCCTTAAATATTTTTGGAAGTACAATGACCAAAGCTCCCGGTAACAGAGGAAGCACAAAATTACATCATCTGTAGATAGATAAGCCCAGATTTGGGATTTATTTTCAGTATGTTTCTGAAAAAGGATATTTATTTTAAATGTTTCTGAAAAAAATAGTACTCTGATATATCATCAAAATTATTTTTCACATAAAAAGGAAATCAATATACTTTAACTACTAGACCACAGCTAAGCAACATAGCACAGTGGTCAACTGTATGTGGCAATCAGTTTGAAAGATGCCCCTCCAGGTATCATGTGTATATAAATATCTGTTTATAAAGATTTTAGAGACAGAAACAAAACTGAATAGTATCACAGAGTGACTTATTCATATTTTAAATATATGTTAAAAAAATAACCAAATATACTATTACCATGTCATATAAAAAAATCTATTGATGAAAATATATAAATCTGTCCCAGGCATCCAAATAGAAGGCAGAAATATTTCCAATAAAATATTTTAGCATTGATTTAAAATCCACTGTATTATAGAGCTAGACTAGTGATTTCTTGCACACAACTCATAAAAAACTGCTTCAAGGCACTATATCTTCTTAAAGCTATCATATACTCAATGCTTAATAATGCAGAAAAATTCACTCACCATTTCAGTGGTGTGCCTTCATATTCAAACCATATCTCACTAATGTCCTCTTGTCTCATAACCTTCTGAAAGTGCTTTTTCACTTTGTCAGTTACCAACGTCAAATAACTTACTCTTGGCAAAAGCAACTGAAATGAAAATTTATAAAACCATATTTATTTACTATTTTTTTAAAAAGAAATACACTAATAGGCTTTTAAACTACATTTTGAATATTCTGAAAAACAGCCATGTTTTTTTGCATTATTTTGAATATTATAACAAAGCAAACTGTTTTTTATAGAAAATCAAAGGCTAAAGGTTAAGATGACTTAAAATTTCTTATGAGGTCATTACTTGATGTATAGCTTATAGGGTAAATGCCTAGAATAAACAAGTCTATGTGTAATCCTTCTGTAAAAGTTTTTTTCCAAATAAAAATACAACGCAATCAGAAGCCATACTATTTAGCATACTTATTAGTTCTATAAAATTTAACTTGAAAATTATTTAATATGATTCACCTGAGTTAATTCCACTCTGGGAAGATAATCACCTCAGTGTAATGTACACTTTGACTTATCAATCAAGAGTTCTCAGTTAATCCATCATATTTTGATAATCTACTGTGTACTGACTCAGTTGTGTGAAGAACACCAAGGCAAGGACATAATCTATCCTCATCTACAAGGCTAAAATAAAGTGGAGGTTAAAAAGAAAAAACTCTTAAAAAGTACTTACAAAACTACTTCATGGCAGCAACAGAAAGGCCTTTAAAGGTCAGCTAGAAGATTTCATTTGATAAACAATGAAGCCCACTATGATACCACAAATAAAATGATATGATGAGAAATAGTGAAAAAAGTGAAAGTGTCAGCTGCTTAGTCATGTCTGACTCTGCAACCCCATGGACTGTAGCCCACCAGGCTTCTCTGTCCATAGAATTCTTCAGGCAAGAATACTGGAGTGGGTAGCCATTCCCTTCTCCAGGGGATTTTCCTGACCCAGGGATCAAATTCACATTGCCCACATGCAGGCAGATTCTTAACCATCTGAGCCAGCAGGGAAACCCCAAAGAGAAACAGTACTTGAGGGTTATTCTAACCATTGTATATAAAAGACTGCAATAAGATTCTAGACAGGAGATCTATTAAGGAAATACTACATGAGATGAGAAAGAAGGAATGGAAAAGTAGGGGAGGCCTGGAAATTAGAACAAATTTTGGTGATAACTAATGAAGAAATCTGAAGGAGGTAAGACATGTTAGATGACTAACTTTTGAGCTACACATTCACATCTTTAAATGCAATAAAGCACAAGCTTAGAATATAATACTGATGAACTGGGGTCCTGCTAGTGTCAGTCAACACTAATCTGTCCTTATGGAGGCTGGACCTACTTGAGCTTTGCAGAGAGAAAAGTCTGGAAAGGAACACTGAGGATGGTATAGTAAGGACTGGAAGTATGAAGGCCATCAGTATTATTCCCCCCAGGAAAGGAGCCCAGAAAGAAAACATAAGAGAGCAATGATTTATTTAAAGAACCTACAAGTAGATTAAAGGAGGAACTTGGCAAAAATTCATGTATTCTCCTTTGTAGGAGAAGCTCTAGCCATTTCTTGCTTTCCTAAGGTTCTGTTTTCTTTTGGTGGTAAAATGGTTTGTTACTCTCTTTCAGCTGCTTCTGTGAATGGAACTCTGTATCACTTTTCATGTTGCTTATTCAAAGTTATGTTTTTTTGATCAGTGAATCAAATAGAATTATGTACTGGGCTGGGGACTATATACAAAGAGAAATATTCTAGTTCAGGGATCGATACTTAATCAATGAAGATAGAGGTGACAGGCTCCAGTTAGGTAAGAGAACATTACAGTGGTCCTAGGGGCTACAAGGTAAAGGATGTGAGTGGTAGCTGGAATGTTCCAGTATGGAAAAAAGGTGCTCATATTAGGAATAAGCTGTAGGATAGTAGTGTGAATTGAACAGAACATAAGTTCCACTTTTTAAAAGATTTTTAAATTTTTTGGTCATGCCACACAGCAAGTGCAATCTTAGCTACCTGACCAGGGAGGGATCAAACCCACGCCTTGGTTTGGAAAAATGGAGTCTTAACCCCTGGACCGCCAGGGAAGTCCCAGAAGCTCTTCTTTTATTATATAATGAAACAACTAAAATGTGATTAGAGAAGAAAAGAAAAAGGAAACTAAAAGTTACTAAGTATAAGGAAAAGCACTAGTTGTTTTACAGGAAGTATTATTATCACTTCTATTTTACATACAGCTTTAATATTAGTAACTTGTCAAAACCATATTCTATTAAAGAAATCACAAAGAAAAATTCATTAGTGTCACAAATGACAGAATCAAGTACAGATATAACATGGACAGTCTCTAAGAAATTAAAATATCATGGTAAATTAGCCATTTTTAAAAAATAAATAAATATAATCTATTCGTACAACAGTTCTGTATTATTAAGTCTAGGACTTTAACCAGTTTGTTGGGCATTACATAGTTATCTACTCTGTAGAGAATGATATTCACCTACGGAGATCCTAAGAAGGAAGATAAATCAGGAAAAAATGAGTGTGGGTATCAGCTCTTGATTTTGGAAAGACCTATACTACATGTACAAGGTTCAACTGCTGCTGCTAAGTCACTTCAGTCGTGTCTGACTCTGTGTGATCCTGTAGACGGCAGCCCACCAGGCTCCCCTGTCCCTGGGATTCTCCAGGCAAGAACACTGGAGTGGGTTGCCATTTCCTTCTCCAATGCATGAAAGTGAAAAGTGAAAGTGAAGTTGCTCAGTCGTGTCCGACTCTTAGCGACCCCATGGACTGCAGCCCACCAGGCTCCTCCGTCCTTGGGATTTTCCAGGCAAGAGTACTGGAGTGGGGTGCCACTGCCTTCTCCGCAAGGTTCAACTCGAGTTGCTGAAAAATTCACACATGATTTTCATGATACAAAAATTTCTTTCCAATAAGGAATTAGTAACATTAGAATTTAAGCTCCATTAAGACAAGGGTTTTCATCTGTTTTGTTCACAGCTAACATTCCCAATGGCCAAAATAGTGCCTGCTTTATAAGAGGCGTATAATAAATATTTGATAAAGAATCAGAGATGCCAAAGGTTAAAAGAGTGACAAAAGGTCAAAAGTGATAAATTTTAAAAGAATGCTCATTCATAAGACAGAATCCACACTCACACTAAAATGTAGCTGGAATCTTCTGTTCTACATTGGCCCATGGGAGTAATCTATAACTAATATAAATATAGTAGCACTAAGAAAAAACTAGAATAGGTACAGATACAGTTTATCCAGTAAATATTCAAATAGGTAAAATGGAAAGAAAATAACAACAAAAGCATAACCCTGCCTTCTACATTAGGATTGTATCACACAAGAATTTTCTTTGGTATATCTCATTGGTTTACTTCAAGCTCATTTTTTAAAACTGTGTTAAAATATACCTAGCATAAAATTTACCATGTTAACCATTTTAAGCAAACAGTTCAGTGACATTAAATACATTGACACTGCTGTGTCACCCATGTGACACCCATGACTATCCATCTCCAGAACTTTCCATCAAATTCTGTACCTATTAAACAATAATTACCTCATTCTCTTCTTCCTCCCTAATGGCTCAGATGGTAAAGAATCTGCCTGCAGTGCAGGAGACCCAGGTTCGATCTCTGGGTTGGGAAGATCCCTGGAAAAGGGCATAGCAACCCACTCCAGCATTTTTGCCTGGAGAACTTCATGGACAGAGGAGCCTGGTGGGGTACAATCCATGAGACACTTCTGAGTGACTATCACTTTCCCTTCTTCCTCCCAGCCTTCCATAATCATTTTTTAACTTTCCAGCTCTGAATCAGATGCTTCTAGAAGGTAATGGCACCCCACTCCAGTACTCTTGCCTGGAAAATCCCTTGGACGGAGGAGCCTGGTAGGCTGCAGTCCATGGGGTCGCTAGGAGTAGGACATGACTGGGCAACTTCACTTTCACTTTTCACTTTCATGCATTGGAGAACAAAATGGCAGCCCACTCCAGTGTTCTTGCCTGGAGAATCCCAGGGATGGGGGAGCCTGGTGGGCTGCTGTCTACGGGGTCACAAAGAGTCGGACACAACTGAAGTGACTTAGCAGCAGCAGCAGCAGCAATTACATCTAAATGGAATCATAAAATAATTGTCCTTTTGTGTCTGGCTTATTTCACTTCAATTAACGTTTTCAAGGTTCAAGTTCTTTTAATACGAAAAGGATTAACCCCTCCAGGGATACTCTCCACTATATGGACTCTCATTCTCTTATTCCTCATTCAGCACTCAGTATGACACACGTGATACATTTTTTTTCCCTCTGTATAGCCAATAAGGAATACATGTTTTACAGAGTTGTAAAGATTACTTGACTTCCGTGGTGGCTCAGCAATAAAGAATCCACCTGCAACACAGGAGATGCCGGCTTGATCCCTGTATTGGGAAGATTCCCTGGAGAAGGGAATGGCAATCTACTCCAGTATTCTTGCCTGGGAAATCCCATGGACAGAGGAGCCCAGTGGGCTACAGGGCCCAGGGTCACAAGAGTTGGACATAACTTAGCAACTAAACAAAAACAACAGATTACTTATGTTTCAGCAAAAAAGTGCCTGTAATATTGTTTACACCAAATCCTATTTTGTCCAAGAATTTTCAGTTATAAAATTAGAGATTCACTTAACAAACAAACATAGAATTAAAATACACTGGAATCCTCTAGTAAACAGAATCCAACAACATATTAAAAAGATCATACATCATGACCAAGTGGGCTTTATCCCAGGGATGCAAGGATTCTTCAATATTCGCAAATCAATCAATGTGATACACCACATTAACAAATTGAAAGATAAAAACCTTATGTTTTATCTCAATAGACGCAGAGAAAGCCTTTGACAAAATTCAACATCCATTTATGATAAAAACCTTCCAGAAAGAAGGCTTAGAAGGATCATACCTCGGCATAATAAAAGCCATATATGATAAACCCACAGCAAACATCCTCAATCGTGAAAAACTAAAAGCATTTCCCCTAAAGTCAGGAACAAGACAAAGGTGCCCACTCTCATCACTACTATTCAACATAGTTTTGGAAGTTTTAGCCACAGCAATTAGAAAAGAAAAAGAAAGAAAAGGAATCCAGATTGGAAAAGAAGACGTAAAACTCTCACTGTTTGCAGATGACATGATCCTCTACATAGGTGCCCTAAAGACACCACCACAGAATTACTAGAGCTAATCAATGAATATAGTAAAGTTGCAGGATATAAAATTAATACACAGAAATTCCTTGCATTCCTATATACTAACAATGAGAAAACAGAGAAATTAATGAAACAATTTCATTCACCATTGTGATGAAAAGAATAAAATACTTAGGAATAAATCTACCAAAAGAAACAAAAGACCTATATATAGAAAACTATAAAACACTCATGAAAGAAATCAAAGATGACACAAATAGATGGAGAAATATACCATGTTCATGGATGGGAAGAATCAATATAGTGAAAATGAGTATACTACCCAAAGGAATCTATAAATTCAATACAATCCCTATCAAGCTACCAATGGTATTTTTCACAGAACTAGAACAAATAATTTCAAAATTTGTATGGAAATACAAAAAAACCTCAAATAACCCAGGCAATCTTGAGAAAGAAGAATGGAACTGGAGGAATCCACCTGCCTGACTTCAGACTTACTACAAAGCTACAGTCATCAAGACAACATGGTACTGGCACAAAGACAGAAATATAGACCAATGGAACAAAATAGAAAGCCCAGAGATAAATCCACACACCTATGGACACCTTATCTTTGACAAAGGAGGCAAGAATATACAATGGAGAAAAGACAATCTCCGTAACAAGTGGTGCTGGGAAAACTGGTCAACCACCTGTAAAAGAATGAAACTAGAACATTTTCTAACACCACACACAAAAATAAACTCAAAATGGATTAAAGATCTAAATATAAGACCAGAAACTATAAAACTCCTAGAGGAAAACATAGGTAAAACACTTTCTGATATAAATCACAGCAGGATCCTCTATGACCCACCTCCCAGAGTAATGGAAATAAAAGCAAAAATAAACAAATGGGACCTAATTAAACTTAAAAGCTCTTGCACAATGAAGGAAATAACAAGCAAGGTGAAAAGAGAGCCTTCAGAATGAGAGAAAATAATAGCAAATAAAGCAACTGACAAAGAATTAATCTCAAAAATATACAAGCAGCTCAATATCAGAAAAATAAACGACCCAATCAAAAAATGGGCCAAAGAACAGACGTTTCTCCGAAGAAGACATACAGATGGCTAACAAACACATGAAAAGATGCTCAACATCACTCATTATCAGAGAAATGCAAATCAAAACCACAATGAGGTACCATCTCATGCTGGTCAGAATGGCTGCTATCAAAAAGCCTACAAATAATAAGTGCGGAAGAGGGTGTGGAAAAAAGGGAACCCTCTTTCTTTAGGCATAAATCCCACTGTTGGTGGGAATGCAAACTAATACAGCCACTATGGAGAACAGTGTGGAGATTCCTTAAAAAACCTGGAAATAGAACTGTCATATGACCCAGCAATCCCAACACTGGGCATATACACTGAGGAAACCAGAACTGAAAGAGACACAGGTACCCCAGTGTTCATCAGAGCACTGTTTACAATAGCTAGGACATGGAACAACCTAGAAGTCCATCGGCAGACGAATGGATAAGAAAGCTGTGGTACATATACACAATGGAATAGTACTCAGCTATTAAAAAGAATGCATTTGAATCAGTTCTAATGAGGTGGATGAAACTGGAGCCTATTATACAGAGTGAAGTAACTCAGAAAGAAAAACACCAATACAGTATACTGACACATAGATATGGAATTTAGAAAGATGGTAACGATGACCCTATATGCAAGACAGCAAAAGAGACACAGATATAAAGAACAGACTTTTGGACTCTGTAGGAGAAGGCAAGGGTGGCATGATTTAAGAGAATAGCATTAAAACATGTATATTACCATATGTGAAACAGATAACCAGTCCAAGCTCGATGCATGAAACAGGGCACTCAAAGCCGGTGCACTGGGACAACGCTGAAGGATGGGATGGGGAGGGAGGTGGGAGGAGGGTTCAGGATGGGGGACACACGTACACCCATGGCTGATTTATGTCAATGTATGGCAAAAAACCACTACAATAAAGTAATTAGCCTCCAATTAAAATAAATTTTAAAATACACTAGAATTCTGTTCCATTTCAATGTGTGAGGCATCACACTAGGTGATGAGGACAGAGCAGTGAATGAGACAGAAAGAGTTCTTCCTCTCATGAAGCTTACAGGCTTAAGAAGAAGACAGTAAAAGCAAAATAACAAATATGATGAATGTAAAGAAGTAAAGGATGTTATAGGAGCAAACAGCAAAGAAATTTACATGATAGCTCAAGGAAGGCCTTTACAGGAAGTAAATTTTAAGGCAAGAGTCAAAAGGGAAACAGGAACGAACCAAACATGGGTAGATCTGGATGTCTGGGTGTGAGTAGGGGTGGGAGATACTTTTGTTCATTCTAGCAGAGGGAACTGCAAGGAAGGCATGGCATGAATACAGAAAGACAAAGACTGGCACATGAAGAATTATAAGAATTTGAATATGACAGGACTGTAGAGGTTTAGGACAGAATAGTACTGAAGAAGCAAGGGACCAGATCATGAAGAACCTTGTAAACTACATTAAGGATCCTAAAGGCAATGAAAAGCCACTACAGGTTTCAAGCTGGCAGGTGAAAAGATTAGATATGTGTTTTTAAAGATTACTTTAACTGTGCAGACTGGAAAACGGAAAGAGGGCAGGACAGAAACCAGGGAAATCAGTTAATATTATAAAACCCCTTAGTTTTCAAATGGTGGTCTGAACTAGGCTGTATCATGGCATATGAAAGGTACAAGAAAAGTACGAAATATCTGAGATGTAAAATCAGACAGACCCAATTATGACTGAATGTCAGGGATATAGGATAAGGCACTATCCAAGGATGAGTTCCATGTTAATTGCTGTAGGAGTCATTAATTAGCTGGATGATAAGACAAGAATAGAAGATGGCAGATGACCAGGTTTTCTGGAGTAAAGATGATGAGTCCAGCTTCAAACACACTCAGTTTGAGTTCCTTCGAGACATCTAAGTGAGGTTATCAGCAGAAAGACATACAGATCTGGAGCTCAGGAGAAAAAGCCCGGGGAGCTGTTAAGATAAAAATGCTCAACAAAGACATAAAAATGGAGTGAGAGTTCTAGTGGGGGAAAAAATAGAGAAAGTGAAAGTTGCTCAGTCATGTCTGACTCTTTGCAACCCCATGGACTATACAGTCCATGGAATTCTCTAGGCCAGAATACTGCAGTGGGTAGCCTTTCCTTTCTCCAGGGGATCTTCCCAACCCAGGGATTGAACCTAGGTCTCTGGCATTCCAGGCAGGTTCTTTACCAGCTGAGCCACAAAGGAAACCCAAGAATACTGGAATGGATAGCCTATCCCTTCTCTAGCAATTCTTTCCAACCCAGTAATTGAACTGAGGTCTCCTGCATTGCAGGTGAATTCTTTACCAACTGAGCTATCAGGGAAGCACCCCCCACCCCAAAAAAAAAAAACAAACAACAGAGAAGTGGACCCAAAAAAAAAAAAAGAAAGAAAAAAGGCAAAGCAAAGGGGAGCACAGGAGCAAAACCAGGGATGAGGCACTGCAGAGTGAGAGGACAGTGTAATAAAACTGAGGAAACAGCCAAAAATATCAAATAAGGCTGAGAGATCAAGCAAATCAAAGTTCAAAAGCAGACTCTAGGTCTGGTTAAAAAATAAAAAAATAAAAATTTTTAAAAAGATGTCATTAGGGACTTTGACAAGAACAGTTTTGTTGAAGCAATGTGAAAATATGATTATAGCAAAGTAAGTAGTGGGAGGTGGGAAGGAAACAATGAGTACCGGCAATCCTTTTGATAAGTCTGGCTGTGAAAGAAAAGCAAGTGGTTGAAAGAAAGATGGGGTCAAAGAGGTTTGTTACAGGATAGGAAGGATCTGAGACAATACAAATGCTGCAAAGTTGTTGTCAATAGACACAAAAAGTTGAAAGTAAAATAAATAGAGAAGGCAGAAGATGGGATCCAGAACACAGATGGAAAGCTGGGCCTTGCCCGAGAAGAAAGGGTACCTCTTCCATTAAAACAGGAGAGAAAAAGTGAATCTGTGCAGATACACTTTCACCTCTCTGTGCAGATATGCTTTATAGAGTTGGTGGCAGAAAGCTAAGGAGGTTCTGTCACGTGGTTTCTATTTTCTTTGTGAAGTAGGAAGTGAGGTGAGGGCTCAGAGGAGTCCTAGCAGAGGACAGACACAGTTGACTATGGGAACATAAACAGACTGCTGGGAAAAGTTTAGGGTCTACTCAGATCAACTACCACACATCTGCGTGATCACCTCTTGTAAAAAGTCACAAAATATGAATGCAATTTAGTGTGTATGTTTTATATTGGATAATCTAAAGGAAAAGTAACAGTTCAAATGAATATAACAGAAACAACAAGAATTGAAAAGTTGCTTTGTTTCTAGGAAAGTTCCTTGCTAATATTCTCTGTAATATAAGATATAATTCTCAATGATTATGACACATAGAATTGGCTGAAAGATTTATACAGAGCCAACAAATCAAAATGCAGAAATAAACAGAAATATATCTAACATTAATAAGCTTTTCCAATTAAAACAGAAAATCCCAGAAGACTCTGAATAAAAATTATTTAATTTACAAATTTGGTACAGAGTGGATATTTTAAAATCCAGTTTCTAAGAAAGAAGCTATAAACATTAATAAAAGGAAACTACATTCCCATTCACCCATCCTTCCTGCACCTCCACCTGAACACGATGGACGCTTCAGGCCACAATGACAACCCTGTTATAGCACCTCACCTGAACTCTAAGAATGTCTGGGAAAGAGGTCTACTAGCTCTCAGGTCAAATTTTCATCCCATTTCATCTACCTCTTTAAAACAGTATCATTATTACAACTCAAAGCAATTAAAAATACATTCAAGCTTAATTTACAACAAAGAGATATGTGAACTAAAATCATATTGGCACTAAAATGTTTACCGATAATAATTCTAATAGTAAAACCACTGCTAGTGGTTTTGTATACAGCATTTTCTTTCTTCAGTTCAGTTCAGTTCAGCCGCTCAGTCGTGACTGACTCTGCGACCCCATGGACTGCAGCATGCCAGGCCTCCCTGTCCATCACCTACTCCCAGAGTTTACTCAAACTCATGTCCATTGAGTTGGTGATGCCATCCAAACATCTCATCCTGTCATCCCCTTCTCCTCTCGCCTTCAATCTTTCCCAGCATCAGGGTCTTTTCAAATGAGTCAGCTCTTCGCATCAGGTGGCCAAAGTACTGGAGTTTCAGCTTCAATACCACAGTTGAAAAGCATGAATTCTTCAGCACTCAGCTTTCTTTATAGTCCAACTCTCACATCCATACAGGACTACTGGAAAAACCATAGCCTTGACTAGACGGACCTTTGTTGACAAAGTAATGTCTCTGCTTTTTAATATGCTGTCTAGGTTGGTCATAACTTTTCTTTCAACGTGTAAGTGTCTTTTTATTTCATGGCTGCAGTCACCATCTGCAGTGGTTTGGGAGCCCCCAAAAATAAAGTATGGTACCATTTCCACTGTTTCTCCATCTATTTGCCATGAAGTGATGGGACTGGATGCCATTATCTTAGTTTTCTGAATGTTGAGCTTTAAGCCCACTTTTTTACTCTCCTCTTTCACTTTCATCAAGAGGCTCTTTAGTTCTTCTTTACTTTCTGCCATAAGGGTGGTGTCATCTGCATATCTGAGGTTATTGATATTTTTCCCGGCAATCTTGATTCCAGCTCGTGTTTCATCCAGCCCAGCGTTTCTCATGATGTACTCTGCATAGAAGTTAAATAAGCAGGGTGACAATATACAGCCTTGACGTACTCCTTTTCCTATTTGGAACCAGTCTGTTGTTCCATGTTCAGTTCTAATTGTTGCTTCCTAACCTGCATACAGATTTCTCAAGAGGCAGGTCAGATGGTCTGGTATTCCCATCTCTTTCAGAATTTTCCAGTTTATTGTGATCCACCCAGTCAAAGGCTTTGGCATAGTCAATAAAGCAGAAATAGATGTTTTCCTGGAACTCTCTTGCTTTTTCAATGATCCAACGGATGTTGGCAATTTGATCTCTGCTTCCTCTGCCTTTTCTAAAACCAGCTTGAACAACTGGAAGTTCATGGTTCATGTATTGTTGAAGCCTGGCTTGCAGAACTTTGAGCATTACTTTACTAGTATGTGAGATGAGTGCAACTGTGTAGTAGTTTGAGCATTCTTTGGCACTGCCTTTCTTAGGGATTAGAATGAAAACTGACCTTTTCCAGTCCTGTGGCCACTGCTGGGGTTTCCAAATGTGCTGGCATATTGAGTGCGGCACTTTGACAAAATCATCTTTTAGGATTTGAAATAGCTCAACTGGAATTCCATCACCTCCAATAACTTTGTTCGTAGTGATGCTTCCTAAGGTCCACTTGACTTCACATTCCAGGATGTCTGGCTCTAGGTGAGTGTTCACACAATCACTTTTTCTTTCTTACACTTCAGTCTTTATCTGACTCTTTGTGACCCCATGAACGGTAGCCTGCCAGGCTCCTTTTTGCCCATGGGATTTCCCAGGCAAGAACACTGGAGTGAGTTGCCATTTCCTTCTCCACACTTCAGTATGCATGCATTTAAAGAGCAAAATCTGAATTATGCTGCACAGTTTTAAAGTTCAGTTCTTTGTTTAATATTTATTATATACCTGTCACCCAATAATCTGAGAAAACATGACCACAATGAAGTTTCTTTGGGGTGAAGAATTAGGAAGAATTCAAGAAAAAAAAAATCAATTAGTATTAAAAACAATCTTCCTCCAACAGTTAATCTCATTACTTATCATTTTTAATTCGATTAGAAACAAAAAACAACTTACCCTCTAGTTCTCACAATGGTCTTTTCATATTTAAAACAGATTTATAAATAAGGAAGGAAAAATATTATATTCTTTACTTGCTTTTTTTAAGTGCAGAAAATGTGTCAAACATCATATTCTGATTTAAAAGTAAACAGTCTTAAATCATGTATCTCTTAGCTTTCACTACTTTGACCAACTGGACACACGTACGCTCCTTCGTGTAAGTACTATTAGAAAGCTGCCCAAGGTTAAAGGTTTTCCTTAAAATAGCAAAAGCTAGTTCCTAACCCAAACTACTGAGGGAGAAGAGTAAAAATACATCTAACAAATGAAATGTCTCTAAAAATAAACTATGATCACTTTTCATTTTAACCATGGAAGTTTTTCTAAAGGTGGAAAATTGCTGAGTTTCCAAAGTAAAAATGATTCAAATTTATATAATTAGTTATGATTATCTGAAAAAGTACAAAAGACTACCCAATTTCTCTGAAATTATCATTCAGTAAGAAAACCCAGAGATTTTAAACAAACCCCCAACATGGGGGTGGAGAGACTTTCATGCACTGAGTATCTACCATTTGTGTGACATACTCCAGATTCAAGGACGCACAGAGAAAAACGAAACAGTTCCTGTATCCAACAAGTCAGAGGACGGGCCCCTAAAGGAGCTTCCTCCAGCCATCTGACTATCCCCAGCTGGGGCAGGCAGGGGACGAGTGCTGCCTCACCAGCACACAGGGGAGAAAGCCAAGGGCAAGCTCTACTGAAGTGAAACAAGAGACAGTCCAGCACCACAGATGTATTTCACTTCTCCAGATCTTCCTGAGTAAATAATACCATGTGTGCACGCACACTAAGTCGTTTCAGTCGTGTCCGGCTCTTCGCAACCCCATGGACTGTAGCCCACCAGGCTCCTCTGTCCACGGGATTCTCCAGGCAAGAGTACTGGAGTGGGTTGCCATGTACTTCTCCAGGGGATCTTCCCGACCCAGGAATCAAACCCATGTCTCATGTCTCCTGCATTGGCAGGCGGGTTCTTTACCACTAGCACCCCCTGGGAAGACTGTGTATCTGAGACACAAAGGAAAAACTAAAATGACAGTAACTGAGAATGTCTTTGCCTACTAGGGACTATTTAGTAAAAAGGCAAGATACTATTATCTCTGACTGACAGATGCTTACGTTTGGATCATATCGGCAATTAGAAAAGAAAAAAGAAAAGCAGACTAAAATCAAAAGATAACTGATACTCTCTTTTTAGAACAGGTAATACACTGACTCCAATCCACAAGCCTACATGCAACAATTTATGTTATTAAACAATATATTTCTTTTTATCTATATTAAATCATGAACATATGAAGATACATCCGCATTCATATGTTCATTCAGCTATCAAAAAAAATTTAAATAGTTGCTTTGAATACAAAAGAACCAAATCTGAACCTATCATTTTCAAAATAGCTTCCTGTTAAAAAACCACACATAACTTATGATTCATTATCATATACTATAGATGTGTAAGAAAAAGAAAGTCAAGAGGGTCCCGTATCAACATGTCAGCACTGCTTTTATCCTCCGAGCAGTAGGATTAGAGGCGATTCTTACTTCCTTCTTTTCACAGGTCTGTGTCTCCTTATTTTTTTTCCATAATAAGCACATATTAATTGTATACAAAGAGTTGAAAACCAGCCTCCTGGTTCTTAAGAGCTTTCTCTACAGAAATGGACAAAGTCCCGACATCCCACTTGCCACCGCCAGCATACTTACATAGTATGGCTCTGCCTCGCGTTCAGTTATCTCATCCTGATACAGGGTGAAGCAAGTTGGAATTCGTCCAAACCACACATCTCGAAGCACATCTTTGTCATCTGTCATTCTTCCAGTGATGAAAGCAGTACATATAGGCTAAATTATTTTCAGCCAAAGCCAAACTGAAAATAAAATGAAGAGCACTGGTCTGATCCTTGTAAGAATAAACGAACCTGCTCCAAAACAAAGATTATAGGAAATCAAGAATGCCGTTAACGATTATTCACTTCAAAAAACTACATGATGGCATTCTTTAGAATGAATGCAAAAATCAGTACAACAAATTCCAAATGTGAAGCCATTATTTATTTAAAGATATCACAGAAGTAACCATTTCAAAATTACATATACAACTAACAAACCACAGCCAAAGTGAAACTATACTTGCAACATTCTCTAAAGCCCTAAAAAAGTATACTGCTTATCTAAAGTGAACTCTTCACCTGTAACTTTTGTCTCAGTTTTCTCATCTATAAAATGGGAATAACAGCACTGACCATGTAAGAGAGATATGAAAATTAAATTCATACATGTAGAATACTTACAATAATGCCTGTAGCACAGTACTAGTAGTATAAGATGTATCTGTCATCATAATTTATAGAACCAACAAGAGCTTGTCTCAAAAAATGTTTAAAAGTCAAAAACTTCAAGAACTTAGAATAATCTAGTGTAAACTGGAATTAATAAAGGAAAATACAACCAAAAATTATGCACTGAGCATTGCTAGTAACACTCACGATAGAGTCACAATTTGATCATTTGCTACACCCAGCTCTGTGGCAGATGCTGAGGGCTTCACGATGATGATGACAATGACGATGGTGGTGATCATTTTTTAAAAACCTCAGGCATATTTGACTCTGCAACCCAATGGATTGTAGCCCGCCAGGCTCCTCTGTCCATGGGGATTCTCCAGGCAAGAATACTGGACTGGGGAGCCATTCCCTTCTCCAAAGGATCTTCCAGACCCAGGGACAGGACCCGAGTCTCCTGCATTGCAGGCAGATTCTTTACTGTCTGAGCCACCAGGGAAGCCCCTACAGGCATTACCCAGAAGGTACTATTTACAAATCTGCTAAACATACCATGCACTTTCGTGCACTTTCCATAGCTGTGCTCATGCTGGTGGTTCCTAACCCTAAAGTAGCCTTCCCCACCTTGTCTTCGACTTGGACAGCCTTCAGGAATCTGCTCAAAACAGCCTTTCTTCTATGCATGAATCAGGCAGAACCTCACTGCACCTTCACTTTTCCACTGCAGCAGGATTTTCAATCTGGTACTCTTTCCACTATACCATATTAATTGCCAAACATCCTTTCAACTCCAATATGTCCATGGTTATAATTAAATGTTACTTTGTGAGTGCTTTCATAGGGAGGAGGGGAAGCAGTTAAATATTAACAGAACTTACCATGTTCAGGGAAGAATTTTAAAAGATACTGAACTTGAAGAATGGGTAAAATATGGACAGAAGAAAAGAAGACAAATAATCCAAGCAGGGCAATATAGCATCAGCAAAGACAGGAAGTGGCAGGAGCAATATATGAGCCAACTTTTTAGGAAACATATTGGGAACAGTAGTACACAATGAAAGAGCTGACACTGTGGCGTGGCCTACTACCACACACGATTTTAAGCGAGTCACTTTACTTCACTAAGTCTCAATTTCCTTAACTGTAAAAGTTACCAGGGTTGTTCTAGAGAAAAAAGTCTATAAAGTATGTGACATGGTACTGGACACAGTAAGTGCTGAGACATAAAAGCAATTATTATTCCTTTAATGTCAAATTTGTAAATATATAATGTAACCAGATCATGAAGTATACCAAATAGATAACTGTAGGTTTTCAATTTCATCCAACAAGCTGTGAGGTTCTATAATGGTGAAATAAAAACAATTATCTGGTATAGTCAGAACTATGGCTTTTCCATTAGTCATGTACGGATGTGACAGTTGTACCATAAAAAATGTTGAGAGCCGAAGAACTGATGCTTTCGAACTGCAGTGCTAGAGAAGACTCATGAGAGTCCCTTGGACTGCAAGGAGATGAAACCAGTCAATCCTAAAGGAAATGAACCCTGAATATTCATTGGAAAAACTGATGCTGAAGCTGAAGCTCCAATACTTTGACCGCCTGATGGAAAGAAAAGACCCTGATGCTGGGAAAGATTGAGGGCGAGAGGAAAAGGAAGCGACAGAGGATGAGATGGTTGGATGACATCACGGACTCAATGGATGAGAGTCTGAGCAAACTCAGGGAAATAGTGAAGGACAGGGAAGCCTGGCATGCTGCAGTTCATGGGGCTGCAAAGAGTAGGACATGACTTAGCAAATGAACAATAACAACAAATCTGATGGCAGTTCACAAAAGGAGATCTGAGTCAGAGAAAGGATAGCCAGGAAGCAATGTCCACAACCAAGGCATATGATAATGAGTGCCTGACCTAGACTGGTAGCAGTGGATTGAAAACAGATAGGAGGCTTTTCCAATGAAGAATAGAAGTTGGTAAAAAAAAAAAACTGGCCGAGAGATAAAGACAAGGACTGAAAATATTTAAATGCTTACAGCCGGTTACAGAGTAAGGTAGTTAAGAGGTTTTGAAACTGGACTGACATGGGTTTCAACCCTGACTTCCTCATATAAGCTGTGAGTCCTTGGACAACAAACCTGACATCTCCAAACCTCATATCTGTAAACTGAAGATAATTCTAATGTCACAGGTTGCTCTGTGTTTAGCACCTAGTAACCAAAAACAGGAAAAATGGAATATGTATTTAATTCCATGGCCGCTCTGCTTGCATACCCTTTGCCCCTTCTCTTGGCCAATTCTTAATCCTCTTTTAAGAGTGAACCTAACATCAGTTTCTTGGGACGCCTTCCACTAAGCAAACTACAATCTAATTACTTATTCTTTATCTTTATTGTTATATGGTATAACAATGCACTACAGTTATGTTTATCTTATCTGACTCTTGCCCCTCCCAAAACTGAACTGTGAGTTCCTTGACAGCAGAAATTTAGTCATATATACCTTTGTATCAGGGAGGGTAGCACAATTAGCACATAGTTGGTTCTGGAATTTTTGTTAAACACCGGAAAATATATAAATAAAGAAAATACATAAACCCCAAGGTTACACTAGCTACTGAAGAAAGCTCTTCACCTAAACTCTTTCCTAAATTGGTACAATCACACTTTAAATTCAGTGAATTTTATTATTTTAGAAAAATATTTTTCCCTCTCATACATACACAATGATATCAAACCACGCATCCAACTTGAAGGCAACATTTTCGAAGAAAATGAAATCTCAAGCCATGATACAGTCTACCAGAAATAAGCTTCTTTAGGGCAATGACTACTACCCGACTGCTGCTGTATTTTCTGCATCTAATTCTCAGCCTGGAAAAAAAATAGGTGTGTCCAACAAAAAACACTTAGCAAACAGTATAGTGAGTATGATAAGAATGTAATGCACAATTAACAGTCCCTTTTAGGCTACAAACCAAGAGCAGCTAACCTACTACCTGAAGCTGTTTTTTTGCTGACAAAATCCCCAACTATCCACAAATTACTTAAAATATCAAATACTTACTACTAGTAAATTTGTAAACATCTAAAAATATGTTGGCTGGTCTCCCTTTAAATTCAAAAGTGGGCTCTGAGTACTGACCAATGTTCTCATGTTTCCCTAGTCCATTTATTCTTCTGCTGTCCCAGATCAACTCTCTCTTCTCAAATTTTCATATCTCCTTCCTTACTCTCTCTCAGCTAATGACTTGGCTTTTTGACTATTTCCTTCTATCTGGTTACTAAGGATCACCATTTTTGAACAGGGGTTTTAAGGAACAGGCGCACCCCCATCCTGGGGGATATAGTCTGTAACTTGCCCCAACCTCCAAATGTTGAAATGTCCTGAAGTCCTTGGACCCTGCCTTTGGAGATCTCTTAGGGTTTTAAATATCATTTACACATTAACAATTCCCACATTCACATCTTCAACCTAGACTTCTCTTCTAACTCTAGTTCCACATATACTACTGTATACGGACATTTCATTTGGAAATTTAGCAAGTGCAAAACAGAAAAATGATTTCAGATCTCCCTCTTTCCTCTTCCTAGTACTCTGTGGTCTTCCCCAAACCACTAAGTGGTAACTCCATTCTTTAGTTGCTCAGGCCTTAAATCTGAGAGCCAACCATGACCCCTCTTCACAGCTGACCAGCTCTAGCTTAGACACCAGTCTAGAACCTAGTTATTTCTCACCTCCACTACTACCACACTGATCCAAGTCACTGTGACCTTTAACTCAGATAAATGCCATAGTCTACCAACAGAGGTCTCAATATTTCTACAACTTGCTGCAGAGAAATAACAACATAATCAGAAAAAAAAATTTAAAACACAAGTCAGATGAGTTCACTCCTTTATTCAAAACTCTTTTATTGTTTAGTCCCTCAGTCGTATCTGACTCGTTCACAACCCCATGGACTGTAGCCCTCCAGGCTCCTCTGTCCTTGGAATTCTCCAGGCAACAATACTGGAGTGGGTAGACATTCCCTTGTCCAGGGGATCTTCCTGACCCAGAGATCCTCATTGCAGGTGGATTTTTTACCACTGAGTCACCTGGGAAGCCACTCAAAACCAGACCATCTCATTCAAAGTAAAAACTAAAAGTGTTTAAAAAAAAAAGTCTTACCAGGCCCTTATACCACCCGAGGCTTCCCTGGTAGCTCAGTAGGTAAAGAATCTGCCTGCAGTTCAGGAGACCTGGGTTTGATTTCTGGATCAGGAAGATCCCCTGGAGAAGGGAATGGCAACCCACGCCAGTATTCTTGCCTGGAGAATCCCATGGACAGAGGAGCCTGGTGGGCTACAGTTCATGGGGTCGCAAAGAATCGGACACAAGACTGAGCAACTAACATTAACTACCTACTCTGACCTGCTTATCTACTTCTCTCTCCAACTTGCTCCCCCCGTGGAGCCAAACTAGCTGATATGCTCCTGCCTCAGGGATTCTGGCTGTTCTCACAGTCTTTTCCACTACATACACATGGCACCCTTCCTTGATATTACTAGGTTTCTGCTCAAATGTCATCTTCTCTTAGGCCACCACTATAACTTCCTACACATGACACCAGCATGTCCCACTCCCCTTCATTATTTTTTTCTCCACAGCACTTTTCACCACTCCACTTCACATATACTTTAATTAACTTTTAAATTAATGTTTCCTCACCCCAAACCTCAAAGTGAACTTCATCATGGCAGCGATTTTTATTGTCTTCTTCACTGTTTATTGCTTCGTTTATTTTTTGTTCAGTGCTTGGCACATAACTGGCACTTCGTATCTGTTAAATAAAGTGAATCTACACTTGAAGCTTGTACATTATTCTAAAATCTCTTATCAATATAGTATCATTCTATTTGTTTTTCCCCAATTTTAATCAGCATACCATGGTGGATCAAAGAACATGCTCAAATCCAATATAAAATCCTAAAATTTCCCTCAACTGCTACCCTCAGCCCAACATATTTACTTTCAAATTCAAAATTCAATCAACAACTCCCTTTATGGAAATCACAAATCAATTCGGTTCAGACCCAAGTGTACACACAGTCCCCAAAACTCCGAAATTTATCAAGTAAATTCTAGAAGACTTTAGAAGTCCATTGCCGTTTGACAGCCTCTGGGTTCTGATTCTTGCTAAAAACATGTTGTGCCTCCACACCCTTCAGAAAAATCTAGAACCAATCCAGTTTCCCTAAGCTCCTCAACTTCAGATGTGACTTGAAAATAATCCAAAGTATAATTAAAGTATATGAAAGTGCTTTGCCAACGGGAAATTTATTTTTTGGCACTAAATATTATTAAAATGAGACTTAATGAATGCTTTGAGAAGATAAACTGGGGAAAACTCCACCGATTTCGGATAGAATCGAACTGCCTATGAAATATCTATGATCTAAATAACTACTCCACGAAAAATGCAGGTCCTGAACTAAAGTCTAGAGCCTGTGATGAGACCCAGGCTTCCTACCTTAGAAAGGAACGGACGTATGCCCTCCAGAGATCACACAGGCTACACCCTCACAGCCGGCGCTAGGGCTCCGGGGGCGGCGCCTGGGCAACGCCACCTTCCTCGGAGGAACCACCTTCACCCGCCACCACCGCCCGGGGGAGCGTTCCTCTCAACGCACACGCCCCTCCTTTTTACCACACCTACTTGGCACTTCCCCAACCCTCTTCCTGCGGGCATTTCCTCACACTGGGGTGACAGACACACACATACCCTACTAGAAGCGCCGGCTTCTCCTCCGGCTTCCTGCACAGGTGAAGACGCTGGGCGGAGGAGAGCGCCCAACACACTATCCCGCCGAGATGCACAAGCCGGGAGTCCCGACAGCCCGCGCAGCCGCAGAAGGCACCTGCGCGGAGGTCGGAGTAGAGCCCAGCTCCACTTCCGCCCTCCGGTATCCAGCAAAGACGGCCCGCAGCGCCGCGGAGCCCTGGAAGCCCACCGCAAGTCCAGTCACCCTCGGCGCCCGGAGATGACGTCACGAGACCCCACGTGGCCCGCACTCCGCCCTCCGAGTTCGGCCCAACCCTGCACAGAGGCTGGAGCCAGACTTGAGCATGCGCGGACCGAGCGGTCAAACCCCTGGCAAGTTCACAGGTGATCTCCCGGCTTGTCTGTGCTTTTGGCAGTCATTGGTATTTAAGAAGGTTATAACAGTTCTGTGAGAGCAGAGACTTTTACAAATACGGAGACACTGCCTCACTGGAGCTTGATCGCGGCGTCTCTCTCCTGGCTTCCCACGGTAAAATTAATAAAACGTTGGTCTTCAAAGTGTTTTCCTATCTAGTTTCTCATCTTCACTTTGTCAGAGCCACAGCATGAATTAACAGGCATTTGACAATAAAATACCTGAATACCGAAGCCCTCCCATCCATCCAATTGTATATACCTTTGTCTTCCTGTTGGTTAAAATAACAAGCAATTAGTAAACTTACTCTTAAAAGCTGTTGGCATTGGATCTATCTAGAAGCCTTACCAGACATTTAACGTTAGTCTTTTAATTACACATTCCATCAAAATATTACACTATGCATACCGAGTAAATACTACTTTATCGTTCCTGATAATTGAAAAGATTAGGAAAATCCTAGTATTAGCCACAGGATACTTGTAAAAGGAAGAATCTTCTTAGGGGTTGTTGTCTAGTCTAATGATTTATTAGTGGTGAATCACACCTTATTGGTGGGTCATCAAATCAACTGTGGGTCCTGACTAGCGTTTTTTAAGTGAAAAAATTAGAAAATATTGGCAGGCTTCACACACGTATGCAGGTCAAGAAGTGACAGTTACAACTAGATATGGAACAACTAACTGGTTCAAAATTGGGAAAGGAGTGTGACAAGCTTGTATATTGTCACCCAGCTTATTAAACTTCTATGCAGAGTACATCATGTGAAGTGCTGGGTTGGATGAATCACTAACTGGAATCAGGTTTGCCTGGAGAATATCAACAACCTCAGATATGCAGATGATCCCTCTCTAATGGCATTAAGTGAAGAGGAACTAAAGGGCCTCTTGATGAAGGTGGAAAAGGAGAGTGAAAAACCTGGCTTAAAACTCAACATTCAAAAAAACTAAGATCATGGCATCTGGTCCAATCACTTTATGGCAAATAGAAGGGGGGAAAGTGGCAGCAGTGACAGATTTTGTTTTCTTGGGCTCCCAAATCACTGCGGATGGTGACTGCAACCATAAAATTAAAAGACACTTGGTCCTTGGAAGGAAAACTGACAAACCTAGACAGCATATTTAAAAGCTAAGACATCGCTTTGCCAACAAAGGTCCACATAGTCAAAGCTATGGTTTTTTCAGTAGCTATGTACGGATGTGAGACTTGGACCATAAAGAAGGTTGAGCACCAAAGAATAGATGCTTTCAAATTGTGGTGCTGGGGAAGACTCATGAGAGTCCCTTGGACATCAAGGAGATCAAACCAGTCAATCCTAAAGGAAATCAACCCTGAATATTCATTGGAAAGACTGATACTGAAGCTCCAATGCTGTGGCCACCTGAAGTGAAGAACCAACTCACTGCAAAAGACCCTGATGCTGGAAAAGACTGAAGGCAAAAGGAGAAGGGGATGGCAGAGGATAAGATGGTTAGATAGTATCACCAACTTGATAGGCACGAGTCCATTTGGTGGACTCATGAATTTGAGCAAACTCAGGGAGATAGAGAAGGATAAGGGAGCCTGGAGTGCTGCAGTTCATGGAGTCGCAGAGTCAGACAGAACATCGACTAGACAACAACACATGTTAAGGTAAATATTGTTTCCTGAAATTTTTATTTTAATATGTATGTGGTATACACTGGATAGGAAGGTGAAATACATTTCTTGATATTGGTAGCAGTCAAAAATATTTGAAAGTCACAGTCCAGTCCACTCCACATAATCAATGCAGAAATCCTCTCTATGCATCCTGAACAGACAACCATTAGCCTCTATAAAAAAAGTTCTTAGGATAAAGTTGCCCTTCCTTCCCAATGGTAGCCAAAACTAAATGGAATTTACTCTGAAATGTATAAAAAAAATTAGGTGGATTAATGAATGGATGGAGGGATGAATAGATGGATATATATTTGATAATGCAAGTATAGTAAAATGTTAATGGTAGAATCTATGTAGTAGAATGGTAGAATCTAGTATTTGGGTGTTCACTGTAAAATCCTGTCAACTTCGCTGTTATGCTTGAAATTTTTCCTGGTAAAATGTTGAGGGGGAGGGGAGAAGCTGTGTTTGGAGAACCCTAATAGGTGGAGAGCTATTAAATTGAACTAAAATCCAGCTTCTTGTACGTTTAAGACTTGACCCTGTTTACGTCCTTCCTCCCCTTGTGCCTCCTCTACTCCACTTACAGCCTTCAACATATAGCTAACCTTTGTCCTAACAGCATTTCAGCTATGTAAAGGTAGCTCTCATACCTCATAACCCACTCAGTATAATACTGTCAGTTCTTTCAGCCACTCTTCACATGACATATCTCCCTTCTAGATAACTCCAGTTGTTGGACTTTTTCCCATCTCACGATTATGCTCCCTGAGCAAAAATTTAGATGTAAGAAGAATTCTATATTTGTCCTTTGTCATTTCCATTTGTTAACATTGTGTCTTCCCTCTTGGTCAGTGGCCCTGCATGTTTTTATTTTTTATTCTTTTCAACGAACATAACTTTTAAGGAGCCCTTTCTGGTTAACCTTACCATTTCTCCCAAGCTTCAGTGCATTCTGAGTGACTCTCAGGCAAACTTGTGTGAATTACTTGTCAACCTTCATTCACCAAAGGGGAATACACAGTCCTCTTAAAATTCTGGGTTCAAAGGAGAGACTCACAGAAGTCTGTCAACAATATGATTTATTTTCTTCTCACTATAATAGTTTGCTGTTGTAAAGTCTTTTATTTTTGCATGCATTACAACTTGTAGGATTCAAAGTTGTGGGATCACAACTTTCTTTGATCTAAATTTACTTAAATCTGCCTTCCTGAACTCTAAGGTGTCTCTACTAACCCCATGAACTCTAACGTGCCATTACATCGTGACCTCAAGTTCCCATCTACTCTCTTTCCTCTCCAGCCTACTAGTTTTATAAGTTGTTGTTGTTCAGTCACCAAATCGCATCCAGCTCTTTGTGACCCCAGGGACTGCCACACACCAGGCTTCCCAGTCCTTCACTATCTCCCGGAGTTAGCTCAAACTTATGTCCATTGAGTTGATGATGACATCGAACCATCTCATCCTCTGTCGAGTTAGTTAACCCAAATTTGATTCTTCTAGTTCAGTTCTAATACCTCTGATTGCATGCCAACCAATTAACCTGTCTTCCAATTTCCCCCACTACTGGTTTCTTCCTTCTGCCTATAAATATGCTTCAACCAGTCTCCCATGCTACTGAAATCCTTCCTTCAACCATCATCACTTCTTACCTACACTATTGGGCTAGCCTGCTAACTGGTCTCCATGCTGCCAGTCTTGCTCTGTTTGCCCCAGGAGCCAACTATCTTTGATTTAGATTTCAACCAGAGTAGATTCTCTGAAATGAATTCTTGCCATATAATTCAGATGCCTCACTCGTTCCTTCTGAACAGATTTCTAGCTTCTCAGCATGATCAACAAGGCCCTCTATGACTGGCTTTTCCGTTTTTTCTAGCCTCATTTCCTAATGTTCCCTGCCAAGCACTTTAAATTACAATGGTATCAAAGTCTTGCAGTTCTTTGCACTCAGGCTAACATGTTTGTGTTCCCACTGTGCCTGCTGCCTAAAATGCTGTCCCCCCCAGACCCATTGTTGTATCCCTTTTCCCCACTTCAAATATACCACGCATTGCATAAGACAGTTCAGGTGATAGAAAGTTTTCTCTGATCCACTCAATCTAGGTTAGGTGCGCTTCAACATTTCCTCAATCATTTTTGTTTTAAATCCCTAATGTCAGCACAATGCCTGGCATTCAGTAAATGTGGAAATAAAATAAGCTGAACATGAGCTTTCTTCTATGATTCCCATCACTTTCCCCTTAGGAACTAAATTCTTTCTCATAGCCTAGAGTTTAGGTAGAAAGTGATTTCCTTTATTAATTTGTCAATCTCCAAATGATCGACAAGGAAAGCTGAAAGTGATTGAGATACTCTGTTGTTAGTGGAGTGGGAGTCCCACAGTGGCCTGTGAATCAGGGTCTCCATCACTGCTCCCTCCTGCTTGGTGCCAGCTGTGTAGTCTGCTTGCAGAAGGCGCTGTTGCTTCTTCCGTACGGTCTCAAGCTCTGCAGTGTATTCCCAGAACACAATCACATGTCTGTTCTTCCAACCTTTAATCTTTACTCAAGCAATACCCCTCAGCTGATGCTACAATGGAAACTCCTAGAAAGCAGGAATGAATATGAATCTGCATCTATGAACAGCAGCAAATGAGTCCCACAGGTGGGAACTGGACCACTAATTTGACATCATAATGTACTCAAACCTGCTTTGGGATACACACTGTGATGCTATGCATATGCTAGTTTAAGCTTCATTTATTGTTGGCCAAACTGAGAATGCCATACTCCAGAGGTGTCAAGGTACCAACTCATCAGAAAGACCACACTCCAGAAGCAGCTGTTGCCAAGAACATCTGTCATCCCTCCACTCTCCTGATCCATACCACATGGCTTGCTAATTAGCATAGTGATGTCAGAAACAGGTTTTTATTTTTGGCTTCTCAAAAGTAGGATAAATGTTAGAAATGAGACCTCATTTATGAAATTAGCAATATTTAAGATACGTGGATTGACTAAAACATTTTAGAGATTCTTGCCACCCTTGAAGGAACAAAGTGTGGGAATCCATGAAGCCTGCAGCTTGATCCCTGCAGCTTGATTTTGTCTTCTATAGAGATTATAGAATTCAGCCACAGGAAAGATGTTAAAGCTGCCTCAAGATAAGATTTTTTGGAACAAAATACTGAGAGCGCTGTAAAGGGCAGAGAGTTGGGATCTTACATAGCTTATACAGCAGGTTGTATTAATAAGTGTCTGTGGGTGCACTGGAATCTGATCTAAAATTGACTTTCATTATAATCCCATATCCAGATTATGGGAAATGATTAATCCTCACCAGCCTCAATTTCTTTAGTAGCTATGTTTATATATGGAAAAAAAACCTAACAGTTATACATGATCAAATTAATCCTGGTCAGTAAGGAAGAGTGGCAGATAGCCACTCTGCCCCTGACAATGTTTCTTTATATATATAAAAAAAAAAAGTTATTTATTTATATGGTCTTAGTTTTAGCATGTAGGATCTAGTTTCCTGATCAGGGATCCAAACCAGGCCCTCTTCACTGGGAGTGTAGTGTCTTAGCCACCAGACCACCATGGAGGCCCCTAAAATGTTTCTTAAATTCAAAAAACAAAAATGGTTAGGGTTTCAAAAATTTGTATTTCTGGCTTCTCCTGGAATCTGACAACTCTGGGCCCACATCCTCACATGGCACCCGAGTGCTAGAGTGCAGCTATAGTTGCCCCCTTTCAGGCCGGGAGTGACCTGTCCAGTGTCCCACTGTCCCCATGCTATCACTTATTTAGACTTTGGATTACCTACCTAGATGCTGAAGGCGGTGGAGCTTAACACTCCTCTGTAACTCGTCATGTTTCTAAGGCACTGCCTACCTCAGTTGAACATAAATATTCATGTTGAACAAAAGACCAAAACAACCAGGCCAGAATGCATTAGATTGAATAATTTAACACACATTGTGATCATATTTCAGAGAAGGCAGTGGCAACCCACTCTAGTACTCTCGCCTGGAAAATCCCATGGACGGAGGAGCCTGGTGGGCTGCAGTCCATGGGGTCGCTAAGAGTTGGACACGACTGAGCGACTTCACTTTCACTTTTCACTTTCATGCATTGGAGAAGGAAATGGCAACCCACTCCAGTGTTCTTGCCTGGAGAATCCCAGGGACAGGGGAGCCTGGTGGGCTGCCGTCTATGGGGTCGCACAGAGTCGGACACGACTGAAGCGACTTAGCAGCAGCAGTAGCTGATCATACTTATGGTTCTAAGTTTTTGTTGTTGTTCAATTGCTAAGCTGTGTCCAACTCTTTGTGACCCCATGGACTGCAACACACCAGGCTTCCCTGTCTTTCACTATTTCCCAGAGTTTGCTTAAATTCATGTCCATTGAGTTAGTGATGCTATCTAACCATCTCATCCTCTGCTTCCCGCTTCTCCTTGCTTCAGGGTCTTTTTCAATGAGTTGGCTCTACACATCAGGTGGCCAGCGTGTTGGAGCTTCAGCTTCAGCATCTAAGTTTTTACCTTTAGAAAATTCTAAAGACACATGCTTGGAAGTTGGGAAAGTATCACTATATAATATTTGCTCCTATGAGGTGAGAGAACGTTTGGAGGATTCAAATATTACCGTGAGACTTTCAGAGCTCAACAATCATAGGCAGCCCATTTGTGTCCATTCAGCTGGCATTCTAAAATGAATCCAGGAACTGGGCAGATAGACTCCTTTAACTTTAGTGATAGCTTTCCCTTCACTGTGACAAGTTTTCATTCAGTCATTTAAGCATTTCTTGAGTTCACATAATTAGGTGCTTGGTAAAGTGAAAATAACTCTTAAGCAACAGCAAAGGAACCCCTCAAATTTCAATACATGAATATATTTTTATACTTTAAAATCACAAGTTGGATCAGTTTTCCTATGACTACCATGTCAACTATTTGGTACCAGATGTAATTCTAACACTGCTGCAGATAAAATGTGGGTTTCTCTTGAAAATATTATAAGACTATGATTCTAGTTAGTATTCTCTATCTACTCGCCTACACAGATTCTGTAGGCGTGAATAAAAACAACATGCCAAATACTATTTGGAAACATATATGTATTCATAACTAGAATGCATTTGTGTTTTAATTTTTGGTCCCCCCAGTTAACATTATTCTTAAAAAATCTTCAAATTAGATTATGTGATGGTTCCTATATGAATATTTTTCTATGAACAGCTCTTATTAAAAACTGGGGAAAGTCAGGCAGGCAGTTTTTCAATTTGTTTTTTCAAAAACAGAAAAATAGTCCGGGAAGTGTAAAATTTAAGGGGAAGTCTTAAAAACACAAAACCAGACTAAACTGCCTGATTCCTGAAACAGAAAAAGAAATCCTTGCAATAACACGTTGCTGTCACCAGGTGTCACAATCAACCTGATACAAAGCTCAGAGCTCCCCTACCAGCAAGGCCAGTCAACAGCACCCTCAGTGATGCAATAGACTGTTTCCCAACAGGGAACTTCTGGTTATCTCAAGAGGTTTTGTGAAATCCTTAAAAAGTTTTCACAACAAAATTATTTTAATTTAAAAAAAACCACTTTCTAAACTTTGTCAGTACTGACAAAATTCCTTCAAATCCATTCCCTTTGTTCTTGGATCATAAGCTAGTACAGTATAGCATAGCTGAGGACTTGCGTGCATGCCCAGTCATGTCCGATTCTTTTTGACCCCACGGACTGTAGCCCTTTAGGCTCCTCTGCCCATGGAATTTTCCAGGCAAGAATACTGGAGTGGGTTGTCATTTCCCACTCCAAGGGATCAAAACTGCATCTCTTGCATCTCCTGCATTGGCAGATGGATTCTTTACCACTGTGCCACCTGGGAACCTCTATAGCTGAGGACTTGCACTCTTAAATCCCATATCTAACATCTATTACCTGTATAGCCCTAGACAAAATTATTTAATAATGGCTACAAAATTCCACAGGGCTAGTGCAAAATGAAAATGAGGGCCCTTCTTTAAGAAAAGTAATTTCGAGATAGTGACAGCAAGCCTTGTGTGGTACAACAGGTCACACACCCAAGAATTTGACTCTTGTGTAACTTCTCCAAGCCTTCACTTCTCCATTTTCCTCATGGTTGAATGAGAATAATGGTAGCACCTGCTTCATAGACTTGTTATGAAGATTAAGTAGGATAATGCACATAGAACATTCATCACAGTGCTTGGTACATAGTGAGCTCCAAATAAACAGGAGCCGGTGCCTTTATGTCCATCAGACGCTGTGCCTCCCCTCCTCTGCACCAACCCTTTTTACAATCTGCTGTCAGAATAATCTTCTTTAGCGCAGTTCTAATGTGTCACTGCCCTGTTTTTTTATGAAAACCAAGTCCTCACTGCCTACAGAATAAAATCCAAATCTCTTGGACTAACCTTATCCAGTTTTCAGCTTCATCACCCATCACCTGTCTGGCTCCCTGGTCTCTCTCTGACCTCTTCCTCACATTCTCTGTCTTTCCTGATCCTGTTCTTTCTGCTGGAAACGCCCTCTCCCCCCGTCCCCCACCCCCAACTATAAGGAAAACACAGGAATTTCAGTCACAATTCTTCTTCTGTCTTAGAACTGCTTACTATGTAGTCTGGGAAACAGAATATTACACCAAGATTCAGCAAGAGTGCAAGACAAGGTGAAAAGAATAGTTAAGGGGGAAAAATATCTTAAAAGTTTAGAATTAGAAGTCATAACTGCAGTGGCACTTTTTAAAGCATTTTGTTTCATAGTTTATTAATGGTTACTATATTATGTGGAAAAGTTGGCTTAAAGCTCAACATTCAGAAAACGAAGACCGTGGCATCTGGTCCCATCACTTCATGGGAAATAGATGGGGAAACAGTGTCAGACTTTATTTTTCTGGGCTCCAAAATCACTGCAGATGGTGGCTGCAGCCATGAAATTAAAAGATGCTTACTCCTTGGAAGGAAAGTTATGTCCAACCTAGATAGCATATTTGGAAGCAGAGACATTACTTTGCCAACAAAGGTCCGTCTAGTCAAGGCTATGGTTTTTCCTGTGGTCATGTATGGATGTGAGAGTTGGACTGTGAAGAAGGCTGAGCGCCGAAGAATTGATGCTTTTGAACTGTGGTGTTGGAGAAGACTCTTGAGAGTCCCTTGGACTGCAAGGAGATCCAACCAGTCCATTCTGAAGGAGATCAGCCCTGGGATTTCTTTGGAAGGAATGATGCTAAAGCTGAAACTCCAGTACTTTGGCCACCTCATGCGAAGAGTTGACTCATTGGAAAAGACCCTGATGCTGGGAGGGATTGGGGGCAGGAGGAAAAGAGGACGACAGAGGATGAGATGGCTGGATGGCATCACTGACTCGATGGATGTGAGTCTGAGTGAACTCCGGGAATTGGTGATGGACAGGGAGGCCTGGCATGCTGCAATTCATGGGGTCGCAGAGTCGGACAAGACTGAGCGACTGAACTAACTGAACTGATATTATGCATAGACTCTATGTTATGTATATCAAAATGATGGATTCTTTTTCAAAAATATAATTCATATCCTTAGGTTATTAAATGCTAAACTTAAAATCAGGGAAAACATACTTTTAATTCATATGTTTTAGAAAAGTTTTAGGTTTACCCCAAATTGAACAGAAAGTCCAGGAAGTTCCCATATACCCTGTCTCCACACATACACAACTTCTTCCACTATGATATCCTGCACCAGTGCATTTGTTACCAGGTTTACATTACGGCTCACTCTTGATATAGTCAGAGGGGCTAAATATGAGTTTATTCAAATGTATAATGATAGGTATTTGCCATTATATTTTCATACAGAGTTGTATCACTGTCCTGAAAATCCTCTTCACTCTGTTCATCCCTCCCTCCTCCAAACCCCTGGAGCCACTGATCATTTTATGTCTCCATAGTTTTAAGTTTTTGAAAATGTTGTATGGTTGAAATAATCAAGTATGATGCCTTTTAGATTGTATTCTTTAAGTTAGTAACATCTATTTAAATTTTCTTCATGTCTTTGCAGGTTGCAGTGCTTTTTAAATAAAATTTCAAATGAAAGCCACATTTAATTACACTTAGTAAAATATTTAGAGGAGTTCTCTTTTTTATTTTAAAAGGTACTTTTTTTTTTAAGATGTACATTTATCGACAACTCTTGGGCCTTCCCGAATAGTCCAGTGGTTAAGACTCCACCTTCCAGTGTAGAGTGTGCAGGTTCCCTGGTCAGAGAGCTGAGATCCCACATGCCTCTCAGCCAAAAAACCAAAACATAAAACAAGCAATACTGTAACAAATTCAGTAAAGACTTTTTAAAAAATTGTTGATGGTCCACATCAACAACTCTTGTATTGGGGCCTTTCTGTGGGATAATTTGTCCACATACATTAAATATTGGAATTTTCATCCCAGAGATGCTGTATTCCTAAAGGCTCTCTCAATTTTAGGGACAAAGGGTTGGTTTAAAACAGCGATTTCTTATTTTTTTTTTTTTAACTTTAGGTATTCAGTTTGCCTAGAAATAAGGTTGTGGAATAACTGCTGAATTTTTTTAAAGCCCATTTTATAACCATCACCTTCTCACATTCACCTTCTAAATCTGATGGCACGGTCAGCCCATACCTTTCTCCTTTATCTTTCTTAAGTGGTATCACTACCACACATGCCATGGTTTATTTTTCATGTTTTTCTAAACACTACCACTGAAATGCTCTACAGCCATCACTGTGTTCTATGATCCACTTATTACCTTGGGCTTTACAGGATTGTCATGATTTAGGGGAATGAGAGAAAAGGGGAAGGTACAGGTATTTCAGGAAAGGAATAAAGAATGATCGAAAGCAGGGGTGAAACATGTTCATGCCTGAGTGCTGTGAGTGTATTTTATTCTGCAAATGTAAGAGACCCTATGACAGGAGGTTAGACAATTCATCATATACATTAGTTAGTTAGCTGGTTAATGTTTACAGAGCATACTATGTGCTGGGCACAATTCTATAACATTTTTCTAATACTGTAACTAGAATCTTAGTGCTTATACAATTTGGGAAGTCCTCTTTGGAAAATACACATATTCACAAAGAAATTACTAATAACAAAATTAAGTGACCCTAGAAAGGGCCCATGTAAATGAAGAGACCTAAAAATTTAGCCTCACAGTAAACGCACCTTCGTTTCTAATGACTGAGAAACTGAAGTGAAGAAGCAAGCTTCAGGCAGCCCAGTTCTTCACCTCTCACAGGTCTCCAGGACTGCTTCTTGTTCCATGATTCCAATTTCTCCCTACAAAAACAGTTTATCTCGGCTATGTTGCCATTAGAGCAAAGGGCAAAATTAAACAAGAAGCTTTCATGTTCTGATTGCCACACACACATTTCCACCCACCATTTATGCACCCTGATTTTATTCACTGCCTTGTTCTAGGCAGGTTTTCTAACATTCTTTTCATTGAACCATAACAACCATAATATGAAATTTCTGTATCCCTGAAAGAGACATACAAATAAAGCATCGTCTTCTCCCCCACCTCCACACTTTCCCCGTGGTCTATGAAGTGATTAGTGTTCTCACAGAACAGTGTGCTCATTCACTTAATAGGCTTTTATGTGCGTGGCTGTACCAGGTACTCTTGATGCTAAGATGCATCAGAAGTAATTTCTTCCCTCAAGGGACTCACATTCCAGTTTGGTAGAGAACTGATAAGTAAACACATGATAACAACAGTTCCTCACAGGCTGTAATAGAACTATGTACAACTGTTATGGGAACCTAGCTTTGCAAACATGTAATAACGTATAAAATAAATCTTAGAGGATAGATACAACTAATGGACAAGGTAAGAAAGAGCTTTAAGCAAGGGACTCTACCAAGGGATCCATGGTGCAAATTAAGGGCCTTGAAGAATTGGGAAAAGAAAATGAGTACGTCTTTATTTTCACAAACCTGCAGTTTGAAAGTTAACATTTTTTCTTCCATTATAAATATAGGTCACAAACCGGTAGTGCTAGCAATACTTGTAACTTTTTACCAATAGAAACATAGATATATTCATACTGCAGTTGACTCAGATTCTTCAAATATTAATTTGCACACATTGCTACTTTGAAATTACTATAGGAATTAGACTCACTGTAAGAATTTGTGTTTTATTGCATACTATATAACACAAATTTGTTTTCCTAATATTCTGATAATTGCATAGGATTATACAATTATCTCTTCATAGTAACATGTATGTCTATGTAATAATATGTACACTTATGCATTTAAATATATTATTCTGAGAAAAGTTCATAGGCTTCACCAGATTGTCCAAGCGATTCACTGTGAAGGAATAAATAAGTAAGCTTAAGAACTCCTGTTCCAAGCAAAGGGAACAGAAGACACAGTGAGTTTAAAGATGAGGACTTGTTCACGAATTCAATCCCCCGTGCTGTCTCTTCCTTCTCTTGAGTCTGCATTGCTCCCACTCTTCTTTCTGCCACACCCCTAGTTTGGAACACCTGTCCATTTGGCCCTTCTCAGATCCATTTTCCACACTATCCAGTATTGGGAATTTGTATTCCCAGTGCCGATATTGTGTCCCTGCTACACTGGTTGAAAGGGATCAGGAGAGCCCAGCCTGCTTGGCCTTGACCTTGCCTCTCCCTGCAGTGCCCAGGACCTCTGTGGAGCCCTCAGCATACCTGGGCTAGATCTGGAAACCCTGGCCTAAAAGAGCAAGTGTGGCTTTCAACACACTCCATGGGGCATTCCACGCTCCTCCGTCTTTATCTTCCATCATATGTCCCTGAGCTCTGTCCAGCCCCACAGAAACACTTAACTCTTCAAAAAGGTCCTGCCACTATCACCTCAGTGGTATACAAACTGTTCTTCTGCTTGGGACTCTACCTCTCACCACTTCTTTTTCCTGGTTGATGTCTATTTTTCTGTTAGGTGTCAGTTTAGAGGTGTGTTCCTCCGGGAAGTCTTTCTACTCCCCACCACCCACCCCCCCCTGCCCAGGAATGCCCTAAATGTCTCCACTATGTGCTGCCTTAACATTCTGTGTTTACAGCTTTTTCTTCTTTACGTGGCACAAATATTTTATTACATAGGCTACAAAAATAATTTCACTTTTGGTTGGTTTTGAAATTTGAAAAGAAGGATGAGCCGTGGCAGGGGTAGGGTGTGTGGGTGGAGAGAGAGGTAAGCAAATAGGACAGAGAAAGGATTTTCTTTACTGGCTGTTGGCCCCTCTGAGGAGGAGGAAGCAGAGGACCTTGATTATTGAAATGATCAAGAAAACGTCCTCCCTTGGCTGGGTGGTCCTTTCTGTTCAGCCATGAAGTGAGTGGGGTGGTGAGGGGCGATGGCTGAAGGGCACTGGATAGAACTAGCTGCAGGACTTGGTCCTCACTGAGGTGGGCTGGGTTCAGGGGAAGGATGTAGGGAGAAGGGCAGGGAATGATGAACCCTTAGTGGTCAGGACATGTTGCTATGGTGACACAATGTGAAAACAAATGGTGCACTCACATCCACAAGTTTAAGTGTCTTAATTCATGCTGGAAAACATGCAGGGTTAAACGCTTGGTATCTTCGAGGTGGAGCTGTGGAAGCAACTTTGGACTGGGGGTCAGGTCTCTGAGTTGGGTCTGGGTGTCTTCCCAGGTAAGCCCTAAAGAATATGCCTGCCAGTGCAGGAGACTTAAGAGACACGGGTTCAATCCCTGGGTCGGGAAGATCCCCTGGAGGAGGGCATGGCAGTATTCTTGCCTGGAAAATCCCATGGACAGAAGAGCCTGGTAGGTTATGGTCCACAGGATTGGAAAGAATCAGACACGATTGAAGCGACTTGGCATGGCAGGGTGCTGCACGATCCTGGTGAGAAGACCATGAATCCTACCATGAGGCTTTGGAGAGGGACTTGGGGGTCAGGGCAAGGCTGAGGAAGAGGAGAGAAAGGAAGAAGGAAACAGTCGACTGAATCAGGCTTAAAATTCAGTCTTCAGAAGAAAGCTGCAGGGCCGGCGCCTGGGGGCAGTGGAAGCTCAGGGCACCTTCCTCCCAGTGGGGCCGGCGCGGCCCGGACTTCGCGCTGCGGTGACAAGTCTGAAGAACTAACAGAACTGACCAGATTTCCATCCTCGCAGGTGATGTCAGAGAAAGTGTACCAGCACCACCCTGGGCATCAGTTTCTTCATCCTGAAAATGGGAGAGCGCCACCTGACCTGCCTTCTCTGAGCAGTGACAGCTGGGCAGGTGAGCGCAGCAGGAGAGACTGTGGGGGTCAGCTCCGTGGTGGGGAGAAGGTACGGTGCCCTACCGTCCGAGGATGCGGGCATTGGGGCATCAGGTCTTAGGGGTCCCGTACGCTGAAGGGCGCTCTAGGGCGGGCTGGGTTGTTGGTGGGATTTGGTGAATACGGTTCAATGCGTTCTGACGGCTTCTGCTCCAGCCCGGCTGTCACGGATCACAACGCCCGCAGGCTGCTCTATGAGAGCTTGGTCAGGGACCCTTCATACCCCTTGAACGCCCTGAAGGGCGGGTAGAGTTCTCTGGGCTTAAAGTCCACAGGGAGGCCCCTGGCAAGCTGCGTCCGGACCTCCTCCTCCAGGGTGCGGGGCTTCAGGGTGCTGGGGTGGGAGGGAGCGGGTGGCGAGGGGAAGGGAACGCGGCGCGAGCGCGGCGCGGGGCTGCGGGGAGGTGGGAAGAGGCGCTGAGAGCGGTGTGCTCCAGGGGTACGGAGCGGGGTGGTGGCGGGAGGGCGCGGGGCAGCCCTGGTTGGAGTCACAGCGTGGGAGGCGGGGAGAGGTTGCGGCGAGGGAGGCCCTGGGAGCCCGAGCCGAGCCGGAGCGCCTGCAGGCGAGTCTTCTTCTTTTTTTGAATTTAAAACCAAAATGTTTATTGGAGTGTTGTACAGAAAGCTTTACAATCGTAAAGCGCATATTACAAATCACTAGAGGAAACAAAAGTTCATAACGTTGGCGTTCCTCTTAAAAATCACCGACAGATCTCTGAAATGTGTTTATAGACAGCCGTGTGCTTGAAGCGGAGTCCCCTAGCCTCTTTGTGCTGATGATCCCTTTGGGGTCGGAATTAATTGCTTTGTCTGAGTCTTACCTTTATTTCATAACTGAATGGTAATAGCCTTTGTGCTGGTCTGTGTTCCACAAAATACTGAACTCCTCTGGTCAGCACTGAGCCTTTACTCACTAGGGCCTAGGGCCGGACAGATAGTGAGCAAGTAAGCTTTGGTCAGCTATTTATTGGTGAGATAATGAATGAATGAACCCAGAATTGTCGTCCAGATCTATATCAGAAGAAGGCTTGGAAACAGAGGTAAATAGTGTAAACTTTATCCTCTAGACCAGCATTTTTCAAACTGTACCTTATGATCTATTAGTGGTTTGCAAGATCAATTTGTTGTTGTTGTTCAATCACTAAGTCGTGTCCAACTCTTTCTGACCCCAGGAACTGCAATACACCAGGCTTTCCTGTCCTTCACTATCTCCCTGAGTTTGCTTAAACTCATGTCCACTGAGATGGAGATACCATCCAACCATCTCACCCTCTGTTGTCCCCTTCTCCTGCCTTCAGTCTTTCCCAGCATTCAGGGTCTTTTCCGATGAGTCAGCTCTTCGCATCAGGTAGTCAAAGGATTGGAGCTTCAGCATCAGTCCTTCCAATGAATATTCAGGGTTGATTTCCTTCAGGATTGACTGGTTTGACCTCCTTGCTGTTCAAGGGACTATAAAGAGTCTTCTTCAGCACTACAGTTTGGAATCAATAATTTTTGTGTGTGAAATTGAATTTTATAGAACAGAAGAATCGAATAGAATAGGAAATATCAGAGTGCATCACAAGAATTAAGGGTAAGTTTGTTCCATAAAACTTTTACTTCAGTCATGCATATATATGCACATCATGAATTAGTATGTGTACCTTGTGCTGTGAGTATTGCTTCCAATTGGTTACGTAAAGAAGGTTCTAAAGCTCCCGCTGTAACAACAGGGGAGGCATTTTGAAGGGTTTCAATTAAGGATGTGATATGATCAGATTTGTGGTTTGGGAAACTTCCTCAGACCATGGCACGAAGGGGTTTTTGACCAGTATTGGCGATGACGGGAGCATCTGAAAAGCTACTGCAGCAACTGAGAAATGACAAGAAAGATAATGGTATGGGATGGAAAGGAGCGGGTAAGAAGGAGAAATAGTGACTGATTGGAGGGAAGGCGTTGGTCAGTGGGGGTTGAGTTTTAAGATCTGACACGACCGAGCGACTGATCTGATCTGATCTGATCTGTCCACAGTAGTAGATATAATGGTCATGTGAATTAAATTTGCCCATTCCTGTCCATTTTAGTTCATTGATTCCTCAAATGTTGACTTTCACTCTTGCCATCTCCTGTTTGACCACTTCCAATTTACCCTGATTCTTGATCCTAACATTCCAAGTTCCTATGCAATATTGTTCTTTATAGCATCGGACTTTTCTCTCACTACTAGACACACCCACAACTGGGAGTTGTTTCCGCTGGCTCAGCCTATTCATTCTTTCTGAAGCTATTTCTTCACTCTTCTCCAGTAGTATATTGGGCATCTACCAACCTGGGGACTTTATCTTTCAGTGTCATATCTTTTTGCCTTTTCGTACTGTTCATGAGGTCGTCAAGGCAAAAATGCTGAAGTGGTTTCCCATTGCCTTCTCCAGTGGACTACGTTTTGTCAGAACTTTGCACCACAACCCCTTCGTCTTGGGTGTCCCTACATGGCATGGCTCATAGTTTCATTGGATTAAACAAGGTTGTGGTCCATGTGATCAGTTTGGTTAGTTTTCTGTGATTGTGATTTTAAACTAACCAAATAAAACCATAATTCAGGTAATTGTTTCATCTGTGAAACTTGATGGTAAGCTACCTAAGGACAGGAACTGTCTGAGTCTGACATGTAAGGCAGCAATGAACTCCTAAATCTTACCCTAGAATAAAAATTTTTTTAAGATAATTGATTATTTAAAGAAAAATAATAGAAATGGACTGAGAGGTTTATGACATATTTTAAAGTAAAATATATGGCAATAGCATAAAGGAAGAGAGATGGGAAATGGAAGGAGAGAAAGGATAGTACAATAAACAATCATATACTCTTCACTCTGATTCATCAAATTGTAAAAATTTGCCACTTTTATATCTGTTTACCTATCATCTTTATTCAACATTATTTTTGTTGAATTATTTGAAAATATTGTGCTGTCAAGACACTTTTACCTATAAATACTTCAACATGTCTCCTAAGCAAAAGAATAATCTCCTACATAACCACAGTATAATTACGACACTCAAAAACTCAACATTGATATGCTTTCATTATCTAACATAAATCCATATTCAAACATCCCCGGTTGTCCATAGATCACATGTTTTTTTTAAAAAATTATTTTTAATTGAAGGATAATTGCTTTACAATATTGTGCTGGCTTCTGTCATACATGAACATGAATCAGCCATAGGTATACATATGTCTCCTCCCTTCTGAACTCCTCTCCCGTCTCCCTCCCCATCCCACCCCTCTAGTTTGTCACAGAACTTGAGTTTGAGTTCCCTGAGTCATACAGCAAATTCCCACTGGCTGTCTATTTTACATATGGTAGCATATATGTTTCCATGCTGCTCTCTCCATCCATCCCACCCTCTCCTTCCCCCACCCCCCGGGTCTGTAAGTCTGTCCCCTATGTGTGCATAGACCACATGTTTTAAATCCAAAATTGAGAATCCCTTCTAGAAAGAATTTCTCTACTACTAGAATTCTATCCTTCACCTTCTTATCTGCCATATTCCTGCACCACACACACACAGAAAACAAACTCTTGGTTTGTTCTCATCTCTGCTGAATTTCAGGTCAGCTATCTTTTCTATGAGATTTCCAAGCCAGCTGAACATTTGTATCTATTTTGAAACTTTTAATATGTATTGGGTTAATTCTTGGGTGAAAGTCCACTTCTCCCACGAGACGGATTCATAAGGATAGTAATTATCTCCCCCAGTTCCAAATATATTTCCAAGTGCAAATGTTTGGCCCATAATCGATGTTCAAAAGACAATTTTGGAATGAATGAATATATATTAAGTGTTTAAGATGGAGGAACACGTGTCGTCTTTATATCTCTCTGCATCCCATAGAGTCTGCCCTCAATGGGAGTTTAATAGATCTTTGTAAAGTGAGAATATTCAGCACTGTAGCTGGAAGTATTGTTTGGCTGTTCCTTTGCTGCTGTTTAGTTGCTAAGTCATGTCCACCTCTCTTGCAACCCCATGGACAAAGGAGCCTTTTCCAGGGGATCTTCCTGACCCAGGGAGTGAACCCGAGTCTCCTGCTTGACAGGCAGATTCTTTACCACTGAACCACCTGGGCAGCAACTGTTCTTTGGTACTTTCCTTTGATATTTAATAACATTTAAAGAGCAGAAGAGGTATACAAGGAATGCTGAATTTGATCTTCAATTCAGTACACCGAGATGTAGGATTTTAGTAACTATGGGGAGAATCATTGCTGTGACAATAGAAGAATAAATGTTTCATAATTCTGATATAGCCCCATAAAACTATAATTTATTATGCACTTACTAGTGTCAAACACTGTGCTAATTACTTTATATGCATTTAAAATTTTTATTATTATATTTTAAAAGTAAGGCTTACTGAGGTATACTTGACATTCAGAAATTCATACCTTTTGGTGTACAGTTCCATGAGTTTTGACAAATGCCATAGTCATGTCACTAATTACCATTACAATCATGATACAGAATATGAATATTTCCATCACCCCAAAAATCCTCTTATGTCCCCTATTACACACATTATTTAATCCTCTTAATTACTTTAGTGGAAAAGGCAGAGGAAGCAGAGATCAAATTGCCAACATCCACTGGATCATCCAAAAAAGCAAGAGAGTTCCAGAAAAACATCTATTTCTGCTTTATTGACTATGCCAAAGCCTTTGACTGTGTGGATTACAATACACTGTGGAAAATTCTGAAAGAGATGGGAATACCAGACCACCTGAGCTGCCTCTTGAGAAACCTATATGCAGGTCAGGAAGCAACAGTTAGAACTGGACGTGGAACAACAGACTGGTTCCAAATAGGAAAAGGAGTACGTCAAGGCTGTATATCGTCAACCTGCTTATTTAACTTCTATGCAGAGTACATCATGAGAAATGCTGGGCTGGAAGAAGCACAAGCTGGAATCAAGATTGCTGGGAGAAATATCAATAACCTTAGATATGCAGATGACACCAACCTTATGGCAGAAAGTGAAGAGGAACTAAAAAGCCTCTTGATGAAAGTGAAAGAGGAGAGTGAAAAAGTTGGCTTAAAGCTCAGCATTCAGAAAACTAAGATCATGGCATCCGGTCCCATCACTTCATGGCAAACAGATAGGGAAACAGTGGAAATAGTGAGAGACTTTATTTTTTTGGGCTTCAAAATCACTGCAGATGGTGATTGCAGCCATGAAATTAAAAGATGCTTACTCCTTGAAAAGAAAGTTATGACCAACCTAGATAGCATATTTGGAAGCAGAGACATTACTTTGCCAACAAAGGTTCGTCTAGTCAAGGCTATGGTTTTTCCAGTGGTCATGTATGGATGTGAGAGTTGGACTGTGAAGAAGGCTGAGCGCCGAAGAATTGATGCTTTTGAACTGTGGTGTTGGAGAAGACTCTTCAGAGTCCCTTGGACTGCAAGGAGATCCAAACAGTCCATTCTAAAGGAGATTGGTCCTGGGTGTTCTTTGGAAGGAATGATGCTAAAGCTGAAACTCCAGTACTTTGGCCACCTCATGCGAAGAGTTGACTCATTGGAAAAGACTCTGATGCTGGGAGGGATTGGGGGCAGGAGGAGGAGGGGACGAGAGAGGATGAGATGGATGGATGGCATCACTGACTCGATGGACGTGAGTCTCAGTGAACTCTGGGAGTTGGTGATGGACAGGGAGGCCTGGTGTGCTGCAATTCATGGGGTCGCAAAGAGTTGGACACAACCGAGCGACTAAACTGAACTGAACTGATTCCCCCCCGACACCTTTTTTTAAGAGAAGAAAAACTGAGGCTAAGAATAGTTGAGTAATTTATTCAGAGTTGCATAATTAGTAGTAAGTGGCAGAGCTTGGACTCCAACCAAGGTCTGTCTGACTCTAAATCTCACAATTTAAATACACCACCTGCCATTACTACTTTGTTGTATTCAGTTTGTTCAACAATGTATTTCCCATTTTGTTACACAATGGCCATAGAGCTGTAACAAGAGGAAAATAAACTGGCCCTTTCAAAAATACTAAGAAGAGGCTAAATGAATTACAAGATAAATTTTATGTCAAATTAGAGGCATACACTTTATTGCACGAGATTAAAAGTGAGTAAATGTTCGGTTCATTGATATGGAACTAGATATTTCAGTAGTTGTGCGTTTTAACTTTACTTCATAACTAAGGACTCCTTTAGCCACTTGTATCTAGAAATATCCTAGGATAAACTTTGGGAGTTCATTGCTGCCTGACACGTCAGACCCAGATGGTTCTTATCGTCAGGTAGCTTGCCTTTGAATTTCACAGATAAAATAATTACCTGCATTATAGTTTTATTTAGAGTTCTGACATGATGCATCTTTAGCCTAAGTCGGCTGCAAAGTGTTTTACTGTGTTAGAAGGAACAGGAAATCCTTAAAGTGGCCTTAATATAATAAACATTTTGTGTTTCTACTATATTAAAAAGAACTGAAATTAGTGTTCAATTTAACTACTAAATTTGGGGATGGTTTTCTATGCAACAAGAGTCAACAGAAAACTGATCCAGATACAAGAGTTCTGAAGTTTGGTCTGTTCAAGTATGAAGATCAAGTCATATTTTTGAAATCTCCAAACAACAAAATTAGTTGCATTTTTTAAAGCCAGTTGTTTAAAATTCAGAATATATTGCCTCATAGAAATAGATGCATTTTCTTATTAAGTAGTTTGGAAAAACGGAATCTTTATGTGGTCCTTCAGGATTTTTCCATTGCCTACATTCATTGTGTGTCTCTGAGGTTAAGAAACAAAAGGTGTTCACAGCTGAGTTGGCTGTTTATTGACCTTGTGCCAGGTCACTGATTTTTTTTTTTTTTAACAAATATTTTAAGACAATAACCTAGCGGCTTAAAACTATACTGTTTATTTGGCTCATGAATCTGCTGGGCAGTTGTGGTCTGGGACGGCCTTAGCTGATCTCCAATGGGCTCTTTCGTGTGTCAGGGATCAGGTTGTGGCTTGACTAGGGGTGACTAGTCCCAGACAATCTGATGCATTTTTCTGATGGTTGGGGGTGATGGGTTTGACTTAGCCATACATCTCTCATCATCCTGCAGGCTAGTTTAGGTACGTTCATAAGCAGCAAGATTCCAAGAGAAGCAAGGAACTAAGCCTTGAAGTGCATGCATGCATGCTAAATTGCTTCGGTTGTGTCCAACTCTTTTTGACCCTAACCATCCGGGCTCCTTTGTCCATGGGATTCTCCAGGCAATAACACTGGAGTGGGTTACTGTGCTCTGCTGCAGGGGATCTTTGGGACCCAGGAAAGTGCAAGCTCATGTCAAATATTGCTTGTATCACATGTGCTAATGTTTCATTTGCCAAAATAAATCGATGACTAACCTAGATAGAAGGAGTGAGTAAATGGATTCTACTACTTTATGGGAAGAGAGGAGAATTATGGGCATTTTTTTTTTTTACAATTAACTACAATGTCAACTTAAATTGAGATAGAAAAATCACAGAAGGCTAAAGAAAGAAAAAATCAGTGTAAGTTAGAGGGAGTTGGCCTTTTGGCCTCATTCTCTATGGGAAAATGAGGGGAGATGTTAAATGGACCTGAGATTGCTGGATCGATGAGGAGTACAAAGGGCATTATAATATATATATAGAGGACCCAACCGCTATCTATCTGTTAATTCTTGAAGATAGACATCACATGAGCTTGCCAGAGGGATAGATACACTCTGCCCTTAGACAACCTCCTACCTCTTTTTTCTATTTATTTAATTGAAGGATGTTGTGTTGGTTTCTGCCATACAACAGCATGAATCAGCCCTAAGTATACATATGTCCCCTCCCTCTTGAACTTCCCTCCCAGACCCACACCCCCACCCCCCCATCCCACCCCTCTAGGGTATCACAGAGCACTGAGCTGAGCTCCCTGTGATATACAACAGCTTCCCACTGGCTATCTAGTTTACATATGGTAATGTATATGTTTCAATGCTACTCTCTCAATTCATCCCCTCCTCCTTCTCCCACTGTGTCCATGAGCCTGTTCTCTGTCTGCATCTCTGTTCCTGCCCCTCCTATCTCTTTAACTGCTCTCTCTGGCCTCTGTTGTGTGTGGGCTTCCCCTTACCTGAAAAGCACATAAATGTCAGTGTTACTCAGGGGTTTGTCCTTGATCCTCATTTATCCTTATTTTACACAGTTGCCCAAGGCAATTTCATCTGATTTCATGATATCAGCTCTCACCTATTCAAGCTCCCACCTGTTCGCTGATGATGTCCAAATCTATGTTTCCAGTCCTGACCTGTGGCCTCCAGAACCATATTTTTTTTTTAATTTTTTAAATTTTATTTTATTTAACTTTACAATATTATATTGGTTTTGCCATATATCAAAATGAATCTGCCACAGGTATACATGTGTTCCCCATCCTGAACCCTCCTCCCTCCTCCCTCCCCATACCATCCCTCTGGGTCTTCCCAGTGCACCAGCCCCAAGCATCCAGTATCATGCATCAAACCTGGACTGGCGACTCGTTTCATATATGATATTATACATATTTCAATGCCATTTTCCCAAATCATCCCACCCTCTCCCTCTCCCACAGAGTCCAAAAGACCATATTTTTCAATGAATTCTTAGACATCTGTGTCTCTACAGCCTCAAATCACTTCAGCCTCAATATGTTCAAAACCAAACTTATTTTCATGCCCTGATCTTTCTCCTGCTTTCCTGTTTTTAGTTAGTGGTTTCACCTTCATCCATTTACCTAAGCTGGAAATCTAACCTCATTGTCATACTTGATTACCTCTTTTTCATTCACTACCATTCCTGGTGATTCCATCTCCTACATGATTTTGTATTCATCCCCTCCTGTCTGTGTCCACCCCATTGCCTTGGTGGGAGCTCCCATCACCTCTCCCTTGATCTCTTGCTGTATCCTCTTAACTGGTCTTCCTTAAATAGTTGCCCCTTTCTAGCTTCTCCCTACTCTATTCCATTCAGGGAACACTTCATGAGGCCCAAGTTTGCTCATGTCACTCCTCTACTTAAAAATGTAAGCTGGCTCCCTATCACCTACAAAGCCAAGTCCCCATTCCTTAAAAGCATGGCTTACCAAGTGCTTAGCAATCTGGCCCCACCTGATCTTAATAACATCATCGCCTGCCATCCTGCCCCACCCCATCCCCTTTTATCCAACCTCACTGAACTTCTGACTGTTTCCCACCAACACATGGCCTTTCACAACACTGGGCCTTGGCCCATGTTGTTTACTCTTTCTGGATTGCCAGCCTTCTTTTCTCCTTCTGGTAAATTCTTATTCATCAGCACAGCTCATCAACCTGTCACCTCCCTGCTGATGACTTCCCTGAGCCGTCTAGAATTAGTCACTTTTTTCTGTGTTCCCATAGCCTTTTGCCCTTTCCTTTGGCGGTGACCATCTTTCATGCTTTTGGCTGCCTAGATTCTTCTGAGTACCTGTATTATCTTTGGCAATTTTTTAGCCACATGAATTTCATGTCTCTGAAGTTGTTGTTGTTCAGTCGCGCAGTTATGTCTGACTCTTTGTGACCCCATGGACTGTAGCTAGGCTTTCCTGTCCTTCACTATCTCCCAGAGTTTGCTCAAACTCATGTCAATTGAGTTGATGATGCCATCCAACCATCTCATCCTCTTTTACCCTGTTCTCCTGCCCTCAATCTTTCCCAGCCAGAAAACTCAAATTTTCCTTGCAGCTAGGCAGGCATTAAATGATCTGAGCTCTCTGATCAGATGTACCTGCATGGGACTTTTTTTTTTTTTTTTTTTTAAGAAGTTAGCATTAGTGTGTAAGAGGGTGAATTGAGAGCTGGTCTTCAGTCAAGAGTGATCAGAACAAGCCTTTGATTCTTGGCATGGCAGTAGCAGAGCTGCCTGTGTGTAGCCCCTACTGCTGAGAGGTGATTAGAGTGGTGTTTGTGAGACCAGCTATCAGGGGTGGCTGAGCATGCTTGGACTTCAGAGTCTGGCTCTCTGGCTTGTGGGATATTCTATGAGCTGTCTAACATACCATGATAAGTTTAATTTATTGCTTAAACAAGCCTAGGAGAAGGCAATGGCACCCCACTCCAGTACTCTTGCCTGGAAAATCCCATGGATGGAAGAGCCTGGAAGGCTGCAGTCCATGGGGTCACTGAGGGTCGGACATGACTGACTTCACTTTTACTTTTCACTTTCATGCATTGGAGAAGGAAATGGCAACCCACTCCAGTGTTCTTGCCTGGAGAATCCCAGGGATAGGGGAGCCTGGTGGGCTGCTGTCTATGGGTTCGCACAGAGTCGGACACGACTGAAGTGACTTAGCAGCAGCAGCAAACAGGCCTAAGTGGATCTGTTTTTGCAATGACTAGAAAACAGTGAAACACTTTGGTTAGAATACATGAAGTTTTACTGTACAAGTTGTATTTTATCAAGTTGTATTTAAGTGTCTATTTCTCTGACTAGATGAATCGTCAGTACTATATCTTAGACTTCCATGTGTGGTTCTAATTTCTTACATCATTCAGATAATAAATATATGTTGGGTTCCAACTCTGTGCCATGCACTGTGCTAGTCATTGGGGATATCATAGTAAACAAGACCCACATGACCTTTGCTCTTGCAAAGTATACAGTCTACAAGATCTGTGCCTGAAACATTCTAGGTGTCTAATTAGGTTGATATACCAATTCATGTCATTAATTGTTTCAATGAATAGATATTTATATTTTGAAAATGTAAAAGTAAATGAGCAGTGTTCTTAAGTTGCTCTTGGGCTAATAGGAGACACATATGTAAACAAATAATGCCCATGTACTATGAACAGAAGCTTCCCTAGTGGCTCAGATAGTAAAGAGTCTGCCTGCAAGGTGGGAGACATGGGTTCGATACCTAGGTTGGGAAGATCCCCTGGAGAAGGGAATGGCTACCCACTCCAGTATTCTTGTCTGGAAAATCCAATGGACACAGGAGCCTGGTGGGCCCCAATCCATGGGGTTGCAAAGAGTGGGACACGACTGAGCAACTAACACACACACACACACGCTATGAACAGAACTGAAATATGTTCCAGATTCCCTGGTGGTACAAAGAACAGGTAGCAAGAGGAATTCTGCTTGGAAGAGTCACAAATAAAAGAATGAATTACTGAGCTTGTAAATATATGAGCAAATTGCACGAGATGTCCTCTTTTTTCCTCTCCCCTTTTCCCTTTTGGCTTGCTGTGCCCTCTTTCCCTCTTCCCTTTTACTGACTGATCCCTTTGCCTTTTAAGATTCAACTCAAGGGCTACTTTTATAATAAACCTTTACTGACTGCTCCTCTTCCTCCCTCCCAAACTTGCAAGCTGGGTTAGTAATGTTTCCAAACTCCTTTAATGCCTGGCACATACCTCTACTAATTCTCTTACCCTTTGATGTATACCATCTATGTGTCTGTCAGCCACCCTTCCTCTCCCTGCATGCAAGCCAAGGCCCAGCACATAATTGGTACTCAGTGAATCCAGTAAATGTTTCTTGAGGAAATATAAATTAAAACTGCAATGAGATAACACTACCCCTCCATCCAAATGGCTACAATGAAAAAAACTTAATAATATCAAGTGTTGACAATATAGAAAAACTGGAAGCTTTAAACATTGCTGAAAGGAGAATAAATTGATACAACCATTTTGGAAAATATTCTGGCAAAGCAGTTGAAGCTGAACAGCTGTCCACTGTATAACCCAGTGAGTGAACTCTTGGGTACATACCCAAAAGAAATGAATGCTTATATAGAAATAGGTTCATACCAGCTTTATTCGTAATAGCCCCAAACTGGAAACACCTAAATGTCCATCTACAGTAGAATAGACAAATGAATTGTGGTATATTTATATCATAAGTGTAAACATTTTATACCCCAACTACATAAATATGTAAAAAATTTAGTTATATACTTAATGGTTTGTGCTTTTTTTTTTTCTACTATATGTAGAATTTTTGTTGTTGTTTTTTAGTTGCTAAGTTATGTCCGACTTTTTGTGACCCCGTGGACTGTAGACTGCCAGGCTCCTCTGTCATGGCATTTCCCAAGCAAGAATACTGGAATGGTTTGCCAATTCCTTCTCCAGGGGATCTTACCAGCCCAGAAATCAAACCTGTGTCTTCTGCATTGCAGGCAGATTCTCTACCTCTGAGCCACCGTGGGAGCCCTTATGTGTAGGATTACATCAATAAAAATGTAAACTTAAAAATAATTCAATAAAAATTAATGTTCCTTGAATGATTGAGTAAATGAATGAATTAATTAGCTGGATCTTCAACTTGTGGCTCAGTTGGTAAAGAATCTGCCTGCAATGTGGGAGACCTGGGTTCGATCCCTGGGTTGGGAAGATCCCCTGGAGAAGGGAAAGACTACCTACTCCAGTATTCTGGCCTGGAGAATCCCATGGACTCTATAGTCGATGGAGTCGCAAAGAGTCGGACACGACTGAGTGACTTTCGCTCACTCAAAGAGAAAAGAAAGAAGAAAGTATTACTGTGTAAGAGGAACTTATACTGCACTGAGTTTTAAAGTAGTATTTGGTTCTTGAAATCTTTATAGTCTAACAATGCCTCAAATGAAATGTTCGTGGACATATTTTGCTTAAATATTAGTTCCCTTTTCTATTTTAACCACAATTGTGAGGTTAAAAACGGAAGTCATTAACAGTAAAACAGATGCCGGAGAGGCCTGTGGGACTGGCGTTTAGTTCAAAATGAGGGATCTTTGAAGCCCCAGGAAACTGGGGAATATGGCTCATTCCCTTCTGTGTTCTATCCTTTTGTGTTTTATGAGGTGCAAGTACAGATTAATTATGCAAACACTTGAAGGGAGATGACAGCAGTTGACACTTGTGATTACAAACAGGAACAGAAGCCACCCAGCACATGACATTGCCCAAGACACCTGAAGGTCAGAGTAGAATGGTCCTAATTGCCTGGCAGCCCGGCCATGGGATGCGCCTCTCCCATCCTTCTTCAGGCGGGGTTCGTGGCTAAGCCATTCTTCGTGCTAGCCTTGGCCAGGCCAAGAGTGACCAACTCCGCAGACGACCTATGGCACATGCACCGGAGGAGATGTCAAAACCCGACCCAGCTCTGGCTCCCACAACAGAACAGTGGATGCCGAGACAGGAGACGCGGGCGGTTCCCAAGATTTCCAGTAGGTGTCGCCATCCCGCGGCAGCCGCACTCCCCGAGGCCCGGGACGAGGGGGCGTGTCCTCCATACCTGCAGCTCCGGGAGAGCGCCTCACCTGGGCTCCCGCCGCGAGCCTCCTGCGCCGTGGGGGAGGCGCTCTGCTGCAGACCCGCGACGAGGGGGCGGGGTCGGCCGGCGCGCGGGGATAGGCGGGCCAGCGGGCGCCCAGGTGAGTTCTTTTATTAATACAAGAACCGGGCGACCGAGAGGGCAGCGTCCGAGCAGCCAGAGGAGGAGGAGGCAGACGAGAAGATGCCACTGTCGCTGCCACCTCAGGGTGACCACGGGGAGTCCAGTCCGTCCAGGCCCCCCAAAAAGCACACCTCTTTCCATATCTGGCGCTCCAAGAAGAAGCAGCAGCCTCCGCGGTCTGACTGCGGGGTGTTCATTCCACACCCGCCCCTGGAGCCCCTCAGAGAGGCCAGGTAAGCCCCTCGGCGAGCGAGCCTATCCCCGGCTCACTTCCCCCGACCTTTTCCACTCCGGCTACCCTGACCCTCGAGTCCTCTCTACCCTCGGCCTCGATCGACCCCTCTCCGAGGAGGGGAAAGGCCCAGGGTCGGCTTCGCGCGGCAGGAACGTAACGGGGTCCAAGGAGGGGACTGTGGTGGTCGCCGTGAATGAACGGGTTTCTCGCTGCTTCTGGTTCAGACCAAGCGCCAGTGAGAAGAACTTGTGCCCACCCTTGTAGACTTTACTTTGACTATAAAATAAGTGTAGCAAAGACAACACCAGAAGCTATACTATCAGCTTGCTGACGAGAGCTATATACTATACTGAGCTATACTATCAACTTGTAGGTGGGTTGCGAAGGGTTATTACCATGACGAGATCGGAACTCCACCTGGGGATTCCTTCAGACTTCTGACCGTGGTGCCCTAATTGTGAAGATGTCCACTCTTGGTGTTCTTGTAGCTCCACTGTCCTCACAGGATCCGAGTGGAGGAGGAAGTGGCAGGGATGGTTATCCCAATTTAATGGGTGGAGAACTTGAGACCAAAGGGTGCATGACTTGTCCCCATTGGAATCAGTGGTAGAAAAAAGCAGCACCTAGTTATTCCAAGTGTAACTGCCATAGTGCTTTTAAATGTTTTGCCGTGGTTTTGTGACGATTGGAGAAGGAAATGGCAACCCACTCCAGTGTTCTTGCCTGGAGAATCCCAGGGACGGGGGAGCCTGGTGGGCTGCCGTCTATGGGGTCGCACAGAGTTGGACACGACTGAAGCGACTTAGCAGCAGCAGTGTGACGATTTTATCTTTCATGTGTAAGTATTCAGTTATACTATCTGAATGGGTGCGTTCGTTGAGCAATAATCAATTTGACATAATGGTATATTGAAGAGGTTCAGGTGTGTGAAAATCTTTACTGAAGAACAGTTGGCAATTTCCAGTATATCCTTCTATATGTGTTTTTTTTTTTTTTTTTTTAAACAAAACAAAACATTTATTTAGTTCTTTGGCTGTGCTGGGTCTTCACTGCAGCATGCAGTATCTTTTATTTAGGGCATGTGGACTCTAAATGTGGGATCTAGTTCCCTGACCAGGGATCGAATCTCAGCCCCATGCATTAGGAGCGTGGAGTCTTAGCCACTGAACCACCATGGAAGTCCCCTTCTGTATTTGCTTTTAAATACACACCTTTATGTGTGTTTAACACACACTTTTGTGAACAGTGAGAATAATATTGTACCAGAGTCTTTGCAATGTAATTTCAATTATTTGGCAAATATTAACTAAGTGCTGGGGTATCAAAAACAATGAGAGTGGCCTCTGTCATCAAAGAATTCTTTGTGTCTTGAGAACACCAAAAAGTAAACAGTGGGATAAGTGCTGCAATAGATGTTAGAATAGAGGAAGGGATCTACGGAGGAAGGGATCTTCCTGGAGGAGGATGACTGAAGCAGTTTAGTCAGAAAAGGGAAGGAGCAATGCGTTCCAGGCAGAGGTTGCATTATGAGCATCCTCAATACTTGGAAGAACATGGTACTTCCTGAGAAGAACTTCCTGAACAAGTGGTTCAGGGAAGTCTGAGTATGTGTGAGAACATAGGGAGTGGAGTGCTAACAGAGAATGCATTTTATTTTTTCTCATATTTGTCATTCACAGTAGTAATTGCTTGTAATAGGACATATTTTTTATCCACCTAAAGACTTAATGTGCTTAACTATGAACTAATTTCTAACAAAATGTTACTTAATAATGATGTATCCAACATAAAAGTATTTTTCCTATTACATCAGCAAATAATTTAAACACTTCCATAGTAATGGTCTTATCTGACCTGGTCCCATCACATTCTGCCTATCAAATGACATGATACACAGCTATAAACAATTTCGTTGTTCAGTTGCTAAGTCATGTCTGACTCTTTGCAACCCCATGGAGTGCAGCACACCAGGTTTCCCTGTTCTTCACTATCTCCCTGAGTTTGCTCACACTCATGTCCATTGAGTTGGTGATGCCATCCAACCATCTCATCTTCTGTTGTTCCCCCTCTCCTCCTGCCTTCTATTTTTTCTGGCATCTTTCCCTTTGCATCAGGTGGCCAAAGTATTAGAGCTTCAGCTTCAGCATCAGTCCTTCCAATGAATATTCAGGGTTGATTTCCTTTAGGATTGACTGGTTTGCTCTCCTTGCTGTCCAAGGGACTCTCAAGAGTGTTCTCTAACACCACAATTCAAAAGCATAAATTCTTTGGTGCTCAGCCTTCTTTATGGTCCAACTCTCACATCCGTACATAACTACTGGAAAAACCATAGCTTTGACTATATGGATCTTTGTCAGCAAAGTGTTGTTAAATAAACAACTTATTCAAATCCAAATGCATTTTAGACTAAAACTTAGGAGTTTTTATTTCTCTCCTTGAGCTTCTTGTATTTTAGTTCGGTCTTAAAGCACTCTATTCTTTCCTTTAGAATTATGATGAACTTTGTACTAACAAATGTCCTGAGAACTAAACTTACTGGTCTGTCTCTGGGATGTTTTTCTAGTTATATCATCTTTATACATATTTTGTTTACTCCTGAGAGGGTGTACCGGTTACTAGTAAAGAGAGCAGCTAAAGCACACTTAGATTTCTGGCCCATCTTGGTCAGTCTCACTCTCTTGAGCAATCTTCCCTGTTTGTTCATTTCTGTCCAGGATTTGGAGGTGTGGGCCTCAGCTGGAATGTGCAGCACTCACTGGGACCTTCATTTCTATATAAGGATGAGATAGTCAGGTGGCCACACTTATCTGCTGGGCATTCACCATTAATTTTGTGGGCTTTTAGAGCAAATGAAAATGAATTTATGTCCTGGATATATGACCTTGGACAAGTTACTTCACCTTTCTGAGTCTCCATTTCTTCAGATGGAAAATGGAGAACATAGTAATACTAATTCTGTAGGACTGTAGTGAATATCACATGCTAGTTTATGTCATTAAATGTAAAACTCTTATCATACCTCTGGATGCAAAGTAGAAACTCAGTAAATGTAAAACCATCACCACCACCATCACCATCATCATTATTATAAATGCTAAGCTCTAATGGAAGGAACAGGAAAAAATAGGGTTGGAGGGGAAAAAATGCTTCCCCTCTTAAGAACTTAACAGTCCACATGTTCCCACTGGGTCATCCCAGTGCACCAGCCCCAAGCTTCCTGTATCCTGCCGTGGTGGATTCATGTTGATGTATGGCAAAACCAATACAATATTGTAAAGTAATTAGCCTCTAATTAAAATAAATAAATTTAATTAAAAAAAGAACTTAACAGTCCAATGATGGTTTGAAGTTTACTGATGTCTGTATTCTGCAAATATTTGCAACCTTTAGTGCAGATGTTCTAAAATTCAGTGACCATTGCTTGCTTCCTTTACATAAAATAATTTGAACATGGCTGTCTCTTTCCCTAAAATGCACCCGAAGAGTTTTTTTTTTTCAAGCTTGGTTTTGGTAAGCATATTAATATGTTATTTTCCATAGAAACAGAGCCGTCGCTGTCCTGAGTCAGCCTCATCTGCTGTCTTGTCCATTCTCTTGCCATCTGAGGGACCACACTGGTGTGTGTGGAGAAGGCGTGGCGAGTTATGGCTAGATTTTCCTTAGCAGCCTTCAGTGGCACCATCATTTATCAGGTTTTGAATTATACTTCATTTGTAAGCATTTTATTCAGAGTGTGAATTCTCTGTGTTGTGCTTAGCCGCTCAGTCGTGTCTGACTCTTTGCAGACCCATGTAGACCCTTTATAGCCCTCTACAGTCACTTTGTAGACAGCCGGTCTCCTCTATCCATGGGATTCTCCCGGCCAGAATACTGGAGTGGGTAGTCTTTCCCTTCTCCAGGGGATCTTCCCAACCCAGGAATCGAACCCAGATCTCCCACATTGCAGGCAGATTCTTTACTGTCCAAGCCACCAGGGAAGCGCATGAATACTGGAATGAATAGCTTATCCCTTCTCCAGGAGATCTTCCTGACACAGGAATCAAACCTGGGGAATTCTATGCTGTTGCTGCTGCTAAGTTGCTTCAGTCGTGTCCGACTCTGTGCGACCCCATAGACAGCAGCCCACCAGGCTCTGCCATCCCTGGGATTCTCCAGGCAAGAACACTGGAGTGGGGTGCCATTTCCTTCTCCATTGCATGAAAGTGAAAAGTGAAAGTGAAGTCGCTCAGTCGTGTCTGACTTGTAGCAACCCCATGGACTGCAGCCCACCAGGCTCCTCCGTCCATGGGATTTTCTAGGCAAGAGTACTGGAGTGGGGTGCCATTGCCTTCTCTGGGGAATTCTATATCTGGGTTTAAATTCCTGTTCTACTTACTGTGACACTTAGCTGTGTCATCCTGGGCAAGTTATTATCCTTTTTGTGCTTCAGTCTTCTCATCCATAAAAGGGGCATAATAAGGGTTGTTATAAAAATAAGTTAGTGGCTGTCAAGCACTCAGAACAGTGACTGGCACATTGTGAGCTCTCAGTAAATGGGAGCTATTTCTCCTTTTTCTTATTAATATCTTGCCTATACTTTTGAGTAGTTATTTTATGATTTATTTTCTGCTATATGATGAAAATAGTGCTTCGTTTTTATTTTCCCTAATCAGTGTTATTTTAATTAGAAATGGGTTCTGAGCTAAAGGTCAATTGATTGAATTAAAAATGATCACTCTCCATCTGAACTCCAAACCTAGAAGCAAGCATTAATGCTCTCCGCAGGAAGCCAGACTCAGGTGATAGCCGTAATCCTCTGAAAATTGGCAGACTTGATTTCATTTGGAGGAAAAATGCAGCCAACACCAGATAGCAGAGCATCCTCGTTTCAGAATGCATAGGTTCAAGTTTTGAGATTGCCAGACGTCGCCTAGTTTTTCTGTCTTTGCATGGACATTTTCCTTCTATAACAGGAAAGCAACTCACTCCTTAGACTCTATAAATCACTAGAGGGTTTTGAGGATAAACTGTTGTTTTATTTCATGAGAAAAAGAACCATCATTGGAAACATTCTGAAATTCTAGTGTTCATCTTCAAGACTTGATTGATTCCATTTTTCCATCTTTTGTGACTGGTTTAGTGTTTAGAACTCTAAACAGGTTTAATTATTTTCTAACAAAAAGGACATAGCTAGATAAGCCTGCTGCTGCTGCTAAGTCGCTTCAGTCGTGTCCGACTCTGTGCGACCCCATAGACGGCAGCCCACCAGGCTCCCCCATTCCTGGGATTCTCCAGGCAAGAACACTGGAGTGGGTTGCCATTTCCTTCTCCAATGCATGAAAGTGAAAAGTGAAAGGGAAGTCGCTCAGTCATGTCTGACTCTTCGCGACCCCATGGACTACAGCCTACCAGGCTCCTCTGTCCATGGGATTTTCCAGGCAAGAGAACTGGAGTGGGGTGCCCTCACCTTCTGAGATAAGCCTAGGTTTGTTTTATCTAATAGTGCATCTAAACTGGTTAATAGATACCGGGTTACTTCCCTTATTTAGTTTATGCCAAAGGCAAGTCTTTGAAATTTTCGGTTTATATTCTTTCACCATTGATAAAGCAGGTATTTAATTTTTAGCCCTGTCACTGACTAGCTGTGAGCTGCTGGAGGAGTTTCTTTCCTGCTCTAGCTTCAATTTCATGAACTGCTACCTACCTCTTAGCATTGTTTTGGAGACTTCTAAATATATATTTAAAATTAGTAGCACGGTGCCTGGAAGATAACAGAGGCTTAGAAATACCTCTGAGAGCAAGTCACAGTGACAAAGCCCTAGGTTGTGGTATTGGACTCAGCTTCAAATTTGCCTCTGCTGTTAGGATAAGTTTTGTACGCCTCAGTCTTTAAGCCTCAGCTTTCTCACCTGTAAAATGGAGACAACAACATCCCTTCTGGGGCTTTCTGAGGGTTAAATACTATCTATATAAAACATCTGGGCCAGGGCCCAGGGCAAAGCAGGTGCTGGACACATGAAAGGTAGAGCGGGAGCGATTATGGCAGTGGTGTTGTCATTGTTGTCTGCATAGTGATGGTGGTAGTGTTCATAAGTCCACTTGACCTTGTAAGTGGAGTTAAACAACTTCAGAAGTCCAGGAGAAGTTTATAACCAGGTATATCAAGACCTGAAGTACCTTTGGGTGTCTGGAAATACCTTTGTAGTTGTAAAAGAGCAGCCTTTGTGCATTCAAGACTTAACAATCTTAATATATCTGAATTACGAAGTCAAAGGTAAAGTTTATATTTGAGGTTGGTGGTATTTCTCCTGAAGCAGTTTTGGAGTCTGAGTTTAGTATAGGATAATTCTTTGCCACTTTATTGCTTTAGCCACTCTTTTTCTACACTTTTAGCCTTAATCTTCTTAGTCCACATCCAAGTGACATGAACACTTTTGGAGACCATTAGTACTTCTGTGCTTGGGTTTATTTCCTTTGTCTTTCAGTTCAGTTCAGTTGCTCAGTCGTGTCCGACTCTTTTCGACTCCATGAATTGCAGCATGCCAGGCCTCCCTGTCCATCACCCTGTCTGGTGAGATTATTTGAATCTTGAACTGTATGCATTTCTGTTTACCTTGAAAAATTTTATCAAATAATTGTTTAATCTCCTTTTCATGTTTTACCTATTGTAAGAAGATTTAGAGAACCTGTTCATGAAAAGCAATGCAATCTGACTACAGAATCATTTTTCTAGGATTAATGCTAACTACTCTTTGGTAAAACATTCCTTTCTGTATCTTATTGAAATGATTATCAATCAGAATTTAAAGAGAAGTTTAAGTCCAACAAACACTTACTGAGCTCTTACTCTGTATCAGGCATTGGGAAAAAGAGCAATGAATTAGAGATGATCTCTGCTCCTAAGAAACTTGTAGTCTAGTGGAGGAGGGGTGTATGAATAAATAAAGTAGCATATCATGCATTAAGTGTAGAAACAGAAGGTTTAGTCCAATGCATTGAGGTCAGGAGAAGGATTATCTTCAAGGAGCAGAAATTTTTTTCTCTCGTTAAGAAGTTTTACTCATACTGAATAATTAATGAGAATTTTTATTCTCTCAAATAGAGATCATCAAAGGCTCTAAATCTTCTTAAATTTTGATCGTCTTAAACTATATCCAATACTGGACCAAAAGGAAAATCACAGAAACTTATTTTCATAGTGACATTTAAAACAAAAGAGAATTGTGTACTTAGGATTATGCATAAATAATTTTCTATTTAAATGTTAAATATTTAAAATATCTAGAACTTGAGATTATCTCAGCTCTTCTGTCATATTCTGGCACCTAGGAATAAAGATTGGGCTTCATAAAAAATTTTTAAAAAGACTGGCTTCAATTATGACATTGATTTGAAAACCTTCACTGAAATTATAGGTAAACATGATATTGATACTGTAAAATTACAGACTGAAAATGAATGGTTCTTGACATTTTTAGACAGATTTACAGATCCCACGAGAATTGTTCTTTAGGGTGCACAGCTAACTTGGTGTCTACACAATCTCTGTCGGGATGATTCTGGAGCCTCTTTTAAGAAGAATCTAGCATTGCATGTGTTCTATAAGCAAAGTGTTCTTCCTTAAAACAACCTATCTTTATTTTCATCCCAAATTGCCTTGCATATCCAACTGATGTCTTTTCATTTATTCACTATACAAAATGAATTCTGAACTTTTACCCAAGAGAGGGTTGAAATGTGAATTCAGTATCTTGTCCCAAAGTGAGTTTTAAAGATAAAGTATATATCAATAGCTGACACTTGTGTGGATGTTGGCAAGAAAGGCCAGTCAATTGTTTACAAGTCTCATTAGTTCATTTATTGCTTCCTTAAAGCACAGGTGCATTGGGCCAACCCAAATGCCTCATCAGAATACCTCTACAGGTTCAGCTTCATAAGATGCCTTCATTCTAGAGAATGAGCACTTACTTAGTGCTGTCTTTACAGAACCGTGTACTTTCTGGATTGGCCTGTGCAGTGGGAGTGAAGTAATGACAGACACCGTTCACAACAAGGGATCATTTTGACAAAGTACCAGGAGACCCTGAGACACACATGTGAGGCAGATAATCCTAAATCTATTTGTGGTATCCCCAGTTTCTCTCATCTACAAGTTATAGACAAGACAAAGACAGGTTGAACCTGTCGCTAACACAGAAAAATGAAACACAGAATTAACAAGTGCCTTTTGTTTTTCAGCCTTCCCATGTATGGAAGTGAAATGAGTAAAAATAAGTTACTGGTAAGCTTGGCAAAATATTCTGTGGTGAAGAAGTTGGCTGCTGACTGTATTTCTTAATGTTCTACACCATTTCAAGTCAGCCCCCCGACTGAGTGTCATCTTTTAGAAGCCAGGGTTATGGCAATCTGAAGATAATAGTTCAAATAAGAGATTTGGCCAACAGTTGCATAAAGATACCATGCTTAATACACATCTTAATTTTTCCAAATCAGCTAATAAGCAATAGCATAAATTCCTGATAGTCCTTTGGATTTTCTAGTTGGATAGTTCTTTATCTTAAAATTGGGTTCAAGAGGCAAAATAATATGTGCTATGAATAAAGCAAGGAAATATAGGGAGCATTCGATTTATAATAACTTTAGATCATGTCTATGAAACACTGTTTTCCATCAAGATTTTATTGAAAGATGCAGTTTATTTAACATACATTGTGTCAGACACTGTTCTAAGCACTTTACAAATATTAACTCACCACAGTTAATTCATAACATCCTGGAGAGGCAGGTACTATTATTCCTATTTTGAGAAAGAATGAGGCACAGAAAGTGAAAGTGAGTGAAAGTGAAGTCGCTCAGTCGTGTATGATTCTTAGCGACCCCATGGACTACAGCCCACCAGGCCCTCCGTCCATGGGATTTTCCAGGCAAGAGTACTGGAGCTCATAAGTATTGGGGCTGTGGTTCTCCAGCTGATGATCTTGAGTCCTGCAGTTAATCACTACAAATTAAAAGCACTGGCTAGTGCTACCTTCTTTGTATTCCCACAGTAAGTATAGTTAAGCTGTAAATTTGGCAAGCAGAAATTATAATGTACATAGGAAAACAAGTTAACTTGTGATACTAAACAATTTTTATATTAAGTAGTGAAGAGAAAAATATACATAAATACATTAAAATATAAGTGCATTAAAATCTTGGAAGAAAAAGCAATTTTAAAGCAGAAATTCTAAAGTGTATATTATATACAAAAGGAACATGTCTAAAGATCTTGAGTCTGGAGCCTCTGCCTAGGCTTTCTCAACAAACAGCATGACCTGGAGGGAGGCTTGGTTGGTACACCCTCTTCCCTCCCAGTACAGTCTAGGCCAGGACAGTAGTTTGCATGCACAAAGATAAGCAGCTAGCCAGGTGGCCTGGAAAATTTGCAGTTGCTGCTTAGGCTAAGTGGGGTGTCAGAATTTCTCAAGGAAAACTGCTAGGGGTAACCTTAATTAGGTCTATAGATATCCTGCTGCTTGAATCTTTCATTTTAGTTTCTGATTTATCACTGAGTATTCCCTGCTAACAAATACAAGTTTCACCTTATGTTGATCTTTCACATCAAGGATTATAAACTATGGCTGGTATTTTATTCTACTTGAGGCTTGTAATAGTTCTGTGCAATAGCCCAGACCCTCATTTATAGATGAGGAAATTGAGGTTCAAAGAATGCAATGCAGGTGGAGGAAGCAGGAATAAAATCAGGTTTTCTGGCTTCTGTTCAGCTGCTGTTCTGGGTCCTCTTGGGTTATAGACTATACTTCTCTATTCCTGGCCTCTACCCACCTTTGATAGGAGTCCAGCTGATTCATTTGACTTCCTGATGACTATTTTCCTGGAAATCTTTCCCTAGATTCATAAACCAACAACTATGAGACTGTCCGATCCCCAGATTGAGTTGTTACTATAGTCTAGTTACTGGCATATTGAATACTTACAGAGTTAAAGAATTGAGACATAATTAGTACGTCACCTACCATCTAAAAAAAATACCCCAGAACCCAAACACACACACACAATAACTTGATTCATGTTTTCAAAAAAAATGTATAAAGTTTGCACAAACCATATTTTATAATAGTAAAATATTCTTTATAGAGTCTATCCATATTGTACCCATTCAAGAATGCCCTTTTGGGGCTTGACAAATTGATGGTGCTCTGACAGGTAATATATTTTATTAGGGATCTTATTTAAATGTTTTGATAATACTGATGAATTTAATAAATATCCTATAAAATCTCAATTTGATTATTTTTCCATCTACTATTTGAAACAGTTAAGATATTTGAATCAAACTGATGAAATTCAGGTTGAAATACAATGTCTGCTTTATCACACCTGCCGTGTGCAAACCTAGAACCGGCCCTTTTCAAGCCTGTGCAGCAGAGGCACCCCCAGGCCTTGCAGACATTCTTGGCTCTGGTCCCTTGTGGCTCCCATCCCTGCTGTTTTCCTTCTGAGAACTAAGTGATTGTCATTTATCTGCAAGAAATATTACCTTGCTGTTATTATGTGCAAAACAAGAAAATGTAGTTGCTCCAGGGTGGGGTTACAAGACTATTCTCTTTTGGTGTTGACTCCCCAAAACAAATTTGACTGGAATAGACTCAATTATAGATCAAGAATCCTTCTCTGGAGCCTACTTTTGACAGAAACAAGAACATTTGTATTCCCATGTGTGTCAGTAAACATGCTTAAACAAGTTAGTCTAAACCTAGAATTTGGATTTTGTTTTTCAGGATAAAAGCAAAGTATGACTAAATATCTGGCATTGGTTCAAGTTTTGACTTTTACCAGTTTGCTTGTTGTGATTGTTCTAATCTCACTCCATGAGAGGTTTCAAGTACTTTGACCTAGAAGTCATAGTAGCTGGTGCATTGTTGGTGCTTGATTGTACCCTTCCTTGTTATTTCACTTTTATTAAAGCTCTTTTTTATGCCCATAAGGGAACAACTGGTCCTAGATCTAGGTGATAACTGTTGATGCATTGAGGCTGTGTTTGCTTCATCTTGTAGTTTCCCCGCAGAGGTACTTCTCAGGAATTTAAGCATCAACTTCCTTATTCTCTACAGAACTCATGGTTGCTTTTCTGTGTGTATAATCATACTGTGGTTAGAAGTCCACAAATTTACAAAGCCAGCAGATGTTAAACAAAGGAGAGCAGCAGTGTCTATCTTCATGCCACCCAAGAACTGATCAACAAAAAGCAAAAGACAGCCAATTGTGTTTGGGTATGTTTTCAGAGAAAAATGGGCTTGGTGGGGGGTATGAAGGAAGACAGTTCTCCTCAGATTAATCATTCCCAGCCTCTCCTATAAATTAAGTAAATATAAGAAACTTCTGCCAAGAATATATAGGTGAAAGGGCTTGAATTATTGATTACCTGTCAGGTGGCAGTTGCTTTTATATTTGGTGTGTCTCATTTAATCTTCATAATAGCTCATCTAAGTAGGTGATTTTACCCCCATCTTTCCAGTTAAGAAACAGAACCTGAAAGAGGGGGAAGTACTTGCCCAAACTGATTTATCTGGTAAACGACAAAGTAGTATTTGAACCCAGGTCTTTCAAATTCTAAAGTTCATAATATTTTCACTATGCCACGAGAAGACTAAAGCTAATTGAACAAGTGATTGGTGGGGGGAGAGAGAGAATAGGGGAGGTGGTTAGCTAGAGAACAGCAGCATCCAACAGAAATGTAGTTATCAATTTACACTCAGAACTGTCACTTTTTCAAAGACCAGAATAGAAGAATTTCTCCTTATTAATTATCTGCACTCTACCATGTCCCATTTGGAGAAGGGGAATATCCAAGAATTCATGCTGGGAAGTCTACAAGGCATCATGGTTTTCCTGGGAACTTTTGAGATAATTCTGCTGAGAATCAGTGACTCAGTCCTTGAAGTGTTGACTAAACTTGTTGCACCTGATTTCCAATCTACTCTCAAAACCACCAAGTCTTACTGCCTGTTGCTGGGATGATTCACGGAGTATGCAAAGGAGTCTAAAGTGGCAAATGTTGAGGATTTTTCACTTTGCACAAAGATTAACCATAGCCCTAAAAGAGGAAAGAGATGCTGATGACCCAAACTCCAAATTTATAGGAAACACTGTTGCTGAAAATTGTAAAGCCAGGGAGTTGGATGTTAAAGGATTATGAAAACCCTTTAAATAATCTTTGTCTTTATGGAAGCTACTGAGTTTGTCTTTAGTGCTCATTTCTCTGAAAACTGAATTTTGACATTTTTGTATTGGAGGTACTTTTAAAATTATATTTAAGAATGTTCATTAATTTCTGTGAGTATTATTACATGCAAAAAACTAACTTAGAGTGAATTTCTTTTTCCAGTTGTTGTTTAGTCACTAAGTCGTGTCCAACTCTTTTGCAACCCCGGTCTGTAGCCCACCAGACTCCTCTGTCCATGGGATTTCCCAGGCAAGAATACTGGAGTATGTTGCCACTTTGTGTTAGTCGGTGTTAGTCGGTTGGTTGTATCTGACTCTTTGCGACACCATGGACTGTAGCCCACAAGGCTCCTCTGTCCATGGAATTCTCCAGGGAAGAATAATGGAGTAGGTAGCCATTCCTTTCTCCAGAGGATCTTCCCAACCCTGGGATTGAACCCAGGCCTCCTACATTGCAGGCAGATTCTTTACCATCTAAACCACTGGAGACTCCCATGTATTATATATACACACAAATATGTGCTCATATCTATAGTCAGTGCTAGATTACTTACTTGGTAAACTGTGCATGTGCTTATAATGTCAACAAAGCAGGGAGGGATGAGAGAGAGAGAGAAAAATCCAGAATATGCCTACAAATTTTATGTTATTACAAGATACCAAAATTTCATTTTAGGGTTTAGAGATGTTTTCATTTTGAATGACTTGGTGAGGGAGGCATACTGTCTTTAGTGGTTAAAGTGGTCATTATACAGACCTCTCTTTATACCTTGTTTAAAGAGCTGCTAGGGGTAGGGGCAGGAGGAAAGTGTGATACAAACTATGGAAAGTAAGAGAAAGGTGCCTAGGTCATTCTCTTGTTCTTCACATGAATTGGATTCCAGGTTCCCAAAGTATCGTTTTACCTTCCTTGAAAAGGCTTGATTGGTTGATGCCACTTTTAAAATGTTCTGTCCAGTTCTATGGAAGCAGTGAGACTAGTGAACCTTCAAAGGGACTGTTCTTTTGTGATTGAGACACTAATTTGATTTGTTGATGTAGACCACATCTGCCTTAGCTGTTTTGGTGGCTTTAATAACCATATGAATAACACTTTCTTTTCGTTTTCCGTACATATTTTCATATAATGTAGAACTAAAAATGAAATTACAAAGGCAGCAATTTAGATGTTTTTTATATCCTGTTTTATTTTTTACTTATATAAAAGCACATTTTCACATCATTGAAATATGTAAAACAATTTTCTTAGTCATTCCCCTGTTGCTGGGCATTTAGGTTCTTTCTGATTTTTCATTGTAATTGGCAATGTGGCAGTGGACATCTCTGTGAAACCTCAGTCTCTGGCTGGTCTCTGTGTGCCCTTCCAGCTCCACTCTCCGCCCTCCTCTGTGCTCCTGAGGGCTTATTTATAGACTGTGTGGACCCAGCTCTCCTGCTCTCCGGTTTCTAGTTAGGTTCAGCCAGTAGGAGGCTTTGGAGGAGAGGGCAGGGGCAGGAGCAGGAGGTGGCACTGGAGGATGGTGGTGGCTTTGCTACTCTGCTGAAGGCTACAGCCTCTTCTGCAGCACAAATCTGCCTGATCCAGAACTCATTCCCTTCCCCTTGCCTATCTGTCTAGAAGTAGTAATGATTTCCTGCTGTTGGGAGTCCTGGGCTGCTCCACTGTTTCTTATTGATTTTCCTTCACTGGCCCACATCTTGTAAATAGTTCTTTAAACACTTTTCAATCATCTCTTCTGTGTATGCCATCTGTTCCCTGCTGGAATCCTGTCTGACATCATCTAAATCTGAGTGATATGTTCTTTTTATTATATTTTTTATTTTTTTAATTGGAGTATAATCACTTTACAATATTAGTTTTTTCTGTATAACACATGAATCAGCTGTAAGTATACATATATCCCCTCCCTCCCACCCCCCCATCCCACCCCTAGGTCATCATAGATCACCGAGCTGAGCTCCCTGGGTCACACAGCAGCTTCCCACCAGCTATGTTTCCCACTAAAGTATGTATGTCAGTGCTACTCTCTCAGTTCATCCCACCTTCTTCTTTCACCTGTTATGTCCACAAGTCTGTTCTCCACATCTGCATCTTTATTCCTGTAAATATTAATAGGTTCATTAGTACCATTTTCTAGATTTCATATGAATGTATTAATATATGATATTTGTTTTTCTCTATGTACCCAGTGTTCATTGCAGCACTGTTTACAATAGTCAGGACACGAAAGCAACCTAAATGTTCATAGTCAGTGGAATGTATAAAGAAGATGTGGTACATATATGCAATGATATATTACTCAGTCATAAAAAGGAATGAAATTGACTCATTTGTAGTGATGTGGATAAACCCAGAGTCTGTTTTTTTTTATTATTATATTTAGAGTTTTGCACTGAAGAAGGGTAAAAGGCCATTCAGAATTGGATAGGGGAGTTTAGTTAGGTCAGGACCAAGCTGGTGTTAGATTGAATTAAATTACTGTCATAAAGATATAAGCAAATTGCTTTTGGAACAGAGAGAAGGGGGCAATAAAGTCTTCCATGCACTGTGTTAAACACCCTTATTTAAAAGATAAGGAGGATGCCTTAGCTGCCAAACGTTTCCAGTTCTTTTCTTGTATTTGAATATTTTTGGTTCGATAGTTTCATTTCTCTTTTCATTCTGGGATTTTGTGGTTCACCCCTTATGTATTTCCTCTTGTTCTTGGTAGTTTGAATATTCATATGTATATAGCCATCTATATCCACTTATATATTCCTTCTCCATCTACATGTTTCTCATGATCTCTTCCTTATAGAAAGCATTCTCAGAAATTTTGTGAGCTGAGTAGATGCCATGCTTTTGGAATTCCTCCTATATGAGTGATAATTTTCTTAGTCTTTAAATAAAAAGCAAAACATGTAGCAAAGAGTTAACTTCATTTGCTTTTGCTTCATTTCAAAATCTCAGTGTGTTATTTTCCTGAACAAATGCCAAAATGTTCAGCAAACTTACCAGGGACTGTTATTACTTCACAAATCTTTTCAGTTGAATGACGATGTCATTCATGGCTAAAGGGTCATCACTGACCAGATCCCTGACTGACATGGTGTAGTGAGGCTTATCCAAGGACTCACGTAGTTGCTCAAAAGTTTAGTCCCTTTCTAAAAAATAAATCTTATATATATTAGGAAATGTCTCTGTTGATTTGATATTCAGTCTATATTTCATGCTCTTAGAAATGTGAATTGCTGTGAAAATACCACAGGTATAGAATAAGGATAATTCACATAAAATTAAATGTATAAAATTCTCACCATTTAGTAATGACCAGTGATGGCAGAAAAGAGAAAAAACAAAAAAACCTAGCAGTAGAGAAATGAAAAGGCTTTGGTCTTAATCCTATATTTCTCAGTTACAAGTTAGAAAACTGTAGGCAAGCTATCTAAACTCTTTGAACTTCCAGCTACTAAGCAATAAAATGGGAATGATACCAACCTGCCTAGGTACCCACAGCCACACTGTTGAGAGACTCCTTGGAAACAGCGTGGGAAAGTGGTGAGAACTGTGAGACTTTCAGTAAATTCTATCATCCCTTGACTCATCCCTTGGTTCTCACCACATCTTTTCTGGAAGCCTTGTAAATTATTTTTCCTTTTCCTCTGGTCTTTTCGAAAGTGAGTGGACACATGGCAGTCTTCACTTTACCCTCTCTTTTCTCCATCCCAATCTCCTCTGTGTTCATTCCTCCCTATCTCTGGGGTTCTGGTCTGAAGCTGGTACAGGGGGCACTCCCATCTATATCCATCCAGTTTCCTGCACAAAGTGACGAGGTGCAAGTGGGGGCTCTGTGGATCATGGTGCCACTGTGCAGGGCCCCCTCCTTCTTGGCTTTCTTCCCTTTTCCCTTCAGACTGTACAACTTCAGTGCCTGTGGGAATTGTGGTAGCCAGATGGACACACCCATATTTCCTCCTCAGCCACTGCCAACCTCTATCTTACAGACACAGCGTATTTCACAGAGGAAGCTCATTTGGGATTCCCAGATAGTTCTGAGAAGTAGTTGGGTCTGGTTGTCTCCATTTAACAGATTAAGCAATTGAGACATGAAGTTGTTTAGTGAAAGTCAGCACTGTATCCCAGGACTCCAGAACTGTAGTCAGTGCTCTTTCCACTGTAGCTCCACAAATATCCCAGCACATTAGATAGGGGGGAAAATGTTTGTAACTTCTATTGGTTTATTGTGATGTGCTTTCTTTTTCTTCCCTTTTTAAATTTAACATGCTCAAGCTAATGGAATAAAATGATATATTAGAATAGGAAATTGAAAAATACTTACTTAATTAGTAGAATAAGATATTTATCTTTACCATCTAGTTAAATATTACACTATTATAAATATTAAATTTCTAACATAACCTTTCGAAAAATTATGTATGTAGAAAATAATGGACTTTATGTTAGTACCAAATGGATGGCTGTTGAATTGTCATTTGACTCTTACCTACTTTATGCTCTTCTGAAAGACAGTTGTCTCTAGGACATGTCAGTGTTTGGAGTTTGATAGCCAAAGATGCTGTCCTGACTTGTACAACTTCAGTGAAGCAAAATCTCAGTTGTTACTCCACCAGAACCTTTCCCAGCAGAGCTACTTGTATCAAGTTTCAACACACACCTTCAGTTGCATTTTTTTCTCTAAGTGGAAATGTAAGTCTCATTGAACACAATATATTTAGGAAATTCAAATATTTAGCAATTAAAAGTATCTCCATGGTAACTTCTTGGAAAGTTATTATTTGAAAAAGTCTCTGATTGAATTCTCTCGAGGTTCTGGAGCCCCAGTGCTAAGGCTTGGGCATGGACAGGAACCCAGAGAAGCTACAGTCAACTTCCCTTAACATTAAAGCCTGGAGAAGGATCACAGGGCTGATGGACCAGCCACCTACATGAATCTGATGGTTTATTAGTGCAGAGAGGAGAATGTGGATAAGGCAGTGTAGCTATTTCTGTCACAACCTTTGTATTTTTGTACCAATTGTGTAGGTGAATTAAAAGAAAAAAAAAAGATTAATAATGAGTTGGGAAAAGAACCAAAGCAGAAATCTGAATACTTGGGTCTCTACGTATTGGTCATGTTGGTTCAGTAAAATCATTTGTCTTTTCCTGGGGCTTAGATTCCTCATTTATATTAGGAGGGGTGAATTTGGTCTTTTATAAGGTTTGTTCTTGTCTAAGTCCTCAAATTATATATTTGAGTTTATCATTTTCCAGGAAAGTTGGTCAAGATTTAAGTATAATAAATAGCAGTGTCTAGCGCATATGGAAACGGAATTGGTTCTAATGATAAGTAGTTATTTCTACCCTTTTCAGTGACAGTGTCCCTTGATGAAAAGTAGAGAGCCATCAAAGTCAAGAGGTAGGTTGTCAAGGTTATCGTTTCTACACCTCTTCTGAGAAGGAACCTTGTACATCTTAAATATTTGCAAAAAGGAAAAGAAGAAAACTTTAAGAAGAATTATGTATTTACCTTAGACATATAACATGAAGGGTAAATCATATGAATACTGTTTTGAGGAAGATCTTAAGATGTATACATCTGTGTATTTATGTTTGATCATCATTTCACTAATGCAGCACTAGATCATAAAATTCAAACTGAAGAATGTACAAACACTCTGATTTGCAGCCTAGAAGCTCTGTATGTGCTAAGTCGCTCACTCGTGTCCTACTCTTTGCAACCTCTTGGACTATAGCCCACCAGTTCCTCTGTCCAAGGGATTGTCCAGGCAAGAATACTGGAGAGGATGCTGTTTCCTTCCAGGGGATCTTCCTGACCCAGAGATCAAACCCAAGTCTCCTGCATTGTACGTAGATTCTTTACCTGCAGAGCCATTGGGGAAGCCCCCAGAAGCCCTTACTAACAACAAAAACTTGGGGGGAAGTGTAGAAAATTTATGTCTGACTTCTACATAGTCATAACGTCTCTTTTGACTTCATAAAATAGCATACTACTTTATTTACAGGGATGAAGTATAGTGTTTTCAGCCCTGAGGTTGTGGCCAAAATGTTTAAATTCTGCTTCTGATTCAGCTATTTGCTGATTGTGTTACCATATGCAAATCATTTCACCTCTGTGGAGCTCAGTTCCCTCAAATATGAAAAATGAACCAATGGGACAGTTAAGGGATTTTAATTAACTCCTTCCCTATTCTGTTTGTCTAGAGTTTCCAGCCTGCTGTTGGGGGGCGTTGAAGGACGTAAACACATATGTTATCTTCAACATTTACACACCAGTCAATCCCAAATGTTAAAAAACCACATCCAGGGGACACTAGATTGACTGTGGGACGGTTCCTAGAAGATGATTTTCTTAGAAGCAGACTCTATGACAAGGGTTCAGGTATAGATAGGATTTGTGAGTGAAGAATGAGTAGGAAAGAGAAGCCAGCCAGTAAAGGGGGAGTGATCACTCTCGTGGATGGAGGTTAGTCCCCTTGGGAAATCCTGAATGTCGCTGTAGAAGTCAGAGCTGCACCATCCCTGGGCCAGGGGAATTGGAGTGTTAGAAGAGCAGGCTATGCCAGTCACTGATTGAGAGCTGCTCCTACAGGGCACTTTCTGCCTCAGGCAGTGTGGACTCCTGGGGCCAGAAAGCCCCCTGGTGGTGGAAGTCCAGGGTCCCGGCCACCACATCCTGAGGGGTTACAGTGCCTGTCATTGTCTGGTTGCAGTGGTACAGCCAGAGCAGTGCAGCCAAACTACTGCCCTCTGGTGCCCCAACTGAAGGTAGATAGGCATTCACTTTTTAAAAAAATTGAATTTATTTTAATTGGAAGCTAATTACTTTACAATATTGTGGTGATTTCTAGCATCCACTTTTAGAAGGATGCACCACTCGGGGACACTGAAGCAGTTCACCAGGAAGTGATCAGCAGCCCTCCTCAGCTGCAGAGACTTCCTGTCTACCTCTAAACACAATGGCATGTAGCAGCCAGGGAGGGGCGGGCTCCTGAGTGCCTATTAACCTTAACCGTGAATCTGGGAGGCAGGCCACAGACATTGCAAAAAGACATGTTGACAGTGCACATGCCATCAGTGTAGTCAAAATTGTAGAGCCTAATTGCTGGCTGGCGACACCTGGGACACTTTAAAGGGAGTAGCGTCCCTGAGAACTTTGTGATGCAAAGGGTGAAACTTCACAAGGAATATGTTTTTATTTTGTAGGAGCTATCTTTTTGATAGAGAAAACACATTCTCTGAGGTGTTACTAAAACATGTTAGGAGATAACAGAATTTTTTCCTATCAGGTTCTATGGAGAGTCAAGCCAGCTGTCAGCAGTATCCCTGCCTGATCTTGAAACTTCTGGAATTTAAAATAGAATGTTTGGCATAAGCATTAAATTATTGTTCTTTCAGCATCACCCAATTTTATGAAAACTCTATTGCTTTCTACCCACTCCAGTGTTCTTGCCTGGAGAATCCCAGGGACAGGGGAGCCTGGTGGGCTGCCGTCTATGGGGTCGCACAGAGTCGGACACGACTGAAGCGACTTAGCAGCAGCAGCAGCAGCTATTGCTTTCTAGGTGAAGTTGGCTTTTAAAAATCAATCTTTCTACATAAATGCTATCTGTTGTTGTTCAGTTGCTCAGTTCAGTGCAGTTGCTCAGCTGTGTGCGACCCCATGAACCACAGCACACCAGGCCTCCCTGTCCATCACCAACTCCCAGAGTTTACTCAAACTCATGTCATTGAGTTGGTGATGTCATCCAACCATCTCATCCTCTGTCATCCCCTTCTCTTCCTGCCCTCAATCTTTCCCAGCATCAGGGTCTTTTCAAATGAGTCAGCTCTTCGCATCAGGTATCCAAAGTATTGGAGTTTCAGCTTCAACATCAGTCCTTCCAGTGAACACCCAGGACTGATCTCCTTTAGGATGGACTGGTTGAAGCTCCTTGCAGTCCAAGGGATTTTCAAGCGTCTTCTCCAACACCACAGTTCAAAAACATAAATTCTTCAGCACTTAACTTTCTTTATAGTCCCAACTCTCACATCCATACATGATTACTGGAAAAACCATAGTCTTGACTAGACAGACCTTTGTTGGGAAAGTAATGTCTCTGCTTTTCAATATGCTATCTAGGTTGGTCATAACTTTCCTTCTAAGGAGTAAGCATCTTTTAATTTCATGGCTGCACTCACCATCTGCAGTGATTTTGGAGCCCCCCAAAATAAAGTCAGCCACTGTTTCCACTCTTTCCCCATCTATTTGCCATGAAGTGACGGGACCAGATGCTGTGATCTTAGTTTTCTGAATGTTGAGTTTTAAGCCAAGTTTTTCACTTCATCAAGAGGCTCTTTAGTTCCATCTTTGCTTTCTGCCCTAAGGGTGGTGTCATCTGCATATCTGAGGTTATTGATATTTCTTCTGGCAATGTTGATTCCAACTTGAGCTTCATTGAGCTTGGCATTTCACATAATGTACTCTGCATGTAAGTTAAATAAGCAGAGTGACAATATACAGCCTTGACATACTCCTTTCCCAATTTTGAACCAGTCCTTTATTCCGTGTCCAGTTAAAACTGTTGCTTCTTGACTTGCATACAGATTTCTCAGGAGGCAGGTAATGTGATCTGGTATTCTCATCTCTAAGAATTTTCCACAGTTTGTTGTTACCTACACAGTCAAAGGCTTTAGACAATGAAGCAGAAGTAGATGTTTTTCTGGTATTCTCTTGCTTTTCCTATGATCCAACAGATGTTGGCAATTTAATCTCTGATTCCTTGCCTTTTCAATAAATCCAGGTTTTACATCTGGAAGTTCTCAGCTCACATACTCCAGAATCACCTGGAGAAAAAAGCTGGTTCCTGTCCCACCTTCAAGGATTAAAATGTGGTGGCTTTTGAGTAGGGCCTAGGAATCTGCTTCCCTAGTGGCTCATTTGGTAAAGAATCTGCCTGCAACGTAGGAGACCCAGGTTCGATCCCTGGATTAGGAAGATCCCCTGGAGAAGGGAATGGCAACCCACTCCAGTATTCTTGCCTGGAGAATGCTACGGACAGAGGAGCGTGGCAGGCTACAGTCTTTGCAGTCGCAGAGAGTCGGACACAACTGAGTGACTAAACCTGTCTACCTACCTAGGAATCTACATTTTAACCCACCTGTCAAATATTTGAGAACCACAATTTGAGATCTAGCCCAAGGAGAACTAGGATATAAAAATCTCAAAAAGGTCTTCCCAAGGGCACCCAGCTGCCTGGGGCCAGACCCAGGTCTCTTGAGTTTAAAGTTCATTACTTTATGCTTATAATTTTTATAAATATTTGAGTGCTTCCCAGGTGATGCAGTGGTAAAGAATTAGCCTGCCCATGCAAGAGACTTAGGAGACCCGGATTCAATCTCGAGGTCAGGAGCATCCCCTGGAGAAGGAAGTCACAACTCACTCCAGTGTTCTTGCCTGGAAAATCCCTGGACAGAGGAGTCTGGTAGGCTACAATTCATGGGGTCACAAGAGTTGGACATGACTTAACGACTAAACAACAACAAAAATCATTGACTACAGAGCCAAATATAGCAGATGTGTAAAGTCTCGATCCTTTTACATATATATAAATATGTAAATTAAATTTAGGCAAACAAGAATAGTAGGAACGGTTTTAGAAGGCTGGACTTTACATCCTAAAAAAATGCAAAGCACGATAGATGAAGAATTCTGGTATGAATGGATTTCTAACAAGACTCTCTGATATGTATCATATGGTTTGTCACACATATTTTCCTTCTGATCAGTTCATTTCCACATCTATTGTTCATATCTGTCAGGTTTGCCACAAATAACTTCCTCCTGCAGTTTTTCATAATCAGTCTTCTACATGTTCCAGTGAATAAAGTGCTCTAAGCCAGGTGATTGATGATTGTCTGGACTGGCAAGCTTGCGAGATTAGTACTTGGAGTTAGGAAAGCTGTAATTGTGGTTCTCGTCCCTGTGTGTGACCAGTCAGCTTTGCTCTAAGAAAAAAATGCTTCCTTGCTCATAAATTGCATTTGTCACAAGGCAAGTATTCTTGTGTGGGAAATCCCATGGACAGAGGAGCCTGGTGGGCTACAGTCCATGGGGTCACAAAAGAGTCGGACACGACTTAGCAGCTAAACAACAGCAACAACAAAGTCTTTCTGAAGATGTTCAGTGTTGGCCATGCAGCACCAGGTGAGAGCAAGTGTGCAGCTCAGCTCAGCACATCGCCTCTGGGAGGAGGCAACTTGCAGGGCACTGCCTGCTGATGGTCAGTGGTTAGTGTCCCCTTTATTTAGAATGGGAAATAACATGAGTTTAAACAAAGCTTCAGAGAATCTTTTGTGACCCTCTGGCCCTACAGGAGCTTCTCAGGCACCTGGGCCCTGTTTTTCAAAGGAGACAGAACTGAGACAGGTTGATTTGGAACCAGATTTGATTCTGACATTGATTAAAAGCAAAAATAGCATTTGGAGACAATTGCTCTGTCTCCTCTCTTCCCCTTCATTCTTGTTCTTGTAACTGAATCTTAATTCAAGAAGGATTTCAAGGATTTAAAAAGGGATGAAATATTACAAAGTAGCATGATTTACAAATACAGTAAAACAACAAGGAAAAAACAGAGGTGGGACCCAGGTTAATACGAAATAAGACTAAATTTGCTGATCATAATGACCCACCCACTAGTATGACTGGGCTTCAGATTTGGCACTGAGTTTTCTATTACTCTCAGTAAAACAAGAAATGGTCTAAGTTACACAGTTCAGTCCTTAATTTAGATGTGGACCCATAAGGAGAATTATAACACTTTTTTTACTCAGAGCAGATTCTCTCTGGGGCATTCTTAGAGATTTCTATAATCTAAGGAACAATGTTATTGACAATTTCTTAAAATAGTTTGTCTCTTAAAGCCCCTAATTTGATTTGGAATATAGTTTAGTTAAGGTAGTTTTGCAGGAGGCCAATACAAAGCAATCTAGAAAACTGGCACATCAATAAAATGGCAATATGAAGTTGTAGGGATTTTAAAAATGCATTGAATTATCAGAATTTTCACACACAGCGAGATTAATTATAACTGGAATTACAATGTGCTTTGAATTCTGATTGGAAAGAAGTATCTTGATATAAGAGGTAAGGAAGGAAAAAAAGGCCAAGGAAGATAAGCTGGTAAGCTGCCTTTCATATGCAGGGGAGATGGAAGTCTCCAAGTTTCCACTTCCCTCACTGGGCATGGAGCATGAGGCCACTGTCCCTTCCTCTAAACTCATAGCTGACCCTCTCTCTCCTCCCCTGCCCAGTAGTCTTATTATCAGCACTCTCTTGTACTCTGAAAAGATCCTTGTTTGGATGATAAGTTATAAGGTCACCCCACCAAATCTGAGGCCCATCTGTTGCCTAGACTGCTTTTTTCTAAGTTCAAACTTAAGCTTCGGGAGATTGGTGAATTACATGTACTTCTTTTCTATGTGTTGAAAAACTTCCCTGAAAGTCTGAAAATCACTTTATGGATAATTTTGCTACCTAGATCTTTGTACTTCCAAATATTTTGGGGGTCCTGAACTATCTTGGGGCTAACGCAAGAGCTAATGCACTTTAATGAAAAGAAGGGAGGGGAAATTTGATTCCCTTTTCCACCTTGTCCCTTCCCTCTATCCCAGCTTGGACCTAAATATTCTTCATAAATTGTTGGCCATTGTTTCTTCATTCTAGCTCTATTATTAGTGATTTCAGAGCAAACTCTCTTTATGGTTTAAAAATATCTTGAGTATATAATTTTATCTGTATTAAGACATTTCATTTTCAGCAGGAGACTCATAAAAGCAGAATACATTTCGGTTCTAGAGTAGAGTAGTAGTTTCTGGTATCAACCATCAGTGTGCAGAGAAAAATGCCATCTGAATTATGCTTTTCACTTTATAGGTTCAGATTGGCAAGTTTATTTCTCAAGTTGTTTATTTCTATGTACTCTCCTAATAATCAGAGTAAAATGCCACCATATAAGAAACAGTATTTGGGTTACAGCCAGCTTATAAAAACCCTAGCTTTATACCAGAGAAGTGGCTATCTAAGAGAAAAATCAGTGTCTTTTATACAGTTTTATCCATTTTAAAATAAAAATAGGATTCTTTACTGTGACAGCTAGGAATGTTTAGTACTTCTAAACTTAAAAAAAAAAAAGTGATACCTAAGCATAAAAATAAGCACTGGCATGCAGTTGGTACCAGTTTCACCAAGTTCTAACTTGCCCAGTATGTACTTTATATTTTTGCTCATCTGTTTACCCTTAATTGAGTACGGAAGTTGCACCTCAAATTAAAATTCCTTTCCCCAAATCTTCCTTCATAGTTGTATCTGTCACTTTCATAATTTAAAAAATATCTTTGTATTATAGATTAAAAAATGCTTTTTGTTGATGTATGATTTGTATTTATTTGATTACTAGGGAAGTAGAAATCACTTTATGTGCTTTTTGGCTATTTATTTGTATTTCTTTTTTTGTGGAATATCCTTTGCCAATTTTAATACTGGTGTGTCTGTATTTTCTAGTTTAGGAGTGAAATTAGAGTGGGCAGAGAGCTTTTATTGGCAATATGCTTTTTCTTTACATGGTGAATGGAACCACTTTTCTTTTACAAAATTCAAATCTATATGTCCAATTAAAAATTTTTTATGAACCTTAGTAGTGTATCAAATTTTGCCAAAATTAATTTCCTCTAAAATATGCGATGAAATAAATGAACCAATTGCTTCAAAATTTAATGCATTCTCATAAGACAGAGATCACCTATTTTTTTTAGTTCATCTTATATTGTATTTTATAAAAATAGTAATTATTTACCTCTTATATGCTTTAAGTGTGTTTTCTTTCTTGAGCAGGAATTTGAAGTAATTTATACAACATGTGTTAGCTGAAGTTTTTTTGTGTGAGAGATGGTTGAGTCCTTTTTGACATTTATTTTTATGAATTATATATCTATTATACCGGAGAAGGCAATGGCACCCCACTCCCGTACTCTTGCCTGGAAAATCCCATGGCCGGAGGAGCCTGGTAGGCTGCAGTCCATGGGGTCACACGGACATATTTTATCACTCTATTTTTTGCCTGATGAGAGGTAGGTTTCTGTTGGATTGTGATTTGGGTTTTTTTTTCAGCTGCCATAATTTGTCATTAACAAGGACTTTATTTCATAATAACTATTAAAATAATTTGGGACTTGCTGGTGGCTCAGTGATAAAGCATCCGCTTCCAATGCAGGAGACATGGGTTCAGTCTCTAGGTCGGGAAGACCCCTGGAGGAGGAAATGTAACTCACTCCAGTATTCTTGCCTGTATAATCCCATGGACAGAGGAGCCTTGAGGGCTACAGTCCATGGGGTTGCAAGTAGTTGAACACGACTGAGTATGTACCACTACCACACACCACCACATTAAAATAATTTAAGTGCTCACTCTTTTGCCAAAATAAGTTATTTTTTATGTCTGTGATTTTAATTGAAAATAATCTCTATATCAAGGTAAATAGTTTAATTTTATCCCTGAAGTCTGTTACAGCTCAAGAACAAATAACATTAAGATGAATCGTTTGTAAGATAGACCTATAAGGAAAGCTGTATTCTGATCAGAACTACCAAAGAACAAATATTCTACTGTTCAGAGATGCTGGATTTTCACGGCTTGGTAACAAATCAGAGAATATTATTACAGAAATTACCACAGGTTCTATGGTGCTTCCTTGTTAAATCACAGTGTCTGAAGCAGTGGAATGTTGTAAGAGCTCTCATCTGCTTTCTTGCCCCCTCCTCTCCCTTTCTATCCTCTCCTTCTTCACTTTACTTTTCTCTTCTTTCATTTCTAATTGTGGTATAGCTTACAGAGAACAAAGTAGCAACATATACAGCTATTACTTATTACTAGTACAGCTGGTTTATTTTTTATGTATTTATGCACCCATGTAATCACAACTCAGATAAAAATACAGAACAATGCAAACACCCAGAAGGCTTTCTTGTGCAATGCCCACTTCCTCCCCCAATCCCCAATGTGAAAATAACTCCTATTCTGTTCACCATGAATTAATTTTAATATTTTTATGTTCACATCATTGGAATCATATGGCATGTGTCTAGCTTTCACTCAATATTACATCTATAAGAATTGTCCATACTTTGTGTAGCAATAGTTGTATAACATTCTATTACACAGCTGTGTCACAGTTTATTTTATATCTTCTATCATCATGGGACCTTCAGGTTGTTTCCAGTTTTTCACTTTTATGAATAAAGCTCTTATGGACATTCTTGTAGGTGTCTTTTGACGAACATAAATATGTACTCATTTCTGTCTGGTATATTCAAAATTCAAATTGCTGGGACATAAGGCAAATATATGCTTAGTTCAATAGCTGTTTCCAAACTATTTTCCAAAATGATTGTATAAACTTATTTTCGCAGTAGTAGTGAGAGTTCTGGTTGCTTGTTAGCCCTTTTGCCCTTTTCATTTTGATCATTCTGATGTGCACTGGTGGTTGACAGTATATCTCACTGTGGTTTTAGTTTATCTTTTTTCCTTCGTAACTAATGATGTTGAGCACATTTTCATAAAATTAATGGCCACTTGATATCCTTATTTTATGACGTGACTATTTAAATCTTTTACCTACTTTAGAAAATGGACTATTTAAAAAAATTATTTGTATGCATTCTTGTATTTCTTTTACATATGCCAAGAATATGTGTATATATATACACAAATATATTAATTTATCAATTTTTTTGTTTCATAGTTATTTTATGTTAGCTGTTTTGGAAATCTTTGCCTACCATATAATAGACATGTAGTGAATATTTAATAGATGAATGAACTGTGGGGACAAGAAGTATTTTCTACATTTTATAAGTAGTATTTTACAGTGCCAGTTACTTCTATTTGAGGTGGTCTATCTATATTATTGATGTTTTATCTTCAGTCTTATTTCATAGAAATAAATGAAGTTTTATGATATACTGATTGCTGTTTCCCTCCCTCTGTGCCACTGCTGTATGAGAATGTCTCCTGCCTTCACACAAGGTTGGGAAACACCTGTTGAGGACGGCTGACAAGTCTGGGTGAGGTGCTGTATGTCTGTGCTGCAGAAGATAAGCAAACGTTTATTTGCTCCTGATGAATCACCCAAGATTGCATGGCTCTGGTTGAGCAGCCAGTGCCCTCCACATGTACACGCTCCATACTTAGATGTCTTCTGCAGATATCCTATTTTTTATCTTTTTTGTCCACTCTTTCTAGAAGCATCTTACTAGGAACTTGTACACTTTATACACATCAGCTTCCCTGACAGCATATTTTTTGAGCATCTCTGAACCTTGCTAATAAGTGTCTCTAACATTGTTTATCTCTCTCTTTGTCCTCTTTACCCCATGTTTTCTGAAGGTTCTGTGTCTTCTATCTTCCAAGTGCCAAACAGCATCTTATACTCATGGGTGTTTGCTACTCCTTGTTCATTAAATAGTTATCATTTCTGCATCATGTAATTTCAGTTTATCACAAATAATTCAGAATGTGTTGGTCAAGATTTTCATTTCCTTCAAACCTCCAAGCTTCTCTTATGCTCTGATAAGATTATCTTAAAGTTGTTATCAAGGGATTGTTTTAAGTGACCAGATTCTGCAAAAGCTGAGCATTAGAACACCACGATTTTCATTCCTGGCATTGGTAAGCACCCTATCTGGTAAAGAAGAAATAAAGCAATATTCATTATTTCCCAACTACAAATTTGTTTTCTACAGGAGAGCAGTTTCTAAACAAGTAAGTTGGGTTTGTTTCATAATAGTGCATTCAAGTTAAATGAACCATGTAATTTCTGCTTATGAATGTTAAGTTAAAAAGCAAACATTATTTTGAAGAAACTTGACAAGCTTAATATTTCAGAGAAGAAGAAAAAAAGTATTATTTGATAGTGCAATGCCTTAGGGAGGTTATAGCAATAGTGTGTTAAATGCACGCAGCAGGAATTAATAGTAATCATATTTTAAAGTGCTCTTTCTAAACATACTAAGACTTCATAGGAAAAGTACAGAAGCACTGAGATCTTAAGTATAGCTCAGTATATACCTGATGATTTGTAAAGGACAATTCAAAGGAAAAGGAATCACCTGTATCTACTTCTGAAAAGTGGAAATCTATAAACTATATTTCCCTGAGTTACTCTTTCTAAGATATTAAAATAAAATATTATGTGTTATTATATAATTTTTATATCATATTTTTAAGAGTGCTTTCAATATTGAATCTCCTTTGAAATTATGGGTATACTGTGGAGTTCCAAAGAGTGCTAATAATGCCCATCTATTTGTAGTTCAGTTGCTTAATCATCTCCGACTCTTTGCGACCCAATGGAGTGCAGCATGCCAGGCTTCCCTGTCCTTTACTATCTCCTGGAATTTGCTCAAACTCATGTCCATTGAGTCAATGATGCCATCCAACCATCTCATCCTCTGTTGCCCCCTTCTCCTCCTGCCTTCAATCTTTCCCAGCATCAGGGTCTTTTCCAATGTGTTGGCTCTTCCCATCAGGTGGCCACAGTATTGGAACTTCAGCATCAGTCCTTCCAATGAATATTCAGGGTTGATTTCCTTTAGGATGGCCTAGTTTGATGTCCTTGCAGTCCAAGAGACTCTCAAGAGTCCTTTCCAGCACCATATTTCGAAAGCATCAATTCTTCAGCACTCGGCCTTTTTTATGGTCCAGCTCTCACATCTGTACATGACTATTGGAAAAGCCGTAGCTTTGTCTTCTTTAAAAATTGTTTTTGTTTTGGGGGAATCCTTGGTGGCCCATTGGTTGAGAGTCCACCTTCCAATACAGGACATGCAAGTTCAATCCCTAGTCAGGGAACTGAGATCCCACATACTACAGGGTGACTAGGCTTGCATGCCTCAACTAAGACCCAATGCAGCCAAATAAATAACTACTAAAATTTTTTTTCATTTTGAATTGTTCAATATGTTTTCATGCACAAAAATCTTTTTTTTTTCCAAATTTTATAACTATTAGCAATTTGTTATATCTGTCTCCTTTTTTTAAGAAAAAAAATTGCCAATATATTTTAAGGCTATTCCCCATTCATTCCATTTTCTTCCCTTTTAGTTGTTATTTTAAACTGAAATTGGTGTGTATGCTTCCCACACATGCTTGTGTATGTGCCCATAGGTGATAAATATTATTGTTTTTTAAAAAATTTTAAATGTATATAAATAGTATAGTATTTCTTTTACCTATCCTTTTATGATCTGCTTTTTCAAATACTTCTTCATTATGTTTTTTTGAGATTTATCTATGATGGTATAAGGAGATTTAGTACTTTTTAACTGCAACAGAAATGTACATTTTTTTGTGACACTATAAATTATTTATATAAAATCTCTTCTGATGGATATTTAGGTTTTTCAGATATTTCTAATTTTTTACCATGTGAAAACACCGCCCTGTTTGAGTGTAAACACTGAATAAGCTACCAATTCAGAGGGAAACAAAGAGCACATGACAGTTCTTCCATATTTAAACACCAAATAATTATAGTATTAGCATCTGTATATGACTTCACCAACCTCTAACAAAGAAGAGTTCTACCACTCTTGCCAAAATATAAAATTTTGTTTCTGACATTTCAAGAAAGACCATTTTTCCTCATTGACAGCTTTGGCACCAGACACAGAAAAACCAGCACCTAAAATCTCTGGCATGCCGTTCATAGCATGGGTCAGTGGAAAGGCCAAGTCTAATGATATTTTCTTTTGACCAAATATGCAAACAATGTGGCAATGAGCATCTTTATAGCACATGTATAAAAGTTTCTCTAGAGGAAAAACCTAGAAGTAGACTTGCTGGATAATAGTATACGTTAAACTTTACTAGAAAGTAAGAAATTATTTTCCATTGTGGATTTATCAAAATGTGTGAGTTCCCATTTCCCACATCCTCACCAACACTTGATGTTATCCAACTATTAAATTTTTGCTAATCTGACAGGTATAAAATGGTATCTGAGTGCAGTCATTAAATTTTAAGAAAATTTTAATTTGGAAACATTTTCAAACTTAGTATAAACATTTTCAAAATAGTACAAAGAACTGTCATATACTCTTTATCCAGATTCACTAATTGTTAAAAGATTTTGCCTGATTTGCTCTATCATTCTCTCTCTATATGCATATTTTCTGAGTCATTTCAGATTAAACGGTTTGCATTGTGTCCTCTTATACCTAAATCTTTCAATGTGTATTTCCTAAGAATAAGAACCTCTCATCTAATCCCAGTATAATAATCAGCTTCTAGGAGGGACTGGGGGCAGGAGGAGAAGGGGATGACAGAGGATGAGATAGCTGGATGGCATCACTGACTCGATGGACGTGAGTCTGAGTGAACTCCGGAGTTGGTGATGGACAGGGAAGCCTGGCGTGCTGTGATTCATGGGGTCGCAAAGAGTCGGACACGACTGAGCGACTGAACTGAACTGAACATATAATACTTTAATCTACCACTCACAATTTTGTCCATTGACTAATAATGCCCTTTATAGAAATTTTCTCCTTTGTTCAGAATCAGGTATATTACTTGATTGTCACAAGTCTTTGACCTTTAATCTGGATCAGATCCTCAGCCTTTCTTTACTATAAAGAATATAGAATACAAGAATATAAGAATACAGTCTTCATGCGTTAGAGAATGTTCTTTGAGTTTTAATGTAGTTTAATCTACATTTTCCTATTGAAATTTTTAGTATGTGTATTGGTTATTTAAATTTTCTGTGAATTAATGCATGGATTTTTTGCCCATTTTTCTATTGAGTTGTCCTTGGGTTCTTTTCTATATTCTGGATACTAATCCTTTGCTTGTTATATGTATTGTGAACAACTCCTCTCAATTTTGTTGTTATTTTATGCCATTTTTGTTGTTATTGTTTAACTTTAATGGTTCCTTGTGTAACAATGAAGTTAAAAAGATTAATGTAATAAAATTTATCAGTATCTCCCATAAGATTTCTTCTTAGTCTTCCCCAAAATTTCCTTGGCTATTTTTGGCCTTTTGCTCTTCCATTATAAAATTAGTATCAGTTTGGTAGGGCTGTTGAAAAGATCTAATGGCATTTCTCTTAGAAAAACAGTGGGTTTATAGGATAATTGGAAGGAAAATTTGACAGCTTTGTGAATTATTCTTTTTTTTTAAATTTTATTTTATTTTTTAAACTTTACATAATTGTATTAGTTTTGCCAAATATCAAAATGAATCCGCCACAGGTATACATGTGTTCCCCATCCTGAACCCTCCTTCCTCCTCCCTCCCCATTCCATCCCTCTGGGTCGTCCCAGTGCACCAGCCCCAAGCATCCAGTATCGTGCATCGAACCTGGACTGGCACTCGTTTCATACATGATATTTTACATGTTTCAATGCCATTCTCCCAAATCTTCCCACCCTCTCCCTCTCTCTGAGTCCATAAGACTGTTCTATACATCAGTGTCTCTTTTGCTGTCTCGTACACAGGGTTATTGTTGCCATCTTTCTAAATTCCATATATATGCGTTAGTATACTGTATTGGTGTTTTTCTTTCTGGCTTACTTCACTCTGTATAATAGGCTCCAGTTTCATCCACCTCATTAGAACTGATTCAAATGTATTCCTTTTAATGGCTGAGTAATACTCCATTGTGTATATGTACCACAGCTTTCTTATCCATTCATCTGCTGATGGACATCTAGGCTGCTTCCATGTCCTGGCTATTATAAACAATGCTGCGATGAACATGGGGTACATGTGTCTCTTTCCCTTCTGGTTTCCTCAGTGTGTATGCCCAGCAGTGGGATTGTTGGATCATAAGGCAGTTCTATTTCCATTTTTTTAAGGAATCGCCACACTGTTCTCCATAGTGGCTGTACTAGTTTGCATTCCCACCAACAGTGTAAGAGGGTTGCCTTTTCTCCACACCCTCTCCAGCATTTATTACTTGTAGACTTTTGGATCGCAGCCATTCTGACTGGTGTGAAATGGTACCTCATAGTGGTTTTGATTTGCATTTCTCTGATAATGAGTGATGTTGAGCATCTTTTCATGTGTTTGTTAGCCATCTGTATGTCTTCTTTGGAGAAATGTCTATTTAGTTCTTTGGCCCATTTTTTGATTGGGTCATTTATTTTTCTGGAGTTGAGCTGTAGGAGTTGCTTGTATATTCTCGAGATTAGTTGTTTGTCAGTTGCTTCATTTGCTATTATCTTCTCCCATTCTGAAGGCTGTCTTTTCACCTTGCTAATAGTTTCCTTTGATGTGCAGAAGCTTTTAAGGGTAATTAGGTCCCATTTGTTTATTTTTGCTTTTATTTCCAATATTCTGGGAGGTGGGTCATAGAGGATCCTGCTGTGATGTATGTCAGAGAGTGTTTTGCCTATGTTCTCCTCTAGGAGTTTTATAGTTTCTGGTCTTACGTTGAGATCTTTAATCCATTTTGAGTTTATTTTTGTGTATGGTGTTAGAAAGTGTTCTAGTTTCATTCTTTTACAAGTGGTTGACCAGATTTCCCAGCACCACTTGTTAAAGAGATTGTCTTTAATCCATTGTATATTCTTGCCTCCTTTGTCAAAGATAAGGTGCCCATATGTGCATGGATTTATCTCTGGGCTTTCTATTTTGTTCCATTGATCTATATTTCTGTCTTTGTGCCAGTACCATACTGTCTTGATAACTGTGGCTTTGTAGTAGAGCCTGAAGTCAGGTAGGTTGATTCCTCCAGTTCCATTCTTCTTTCTCAAGATCGCTTTGGCTATTCGAGGTTTTTTTGTATTTCCATACAAATTGTGAAATTATTTGTTCTAGCTCTGTGAAGAATGCTGTTGGTAGCTTGATAGGGATTGCATTGAATCTATAGATTGCTTTGGGTAGTATACTCATTTTCAGTATATTGATTCTTCCAATCCATGAACATGGTATATTTCTCCATCTGTTAGTGTCCTCTTTGATTTCTTTCACCAGTGTTTTATAGTTTTCTATATATAGGTCTTTAGTTTCTTTAGGTAGATATATTCCTAAGTATTTTATTCTTTCCGTTGCAATGGTGAATGGAATTGTTTCCTTAATTTCTCTTTCTGTTTTCTCATTATTAGTGTATAGGAATGCAAGGGATTTCTGTGTGTTGATTTTATATCCTGCAACTTTACTATAGTCATTGATTAGTTCTAGTAATTTTCTGGTGGAGTCTTGAGGGTTTTCTATGTAGAGGATCATGTCATCTGCAAACAGTGAGAGCTTTACTTCTTCTTTTCCAATTTGGATTCCTTTTATTTCTTTTTCTGCTCTGATTGCTGTGGCCAAAACTTCCAAAACTATGTTGAATAGTAATGGTGAAAGTGGGCACCCTTGTCTTGTTCCTGACTTTAGAGGAAATGCTTTCAACTTTTCACCATTGAGGATAATGTTTGCTGTGGGTTTGTCATATATAACTTTTATTATGTTGAGGTATGTTCCTTCTATTCCTGCTTTCTGGAGAGTTTTTATCATAAATGGATGTTGAATTTTGTCAAAGGCTTTCTCTGCATCTATGGAGATAATCATATGGTTTTTATTTTTCAATTTGTTAATGTGGTGTATTACATTGATTGATTTGCAGATATTGAAGAATCCTTGCATCCCTGGGATAAAGCCCACTTGGTCATGGTGTATGATCTTTTTAATGTGTTGTTGGATTCTGATTGCTAGAATTTTGTTAAGGATTTTTGCATCTATATTCATCAGTGATATTGGCCTGTAGTTTTCTTTTTTTGTGGGATCTTTGTCAGGTTTGGTATTAGGGTGATGGTGGCCTCATAGAATGAGTTTGGAAGTTTACCCTCCTCTGCAATTTTCTGGAAGAGTTTGAGCAGGATAGGTGTTAGCTCGTCTCTAAATTTTTGGTAGAATTCAGCTGTGAAGCCGTCTGGACCTGGGCTTTTGTTTGCTGGAAGATTTTTGATTACAGTTTCAATTTCCGTGCTTGTGATGGGTCTGTTAAGATTTTCTATTTCTTCCTGGTCGAGTTTTGGAAAGTTGTACTTTTCTAAGAATTTGTCCATTTCTTCCACATTGTCCATTTTATTGGCATATAATTGTTGATAGTACTCTCTTATGATCCTTTGTATTTCTGTGTTGTCTGTTGTGATCTCTCCATTTTCATTTCTAATTTTATGGATTTGATTTTTCTCCCTTTATTTCTTGATGAGTCTGGCTAATGGTTTGTCAATTTTATTTATCCTTTCGAAGAACCAGCTTTTGGCTTTGTTGATTTCTGCTATGATCTCTTTTGTTTCTTTTGCATTTATTTCTGCTCTAAGTTTTAAGATTTCTTTCCTTCTACTAACCCTAGGGTTCTTCATTTCTCCTTTTCTAGTTGCTTTAGGTGTAGAGTTAGGTTATTTATTTGGCTTTTTTCTTGTTTCTTGAGGTGTGCCTGTATTGCTATGAACTTTCCCCTTAGGACTGCTTTTACCGTGTCCCACAGGTTTTGGGTTGTTGTGTTTTCATTTTCATTCGTTTCTATGCAAATTTTGATTTCTTTTTTGATTTCTTCTGTGATGTGTTGGTTATTCAGCAGCGTGTTGTTCAGCCTCCATATATTGGAATTTTTAATAGTTTTTCTCTTGTAATTGAGATCTAATCTTACTGCATTGTGGTCAGAAAAGATGCTTGGAATGATTTCTATTTTTTTGAATTTACCAAGGCTAGCTTTATGGCCCAGGATGTGATCTATCCTGGAGAAGGTTCCATGTGCGCTTGAGAAAAAGGTGAAATTCATTGTTTTGGGGTGAAATGTCCTATAGATACCAATTAGGTCTAACTGGTCTATTGTATCATTTAAAGTTTGTGCTTCCTTGTTAATTTTCTGTTGAGTTGATCTATCCATAGGTGTGAGTAGGGTATTAAAGTCTCCCACTATTATTGCGGTATTGTTCATTTCTCCTTTCATACTTGTTAGCATTTGTCTTACGTACTGCGGTGCTCCCGTGTTGGGTGCATATATATTTATAATTGTTATATCCTCTTCTTGGATTGATCCTTTGATCATTATGTAGTGACCATCTTTGTCTCTTTTCACAGTCTTTGTTTTAAAGTCTATTTTATCTGATATGAGTATTGCTACTCCTGCTTTCTTTTGGTCCCTATTTGCATGGAAAATCTTTTTCCAGCCCTTCACTTTCAGTCTGTATGTGTCCCCTGTTTTGAGGTGGGTCTCTTGTAGACAACATATGTAGGGGTCTTGTTTTTGTATCCATTCAGCCAGTCTTTGTCTTTTGGTTGGGGCATTCAACCCACTTACGTTTAAGGTAATTACTGATAAGTATGATCCCGTTGCCATTTACTTTATTGTTTTGGGTTCGAATTTATACACCGTTTTTTTGTGTTTCCTGTCTAGAGAATATCCTTTAGTATTTGTTGGAGAGCTGGTTTGGTGGTGCAGAATTCTCTCAGCTTTTGCTTGTCTGAAAAGCTTTTGATTTCTCCTTCATACTTGAATGAGATCCTTGCTGGGTACAATAATCTGGGCTGTAGGTTCTTTTCTTTCATCATTTTAAGTATGTCTTGCCATTCCCTCCTGGCTTGAAGAGTTTCTATTGAAAGATCAGCTGTTATCCTTATGGGTTTTCCCTTGTGTGTTATTTGTTGTTTTTCCCTTGCTGCTTTTAATATTTGTTCTTTGTGTTTGATCTTTGTTAATTTGATTAATATGTGTCTTGGGGTGTTTCGCCTTGGGTTTATCCTGTTTGGGACTCTCTGGGTTTCTTGGACTTGGGTGATTATTTCCTTCCCCATTTTAGGGGAGTTTTCAACTATTAACTCCTCAAGTATTTTCTCATGGTCTTTCTTTTTGTCTTCTTCTTCTGGGACCCCTATGATTCGAATGTTGTAGCGTTTAATATTGTCCTGGAGGTCTCTGAGATTGTCCTCATTTCTTTTAATTCGTTTTTCTTTTATCCTCTCTGATTCATTTATTTCTACCATTCTATCTTCTAATTCACTAATCCTATCTTCTGCCTCTGTTATTCTACTATTTGTTGCCTCCAGAGTGTTTTTAATTTCACTTATTGCATTATTCATTATATATTGACTCTTTTTTATTTCTTCTAAGTCCTTGTTAAACCTTTCTTGCATCTTCTCAATCCTTGCCTCCAGGCTATTTATCTGTGATTCCATTTTAATTTCAAGATTTTGGATCAATTTCATTATCATTAGTCAGAATTCTTTATCAGGTAGATTCCCTATCTCTTCCTCTTTTGTTTGGTTTGGTGGGCATTTATCCTGTTCCTTTATCTGCTGGCTATTCCTCTGTCTCTTCATCTTGTTTAAATTGCTGAGTTTGGGGTGTCCTTTCTGTATTCTGGCAGTTTGTGGAGTTCTCTTTATTGTGGCGTTTCCTCGCTGTGTGTGGGTTTTTACAGGTGGCTTGTCAAGGTTTCCTGGTTAGGGAAGCTTGTGTCGATGTTCTGGTGGATGGAGCTGTATTTCTTCTCTCTGGAGTGTAATGAAATGTCCAGTAATGAGTTATGAGATGTCTATGGTTTTGGGGTGACTTTGGGCAGCCTGTATCTTGAAGCTCAGGGCTGTGTTCCTTTGTTGCTGGAGAATTTGCTTGGTATGTCTTGCCCTGGAACTTGTTGGCCCTTGTGTGGTGCTTGGTTTCAGTGTTGGTATGGAGGCGTTTGATGAGCTCCTGTTAATTAATGTTCCTTGGAGTCAGGAGCTCCCTGGAGTCAGGGTTGGGACTTAAGCCTCCTACTTCCAGTTATTGGTCTTATTTTTACAGTAGTTTCAAAACTTCTCCTTCTATACAGCACCACTGATAAAACATCTACGTTAAAGATGAAAAGTTTCTCTACTGTGAGGGTCACTCAGAGAGGTTCACAGCGTTACATGGAGAAGAGAAGTGGGAGGAGGGAGTTAGAGGTGACCCAAATGAGATGAGGTGGAATCAATAGTGGAGATAGTGGGCTAGCCAGTAGTCACTTCCTTATGTGCACTCCACAACTGGACCGCTCAGAGATGTTCACGGAGTTATACAGAGAAGAGAAGAAGGAGGCAGGAGACAGAGGTGGCCAGAAGGATAAAAGGGGGAAATGAAAAGGAGGGAGACAGATCCAGCCAGTAATCAGTTCCTTAAGTGTTCTCCACCGTCTGGAACACACAGAAATTCACAGAGTTGGGTAGAGTAGAGAGGGGTTAGGGAGGAGATACAGGCGACCTGGTGGAGAAAACAGAGAGTCCAAAGGGAGAGAGAGCAGTCAAGCCAGTAATCTCGTTCTCTAGTGAAAAATGGGTCCTGAAGATTGGGTTCTTAAAGGTACAAAATTGGTAACAAATACATAAAAGCAAAAATTAAAAATCTAGAGTAGAGTTTGGAATTTCAAAAATACAATGTTAAAAAAAAAGAAGAAGGAAAAGAAAGAGAGAAAACAAGCAAACCAACAAAAACAATGTCGCAAAAACTATAAAGAAAATACAGGTACAAAATTGATATCAAATACCAAAAAGCATAAATTAAAAATCTTGAGTAGAGTTTGGAATTGCAGATGTACGATGTTATATAAAAGAAGAAGAGAAAGAAACAGAGGGGAAAAAAAGAAAGAAAAAAAAAGTCACAGAAATTATAAAAAAAACTATATGTACAAAATTGATAACATATACCAAAAGGCTAAAATTAAAAATCTAGAGTAGAGTTTGGAATTTCAAAAATACGATGTTAAAGAAAAGAAGAAGGAAAAGAAAGAAAAAACGAACAAAGAAAAACAAACAAGGTCGCGAAAATTATAAAGAAACTACAGGTACAAAATTGATAACTAATACCAAAAAGCAAAAGTTAAAAATCTAGAGTAGAGTTTGGAATTTCAAAAATACAATGTTAAAAAAAGGAAGAAGAAAAATAAAGAGAGAAAACAAACAAACCAACAAAAACAATGTCGCAAAAATTATAAAGAAAATTCAGGTACAAAATTGATATCAAATACCAAAAAGCATAAATTAAAAATCTTGAGTAGAGTTTGGAATTGCAGGTATACAATGTTATACAAAAGAAGAAGAGGAAGAAACAGAGAAAAAAAAAAGTCACAAAATTATGAAAAAAACTATAGGTACAAAATTGATAACATATACCAAAAGGCTAAAATTAAAAATCTAGAGTAGAGTTTGGAATTTCAAAAATACAATGTTAAAGAAAAGAAGAAAAAGAAAAAAATAACAAAACAAAACAAAACACGGTCAAAAAATTATAAAATATATATATGAAGTTTGCTGAAGAAGAAAAAAAAATAGGGTTTTTTTTTTTGCAAAGTAATAGTTATAAAATTGAAAATTAAAGGACAATAGAGGACTTAAATTTTTTTTTTTAATTAAAAAAAAAAAAGAAAGAATGATCGTAAAAATAGTAAAACTATATCTAGGTCTTTCTCTGGTTTTGTTGTGAGTATTGTGGGTTCAGTTCATTTTTGGCTAGTTCCTTGGTCTGACTTATATTTCTCAAGATCCTATGTAGTCCGTAGTAACCACAGGGTTTTAATCTATGGCCTATAGCTTCCAAGGCGTTTCCCTCTGTTATAGCTTCTTCTGTTTGCTGGTCTCTTCAGTGTCTGGTTCCCGCCCTGACATAAAGGGGATGGTGGAGGACACTATTTTTTTTTAATTTTATTTAGGCTCACTTGTTCAGCCGCGCTGTGCGGGAGGGAGGGAGGGATGCTGCAAACAGATAACACTGGCATGCACTCGCAGTGCCTCAGCCACACTGGGTCTGCCCCCATTCACGGCGCGTGTAGCCTCCCTGCCCACACTGCTCGGGCTCTAGGTTGTTCCGCCGGGAACAATCAGAGGCTGGCCCTGGGCTGAGCTCCCAGGTCCAAGCCGCTCAGGTTCAGGCACTCGGGTAGTCCTCAGAGGCACAGACTCGGTTGGGCCTGCGTTTTGTGCTCTTCCCAGATCCGAGCAGCTCAGGTGATGTGTTTGGCGGGCACCAATGCTGCGACTTATCACCTCCCCGCCACTCGGTTATCTGGGTGTAAAACCGGCGCACCTTCTCAGGCAGATGTTGACTGTCCAGACCCCCAAGAAGTTTTAGTTAGCAAAGAAGCCTGCTTACAGTTTTATAGATAGTGTCTCTCTTGGGCTGCGATTGCCCCCTTACGGCTCTGGCTGCCTGTCACCGGAGGGGGAAGGTCTGCAGCCGGCTATCTCTGTTCAGTCCTTTGTTGTGCGCGGGCCTGGCTGTGTCTTAGGTTAGGGCTGGCTTTTCGCGTGGTAGATATCCCACAGTCTGGTTTGCTAGCCCAAATTATTTCGCTCAGATAGCGCTCAGGACATTCAGGCCGATTCTTACTCTAAGGGACACAGCCCGCGCCGCGCTTCCCTGCCCAGCCCCCGCTTGCTAATGCCGTGTGCAGGCGTCTGCGCTGCTTCTCCGCTGGGGGAGTTACCGTAGGGCTCACAATCTGCAATTTTTAATTGTTTATTTATTTTTTTTCTCCCTTTTATGTTGCCCTCTGTGCTTCCAAAGCTCGGCACAGATTCGGCAGTGAGAAGGTTTCCTGGTGTTTGGAAACTTCTCTCTTTTTAAGACTCCCTTCCCGGGACGGAACTCTGTCCCTCCCTCTTTTGTCTCTTTTTTTGTCTTTTATATTTTTTCCTACCTCCTTTCGAAGAGTTGGGTTGCTTTTCTGGGTGCCTGATGTCCTCTGCCGGCATTCAAAAGTGGTTTTGTGGAATTTACTCGGCGTTTAAATGTTCTTTTGATGAATTTGTGGGGGAGAAAGTGTTCTCCCCATCCTACTTCTCCACCATCTTGGCTCCTCTATGTGTGAATTATTCTTATCCATAGTTATATCTCTTGAATTTTACCTTTATTCATGTCCTTTAGAAAGATTTTAATTTATTCTTGAAGGCTTGACTGTTTTTTGAATGCCTAGATAATAGTAGTTTTTGTTGTTGTAGACAGAATTTAAACAATTTTTTTACATTTTCTAATTGTATTTTTTGGTATATAGAAACTAACTGATTTTTATACAATGATCTTAAATGTAACAACCTTGATAAGCTCTCTTTTTTACTTTTAATAGTTTGTAGATTGCCTTGGATTTTCTTACAATCATTTAATCTATGAATAAAAACAATTTTGTTTATTTTTTTCTAATCTTTATACTGTATTTCTTTTTCTCATCTTTTGCACTGACTAGAAATTCCAGGTCAGTGATGAATAGATATGGTGATTGGAGCATCATTGTCTTAATCTTGGCTTTAAAGAGACTATTTCTAACATTTCCCTATTGTGTGATGTTTGTTGTTCAGTCGCTCACTCGTGTCTGACTCTTTGCAACCCCCTGGACTGCAGCATACCAGGCTTCTCTGTCCTTCACTACCTCCCAGAATTTGCTCAAACTCATGTTCATTGAATAGGTGATGTCATCCAACCATCTCATCCTCTGTCATCCCCTTCTCTTCTTGCCTTCAGTCTAACCCAGCATCAGGGTGTTTTCCAGTGAGTCGGCTCTTTGCATCAGGTGGCCAAAGTATTGGAGCTTCAACTTCAGCATCAGTGCTTCCAATGAACACCCAGGACTGATTTCCTTTAGGATGAACTAGTTGGATCTCCTTGCAGTCCAAGGGACTCTCAAGAGTCTTCTCCAACACCACAGTTCGAAAGCATCAGTTCTTTGGCGCTCAGCCTTCTTTATGATTCAGCTCTCACATCCATACATGACTACTGGAAAAAACCATAGCTTTGACTATATGGACATTTGTTGGCAAAGTGATGTCTCTGCTTTTTAATGTGATGTCTATGTTTAAATTCTCCTAGCCAGGCTTCAGCAATATGTGAACCGTGAACTTCCTGATGTTCAAGCTGGTTTTAGAAAAGGCAGAGGAACCAGAGATCAAATTGCCAACATCCACTGGATCATGGAAAAAGCAAGAGAGTTCCAGAAAAACATCTATTTCTGCTTTATTGACTATGCCAAAGCCTTTGACTGTGTGTATCACAATAAACTGTGGAAAATTCTGAAAGAGACGGGAATACCAGACCACCTGATCTGCCTCTTGAGAAATCTGTATGCAGGTCAGGAAGCAACAGTTAGAACTGGACATGGAACAACAGACTGGTTCCAAATAGGAAAAGGAGTTCGTCAAGGCTGTATATTGTCACCCTGTTTATTTAACTTCTATGCAGAGTACATCATGAGAAACGCTGGACTGGAAGAAACACAAGCTGGAATCAAGATTGCCGGGAGAAATATCAATAACCTCAGATATGCAGATGACACCAGCCTTATGGCAGAAAGTGAAGAGGAACTAAAGAGCCTCTTGATGAAAGTGAAAGTGGGGAGTGAAAATGTTGGCTTAAAGCTCAACATTCAGAAAACGAAGATCATGGCATCTTGTCCCACCACTTCATGGGAAATAGATGGGGAAACAGTGGAAACAGTGTCAGACTTTATTTTTCTGGGCTCCAAAATCACTACAGATGGTGACTGCAGCCATGAAATGAAAAGACGCTTACTCCTTGGAAGGAAAGTTATGACCAACCTAGATAGCATATTCAAAAGCAGAGACATTACTTTGCCAACAAAGGTCCGTCTAGTCAAGGCTATGGTTTTTCCTGTGGTCATGTAGGGATGTGAGAGTTGGACTGTGAAGAAGGCTGAACGCCGAAGAATTGATGCTTTTGAACTGTGGTGTTGGAGAAGACTCTTGAGAGTCCCTTGGACTGCAAGGAGATCCAACCAGTCCATTCTGAAGGAGATCAGCCCTGGGATTTCTTTGGAAGGAATGATGCTAAAACTAAAACTCCAGTACTTTGGCCACCTCATGCGAAGAGTTGACTCATTGGAAAAGAGTCTGATGCTGGGAGGGATTGGGGGCAGGAGGAGAAGGGGACGACAGAGGATGAGATGGCTGGATGGCATCACTGACTCGATGGACGTGAGTCTGAGTGAACTCCGGGAGTTGGTGATGGACAGGGAGGCCTGGCGTGCTGCGATTCATGGGGTTGCAAAGAGTTGGACATGACTGAGCGACTGATCTGATCTGATCTGATGTTTGTCATAGCTTTTCTTCCAAGAATCAAAAGTCGTTTAATTTCATGGCTGCAGTCACAGTACACAGTAATTTTGGGGCTCAAAATAGGATCTGTTACTGTTTCCATTTCTTCCCCTCTATTTGCCATGAAGTGATGGGGCTGGATGCCATGATCTTTGTTTTTTGAACGTTGAGTTTTAAGCCAGCTTTTTCACTCTCCTCTTTCATCTTCATTAAGAGGCTCTTTAGTTCCCCTTCACTTTCTGCCATTCAGGTGGTGTCATATGCATATCTGAGATTATTGATATTTCTCCCAGCAATCTTGATTCCAACTTGAGCGTCATCTAGCCTGGCATGATGTTCTCTGCATATAAGTTAAATAAGCAGGGTGACTATAAACAGCCTTGATGGACTCCTTTCTCACTTTTGAACCAGTGCATTGTTCCATGTCCAGTTCTAACTGTTGCTTCTTGACCTACATACAGGTTTCTCAAGAGGCAGGTATTGTGGTCTGGTATTCTCATCTCTTTCAGAATTTTCTATAGTTTATTGTGATCCACACAGTCAAAGGCTTTAACAGAGTCAGTGAGGCAGAAATAATGTTTTTCTGGAATTCTCTTGCTTTTTCTATGATCCTATGGATGTTTGATCTCTTAGTTCCTCTGCCTTATAAGGGATTCTTGCCCACAGTAGTAGATACAATGGTCATCTGAGTTAAATTCACCCATTCACGTCTATTTTAGTTCACTGATTCCTAAAATACCAATGTTCTCTCTTGCCGTCTCCTGTTTGACCCCTTCCAATTTACCTTGATTCATGAACCTAACATTCCAAGTTCCTATGCAATATCATTCTTTGCAGCATCAAACTTTACTTTCATCACCAGACACATACACAACTGGGCATCATTTCCACTTTGGTGATGCTTGCTTTATGCTTTTTGTAGAAATCATTTGTCAGGGAAGAATTCCAACCTCATTGAGAATTACAGAAAGTAACAAGACTCCAAAAGAGACAAAAGGCATCAGGTTGTCTTGCCATCACTCCATAGATGCCTAAAGTCAATAAGGAGACTCAGTGGATCAGAGCAAGACAGTTTGTTATTCTCACAGAGCAAACAGCATGAGCATCAGCAGGGCAATGCCAGTTCTCCTGACCTCCAAGGACCTCAGTGTGAGGAGTGCCAAGCTGCAAAACCCAGGGCTGAGAACTCAGCACCTTTTATATCAAGCAGTAAATGAGCCAGTCATCCCCCACAGAACAAGTTGTTGTCCTGAAGTCATGTCACAATTGCCTTGATCTATTTTAATTGGCTGTGTGACTAGCTGCAGAAATGGCTCAAGAATAGGCTGGCTAAGACCTTGAGATTTGGTCTGTTCAGAAACATCCTATAAGGATGTTTGGAACCAATAACTGATTGCCTTTCACAACAAGAATTTCTCTAGTTTGCTAGAGGATTTTAACGTGAATGGCTACTGAATTTTACCATGAGATTTTCTGTGTATATTAAAAAAAAACACAGATTTTCTCCTTTAATCTGTTTTTCACGTTTGTTATATTAATAGTAACATCAATTGTCTCATGTTAAATCAGGCTGGAATTTGTGGAGTTAATTCTTCTTGGTGAAGATACATTTTATTTTGTATACTTGGAGAAATTCATTTTGCTAATATTTTAGCATTTTTATGACTATACCTATAATTGAGATTGGCCGATAGTTTTCTTTTCTTTATAACCCATGTCTGTTTGGATATCAAGGATATATGAGCCTTAAAAAATTAGTGAGCTTTTCTTCTTTCTCTATTCTCAGTAACACTTTACATAAGAGGAGTTACAAGATAAATGTTACCAGAAGCTTTAGTAAAGGTTACTGTAAAAATATTAGGGCCAGTGAGCTTTTGAGTAATTTTTAGAATACTGTTTCAGTTTCCTCACTAGGACTTTAATCACTGTGTCTATCTTGAGTCAATTTTAGTAATTTATATACTTTTAGAGAAGTTTCTACTCTTCACATTTTCAAATATATTGGCATAATATTTTCATGATTTAGAAAACCATTTCTGTTCCTGCAGTTCAGTTTCTGTCATTATTCCTCATGTTTTTAATTTTCTTTTTCCTCTCAAGTATGTGTTTCCTATTTCATTAATTTTGAATCTTACCTTTCTATCCCTTTTCATTTAAGTTTATACTGTTCCTTTTCTAATTTATTAGGTGAATGCTTAGTTCATTAATTTTTAGTCTTTCTTTATACACACACACACACATATTTAAAACTAAATTATCTTCCAAGTACTGATTTATCCAAATACCTTTAATTTGTTATACAGTATTTTTATTGTTGTTCGACTGTGTTTTACAGTTCTAATTATGATGTATCCTTGGGCCCATGAATAATTTAGATATGAGATTACAAATTTTCAAAGACACAGGATTTTATTTCCTCTGAGTAGTGGTTTTGCTTCTACTTTACCTGCCAGAGTCTCATCTAATCAACTCCTAGTCAAGTCACTTATTGGCATTAATTCCTCAGCTTGTGATTACTGCATTACAAAGGTAAATGCAAGGTCTATAAATTCAGACTTTGGCATTGTGTTTTTCATGGAAGACTCTTTTCCCTATCCTGAGCCCTGGGCACATAGCAGGCTTTCTTAGTCTTTCCCTGGGTCAGTGGTGGTGGTGGTGTTTCTGCTTCCCTTTTCATGGAGGATGTATCCTATCCATGGATCCAGCCTTATGACGAGGTCTTATTTCCAGCTCTCTGCCTTGCATGATCCCAGGGCTATGTGACTTGTTTCCTCAGGATCATTAAAGCCCTAATCTCTAGATATTAGAGCTTATTTCTGGATTTGCTATCCCCATCAGGATGTCTGAGTACCAGCTTGTGCACTTATTTATTTTGCTTTGAGTTCTTTATTTCTGATGCCAAGATATTTGTTTTTCTTTCTCTTTCTCTCTCTCTTTTTAGCTCAGCTATGAATTTTAATTTGATAAACTTTATCTCACATTTCTGTGTTTATAGTGAGAGTGTCAACCTTTGATTAACCTCTCACAGATCTGTCCAAACAGAACTGTGACTCCTGCTTCAGAGTGGACAGGAAATGAACTCATAAATTCAGTGGGAAATAAAGAGCACATCACAGTTCTTCTATAGTTAATACATTAAGTAATTATAATTATTAGCACCTGTGTGTGTGACTTGACCAACCTCTAGCAAGGGAGAATTCTACCACTCTTGCCAGAATATGTAATTTCATTCTAGCATTTCAAGAAGGCCCGATTTTTCCTTGTTGACATCTTTAGTACCAGAGTCAGAAAAACCAATACCTGAAATTTCAGGTATGCCAGTTGTAGCATATGTCAATAGAAAGGTCAAGTTTAATAATATTGTCTTTTGACCAAATATGTAGACCGTGTACTTGCTGATTCCCTGTTCTGCCAGAAAAACAAGACCTCAGGGCAACACCCACTGCTTGAATTTTGATTGATTATATCATGGTATGCAAAGACATCCAAACTGAAGTTGCTGTGGTATTCCATGAAGTCATTGTATTTAAGTGCTATATTTTTCAAAATGGCTTTAATCCTGGTTCACTTTACTTTTAACATGTACATGACTATAGATTTAAAGAGGACTTGAAATCATTGTTTTAGAAGTTGCCTCAAATAAGACAACACTGGATTATAGTTTAGGAACTGTAAGGGTTAGTTTTAACTAACCCTTACAGTTTAAAAGGGTTTTTACTTTACACTTTAAAAGGGTTTTAACGAGCTGCATTCAGATCATGGCCTGCAACATAATCTTTCTATAATCCTCGGCTTTAGGTCCCTCATTTCTGATAAAGAAGAGGGTGTGATCAAGGAACACAAAGTGCAGAAGTCGGCATTATGCCCAGAATGAGACGGTTTGGGGTCATTGGAAGGTTATTTTCATACCTGCCTCTATGAAATCAGTGGGGCGTATCACCATCCACTCTCTGACCACTGAGTGATAATCTCTACATTCGGAACATTTCTAACAAAGGATTGACTAGGGATAAATTATAATACTCACCCACTCCCTGTTTAATTCCAGGAAATCCTGTGATTTTTACCCTTTGCTTGTATAAATGCAGGAATTTGAGCTGCTGTATCTCTGCATCAGTGAAGCCTTTGGGAATCGACTGTCTCTAAATTAAATTTATAGGGCCCTACATTCTCTGGTAATCAGTGTTATCATGAGACGTACCATAGTTTATCAGTAAGTGCCCCAAATACCAAGTCTCATTGATCTATCATACAAATTCTTTCATTTTTTTTTTTCTCCAGGAAGTTATGAAGTACAATATATAGACTGAATCCTTGCCCATCTTCCCTACTTTCAAGGATCTCGGACCTAGTAGACATGAGCATACTAAGCAGAGGGAAGAGAATAACAACAATAAAAATTCAACAATTTTTCCAGTGAATTCAGAAGCCATTTCAGCAATTGATGGCAAAATTCTGTCTCCTATAAAATATACAGGAAGTGTCTTTTTATTGAAGTATATAGTTTATTTACAATATTATGTTAGTTTCAGGTGTACAGCTTAGTGATTCAGCAATTTTTTCTGATTATATTCCATTATAGGTTATTATAAGATATTGAATAGAATTCCTTGTGCTATACAGTACACCCTTTTTGCTTATCTATTTTATGTGTAGTAGTTTGTATCTGTTAATCCTATACTCCTAATTTGCCACATTTCTTTGGTAACCATAACTTTATTTCTTGTATCTGTGAGTCTCTTTTTATTTTGTTTTTAGATGCATTTGTATTATTTTTTAGTTTCCACATATAGATGATGTCATACAGTGTAAATCTTTCTCTCTGTCTGACTTCACTAAGTATAATACTCTGTAGGTCCATCCGTGTTGCTGCAAATAACATTACTTCATTCTTTATTATGGCCGAGTAATATTCCTCTGTGTGTGTGTGTGTGTGTCTGAGTTCTTAAATTCTTAAGCTAATCATCTGTTGATGGGCACTTGGGTTGTTTTCATGTCTTGGCTACTGTAAATAATGCTGCTGTGAATATTGGGATGCATGTATCTTTTTGAATTAGAGTTTTTATTTTTTTCTGGACATTTACCCAGGAATGGAATTGCTTGAGCATACGGTAGCTGTTTTTAGTTTTTTAAGAAACTTCTGTACTGTCTTCCACAGTGGCTGCACTAATTTACATTCCCAATAGGGAGTTCTCTTTTCTTCCCACCCTCTTCGGTCTGTATTATTTGTAGACTTCTTAGTGACAGCCATTCTGACAGGTATGAGGTGGTACCTCATTGTAGTTTTTAATTTGCATTTCTCTAATAATTAGTGAGCATCTTTTCATGTGCTTGTTGGCCATCTGTATGTTGTCTTTGGAAAAATTTCCATTTAGGTCATCATCCCCTTTTTTGATTGAATTGTTTGTATATTTTGAATATTAGTCCCTTGTTGATTGTATCATTTGCAAATATTTTCTCCTAGTCCATAGCTTGTCTTTTCTTTACGGTTCCTTTGCTGTGCAAAGGCTTTAAATTTGATTAGGTAGATTTGTTCATTTTTACTTTTATTTCTTTTGGATCAGGAGACTGATCTAAGAAAACATTGCTACAGTCTGTCTGAGAATGTTTTGCCTAGGTTCTTCTCTAGGAGTTTTATGGTATCATTTTATATTTAGGTCTTTAAACCATTTTGAGTTTATTTTTGCATATGATATAAGGAAGTGTTCTGATATCTTTGATTTATATATAGCTGTCCAGCTTTCCCAGCACCACTTGTTGAAGAGACTATCTTTCTTCATTTTATGTTCTTACTTCTTTTGTCATAGATTAATTGACTGTAGGTGAGCAAGTTTATTTCTTGGCTCTCTATTATCTTCCAGTGATCTATATATTAATATCAGTGTTTTGATTACTGTAGCTTTATAGTATAGTCTGAAGTCTGGAAGGGTTATGCCTTCAGCTTTGTTCTTTTTCTTCAGGATTGCTTTGGCAATTCTGGGTCTTTTGTGATTCCATATAAATTTAAGGGTTATTTATTCTAGTCTTGTGAAAGTGTCATGGGTATTTTGATAGAAATTATATTAAATTTGTAAATAGTTTTGAGTACTATGGCCATTTTTTTAATTGGAATATAATTGCTTTACAATGTTGTGTTAGGTTGTACAGTGTTAGGTTTATACACATGAATTAGCCATGTGTATAAATATATCCCCTCCCTCTAGAGCCTTCTTCCTACACACCCCCATCCCACCCCTCTAGCTCATCACAGAGCACTGAGCTGAGCTCTCTGTGCTCTATAGCAGCTTCCCACTATCTATCTATGATATTAGATATCAATTATAGGGAAAAAAACTCTGTAAAAACACAGACATGGAAGCTAAACAATACACTGCTAAATAACCAAGCAATCATTGAAGAAACTAAAGAGGAAATAAAACATACCCAGAAACAAATGACAATGAAAACTCAATGACCAAAACCCTATGGGATGCAGCAAAAGCAGTTCTAAGATAGAAGTTTATAGCAATACAATTCTACCTGAAGAAACAACAGTCTTAGTGTTTTTGTTTTTGTTTTTACCTAGGTTTTGTTAAGAACTGTAGTTCACATTGCTATTAAACCTTTCCAATGAGAAAGTTTGCCCAGGGAGCCAATTTATTTTCCATAGTAGAAGCACTCAACAAATACATATGAGTACTTTAAAATATCAAACTTAATTTCAGTTGAAGTCTGTGCATTTACAAAATAACTGAAGAAGCCTGGTGAGTCACCTTGCTATCTCTTGTCAAAGCCTCTTCGCATCAGAAAAACCTTTGGGCCAGCACTTTGATAATTCAGTATGTAGAAAATCCTAACATGAGTCAAACATTGTAGTCTGTTTTCACAATATGCTTAAAAGGAATTTGTTTTTCACCCTTTAGTTATCCAAATTATAATTTAGTTTATACTTTAGTTTATTCTTCTAACTTTCTAGACCAAAATAACTCACTACCACCTTACAACTTGGTGTCCTTGTTGCATCTCAATCATTTAATACCAGGAAGTTAAAAAGTTACATTCATGACTGACAAGGGATTAGTCTCCAAAATATACAAACAACTCATGACATCTAAAAGCATCAAAACAAACAACCCAATCAAAAAATGCACAGAAGACCTGAGTAGACATTTCTCCAGAGAAGACATACAGATGGCCAAGAGGCACAGGAAAAGATGTTCAACATTGCTAATTATTTGAGAAATGCAAATCAAAGCTACGGTGAGGCATCACCGCATACTAGTCAAAGTGGCTATCATCAAAAAAATCTACAATCGACTGATGCTGGAGGGGGTGTGGAGAAAACCTCCTACACTGTTGGTGGGAATGTAAATTGGTACAGTTACGATGGAAAACAGTATGGAGGTTCTGTAAACTAAAAATAAACCTACCATGCGACCCTGCAATCCTACTCCTGGGCATATATCCAGAGAAAAACATGATCCAAAAGGATACATGCATCCCAGTGTTCACTGCCACACTGTTTACAATAGCCAAGACATGGAAGCAACCTAAATGTCCATTGACAGAGAAATGGATAAGGAAGGTGTGGTATATACATACAATAGAATGTTACTTAGCCATTAAAAAGAATGAAATAATGCCATTTGCAGCATCATGGATGGACCTAGAAACTGTCAGATTGAGTGAAGTAAGTCAGTAGAGAAGGAGAAATAATGACATTCCTTCCACATGGAATCTAAAATTACACAAATGAACTTATAAAATAGAAACAGACTCACAGACTTAGAGAATGAACCTATGGTTTCCAGGGGTAAGGGAGAGGGAAGGGATAGTTTGGGAGTTTGTGATCGACATGTACACATTGCTGTATTTAGAATGACTAATCAACAAGGACCTACTGTATAACACAGGGAACTTTGATCAATGTTAATGTGGCAGCCTGGGTGGGAGTTTCGGGGAGAATGGATACATATATATGTATGGCTGAGTACCTTCACTATTCACCTGAAACTATCACAACATTGTTAACCAGCTATACCACAACACAAAAAGTTATTTTAAAAAACAAGTTGTATTCATGTTTCTGTTAGACAGTTTTGAACTTGTTGAGAACATCCATTTGAACAACTTTTTGGATATGTAGTATAGAGATGGTAAAATCTTTAAAAACATGTGGACCCAGGGAAATAAGCTTTAAATATTCTCTTACAGTTTGGAAAGAAATTTTTCTGTGTGATAACTTTAGTTTGGATTTTCCAGATATGTCCTTTAAGATGGAATATTTATTAAAGATATTACTTGCACATATAAAAACAAACATTGCCAAATCTTACTTGAGGAAGTGCCCTTTTTCTTTCATTTTTTTATATTAGTGTAATTGTGTTTCCAAATTTGCTGGCATGTTGAGTACAACACTTTAACAGCATCATCTCTTAGGATTTTAAATAGCTCAGCTGGAATTCCATCACCTCCACTAGTTTTGTTTATAGTAATGCTATTTAAGGCCCACAGACTCCAGAATGTCTGGCTCTAGGTGAGTGACCACACCATGATGGTTATTTGGGTCATTAAGACCGTTTTTTTTTTTTTTTTTTTTTTTTTTTTTTTGTACAGCTCTTCTGTGTATTCTTGCCACCTTTCTTAATATCTTCTGCTTCTGTTAGGTCCATACCATTTCTGTCCTTTATTGTGCCCATCTTTGCATGAAATGTTCCCTTGATATCTCTAATTTTCTTGAAGAGATCTCTAGTCTTTCCCATTCTATTGTTTTCCTCTATTTCTTTGCACTGTTCACTTAAGAAGGCTTTCTTATTACTCTTTGCTATACTTTGGAACTCTGCATTCAGTTGGGTATATCTTTCCCTTTCTCTTTTGCTTTTCACTTATCTCCTTAGCTATTTGCAGGGTCTCCTCAGATAACCATTTGTCTTGTTGCATTTCTTTTTCTTTGGGATGGTACTGTTAAAGGACTGCACTCAATCTGCCAGCAAATTTGGAAAGCTCAGCAGTGGCCGGAAAACTGGAAAAGTTGTTTTCATCCCAATCTCAAAGAAGGGCAATGCCAAAGAATGTTCAAACTACAGTACAATTGCACTCATTTCACATGCTAGCAAGGTCATGCTCAAAATCCTTCAAGCTAGGCTTCAACAGTACATGAATTGAGAACTTCCAGATGTATAAGCTGGATTTAGAAAAGGGAGAGGAGCCAGAGATCAAATTGCCAACATCTGCTGGATCATAGAAAAGCAAGAGAATTCCAGAAAAACATCTATTTCTGCTTCATTGACTGTGCCAAAGCCTTTGACTGCATGGATCACAACAAACTGAGGAAAATTCAAGTGATGAGAATACTAGACTACCTTACCTGCCTCCTGAGAAATCTGTATGCAGGTCAAGAAACAACAGTTAGAATTGGACATGAAACAACGGACTAGTCCCAAATTGGGAAAGAAAGTGAAGTCGCTCAGTCGTGTCTGACTCTTTGCGACCCCATGGATTGTAGCCCACCAGGCTTCTCCATCCATGGGATTTCCCAGGCAAGAATACTGGAGTGAGTTGCCATTTTCTTCTCCAGGGGATCTTCCCGACCCAGGGATCGAACCCGGGTCTCTTGCATTGTAGGCAGATGCTTTTACCGTCTGAACCACCAGGGAAGTCTTAAATTGGAAAAGGAGTATGTATATTGTCACCCTGCTTATTCAGCTTATATGCAGCATACATCGTGCAAAATGCCGAACTGGATGAAGCACAACCTGGAATCTAGATCGCCAGGAGAAATATCAATAACCTCAGATATTCAGATGATACCACCCTTATGGCAGAAAGTGAAGGGGGAAACTAAAGAGCCTCTTGATGAAGATGAAAGAGGAGAGTGAAAATCTGGCTTAAAACTCAACATTCAAAAAATTAACATCATGGTATCTGGTCCCATCACTTCAAGGCAAATAGATGGGAAAACAATGAAAACAGTGACAGACTCTATTTTCTTGGGCTCCAAAATCACTGCAGATGGTGACTGCAGCCATAAAATTAAAAGACGTTTGGTCCTTGGAAGAAAAGCCATGACAAACCTAGACATTGCATTAAAAAGCAGAGATATCACTTTGCTGACAAAAGTCTGTCTACTCAAAGCTATGGTTTTTCCAGTAGTCTTGTATGGATGTGATAGTTGGGCCATAAAGAAGGCTGACAGCCAAAGAATTGATGCTTTTGAACTGTGGTGTTGGATAAGACTCTTGAGAGTCCCTTGGACAGCAAGGAGATCAAACCAGTCAACCCTAAAGGAAATCAATCCTGAATATTTATTGGAAGGACTGATGCTGAAGCTCCAATCCTTTGGCCACCTGATGTGAAGAGCATCAGGAAAAACCCTGATGCTGGGAAAGATTTAAGGCAGGAGCAGAAGGGTATGACAGAGGATGAGATGGTTGGAAGGCATCATCGACTCAGTGGACATGAGTTTGAGCAAACTCCAGGAGATAGTGAAGGATAGGGAGGCCTGCCGTGCTGGTAGTCCATGGGGTTGCAAATAGTCAGTCTTGATTGAGTGACTGAACAACAACAATTGTGTTTGTGTTTTCTCTATCTCTTATTTTGCTTTATTGGGCCCTAGAAATGGATGGAAAAAATATTCCAGAAGCATAGGAATAAATCAGATGCAGGAGGAGCAGCTTGATCACATTGGAGGGCAGAATAGTTTCAAGTGGTCTTGAAAAGATTGGCCTTGGTGTTGGAAGAAATCAAATGATTTGTCAGAGCCCTTTAAGAGTAGACTCAGAATGAGTAAAGGGCTGATGGCCAAAAACAGCCAGAACGTTCTGAAAACAAAGGTGGCTTACTTTGTGATAGGGTCCCAAACAAAATATGCTTTATGGTCACGCTGTACTCCTGAGTTTGCTGTTTGTACCTGACCCTGCTTCTTGTCCTGATCACAGAAACAAGTTAGTACAGTTTCCCCGGCTGTTGACTCAACATTTGTCACCCGATTCCATATTCCTCTACTTGTGACTAAAAACCTAAAGCAAACACAAAAAAAGAGTAGACTCTTAAATATTTATTGAATACTTATAGAACACAGAATAAACGTTGATAAGTGCCAGGCACTGTGCAAAGAATGAGAATAGAAATAGATGAATGTCATACAGTTCCTGCCTACATGGACTGCATTATCTAGTGGTATAGACAGACACTGACCAACTATCTATAATATTATATGAAAATTATGACCCCCACAGTATTTATGAGGAGATAAATGAGGGTGGTCAGTTCTTTGAGGGGAAGTCAAAGGTTTCGCAAAGATGTGAGCTAAATCTCAAAGTAGGAGCAGGAGTTTGTTAGGTAGAGGAAGGTGAGAAGAAGAGCATTTTAAGCCAAGAAAAGGAGAGGAGAGTTATGAGAGTTGCTGGTGCTTTGGGGAACTGTCTGTCTTGCTAGCTAGTGGAGGTATTGATCAGTGACCCAGTGCTGTGCTCAAACTGAGGCAGTGCCTGCAGGCATGACCTCTCCTCCTAAATTATCTAATGACTTTCTGGTCATAACTGAGTTTTCAGGCAAAAAGAGGTATGAAGAATTTTTTTCTTGATATTAAATCTAAAATTGTGAAGACCCTCTTAACCTCTTTTCAACATGTAGAGTAAATAATAGAATTGAACTCATTTGTAGCAAGTAATATTTTTTTTTTTTCATAAATGTGTGGAGAGGTGGTTTGGGGAAAGTTGAAGTTGTACAAGCAAAATGTGATACCTAGTAGAGGAACCTCTCCAATAATTTTACAGACATAATATTCTTTCTTTATCCCCTGCTGAGCCCAAAAGGAAGTTCATCACTTCCTGCTGGAATTTGCTACACATTTGCTATTCTGCAAGACTAAGACTCTAAGATCTGAGTTGCCAGGTCAGAGTCCTGTTTCCCAGGGATAATTCTGTTTAATAAAAGCAAAGATGAGCCTCTGTTTACTCATCTGTAGCAAGCAACTCTTCAGAAAGAACTGGTGAATGCTTTGGACATCACTTGTATTTTGTGTGTGTTGTCTATCATAGAGTTTTCCCTTCGTTTTTCTTTTTTTAAATAGAAAACTCGATTCTGAGAATTTTTCAGTCACATTTTCTATCACTAGTATATCATTCTCTTATTTTGTGAATGAGTCTTTGACACTCCCTCAGAATCATTCAATAAATGATGGGGACTTGTCAGAGGAAGTGACCCGAGGAAATGACACTGAGACCTTTGTCTGTGGCCTGAAGAAGGGGTGATCATTATAGATCTTCAGCTCAACAGTATGCGGGATGGGAGTGCTGCAGCGGGGGTAAGGGGGCGGGGGCAGAATGCTGAGCAGGCCCATTGGTTGGAGGGAACATGGAAGACCCTAATTGTAAGCTCTGTGGAGGCAGGGAGCTGGCCTCTGCTAGCTTATGCTCCTGGAGCTTTGTCTGACCTGTGACAGGTTCTTAACCAAACAATCTGTTGGAGAAGGAATTGAAAAGGTCTCTTTGTGACTGGAACACAGAGAACAAGGGGCTGCATGGAATAAACTGACACTGAGAGAAAGCTATACAAGGCCTTGTGCCCCTTAAAGATAAGGGGCTTTGTCCTTGGCAGTGGAACACCAGTAAAGGATTTTAAACATAACTGGTTTGCTCTACAGTGTAATGCCAGCACTTCCCAACTCTGATTGTGATCAGCAGTGAGAAATGCATTTTACTTTGTTGTTGTTGTTCAGTCACTCAGTCATGTCCAACTCTTTGCAACCCCTTGAACTGCAGCATGCCAGCCTTCCCTGTCCATCACCAACTCCCAGCACTTGCTCAAACTCATGTTCATTGAGTCGGTGATGCCATCCAACCATCTCATCCTCTGTGGTCCCCTTCTTCTCCAGTCTTCAATCTTTCCCAGCATCAGGGTCTTTTCTAATGAGACAGTTCTTTGTATTAGGTGGCTGAAGTATTGAAGCTACAGTTTTAGCATCAGTCCTTCCGATGAATGTTCAGGGTTGATGTCCTGTAGGATTGACTGGTTTGATCTTCTTGCAGTCCAAGGGACTCTCAGAATCTTCTCCAACACCACAGTTTGAAAGCATCACTTTGACACTCAACCTTCCCTGATAAAACACACATACACACACATAACTAAAATAATTATGAACAATGCTTATCCTTACTAAATGTGATGTGTTCCATTATTTTCTTTTTTTAATATAAATTTATTTATTTTAATTGGAGGTTAATTACTTTACAATATTATATTGGTTTTGCCATACATCAACATGAATCCACCACAGGTATACACATGTTCCCCATCCTGAACCCCACTCCCTCCTCCCTCCCTGTGCCATCCCTCAGGGTCATCCCAGTGCACCAGCCCCAAGCATCCAGTATCATGCATCAAATCTGGACTGGTGATTCGTTTCATATATGATATTATACATGTTTCAATGCCATTCTCCCAAATCATCCCACCCTCTCCCTCTTCCACAGAGTCCAAAAGACTGTTCTATACATCTGTCTCTTTTGCTGTCTTGCTTACATGGTTATCATTATCATTTTTATACTCCGGGAGTTGGTGATGGACAGGGAGGCCTGGCGTGCTGCGATTCATGGGGTCACAAAGAGTCAGACACGACTGAGCAACTGATCTGATCTGATCTGATACTGTATTGGTGTTTTTCTTTCTTTCTTACTTCACTCTGTATAATAGGCTCCAGTTTTATTCACCTTGTTAGAACTGATTCAAATGTATTCTTTTTAATGGCTGGGTAATACTCCATTGTGTATATGTACCACAGCTTTCTTATCCATTCATCTGCTGATGGACATCTAGGTTGTTTCCATGTCCTGGCTATTATAAACAGTGCTGCGATGAACATTGGGGTACATGTGTCTCTTTCAATTCCGGTTTCCTTGGTGTGTATGCCCAGCAGTAGGATTGCTGGGTCATAAGGCAGTTCTATTTCCAGTTTTTTAAGGAATCTCCACACTGTTCTCCATAGTGGCAGTACTAGTTTGCATTCCCACCAACAGTGTAAGAGGTTTCCCTTTTCTCCACACCCTCTCCAGCATTTATTGCTTGTGGACTTTTGGATAACAGCCATTCTGACTGGCGTGAAATGGTACCTCATTGTGGTTTTGATATGCATTTCTCTGATAATGAATGATGTTGAGCATCTTTTCATGTGTTTGTTAGCCATCTGTATGTCTTCTTTGGAGAAATGTCTGTTTAGTTCTTCGGCCCATTTTTTGATTGGGTCGTTTATTTTTCTGGGATTGAGCTGCAGGAGTTGCTTGTATATTTTTGAGATTAGTTGTTTGTCAGTTGCTTCATTTGCTATTATTTTCTCCCATTCTGAAGGCTGTCTTTTCACCTTGCTTATGGTTTCCTTTGTTGTGCAGAAGCTTTTAAGGTTAATTAGGTCCCATTTGTTTATTTTTGCTTTTATTTCCAATATTCTGGGAGGTGGGTCATAGAGGATCCTGCTGTGATGTATGTCGGAGAGTATTTTGCCTATGTTCTCCTCTAGGAGTTTTATAGTTTCTGGTCTTACATTTAGATCTTTAATCCATTTTGAGTTTATTTTTATGTGTGGTGTTAGAAAGTGTTCTAGTTTCATTCTTTTACAGGTGGTTGACCAGTTTCCCCAGCACCACTTTTGTTACGGAGATTGTCTTTTCTCCATTGTATATTCTTGCCTCCTTTGTCAAAGATAAGGTGTCCATATGTGCGTGGATTTATCTCTGGGCTTTCTATTTTGTTCCATTGATCTATATGTCTGTCTTTGTGCCAGTACCATACTGTCTTGATGACTGTGGCTTTGTAGTAGAGCCTGAAGTCAGGCAGGTTGATTCCTCCAGTTCCATTCTTCTTTCTCAAGATTGCTTTGGCTATTCGAGGTTTTTTGTATTTCCATACAAATTGTGAAATTATTTGTTCTAGCTCGGTGAAGAATATTGTTGGTAGCTTGATAGGGATTGCATTGAATCTATAGATTGCTTTGGGTAGTATACTCATTTTCACTATACTGATTCTTCCAATCCATGAACATGGTATATTTCTCCATCTGTTAGTGTCCTCTTTGATTTCTTTCACCAGTGTTTTATAGTTTTCTATATATAGGTCTTTAGTTTCTTTAGGTAGATATATTCCTAAGTATTTTATTCTTTCCGTTGCAATGGTGAATGGAATTGTTTCCTTAATTTCTCTTTCTGTTTTCTCATTATTAGTGTATAGGAATGCAAGGGATTTCTGTGTGTTGATTTTATATCCTGCAACTTTACTATATTCATTGATTAGCTCTAGTAATTTTCTGGTGGAGTCTTTAGGGTTTTCTATGTAGAGGATCATGTCATCTGCAAACAGTGAGTTTTATGTCTTCTTTTCCAATTTGGATTTCTTTTATTTCTTTTTCTGCTCTGATTGCTGTGGCCAAAACTTCCAAAACTATGTTGAATAGTAGTGGTGAAAGTGGGCACCCTTGTCTTGTTCCTGACTTTAGGGGAAATGCTTTCAATTTGTCACCATTGAGGATAATGTTTGCTGTGGGTTTGTCATATATAGCTTTTATTATGTTGAGGTATGTTCCTTCTATTCCTGCTTTCTGGAGAGTTTTTATCATAAATGGATGTTGAATTTTGTCAAAGGCTTTCTCTGCATCTATGGAGATAATCATATGGCTTTTATTTTTCAATTTGTTAATGTGGTGAATTACATTGATTGATTTGCAGATATTGAAGAATCCTTGCATCCCTGGGATAAAGCCCACTTGGTCATGGTGTATGATCTTTTTAATGTGTTGTTGGATTCTGATTGCTAGAATTTTGTTAAGGATTTTTGCATCTATATTCATCAGTGATATTGGCCTGTAGTTTTCTTTTTTTGTGGGATCTTTGTCAGGTTTTGGTATTAGGGTGATGGTGGCCTCATAGAACGAGTTTGGAAGTTTACCCTCCTCTGCAGTTTTCTGGAAGAGTTTGAGCAGGATAGGTGTTAGCTCTTCTCTAAATTTTTGGTAGAATTCAGCTGTGAAGCTGTCTGGACCTGGGCTTTTGTTTGCTGGAAGATTTCTGATTACAATTTCAATTTCCGTGCTTGTGATGGGTCTGTTAAGATTTTCTATTTCTTCCTGGTTCAGTTTTGGAAAGTTGTACTTTTCTAAGAATTTGTCCATTTCTTCCACGTTGTCCATTTTATTGGCATATAATTGCTGATAGTCTCTTATGATCCTTGTATTTCTGTGTTGTCTGTTGTGATCTCTCCATTTTCATTTCTGATTTTATTGATTTGATTTTTCTCCCTTTGTTTCTTGATGAGTCTGGCTAATGGTTTGTCAATTTTATTTATCCTTTCAAAGAACCAGCTTTTGGCTTTGTTGATTTTTGCTATGGTCTCTTTTGTTTCTTTTGCATTTCTTTCTGCTTTAATTTTTAAGATTTCTTTCCTTCTACTAACCCTGGGGTTCTTCATTTCTTCCTTTTCTAATTGCTTTAGGTGTAGAGTTAGGTTATTTATTTGACTTTTTTCTTGTTTCTTGAGGTATGCCTGTATTGCTATGAACTTTCCCCTTAGCACTGCTTTTACAGTGTCCCACAGGTTTGGGATTGTTGTGTTTTCATTTTCATTTGTTTCTATGCATATTTTAATTTATTTTTTGATTTCTTCTGTGATTTGTTGGTTATTCAGCAGTGTGTTGTTCAGCCTCCATTTGTTGGAATTTTTAATAGTTTTTCTCCTGTAATTGAGATCTAATCTTACTGCATTGTGGTCAGAAAAGACGCTTGGAATGATTTCTATTTTTTTGAATTTACCAAGGCTAGCTTTATGGCCCAGGATGTGATCTATCCTGGAGAAGGTTCCATGTGCGCTTGAGAAAAAGGTGAAATTCATTGTTTTGGGGTGAAATGTCCTATAGATATCAGTTAGGTCTATCTGGTCTATTGTATCGTTTAAAGTTTGTGCTTCCTTGTTAATTTTCTGTTTAGTTGATCTATCCATAGGTGTGAGTGGGGTATTAAAGTCTCCCACTATTATTGTGTTATTGTTAATTTCCCCTTTCATACTTGTTAGCATTTGTCTTACATATTGTGGTGCTCCCGTGTTGGGTGCATATATATTTATAATTGTTATATCTTCTTCTTGGATTGATCCTTTGATCATTATGTAGTGTCCTTGTCTCTTTTCACAGTCTTTGTTTTAAAGTCTATTTTATCTGATATGAGTATTGCTACTCCTGCTTTCTTTTGGTCTCTATTTGCATGGAATATCTTTTTCTAGCCCTTCACTTTCAGTCTGTATGTGTCCCCTGTTTTGAGATGGGTCTCTTGTAGACAACATATATAGGGGTCTTGTTTTTGTATCCATTCAGCCAGTCTTTGTCTTTTAGTTGTGGCATTCAACCCATTTCTGTTTAAGGTAATTATTGATAAGTATGATCCCGCTGCCATTTACTTTATTGTTTTAGATTCGAGTTTATACACCCTTTTTGTGTTTCCTGTCTAGAGAATATCCTTTAGCATTTGTTGGAGAGCTGGTTTGGTGGTGCTGAATTCTCTCAGCTTCTGCTTGTCTGTAAAGCTTTTGATTTCTCCTTCATACTTGAATGAGATCCTTGCTGGGTACAGTAATCTGAGCTGTAGGTTATTTTCTTTCATCACTTTAAGTATGTCTTGCCATTCCCTCCTGGCCTGAAGAGTTTCTGTTGAGAGATCAGCTGTTATCCTTATGGGTATTCCCTTGTGTGTTATTTGTTGTTTTTCCCTTGCTGCTTTTAATATTTGTTCTTTGTGTTTGATCTTTGTTAATTTGATTAATATGTGTCTTGGGGTGTTTCGCCTTGGGTTTATCCTGTTTGGGACTCTCTGGGTTTCTTGGACTTGGGTGATTATTTCCTTCCCCATTTTAGGGGAGTTTTCAACTGTTATCTCCTCAAGTATTTTCTCATGGTCTTTCTTTTTGTCTTTTTCTTCTGGGACTCCTATGATTCTAATGTTGGAGTGTTTAACGCTGTCCTGGAGGTCTCTGAGATTGTCCTCATTTCTTTTAATTAGTTTTTCTTTTTTCCTCTCTGATTCATTTATTTCTACCATTCTATCTTCTACTTCACTAATCCTATCTTCTGCCTCTGTTATTCTACTATTTGTTGCCTCCAGAATGGTTTTGATCTCATTTATTGCATTATTCATTATATATTGACTCTTTTATTTCTTCTAGGTCCTTGTTAAACCTTTCTTGCATCTTCTCAATCCTTGTCTCCAGGCTATTTATCTGGGAGTCCATTTTGATTTCAAGATTTTAGATTATTTTCACTATCATTATTCGGAATTCTTTATCAGGTAGATTCCCTATCTCTTCCTCTTTTGTTTGGTGGGCATTTATCCTGTTCCTTTACCTGCTGGGTATTCCTCTGTCTCTTCATCTTGTTTATATTGCTGAGTTTGAGGTGGCCTTTCTGTATTCTGGCAGTTTGTGGAGTTCTCTTTATTGTGGAGTTTCCTCCCTGTGGGTGGGGTTGTACCAGTGGCTTGTCAAGGTTTCTTGGTTAGGGAAGCTTGTGTCGGTGTTCTGGTGGGTGGAGCTGGATTTCTTCTCTCTGGAGTGCAATAAAGTGTCCAGTAATGAATTGTGAGATGTCAGTGGGTTTGGAGTAACTTTGGGCAGCCTGCATATTGAAACTCAGGGCTGTGTTCCTGTGTTGCTGGAGAATTTGCATGGTATGTCTTGCTCTGGAACTTGTTGGCCCTTGGTTGGTGCTTGGTTTCAGTGTAGGTATGGAAGCGTTTGATGAGCTCCTGTTGATTAATGTTCCCTGGAGTCAGGAGTTCTCTGGTGTTCTCAGGATTTGGACTTAAGCCTCCTGCTTCTGGTTTTCAGTCTTATTTTTACAGTAGTCTCAAGACTTCTCCTTCTGTAGAGCACCATTGGTAAAACATCTCCTTTTGAAGACAATGGGCTGCTTTTCTGGGTGCCTGATGTCCTCTGCTGGCATTCAGAAGTTGTTTTGTGGAATTTACTCAGCGTTTAAATGTTCTTTTGATGAATTTGTGGGGGAGAAAATAGTCTCCCTGTCCTATTCCTCTGCCATCTTAGGACTGCCTCCATTATTTTCTGTTTTATTTGGTGTTTTTAAAAAATAGTGGTCAAAGACTGCTATATATATATTTTTTTACTTTATTTTTTAATTGAAGGATAATTGCTTTACAGTATTATGTTGGTTTCTATCAAACATTAACATGAATCAGCCATAGGTTTACTATGTTTCCCACCACCTGAATATCCTTCCCACCTTCCTCCCCATCCTACTCTGCTGCTGCTGCTAAGTCGCTTCAGTCGTGCCCAACTCTGTGCAACCCCATAGACGGCAGCCCACCAGGCTCCCCAATCCCTGGGATTCTCCAGGGAAGAACACTGGAGTGGGTTGCCATTTCCTTCTCCAATGCATGAAAGTGAAAAGTGAAAGTGAAGTCGCTCAGTCGTGTCCAACTCTTGGCGACCCCATGGACTGCAGCCCACCAGGCTCCTCCATTTCCTACTCTGCTAAGTTGTTACAAAGCCCCAGTTTGAATTCCCTGAGTCATACAGCAAATTCCCATTGGCTGTTTATTTTACATACAGTAATGTATGTTTCCATGTTACTCTTCCCATACATCCCACCCTTTCCTTCGACCCACCACCACAAGCTGTGTCCATAAAGTCTGTTCTCTGTGTCTGTGGCTCCATTGCTGCCCTGCAAATAGGTTCATCAGTACCATCATTCTAGATTCCATACATATGCATTAATATACAATTTGTTTTTCTCTTTCTGAATTATTTTGTGTAATAGGCTCTAGGTTCATCCATTTCATTAGGACTGACCCAAATGTGTTCCTTTTCTATGGCAGAGTAATATTCCATAGTATATATGTACCATAGCATCTTTATTCATTCATCTGCCAATGGACATCTAGGTTGTTTCCATGTCCTAGCTACTGTAAATAGAGCTGCAATGAACATTGGGGTGCATGTGTCTTTTTCAATTTTGGTTTCCTCAGGGTATATGCCTAGTAGTGGAATTGCTGGGTCATAGGGTAGTTTTATTCCTAGTTTTTTAAGGAATCTCCATATTTGTTCTCCATAGTAGCTGTTTCAGTTTACCCTCCCACCAACATTGCAAGAGGGTTCTCTTTTCTCCACACCCTCTCCATCATTTGTTTGTGGATTTTTTTTGATGATGGCCTTTCTGACCATCAAGCACTGCTATATTTAAAATGGATAACCAACAAAGACCTATTGTACAGCACATGGAACTCTGCTCAGTGTTATGTGGCAGCCTGGATGGGAGGGGGTTTTGGGGGAGAATGGATACACATATATGTATGGCTGAGTCCCTTTGCTGTTCACTTGAGATGATTGGGTTGGTACAAAAGTAATTGCGGTTTTGGACTGTGAATTTTAAATCATTATAACTAGGCTCAAACACATCTTTATTAATCAAAACAGGAACCATTATAATCAACACATTTTTGCCAAAGATAAATAAGTTTGTTTATTCTTGTAGTGTAAAAATCTGTGGTTCAGGATTTGATGAACTCTTAGAAAGCATTTTCTGCCTCCTGCTGGTTGTGGAAGCGTTTTCCCTGCAAAAAGTTGTTGAAATGCTTGAAGAAGTGGTAGGTGGTTGGTGAGAGGTCAGGTGAATATCGCAGATAAGGCAAAATTTCATAGCCCAATTTGTTCAGTTTCTTTGGTTGTGTGATGTGCTATCAGGCACTGTCATGGAGAAGAATCAGGCCCTTTCTGTTGACCAATGCCAGCTGCAGGCATTGCAGTTTTTGGTGCATCTCATCGATGCTGAGCATACTTCTCAGATGTAATGGTTTTGCTGGGATTCAGAAAGCTGTAGTGGATCAGACAGGCAGCATATCACCAAACAGTGATCACGATCTTTTTTTGCTGCAAATTTGGCATTGGGAAGTGCTTTGGAGCTACTTCTTGGTCCAACCCTACTAAGTTGGTCATTGCCAGTTGTTGTAAAAATCCACTTTTTGTTGCCCATCAAGAACTGGTTTGTTGTTGCTGCATAGAATAAGAGAAGATGACACTTCAAAATGATGATTTTTTTTTTCAGTCAGCTCATGAAGCACACACTTATGAATTTTTTTCACCTTTCTAATTTGCTTCAAATGCTGAATGACCACAGAATGGTCGACGTTGAGTTCTTTGGCAACTTCTCATGTAGTTGTAAGAGGATCAGTTTTGATGATCCTCTCAGTTGGTTGTTGTCAACTTCCAATGGCCAGCCACTATGCTCCTTGTCTTCAAGGCTCCTCATCTGCTTTGCAAAACTTCTTGAACCACCACTGCACTGTACCTTCTTTAGCAGCTACTGGGCCAAAGGAGTTGTTGATGTTGCAAGTTATCTCCACTGTTTTACCATTTTTGAACTTGAATTTAAAAATTGCTTGAATTTACTTTTTATCTAATATCACTTCTATAGTCTAAAATAAATATAAAATAAACAGCAAGAAATAAGTCATTAGCAAAAAAAAAAACCATAAAGCAAGAAATGCACATTAATAGAATGTATAACATAACCACATTTATTTAAGAATGTATTCCAAATGGCGATGTGCAGCAATGAAAAACCACGATTACTTTTGCACCAAACTAATATTGTTCATCAGCTATGTCCCACCCAATACAAAAAAAAAAAGTAGTGGTCAAAACCAGTATGACTGATGGGTTGTAAGTAGAGTTTGAAATGGATTCAATTCCAAGGAAATAGAATTTCTACCAATGGAGGCTTTTTGCATAAAATTATAAAAACCAGCAACTTTAGGTGACCTAGAAAGGTCAGAAGATGCTAGCTTCAAAACAATATGCAAAGTAGAACTCTGAAGAGATGCTAGTTGCAGGGAAATGCATAACAGCATGTCAAGTGTGGGAAGGATTTTAGGAGTTACGGAATCCAGATGGAAAGTACCGCCCTAGAGTAAACCTGCTTCAGGGCATGGGGGAGTACCATCAGAGGGGCCCAGTGCCCAGGTTTTTCTTTCTTTTTTTTTTTTTTTTAATTTTATTTTATTTTTAAACTTTACAATATTGTATTAGTTTTGCCAAATATCGAAATGAATCCGCCACAGGTATACATGTGTTCCCCATCCTGAACCCTCCTCCCTCCTCCCTCCCCCAGGTTTTTCCATATCTGCTTTCTTTCCCTTCAGTCTCCCCTGCCAGTGCTTCTCACAACAAGCTGAGGCATGGAGGCGTCCTGATCTTATCACCATTTTGTACATCTGGATACTGAAGCCTAGGGAGGTCATGTGACTTGCTTTGCAAGGCTACTTGGCTGAGAAAACAGAGCAGAGCTGCGTTCCAAGTCTCCTTTCACTGGTCTGGCCGTCTTTCCATCACACTGCACTGTTTCATACACATGTATGAAAATAAACTAGGCTTAAAAGTGACAGTGCAGCATTTTGACAGGCATGCATTTCTGTGCTAGAACTATGAGTCTTCTAACACTATTTAATGTTTGTTATTAAAATTATGTTATTAGAAACATAGTTAATCTGCTTCATAAAAAGAATGATAATATCCAGACATTCAAAGCTCAGTCACGTAGTATCTTCATTGATATTTTGGCTGAAAGAATGGGAGAGTAAATCAGGAAGTGTATTAATCATAAAAATACTAATTGTTGAAAACCCCTGGGAGACTGATTTTTAAAACTGAGTAAAAAGATGAAAGATAAAATATGGTTCATAAGTAATGTATATAAATTAGAAAGCATGTATGTTGACTTGAGGTAATAAAACCAGTTTGAAATATATTTTATGCTGAGTTTCTAGAGGAAACTGGCTTTTGAACTATCACAGGGCACTTTAGGGTATAATACAATGTCCTGAAAAAATTTTTTTTCATAAATATGATGACTTCCCTGGTGGCCCAGGTGGTAAAGAGTCTCCCTGCAATGCAGGAGCTTCAGTTTCAGTCCCTGGGTTGGGAAGCTCCCCTGGTGGAGGGAATGACAACCCTCTCCAGTGTTCTTGCCTGGAGAATTCCATGGACAGAGTTGTCTGGCAGAGTAGTCCATGGAGTCTCAAAGAGTCGAACACAACTGAGTGACTAATACTTTCACTAACTTTCATGGTGACAGGATGTTAACGAAACTTCTTGTGGTGCTCATTTAGCAATATACACAACTATCAAATCATGTATACCTGAAACTAATAGAATGTTGTACATCAATATACCTAAATTTAAAGAAAAGAGAAATCATGTACACAGCAAAAAAAAGTTCAACTAATATTGAGACCTTCTTTTGATTCGGGAATGTTTCTGAGATGACCTCATCTATAACAGGGGTTGATTTCTGTGGGAGCCCAGTGTGTGCCCTGGCCTGTTGGGGTATACCCAGGAGGCAAGCTAGCATCTGCTGGTTGGTTTCATCAGGGCTCAACAGTTGTAATGTTAGTTTTTTTTTAATTTATTTTTTATTGGAGGATAATTGCTTTACAATGTTGTGTTGGCTTCTGCCAAACAACAATGCAAATCAGCCTTAATTTTACATATATCACTTCCTCCTTGAGTCTCCCTCCCTTTCTGTATCCCATCTCTCTAGGTCATCACAGAGTGCCAGGCTGGGCTCCTTGTGTTAGATAGCAACTTCTCATCATCTGCTTTACACATGGTAGTGTATGTGTATCAATGCTACTTTCTCCATTTGTCCCACTCTCTTCTTCTCCCAGTGGGTCCACAAGTCCATTCTTTATATCTGAATCTTCATTTCTTTCCTGCAAATAGGTTCATCAATACCATTTTTCTAGATTCCATATATATATGCATTAATATACAATATTTGTTTTTCTCTTTCTGACTTACTTCACTCTGTATAACAGGCTCTAGCTTCATCCACCTCATCAGAACTGACTCAGATTCATTCTTTTTATGGCTGAATAATATTCCATTATATATATATATATATATATATATATGTAATGTATATGTATATATGTGTACCACATCTTTCTTTATCCATTCATTTGTTGATGGACATCTAGGTTGCTTCCATGTCCTGGTTATTGTAAATAGTACTGCTATGAATATTGGGGCATACATATACTTTTCAGTTATGGTTTTCTCAGGGTATATGTCCAATAGTGGGATTGCTGGGTCATATGGCATTTTTTTATTATTATTTGTTTTTAATTGGAGGATAACTGCTTATAATGTATTGATTTCTTTACAACAGTTGTGCTGGTTTCTGCCATATAGCAGTATGAACCAGCCTTAGGCACACGTATGTCCCCTCCCTCATGAATCTCCCTCTCACCTTCCATCCCACTCTACCCCTCTGAGTTATCACAGAGCACTGGCTTTGAGCTCCCCCCATCATACAGCAAATTTCCACTGGCAGTCTAGTTTTGCATGTGGTGATGTGTATGTTTCAGCACTGCTCCCTCAGTCCATCACACCCTCTTCTCCCCCTGCTGTGTCCACAAGTCTGTTCCCTATGTCTGGGTCTCCTTTGCTGCCCTGCAGGAGGTTAATCAGTACCAGCTTTCTAGATCCCATATATATATGTATTAATATACAATATTTGTTTTTTTGTCTTTCTGACCTACTTCACTCTGTATAATAGTCATTAGGTTCAACTATCTTATTAGAACTGAATCAGATGTGTTCCTTTTCATGGCTGGGTAATATGTACCATATTGTGTATATGTACCACATACATATGTACCATAACTTCTTTATGCATGGATCTGTCAGTGGGCATCTAGGTTGCTTCCATGTTTTAGCTATTATAAATAGTCTGTGATGAACATTGTGGTATATGTGTCCTTTTGAATTATGATTTCCCCGAAGTATGTGCCCAGTAGTGGGATTACTGGGTGATATGGTAGTTTTATTTCTAGTTTTTTAAGGAATTTCCATACACTCTGTATTAGTTTACACCAACAGTGCAAGAGGGTTCCCTTTTCTCCACATCCTCTTCAGCATTTATTGTTTGTAGATTTTTTTAATGATGGCCATTTTGCCTGGTGTGAGGTGATACTTCGTAATTTTGATTTGCATTTCTCTAATAATTAGTGATGTCGAGCATCTTTTCATGTGTTTACTGGCCATCTGTGTGTCTTCTTTGGAGAAATGTCTATTTAGGTCTGCCCATTTTTTGATTGGGCTGTTTTTCTGTTATTGAGCTATGTAAGTTGCTTATATATTTTGGAGATTACTCCTTTGTCAGTTGTTTTGTTTGCAATTATTTTCTCCCATTCTCCCATAAAAGGATTGTTTTTTAATCTTATTTATTGTTTCCTTTGCTGTGCAAAAGCTTTTAAGTTTAATTAGGTCCCATCTGTTTATTTTTATTTCCATTACTCTGGGAGGTGGGTCAAAGAGGATCTTGCTGTGATTTATGTCAAAGGGTATACTGCCTATGTTTTCCTCTAAAAGCTTATACTTTCTGTCCTTACACTTAAATCTTTATTCCATTTGAGTGTATTTTGGTGTATGGTGTTAGGGAGTGTTCTAGTTTTATTGTTTTACACTTAACTATCCAGTTTTCCCAGCATCACTTATTGAAGAGGCTGTCTTTTCTCCATTGCATTTTTATGTCTACATAGGCTTAGGGTTTGGGGATATAAATTGTTTTTGAGTGATTTTTTTCCTCCACAGTTTTCTATGCATCTTATTAGTAGGGCTGCAGGTAAAATTCTTCTAGTCCTTGTTCACAGAGAGGGCAGCTCTTCCAGCACTCGTACCCGTGTATGAGGCCATTTCCCCTTCCTCACCACGAGGCATGAGGCCTCCATGTCTGTCCTGGTACCTGTGTTAAAGACCCAGCTCTAGGAGGTGTATTTTTGGCCCCAGTACCTCCCTCCCCCCATGCCAGGTAGCTTCACACTGCATTGGTGACAGTTTGAGTCTCTTCTTTTTGGCACTGTGAAATTCTTTCCTTTCTTTTGAGTGTAATTACATATTTTAAGTATTTTATTATGATCTATCCCGATTTTCTATGTGTTTGAAATAGGAGAATGGCTTCTCACATTTCCTTATTGCATCACCTAAAGTCCTTCTGAATTACTTTAAAGTTTGTTAGAAAAAAAGTATGTTATTATAATACTGTCATACCTCACGTGTGCAGGGTGGCATGGACTGTTGTGGATTGTAATGGATTAGGTGGTCACTGCTGCTAGAGGAGCTTAATGCTGACAGAAACACATGCCCTGCTCCCATGATTAGGAACATCTGTCTCTAGTCTGTCATCTGTCACCTGTTTGCATTGGCCTAACAGAAGTTAGGGAATGTTAAAACAAAGAACATAGGACAGTTTATTCATTCTCTCGTCTTTTCACGTTCAACTCTGAACCTGATGTGGCTCCAATTTCAGTGCTTTCTTGTTCTGACCAGTGAATTAAGCCAAGATTTTGGAGAAATTGGCAATTTTCTCATTCCTTTTAGCATCCACCTGGATGAAATTACTGACACCTCTTGGTACAATCAGCTCCTGGTTTTCCTCCATCCTGTGTATGCTGTTTCATCTGAGAAGAATTTCTTATTTGTGAGCCTCTTTTAGATACTGTAATGCAGGAGATCCCGTCCAATCCCTGGGTTGGGAAGTTCCCCTGGAGAAGGGAATGGCAACCCACTCCAATGTTCTCACCTAGGGAATTCCATGGACAGAGGAGCCTAGCAGGCAACAGTCCATGGGGTCACAAAGAGATGGAAACGACTGAGCTACTAACACTTTCACTTTTTGGGTACTACAAAGACTTCCATTGTCTTTGAAATATCCAAGAAGTTTCAAAAGCTACTTTTTTAAACAACCACTTCACATGGAAGTGAATCTTGGCTTTCTGTTCTCCAGTGGAATCCCTTGAACGTGTAGCAACATACTTGGTTTGCTCCTTTGGTGGGGAAAAACAAACTCACTCCACAAACCATGCTGGCTTGCTGATTTCTGCCTTGGTATGGATCGTCAGCATGGGCCTGCCAAAGAAAGGCTGGTCCACTGCTGATTTCTGCTCCAGAGCCAGCGCCTAGAATTTCTTCCCTTTTGAGAAGTTTTTGCCAGAACTGGAGCAGGATATCAAGTTTTTCTCTACCCCAAAGAGGGCCATTAGTTGTGGAAGACAAGTTAAAAGTGCTAAATTGACCTTCTTGGAAAGTTTCACTTTTCTTTTGACAGAGATAAGGAAAGCCCACTTTCAGAGCAAGTTGACTGGGAGCAGTAAATGTTTGTCTTGGCTTAACTTGTACTTGGCTTTATCAGTCATGTGAACCTTGATACTGACAACCCTGAAGGCAATGTTAAGGATGCTGCTACTGGAGCGGAAGGAAACATGGGGAGATTAACTGTGAGTTCTATGCTATCCCTCAGAAAGAAGAATTTGGAGCAACACGATTATGTGGGCTTTTCAGGACTGGAGGCAGAGTTAGGGCAGACTTTCATCACTTTCTATAGGCAAAGATCACACTCTTGAGTATTTTGTAGGGTACTTTTCACCCCATGTGACTTGAAAATTGAAAGTGGATTTATGATCTCGTCCTTTGATAGAACCAACATTAGCTACAAGTCCTGGCTGAAGATGACCTCATTGACTTGAAAACAGGAGAAAAAAATACAGATAAATTCAACTGGCAAAATTTTGAAGAAATCCTGATCTTTTTCCACATAAATTTGACTTTAACCTAGCAAAGTAGGAGACAAGTTTTTCTTTCCCGTTTTATTGAGATGTGATCAACATAGACTGGAAGCTCTGAATCCACCTAGTTCTGTAGCATTTATTCATCCAGGTTTTGGCTGTGATTGCCCTTAATATGCAAAGTTAAAATTGATGGAATGTCAGAGACCATCTCATGATTTCAGCTTCTGACTCAGGTTAAATAACATTAGGATATTTCTTTATATATTTTAGATATAGTTAATTGTTCTTAGGAAGTAGCCATTACTTTTTTGCATAAAAATAGTAGATGACACAATTCTGCATTTAGAAGATGCTTTTTAAAAATATGTTTATGCAAAAGTAACCCCTAGTGCTCTTGCTCCAGCTCTCTTAAGATTGGGCAGGAAAAGGAGTGTCTGGAGGAAGAGGTTTTACCGCTTAGCTGGTAAAATCTGACCGTCTTCTTTTGGACTCTGTATATGACAGGCATTCAAATGTAGGCTTTTTCCCTCTGTTTTTCTCATGGTTCGCTCTTGGAGTACTTCTGTGGATTCGTTAGGGGCTTCAACAAGTGTTTAGACCCTGTTGGCATTCCCTGATATGGACAATGATGTGGCTTTCCACTTAGCTTCCCTTCCACGTACTCTGCCTAGAGTCCACCCCACAGCCTCTCATTGTCAAGTTCCCTTTGTCAGAGCAGTGGTCCTCTTGTGAAGCCCAATTAAGACAGCGCAAGTCTAGCAACTTTGCAGTGCAGATCTCTTCCTAGGAAAACTGCAAACTTACCAGAGACTACTCTCTCTGCTGCCCCCTTTCTTGGTCTTACAGATGAGAATGATTCTAGTCCCTCAGCTTTCAAACTGCTTTCAAAGAAGCCAGCACTGCCCTCTCCCCATGTATGTCCCCAAACTCCAGGTTATACTGGCAGACTTTCCCAAGAATGCTTCTACTGTGGACCCGTGGAACCTCCAGGGCCCAAATGCCATAGTGCAATAAACAATTCTGGGGAGAAGCAATGTCTTTCTTCGGAGAAGGCAATGGCACCCCACTCCAGTACTCTTGCCCGGAAAATCCCATGGATGGAGGGGCCTGGTAGGCTGCAGTCCATGGGGTCGCTAGGAGTCGGACACGACTGAACAACTTCACTTTCACTTTTCACTTTCTTGCATTGGAGAAGGAAATGGCAACCCACTCCAGTGTTCTTGCCTGGAGAATCCCAGGGACAGGGAGCCTGGTGGGCTGGCATCTATGGGGTCGCACAGAGCCGGATACAACTGAAGCAACTTAGCAGCAGCAGCAGCAATGTCTTTCTTTCTTGCAGGCACTGCTAATTTCTGTTGATTTCTTGGGGCTTCCCTCACTTGGATTGCTGCAGTAGGGGGAGAAGCACTCTCTCTTCTTGCCATGAGGGAGGGGAAGGACACCCAGGTGTAAGCTTTACTTTGATGGTACTCTTAGGTCTCCTCTCAGATTTCTAGTCTTGTTTTATTTAAGCCTAAGGTAAAAGGCGGGGGTTGATAGTTGCCAGACTGGTTCTTCTGTTTAGTCAGTCTGGCATAGGATTTCCTGATACCTTTCTTCAGAATGTGTTGCCCATTGTTCTCAAATGTGGGGCTTTGGCTGAAATTTTGAGAATAAAAACAAAAATTACAAATATTTGAATAAATGAATGTTTATCTCAGAGTGATTTAGAAAAGCAAAAAAACTGGAACCATCCTCAAAGTCCTTCAATCAAAAATTTTGTAAAAAAATAATAATAATTATGGTATTTAAAAAATACATCTTGTGTTTGTTTATGGACATAGAATTTACTCATGACACACTGTTCAGCTAATAAGAACAATGTGTATAATCTAATCTCATTTTTTTTTTTCATAAAGGTGTGTGTGCATGTGTGTGTGTGCATGTGCACTGAATAATCTTTATAATGGTTATCTCTAGGTGTGGCAGTATGGAGATTTGAATTTCCAACTATTTCTGTGGTTTTCTTTCTCCCAAGTTTATTGAGATATAATGGACATAGAACACTATATAAGGTTAAGGTGTATAGCATAATTATGAGCCTTACATACATTGCAGAGTGATTACCACAATAAGTTTTGCTAACATCCATAATTTCATATAGAAAGGAAAAAAAGAAAACTAAAAAACTTTATCTTTCTTTGTGATGAGAACTTTTAGGATTTACTCTTAGTAACTTTCTGACATGCCTTACAGCATGCATGACTGCAGTCGTCATATTATACGTGACACCCCTAATACCTATTTAGCTTGTAGCGGAAGTTTGTACCTTTTGACCATGTTTATTCAATTCCCCCATCTGCTACCCTCTACCTCTGGAAACCACAAACCTGGTCTCTTCTTCTATGAGTCTTTATTTATTTTTAAGATTCCACTTACACTGTGTGTCTTGAATTGTTTTTTACTCTAAGGATGTTTTCTTTAACAAACAGAAGAAATCAGCAGTGAAATTTACATTGCTTTAAGCTTGATTTTTAAAAATTTAATGAAAAATTATTTTAAAAGGAGGGCTACAAATTTGCAGCTGAGATGTTGAAGAGGGAGAAAGAGAATGTGGCAGCAGAGCTGAGACTAGGGTGAGTCAGAAGAGGTAGCTAGGGTATAAAACTTAGAAATGCTACCTCTTAGGGTCATGCAAGTAGCCTGAGGGTGGGTACTTCTTTACAGTTGGCACCATAGTTTCCCCTCTTGCTCACTCTAGTCCTAGCCCTGTGTGTCAGAAAGAAGCCCAAAAATCAAAATATGGAAGGCATTACTCTGTATGACCCTCAGACCACCACCCTAGACACAGGGCATGTATGTCTCCCAAAATTGAATTCCTATAAAGATGACCAATGGCTCTTAACTTTTCTCTGCTGCTTTATCTTCCATCATTGGTATGGGGATGAAGCAGATATCTTATCAGTTCTTTACTGTTAATGACTAAAATTGAATTCAAAGTTCCTTTTCCAAACTCCCACTTTTGTTTCAACATGAATAGCCTCACGATCAGCTTACAGCTATTTTACAAGTGCCATCATAACAAGAGTTTGGCTCTAACTCGGGTTCATAATTATGGAGTCAGTAGACATTTATTACACAAAAACAGTAAGCACAGTACCACGAGAAAGATTAATAATAATTAAGGTTAGTCCTCCCAAGTTTTAAAGTGATAAGATAGTCATACTGGAAAAGTTGAGCACAGAAATATTACTTCACTAATTCAAAAGACCTCTAGTAAGCTCAACTCTGATTTATAATTAAAAATCTAAGTACAGATGAAAACACCCTCTGATTATCAACTATAGCTGTGTTGAAGTCTGTTTCTTTCTGTACAGGAAACTGAAGCTATTCCTAAGGCCAGACCACACTGATTTAGAATTGTGTCTATAAAGGTGCTATCTAGTAAGCTTTGCTCTCTGATTTATGCAGTATCTCCTAAGACTAGCAGATCAAAAAACATCAGCTTACAACAGGAGATGAGACCATACAGAAGTCCTCCCACCTGGCTCAGACAATACACAGTAGTAATTTTGTACATTTCAATGTGATTCCAAACATTGAAGGAAAGGTAAATTACATTCAGCATACTCTGAGGGTGAAGAAGCACATATTTCATTTGGTAAAAATTGCTGTCAAAAATGGTTATGCTTTCAGTAAAGTTACATTTTGGGTAAGCTACCATTTTCTAGGACCTTCACTTACGGGGAAAGCCTCTTTTGCTGATAATGCTAGATTTTGGAGAGGTTAGAATAAGAATAGGATGTGCCAACAGAGCAGTGAGGAGAGTGAGAATGTGGAAATGAGTAAAAAGGAGAGATCTCCAAAGAGGCTTCCTGGCTTTGTGGGGAGGCTACAAGAGGGGCTGAGTCTGTGCTAGAATGGAGGTAGAAACCATCCCACCCAGGAAAACTGAGGGAGTCGACACACCCAGGAAAGAAGCAGTGACGGGGCCTGGGAGCTGGGAAGGTGAGCAGTAGAGGTGGTTGTCACTATTCAGGCCTTGGGGTATAAGATCCTGGATTTGCTAGGCTACCGTGGCAATGGAAAATGAGAGTCATACATCAGCATAATAATGGAAGCAGGTTCATTGTGCATTTGCTGTTGACCAGATATGGGTGATGAGAGTATAGCAGAGTAGAGGACAATTTCAAAATGTCAAGTTTGGGCAATAAAGTTACCCTCACCGTATCCTTAATAGAACTTGATGTAAAATCATTTTTGGCCTTGGAGATGGGGTGGTAGAAACCATCCTTTTTTTTTTTTTTATTGAAGTATAACTGACTTACAATTATATGTAAGTTTTAGGTGTAAAAACATAGTGGTTTGATATTTTTATACATTATGAAATGATCACCTTGATAAATCTAGTTACCATCTGTCACCATACAAAGTTACTACAGTATTCGCTGTGTTGTACATTACATCCCCAGGACTTAATTACTTTATAACTGAAGTTTGTACTCTTCATTCCCTTCACCTATTCACCCATCCCCCTCACTTCTCTAACAACCACTCATTTGGTCTCTGTGTCTGCCATGCCTTTTTGTAGGTAGTGAGTTTCAGATGGCAGATACTCTTACATGTGGATGTGTTTCTTGGGAGTTTGTGTCCCAGTTGCCTTTAGGACCACTGGAGCTAAGCCCAAGAGAGTAGGGGTTCTAGCCTCCATGAGAGACTATGCACAGGGCATCATTCAGACCCGACCTCACGTGTGCTTGATGTTTTGTCCTGTTAGTCTGTGGACTGGGATCTCAGCCTTCTCTTGGTTTTAGCTTCCTCTTTCACCTTGTCCACCCTAGATGCAGTTTTCTTTGTGTTTTGGGGCTTGCTGTCAGGTCACGGTTTTGTCTGACCTCTTCTCATTAGAATTGGTTACCCCCTCTTTACACCGTTGCAGTCTATACATATGTACATCCTTTGTGGCCCCACAACCCTTTTTGCACACAGTTTTTACACGTTTTTCTCCTTCTGCTACTGCTAAGTCGCCTCAGTCGTGTCCGACTCTGTGTGACCCCACAGACGGCAGCCCACCAGGCTCCCCTGTCCCTGGAATCCTCCAGGCAAGAACACCGGAGTGGGTTGCCATTTCCTTCTCCAGTGCATGAAAGTGAAAAGTGAAAGCGAAGTCACTCAGTCATGTCCGACTCTTCGCGACCCCATGGACTGCAGCCCACCAGGCTCTCCGTCCGTGGGATCCTCCAGGCAAGAGTACTGGAGTGGGGTGCCATCTAAACAGTGGAAACCATGGCTGTTGTTTTTTCTTGGCTGCACTGGGTCTTCGTTGCTTTGTGTGGGCTTTCTCTAGTTGCGCTGAGCAGGGGCTCCTCTTCTGCTGTGGTGCACGGGCTTCTCACTGTGGTGCTTCTGTTGTGGAGCCCAGGCTGTAGGCTCACAGGCTTCAGTAGCTACAGCACACGGGTTCAGTAGTTGTGGCTCTCGGGCTCTAGAGCACGGGCCCAGTGGTTGTGGTGCATGGGCTTAGTTGCTCCACAGCATGTGGAATCTTCCCAGATCAGGGATCAAACCTGTGTCCCCTAGGTTGGCAGGCGGATTCTTATCCAGTGCACCATCAGGGAAGTCCAGAAACCTTGGCTTTGAAGCTCTAGTGCCCAGTTATTTCCTGGTATCAGAGGATCTCAGTAAATGTGTGTGTGTTTATCCTTCATTTATCACTCAATATATATTTTGATTCCTTGAGAATAAATTTGCCAGAGTCTGGGATAGCCCTTTGTATTTCCCCATGATGTTTTTGATTTGGGACAGGAAGAATCACTTTAGGATAGGAGTTATTCTTTGTTTACCTGGTACTAAACAATCTGCTTTCTTCTATCTGTTATTCTAACAAATGGACTAAATATATATGGTATTCAAATTACAATAATATCCTACATTCATACATCACTTTATGAAGCGATTTCATGAAACTTATTAGACTAATCCAATAACAAATCAGCCAAATAAATGCTTTAAGTTAACAAATGAGCAATTAAAAAATAAACTTCTGGTTAATTAAAATACATATCAGTTGAGTTCAGTCACTCAGTAGTGTCTGACTCTTTGTGACCCCATGGACTGCAGCATGCCAGGCTTCCCTGTCCATCACCAACTCCTGGAGCTTGCTTAAATTCATGTCCATCGAGTCAGTAATGCCATCCAACCATCTCATCCTCTGTCTTCCCCTTCTCCTCCTATTATTGTGTGTAAAAATAAAATACATATATATTATGATAATTTTCCATGTGATTAGTTCTCTCTCTCAAAAAAGGTTAATGGGTTATTAAAAGATTATTTCATGATGTTCAGAGCTGATATATGGCAGATGCCCATCAGTAAAATATCTTTGTCTCCTTCCATTTGGATTGATTGGATATATATTTTAATTAGTTGGCATCTAAGCAACTCAGCAGCAACTGGTTCTTAAATATTTTGAATATCATCCCTAATAGTATTTGTAGATTATGTCTACTTATAGACAATGAAATATAACAACTCAGGTAAATCCAAAATTTTAAACTATTTAAGACTTCTTATTTCAGTTTAATACCCATTTATTCTATTTCCAGGTGTGGTTTCTGTTTTTATGACTTGAGAAAGTTGATATCCCATATTTAATATTTTTGAGAAGTTAGGTAGATTTTTTTATTAATATCTTTATGGTTTGGCTATCCTGTCAACATTATTTTTATTAATGTTTCAAGTTGTATTTTTATGAATTCAAAATTGTAGGGCCTCTATAAATTTTTTTCTTTTTTCTGAATAATGCTTCTCTTGTCTTGGACTCTGTTCCATTTCTCCTTCATCCCACTCTCCTTTTTACTTTTTTAAATAATATGGAAACTTGGAATTCCCTTAGAGGCACCAACTCCTTGCTGAAAGAGCATGTTAAGTATTACTTGGGATAGCAAGATATTTGGGAAGCATCGGCAAATAACACTCTTTAGGTGGCAGCATTGTCAAGAATCTGGTAGACAGATTTTTATTTTTTTCAGGAATATAAAGCAATATTTTAGTCCTTCTGCACTCTAACTTGGGACAGTACATGTTTCCATTTGCTATTTATCCCATAGTGATTATTATATAAACTACTGGGGGTGATGAAAAATGGTCCCTGCCCTCAAGGAGTTCTTTACAAGTAACTGGACACAATCAACAGCTAGATAAGAATGTGGTAATTCTATCAACAAGTGGTGATGTTAGGTGCCTAAAACTAATGTGACTGACATTATCACCTTTTCAGGAGCTTCATTTTAGAATAGTGTTATTGCTGTGGTAAAGCAGGTGATTGGAGAAGGAAATGGCAGCCTACTCCAGTGTTCTTGCCTGGAGAATCCCAGGGACGGGGGAGCCTGGTGGCTGCCGTCTATGGGTTCACACAGAGTCGGACACAACTGAAGTGACTTAGCAGCAGCAGCAGCAAAGCAGGTGAAGCGCAGGTACTTTTTAAAGCCCTCAGAGGTGGATGGTGACTAGCATACTCTAAAGTGAATTGACCTGTAGACAAGTTCAACAGATTCTTAAAAGGACACCATTTGGTCATCTTCTGCCCTGATGTAGCTCTTGGTGTGTTGCAAGAATTCATTTACTTTTTAATGAACCCTTGATCTTTGAAAAATAATGAATTGACCTTAAAGAATCATAGTGTGGGTTAAAATAATCAAGGGTCTGGTATCCTCTTCAGACTAAAAGAAGCTTTACTCATCAAAGTAATGCTGGAGTTGATTGTTTTTATGAGTAAGACTTTTTCATCACAATTACATTATGCTAAGTTACCTCCCAGCCACAGTTCAGCCATTTAGTTTCTTCATCTATTTTTTTTAAGTTTATTTATTTATGGCTGTCCTGGGTCTTGGTTGCTTTGACAGGCTTTAGCTGTGGCGAGTGGCGGCTGCTCTCTAGGTGCAGTGCTTGGGCTTGTCATTGCAGTGGTTTCTCCTGATGCTGAGCGCAGGCTCTCAGTGCTCAGGCTTCAGTAGCTGCAGCTCCTGGGCTTGAGAGCACAGGCTCAGTAGATGTGACACATGGGCTTAGTTGCTCCGTGGCACATGGGAGCTTCCTGGACCAGGGATCAAGACCGCATCTTCTGCACTGGCAGGCAGATTCTTTACCATTGAGCCTCCAGGCAAGCCTGATCGCTTTTGAATTAATTTGGTAGGGGAAAAAACTGATCTTTTGAGCAGTTTTCATGTAAAACTCAGCAGCAGAAACATTTCTACTTGTTATAAATATAGACACAGCATAACATTCAGGCCTATGTATGTCAATACAAGAGGTGTACTGAAGCACGTTCCAGCTGAACTACTGGGGTACTACTTTAAAAATACTGGAAGATTTAATTTGCTTTAACTTTCTCTTCTCCCTTTTCCTCCTTCCTCCTCCTTCCTCGTCCTCCTTCACCTCTCTCCTTTATATGTTGTGATTTAAGATAATCTAATATACGAAAAGTAAAATTACATAAACAAAACAAGCCAGAGCCGTTTGACCTGCAAAGAGTTCTCAACTTTTCAAAATAACTTCCTTTACCTCACAGGCAATAGATAATGTTTGGTCTATAAGATTCCATATCCAAACAACTTTTCTGAGAACACATAGTATAAAGCATAATAAGAGGTGTTTTATTTTTCCTGTTTGGTGCTCTCTTTGAAGCATAATTAACCAGCCAACTGTCTTTTCCTCAGCTTCCAAATTAAAATACAAAAGTGATTAACAGTGTACATTTTAATAACAATCCAGTGATGACACGGGACTCACAAGACTCACAGTAGTGAAAAGCCAGAATTGTTTCTATCGATTCACTCTTTCACTCATTCATTCACATACATGAGGAGCCTGTGGAGCTTAAAGTGCTCCTTGAGCACCACCTTCTCTTCCCCCAGCCCCACTGCATGTGGCCCAGGGGACCAGCCCCAGAAGGAGGCTCTAGTGAGAACCCAATTATCCACCTGCCTTTAAGGGGCCATCAGCACTAATCTGCCTGGTGCCTGCATGTTGTTGGCCTCAGTCATTGTCACTCTGTCATTGGGCTTTTCCCTCCGGACTCTCTGAACTTCTCCCCAAGCACTTCCACCGTGCTCTCTGCTATTGTAGTTGCAGCATCAGGAAAATTCCTACAGTCTCTCTCTGAGGTGTCCTTCAGAACAAGTACCCTACCCACCCTCCCACACATTACGTTTCCTGCATCACTCTCCTGTATGGATGCCTGCTTTCCTACAGTTCTACCTCTCACCCTGGGGGGGGACTAGCTTTCTTCCTTCGTTGCTCTTTCCAGACCGTTGTTCTACCTGACTTCTCAGTCCCGTGGAGACATATGAGTTCCTTGCCAGTCTTCCTGCTCATCCCTCCCCTCCCCGCTTCTCATTCATTGAAGATTTTAGCACCAGAATCACCTGTTCTCTGGTTGGCACTATTCCTGGCCTGGCTCTTGATGATTTTAATATCCATGTGGATGACCCAGCCTCAGTTTGCTGTCCTAACCTCCACCGTGCCCTCTGTCATGCCCTAGGACTTGTCATTGCCAACATTTTCACCATCTCTACCAGCATTTTATTCAACGCCTTGACCTTCCTCTTTCATGCCTTCTGTCATTCCACCTAACTCCCTCCAGTGTAGATTTTTGGCCCCTTAGCACCACTCCTCTGCATACAACCTCAGCTCCCTTGCCTCTGGCTCATCACACTCACCTGGGAAAAACCCCAATATTGACAAAATACAGTTGTCTAACTAAATACATTTTCTAACTGAAAGTGATTGGAGGAAAACTCACAACTGTGCCAACTGGTTTCACTTTACAATCATGACTGCATAGGCTGAGTGGGTGCTAGGTGCTGACCAGCAAGCCTGTGGTATTTCCGTAAGTCCTACCTTCTCCCACATCATCGCCTCTCCTCAGATCTTCAGCCCCCACACCCCCATCTCAGCTGGTGACGTTGCTTCTCATTTGGAGAAAATTCAGTCACCACCAATTGACCCTCATTTGTACCTGAACCCTGAGTTTTCTCATCCATTGCCATGGAGACCCGTGCTCCTATCTAAAGCCAAGCCTTCCACCTGTGCTCCCGATCCCATACCTTTTCACCTGCTCAAGGATTTTTGTTCCATGAATAACCTCTCTCCAACCCACTTCATTACTCCCCCTACTCTCTACTAGGTCATTCTCATCAGCATACAAATACTATAATACCATCTATCTTAAAACACAGACACTTTCTTTGGTCCCACATGCCCCCTTCATTTCTCTGCCCTTTAACAGAAAAAACCCACATAAGTTGTTTATTCTTGCTATCTCCCAGTTTTCTCCCATTTTTTTCCCTTCTGAAGCCTACTCCAACCAGGCTCCTCTGACGCTGTGAGGCTCTGGAGGTCTCCCAGGGCCGCCTCATTAATAGCACTCATTTTCTTGCCTGGGCTCTGTACAGATTATATCTTGGGCCTCCTCACCTAGAGAAGCAGAGATCCTGGCCCTGGAGAAGCAACCTGCTCCTGGCAAGCTGCCAGCTCCTGAGAGGAGAAGAGATGAGCCAGGCATGCCCAGTTAATTCTGCCGAGATTTACCACCTGGAGAAGTCACTGTCACTACAGAGGCAGAGTGAGGAAAGGGGTAGATGGGGGCCAAGGGTCCCTCTAAATGAATTCCTTCCACATGGAAAGAAACATTAAATTTAAGTGCTACCAGGATGACAAATTCAACAGTTTGTAGACCTTAGTTGACTCAAATTATCAGCATCGTTTTTCACACCTCCAGCCTCCTCCTCTCACTGGGCTCATGTGACACTAATACCTTGTCCTTTTTCTCCTGTCTCCATAGAATCTCTTTTTTTTTTTTTTCTTTGGCTGTTTATTCTTCCTGTTCCCAATCTTGGAGGTTACTCTTTATCTTTTAAATATTGGAAGCCCTCAGGGCTCAATCCTTGAGCCCTTTTCTTTCTCTGCATCCACATTCTGGGTAAGCTGTCTAGTCCTACACATTTAATCCTGAGTGTGCTGAGGACTCTCATATTTTTATCTCCAGTGTCAACCTCTGTCCCACATCCCAGACTCGCATATCCAATAGCCTTCTAACATCACTACATAATGTCTAATGTGCCCTCCTAACAGAAGAGGTCCAAAACCCACCTCTTTCCCAGTGCTCCCCATCAAAGCAAACCTATAACCCAGTATTTTAGGGCAAAGAAAAAATCCTGTAATTGTCTTGAAAATCTTTGTCTTTCTCATACAGCACATTCATTTTATCAGTCAATTCTGTTGGTCATAGTTTTAAGGTATGTGTAGAATCTGACCACTTCTTAGCACATACTCTCATCCTGGTCCATATTTCTACCATATCTAGCTTGGATTATTCCAATGGCTACCTGTCTGGTCTTCCTCTTTTTATTCATATTCTCTCTACAGTCTGTACCCTACATATAAGTCAAGGGATTCTTGAAAAACTTGGTCATATGGTATTAATATTTCTCTGCTCCAATGCTTCCAGTTGCAATCAGAATAAAATCCCAAGCAACATGGTCCATAACTTAGTCCCTAACTGCATCACCACCTACCACTGTCTGCTTTGTTTACCCCTTCCATATACCCTGGCCTTTTTTACCTTCTTAGACCACATCAAGCTCAAGTCTTTGTATTTGTATTCTTTCTGCATACTAACATTTAATGTAAAGACAGAGTACATCATGTGAAATGCCAGGCTGGATGAAGCACAAGCTGGAATTAAGATTGCTGGGAGAAATATAAATAACCTCAGATATGCAGATTACACCACCCTTATGGCAGAAAGGGAAGAAGAACTAAAGAGCCTCTTGATGAAAGTGAAAGAAGAGAGTGAAAAAAATCTAGTTTAAAGCTCAACATTAAAAAAACTAAGATCATGGCATCCAATCCCATCACTTCATGGCAAATAGATGGGGAAACAATGGGAACAGTAACAGACTTCATTTTCTTGGGATCCAAAATCACTGCAGATGGTGACTGTAGCCATGAGATTAAAAGACACTTGCTCCTTGGAAGAAAAGCTTTGACAAATTTAGGCAGTATATTAAAAAGCTGAGCCATTACTTCACCAACTAAGGTCCGTATAGTCAAAGCTATGGTTTTTCCAGTAGTCATGTATGGATGTGAGAGTTGCACCATAAAGAAGGCTGAGCACCAAAGGATTGATGCTTTTGAACTGTGGTGTTGGAGAAGACTCTTGAGAGTCCTTTGGACTGCAAGGAGATCAAGCCAGTCAATCCTAAAGGAAATCAGTCCTGAATATTCATTGAAAGGACTGATGCTGAAGCTCCAGTGCTTTGGCCATCTGATGTAAAGAGCTAGCTCATTAGAAAAGACCTTGATGCTGGGAAAGATTGAAGGCAGGAGGAGAAGGGGACGACAGAGAATGAGATGGTTGGATGGCATCACCAACTCAATGGACATGAGTTTGAGCAAACTCAGGAAGATGGTGAAGGACAGGGAAGACTGTTGTGCTGCAGTCCATTGGGTCTCAAAGAGTTGGACACGACTGAGTGAACAGCAACTGCATAGTAATGCTGTTTGCCATTCGTCTATGGATGGGCATTTATGTGGTTTTCATGTCTTGGCTATTGTTAATAATGCTACAATGAGCATAGGGGTGCAGACATCTCTTTGAGATAGTGATTACATTTCTATCTGATATATATCCAGACGGAGAAGGCAATGGCACCCCACTCCAGTACTCTTGCCTGGAAAATCCCATGAATGGAGGAGCCTGGTGGGCTGCAGTCCATGGAGTCGCTGAGAGTCAGACACGACTGAGCGACTTCACTTTCACTTCTCACTTTCATGCATTGGAGAAGGAAATGGCAACCCACTCCAGTGTTCTTGCCTGGAGAATCCCAGGGATGGGGGAGCCTGGTGGGCTGCTGTCTATGGGGTCGCACAGAGTCGGACACGACTGAAGCAACTCAGCAGCAGCAGCAGCATATACCCAGAAGTGGAATTGCTATACAGAATTCTGTATAATTCTTATGGGGGTACTGGGTTTTCTCACACCACCAAGCAATTCTCCAACACCACCTGGGTGTCCTGCAATCTAATTCAGTTCTGACAATATCTACCTAGAGATCGAGTCAGATTCCACAGGTAAAAGGCTCAGTCCTACAAGACTGTCTCTCCCCCACATCACCCCTCCTCACTGCTTCATATGCCAATTGAAAGCCCGAGTTGTTACCCATGCTTTTGGCCAACCAGCTATAGATTAGCGGTCCCAATGATCACCTCCTTGGGTTTGATTAATTTGCTAGGCTGGCTCGCTGAACTCAGAAACATTTGTTTTTCCAATAGTTCATTATTAGTGTATGGAAATGCAACTAATTTTTATATGTTGATGTATCCTATAAATTTATTGAATTTATTAGTTTCAACAGTTTTTTGATTGTTTTCTATCTATAAGATATTATCTGCAAACAGACAATTTTACTTCTTTCTTTCCAATTGGATACTTTGGTTTTTTTTTCTTGCCTAATTGCTTTAGGCAGGACTACCAGTACTATGTTGAATAGGAATAGTGAGTGTGGACACCCTTGTTTTGTTCCTGATCTTAGCAGGAAAGCTTTAAACCTTTCACTGTTGAGTGTGATGTTAACTGAAGACTTGTCATATATGGCTATTATTATGTTGAGTTTCATTCCATTTATACCCAATTTGCTAGTTTTTATATTAAAAGGATGTTGAATTTTGGCAAATGTTTTTTCTGCATCTATTGAGATGATCATATGATTTTTGTCTTTCATTCTATTAATGTGGTATACCATAGTTATAGTGATTTGTGTATGTTGAATAATCCTTGCATCCCAGGGATAAATCCCATTTGATCACAGTATATTACTTTTGATCATTACTTTTAATTTGCTGTTGAATTCAGTTTGCTAGTATTTTGTTGAAAGTTTTTGTATCATCTTGGCCTATGGTTTTTCTTTCTGTTAGTGTCCTTATATGGCTTTGGTATTAGGGTAATTCTGGCCTTATAAAATGAGTTTGAAAGTACTTCTTTCTCTTCTGTTTTTTGGAAGAGTTTGAGAAGGATTGATTTTAATTCTCCTTTAAATGTTTGGTAGACTTCACCAGTGAAACTATTTGATCATGAGCTTTTCTTTGTTGGGAGGTTATATATTTTTTCTTTTTATTTATTTATTTGTTCATTATCTTTGTTTGCGTTGGGTCTTCTCCACTGTGCACAGACTTCCTCTGGTTGCAGTGAGCTAGGGCTACTCTTCAGCAATGTGTGGGCTTTGTGGTGGCTTCTCTTGTTGCAGAGCATGGACTCAGTAGTTATGGCACATGGGCATAGTTGCTCTGCAGCATGTGGGATCTTCTGAGACCAGGAATTGAACCCATGGCCTCTACCTTGGCAGGCAGATTATTATCCACAGTGCCACTGGGAAGTCCTGGTGGGAGATTTTTTATTACTGTTTTAATCTCCTGACTTATATTGGTCTGTTCAATTTGTCATTGTTTTCATTATTCAGTCTTGGTAGGTTGTATGTTTCTAATCATTTTTCCATTTCTTCTAGAGTATCCAATTTTTGACATATAATTGTTCATAGTAACCTCTTATGATTATTTATATTTCTATAGCATCAGTTGTAATGTCTCTTCTTTCATTTCTAAGTTTCTTTGAGATTTCCCTTTATTCTGGCTAAATATTAATCTTTCCAGAAAAACAGTTCTTAATTTCATTGTTCTTTTTGGCTGTTATTCTGATCTCTATTTCATTTATTTTCTCTCTAATCTTTATTTCTTTTCTTCTGCTAACTTTGGGTTTAATTTGTCCTCTAATTCTTTGAGGTATAAAGTTGTGTTATTTATTTCTGATCTTTCTTTTCTCTAAGCATTTATTGCTATAACTTCCCTCTTAGAACTGCTTTTATTGCATCCTGTAAGTTTTGGAATGTTGTTTCCATTCTTATTCAATCCATGATATTATTTGATTTCCCTTTTTAATTTTTGTTTGACCCATTAATTGTTTAGGACTGTTTTATTTAATTTTCAAACATTTTTGAATTTTCTTCCTATTATTGATTCCTGGTTTCAAACTATTGAAGTTGGAAAAGATACTTAGCATGATTTCAATCTTCTTGTGTTTGCTGATGCTTGTTTTGTGACCTAACGTGTTCTATCCTGGAAACTGTCCTGTATGTACTTGAGAAGAGTATGTATTCTACTGGTGGGTGGAATATTTTGTAAATGTCTGTTAGATTTGTCTCTATTTATCTATTAGGTCCACCTGTATATGTCTGTAGCATGCATGCTCAGTCCTTTAAGTCATGCCCCACTCTCTGTGACCCTATGGACTGTGGCCCACCAGGCTCCTCTGTCCATGGGATTCTCCAGGCAAGAACACTGGAGTGGATTGCCATGCCCTCTTCCAGGGAATCTTCCTGACTCAGGGAGCAAACCTGCATCTTCTGCATCTCATGCATTGCAGGTGGATTCTTTACCACTAAGCCACCTGGGATGCCTTTGAGCGCATTCAATCTAAGATACAGTTCTAGTCCAATGTTTCAGTATTGATTTTCTGTCTGCATGATCTACTCATTGTTGAAAGTGGGATATTGAAGTTCCTTACTATTATTGTATATTGTTATCTATTTCTCTCTTCATATCTGTTAACATTTGCTTAATATATTTAGGTGCTCTGATGTCATCACTTTATGTCTTATTCCATTTTATTTTTCTCTGTGGAACTTATAAGTACCTGGGATAATAATTTATAACAACTTATTTTGTCTTGATTCTGTCTCTCTTATTCAAATATAAGCTTCCTGAGGCTATTTTATTATTATTATTATTTTATTTTATTTTTAAACTTTACATAATTGTATTAGTTTTGCCAAATATCAAAACGAATCTGCCACAGGTATACATGTGTTCCCCATCCTGAACCCTCCTCCCTCCTCCCTCCCCATTCCATCCCTCTGGGTCATCCCAGTGCACCAGCCCCAAGCATCCAGTATCGTGCATCGAACCTGGACTGGCAACTTGTTTCATACATGATATTTTACATGTTTCAATGCCATTCTCCCAAATCTTCCCACCCTCTCCCTCTCTCACAGAGTCCATAAGACTGTTCTATACATCAGTGTCTCTTTTGCTGTCTCGTACACAGGGTTATTGTTGCCATCTTTCTAAATTCCATATATATGCGTTAGTATACTGTATTGGTGTTTTTCTTTCTGGCTTACTTCACTCTGTATAATAGGCTCCAGTTTCATCCACCTCATTGAACTGATTCAAATGTATTCTTTTTAATGGCTGAGTAATACTCCATTGTGTATATGTACCACTGCTTTCTTATCCATTCATCTGATGATGGACATCTAGGTTGCTTCCATGTCCTGGCTATTATAAACAGTGCTGCGATGAACATTGGGGTACACGTGTCTCTTTCCCTTCTGGTTTCCTCAGTGTGTATGCCCAGCAGTGGGATTGTTGGATCATAAGGCAGTTCTATTTCCAGTTTTTTAAGGAATCTCCACACTGTTCTCCATAGTGGCTGTACTAGTTTGCATTCCCACCAACAGTGCAAGAGGGTTCCCTTTTCTCCACACCCTCTCCAGCATTTATTTCTTGTAGACTTTTGGATCGCAGCCATTCTGACTGGTGTGAAATGGTACCTCATAGTGGTTTTGATTTGCATTTCTCTGATAATGAGTGATGTTGAGCATCTTTTCATGTGTTTGTTAGCCATCTGTGTGTCTTCTTTGGAGAAATGTCTATTTAGTTCTTTGGCCCATTTTTTGATTGGGTCATTTATTTTTCTGGAGTTGAGCTGTAGGAGTTGCTTGTATATTCTCGAGATTAGTTGTTTGTCAGTTGCTTCATTTGCTATTATCTTCTCCCATTCTGAAGGCTGTCTTTTCACCTTGCTAATAGTTTCCTTTGATGTGCAGAAGCTTTTAAGGTTAATTAGGTCCCATTTGTTTATTTTTGCTTTTATTTCCAATATTCTGGGAGGTGGGTCATAGACGATCCTGCTGTGATGTATGTCAGAGAGTGTTTTGCCTATGTTCTCCTCTAGAAGTCTTATAGTTTCTGATCTTACGTTTAGATCTTTAATCCATTTTGAGTTTATTTTTGTGTATGGTGTTAGAAAGTGTTCTAGTTTCATTCTTTTACAAGTGGTTGACCAGATTTCCCAGCACCACTTGTTAAAGAGATTGTCTTTAATCCATTGTATATTCTTGCCTCCTTTGTCAAAGATAAGGTGTCCATATGTGCGTGGATTAATCTCTGGGCTTTCTATTTTGTTCCATTGATCTATATTTCTGTCTTTGTGCCAGTACCATACTGTCTTGATAACTGTGGCTTTGTAGTAGAGCCTGAAGTCAGGTAGGTTGATTCCTCCAGTTCCATTCTTCTTTCTCAAGATCGCTTTGGCTATTCGAGGTTTTTTGTATTTCCATACAAATTGTGAAATTATTTGTTCTAGCTCTGTGAAGAATGCTGTTGGTAACTTGATAGGGATTGCATTGAATCTATAGATTGCTTTGGGTAGTATACTCATTTTCACTATATTGATTCTTCCAATCCATGAACATGGTATATTTCTCCATCTGTTAGTGTCCTCTTTGATTTCTTTCACCAGTGTTTTATAGTTTTCTATATATAGGTCTTTAGTTTCTTTAGGTAGATATATTCCTAAGTATTTTATTCTTTCCGTTGCAATGGTGAATGGAATTGTTTCCTTAATTTCTCTTTCTGTTTTCTCATTATTAGTGTATAGGAATGCAAGGGATTTCTGTGTGTTGATTTTATATCCTGCAACTTTACTATAGTCATTGATTAGTTCTAGTAATTTTCTGGTGGAGTCTTTAGGGTTTTCTATGTAGAGGATCATGTCATCTGCAAACAGTGAGAGCTTTACTTTTTCTTTTCCAATTTGGATTCCTTTTATTTCTTTTTCTGCTCTGATTGCTGTGGCCAAAACTTCCAAAACTATGTTGAATAGTAATGGTGAAAGTGGGCACCCTTGTCTTGTTCCTGACTTTAGAGGAAATGCTTTCAACTTTTCACCATTGAGGATAATGTTTGCTGTGGGTTTGTCATATATAGCTTTTATTATGTTGAGGTATGTTCCTTCTATTCCTGCTTTCTGGAGAGTTATCATAAATGGATGTTGAATTTTGTCAAAGGCTTTCTCTGCATCTATGGAGATAATCATATGGTTTTTATTTTTCAATTTGTTAATGTGGTGTATTACATTGATTGATTTGTGGATAATGAAGAATCCTTGTATCCCTGGGATGAAGCCCACTTGGTCATGGTGTATGATCTTTTTAATGTGTTGTTGGATTCTGATTGCTAGAATTTTGTTAAGGATTTTTGCATCTATGTTCATCAGTGATATTGGCCTGTAGTTTTCTTTTTTTGTGGGATCTTTGTCAGGTTTTGGTATTAGGGTGATGGTGGCCTCATAGAATGAGTTTGGAAGTTTACCATCCTCTGCAATTTTCTGGAAGAGTTTGAGCAGGATAGGTGTTAGCTCTTCTCTAAATTTTTGGTAGAATTCAGCTGTGAAGCTGTCTGGACCTGGGCTTTTGTTTGCTGGAAGATTTTTGATTACAGTTTCAATTTCCGTGCTTGTGATGGGTCTGTTAAGATTTTCTATTTCTTCCTGGTCGAGTTTTGGAAAGTTGTACTTTTCTAAGAATTTGTCCATTTCTTCCACATTGTCCATTTTATTGGCATATAATTGTTGATAGTACTCTCTTATGATCCTTTGTATTTCTGTGTTGTCTGTTGTGATCTCTCCATTTTCATTTCTGATTTTATTGATTTGATTTTTCTCCCTTTGTTTCTTGATGGGTCTGGCTAATGGTTTGTCAATTTTATTTATCCTTTCAAAGAACCAGCTTTTGGCTTTGTTGATTTTTGCTATGGTCTCTTTTGTTTCTTTTGCATTTCTTTCTGCTCTAAGTTTTAAGATTTCTTTCCTTCTACTAACCCTAGGGTTCTTCATTTCTTCCTTTTCTAGTTGCTTTAGGTGTAGAGTTAGGTTATTTATTTGACTTTTTTCTTGTTTCTTGAGGTGTGCCTGTATTGCTATGAACTTTCCCCTTAGGACTGCTTTTACCGTATCCCACAGGTTTTGGGTTGTTGTGTTTTCATTTTCATTCGTTTCTATGCAAATTTTAATTTCTTTTTTGATTTCTTCTGTGATGTGTTGGTTATTCAGCAGCGTGTTGTTCAGCCTCCATATATTGGAATTTTTAATAGTTTTTCTCTTGTAATTGAGATCTAATCTTACTGCATTGTGGTCAGAAAAGATGCTTGGAATGATTTCTATTTTTTTGAATTTACCAAGGCTAGCTTTATGGCCCAGGATGTGATCTATCCTGGAGAAGGTTCCATGTGCGCTTGAGAAAAAGGTGAAATTCATTGTTTTGGGATGAAATGTCCTATAGATATCAATTAGGTCTAACTGGTCTATTGTATCATTTAAAGTTTGTGTTTCCTTGTTAATTTTCTGTTTAGTTGATCTATCCATAGGTGTGAGTAGAGTATTAAAGTCTCCCACTATTATTGTGTTATTGTTAATTTCTCCTTTCATACTTGTTAGCATTTGTCTTACATACTGCGGTGCTCCCGTGTTGGGTGCATATATATTTATAATTGTTATATCCTCTTCTTGGATTGATCCTTTGATCATTATGTAGTGACCATCTTTGTCTCTTTTCACAGCCTTTGTTTTAAAGTCTATTTTATCTGATATGAGTATTGCTACTCCTGCTTTCTTTTGGTCCCTATTTGCATGGAAAATCTTTTTCCAGCCCTTCACTCTCAGTCTGTATGTGTCCCCTGTTTTGAGGTGGGTCTCTTGTAGACAACATATGTAGGGGTCTTGTTTTTGTATCCATTCAGCCAGTCTTTGTCTTTTGGTTGGGGCATTCAACCCATTTACATTTAAGGTAATTACTGATAAGTATGATCCCGTTGCCATTTACTTTATTGTTTTGGGTTCGAATTTATACACCGTTTTTGTGTTTCCTGTCTAGAGAATATCCTTTAGTATTTGTTGGAGAGCTGGTTTGGTGGTGCAGAATTCTCTCAGCTTTTGCTTGTCTGAAAAGCTTTTGATTTCTCCTTCATACTTGAATGAGATCCTTGCTGGGTACAATAATCTGGGCTGTAGGTTATTTTCTTTCATCATTTTAAGTATGTCTTGCCATTCCCTCCTGGCTTGAAGAGTTTCTATTGAAAGATCAGCTGTTATCCTTATGGGTATTCCCTTGTGTGTTATTTGTTGTTTTTCCCTTGCTGCTTTTAATATTTGTTCTTTGTGTTTGATCTTTGTTAATTTGATTAATATGTGTCTTGGGGTGTTTCGCCTTGGGTTTATCCTGTTTGGGACTCTCTGGGTTTCTTGGACTTGGGTGATTATTTCCTTCCCCATTTTAGGGGAGTTTTCAACTATTATCTCCTCAAGTATTTTCTCATGGTCTTTCTTTTTGTCTTCTTCTTCTGGGACCCCTATGATTCGAATGTTGTAGCGTTTAATATTGTCCTGGAGGTCTCTAAGATTGTCCTCATTTCTTTTAATTCGTTTTTCTTTTATCCTCTCTGATTCATTTATTTCTACCATTCTATCTTCTAATTCACTAATCCTATCTTCTGCCTCTGTTATTCTACTATTTGTTGCCTCCAGAGTGTTTTTAATTTCACTTATTGCATTATTCATTATATATTGACTCTTTTTTATTTCTTCTAAGTCCTTGTTAAACCTTTCTTGCATCTTCTCAATCCTTGCCTCCAGGCTATTTATCTGTGATTCCATTTTAATTTCAAGATTTTGGATCAATTTCATTATCATTAGTCAGAATTCTTTATCAGGTAGATTCCCTATCTCTTCCTCTTTTGTTTGGTTTGGTGGGCATTTATCCTGTTCCTTTATCTGCTGGCTATTCCTCTGTCTCTTCCTCTTGTTTAAATTGCTGAGTTTGGGGTGTCCTTTCTGTATTCTGGCAGTTTGTGGAGTTCTCTTTATTGTGGCGTTTCCTCACTGTGTGTGGGTTTTTACAGGTGGCTTGTCAAGGTTTCCTGGTTAGGGAAGCTTGTGTCGATGTTCTGGTGGATGGAGCTGTATTTCTTCTCTCTGGAGTGTAATGAAATGTCCAGTAATGTGTTATGAGATGTCTATGGTTTTGGGGTGACTTTGGGCAGCCTGTATCTTGAAGCTCAGGGCTGTGTTCCTTTGTTGCTGGAGAATTTGCTTTGTATGTCTTGCCCTGGAACTTGTTGGCCCTTGTGTGGTGCTTGGTTTCAGTGTTGGTATGGAGGCATTTGATGAGCTCCTGTTAATTAATGTTCCTTGGAGTCAGGAGCTCCCTGGAGTCAGGGTTTGGACTTAAGCCTCCTACTTCCAGTTATCGGTCTTATTTTTACAGTAGTTTCAAAACTTCTCCTTCTATACAGCACCATTGATAAAACATCTACGTTAAAGATGAAAAGTTTCTCTACTGTGAGGGTCACTCAGAGAGGTTCACAGCGTTACATGGAGAAGAGAAGTGGGAGGAGGGAGTTAGAGGTGACCCAAATGAGATGAGGTGGAATCAATAGTGGAGATAGTGGGCTAGCCAGTAGTCACTTCCTTATGTGCACTCCACAACTGGACCGCTCAGAGATGTTCACGGAGTTATACAGAGAAGAGAAGAAGGAGGCAGGAGACAGAGGTGGCCAGAAGGATAAAAGGGGGAAATGAAAAGGAGGGAGACAGATCCAGCCAGTAATCAGTTCCTTAAGTGTTCTCCACCGTCTGGAACACACAGAAATTCACAGAGTTGGGTAGAGTAGAGAGGGGTTAGGGAGGAGATACAGGCGACCTGGTGGAGAAAACGGAGAGTCCAAAGGGAGAGAGAGCAGTCAAGCCAGTAATCTCGTTCCCTAGTGAAAAATGGGTCCTGAAGATTGGGTTCTTAAAGGTACAAAATTGGTAACAAATACATAAAAGCAAAAATTAGAAATCTAGAGTAGAGTTTGGAATTTCAAAAATGCGATGTTAATGAAAAGAAGAAGGAAAAGAAAGAGAGAAAAAACGAACAAAGAAAAACAAACAAGGTTGCGAAAATTATAAAGAAACTACAGGTACAAAATTGATAACTAATACCAAAAAGCAAAAATTAAAAATCTAGAGTAGAGTTTGGAATTTCAAAAATACAATGTTAAAAAAAAAAAAAAAACAGAAGAAGAAAAATAAAGAGAGAAAACAAACAAACCAACAAAAACAATGTCGCAAAAATTATAAAGAAAATACAGGTACAAAATTGATATCAAATACCAAAAAGCATAAATTAAAAATCTTGAGTAGAGTTTGGAATTGCAGATATATGATGTTATACAAAAGAAGAAGAGAAAGAAACAGAGGGAAAAAAAGTCACAGAAATTATGAAAAAATGTATAGGTACAAAATTGATAACATATACCAAAAGGCTAAAATTAAAAATCTAGAGTAGAGTTTGGAATTTCAAAAATACAATGTTAAAGAAAAGAAGAAAAAGAAAAAAACAAAACAAAACACGGTCAAAAAATTATAAAATATATATATGAAGTTTGCTGAAGAAAAAAAAAATAGGGTCTTTTTTTTTTTTTTTGCAAAGTAATAGTTATAGAAGTGAAAATTAAAGGACAATAGAGGACTTAAAAAAATTTTTTTTAATTAAAAAAAAAGAAAGATTGATCGTAAAAATAGTAACAATATATCTAGGTCTTTCTCTGGTTTTGTTGTGAGTATTGTGGGTTCAGTTCATTTTTGGCTAGTTCCTTGGTCTGACTTATATTTCTCAAGATCTATAGGCCCCTTCCTATGTAGTTCGTAGTAACCACAGGGTTTTAATCTATGGCCTGTAGCTTCCAAGGCGTTTCCCTCTGTTACAGCTTCTTCTGTTTGCTGGTCTCTTCAGTGTCTGGTTCCCGCCCTGACACAAAGGGGACGGTGGGGGACACTATTTTTTTATTTTATTTTATTTAGGCTCACTTGTTCAGCCGCGCTGTGGGGAGGGAGGGAGGGATGCTGCAAACAGATAACAATGGCGTGCGCTCGCAGTGCCTCAGCCACACTGGGTCTGCCCCCGCTCACGGCGCGTGTAGCCTCCCTGCCCACACTGCTCGGGCTCTAGGTTGTTCTGCCAGGAACAATCCGAGGCCGGCCCTGGGCTGAGCTCCCAGGTCCAAGCCGCTCAGGTTCAGGCACTCGGGTAGTCCTCAGAGGCGCAGACTCAGTTGGGCCTGCGTTTTGTGCTCTTCCCAGATCCGAGCAGCTCAGGTGATGAGGTGTTTGGCGGGCGCCAATGCTGCGACTTATCGCCTCCCCGCCACTCGGTTATCTGGGTGTAAAACCGGCGTGCCTTCTCAGGCAGATGTTGACCGTCCAGACCCCCAAGAAGTTTTAGTTAGCAAAGAAGCCTGCTTACAGTTTTATAGATAGTGTCTCTCTTGGGCTGCGATTGCCCCCTTACGGAGGGGGAAGGTCTGCAGCCGGCTATCTCTGTTCAGTCCTTTGTTGTGCGCGGGCCTGGCGGTGTCTTAGGTTAGGGCTGGCTTTTCGCGTGGTAGATATCCCACAGTCTGGTTTGCTAGCCCAAATTATTTCGCTCAGATAGCGCTCAGGACATTCGGGCCGATTCTTACTCTAAGGGACACAGCCCGCGCCCCGCTTCCCTGCCCAGCCCCCGCTTGCTAATGCCATGTGCAGGCGTCTGCGCTGCTTCTCCGCTGAGGGAGTTACCGTAGGGCTCACAATCTGCGATTTTTAATTGTTTTTTTGTTTTTTTTTTCTCCCTTTTATGTTGCCCTCTGTGCTTCCAAAGCTCGGCACAGATTCGGCAGTGAGAAGGTTTCCTGGTGTTTGGAAACTTCTCTCTTTTTAAGACTCCCTTCCCGGGACGGAACTCCGTCCCTCCCTCTTTTGTCTCTTTTTTTGTCTTTTATATTTTTTCCTACCTCCTTTCGAAGAGTTGGGTTGCTTTTCTGGGTGCCTGATGTCCTCTGCCGGCATTCAGAAGTTGTTTTGTGGAATTTACTCGACGTTTAAATGCTCTTTTGATGAATTTGTGGGGGAGAAAGTGTTCTCCCCGTCCTACTCCTCTGCCATCTTGGCTCCTCCCCCTGAGGCTATTTTATTCACTGTTGTAAGTCACTCAGAATTTTTTTGTCAAATGAATTAATGAGCATATTTATTGAATGGAACACAGTATGTTATAAATTGACCAGATATGAAAATTAAATATCTCCACTCTTCTGGTTTTGATGTGTCTGATTTAAACAATATGATGTATAATATTATAGTACTTTTTCTTTGGAAAGTTGAAAGTAGTACACTCATAAAATATATTGTAAAATGTTCCTGTAAGAAAGGAGACCTTATGATAATTAAAATTTGTAATGAATTTTATAATTTGTGAAGTCCCTTGTGGTTCAGACAGTAAAGAATCTGCCTCCTGGAGACCTGAGTTCAGTCCCTGGGTTGAGAAGATCCCTTGGAGAAGGTAATGGCTACCCACTCCAGTGTTCTTACCTGGAGAATTCCATGAACAGAGGAGCCTGACAGGCTATATTCCATAGGGTCACAAAGAGTTGGACTCGACTGAGGGACTAAAACAGTCATAAGTACTATCTCATTTAAATCTTATAACAACTCTGGGGCATATTGATCATCATCCTTATTTTACAGATAAAGAATCTGAGAATTAGATTGTGTCATGCCCTAGGTGATACAGTAAGTTATGGCAGAGATGATATTTTAAGTAAGGTCCTCTGATATCAAATCAGATTCTCTTTTTGCTCTAAGGATGCAAATACACACAAATGTTTGTCCTAAAACAAGCGTATCAGTCCTTCAGGTCATTGTCCTTTCCATACATCAAAGCGTCATCTTAAATTCTAGTGCTATTTGGTAAAACCGAGAGGCTGTGAAGGTTCTTTGTGAAAGTAACGTATCAGGTATTCTGAGGTATGATAGATTCTCCTCCAATTTTTGCTCAGATAAACAAGAGTGTCCTTTCCCTTGGTCTTTTGTGAAAGCAAGCTGCTCATTAAGGTTCTAAAGCAAATAAAACTAGCCATTCACTTGATTTTAGAGCAACTCTTTTTGGGGGGATTTTTACGTCATTTTAAAGTCTTTGAAGTAGAAAAATATTTTGCAGGGCTTGATAATTTACCCTTTGACAAAATTATGTTTCTTTCATTTTCTTCTGTTTTCTGGCTTTGTGTGGAATATTCTGGCATCTGCAGCCTTGCAAATCAGGGTCATTCAGTATGGGGCCTTTCAGAATAATGAAAGGATAGCATGGGCTTGTGAGGGGGTGGGGGGTGGGGAGGAGTATGTTTTTGAAAGAAAAGAAAAATAGGTGAGATGGGCAGGGCCAGCAAAGTAGAGAGCAAATCAAGCGCTACAGTTCACAGGAGGGCTAATCAGGATAAATCCTCAGTATCAGGTGGTGATGTCTCAGTTCTCCCTTTTATATAACAAATAATCTTTTAAGAAATATAAACTAGGAAAAGGACAGATGTCCATGCTGTATATGAGAAATTTTCCCATATCTTCCAAGAATTATATAGCATGAATCTAACCAAATACCAGAGTAAAGCAAAAGAATGCCAAATTGCATGTAAAAATACTTATTTAAGGTCAAAATATTGGCTTTTATTTTTTGCTATTATTACTGTGGGCTTCTGCTGTAGCTCAGGAGATAAAGAATCCACCTGCGATGTGGGAGACCTGGGTTCGATCCCTGGGTCGGGAAGATTCCCTGGAGGAGGAAGTAGCAACCCACTCCAGAATTCTTGCCTGGGAAATCTCATGGACAGAAGAGCCTGGCAGTCTATAGTGCATGGGGTCGCAGAGAGTCAACACGACTGAGTGACTAACACTTAGACTTTGGCATTATTACTGTCAGGCACATTCCTCTCTGACCATAAAAGTACCTGAATAATGAAACTGTTTTACTATTAAAGCTGCAGACTGTATTGTACATTATAGTTAAATGGCTTTCATGTCAGGCTGGCCAAGTTCAGATCTCAGCTCCAAACCTTCCTAGCTGGGTGACTTTTAGGCAAATTGTTTAATCTCTTTGAGCCTCAGTTTCCTCATCTATATAAAGTACAGATAATAACACCTATCTCACAGGTTCATTGTAAGGATTAAATGAGATAATAGCTGTAAAACACATAGCATAGTGCTTGGGATATAGCAACCACCCCATAAAAGGGAGTTATTACTACTACACTATAATTACCTTAAATGCTTCATACAGCTGAGTTGATTTTCTATTTTTCCTCCCCAGTGCTCTATTCATTTAAAATAAGATAAAAATGACTATATATGTTAGTTTTTAAAAATTATTTATTCATTTATATTTGACTCTGCTGGGTCTTCGTTGCAGCGCAGGCTTTTCTCTAGTTGTGGCAAGTGGGGGCTACTCTGTAGTTGTGGTGTGAGAGCTTCTCATTGACATGGCTTCTCTTGTTGCTGGGCACAGGTTCTAGGGCATGCAGTCTTCATGTGGTTGCTGGGCTCTAGAGCAGAGGCTCAATAGCTGTGGCTCAGGGGCCTAGTTGCTCCATGGCGTGTGGGATCTTCCTGGACCAGGAATCAAACCTGTGTCTCCTGCACTGTATTATTTTAAAATGCAAACTTTCCCTGAATCATTCCATCCTTTCTAGAGTGTATCTATTCAGAGTCCATGTTCCATCTAATAAGTTCTTAGTACAGTTGGATTTACTGTGGGTGATTTCTGCAAGAAATAACCAAGTGTGGCATTAAAAAAAAAAAGATTTTAGCAGAAGGCTATTTGACATTAACCTGTTTCAGTTATCTATTGCCACGTAACATCTATTGAAAAATTTGCTTTATTGTTTCTAATGATTGGAATTTGAGCAGGGCACATGGAATAGGCCTGTCTCTGCTCTGTGTGGCATCTGCTGAGGCTGGAACATCTCAGATGGCTCCCTCAGTCACATATCTGACAACTCAGCTGAAACAGCTGGGAGCTGGTGGGGACTGGTCTGCTGGGGCTGTGTGTCAAGGTCCTGTTCTTATTGTTGGTCAAGTTTCTAGGTTCTCCCCTACACCCTCCCTCCATGTGGCCTCTCCCCCAGGGTAGCAGCTCGAAAGAGAGTGGAAAATGACTTCACCCTCTAGTGTGAGGTAGGGGTAGGACAGAGAGGGAGTTGTTGGGGCTGTCCCCGAGACTACTTCCCACAGCCTGCTAAACACATGTCCATCTGGCCCTCTGCCATTTAGTCTCCTAATCTCTACCTTGGAATAAACCTCTCTAAAAGGTCTCTAACTTTCCTAAGTGATATATAAGTACCTTCTTAGGTGGACACTTAAATATTTCATTCAGTCCAGATACTTTCTTCACACAGTCTTTTGAAAAACATTCAGATTCCAAAGCACCTTGGGAATTATGTCTGAAATGGAATTGAAGACAAGGGGACTATAGACCCAGATGAGCAAACAAATTACCTATTTTTATTAAGCAAACACATCTAACTGCAAAGGGGGTAGTAGGTTCTATTTTATTGACTTAATCTTTCTACCTGTGAACATGAATGTGTTAGTCGCTCAGTTGAGTTCCAACCCCATGGACTGTAGCCCACCAGGTTCCTCAGTCCATGGAATTCTCCAGGCAAGAATACTGGAGTGGGTTGCCATTCCCTTCTCCAGGGGATCTTCCCAAACTAGGGATTGAACCCAAGTCTCCCGCATTGCAGGCAGATTCTTGACTATCTGAGCCAAATTCTAAGAACACTTCTACCAGTAGGTGGGATGAGGTCCCCCCCTCATACCAGGATGAGGGGAAGATATATGCAGAAATGGCCACATTGCTTTGTGGTTTGTTGAATTTTTTGTTTTAGCACTTTAAGCATTTTGTCAGCTTGTTCTGTGAAGGCACCCAGGTGTCCTTGTCATATTTCTATAGCCTGTAGCACCCTCTTTACGAAGGCTTGGCTGGCTCCCTGGGAGTCTGTCAGGGCAGAGAGCTGATGTGGGTCCACTCTGGATTCATAAAACCAGATGTTATCAGTGAGTACAAATGACATGAATGTGCCACCCACAAGCGTGTCTTGATGTGGAGGGGCTTCTTTTCTTTGTTTGCTGAGTCATCAATTAGTTTACAGGTGCTTGTGGGCAGGGCCCTGTTTTATGGGTAACATTGCTATAAATAATGATTATATTCTCAAGGCACCAGAATATTCACTTCAGTATGACAAAAATCATTGCTGTCTTCTGCATGTCTATTGAAGCTCTTTGAGAGTGAAATACTCCAATAAACACAATTTCTTAATTGTGCCTCGTAACCTAGATTTCTTACAAGATGAGTCACTGTTAATTCAAAGAGGAGCTTTTCTTCCCTCCTTTGTACTTCCATGAATGTGTTCTGCCTGATTTTTGTCCACTTCAGAAATTTTAAATAGAAATAAGTCCATTGAGAGAAATTATTCAGCCCTGGTTAAAATACTTTAGAATACTGTAGGTTTTATAGGTTGAAGAAAACAAGAAAATTATACTTAACATCCCTTTTTTATTTCCTCTTTTCCTCCCTGCTTGCCTTTCTCAGACATTTTCTGAGGACTTTCCATGTGAATTCACTGCACTACTGAATACATACTGATGAGGGTACAAAGATGAGTAGCTGCTCCCCGAGAGTTAGTACGTTCTCAGGGTAACCAATAGGTTCTTGGAGGGCTTGAGCAGTTGAAGGTCAAGGGTGTGATTCTCTAATCCAAACATAGAAGTTAGTCTAGAGAATATACCCTGAGTACTGAACCAGTGAAAAAAATGGGGTGCCACGCCAGGTATACCTCAGTCTGTCCCGATTTGACCTCTGATTTGACCTCCGAGGCCCCTCATTAAACTTCTTAGCTTTACACATTCTCTGTGAAACACCCTAATGCTTCACAGAAATAATTAGATGTTATTTTCTATTCTGATACTAATATTCTCTGTCTTAAATGTTAATTTCTCTTTAATGTTTTCTCTCATCTAATCTTAAAGTAAGATGACTCTTTTTTTAATTGAAGTATAGTTGCTTTACAATATTATTTTCAGGTGTACAACATAGTGATTCAGTTTTTTTAATAGATTATACTGTATATAAAGTTATTACAAAATAATGTCTGTATGTCCCTGTGCTGTACAATATTCAAGTAAGATAACCGTTACTTTAAACCTACAAGTCAGCATTGCTGTGAGGATTAAAGATAGATTATGATATAAAGGTGCTACTTTTCAAAGTGCTACATGAATACGAATACTGCTTATATCATTCCCCTCATCCACTGAAAGTAGAAAGAAGGCTGAAAGCTGTTTGGAAGCCTAAACTGATCTGAGAAGTTTGAGCTCAGGTTCCCATGACGCTTTGGGGGTTGGTTGGTTATGTTTTGGTGAGTTTATGTCCTCCTGGCGTGAACATGGTGTTATTTCCAGGGCCCTCACATGACCTCAGTCATTTCAGTCTTTAGCTAGTAGCGTCTTTGTAGCAATAGACAGGAAAAATGAAGAGCTGTTTTAATAGCTGATGTAAACCTGGAATTTTTGTAGTATAGAGAAAAATTTCCACGTGACATTTATACTGTGACCTGATCTAGATCCAATTCATGATCCATTTCAAGGACCATGTCTTACGTCTGACAGTCTTGTACAGAAAGGTTTCCAAAGCTAAACACTGGGACGTGTAAGTGGAGACAGAGGAGAGTATATCCATTATCTGTTGCTGTGTACTCAAATTATCCCCAAATTTAAGGGCTTAAAAAAACAAACATTTCTATCTCACAGTTGGAGCAAATCAGGAATTTGGGAGCAGCTTTGCTGGCTGGTTGCAGCACAGGTTCTCTTAGGTGGAAATCAAGAAGTTGGCTAGGCTACAGTCGTACAAATGATTGGGGCTAGAAGACCAATTTCCGAGGTTACTTGTATGGCTCTTGTGAGGAGGTCCCAGTTCCTCATTGGCTATTGGTTGGAGGTCCTAGCTCTTGTCATGTGGGTCTCTCCATGATATGATGGGAGTAAGTGATGAGAGAGAAACAGAGGGAGAGAAAAGCCACAATGTCATGAGTCTGAGAAGCAAGATACTGTCACATGTGTGTGTGAGCAGGAACTGCCCAAAGGCTTAACTACCAGGAGGAGCAGATTACGGGGGCTATCATGGAGGATGGCTATAAAAGTAGTCAGGAAAGTTAAGGAAGTCAAAGACTTATGCCACTTTGGACCTACATCCTGAATTGTGGGTGAATTTTTCCTGTCTTTGAATTTATCCAGATTTTGAGTAAGCTTGAGCTTATCTTGTATTATAATTATCTAATAATGTTTACTAGAATTCTAGTTCTATCCCTTTTCAATGAAAGTGCAAAAAGAAGACTCTTTGGCAAGCAAGCCTGTAGGAGTTTGTGATCTAAAACAGGGGTCAGCAAATAAAGGCCCAAAGAAAGTGAATATTTTAGACACTGTTAATCATCCAATCTTGTTGCAACTACCCAGTTCTGCCATTGTAGCACTGAAGTAGCCATAGATACTTCTGGGTTGCAACTACTATGTCATTGTTACAATAAAACTTTATTTACAAAAATAGGCAGTGGACCCAATGTGGCCTGCAGACCATAGTTTGCCAACCCCTGATCTAAAAGAAAACTATAGAATACTAAATCAGAGGATTTTATCCAGGATCAGTGTGAAAGCAAACCTTCGCCAGTTTCATTTTGTGGGTTTGCTGACTTGTTCTATAAAATGTGTGTAAATAACAAAAAAGAGCAGGAGGAACAAAAAGATACAGAGCCCTGGAAAATGAAATCAGAATACTCTTTGGTTGTTGGCACAATATTCCCTTTGAAGAAGAAGAAATGATTTTGGAATTATGTACAGAAGGAAATAAAACAAAATCATTCTCTTGTGAAGTTCTGTGCTGTCCTGGCCCTCACCTCAGTCTAGCTGCCACCATTGCAAACTCACCTTTCTTTCGATGATTACTTTCTAATTCTCTGACAAACTCAAAACAGATGCTAATTGCCTTAAACAGAGTGAGGTTTTAAAAACAAATGGTGTCTTGGAAACTATCCAAGACAAAAATGTGACTCTCGTGAGACAATTGACAGTCACTTGGGGTATTCCAAAATTTAGGTTAGGAATTACTGGCCAAGGAAACTGGGAAAAAGAAATTGAGACTGGCAGGTAAAATCTGCACATTAATATTTTATTAGATTATGTAAAAAGGTCTGTCTCATCATTTGGGTTTTACCTTCTGTTACTGCCACTCAAAATTGTTCTTTAAACTTCCCTGATGAGGCTATTCGGAGAAGGCAATGGCACCCCACTCCAGTACTCTTGCCTGGAAAATGGATGGAGGAGCCTGGTAGGCTGCAGTCCATGGGGTCGCTAAGAGTCGGGCACAACCGAGTGACTTCCCTTTCACTTTTCACTTTCATGCATTGGAGAAAGAAACGGCAACCCACTCCAGTGTTCTTGCCTGGAGAATCCCAGGGACGGGGGAGCCTGGTGGGCTGCCGTCTATGGGGTCGCACAGAGTCGGACACGACTGAAGCGACTTAGCAGATGAGGCTATTAGGAGTTTTAAAACTTTTTAAATTAAATATTTTCTCATGATAAGAGAGTGCATGACAATGTGGAAAATACAGTAAGAACATAAATTATAATCCAGGTAGCCAGAGCACTAAAGATTTAGTGTATGCTGTTTCCATGTGTTCTTGGATATTTAACAGAGTTTTATTCTACTTTTCAACTACCATAAAGTTATAAGCTTCACTCCATGCCTTAAAGAATAAATGGCTTTCTATAATGATGTTCCATAACCTAATCATTACCCAAATTGGTTGAGTTGTCTGCAAATTTTATTATAAATAACACTGCCATAACATCTTGGTTAAAAAAAAAATTGAGTACTTCTTTGATTATTTCCTTATAAATCTTTTCTATAAGTAGAATCACAGGGTACAGGTATACTATCATTTTAAAGTCTCTTGATAAATACTAATAAATTCCTTATTAAATAGCTGTGGCAATTAATATGCCCCCTAGTAGTATGTGGGTCTCCTGGTGGCTCAGATGGTAAAGAGTCTGCCTGCAATGCAGGAGACCCAGATTTGATCCCTGGGTTAGGAAGATCCCCTGCAGAAGAGAGTAGCTATCCACTCCAGTATTCTTGTCTGGAAAATTCCATGGATGGAGGAGCCTGGTGGACTACAGTTCATGGGGTCGCAAAGAGTCAGACATGACTGATCAACTAACACTTTCACTTTTAATTTAAAAATTGTATCTATTTTATTACTAGTGAATTTGGGAAAATACCTTAACAGTTTTTTTCTTTGAAAATTATTTATTTCCCTTTCCCATTTTACCAGGTTTGTTAATATAATACACTTTTATATAATTTTGTATGATTTCTTTGTCTAGTATGACTCTTAACCAATTGTTGGATGTTTGTGTTGCAAATATTTTCTTGGCTTATTATTATCTTTCACTTTTAAAAAATATGGGAAAATTTAAAATGTTGGCACAGTAAAATTCCAATATTTTTCTATTTTATTTCTTCCATTTCATTTAATCTTAGGAAATTGTTTTCCATCCTGTGTTATCTTCTAACATGGCATATAATGGCCTTCTAATCTTTGTGATTTGATGTTTTTACATTTAATTCTTTCACCTGGCACTAACTTTGCTAAATGTTGTAACTTTGCTAGGATTTAAAGGAACTGGTGGTATAGAGATATACAGTAGTATTTACTAGAGATTCTCTCTTGCTATACCTGTTGTTCTTGATTTTATTTCAGGCTTCCTGGTTACTCGAGGCAACCTGTTTCATCTCTGGACTTTTGGTGTCTTTCGAATGCCCTGGAAGGCAAAGTGCGTGTGTCCCTTTCATTTCTCTTTCCGCTCTTCCTAAGGCTTAGTAAAAGTGCTCAGCTCAGACTAGCCCAGGCTCACATCTCCACAGAGGAGGCTGCATGCCAAGCTTTATTTAAAAGGAACTCCAATGGCCCAGTTCCCTATAAATTTCTTCTCCTCTCAATTATTATCTTGCCAGAAGCACCTTTTATTTCATCACTTAATACACATTCACCACAGTGGAGTGGCACAGTGTTTTAGCAGCCATCGCATATTACCACTACCTTGCTGGCTTTAGAACAACAGAAATTTATTCTGTCACAGTTCTGGAGGCTAGAAGTCTGAAAACAAGGTGTCCGTAGGGCCATCCTCCCTTGAATGCTCCAAAGAAGATCCTTCCTTACCTTCTGGCTTCTGGTCATTGCCGGAATCCCTAGTGTCCTTGGCTAGCAGCTGCATCTCTCCATTTCTGCCTCCAGCATCACATGGCCTTCTTCCCTCTGGATCTGTGTGTGTTTCCATTTGTGTATCCAGATTTCCCTCTTTTTATAAGGGTCCACCTGAATATAGTATGATTTCATCTTGATTTAACTAATTGCATCTGGAAAGACCCTGTGTCAAATAAGGTCATGTTCTGAGGTTATAGGTGAACATGAATTTGGAGGGACACTATTAATCCCAGTACACATGGTGAGCAAATAGTTCTTTCATATTAGTTTTACTAGATCACTTTTCTGTTTAACAGTTGATGTCAAAACATAGCAAAACCCTAGGATCTGTAGTAAGGAGGCAAAGGGAAAAAATGCAGGGAGAGCTGAGGGGGAGGGAAAAGGACAGTATCAGATTCCACTCCTTTGTCCTAGGCAGGTCCTATAGCCAGATGAATGGTAAACCCATATGTGTTTTGCTTTCTCAGTAACTTGCTTACATTTTAATTGGGTAATCCAAGCATTTAGTTAGGTTGATCAGTATCTTCCTTTTCTATTAGTGACATATATAAACTGTTTGATGGAGAAGTGAAAGAAAAATGAGTAATCCTTTAGAATGATTAAGATTCGTGTCAAATCTTTTCTGTTTTCAAAATTTGAAAATGATCAATGATTTTCTCATACTTAAGGTCTAGTGATTTGAGTTATAACTACTAAATTTGGTAAGAGGAGAAAAATACTTTGACTGTTTCCTAAATTGGGGAATCTAACCCCAGATATGCAGATGACACCACCCTTATGGCAGAAAGTGAAGAGGAACTCAAAAGCCTCTTGATGAAAGTGAAAGTGGAGAGTGAAAAAGTTGGCTTAAAGCTCAACATTCAGAAAACGAAGATCATGGCATCTGGTCCCATCACTTCATGGGAAATAGATGGGGAAACAGTGTCAGACTTTATTTTTGGGGGGCTCCAAAATCACTGCAGATGGTGACTGCAGCCATGAAATTAAAAGATGCTTACTCCTTGGAAGAAAAGTTATGACCAACCTAGATAGCATATTCAAAAGCAGAGACATTACCTTGCCAACTAAGGTTCGTCTAGTCAAGGCTATGGTTTTTCCAGTGGTCATGTATGGATGTGAGAGTTGGACTGTGAAGAAGGCTGAGCGCCGAAGAATTGATGCTTTTGAACTGTGGTGTTGGAGAAGACTCTTGAGAGTCCGTTGGACTGCAAGGAGGTCCAACCAGCCCATTCTGAAGGAGATCAGCCCTGGGATTTCTTTGGAAGGACTGATGCTATAGCTGAAACTCCAGTACTTTGGCCACATCATGCGAAGAGTTGACTCATTGGAAAAGACTCTGATGTTGGGAGGGATTAGGGGCAGGAGGAGAAGGGGACGAGAGAGGATGAGATGGCTGGATGGCATCACTGACTCGATGGACGTGAGTCTGAGTGAACTCCGGGAGTTGGTGATGGACAGGGAGGCCTGGCGTGCTGCGATTCATGGGGTCACAAAGAGTTGGACATGACTGAGCGACTGAACTGAACTGAATTGAAGATTCTGTTAATTTAAAGGGAAAAAAGACTGATGGATTGGAAATTAATTTTGCTAAGAAAGTTATTTTGATTATTTTAGTGAAAAGCAATTGCTAAAGCCGATGAAATGCCAATAGCCCTTTTCATCCATTTAAAACAATATGCCAAATGAAAATTTTTAATAAAATTTAATATCTACTGTTTGTTTTATAACTTGCTCATTTTTTGGAAGCATTTTAAGAACCACTATTAACTAATTTATGAAAAACAAGTTTATTTTCTTTTTGAAGCATTCGCAATATTTTTAAAAACATTTTTATTACAGAAGCAGTAGGAAGATGTTTTTAAGTGAAGAAAATGAAGGTAGTTCTTCCTTTCTGTTATTCTGCCCCTGATTTCACAACCAAACAGTGAGACAGTTTCTCACTTCATCTTGAGTGCAGAAGTAAAGCTCTCCTGTATACATAGAGCTTGTTGACTCACAAGTCCTTATTATACTTGATGAGATAATACTCCCTAATTTAAAACCCTATTAGACAAAATAAATATTTTCTTGAGACAGAATGCTTTGTGGTTTAATGACTCAACTTTCTCTCAGTGCTGGAAACCTGGGTTCTTAGTCAGTGCCACAAGAAAAAACTTGTTTTATATCATCCCTGAGTTTTTAAAAAAGGCATTTATTTTATACCCATTGAGTTCAGGTATAGGGTAGAAGAAAGTACTTTTTAACTCTCCAAAAGCTTACAATGGAATTGAGAAATGACATGTGTTCCCAGAAAACCTAATTGAACACTTAACAAATGATACTAGGTTGAACAATATGAAGTTGGCATATCTGGCTTGTTTTGACTCACACAAACGATACTTCACAGTGTTAGTCCCTCAGTTGTGTCCAACTCTTTGCCACCCCAAGGGCCTGGCAGGCTCATATTCTATGGGATTTCCCAGGCAAGAATACTGGCGTGGGTAGCCATTCCCTTCTCCAGGGAATCTTCCCAATCCAGGGATGAAACCTGGGTCTCCTGCATTCTTTACCATCTGAGCCACCAGGGAAGACTTGATACTTCATAATGTCCAACCTAAAAGTTCAAAACCAGTTACTGTCACTCACCTGGATTTTCCACGTCCTTTAGTCCTTTGTGTGTGAAAGCTGTTGTGCACAGAAGCCTGTCTGGAGCCTCATACCTCGGCGCTTAACCCCAGGGGATGTGGGGCCCATGTGTCTTCCCTCAGAGATCTGTGCACGGACTGTGTCCCTCTTTTCTTCTGCCCTCTGCTGTCTCTTCTCAGCCCTTTTATTTCCACACATGAGGATTTTCTTTCCTCCTAAACATCGCCTCACCGTATTTTGAATATTTTCCTCTCTTCCTCTTTCTTGCTAGTTTTGGCCAAGGAAGGTCTCTCCCTGTTCTCCACTCCTCTTTCTTTTTTCTTTCCATTCTTTGTGTCCCCTTTGTTTCCACTACAAGTCATGAGCACGCAGTTGGTGGTTATAAAACCCAGGAATAAAGCTAGTGATAGATTTGTGTGAAGGAAAGGGAAAGAAAAAAACCATGATTTTTGATGTGAAATAATAATAATCTAGATCTGATGATAACAAAAGCTTTGTAAAGTCACTTTATAATCTCTGAAAAAATCTAACCATTATCTCTTTTCAATTGAATCTGCTTTTTCTCAGTGATCCTTATCCCCAAAAGAGAATAATCTGCACTCAAAGAAAAGAAAGACAATTCCTTAGATTGTCTTATTGCTTTCTTATTCCTTTTTTTTTTTCTTTTTAACTAATACTGAAACAATTGTGGTTCATAATGGCATTCTTTTTTCCTTTCTTTTTTGCTATGGCATAGTTGCTTCCCTGGTGGCTCAGATGGTGATGAATCTTTCTGCAATGCAGTAGACTTGGGTTTGACCCTGGGTTGGGAAGATCTCCTGGAGAAGGGAATGGCAACCCACTCCAGTATTCTTGTCTGGAGAATTCCACGGATGGAGAAGCCTGACCGGCTACAGTCCATGGGGTCACAAAGAGTTGGACACGACTGAGCAACTAACACATGATTTCAGCTACATGAAATTGACTTTTAGCGTTTATTTGGTAATCAAACCACCACTTATAATGTTGTATTTACAGAATTTTTATTGTTAAAAATAAAACTTTGTAACACAACCCTTTGGTAAATTAGGATTTACTTTAGTATAAACTGAATAGCTAAGAGATGAGAAAACACAAGTTTCATTACAATCAGTGGCATTCTGGAGTAAATGACTTCTGTAATTAGGTTTAATAGAAATTAATCACCAAAAATTACAAAAAGGGAAGGGAAAAGAATTAATAAGCAGCCCAAGCAAAGACATATAAACAGTGAAGCAAGGTGTACCTAAGAGAAATGCGGATTTCCCTGACCATGACTGAAAGGCTGAGTTTGGGGAAAGGAAAGGGGCTTAGGGTCGTATTGGAAAACTCTTCAGTGGGAAAATATGGAGATTGTTATTGGGACCTCTGTAAGAACAATTTATTAAGCTAAATGCAGAGTAGGGACCCCGTGACAGTCTGTTCTTGCCTCCTCTATGTGAGAGATTTTCATTCATGAGAGCTGAGATGACCAATATTAGTCTGTTCTGAGATCCAGCCTCCCATCCTCTTCAGTCAACACATCTGTATTCCTGATGTGTTGGTTATGTGTTTTACATTATTACTTCTTGTTAGAGATGGCGATGGCACCCCACTCCAGTACTCTTGCCTGGAAAATCACATGGATGGAGGAGCCTGGTGGGCTGCAGTCCATGGGGTCGGGAAGAGTCAGACACAACTGAGTGACTTCACTTTCACTTTTCACTTTCATGCATTGGAGAAGGAAATGGCAACGCACTCCAGTGTTCTTGCCTGGAGAATCCCAGAGATGGGGGACCCTGGTGGGCTGCTGTCTATGGGGTCGCACAGAGTTGGACACGACTGAAGCAACTTAGCAGCAGCAGCAGAGATGATTTCTAATTAGAGTTTTCTTTTTTAACATTATCACAAGTTGAAGACAGTAATTGAACTCATTCATTAAGTAAATGATGACATTTCTAGTCACTGCCAAAGGCTGTGTCTAGGAGGCCCTTGTGGCATTTACCCACCTGATGCAGGTGATGAACATGGAGGAAGCTGAAGATGTAATTCAGACAATTATGAAAAAATTATTATGCATGTTACATTCATCATCAAACAACTCCCAGGTATTTGGAAGTCCAGTAAGAAGAACATGATGAAATTGACAGTTATGAAAATTAAATGTAGAAGCTAACCTCCATAAGAATTACCTTGAAAAAGTAAAAAAGATATATAGAGACTCATCCTCATATTTGAAAAAATTTTTTTCATTTCACATTATCATCAAAGGCCATTTACTACAAGCACCGGATTGTGTGTTGGAATGTTTTGTTGTCTTACGAACAACATTTAAAGACTAAATTCTCACTTCTAGTTTTATGAGGCTTATGGATCATCAATCATATAGCAAGAACATATTGATTAGAGCCTTTAAATCTCTGAATTACAGCTGTGAGAATTTTGAGAGTATCTGATTTGTAAGAAAAATTAGTATTTGTGAGTTCAGGAACTACAGTAATGCTAAACATTTTTGGTGCAAGGAACAAATTACACAGCTTCTCTTGAAACTTTATTGCTTCTAAAAATGCTACAAAGTAATAATGTTTCCGTTCAGTTCAGTCACTCAGTCCTGTCTGACTCTTTGCGACCCCATGAATTGCAGCACGCCAGGCCTCCCTGTCCATCACCAACTCCTGGAGTTCACTCAAACTCACGTCCATCGAGTCGGTGATGCCATCCAGCCACCTCATCCTGTCGTCCCCTTCTCCTCCTGCCCCCAATCCCTTTCAGCATCAGAGTCTTTTCCAATGAGTCAACTCTGCGCATGAGGTGGCCAAAGTACTGGAGTTTCAGCTTTAGCATCATTCCTTCCAAAGAAATCCCAGGGCTGATCTCCTTTAGAATGGACTGGTTGGATCTCCTTGCAGTCCAAGGGACTCTCGACAGTCTTCTCAAATACCACAGTTCAAAAGCATCAATTCTTCGGTGCTCAGCTTTCTTCACAGTCCAACTCTCACATCCATACATGACTACTGGAAAAACCATAGCCTTGACTAGATGGACATTTGATGGCAAAGTAATGTCTCTGCTTTTCAATATGCTATCTAGGTTGGTCATAACTTTTCTTCCAAAGAGTAAGCGTCTTTTAATTTCATGGCTGCAGCCACCATCTGCAGTGATTTTGGAGCCCAGAAAAATAAAGTCTGACACTGTTTCCACTGTTTCCCCATCTATTTCCCATAAGAGGCTTTTGAGTTCCTCTTCACTTTCTGCCGTAAGGGTGGTGTCATCTGCATATCTGAGGTTATTGATATTTCTCCCAGCAATCTTGATTCCAGTTTGTGCTTCTTCCAGCCCAGCGTTTCTCATGATGTATTCTGCATAGAAGTTAAATAAACAGGGTGACAATATACAGCCTTGATGTACTCCTTTTTGTATTTGAAACCAATCTGTTGTTCCATATCCAGTTCTAACTGTTGCTTCCTGACCTGCATATAGGTTTCTCAAAGGCAGGTCATGTGGTCTGCTATTCCCATCTCTTTCAGAATTTTCCACTGTTTATTGTGATCCACACAATCAAAGGCTTTGGCATAGTCAATAAAGCAGAAGTAGATGTTTTTCTGGCACTCTCTTGCTTTTTTGATGATCCAGCAGATGTTGGCAATTTGATCTCTGGTTCCTCTGCCTTTTCTAAATCCAGCTTGAACATCAGGAAGTTCACGGTTCACGTACTGCTGAAGCCTGGCTTGGAGAATTTTGAGCATTACTTTACTAGCGTGTGAGATGAGTAAAGTTGTGCGGTAGTTTGAGCATTCTTTGGCATTGCCTTTCTTTGGGATTGGAATGAAAACTGACCTTTTCCAGTCCTGTGGCCACTGCTGAGTTTTCCAAATTTGCTGGCATATTGAGTGCAGCACTTTCACAGCATCATCTTTCAGGATTCGAAATAGCTCAACTGGAATTCCATCACCTCCACTAGCTTTGTTCGTAGTGATGCTTCCTAAGGCCCACTTGACTTCACATTCCAGGATGTCTGGCTCTAGGTGAGTGATCACACCATTGTGATTATCTTGGTCGTGAAGATCTTTTTTGTACAGTTCTTCTGTGTATTCTTGCCACCTCTTCTTAATAGCTTCTGCTTCTGTTAGGTCCATACCATTTCTGTCCCTTATCGAACCCATCTTTGCATGAAATGTTCCCTTGGTATCTCTGATTTTCTTGAAGGGATCTCTAGTCTTTCCCATTCTGTTGTTTTAACAATGTAAATAAAGGAGGATTAAAAAAAAAAAAAAAAACTAAAGGAATAGTAGTGTCATAAGCCAGAGGGATAATTACTTTACAGATTGTATATTCATAAAGTTCTATATAATTCTATATAATTACTAATATTTATTCATGATCAGGTCTACAGTCCACATTGTCTGAAAGACAACTGGTGAGGAAAAGAAAAGGTTTTTTTTTTGCATTTAAGAAAGAGAGAAACTTTCCCTTTCAGTCACTATAGACAGAGTATTAAATAAGATGGTAGCTTATACCCTTCTCAGTTTTCCTTCAATTTGTCTAACAAAGAGGTCCATGTGGCTGCATCTTTAGTGTTTCTCAAAGCAAGCTCAGGTGTGATGACAAAGGTCCCCTCACCAGTGATTGGAGGTTGAATGATGGGAGCAGAAGAGCTCAGGGTTGACTCCCAAGAGCTGTCCCTGGTGACTTGGGGTTGGTTTTCTGCTCTTGTACACAAAACCATATTCTTCCAAGTTGCCTGCTCCTTGCCTGCTCCATGGTTATATAATCACCATTAGCTTTGTTTTGTGTTGCAAAATATAGCAATTTAAAATTCTCTTGCATTATGTATTTGTTATTTATAAGCTTAGCAAAGTCATGAGTCTTTCTTTGGGGATTATATGTGTCATCAAAAGAAGACCTACATTTTCTCTGCCATTAGATTATAGGAATTTGACAGCCTTAGAAGAAAAATGCCAGCAACCAAGAAACTTTTTTCTATTTTGACAACTAAAATCCAACCTTGTTCAACTTGAATATTATAAAGAGATGTGGGGGAAAAGGCCAGGATTTTTAGCAACTCTGAGTGAAAGTGAAAGTTGCTCAGTCATGTCCGACTCTTTGCGACACCATGGACTATATAGTCCATGGAATTCTCCAGGCCAGAATACTGGAATAGGTAGCTGTTCCCTTCTCCAAGGGATCTTCCCAACCCAGGGATTGAACCCAGGTCTCCCGCATTGCAGGCGGGTTCTATACCAGCTGAGCTACCAGGGAAGCCCTCAGCGACTCTAAGAGAGATCGATCATGTGCAGTCATTAATGAAACACAAGACTTGTGATAAACCTAAGCCCTTCCTTGAGACCCAGACCAAGGTCCTCAGTTCCTCAGGGCTTAGGGCAGTGATTCCTGGGTGGTTTTGGTCCCTGGTTCTCTGTTCTTGCTCAGATTGAGACTCTTCTTTCCTCTGGAACCAATACTAATAAAGCCAAACTTGACTGAGCTCAGCCTGGTTCCAGGGGTGGGAGTAAGGGAGAGGGGTGCTTCACAGTTTGTTAGTCTTGGGAGGCTATCACAAATGACAAAAATTGACATTTATTGGTCCTGAGACAGCTTGGTTAAATTTCACAAACTCTGCAGCACCGAAAGCCTAGATTTCACAACATGGAATTATAAGGGCAAAAGTCCCCAGGCTCTGTTGGAGAGAAAGTGATCTGCATTCCCAGTGGTCAGATATGAGGGGAACTTGGACAAATATGAGGGGGGACTCTCCCACACAGCACATTGGGAGATAGGTCCCAGCTTTCTAGCTGCCATTTAAAACATCTAGTTTAGTGACACACACTGCTCTGGGGTTTCATGGCCACTATTTTTTTTTTTTCTTGGTTATTTATAGTTGGGTTTATATTCTGTTTAAGAAACGATAATTGAAAAATGGTTTGTTTTATGGAAATAATGAGCTATAGAAAAATGTTCTATTATTTGTTAGTGGCATCTGCCAGTTTACTTGGCAGTGCATTACAATATATATCTTTCTTGCTTTAAAAATAAAAAATCAAGGGGCCCAGAAAGTTAGAAACAATAGAGACCAGCCAGACCAGGGAGCTTTGTTGTTGTTGTTTCATTGCTATGTTACATTCAACTCTTTGCGACCTCATGGACTGTGGCCCACTAGGCTCCTCTGCCCGTAGGATTTCCCAGGCAAGAATGCTAGAGTGGGTTGCCATTTTCTTCTCCAGGAATTCTTCCCGACCAGGGATTGAACCTGCACGTCCTGGGTCTCCAGCATTGGCAGGCAGATTCTTTACCACTGAGTCACCAGGGACACCCCCAGAGAGTTTTTGCAAAAACACTTAAAAAAGATGATAAATTGAAACTCTTGTGTAACCACTAGATGGCAGCACTTCTGTGTTAAAAGCTATTACCGTTTGTTGACACAAAATACTTGGATTAATGATGTAGTATTTTTTATATGTCTTAAACTATCAGGGTGTTTTGGATTTTCAAAACGTGGATGAGCATAGAGAGTTTATTAATTTATCCATCCAACTGAGGATTTGTGACCATGAAACTCATCTGCAGAGAATTTGAAATCAGTCTCTAAACTGGGAGTTAGATAGGTTCTCTACCCTCAACTCTGCTGATAATTAGTCCTATGACTGTGAACAATTAATGTCTATGGTCATCAATGAGCTCTACTGCAAAATGAGGTTGTTGGATCACTAGATTATCTCTGAGGTATCTTTCAATTCAGATATTCTCATCTCTGTATCATTTTGTAGTTGAGCCTGATAAATACGCCAGCTTAAAATACCATCTACATGATGCCTAGAAAGTTATAATGCAGCAAATGTTAACTGACATTCATAGGCATAATTAAAATAGCTGATACTTATTGAGCACCTCTTATGTGGCAGTACTAGACTAAGTGTTTAGTGAGTGTTACCTAAGTTAATTCTCATGACAATCTGATTATAATCCCCATTTTGCAAATGAGGAAACTGAGGCTGCAAGAAGTTAAGCAACTAGCCAAGATCAAGTGGGTAATGGCTAGGCTGGTATGACTGAAATATGTATATACATTACTATATTTCATCTCTCATTCATGTGAGAAAAATACAAATTTGAATACAACATTGCTTTTGAAAGAAAAACCCATCTGTAAATCCAAAATCCTTGGTCTTCCAAGGGAAATATATTAGTTTTTTGTTTGTTTTCTGGTAGTGGGATAGACTGGTGTGGTTCTATTGTCACACTGCTATTAGCTGACTCTTGGTGAGCCTCGGCAGAGAAGCCTAACATCAGTTCCATGCACATGGGTAAGCAGCAGGCCCAGAGCCCTGCCAGCCTCATGGTTTCTCAGAGCCAATGTCTCCTCAAATGTGCAATGAGGGACTACACCAGGTAATCACTAGGGGCCTTTCCAGGCCTAGAATTATCTGATGGTGTGTCCATAATCTGATACAGGGCCTCATATTAGCAGGATTGTTCCATATATGTTAGCTCCCTACCGTCAGCAATGGCAGCAATGAAATATTACTACTACTACACATTCTACTTAGTGCTGTTTGTTAATAAATTAAAAGTTTCCTCCCTTCCTTTCTTGTCAGCAAACTTATGTAGCCTTATAACCACAGTCTTAATTCAGAGGAGTGGCTCTAATAGCTGGTGTTTTCAGCTCTCTCGGCCGCACCTTTTTTTGTTCAAGTTACAGCTCTGAGGCTTATTAGAACACACCAAGAATTCTTTAAATAGCCACTGGATGGCAGTAGAGCATCAATTTATACACTAGTCACTAAGGCGTGTCCAACTCTGCGACCCCATGAACTGCAGCAAGCCAGGCCTTCCTGTCCTTCACCATCTCCCAAAGTTTGCTCAAACTCATGTCCATTGAGTCGGTGATGCCATCTAACCATTTCATCCTCTGTCACTCCTTCCTCCTCCTGCTCTCAATCTTTCCAAGCAGCAGGGTCTTTTCCAAAGAATTGGAGCTCCAGCTTTAGCATCAGTCCTTCCAGAGTCTGGTCTTCAGAGTTGATTCTTTTAAGATTGACTGGTTTGATCTCCTTGCTGTCCAAGGGACTCTCAAAAGTCTTCTCCAGAACCATAGTTCTAAAGTATCAATTCTTCATTGCTCAGCCTTCTTTATGGTCCAATTCTCACATTCATACCCTAGAAAACTTTAGTTTTGTGCCTCATTTGTTTTACATGTACATTATCTCTGAACCAAGAATTATTAGATAGAGAAACTCATAATTTGCTTTGTATTGGGCTACATATATTAAAATGCTCAAGGAGAAGCTTGATGGAGCCAACCCGATCAGGAAAACCTGAGGTGGGTTTATAGGAAACAAAAGCTCAAGTTTCATGGGCAACTTGAGCACATGGGGCCCTAGTGCTATATATTTTGAAAAAGTAAGATACTTTGTTTTCTTTTTCAAGAGGGCCCCAAAATTATATTCTCCTCAAGCCTTACAAAGCTTGTATTTGCCTGGAAATAACCATAAATAACTTTTAACTTGGGAAAGGGCAAACAATTGTATTATTATTAATTTTCTACCAACTTAATCTCCAAGGAGAAGCATACTAGAAAAGTTTTTGTATTCATATATATAAATAATATGTATAATATATATTATACATATATATTTTAGAAAACTTATGAATTTTTGCCTAACTAAAAAATTTATGACATTTGATTTCACTTGTTTGACTTGATATGAATAGAATGCTAGATTTCTAATTTAAAAACTAGATATGCAACAAGCAACAAAGGATTATTGTATAGCACAGGAAACTATATTCAGTATCTTGTAATAACCTGTAATGGAAATAATTTTAAAAATAGTATATGTGTATGTGTAACTGAATCACCTTGCTGTGCACCTGAAACATTATAAGTCAACTTTACTCCAATAAAATATATATATTAAGAAAAAAAACTCCAAGAAAGGCAATATGGCATTTAGAAGCAAACCAAATAAAAAAGGAACAGAAAATAATGGAATAAGTGGGCCAGTATTCCACTTGTTTATGAGTCTGAGTAAAATCAAGTACTTAACACCAAAACTCCCTTCACTCTGGCAGAATAATACTTGTACTAAAAAAAAAGAAAGTGCAGATTGCAAATTAGCCAGTTAGTAGATTTTCCTCTGATAAAACTCCAGACCAGTATGGCAATTTGGGGTGGGGAGGGGGATTTTATTTTGTTTTGTTTTTTAACCCCAGAAATAATGTGCTTAATAAGAGACCAGTGGTGATTATTCATAAAGGAAGCTCTACTTCCATTTATAAATCTTAGATTGCTCACCAGGAGGCCATACTTAGCCTTTCTTACAACCACCTGCAGCCTACTCATCAGGAGTTAAACTGAAAATATATCCTTTGGAAAAGAAAAATGAACTTTTCATTTGGTCTTTCTGGTTGCAAACACTTGTTAAGATTTCCTTTTAAGCTAGGGGAACTTGAGTCAACTCATTGGAAAAGACCCTGATGCTGGGAAAGTTTGAGGGCAAGAGGAGAAAGGGGCAACAGAGGATGAGATGGTTGGAGGGCATCACTGACTCAATGGACATGAGTTTGAGCAAACTCCCAGAGATAGTGAAGGACAAGCCTGGCATGCTGCGGTTCATGGGGTGACAAAGAGTCAGACGCGACTTAATGACTGAGCAACAACAACAAAGGGGACTTATCTATGTCTAGCTTTGTCTGTTAACTGTTAATAATGATTTAAATATTTAGTCCACATGATGAGCCCCTATGTCTACTAGATCTTAATGTCCTGAGGGTTTGGAGTGGGTTTCCTTACCTTTACTTTGTATGATACATGAAAGGAGATATAAAAATGTTTGCTGAAAGCATGAGAGCTATATATTATTTAAATTACTGTAGGGCCCAGGGCCCCCTTCAGCACGATTCTAGGTATTTTATGTCTGTGTAATATTTCGTGAAGGTTGCGTTTCAGGAGACAAACTTGTGTAATATGTTTGCTGGGAGTAGAAATTCTGTGCCTGACACTAGAGAGGAACTAGAAAATGCGTCTGGGGTGAGAAGCTCCTGAAGCGGAACTCAGCTTGCAAAACCCTCTGAGCCCACACACCCTGTGGCCTTTCTTTACCTCCCAACTGAGTCCTGGAGCCAACTTCGAATTAATGATGCCTGTGACCACATGGTCAGCATCCATGCTTGGATCTTGGTTTAGAAGAAAAGAAATTCAGCCAACGCCTCAAACCCCTCCCCACCAAGGGAGGTCAGAAGTCACTTGCTGTAGCACAACTCTCAGCAGTTAATGGCTTGGGAATTATGAGTGAAGCAAGGACCTTGCCTGGACTATGTATGAGGGTCATCCCTTTCCTCAGGCCACGGAGAAGCTAAATCTGCCTCCTGAAATCATGACTCCAAGCATATAGATTGACCCTTGGAGAGCAGGCTAAGTCTTGTTAGTTTATCCCCAAGCCAGGAAAGCAAGCAAACTGCCTGGGTTCAACATGCAGTGAGGCCAGAATCACGAATGTTTCTGCTTTGGTAACTCAAATTCAACCATGAATATATCTCAACTCTACATCTACCGACAGTGTAGCAAGTGTGGGGGACATGTTAATAGACAGGGAGGTGAAGTGACACACACTGACATCTGTGTCCACTCCCTCCCCTGCCCCCTTCCTAATAGAGCCCAGCTTGTTCCGGTGCCCACCCTGTGCGCAATGATGTCCCTCTGGCCCCAGCCTCTGGGGTAGATCCCGCAACGGTTTTGCTGTAGACATGAGATATGCAGAGAAGTCTGCTAGGTGGTTTCTAGAGAAGACTTCCTTACTTCTGAGAGAGATTATGCAGGAAGAGATAATCTTTTCATCACCTGGAATTATCGTGTATCTATACATGATGACCAAAACTGTAGCAGCCACTCAATTCAGCAGCAATGGAATAAACTGATTAAACGAACTCAGTCCACCTCTCTTGCTTTATATTCTGTGATTTATATTTGTGTTTGATTAGGCTTCTGTGAGTTGGAATTTCTATTACTTGCAGGCAAAAGAATCCTATACTACAGGCAGGGGTTGGATCACAAGAGAAATACATAAAAAGAGCACCCTTGCTAGCTTTTAATCACACAATACAGAAGTATCTAGCAGGAAGAGAGAACTCCATTTTGGATCTCTGCCCACCTCCAACAATACACAGCTTAGGAAGCACATGTAGTTCAAGTTTATCACTTCATCTCTAGATTCATTCAATGGGCACATATTTTTCTCTTCAAAAAGAAAAAATCTTAAAAGTGGTAGACTTTCTATACTTTTCTTTTTACTTTTATAATTCATAAAACTTCAGTGATTGGAATCCATTTTCAAGTCTTGTTACCAAGTCCGAGCTCGTCTTGCACAACAAACAGGCCAATAAATTGAGAGACCGGTTGTTGGGGCAGAAATAGCGACTTTATTTGGAAAGCCAGCAGGCAGAGAAGATATCTGTGTCCCAGAGATCCATCTTGCCTGGGTTTGGATGCTAGTTTCTTTTATAAACAAAGAGTGGGGGTTGAGGAGGTAAAGTTTAAAAAGGTAATAGTTGTTGCAAATATTTCCTGGTTCCAACCAGACTCTGGAAGAGGTGTGTTAATTGCTTCATTCTGGCAGTCATTTATAGGTGGGCCTTGGTGAGGATGTTTCCTGTGAGCTAAATGAGGGTACAGCTCAGGCTTAGGGGGCAGGATTCCAAGATATGGGCCATCACATATACTTGAAGCTATAGGCAATCTCCTTTTAGTGATTAAACTGTAGCAAAAACAATAGAGAAGGAAATGGCAACCCATTCTAGTATTCTTACCTGGAAAATCCCATGGACAGAGGAGCCTGGCAGGCTACAGTCCACAGTGTCATGAAGAGTTGGACACAACTGAGAACAAAGACAATAGAATACAAAAGTTAAAGTAAAAGAAACAGATCCAGTTTGGCGTTAGATTTGATTTTCTTTGTTACAGTCCTAGTGGTCTTCACTTGCTTGCTGCTCTTCTTGGCTTATTTGTGAGCAGAAGCTGCACAAGGGCTGTGATTTAGGGTCAGTGTCCAGTTAATAAAAATAAATTGTGATACAAACATACATCTGTGGTAAGTCTTTAACACCTTCTCAATCATAAGATACTTTTCAAATGTTATGTAATTCTTTGAAGCTAGATGTATTTTTCTATCCCTTTATAAATGCCATCTGTAATTCCTAAGGAGAGATTTTCCTCTAAGGTGAACTTCAGCACTTACTTTCAGAGGGTAGAACTTTTTTTTTTTTAAGTCCTTATATATGGCGTGAACATTGCAGGAAGGAAACTGTTCAGAGTGGTTACTTATGCAGAGAGAAATATCATTGAGCTAAAGAAATTACTTTTTATTTCAGTTCCCTTCAATATTGATTGAATTGTATTTACTCTGTACAAAAATTACTTTTAAACAAAATTGGGAGGGAAGACAAAAAGAAATTGTTGCTGTTGAAATACCTTCACATTTTCTGTAACACAAAGAATAATGTTTTCTAAGACGAAGAGGTACAAAATGGATTTCTTAAAATCACTCCCATACATTTCTTCCTTGTTGACATTACCGCATTGATTTATGCCTCCTCATCTCTTAAAATGTTAGTACTTTGCCCTACTTTTTATCCTTGATTCATTGTATTGATAGAAATTCCGCAAAGGCTTTTATTTCTTCTGTGAAATATTAAAGACTTTAATTTTTAGTTCTGTTCATGAGCCTCCTTCTCCTGGTCCAGTATCTTCTTCTCAAGTCTTAAGTATATGCTTAAGAAATACATCAACCCATGTATCAGTTATGATGCTCAACTGCAGGTAACAGAGAACATTCGACTCAAAAAGGCTTAAAGAATGGTACATTTATATGCAGCGTAATAACTTTGGAGCTAGGGCAGGTCTAGGATTGGTTAATTCAGCTACTCAACAAAGTCCTTGAAGATGCAAATTGCTCTCACATTTCTGCCCTGCTTTCTTCTCCATCTCTTCTCCAAAGGCTAATGCCACTCCTGATCCCAGGACGGCTGTCACATTCGTCACATACAGGCATGATACTGGCCTGCAGGGAAGAACTATTACTTTCTGTAAACTGTCTTTTAAGAGAAAGACCTTCTCATGATTCCTTCAACAGATGTCCCTCACATCTAGTGGCCAGAATTGCATCAGATATAAGGTGAAGTACAAACACTGGAAAATCGCATGAACAGAGGAGCCTGGTAGGCTGCAGTCCATGGGGTCGCATAGAGTCGGACATGACTGAGTGACTACTTAAGTAAATACACAGACTTTAAGGATCAGGGAGACCTAAATCAATGTGATGGTATCAGCTAGAGAGATAGGTGTGGGCTTATGTCTTAGTCAGTTACTGGTGAGGGGACTTCAGGATTAGACCAATCATGACTGACTACTAGGGCAGGAAGCAACTTCCTCTGAAGCACATGGAAAATAGCTATCTGAACAAATCAGGGTTGTTAGCAAAGAAAATGTATGTTGGAGATGTGGCAGTTAGGCTTTGGGTTTGGATAAAGGAAATGGTTTGAGGTTAGGCAACCACCAGTGTCTGCTAAAACACTGCCTTTATTGGTTTCCATTCCTTTTAAATCTAATAAATATAATCCTGGGAACAGATTCCTTTGCCTGGCATAGCCTAGATTCTTCCCCTAACTGGGAGGAATCAGTTTTCACTTTATTTCCAGTGTTCAAAAAACATACAAATGCTTTTTTTTTTTTTTTTTTCCTTAAGAGCAATGACAGCAGAGCAACCAAGCAAATATAAAATGAATTTGTATTGCTTTCATATCAAAATCTGTCTAGCCATCTCACAATTTACTTACTTACTGTCTGTCTCCAATTTGTTTTCTGCACAGGATTTAAAAGAATTCTATTAGCCACATAGGGAAGTCATCAAAGTTTATTTATAAATGTGCTATGAGAATACCAAGTTGTCTACAATTCTGTGTAGGTTTTGAAGAATGATTCATTATATTGACTGATTGGAAATATACAGAGGGAAGTGTGCCTTTAGCCTCTTGTGTTTTTAGCGTTCTTGAGAGGTTGTTGTTTCCACTCTTTGCAGAGCTTTGGAGGTAGTGGACGGAGCACATGTGGCTGGAGAGTATGAAGAATTTACACTGCACTGTGGGGAGTCCCAGTTCTTTCACACCACCTGTGAGATGCCTGGTGCTTTACCTACAGAGTCTGGAATCGTTAAAAAGGTAATTCTTCATTTCCAATATTTGACTCCTAGGACTAAACACTTTACTGAATTAAAGCAGTGTAAAATATCATCTGTCTGGTTGAAAAACATAGTTCAAAAGATCGTAGATGCATTGGAGAAGGAAATGGCAACCCACTCCAGTATTCTTGCCTGGAGAATCTCAGGGATGGGGGAGCCTAGTGGGCTGCCATCTATGGGATCGCACAGAGTCGGAAACGACTGAAGCAAGTTAGCAGCAGCAGATGGTTAAAAGGTCATTTCATATCAAAGCACCGTGATAATAAATCAGGATCAAAGGATGAGTTTGAATCTTTGCTCTTTGCTGCCTTCAGAAGTTCTGCCTGGTTGTCATGGGTGCCTTTTGCAGCCTTTTCCCCTTTATATACCTCTAACTCAAAGATATACAAAGTAAAATGACATCAATATTTGGAAACAGTGATTCTTTCCCATAAAAAGCATTTTATTTACTTACATTTCCTTCCTACTGTAAGCATTTAGAGTTGTTACCATTCTATCAGCAGTTACATCTTAATATCTAGATGTTTGCCTAGAAAGTTCTAACAACTATATTGCTTTAAGATAAGCTTTTAATTGTGTTTCTTTAAAAGAAACTTTACTTTGCTTTAAAAGTTAAGTTCTAACTTAACTATATTGCTTTAAAAGTAGGAGATAAAAGTTTATTCTTAGTAAACTGCATCCTTTTACCCATGAAAGGACATGGCTTGTGCACTTGCCTGCAAGCAGCAAGATAAAATAAAGTCTTGACTCACAGTGTGACAGCTGGTTTAGCTGCCAGACTTTGAAGGCTGTATAATACAGTTCTTGTTACAACTTCTTAGAAGATCTCTGAGGGTTAGCAATGAAAGATAGTTCGTCAGGAAAGAAATCCCCTCCCCAAAGGAGTTTGTTTTAGTAATGTAGTATATTAAAAGTGAAGTAATTACTTAGTGCAAGATGAAAAATTTGGAGATTGGATATACAACACTGTGAATGTATTTAGGACTACTGATGTATTTAGGATTAAATGTATTTAGGACTGCTGAGCTGTATATTTAAAATGGTTAAGATAGTAAATTGTACGTATGTGTATTTTACCACAATGAAAAAATTTTAAAAATATCCTTGGTGATGGAAAGCAGTAAGAAAAAAAAGACATGATGATATCATAAGCTCATATTGTACAGTTTATTAGAAAATAAAAGTGGGTAGGGAAATTCAACAGAAAATTCTTTCTAACTCAAAATAGCATAATTTATCAACGAGTACCAGAAGTATAAAATTAAGTTTTATAAAATGGTGAAATGAAAAAATCAAATTTAACTTAAAAAATTAAATAACCAGGCTTACTATAATTTATATGTACTTTCAAATTGGCTTTACATTTTGTTCTTCTTTATAAGAAACAGTTTGTAACTGTAAACAAAACCTGATAAATCCAGTCACTGGCCATGAGTTTTGAGTTCTTTTCTATATTTGTCCCTTAATAATTATAATTCTGCAAGTGTCATGTCATTAAATATCTCATGATATTTACTGAAGTCCAGGAAACAGTTGGTAGCAGCATGTAAAGCTGGGCCAAAAGTAACTTCCCTGAGAGGGATGACTGTGAAGGGTCTGTGGAACTCCCTCCCTTGGTCTACAGTTCAACAGTAGCCGTGTCTTCTTCACGATACTCTCACCCTGTCTAGATATGCTCTCTCGACCCTTGCTTGCTCTCCCAGGATGAAGTCAAGGAGGGCTGGCAGGGAGAAGGAGGCCAGGCAGAACACTGGGAAAGGCAGACGCCTGGGACCAGAAATGGATGAACTGGGCACCCAGTGTGGGAAGGGAGCCAGGGCAGATAGAAGACAGGCAGGAACTCGAAGAAGGGAGAGCATAGGCAAAGTGTCGTTCTGGCTACAATGTCTCCACGTGTCCCCTGAAATGGGGTCAGCCAGGCACTGCCTGCATGCTCTACCTGCACCGCACCATCCTGCTCAGTGATGGTCAAATGCCCACAACAGGAAGAATAGGCTTCCAGGTCCACTTCTGGATCTGCTGGTTGTCTCTCCCTCTCCCTCTCTCTCCCCCTCCATCATCCCTCATGGGTCTGACTCTGGATCTTTCTCATCTGCATATTCTATAAGGACTGGAAGAAAAGAAGAGGCATAGTGCTCTCTTGCCTACTGATGGTGTTCTCAATTTTATGTCTCTTGAGATCATAGCTGAGATGTGTAACTAGACCATTTTCAGAAGTGTAGGACAGCTCCATACCACCAGTCTGACCAGTATTACTGAGAAACAGAAATTAGCTCCAAGTAGATTCTGGGTAATTCACACCTACTATAAGTGCCAGGGTGCCTCCCATACCTTTCAAAGGATTCTTCTTAGTCTATTCTCTGAAACGAGCCTGGGCATTTCCTACAGGATTCAGCAGATTTACTAGGCAATTGTATCAGCATCACCCTTGGTATCTTTCCCAGGCAGAAGGCCATCAGTTCTTCTTAAGATGCCTGAGTTGATCTAGCTCCCTAAGTTATATCTGTTTATTCAGACAAATGTTTCAGTTTTTTATTTGCACTGAAGTTAAGCCATGTGTCTTCCCCCAAACAATTAAGATGTATTCATTCTCTTTATGTGTTCTGCACACTCTATGTTATTGTGTTTGTTTACTTATTTAACATGTTAAAATTCCTTAGACATTCTTTAGAGCTGACAATATTGTATTGAATCCTCCAATTAAAAGAAGACATTTGTTCTACATGCTTGTATAAATGGAAACGGATTTTTAAATACTAAGATAATATTGCCTCTCAAACGAGTATATACATCAACTAGGAAAAAGAGCTTGTGGGTCCTCAGTCATGTCCAACTCTTTGCAACCCCATGGACTGTAGCCTACCAGGTTCCTCTGTCCATGGAATTTTCCAGGCAAGAATACTAGACTGGGTTGCCATTTCCTAGGTAAAAGAGCACAACCACAAATCAAAGCAGAATATTACTAAAATTTAAATCTTAGATGAGAAAAATCACCAAGGATTTTATTTTACACAAAACATTTTTTTCCTTTAAACAGCTACATAAAAACTTTAGTCAGCTTTAGAGTAGAAGATGTTTATGTAAAATATTTATATTTGTAACAGACTTTTCATATGAGAGAAAAGCATAAGAAAGTGGTATCATTAAGTGAAAACATATACCATCTATGATAATCATATTGAATAATTCTTTCTTTGCATGTAAGAAAGGATTAACCTTGTACATTAATATATCCTTTTGGTGTATTTTTATACTTCTTATATTTACTACTTAGTTCATTTGTAAATGAAAATGTCTTAATTCTACTACATTCTACTACTTAATTCTGTAGTAGAATTGTCACATTTTCAATCATTCTGGAGCCAAACTTAAGCAAGTTAAAGGGAATAAACAGGTACAGCAATTGTTTGATTAAGGGGAAAAAGCTGTTGTTTTTTTTTTTAACCATTTGGATATTTTTATTCTGAACTTGGATAAAGTCTCTATTTCCCCATCCTGTGTGTATGCATGTGTATAGTGTGTGCATGTGTACTTTTTAAAAGAAAAAGTAAGCCCTGCACCCTCAAACCAAAGTAACTATAATCTATAGAACAGAAGGAATTTTGCCAAGTCAGGGCTGCTCCTCTAGTAGTCATATGTACAGATTTTGATTCTTGTCTATGCTTCTCTGAGCCATCATTCAGGAGACATCTGTGAATCTTTCATCTCACTCTTGCGATTGGGATGCTCCCAAATCATCCAAAACAGACAGATATCTGCTTTGGTCTCAAGTACCTCAGAGGTGTTTCTACCACCATCACTTTTGACAGCTTTTTCATCACCCAGTTAATCTTATAATTGTCAAGGTGGAGTGTCCTCCAGCTTCCAGCCTGGCTATTCTAGTTTAGTCAATACGGATAACAATTCAGTTCAACAAGCATTTGTTCAGGTAGTAAAGAGGACAGAAAGATTTGGGAGAATGGCATTGAAACATGTAAAATATCATGTATGAAATGAGTTGCCAGTCCAGGTTCGATGCACGATACTGGATGCTTGGGGCTGGTGCACTGGGACAATCCAGAGGGATGGAATGGGGAGAGAGGAGGGAAGAGGGTTCAGGATGGGGAACACGTGTATACCTGTGGCGGATTCATTTTGATATTTGGCAAAACTAATACAGTTATGTAAAGTTTAAAAATAAAATAAAATTAAAAAAAAATATTTGCAACCTTAAAAAAAAAAAAAAAAGGACAGAACATTTCCTAACATGTTCATTTACCATGTTCCTCAGGTAGCTGACCACATGGAGAGGCAAGGTCCCATTTCTCTTCCCAACCCCATCATTTCTCCTTTTTCTCTCTTCCTAGCTGTTCTACATGGCCAACCAATTTTCCTCTGGATGGCCAATCCCCAGATTTAACTCATTTCTTAGGCGGGACCAGGTTCAAAATATGAATTACTCAAGAGGCCTCCCACAATGTAGGAGACCCTGGTTCAATTCCTGGGTCAGGAAGATCCGCTGGAGAAGGGATAAGCTACCCACTCCAGTGTTCTTGGGCTTCCCTTGAGGCTCAGCTGGTAAAGAATCCACCTGCAATGAAGGAGACCTGGGTTCAATCCCTGGGTTGGGAATATCCCCTGGAAGAGGGAAAGGCTACCCACTCCAGTCTTCTGGCCAGGAGAATTCCATGGACTGTATAGTCCATGGGGTTGCAAAGAGTCTGACACCACTGAGCGACTTTCACTTTCGCACTTTAAGAGGGCTCAGGCTTGTCTACCCAGCCCAATCCCCTGGAGCCCAGTGTTGGGTCTTCTCCACTATTGGGCTGGCCTAGGACACAGTGCACTTACATTGGTCACTTGGCTCCTACACTTTGTCTTTGATCACCCAGGTTACTAATCCCACCCAGAGCCCTTCTGAAGTTATCTCGCAAGATGTAAGACCTTTGAAATCCTGAGTTCCAACTCCCTAATGCTAGTCCTGAGAATGAGGTATTTACTTACTAAGTCCTTCCCAATAATGACTTCCTTGAAGGACTTATGAGTATCGTCTATCCCTTCCAAAACTGCATTTGACACTCCTGGTGGCGCTTCATCTTACCTGCATGTGTGATTAGAGATTGCTGGGCCTTAGAATTACCTTGTCCCAGATCTCTGCTTATATCATCTATCAGATCTTGATGTCATTTTACCCACCCCACCCTGGGACCCTGTCCATACTGGCTGCATGGAAGAATTCTTCCTGTGCTCTATAAGTACTATCCTAAAAGGCTAAATATAGTGTTAGGAAGGACTTCCCTGGAGGTCCAATGGTTAAGACTCAACACATCCAATGCAGGGGTACAGGTTTGATCCCTGGTTGGGGAACTAAAATACTGCATGCCATGTGGCCAAAAATACATACATATATATATATATATATAAATAAATAAATATACTGGTAGCAAAAAAAAAATTCAACATAGAGAGCGATGTGTACAGTATGTTACATTTTGTGTAAAAGGGGAATTGGAATATACATATATATCATTGTAGATGCATTAAGAAATTATAAAAGGATATATGAAAAACTAGTGATAATTACTTAATAGAGGCAGGGGGAAAGAACAGATGGGATGCAGGTGGCAGACAGACATCCTACTGTGTTATTTCTCATATTTTGAATTTTGAACCATTTGAAAGTATTGCCTATTCAAAATTTTTTGATGATGGAGGAATGACTAGATATGATTTAAGTTAAACTGTGATTAAAGGTCATACCTATTCATCCCTTCATCTTCAAAAAATTTTGAATAGGCAATACTTTCAAATGGTTCAAAATTCAAAATATGTGATTAAAGGTACACTGAAATGGTTTAGGAATGCATGTGTGATTTTTTATGATTCTCTGATTTGCTGTAAACAGTACCAATCCTGACTGCATTGCCCAAGGGGATGTCAGGTTGTTCCTAAGTTTCTTATTGCACCATTCTACTGCCTTTGCCTATAATCTCTCCCATGCCTAGAAAGTCTTCGTACTTGCCTACTTGCAAAATTCTACTCATCCTTTAAGATCCTGCTCAAACACCTCTTTCTTTGTGATCACTGTCCTGGAAAACACGTTCATTTACCATGGATATATCACGAACTCAGCACTTACCATATTGATTTTCAAATCTCTTTCCTTACCAGACTAGGAGGGCCTCAGGGTCAGACTGCATCTGTATGGCTGGAACATTATCTATAAATTTTGCATAAATGAAATACCGTCGGTTCGTAATAAAAGGTAGTAGAAAACAATGCTGTTGCAAATGTGCAGCATTTCAGCTCTAGTTTGGTTGAATTTTTATTTATGCTTTCAAAGGTAGAGAAGAAAGCCCACCAAATGTGTATATATACGTAGGCAAGCCACGTGTGGGCAGCAGAAAGGCAATGTGACTGTTTCCAGAGCATGACTCCACCTTCCTTCTCTAGCACTTAGGCTGGGGGGTTGCAGAGATCAAAGTGGATCATGGTGGCATAGGGAACATTGTTTCCCTGAAAAAGCTTGGTATTATTGGATGTAGCAAGAGCTGCCTTTTCTGCATAAGAAATTTCACATGTTGGGTCTTCTGTAGGCTGGAGAATGTTGCTTTAGTATCCTAAGAATGGTGATACAAAAGCAGGACATGGTCAGTCAGTCAGTCAGTCAGTTCAGTCACTCAGTCATGTCCAGCTCTTTGCGACCCCATGAATCGCAGCACGCCAGGCCTCCCTGTCCATCACCAACTCCCGGAGTTCACTCAGACTCAAGTCCATCGAGTCGGTGATGCCATCCAGCCATCTCATCCTCTGGCGTCCCCTTCTCCTCCTGCCCCCAATCCCTCCCAGCATCAGAGTCTTTTCCAATGAGTCAGCTCTTCTCATGAGGTGGCCAAAGTACTGGAATTTCAGCTTCAGCATCATTCCTTCCAAAGAAATCCCAGGGCTGATCTCCTTCAGAATGGACTGGTTGCATCTCCTTGCAGTCCAAGGGACTCTCAAGAGTCTTCTCCAACACCACAGTTCAAAAGCATCAATTCTTCAGTGCTCAGCCTTCTTCACAGTCCAACTCTCACATCCATACATGACCACAGGAAAAACCATAGCCTTGACTAGACAGACCTTTGTTGGCAAAGTAGGACATGGTATACCAGTTCTTTTTCTCTTAAAACCTAAATATCTGATCTTACAAGAAAAAGACTGATTGCCTGTGTATAGCTAGCTCTGGGAAAATCAAGCCTGTATATAGCTATCTGTGATACTGTGCATTTAAATGTATCATAGTCATGAGGAGGTAACAGGAAATCAATGAGTGATTTGTTGTTATTGTTTTTATACACCAAGTACATGTGTTGTCTTCCTTTGAGGTAATAACTATGGGTGCTGTTTATTTACATATGTATAAATAAACATATTAGTATATAGTAGCCAGTCCATTTCCCTGTAACCTATAAAGCTTTGTCTCTAGTCAGGTTTTTTTTGTTTTGTTTTGTTTTAAAGCTTGGTAATATATTCATTATTTTTCTTCTAAATATTTGTTTATTGCAAAAAATTTCAAATAGTATGAAACATACAAAATAAAGACAAATTCTCCCATTACACTTGAAAGTAGCTAGTTTGGTGTATATCCTCTCAGAGCTTTTTGTTATGCATTTATAGATATAGAGTTAGTTTATTTGTGCTTTTTCCACCAGAAGGGATCATATACTGCATTGTTGTTGTTCAGTCATTCAGTAGTGTCCAACTCTGCAACCCCAGGGACTGCAGCATGCCGGGCTTCCCTGTCCTTCACCATCTCCCAGAGCTTGCTCAAACCCATGTCCATTGAGTCGGTGATGCCATCCAACCATCTCATCCTCTGTCGTCCCTTCTCCTTCTGCTTTCAATCTTTCCCATCATCAGAGTCTTTTCCAGTGAGTCAGTTCTACATATCAGATGGCCAAAGTATTGGAGCTTCAGTTTCAGCATCAGTGCTTCCAATGAATATTCAGGGTTGATTTCCTTTAGGTTTGACTGGTTGGGTCTCCTTACAGTCCAAGGGACTCTCAAGAGTCTTCTCCAGCACCACAGTTCAAAGCATCAGTTCTTCGGTGCTCAGCTTTCTTGATAGTCCAACTCTCACATTCATACATGACTATGGGAAAAACCATAGCTTTGACTAGATGGACCTTTGTCGCCAAACTAATGTCTCTGCTTTTTAATATGCTCTCTAGGTTTGTCATAGCTATACTGTATGCAGTTCTCCAATTAGTTTCTTTTTACTAAGCAGTCTTTGTGATCACCTTTTCAAGTCAGTATCTATGCATTTGTCCCTTTTGAACAGTTAGTGTTCCATATGTAGTATGGAATATGGTAGTATTCCATATGTCTATTACAATGACTCTATTATTTTCTAGTTAACCAATATTTATGAATACTAAAGTTATCTGCACTTTTTAAAAATTTTTTTACATATTTCCATCTATGGGGTTTTTTGATCAATATTTCTATAGGATAAATTCTTTAGAAGTGAAATTACTAAATCAAAAGCACACTTATTTTTAGATGTTACAGATATTGTCAAATGACCCATAAAAAGGTTTTATCAGCCTAAGCTCCCAGCCAAAGTGAATGAATGTGCCTATTTTTCTACCACTTTATAAATGTAATTGATGTAATGTAATTGATCTTTTTCATTTTGCCATTCTGTTGATATCTCATTGTTTATACTTATAGTTCTTCAATTAAGAAAGAGGTTAAACTTTTTTTTTTACATTTATTGGCCATTTGCATTTCTTCAGTGAATTATCTTTTTGTGTTTTCTGCTCATTTTATGTTCTGCTCATTTATGTGTTGGGTTTATCTTGCTTATGATACTGTGACAAAGTGATAATCATTGATATTCAAAATGGATAAAAATTGTTTTTACAGGGAACATTTTAACCTTTTGTGTTCTTTTTTAAAAATAATTTAGTGTTTGGTTATCCAATTAGGGTTTAAATTTGCTCTTTGTTTTTAGGGTTGGGAGTTCTGTATAGGAGAAACTGTTAAGTTGTGAGAAACCAAAATGCTTCCCTGCTCTTATTTGAGAATGAGTATTGGAGGAGATGGGAACAGGAGTGGGGCTGCTGAAATTATACTTTCTGGTCATTCATGCAGTGGAACTAAATGACAGCCTCAGAAGAGTCACTGAGATGTTTTCCCCTCTCATTCACTCTAATTCTACTCCTGCGTGTCTTTCAGTCCCTTTGTTCAAATGAATTTCTTGAACTTACAATTTAAAATATTTACAACAGTCTTAGATTCAAACTACCAAGGACTGAACATTTAAAGTCCTTCTGGATTCCGTTTCTAGTTCTGTCAGGAATCCCTGGCTGATAATCATCCTGACCAGCATGCCTGTCTTGTAAGGAAATCGTTAATGATTGTAAAGCCCAGGGCATATACAGAGCTCTCTGTAAGTAGTAATTATGGTTATTGTTCTCTGACATCCTTAAATTTCAAACAGAATTCCTACCAGCTAATGTAGTTCAAGCAAAACTTAAAGCTCTTGTGACATCATTCCCATAATAAAGAGGTGTGGCTAGCCAGTGATGCTCATTTGTTTTCCTGAAGACATCAGGAGAGGATCATACATCATTTTGGCTGTAGAGATGAGAATGTGGGGCTTTGTCTTCTTTTGAATATTCTAATCATAGAATATTTGTTTTGATCAGAAATCCCTCATTGGGGATCCATTCTTTAGTCAGGAACAAAGCCGTCTGGCTACGCTCAATGACATTTGGGCCAATTGGAACCATATCTGGTTGCTTATGTAACTCTAGACACCCCACTTCTTCTGCAATTACTACTTCTGTCCTGAGGAGACACTGAAGACTGGTCCGATCCAGAACCTCGATGGGGGGTCGAACCTGCTGTGGGTGTGGCTGTGGCAGGTGCGATGGGTGTGCCAACAATCGCAGCAGGAATGTGGACCCTCGGAATAGATACCCTGACTCCCGGAATAGATATGAAAATTCTAGAAACAGGTACTATGCCAGGGATCTTGAGGTAAGTCCTTGCTGAGGGAATCCTTCTGAATCATTGTTTTGTCCAATGTCCCTTTAACAACAGAGCATGGGTTACATGGTTGTGAATGAGAATGTGTTACTGTTTCACAAGGTTAATGCCATTTTCATCTTAAATATTTGAAAGTATCTTGAGCACTATTTATTCATATACTCAGATACTTTTTTCTTAGTGTTAAACAATTTTTTTTTTGTTTTGCAGTCGGTTAAAGCTTTACTCAAAAGGGCAATGCCAGTGAGGGTAGCTCCTGCTGCACACTGTTCTCTGAGACAGTCCTCCCTGCCTTAAGCTTTTTAGAACTCCTTACACTGTAAGAGAACCATGCTGCTTCACATTCTCTCAAAAACCACTTTCGTTTGTGCTGAGCTTGTTTGCAGTTTACCAAGTTCGTAACTGAATCAGATATTAAATCATATAAGGGTGTTTTAAGCAGTGGAATATTTTAAGAGTCTGGATCAACAGCTCAGAACTGCTTTTTGTGTACCTAATTTGACAGGAGATGCTCTTAAAATTGAGAGGTGACTCGAGGTCTTAAACCCAGTGGTCACTCACTATTTCCAGTCCCTGTTTGTAAAAGCCAGAGTGTTGTTCCAGTAGATTTTCTGTGCTACTTTGTAACATGTAGGGTAGCCAGCACCCACAAGCTTGAGCTTGCCTTTGATGCTTATTCATCCCCCTCTTCTCCACCTGTAATATTATACATCTGCTTTGTTTTGCCCAGGAAAACTTTGAAGCTACTGGAATGGAATGTATAGAATGTGTATGTCAGACTAGTTTTGTAATGTGCTTTAGGAAAAGCAAGCTGTGTGTACTTCTGACCTGCTGTTTTCCTCAGGATGCTGATTAGAGTGTAACCCATAATCTATTGAAATGGTAATAGATTTAAATGTATAAATATGTGTTTGTGTGTATATACATATGCATACATATATTTATGCTTGTGTGTTGCACACACACATGCACTCAGACTTTTGAAAAATATCTGAATGTTAAATCAGCAAATGAAGGTGGAATAAAACTTTTGAAGTTAGTACTTTGCAGACCACATTGGTCAGATGGATCTCTTAGCCATTTCTTATATTCAAGGCTGAAGAGAAGGGGCTTAATATTTTCATTATTCTGTGCTTAGTCCCATGATTATTGATTTTACTGTCTTTTCTTCTTAGTAGAGCTTTGATATCTCTCTGCCATTGTACATAGTGATTTTGCTTTTTGGAAGCTTTTGTCAAACATCATCTATAGAGAGGTCAAAATTTTACAATGTATCAATTTGTGTCCTTTGCTAATTAGTGGTTCACTATCAGCTACCAGGGGGTATTTTTAATGACTTTCAACCAGCAACATGGAAAAAATGTTCAGAAGAACATGGGGGAAAACAAAAACTTGTGACTTGAGGACAACAAGATAACACTAACTTAAATGCTTAGAGCCTTTGGGTACCATGTGATTGTGAGAGATCTCTGTGATTATGACAATTGTAACCTAAAAGAATCTCTCCAAGGCAACCTCGGTCATCTCAGTGAACAGTGGGCCATCTCACCTAATCTCCTGCTGACTTTGAGTGTAGATCTTAGAAACTTGAATGTGCTGTTAACACATCAAGATAATCTGAACAAGAACCCCAAATAATGTGGAAATTTTTTACTAGTTGATTTTGTTTTAATAGTATTTTAAAATGAAGATCGACCAATTTAGAAAATGAGGGAAGTAGAGACTGATCTGTCATTAATAGTAAAACTCCCAACTTAGAGCATCTCCCTGTTGGTGATAATAGAAAGAAAGTGAAGTCGCTTAGTCGTGTATGACTCTTTGCAACCCCATGGACTGTAGTCCACCAGGCTTCTCTGTCCATGGGATTTTCCAGGCAAAAATACTGGAGTGGGGTGCCATTTCCTTCTCCAGGGGATTTTCCCGACTCAGGGACTGAACCGCGGTCACCTGCATTGTAGGCACACGATTTACTGTCTGAGCGTAAATGGACCAGGGATGTCCGTTGGTGATAATACTCAAACCAATGCAGAGGACTTTGCCCTTGGGTTCTCTCATAAGCTTTTTCCAAAAATAGCTAAAGAGACTATCAAAATACTTCTAATAATTAACTTCTGTGAGTTTACCAAATAAGTGAAGTTTCATCATAATGTATATGTTAATTCAAAATATTGAATTTTTTCAGGTATTTTACAAAATGACAAAACAATGATCAGTACCTTTTAAAAAGAAACCTCTTTGATTTCCTGTTTTATTTTAAAACTGTAATAGTCCAAACTGGCTAAAGTAATCTAGTAAATAAATACCTATGAATACAAAAAATTATGCCTGATCAATATCTATTCATCTTTAAAATTCAAGTTAAATATTATCTCATTTGTGAAATTTCCCTGAATTCTCAGTTGGTATTGTCTGATGTCTCTCATGTTCTCACAGAGTTTTATAATATCCCAAGTGATTTCTTCATATTATTATTCAGAAATTATATCTCTTCTCCACTACTCTACAGCAGTGTATTCCCATTCACATTTTATTTACACCTAATGCTGCGCCTGTGGTATACAAGACACTCAAAACTGATAATTGCAATAACTGGAAAAGTGAATTATAAATACAGAAGTATTAGCCCAGAAACCAGAGCTCTGATTTCAGCTCTGCTTTAGACCAACTGTGTTATCTTGGGTGAGTTATTTATCCTTGCTGGGCATCAGCTTTTAATTTGTAAATTAGGAGATGAGAATTGGATGAGACAGTACTCTGTAGAGCTCTTGGGATCCTCTGAGGTGCCCTGGAGGCTACAACAGCAAGAAAGGGATGGAAGGAAAGCTGGATGCGAGAGGAACTCCGGCTTGCAAGCTTCATGCCTTGTCTTCACTCAGAGATGCTGACTTATTGATATGTTTGTTTTCTATATGACTAAATTCCTCTATAACTTCTTTTGAATAAAATGCTTTACTGTTGATAAAATCATGAAAACAGCTGGACTAGATTACTGATAATGTTCATCTAATTCTAATGTCTGTAATCTTATGTAACATTTGTATTAATTTATTATCATATTGCCTTTTAAGAGAAATTTAATCTCATTGCTCTCACTGACTTGTTTAAATGTTCACTGCCCCTCCCATATATATCTTTTCTGTTCTGTTTGTGCTTAGCCAACTTGTCTATTAGAATTCTGAGTAAGCTGCTTGCCCCTACCAAATGTTCTTTCATTCGTAAAAAACCATTCTTAAATTTAATGAATTGTTTTGAAATTCATTCCTATCTATCTGAGCATAGAAACCTTGAATATCTAGTTTTATCTACAAATCTGGTGAAGATATTCTTAATTACTTCCTTCTGGTCATTTATGAAGTCACTGAGTAGAATAATATTCAGGTTGGAGTTATTGTGTGTGGGGGTGGTGATAGTTGAGTAAATTGATATTCTGACTTTCTGTGGTGTTAGCTGATCTTGCAATGAGTTGTCTTCTCTACCCTCATCTTTTTTAAAAATGATATTTGAAACAGCAAGTATTATGAAATTTGTGAGTAAATATTGATTGACAGCCATCTAAAGTACTAAATAGAACAACACATATTTTTACAGCATAAATAATAATGACGGAATTAGCAGGTAGCTTACAGGAGGAAAGGAAAGAAGCAGGAAAAGGTCAAAATATGCAAAATAAGGAAAGAGATTCAAATACTGATGCACTCAGCATTCATTCAAAGCTCATTAAATGTCCCTAGTGCTCCCACAGTTTTAATGCTAGAATTCTGCCAGTGGCTTATCCTTTGTTCCTTATGTTTGGTACATGTGCTATTTATTTATTCATTTCATGCTTGTTAATGAGGTACCTTGGGAGTTTCTCCTTTCAACGAAAATGGAAGGGAATGAAAAGGGAATTGTTGGAAATACACTGACTAATTCAGTCCCACAAATTACCAACAACTTACCCTAAAACCAGCCTAAAAGATATGACAAACTGATTTTATTTAAGATAAAAAATAAGATCCAATATATCAATTACATTTGACACATTGTTGTCCTGTCTTACAATTAGGAAAGGCATTAGAATCAAGGTGATAGTTGAAAATATGAGATGATAAATTAAGCAAAGTAGAATGTATTTGGTTAGAGAATGGTACAGAAAGAAAACTTAGGAAGTAGAATTTTTTTTCAGGAATAAGTATGTGGTGGTATCCAATTTTTAAATACAGAGAAATTGTTGTAAAGTCTTGAGCAAAGAAGCATTCATGATGAATGTAATATTTCAGAAGTAGAGGCATTGATATTCCTGGTGTGATAGAATGGCAGGGTTGAGGAAAGTAAAAAACTGAACACAAATGGGGACTGAAATCTCAGAAACCGCCCAGGAGGCTTTAAATCCAGTATGGGCTTGTATTAACTTAGAGGCTGTTGAATGGGTGAAGTCAAGAGATCTGATGATGGGTTGCATGTAGGAGAAAAAGTGGGTGGAATGAAAGTTTTTAAGGTTTTTAGTTTGGGAGGTTAGAAGAATGGTATTCCTTGGTGACAAATGAAATTCTTTAGAAAGGAAGACTGCTTGCAAGGAAAAATGAAATGTTTTTTAGAAAATGTTATCTTTGAAGTAGTAACTTGAAAACCAGGTAGAAAGTTTCAGAATCATAAAACAGTATGGAGAAATAGATTTGGACTACCATCAGAGAATGGAAAATTTTCAGTTGTTTTACTTTGCTTTCTCTCTCTTCTCTCTCTCTCTCTTTTTTTTTTTTTTTAAAGTGAATTGACATCAAAATTCATTTGGCAGAAAAATCTAAGCTAAACTCTTATGAAGCAGTTTATTATCTTTAATTATCCCATTTACAGCTTCTCCAGTAGCTCAGTGGTAAAGAATCTGCCTGCCAAACAGGAGACTTGGGTTCAATCCCTGGATCAGGAAGATTCCCTGAGGAAGGAAATGGCAACCCACTCCAGTATTCTTGCCTGGAGTATTCCATGGACAGCAGAGCCTGGTAGACTACAGTCCGTGGGGTCTCAAAGAGTTAGACATAACTTAGCAAGTTAACAGCAGCATCCCATTTACAGTGAATTATCATACATATTTGCTGCAGAAGTATTAATCCATTATGGTACACACACATATTACCTTTCCAAAATCTGAAGATTCTTACTTTTTAAATACTTCTTGCCCTAGTGGGCTTTGCATAAGGGATTGTGGACCAGTAGTAAAAGTTTGAAGAAAGAATGCCATTGATGGGATAAGACAGAATCATCCATAACTAGGAGTCATCTATAAAGTCCAATAAATGATGAGAGAATGAATGATTAAACTTAATAAGAAGAAACATTATAATTCACAGAATAGAAAGTAAAATTGAGATAGGGAATTCAATACATAAGTTGAAGGGGATAGTGGATTTGTCAAAAAGAAGGATAGGGCTGAATTCATAGAGTTCTTGAAGATTATGGGAGTAGAGGGGAATGGGCACTGGCAGCTAGGAAAGGACCTTGAGGTTTATTTACAGGTTGAAGACAGCAATGAATGGATGGGGAAGATTAAAGAGAGACTGTCAGTGGGGTAGCGGCCCAGAGGGAAAGTTTGCTTGCTAAGATAGACCAAGGCAGTTGTAGAAGCTGAAAAGAGAAAGGAGAGGGGACTAGAGTAGAAGTGCTCCAGAATGAGGGACTCTTTTGGGAGGTGTAAACTTATCGTGAGGCAGATCTTGAGCACTAGTGGACCATAGTTTTGGAGATGAAGGGAGACACAGACTAGGCACAGGCTATCAGAATGTGAAACTAACACAAGAAGGAATTCCTGCTGAAGTTTCACTTTTCTTTGTAGAGAAAGAAGGTCACTACCCACCCACCCACCCCCCCCCCAAAAAAATGGGTCTAGGGGAGAATTGAGATGATTGAGAACTATGTGGTTTTGGCATAATCACTGATAAAAGCATGGTAGGAAGTCAACAGGAAACCGAGGGTGTCAAAAGGGCCAGAATGAGTAAAACATCATAAATCTATAGTCCAGATGTGCACAGAGTACTGTTTGGCTGTGGCTCTGTTGTTTTTCAGTGTGATCTGTGATTTTCCAGAAAGTAGGATCTTTTATACGTGCCGGCAGACATGTAGATGTGATATGTGAAGTGACGCACACAAAACGATCAGTTGTCGTTTGTCTTCCCAACAGTGAGCAAGTGGTTATCCCAGGACTGTCTAAGGGCATAAGTGCCACACTGCAGTTGTCTCCTTACTGGTCTCTCTGCCCCCTTCTTTTGTGCTCTTACCCCCACCATTCTTTCTGCACAGAGCAGCAGTGTCATATTGTCAAGGCATAAATCACATCCTACAATTGTACTTCTCTGCTTGTAACTCTCTAATGGCTTCCTATCACACAGAGAAAACTCAGGACTTTTTATAATAAATTTTATTGGAGTATGGTTGTTCAGTTTTATATATATATATACATATATGTATTCTTTTCCAGATAATTTTCTCATATGGGTTATCACAGAATGCTGAGTAAGTTTCCCTGTGCTATACAGTAGGTCCTTAATAGTTATTTATCTTATATATAGTAGTGTGCATGTGTTCATCCCAAGTTCCTGATTTATCCCTCCCTGTGTTTCCCCTTTGGTAACCATAAAATTTCAATATCTGTAAGTCTGTTTCTGTTTCGTAACTAAGTTCACTTATATCATTTTTAAAAATTAGAGTCCATGTACGAGTGATATTATACGATGTTTGTCTGACTTCTTTACTTACTGTGATAATATGTAGGTCTATCCGTTTTGATGCAAATGGCATTATATCTTTTTTATGGCTTTTTTATTAGTATTCCATTGTATATATGCATCACATCTTTATCCATTCCTCTATTGATGGACATTTAGGTTGTTCCCATGTCTTGGCTATTCCAAATAGTGCTGCAATGAATATTGGGCTGCATGTATCATTTTGGATTATGGTTTTCTCCGGATATATGCCCAGCCGTGGGGATTGCTGGATCATATGGTAGTTCTGATTTTAGGTTTTTAAGGAACCTCCATTCTGTTCTCCCTAGTGGTTGGGTCGATTTACACTCCCAACCAACAGTGTAGGGGGTTTCCCCTTTCTCCACATTCTCGACAGCATTTGTTGTTTGTGGACTGCTTAATGATGGTCATTCTGATTGGCGTGAGGTGACAACTCACTGTAATTTTGATTTGTTTCCCTGATAATTAGTGGTGTTGAGCATTTTCATGTGCTTTTAGACCATCTGAATGCCTTCTTTGAATGAAAGTCTACCTAGGTCTTCTATCCATTTTTTTGATTGGGTTGTTTATTTTTTTGACATACAGCTACATGAGCTGTTGGTGTATTTTGGAGATTGATCCCTTGTCGGTTGCTTTGTTTGCAAATATTTTTCTTCCAAGAAAATTCAGTTCTTTATACAGGTTTACAAGTCTTTCATGAATTGGTCCCTACCCCTGCTCAGCTCAGACTCCCCGCCCTCCCCCCCGACCCTGCTTGCTCTACCTCAGCCACACTGAGGAGGTACTTGCGCTGAGGTCTTGTCTGTCTTGAGAACTGGACCCTACCTGTTTGCCTGGCCTGAAACTCACTGCCCCCAGGCTCCACAGGACTGATGTCTTCTTGTCCTTCACAGCTCAAGTGTCACCTCTGCAGAAGGGCCAGTCATCGGCACCTCAACTTTCATGACTTATCTGCATAATACATACTGCTATATATTTTTTGCCTATTTGTTTACTTGTTATTTTCTATTTTTCTCCCCTACAGTATAAACTCTGTGAGGCAGAGCCCTTTGCCTATTGTTTGCTCTTCTGACCACCTTCCTGAGACAATGTCTGGCACACACTAGGTACTCAATAAATGTCTGTTGAATGAATGACTAAATGTTTCACTGTACCTTTTATTTTCAAGTTAACTTCCTTAGCCATTTTGTTTTTTAATGGCTCCCTAACAGTAGGTATTGAGCACTTTGTTCAGTCTTCTTTATTTGATTTATTAATTTCTTTAAAAAAATTTTAATATAGTTGCTTTACAGTGTCGTATTAGTTTCTACCATTCAGCAAAGTGAATCAGCAATACGTATGCATATGTCCACTCTTTCTTGCATTCCCTTCTCATTTAGGTCAGCACAGAGCATTGAGTAGAGTTCCCTGTGCTATACAGTAGGGTCTTGTTATAATTTACTAATTTCAATTTGACACTGTCAGTACAGGACACTGCTTCTCTTTTCTACTGTTCTGTAACTGTTGAGATTGTCCCTACAGTGTTTCCTAGGCAGTCAGATCTGAAACCTGTTTTGTTCCTTTGTGTCACAACCTTCCCATCCTCTGCCCCAATTAATGGCATTAAAAGGGGGGGAAAAATCTTTCCTTGCAGCTATCTTACATAACAGAAAGTCAATATTTTTGATCAGGATCCAGTTTTGTAACAAACAGCTTTGGCAACTCTGCCCCATGGAGGCCCATGGAGTCGACCCATATAGAGATAGTAAGCTGTCACATGTGCTGCTGGGGATGGAAGGGCCGTGGGGGGTGTGTGTGTGTGACTGTGCGTGTGTGCAGCACTCAGGCTTCCAGGCCATGTCTGAAGTCTCCTCAGGGACAGGGAGCTTCCCTTTGTCCCCAAGGTGTTAGTATAGTCATTCTTATCCAGTCTGTTCAACTGAAGCCTGGTGAACACAAAGCTCTGAAGTGACTGAAAGCTGGCCATAGGTAAGAAGTTAAACAAGAAATATTAATGAAATAATTCTGCACCATGAAAAGGATGACTCTCAAATAGAAAACCAAGAAACAAGTATGTAGTCATAAAGAAACAGGGTGGGTCTACTAAGATCACCTTCCTCAGTGATTGACGTGGTTCTGCTGGGCTCTCACAGGGTATAATTACCATGTGTCACTCATAAAGGGACATGCTACCTGCCTGTACCAGGAAGCCTCTTTATAGTTAACCCAGTGTAATCATTAATTAGCTCATACACAAGCACCTGAGTTGGTATCATTATCTCTGCTTGGCAAATAAGGAAAAGCAAGGGTTATTTGTGCCCAGACTCCAAGTAGTGTGGGCTTGGAGTCTGGGCTTAATAAAGAGTCCTGGAATTCTTGAACTTGAGTTTCGTGCACTACAGTTTCAATGTATTACTTTGTTGAACACAGTCAGATGGAAATGACCCAAATATGGGTTGTTCTTGCAGTATTTTGGCTCTACCCTTGTGGTTTTCTTCATGATGGGAGGCTACTCGCTGCTTGGCATGGTTGGGGCTGGAGGAGGGGACATGGGCATGAGGAAGTGGAAGGAAAATGCATCCTGTGATTTCTAGTCTTTAGGCAGAAGTTACTTGAACTAAGCTTTTTGAGGATATCTCTTAGGTCCAAAGGTTATGTTGGCTTTCAGTGAGCAGGGTTGAACAGGAAACTTGCTCTCTCCTTCCAGAATGTTTCTGGTAAATCCTGTAAGCAAAAAGCAGACAAATCTTGACTTTATAGGCAGTATCCTAGTATCAGGAATGGCAGAGCTATGAATGAGCTATGAAAACAGAGGAAACACATGTATACCAATGAGTGGATCTTCCCCGAAAGCATTTCAGAGTACCTGCCTGGCCTGCTGATAGGTAATGCGGACCTGGATTCACTGTTCATATTTCCACAGGATCATCTGTATTTTTAATCTTCTCTGTATATTATTCAAATGAACACAGAAACCTTTCTTTACTAGATAGGTGAAAAGTACTTGGGGATTAATTTCTAGGACATCCTACCTCAGGAAAAGTCCTCTTAAACGAGTGCTTGACAAAATCTCTTGAAGCAAATTACTCTCCCAAGGAGACGACAGCACTAATAAGCAGGTGACAAGTGAGGTGTGGGTCAGGAGTAAACAGGAGCCTCGTCCCTTCCTAAAGTGTGTTTTAGCTCTATTAGGTGCTCTTTATGCCAGACACTCAGAAAAGAATCCTCTATTTGCATACCATAGACAAAAAGGATAGAATAAACAAAGATAGATAATAACTAGACCAAAAAAGAAAGAGAGAGTCTTTCACGCTCTATCTCTTATTTTTGGTCTGGTTTATTTATTTATTTATTTTTGGTCTGGTTTAATAGTAACTGTCAAAACATTTCTTTCAACAAGATGGGCTGACCAATAAAGTGTTCACTTATTCAGGATATTTTTAAGCAAAAGATACTTACTCTCTGAACACAAGGCATATCAGTATGAGTTTAGCTTCTCTTTTGCAGGGAGAGAAAAAGGTCACAGTATTCATTGAAAAACTTTGCAAACATAAGATATCTGCTTTATATCTTTAATCAGAAGTGGAATCTGAAAAAGTGTTTTTCCTTCAAAGAGTTATCAGAGTAGGAATTGATTTTGTTGAGTTATGTTTTTTATTTTTAAGGTAAACTTGAGACTGTCATGAATACTAAATGTGGAAATATGTTACTTAGATATTTTGGAAACTGGATGTCTATGCCTAAATTGTGATACTTGGCTGTCTGGACCTTTGGGAAGTGAGTTGCTGTAGACAGCTGAGTTTTATAGACCACTTAGTGTTTATCCTTGTCAGTTAGAAATTCTTTTTTTTTTTTTAATTGTTTTGAGTAAAAACCATCTGAAGATATGTTCATTCATTATTTCTTTTTTAAGCAGAACATGCTGAAGTTATTTAGCTTTTTTTCTTGATAAAGCATGGTTATTATGGATAACAGCTTTTTTATGGAAATACAATAATGTTCTGATAGCCTATTGAAGTGTATCATTCTGTCTGCTATTGCAGCAAATTATTATTCCTATATCATTCTTAATGGCTTTTTCTAGAAGTTTTCTTCTTATTACCTGTCATTTCTTTTGTCACTGTGTACTTAAAAAAAAATATTTTAAAGTACTTAAAGTGTTGCAATTAGTTACATGTTTGGAAATTAGCTAACCATGCTCTTTACCAACTTCTGGGCAGTCTTGTTTCCTCTATACCTTCCCTACTTTCCCACCTTACATCTGGATTAAAAGCTGATTTCAACATTAATATGAACTCATATTTAGCTTAATACAGGTACAGATGGTTACATACGGAAATAGTTAGACATGTTTGTATATACACCAGGTAGTACACACACACAGATTTACTCAGTCAGCTGAGCGGGCCTAGAAGCAATGACATCTCAATAGCAACAAGTACACCTAGAACCCAGATCTTGTTTCTGATACCGTTCTCCAGTAAAACAAACCAGGGCTTCTTGAAAAAGTGGCTGATTTTAGGACTGACGCACAAAATATACAAGATGGACCTGGAATGTCTTACAGTGCCAGAAAGTAAAAATGTGCCACACACACACGCTAAAAGAGGTATGTTAAAAGATCCTAAAAGCTAACTGAAATAGTTCCCAACAGCCAAAACGGGAAAAATTTGAGCAAAAAAATAAAGAAAGCAGCATTGTATTATAACTCAAAGTATTAAAACAAATATTATTGCATCTGTATTGAAACAAATAAGTGAGTGAATGAATAAATAAATGGAGGAGACGAGACAAAGCTCCTATGCAAAAAAAAAAAAAAAATTACAAAAATTTATGAAGATACTGCACCTTTAAGGAGGGGAAGCATACCACCCCCACTCCACACAGTGACTTCCTTACAAAGAGTATACTATGGGAAGGGGATGAAAGAGTAATTTCACAGTGGAGAAATTTGACAAACTTTACCAAAGTCAACATCAATAACCATAAGTCATATTGATAGTATGTACACTTGATATAATATGATGAAAATAGCACTGACCCCTGTATTCTTCTTCACCAAAACCTATAATCCCTGTCTAATCATAAGAAAAACACCAGATTCCAAGAAAGGCTCATTCTACAAAAGATCTGAGCCTTACTCCTCAAAACTGTCAATCATCAAAACCAATTAAAGTAACTCATGGCCAAGGGGAGTCTAAGGAGACATGATAGCTAACTATCAGCATATCATATTTGTGTCTGTGCTTTATCTCTAAAAAGTAATATAAAAGGAATATAAAAGGAATATAAAGGAATAAAAAGGAATATAAAAAATGAAAACCATCGATTTATTAGGGTTATATGACACTGGAAAACTTTTAATCTTTATAAGTGTATATTCATAATATTAAGAAAGTCAATTATAGAAGAGAGAGCGAGCAGGAAGGAGATTACATTTCTAATAAGGGTGACTTATCACAAACAAGAGAAGAAAGGGAGACACAGGTGATGGATACAGCAGAACTGAATAAGAAAGAACAGAAAAACAGGAAAGAGAGGAATGAGGGAGCGGGGGAGAGAGAGAAAATGAAGAGAATGTTGGTAGTATTCTGTGTTCCAGTAATGATAATAGCTGATCTAGACAATCTGTTTTGCCATCCCTCTTTTGGATTCTTGATTTACTATGAATACTAAACATTGTCAGAATAAGACTGAGTCTTCTTTCTTGCCTTTTTTTTTTTTCTTCTGTGGTACATAAGATAATTTCTGGACATGTAATTTCAAAACATGTTTTGGTCAGTTATCATCTTCTGCACTAACCATGAAAGATTTGTCCCAAATAAACTGAGACAAGCATGTATTTACTTATTCACTGAAGGTCTAATTCTTGGGAAGTTTGCTTATGATTTTATCTTTATAAAAAGAACACCGCTTGCTTAGAAAAGATGGAGACTATGGTTACATTTGCCAAACTACACTATGACTCAGAAGATAAGTTGTAGTTGAAGAAGGATTGGAAAAAAACCAAACATCAATGAAACAAAGGAAGCTGTGTCTTGTTGCTCGTTGAGTAATGTATCTGTGGTCATTTTTTAAGCTGTATGTTCAGATATTGTCAGTTGTGACTGGGACAGTTTTGCCAGTGTGTTTTTAATGTTAATCTTCCTGCTGTTCACATACTGATATGTTCCTAGCAATAGTTACATGTGTAGTGACTTGCAAATTTTTATAATTGTACTATATGTATCTCTTTTTAAAATGCTTTTACTTTTAAGAAGATGAAACTAAATTTAACTTATTTTTAAATGTTTTACTTTTTGTTTGGTATTTTGAAGGCAGCTAAAAATCCTGAATGAGTTTATGTTAAGAAGTGAAAAAGAATAGATTCTCCCCTAGACCCCTAGAGTGGGGAGGACAAGCCCTGCTACCAGGGAGTGCAACCCCAGGCCTGAGAGGTGGCAGGAAGTATGATCAGAGGATGGAGAAACAAGCTGAAATACCCACTTGCAGACCTGGGAGGCCACTCGCAATGCAGAATGGAGACAGGAGGAAGAGGAGGAAGCAAACCTGGGTTTGACAGCATTTTGAAGGTGTATTTTTAAAGATAAGAAATAAGAACATACTTTAATAGTTAGCTTCTTTTATAATTTTGAAATATTTAAACATGTGAAGAAAGCTGAGTGCCAAAGAATTGATGCTTTTGAACTGTGGTGTTGGAGAAGACTCTTGAGAGTCCCTTGGACTGCAAGGAGGTCCAACCAGTCCATCCTAAAGGAGATCAGCCCTGGGTGTTCATTGGAAGGACTGATGCTAAAACTGAAACTCCAATACTTTGGCCACCTCATGCAAAGAGTTGACTTATTGGAAAAGACCCTGATGCTGGGAGGGATTGGGGGCAGGAGGAGAAGGGAATGACAGAGGATGAGATGGCTGGATGGCATCACCGACTCGATGGATGTGAGTTTAGGTAAACTCCGAGAGTTGGTGATGGACAGGGAGGCCTGTCGTGCTGCGGTTCGTGTGGTCACAAAGAGTCAGACACAACTGAGCTGAACTGAACAGTATGTGAAGTGAAAGTCACCCAGTCGTGTCTGACTCTTTGTGACCCCATGGACTATATAGTCCATGGAATTCTCCAGGCCAGCATACTAGAGTGGGTAGCCTTTCCCTTCTCCAGGGGATCTTCCCAAACCAGGGATTGAAGCCAGGTCTCCCGCACTGCAGGTGGATTCTTTACCAGCTGAGCCACAAGGGAAGCTCATACTGGAGTGGGTAGCCTATCCCTTCTCCAGCAGATCTTCCCGACCCAGGAATCACAAGGGTCTCCTGCTTTGCAGGCAGATTCTTTACCAACTGAGCTATGAGGGAAGCCCACAGTTTGTGAACTTCCATTTATACTCTTGTTCCCCTTTAGCCACCAATGTTGGGACAAATTTGGTTAGATTTTTAAAATAAAACAAGATTAAGCTTATCTGTTCCTATTTTCTTGATCCTGGTATCTCCCCTGCCAGGTAAATATGTTCCAATTTTCTTAATTCACTTAACCTATTATTAATAAATACTCTAACAGGTGATCTTTGAATTTAATCACAAATTATAGGTCAAAGGCTCTACCTAAAGATATATTCTATAAGCTTTTCAGTTTTAAAAATAAGTGTGTAAAATCATCCCAATGTTCTACCTTCCAGGACTTCAAGGAGAATATTGCGGGAGGAGGGAGAAAATGGAAAAACAAATAATCAGCTATTGATACGTAGTTCTTTATGTAGAACTTTATGTAGAACTTTTTTATGTGTGTTCTTTCTTTAATGCAGAGGAAATATTTTTTTAGTCTTAAAGGTATCCATCCGGCTCTACAGGAACTTATAAACTGGGTGGGAAGGCAAGAGAAACACACATGGAAAAATGAAAGTAAGACAGGAAATGGGAAATCAGTGCTATAAGGAATAAATGCTTTCAGAGAAGGAATTCAGGAAGCTTGGGTTGTCAGGGAGATCTCCAGTCTGGGCCTCAGGGTATGAATTGGAATTGGCACAGATAGATGAGGTTGTATCCTGGCAAGGCTAAGGTACAGAGATAGGTAAGCACTAGGTGTGTTTGGGGGAACTGGAGACTTACTAATTTGGTTAGAGAGGACATTTTATATTGTACACAAAGGCAGATGGACTTGAAAGATACCTAGTACTGCCTGTGCAGGGTTCTGAAAGTTTGGGTTTTACCCTGAAGACAGTGGATATTTGTTGAAGGTTTCTGAAATACAGATGACAAGATGAAATCTGTGATTTGGAAAGAACAAACAAACAAATGCGTTCAGATGGACTGGCAGAGAGAGATGAGAGAGAGGAGGGCCATGGAGGTCCAGAGGTCATGAACCAGAGAGCAAATAAGGGATCTAGCATTTTGGAAAGAGACATTTCTCTTTCACATAACTTAAAACATTTCTTGGTTTTCAGAGATACAAGCAATGATTTCCACCAGGTACAAAAGATTGATGATTAAATATAATGGAATAATAGAAAATAAAAAGTAATATACATTTTCTACTTAGCACATTTCCTAGCATTTTGTATTTACTAGTCGGCTTCTCTAAATGAAGAAAGGTAAGCACCACCTAGCTCATATTTTAAGCAGATCAAGTATTTACAAAATTCAACTGGTGGAATATAATTGTGTTAACCTTGTTTATACAAAGCCTAGGAAAGTGTCTTTAGCCCCACATAATGAGAACATGCCATTTTTATATAAAAATGTCCCATGGGGTGAGGCAAGCAGTGTGGTAAAGTGGAAAAAGACACTGGACCCAAAATGAGCTTGTACTGTTGACAGTCCTTCCACTAAATGGCTGTAGGACTTGGAGCAACTCGTTTATCTTTCTGGGACAGCCCCCCTTAAGGAGATTAAATTCTATAAACTCCAAGGCCCTCTTCAGCTCTGTCATTCTATAATTATGTAAGTTAGATTTCAAACCAGCAGAGCATTTCATAAAATGGATTTCTAATATACTTTGAGTCAGACTCTCTAGTTGAATTTCCTGGTGTCTGTGAATGATACAAGAATGGATTTATCTATGATAAATTTGAGGGAAACTGGAGGTGGAGTTTTTTTTTTTTTTTTCTTAATTCTGGATACATATCAAGGTTATTAGGTCAGTCAGTGTGTGAAATGGTTTCTCCCCTTCCCCTGAATCACCATTAAAAATGACTTAGCTTGTAGATGTAACTTAATGGATGATATTCCTTCTGTGAAATGTTTACAGACTGCCCATGAGGGACAGGAATTATGGCCAGTTCCCTTTAGATAGTGTGGTAATTTGGTTAAAAGCATACATTCTGGAGTCACATCAACTCAGGTTCAAATCCTACTTCTGCTACTTGTTAGCTGTGTGACCTTGGGATAGCTCTAAACCTTTCTGTGCTTCTGTTTACTCATCTGCCCTGTTGGGTTGCCGAGGGGATTAAGTGCATTTATTATGCACAAATCACTTAGAGCGCCACCTACCACAAGCATTTGGTAACATGTTATTATTATTAGACAAGGCAAGAAAAAAGATATTATCTAGGAAGACACCCTGGCATCTAGAGCTGGAGGGGTAATTATGTGGAACAGCCTATCTCCTTCAAAATCAGTTCAGCTACTTTTGTAATGTTTTTTGCTACTGGTCAGATTGTAACTCCAAAGTCATAAAAAATGACTCATTCTTATTGTTTCATCCTATATGTGGTTTTCTAAAGATGAATGTATTTTTTCTGAATGGTTACATGTCTGCTTTCAGGAAGGAATGTTCTGTAGTAAACTGAGGTACAGGAAGAGGAGGTTTAGAGGCAGAATGAAGGCAGCTGAGCTTATGTTTGCCTTGTGCTTCCAACCATTGTTGTTCAGTCACTCAGTCATGTCCGACTCTCTGTGACCCCATGGACTGCAGCATGCCAGGCTTCCCTGTCCTTCACCATCTGCCGGAGTTTGCTCACTCATGTCTATTGAATCGGTGATGCCATCCAACCATCTCATCCTCTGTTGTCCCCTTCTCCTCTTGGCTTCAATCTTCCCCAACATCAGGTTCTTTTCTAATGAGTTGGCTCTTCACATTTGGTGGCCAAAGTGTTGGAGCTTCAGCATCAGTCCTTCCAATGAATATTCAGGACTGATTTCCTTTAGGATGGACTGGTTGGATCTCCTTGCAGTCCAAGGGACTCTCAAGAGTCTTCTCCAACACCACAGTTCAAAAGCATCAATACTTTGGTGCTCAGCTTTCTTTGTAGTCCAACTCTCACATCCATGCATGACCACTGGAAAAACCATAGCTCTGACTAGATGGACCTTTGTCAGCAAAGTAATGTCTCTGCTTTTTAATACACTGTGCTTTCAGTGGAGAGTGAATATTCTTTTTTATTTTTCTTTTTTTTAAATATTGTGCTTTATTGAATACGTTTTTTAAAAAGATTTATTTATGGTTGTGCTGGATCTTTCTTGCTGTCCTTGGGTCTTCTTCAGTTGCGGTGAGCGAGGGCTACGCTTTAGTTGTGATGCATGGGGTTCTCATTGCAGTGGTTTCTCTTGTGGAGCGCAGGCTCTGGGCAAGTGGGCTTCAGTACTTGCGATGTGTGGCCTCAGGAGTTGTGACTCACAGGCTTAGTTGCTCCATGGCATGTGGGATCTTCCCAGATTAGGGATTGAACCTGCATTGGCAGGTGGATTCTTTACCACTGAGCCACCAGAGAAGCCCTTGAAGTTGTTTGATTCACAGAAAAATAAACTTTAATCTATGATGACTGCCAGATTAAACAGTAAAAAGCAATTTTCCTAAGTTTCCATACTAATGGAAAGCTTTCTACTGAATGAAAACAGCCATAAAATTATATTCACAAATATAGTTCTCTATCTTACACATTTCACATGATTATTCACAATACTAATACAGTGACATAAGAATCAGTCATAATTTCAGGTTATTTGAAATATAAAAGTAATGAAAAATGCAAAATCTTCTAATAAAAATTACATTTAAGCTTTTGTTACATCAAATTTAAAAATGCAAATCTGGTGCTGAGTATAGAAAGGATGATAAAATACACTTATATAGTAATTTTAAATGGTGAATATTCTTTATAAAAATATTTACTTATCCATTTTTATCCATTTGGCCACTCCAGGTCTCAGTTGTGGCACACAGGATCTTTAGTTGTGGCATGTGGGATCTAGTTCTTCAACCAGGGATCAAACCCAGGGGGGTGCCCCCCTCCAACTTCCACTTGCCACATTGGGAGCCCCGAGTCCCAGCCACTGGACCACCAGGGAAGTCCCATGAATATTTTTTAAAAGGTGTTTTCTGGATGAAAGCACTGCTATCATTGAGGAAATAAGATTTTGAGTTCAGCTGAAGCAGTGAATCAGAATTTCTAAGACCAGCCCTATTCAGGCAGCTTCATCTTGGATAACAAACTGGGGTTGATTTTCAACCCATAGTTAATAATACCTCAGATTATCTCAAATTAAAAGGGTTTCCCTGGTGGCTCAGACAGTGAAGAATCCACCTGCAATGCAGGAGACCTGGGTTCGATCCCTGGGTCAGGAAGATCCCCTGGAGAAGGAAATGGCAATCCACTCCAGTATTCTTACCTGGAGAATTCCATGGACAGAGGAGCCTGGTGGGCTACAGTCCACGAGGTCGCAAAGAGTCAGACACGACTGAGTGACAAACACAGCACATCTTGAATTAAGCCTTATTTATTTGGGTTTTAGAAAAATCCTAGTAAAACATCTCTCTTTCAGTCATCCGTGATGATCTGAGCTGCAAACAAATAGCCAGAAAAGGAAAAAAAAGGGGGGGGGGGAGGGTGGTGCACAATGGGCTTACTTGGGGCCCTCCCTTCCTTCAGACCCTTGGCCTATTGGAGAGCAACTTTCTGCCAAGGTTTTCCTGAAGTCGCTCTCTGTTCCTCAGCTGAGAGGGAACCACGCTTATGGAGCTCATCAGAAGCGGTGTGAAGGCTCTCTTCCTGTCTAAAGGATCTCAAGCCGTGAAAAGGTCTTTTCATTCTCCATTTATTTGAGCCAGGTCAGGGCACTGGGCCTTTTGGGAGGGGTGTGCCAAGGCACCAGTTCCTTCTTCAGGGCAGAGGAAGCTCCGCAGGAGTTCCTATCCCTCCACAAAGGAGGAGGACACACTGCGCTCCCTGGCTGGGGGACAATAGCAGCTCAAGTGCCAGGACCGTGCCCCCACCACCTACTGTCTCCCAGCCCTGGGGTGGCCAACATGGTGTGAGATGAAATGGTTTCCACCACTGCCCCCTAGGTTTAGAAGATTTCAGGAAAACCCTTCATACACTGCTTTCTGAGGTTACATCTGAATACCATGGAAGAGCCACTCTATAATGAGGGTGCAAAAGAAAATGAACAGGAAAATGAGCATGTGTACATGTGTGTGTTTTCTTTTATGTTGAGAAGATTAGCTCTATCTTATCTCTCCTTCTAAACCTTTAATTTTAATTATGCTTGTAATAAGACAAAGCCAGTTAACCTGTGGTTTGGGCTGAGGCCGATTAACAGCTGCAATCTAGAAACGGATGCACAGGCTGGATTGTAAAATCTTGTGCTGAAAGTAATTGCCATGTGAGACAACACCTGAAGGTTTGAGTCATGCTTCTCAAGTTTACTAAGGACACATTGACATTTGGCAGAGCCAAGATCAATAGAAGGGTCTTCCCTGCTGGCTCAGACGATAAAGGATCTGCCTGCAGTGCAAGAGACTGGGGTTTGATTCCTAGATCAGGAAGATTCCCTGGAGAAGGGAATGGCTACCCACTCTAGTATTCTTATCTGGAGAATTCCATGGACAGAGGAGCTAGGTGGGCTACCCTCCATGGGGTCACAAAGAGTCGGACATATCTGAACAACTAACACTTTCACTTTTTTCAAATCAATAGATTGGGTGCCCACATCAAGTGTATTTTCTACCCCAAACATACCATTTTTATAGAACACCTGTAAACTCCACATGCATACTTTGAATACTGAGCCCAGCTTTACCTTTGGACCCTTTGTGGCTGAGGAGCCCATGCCTTTCCCATCTTCCTGTGAAGAGGCTTTTTCTAATCAGTGCACACTTCTAAGTAGACATAAACACAGGACAAGAGAAACCTTGCTCGAGGAACAGTTGATGCCCAATGAATGTGTGAATGAATGAATAAACCCAGTTCCCCTGGGCTTTAACACTAAAAGCATATACTTTAATTGAAAATCATTTCCACCAGTGAGACATCCACATCCTCCCTGGTGTTCCACGTGTATTCTATGATGGCACATTCACTCTCCTCTTCCCATTTTCAAAAAGCAAGGCGGCAGCAGAGCAGTAGCTATAACATATTATACAGATTTCACCTTGTTCTATTTGAATCTCATACCCACCCCCCTCCTTATAATCTAGAAGATACTTCAACTATCATTTGTGCATTTCTCATGTTTAGGTCATCCCCTCCACCTGGACCCCACCTCAACTCAGCTTTCTGAATTGTAAGCAGGGCTACTCATATGAGTGGCATTACTTGGATTAGGTGGGACTCAGTATATAAAAACGGAGAAGGCAATGGCACCCCACTCCAGTACTCTTGCCTGGAAAATCCCATGGATGGAGGAGCCTGGTAGGCTGCGGTCCATGGCGTCGCTGAGAGTTGGACACAACTGAGCGACTTCACTTTCACTTTTCACTTTCATGCCTTGGAGAAGGAAATGGCAACCCGCTCCAGTACTCTTGCCGGGAGAATCCCAGGGTTGGCGGAGCCTGGTGGGCTGCCATCTATGGGATCGCACAGAGTCGGACACAACTGAAGCGACTTAGCAGCAGCAGCAGCAGTAGTATATAAAAAAGCAAAAACAATCAAGATTATTCTTTGTCATCATTATCTTTTTTAAAACATTGTATGAACTATTTCGTTTCCATCCCCTGGGTTTATCACTCACTCTTAGAAAGTAAAACCTTTAATTTCACTGATTTAAATGTCTGGCCCAATGTAGTAGTTAAATTCTAAGTGTCATGCAACTGATCATTCCTGCCCTTGCCCAGCTCAGGTGGGTTTCTGATGGCCGCCTGCCGGGAGGGAGCAGAGTAGTGGGCTTCTGCTTTTTTCCTCCCACTCCCTGATTTTACTTTTTTACTCTTCAGTTCCAGTTCATATTCCTCATTCTTTATGGGTTAGGTCTGGAAGGAGTGGGGATTTCAGGGGGAAAGGGTTACTGTCTTACGTTGCAGGTGTTGTCTGGCTTAAGTGGATTATTTATACTGCTTCTTTCTCTCCAGGGACTTTTATAGTTTTCTCTAGGGCTCCAGCTGGACATATTGTTGCTGTTCAATTGCTAGGTCATGTCCTATTCTTTGCAACCCCATGGACTGCAGCGAGCCAGGCTTCCCTGTCCTTCACTGTCTCCTGTCTCTTCACTCAAACTCATGTCTGTTGAGTCAGTGATGCTGTCTAATCATCTCATCCTCTGCTGCCCTTTTACCTTCAGTATTGCCCAGTATCAGGGTCTTTTCCAATGAGTTGGCTCAACGCATCAGATGGCCAAAGTATTGGAGCTTTAGCTTCAGCATCAGTCCTTCCAAAGAATATTCAGGGGTGATTTTCTTTAGGATTGATTGGTTTGATCTCCTTGCAGTCCAAGGAACTCTCAAAAGTCTGCTCCAGCACCACAACTCGAAAGCATCAATTCTTCAATGCTCAGCCTTCTTCATGGTTCTACTCTCACATCCATACATGACTACTGGAGAAAATCATAGCTTTGACTATACGGACCTTTGTTGGCAAAGTGATGTCTCTGGTTTTTAATACACTGTCTAGGTTCGTCATACCTTTCCTTCCAAGGACCAAGCACCTTTAAATTTCATGGTTACAATTACCATCCGCAATGATTTTGGAGCCCAAGAAAATAAAGTCTGTCACTGTTTCCACTTTTTCTCCTTCTATTTGCCATGAAGTGATGGGACTGGATGCCATGATCTTAGTTTTTTGAATGTTGAATTTTAAGCCAGCTATTTCACTCCCTTCTTTCACCCTCATCAAGAGGCCTTTAGTTCCTCTTCACTTTCTGCTATTAGAGTGACATCATCTGCATATCTGAGGTTGTTGATATTTGTCCCAGCAATCTTGATTCCAGCTTGTGAGTCATCCAGTCCCGCATTTTGCATAATATACTCTGCATATAAGTTAAATAAGCAGGGTGACAATATACTACCTTGTATTCCTTTCCCAATTTTGAACCAATTGTTCCATGTCCAGTTCTAACTGTTGCATCTTGTCCTGCATACAGGTTTCTCAGGAGACAGGTAAGGTGGCCTGGTATTCCCATGTCTTTAAGAATTTTCTACATTTTGTGATCCGCACAGTCAAAGCCTTTAGCATAGTCAATGAAGCAGAAGTAGATGTTTTTCTGGAATTCTCTTGCTTTCTCTATGATCCAACAGATGTTGGCAATTTGATGTCTTGTTCCCCTGCTTTTTCTAAACCCAACTTGTACACCTGGAATTTCTTGATTCACGTAGTGCTGAAGCCTAGCTTGAAGAATTTTGAGCACAACCTTGCTAGCATGTGAAATGAGCACTATCGTGTGGTAGTTTGAACATTCTTTGACATTGCTCTTCTTTGGGATTGGAATGAAAACTGACCTTTTCCAGTCCTGTGGCCACTGCTGAGTTTTCCAAACTTGCTGACATACTGAGTACAGCACTTTAATGGCATTGTCTTATAGGATTTGAAAAAGCTCAATTGGAATTCCATCACCTCCACTAACTTTGTTCATAGTAATGCTTCCAAAGGCCCACTTGACTTCATACTCCAGGATGTCGGGCTCTAGGTAAATGACCACACCATAGTGGTTATCCAAGTCACTAAGACATTTTTTTGTTTAGTTCTTCTATATATTCTTGCCACCTCTTCTTAATCTCTTCTGCTTCTGTTATGTCTTTACCATTTCTGTCCTTTATCATGCCCATCCTTGCATGAAATGTTCCCTGGATATCTCCAATTTTCTTGAAGAGATTTCTAGTCTTTCTTATATTGTTTTCCTCTGTTTCTTGCATTGTTCACTTAAGAAAGCCAAAAGGCTTTCTTATCTCTCCTTGCTATTCTCTGGAACTCTGTATTTACTTGAGTATATCTCTCCCTTTCTCCCTTGCCTTTTGCATCTGTCTTCAGCTATTTGTAAAGCCTCCTCAGACAACCACTTTACCTTCTTGCATTTCTTTTTCTTTGGGATGATTTTGATCACCACCTCCTGTACAATGTTATGAACCTTCTGTCCATAGTTTTTCAGGCACTCTGTCTACCAGATCTCAATATAGCTCATTGTAATTCCCAGGATTGATGCTTTTGAACTGTGGTGTTGGAGAAGACTCTTGAGAGTCCCTTGGACTGCAAGGAGATCCAACCAGTCCATTCTGAAGGAGATCAGCCCTAGGATTTCTTTGGAAGGAATGTTGCTAAAGCTGAAACTGTAGTACTTTGGCCACCTCATGCGAAGAGTTGACTCATTGGAAAAGACTCTGATGCTGGGAGGGATTGGGAGCAGGAGAAGGGGACAACAGAGGATGAGATGGCTGGATGGCATCACTGACTCAATGGACATGAGTCTGAGTGAACTCCGGGAGTTGGTGATGGACAGGGAGGCCTGGCATGCTGCGATTCATGGGGTCACAAAGAGTTGGACACGACTGAGCAACTGAACTGAATTCCCAGGAGGGCCAGAACTCACCCCATAGCTCTCAGGCATTGAGTCCACCCCACACTGATCCTATCAGAATCGTACCCTTCCCCTACAACCTCCCTCTCTGTGGCGGCAGAGTCTTGCTTAAGACTGCGCCAGGCTCACTTTTTCCCACAGGATGCACATCTATTCCATGGAAAACTCTCACATTCTTTGGCTGTCTCCATTAGTCAAAGTACCAATGCCTCCTGCTTTCTCTCCAATAATCTCAGCCCAATAATCTCAGTACCTTGCCTCTAGATTTCTCAAGTGTGAGTCAGACATTTATCTTCTGTGACCCCATCCTCACCTGTGAAGCTGTCCTGGCTGTCTGCCCTCCTCTCACCAGGCTTGAAGGGAGGGGAGGAAGCACCTGTGTTCTTTCTTCCATGGGGATGTGTTTGGGGGGAGAAACATTCCACCCTGCAGCAGGCTTCTCCAAAAACAATCTCTTTCATAGCTTCTTTGACTCAAAATTTCTTACATTGGCTCTGAGACATCACCTCTGGAAATCCCGGTATAGGTAGTCAAGCACCCCACTTTGGAATGTGCAGGTACCTGGCACTATGGATTTTATCTCAGAATTGATGTTTATCTGAAACTGAGCAGAAAACACTCCATTTCAGCATCCTGTTATGTATGTATTAATATATATAGGATGGGTATTTTACAACCCCTGCTCATTGTGCTGTGTTGATATAGAGAAATTGTATAAAACAATAATAGCAGATTCCTACATAGCACAGCATTTATTGTATGCCAGGTACTATTCTAAGCCAGGCATTGTTTAGGTTTTTTTTAAATCAATATTCATGTATTTATTAAAAGGTACAAAATATATGTGGTTAATGTTATTATTTTCATTTGCAAATAGAAGTGTTAGAACCTATATATAACTTTTTATCAAGGTTATCTGCCATCAGACTGCTCACCTCAAGGCTTCTGCAGGTATGAAATTCTCTACCCACTGGACAGGAGTATGGAGTAGGAACCCCAGTTGATAGTTTGTTTATTATAAAAGAAAAGGAAATAATCAGCACAGTCAAGTTTCTTAGTCTTAGGGATTGTTGGATTTTGTCCTTCAAAGAGTCAGGATCTTCTGGACTCCTGGGTCCTCGAATGTTCTTCCAGTCATCAAAAGTGGAGTCCTTTATTTTCTCATTCTCTGATTCTAATGACCATTCATTCATTTTTAGTTTTTTTCTTTTTCCAATTCAAAGTCAGTTTGTTGTGAAAGGATATATCTCAGGAACATCCAGATGGAAGAGATGCAGAGGGCAAGGGAGCCAGGCAGACCTGGCATGAATTTTAGCCAGCTCTGCTTGCAGTGTGACTTGGAGAAGTTATTCTTACCTCTAGTTTCTTCTAGAAAATGAGGATAATGAATCTGGCTTTTTACATTCACACATCCAGTGGGGTTGTGTCCTCCCCATTTCTTCTCTACTCTCCTTCCACCATGCTAGCTGAAGACAGAGTCTCTTCACATAAGGTGCTCCAGTTGGTTTAAGATCCTCCCAGCTGCAGTCCATGGGATCGCTAAGAGTCGGGCACGACTGAGCGACTTCACTTTCACTTTTCACTTTCATGCATTGGAGAAGGAAATGGCAACCCACTCCAGTGTTCTTGCCTGGAGAATCCCAGGGATGGGGGAGCCTGGTGGGCTGCCGTCTATGGGGTCACACAGAGTCCGACATGACTGAGGCAACTTAGCAGCAGCAGCAGCAGGATGAAGATATTAAGCCCTGCTCTAGCTTAGCAAGCAATGGGAGATAGCATTTCTGCACTATTTAACATGAAGTCTTTAAAGGACTTCTCTGATGGCTCAGGGGTAAAAATCTGCCAGCAATGAAGGAGACTAGGATTGGATCCCTAGGTAGGGAGGATTCCCTGAAGGAGGGAATGGCAACCCACTCCAATATTCTTGCCTGAAAAATCCCATGGACAGAGGAGCCTGGTGGGCTACAGTTCATGGGATTGCGAAGGGTCAGACATGACTGAACACCCACATGATCATCTTTCTTTAAGGAAGTAGGGAAGGTCCTACAAAGGTATTTCTCTATTTCTGGTCAAATGCAGGCCTTGATTTAAGTTTCTCAGTTGACTGTCCTTCTTTAAAGGCCACATTTTCATGAGCAGCAGAGCTTTATGGGAGGATTCTAGCAGGATGTGAAAAGTTCTTCCAGCAGCCTGTCTGTTCAGCAAGACTGTACACAAGGGTCCATGTGGTCCTGGGGACCTTTGGAAGAGGGGTTGTCTGGTTCTAATTTACCCATATCCTTGCCCAAATTGGTTGTCATTGTTTTGATTATATCTATCCTAGTGGGTGTGAAATAGTATCTTATTATGGATTTGATTTATGTTTGTCTAATGACTAATGATGTTGGGAATCTTTTCATGTGCTTACTGTCCATTTGTATATCTTCTCTAGAGAAATGTCTATTCAAGTCCTTTGCCCGTTTAAAAATTGGATTATTTGTATTTTTTGCTGGGTACTAAACCCCCATATGTGGTTTATAAGATAAATGATTTACAAACATTTCCTTTCATTCTGTCAGCTATCTTTTCCCTTTCTTACTAGTATTCTTAGAAGAACAAAAGTTATTATTTTTGTTGAAGTCCAATTATCTCTATATATTTTTGGTACTTTACATGTTATTAGAAACCACTGCCAAATTTAAAGTCATGAAGATTTACACCTATGTTTTTGACTAAGAGTTTTATTAGTTTTAGCTCTTACATTTAGGTCTTTGATCAATTTTGAGCCATTTTTTTATATCCAGGGTAAGATGGAGTCATCATCCCTTTTTTTTGCTAGAAATATAGTTTATTTTCTCAGTGGCTGGATATCAGGAAAGACAATTGCAGAACTGATTGCCAGGACTTAAAGGAAAGTACAAAACTTGAAAAGCCTGGGCTGCAGTGCTTCCAATTAGGGCCAGGCAAAAATAGTGTGGGCCACAGGAGGGCCTGGCTGACCGTGTGACCAAGCTAGCATTGCTCACTGCAACCTGGCATTTATCAGGAGGATCATGGCATGAAAAGAAACTTGGCGGCTACAATGGAAGTGAAAGTTCAGCTTAGACGAGTTCTGTCACTTGGACAGAGTAAAGTTGTGAAGAGAATAATGACAAGCCCTTACCAGCTGGTGACTCTTTATCAGCCAGTGGAATTAGAGCTTGACTCATACGTCTGCAGAACTCCATGCTGGTCTTTACAGTGATGAGGCCTCCAGCTCTTCCTTTCCTTAATCTGCTCTGCACCTCCTTCAGAAACAGCAGGAGGCAGAGGCCAGGCTTACTCTTGCCCCACAGATTCCTTTTCTTTCTTGGCTGGGGATGCCATATTGGGCCCTCCGGGTTCCTCCCCACCATTCTGCACCCTGATCTGGGTGTGACTTTGGCCTCTTGGCTTCCTGATTGTTGTTGTTCAGTCACTCAATCCTGTCTCTTAGTGAACCATGGACTGCAGCACACCAGGCTTCCCTGTCCTTCACCATCTCCTGGAGTTTGCTCAAATTCATGTCCACTGAGTCGGTGATGGCATCCAACCATCTATTTTCTGTCATCCCCTTCTCCTCTTGCCTTTAGTCTTTCCCAGCATCAGGGTCTTTTCCAGTGAGTCAGCTTTTCGCATCAGGTGGCCAAAGTATTGGAGCTTCAGCTTTAGCATCAGTCCTTCTAATGAACATTCAAGACTGATATCCTTTAGGATTGACTGGTTTGATCTTGCTGTCTAAGGGACTCTCAAGAGCCTTCCCCAAAAACACAGTTCAAAGGCATCAGTTCTTCAGCACTCAGCCTTTTTTATTGTCCAACTCTCACATCCATACATGACTACTGGAAAAACCATAGCTTTTAATTATATAGACCTTTGTCAGCAAAATGATATATCTGCTTTTTAATATGCTGTCTAGGTTTGTCATAGCTTTTCTTCCAAGGAGCAAGCGTCTTTTATTTTCATGGCTGCAGTCACCATCCACAGTGATTTTGGAGCCCAAGAAAATAAAGTCTCCCACTGTTTCCATTGTTTCTCCATCTATTTGCCACAAAGTGATGGGACCAGATACCATGATCTTAGTTTTTTGAAGGTTGAGTTTTAAGCCAGCTTTTTCACTTTCCTCTTTTACTTTCATCAAGGGGTTCTTTAGTTCCTCTTCACTTTCTGCCATAAGGGTGGTGTCATCTGCATATCTGAGGTTTTTGATATTTCTCCTGGCAATCTTGATTCCAGCTTGTGAGTCATCCAGCTTGGCATTTTACATGATGTACTCTGCATATAAGTTAAAAAAGCAGGGTGACAATATACAGCCTTGACATACTCCTTTCCCTATTTGGAACCAGTCTGTTGTTCCATGTCTGGTTCTAACTGCTGCTTCTTGACCTGCATACAGGTTTCACAGGGGCAGGTAAGGTGGTCTGGTATTCCCATCTCTTTAAGAATTTTTCACAGTTTGTTGTTATCTACCCTTATGGCAGAAAATGAAGAGGAACTAAAAAGCCTCTTGATGAAAATGAAAGAGGAGATTGAAAAAGTTGACTTAAAGCTCAACATTCAGAAAACGAAGATCATGGCATCTGCTCCCATCACTTCATGGGAAATAGATGGGGAAACAGTGTCAGACTTTATTTTTCTGGGCTCCAAAATCACTGCAGATGGTGACTGCAGCCATGAAATTAAAAGACACTTACTCCTTGGAAGGAAAGTTATGACCAACCTAGATAGCATATTCAAAAGCAGAGACATTACTTTGCCAACAAAGGTCCGTCTGGTCAAGGCTATGGTTTTTCCAGTGGTCATGTACGGATGTGAAAGTTGGACTGTGAAGAAAGCTGAGCACCAAAGAATTGATGCTTTTGAACTGTGGTGTTGGAGAAGACTCCTGAGAGTCCCTTGAACTGCAAGGAGATCCAACCAGTCCATTCTAAAGGAGATCAGTCCTGGGTGTTCTTTGGAAGGACTGATGCTAAAGCTGAAGCTCCAATACTTTGGCCACCTCATGCAAAGAGTTGACTCATTGAAAAAGACTCTGATGCTGGGAGGGATTGGGGGCAGGAGGAGAAGGGGACGACAGAGGATGAGATGGCTGGATGGCATCACTGACTCGATGGACGTGAGTCTGAGTGAACTCTGGGAGTTGGAGATGGACACGGAGGCCTGGCATGCTGCAGTTCATGGGGTTGCAAAGAGTCGGACACGACTGAGCGACTGAACTGAACTGAACTGAACACAGTCAAAGGCTTTAGTGTACTCAATGAAGCAGAGGTAGATGTTTTTCTGGAATTCTCTAGCTTCTTCTGTGAACCAATGGATATTGGCAATTTGATCTCTGATTCCTCTGCCTTTTCTAAATCCAGCTTATACATCTGGAATTTCTCAGTTCACATACTGCTGAAGCCTAACTTGAAGGATTTTGAGCATTACTTTGCTAGCATGTGAAATGAGTGCAATTGTGTGGTTGTTTGAACATTCTTTGGCATTGTCCTTTTTTGGGATTGGAATGAAAACCAACCTTTTCCAGTTCTGTGGCCACTGCTGAGTTTTCCAAATTTGCTGACATATTGAGTGCAGCACTTTGACAGCAACATCTTTTAGTGTAGTTCTTCTGTGTATTCTTAACACCTCTTCTTCATCTCTTCTGCTTCTGTTAGGTCCATAGCATTTCTGTACCCTACTGTGTTCATCTTTGCATGCAATGTTCCCTTGGTATCTATAATTTTCTTGAAGAGATCTCTAGTCTTTCCCATTATATTGTTTTCCTTTATTTCTTTGCATTGTTCACTTAAAAAGGCTTTCTTGTCTCTCCTTGTTATTCTCTGAAACTCTGCATTCAGGTGGATATATCTTTCCTTTTCTTCTTTGCAGTTCGCTTCTCTTCCTTTCAGGCTTCCCTGATAGTTCACCCCTGGTTAGGAAGATCTGCTGGAGAAGGGATAGGCTACCCACTCCAGTGTTCTTGGGCTTCCCTTGTGATTCAGCTGGTAAAGAATCCACCTGCAACGTGGGAGACCTGGATTCAATCCCTGGGTTGGAAAAATCCCCTAGAGAAGGGAAAAGCTACCCACTCCAGTATTCTGGCCTGGAGAATTCCATGGACTGTATGGTCTATGAGGTTGCAAAGAGTCTGACACGACTAAACCACTTTCACTTTTCTCTTCTTTTCTCAGCTATTTGGATGGCCTCCTCCAACACCCATTTTGACTTTTTTGCATTTCTTCTTCTTGGGGATGGTTTTGGTCACTGCCTCATGTACAGTGTTACAAACCTCTGTCCATAGTTCTTCAGGCACACTGTCTACCACGTCTAATCCCTTGAATATATTTGTCACTTCCACTGTATTGGGCTTTCCTGGTGACTCAGTCAGTAAAGAATCTGCCTGTAATGCTGGATACCTGGAATGGATCCCTGGGTTGGGATGATCCCCTGGAGGAGGGCATGGCAACCCACTCCAGTGTTCTGCCTAGAGAATCCCTATGCACAGAGAAGCCTGGTGGACTATAGTCCATGGGGTCGCAAAGAATCAGACACAACTGAATGACTAAGCACAGTTGTGTAACTGTAAGGGACTTGATTTAGGTCATAACTGAATGGCCTAGTGGTTTTCCTTACGTTCTTCAATTTAAGTCTAAATTTTTCAATAAGGAGTTCATGATCTGAGCCACAGTCAGCTCCCAGTCTTGGTTTTGCTGCTTGTATAGAGCTTCTCAATCTTCTGCTACAAATAATATAATCAATCTGATTTTGGTATTGACCAGCTAGTGATGTCCATGTGTAGAGTTGTCTCTTGTGTTGTTGGAAGAGGGTGTTTGCTATGACCAGCTCATTTTCTTGGCAAAATTCTGTTATCCCCTGCCCTGTTTCATTAGCTACTCCAAGGCCAAACTTACTTGTTACTCTAGGTATCTCTTGACTTCCTACTTTTGCATTCCAGTCCTCTATGATGAAAGGGACATCTTTTTTTGGTGTTAGTTCTAGAAAGTCTTATAGGTCTTCATAGAACCATGCAGCTTCTTTGGCATTAGTGTTTGGGGCATAGACTTAGATTACTGTGATACTGAATGGTTTGCCTTGGAAATTAATTGAGATCATTCTGTTGTTTTTGAGATTGCACCCAAGTATTGCATTTCAGGCTTTTGTCAGCTATGAGGGCTACTCCATTTCTTTTAAGGGATTCTTGCCCACAATATAGATATTATGTTCACCTGAATTAGATTTGCTATTCCTATCCATTTTAGTTCACTGATTCCTAAAATGTCAACGTTCACTCTTGCCATCTCCTGTTTGACCACTTCCAATTTACCTCGGTCCCATCACTTCATGGCAAATAGATGGGGAAACAATGGAAACAGTGAGAGACTTTGTTGTCTTGGGCTCCAAAATCACTGCAGATGGTGATGCAGCCATGACATTAAATGTTTGCTTCTTGGAATAAAAGTTATGACAAACCTAGACAGCATATTAAAAAGCAGAGATATTAGTTTGCCAACAAAGATCCGTATAGTCAAGACTGTGGTTTTTCCAGTAGTCATGTATGAATGTGAGAGTTAGACCATTACAAAAGCTGAGCACTGAAGAATTGATGCTTTCGAACTGTGGTGTTGGAGAAGACTCTTGAGAGTCCCTTTGACTGCAAGGAGATCAAACCAGTCAATCCTAAAGGAAATCAGTCCTAAATAGTCATTGAAAGGACTGAAGCTGAAGCTCCAGTACTTTGACCACCTGATTCGAAGAGCTGACTCATTTGAAAAGACCCTGATGCTGGGAAAGATTGAAGGCAGGAGGAAAAGGGGATGACAGAGGATAAGCTGGTTGGATGGTATCACCAACTTGATGGACATGAGTTTGAGCAAACTCCAGGAGTTGGTGGACACGGAAGCCTGGCCTGCTGCTGTCCATAGGGTCACAAAGACTCGGACATGACTGAGCAACTGAACTGAATTTACCTTGAATCATGGACCTAACATTCCAACTTCCTATGCAATACGGTCCTTTACAGCATCAGACTACTTTCACCACCATATACAGCCACAACCTGGCATTTTTTCCGCTTTGGCTCAGCTTCTTCATTCCTTCTCGAGCTATTTCTCCACTCTTCTCCAGTAGCATTTTGGATACCTACTGACCTGGGGGGTTCATCTTTCAGTGAAATATCTTTTTGCCCTTTCGTGTAGTTCATGGGGTTCTCAAAGCAAGAATGCTGAAGTGTTTTGCTATTCCCTTTTCCAGTGGACCACACTTATTCAGAACTCTCCACCATGACCCGTCCATCTTGGGTGAACCTACCTGGCATGGCTCATATTTTATTGAGTTAGGTAAGGTTGTGGTCCTTGTGATCAGATTGGTTAGTTTTCTGTGACTGTGTTTTTCATTCTCTCTACCCTCCGATGGATGAGCATAAGAGGCTTATGCAAACTTCCTGATGGGAGGGACTGGGTGTGGGGAAAACTTGGTCTTCCAAGTTTTCAGTTCGGTTAAGCTCAGTTCAGTTTCTCAGTCATGTCTGACTCTCTGTGACCCAGCGGACTGCATGCTAGGCTTCCCTGTCCATCACCAACTCCCAGAGCTTACTCAAACTCATGTCCATCAAGTCAGTGATGCCATCCAACCATCTCAACTTCTGTCATCCCCTTCTCCTGCCTTCAATCTTTCCCAGCATCAGTGTCTTTTCTAATCAGTCAGTTCTTTGCATCAGGTGGCCAAAGTATTGGAGTTTCAGCTTCAGCATCAGTCCTTCCAATGAATATTCAGGACTGATTTCCTTTATGATTGACTGGTTGGATCTCCTTGCAGTCCAAGGGACTCTCAAGAGTCTTCTCCAACACCACAGTTCAAAAGCATCAGTTCTTCGGTGCTCAGCTTTCTTTATAGTCCAACTCTCACCTTGGCCATGTTCAGTAAATCTTTAATCCAATTTTCTGCTCATGGGTGGGGCTGTGTTCCCTCCCTGTAGTTTGGCCTGAGGCCAACCTCCTTCAAAAGGACTTATGCCAGCACGCTGGCCTGCCTGGACTGTTGTAGTCAGTGCCCCTGACCGCAAGGCAGGCCAGTGTCAATCCACGCCTCCACCAGAAACTCCCTATCACACATAGGCAAGTCTGGCTCAGTCTCTTACGGGGTCATTGCTCCTTTCTCCTGGGTCCTGGTACCTACAAGATTTTGTTTGTGTTTCCCCAGTCCTGTGGAAGTTCTGTAATCAAATCCTGCTGACCTTGAAAGTCAGGTTCCCTGGGGATACTCGGTCCTTTGCCTGATCCCCAGGTTGGGAAGTTTGTTGTGAGGCCTAGAACTTTCACAGCAGTGTGAGAACGTCTTTGGTATCATTGTTCTCCAGTTTGTGAGCTGCCCTCCTGATGGCTCTACAGTGGAGCTAATGGCAACCTTCTTCAAGAGGACTTAGGCCACACAGCGCCTCCCAGGACTGCGGGAGCCAGAGCGCCTATCCTTGCGGTAGGCCACTGCTGACTCATGCCTCCACAGGAGACCCTCAAACACTCAAAGGCAGATCTGGCTCCATCTCTTGTGGAGGGGTCACTGCTCCTTTCCCTCGGTCCTGGTGCACACAGGGTTTTGTTGGTGCCCTATAAGCGTCTCTGATGGGTATGAGGTTTGATTTTAAATGCAGTTGCATACCTCCCACTGTCTTGCTGTGGCTTCTCCTTTGCCCTTATTGTGGGTATCTTTTTCTGATGGGTTCCAACATTCTCCTATTGATGGTTGTTCAGCAGCTAGTTGCAATTTTGGTGTTCTCGAAGGAAAAGATAAGTGCATGTCCTTCTACTCCACCACCAGGAAGTGGCTTCTTGATGGGCTCAATCCAGGGGGATACCGGGAGATCAGAGGGAGGGAGGGATCATTTACTCACCCTGGTCGCTTCCGGCAGGGTGGCTGCAGGCTCCTCTCAGTGCCCTAATGAGCACAGTCCTCCACTCTGCCTATCCTGCAATTTGCTCTATGTGCCCTTCGGACCAGTTAGCAGCTCCGGAGCACGACCCCTGGGGCCTCTCCATGCCCTGTGCACACCCTTATCCTGTTGTTAGACTCTTTTCGAATCCTCCCACTCTTCCTGTATTTGCTTACACCTGACTGATACACCTTCTCTCCCAGTCAGCCATGTATGCACTGACAGGCCTGAGTCAAGCCTTTCACTCTCTGTAAGTACATTTATTCATTAAGCAGACATCTTTCAAATACCTATTTTGTGTGTGTGTAGCGAGCATGCATGCTCAGTCATGTCCAACTCTTTGTGACTCCATGGACTGAAGTTCGCCAGGCCCTTCTATCCATGGGATTTTTTTCAGGCAAGAATACTAAAGTGGGTTGTCATTTCCTTCCCCAGGGGATCTTCCCAACCCAGGGATCAAACCCATGTCTCCTGCACCGGCAGGCAGATTCTTGACCACTGAGCCATCTCAGAAGCCCCATGTGTATGAGGTGCCTCTTATGAGCCACTGTTTTAAACACTGAGGATTTGGAGTGAATGAAATGGAGAAAGTCCCTGCTTTCCAGGAACCTGTGTTCTGACAAAAGTGTTAGCCACTCAGTCATGTCGAACTCCTTGCGATGGACTCTAGCTCACCAGGCTCCTCTGTCCATGGCATTCTTCAGGCAAGAATACTGAAGTGGGTAGCCATTCTCCTTCTCCAGGGGATCTTCCTGACCCAGGGGTCGAACCTGGGCCTCCCATGTTGCAGGCAGATTCTGTACCATCTGAGCCACCGGAGAAGCTCACAATCAAATAGATACATTGCATGGTTAGCTAGATAGGTGCACAGGCAAAGGGAACAAAAGCAATGGCAAGGGATGCTATTTTAGACAGCATGAGCCCTCACAGGAGGCCTCCCTGAGGGGACTTGAATTAAGTGAAGAATGCCCAGGAGGCTTTCTGGGTGGAGAGCATTCCAGAAGAAAGAGTAGCAGGCTTGGAGGCTCTTGACACAGTTGAGGGGTGGTAAGGAGAGCAGGGGACCTGCAGGGGAGCAAATGAGGCCAAGACTAGGCAGACAGGAAAGACAGGGGCCAGATCATGCAGGGCCTTGATGGCCATGGTCAGAGCTTTGAATTTCAGAACGTCATGGAACACGCTGGAGGACTTTAAGCAGGGGAGTGATGTGATCTGACTTGTGGTTTTAAAAGGATCATTATTCAGCATGACCACAGGAAAAAGGCTCCTAGATAGCAGGGTCAAATGAAAAAATAACACAATTTAGTAACAAGTTTGTCCTTTATTCAAGGGAAACCAGCTGGGGGAGTGCGGTGCCTCACGGGCAGTAGAGCTCTCTGCCTGAGGGATTTTGGGCAAGAGGGAGATTTATGCAGTGTTAGGACAAAGACCCACTATGAACGCAGGTAGTGGAGGGGATGGAATTCCAGTTCAGCTATTTCAAATCTTGAAAGATGATGCTGTGAAAGTGCTGCACTCAATATGCCAGCAAATTTGGAAAACTCAGCAGTAGCCACAGGACTGGAAAAGGTCAGTTTTCATTCCAATCCCAAAGAAAGGCAATGCTAAAGAATGCTTAAACTACCACACAATTGCACTCATTTCACACGCTAGTAAAGTAATGCTCAAAATTCTCCAAGCCAGGCTTCAGCAGTACGTGAACCGTGAACTTCCTGATGTTCAAGCTGGATTTAGAAAAGGCAGAGGAACCAGAGATCAAATTGCCAACATCTGCTGGATCATCAAAAAAGCAAGAGAGTGCCAGAAAAACATCTACTTCTGCTTTATTGACTATGCCAAAGCCTTTGATTGTGTGGATCACAATAAACGGTGGAAAATTCTGAAAGAGATGGGAATACCAGACCACCTGACCTGCCTCTTGAGAAACCTATATGCAGGTCAGGAAGCAACGGTTAGAACTGGACATGGAACAACAGACTGGTTCCAAATAAGAAAAGGAGTACGTCAAGGCTGTATATTGTCACCCTGCTTATTTAACTTATATACAGAGTACATCATGAGAAACACTGGGGTGGAAGAAGCACAAGCTGGAATCGAGATTGCTGGGAGAAATATCAGTAACCTCAGACATGCAGATGACACCACCCTTATGGCAGAAAGTGAATAAGAACTCAAAAGCCTCTTGATGAAAGTGAAAGTGGAGAGTGGAAAAGTTGGCTTTAAGCTCAACATTCAGAAAATGAAGATCATGGCATCTGGTCCCACCACTTCATGGGAAATAGATGGGGAAACAGTGGAAACAGTGTCAGACTTTATTTTTCTGGCCTCCAAAATCACTGCAGATGGTGACTGCAGCCATGAAATTAAAAGATGCTTACTCCTTGGAAGGAAAGTTATGACCTACCTAGATAGCATATTCAAAAGCAGAGACATTACTTTGCTAACAAAGGTCCGTCTAGTCAAGGCTATGGTTTTTCCAGTGGTCATGTACCAATGTGAAAATTGCACTGTGAAGAAAGCTGAGTGCCGAAGAATTGATGCTTTTGAACTGTGGTGTTGGAGAAGACTCCTGAGAGTCCCTTGAACTGCAAGGAGATCCAACCAGTCCATTCTGAAGGAGATCAGCCCTGGGATTTCTTTGGAAGGAATGATGCTAAAGCTGAAACTCCAGTACTTGGGCCACCTCATGCAAAGAGTTGACTCATTGGAAAAGACTCTGATGCTGGGAGGGATTGGGGGCAGGAGGAGAAGGGGACGACAGAGGATGAGATGGCTGGATGGCATCACTGACTCAATGGACGTGAGTCTGAGTGAACTCCGGGAGTTGGTGATGGACAGGGAGGCCTGGCGTGCTGTGATTCATGGGGTCGCAAAGAGTCGGACATGACTGAGCAACTGAACTGAACTGAGAACCGGCAACATGGATACAGGGCGTGATTTCCCTAGAAGGCTAGCAGGTCCTAGTTTCTAGCGTGAGGTGGTCTAAAGCTGAGTTGGAGAATGGTGATTGGCATGTGTTAGGTTTCCTTGACAAGTGTTTCCTGTAAAAGCAGGCTGACTTAGGTTTAGGTTTGTGATGACGGTTGGGTTACTGGGGCAGCCTCTATTTTATGGGCCCCAATATATGAATTACCTTTATCAGCAACTAACCTTGCCTCTTCCTGTGTGGCCTCAGCCACATCTCCTGACATGTCCCAGGAAGCTGAGTATCTATTTATCCAATGAGGGTGACATGGTTATCTATGCTGTGGGAACATACCAAGAGAGATATCCCCGGAAGATGATTGGATGCTTGCAAGAGACAGCAGAAGTTACATTTGAAGTGGAGGAGGGATTTAAAGGAAATTGGTAAAAGGGAGACAAGCAAGAAGGTTGTGAGGTGAGACAAGCGGGGACTGGAGAAGCAGAGTGGTTCATGATAGAGCACTGTGGTGAAAGCTGGTGTCGAGAACGGAGGGTAAGAACATGGGAGCCGAAATCCAGCAGCACTGGGTTTGAATCTGGACTCTGTTGACTAGTTTGATGCCCTTCGGCAAGTTACTCGCCTTCTCTGAACTTGCTTGCTCGTTTGAAAACGGAAACAGTAATAAGTACCTCTCCAGAGTCAATGAGATGTCGTACATGAAGCACTTAACAACATATTTTAAGACATAGTTAATCTTCATGGTTGCTATTTGTAAAAATACAATACAAATATCTGCTATCTGGTGTCCCCCAAGACTTCCAGTCATAGGAGGCCACCTGTTCTTCAATACCCAAATAAAAAGAGGGAAATCATCTTCCACATGCTTGGCAAAGCCAGATGCCTCTCTGCACTCCTCCGTCTCAGCTCTGACGCTTCTCGGAGTGACCACTCCCTCTCTTACCACTCCTCCTGTGCTTCCTTGGCCATTGGTTAGCATTGGACCTCAGTCCCCTTTTTGGTTCCCTTGAAGCATCACTTCTCAAACAGTCACACACAGCAAACTCTTACTGAGGATGTGGCACAGTAAGGCCAACAATTGGCCTTTATATGACCAATTAAAATCATATACTGGTCACTACTGTTGATGAAATTTCCTCAGCCATTCTCCACACTGGGAATGTCTCACTGGCCATTTTTTTTTTTAAGTCTCAACCTTTTTTCTATTTCTAGAAGCCAGTCCTCAATCCCCCAAATTCCATTTTTTCCCCATGAAAACTATGCTTCCTACTCTGATTGTTTCTATTTTTCAATATGTAAATATTGAAAAAATTTCTCTGCTAAACCCAGGGTCACTTTATTTGAAATATCTATCTACTAAAATGCACAGATTTTGAAATTATTATCTTCTTTTTCTCATAATTCAATTATTGTAGAGACCCATTAAATATGAATCTCCTAAATGGAGGAGGGGCTTCCCTGGTGGCTCAGCAGTAAAGAATCTGCAGCCAATGCAGGAGACATGGGATGGATCCCTGGGTTGGGAAGACCCCCTGTAGAAGAAAATGGCAACACACTCCCCAACGTTCTTGCCTGGGAAATCCCATGAACAGAGGAGCCTGGTGGGCTATAGTCCATGGAGTCACAGAGTTGAACACGACTTAGTAACTGAATGATAAAAACAAAATGGAGGAGAACATATCGATAGATGAGTCTTGCTGCTGTGTGCCCCCTCCTCCTAGGAAATTTCCTTCTGTTAGTAAACAAGGTATTTGATATTAGAAAGCATAAGGGGGTGGCGGGGGTGGGGGCAGGGAAATGCCCTAGTGTTTATTTACCGCACAGTGAGGAGCAGGGAAGATAACAGCATCCGAAAAGCCAGGAGAGAGTAAAGGATCTCCCTTATCTTCTTCTGAACCAAGAAAGTGGTCAACCTTCCACTTAGAAGGAGAACTAAACATTCGCTACCTTTGTTAACTCCCAAATGTGCTATTCTCCATCCCCTCAATGGCTGCCTTTTGATCACCAATAAAGTCCTAAGAAATCCTGACGGAAACCCTGTGTCCCAGCCAGTGTTTCATTTTTGCTAAGTCACTGAGTCAGGTCCGACTCTGTGCAACCCTACGGACTGTAGCCCACCAGGCTCCTCAGTCCATGGGATTTCCCAGACAAGAATACTGGAGAGGGTAGCCATTTCCTTCTCCAGGGGATCTTCCCAACCCAGGGATTGAACCCACGTCTCTTAAGTCTCCTGCATTGGCAAATGGGTTCTTCACCACTAGCACCACCTGGGAAGCCCATTGGCTCCTCCCTAGATGGACATCTCACTTTTCCATCTCTGCTTTGCTCACACTCTTCCTTTGTCCTGGGATGCTGATCCACCCCATTTCTACCTAACAGAATTGTTCAAACCCCAGCTTGTGCCATCACTTTCACAAAGCCTTCCGTGATTGCTCTCCTCCCTCACATTCCTAGTTTAAGAATTTCTGTGACTTATTAGATACATGATGCTTTATTTTTGTCCCCATAGAGGTGCATATATTATGGTCCCCAGTAAGTTAAAATATCTCAAACACATGAATTACTCCTTACACCTTTAAAAAATCCATTGGAAAATGTGCCCCAGTGAAAAGTGGCCAATAAATATTGATTTGAGTTAGTTTTCTATTGCTGCATAGTATCACAAGTTTATCAGCTAAAAACAACATACATTTGTATATCTCATTCTGTGGGTCAGGAGTCTGAACAAGGCTTAACTGGATTCTCCACTCAGAGCTTCACAACCTGCAGTGATGGTCTCAGCTGGGACTGCAGTTTCATCTGAGGCTGGGAATCCTCTGCCAAGCTCCTGTGGTTGTTGGCAGAGTCCACTTCCTTGCAGCTATGGAACTCATAGCACCTTGCCTTTTAAAAGCCACCCAGGGAGAATCTTTGAGGCTTCAAGTTTCTGACCTCTGGAAGCTCTTTTAAAGGGCTCACTTGATTGGGTCAGGTCTACCTAGATAATCTCCCTTTCGAGTAACTCAAAGTCAACTCATTAGGGAACTTAATTACATCGTCAAAATCCCTACACCTTTGCAGCATAATGTACCTAATCATGGGAGTGACATTCATTGTATTGACAGGACCTGCCCACACTCAAAGGGAGGGGATCACACAGGGTACATAACAGCAGGGAGTGGGAATTTGGGGGACCATCTTAGAATTCTTCCTACCACAAATATTCCTTGAGCAACAGTCTTAATAGAGTATTTTTTGAGTTACAGAATCCCCAGTTACTTCAAAATAGTAGAAAAATTTTTAATTACTGCTTTAAATATAGAAGTCTGTAGTATCTATGAGGGAAGAGACTTCCCTGATCTCTCCCTTTTTTTGATAGATTGAAAAGGGAAGACAATATTTTGAATCATTTTAGTTTGCTTGTAGCTTGTTGTTTAGAGTTGATTTCAGTTCATTTTATCCAAATTGTACACAAGAACACAGAATTAAAGTGAAAGAATTGGATTTATTTATTAATAGTGAGGAAACAGACTGTCTAAAAGAGCACAGGGCGAGGAACAGGTAAAGAATGATGGGAAAATTCTGTCTACTACGGAGAGATAAATGCCTGCACCAGGACATGGAAAGTCAACCACAGGGGACTTTCCTTAGTCTAATGAGCTCACATTAAGATGTCGTTTACCTCTCAGAATATCCAGCTTTTTATTCAAATATATCCACAGAGTTGGGGTTAACCCTGCTGGTTTCTTAATACAGCTGGGGGAATCCCTAGTTCACACTGGTATGAGTGGAGACTCTTCCCCTGGAAGAGTCTGAGCTTTAAGGGAGCCATAGCATGACCCCCTTTAAACCAGATTTGTGCCTGGTCTGACGGTTCCTGAAGGAATAAGGACAGAAAGAAAACTCTGCAGTTCAGTTGGGCTTCCCTGGTGGCTCAGATGGTTAAAAATCTGCCTTAAATGCAAGAGACCTGGGTTTGATCCCTGGGTTAGGAAGATCCCCTGGAGAAAGGAATGACTACCCACTGCAGTATTCTTGCCTGGAGAATCCCATAGACAGAGGAACCTACAGTCCATGAGGTCGAAAAGGGTCAGACATGACTGAGCGACTAATACACGCACAGTTCAGTTAGTGAGGGGAAGATCTCACCAGGAGGGCTACGAAAGAGGAATTAGAACCTAAGACAATAGATTGAGCAGATTTTGAAAAACAGTGGAAGACAATTTAAAAATGAATTTCTTTTGCAGAATTGTAAAGTTTATATATTGAATTTTTGCAATAAGAAGAGCTGTCAGGCCCTGTGAACACATGCTCTGTATTTATTCATGTGCATACTCTGTGACTAGTAACTGAAGCATGTTGATGTGAATTTTTTCCAGTGTGATACAGAAGGGCAGGGCCAGTGAATGTGGGAGGAAAGTCAGGCATTGGCAATTTTGCTTTCTTTTGCATCTGGTCCCTTCTCTGTGCTCTACACAGACCCAGCCATACTGTCAGGGCCAGGAATTTTTCACCATATTCCTGCTTCCCTGCTCCCGAATTCATATTCCCACAGGTAGAGAGAGAATGAGTGGGCGAGGAAAGGCCCTGAAGAAAAGGAGAGGCCCTGGGGAACTGGGGAACTTGACCCAGGGCAGGAAGGAGGCATGCCAGATTCTCAGGCCTTTCCCCATGCCCTGTAAGGAGTCCTGTTGCTGGCTCTGAGCATCTGGTCTTTTATTTCAATTCACACTTTTAAAAAATGTGTAGTAATGAAACAGTACAGTGCCTGCAGAGTTTCTGGAAAGTAAATGAAACTGGCAACTCTTCCTCTCATCTCTGGGTGAAATTAATTTAATGAAGTTTTCTCTTGCAAGAGGATTTCATTGATTTAAATACAAAACTACGTGCTTGCTATTTTTACTTCATTCATTATGATAATCACAAAGCATGACCTTTTTTCAAACACTTGATTGAAACAAAATGATGTCATGTCAGAGTGGTTATTACTTATGCTGATTAATGAACTTCTCACTACAAAGATGGCTTTGCCGGGGCCACATGTGGATGAAGCACTGGTGGAGAGACGGACTCCCCACCCAGAACTGTAAAATGCCAGCTGAGGACAGACACTGGTGCCTTCTGTCTCTTTTACAAGGAATATGAGCACATCTGGCCCTTCATAGAGCCAGAGATGCCAGTTACAAACTGTCACTTACATCTTTCCCACCAGATTGTGATCTGATAGGTGACTGGTTCAGGCTTCAAGTGTAGAGGTAGAGCTTTGAGAATGGAAAGGGGTTCCAGTTGTGCTCTAGGTTCGAGGACATGGTTCAAAGACATTTCCACGTGGACATATTTACTGTCCCCTGAGTTCAGGATGACCCACACCAGACTCCTGAGCCTCTGATGAAGCTCCCAGGGTTCTCTAAGGCATCACAAGTTCTTTGGAGTCATCTCTCCCTCTCAGTGTCTGCTTTCCCTCAGCCCTTTCTTTTTTTCCCACTATTCCCATATTTGGTGGTCACTTCAGGCTCCTCAGTCCTTCATGTCTCAACTGCTGAGTCTAGGGCCCCATTCTGTTGGGCCCACCGAAGCCTGCCGTGCTCATCTTTCTCCAGCACTGCTTTGGATCATGTCAAACATGACACATCAAACGTTGCCTGCTCAGACACCAGCCAAGAATTGTTATTTCTCACAACATCACAACTAGTCTTCTTGACTGGCTTCTCAAGGTCCTCCCCAAACTAAATCAATCTTATTTTTCCAGCCTCCTACTTGCTTACCCCAGTAACCTTCGCGTCTGGTCACTCCGGTGAGCCGCCCATGCCCATTGTCGCCTCATCGCCTTTCTTCTGCTGTTCCCTTTACCTGGAATGCCATTCCGTGACCCTTGCCTTGTTGCATCTATCCTTCAAGGCAGTCCCAGGTCTTTCCTGCAGTCTTCTGGCATGTCCTCACTGATCTCTTGCTCTTTGAACTCTTGAAGCATTACAAATGTCTCTTCTACACATATTAGTGCTTAATTATATGTCTGCCTGTCCACTGGTGGTTGTTTTATAGACAAGTCTATAAACTTCTAGAAGTCAAAATAAGCCTTATGTTCTCTACCCCTCACCAAGTGAGTCCATGGTAGGTACTTTATCAGATCAGATCAGTCACTCAGTCCTGTCTGACTCTTTGTGACCCCATGAATTGCAGCACGCCAGGCCTCCCTGTCCATCACCAACTCCCAGAGTTCACCCAGACTCAGGTCCATCGAGTCAGTGATGCCATCCAGCCATCTCATCCTCTGTCGTCCCCTTCTCCTCCTGCCCCCAATCCCTCCCAGCATCAGGGTCTTTTCCAATGAATCAACTCTTCGCATGAGGTGGCCAAAGTACTGGAGTTTCAGCTTTAGCATCATTCCTTCCAAAGAAATCCCAGGGCTGATCTCCTTCAGAATGGACTGGTTGGATCTCCTTGCAGTCCAAGGGACTCTCAAGAGTCTTCTCCAACACCACAGTTCAAAAGCATCAATTCTTCAGCGCTCAGCCTTCTTCACAGTCCAACTCTCACATCCATACATGACCACAGGAAAAACCATAGCCTTGACTAGACGAACCTTTGTTGGCAAAGTAATGTCTCTGCTTTCGAATATGCCATCCAGGTTGGTCATAACTTTCCTTCCAAGGAATAAGCGTCTTTTAATTTCATGGCTGCAGTCACCATCTGTAGTGATTTTGGAGGCCAGAAAAATAAAGTCTGACACTGTTTCCACTGTTTCCCCATCTATTTCCCATGAAGTGGTGGGACCGGATGCCATGATCTTCATTTTCTGAATGTTGAGCTTTAAGCCAACTTTTCCACTCTCCACTTTCACTTTCATCAAGAGGCTTTTGAGTTCCTCTTCACTTTCTGCCATAAGGGTGGTGTCATCTGCATATCTGAGGTGATTGATATTTCTCCCGGCAATCTTGATTTCAGCTTGTGTTTCTTCCAGTCCAGCGTTTCTCATAATGTACTCTGCATAGAAGTTAAATAAACAGGGTGACAATATACAGCCTTGACGAACTCCTTTTCCAACCAGTCTGTTGTTCCATGTCCAGTTCTACCTGTTGCTTCCTGACCTGCATACAAATTTCTCAAGAGGCAGATCAGGTGGTCTGGTATTCCATCTCTTTCAGAATTTTCCACTGTTTATTGTGATCCACACAGTCAAAGGCTTTGGCATAGTCAATAAAGCAGAAGTAGATGTTTTTCTGGCACTCTCTTGCTTTTTTGATGATCCAGCAGATGTTGGCAATTTGACCTCTGGTTCCTCTGCCTTTTCTAAAACCAGCTTGAACATCAGGAAGTTCATGGTTCACATATTGCTGAAGCCTGGCTTAGAGAATTTTGAGCATTACTTTACTAGCGTGTGAGATGAGTAAAGTTGTGCGGTAGTTTGAGCATTCGTTGGCATTGCCTTTCTTTGGGATTGGAATGAAAACTGACCTTTTCCAGTCCTGTGGCCACTGCTGAGTTTTCCAAATTTGCTGGCATATTGAGTGCAGCACTTTCACAGCATCATCTTTCAGGATTTGGAATAGCTGAACTGGAATTCCATCACCTCCACTAGCTCTGTTCGTAGTGATGCTTTCTAAGGCCCACTTGACTTCACATTCCAGGATGTCTGGCTCTAGGTCAGTGATCACACCATCCTGATTATCTGGGTTGTGAAGATCTTTTTGTACAGTTCTTCTGTGTATTCTTGCCACCTCTTCTTAATATCTTCTGCTTCTGTTAGGTCAATACAATTTCTGTCCTTTATCGAGCCCATCTTTGCATGAAATGTTCCTTTGGTATCTCTGATTTTCTTGAAGAGATCCCTAGTCTTTCCCATTCTGTTGTTTTCCTCTATTTCTTTGCATTGATCGCTGAAGAAGGCTTTCTTATCTCTTCTTGCTATTCTTTGGAACTCTGCATTCAGATGTTTATATCTTTCCCTTTCTCCTTTGCCCTTCGCTTCTCCTCATTTCACAGCTATTTGTAAGGCCTCCCCAGACAGCCATTTTGCTTTTTTGCATTTCTTTTCCATGGGGATGGTCTTGATCCCTGTCTCCTGTACAATGTCACGAATGTCATTCCATAGTTCATCAGGCACTCTATCTATCAGATCTAGGCCCTTAAATCTATTTCTCACTTCCACTGTATAATCATAAGGGATTTGATTCAGGTCATACCTGAATGGTCTAGTGGTTTTCCCCACTTTCTTCATTTTAAGTCTGAATTTGGCAATAAGGAGTTCATGGTCTGAGCCACAGTCAGCTCCTGGTCTTGTTTTTGTTGACTGTATAGAGCTTCTCCATCTTTGGCTGCAAAGAATATAATCAATCTGATTTCGGGTACTTTATAAAAGGTGGTAATTGTTTCATGGTTTTTCTGTCCAGGTTGAATCTGTAGAAGGAGTCTTATTTTCAGATTAGGGTTGTCAAATTATATATGTGTATGTGTATATATGTATATATTTCCCCAAATGTTTTAATATAAATTATTTATATTAAATTACAGAATGAATTAATGTTAGATTATAAAGACTTCATCTGTTACCAACCATAGTACCATAATTAGGATACATGTATTTTAAGTATCAGTTCATATGGCTCCCCTTCTATAAAGTACTACCTTTTCTACACAGGCTATCCGATAATGGTAGCTGTGATCATATGCCCACTGCATCCTATATATACATTTAAACAATAACATTGCTTTGCTCTGTCTTTTCATACATCTGCCTTCTTTCCTTCTCATTTAGCCCGAACTGTGAGTTCCTTGATGGCAGAGACTATCTTTTAATTCTTGAATCTATATAAACTGACAAAGTTGGTAACTGATAAATTGTTGAAAGAATAAATGAACTACAAAAGCTCTCAAGGAATCACGAGTGTGACATTCTGTAAGTACAGTTACAGTTGGCACATGATCATTGAGTCTTTCATAAATAAACTTTTAATATTTTTAAATGGTTATTTAAGATCATTTTTTAGGAGAGTTTAACTCTCAATCTATTCAAAATTTATCTTTTTACATAGCTGATTACAGAGAAAATTACAGCTGAGTTTGCCAAGCCTAGAGAAATTTATATTTTAAAAATAAGTGTAGCTATCTACTTCCTATAACTTTTCTTTAGAATGTTATTGTTCAGTTGCTCAGTCATATCTGACTCTTTGCAACCCACAGACTGCAACATGCCAGGCTTCCCTGTCCTTCACCATATCCTGAGTTTGCTCAAACTCATGTCCATTGAGTCAGTGATGCCATCCAACCATCTCATACTCTGTCATCCCCTTCTCCTCATGCCTTCAGTCTTTCCCAGCATCAGGGTCTTTTTCTAATAAGTTACCTCTCTATTTCTTTAAAATAGCACTCTTAATCAAAAACCAAAAAAAAAAAAAATCTGATTTTTAAAATGGGCAAAGGACTTGAAGAAGTGTTTCTTCAAAGAAGAAATACATTCTTTGTTTTTATCTTTTCATGTGAAAGGATCACTAGTCCTTAGAGAAATATGCATCAAAACCTCAATGATGTATGGCAAAACCAATACAATATTGTAAAGTAATTAGCCTCTAATTAAAATAAATAAATTTAAATTTAAAAAAAAAGAAAAAAAAACCACAACGAGATGCCACTGCACACTCATGAGGATGACCACTACAAAAATTCCAAATGACAAGTGCTGGTGAAGATGTGGAGAAATTGGAACACTTGTGCCCTGTTGGTAGGAAAGCAGTATGATGGTTACTCAAAAAATTGAATTGCAATATGATCCACTTCTGGATATATATCCAAAATAATTGAATGCAAGGATCTTGAAGAGAGATTTGCACACTCATGTTCTTTGCAGCATTATTTACAAAAGCCAAGAGGTGAAAGCAGTCCAAATGTCCATTAGCAGATGAATGGATAAAGAAAATGTGACCTATATATACAATGGAATATTATTTAACCATAAAAATGTGGAAATGCTATCTTATGCTACAACATGGATGAAACTTGAGGATGTTATGCCAAATGAAATAAACTAGTCACAAAAAGACAAATACTGTTTCACTTTATGATGTACCTGAATAGTACAACTCATAGAGACAAGGAGGAGAGCACAAAAATCCCTTGTGGTTTCCAGGGGCTACAGAGAGGGCAAAATAGGGTGTTTGTTTGTTTTTTTTTTTTCCCAGTAGGTATAAAGCTTCAGTTATTCCAAGTTCTAGAGATCTGTGCATAACAAACGATGTGAATATAGTGAACACTTTACTAACCTGTACACTTGAAGATGGTTAAGAGGGTGAATTTTATTGGTTTTTTTAACCATTTAAAATAATATTTAAAATATACAAAAGAAGCATAGTACCTCACACATACTTGCCATCATCAATATAAGCTTGCACATTGAAATGAGCCAGTAGATGCTCAATAAATGTTTCTAATACTAATGCTCATGATGAAAAAATTAGGAGAGCACTTTTTTATGATTGATGTCAACTAATAATACTTAGGACTTGCCAGGTAGCTCAGTGGTAAAGAATTTGCCTGCCAAGCAGGAGACACGGGTTCAATACCTGGGTCGGGAAGATTCCTCGGAGAAGGAAATGGCAACCCACTCCAGTATTCTTGCCTGGGAAATTCCATGGACAGAAAAGCCTGGTAGGCTACAGTCCATGGGGTCACAAAAGAGTCAGTCATAACTTAGCGACTAAGCAACAACAATAATACTTAAGTAATTAATTGGTCTAATAGTAGTGTGTCTAGTTCATTGAAGAATAAATTGCCACCAACTTCTGGTAAGACTTTTACAAACTAGAATCCTTTGGTGCAAATGTTATGATAAGTCATAATTATTGAATTCTACTTATTGATGAAGATAGGTGTCAAAAGGTGTCAATTAATTGGTGTTTTAATGAGGTGGGCATAGTTTGTACCTTTTCTGTTATTCTTCATGCTTACATTTTTGGTATATGTGGCTTATGGGATATAATTTATATCTTTTTTTAAAAGCATAAATAAAATGCAAGCTGGGGTAAAAACAAGACATAACCAAAACTCAGCATGAAAGAAAGTTTACTTCATTCACCAGAGAAAGAAAATCAGAACTAAGAGATCCTTCTTGCTCTACTTCCTATCAGGTTTTCCAGTTTAATGGGTGCAGGGCAACTTTCCCCAAGGGCAACTTTGCCTCCTACTTCCTCTGTTGTCTTTTCAGCAATTTTGGTTCAGTGTCACACCCAAAAAAGGGCGCACCTCTTTAACCCTTTCAACTTTTGAATCAAACACACCCTTGTTACATGTGTTTTTCACATAAACAGTCAGTATCTGTCATTCAGCTCTGGCTCTGAGAGTGCACAGCCCTGCCAGGAAGGTGAGCTGTTGAGAGTTAAATAGAGTCATCTGGAAGGAGGAGGATAGACAAGGCTTTTCTGAGAAGTAGGAAGCTTGATCTTCATAATGCCCGGGCAGCTACACTGCACTTCTCATATTCTCTTGGTGTGTCTATAGAAAGGAAAAAAGAAGCCACATCATGGTAAGAAACTAAGTGAAGTTTTGTTATCTCTTCATTGACTGACGCTTTGTTGCTGTTTTTTTTTTTTTTTTTTTTTACTGAGACTTTGTTGTGAATGTATATAGTATTATTATTCATGACATCAGTTAACTGCACAATGTGTTTATTGTCTAGAGCTGGTAAATTCTCTGAGGTTAAAAATCATGAGCAATTGCGAGTAGAAGGAATACCATAGAAGGCTGAGGAGTAGAGTAGGGGCTGAGTACTCTTGAAGAAACTTTGAACTAGAAATGAAAATACTAGTATATTATCTCCTGTGTCTCCCCTTTTCTAGGTTCTTTAAATTATTGCAGGTAATCATTGACAAGCTTCCCTTGCTAAATATGTTTGAGTTAGTTCCATCAGCCATTCCCTTTTTCCTCCTGAGGTGAAAAAAATCTGTTTCTCCGCCCCTTTTCCAAATATCAAAGGCAACTAGTTGGAAGCAATTAGTTGGAAAACATCATGTCTGGTGTTAAGGATTGATTTTTATTTTCATCATGGCAGAGGGAGGTAAATCTCTAGTATACTTTCTTTTAAAATGTAGGTTATCTTTCAGATCCGTTCTTCACTGGGTGTTGGCTGTTGCTGCTCACAGTGGCCTGTCCCCATAACATGTTACTATGTGTTACACATACTTTCCCCAAATAAGGTTTTATTAGGACACAGAAATTTATAGGAGCAACTCGGCTTCTTACAACCCTACCATTCTAGACGTGCTATGGCTTAAAATAAGCCTTCCTTCTTGTAAGGAAAAAAAACAATCTTATAAACTTTTAAGAAAAAAGAGTTTATATAAGGGTCTGTTAAACTTTGCTTCTCTACTTTACTCAGAGAGGCAAATATAAATTTAATAAATGTAAATATAAAGCCTGGGAAAAGTGTTGGGTATTGTTGCCATCATTCTCTCTGTTAATTCCTATCACTTTCCCCCATTCTTTGACTTTTTAGACACAATGGCTTAATAAGTACATGGACAAATAGTCCTTACCCTAAGATAAGAATGTCTAATCATCCCCTAGAAATCTTAACAGAATTAATGCCTTGTATTTTACGAGAAATGCCTTTTTCAAGGTAAATTTGCCAAATTAAAAAAAAAGTAAACACTTAGGTTTAAGGGCATTATGACTGTAAGCCTTCAGAAAGCATTTTAAGTTTAATAAAATTTCTGATATTTTGGTCAACCATCTTATTAAGGCCAAAATGCACTAAGCTGATTAACTATAGCCTATGTACGCACCTTGGTTAGTAAGCTTGGGGTGGGGTGGGTGTGGGAGGAGGTATGGTGGCCAGGCTGGGAATTTGGAAGGTTGCTTCTCCCATGAGTTTCTCTGTGATATGAGATAAAGGTACGTGGAAGCCACTGTGGGTCCTGAGAGCCTGGTGGCTAGTGAGCCAACATTCTCATTTGAATTCCGATGTTGAAATGGGCAGGAACCTGCTGCTTGTGTCTCCAGGTGTAGTCAGGACTAGGGCAGTGCTCAACCTGGGTGCGCAGGCTTGTCCGCCTCAAGTCTGTACAGGAGCAGTGTTTGCAAAACGCGATCCAGACGCGCAAGCTGAGGCAGAGAGCAGCATCTGAGGCTCCTGCCGCCTGCCAGGAACCTCCGGAATGGTGTGAGGTGATGAAATGCTTGAAGGAGCTGCAACTTTCTCACAGTCTTCCCACTCCAACACACACACGCACACACTCACTCACTCCCAATCCAACAGTCTACTGGAGGCAGTGAAAAGTAAGGCTAAATTCCTTGGGACAGTAAAAACGAAGTGAGAAAGTCAGAGACCCAGAGAGTGGGAAAGGTGTTTGAAGCTGGATGAAAACCCAGAATGGTATAGGCCATGGCGAGTTAAAGTGTGAATTACCTGCAACACCCTCCAACTCCCATTTGTTGGTTCCCTGGGAACTGCCCCTCCCAGTCATTTCCTGTCCTTACACTGCTCCTCCTCCCCACCTTCCTTAGGAGCACACGTTCCTTCTCTGTGTCTCAGGTGACTTCCCTCATGTCTGTTCATATGTAAGTGTGTGTGTGTGTGTGTGTCTGTGTGACAGTCCAACGTAACCAAAAGGAACAGAGCGGGAAAGGGGAGGGGAGAAATAGCACAGACATCACAGTGCATCTTCTGGTCCCGCCAGCTGTGCGTGGTGGGCACACTACTGTTCACATTACAGTTTTCTCAAAATGAGGATGCTAGCTGCCACTTCATAGGACTGTTAAGAGATACCTGGCACATGGTAAGTTCTTAAGAAATGTTAGTTGAAATAAATCATAGAGGAGGAAAAATAAAAGGCCAATAAGAATATAAAACATGTTCAGTGCCACTGAAAAGCAAAGAAATGCATATTTACCTAGTCACTGTAAAATATAGCGTGCAATAGAAGCGTATAAAATATAAATGTGAGGTATAATGAATAATTATAAAGCAAGCATCTCTAATAACTAGGCGTAGGTCGAGAAATAGCTTATTGCTGCCACCTCTTAAGTCTTCTGGGGGTCTCTTTCTGATCACATCCTCTCTCTTCCCTCACCACCGGGCCAGTAGTAGGGTGAAGGGAGTGGGGCTTTTGCCTCAGGAGCAAAGTTTAAGGGGATGTCAAAAAATTCAGTAATCAAGATAAATAATATTTCAATTCAATGTTATTATATTTTATGAATAATTGTATGTATTTATTTATTTTTGGCTGTGCTGGGTCTTTATTGCTGTTCCCAGGCTTTTCTCCAGTTGGGATGAGTGAGGACTACTCTTTGGTTGCGGTGCACAGGCTTCTTACTGTGGAGGCATCTCTTGTTGCTGAGCACAGGCTCTAGGGCGCTTGGGCTTCAGCAGTTTCAGCCGGTGGGCTCTAGAGTGTGACCTCAGTAGTGGTGGTTCCCAGGCTCTAGAGCACAGGCTCGGTAGTTGTGGCACACCAACTTAGTTGCCCTGCGGTATGTGGTATCTTCCCAAACCAGGTATTGAACTTGTGTCCCCTGCATTGGCAGGCAGATTTTTTTTTTACCACTGGACTACCAGGGATGTAAGTCCTTATTGCAATATTTCTAAAAGCAAAAGTTCATGAAAAAAATCCATGATGAACAAAATGTCAGTTTTTAAAATGAACACACAATCTGCACCACAAGTGTTTAACTACACTCTTAACTGTTATAATCACTGTGTGTGCATGCTAAGTCACTTCAGTTCAGTTCAGTCACTCACTTGTGTCTGACTCTTTGCAACCCCATGAATCGCCGCATGCCAGTCACTTCAGTTGTGTCCAACTTTGTGACCCTGTGGGCTATAGCCCACCAGGCTTTTCTGTCCTTGGGATTCTTTAGGCACGAATACTGGAGTGGGTTGCTATGCCCTCCTCCAGGGGATCTTCCCCACCCAGGAATCCAACCTCTGTCTCTCAGTCTCCTACATTGACAGGCAGGTTCGTTACCACTACCACTGGCACCTGGGGAGCCTGTTAAAATCAACATCTCTCTCTCTGCTTTTCTTTATAATTTTACCACCTATGAATATATCCCAAGACAGTGTGAATTAATTTACGTGTTCTTAAATTTCATAGGAATGGAATGATATCCCATATTCTCATGGGGGTCTGGATTCTTTCAGTCAATTTTGTTTATGAAATTCATCCATGGCTTGTGCCACTGACGTGTTCATTCTTTTCTGTTGCTGTATTCTGTTTTGTGAATGAACCACAGGGAATTTATTCATCTTGCTGTGGATGGGAGCTGGGCCCGTTTCTTGCTGAGGGATCTGTACAGGCAGCCTGCTGGGAACGTCCTAGTCCACGTGTCCTGGAACGATGTGCATGAGCCACTCGAGGGACAGCGGTTCTCAAAATGAGGTCTGGGGGCACTCCAGGGTTCCCAGGATCTCCCAGGGGAGTGCTTAATGTCAAAACTATTTTCATAAAAGTGCTAAGATGCTATTTGCTTTTTACTTTCATCCTCTCATGAGTGTACACTGGAGATCCAGAGGTAACGTGGCATGCAATGCTGTCTTGCCCTGATGGCTAGTGGAATGTGTGTCGTGAGTATTGTTGAACTTTAAAAATGGCTCAGTTTTCATTTCTAACCTTGAGAACTGTTGATGGATATAACCCATATAAACAATGGCTCTTGGGGGCCTTAATTTTTAAGAGTGTCAAGGAATCCTGAAAGCAGAATTTTGAGAACTGCTTGCTGCTCTAGGGAATATACTGATAATACTTGTAGGATATACATACCTTCTGTTCTATTAGATAAATGCCAAGGTGTTTTTCAAAGCAGTAGAACCAATTTACACTCACAGCAGCAGCATGTGAGCGTTCCAATCGCTCCACAGCCTCTCTCATATTGGAATTATGACTCTTTTTAATTATTTTCCAATCTGATGGCTTTGTAAAGATATCTCATTGTGGTTTTGCTTTTCATTCCCTTGATTACTAATTAGGAACATATCCTGTGGGAATAATTAAGGATGTGTGTAGAGATAAGGTACAAATATTTTTTCTGCAGCCTACAATGCATTGAAAATAACATAAATAAACTGTAGCCATTGTGGTACATTGACATGATGGAATTTAGTGCAACCATTAAAATATTATTATGGAAATGTATTTATTGGGGCACTAGTGGTAAAGAACCCACCTGCCAATACAGGAGAGTTAAGAGATGCTGCTTCGATCCCTAGGTGGGGAAGGTCCCCTGGAGAAGGAAATGGCAACCCATTCCAGTATTCTTGCCTGGAGAATCCCATAGACAGAGGAGCCTGGCAGGCTACAGTCTATAGGGTCACAAAGAGTCAGGCATGACTAAAGTGACTTAGCACACACACATTTATTGGCATGAATTCAGTGAAATAATAATACACCAAATAGGAAGTACAAAATGCTATTATACAATGCCCTGACAAACAGCCAGACAGAGAAGAAAAAAGAGCCAGACAGAAAGAACAGTAATAGTGGTCTTTTAGGATAGAAAAGATAAAGGATAATTTATGTTTTCCTTGTTGTACTTGTTTATATATTCTGAGTTTTAAATACAAATATATATATATATATATACAAACACGCACATACGCACACTATGTATATTAGTATATACACTTTATATGTGTATGTGTGTGAGTGTGTGTATGTACTTTAAGGTTTCCTTTCCTATTCCCTGTCTCTTCCCCAGAGACAGACATCATTTGATCCTCAAACAATCCAGAAGATGAGCATTTTAAAAACTGGATTTTGGGGGGTCATTTGAGAAGAGGGCCAAGACTAGAGACAGGCCTTTTTTCTGTCTGAGAATTAACTGAGGGCCCCCCAGACTACTGGCTATTCCATTGCACAGTGTCGTCTAGCAATGTTGCTTGTAGGAGACTGAGCAATTTCTGGAAAATATGGTTGATGTGTTCCTTTGTAAGTATTTTTTGAGTGCCTATTGGTACCCTACGTTGAGGAAGGAATAGGGACATAGTGGTGAACAAAGCTACATTCTTATTTTCATGAAACTTATACATTCTGTGAGGAAAGACAGATAATGAAGTAAACAAATAAATACTAAGTACGTTCAGTTCAGGTAATAATAAGTGCTATGAAGAAAAATAAAGGAGCATAAGGTTATAGGAAGTGAAGTGCTTATTTACATAGGGTGATCGCGAGGTGTTCACTCTGCCTAGTTGCGTATCTTCTGTACATTATGATCTGGAAAGGATAATGTTGATAGGAGGGGATAAACTTCAGTTTTCCTCCATTCTGGTCATGATGCATTGAAGACAAGTGCTTATAATCAATGATATACCCAGTCCTGCTTGTCTATCGTATTCTATTTTCATCTCTATCTCACTGAGAATCATAAATTAATCCTGTTAGTTATCTACTTAGCTACTATAATTTAAACTTGGATTATGAAACATCAGCAAAACATCAGACTATTAATGATGGCAGCCATCACTTTCTTAGGCACTTGTTGCTTTTCAAAACATGTTCACATATATCACTTCATGTGAATTTCTCAATATCCTCAATGACACAAGAAGAATTTTTGAGAAGATAAATTATTTGATCCCCATTTAGTAGTATTCCTGAGTTCTTTTCATGAAAGCATGCATTTTGCTTCTTAATTTGAAATGAATTACCAGGAAGTCAATTAATTCTCACTAGAAATTGCAGAAAACTGAGATATTTCTGGGAAGTACATATGAACTGGAAAGATAAATTTATTTTCTAGAAATAAATCTATTTTCTGCCATACTTTTAAATGTGGTTAAAATAACCTCAGGTTATAAAGTTTCAAGGTCACTAGAAGTCTCAGAGGCAACCTGGAGTCAACAGTGGGAGAGGGAGAGTGGGAGTCTGAGTGTGAGAGGCTTCTTCATTCTTTATGGAGCTATAACCTCTGAGTTCCTCCCCTCCTCCTGGTCCCAGCCACCATGGTGGGCTTGGCTGCCAGTGTTCCTGGTGGAGGCAGGCATGCTGCATCAGTCTCTCCTTGGCTACCTCACCCTCGTCTCCCCAATATCTCTATCCCCCTCATCACATCATCTATATATGAATGACCTAACTGGAAGTTAGCCCTTGGGAGTTGAGTGCTTGCATTCTGCAGTACACTGATGGTTTTCTAGTGTTTTGAAGTGCTTATTCTTGATCTCTGATCTGATTGTACAAGTCATTCTTTTTTTAAAATACATAAAGAACGTGAGAATATGCTTTCTTGGTTCCGAGTCAATAAGAAAGGAACTAATTTGACAATGTACATTTCCATTTTTTCAGTTGGCTAAGCTTCTTTACTCCAGTTTAGAACTAGTTAGCTAGTGATTTGATTATACACTAATCAAGATATGGGGCTTCCCTCATAGCTCAGTTGGTAAAGAATCTGCCTGCAATGCGGGAGATCTGGGTTTGATCCCTGGGTTGTGAAGATCCCCTGGAGAAGGGAAAGGCTACCCACTCCAGTATTCTGGCCTGGAGAATTCCATGGACTATACTGTCTATGGGGTGGCAAAAAGTCAGACACAACTGAGTGACTTTCACTTTCAATCAAGATATGTGCACAATCCAGGAGGTAATTCCCATATCTTCTGTAAGTTATACATTATACGCATTTGGGAAAAATATTCACCAAATGAGGATTATACATCTCTACTGTAAAGCAAATTAATTCAGCATGATAGAGAAAAGGAAAGTATTCAGGAAACTGTTCACTTTACATGGAGAGAAGCATTGTGAGTTATCTGTTACTCATGGTTGAACATGTAGTAATTATTAGTCAGGATCCCCACATGGGGAAAGGCAGGGCACATTCAACCTGGTTGATTGAGTAAAGCAAGAGGGGCTACATATATAGCATGGCAGAGTTTTAAGGAAACCACAATTTTTTCCCTTGCAAGCCCTCTTCCAAGTCTCTGTCCCTAAATCTGTAATCCAATATTATGTCATCTTCTTAAAGAAAGCTCTCAAAATCATATGCTTCATGCCCTCCCCTGCCCCGGTTCCATACCAAGCAAAGGATGGTGAAGCACTGCTGGGCCAGCACCACCGAGACCCTTTCCATCGCAGGGCTAGAGGGGTGAGAGGAGGAAGCAATTCCTGTGATCTGAAAACAGAGTGTATCTGCAGAGGTGGTTCCTGACAGAGACCTTGGTCAGGCTGAACCACACCCAGCCCAAAGCCTAACCAGGAGAGGGAAAGGTGGGAAGAAAACAGCTTGACTTCACTCTAGTCCCTCCCTTTGATCTCCTGTCAGTGCCTTTTAAAGGCTGAACCTACCGAAGTCAAAGGGTAAGGGAGTCTGTTTCTATATTCCTCACAGAGAAGGGTGAAGAAAGGGGCATAAACAGAAGTGCCCACTGTTTACAAAGGCACCTGATTCCACAGCCAGTGCTCCATCATAAGTGAGAGTTCGAGCCCCATCATTATTATATTGCACGGTCCAGGCAGAAGCATGTCACACAGGTGTAACATACTCTGTGTGGTCATTATGAACATAAAAGTGGTATGTTAGTCATCTTCTGGACTTCCCTTGTGGCTCAGCTGGTAAAGAATCTGCCTGCAAAGTAGGAGACCTGAGTTCGATTCCTGGGTTGGGAAGATCCCCTGGAGAAGGGAAAGGCTACCCACTCCAATATTCTGGCCTGGAGAATTCCATGGACTATATAATCCATGGGGTATAGTCCATGGGGTTGCAAGGAGTTGGACATGACTGAGTGACTTTCACTTCACAAGTCATATTCTAGGAAAAGGAATCTTGTTTTCCTGAAAGTGAAACTCTTAGCTGCTCAGTTGTGTCCAACTCTTTTAACCCGATGGACCATAGTCTGCCAGAGTCCTCTGTCCATGGAATTTTCCAGGCAAGAATACTGGAGTGGATTGCATTTCCTTCTCCAGGGGAACTTCCCGACCCAGGGATCAAACTCAGGTCTCCTGCACTGCAGGCAGATTCTTTACTGTCTGAGCTAATATACTATCAGTTCAAATGGGAAAAGTTACTGAGCTAACTTTAAAATGCCTGACTCATGTCTTAGGAATATTATCTAGATGTTTTGGATCATGGTTTGCATCTGTAAGATTAAGAATAAAATCTGGCAAAAGGCAGATTCTCAATGATTACTAGTGGAATGAATGAGTAAAATACACACACACTTTAAGGTCTTGCCTTCCGTTCTCATTAATCATGTGTCAGTGGCTTCACAACCAGGTTTTACTTTGTTTCTGACAAATAGTAAATGACCTAAAGACAATTCTTAGCTGGAACTGGTAGTAACTTTTTAAAAGAAACTCTTTACTTCTTTAAAGCCTCTGAAAGGGTGGAAAATACTTTTGGAATAATGAACTTGCAACTTTTTCCTAAATTATGACTTTCATATTCAGTAACGCCTCTTTTTCAGGACTCTGTTAAACCTGGAAGTTAAAAAAGAAAGTCTGCTCCTATTCTTTTACACGATAGTATACCTATAATTCTATTAATATACAACAGGATATGATTGTCATTTGTTTTGAAGTGACATCATTAGAAAAAACAAATATATTGAGGTTGTAAGTGGAGAAGTATGTGTCACATGAAGTTGAAAGGACAGAGACATTAAAGAAAAATCAAGGAGAACAGTGGTGAGCAGCAAGGATGGGGTGGGCACTGGGATGCTGACAAACATTGGGAACAGCACAGGGGCAGGCAAGCACTGCACCCCAAGAGACTGGGGAGCAGCGAGAGGCTCTGAAGTTCTGAGGCAATGTATTGTTGGTTGCGTCACATGAAATTGTACATAGATCAAAACTGAATGCAGTAATTTTCTATGCCTTTTTGAAAGAACCCTGCTTATGTCTAAACCGTGGGTCATTTAGTGCAAACCTTAGTCTACACTCGTATCAGCCACGGAAGAAATCACTATTATAGTGCAAATGTAGTAACAGAGGTCCATAGTTTGGTCTCCAGAACTGTTAAGCTGTAGCTTAATTAGAAGGCAATGGCACCCCACTCCAGTACTCTTGCCTGGAAAATCCCATGGATGGAGGAGTCGGGTGGGCTGCAGTCCATGGGGTCGCTAAGAGTCGGACACAACTGAGCGACTTCACTTTCACTTTTCACTTTCCTGCATTGGAGAAGGAAATGGCAACCCACTCCAGTGTTCTTGCCTGGAAAATCCCAGGGACGGGGGAGCTGGTGGGCTGCCGTCTATGGGGTCACACAGAGTCGGACACGACTGAAGTGACTTAGCATAGCATAGAATAGCATAGCATAAGAGAAGGAACTTGATAGCATATGGAAAAAATATTTTAAAAGATACAATGAAAAAAAAAAGATACAATGAAAAGTGTCAGTGTTTAATAGATCAAGGTGCACCCTGTGAACACGTCTTCCTTTGCATTTTGTGTGTGTGTTCTATTATTTAGAATGGGCCATATATATTAGCACAAGCATTATCAAAAAGGTAGAGTGATGACGAGGAGAGCAGATCATTTTTTCCCCCCAGGAGAATGATTGCTTTACAGTGTTGTACAATGATTTCCATTGTGCAATGAAATGAATTAGCTATATGTATACACGTATCTCCTCCCTCTTGGACCTCCCTCCCACTCATCCCACCCATCTAGGTCATCTCAGATCAGAGAGTGGAGCTTCATGTTTATTTGTCTTGTAACCTAATTCAACGTCAGATTTTCTATTCAGCTTTGACTATTTCTTTTTTCTCCCACTTCCTCACACCTCATTTTTGTCCTTTGTTGGCCACAAGGTTCAAAAGTATATCTTGCTTTTATTGAACAGAATTTTCTAACCCTTGTTTTTACATTTAAAAGTTGGTGGGTGAAGTGGTTTAAATTCCCATATTTTTTAAGCCACACGACTAAGGCTGTTTTTACAAAATCTATGCAGAAAAAAAGTTCCTTGCCAATGCAAACACATACACACATGTGCTGTGAACCTAAAATATTATCAAAGTGACAAGGCCAATTTTATCTTTCATAATAATGATATTGGATTCACTCCTCATCATGGCTGAACTGGAGTTAAAGAGCTAAAATATCTTTCAGAATCAACAAAGTGAGCTTATAGGGAATCACAGTGTTTTCTCCCCAGAAAAGTTACTTGTGTACATCACTGACCACATTTTAGCAGGAGGCACATGTGAATACATGTAAAAAGATCTTGATCTGCTTTCTCAGGTTATATGCAGGCTGGGAGCCAGCAGTAAACCTGAAGAAATTCAAGTTTGTGTGCCAGCAGTCATTCTGCATCACTGGGCAGAATCCTCACATGGATAGAACAGAGCTGCACATTCTTGACCCCACTGAGTCTTGTGCAGAAAAAGGTTTCCATTTTGTTCTTGTTTTGTTTAGACCCAACCATGTTTATAGTTGTCAAAAGGGTGTTGGTGACTCCCTTTTGGAAGGGAGGGGGTGGTTACTAATTCTGTAGTAGCATGAAATAGTTTATGTCCACCTCTATTGTAAGTCCCTGTGCTAGGTGTTGGGAATACAAATAGATCTTTTTCTTGCTCAAAAGGAGCTTATTCCACCAGGCAAGGAGAAGGTGGGAAATATGACTTATTTTCAAACAGTATAATGTATTAGCTACATTTGCAAATAATATGCTCAACATATTTTTCTTCAACCTCCAAACATGATTTCAGGTGCATGCATGCATGCTCAGTCCTGTGACCCTATGGACTGTAGTCCGGCAGGCTCCTCTATCCATGGGATTGGGGACTGGCAGATGAGATACTGCATGCTCTGCACCAGGAACTAGGATCAAAGAAAATTACTGTCTCTGTCTGTGTCAGCTTTTATCCCCTACAAAATTTAAAAATTAGGTAATATTTCTAGGGATTGTAACTTTCCATAAACTGAATGCTTCTGAGTTTCAGACTCAAATTGTTAATTGCCCACAGCATTCTGTATAATATTTAAAAATACACTAATGATATAAGTTTGATTTCAGGTGAAGCACTTCTAAATTTAAAGCAATGCCTTCAAGGTAATCTGAAAAAAATAAGAAAGCAACGAACTATTTTGCCTGTATGTCCAGACATTTTGGCATATTAACAATGTATCCTGTATTTCTTGACTTTTGGTCCCCCACCTCCCCAGTGAGGAGATAGAGATCTCTGAAATTATGTATAACAATACAATGTAGCTTTTATTTAGTGGCAGCTGCTGATGATAGGTGCTGCCATACCAAGAAGGTTGAAAATCAGAGACAGCACTGCAGTCTCCTTACAGATACGCACCCCTCCTGATGAGCCACATGTAATGCTTGCCATGGCTGGATGGCATCACCGACTCGATGGACATGTGTTTGAGTAAATTTCGGGAGTTGGTGATGGACAGGGAGGCCTGGTGTGCTGCGATTCATGGGGTTGCAAAGAGTTGGACACAACTGAGCAACTGAACCGAACTGAATGTTTGCCAACAAGAACACTAAAACAGATCGCAGCACACAATCCATGGACCATTTCTAACACTGTCCTTTTGTGGACTGAGCTCATCCCAGTAGGGCAAGGGTGGCAGGGGGAGTCCAAGTGCACGTTCTGCACAGTCAGGTGGGCAGAAAGGACAGAGTATAAAGCTCTCCAAAGGAGACTGCAGGATTTCAAGGCTCTGCTGCAGTCTGAGAATGCTCAGGACCCTGACTAAGTGAGGAAGAGAGCCCTGTGGAAGCAGAAAGGAGTCTGTTGGACTCCCATGGCCTCTCTGCAAAGCATTTCCCTTCATAACAGGTGATCATCAAGGTTGAGGCGGAAAATGCTGGGTCCCTGGCCTCCCATTCTACAGGTTTAGGACTCTGGGTGCAAAGGCTCCTACTTAAGGAGGCACTACTCTCTAGATAATTCCCAGGACATCTCATTTTGTCTTCTATCTACCATACTCATTCTTCCTCCACGAACACTGGGGTGAAATCACCCCTGGCTGAAAAGAAACATGTGTCCTGTTTTAAGAAGAGGTGTTTGTTCCTCAAAGATATAACTGTGAACTTAGGAGGAATGATTCCCTCTGCACTCTTCTCAGAAGATCCTGCATAGAGATCTGATGCTGGAGATGCAGGGCCCCTCGGGGGAAAGACAGCATTCCCCTGCAAATAAAGAAGTAGCTTTTGAAACTACTTGAGGCACCCTTTGATTAAGAACTATGTATGAAATGTGCACCCGAGCCAGATGGACCGTGTTTCTGCTCTTTACTTCCCAGGGAAAAAGCTTCATTTTTAAGTCAACTTCATTAAGATAATTTACACATGAAAATTGTACCATTAAAGTGTACAGTTTGAGTTTTGAAAGATATGTGCACATGTGTTGCCATCACCACAATCAAGATATAGAACACTGTCCTTATCCCTGGGAGGTCCTGTGTGCATATTTCCAGTCACACCTCCTTGCCCACCCCACCCTCAGACAACCTTTGATTTATTGGTGCTTTCTATGATTATAGATTGGATTTGCCTAGACATTGCCTAGAATGTTATGTAAGTGGAACCATTCTATACCTTTTGAGTCTGGCCTCTTCCAGTTAGCACAATGCTAATGAGATTTATCCATGTCATTACATGTTTTTAAAGTTCGGTCCCTTGTATTGCTGAGTAGCATTCTGTGTCCAGGTGTGCCACAATTAGTTTATCCTTTCACTAGCTGATAGACATTTAAGTTATTTTTCAGTTTATTATTATGAATGAAGCTGTTGTGAACATTCATGCCAAAAGTTTGGAATTCAAGTAAGTTCAATAAACAGAGCAGTTTGACAGTTGACAGACTGGCTGCTCCTCTGGGGGAAGGAGGAGTCGAGTAGTTGATGAGACCAAGTTACAAAGAACAATTGATTTTGTAAAAAGCAGCTATAGCCAAAAATGGAAAAAAAAAAAAATGAACAGAGAAGACTGCTGATCAGACACCTTTCAGCTGTATGGGAAAAATGGATTGATTGCAACATCATTGGCAGGACAGAATAATTTGTACACTAGTTTACTTTGGACACGGGCTAGAATTAAGCCAATGAGACTCAAACCTATTTCTGGCTACTTCTTTGTGCTATGCTTAGTTGCTCAATCCTGTCTGACTCTTTTCCACCCCATGGACTGTAGCCCACCAGGCTCCTCTGTCCATGAGGATTCTCCAGGCAAGAATACTAGAGTGGGTTGCCATGCCCTCCTCCAAGGGATCTTCCCAACCCAGGGATCGAACCCTGGTCTCCTGCATTGCAGACGGATTCTTTACTGTCTGAGCCACCAGGGAAGTCCATGAAAAGTGAAAGTCTCTCAGTCGACTCTGACTTTTTGCGACCCCATGTTCTATACAGAACATGGAATTCTCCAGGCCAGAATACTGGGGTGGGTAGTCTATCCCTTCTCCAGCAGATCTTCCCAACTCAGGAATCGAACTGGGGTCTCTTGCATTGTGGGCGGAGTCTTTACCAACTGAGCTATCAGGGAAGTCCATGCTGCTAAGTCACTTCAGTTGTGTCTGACTCTGTGCTACCCCAGAGACGGCAGCCCACCAGGCTCCCCCGTCCCTGGGGTTCTCCAGGCAAGAACACTGGAGTGGGTTGCCATTTCCTTCTCTAATGCATGAAAATGGAAAGGGAAAGTGAAGTCGCTCAGTCGTGTCCAACCCTCAGCGACCCCATGGACTGCAGCCCACCAGGCTTCTCCGTTCATGGGATTTTCCAGGCAAGAATACTGGAGTGGGTTGCCATTGCCTTAGGATATGTTTAAAGGCCTGTCCAGGCACCAGAGACAAAGAGCTCCATTCCTAAAGTTAAAAAGACTACTGACTGTGGGACCTTAAGCAGGGATAAGAAACATTGGCAAATGAGCATAAAAACACTACCTATCTTAAGGACAGTCTCTGATAAGAATCTATATAAATCACTTAGCAAGTCTAGCACATAAGGAAGGATTTATTATGTTTAAAAATCATGTAATGCCTTTGACACATAGTGAAAGAGTCCAAACATATTCCTTAAGAAACAAGTATTTTAACTTTTTTTCCCTTAAATTACACTGTGAATTCTTCTATGTTGTTTATATAACCACTGAATAATTGAATTATTAATCAATTTGGCTAGATTTTAAAAGCATATCAACTCAGTCACAAAATCTCTCTGTGGCCACAACATTCCATTGTCCATCTCCTCACACTGTAGCTGTTTAGTTCCAAAGTTCCCACCAGCTGCTTCTCCCACCTGAAGAATCACCTCTGGAGTTTGTCAGTAAATCTGATTCAGGAGCACTTCCTTATGAGCTCCTGTGGGAAGTGTGGTCTGCAGTCTACTCCCCTGGGCTAACTCTGGCTCGGGGTGCCCATTGCACCATCATGTCCTGTAGGGTGGGGTTGAGGGAGCTGGGGTTGGAAGATGAGGACCTGGGCTTGAATCCTGATATTGCCCCCACACATAACATACCTGAAGTCTCTCAGCTGGGATCTTTCCTTTCCTCCTTTCGGCTGTAGGGTGACAAGCACCTCACATTGCTGTTACAGAATTACATGTTACAGTAACAGGGGGCTTCCCTGGTGTCTCAGTAAAAAATCTGTCTGCAATGCAGGAGACCTGGGTTTGATCCCTGGGTGGGGAAGATCCCCTGGAGAAGGGAATGGCAACCCACTCCAGTATTCTAGAGGAGCCTGGCAGGCCATAGTCTATGGGGTCGCAAAGAGTCGGACACGAATGAGTGACTAAGCACAGCACAGCATATAGTAACAGGGCTGTCTCAGTGAGTGCTTGTGGACCCTGTTAATTCCATGCTTTATCTTAGTCTTTCCTGTTTACCACCATCTCCAAAGTCCACTGGCTGCATATACTTCAAATGAAATGGAGCAGTCTTTAAAGAGTGATTCAGGAACTTCTCTTGTAAACAGTCAATATTGTAAAAACTGCCCTGCGTGTTCACCTTTCAGAAAAGGTGGGGCTCAAGCTAGCTCCTGGGTTTCAGGTGGAAGAGGTAATCTTAATATTAAATCTATTGTAGCCAGATGTATGTGGGGTTGTGTTTCAATGGGCTTGTCACCAGGAATAGACTTCCCTCCGCTGGGAGCCAGACTGGATTCCCGCTTGAGCTCCGTCCCTCCGTCCGGCAGGCGGGCCTCCTCTTCTTCTTGCGCGCCCCGCCCCTCGGCTCTCAGCTCTGTGCGCGCTGTGCGCCCATTGGCGGATTTGCTTTTATTGATTTGTTCTGAGCGCTCTCCTGGCTTCCCGCGCCAGTACCAGGTGCCGGCCGTTTTGCCCCAGGCTATGGAACAGGAACGGGTTTTCCCCTTTGTGGGCACGGGCACTGGGCGGCTCTTGCAGGTGGCCGGGGGTGGGGGTGGGGGGCGGTGGTGCCCTTCCCTTGGATAGGTCGGACCCTGAGCCCATTGGGTTGCTGAGGAACCGATCCCTGGCTGAGGTCGGTGTGGGAGAGTCCTGCGCTCTTCTGTCCTCCGTGACCCGTGGCGGGGGACCTACAAAAGTGGTCACCCTGCACCTTTGCCCTCCCTCCAGCACCTGCCCCCATATTGACACCCAGGAACACCCCCACGGGAAAGAGCCTCTTGGGTGAGCTGGGCAGTGGCCAGCTGTGTTCCCTGGGGACCAGTAGGTGTTTGAATGTCCACGTGCTTCTCCCATTGGACCGGCGCAGCCTGGCCCTCTGAGAACCTCCGACTTGGCTGGGGGCACACCCACGTACTTGAACTCGATTTCTTAAGGTTTTTCAGTTGAACCCAAAGTGGCTTCTTTCTGTTCTGGAAGAGAAGACTGTTTTTCCTCGTTCTTCTTCCTGCCTCCAGAAAGAAGTGGCGGTATTTCAGGGGGAAAAAAATCCCACTTTTAACATACTTTAGCATGTTTACTGCTGCCCTGTAGGCAGACATGGCTGTTTGAAATTACATCTTTATGGGATTCCCTGGTGGCTCAGACAGTAAAGAATCTGCCTGCAATGCAGGAGACCCAGATTCAACCTCTAGGTCAGGAAGATCCCCTGGAGAAGGGAATGGCTACCCACTCCAGTATTCTTTCCTGGAGAATCCCATGGTCAGAGGAGCCTGGCGCACTACAGTACAAGGGATTGCAAAGAGTCGGACACTACTGAACGACTAACAAGTTTAAAGCAAAACATAGAACTGGGAGTTATTTATTTTGCATGGGTGATTATTTGGACGTTCCGAATTTTCTCTCATGATTTTCTTTCTATAGATAAAGGAAATGTTACTCTTCGGTAGCACAAGGATAAATAGTGTTTGAGAAAAATTCAAAAAGTGAAAAAAAATTATTTTGTTGGAATGAATGCGAAAATGTAACTCTCACTTTCAATTAGAAACTCTAGCCTATTATCATTTTGGCTTGTAGTTCCATAATGTACTTACTATTAATACTAAAAGGAAAAGCAGGATTCTCACATCTGTCTCTCCCATCCCCTTTTATTTTTCAGTCCAGAGCACAACCACCAGAAGAGAACAAAAGGAAGCCAGTTTTGGGAAAACTTGGCACTCTGTTCACGGCCGGAAGGAGAAGGAACAGCAGAAATGGGTTAGAGAGTCCCACCAGCTCAAATACCAAACCAGGCTCTCCCAAAGAAGTAACCTCTTCCAGACTCCCGGAAAGAGAGACTGAGAAGAGTCAACCTCTGGGCGGCCAACCAAGGCCGACAGACGCATGCGAGGAGGGCTCCCCACAGGAGAAGTGCCAGGAGCCGGAGGGTGAACACCTCGAGGGCTGCGTGCAGGCAGCCCCCCCGGACGCCAAGCGATCACCTGGCCGGGGCAGCCATGCAGCTGCGGCTGTGCAGCAGGGCCGTGAAAGTGATTCACCCCAATTAGAACCTCTGGAGGCAGAGGGAGAGACCTTCCCAGATGCCACCGCCACTGCCAAGCAGCTGCATTCCTCATTAGAGAACTCTTCCAAGCGGGAGAACGCAGAGGCACTCATCCGCAGTCCCGGGGAGGACGCTTCGCCCGGCGCTGGCCGCGAGCAGGAGCCCACCCAGGGATCGAGGGGCGTGCCGGGCTCGCCTACTGGGGAGCATCCCGTCCACGGGGCCCCTCGCTTGTGTGCCCACGGAAGCTCTCCGGAGCCCCAGGGTGCGCTGAGCCAAGCCCCGGAGGACTCTTCAGCTCCGCCCGGCGACCAGCCCGCAGAGGGTGCGGAGAACCGGGCGGGCTCAGCACCAGTCAAAGCCGAGCCCCCGGGGCAAGACTGCCGGCCCCGCGAGCGCGCCCACCCAGCGAAAGTGCTGACTCTGGACATCTACTTGAGTAAGACCGAGGTGGCACAGGTGGACGAGCCGGTCGTGATCAGCCCCGGGGCGGGAGATTGCGGCGATTGCGACGACATGGAAAAGAGGTCGAGCGGCCGCAGGTCTGGGAGACGGAGGCGGTCGCAGAGATCCACCGACTCCCCCGGCGCTGACCCGCCGCTGCCCGACTGTGTGCCCCGGGACGACACGGTGTTCGAGGACGAGGTGGCGCCAGACGCGGCCGCCGAGAATGGCTGTGCAGAAAAGAAAGTGAAATCTCCTCTGCAGGCGGCCCCCAATGGGGGCGTTGCCTCCGCTGCCGGCCTAGAGTCCAAGCCCAGCCCCAGCCCCAAAGGGCAGCTCCGAGGGGAGCCGGAGCGGAGCAAACAGCCGCCGCCCGCCTCGTCCCCCACCAAGAGGAGGGGCCGGAGCCGCGTCCCCGAGGCTGTGCCCACCTCGCCCGCAGGCGGCCCGCGGCCTACGGCCAAGGACTCCCCTCTCAAGAGGGCGCCAGACCCCGGCCCCAGCCCTGCCGCCAAGGAAAGCGGGGAGGAGGCGGCCCGAGTCATCCCCCGGGAGCTCACGGTTAAGAGCAGCTCGCTACTGCCTGAGATCAAGCCCGAGCACAAGAGGGGGCCGCTCCCCCACCTCTTGGACGGCCGGGGAGACGGAGGTCGAAGCAGAGACTTGGGCAGATCGGCTGGAGGTTCTGACGCCTCCGAGGGCTTGAAGCCCAGGAACCACTTCGGTGTGGGCAGGTCAACGGTGACCACGAAAGTGACCCTGTAAGTAACTGCGGGGTCACTTGCAACATTATCATTCATAAACTGCCTAGACTCATTCTATTTGAATTCTTGGATAAGTAAGCTTAAGAGTTGGGTTGGGCCAGCCCAGCGGCTCTTGAGGGGCTCCGAGTCTTTGCATTCCTGGAGGAACTGCCTGTGCATTGAATTTTCTCCTGGGTGGTGAAATTGAGATGGTGAAGGAGTAGTTGACACAGTTAAGGTTTAAGAAGATGGCCCGTTCAGGACCCTAGTCGGTTGTTATTAATAATTCCTATTAATATAAGGCTTTTAAGTTCAGTGAATGTAAAAGTAAGATATCTCTTAAGGTTCAGTATTTACATAACTAATAGACGACCTCGTGGCTTGACCGGAGCTCATTCTATTCTTTATTCAAAATATACACCAGCATTCCTGGGTGGAACATTCTTAAAACACAAATGCAGTGAATTTGAAAACAGGGAGCAAACTCGAGCGTGTACAGTATACCCAGTAACTTTGATATGTGTGCATTTACAAGAATTCACAGAACCTTTTATGGAACTTAGTGCATTATTGGCCTAAAGCTTAAAAAAAAATCTCTAATACAAGTATCTCCGTTGTTTCTTCCCCTTTATGATGTTAGGAAGTTTGGTGATTTTTTTTTTTGGGGGGGTGTTTGGTGATATTTTTGCTCCCAGACTAAAACGTATTTTTCAGTTATTGAAGAAAAATCAGTGTTTTTACTGGGAAGCTGTTTGACAAATGAAAGGACACATTAGAAGGATCAAGGTCAACAGCTGACTATGACCACTGTGCTGTTAAGTTTATTGATTTTTCAAATATTTATTGAGTACCTTCTGTGCTGGGAACTATGCGGGGAAAGTCACAACTGTGATTCACTGTATATTTGCCTTTGAACAGTTTATGGCACAGTCCAGCACCCAAGATGCCGACAAATCAAATAACTACATGAGGTGATAATCTGATTAAACTGCCACATGAATGTTACCATCCCTAAGGCTGGGGGTGTGGAAAGGAGGAGGAAATCACTGTTGATATTTTTTTTTTTTGGAGGAAGTGGGATTGTGCCTTGATGGTGAGTGAAGTCTGTATAGGCAGACAGGACAGGGAGGGCACCCTATAAAACTCAAGACTCTCCCCCTTTCCCTAGCAACTCTCCCCTATCTCTCAGTCAGCAAATGTGAAAATGAGTATCTAAACTGCTCAAGGTGTTTTCCTATATTCACACATTTTTTAAAGCTGAGACTTTCCCAACATTATGATTCATAAACTGAACAGATTCATTCTGCTTGAATTCTTGGATAAGTAAGCTTAAGAGTAGGAGGTCTGCTTGGTAAACACTCGCGAGGAAAACCTGCTTAATGAATAACTTGAGCTATCTCACCCAGCTGCCAACCTGGAGCACTTTGATGGAGTCAGCAATTTATTCTGTAAGAACAGCCTTGGAAAAATAACCTGAGTGAATGATGCCCATTATTTGCAGAAGGCCAGTGTGACTGAACGTTCAGACCTCCTAAGTGTGAGCCTTAGAGACATGTTGTTGTGTACTGATTAAGGACGCTTCTTGTCTTCCAATCAGAATACACCAGTGGAAAAACCAGAAATGTTACACTGTTAAGGGATAGGGTAAACAAACAAAGCCTCTTACATGAAAATCTTCATGTGCTGTTTCCTGTAATAGAACTAAACCAAATGTCCTTTTCTAAGGAATAATTATTTTCTACCTAAAATTTTCCTTTCCCAGAGGCTCAGTTTAATTCTGTTTTGTGCATGGCCTTGCACTTGGTGAACTGGCCAACGATTGGAATGGAGACTTAATAATTCTTTCCAGTCCTTTGACCCATTTCCATTTGACTGATGGATTTTTTTTTTTTCAGACCCTTTAGTTTTTCCTCTGATTGTATTTCAAGTAGAAGTGTTACTCAGATTATAAAAACAACTTGAATCTGAAATTTTAGAGTTAAAACTATTTTATATTCCCTGAAAAATAATCATTATGAAGAAGCATGTTTATTGATGCTGTTAGAGAAATTATGTTTTCAGTTCTCTACCAAGTATTGAATGTTGAGATTCTTAAAATGGTATGTTTAGAATAAGGAGAATTTTCTTTCATATTATAGTCACAGGTTCTTAGACTTCAGGGTATTTTCCCTTCTCACATCTTAATGAAGGCATTACAACATGAATTATAGGAGCCTTCCTTTTAATCAGTTTGAACCAGGTTAATTGTAGTGACTCTCAGTAGCAGAAGTTAATAGCACAGAAAGTTTGGTTGTAAAATGTATTTTGATCTTCGTGTAAATCTTTAATGTGCAGATACGTGTGTCCTGTCCTTAATGTAGCTTATTGGCTAAGCTAGAGTGTTTTCCACTTACATCATAAGGTCTGCTTTGATGTTTGACTAAGTTCCTTTAGGTGATCAGTGAGAATTTTTAAAATGTATATTCCCTGATATGTGAACATCCCTTATTAACTGATAACATTTGTAAGTTCTCTTACTTATCTCACTGGCTTTAGAATTTAATCTTTAAGGAAGTGCTTATAAGTTAATTTTGCTTTTAAATTTCAGATATGGGTCCACCATGGGGGAACCTAGATATCTCAAGATACAGGAGAAAGCAATGCCTGGGAGAAATTCATGAGAATATAGCAAATTTAGTATTTAATTAAAAATTTTTTAAAAATCTAATGCTAAATGCTGTATTTAGGAAGGACTTCTCAAGTCTTCTCAGTCTTCTCATTTTATCTAGAAGGATAAGGTGTCATCATCCAAAGTCATCCTGCCTGTTCCTTCAAAGGGCTCATCAGGGCCACCTTCTTGAAGGCCAGTGAGTCCATGCAGGAGACAGTGTGAGATCTTACTACTTCTCTACTTTGTATTCTCTTTATCAAGATGGCCTCTAAAGTATGATTATCTTATAGATCTCATGATAATTTATTGGCTCCTTGGCTCATAAAACTGGAGAGAACCAGAGGAGGTTACTGTTTTCCTGGGAAAACAGGATAGAAGGGTTGTTAGGAACATGGCATCTGAAACAAGAACACCTGGCTTCTGTCACTTAATAGCTGTGTGACTTCAGGCAAATTATGAGGCAGGCCATAGAAAGTGCTTGGCCATTAGTGAATGTTAGTGGCTGTTATCTCTTACCTTTTATAAACCACTAGACCAATGATTTAGACATATTTTTATTTTTGTTTTAGAGTCTGTTCTTCTTGGAAAGCTTATGTAAAAGTGACATATGTAATAGATAAGTCAGAGTGATTCTAGTTGAAAGGAGGGTTGCTGGCCAGCAGTTCCATCCCCCAGTCTCTACTGTCCCCAACGGCGACCCTTGAAGAGAACTACAAGGATGTCTTCAACCATAACGTGTGTGTGTGAACCAACTCTGTTCTAAACTATCTAGTTTTTCGTCTGTTAGTTTTTATAGATAGAGAAGGTAGAGTCCAGAGAGCTAAAGTAACTTGACCGAGTTCACCCAGATAATTAGCGTAAGAGCCAGAGCACATTTTTTTTTCCTCAGAAAGAAAACTGTATACATTCAAAGACTTTTAATTTCATGGGCTTCCCAGGTGGCCCTAGTGATAAGAACCAACCTGCCAATGCAGGAGATGTAAGGGACACGGGTTGATCCCTGGGTCAGGAAGACCCACTCCAGCATTCTTACCTGAAGAATCCTGTGGGCAGGGGAGCTTAGTGGGCCATGGTCCAAGAGGTCACAAAGAGTCAGACATGACTGAGGAGACTTAGCGCTGCACAACACAATTATACCCAAGAAATGTGAGAAAGAGAGGAGAACAAATGGTGGCAGAACCAACAGTTGAGTAATGATGAGTAAGTTATGGTACATCTATATGCTGGACTTTTATGTGCAGACGTTATAAAGACTTTTCAAATAAATTTTTAGTAACTTGAAAAATGTTAAATTCAAGGTGAGGTGCCAAACTCTATAAACAGACTAATCTCAATTTTGTTGAAAATATTTCCCTATGCATACAAAAAAGACAGGAAGTGTACTAGAATGTTGACAGGGATATTGTTTGAGTGGTTAGGATTATGAGTGATTTTTTGTCTTTATATTTTCCAAATGGTCTATAGTGAACACACTTTATGTAATCAGAAAAATTTTATGGAGGAAGGATGAAGGGAATAAACTGTTCAAAGAGGTAAATAAATATTTTTTATAATCCAGCTCTTTGAGATAATGTAAATTAAAAAGTTATGATAAGTAGTACAGTTGGTTCTGGGGAAAATCATTTACATATTTAAAGTATGGGAGTGCATGAAGTATTCAAATTTGTTCTAATGTTCTTTGGGCCAACTCTAGTGCCAAGCACTGTACTTATGATAAACTTGTTAACCTCTCACCTCTAGAGTTTCTTAGCTGCATAATTTTCTCATCTCTCATAAGAAAGCAAAACATCCATTAAAGATAACTGACAGTATATATAGGATGGTTTAAAAATAATTTCATAAAAAAATGTTACCTATCAGATGTTGGCTTTTCAGTTTTGTAGTAAATTGCTGTGTTTGCTTTAAAACCTAGGTCAATAAATTTATCTTGATACTGTTTTATTCTTGCAGCCCTGCCAGGCCCAAACACGTGGAACTAAATCTTAAAAACCCTAAGAATCTTGACAGTTTGGGAAATGAGCATAATCCATTTAGCCAGCCGGTTCACAAAGGAAACACTGCCACCAAAATCTCCTTATTTGAAAACAAGCGGGCAAACAGCAGCCCAAGACACACTGACATTCGAGGTTTGAAGAACACTCCTGCCTCTAATAAAACATTTGTTGAGAGGGCAAAGCTGAATTTAGCCAAAAAAGCCAAGGAAATGGAGCTGCCTGAAAAGAAGGTGATGCCAAATAGTCACCAGAACGGTGTGCTGGGGAAGCCAACATCTGCAGAAGCCAAAGTGACGCTTCCTGAAGAGGAGACTCCCGTTTCTCAGCTTCCCCAAGGTGATAAGGTAGATGTGCAAACACATGCTGGCTGCCCTTCCGAACCAGTGGTTGCTGCTCTGACTCCCGTTAAGGACCAGGAGCTCTTAGGAGAGAATGACTCCAAGGCTGCTAACAGCAAAAGACTTGAACTTGAAAATATGACTAATATGGCAGAAAACACCCCTGCCATTCTTGATACCAAAGATCCGCCTCCAACAGCCATACCAAACCCGCAGCCTGGATTTTGTGACTCACTGCCCCCAGCTGAGTCATCTAATGGGCCTTCTCTGTCACTGGCTGCCCCCATTCCTGCAGATGATACCAAAGACACATGTGCTCAAGCTCCTGTAAGCAGTTCTCTGTGCACTGATCTCAGAGAGTCAGAAAGCCATAATGGATGTACTCTGCCTATATCTCATCAGAATAATGAGACAATGCCCCCCTCCAAACTTGCAGGAGGAAGAGAAGGAGGAGGGGAGACAAGCCCTCCTTTGTCCCCAGAGCACAGCCCGCAAGCTGTGGGAGATGAGTGTCCATCCAAGGTCCTAGTCCAGGTCAGGTCCTTCATGCTCCCTGTGGAGAGCATGGAGGGGGTCTGCTCCCAGATCATCACAGATAGCTCTGAAGTTAGAGAAGCACAGTTGCCAAGCTGTCACAATAATGAACTCCAAGTGGTTTCCGTTGCAAGTGGTGCTCCCCAGAAAGAGGAAGTACAGGGCAATAAGGGCACGTCACCCAAACACATTCACTGCAAAGAGGAACATGTAGTAAAATCTGGCGCACAAGTCATGCCGCCCGAATCAGAAGCAACTCTGCCTGTCCAGGCTCAGAGTGAGGACAGCAAAAAACCCCTGAAGGCTGAATCCACCGCCACCAGCCTCCCTGACAACAGAAGTCATTTAGAAACTCCCCAAAGACCCAGTCAGAGTGCTGTGAATGGCCAGGGCAGTCCTGCCAGTCTTTTGAACATCTCTGCTGGTAGTGATGATAGTGTATTCGATTCTTCTTCTGACATGGAAAAATTCACTGAGATTATAAAAAAGATGGACAGCACTGTGTGTATGCCCCAGAAGAAAAAGAAGACCAGGCTACCAAACTCCCCCGCCCCTCACTTTGCCATGCCGCCTATTCACGAGGACAATTTAGAAAAGGTGTTTGATCCCAACGTGTTTACCTTTGGTTTGGGGAAGAAAAAGGAAGGCCAGTTGGAAATGTCACCAGCTTTACATTTGATGCAGAATCTTGACACCAAATCCAAACTGAGGCCCAAACGTTCATCCACTGAACAGAGTGTCCTCTTCAAGTCCTTGCAGACTCATACTAATGGGAAAGACGAGCCCCTGGCAGCTCCAGAAGTCAATGACAAAGAGAACAAGGATGTCCAGAATGGTGGAGTCAAGAGATCGAGGCTAGAAAAAAGTGCACTTTTCTCAAGCTTGTTATCTTCTCTACCACAAGACAAAATCTTTTCTCCCTCTGTAACATCAGTCAATACCATGACCACATCTTTCGGTACTGCTCATAGCAGTTCTCTTTCTCGACCTTCCGTGTTGCAGCCCGTGGCTGAGAGTGCCCCACCCTGTAGTACAGAGAAAGAACAACCAAGTCTGCCAGCCAGTAACTTAAAGGTCTTCAATTTCAACTCATCAGATACGTCTCATTCGGGATTGAAAAGTCTGAGCCCCATGGAAAAGTGCCTGCAAAAAGAGGAAACCAAGAAGGATGTGGATTTGCAAAGCAACCTTCCCATTGCAGAAACTAAATTTTCTGAATTTTCAAAACTGAAGACCAACGGTGATACGTCTAATCATACTGAAAGTGTTCTTAAATCAAACTTGCCGAGCTATGGAAGCAGTGACACAGACTTCACTGGTCTCTTCAAAGCCAGCTGGTTTGACCCAAGCATTTCTTTTTCTGGAATGGCATTATCAGATACAACAGTAAGTAGCAACATAGTATCATTTATTTGAGGTAGTTAAACAGTCAGAGAAAAAGAGGGTGATGAGCAATTCATGTTATTTGTTTAAAAACGGTTATGCTCCTATACAATAATTTCTTAACTCATTCATCACATTTGAAAACCTACTATGTACAATGGAGATTAAAGTTCAAGAGAAAAGGTACTTGGATACTGTTCTCAAGGCATTCATACTCTAGCAGGGAAAAATAAGCTACAAATATTTTAGGGCACTTGTGAATTTATATGTTGTATTGTGAAAGGTATAGATAAGGTACCTTGAGAATTCAGAGACAGGGTGTTTTTTCTTCCATAGTTCTGTGTAAAGATGCTCAACACTATACTTGGAATTTAGTGAAGATTTGTGAAGGCTTCCTTTATCTTGAACCCCCACCCCCCGCCCCCACCAAAGAATCTTATTCCTAATCCTTTCTTTTGCACTTTGAGATTCGCTCTTTCTTCCCCTACATAGGAGTCCATGTTTATCCCACATGGCTGAGAAAATGTTTTCTCTTTATTTGGAATTAGTTTTCGTTAGGGAAATATTTTTTCTTGCAAAGCTGTTGGGGAATAAAGAATTCGGTTTACCTTGGTGCTTTCCTGTAATATAGTAGAGAGGATGGCAAAATATGATTTTGATTTCTCCATCTTTTTTCTGACTGCTATAAGTTGTTTTCTTTACTCAATTTTTGACATAAATTTGTGGTTTTCATTTATGATGCTTGGTACTCAAGTTGAAAGAGGGAAGAAGATGATAAAGTTTAGAACTCAGCTCTGCTAAGCCCAGGAGCAGAAGTGGCAACTGTATTCCTGTTGCCCACCCTGTGAACCAGGCTGCCTAGCAAGTGAAGATGAGAACCAGGCAGAAAATATCCTGCCCCCTTCCTCGTTTGTACAGGGCACTGCCCCATTTAAATTTGTTGTATTGTTTTTTGCTACAAGCCTATCATGGAATATAATTCTGGAACCTCTTTCAAAGGGGTAGTTGAACTTTCAGTAGAGGCTCAGATGTCTTTTTTCAAAAGATTTCAAATTTTTTACTCCTAGGATGCCATACACACACACACACCCACCCACCCACACACATCTAGATGTAGATATACAATAAGATTTATTGAGGACCCCAAAGAGCTTTTGTTCACATGGGTTATGCCTATTGGAATCTATTATATTAGAAATTAATACTGAGGACTTCCCTGGTGGTCCAGTGGTCAAGATTTCATGCTTCTACGGCTTGGGGCATGGGTTTGATACTTAGTTAGAAAGTAAGATCCCATATGCCATGTGAAGGAAAGTTACATGGCTCAAAATTGCCTGGAGTTAAAACTCCCCTCCAGGTCCTCCCCACCATTCTATGAAAAACAAAGAACTCTCACCCAAAGGGGAAAAAAAAAACCAAAAAAAACCAAAACGGACATTAAGGTTGATTATGCCCAGCTCCCAGCCAGTCCAGCCTCTGGCCGATCTCCAGAATTCCTTGCCCCAGCTGTTTAGGAGATAACTACTCCGAACAACCTTGGAGAAGAACAGGCCCCCTTAAGAGAGTAGATTTCCACATATATGCCTATATATACTTACTCTTTTCTTGGGTTAGTGCAGCAGCTCACTAATCTGACTGCTGCCCGTTCTCGCCTCATTAAAGGTGATCTGTTCCTGTAAAGTGCTGGTCTCGTTCGTTTTCCAAACCTCACCTTCTCTAACTCCCTTACCCTACGCCATGTGGTCCAGCCAGTAAAAAAAATAATCAAGTAATTAATACTGAGAAAAATTTAAAACAGAACACACAAATGCACATTCCAGTATCCACCAGAACAATGATGTCATCGCATGTCATGGACCCTCTGGAAAATTCTGCTCTATACCTGTGAGAGAAAGTGAAAAAGACAACCTCTTCTAATTATGAAAATCATTTTGACCTCATGGACTCTCTGCAAGGGCACTGAGGACCCTCCAGGGACCCCTGGATTGCACTTTTAGAACCACTGCTATAAACAAATAAAACTGAATCAGCCTATAGCACTTAGAAATCATGCAATTTTTAAGTATTTGTCTCAAGCACAAAATTGCCACTGGTCCAGCCTTATTCTCTCTCCTTAATCATTCTTAGATCACTTCTCTTATTTAACAACAATCTGGTGAGTCTGACAACAGAGTACACAGTTTCACTATGGAATCTCTTGAAAAACCCAGTCAAGTGGAGTGAAAAAGAGAAACAGAGTACTCTATACTTTCTCAAGGCCTTTTTATGATTTAAAAAAAAAAAAATTTGTTTTTCTTTAGGTCTTGGGCTTTGTTCTCTTTTTAATGTCTGAAATTTTATTGTAATATCAGGCTTTTTCTTTAGCTTATCTTCTTGAAAGGTGCACATATAAATAAACATATGCCATTTTAATCTGTAATAATGCTCTACTGAGGCCCTTCCTGTGGCCTTTCAGTCATAGTCCACCCTGGTGTGATGCAAGAGCCATCAGATCACAGGCAGTCCTTAGAATGGGCATCTTGGTCAGCAATGAAAGTAGTCCATGTTCTATCATATTTTTACAAGTGTAATTACATTTTTATTATCTTAAACATTTCTAGTTTTACTGGTCTTGTCAGATGGGCTTGAAAATGATTAGTTTTGTAGTTGTATAAAAATATATTTTGTTCCTCTAAAAGGGATTAAATAACCGTGTGCAGTGAGCATTGTGAGATATACCATAAACACTTTATTTAGTTGTTATGTGATGAAAAAACAGTATTTATAGATTCAGATAAGATATGTATAGGAACACACAGAATTGATTCAGCTCATTCTGGATAAGTGATTGATCCATTATAATTTCTCTGTTTATTTGAAATTATACTGGGATGGTTTGAATTATGATCTCTTAGCTGAATTCTGGTCCTGTGAACTGGTATAAAACATAGGTCTGACTCTTGGGCCCTGAACTTCCCAGGTTGGTGAAAATCTCCTAAGCATATAAATGAGGAGAAACTGAAATGGCAAAATCAATTAGAAGAAGAAAAAAGCCCTTACCTTTAATAGATTCAAGTTTTAATATGACTTTGGTATAGATCAAAGTAGATGTGTAGATATGTTTCCAAATTGACAAGTGTGAGGCAAATATGACCTCACTTAAAGGATCATGGGAGGGGAAAAGAGGACTTTCCATGAAGTTTAATTATTTGTTGTGTTTTTGTTCATCTGATTACAGACAATTAGAGGAAGCATCCAGAATAAAATCAATCCCCGACCTGGAAAAGTAAGATTATTTTCTGTTCCTTGTCTAGAATCATTTTGACTTGACAAAGTGCAACAACAGGACTTGATACCACTCTCACTTTCTTAGGTGGTGATATATAGCGAGCCCGACGTCTCAGAGGCATGTATTGAAGTGTTCAGTGACGTGGAGGATTGTAGCGCCTGGAGCCTCTCTCCTGTGATACTAGTAAAAGTCGTTAGAGGATGGTAAGAGTGGCACCTTGTGTTCCTGACTCGCAGAGTGTGTGTTTCACATTTTTAATTGTCTGTTTGGTCCTCAGTACTTATTTTAAATTATGCCCTTAACAATATACTGAACTGAACAATACGAAGGGCAGACAATACTAGTCTTCAGTTCAGTTCAGTTCAGTCGCTCAGTCGTGTCCAACTCTTTGCCACCCCATGAATTGCAGCAAGCCAGGCCTCCCTGTCCATCACCAACTCCCGGAGTTCACCCAAACTCATGTCCATCGAGTTGGTGATGCCATCCAGCCATCTCATCCTCTGTCGTCCCCTTCTTCTCCTGCCCCCAATCCCTTCCAGTATCAGAGTCTTTTCCAATAAGTCAACTCTTCGCATGAGGTGGCCAAAGTATTGAAGTTTCAGCTTTAGCATCAGTCCTTCCAAAGAACACCCAGGACTGATCTCCTTTAGAATGGACTGGTTGGATCTCCTTGCAGTCCAAGGGACTCTCAAGAGTCTTCTCCAACACTACAATTCAAAAGCATCAGCTCTTCAGCGCTCAGCTTTCTTCACAGTCCAACTTTCACATCCATACATGACTACTGGAAAAACCATAGTCTTAGTGAATACTCAAAGTGTATCTAAGAAAAACATTTTTTTAACATTTCTGATTCTAGGAATGACGCATGTTGATGCTAGAGGAATCAGAAAAATGCAGCAGTATAAATTTCTTTTTCCCATTTTTCCCACATAATGTTGGTTTGGACTAATGATCACCAGAGTCTGTAATATACTTTTGGTTTTTTAATTTTCCATAAGGTTGGTAAGAATTGCACTACTCATGTTGACAGGCCATGCACTAAGCATGCTGATAGGAATTTTAAAAATTCTATAAGGGAAATATCTTGGCTAACTTTTTAAGTGACAGTTCAGTGAAGGACTAATCTAAAATTTATTTTCTAACTTTTTGACAGCAGGTAGTTTTTGTTAAGTAAAGAAACTGGTGAAAAAAAATTGTATTACCAGCTTAACTGCTTCAAGGAAATACACAGGAAATTGAATAAAGAAAAGCGGTTTTAAAAAAAAATCACTTACTTGGCATAAATATGAATCTTTGTACCTATTTATAAACTTGTTTAAAAAAAAGATGTAGGGCTGTAGGCATTTATGGTTTAAAAAATTAGTAAGCTTTTCTTTGGGTCTCTCCATTTGATTAAATATGCAACATCTTTCCTTTTAGGCTTTAGATATTTTAATATATTTTTCTGTATATTCAACATATTCACTGGGAAAATACAGTTAGTTTTCTTAAATTTGAAAACTGAAAATTATAATTTCGTTTTTAATGAAATACTGATTCTTCAACTTTTCTTAGTGTCTCTCTTAGAAGTATGAGCACTTAAGACTAGCACTGTCATATATTGTCACGAGGTTTTTATTTAGTGTTTTTATGTTGCTGAGAAGAATAAATGTGCTTTCTGGGTCATTAAAAAAGTATTACACAGTATATTTGAAAGTTGCTTAAAGAATAGATCATAAAAATTCTCATCACAGGAAAAAAGATTGTTTAACTGTGAGGTGGTGGATTTATTAAATAAACTTATGGTGATCATTTTGTAATATACACACATATCAAACAGTCATGTTGTACAGCCAAAACTAATACAATGTGATATGTCAATTAGATCTCAATAAAACTGGAAAGATGCTTTCCATTAGCCTGCATGTAGTAGTCCTTTGTATCAGTATATCCATTGATATGGCTCTAATATGTAAGTTAAAACCCTCAAAAGTGTTTTTTACATATATAAGAAGAAAAAACATTACAATAAAAGTCCATTATCTGACATTACTATGTTTCTACCAACTGGCAAACTTACTATACTATAGAGCTACTATAAAAATTAGTAGCTCTATAATGTTCATACTGATAGTCAAAAGTTCTCTAAAATCCTGATTGTTGTTTTGTTTTAGTTGCTAAGTCATGTGTTACTCTTTTGCAACTCCATTAACTGTAGCCTGCCAGACTCCTCTGTCCACTGGGATTCTCCAGGCAAAAATACTGGAGTGGGTTGCCATTGACTTCGCCAGGGCATCTTTCTGACCCAGGGATCAAACTTGCGTCTCCTGTTGAATCTCCTGCACTGGCAGGCAGATTCGTTACCACTGAGCTACTGGGGAGAGAATTGGCCACTAATATATTATTTATAAGGGGCTCCCTGGTGACTCAGATGATAAAGAATCCACCTGCAATATAGGAGACCCAGGTTTGATCCTTGGGTCAGGATGATCCACACACACACGTTCACACTCACACACTCTACACTCTATTGGCCAGAATATTTGACTAATCAAAATCTCTCTCACCAAGACTGGCTAATAGTTTTGCTGTGTTTTATTCTTAGTTGGATTTTGTATGAGAAACCAAATTTTGAAGGGCACTCCATCCCCTTAGAAGAAGGAGAATTGGAACTCTCTGGTCTCTGGGGTATAGAAGATATTTTGGAAGGAAATGAGGATGAGACAGTGTCGACTAAGCCCATGGTGATTGGTTCTATCAGACTTGTGGTCCAGGTGGGTAAAATTAGTAAGCTTTTAATAAAGGCAAACTGGATTTCATCTGTTCATTCAGCAAATACTTAATGCTGGATGTGATTCTTTTAAGAGTTTCATTTTGTGATAAAAGTGATTGGGAAAAATATTTTGTGTTTTATGGATAGGTTTTCTATATTTTAAATATTTGTACATGTTAATTAGAAAAGAAGCATTCTAATTAGTCTTTTTCTTCAGAATAAATCCTGAAACATGAATTTCTCTTTCCTGTCCCCCATTCCCATCTGCAAATGTATTTTATTTAATAACCTAGTTTTGATGAACTCTGTAAGAACAGATTTTTCTTTTACTTATTTTTTTGGTTGCTCTGTGAGTTCTTATTATCTTGAGTGGCCTACAGGACTATTTTGAAAGCTAAATAATCCAAAGATAATTCAGCTATTAACTCTGGGATTTCATGTGAGTTTTAAGAAAATGAGTACATATGGCCACTTTATGGATTGGGTAAACATTTCTTGGTTATTTATTCATTAATGAGGAACTTGAATCAGTTCTTTGTGGTTCTTGGAATTTGATGATTCTTTACCTTTTAAAAATGTAAAAGGTATCTTCCAAGTGAAAAAGCTCCATTTGTGTATTAGACTTGGGTATCAGAGTGCAACAGGGGAAAAAGACGTGTTCCAAAATGAGAATGAGTAAGAATGACTAACAGTTTTTGGCAGAAGAAAATGTTATTTCCTGGGTCAACATTTCTGAGTGACTTAGATGGTAATTGGTATTCTAAATGATTTATCTCTTAATAATTTTAAGTACATAATGTGATAGACTTTATGCAAGATGTAACAGACACCGTTTTGAAATGTCATAGTGGAATAATTTATCTGCAGTTTTTATTTATTACTCAAAGCAATGTTTTAAAATATCATTCAAATCCTATCTCCCATGTAGTGTCTATCCTTTATTTTTCTGAATTCTCTACTTATTCTTGGCCATATTATAATCTGCTTTTTCTGTAATTGTAATCATTATACAAGTACATGTTGTTTTCCTTTAACACTGACTCTCAATCTCTTTTTTACTCTCTCTGTACTGCTTGCTGATGGTTATACTCCCACTTGGAACATCCTCGATGATTTGCAATTGCGAGAGAGATGAGAATCTGGTGGGGTGGGGATTTAGGGTCCAGGAAGGTGGGCTGAGGGAAGTGAAGCACGCTGGTCCAGAGACCTCCTGTTTTGGCTGATGGTAGCAGGCCTCGTGCAGTTAGTGCTTTTCATGGTATTACACGGTGTGGGGTTTTACTGAGCATCATATCCCACTGATATGATGTGCTTTCAATTGTTTTACCTTTCTTCTTACTATAGGATTTAAGCTTTTTTCCTGTCTTAAATGATGCTTCATGAGTATTTTTGTGCATTTAACAATGTATACATTTTATGATTCATTTCCTTGTGGTAAGTTTTTCAGAATGGTGTCATGTTAAAGAGATGAAACACTTTTATGGTTCCTAATACATGATGAATTTTTTTTTTTAACAGATTGTGTTTATGGTTCCTTGACACATAAAAGTCACAACATATATTCAAGGGAATCACCTTTTCAGCTCATTAACTGTTCCTTTTGTTAATATTTGAAAGAGTTGCCCCTGAACTGACCCAAGTGTTACCATTTTTTCTGTACCTCAGCTCACCTTGGTCTGCAACATTGAAGAGGTTCAATAAATATTTGATCCAGGCCCAGGCACTCAGCCAGGAGAGGCCTTTTGTAGTGTGTTTGATGGACATGCAGGGCATGGAACAGTGACCAAAGTGCAGAGATTTGTAAATCACTGTAAACGTGCACCTTTGCCTTTATGACTTAGACCAAACCCACATCATGGTCAAGGAGTGTTACCGCAGGGGCCCGTGGGCATGAGACAACAGTTGAGGAAGCAGCCACTCTATAGCTTAGTGTCTCTGGATATGAATGGTCACAGGAGAGCAAGGAACTAAAACCCAGGTTACCAAGGAAAGCCAAGCAGGTTTTTCAGTGAAGACAAGGGAAATAAATAACTTTCCAAAACTCTTGAGATGCATTTTTGGTGGTCTTTGCTTGAATGTAATGCTGAGATACATGACTAATGCAATGTGTATGCCCCAAAAGATCACATATTAGGTCCTGAGTGAGAACAGGAAAGGGATAAAGTGGCAGATGATCTGTGCAACATATGTGTATATTTAAAGCTTATTTTAATTATTAAAAAAAGGAATAATGAGCTTAATGTGGAGTTTAATACATGGTGTTACTATTATACATATATACTGTATTCATGTAATTTTTTTTCTTTTTTAGGATTACAGAGTTAGTCAGATTGACTTATTTACTGAACCAGAAGGGTTAGGACTTCTAAATTCCTACTTTGATGATACTGAAGAAATGCAGGGGTTTGGCATAATGCAGAAGACTTGTTCCATTAAAGTACATTGGGGCATGTGAGTATTTTATTTGCAATACAGTTTTAATGAAGCTCTTTTTTGAGTGTGAAAAGAGGACTTCAGATAATCTATCTCTAATTTGTTATCCTGTTAAGTAATTATTGACTAAAAGCTTTTATTATTTTTTTATAAGGTACATAAAAATCTTATTTTTTTGGTTACTATGTTACTATAACTCAGCTTTCTTGTAAATGATAATGGTTTCTTGGAGGAAGTGCAGGGAGAAAACTGCATTTTTAATGTGGAGATTTCCTTATCGCAAAGGAACATGATTCATTCAGAGCTGAGTTGCAGATTATACCTTCATGGTAATTCACAGGAGGTGATTCAAAGCATGTGTGCCCCTGATATTTCATGTGGGATGGAGGCCAACACGCATACTACTTCCTTTGACAGTTTCACACAATGCTTTCCAAAGCCCCTAGGATGTTGATTTCAAAAATTACAGGAAGCTGCAAGAGTATTTTGAAGGAAGCGGGAATATTTCAGATAGGGGAGAAATTAGGCTAGAAAGTGCAGGCTGAAGAACTGAAGCTGGTGGCCCCCACAGTGGAGTGCACAGCCCAGGGCATGTGACAGACGTGCACCGAAATGCAGGGAAAAGCACTAAAGCTTCTGTATAGTTCATTTAAAATCTCCTTTTCAGATCTTATCTTTGTGTATGTTTTCCAATAAGTTTATAGTATATTCAGCAGTTATATATATGTAATTTATAAGTATTCATATATTCAGAGACTGCTCAAGAGTTTATATTAATGGAATATGAGTAAGATAATACATATGTAATGAATCCAAAGGTAAATACTACAAGAAACATAAATTATGGAGAGGGACCATAGAAGTGCTACTTTAGAGAGTAGTCAGGAAAGTCCCTGGTGACTTTTAAGCAGAGATCTGAGGACGTGAGGGAGTCAGCTGTGAGACATCCCAGGGAGGCAGGGTAGATAAGTGTCCTAGGCTGGAAGCCCAGTGTTTGCACAGCCCTCCAGGGGATGTTTGAGCAATTGAGGGGCGGTCTGGCTGCAGTAGAGTGAGCCAGGAGGATTGGTGGTGGAGAGGGCTCGTATCATGTCAGACCTTGTAGGACACCGGAGGGATTTTAGGTGACTCCAAGGAACATAAGAAATCATTGGACGACTTTAACCTAACTTGTGTTTTAGGAGGATCACTCTAGCTTCTGTGAAAAAGTATATTGTAAAGAGCTAAGAGTGGAAGCAAAGATTTGCAGTTACATAGGCGAGAAGTGTTTCGGTGACTTGGTGTGATGGTAGTGGTAGAAGAACAGTCAGATTCTGGATACATTTTGAAGACAGAACCAACAACATTGGTTGACAGGTTTTATGTAGGGTATGAGGGGCAGAGAAATGTCCAGGGTTTGGGACCACAGCATTTATTGGAATAGAAAAAAACGGGGAGGGGGAGTGAAATCCGGGTGTTTTGTTTTGGAGATTAGATGGGAGATGCCAACTACCCATTCAAGCATTCAGGTAAGAGGTCAGGAAGGTGACTGGATACATGACACTGGAATCTTAGGTGGGGTAGGGAGGCTGGAGATATAATCTGGAATCATGGTCATGGAGAAGGTATCTAAACCCCATGCTGGATGAGATCTCCATGCTTAACCTCACTCATTATTAGAGAAATGCAACTCAAAACCACAATGAGGTATCTTCTCACACCGGTCAGAGTGGCCATCATCAAAAAGTCTACAAACAATAAGTGCTGGAGAGGATGTTGGGAAAAGAGAACCCTCTTACCCTGTTGGTAGGAATGCAAATTGGAATAGCCATGATGGAGAACAGTGTGGAGATTCCTTAAAAAACTGGGAATAGAACTGCCATTTCACCCAGCAATCTCACTGCTGGGCATACACCCCGAGGAAACCAGAACTGAAGAGGCACATGTACCCCAGTGTTCATTGCAGCACTGTTTACAATAGCTAGGACATGGAAGCAACCTAGATGTCCATCGGCAGATAAATGGATAAAGAAGTTGTGGCACATGTACGCAATGGAATATTACTCAGTATAAAAAGGAACATATTTGAATCAGTTCTAATGAAGTGAATGAACCTGGAGCCTATTATACAGTGGGGCTGGTGCACTGGGACGACCCAGAGGGAGGGTATAGGGAGGGAGGAGGGAGGAGGGTTCAGGATGGGGAACACAGGTATACCTGTGGCGGATTCATTTCGATATTTGGCAAAACTAATACAATATTGTAAAGTTTAAAAATAAAATAAAATTTAAATCTTAAAAAAAAGAGAGAAAGACAAATACTGTATATAATGTATATATATGGAATTTATAAAGACAGTACCAACAATTCTACATTCATGGCAGCAAAGGAGACAGAGATGTAAAGAACAGACTTTTGGACTCAGTGGGAGAAGGCAAGGGTGGGATGATTTGAGAGAACACCCCTGAAACATGTATATTGCCATATGTAAAAAAGACAACCAGTGCAGGTTCGACGCATGAAGCAGGGCACCCAAAGCTGGTGCTCTGGGACAACCCAGAGGGATAGGGTGGGGAGGGTTCAGGATGGAGGGACACAGGTATACCCATGGCTGATTCATGTTGATGTATGGCAAAAACCATCACAATATTGTAAGATAATTATTCTCCAATTAAATAAATTAAAAAGAGCAGGAAAGTCATCTGAGCTTTAGGCACTTTTATATTTAGAGATTAGGAAGAAAAGGAGGAATCAAAACACAAGTTTCTTCATCTCTTGCTGCTTTTGAGTTTTTCAACATCAAAGAGACCTATAAGTCTTTTTTCTCAAAGTATTTAAGGCTGAGAAATATAACTAACTCATTCCAATATTCGTCCCTGGAAAATTCCATGGACAGAGGAGCCTGGCGGGCTGCAGTCCATGCGATTGGAAGGAGTTGGACTTGACTGAGTGACTGAGCTCGCACACACGCATCATGTTTTTATCTCCATGTCTGGATGATTTCATGACTCAGGCTTGGACTATGTGGAAGCGTAACAAGCTACAGTTAAATAACGTTTCTTACCTTGACAGTGAGTTTAATCTGGTGTTACAGATGGTAGTTACAAACCAGTCATATTTTACACATTTTGATGGGCTTGCATGGTGGCAGACACTTTTTTTCTGGTTCTTAATTGCCATCAGGGTAATAGAAAGCTGCCTTAGACGTCAGTTCAGAGTTTGGGCTCATTGAACTGTCAGCTTGGTACCAGGTCAGTAGTACTTTTACAGATCTCCAAGGGGAGCCTTGATGGGTTGGGGAAATTCAGCTGATAACAAGTTTTCAAGCTGACACTGCCTCGTTGGTGCAGCAGTCCTATGAACTGATGGAAGAGAAGCCTTAGCTGTGCGGGGGTGCTTCTTCAGATTCCATGAGGAGATTTACTCCAGGGCCTGTTCAATTTGCATTAGGCCTTTCTATACATACACACATTCAGACTGAAGTGAAGTGAAAGTGGAAGTGTTGTGTTTGACTCTGCGACCCCATGGACTATACAGTCCATGGAATTCTCCGGGCTAGAATACTGGAGTGGGTAGCCTTTCCTTTCTTCAGGGCTCTTCCCAACCCAGGGATTAAACCCAGTGTGTTACTTGCTAATTTCTTATTTGGGAAAATGAGAACTTTCTAACAAAATTTTCCTCTCACATTGTGTGGAGTGAGATTTGTCTTTAAGCAGCTGGCAATGCCAGCACCCATCCTTGCAGGAGTGACAGTGTATCTTATCTTGAGTCTATTTCTAATAAATAAAATTAAGGAATTTTAAGGCTTCAAAGGCATCATAAAGAACATCTGTTCCAACACCATCATTTAATCAAGGAAGACAGGGTTTGGCCACTTTATCAAGTTGGATTAGTTGTTAGGATTAGTTGTCAGAAGAACAGGTACTAGAATGCAGGTGTTCTGAAATCAAGGGACATTTTTTTAATAGCCACATATTCTTTGGTCAATGCTAACATGAAATACTTGATATATAAAAATATATGTAGGTATGTGAACTATGAGGCCTAGTAAACAAGCCCGTCATCACGCAACTGAGAACCTCACCATTACTAACGCTGCTGCAGCACCCAGCAGAGCCCGCCTGTTCCCATCCCCCTGCCTTCTCCACGTGTGAGATCCCTCTCTGGAATTTTGTGTGTTTCTCAGCCCCTTGTTTTGTGGTGTCACCATATAGTATCTGTCCTTTCAGTATTTTTAGCTGTGCTTGCTTTTGAAATTTATAAAAATGGTATTAAACTTTTAAAATAAGGAACTGTGGCTTGTTCCTTTTTCTCCACATTGTTTCTGAGAGTCCCCATATTGATGAGTATATGTGTACTTATTCTTTTTCATTGCTATTTAATATTCACTGCATATATTTCCTTATGGAGTATACTGAAGCCCAGCTTTTTATTATGAAAGTTTTCAGACATAAGCACAAAAGTAGAAAGGATAGCAAACACCCATATACCCTCCACTTTGATTCAGTAATTGTTAACGTCTTGCCATATTTGCTTTATCTTCTTTTCTGAGCACTTGAAAGTAAGTTGCAGGCATTGTGACCCTTCATTCCTATAAACTTCATCCCAAATCTCTCTATAATGACATTTTCCTATGAAACTACCATTATCACACCTGAGAAAATTTCAATATGGCCATGATAATATCTACCCAATAGTCCATAAATAAAATTTCCCCATTGTTTCAGGAATGTCTTTTATAGATGTTTTTAATTAGTATCCAAGCAAGGCTCGTATATTTGGTTGTCCTATCTCTTTGAAAAGTCTCTTTTAATCTCTTAAATACCCCCATCTTTGTTTCCCATGCCACTGATTTTTTTTGAAGAATTTAGGTCAGCTGCTTAGCGTATGTGCCATAGTCTGGATTTTCTAAGTGCTTCTTCAAGGTATCATTTAACTTGGTCTTCTGTCACCTGAAATTTATATATACAGGCAGTAGGTCTTCATGTATAATCAGATGCAGATCGAAGGGTTTTGTCAAGGATATTACTTCTATAGGTAGTGACACATACTCGTGCTGCGTTAATCAAACCAAGTTTGAGTGTCGGTTACACTGATGCTTCCCACTCCTCTCCACTGTAAAGGTACCAGTCCCCCCTTGAAATTCAGAGCCTGCTCTTGTTTGAATAACCTCAAAGTTGGCACATTCATATTAAATCTTCTGACTATACCCTTGGTTTCTGTATGTAGCCAACATTCATGTGCAGCCATATCTAGAGAATAAGACTTAGGATCCAGCTGGAAAAACTGTTTTTGGTTTAAGAACAAGTGAACAAGATAAGGTTTTTCTTGTCTTGATTCAGAGGGTGCTTCTGAAAGGGTAATTACATGAATGATTTTCATGAATGTATGGATGACCATTGTTATTAGTTCAACATTAGTTCAACAGTATTCCTTTGTATGTATACATTTTTTTTTATAAAAATATTTGTATTCATTTATTTATGGCTGTGCTGGATCTTTGTTGCTTGCAGGCTTTTCTCTAGTTGTGGTACGAGGGCTTCTCATTGCACTGGCTTCTCTCGTTGAGGAGCACAGGCTCGAGGGCCCGTGGCTCGGCAGTTGTGATTCCTGGGCTCTGAGCACAGGCTCAGTAGTTGTGGCACACAGGCTTAGCTGCTGTGCGGCCATATGGGATCTTCTCAGATCAGGGATCGAACCCGTGTCTCCTGCATTGGCAGGCAGATTCTTTACTACTGACACCAGGGAAGCCACATTTGTTATTGTGTTTTTAAACTCATACTTTATAGACATACAGTTTATTCATAATATAGGCAAAGGCTGAATACATGAGAAAATAAAAGAAAATGAAATCACACTGCGCGAAGGTAGTTTATCTCCTGATGGCCTTGTGAATAATGTATCTTGTTGGAATAGAATTAAGGGGAAAAAGGATCACACTCTGTATATGAGTTTTCAGATTCCAAAGTCCACCCTCATTCACAAATGTGTGTTTGAGTTACCCAGCAGGCCCTCAGCATTTACTGAGGAAGTTACCCAGCAGGCCCTCAGAATTCACTATTCGCAGAACAGCAGTCTTCAGGTGTGCCAGTTTATATGTTCAGGCTTTTGGACAAAGCCCTCTTTATCCCAGATTACCTTCCTTCTATAAGTGTTACCATGACTAAGCTGTATGCTTCAAGGAAAATGAGATGTTTAGTAGCAGATGAATACATACCCTTAGAACTCAAACCGTAGAAGAAAACACTTAATGAAAGAGTACTTCAGTAAGCACCATGTCAGAATCTCAGAATCACTTGTTGATGAGCCATCGTCTGTGTTTATAAAAAATTCAGACTGTTCATTTGTGAAGAGTCAGACCTCAAGGCCCTTGGCTTGTTATTGGCCAAATAGCACACTTGATAATAAACTGCTGTTATTTAGCTAGGGCATGAAATCAGTGTGTGATGTGCCTTTGAGAGCTTTGGGCTCCAAAAAAAGATGTAGTACATTCTCTTTTTTTAGTTTATTTTTAATTGGAGAATAATTCTTTACAATGATGTGTTGGTTTCTGCCCTAAAACAGCATGAATCAGCCGGAAGAATACATGTGTCCCCTCCCTCTTGAACCTCCCTCTCAGCCCCGCACCCCATCCCACCCCTCTAGGTTGTTTTACTGGGTTGAGCTCCCTGTGTTATACAGCAATTTCCCACCTACCTACTTTACATGCGGTAAAGAATGTGTCCACGCTATGCTCTTAATTTGTCCTGCCCCCTCCTTCCCCCGCTGTGCCCACAAGTCTGTTCTCTGCATCTCTGTTCCTGCCTTCCCACCACCTCCCAGTCGTCCCTGTAACTATTGCCCTGACTTCTAACACTGTGGATTAGTTTTGATTCCCCCACCCACACACCACACACAGCCTTTCAACATTTTGTGTGTGTGTGTGTCTGTATGTGTATGTTGGCAGGTCTCCAGTAGGATTTTGACTATAAATCCCTGTATAATTAGTAAGTCTAAAGAAGTTACTGATTTATCCAGGACAGTCTGTAACAGAAACTCACCAAAAACGTGCCCTTGGGCCGAAATTGTGAACAAGAGAAAAGCAAAGAGGGGAGAATCAGATTCATTTTGTAGGTAAAAGATTACCTTTATAGCCAGCTTCCTCTTGTGGCCTGTGCTCTGGGGAACTTGGCACAGTTAGCCCAGCTAGGATGCTTTAGCAAGACTAATAAAGAATTGGTGGGTATAAGTGATCACCAAGAATGCCACATTTGCTTGTCAAGAGGGTATATTACCATCTCTCTTATAAAGAAGTCACTTCTCCAGCAACAGCGACTTCACCAGAACCCTCCAAGGAACCAAGAAATTGATAAGACTGCACAGTCTTTAGGGACAGTTCATGTGAGGCATGGTTTTCTGGTTTCCTGGTTTCTAGCACATTAGAGGAGGGTGAGGCTTCTGGTTGCTTGACCACAGCAGAAGTGACAGCTGACAAGTGTGATAGAAGGGTGTGGTATTGAAAAACCATAAAAATCAAGTCCAAGGACTCAAAAAGCATTGGGCCTGGGAACAAGCAGTCTTTAGACTTTGAGAGCCCCCACAGACATCACTGTGCATTAAGTCATGCTCCCAGTGCTGATCCTGAGTGACTGTGAAAGCAGAAATTATGTTCAGTGCACTCTCTGGAATGAGAAAGACTGCTGTTCAAGAATGACTAGAACCTTGGTTTTGGGGTCAGCTTGGATCAGCCCTGCATTTAGTACTTGTAGCTGTGTGGCCCTGGGCAATTTAACTTCACCTGTAAAATGGGGACTGTATCTTTTCCTTGTAGCATTGTTGTAAGGATCAGATGGAATTCCTTGCAAGCTCTATTTATTTGTTAGCTGTTCCTAATTTTTGACACTATGACAGATGATTAGGTGGAACATCCTATTTTTGGTTACAAATGAGATATAACCTTTTAAAGTGTGAAATCTCCTGGCTGGAGCCTCTCTAAATACATACCCAGGGCAAAAGATAACTACTTTTATTACTTGGAAGTAACAGACATTTAAACTTTGAAACAGTTCATAATAGAAAGTAAAATCAGTGGACAAAGCTAGCCAAGCCAAGGAAACAAACAAAAGCTCAAGAGGTGCATATAATGGCTTATTCCTCCTGGAGTCCAACATTGCTCCACTAAGTGCACCCACACTTGTGTGTCCAGACCCACATCCTCCCCTGTTCTGGTCCTCTCTCATCTGTGGGGTGCAGTGTTCCACTGACAGAAATGATGAACTGTCTGTTTCTTCCTTGGTACTTATTTAGATGGCTGATTTATGAAGAGCCTGGATTTCAGGGTGTCCCTTTTATCCTGGAACCTGGTGAATACCCTGACTTATCCTTCTGGGATACAGAGGAGGCATACATTGGATCCATGCGGCCACTGAAAATGGTAAAGATGGAATCCGATCATGTGTTCTTAGAGTCAGTAATTCTTTGCTTGACTTTGATAATTCATGGGATGTGACTTTAAAGCAATAAAGCCGAGTTTTAAAAGATAAATATGTAGAGGATGGGACTTATTGCTAGATAGAACTAATAGAAAGGATAACTTGATAGTTGCTACAGATGGAGGAAAAAAAACATGGATAAGCCCATAGGTGTTCTTGGCCATGCAGAGTCACTGATATGTGTGCACAGCTCAGCCCAGGGCAGATGTGAGAAGTGAGAAAGTGAAGAATTAAATCAGGAGGACAGACAAAGTCCAGCTTGTAGGTGTTAGAGAAAGGGGATAATTAGGAGAGCATCATAATAAGTCAGGGCTTCCCTGGTGACCCAGATGGTAAAGAATCTGCCTGCAATGTGGGAGACCTGGGTTCGATCCCTGGGTTGGGAAGATCCCCTGGTGAAGAGAATGGTAACCTACTCCAGTATTCTTGTCTGGAGAATCCCCATGGGCAGAAGAGTCTGGTGGGCTACAGTCCATGGGGTTGCAAAGAGTTGGACACGACTGAGTGACTAAGCACAGCAAAGCACAATAAGTCAGGTGGATCTTAAAAACCAAGCAGGATTATTTTAGATGGCAATGTCAGAGTTAGACTGCATGAGCCAGGTCAGAGCTGGGAAAGGGTAGGGCCTGCTGAGGACCAGCTTGCTGTAATGACAGGCCAGGCTGGGTGACTGCACCGGGGGGCCTGGAGTCAGATGTCCAGGTGAGTGTTGTCCTCCAAAGCGCTCCCCTTAGGAAGGATCCCGTGCTTCCTTCCCCTGTATTTTGCCTGGTTCTTTGTTTCTTCTGCAAGACTCTAAGCGTTGGAAGGCTCCAAGCTGCACCTGTTTTGACCTCATGTTGAGGTGCGTCATAAGAATGTTCACTAAACACGTACAGCATGAGTGAGGCTCCTGTTACAAACATGTTCTTGAAATTCCACTTTGTGGTTGTCTTCTAAGTCAGTTTGAAACAAATTAGAAAGTCAGGAAGATAATTTTTTATCTTAATTTTATCCCTCCTGCCACAGGTTGTGGCTTAATTATCTGTCTGCTTGTCTTCATGCAAATAATTCTGGGCTTTTCTTCTAAAATTAAATCCTCTTTTGAAGAGTAAAGTTTTGTAACTTTTCTGAATATGTAAAAGAATTGCCTCAAGTTTTGAAGGCAGTTTTTAATGATGACCTACAGAATTGTAAAGTTCACAGAATTCGAAAAGGATTCCTTTCAAAAAGCATACTTAGTTGATTGTATGAGCCCTGGTTTGTTGATTAAAATCAGCCACATTCTTTTTTAATTATAGTTCATTTGCTGTATTCGAGATCTTTGGCTATACTTTATTTTTTTCACTTATATATGTAACAACTTAAAAAAAAAAAGCCTTTTGACTTTCCCACTGCTGGTTTAAACTCTTACCTTATTTAATTCTTTTGTGTGACACCTCTTCTATGATTTTAGTGAGATTTTTGGATTAAAATTTCTTTATTCTAAACATATAGCAACCCCCATAGACCCATCCTCTATGGGATGTTTTAAATTTATCTAAGAGTTTACCTAATTATTTCAGGAGTCCTTCAGATCATATTGTGAACTTGAGTGAACTTCAACAGCTTTGTAAGCCAGAGGTTGCAAAATCAAATGCCTCTAGGGCCAGGTAGCAAATAGGCGTGAACAGGATGACAGGGAGCTGAATCCCGGCGAGGTGGAGACGGGCAAAGCGGAGCCCGTATCCCTGCTGGAGGGTGAGCCTAGTGCAGGGTTAATAAGCACAGAAGGTGAGGGTTGCTGCCTGTGAGAATTTGAGTCTAGAGATGTAAAATCTTAGACTGCTTTTTAAGAGAGGTGAGAAATAGGCCTTTTTGGGAGTTTAATGAGTTTAAAAAAAACAACAACCAAACATCTATTTGGTTAAAAAGCACAGATACCATGCAGCTTGTAGACCGCCTCTGTGAGACTCTTCCTCATATCTTCCCTGCATTTTTGGGAATTTTAGAACTGTCTCCACATCAGTTAAACAAACCAGAATGTAGTTGGTCTGTGTGGTTCCGTGGCTTATCACAGACTGCTGTGGGTAATAGCAAATGGTAACTTATCAGTGACAAGCCATTTTTCTTATAATATTATTTTTCTTTTCAGGGTGGTCGTAAAGTTGAATTCCCTACAGATCCTAAGGTAATGTACATTTTTAAAGAATTTTACTCCCATTCCATCTTCATGAAGATAATACTTGCGTGATTTTATGTATCACTTCCATAAGACATAACTGCAGTCAGCGGGAGTTGTCCAGCTTATACATGCCATCACCTTCAGGAGGAAGGTGATGCTGAGAGCACGAGTTAGCACTAAGTGTGTGCAGCCATGGCTCAGAAGGTTCACTGTTGCATTAAGCTGTAATCTGCAGTTGTATTTACTAACTGCGGGGCCTGTTGCTGCTTGCCTGAAAGGAAAAACCTTACTTTTCAAGACACGTTCTCCCTACTCTAAAATTCTCCTTCTGCTAGTTCTGCTTTGCACATCTGTGACACACAGTTTGATCTATAGTGTGTCTCATTTTTAAAACATTTTAACAATACTTTGGTTCCTTAAAATTCTAAATATCAATTCTAGACGTTGAACAAAAACCAATTATGCATCTGTCTTTTGAACTTTGACTTCAGGCTATACCACAGCAGGAGTAAAATTCTGATTTTTAAAATTATATTACAAGATACTTTTATTTAGTTAATTTAAAAATGTGATTATAAAATTTGTGTTCCACGACTTAGTGATATTAAGTGACTGATTTAGTGTTTAGCTATTGAGATATTTGACTTCTTACAACTTACTGGCATATCTCATTTCTGTTATAGATAGTTATTTATGAAAAGCCTTTCTTTGAAGGAAAATGTATGGAGCTGGAAACAGAGATGGGTAGGTTTGTCATGGAAGGAGGTGAAACAGAAGAAACCACTGGAGATGAACATTTGTCATTTGTATCAGTGGGATCTATGAAAGTTCTACGAGGCATGTAAGTAGACAGGAGTGACCTGTAAGGATTCCTTTTTATTCCCTTTAATAACATTAAAAACATGGTCTCTCTTCCCCAAAGATAGCTTTCCAAATTGCAGGGTGGAGTGAATAAACATGTTTTCTTCAGCTAGTGGTGACCTGGATTTGATGGGCTAGTTTGGAATCAGTCAGCTGGGCAAGGCTGATAAATTGGGCCATCCAGATTGATCAAATCTACACTCTTGTTTATTGATATGCTCCAAATTTTTGAACTGTTAGTTTGCTTTCTATTTTTTAGGATCATATTCTGTACTTTATAGAGCTTACATATTTTCTTTAAAGTCTACACTTGAAAATGGCTTATAAATAGCCCAAAATATACAATATATTAATTGTTATTGGAAGAAAGTTCATCCAGTTTTATTTGTTAAAGTTCTTTTGAGTCAGTTCTTAAACACACTTAGACAAACATGTACACATACATGCTGACCTCCCTATAATCCTTTAAGGAACATTGGTATATACTTCTTAGATTAATTTCTTGGTGAAGTGAAGTGAAAGTTGCTCAGTCATGTCTGACTCTTTGTGACTCCATGGACTGTGGCCCACCTGGCTCCCCTGTCCATGGAATTCTCCAGGCACGAATACTGGAGTGGGTTGCCATTCCCTTCTCCAGGGGAATATTCCCGACCCAGGGATTGAACCCAGGTCTCCTGCATCGCAGGCAGATTCTTTACCACCTGAGCCATCAGGGAGGCCATTCTACTAATCTCTTAAATGCTAGGGAAGAATTCCAGTAGTCATAATGCGTGGGTCCATGTCTTGCTTTATAGCTATTTACATTTGTCAGCGACACTGATATTTTAACAGTACTGAAAATTTCTACTCTTTCATGTTCTTCTGTTGTAGTTGGGTTGCTTATGAGAAGCCTGACTTTACAGGTCATCAGTATTTGCTTGAAGAAGGAGAATACAAGGACTGGAATGACTGGGGAGGCTACAGTGGAGAACTGCAGTCTTTACGACCTATATTAGGTGTAAGTTACAGAAAAGCTAATGGGTAATACTCGGGCATTTTTGAGTAATAATTGGCTAGTCTTTGAATTTTGAATTTTTTTTTTCTCAATAGGATTTTTCAAATGCTCACATGATAATGTACAGTGAAAAAAACTTTGGATCCAAAGGTTCCAGTATTGATGTATTAGGAATTGTTGCTAATTTAAAGGAGACTGGATACGGAGTGAAGACACAGTCTATTAATGTACTGAGTGGAGTGTAAGTGAAATAACCCAATGGGGATTTTAATAGTGAGCTTCACTTTGGTTTGTGCTAAAGTAATGGAGTCTTTGACCCAGAGTAGACACTCAATAAGTACATATCTCAAAAACGAAACATTAAATTAGCCATTTAATACTGCTACAATATTTTTATAACTGCTTTTTAAAATCTTTCTCATATAGTATCTTTTATATGTAATATAACATTGGAGCAGAATTTGAGTTGCATTATAAAATCTACAGATTCACTTCTCTTGTCATTCTTCATGAAAAGAACTCATGAATTTCTTAGGATCAGAAACAAATAATAGTGATTTAACATTAGAAACCTGAAGTTGGGACAAAGTCCCATTTGATTTTCTTATGGTCCTATACCTGCTCTATTATATTTCCTATTATTTTTTTCTTCCAGTTATATTAAGATGTAGTTGATATACAGCACTCTGTAAGTTTAAGATGTGCAATGTAATGACATATTCATCGTGAAATGATACCAAAATAAGTTCAGTGAACATCATCTCATAGATACAAAATAGAAGAAGAAAAAATGTTTTCCTTGTGAGGAGAACTCTTAGGATTTACTCTCTTAACAATTTTCATATATAGCATACAGCAGAATTAATTATATTAATCACACTCTACATTATATCCCCAGTATTTATTTATCTTATAACTGGAAGTTTATACTTTCTGACCATCTTCATCCAACTCCCCCGACTCCCCACCTCTGTAACCACAAATCTGATCTCTTGTTCTATGAATTTGTTTGTTGTTTTGAAGTATAATTGACTCACAACAGTATGTTAGTTCATGGTACACAACATAGTGCTTTAATATTTCTGTGCATTTCAGAATGATCACCATGATAAGTCCAAATCTGATCTCTTGTTCTATGAGTTTGTTTGTTGTTTTTGAAGTACAATTGACTTACAACAGTATGTTAGTTCATGGTACACAACATAATGCTTTAATATTTCTGTGCATTTCAAAATGATCACCATGAAAAGTCTAGTTACCTTCTGTTGCCATACCAAGATACTACACAATTATTGATAATATTCCTGATGTTGTACATTTCATTCCCATGACTCATTTATTTTGTAAATGGAAGTTTGTACCTCTTAATTTCCCTCACCTGTTTCACTCATCCTCCCACCTCCCTCCACTCTGGCAACCACCTGTTCTCTGTATCTATGACTGTTTTCTGTTTTATTTGTTCCTTTTGTTCTTGGATTCCACATATAAATATGTGGTATTTGTCTATTTCACCTAGCGTAATACCCTTTCAGTTCTCCCATGTTGTGCAAATAGCAAAAATTCATTCCCTTTCATGGTGGATTAATATTCCATTGTGTGTGTGTGTATGTGTATACACACTACATCTATCTATGTTAGATATATAGGTTGCTTCTATGTCTTGGATATGGAATGCTGCAGTGAATATAGGGGTCCTTGTATCTTTTTGACTTAGTGTTTTTGTTTTCTTTGGAAGAATACTCCGAAATGGAACTGCTGCATTGTGTAGTTCTATTTTTAACTTTTTGAGGAACCCATGCTGTTCTCCATAGTTACTGCACCAGTTTATATTCCTACCAACAGTGCACAAGGGTTCCCGTTTCTCTACATCCTCGCCAACACTTGGTATTTGTTGCCTTTTTGATGGTAGCCATTCTGACAGGTGTGAGACAATATCTCATTGTGAATTTGATTTGCATTTTCCTGATGATTAGTTGCGTTGAATATATTTTCAAGTGCCCACTGGTTGTCTGTAGGTCCTTTTGGAAAAATGTCTGTTTAGGTCCTCTGCCTATATTTTAATCAGATGGTTTGCTTTTTGGTGTTGAGTTGTAGGAGTCCTTTGTTATTTTGGATATTAACCCTTTATCAGATATGTTGTTTGCAAATATCTTCTCCTATTTATTCAGCAGGTGCCTTTTCAATTGGTTGGTGGTTCCCTTTGATGTACAAAAAGCTTTTTTGATGTAGTTCGTAGTTTGATGTAGTCCCTTTTGTTTATTTTTGTTCTTGTTTCCCTTGCCTGAGGAGACATATCCAAAAAAATATTGCTAAGACATGTCAAAGAGCATACTGCCTATGTTTCCCCTAGGAGCTTTATGGTTTCAGATCTTAAATGTAAATCCACTTTGGGTTTATTTTTTATATGGTGTGAGAAAGTAGTCCAATTTGATTCTTTTCCGTGTAGCTGTTGAATTTCCCCAGCATGATTTATTGAAGAGTCTTTTCCCCTTTGAATTAATATAGTATTGCCTCCTCTGTTATAAATTAACCATATAGGTGGTTTCATTTCTGGGCTATTATTTTAACATAAAAATAATTGTTTCAGTGTACCTGGAATTTGCTACTGAGTGCTTTACTAATGCTGACGTAAGTTTTTATTGAAAGTTGACTAGTCAAGACTCCTTGGGATGCAAGTGGCTACAGGTCAAACTAAAATGGCATAAGTGATAAAAATGTAATATATTGGCATGCATAACTGAAAAATCCTGATGGTACAGGAGTTTAGACACTGTATGAGAACTTGATCTCCATCTCTTGACTGGGCTTTTGCTATGCTGGCTTCACTTTAGGCAGGTCCTTTTGTTACCAAGTCCAAGGTCATACTGCTCGCCATACTACAGGCCAATAAATCTAGAGAGGGGGTATTAGGGCAAGAAATAGTGACTTTTTTGGAAAGCCAGAGGACTGAGACTAGTCTTTTGGACTTGTGTCCAAAAGAGCCATCTTGCTAGGGTTTGGATGCTAGTTTCTTTTATAGAACATAGAAGGGGAAGTGAAGCAGTAAAGTAAAAAGGACAATAAATCGTTGCAATTTTTCCCTGGGATGTGGAATACAGACTCCCCAAGGGATGTGTTAATTTTTACTTTGCTGCAGCCAGGTGGGCCTGGTCAGGATATTTCCTGTGAGCTAAACAAAAAGTATTCTAGGTTAACACTTGGGTGTGGGAGGCAGGGTTCCCAGAAGTTGGCCATTGTGTTCAAGCTATGGCAGGATCCCTTTAGTGATTAACTTGTAGCAAAAGCAATAGAGAACACAAAGTCTAAGGTAGAAGAAATGGATTAAATATGGAGTCAGATTTGTTCTACCCTGGTGGCTTAGCAGTATAAAGAATCCGCCTGCCAGTGCAGGAGACACAAGAGATATGGGTTTGATCCTTGGTTTGGGAAGATCCCCTGGAGTAGGAAATGGCAACCCATTCCAGTATTCTTGCCTGGAAAATCCTATGGACAGAGGAGCCTGCTGGGCTCCAGTCCATGGGGTCATAATTGGACACAACTTAGTGACTAAACAGCAAGAACAAATCATACTTTCTATCTGGAGCCTGTGGCAGCAGCATCTGGTTTCTGTTCTTGACTGCTTCCATTGGAAAGCTTCTCTTTCCCACAGAGGTTCCAGGTTTGACTTTGATTCTGTACACTTAGGTCATATGGTTGTATCTGAACCAATTACTGTAGCCAAAGAGAAGGCCATGCCTATGATACATGCACAGCTCTGGAGCTGAGATGTAGGGTCAGTCCAATGGAGGCAAGTTATATATGATTGGGCTGAGGGGTTCCCCAGGAACATCAGATAGAGTGGAGGCAAATAATGGATTGGCAGGAATAGATGTCTGTTAAAGTAAGCTCTATGATTATTTTTATGGTCCAGGCTGATGTAAGTTATAATTTGTTATGAGAGTATTCTTAAATGGTCATGTGAAATAGACATTGGTTCTGTTGAAAGTGTTTGGTATTAGGTTCTTATGGCATGAGTAACATAGGCTGTATGAATCACTCTAACCTCAACTCTATTGTATTTCAAGAGACTTTCCACAGACGCCCTGGATATTTTAGATGCATCTACAATGTAATATGCTTTTAACGTTAGTCATGTCATTAAATTCTTGTGTTGGTTGTTGTTTGTGGCACCATCTTGGCAGAATGACACAGTGACTTCTGGGGCTTCCATTCTTAGCAGGAAATGCCTTCTCCTAGGTCCTGTTCTGGAACCCTAACGTTTTAGAATCTCCCATAGACAAAGGTCTGGCATTCAGAGGTCATCTGAAATATTGCTGTGGCTATATAGTATTTTTGACTGCCTTTAAAGTAAATTATTTAGAGGGAGAATATACAATGACCAACTCAGTATGTGGAAACAGTTGAACATTTTGATACTCACCAGGTGTGTTAGGTCCGTTAGTCAGAGCCCAGTCATACACCCTTGCAGAGGAAGCAAAAGGATGCTGGGTGGATTCCCATCAGGCATGTGTGTAGATTATGCTGTTAGCACAGGTAAAACTACTGTGCCTGGAGTCAGTCTCTTTTTTACCCAGCCCTTGTTTACTTAAAATCTGTTTCCTTTATAAAATATTGCTTTTATGTTTCTATTTTTAGTCATTTCTAGTTACACTTCCTGGCTTAGGCTTTTTCTTTTTGGTTGGTTGGTAGCAGTTGGGTTTTGTTATTGGGGGAAGTTGAAAGGAGGCGTGCATGTGCATGCACAGACACACACAGCCACTTCCTTTTACATTCTGGGTTGTAGGAGTGCTTCAATTTGCCAAGACCAGCTGCTTCCTCATATTTCACTCAGTTGATCATTAGACAAATATTTAATGAGGTCTAGTATGTGCAAAGCATTGTATCCTCAAAGAAGTTATAGTGTTTATATAAAACATAATTATTGCTACAAAAGATGCAAAGATTAAGTGCTGTGGGGACCTACAGCGGAGAGGAATGAATTTCCAGCTTGGACAGAGGGAAGACTTTGGAGGAGGCAGCAGCGGAGTTGAGCCCTGCAGATAGGAAGCTTGAGATGTGCCAGTGTCCCATGCGTGATAAGTTCCCTGGGTGGTAGACTCATTATTAATAACTCTGAAACCGAGCACAGCCTTCAGGAAGGGTACCCGTGAATCCAGCAGAAGAGGTTTTAGGAACTACATTTCATTTCTTGTTGAAACATCAGAAGAGTTGCCTTTACACATCCCCGCTCATCACTTCCTAGTTCTATGCTGTCCTCTTGCTTAACTAGTGAAAACTGGGCTAATTTTTTAAAAACGAAGAGCAAAATGAGATATTTCTGGAGTCCAGATTTTTTTCAAAAAGTGTTGTTGTTTTGACTCAACAGAAGGGCAGGTTTGCACTGCTGCCCTTAAATTCTGAGCAGTGATCCCAGCAGGCTGAGATCTGTTCGTACTTATACTTGCCCGCCCTCCACCCCTTCCAATCTTGTAGACAGAGAAGTGTTGATTCACATGTGCAGAATATGCTTAAACAAGGACAGGAAGCAGTTTTCTTCCTAAGAGTTTCAGGTATAAGTTATAAATAGACTCTAGATGATAGATATACCAGAGCATCTCAGAAATGAATTTTGGATTTTTTACCCCCATATTCATGGGTGATTCATCTGGGGCCGCATCTTGGAAGGAAAACAACACTACTGTCAATTCAAGTGATATTTTAATAAATGGGTTTCCTGTTTCAACTTCAGCGAGTTAGATAGGCTTACTTCAGTGTTGGGTGTTTTCTTTTTTTTTTTTTTTAATAAATGTATTTATTTTAATTGGAGGCTAATTACAATATTTAGTGGTTTTGCCATACATTGACATGAATCCGCCACAGGTGTACATGTGTTCCCCATCCTGAACCCCTCTCCCCACTCCCTTCCCATCCCATCCCTCTGGGTCATCCCAGTGCCCCAGCCCCGAGTACCCTGTCTCATGCATCGAACCTGGACTGGGTGTTTTCCTACAAGTACTGTATTTTAGTTTTATAGGGAAGTACAGTACCCACACTTGTTAAACAAACACCAACAAAAGCACTGGCTGAAGTGTCTTTCAAAGCTTGCTCGTCTTGTTTCCTGAGGTTTCTGTCTTTCCCTCCTCACTGGCTGTTTTCCTTTCAAACCTTAAAGTCAAACAGTCAAGCAAAATGGACTTTAAGCCTCTTGACCCTGTAACCTTCTGTGCCTCTGTAACTTGCTATGGATCCAGAGCCTTGTCAGAACTTTTTTGTGATAATGTCTTAACTTCTTTGATTATTTTTAGGTCCTGGCTTTTGTAAAGTAGATTTTCTTGCTCTGTGGAAATCCCTCCCCTGTTGCAGTGTTCTGCGATCCCTCTGTTTTTTCTCTTCATGACTAAGCCAAATGCTGTGTGAACAGAGGCCACATACTCAGGCACCCATGAGCTGTACAGCCTTACCCTGTCAGCACTGGGATCTTGGTCAGTGCCCTTACTTAAAAATGAAAATACAGACTTGTACAAAGCTTAAGGGATCTCTTTAAAGTTATCTGAAAGTTAATGTAATGACCATATTTAGAACCAGCCTCCTAATTCTTCATCTCACAGTGTTGGAGAATAGAATTTTAAAATTGCTTAATGAGCTTCTGAAGTGGGAGAGCAGTATTTTCTGAAATTGACTGTGATTGGTGCTTATGGCAGTTTCTCCATTCAGATGGCCAGAAGTGAGTCCGGATGTTAGCTGTCATAACTAATTATCACTTGAGGTTTTTGCAGTGTTCTCTTTGATGGCTGTTTATTTCCAAGTAATAACTGTACTTGAGTTTTTAAGTCCAGCCCTTTAGATAAGTTATAATCTGTTCTAATTGTGAAGCATGTGGGCTATATTAAGTAGAGTAGTAAATGAAAAGATACTTTACAAGGTAGGTGGCAGTTCAGGTCAAGAAATGAGACCTGGTGAGCCTCAGGAGCCTCGGACAAGGGTTCATTCATCCTTGGCCACTGACTGATTGTGTCAGTGTGGACAGGTCACATCCCATTCAGAACAAACAGGAACAAATAATTCCATGTGATACCTCTTACCCATCTCTGAACTTTTGAGGGCAAGAATCTTGTCTTTTTCACCTTGCGTTCCTAGTATCCCAGCACACATGGTAAATGACCTGTTAAATGAATAATTTTTTTCTATGTCTTTAGGTTTTCCTTTCTGTAACATGTGAAAAAGTTCCTCCCTGTTACTGACTCCAAGCTCACACTGCTCGCCACACCACAGGCCAGTTAATTGACAGACAAGGTGTTAGGGCAAGGAATAGCTACTTTATTTAGAAAGCCAGCAGACCTAGAAGATGGTGGGCCATCACCCAGGTTAGAATTCAGGCTTCTTTCACTCCAAAAGGGAAGGAGGTGTGGTGGACTGTTACAAATGTCTTGGTGCTGCAATCCTTTGTTCTTGGCAGCTATCCATGTAGGTCCAGTCACAGTGCTCCTATAAGCCTCCACAAGACAATTATAATTTTCTGCTGTAGAGCTATTTCTCTCTATATGAATGGGAAAGTGTTACACCTTGAAAGGTCAGAGTCTTGAGTCAACATCATTTCAGTGTATAAGCAACACTCCTCTACAGAGGTGCCGCACCAGCATGACCAGGCATGGGCTGCAGAGCCCAAAGGTTAGAGCCAAAGGAACAGACTCAACATGGAGTCAAGTTTGTTCTCTTTTGTAGAAGAATAAATGTGATAACAGATGTAAAAAGTGTTTTGGAAAGTACTTTTGGAAAGTACCATAGGCATAAAGGTATTATTCCTTTAAGCTGTGAGAGGACCAGTGCAGGGCAGTGAATTAACTGAGGGGGAAACATTGAGTATCTCTTGAATGTAACAGAATTGAAAAACTTTTTCCCTTCAAAGACTTTATCTTTGGATAGGAAACAGCATCAATAAGGTGGTTTTGTTGACTTTCCTCTCTGAGTGTAGATCATTTAAAATATAAAAAATGTGAAAACATTCCAGGAGATCTGTTCTTAGTATTCCCGAGAGTTTGCTCAGTTTTGCTTTTTATGTAGTTGTGTTATGTTGGAAATCCTGATTGAAACAAAATTCTCATTATTTAGCTATTTTATGATTATTTAAAGCATTTTTTTTTTCTGTCAGCTTCCCCCACCCTCTCCCAGTGTGATTTGTTGTGTAATAGAGACATAACTTCTGTAATATCTTTCTGGAAAGATAACTTTTTGTTATCAACATTAAAGAATCCTTAGTTGTTTATTAGAGGAGTTTTTACAGGTATTTCTTGAAAGTCCAAACTGTCTCCTTAGAATCAGAAATAGAAATATTCTCATTGGAGCTTTCTCAGGGAATAGGATTTGGTAAGCGAGAACATCACAAGATTCATGCAAAGATATTCTTTTTCTTGCCACTTGGATTTGTCCTACAAATTATCTGCTCCTAAAAGATTAATGGAGAGCAAGAAAAATTAAGGTTACTAATTAGTAAAATAAATGAAAGTTGCTCTATGACACGTATTTATCCAAATGTGTGATTTATCACAAATGTAGACTATGAACTATAATGTCAGTGCTTTTGTTTCTTTAGATGGGTAGCCTATGAACATCCTGACTTCACAGGAGAACAGTACATACTGGATAAAGGTTTCTATACCAGCTTCGAGGACTGGGGAGGCAAAAACTGTAAGATCTCCTCTGTTCAACCCATATGTTTGGTAAGGAGTTATATTTTTCTATGAGAACATTTGCCTGAATTTTGGATTCCCTTAATGTGTGCTTCTGGCTCATGAAACATTTTATTATAGAAACTATCCTGAGATTATTTTTAATGGTAATTGTTAATGATATAGAGAAAAAACTTTCAAGATGTCTACCCTACTCATTTCCTTTTCTCTTCCCTTTAAAAATTCTTAGGATTCTTTCACTGGCCCAAGGAGACGAAATCAGGTAACTTAACAAATTCTCTATTTTTCATAATTAGAAACCTTCCATTGAAAAGCTGAATTTATGTGTAAAACATAATACATTTAGGGACATACTGTTTTACCCATTTTTATGCCTGAAAGCATAACCGTATTTTAAAATTAGATTTAAGTTTACAGTAAGGCTTAATTTGGGGGCTTCCCAGGTGGCTCAGTGGTAAAGAATCTGCCTGCCAGTGTGGTAAAGAATCTGCCTGCCAATGCAGGAGATGCAGGGAGATGGGTTTGATCCCTGGGTTGGGAAGATGTCTTGGGGGAGGAAATGGCACCCCACTCCCAATATTCTTGCCTGGAAAATCCCATGGACAGAGAAGCCTGATGGGCTACAGTCCATAGGGTCAGAGAGAGTCAGACATGACTGAGCAACTAATCATGCAAGGCTTAATTGATAACACTGACCCATATCTAAATACTTCTTATAAAATGTTTTTATATGTTAAGTTAAATTTTGTATCATTACAGTGGATTATTTATGTTAATATACTGGGATTAGTATTTCAAACAATGGCATATAATTATTGTGGTAAACAATAAAATATATTTTCATATTTGCTGTGTCTGCATTAGACATTTTATATGGGTTCTTTTACATGGTCTCTCACTTAAGCCTTTGGAGTGCTGACTCGCTACATCAACTGAAGTGTTAAATTCATTATTTAAGACTTTTTAATGTAAGTGTTCAGACAGCCATAATTACAGAGGCACAAACGCCACTCTTGCCTCCTTTATTGGCATACACAGAGTTTAACAAGTCAGCAGGTGACTTCCACTGAGGGAGGAAAACTGCACTACATGTTTCCAAAATAGTTTCTTATAAATGATAGACCTGTAAACAATTACTTTTGGCCACAATAAAGCTTTAAAATGCCTCACAGCTTGTTAGGACAGGATAGGATGTTCTGTAGAAAGCTGCCTCTATTGTTGGACTGTCCTTTGATGACTCTGAATTAAACAGTCGTGAGTAGTGCAGCCAAAATACTTCTAATTAATCATTAATATAGATACAGAAAATTAAAGGATTTATAAAATTCACACCAGTTTACTGTAACAAAAGTTAACAGGTCGTGTTTGGTCATCATTTCAAAGGCTGAATGAATATACTTAGGAATATAATTTTACTTGTTTCTGTTTACTTTTTTCAAAGATTCACTTGTTTTCAGAACCACACTTTCAAGGTTGCAGTCAATGTTTTGGAGAAACAATAAGTCAAATTGATGATTCCTTCTCTACCAAGTCTTGTAGAGTTTTAGGAGGCAGGTAAGCAAAACAGTGGACTGGAAGAGCCCAATCAGTGTGGGAAACAGGATTCCCACCAGCACGTAAATATACCTGTAGGTGCTTGGCACTATAAAACCACCAAATGGTGAGTACTGAAGTAGACTTCAGAGCACTGGGTGCTGGACGTCAGAGGACACAGGCATCAATCAGTGTGGGCAGGAGTTCAACATCATCCCCTCGTTGTGCAGTGGGATTGAGACCAAGTTCTTTGCACTGTAGTTCTCTCCTGTCATCTGTCAAGGGATTCTAGGTTATCTCCAAGGCTCATCCCAAGGTAGATTTGCTTACAGGCGGGGAGGAGGAGGCTAGGCATTCTGAATGTTAGGCAAGCGCATGGCTGGACTGGAGTGCTGATGAGGGGCACGCTGCCCTCACTAGCTGGGTGGTCTCTGTATTTGGGGAAGGGGAAGTGACTTTGGACAGGGAGGGTGGACTCAGATGACGACTTCCCTCAGCATGTGACCTTAGACGGACACCACAGGATACACAAGACGGGCAAGGCAAGGAGTCCAAGCCAGGAGAAGGGATCAGGAAGCCTTTAGAGCAATCTATGCAAAAGGTGATGAAGAATTAAGCCAAATAATAATAATAATAGTAGTGTTAGTAATGCCTTTAATCATACACTGAGGATTAGTGTATGAGAAGCTTCAAGGGCTTGACAAAACCACTCTGGCCTGTAGTAGAATGGTGGCACCATGAGCAAGGAATGCTGGAGGGTGGAAAGGTGAAAGAATGAATCATTACATGGAGAAAAACAAATTTATTTCCCAAATGCAATGCAAAGGTACTATGATTATTAATTTCCAACAAGATGAAATGCAGTAAATATATCCAGATATTTTTGAAGAGAGAACACTGTTAGCCATAAGAAGCATTGTATTTATTGAATGGCAGGTTACCTCTAAAAATCAGACTTCTAGACCAGGAAGACTCAGATTATACACTGTACATGTGTGTGGTTTTTCCTTTGTAGCTGGGTTGCGTATGATGGAGAAAATTTCTCTGGTAATCAGTACGTGCTGGAGGAAGGCCACTATCCTTCGCTGTCTGCAATGGGATGCCAACCTGGAGCAACTTTCAAGTCTCTTCGTTTTATAGACGTTGTAAGTACATCAGGGTGAATACAGTGCTAACAGAGATACAAAGCCGAGTCAGAGCAAGGGCACCGGCAGGTAGGCTTCCTCGTGGACAGTTTGGAGGCAGAAAAAAATAATTACATGGTCTCTTTGAAGATCTTTAAAATGTAAATTGGTTTCATTTGCTGTTTTCTCAGACTTGAGGGGCAGGCAGTGTTGGGTCAGCCTGGTGCACTCTCATGGGCTAGTTCAAGGCCCTCTGGCTCGTTTTTCCATTTCATACCCGACCCCTATATCTATACCTTTCCCTTTACAGGCACCCATTCTAATGTGTTTGGGGTACATCTTGGATATTCTTATAAAATGTATGTTTTATAAAAATATGCATAAAGGCTTTTATTTTATATACAGTATTATGCTATAGTTCTCATTGTGTTATAAACATAACTATTTACATTAAGAATTTTTGAGTCATCCATTATGCTGTATGTATGTCTAGTTAGAGTCTAATGTGTGCACATGATGTAATATGTACATACAATATGTAGTCAATAACCAGATGTACATACAGCATAATGGATCACCCTGAGAGGGAGTCTTTGGGGAACACAGATTAAAGGGGAATTTACTGGATTTCATGTGCATGAGTATGCAGTTTCACTAGGTACTACCCAATTCCACCACTTTACATTGCGGCCGGCAGTGCATGGGGGTTCCTATTTCTGGTATCATTGTGATTACTGAGTATTCTGACATTCTAACTTTTGTCACTTTGAAAGAATGGGGTAGAGAGTATTCTCTTTGTTAGTTACTAGTCACTTGGGTTTCTGCTTGGTGAATTACCTACTTATATCCTTTGCCCAGCTCTTGAGTTTTCTGTCATTACTGATTTGCAGAAATTCCTTATAGTTTTAAAATCTATTTATTCTGTTGTTTCAGAGATTTGTAATCAAATTACTTCCCCCAGTTTATCATGTATGTGCTAATCCAGATTATAGTGCTCCTTTTTGACCAGAAATCTTTAATTTTGACACAAAGCAATAGTCAATAGAACAAAACTCTAAGATAAGGTTCAGATGTTAAAAGTCTGGGGTCTGACAGTTTGGTAAAAAGCTTGCAATGTATAGTTGGTGATTGTAGTGTTAAAGGTAGAAAGAACATATGTGTGAGTTGGCTTTTTCTCATCCCCTCCTGCCCTTTCATATAACAAAAATGTTGACCTTTCTTGAGATGTGAAAATAGTAGCAGTGGAATATGGGATGATGTAGTAAGATTCATTAACTTACAAATAACAAAAAACCTAAAAGTTGGATATTTAACCTGCCTGGAGTTCTAAGAGCTACCTACAGATATTGTTAACAATAATAAAAACAAACCCACTTCAGAGGTAAAGCTTTCAAATGTTTTCCTTCAGCCAGAACTTAGTACATATATGCTTAGTACATAATTTTTGGCACTGATATTCTTTTAAGTTTTGATTATGAGGAAATGTACATTTTACACCTATTAAGAACATATGTTTTAACTGTGACATCATCAAAATCGTTAGGTGGTTGTCACTAAATTAGAGTGCTTGGTATGTTTTGGCATGCCATCTCAGACAAACGTGCAGTGAAAGTACAAACTGGTAATACTACTACGGTTTTCCTTCTATGTTTACACAATTCCAAGACCATGTAGACCACCTCTGCACAGATCTGTTCTGTTTATTGGTCTTTCTACACATCAAGGCACAGCACATAAACGAAGCAGTAAGATACCACACCCTTGCCACAGAACTTTTAAGCTGGAGAACTTTTGATTTATCATTTTATGATTTTAGGATTATTATCACTGGAGCTTAGTCTAAGGTCATAAAGGTCTGTGATTTGAAAAACAAGCATCAACAGCCAACTTTTCTGCAAATCAGTGGACTTCTGTGCTGTTGTCCTCTTTAAGTGATCATCTGAACATGGGGCTCCCATCCTGTTTTTTCCCTCTTCCTAACAATTATTCCTACAGGAAAGTTTGGCAGTATACAGAATCACTGTCTCATTGACAGTTAAAAAACCACCACCACCAAAAGACATTTAAAAATGCATGTAAGTGGAAGGCTCCTTCATCGGGCCAAGTTGCCACTCGACCCCAGAGATCACTATAGCCCCCAATCCCTCACCATTTATATCTCCTTGGCTTTCTAGCTCCTCCTAATCTCAGTAGAGAACAGCCAAGTTGAAAATAAATTCCATTTAGAAAGATGGTAACAATAACCCTGTATACGAGACAGCAAAAGAGACACTGATGTATAGAACAGTCTTTTGGACTCTGTGGGAGAGGGAGAGGGTGGGATGATTTGGGAGAATGGCATTGAAATATGTATAATACCATATATGAAACGAGTTGCCAGTCCAGGTTCGATGCACGATACTGGATGCTTGGGGCTGGTGCACTGGGAAGACCCAGAGGGATGGAATGGGGAGGGAGGAGGGAGGAGGGTTCAGGATGGGGAACACATGTATACCTGTGGTGGATTCATTTCGATATATGGCAAAACCATTACAATATTGTAAAGTTAAAAAAATAAAATTAAAAAAAAAAAAAAAAAAAAGAAAATAAATTCCATTAGAATTGACAGTCCAGGTGTATACAGCTATTTCTTTTTTTTTTTTTAATTTTATTTTTAAACTTTACATAATTGTATTAGTTTTGCCAAATATCAAAATGAATCCGCCACAGGTATACATGTGTTCCCCATTTCTTTATGCCTGGGCTGTTTTCCCCATTTTTGGGGGGAAAAAAATTTTATATTCACCTGCCTTTCTCTGCAAGGGGAAACTTTCTGGCCTCCATTTTTCCTTTTCTAGCTCCAGAGCACATAAACACCCAGACTTTCTGAGAAAGGGAACTTACGAGCCGTCAAACCTGGCCAGATCTTGTGCTTTGTCTTTGAAACAAGATGATTTTCACGTGAGCTCAAGTTACCATCAAGGAGGAGTAATAAAACATTATTTTTGTTCCTAAATAGGAATTTTCTGAGCCAACAATTATTCTTTTTGAAAGAGAAGACTTCAAAGGAAAAAAGATTGAATTTAATACAGAAATAGTTAACCTCCAATCCTTAGGATTCAACACGCACATACGCTCTGTCCAGGTGATTGGTGGCATGTAAGTGAGTTACCTATTTGTTTATTCAGTAGACTTTAAAAATTAAGTTTGATCATATTTCTTTTCTATATCACCTTAACCAAATTGATGTATAATCCCTTATTTTCTGTAAGGGTTAGTATTTATGCTCCCTCATAGTATACTTTTCCCATTTGGAAAAGTCATGTGTGTGGCATCGTCTCTTCATTCAGATTTTCAGTTGACTTAAGGTAAGAACTTTGAGAAATGTTAAAGTTCCTAGGTGAACACTGTAATAAATCTATTGAGTATTTTTTTTAGCAAGTAGGAAAAAAGAACTGATTTTGCTTATCCCTTTGAAAGACCAAGTCATTTAATTTTAGAGTAAGGGCTGCGATTTTCCTTCAGCCAGGAGTGACCAACAGATGCCATATGCTAAATGATTAAAGGTCAACATGAGAAGATTCTTCTCAGCTTTGAATAATTCTGAAATCAAGATATAAAAAATGAATACAGATTATCAGTGTAATATGTTTTTAAGAACGTGTTTTTCGTTCACTCACCAAAACAATAGGTATAGTCTGAAGGCATCAAACATTGGAATGAACTATGGCTATTTAAAAAACAAATTCAGGTTATTAGGGTGGTAGAGTTATACATGACCTTCTTCCCCAACAGGTTTAAATTAGTGTTTTGTTTTCATGATAAAATGGCTAAGATGATAACATTTTAGAGTTTCGGGATTAAAAGCAGAGAACATTCTTCCTTGATATATAATACGTCAACCCAAGAGGAAGACTGCTTGCCTGCTGGTCTGTGCTGGAACCCATACTTCATGTGTGGGTATCATAGTACTTCTGGGTGGAACAGACCTGAGCAGTTTAGGTCCTTAGCAGTTTTCTGGACTGAGGAAGATTATTCTCATTTTAAACAAAATTTTATTATTTAATTTTATCTAACCCTTATGGAACACTTACTTTGTATATGAACTTTACGAGTATTAACCATTTAAAGCTCACAGGAAGTACTGGGCTGTCCTGCTAAAAGACTAGCTTTAGCTCATTGCCTTACTGGAAAAAAAACCTACCGACTTCTCTTCAAGAGTGGAACTTTGGGGCATAAATACTCATGTACCATGAATTTGTTATTTGTCAAGAAATGGGTGCTGTAACTGTTTTTGAAAATAAAGTAGTTTCCTTTTTTTTTTTATATCCAATGTGTATTTCAAGTATTATATCAAAGCTTAGCTTAAAAATCGAAACATTCTGAAAATATAATTGGAGCTCACTGTCAAATGGCCATTGCCACTTACTGAAGTCGTCTCCTTTTGTTTTCCAGATGGGTTACTTACGAATATGGCAATTACAGGGGCAGACAGTTCCTACTGTCACCAGCGGAAGTGCCTAAGTGGTATGAATTCAGTGGCTGTCACCAAATAGGTTCTCTACGACCTTTTGTTCAGGTATTTTCTTCTTCTGGGTGTTTCGAATAGACTTTTCTCTGAAATTTTTTTGGTAAATAACTTTTTAGTTCCAATTAGTTTGAAATTGGCTTCTCTCCCACCCCACCCCGTGAGAATTTCTGAATTTGGGCTGTGTTTCTGGTGCTAAAAAGGTTATGACTGCTTCAGAAATGTTATTACATCCAACATCAAAACATGGTATGTCCCAAGCCCTGGCTTGTCCATAGGCAGCTCCCAGCCCCAGGCTCTCTGAAATTCTGTCAATCTCTCTCCATTGAGAAAATCCTAAAGCCTCTGAAACTTGGACACAGCAGTTATTCCTGACCCAGCCTCATTCTGGATTCTGCCCCTGCTGTTGATGCTGTTCAGTGCTTCTAAAACATGTGTCAGTGACCATCGCTTGGGTTCTTATCTTCTAGAAACGAATTTATTTTAGACTTCGAAACAAAGCAACAGGGTTATTCATGTCAACCAATGGAAACCTAGAGGATCTGAAGCTTCTCAGAATACAGGTCATGGAGGATGTCGGTGCTGATGACCAGATCTGGATTTATCAAGAAGGATGCATCAAATGCAGGGTGAGCTTTGGGGTTAGACCAGGGTCTGTAAGGGCATCTCTCTTCAAGTAGATGCTACTTCACAATTTCCAGAGCTCTTTTGGAAATAAGTTGGAACATTTTTCATGAAAATACATCTTAGCTCTGATAGAAATAGTCAAGGAACCTAAAAAAGAAGTAAATCTAACACTGATCCAAGAAACAACTTTATACTTGATTTTATACAGAAATGGAATGGAAAAAGGAAGTGTCTGTGTTACTCTCCTATTTTTCTTTCACCTTCTTGTTACAGAAATAAACTTCTAAGCCTCATCACTATCAACACAGATCTCTCTTGGTCTGCATCTTGAAGGACCCCGTAGACTAGGTGAAGAGTGAAGAGATACCACCCCATGTACAACACACTCTGTTCCTAATTGTCATGCCTTGTAATTTCCCTCCTATTGCTCCCACCATAATGCATGTTTAAACGCTGAGCACAGTAAGATTTATGAGAGAACTCATGCTTCTATTGTAGATAATCTTTTCAACTCTTTTATTTTATGGGCTTGACTGTTTGCTCCTGATTTTTTTTTTTTTTTTATACTGGTGCCCATGAGTCAGCAGGAGGCATACAGCCTTGTGAAAGGAAGACAGCTTGTTAACTAGGTCTGCTGTGCTTGAGGGAGAATCATCTTTTCTATAAACAGACGTATACCCTTTAGACATTTAGAGAAGAGCACAAGAAACAGAAGCAACTAATACAGAGGCACTGAAAAAGCCAGGGAGCATTTCATGCAAAGATGAGCTCGATAAAGGACAGAAATGGCATGGACCTAACAGAAGCAGAAGAGATGAAGAAGAAGTGGCAAGAACACACAGAAGAACTGTACAAAAAAGATCTTCATGACCAAGATAATCACGATGGTGTGATCACTCACCTAGAGCCAGACATCCTGGAATGTGGAGTCAGGTGGGCCTTAGAAAGCATCACTACGAACAAAGCTAGTGGAGGTGATGGAATTCCAGTTGAGCTATTTCAAATCCTAAAAGATGATACTGTGAAAGTGCTGCACTCAATACGCCAGCAAATTTGGAAAACTCAGCAGTGGCCACAGGACTGGAAAAAGTCAGTTTTCATTCCAATCCCAAAGAATGCTTAAACTACTGTGTAACTGCACTCATCTCACACGCTAGTAAAGTAATGCTCAAAATTCTCCAAGCCAGGCTTCAGCCAATACGTGAACCATGAACTTCCTGATGTTCAAGCTGGTTTTAGAAAAGGAAGAGGAACCAGAGATCAAATTGCCAACATCCACTGGATCATGGAAAAAGCAAGAGAGTTCCAGAAAAACATCTATTTCTGCTTTATTGACTATGCCAAAGCCTTTGACTGTGTGGATCACAACAAACTGGAAAATTCTTAAAAAGATACCAGACCACCTGACCTGCCTCCTGAGAAATCTGTATGCAGGTCAGGAAGCAACAGTTAGAACTGGACATGGAACAACAGACTGGTTCCAAATAGGGAAAGGAGTATGTCAAGGCTGTATATTGTCACCCTGCTTATTTAACTTATACACAGAGTACATCATGAGAAACGCTGGGCTGGAAGAAGCACAAGCTGGAATCAAGCTTGCCGGGAGAAATATCAATAACCTCAGATATGCAGATGACACCACCCTGATGGCAGAAAGAGAAGAACAACTAAAGAGCCTCCATGAAAGTGAAAAAGGAGAGTGAAAAAGTTGGCTTAAAGCTCAACATTCAGAAAACTAAGATCATGGCATCTGGTCCCATCACTTCATGGCAAATAGATGGGGAAACAGTAGCATCTCCAAAATCACTGCAGATGGTGACTGCAGCCATGAAATTAAAAGACGCTTACTCCTTGGAAGAAAAGTTATGACCAACCTAGACAGCATATTAAAAAGCAGAGACATTACTTTGCCAACCAAGGTCCATCTAGTCAAAGCTACGGTTTTTCCAGTAGTCATGTATGGATGTGAGAGTTGGACTATAAAGAAAGCTGAGTGCCAAAGAATTGATGCTTTTGAACTGTGGTGTTGGAGAAGACTCTTGAGAGTCCCTTGGACTGCAAGGAGATCCAACCAGTCCAGCCTAAAGGAAATCAGTCCTAAATATTCATTGGAAGGACTGATGTTGAAGCTGAAACTCCAATACTTTGGCCATCTAATGTGAAGAAATGACTCATTTGAAAAGATCGTGATTCTTGGAAAGACTGAAGGCGGGAGAAGGGGACGACAGAGGATGAGACGGCTGGATGGCATCACTGACTCGATGGACATGAGTCTGAGTGAACTCCGGGAGTTGGTGATGGACAGGGAGGCCTGGCGTGCTGCAGTCCATGGGGTCATAGAGTCAGACATTACTGAGCGACTGAACTGAAAATGCCAACTTCTGTCTGTGAATTATCTTAATTCAAGGAAATGGCATCTTCCAGCAGTTATTTCTACTGAACATTTCAGTGATATTATTTAACAACTTTGAATCCAGTAGTTCAGTCAGTGAGAAAAAGTAAAGTGTACTAGATTATCAGAATCCTTTTATCTCAACATGGAGTAGTACACTTTTCAAAAGCATGTTCTACATCAATTTGTGTGAATGTCATATGAAAATGACTACCATACCTTGTTTATATGTTAAAGGTAGATTCACTTCATAGAAGAATCCATAAGATTTTTGCATTAGAACACACTCTTTATAGTTGGATAGCGTGCCTTTTGAAGAAAATTTTAGACATTTCTCATGAAGGAACACAAGAGAATAAATGCATTCCAAGTTTTAAAATGATAAAATGCCCTTTTAGCAACTTCAGTGCTACAACAGCCTTCAAAATTAGAGATACAGTCATATGCTGGAAGCCTCAGGCTGAGCGGGGTAGATCCGTCAGAGAGGATTTAGCTACAGACCCAGATGCAGCTCATAGTCCTTTCTTGGGGGGAGAAATAAATGATGGGCACTTTTAGTGTTCTGAGGCTTCCCTTACTAATAAACCAGAGGACCTCATAAAGGGCTTAAGTCTCCTCTTACAAAGGACAAAAACTGAGAACTTTCCATTACTGACGTCATCCGAAACGAAGGGCATCAATATTTGTTTGATCCCAGTTACCATGGCTAAAAGCTGAAATACTCATGTGTAAATGAAGCTGGGAACGAAGGTAACTTTAAAAATCAGCTTACCCAGGGGACTGCTTACAAGGGTACTTGAATGTGTGTCCCTCCATGTGTAAGATACCTTGTCCTTTCTGCTGAGCAGATAGCAGAGGACTGCTGCCTGACCATCGCGGGGAGCCTCGTAACCTCTGGCTCAAAGCTGGGCCTGGCGCTCGAACAGAATGTTGACAGTCAGTTCTGGAGCATGAAGCCTGACGGCAGGATCTACAGCAAGCTTAAGCCAAATTTAGTTTTAGATATCAAAGGTAAGGATTATTTCCCCTATCTGCCTTGTTGTGTCTTTCTTTAGTTAACTAAAAAGCTCTTTTGACATCGGGAGCACTATCAATAGTAAGTGATCCCTTATGCTGTGCCAGCCTCAGTGCTAAATAAACGCTGTACACACGTCATCTCACGTGATCTTCACAGCAGCGCTGAGAGGCCTGTGTTATCCCTCCTCTCCCCATTTTACAGCCCCTCAGAACTGAAGTTCAGAGGGATGAGTCAGTTTGGCCACACCCACAGTGCTGAGGTGGAATCTGGACATGGGCCGACTTTAAAGCATTTATTACAACAGACTAAAAATCACAAGTTAAAAGGCTCAGTCTGTATAGCTGATGATACTCATATACATGCATGTAACCTAAAATCTAAGACTGAAAAGGAATTAAAACAAACAACAAACACAGCCAAAGAGATTTCAACTGAACATTTGCTCAGTGAAGTTACTCTGGAGTGAACTGATTGATGGTGCCTGGAGAAGACCAAATACGTTTATTTAGGCAAGTGGTTTCCCAACTTTATCTGCATCAGAATCTCCTGGAGGGCTGTTAAAACACAGATGGCTAGTCCCCTGCCCTCAGAGGTCCTGATTCAGGTGGTCTGGGGTAGAACCCTGCATGTCTGACAGGGTTGCAGGTAATGCCCATGCTGCCTGTCTGGGAGGACTACTGATGATAATTTAAAAATAAAAAAAAGTTGCCAAATGTAGACATGGGAATTTAGTAAACTCTTGTTGCTGTTGACAAGCAAATGAAGACAGTGCATTTTGTGTCATATGGGGTAATTTTGCTTTAAATTATTAATGGAGACTTTCTATTCCATATCAGAAAACCAGTGTGGTGATGTTTGTAAATTTAGTGGAACTATATAATATAACACACACAGTTTTAAATTATGGCTAGAAAGTTGGCTCCGTTTTACTTGAGTCAGGGATCTAGACCAAAGCTGTCATTAAAAATTAAGATATAGGATTAAAGAAATAGCTTGTAACTGAGTTTTAAACTAACTTGTGGAAAATGGAGAATAAGCCTGAACATTTCCATCAGGGGCTTTGGTGGCCACTGATTCGGATCTGCAGGTGGGGAGAGCGGTCAAGCCACCTCACAATGGGGTCTGAGGTCACAGAGACTCAGAGGAGCAAAAGGTGCTCAGAGGCAAACCAAGTTCACTGAGACGGAGGCAGGGCACTACACTTACGGAGCAAAACTAAGCAACGTCTGGCTGCAGGCTGGATGGGGCCCAGCATCATACCTTGTATAAAATGCAAGCAGGAGACGAATGCATTGTAGGTTGGCACAACAGACTTGTCAATATGTACACAAGTAAGATACCCATTTTATAGATGATCAGCCTGAGGTTCAAACTGTTGAGTCATTATCTTAATTCCTATTTGGATCAACTTGTTAAACTGGAGCTCCTCAGTCTATACAAGATAGTTTTAACAGCTCCAGAGAAACCAAAGAAATGTGACTAAATTGGAAACACAGATGTGGAGGAAAATATGGACTAGTGTCTTACAGTGTGATCCACTTCCTGTGTCCAGGGTTAAGGTCCCTGTGATCTTTCTGAGCAAGTCTCTTAGAGCATTTATTCTTTCAACATGTACTTGTTGGGTACCCACTTACCCACAATGTGACCAGCTCTGGGCCAGAGACTGGGGATACCAAAGTGGTGGGGTGGGAAAAGACAGTACCTTGGCTTCAGAGAGCTTACACTCTGGAAGCTCCAAGCATATGGGATTTTCCCCACTTGCTATGCTGGCAACTGACCAGGAGTAAGGATACCTGGCTTCTAGTCTTGACTCTGAAAAGGACTGTGGGGCTTCAGGAACTTTCTCCTTAGGGGCTTTGCTTTAAAGCTCCAAGGTCACTTCCTAAAGTGCAACACAAATTAGTCCACTGCCTTTGGAGTAAGGATACTGTTCTGGTCTATTTGTGACCTCTCTGCGTGTCAAGCAAGGTAGCTGCAGTAGTCCCTTGCTATCTTGGTCAACTGGGTTTAAATGTCTCTGAATGTGGGAGAATAATGCCATCTTGTGGACAACACAGAGCAGGGCCACAAACCCACATCCTGTGCGGACGGGACAGAAATACATCTTTCTTCAGGGCACTTCATAGGAGACTGAGTTTCCTTGGCTACAGTTGTTGACCATTTGTTACCTACTAATATTACAAGATTTATTCCTTTTAACCCATCTCCTGATATTTTGATAGACATCTATATATTATTTCAGACCAAAGACATGACAACAGTATAAGCTGATTCATGCTAACTTTAACAAGATCCAAGTTTGGGATTTGATTCGGCAGAATGAATCCAATTATTTTTCAAGAACTTTCTAGTTGTCCTAACTCTAGAATTATGATATACACAAAAAGTATGTTTAAGATACTATAATCTTGAAGAATGAAAAAGTGCATTGTGACCTTAAGATAATACTTCCTGACATCTCAATGGAGTACAGTGTGTGTGCCCCAGTGGAGACGGTAGGATTTGTGGTGGTGGTAACTTTTTATCCCACTGCAAACTTAAGCATAAAAAGCCCAGGGCACCTTGCTTTGTATTGTGTCCTGTATCTAGCTGTGCAGAGGTGCTCAGTTATCATGATGATAAATCCGTTTCTTCCAAGAGGGGCACAAGAGATGATTTTCTTCCCTATCAAAACCTATTATTCATTTTGATATTTGGCAAAACCAATACAATATTATAAAGTTTAAAAAAAACTATTATGTAACTTTTCAGACCTTTTGGAGGTTTTAAAAGACAATAAGAATATTTGATTCCCCTTGGCTTAAGGCTGCAGTATGATTTCAATACCAGTCACACTTACCCTGCATTGAGATGAGCAAATTTTAATTCTGACAGAGTCCTAGGTGCTATAACAATTGGTACAGAGGCTTGTGCTGAAAAGTACCTGAAAGGATGTTTACGCCACACTAGGGAAAAAAAAAACAACAACACATGACCCTTGCTTTTGTCCATGATACTTCACCATTGAAAGTAGAGGCCATGAGGCTATTTTTAACACTAAAGAATCTGAAATATCTGGTAGGTGAAAGGGAGCGTATGGAAACTGTATTGGATTTACAGTTCAGTGGAACTCAGCATATTAAATGCTGTGAGTTTTTATGCACCACAGCCTGTGGGTTCCCAGAAGTGGGAATGCTGCTCTGCCTACTATACTTCGGGATGTCACTCCAACCTCCCCTTTGACCTAATACCACCACTGTTCATTGTTGATGCAAAGTTTGTCCCGATGACCACTCCAAGCTGAGCCTGCCTGCTTTCTTCCACTGCCATCTCAAATCCACGATCCCGCCACTGAATATTTGTCACCATCTTTGCTCCTTTCCCATCTCTAGCTTCTTTCCTGTTCCCCCCAGTTTCACAGATCTTAAGAGTGACCATGAATTAGCTTTTAAGACTTGAGTAGGAAAAGGAGCCTGGGGAGGTAGGACATCAGTATGGAGCTGCTGATGTCCTCTGATGGGGCTTTGACACATCACCCCCTGTGGGTGGAGCCTCTTAGTCCTCGGAGGCAGTTCTGGGCTTTCCTTCCTGTGTGCCTTCCTCAAGGCATGTATTTTACACCTTGTTTACTCTTGCTACCCTGGTGTTGTGATAAACTGTCTTGCTACAGCTCCTTCACATGGGCACACTTCCCTTTATCATTTTCCTTTTCTTTCTTTCAGGAGGTACACAATATGATCAAAATCACCTTATCCTCAACACTGTCAGCAAAGAGAAGTTAACACAAGTGTGGGAAGCCATGGTCCTGTAAACCTGAATAAAGAACACAGGAAGAATATTTCTGGAGGCCTTCCAGAGCTACCTTACTTAAACAGAAAAAGGAAAAAAGGCTTGCTGCTGGAAGCGCGAAGAAGAGAGTAAACCTGCTCCTTCAACAACTCTAAAGTCTCTCTTGAATCACATTCCTGTGACCAGGACAACCTTTCATCAAAAGACTGTGATCATTTTAAAACAATCATCTGTCCTCTTGTTTGTTCCCTTTCCTTTCAGGAGCTGCCTAAACAGGTTGCCTCCTTAGCAGCTTTAGGGTGCTTTTTGGAAAAAGTTATACTAAGACCTTAAGAGATGATGTATGTTTTAAATTATTTCCAAAGATAGAGAACAGGAACAAACTTACCGACCTTGCAGGCCTACAAGTCCTATACACTTTAAAGGGAAGGACAGAAGCTCAAGTTTGTAAGGTAGGAGACGCTTCAGCATCTGAGAAGAAATCATTTTATTAGGCCTGCAATTTTGGTCCCTGACCTTCTGTTTTCTGGACTCATAATTACGCTGTAAAGTGGGAAAGCCTTAGCTGTTCAGACATATTTTAAGGAATTAAGTATAAACCAAGTATGTTTCTGTTAATATTAAAAATTAGCAAATTTACAAAGATATCATGTCCATGTCCACTAACGTTTATTAGCAGGATCTGCATTATCCCCACTCACCTGTGGGCCGCTCTAGACTGTCACATGTGAGCGTTGATCCTTTTCCTGTGCATCCACTGAAACAGTATGATCATGACCTCATCTCTTAGCCCATCCTCACTCGCCTACAGCTAGTTCTGCAGTGTTAAGCAGGCCTTTGCCCAACTCAGATCTTTTAGCCAGTTTCCCCCTCCTAAGCAGCTGCACTGGCGTGAGGCCTGCATGGGGCTGCCTTCCCTGGGAGGCCCCACAGCTGCGCTGACCACTGGGGGCAGCCTCGCGTCACTTACTTCAGGAAGGAGACACTTGAGGTGTGGAAGGTGTAGAGGATGACCAGCGATTCTCTCCAGAAAGAAGGGAAGGGAAGGAGGCTGTAAGCAATCCCTGTTGCCTGCATCCTGGGACTGAGAACCCTAAAATGCAGCGAGCATTTCAGTGAAGACTGAAAATGCGGAGCCGCTCACTGGCCAAGCTGTCCTCGTCACTGAATACTCGTGTTCTGTTGCATATCTTGTTTCCAGTTATAAAACGTTGATCCTCTGGAGTCTGCACTGGGCAATGACGGTCATCAGCAGTTTACCCTGCAGTCTTTGAGTCTGTGCCCACGTGTCCAACAGCAGCCACCACGTCTGTCCTGTTCCCAGGTGCAGCGCTGGCCTTAGGCCTTCACACATCTCACTAACTATAGTACGGTGGGATAAGACCGTCTAGTGTGTGTTGACTTTCTCTCTCAAATAAACTTGATAAAATCTGAGAGGATCCATTCAGGAGCCCTCCAAACACTTCCAAGAGGGTCAGGGGCACATCAGAAATAAATGTCTGATCACGACATGGAAGGCTTCACAGCTGCTGGATTAAGGGCAGAGAGATTTCTGACTGCCCTCACTTCAGAGTCAGTGGGAAAAGGGCACCCGCCACTCTTCTGAGTGGAGATGCCCCCTCACTACCACCTGGGAGCCCTCAAGGCAACAGGGCTGACGTTTGTTCAGAGAAGTCAAAAGTGGCTTATTTACAGCTGGAAGAACCTCTTTCTTCTGAGGTAAATTTGTACTGGTGGGAACAGTAATTCTAGAGAAGAGCCCTCATCCGACACACTACAAATGAGTGTCTAGCAGGAAGAAACCGAGGAGAAAGCCGCTCACCCAAGTCTCTGTCAGAAGCTGACTACTAGCGGTGGAGGCCCAGTGATGAGGAGGCACAGCAAAGCAGGAAACGGTCACTTTACACCAGTGAAGGGGGGCACAGACTAGCGGCTCAACAGCTGCAACGGGCTTACTGGGCAGGTCAAAGTGCAGAACTCTGGGCCCCAGTGGAAGGGTTTGCATTTCCACCGAAGAGTTCCCAGAGAAGCATGTTTCCATTGCTGAGAGAAGACTAGCTCGCTTATGTACAAAAGTAAGGGTTTTAAGAAGTTAGAAACTCGAACACCTCCTTTCATTCTCTGAGAGGAATGAACCAAATCACCGGCTAGATTCTTCTATAGGCCCCTAAGAGATTCAGAACTCTGAGGGCTGTGAGGACCGCTCTAGAGCAGAGGAATAAAAAATGAAGGAAACCCTGGCCACTCTGAAACGTGCTCACTGATGAGTCTAGAAGCTTAGTCAGCTCTTCAGGCTGCCACTCCTCCACACGCTGGAAGTTTTAACTCTCTCACAAACATTAAGATGGCGCAACAGTTTGAGCTACTAGAACAGAAAGTGCCGCAACAATTTGCAAATGTGCTGTGAAAAAAAACAATAGACAATTTTCACTGACTTTACAGACAAGCTCAAGTGCGGATACTTTCATATCGGGTCTTTACTTACGTGCGTGTCCCTCGTGCTTGGCACAGAGAGAGCTTGGCAGATGGGCAGGCGTGGCAGGTGATGGGAGAAAGCCCTGGGCAGGGCAAGGTGATGGCCGAGGGTGGGAGTGTGGCTATAAAATCTCTGTGCCTGGCTCAGAAGATGGAAAATTACTGGCAAGAAGGAGTGTGTTTTTTACATTTATATCATGGAACTTGCAATCTCATCTGCAAAGGGATGGCTAGAAAAAAGCTGGGGCCTGCAGGCACTCACCGAGTAAGAGAGCCAACAATCACCAAACTGAATATTTATTTAAACAACATTAATGACGGTCTTTCCTCGTGCATGTCCCCTTTCTACCTTCAGGAAGGCTTCTGGAACTTTAGAAAATGGAAAGGTTTTTTCAATAACTGGCTGAATCTGTAAAACACAAGAAAGGTTGACCGGTGGGTAAGAAAACCTACATCACTCACCATAGATAACCTAGTTTACGTAGGTACTGCGTCTCTTGGCGTCGTCAGCCAGGCCGTGCGCTCTCGGGTCTGTGTGGCGCCCCCAGTCAGGAGCTCACGGTGGGCCGGGCCACAGCTGCACTGCTGCGCCTCCCGCCTCTCTATCTCCTATAATGCAGCCCACCCGACCATCCGCCTTACTCCTGCTCCACACTGTGAGCAGAGTGCTCCACAGCGCCCAAAGCCGGCACCGGGTAGCCACCACCATCCTGACCTCAGCCCTCTGCAGACCCCGACTCTACCAAAACGCGCTACTTGTCTGAGTGTGGGCTGCGTGCGCCTCTCCTCTGTGACATCTACCGCGTGTCCAGCCTAGGTCTCACCCAAGCCAGCCTGACCCATGGTCTGCAGTGTGTCCAGAGGACCGGTGTGGCCTCTTCAGACTGCCTGCTACAGCTGAATGCACATCTCAGCCACGCTGTCCTGTGTGGCAGACATCCAAGAAGGCATCCGAAGGTTCCTGCTGTGCAGGTATGCACAGGATAGGGACAGATTTCATAAAATTTGTTAACTATTCGGCATATCTACTTGAGCAAAGCTGAGTGCATCGTGGAACAGGCCACCTCTTCTGTATCCCCTACAATACCCAGCACAAGGTCAGGCACACAGCAGGAGCTTAATAAATGTCACTTAGGTGAAAACTAGTAGGATAACTGGGAAGCGAGTGTCTTTGGGGGCCCACCTGTGGCTGAAGCTCCCCCGGGGGCTTTGCTGAACTGCAGGGCTGGTTAGAATTTACGGGAACACCAGGTCATAGAGGCTCGAATGCTGCTGGCTCTGTGCGGTGCATCGTTAGCGCTGCCAGCAATTGCCTTTGAAAACTGGGACCAGTTAGTGCTCGCTCTCCCCACACACACATCTGACTGAACTCATCCTTTTTAAAACTTCAAGCAAAAATCAGTAACCATCCACTTGGCATCTCAGTGAACTATCTCCCACTGCTCCACAGGCAGGCATCAGTTGTCAGAAGGCATGAGCTTACATCTTGTGACCCTTTTACAAGAGAAAGAAGTATATGCTCTTGTGGTATTCAGAGGGGCTTTCCTCTTGTGTGAATTTCACAGCCCCACCACCAGACAGCATCTCAGACCCCCAAAGTTCCCTTCTCCAAAACGCTGACAATTTTTCTGTACTTATGAACCACGATAAGCTCGTAACAACAGCGCCAGCATGGGCTGTCCTCACCATGTGCCAGGCACTCTAAGTGCTCTATGTTCTTTACCTCATTTAATCCCGACAGACACCTTATGAGGTAGGTACTGTTATTATTCCCTTTTTACAGATGGATACGTTAAGGCACAGTTAAATCACCAACATCACATAACTGTTGAGTGGTAAGACAGGCTTTGAGCTGGCACCAGAGTGTCTGCTCTCCCCACTATACACTAAACCTTCTGTACATCATCAGCTGCTTTCTATATCTACTCCTAAAATCTTAAGGGGACAGAAAGGTAACCAAGGATTATATGGATTCATCACAGCCTGCATCTTGACTGGCCTGTTAGCCATGTTAATGTTAATGGACCATGTTAATTGGCCATGCCAGCTCAGGATCCACGCTGTGTCCAGGTCACTGAGATAGCCCAAGCGTGGTCCCTAGGCCACCATTCCCACTGCACCTATGGAGGGCACCACTGGCTTATAACTGCGGCCCTCCCCAGCAAGCTGAGCATGATCTCAACACAGCTGCTGCTATGAACAGAACAGATTTGAGCCAGCCTGTTGGAGGAAACCTACTTGCTTGTCTGGTAGAAGAGTGGAAAGCATCCAAGCTGTTCCAGCATGCCCCACCCGGAACCTTCTGAACCCAGCCGCTGGGACACTGCTTTCTGGATGCTGATTACCTGAAAAGGAATCACCTGAATGCATGCTTAAAATGCAGAGTTCTTGGTCTCCTGTTAGACCAACTCCATCAGAATCTCTAGGGGAGAAGAGTTTTCTGCACATCAGAGTGGGAATCACTACAACCTTTTGCCTTATGTTTAGGGTTCCTGACTTGTGTCAATCGGGGGCACATCCACCCACTCCACAGAGGCTGAGCATCTTCTAAGTGCCAGGCGCTGACGCAGAGCAGCACACAAAGCAGGCACCTGAGAGAGAAATCAAGAAAGGAGGCAACAGGGACTGACTAATCACGGAGCAACCACAGCAGCGTTATGGGAAGCCACTCCAGAATGAGGGGCTGCCTGGCAGGCTCCACCCACTTTAGAACCTGGCCAGAGACGCAGAGTCTGAACTGATGACCCACGCAGCTGGCGGCGACGGCACGCTTTAATCTGGCTGGTCAGGCCCATTGTGGCGGATAATCCCATGGGGCTGACTGGGGCATAACGGGCATTCAGCTCTTCCCGAAAGTGACAATGAAGAAGAGGCTTTCAATGAACAGGCAGGCAAATGCCACTGCTGGCTGAATGTGTGACATCAAACAGAGATTAACAGCATAAAGAGGCAGTGTCTACGCGCAGCCTCACACCAGACCCAGAATGCTTGTTTGTGATGGACAAAGGGATCAGAGCAAAACCCCAGAGAGGGGAAACAAAGGTTACCCACAGCACGGTGGGGACGCTGCTGCAATGACTGCTGCAGCCCGGCCCACGCACGGAGCCCTGGTATAAAGCGGCGGGCTGCACACTGCACTTGGGGGCGATGCAGGCACGCAGGGATGGAAGCACACTGGGAGCGCACGGCTGCAGCATTCCAGCATCCCAGTCTCGGACCCAAATCCAAGCTCTCCCGATGGCCCTTCCCTTCCTTAAACAAAGGGTACACAAAGCCAGGCCCTGACATCCTTCCCTGAGAACAGGGCCATGGAGGGACCTCGGGCTCCCTGGAGCAGCCCGGGAACTCTGCTGTCAGCAGCAGTTGGGAAGCCTCCCACCTCCGAGGCAGAAACCCTCTGGCTGAGAGCTGGCAGGGAGGGGATGCCCCCAGGCAGGCCCAGTGGCCAGGGGAGGCTCTCCCTCAGTCCCCACTTCCCCGCAGGAATCACTGAACAGTAGAGTCCAACAGAGGTGGGAGGAGTTGGGGGGATCTCTGAGCCAGCCTGCTGGACAGATTAGAATCTGAAGCGCATGTGGTTACGGGCTAAGTTCAAGGTCAGAGCTCTTAGCAGAGGAGCAGAGTGAGGATCCCAGACCCCCGATGTCATCACTGCACAGCTTGGGGACACTTTGGGGAGGGAACTCTGAGTCTGTCACCTCTTCCCCAGACCCTCAGCTACAGCCTCTACCAGGCACAGAAACTGACCTCAGAGTATGGGCAGTATGAGGGGACAGAGGCCCAGGGTGACCTAAAGCCCTTGGCACGATCCCAGTCCACCACCGGGGGACACGCCCAGGGCCCACAGCAGGGGCGGCAGGGCCGCAGCTGACCACCACCTCACGGAAAGGGGTAGCTCTGAGTTCCTCCACAGGGCCAGGACTTCCAGAGTCAGGATGAAGGGGGAAAAGGAGGCTTAACCTAAGGAGATATGAGGAAGGAAAGGGTGGGCTTTGCTCAGACTTGCTATTTCTGAACTCCCTGGCCCCAGATGGAAAACTCAAGGCTGACAGATAGGAGGTGCGATTAGGAGGTGAGATGGGAGGGGGAGGGTGCAGGAAGAGGCTGCTCCCCAAAGGAGTAAACATACCCATTCTGGAAGCATCCCAGGACTGTCCCTAGGCCCCCTTGAAAAAAGGCACTCAGAGCCAGAAGGTAAGAGGAGAAACTCGGCCTGCATCTCCCCACAGAAACAACTTCAGACGCATCTGAAAAACTTCAGCAGCATCAAGGCTATGATGTCCATGAGGTACCTGCCACATCTGGCAAGACAGTGCTCTCCTAGTGGTCCCGGAGACTCAGTCCCTAACCACTACATTCTTTCTATGGGGGAGAGTGAGAATCCGGTTGCAAGTAAAGGAGTTTAAAGCTTTGGAATACAGTTCATTGCAAAATTAGGGCCCAGCCATTCCAAGAGGGGTCTGGAAAATCATCTGCCTCAGAACCTACGGCATGCTCCACAGCTGCCCTGGCCAAAACCGTGCCAGAGCCACGTGTGGCGATCTGCATTTAATCAGAAGTAGGGAAAATTAATAATCTGCTCCTTCAGTAGCACCAGCCACATTTCAAGTATTCAATAGCCACATGTGGCTAGTGGTTACCACACTAGGCAATGCAGAGAGAGACCATTACCATTCACTGCAGAAAGTTCTAGTGAACAGTGCTCAGGATGCAACTCAGCGTGGCCAACACATCTCTCCACACCCTACTGAGCAAAGCAAAATGGCTACCAGCTCTCAACAGTTTTGAATTAAATTCAAATAAGTTCCATAGGGACTATGCTGATGCTGGCTAAAATAAACAAACCAAGATATGAACCACATCACTCAACCAAGACATCTGGTTGGTCACCTAGGCTCTTGAATGGACCTGTGGACTCAAATGGCCTTAATAACACACGAAGAACACAGGTGGGCATACACATACTCAGGAAGATGAAAGTGTCCAAAGGATCCCATACTTGAGCCCCAGCCATTGAGTTCCCCTCCTCAGGAGCAGAGACCAATAGTTCAAGTTTCTTTCATGTCTTTTGATGTTTCACGCATTGTGGTAGGCAACCCAACACCAACAGTTAGCTAAGAAGTATTAAGAACAGGAAATGTTTATTGTGTTCAGAAAATGCCAATAAACTTCAGGCATAAGGCACAATTTCAGTTTCAGCCCATTAAACTCAACGTGCTAATTACCTTTATATGCACAAAAAAATCATGCTTTTGTTTCACCCTACTGAATCACAGAACATCTTTGGAATACCCAAGAAACTGGTAATGGCGGTGGTCTGACAAGGAGAAGCTCCATGACTGAGGGACAGGAGTCAAAGGAGATCCTATGAGATAACTTTTCCTACCTTTTGGATTTAGAATCTTACAAATGTATTACTCATTCAAAAACTTAAAGCATTTTAAAAGAGTAGGCTCTTCTGGTTCATGGCCGCACACTGTCAAATAACAACTCCAGGTTGTCTATTGGACACCTGCTAATTAGATTCATCAAGCACTCAGCCAAAGCCTGGAAGGATCTTCCATGTCCTCATCCAATTTAAGCTTTACTAACCACATAATACGTAAGTAGATCGGTTCTGTTATCCTTTCCAATTTTCCAGTGTAGACAGGCAACGACATCTTACACCCACAACAAAGCAGGATGCACAGGACAGCTGACCTATTTGTGGATCCAGGGTCACATATCAACCACCACAGTCCCAGAGCGCTTCATGGTCAGAAATGAGCCCAAACGGCCCTGGTGAGAAGAGGATCAAAGGCCAAAGGACCATCTCCTCAGTCACCCTGGAGGAGGACATGACACCCAGAGGGCATCTTTATTTATTTCTGCTATGTCCTCTTTTAGCCATGCCACCTCATATCTACCAGATTTAGTGGGGACACACACACAAGTCACCTCTCTTCTCTGTTGCATAACTAGTAATTTCTAGATAGAGTCACAATATTTCGAACACAAAAGAGTGATGCTAAGCATGTGGTCAGTCTGGAGCAGATGTCAGGACAAGTGTGGTGACTTCCAGAGGACGGGGACCCTCTAAGGATGGGGCTCCGTTCAGCACTATGTAGAACTATGGGCCGTATTATCTGATGACAGCTCACCTCCTTCTTCCCAGAAGTAAAATAAGCCCCTCTGGGGGATGTGCGGAGAAGCCTACAGAGCGGCACTCAACTCCAGTCATGACAAGGCTGTCCCTGGTCACCCAGTACACGTCAACACTTAGAAATCTGAGAAAAGGCATGCAAACTTGGGACCAAAATATTCTGGAAAGAGTAATGAGCCACTTTCTATCGAAGCTTCCTTGCCTGTGATAGTACAGCAACAACAACAACAACAAACTAAATGCACAAAAAGCAGCCAGTAATTTCCTAAAAACATTCTTTTCCAAAACCAAAGTGGAAAGAGGAAATGAGCCAGCGAGGGGCAGGTGCCAACAAAGGAAAACGTATCTCAAGAGGTTCTTTCCGCGTGGCTTAGCAAGGATCACGGGGTGTGCCTTGCTCCAACTCTCTCCCTGCCCACCGTAAAATGACAAGGACAGGTCAGTTTTAAGCTCAAGTCCCAGATCAGCTTCAAGCACTAAGCATGCAGCTTCACGGTGGGGAGGGAAAAGCGCAGGACTGGGTCAGGAGGTATGAGCTGTGGTCCCACTTCTGCAAACATGAACGTGTCCCTTTATCCTTTGAGCCAGTTTTCTCATCTATAAAATGATAATCATTGTATCTATGACCTCATGCAACCCTCAGGGTATATAATTTTCCCCATTCTGTAATTCCATATTAATTTCTCAATAAAAATCATAAATATCAGCACCAGAATATGAATTTGCCTTCTGGGTTATTCTCCCAGAGATGGCATGTCTGGGCCATGAAAACCGCGTGCGAGCTTAAACAAGCAGGTAGTAGCCGAGGAGCCTTTCTCAACTCCCATCAACCCTGAGAGGCCTTCCAACACTCAAAAACTAGGCTTCAGAGAGCAGCCCCTCACCATCAAGTCAGGACAGATTCAAACAGAAACACCAACCAGCTGTCTCCACCAAAATCGCCATCAATTCTGAACCATGTCCTGCCCACTGACCCTCTCAGGCGTACCATTTATTTGCCATTGATTTTATTACACTGGCCTGGGAACAGGAGACCCGGCGACCCAACCTACAGTCCAGTTCTACTGAGGCTTAGAGCCATGGTGTTTGTTCCCCTTGCTCATCTGGAAATCTGCTGGCGTCCAGAGCAGCCGCACCCTCAGAAGCTCAAGCAGCAATTCAGCTGTAAACTCACGAGGCTATCCCCACCTTTGTGCAATGACTGTCTTCACAGTACCTTTTTTTCAGGACCATTATCAAAATGTTAGCAGCCTAGCTGTAGATCCCGGCTCTACTGCCATCTAACCAAGTGTCTCTGAGAAAAGCATATAAGCTCTCTGGGCCTGCCTCTCATCTTAAACCAAGGGGGCTGCCCTACATGGCATATGCTCTTACTCAAATGCAGCCATCTGTGACTATGATTCCCATGGAGACAGAGCCCAAAACACAGCACTTGAATTTGGCATATCAGGCAGTGTGGACACTGGCCGAGCCTACCTCTGTAGAGCTCCCACTGACTGGGCTTGCTAGGAAGGTCACCCAGGTGACCAGGGATACCCTGGCAACACACTTACCTTTCCCGCCTCCACCAGTTCCGCAATGTCATCTAGACATGGACCACTGGCCATGAAAAAGGCCCAGCGATAATGGACTCCTTGCCAGAAATGCTAAAAAGAAAACAAAACGTGTCAAATTTTAGAAAGGAAGAAATCTGACTAAATGCAAATTCAGGGAAACGCATTTCCTGGATGACTAAGACAGACAAACTGCTTTCCCATCTCATGCTGCCACAGTGAGGTGTACACCAGCATGGTGACGGACGGACAACGGATGCTCATGAATGTTTCATAACTGAGTGAGTGAACAGAGATGCACCCATGTGAACTCGGGCTTCTTCCCCACGTTGTGACTATCAGGCAAGCAAGCACAGGAAAGCTCTTTTTCAAGGGCAGTCTCACTAGTCTCACACACTCGGTTTCTCCCCTAGGAGATATGAGGGGCTGAGACCTCCAGACTTTCCCTACCAAGGTGTGAATAAAGCCCCGAGGCACCAGAAGAGAGGTTTTACCTAATTCAGGAATGCTTCAAGGGCATAAGGCACCAAAATATGATCTTAGACAAGAAATCCAATCACAATTATTTTTTTTCTGGCTCCGAGGAATAAGACAGTTTTAAAAGCAAAACGAAGTGTAAAGTTCCTCATGCGTCATGGCTGGACCTTCCCCTAAAATTACACCGAGTCCCAAGTCACTGAATGCTATGATGGGACAAAATGCCCCCAGATGAAGATTAGCAAAAGTCCTATACCAAGAAGGTTCATGACCACTCTACTGCCATACCCACTTTTGATTATTCTCCATGTTGGAGGTAGGATAAGCCATTATCAAAACAGCAAGTGAGCTGAGGTTCTCTGTGATACCTCAACGACCCTCCCAACTAAACGTCATCAGATGAGAGCGATCCAGAGGTAGGACGGGGCCAGCCAGTGTCCACCTGCCGCCTCCCTCCCCACACTTGCCACCACCGTCAGGCAAGCACAGGCTTTCTGCACTGAGCTCACGACTGCCTCACATCTCAGCATGACGATCAGCTACCATCTTGGCATGAAGCCGGCAGGGGCAGCAGAACTCTCCTGCTCTGCCTCAGGGCTCGATGGTTGTGTCATGTAGGTCAAGTTACCTCTTTCAGCCTGTATCCTGGCCTGTAGGGTGGAGGCACCACCACCTAGCTGATGGGGATGTTGGAGGGACTAAATGTGAATGTATGCAAAGTATCTGACACAGGAAGGATTCGACAAGTGTTTATCTAGTGCTGAAAGTAAAGCTTGCTGAGGAAAGACTGGGGCAATGCAAACCAGTCTTTAAGACCGTGGAGAAACAGACAAACCCAAGCTGCTGTCAAGGCAACGGATGTGCCCAGAATGGCTTACTGGTTTGGCTGAGTGACCCCCTAGCTCATCGTCCAACCTGGAACACTGTTAAGAGTTAAAGGGGTCACTGGTAATCATTATCCCAGGACCACAGATGCAAACAGAGCCAAGCTCACCCTACAGTAGGTATGACAAGCCCTTGGAGTAGCAGGGCAGAGCCCAGGCTGACAGAAGTCTCCGGATGGTACGCTCTTGGCTCAGGGCGCTCTCAGTATGCCATTTAAATACTATCATCTCCTGTGTGTGTCATAGCATGAAAGAGGCCAGGAAGCACTGGTCTAGGGAACTAACTAAAACAAACAAAACCAAATTTGAAGGCTCAGGCAGCTAGACAGGAGGCATTGTCTGTCCCAAGCTTACAGCAGGTCCAGTTAATTATATTCACAGGAGACCTGTTCATGTACTTCTCCATAAGGACTGGCCTTATCAACTACAATTAAAACATTCTGGTAACTGTTCAGGGTTTTAAAGAAGGAACAGCGATGGTCACAACTGCTGGATCTACGGATCTTCACGGCAGGTTGCTCTGTGCAGTGAAACTTTTGGTCTGCAACAGCAGAATTTTATATTCTGCTCTAAGGGATCTGTGGTTTCTTTTTTTTTCCAGGCCATTACAGGAGAGAGTAAACCAAAGCAGGCAGGCAGTACAATGAGGCTTTAAGTGTGCACATTCTCAGGAAGACATCAGAAACTACTTAAAAGGTTTTCGCATGAGATTACCACTATCATCTTTCAAGAAAGGGAAAGGGAAAATGAAGAGAGCTAGGCCTGTTTTACTCTCAGAGGACAACTCTGAAGCTCAACTTGTTAGCGGTCTCCCTGGAACACCAACTTTGAAATCTTACGGAAAACTTAAACTTATATGCTAAAGCACTTGCGAAGCCTGGGTTTGATGAAAAGGGAAAGAAGAGACAAAGGACAGCTGAGACTCCGCTCTCCACAACAAAGCACCCTGTGGACACTGCTCCCGGGTGCCGTCTGCACCAAGTGAAAGGAGGAACCTGGAGCACAGTGCCCGGCTGGCTCACTCCTGTCACCCAGAGTCAGTTCCTAAGGACTGAGCAGCGTCTCCTCCATCACGGCCCTGCTTCCCCACCGCTAAGGACTCAGTACAGAGCATTCGAGAGACTTAAAGTCCTAAACTTCACCCCCAAAAGCTTCCAAATTAATTTCTAGAATCAGGAAGAAGCTGAAGATACTTATTGAGCCAGTCGCCTTGCAAATATGGGGCAGTGTAGCTCAACATACAATCTTTTTACCTCGAGGAAACTTCTATTGCCTTTCTCTTGAGCCTGAAGTATTTTGCCAAATTAAAAAAAAAAAAAGCAAGCATGTATCTTTATTTTTTTATATCACTTATTCCATTTGAGGTACTGGCATATCCCATGTTACTACCATGAAAACAGCCGGCTCTATGCCGTCTTAATAAAACTTCCACCCTCATACACAAGAGACTTATGTATTAAGACAGAGAAACAGAGAGCGAGCCATCAGGCACAGACAAGAAAAAAACAGAAGTGGTATCAGACGGAATCGAGAGCGGTAATATAGCTAATCATAAAGGCTATCATTTAATAAGCGTGTCTTAGGTACTAGGCATGCCAAGTTCTTCACATGGAAGATTTCATTTAATTCCTACAATACACAGTAAGGGAGACACCATGAGCTGGATTTCACAGGTGAAGATGCTGAGGCCTAGTGACACTAAGTCATTTTCACAGGCTACACAGCTACCAAAGGGGAGGCAAGAATTTGTACCCAGTCAGTATGGGACTCCAGAGTTTCTTTTCTCTTGGAGGAGAAAAGGCTCAGAGGAAACCCAATCCCAGAAGCCTGAGGTGCCTGCTGGCTCGCGCCAACCAAGACTCTACTCCTACCTTCAACGTCTTAGAACCCACGGTGACGCCTGTCTGCAGCATGCCGTCCGCGATGCCCAACCGGTCCATGTTCAGGAGGAAAGGAGTCACCAGAGTCACATACGTGGCTCCCGACCACTTCTTGAGGAACTTTAGAGCCCATGTTTCGGTAGATCCGCCAACATTGTCGAGGATAAAGTCAAACCTGGAGAGGAAGAACCATATCAAAACATCCTGGTCAGCCTTTACCCAGGGCTCCAAGCCGCCTCCACTCCCTCTGCCAGGGAGCTCCATGGTTTGCTTCTGCGACAGCTCACAAGCAGCAGAGGGGTGGCTGCTTGGACAAATGAGAAAAGGCACGTCTACTTACTGGGTTTTCTCCAAGGTAAGTCAAATGTGATTTCTTTTTTAAATCACAAAATCATCTTATTTTCTAATACTTTAAGAATGACTTAAACAAGTGGTTTTCAACTGAGAGTGATTTTGGTCCCCAGGAGACATATTAGGCAATGTTTTGAGAGATTTTTAGTTGTGACAATTGGGGGAGGTGGTGGTAAGAGGGTACTAGCCTCTGTAGGCCAGGGATGATGATAAAACATCCTAAAACACACAGGAAAGCCTCTCACCACAAAAAAAGTATCCAGCCTCAAATGTCAACAGTTGAGAAACTAAGGTTGCCAAGGCTGAGACACTTTGACTGAAGCTTTGTAGAGAAGTGCAAAGTATCCATCCAATATAAGCCACAGAACTCTTCAGTGCATGTGAATACTTAAGACAGGAGTGCATTAGATTTTGACCCACACGAGTGATTTGCTTTTATTCCCTTCACAATCAGATCTGCGTGCAGAAGCATCCTCTTCACCTTCTGGAATTTTCCTTTGGTTTCATGTACAACATCAGCACTGTGCCTACAGAGAAATCAACAGCCTGCTCTCAACCTTCAGTTCTGCTCTAACATGCCAAAAATACCCAGTCATACTGCAATCCACAGGAACTAACAGATATTCAACTCCTTACAGCTAATCTAAAATCGCTGTAATCACTACATTTTACTTAAACGGGATAAAACCCAAAGAAGTTTTAAAATACTTTTGAAAACAAAGATCTATTTAGAGAATACATGCTTATACATCAAGCAAGCTAATAGAGGAATTCCTTTTCCGTAAACCCTTTTTCCCTTCTAAATTCATCTGCACAAAGTCAAACATCAAAGCTTCTAAAACCGACTTTGGCCAACTTTGTGGCCCTTGAGTCTTTCATGGGACTAAACTAAACAAGGGCAAATAAAAACTGAAGCATATGAAGTTCAGAAGAGTGACCTTACTAGATTATCCTTCTCATTAGGAAAAAAAGACTAACAGAAAATTCTTTTCATGAGTATAAGTTTCTACTTTTAAGTTCCTATTTCATTCCCAAATTTTAGATAAACAAATATGATGATACTTAATTTAGATAAAAACTTAAGGGCAGCCTGAAACTGAAAGGCACTCAGTCATGTCCGACTCTTTGTGACCCCATGGAATATACAGTCCATGGAATTCTCCAGGTCAGAATACTGGAGTGGTAGCCTTTCCCTTCTCCAACCCAGGTCTCCCACACTGGAGGCAGATTCTTTACCAGCTGAGTCACAAGGAAAGCCTGAGAATACTGGAGTTGGTAGCCTATCCCTTCTCCAGCAGATATTCCTGACCCAGGAATTGAACCGGGGTCTCCTGCATTGCTTATAGGTGGATTCTTTACCAACTGAGCTATCAGGGAAGCCATGGCATTACAGAGGGCAGCCTGGCATTACAGAATTGGCACTGCCTGAAAAAAGAAGTCCAGAGAACAGGCTGCAGACCTAGCTCTCCCACTAATGATGAAGTGGCATCATCCTGAGCATGAAAAATACTCCTAAATTCTCTGCCCTTTATGTTCTTGACTGTAGCATGACAGAGTAGGGCTGAAGTACTTCAAAGCCCTTTCCTGCTGTAAAATCCTAGGATTCAAATCTAAAAGGCTATTTGGAAAGAGGAACAAATTTATTCTAGGTGGATTAAGAGACTAACCTCCAGGCAGAAGCTGCAAAGATCAATTTTAACTAAGCAGTCATTCAAAAAATAACAGCCTGCATTTGTGAGCTACTGAGGTTCTGACTGGAAAAGAGCAAACAGGAGGAGCAAAGCCGCTGGACAGAGCCGCAGAGGAGCCCAGTGAGGAGCAGAGGGGAGGCTGGCCTGTGCGCATGCCCGCCTCCACCCACCAGGGCTTCTCTTCTCTGGAGACAGACTTCAGACATGCATAGTCTAAAGGTGGATAGCAGGCAGCTGGTCACCTTGGCCTGTCTCCTGCTGCTGTTCCTAGAAGCAGCAGGAGAGAGATGACTGGCCGACACTACTACTGTGAGGAAGCCTAGGTCTTTCTCTCTCTTTTTAAACCTATGAAAATATACTTCTACTTAAAGTGAGCAACAATAATTAGCTTCTGAAAACTAATTTAAGGGACTTTCCTAATGGTCCAGTGGCTAAGACTCCATGTTCCCAACGCAGGGGGCCTGGGTTTGATCCCTGGTGGAGAACTAGATCCTACATGCCACAATTAAGACCTGGCTCAGCCATATGAATAAATAATGTTTTAAAAAAACTAATTTAAAAAAGGAAAAATCTTTGCATCAGAAGCAGTGAAATAGCTCCTGAGACACTCTGCTGAAGCTTTGCCTGGGCTAAGTGAAGACGAGGTTCTGAAACACCTCCCTGTCTCTGCCTGAGCCACAGTCAGGACGGACGGGGGCCTGAGGGAATTCCAGAGTCTGCTCCCACTTGGTATGTTCGGTCAAATAACAGCCTGGCGTTCAGGCACGATGACAACATCCATTACTGGTATCTACACAGCCTCTGCTTCTCTGAAACCCCCATTATAAAGGCAAGATACTAATCACATACGTCATGTGCTGCTCTAGGTTCTACTCATAGTGACAGATGCCACTGGAGGGAATATACCTTCCCATACGGCCTTCTTACACACCAGCAGTAAAAGTAAGTTAACTTAAAAAATAGTAAAAGGCCAGGTAAGCAAAATATCATCCTCAGTATAAATCACAGTACATGATCGTGCTGTATTAACATCTGGAGGAAAAACAGAAACCGGCCTAAATCACCTCCAGTGACTTGAAGTGTTTTCACAGACTCTTCTCTAAGATGCCAACGTGGCGGTAAGGCCACCGAACCATCTCAGGCGCGCATTACCAATCGTCCTTGTTCCCATCTTCCCAATGTGCACCCTGTTTGGATACATACGGCTTTGAAGATTTCAACTGAGCTTCCACATTTCCGGATTTGTAATCGATCACATCATCTGCCCCAAGCTTCCTCACAAGCTCACTGGCGTCCTGGGAGCAGACTGCTGTCACATGTGCATCCCATGCTTTCATTACCTGCCCAAAAAGGAAAAAAAAAGGGGAGGGGGGCAGAAAACTGCATTGAACAAAAAAGAGTTGGCACCACATGATACACATACATCAGCCTCTAGACAATCCTAAGTGATTTGTCTTAACAAGAACTACAAGAAGCCATCTGCCAGAGGCTAGTAAAATGATTAAATTTTTGTTCACAAAGAAAGATCCTAGAAACAGATCTCATTTTCCCTGGACGAGACAGTGAATCGCCTTAATTTCATGAAGTTATAACCAATTCATTTAAAGAGGGGCTCAGAATCTCACCAGCATCAGAAAAGACAAAAGTTGATGACCTTAAGCATAACATTTTCAATAAGGACAAAGGTAACAGGGGAAAAAACACCACATCCTCAGAAAATAATTATTTCAAATGTATCCAGAGCATAAAAACACAACATCACTTCATTTGCATCTCCAGTAAGCATAACCTTGAGTCAGACAACAGCATCAAAGCAATCAGGTACTGGGTAATGAGCGAAAGGTGCTCTTAAAAATAGGGGAAGAAAATGTGGCCATTTTGCTTCCAAAACATGGATCAGGTCCTCTCCTTTGGAGTAAAAAGACCTAAATAAATGGTTTGTGGGATTTAAAATGCAGATAGTTTATATTTTAAAATAACTAGACAAATAAAATGAAGGATTCAGGATTAAGTATCCAGAAAGCTTCATGCTCCAAAATTGCTGTCATTCTTTCCTACAATGGCAATTTCATACAATTAAAAGGGAGCCATTATCAGCAAAAATCTGAGAACAGTTACTTGATGTTCACTGAGAAATTTCCAAATGGACAGTTAGAGGTCATAACAAATTCGTTGTTTTCTCGTTCCTGTCCTCAGTATCAATTTCCCAAGCTTCCTTGATATAAGTTGTAGAGGTTCATTAGAATAAGCAAGATCCGTGTTCTGATCACTACTTGAAACCCCACTCAGTGATACACACACAAAGGCTGTGTGTACAAAAAAATAAAGGATTTAAAAACTATCCATAATCTTATCTAATTTCTCACTTTTAAAAAGTAATATTAACCAAGGAATATACCCTGGAAATCTCAGGAGGAATTAAAACATTTAAGCTGACATCAAATATGATATTTTATGTTTATGGGCCACAAACAGAGACAACTGAGTATAATGTAATGACATGTTGCTTTCAACATCGAGTCCTAAACTCAACTCAAATATGTGAAGAATACAATCCAAGGTGAATATCTAGTATCTGTAGAAAAGAGAAACTGACAAGAAAAAAGGAAATTGTGTTCTAAGCACCAATATTTAATTTGTGCTTCTCTTAAACAGTATTAAATACTCAGAATTTGTCACATCTTGAGAAGTTCAATAAATTTTTTTTCCAAATTTCTAGATTTTCCTCTCCTACTTAGAACTATCTACTATCACTGCTGTTGTTGACGTTCAGTCGCTTCGTCATGCCTGACTCTTTTGCAGCCCCATGGACTGTAGCCCACCAGGCTCCTCCATCCATGGGACTCTCCAGGCAAGAATACTGGAGTGGGTTGCCATTTCCTCCTCCAGGGACTCTTCCCACCTACTATCACTGCACACTACTGAAAGGTTTTAAAGCACCTTTAGATTTAAAAACAATTTTATGTAAACTGTTAAAAATAAGAAGAAATAATACAACCCAAGTACAGGAGACATCTATAAGGCAGACAGTGCTCCAACAGGGACTGCAAGCTGGCAGTCACTCCAAGAGCCCTACACTGTGCCCTCTCCCTCCCAAAAGGCATCATCACCCTGATACTTAGAATAAATCACCTCCTTGCATTAAAAAAAAAAAAAAAAAAAAGGTTTTATCGTCCAAACATGTATTTCCTAGATACTACAGTTTAGTCTTGTGCATTTTAAAAATATGACGTCCTATTTTTTTTTTTTTTTTAACTATAGGCTTCTTTTCTACCCCACTTCACTTAAAATTTATCTGCAAAAGAATCTAGGCCATGTACCTGCAGAGTTTTTCCCTGGAAACTCTGGAATTTCTGCCTGCACATCTGGGACAGTTCCACACACTACTCTGTCCTGTGCTTCCCGTTTATGTCCGTTAGCACTATTAAGAACAGCATCTGCGATTACAGAAGGCTGAGTGTGTCTGCCTGCTCCTCTTTTTATTAAGTCTCAGTGGTTGTCTGCTGGTGGTTGCAAAATGGTGCTATTCTCTATCTCCTGTTTTCACTTAGTAGTTGGAATACTTTTATAGAGAAACACCTCTCCTCACATACTACTTTGTTTATTCAGGTGTACAATTCATATAGAAAGGGCAAATAATTGTTTCCTTTTATTAGTTTATAAAATAATAAATTGGTTTCCTATCATCTTCCAAGTGACCACTTTAAAAAAAATATCATCATGAACTCATTTAAGTCATGGATTTAAAAATATTTGGAAGCTTTCATTCTTTTGTAACTTCATGACTATTTCTGAAGCTCAAATTGTCCTCTTTGATAACCTTTAGGAATTTCTTCAAGTTGGCTGCTGAGTCTTTTTGACATGACTCAACTAGTTTTTACTAACTTCTCATTCTTATACATTTCATGCCATAGATCTGGAATCTGCCATTACTCCAAGGCCCTGAATTTTTGTGTGCATGTGAGCAATGGTATTTCAAGACACAGTTTTGCGTACACACATATACAAAATAGCTCTTGAGTTCATTTTGATACTTCCAATTCAAACTCCAGACTATCAAGTTTTTACTTAACCTGTATTACATCTGTATCTTCTTTCTTGCACTACTAAAATCTTGATGGTCAAAGACAAAGGGGATTATAGAGTTAAAACATGCCATAAATACCCAACCGTTCTAGTGTATATTACACATATACCAGTCTCTGAATAATAGTACTAAATTCATCCCCAATATGATCAATGAAAGCATTCAAATAATTTTAAATTGCTTTCCCACTATTTCTTTTTAAAAACAGTTGTGCTGTTTACTCTGTCAGTTACACACTGCACTCTCTAAGCCCTCATCAAGTTTTAGTTCTACAGATAACTGTATATTTAACATGTACCACCAGTCCTTAGGGTTATGTCTCTCTAGCTATTTTAGTTTTCAGAAGCTCATATTCTAGTATATTTCTCAGAAAGAGATCAGAAGAACATACTCCTCAAGTTCTTGCATGTTATTAAGTTAGTATATGTCCTTTATTACACAGAGGCCAGTTGCACTGTATATAAAATTTTAGCATATTCTTTCTCAAGTGTCTTAAATGTTACTCCAACTCCAGTCCCAGCATTAAAGCACTGTTACCAAAAAGTGCTGATAACCTAATTTTACTCATATGTCACATTCTTTTTTTTTTAAAGATGCCCCAAAGTTTTTTTCATTTTTCTCCTTTTCTTTAAAGGCCAGTAATTTTGCTAGTTTCCCTTGATACTGCTCATTCTGGGTCCATGTTCTTCGATAAGCACTCCAGTCATTTAACATGCAATTTCAAATCATTTAACTTCAGGGAAGTAGGGAAGTTTCTTGAATTATGGGTTTTAGCATTTGTCTTATTCCCTCGTTTTGGTTTTCCTCATCAGAGACTCTTATTGATACAGCAATTTTCTTTCCTATCTTCAATACATGACACTTTTCTCTTGATTCTGTCTTTATCTCTTCCTTTCTTTGCAATTTACAATTTTTCCTCTTTACACATAGTTTCTACTGCTGTGCTGCTGCAGTTTAGTCTAAAGTCATGTCTGACTTTTTGTGACCCCATGGACTTTAGCCCACCAGGCTCCTCTGGCCATGGAAATCTCCAGGCAAGAATACTGGAGTGGTTAGCCATTCCCTTTTCCAGGGAATCTTCCTGACCCAGGGATTGAACTCAGGTCTCCCACATTGTAGGCAGATTTTTTTACTGTTTGAACCACCAGGGAAGCCCTCCTTCTAGTTTAGTCTTCTGTTATTTCTTTTTACTTTATTTCTGAGTTTTTCCAATTCTGATTTATTTTATTCATGTCTTTGTATTTTTAATGTTCTTTTTAGCTTGTTTTGAAATTCCAGGTTTCATTTTGTTGTTTTCTCATGCGTTTTCCTTGTCTGTAGATACGTTATTCTACTCTTCATTCTTTTTCTCACAATAACTTTGTATGGGATTTAACCTTGATATTTTTCTATTAATCAATTGTTTAATCTTATTTAAATTGTTTTTATTGTGAAACATAACACACAGAGAAAAGCGTGTGGAATATAAATGTACAGCTTAACAAATTATTACAAAGCAAACACTATCTTAAGGACCGCTCAAGAGTAAGAACTAGGATACCTCACTCCCCTCCCAATCAAACCGTCCTCATTCCCTGGGAAGTAACAACAACGATCGGGACTTTCACATAAGCCTCCCCTCACCTATTAAAAACAGTTTTTCTATCTAGATAAGCATCCTTAGACACTACTGTTTAGTTTCACTTGTTCTTGAGTATCATTAAATGGAATCGTATAAGTTATACTCTTGTTTCTGACTTCTTTCTATTTGTTCAATTCATCTACTACATTGTGCACAACTAAGGTTTGCTTTTTTAAGATTTTTTTGATGTGGAAGACTTTTAAAGTCTTTATTGAATTTGTTACAAAATTGTTTCTGTTTTATGTTTATGGTTTTTGGGACATGAGGCATGTAGGATCTTAGTTCCCTGACCAGGGATCAAACCTGCATCCCCTGCATTGGAGGGCAGACCACTGGACCACCAGGGAAGTCCCCAGTAGTTTGTTTTCATGGCTGTGTAATACTCTAAACATAAGAATATATTGCAGTTCAGTTTCCCATTTTGCCTGGAGAAGCCAATGGCAACCCACTCCAGTATTCTTACCTGGAAAATCCCATGGATGGAGGAACCTGGTAGGCTATGGTCCATGGGGTTGCAAAGAGTCGGACACGACTGAGTGACTTCACTTTTCACTTCCCATTTTGGGCTACCATTCTTTCAGCTGGTAGAGAATCTACCTGCATTGTGAGGGACCTGGGTTTGATCCCTGGGTTGGGAAGATCTCTTGGAGAAAGGAAAGGCTACCCACTCCAGTATTCTGGCCTGGAGAATTCCATAGACTCTCCATGGGGTCACAAAGAGTCAGACACGACTGAGCGACTTCCACTCACTTTCCCATTTTACTGTTGATGGCCAGTTAGGGGATAATACCTGGGACATATCTGGGGATATTCTGGGACATATCTTTTGGTGAACATGCATGTATAGTTGACTCCCTGTATCTAAGAACTCCACATCACTGAATTCAATCAACCAGGGATTGAAAATATTCAGGAAAAAAAAAAAATGTCAAAAAGCAAAACCTGAATTAACAGCACACTATTTCCATAGCATTTACATTGATTGCATCGATAAGTAATCTGAAGAAGATTTAAATTATACAACAGGATGTGTGTAGGTTATATACAAATACTATGCCATTTTATCTGGTCTTCCCAGGGGAAGTGGTAGTTTGCTAGTGGTAAAGAAGTGAAGTCAGTGAAGTCACTCAGCCGTGTCCGACTCTTTGCATTCCCATGGACTGTAGTCTACCAGGCTTCTCTGTCCATGGGATTTTCCAGGCAAGAGTACTGGAGTGGGTTGCCATTTCCTTCTCCAGGGGATCTTCCTGACCCAGGGATTGAACCCAGGTCTCCTGCATTGCAGGCAGACACTTTACCCTCTGAGCCAAATGCAGCAGACATAAGAGGTTCGATCCCTGGGTTAGGAAGATCCCCTGGAGGAGGGCATGGCAATGCACTCCAGTATTCTTGCCTGAAAAATCTCATGGACAGACGAGCCTAGCAGGCTACAGTCCATGGGGTTGCAAAGAGTTGCACACTTCACACTATTTTATGAAAGGGACTTGAGCACCCGTGGATTTTGGCATCCAAGGAAGTCCTGGAACAAATACAAGGTTGGTATACTGAGGGATGATTATATTTCTGTCTACAAAGTACATTCATATTTTGCTAGGCTGTCACAGGGCAATTTATATTCATAATTAGTAGACATAGCCAAATTATTTTCCAAACTAGTTATGCTAATTACACTTTAACCAGCAGGATATGATACTTCTCTTTTTCTCCCATCCTCCCTCCCTCTTTTCCTTTCTTCCGTTTACATATTAATTCACATTTACTGACAATCCATGGATTAGGCACTGGGTATCTGCCTTAAGTCTATTTGAGCTGCTATAACAACACAGACTGGGTACCTTATAAACAACAAACATGTACTCCTCACAGTTCTGGAGGCTGAAGGTCCAAGATCAGGGTGTCAGCACGTGGGTGTGTTCTGAGCCCCCTTCCTGGTTCGCAGCCTGTGCCTCCCCTCTGTGCCCTCCCATGGGGAAGGGCTCGGGAGCTCTGCTGGCCTCTTTCATAAGGATTTTAATACCATCCGCGAGTGCTCCACCCTCATGGCCTAACCACTTCCCAAAGGCCTCAACACTATCACTATGGGCATCAGGACTTCAAAACATGAATTTCAGAGGAGCACAAACATTCAGGCCACAGCAGCATCTAAAGGTGAATTAAGATGAATCCAGGTGTGTGTTTCCTGGGCATCCTCTCCATCTCCTGTTTCTTCCCCCAGCCACTAGCAGCCCCTTATCTGTTCTGTCTCCAAGGATTTGCCTCTTCTGGACACAATATATATAAATGGAATCATACCAAATGTGACCTTTTCTGTCTGGGTTTGTCACTTTTTAGCATTAGGTTTTGAAGGTTTATCTATGATGTATCATGAATCAGAATTTCATTCCTTTTGATGGCTGAATAACATTCCCTTGTGTATATATACACCACATTTTGTTTCTCCATTCATTAGGTGATAGACACTAAGGCTGTTTCCATTTCTTTGACTATTATGAATACTGATGTTGCAAATGAACATTTGTATATAAGTTTTTGCTTGAACACAGATTTTCATTTCTCTCAAGTATACACCTAGGAATGGAACTGCTGGATCACAGGTAATTCTAAGTTTAATACAGAATTAAGAATTTTAATTCTGCCAAATTGTTTTCCACTGCGGCTGCATCATTTTACATTCCCACTAGCACTGTATAAGGGTTTCAGTTTCTTTACATCCTTGCCAACATTGTTATTTTCCATTTTTTTAATAGCCATCCTAGTAGGCGTGAAGTGCTACCTCACTGTTTTTTTTTTAAACTGAAATATAGTTGATTTACAATGTTGTGTTAATTTCAGGTATTCAGGGTTTTGTGGATTTTTTTGCATACTATATCCCATTATAAGTTATTATAAGATATTAGGTATAATTCCCTGTGCTATACAGTGAATCCTTGCTGCTTATGTATTTTATGCATAGCAGCCGGTATCTCTTAATTCCACAGTCTTAATTTGTCCCTCCCCGCTTCTTCCCTTTGGTAACCATGTTTCTTTTCTACGTCTTTGACTCTGTTTCTGTTTTGTATGTAGATTCATTTCTATTATATATTTTTAGATTTCATATATAAATGATATCATATAGTATTTATCTTTCTCTGACTTATTTCCCTAAGCATAATTCTTTAGGTCCATCCATGTTGCTACAAATAGTGATATTTCATTATTTTTTATGGCTAGTAATATGCATTTTGTGTGTGGGGGGGTGTATATACAAATACATAAACACACACACACATAAATGCCACACCTCCTCAAGTCACTCACTCACTGTGGTTTTGATTTGCATTTCCCTAATGACGAATGATGTTAAACACTTTTTCATGGGCTTACTGCCCATTTTTAAATTTTCTTTCAAGCAGTGTCTACTCAAGTCCTTTGCTAATTTTTTAACTGGGTTGCCTTTTTGTTGTTGAGCTGTTAAGAGTTCTTTACGTATTCTGTATACTATATCCTTATTAGATAAATGATTTGTAAATATTCGCTCTCATTCTGTGTTGGCTTTTTACTTTCTTGATAGTATCCTTTGATGCACAGAAGTTTTAAAGTTAATGAAGTCCAATTTACCTAATTTTTTCCTCCTTTTACTTGCGCTCTTGGTGTCATATCTAAGAATCTATTGCCAAATCCAATATATGAAGATTTACTCCCATATTTTCTTATGAGTTTTATGGTTTTAGCTCTTATATTTAGGTCTTTGGCCCAGCTTGAATTAGTTTTCACATATGATGTGAGATAGGGGTCCAACTTCATCCTTTTATATGTGGATATCTAGTTGACTCAGTACCACTCACTGAAAAGACTGTTCTTTCCCCTGTTTAACTGTCTTGTCACCCTTGTCAAAAATCAACTGGTCACAGATACACTGGTTTACTTCTGGATGTTCAATTCTATTTCATTGATCTATATATCTAACTTTATGAAAAAACTTTTTTTTTGATACATATATATATATTTTTAATACATATATATATTTTATTGTAGTTCTTTTTTTTCCCCCTATTTCTTTTTTTTTTTAACACCAAAAACATTTTTGGGGTAAAGCCAATCCAGTACCACTGTTTTGACTTCTATAGTTTTGTAACTAAGTTTTAAAATTGAGAAGTGTGAGTCCTCCAATTTTGTCCTTTTTTGCCAAGACTGTTTGGCAACTTGGGGTCCCTTGAAATTCCGCATGATTTTAGGTTCCACTTGCCCGCTTATGCAACAACAACAAAAAAGGCAGCTGCTATTCTGATAAGATTGCATTGATTCTGTAGATATGAGTTCTACCATCTTTACACAGCATTTTGGCTATTGCATGTCTTATATATATATTTTTTAGAACTAGCTTATCAATTTCTACCAAACTGCAAACCTCAATCCATTTTCACTTGCCCATGGTCTTCCTCCCTGAAAGCTTTCCTCCATTTGTTACACAGGATGTCCACAAAACTAATTCACATATTAAACCACTGGAAAGGTTAACGCTTCCTTCTATCTTAGAAAATTTCCTTCTTAGAAGAGCAAGCTGAAATCACAATGAATGTAATTTCTCTCAGCTTTCAAGAAAAAGTAATCCACAATATATAAATTTTTTAATTCATGAAAATAATAATCTTCCTAATCACAAGATAAATTGTCTTACCTGTATAGCAAAAGTACCAACTCCACCTGAAGCGCCCAGGATTAAAACACTGCAACACAAAAGAAACTATCATGAAGATATTAAGCCAACATAACTGAATAAACAAACAAGATGTTTTCAACACGTAACTGGCTCGAAGATAATCCCCAAAGCAAACATTCAGCTTTCCAAGATTCTATTACACAAGGTTTTTATTTATCAGGTTCACCAAGAATCCATAAATGCTTAAAGTTAGACATACTATGAACTCTTTACCAAAAATACAAAATATCAAATACACCAATGATTTGTATTTTTAAAGGTGGCTCAGATGGCTGTTGGTGGCATTCGCCTTATAGTTTTTCTAGGCTTTCATCACTACAGCTTCTCTAGGGGCGAGCTCTGGGGTCCTCTTCAGTGTGCTACACAATGTTCAGTTGCTCTCTAAGAAAAATCACATTCCTGACCACATTCTTGCCAAAGTGGAATAAACGTCTTTTGTTCGGACACGTCCCCTCACGCTCACCAGCTTTCATAAAGGGAAACCAATCTTGTCTTCAGTTTGCTTTCTGTTAAAGCAGACGAATCTGTTTCATCAGTGCATCATGCTTGCGCTCCAGGTTTTCACCATGTTTGCTCACCGTGTGTAGTCTGCCTGCCTCTCCAGATCAAGGGTGTGCAGCCTGGGGTTTGTGGATGAGTGCTGCTGAGGGCTGTGAGGGTGTACCCCCTGAAACTGTGAACTGACTCAAATAACATGCAAAGTTTGGTGAGACAACGCCTAAGTGCACTGGGGAGAAGAGGGATCCATCAGACTTATCACCAAGTTCCCAAAGAAGGTATGATTCAAAAAGAGACTCACTAGTCAAGAATCACTGCTTTACACATTCTTACATTTCATTCTTGAATTAAGCTAGCGCTCCAGTGAACTGCCTTCCTCTGACTGCAGAGATTCAAATCCTCAGAAAACTGTACTGAATTGCACTTTGGTGTTCTGTTACCAGTCTAGGCTGAGAGACATTACAAAAGTTACTATTTGATATCTGATACTGCATTAGCTAAGGAGATACTGTTGAGAGAATTCATGAGAATTGTGGAGTGCCATATGGAGTGCCCACGGGAAAAAACCATTTTTCTGAAGACTAAGTTGCGGCAGTAGCTATGCTTCTATTACCTGTCACTGCAAACGCTGTAGCTGCAGGCTGTGGGTCCCTCTTTGACTCCGCTGCTGGAAAGCGCAGGGAACTCGGTCACTTACCTTAAGCAGGGACACCTGATCTTAGAACAGACGTTGTGTTTATAATCTTAACTCTACTTTCATTTTATTTTTTTCTTTCTTACCCAAATCACAGAAGGCTGACTGTCACCCTTTGGATCTTAGAAGTTACTGGTAATATTTTTCAGTCAGCTATTCCTTTTGAAATTAACACCATCAAATGTAATTAAGACAAGTCTCTTTGGAAACGATACTCCTTTTAGAAGAGTTACTTTTAATTCCACAGAATTATAAATTGTAAAGAATAAAAAAAACTTTAAAGATATACTCTTCCAAAAATCCTTCAATTCACACATTTAATAGCCTTAATGCTTCCTAAATGGTTGGGGAGGGGGAGGGGGAACACTAAGACTGCTTCACAGATACATCCAACAATTAGTTCACCCATGGAATATTTTACCCTCTTATTTTGGAAATATAAGTTTGGTCAAACTCTCATTTAAGTTCTTCACAATCTTATCTTTTTGCAACTCTGATTTCCTCTCAACTACTTCTACAACAGACTCTCCACCTGAGCCTCCCTGGTCCCCTCGCATGTACCCCAAGTCCCGTGCATGTTGGCCCAGGTCTCAAGCGCTCAGATGCCTTCACTGTCTGCTGAGATCACCCTATCCGCAAAGGCTCACAGTTTGTGAACAATACCTGTTTGTCTGAACAATACCCCTGAGCCTGATATCCACGCTGTGCGTGTGGCATGCTGTTAACTTTCATTCATATGCTTGCTGCCCAAGCCGTTCTGCAAGCCTCAAGGACAGAGACCTTATATATGCCCAGCACTAGTCATACTACCCTCGGTGTAGCAGATGCCTGATCCACGTTGCTTGACTTTAAAATCATCGGACTTCCCTGGTGGTCCAGAGGTTAAGAATCTGCCTGCCAATGCAGGGGACACAGGTCGATCCCTGGTCCAGGAAGATTCCACATATCATGGGGCAATTAAGCCTGTGTGCCACAGATACTGAGCCTGCGCTCCATAGTGAGAAGCTTGTGAACTGCAACTAGAGAGTAGCCTCCACTCTCCACAACTAGAGAAAGCCCACGCTCAGCCATGAAAACCCAGCACAGCCAAAAATAAAAATATAAATCATTAAAAAAAATCATTTAAATCAGCATTATATCTGACAATTAACAACCACTGCTGCTACCCTAAATGTGGGAGTCACCTGGCTATTTGAAAAATTGCATTAAAGTTTCTTCCAATAAAGAAAAGCTTGAAATGAATTTCTAGTTCTAAGAATGCTGGATTAAGAGGATACCAAATACAATGGTTTCCCTTGTGGCTCAGCTGGTAAAGAATCTTCCTGCAATGCTGGATACCTGGGTTTGATCCCTGGGTTGGGAAGATCCCCTGGAGAAGGAAAAGGCTACCCACTCCAGTATTCTGGCCTGGAGATTTCCAAAGACTGTAGAGACCATGGAGTCACAAACAGTTGGGACACGACTGAGTGACTTTCACACACACACACACAAATAGAATGGCTGCTCAGGTATCCAATGGCCCGACACATCTCCAGTCTCATTGCTGTTAGATCATAGCTTCCCCCCATCTCTCTTAATCCAAAACAGTCTCACTCCTCCATATAAAAAAGCAACACTGTGTTTCTCAGCAGTGCTTGGTGGAAGAGGGTGTGGTTCTGCATTGGCAGCTTCAGTTCCTGATGCTGCCACTTGATGGCGCCCGTGAGTGCAGAACGGGCAAAGAACAAGCCCAATGAGTGCTACAGACCAATGGTCTGTGTGTGAAGCAGCCTGGGGACACGCCATTCTCTGGTCCTGCAAGCTCCATGTTTTGTGCAGGCTTGACCAGGGCCTGTACTTTTCTTTAATGAAGGAAAGCCCCCAGATTGGACAGCAGGCAAATGTATTTTCAAGCCAACAGTAAGTCAGCTAGTACTCCACGGTTTGAAGCCCTATGACTCAACAAACTCTTGTTGTACTCTTCAAAGCACTTTCAATAAAAAGAGAAAATCCTGCTGTCCCTTACCCCCAGTGGCGCTTCACGTCAGTGCTATAGCGGGAGTACTTTCTACCCAGTAATAGTCACAAGATACATTCAGACTTGACTGAAGTAGAAGCCTATTTGTCACGGTGAAGAAAAGTGTGCTGTATTGCTTGTTGGTTTATAAACAGCAAGTACCCAGGAAATACTCTTTGCAAAAAGCACTATAATTCAAAATTGCCAATAATTTTAATCACATTCCTCTCTTACTAAGTCCATATGCCCAGCTTCTTTTGAAGTCAGTGGGAACTGAACTGTGGCAGATATAAAAATATGGGGGAAGAAAACAGGAATAATTATTAAGCTGCTAATGCATTTTAAACCCTAGATTCTCATTTTCCTCTGTCATTTCTGCCCATCTTTCGGCTCTCCCTAAACATATGTTAAGGCACTAAGGCAATGCTGACTTCTTTACCGTGACTGAGTCACTCTGTATTCAGCATCTGGGCGCCTAAGGGCTCTACAGTCACATTTTCAGTATCACAATCTCACGAGACATGGCATCAACACCCTAATCGCCTTACAAATAAAAAATATATGAAACACACTACAAAACAGCAGGCGATCCAGAAGTAGGGAACTGCCTTACAAACTTCTATATTCTGGCTAAGCCCCAGAAGTCTTCAAATGCCAGGGCAGGGTATCTAGAGACCCGGGGTCAAGTCCCAACGCTCTCATTAACTGAATCTCTAGGCCTCAGATGCATCTGCAATGAAACGATAATCACAGAGGTGTACTCCAGGAGTGAATGAGCAAGACCTGGCATCTCCAATCTAATTTAAGCTTATATTTAGTTTCTTCGCCTTTCTAAAGTAGAACTATATGACCGTCATGACTGCTCTCCCCAGACCACATACTTGTAATGGAAATAAAAATAAAAGTCACATCACAAGAGCAGAGTGCCCTTCATTAAGCCCTAATGGCTCAGAAACAGAACTGATTTAAATATGGCTAAATCTTCCATCCATAGAAACAAGTGGTCTTTAAAAAAATAAGGATGAGGCTGAAAACACATAAACTCATTTTAGTCTCACCCAGAACTCTTAAATCTGGGGGGTGGGGGGAAATGGGTGAAAGAAACCGTATCATAATATGCTAAATTTATTCCCTTAAGTAAGTGAGAAACAACCTGAATAAGGGAAAAGAGCTACAAAACAAATCAACCAAGCGCGACCGAGACAGTCTGGGTTTGTGTGTCCCCTCCTTCCAAGCCTCCCTAATTCATGCAGACATTCCCCAACTTACAGAAGAGTTCATGTGTAAATTAGCTGTTTGGAACTTTAAACACATTTTCCCATGAAAACAAAGCTACTTATACATCTTGGCAAGATGCCCAGGGTAGCCCTTTAAAAAGGTTTAGTTAACCCATAATGGACCAAATACCTCATACACAGGATAACAATGGTTCTATGAGACGTGTATTCAGAATTTCAACCTGGGGTACTGGGAACACAGCTCCCCAAACAGGACTGGCATTGGGAACCATCCCAAGACATTGATTCCTTCCATCTGGTGCAAAACAGAGGGAGTAAGATGGAGAGAAGGCTCGTTTGGGATGGCGACACGAGACTGGATGAGAGAAGTAGCATGGCCAGAGGAGGCTCTTCCCTGGAACTAACAGGGTTCAGGACATGCCACCCCCAAACACAGCACCTTGGCAGACTGAATATTTTAAGCGGAAGGAATGTGAGAAACAGCAAATGCGGGAAGGACTCTCTGACCTTCTTCCATGAAGCTGGCCAGGAGACCCTGGGTAAAGGTGTGTGCCCTGTGCCGGGGGGAAAAGAGCATCTGATCTCCAAGACCAGATGAAGTAGGGAGCCAGAAAAAACTGGCCTTGCGCAGTTTTCCCAGTTTACTGCATACAGCACATGTACTTGTCCTAGAACATTTTCTCAGGACTCTCTACTCTGCAAAGGTAGCACAAAAATGTTCAGGTGTAAAAATCGCAACAGACTACAGAGAGCAAACAGGTCTCAGTAATTACCAGGTTCAATCCCTGGGTCAGGAAGATCCCCTGGAGAAGGAAATGGCAACCCACTCCAATATTCCTGCCTGCAGAATTCCATGGACCGGAGTCTGGTGGGCTACAATCCATGGGGTTGCAAAGAATCGGACACCACTGAGTGACTAACACTTTCACTTTCAAGGGAACAAAAGAATGCAGAAATAACTCTTATCAGGCAAGAGAGGTAACAATAGCAAGAAAGTGAAAGTGAAGTCTCCCAGTTCTATCCAACTCTTTGCGATCCCATGGACTGTAGCCCACCAGGCTCCTCTGTCCATGCAATTTTCTAGGCAAGAATACTGGAGTGCGTTGCCATTTCCTTCTCCAGGGGATCTTCCCAACACAGGGATTGAACCTGGGTCTCCCCCATTCTGGGCAGACGCTTTACCACCTGAGCCACCAGGGAATCCCATGGAATAATAGCAAAGATAATGTCAATTGCTATTGTTGTTTACAATGTCAAAGGTAAAGACTCCCAGTTGTTTCAGTGATAAAGATTAACCTGAAGAGCTTAACAACCATATCAACTGGAACCTCGACACAGGATAAGATGGCTGGATGGCATCATTGATGAAATGGACATGAGTTTGAGCAAGCTGCAGGAGTTGGTGATAGGGAAGCCTGGCATGCTGCAGTCCATGGGGTCACAAAGAGTTGGACACGACTGAGCGACAGAACTGAAGGAATGATGACATCAACCTTTTCTGGCTCTTATGATTGTAATCAATCAAAGCTTCCAAGGCCAAGTCCCTACATGAATACACATATTCTCTTAGCTTAAAACTTTTCCAATTTTGTTTGTGATCAGTTCAGATCAGTTCAGTTCAGTCGCTCAGTGTTGTCTGACTCTTTGTGACCCCACAGACTGCAGCATGCCAGGCGTCCCTGTCCATCACCAACTCCTGGAGTTTACTCAAACTCATGTCCATTGACTCGGTGATGCCATCCAATCATCTCATCCTCTGTTGTCCCCTTCTCCTCCTGCCTTCAATCTTTGCCAGAATCAGGGTCTTTTCAAATGAGTCAGCTCTTTGCATCAGGTGGCCAAAGTACTGGAGTTTCAGCTTCAACATCAGTCCTTCCAATAGACACTCAAGACCGACCTCCTTTAGGATGGACTGATTGGATCTCCTTGCAGTCCAAGGGACTCTCAAGAGTCTTCTTCAACACCACAGTTCAAAAGCATCAACTCTTCGGTGCTCAGCTTTCTTTATAGTCCAACTCTCACATTCCTACATGATTACTGGAAAAACCACAGCCTTGACTAGACAGACCTTTGTGGCAAAGTAATGTCTCTGCTTTTTAATATGCTGTCTAGCTTGGTCATAATTTCCTCCCAAGGAGTAAGCGTCTTTTAATTTCATGGCTGCAGTCACCATCTGTAGTGATTTTGGAGCCCCTCAAAATAAAGTCTATCACTGTTTCCACTGTTTCCCCATCTATTTGCCATGAAGTGATGGGACCGGATGCCATGATCTTCGTTTTCTGAATGTTGAGCTTTAAGCCAACTGTTACCACTCTCCTCTTTCACTTTCATCAAGAGGTTCTTCTTTACTTTCTGCCATCAGGGTAGTGTCATCTGCATATCTGAGGTTATTGATATCTCTTCCGGCAATCTTGATTCCAGCTTGTGCTTCATCCAACCCAGCATTTCTCATGATGTACTCTGCATATAAGTTAAATAAGCAGGGTGACAATATACAGCCTTGAAATATTCCTTTCCCTATTTGGAACCAGTCTGTTGTTCCATGTCCTGTTCTAACTGTTGCTTCCTGACCTGCATACAGATTTCTCAAGAGGCAGGTCAGGTGGCCTGGTATTCCCATCTCTTTCAGAATTTTCCACAGTTTGTTGTGATCCACAGAATCAAAGCTTTGGCATAGTCAATAAAGCAGAAATAGATGTTTTGCTGGAACTCTCTTGCTTTTTTGATGATCCAGCAGATGTTGGCAATTTGATCTCTTGTTCCTCTGCCTTTTCTAAAACCAGCTTGAACATCTGCAAGTTTACAGTCCACATATTGTTGAATCCTGGCTTGGAGAATTTTGAGCATTACTTTAGTAGCGTGTGAGATGAGTGCAACTGTGTGGTGGTTTGAGCATTCTTTGGCATTTCCTTTCTTTGGGATTGGAATGAAAACTGACCTTTTCCAGTTCTGTGGCCACTGCAGAGTTTTCCAAATTTGCTGGCATATTGAGCGCAGCACTTTCACAGCATCCCCTTTTAGGATTTGAAATAGCTCAACTGGAATTCTATCACCTCCACCAGCTTTGTTCGCAGTGGCTTCCTAAGGCCCCCTTGACTTCACATTCCAGGATGTCTGGCTCTAGGTGAGTGATCACACAATCGTGATTATCTGGGACGTGAAGATCTTTTTTGTATAGTTCTGTGTATTCTTGCCACGTCTTCTTAATATCTGCTTCTGTTCGGTCCATACCAATTCTGTCCTTTATTGAGCCCAAATTTGCATGAAATGTTCCCTTGGTATCAATTTTCTTGAAGAGATCTCTAGTCGTTCCCATTCAATTGTTTTCCTCTATTTCTTTGCACTGATCACTGAGGAAGGCTTTCTTATCTTTCCTTGCTATTCTTTGGAATAGCATTCAAATATACCCTGCATTCAAATGGGTATATTTTTCCTTTTCTCCTTTGTTTTTCACTTCCCTTCTTTTCACAGCTATTTGTAAGACCTCCTCAGACAGCCATTTTGCTTTTTTGCATTTCTTTTTCTTGGGGATGGTCTTGATTCCTGTCTCCTGTACAGTGTCACAAACCTCCATCCATAGTTCATCAGGCACTCTATCAGATCTAGTCCCTTGAATCTATTTGTCACTTCCACTGTATAATTGTAAGGGATTAAATTTAGGTAATACCTGAATGGTCTAGTGGTTTTCCCTACTTTCTTCAATTTAAGTCTGAATTTGGCAATAAGGAGTTCATGATTTGATCCACAGTCAGCTCCCTGTCTTTTTTTTGCTGACTGTATAGAGCTTCTCCACCTTTGGCTGCAAAGAATATAATCAATCTGGTTTTGGTGTTGACCATCTGGTGATAGCGATATGTAGAGTCTTCTCCTGTGCTGTTGGAAGAGGGGGTTTGCTATGACCAGTGTGTTCTCTTGGCAGAACTCTATTAGCCTTTGCCCTGCTTCATTCCGTATTCCAAGGCCAAATTTACCTTTTACTCCAGGTGTTTCTTGACTTCCTACTTTTGCATTCCAGTCCCCTACAATGAAAAGGACATTTTTTTTGGGTGTTAGTTCCAAAAGGTCTTATAGGTCTTCATAGAGCCATTCAACTTCAGCTTCTTCAGCGTTACTGGTCAGGGGATAGACTTGGATTACTGTGATATTGAATGGTTTGCCTTGGAAATGAACAGAGAACTGTCTGTTGTTTTTGAGATTGCATCCAAGTACTGCATTTTGGACTCTTCTGTTAACTATGATGGCTACTCCATTTCTTCTAAGAGATTCTTGCCCACAGTAGTAGATATAATGGTCATCTGAGTTAAAATCACCCATTCCAGTCCATTTTAGTTTGCTGATTCCTGAAATGTCGACGTTCACTCTTGCCATCTCCTGTTTGACCACTTCCAATTTGCCTTGATTCATGGACCTAACATTCCAGGTTCCTATGCGATATTGCTCTTTACAGCATCGGACCTTGCTTCTATTGTGAGGCGCTGGAGCGGCAAGTGGCCAAGAGGAAATACCCCATGTCCAAGGTCAGGGGCGGCAGCTGAGAGGAGCTATCCGACCTCCAAGGTAAGGAGCAGCGGCTGCACTTTGCTGGAGCAGCCGTGAAGAGATACCCCAAGTCCAAGGTAAGAGAAACCCAAGTAAGACGGTAGGTGTTGCAAGAGGGCATCAGAGGGCAGACACACTGAAACCATAATCACAGAAAACTAGCCAATATGATCACACGGACCACAGCCTTGTCTAACTCAATGAAACTAAGCCATGCCCTGTGGGGCCACCCAAGACAGGCAGGTCATGGTGGAGAGGTCTGACAGAATGTGGTCCACTGGAGACAGGAATGGCAAACCACTTCAGGATTCTTGCCTTGAGAACCCCATGAACAGTATGAAAAGGCAAAAAGATAGGACACTGAAAGAGGAACTCCCCAGGTTGGTAGGTGCCCAATATGCTACTGGAGATCTGGAGAAAAAACTCCAGAAAGAATGAAGGGATGGAGCCAAAGCAAAAACAAAACCCAACTGCGGATGTGACTGGTGATAGAAGCAAGGTCCTATGCTGTAAAGAGCAACACTGTTTGTGACAGACCTCAGTATCCTCCTTACTTGCTGCAATTAATAATAAATCCTTCCTTCTCCTGAACTTTGGCTTGGTTGTGTCTTTTGACTTGACACCCACCAAGAGGTGAACTGAGTTTTCAAGTAACACATACGTGCTTTTGTAAAACTTATAAAAGTAAGATATGCTGATAAACATGGCACCCCAAAACATGCCTCTTAGGCATAAGGATTATTCTGAGCTGAAGGCAACTGAGAAGCAGATGTAATAAATCTCTGAACTCCTACCTGCCTAAAAGCAGAACAGAAGTTTACAAAAGTGCTCCCTCTGCTCTTTACCAGGAAGGACAAAGGTTAATCCCTGGAGATAACTTTAGACCCTTATCAAGGGAGAAGTCACCAACTTAAAGTTGCATAACGAATTTTATTCTTGCTTTTCCTGGTAAACTTTCAACAACTGGCCTTCCTTATACTTTTCTTTTATCTTGAGCTTTAAGACAGCATTTTAGCCTGAATTCTAAGCTAACTCCTTGAGTAACTCATTCTTCCCGGGGGCATCTCTCATGTATACAGGAGGCATACATGTTAATAAATTTGTTTGTTTTTCTCTTGTTAATCTTTTATTACAGAAGCCTCAGTAGAGAACTCAGAAGGGTAGAGGGAAAATTATTTTTCTCCCCCTACTAACCACAATCAGTTAAAACTGCTGTCTCTTTCCACTCCTACCTTCCCCTCCATTATATCAATACTTCCTCTCTTGCCAGGTGATGCTACATTTGATTTGAAAAAATACAATTGCTTTGGGTTCAGTGGGAAACACTGGCATGGCGCACAGTACTTTCTGAGTTGAGTTATTACAGGCTGCTCTGGTTTAAGAATGCCTTCCAAGAATATTCCTACTTCCCACTATGTCAACACAACAAGGCATCACGGCACTTTACTATGGGAGGACTGGATGTCACGGTACCCGGCAACGGTTATATGAGCAGGGACGGAGAGACGTACGTTCACGGGGCTCTCAAGGCAAGAATACTGAAGGCGTTTGCCATTCCCTTCTCCAGTGGACCACATTCTATCAGTAAAGGACAGAAATGGTATGGACCTGACAGAAGCAGAAGACATTAAGAAAACATGGCAAGAATACACAGAAGAACTGCACAAAAAAGATTTTCATGACCCAGGTAATCACGATGGTGTGATCACTGACCTAGAGCCAGACATCCTGGAATGTGAAGTCAAGGGGGCCTTAGGAAGCATCACTATGAACAAAGCTAGTGGAGGTGATGGAATTCCAGTTGAGCTATTTCAAATCCTGAAAGATGATGCTGTGAAAGTGCTGCACTCAATATGCCAGCAAATTTGGAAAACTCAGCAGTGGCCACAGCACTGGAAAAGGTCAGTTTTCATTCCAATCCCAAAGAAAGGTAATGCCAAAGAATGCTCAAACTACTGCACAATTGCACTCATCTCACACGCTAGTAAAGTAATGCTCAAAATTCTCCAAGCCAGGCTTCAGCAATGTGTGAACCATGAACTTCCAGATGTTCAAGCTGGTTTTAGAAAAGGCAGAGGAACCAGAGACCAAATTGCCAACATCTTCTGGATCACTGAAAAAGCAAGAGAGTTCCAGAAAAACATCTATTTCTGCTTTCTTGACTATGCCAAAGCCTTTGACTGTGTCGATCACAATAAACGGTGGAAAATTCTGAAAGAGATGGGAATCCCAGACCACCTGACCTGCCTCTTGAGAAATCTGTATGCAGGTCAGGAAGCAACAGTTAGAACAGGACATGGAGCAACAGACTGGTTCCAAATAGGAAAAGGAATACATCAAGGCTGTATATTGTCACTCTGCTTATTTAACTTACATGCAGAGTACATCATGAGAAATGCTGGGCTAGATGAAGCACAAGCTGAAATCAAGATTGCTGGGAGAAATATCAATAACCTCAGATATGCAGCTGACACCACCCTTATGGCAGAAAGTGAAGAAGAACTAAAGAGCCTCTTGATGAAAGTGAAAGAGCAGAGTGAAAAAGTTGGCTTAAAGCTCAACATTCAGAAAACTAAGATCATGGCATCCGGTCCCATCACTTCATGGCAAATAGATGGAGAAACAGTGGAAACAGTGACAGACTTTATTTTGGGGGGGCTCCAAAATCACTGTAGATGGTGACTGCAGCCATGAAATTAAAAGACGCTTACTCCTTGGAAGAAAAGTTATGACCAACCTAGCTGTTGCTACTGCTAAGTCGCTTCAGTTCTATCCAACTCTGTGCGACCCCAGAGACGGCAGCCCACCAGGCTCCCCCGTCCCTGGGATTCTCCAGGCAAGAACCTTGAGTGGGTTGCCATTGCCTTCTCCGGACTAACCTAGACAGCATATTAAAAAGCAGAGACGTTACTTTGCCAATAAAGGTCTGTCTAATCAAGGCTATGGTTTTTCCAGTAGTCATGTATGGATGTAAGAGTTGGACTATAAAGAAAGCTGAGTGGAGAAGAACTGATGCTTTTGAACTGTGGTGTTGAAGAAGACTCTTGAGAGTCCCTTGGACTGCAAGGAGATCCAACCAGTCCATCCTAAGGAGATCAGTCCTGGGTGTTCATTGGAAGGACTATTGCTAAAGCTGAAGCTCCAATACTTTGCCCACCTGATGCAAAGAGCCGACTCACTAGAAAAGACCCCGATGCTGGGAAAAATTGAAGGCAGGAGGAGGAGGAGGTAACAGAGGATGAGATCGTTGGACAGTATCACCGACTCAAAGGACAGAAGTTTGAGCAAACTCCAAGAGATGGTGAAGGACAGGGAAGACTGGTGTGCTTCAGTCCATGGGATAGCAAAGAGTCGGACACAACTGAGTGACTGAACAACAACTCACATTCTGAGATAGCCCACACTGTCTGTGGAGTGTGTTTCTCTTTAAATAAATCCACTTATTACCTATCACTTTGTCTCTCACTGAATTCTTTCTGCAATGAGACATCAAGAACCTGAGCTTCACTGAGTGCTGAAACCAGGTATGTGATCTCAGTTGGAAGACTGTGAGGTCAAGTCCCAATCTGAGGTGCATGGTGTTAAGAGGAACGGCTAGTCTTATAGGGAAATCACCCCCCCCCATACCCAGTTTCCGTGTTGCCACTTCTAAGGCTGCGTGTCACTTGTGCCCAAATTCCCTCAGGAAGAGAGCTTGTGAGGCACTGCACTTCCCAATCCATGGATTGTTTCCCTTGAATGAAGGACATCACACTTGCTACTAAATTGTATTATTTCTGTCATTTAACACCACTCTTGGGCTTCCCTGGTAGCTCAGCTGGTAAAGAATCTGCAATGCAGGAGACCCTGGTTTGATTCCTGGGTCGGGAAGATCTGCTGGAGAAGGAATAGGCTACCCACTCCAGTATTCTTGGGCTGCTCTGGAGACTCAGCTGGTAAAGAATCCGCCTGCAATGTGGGAGACCTGGGTTCGACCCCTGGGTTGGGAAGATCCCCTGGAGAAGGGAACAGCTACCCACTCCAGTGTTCTGGCCCAGAGAATCCCATGGTCCATGAGGGCACAAAGAGTGGACACAACTGAGCAGCTTTCACTTTCACAGGGAAGATATTAGGCTGCAGAGGACGAGATGGTTAGATGGCATCACCGACTCAATGGACATGAATTTGAGCAAACTCCAGGATACTGAAGGACAGACGAGCCTCATGTGCTATAGTCCATGGGATCACAGAGAGTCGGACGTGACTTAGCGACTGAACAACAGTTGATGAAGGTTGTCAGTCAAAATGTATTTTGGGTTTATTCAGTGCACAAGAACATGTGAGAGGCCCTGGAATTTTACAGCTTGTAAAGAAAGCTGGAAGACATTTTTCCAATTCTGACAACCATCCTAAATTTTACATGACATGGACAATAAGGGAGAGCACAGCAGTGGGAGAGGAGCTGGGTTGGCAAACAATACCAAGTTTGGCTTATGGAAAATCAGTTAACTGACAGTAGGCATACAGGAGAAGAGTCAGGGTGGCAGTCAGTAAGTCTTGTTTTGCACAAGTTGAGTCTCAGCTACAATGGGAACATCTAACTGAATGGGACTAAGTAGAGAGGCTGGAGTTAGAAACAGGGTTCTGCAAATCACCAAAGCAGAAAAAGAAGCTGGAAGCAGATGAGAGAACCCTAGGAGACAGAGGAAGGGACGACTAGAAAACAGTGATGGTTAAAGGGCTGGGGGAGAAATAAAGGGAGCCTTTAAAAAAGACAAGAACTGGTTGAAAAGGCAAGAAGAAAACTAAAGGTGTCTAATGTCCCTGAAACCATGGAAAAAGTGAACATAATGAAAGTGGTTTACAGTGCTGGAGACTTCAGAGGTCAAACTGGAAGAACTGAAAAGCATTGTTGGGCTGACAGCTCGGTCAGCTGTGACCCATGAGAACGGCTGCAGCTGCTTGGCCAGGCTGGAATTGAGGTTCCAGTGCATCACAAGAGAGTTTTCCAGGTGGCAGGGGGTGGGGGGAGTGGGTGGTAACTATCTGTAAACCACCAATGGTTAGGTACGAGTTTTCTACTGACTCCTTTAGCAGAGCTCCCTGGAAAACAGGCCAAGGGTGGACGCCTGACCCATCGCCGCACACTGGCCAGGCCAGGGCTGCACCCTTCCTTCTCCACTTCCTCCCAACCCCAGGAATTCTTCCAGCAGGTACACTTTCTCCTTCCCCTGTCCGCTCTCCCCCGTACAACCCAGTCAGGTGCAAATGCAAACCCAGAAGTCCCCAGGGGTGGTAGGGATGGACAGCAAGGAGAAGCAGGTGGGTAGGAGGGTGAAGGACAGGCAGGTAAAGGCAGCAGAAAGAAGGAAGCTGGTGTGATTACTGGTACAGGCATATGGTGGGGAAATCCAATGTTTCATGTTTCAGCCTAACTCTATAAACAGAATTAATCAGACACCTAATTTACACTTCCATGACAAAATTTCACTGTCTTAAAGTCTAATCTCAAAAAAGAAACAGGGAAGAGCATTCCTAAAGCCACTGCCTTGAGTTTCCGGTATACACAATTTAGAAGTGAATTTATTTTGCAGAGGAGGAATAGTTCAATTTCTAACACTTTCTAATACTTCTGTTAAACAGAGTGAAGTGTAACTTTCCAGCAAGAGATGTATTTTAGACAGAGCATGACACTACTGATAAATATAACCATCAGATAGAACCCTTTCTCAAAAATACCTGGTGTAACCACTTTTTTTACAAGTTCTATTCATCTTGAGAACTCTAAGTTATCTATGGGTTCCTACTGAATAAGTCATGAAGAAACTACGGATGGGCTGATAACAAGGAAATCATTTCATGTGACTTCCCTAGTGATACCAAAGTGTGGGCAAAAATGACATATAACATCAATATTAAGTTATTCCCTTGGTTCACCGATGCTCAGTTGTGGCAAAAATGTAATGACAGAACAAAAAAGCAAAAGCAAAACACCATCGAGGCCTTAGAAAGCTTTGTCTTAGTTTCTAAAAGCTGTATGTTACAAAGAAATCCTGTAAAAATCTTCCAAGGTGGGTGTTTTTGTCATTGTTAGTTTTAGGGTTTTTTTTTAATCAGCTAGTTAGAAAAACAGTGTTCGTGCTGGATGACAAACACTGACTTGCTTTGGTGCAAACTAAAGACTGCTTTAATGCCAATAGCTAAGAGTAAAGGAGTAATTATTGCTTCAGTGCAGATCAGTTCAGTCGCTTAGTCATGTCCGACTCTTTGCGACCCCATGAATCGCAGCCTGCCAGGCCTCCCTGTCCATCACCAACTCCCAGAGATCACTCAGACTCACGTCCATCGAGTCAGTGATGCCATCCAGCCATCTCATCCTCTGTCGTCCCCCTCTCCTCTTGCCCCCAATGCCTCCCAGCATCAGAGTCTTTTCCAATGAGTCAACTCTTCGCATGAGGTGGCCAAAGTACTGGAGTTTCAGCTTTAGCATCAGTCCTTCCAAAGAAATCCCAGGGCTGATCTCCTTCAGAATGGACTGAGAAGCCATAATATGCTCCACCAATCACAAAGGATAGTCAAACTGAAAAAAGTCACTTTGGACACTGGAACCTCTGGGTTTACATTAGTAAAACCCCACTACAACAGTAATCTCCTCATGTAGAAGTATTTTTACAGTATTTTAAGGCTCACATCTCCCATGTGATTCTCACAAGCAAGCAGTTGGAGAGGGAGGCATTATTACCATCGTGTGCAGTAATCTCAGTAAACTGAAATTTCCCAGAGCACCAAGGACCAGGTTCCCACTGCCACTCACACAGCAAAGGCATTCTGAGCCCCTGCACAGGTGGGAATGTGACAGAAGTCCATGACGGGAGCCGGCAAGCCTCTTTACAGTGGGTTTTGCTCCAGGGTGGTTAACACATGAATAAATCAGTGTGCACAGACTCAACGTAATGTTTAAATCACTTTTATAAGGTATAAAACGTTCCAGTTCTCAAAGCCCACCCAACAACCTACACTGTCCTACTCTCAGTACCGTGGTGGAAACAGCAGAGGCCATAACATGCATGCCTGTGGGCAGCTGATTAGTTAGTAGCAGAGAGAGGAACCCAGGCCTCTACTTGCCCAGTTCCAAGCCATTATTGCTTAAACAGAAGACAATATAATACCCACAAAGCAAACGATCAACTGGGACAAGAAGAGACAGCTAGCTCTGTTTCTAACTCATTTTCTACAGAATACTTAAAAAAAAAAAAAAAAAAAGGTAATGCCCAAAGAGCCTGAACCAGCAAAGGAATGAGCGCTCTCTACCCAGAGTGGTCACGTGGGCATAGAAATCTAAATGCTTTTTAAGGAAAAAGAAAGCAAAGAATCAATGTCACTGCAGAGCCTACAATAATAATAAATGTCTAAAAATCCTGCCTATGATTTTTCCAAGGTTATTAACTGAGACAAACCATTAGAAAGATCTACATGGTCAAACTAATTTAAACAAAGTGTTGGGCCAAAATGGCAACTTCAAGAATGATAAGCCTCAAAAGCTTAAAAATTAAACAGGGTTGACCTTTTGAATAAATATTTGCCTTCAATTCTACAGTGAAGGATAGCACCTCATTAGATGAACAGCCTTTATGCGGCTTTCAGAAAAAGCAGCTATTAAGCTTTCACTAAACTTAAAGGTAAAGTACAATGTTTCATAACAACAGGAGTAGAGAATGACACAGAACTTCAATTGTTTTTCCAGCACAACCTTAGTAATAAGGAAACGAAAAATTCCACCTGCAACCCTCTGCTTCACCACAATCACTGAATGGTTCTAGTTTTCTTACCAAATAATAAAAGCATCAGTTTTCTCTACGCTGCCAACTTTGTGAAACACAAAGAATACAGTAGCCACTGTTAATAACAGCACCACCAGATACTGTGTGCCTTTCGACTACAACCCATGCCACTGACTTTGTATGTGTTACCTCACTGAACCCCTAAAAACTCACAAAGATGAAGTGCCCAAGTGGGCTAGGAAGTTCTTGAATATGAACTCAAGAGCATCTAAAGCATCGTCGCTATATCTTTGCAAACCCAACAAACTTACCTGCAAGTTCTGGAAGCACCAAAACTGCCTAAAGGAGCCTGAGAGAGCTCAGAGCCTAAGAGGGCACAACAGTTTGCTCAAGGGCTGTGTATCTGTTTTTCATAGAAATCTGCCAGTGGGAGAGCCAGGCCTAGCAAAGGCAGGAAAAAAACACTAGTGCCTCAAAATCATTCTTCAAAAACCATAAGTTAAGTCATTCTTCATGTTTTTTTAGGAATCTGATGAAAGCCATGGATCTTCTTCCCAGAGATTCACATACAAAAATTTTGCATCATTTTAGAAGGCTTCGACTCCTAATGTCCATCTATGTATTTTTTTAAATTCTCAACTGATTGAGCTAAGAATCGACAGAATGAGATTGAAAAAAAAAATGGACACAAGAGTTCTTTAGAAATTGTTTGAAATGTTAGCACAATTCTGCTCATGTAAATGAGCCTAGTTTTGATGCTTCTGACACATCTTCTGCAAAGACGTCACCACAGTAAAGAAGGGAGTTTTAGGTGCTACCACTGACGCTCACCGTTTTCCTGTGCAATTCCTGTCGTTCAGGCCACCAACCTTGTTTATGGCAGACCACGCTGTGAGAGCCACGTACGGCAGGGAGGCGGCTTGAGTATGAGTGAGTGACCTGGGCTTGTGAGAGACCTAGATTTGAGGACAACAGTCAAAAATAAGCAATGACTTGTGAACCTATGAACACAATTAAGTACACATAACAGTCTGCCAGGTTCAGTGATTATCATAAACCCTGCTGCTGCTAAGTCGCTTCAGTCGTGTCCGACTCTATGCGACCCCATAGATGGCAGCCCACTAGGCTCCTCTGTCTCTAGGACTCTCCAGGCAAGAATACTGGAGTGGGTTGCCATTTCCTTCTCCAATGCATGAAAGTGAAAAGTGAAGTCGCTCAGTCGTGTCCGACTCTTAGCGACCCCATGGACTGCAGCCTACCAGGCTCCTCCATCCATGGGATTTTCCAGGCAAGAGTACTGGAGTGGGGTGTCATTGCCTTCTCTGATCATAAACCCTACTCTAAGATTATTCCTAAGGAATTTCTCCAAATGACTCAATCTGCCAAGCAGAGGGTCAGTAAGGTTTTATAGGTTACATTATTGGATAGAGCTGTTTAATTCTTCACAAAAAGACCACATTCAACAATCCCATTAGTCCTAACTATGGCCAGAAACAAATCCAAATACACCTTGAGCCCTCATAAATACATTCTAATTTGTTTTTGTGATTAGCTGTTTCCTTTACTCCCACTCAGTGGGTAAATAATCCACCTGCAATGCAGGAGACACAGGAGATGCAGGTTAGATCCCTGGGTGGGAAGATCCCCTGGAGGAGGAAAACGGCAACTCACTCCAGTGTTCTTGCCTGGAAAATCCCGTGGACAGAGGAGCCTGGCGGGTTATAGTACATGGGGTCACAAAGAGTAGGGCACAACTGAACATACAGCACAATCTTTCCAGACTTTTCTAATCTCAGTAATACCCCTCTCCCCCTCCTACTCTCCCTTCTGCAGCCAATTTCCTTAATATTAACCCCTTTCTTTCTAATTAAACTGTCAGGCCTCCTGACTGCATTTGATTAGACTCCTGTTTTGAAAGTTATTTGAAACAGCTTGATACTTCCAATGCTTCCATTTATGATGAATCAGTACGCTCCATTTGGTATATTTGCTTTCAACAATTTACACTGAGGATAAAACCAAAGAACACAGCAGGGTTTCTAGATCTCACAAATCCCTGCTCCACAAGATACAGATAACTGCTCTGGCAGGCAGCACTATTTAAATGACATCCAATACATCTTAAAATATTTTTAAAAATTCCTATTCTCTCAGTTCTTTTGAAACCACCCATAAAACTTGAACCTGATCTCAAAAAAAAAAAAAAAAAAAAAAAAAAAACACCAATTATGTCAGAGATAGTTGTCAGTCTTTGTTTCTACTTTCCAACAGCATTTCAGCACAGAACCAGCGAGTTACCTCATTCCCACTGACAACAACAAATTCTGAGAGAGTGCCTTGTTTCCAGGGAGGAACTGCAGCCCAGACCTGAAACACACACACTGTTCGTTAGAAACAGATCTTTTTAAAACAAAGCTAAGCATGACAGTGTTCCCCAATACATACCCCACACCCTGTGAGAAAAAGCACAAGTCCACAACCCACCAAACAACAGTTATTTTCACAAGATATCAATGTATTATTTAGAATGATTCTGGATTTACCAAGTCAAACCACATTGGAGGTCAGTTTAGTTCAGTTCAGTCACTCAGTTACGTCCAACTCTTTGCAACCCCATGGACCGCAGCACGCCAGGCCTCCCTGTCCATCACCAACTCCTGGAGTTTACTCTAACTCATGTCCATTGAGTCAGTGATGCCATCCAATCATCTCATCCTCTGTTGTCCCCTTCTCCTCCTGCCTTCAATCTTTCCCAGAATCAGGGTCTTTTCAAATGAGTCAATTCTTCCCATCAGGTGGCCAAAGTACTGGAGTTTCAGCTTCAGCGTCAGTCCTTCCAATGAATATTCAGGGCTGATTTCTTTTAGGATGGACTGGTTGGATCTCCTTGCAGTCCAAGGGACTCTCAAGAGTCTTCTCCAACATCACAGTTCAAAAGCATCAAATCTTTGACACTTAGCTTCCTTTATAGTCCAATTCTCACATCCATACATGACTTATGGAAAAACCATAGCCTTGACTAGATGGACCTCTGTTGGCAAAGTAATGTCTCTGCTTTTGAATATGCTATCTAGGTTGGTCATAACTTTCCTTCCAAGGAGTAAGCGTCTTTTAATTTCATGGCTGCAGTCACCATCTGTAGTGATTCTGGAGCCCCCCAAAATAAAGTCTGACACTGTTTCCACCATTTCCCCATCTATTTGCCATGAAGTGATGGGACCAGATGCCATGATCTTAGTTTTCTGAATGTTGAGCTTTAAACCAACTGTTTCCACTCTCCTTTCTTTCACTTTCATCAAGAGGCTCTTTAGTTCTTCACTTTCTGCCATCAGAGTAGTGTCATCTGCATATCTGAGGTTGCTGATATTTCTCCCAGCAATCTTGATTTTAGCTTGTGCTTCATCGAGCCCAGTGTTTCTCATGATGTACTCTGCATAGAAGTTAAATAAACAGGGTGACAATATACAGCCTTGACATATTCCTCACCATATCTGGAACCAGTCTGTTCCATGTCCAGTTCTAACTGTTGCTTCCTGACCTGCATACAGATTTCTCAAGAGGCAGGTCAGGTGGTCTGGTATTCCCATCTCTTTCACAATTTTCCACAGTTTGTTGTGATCCACACAGTCAAAGGCTTTGGCATAGTCAAGAAAGCAGAAGTAGATGTTTTTCTGGAACTCTCTTGTTTTTCAGTGATCCAACGGATACTGGCAATTTTATCTCTGGTTCCTCTGCCTTTTCTAAAACCAGCTTGAACACCTGGAAGTTCACGGTTCACATACTGTTGAAGCCTGGCTTGGAGAATTTTGAGTTATTACTTTACTAGTGTGTGAGATGAGTGCATTGTGTGGTAGTTTGACCATTCTTTGGCATTGCCTTTCTTTGGGATTGGAATGAAAACTGACCTTTTCCAGTCCTGTGGCCACTGCTGAGTTTTCCCAATTTTCTGGCTTATTGAGTGCAGCACTTTGACAGCATCCGCTTTTAGGATTTGAAATAGCTCAACTGGAATTCCATCACCTCCACTAGCTTTGTTAGCAGTGGAGGCCCAGTTGACTTTGCATTCCAGGATGTCTGGCTCTAGGTGAGTGATCACATCATCGTGATTATCTGGGATGTGAAGATCTTTTTTTTTACAGTTTTTCTATGTATTCTTGCCACCTCTTCTTAATATCTTCTGCTTCTATTAGGTCCATACCAATTCTGTCCTTTATTGAGTCCATCTTTGCATGAAATGTTCCCTTTGTATCTCTAATTTTCTTGATGAGATCTCTAGTCATTCCAATTGTTTTCCTCTATTTCTTTGCACTGATCACTGAGGAAGGCTTTCTTATTTCTCCTTGCTATTCTTTGGAACTCTGCATTCAAATGGGTGTATTTTTCCTTTTCTCCTTTGCTTTTTGCCTCTCTTCTTTTCACAGCTATTTGTAAGGCCTCCTCAGACAGCCATTTTGCTTTTTTGTATTTTTCTTGGGGATGGCCTTGATCCCTGTCTCCTGTACAATGTCACAAACCTCCATCCACAGTTCATCAGGCACTCTATAAGATCTAATCCCTTGAATCTATTTGTCACTTCCACTGTATAACTGTAAGGGATTAAATTTAGGTCATACCTGAATGGTCTACTGGTTTTCCCTACTTTCTTCAATTTAAGTCTGAATTTGGCAATACAGAGCTCATGAACTGAGCCACAGTCAGCTCCCAGTCTTGTTTTTGCTGACTGTATAGAGCTTTTCCACCTTTGGCTGCAAAAAACATAATCAATCTGATCTTAGTATTGACCAGCTGGTGATGGCCATGTGTAGAGTCTTCTCTTGTGTTGTTGGAAGAGGGTGTTTGCTATGACCAGAGCATTCTCTTGGCAAAACTCTATTAGCCTTTGCCCTGCTACATTCTGTACTCCCAAGGCCAAATTTGCCTGTTACTCCAGGTGTTTCTTGACTTCCTACTTTTGCATTCCAGTCCTCTATATTGAAAAGGACATCTTTTTTGGGCGTTAGCTCTTGAAGCTCTTGTAGGTCTTCACGGAACTGTTCAACTTCAGCTTCTTCAGCATTACTGGTCAGGGCATAGACTTGGATTACCGTGCTACTGAATGGTTTGCCTTGGAAACAAACAGAGATCATTCTGTCATTTTTGAGATTGCTTCCAAGTATTGCATTTTGGACTCTTTTTTTGACTATGAGGGCTACTCCATTTCTTCTAAGAGATTCTTGCCTTCAGTAGTAGATATAATGATCATCTGAGTTAAATTCACCCATTCCAGTCCATTTTAGTTCGCTGATTCCTAAAATGTTGACATTGGAGGTAGACAGCAGTAAATCCTGCTGTATTTACTCACTACTTAGAGCACCAGCTGGAGAAGGCATTGGCAACCCACTCCAGTATCTTGCCTGGAGAATCCCAAGGACAGAGGAGCCTAGTGGGTTGGCATCTATGGGGTTGCACAGAGTTGGACACGACTGAAGCGACTTAGCAACAGCAGCAGCAGCAGTATAACACCAGCAAGAACATGTTCTCCGGAGCTTTAATCCTGGCTTCTATCACTTATTTGCTGTGGGACCTCTTTACAGCTTAAGTCTCATCTGTAGACTGGCCTAACTATACTCACTTCACAGAGATTAAATTAGTTTTTTTTTTTTTAATGAAAAACAACTGGACAGTGCTATTATTATGAGCTGACTTTAATTTCTTGGTATAAAAGTTCAAAGTGACAAGGGACAGGTGATTATATCACCCTTTAGCTATTTGAAAACCATCTAACTCATAAGATAAAATTGTCATTTAAAGACTTAAAAAGTCCCAATCATATCTTATTTTCACTTGTCTATATATTTTTTCTTTAAAAAATTTTTTTAATTGGAGGGTAATTGCTTTATAAGCTTTACAACGCTGTGCTGCTTTCCACTGCACAACACCACGAGTCAGTTCTAAGTATGCATATATCCCCTCCCTCCTGAGCCTCCTTTCCCACATATATCCTAAAGACTTGCAATTCTCAGGCACTAGCTTTAGAATGTTCAAGCACAGCAAGCTATTGTGACAGAACCAGGAAACAGAATCATGAACTGAACCAAAAAAGGAGGGTTCCAGCTAAAGCTCAGTGTATTTGTTGAAAAGAAGAAGAAAAGGTCAGTGATATGGAATGTACTTCCAAAAGCAGGAGAATGAAACCAGCCAATTTTGAAAAGGAATAGTGGAATGTGATAACTCACCTCATCTCCAGGTTTGAAGTACCTTACATCAAGTCCACACTCCATCACCACACCAGACACATCCCGACCCAGAGTCAGAGGAAATTCTTCTCCTTTGATTTTAACATGTAAAGGATCACGTTTCATATTTAAAGCTGTGGCTCCATAACCACCTAGAAGATACAATTTACTTTTTTCTTCCAAAAGAATGAGATGCTTTCAAAACTGCTGCAGTTATGGGCCAGGTACAATTCTAGATCCTCAAGAAGTAGATTATAATCAATCTTACAAATTTTTTTACCATCACACAGGGGAGCATAAAAACAATGAGTGTTGTTCCTTTCAAAGAAAATTACTAGGAAAGTTATAATCACTTTTAAAGAAATTTTATATTGGACTATAGTTAATTAACAATCACTTTTTGAAATTCTAATTCTGAAACGGTCTTGAGAACTGGTCTTTGAAGTTGGTTTCCTTATTAATTTACTCATTCATGAACTTTTTCAACACGAAATCATTTGAAGCCAAGTCTGGTGAAGTAGATAAATGTCAAAGTTGTCTGACAAAATAAATAAGGCATAGGTATAGTATCTGGTACTAACACACTGGTCTATGAGTAATTGTGCCTGTCTCCCCAAAAATGTTTCTAAAACACCTTTGGGCTAAGTGTAGGATTCCCAGATGGAAAAGAACCACTTGGCTGCATCAACTCTGATATGCTAAATCAGGCTGATTGCATTATTATATATCTTTTTTATTTAAGAATATTTACATAAATATCAACACAACTGAAAATGTTCCTCTGATCACTTTTTTTTTGTTTTTCAAAATAAACTGGCTACATATAATAATCCAAAGTAGTTTATTACACATCATCCACACATAAAATGGTTTTCCTAAGGCACAAAAGTGTCTGCGGTCATCTTTTCTGCTTGACATCCTCCTGAGAACATTTTTGCTACGTGAGGCTCTCCTAGATAAGCATCTTGCTTATCTTTTTAGGGTCATGCACCGCAATTCATGCTCCAGAATCACTAAACCATTCTGAAAGTCTCCCCTTTTCTTCCACTCATCCTCATCAGATCTTAAGGATGAGGAGAAACCAGCAAAGGAGCCCAAGAAGGCTTGGCTAATGAAAAGGTATCCAGAAAGTCAAGTGAAGAGGGCCATTTAAAGAAGTCAGATGCTGCTGCCAGGGAAGAAAGTTTTCAAACAAGGTCAAGAGCTGCCAGTAGACCTTTAAGAAACAAAAAAAATTCCCCCCCAAAACAAAATATTGGATCCAACAGCACAGCTTGGTGACCTTTTTAGGAGCAGTTGCTATGGCATGGGGTGACAGAGTATGGGAATGAGGAACTGAACACCATGAGAACATTCAACTCTTCCAAATATTGAGAGTATTGCTAGCGAGAGTGGGAAAATGGGGCAGTGAAGAAGGGAAAGTGAGATGGAAGATGTTTGGTGGTGGGTGGTGGTGGTTTAGTTGCTACATTGTGTCCGACTCTTGTGATCCCACAGACTGTACTCCACCAGACTCCTTTGTCCATGGGATTCTCTAGGCAAGAATACTGGAGTGAGTTGCCATTTCCTTCTCCAGGGGATCTTCCCAACCTAGGGATCAAGCCCTGGTCTCCTGCATTGCAGGCGAATTCTTCACACCCGAGCCACCAGGAAAGCCCACTGAAGGACTTTTAAGTCTTTTTTTTTTTTTTGGTCCTCTTTATGAGTGGAGAAATAACAGCCAATGTGAGTGATCCAGTGGAAAGGGAAACACTGAAGATACAGGAGACAATTGCCGAAACAATGCTCCTGAGTGGGTGAGCAGGCATGGGGTCTAGAACCTTGGTGGAGGGCTGGCCTTATATGGGAACAATGACATTTAATCCGTACAGCAAGAGGTAGAGAATACAGGGAGAAAGGCTGACAGGGGAGTGCAGAAGTTGTTTTTCTAATAAAAAATCAAGACACATGGAAGAAAGCATTTTAAAATTGGGCAAGTCCCAAAAAATCTAAGCTGATGGCCACCATGCCCGATATTAGATACATGCCAGCTGGCTAGTTAGGAGTGCATTCTACCAGGGGGGAAATAACTTCCCATGCAATACTCACAAAAATCACATTTTAGTCTTCCTGTCTTATTCCTTTTCCACCTCTCAAACACAATAAAACAATTATTCACTGAAATTCCTATGTGATTTGATCAACAAAAGTGGGAATTTAGTCAAGTAAAATTTTCAAGCTGCCAAAAAAAAAACAAAAAACAAAACCACTCCAGTCCCTTTCTGAGCTTCACAGCCTGCAAAAGAAGGCTGTTTTCTCGGTTACTTGGATATCGGCTGAGTAGTCCTGGCTCACTGGTACCAGCTAAACTAGTCCCAAATCCAGAAATAGCTGGTAGTTAGGAACTGAGAATCTGCTTGGAGACAGTGAATGGGGAACCTTAGCAGTTCTGTGTCATTGTTAGAGGTGATCAGCTTGGTTCAGAGATGGAACGACCTGGAAAATCCTAAATCTGCCATCAGTTTCAAGAGCTTTGATCTTATCTAAAGAAACGAAACTTTGTTGGTGTGATGCTGTTGGCTGAATTTTTTTTTCTATTTTAAGATAATTCACTTTTCATTACCCATTTATATGATTTATGATTTTATATCCAACGACAGTAGCCATCTCCAGAAAAATAGGTGGCTCTCATCTTTCAAAATAGACATGTCCTTGCTTTCTTGTCAAGGGAAATAATGCTCCCTATAGTTTACAATTTCATTTCTCCAAACTACCATTTCAGGTATCTTCTGCAACAGTAATCATACATTCTCAAAAAAGAATCCATGGGCAGGAAATACCGAGGATAACTACAAATAATATTACCCATTCAAGTCATTAAAAAACTATGATGTCTCAAGAATACTATATAAAAGTAAAATGTGTTATTAAATAGCAGCCAAGAAAATCCAGATTCAGCCATTCTACTGAAATTAAAATGTACGATGTAACACGAATACATAAACTGTGCGTGTGCATTCAAAGAAATGAAAAGTTAACAACTTATTGACTGGAGATGTATTAATATGTCTTTTGTCACTCGAACATTATTGACCAGAGATTTTTAATAAAATTGCTGGTCACTGGCACTGATTTCTACAAAAATCCCCTGGTCAATAATGTGTTAAAAGATCTAAACAAAGACAAAATGCTTTTAAAAATTGCTCAAGGATTAAAAAAAAATATTTTACTTTGTAATCAAATTAGAATGAAAATATAAAGTGACATTAATGACTGAATGACAACTACATATGTGAAACACCAAAAAAGGCTATAGTTGACAGGGCATGGGATCTAGCTTCAAAGAGCTTCTAATCAAGGAGATGGCAAATACATGCTGCTCACTAGGCATAAATCTACCACTTAAAGATAATTCCAATAGGAGTCTCTCTGTTGGCTCAATGGTAAAAAGTTCACCTGCCAATGAAGGAGACATGGGTTCAATCCCTTATGTGAGAAGATCCCACATACCACAGAGTAAGTCCACGTGCCACAACTACTGAGCCTGTGCTCTAGAGCCTGGGAGCTGCAACAACTGAGCCCACGTGCCAAAACTACCGAAGCCCAAGTGCCCTGGAGTCCATCCGCTGCAGCAAGAAGCCCAAGCACTGCTCCTAGAGAGCAGTCCACGCAGCAGGGAAGACCAAGCACAACCCAAAACAGACAACAAAGTTGTTTTTAAAAAGGTAATTCTGATAAACACTAAATTGTCTTCATGCCCAATGGAAACAGAATAAGTTGAAACACCTAGCAGTAGCAACTATTCTAAGCAAACAAAAGGAATACAAGTGTATATTTCATGGGGCAATCGCCATAAAATCATTTAAACTTGTATCTCTTTCCCCACAAAGAAATGTGTAATAGCTGTTCCTCATATGTCTAGATCAGCACTGTCCAACAGGGATGTAATGCAAGCCACATATCTAACTTAAAAATTTCAAGCAGACACTAAAAAGTGAAAAGAAAGTGAAATTAATGCTAATAATATTTCACTTAATATATCCAAAATATTATCAGATCAATATATAATGAATATAAAATTAATAAGACATTTTACGCTCATTTTTTACTGTCTTGAAATCTAGTGTATATTTTATACTAACCGTACATCCCAATTCAGACTAGCCACATTTCAATTGCTCACTTTTTGTCATTATTTTCCAAAGTGAAAGTAATTCACAGTAATCAATCTTTTCAGCACTGTAATAACTGCATAAGGAATATAGTGCACTCCAACTTTGTCAATAACCCCTAGCAGAAATTAAGATAACATTATTTCCATTGAAGATGGAGCACAACAGAAAAGCGTATTTTAACTTCCAAGGGCAGAACGCAACAACAAAATGAGGAAAAGTACTGTGTCCATATCTTGGCATCCTGTTCTGCTGTTTTGTCCACTGAACCGTTAGAAAAAGCTGGGAGTAGTGGAAGGGCAAACTCAAATTATTATGAAAATGCAAATTCTGAACTGATGTGAAAACATAACCATACCTTTAAAACCTGTGATGGACCTCAGAATATCATAAAGTTCCTAGCAAAATGTACCAGAAAGCTAGCTGTGGATCCAATTCTCAAGTCCCAATTTACATATTTAAGGTAGCACTGGAAGCAATTCAAACTTATATTTTGTAAAAGATTAAAGCATACCATGGACATTGCCAGTTCAAAAATTTTTGAAATACCTACTGAGATACTGTCAAAACCCTAAACCATTTCTTTGTGTTAACCCCCCAAAAAGTAGTCAATAACAGCTAATCTTTTAAAACTGATCCCAGATGAGGTTGTCTCAAGTTAAAAAAAAAAAGGTAATGAGCAATGTCTTTTGAAACTTACTTCTCATATTAACATCTATAGGATTTATACTTGCAGCGTGAACTTTGATAATGACTTCATTTGGATAGTGTATCATTGGTATCATCATGTTCTGGGTAAATCGAAGCACTTCATTACTCCCATATTTATCTATCACCCAAGCAGGCATGACAGTGCTTCTCGGAGAGGTAGTACTAATTTTTCGAACTGAAGGCTTTTGTACAACTTGGCTTCTCCAGAAGCAAACCGCAGTGCATGCATTTCTTCTAAACACACAGGTCTTCAGAAATCCCATTGTAAACAGTGGTTGAATTACGTGCCCTAATTAAAAGGCACTTAAACGGGATCAAACCCTCACACCTGAATTCCGTCAAATTCCGTCTGAATTCCGCCAAACACTCTGGCCGGTTTCAAAGCTGAGAATTTTAAAATGCAGACAGATTAATGGAGCAATCAAAGAAAGAAGAGTATGGATTTACTTTACTCTTCACATCTGAAATACTCCAATTAACATTCCAATCAGTATGCCATTCATTCTCCTCCTCCCTTACACCAGCTCCCCTTAAAAACAAAACCCCTAAAATCCTGCCCTATCCCGGAAGCCCTCTGAGGGAGAAGCCGACTCCTCTCGCGATCCAGACGCCACAGAAATTCACACTTCCAGGGTTCCGCCGCGACCCTAGCCCGGAGTCTCCTTGTCACGCTTTCTCTTTCCCTTCGGGACTTGCTTAGAGGCACCAGCCAATCGTGTGTAAAGATCTTTTGCCTTGGGCTGTAATTCGACCAATCCGAGAACTCGGTGCTGACAGGGTCTGTGATGATCAAAGATGGCTGCGCCCATGTAATACCAGCAGCGGCAACTGACCTGTTTTTCTCCTCGTCACCTTGTCCCTGGGGTGGCAGACGGGGCACGAGGACCATGTTGGGCCGGACCCTGCGAGAAGTGAGTCGAATTGTCTGCTGAGGGTCCAAGAGGTCGGGAAGATTCGGGGAGTCCTTGTTCTTGTGGACGAGCCCCCCCACCCCCCCCCCCCCCCTTCCTAACCGCGTCTTGGTCAGCCTCGCTGCCTTCTTCCTTAGAACTTGGCGGGATTCGGACCTCCGAGTCCTTAGGCTGTGCTCCTTGTATCCTTTCGGACTTACATTCTCAGCGGGGAAGGCTTCTGCACCGCGGCGTTGTGGGGTGGAAGGCAGAGTGGCTTCTCTCGATTATTCGTTTGCTCAGGCTGCCTCCAGCTCTTGATGGCCTCGAGGTAGGCTCTGCCATATAACGGGGATTTAGCTAGTCCTTGTCCACTACACTCATCTGATGCAGTCCTCACTAAGGACCCCGCAAATCTGTCCCTTGCAAAAGCCAAACTAGTGATTCTTAGCTCCCCACCCCAACCCCGCATATATTCATTCTCCAAGCTTCCACAACCTCCAAGATACCTACGATTTTCTTACCTGCGTCTCCATTTCCTCCACCTCATTTTTGAACTCTAGGCTATATTTGTGAATGTCTTCTGGACAGCTCTTCCAAATGTCCCACAAGCACCCCAGACTCAATTTAACCGAAGTTGACTTAATCATTGTAACAGAACCACCTCTTGCATCTCAATCTACATCATAAAAAACAAAAGCATGATTTCTGATATTCTTTTGTTCAGGATACAAGTGTTATTCCAGTTGCACTTAGATTTTTCTTCATATGTCATGTCCAATAGGTCACTAAACTCTGTTCATTCTTTTTTGAAATTATGTCTGGAGTCTGTTCTCTCATTTTATCCCTGCTCTTAGGGCTTTAATTCAGATCTCCTAACCTGCAGAGCTGTCTGATAGCAGACCCACTGCTATCAGAATCACCTTGGGCCCTCCTTAAAAACTACAGCTGTGTCCCCCTCATGCAGGTCATTATGGTAAGACCCAGAGGATATGGTTTAACCTTAGCTCCCAGGTGATTCTGCTGATAGATTTAGCAATTGAGGACCTACCCCACCTTCCATCTTCCATTTGCCTTCCATCTTCCATTTCTATCTTCACTTGGAAAGTCTTTTTCTTTTTCCAACTGGCAGCCTTTTAGAAAACTATAAATTATGAGAACTTTAAATCCATCGGCTTTAAATAATAAACAGCTATTCCCTCAATACATTTTTGTTTTACCATACTAAATTGCATCTGCTTATACTCAGTGAACAATCTAATTAGTTCTTGAAATTTTTAAAAAATATTTTAACTACAAACTTAATGTAAAATGAAATACAACCTAAAAAAACGGGGTATTTTTTTTTTTTTCTGCCCTCTCCCCCAGCACTGCCTTTTTTGTACCACCCTTCCTCACTAATGTTGTCCAGTGAGCCATTGTGAGAACAATTTTTACCTCAAGGGGGAAAATATATTTAGGGACTCTGACCCAAGGGTAGCCAGAAAGTTGCCTTGACATGATTACTTTCACTTAGTCTCTCCTTTAACAAATATTTATTGATACCTATTGTGCAAAACATTTGGTTATTTTCCCAGACCCTAATATATCTTCTGTCCACTCTGTTATTTCCACATCATTGTACCAGTGCCCCAAATTCTATGAATTAGAGATTAGTACATATTCCATTTTAAAGATGGATCTTTACACATTCCGTATGTAAAGATGCCTGGGACAGTTGAATGATTTATCCATTGTAATTATAATCAATCAGATTTCTCTCCATCACACTCTAGCTGGGATTATCAATTGAAGGAAGAGAAAATTTGTAGGGGAGGGTATTTGGGGAAGGACTGGAAACTGGTGTTTTGAGATAACTTGAGGGACCTGAGTGGAGGCTTAGGGCAGTAGAGGAGCCCTGGGAAGAAGCACTGTTGTGTGTGTGAGTCAGTCGTGGCCGACTCTTTGCAACCCCGTGGACTGTAGCCCACCAGGGGTTCTCCAGGCAAGAATACTGGAGTGGATTGCCATTCCCTTCTCCAGAGGATTTTCCCAACCCAGGGAACGAATCCTGGTCTCCTGCATTGCTGGCCGATTCTTTACCATTTGAGCTATAGAGAAGCATTAAAAAGAGGTAAAATGCCAAATGGGAGATAAAACTGCTACTTGTAAATTTTACCCAGGTGTGTTCAGTAAGGGGAAGCAGCTTACTTTCACTCTTTCTTTTTTAGTGGCCTGATCCCAGTGTTTCTAGGAACCAAACACCACACTAGTATTACTGGCCCTATAATTATATTAAATGGTTATTGTTATATTAAAGAAAATTAATTTTATATCCAATAGGTTTCTTGGGGGTCTAGCCTAAGAACATTTAATTACTGTTCTATGGGAAAATAGATTCCAAATTTTAAACAACTCAGTTCATTCATTCAGTTAACATTTATTGAGCACCTCTGTGTTCTAGACACTGAGGATCAACATGAAGACAGAAATTCCTGCCCTTATGAAACCTACGTTTGTGTGGGGAAGGAGGCATTAAGTAAGTTTAATAATATAATTTCAAGTAGTATACGTGCTATGAAGAAAGGTTAAGCAGGCTATTTTGTTGTTCAGTGACTCAGTCCTGTCCGACTCTACAACCTCATGGACTGCAGCACTCCAGGCTTCCCTGTCTTTCACTGTTTCCCAGAGTTTGCTTAGACTCATGTCCATTGTGTCAGTGATGCCATCCAACCATCTCATTCTCTGTCACCCTTTTTCCTCCTGCCCTCAGTCTTTCCAGCATTAGAGTATACTGTGATAATTAGTTGGGGGATATGGATGTTTTAGAGGGATCAGGAAAGTTTCTCTGACTGAGTCGGTGATATATAATAGAGACCTGAAAGATAAAAAGGGTGAACCCTGGGAAGAACTGGGAGAAGGGTCTTTGAGGCAGGAAGAAGAGTAAGTGGAAAATCTCTGAAGCAGGGGCAAACTTGACATGTTCAAGGAAGCTCTCTTCTCACCCAAGAGAACTAAACGAGGAGGAGAGTACTGGCAGATGAGGTTAGAGAGAAGCAGGAACCAGATCACCTTTCAGGCCATGAGAAGGAATGTGGGTTTTATTCTAAATGTAATGCAAATCCTCTGGAAGGTTGTGAATCTTTGGACATGATCTGATTTAAAATTTAAAAAGCTCCAGGCTACTCAGGATTGTGGTCTGGAGGAAGGCAAATGGAGAAGCAGGGAGGCCAGTTAGAAGGCCGTTGCCTTGCCAAGAGCTGATGCAGCATGAATAGGGTGGTGGGAGCAGAAGTAATACAAAATAGGGGTTTCGTTTCTTAAGTTTGGGCTTTCTGACAGATTGGATATAGGTTTGATAGAAAGAGACGAGTCAAGGAGGATGCTTGGATTTGGGGCCTGGGCAAGTGGCACAGTGGTAAAGAATCCACCTGCCAGTGCAGGAGACACAAGAGATGCAGGTTCAGTCCCTGGGTCAGGAAAATCCCCTGGAGAAGGAAATGGCAACCCACTCTACTATTCTTGCCTGGAGAATTCCATGGACAGAGGTGCCTAGCAGGCTATAGTTCATGGGGTCACAAACAGTCAAACACAGCTGAGCACAGCACACAGAATCAAGATAGGAAAGATTCTACAGGGAGCGTGTTGTGAGGAGAAAGTTATCAAGGCAGGATAATTTTGAGATGCCTCCAAAGATAACCAAGTGAAGAGGTTGGTTAAGCAGATGGATATAGGAATGTGGAGATCAAGAGAGAAGCTAGGTATGAAGATATGAGTTGGCCAGAGTGGAGGAGATAATTGAAGTTATGCAGTCAGATGAGATCATCTGGGAAGCTGAGTGAAAATATAGAAGAAGGCATAAAACTTTCCAACATTTCGAGGTCAACAGCAGGAAGCACAACTAGCAAAAGAGACTTGAAGGAATGGCCTTAAGTAAGGCAGGAGGAAACCAGAAGGGCTTGGTCTCCTGAAATACAAGTGGAAAAGAAGTGCTTCCAGGAGCGGGTGATGTTGAATGCTGACCCAGACTGAGTGTGACTGCTGGATTTAGAAACGTGAAGCTGACTGGTGATCTTGAAGTGCTGTTTCTTGGAACAATGGAGACAAAAGCAAGAATGTTAAATGGGTGTGTTAAAGAGAGTACCAGTCAACCAGACACTCAGCTCCCAAGGGCTCTTCTATACCTTCAGCATTTATCAAGACAGTTTTTCTTCTGAAAGACAGTCCTTTTCCTCAGTGAATCTCTGATGTTATTAATACCTGTGAAGTTACAAAATGTTCTCTCTCAGTTACAGAGGAGTAAATGCTATTACACTTTGCACAGAGAAGTAGTGGAGTATAGTGGTCCGAAGCATGGGCTTCAGAAACAAGATCAGACCTTGGTTGAATCCCAGCTCTGTTGCTTTCTAGCTGTGTGATTTTAAGCAGGAACTTTGGTAATTTATCTGTAGAGTGGAAATAATAATATCAGCCTGTTAATGTGGATATAAAGGTTAAATGAAATGTAAAATGTATAGGATAACACCTGGAACTAAGAGTTATTATTAGCACTGATTTTGTTACAGTGACAAAATTACTAGATTTTATGTGTTTATAGTTTTCTTTGGAAGGACTGATGCTGAAGCTGAAACTCCAGTACTTTGGCCACTTCATGCGAAGAGTTGACTCATTGGAAAAGACTCTGATGCTGGGAGGGATTGGGGGCAGGAGAAGGGGACGACAGAGGATGAGATGGTTGGATGGCATCACTGACTCGATGGACGTGAGTCTGAGTGAACTCTGGGAGTTGGTGATGGACAGGGAGGCCTGGCGTGCTGTGATTCATGGGGTCGCAAAGAGTTGGACATGACTGAGTGACTGAACTGAACTGATAGTTTTCTTTTCCCTGGTTCTCTAAGAAGAGTAGTTCCTGCGGAAGATTTCCTCATTTTTACAAGAAGGCGTATTACTTTTCTATTGTTGCATAACAAACTTGTCTTAAAATAACACAGTCTTAAAACACCCACAGTCTGATCATCTCACAGTTTTGTGGGTCAGGGCTGGCGTGGCTGGGTTCTCTACTCAGTCTCACAAGGCTGGTCGTAAGGTGTCAACCAGAGCTGCAGATTCTTTGCATGCCTTGGGATCCTTTTTCCACCTCACTGGTAGGCAGAATCCATTGCTTTGAGGTTGCAGGACTGAGGTCCCAGTTTTCTTGCTGGATGGTAGAGTAAATGAGCTCAGGAGACAGGAGATGTGGGATGATGATTAGAACTGAGGTTTGGGAGAATATACAGATGCTGGTAATGACATAGTCTGGGCTGTGACCATGTGAGTGGGTAACTGGAGTGAAGTGAAGAGTTTGTGTCAAGGGAGTTCAAGAACTGAGAGGCCCGGTGTCAGTGTACCTGACTTGAAGTTTGAAGTCAACAAAAATAGCTACAGTGAACCAGCTGCTAAAATCTTTCATAAATGACAAGGAGTACCAGGGAGACTGTTAGAGTAATATAATCTCCTCCAAGACCTGTGCTTCAGATGAGCTGGGGGTTTTGAGAAAAGAGGCAAGAAAAAGGCATATGAGGACAAGGGGAACACCTGCCCACACAATCTCCCCTCCCCACTGGACTCTGGTACATGGTAAGTAAGAACTAAAACAGCCATCCTGTGGGAAAACTGCAGGAGAAGCAGTGGCCTTAAGGAAAAGTCTAGTTTCCATTTGAGAAAAGAAATGCTAGGGAGAGAGAATTTGTTTTCTTAATGAAAACTTTTCCACTTGATTTCATCTTATATTCAGATATGACACTTTTAGTTTTGCTCCAAGGGATCTTACAATTTGTCATAATCCTTGTGCCTAGTCCATTCTAGCTAATTAGCATCTTTGTTTTCATTTCCCTTCTTGATTTTCTCAAATCTAGATTTCCTAAATACGGTCCTCACAGGATCACCATTTAAAATGAATACTCCCAGAATAGTATGGAGCTTCCTTAAAAAAACAAAAATAGAGCTACTATATGACCCTGCAGTCCCACTCCTGGGCATATATCCAGAGAAAACCATAATTTGAAAAGATGTATGCACCTCAGTGTTCATTGCAAGACTATTTACAATAGCCAGAACATGGAAACAACCTGAATGTCCAACAGATGAAAGGATAAAGAAGATATGCTATCTTTACACAATGGACATTCAGATCAGATCAGATCAGATCAGTCCCTCAGTCGTGTCCGACTCTTTGCGACCCCATGAATTGCAGCACGCCAGGCCTCCCTGTCCATCACCAACTCCCGGAGTTCACTCAGACTCACATCCATTGAGTCAGTGATGCCATCCAGCCATCTCATTCTCTGTCGTCCCCTTCTCCTCTTGCCCCCAATCCCTTCCAGCATCAGAGTCTTTTCCAATGAGTCAACTCTTTGCATGAGGTGGCCAAAGTACTGGAGTTTCAGCTTTAGCATCATTCCTTCCAAAGAAATCCCAGGGCTGATCTCCTTCAGAATGAACTGGTTGGATCTCCTTGCAGTCCAAGGGACTCTCAACAGTCCTCTCCAACACCACAGTTCAAAAGCATCAATTCTTCGGCATTCAGCCTTCTTCACAGTCCAACTCTCACATCCATACATGACCATTGGAAAAACCATAGCCTTGACTAGACTAACTTTTGTTGGCAAAGTAATGTCTCTGCTTTTGAATATGCTATCTAGGTTGGTCATACCTTTCCTTCCAAGGAGTAAGTGTCTTTTAATTTCATGGCTGCAGTCACCATCTGTAGTGATTTTGGAGCCCCCAAAAATAAAGTCTGACACTGTTTCCACTGTTTCCCCATCTATTTCCCATGAAGTGGTGGGACTGGATGCCATGATCTTCGTTTTCTGAATGTTGAGCTTTAAGCCAACTTTTTCACTCTCCTCTTTCACTTTCATCAAGAGGCTTTTGAGTTCCTCTTCACTTTCTGCCATAAGGGTGGTCTCATCTGCATATCTGAGGTTATTGATATTTCTCCCAGCAATCTTGATTCCAGCTTGTGTTTCTTCCAGCCCAGCGTTTCTCATGATGTACTCTGCATAGAAGTTAAATAAACAGGGTGACACTATACAGCCTTGACAAACTTCTTTTCCTATTTGGAACCAGTCTGTTGTTCCATGTCCAGTTCTAACTGTTGCTTCCTGACCTGCATACAGATTTCTCAAGAGGCAGGTCAGGTGGTCTGGGATTCCCATCTCTTTCAGAATTTTCCACAGTTTATTGTGATGCACACAGTCAAAGGCTTTGGCATAGTCAAGAAAGCAGAAATAGATGTTTTTCTGGAACTCTCTTGCTTTTTCCATGATCCAGTGGATGTTGGCAATTTGATCTCTGGTGCCTCTGCCTTTTCTAAAACCAGCTTGAACATCTGGAAGTTCACGGTTCACGTATTGCTGAAGCCTGGCTTGGAGAATTTTGAGCATTACTTTACTAGCGTGTGAGATGAGTACAATTGTGCAGTAGTTTGAGCATTCTTTGGCATTGCCTTTCTTTGGGATTGGAATGGAAACTGACCTTTTCCAGTCCTGTGGCCACTGCTGAGTTTTCCAAATTTGCTGGCATAATGGGACATTACTCAGCCATAAAAAAATAAAAATGAAATAATGCCACTTGCAGCAATATGGATGGACCTGGAGATCATCATACTAAGTGAAGTAAGCCAAAGACAAAGACGTGATACTGCTTATACATGGAATCTTAAAAAATAATGATACAACTGAACTTACATACAGAATAGAAATAGACCCACAGACATAGATATCAAACTTATGGTTACCAAAAGGAAAGAGGAGGGGATAAATTAGGATTTTGAGATTAACATATACACACTACTACACATAAAACAGATAACACACAAGGACCTACTTTATAGCACAGGGAAATATACTCAATATTATGTAGTAACCTATAACGGAAAAGAAAATCTGGGGGGAAAAACATCGTATTTGTAACTGAATCACTTTGCTTTACACCTGAAACCAGCACAACACTGTAGATCAGATATAGCTCAATAAATAAATGAGCACTCCAAACAGTCTGATTTCTTGCCTTTGTAACCACAGCTGCAACTCCTTACCTCTTCCTGTCATAGGAGTTGGCGAGTCAGAAGGCAACGTGAGGATAATGGGCATTAGGGGACTTGAGGGGAGGCAAAAAGAGGAGACAATAGCAGAGATAATCTTCCTCGTGTTTACGGTTCTGCTCTGGGGTAGGCCTGTTTATATACCTCTGTGTCTGTCCAGCTTTGTGCTTCTGCAAGTTCTGATACTTGCAGCCTATTTACATAAGCCCACTCCATATTTACAGTATCAGAACACACTGCTGTCTTTTCTTTCTCTTCCGCTCCACTCTTCTCAAGCATCATACAAACCATTCAGCAGTAATACCTTTTTTGTTACATTCAGTTATCTCCTTTGAGTCAAGCCCAGCTGCCCCTCACCAACCGCCGACCCTCCCAGTATCCCCATGGTAGCCCTTTCCTCCTCCTGTGCATCAGCATTAGCGGCCCTCTCAGTGGCCTATTGGCACTACTTTTCTAGCTCAACACCCTCAGGCCTAAGAATACCACCTCTCTGATGATTTATTCAACAGTTTAGAGCAGAACACTTGCAGATTTTCCCCTAAATGCAAACACCTATTGCTTGATATATATTCAATCAGTTCAGTTCAGTCACTCAGTCATGTCCGACTCTTTGCGACCCCATGAATCGCAGCACGCCAGGCCTCCCTGTCCATCACCAACTCCCGGAGTGCACCCAGACCCACGTCCATCGAGTCAGTGATTCCATCCAGCCATCTCATCCTCTGTCGTCCCCTTCTCCTCCTGCCCCCAATCCCTCCCAGCATCAGAGTCTTTTCCAATGAGTCAACTCTTCGTATGAGGTGGCCAAAGTACTGGAGTTTCAGCTTTAGCATCATTCCTTCCAAAGAAATCCCAGGGCTGATCTCCTTCAGAATGGACTGGTTGGATCTCCTTGCAGTCCAAGGGACTCTCAAGAGTTTCTCCAACACCACAGTTCAAAAGCATCAATTCTTTGGCACTCAGCCTTCTTCACAGTCCAACTCTCACATCCATACATGACCACTGGAAAAACCATAGCCTTGACTAGATGAACCTTTGTTGGCAAAGTAATGTCTCTGCTTTTGAATATGCTATCTAGGTTGGTCATAACTTTCCTTCCAAGGAGTAAGTGTCTTTTAATTTCATGGCTGCAGTCACCATCTGCAGTGATTCTGGAGCCCCCCAAAATAAAGTCTGACACTGTTTCCACTGTTTCCCCATCTATTTCCCATGAAGTGGTGGGACCGGATGCCATGATCTTCGTTTTCTGAATGTTGAGCTTTAAGCCACCTTTTTCACTCTCCACTTTCACTTTCATCAAGAGGCTTTTGAGTTCCTCTTTACTTTCTGCCATAAGGGTGGTGTCATCTGCATATCTGAGGTTATTGATATTTCTCCCGGCAGTCTTGATTCCAGCTTGTGCTTCATCCAGCCCAGCATTTCTCATGATGTACTCTGCATAGAAGTTAAATAAACAGGGTGACACTATACAGCCTTGACAAACTTCTTTTCCTATTTGGAACCAGTCTGTTGTTCCATGTCCAGTTCTAACTGTTGCTTCCTGACCTGCATACAGATTTCTCAAGAGGCAGGTCAGGTGGTCTGGGATTCCCATCTCTTTCAGAATTTTCCACAGTTTATTGTGATGCACACAGTCAAAGGCTTTGGCATAGTCAAGAAAGCAGAAATAGATGTTTTTCTGGAACTCTCTTGCTTTTTCCATGATCCAGCAGATGTTGGCAATTTGATCTCTGGTTCCTCTGCCTTTTCTAAAACCAGCTTGAACATCAGGAAGTTCACGGTTCACGTATTGCTGAAGCCTGGCCTGGAGAATTTTGAGCATTACTTTACTAGCGTGTGAGATGAGTACAATTGTGTGGTAGTTTGAGCATTCTTTGGCATTGCCTTTCTTTGGGATTGGAATGAAAACTGACCTTTTCCAGTCCTGTGGCCACTGCTGAGTTTTCCAAATTTGCTGGCATATTGAGTGCAGCACTTTCACAGCATCATCTTTCAGGATTTGAAATAGCTCAACTGGAATTCCATCACCTCCAGTAGCTCTGTTCGTAGTGATGCTTTCTAAGGCCCACTTGACTTCATATTCCAGGATGTCTGGCTCTAGGTCAGTGATCACACCATCATGATTATCTGGGTCATGAAGTTCTTTTTTGTACAGTTCTTCTGTGTATTCTTGCCACCTCTTCTTAATATCTTCTGCTTCTGTTAGGTCCATACCATTTCTGTCCTTTATCGAGCCCATCTTTGCATGAAATGTCCCATTGGTGTATCTAATTTTCTTGAAGAGATCTCTAGTCTTTCCCATTCTGTTGTTTTCCTGTATTTCTTTGCATTGATCACTGAGGAAGGCTTTCTTATCTCTTCTTTGGAACTCTGCATTCAGATGCTTATATCTTTCCGTTTCTCCTTTGCTTTTCGCTTCTCTTCTTTTTACAGGTATTTGTAAGGCCTCCCCAGACAGCCATTTTGCTTTTTTGCATTTCTTTTTCTTGGGGATGGTCTTGATCCCTGTCTCCTGTACTGTCACGAACCTCATTCCATAGTTCATCAGGCACTCTATCTATCAGATCTAGTCCCTTAAATCTATTTCTCACTTCCACTGTATAATCATAAGGGATTTGATATAGGTCATACCTGAATGGTCTAGTGGTTTTCCCTACTTTCTTCAGTCAACATACAGGACAGGCTAAGCTTCCACTGGGGCAGTGAGAAATCGTGAAGGAGCAAATGTTAAGAAGTTACCCTTTAGTATTTGTGTGACTTTGAGCAAATCATTTAACCTCTCTGAGCTTCAGTTAATTTATCTATAAAGTGAGGTTAATAATTAGTTGGTTGTTTTAAGGGCTAAATAAAGAAATAATGCATGTAAAGCAACAGTAGTGCCTGGTCTTGGTTTTGAATCTAAACCTCACTTCAAATTTTTATATTTAACCACTCTATCTGCCTATCTCAGTATAACATTTGAAACTTGTGCAGACTCAGCAGAAGTTTTTTGGAATTGTGTATATTCTAGGTTTCTGTGGCACTGAAACAAGGCCAAATCACGCCAACTGAGCTCTGTCAAAGATGTCTCTCCCTTATCAAGAAGACTAAGTTTCTAAATGCGTACATTACTGTATCAGAAGAAGTGGCCTTAAAGCAAGCTGAAGAATCAGAGAAAAGATATAAGAAAGGTAAATTACTTTGACTTGTACTTAATTGTTACATCCCGAGAGAAAGAGTTTAATTGGATATAGCAGTTTCCATTTGGCAGGTAGAGCTTTAAACATAAAATAAAAAAAAAACTTCCCTTATTTAAAGACCTGGGGAATTCCCTGGAGATTCAGTGGTTAGGACTCCACACTTCCACTGCTGGGGGCTCGTGTTCAGTCCCTGGTTGGGGAACTAAGACCCCACAAATCTCGTGGTATGGCCAAATAAAAAAAAATTATTTTTTAAAAGAAGAACTGGTATGAGATATAATAAAAATGAGACTAATTTTATAATGTCCAACTTGTAATAATTTCTAACACAAATTTGATTTCTGAAGACGTATCTTTAGCAAGCTAGTAGCTGTCTTAATAACTAGGATTAATGTCTCTGTATTTCGAACTAGATATCTTTTCTATTCTTTGGGTTTCTTCATGCAGGTCACTCACTGGGAGATTTAGATGGAATTCCTGTTGCAGTAAAAGATAACTTTAGCACATCCGGCATTGAGACAACCTGCGCATCAAACATGCTGAAAGGTAAGGTGTGGCTAGCCAGAGCGTTATTTTATAAAAATAAGTGTTTTTCAGTTTAAAGATAAGATACTAATGCACCAAGATATCTTAGACTAGTTATATCTGCAAAGGAAATAACTTATGGTGGAATATTACCTTCTTACTATTTGCTCTTTCAGAATGCAAAGTTATTCTTCAGAGGTAGGCCTGCTTAACAGAGGAATCCTATTTAGGAAGATAACATCACTGCAAACACACTAAGTGAACTCTTAACTCCTCCAACTTCCACTCGTTGATAGTATAGAAATAAGTATAAAGTGGCTGTCATTACCCCCTCTTTTGCAGATGGTATAAGGATTTATTATTAATAACATCTACTGTTTGATTATTTTTGTCACTATACTTAGTATAATGATGCTTAGTTTTAATTTTTTAAGTTTAGTAGGTCAAAAAGGAATCCTATTTATCAATATATGGTTGGATCCTAGGAGGAAAAAGAAATGGAAAAAGGATAGAGAACTTCACACTAAAATTAATATTCTGAGGTATATGCCCCAAGTTCCTTTGATAAAGTAAACTGTTGTTAATTATTTGCGAATATACACTAGATAGAGGAAATTTTAATTGACAATAAAGATCTATCCCTGCTGGAAATAGATAAAAATTGCTGTGTGATATAGCACATCTGAGAAGAAAAAGTCAATGCAATGAGCAGAATGATTTGTGATTAATTTCAAATGACTTGGGTACCTCGCTATCATTCAATATTTTGTAGTACTGTTAAAGTCAATATTTTTAGATTATAAAGATGATGAATATAGAGACTTTCTTTGGAAAAAATAGCAAGCAGTCAGCAGCAGAAAAACATTAACTTTCAGAAGAAAGTACAACTTAAATTAGGAATAAGTAGCATTTGTCAATATGAATTGCTTAATTGGAGTTTAAAATTGTTTCTTAAATAGGATTTACATGTTCACTGTTTTCTTTCCTATGATAAAAATTACTGAATTTTTAGGAGGACAGGGGCAAGAAAGGGGAGGGGATTAAGAGGTATAAGTGACTGTATAAAATAAATAAGCTATAAGAGTATATTGTACAGAACAGGGAATATAGACAACATTTTTTAATAACTTTAAATGGAATATAACCTGTAAAATATTTGAATCACTATGTTTTACACCTGTAATATAACATTTAAATCAGCTATACCTCAGTTTAGTTTTTGTTTTTTTAAAGAAAACTGAATTTTTTTCAGGTTATGTACCACCTTATAATGCCACAGTAGTTCAGAAGTTGTTGGATCAGGGAGCTCTGCTAATGGGAAAAACAAACTTAGATGAGTTTGCTATGGGGTAAGTAAAATTAAAATTTTCTTTTCCTGTATTTCTTTCATCTGTGTCTTCAACTTCATTATGTGTAGGTACCTAAAAGTAGTGTGATTTCGTGAGAACTCTCTTGCCAATTCCTTGCTAGTTCCTCAGTTCCTCCATGAGAGATTACGTTAGTGAGGTGGTTTCGTGAGGACTCTCTCTGCCAATTTTTCAGTCCCTCCATGAGAGCTTGTGTTCTGCTGATAGATATCTCACTTTGGTTTTGATTTGCATTTCCCCGATGACTAACAGTGTTGATCATCATGTGTTTATTTTGCTATCCATATATCTTTGGTGAAGTATCTATTCAAATCTTCTCAATGAGTTGTAAGAGTTTTTCCCCATATAGTCTGGATTCAAGTCCATTATCAGATAGGTGATTTGCAAATAGGTTCTCTGAGTCTCTGGCTTGTCTTTGCATCCTCTGAATATGCCTTTCAAATAGCAAAAGTTTTTAGTTTTGATGAAGTCCAGTTCGTTGTTTTCTTCCTTTAATGACTCATGGTTTTGTGTCTTTGCCAAGAAAGCTTTACCTTTTCCAAGGTCATCAAGACTTTTTTTTCCAATGTTTTCTCCTAGAAGTTTTATAGTTTTAGTTCTTAAATTTAAAATTGTAATCCAGTTAATTTTTTGTAGATTATGTGAAGAAAGCAAAAGTTCATTTTTTTGCATGTCTATCATATATATCTGGGACCATAGGAATTCAAATTAAATTACTTTGATTCCTTTGCCAAAAATCAGTCCAACATATGTATAGATCCATTTCTGGATTCTGTTCTGTTGATTTGTGTATTCCTAATCCATTATCATGATATCTTGATTATTGTAGCTTCATAGTAAGCCTTGCAGGAAGGCAATGGCACCCCACTCCAGTACTCTTGCCTGGAAAATCCCATGGATGGAGGAGTCTGGTGGGCTGCAGTCCATGGGATCGCTAAGAGTCGGACACTACTAAGCGACTTCACTTTCACTTTTCCCTTTCATGCATTGGTGAAGGAAATGGCAACCCACTCCAGTGTTCTTGCCTGGAGAATCCCAGGGACGGGGGAGCCTGGGGGGCTGCCGTCTATGGGGTTGCACAGAGTCGGACACGACTGAAGCAACTTAGCAGCCGCAGCAGCAGGTCCTTTGCATTTCCATATAAGTTTTAGAATTGAATTAATAATTTCACAGAGAAGCTTGATGGGATTTTGATTGTGGTGGTATTGACTTATAGATTAGGTTTTAGAAAATTGACATCTTAATATGTGCCTTCTGATGTATGACTCTATATTTTTCCATTTATTTAGACTTTAATTTTTCTCAGCAATATTTATGATTTTCTATATATGAATCTCGCACATAATTTGCCATATCTATCTCCAAGTATTTCATGTTTTTTTTACTATTACAGAAAATGTTATTGTCTTTTCAATTTCTAATTGTTTAACATTGTTAGAATACATAGAAATGCAATTTACTTTTCTATGTTAACCTATTATTTTTATCCTGTGACCTTGCTAAGCTCCCTTATTAATTCTAGTTGATCTTATAGATTATTTGGTATATTTTATGTAAATGATCTTGTAGCCTACAATAGAGACACTTTTATTTATTTATCCTGCCTTATTGCACCAGTTAGGACCTTAAGTACAATATTGAATAAAGATGATAAGAGCAGATATCCTTACCTTTTTCCTGATCATGAGGAAAACATTTAGTTTTTCATCAGAAGCACTTTTTATTTCCCCATTTGTAATGTTTGTAATACTTGCTTGGTCTGTGTTTCCTATTTCATAGAAGCAGATTCCTTGATTCTCCAAAACTGGTATTTATTAGAACCTAGTAAATATGTGTTGAATAAATAAATCTGTGGAAATAAAGTTGAACCTAGGTTTTTAGGACATTGCCTTGAACGGCTGGTCAGCATGAACATCACCAATGAGGGTGAAGTGATACTGTGTACCTCCTTCCCTGAGAAGGAACATCATCACCTATGCAGTGTTCCAGCTGAAAATGTGTAACCCGAAGCTAATAACAAGGAGACAAAAGACAAATCTGAAATGAGATATCTTCTATTAAAATGTCAGTATCATAAAAAAAGCAAAGGCTGTGAAAATGTTCCAGATTAAAAGAGGCTAAAGAAGTTAAAACCTAAAACTCATAGAAGTGTAGGAGAAAATCTTTATGACCTTGAATTATACAAAGATTTCTTAGAGGGAACACATAAAGTACAGTCTGTAAAGTTAAAAACTGGTAAATTGAATTTCATTAAAATTAAGAACTTTTGTATTTAATGCACTGTTAAAAATGAAAAAACAAACCACACACTTAGCAAAAATACTTGCAAGACATATGTCTGACCAAGAACTGGTATCCAGTATATATTGAATCTTTTCCAACTCAATAGTAAGAAAACCAATTTTTTTAAAAAAGATATAAAGAGATGTAAAATCGTATATCAAATTGACAAACACATCAAACATGGTTAGTCGTTTAGGAAATGCAAATTAAAACCACACTGAAGTACATACACCTAATAATTAGAATGGCTTAAAAAATGACAATGTTAAGTGCTGACAGGGATGGAGAACAACTGGATTCTCATACAATGCTGGTAGGGAATGCGAAATGGTATAGCCACTTGGGAAAATAGTTTAGCAGTTTCTTATAAAGTTAAACATACACTTACCATAAGAGCCAGCAATCTCAATCCTAGGTATTTACCCAAGAGATGAAGACTTGTGTTTATATGGAAGCCCTGGCTGGGGCCTTTCACTACAATATTTATTGTAGCTTTATTCAAATTGCTAAAAACAGGAAGCAACTCAGTGTTCTTGGCTGGTGAAAAAAGTTAAAGAGGTTAAAGAGAAAAGTTTAATATAATTCTTAACTCTAGACTTGATCCTATACTGGAAAAAGGGAAAATGCTATAAAGGACATTATTGGATCAAATGAAAAAACTGGATTACATGTGGTAGATTTGATAAAAGTATTGTATTGCCGTTAAATTTACTGAGATAACTATACTGTGACTGTGTAAGAGACTATTCTTTGTCTTAGGAAAAGCTCAAGTATTTGGGGTAACGGGCCATAATATGTATAATTTACCCTTAAGTAGCTCAGGAAAAATATGTACAGCCACACACACAGAGCACACAAATGATAAAACAAATGGGGTAAAAGGTGAACAATAGGTGAGCCTGGGTAAAGGGTATACGTTTTTTCATACTGTTTTTATTTCTGTAAGTTGTCTATTAGGTTGAAGTTTCTTCAAAAGTAAAAAAGGTTATTAGCATTCACTAAGAATATCTCCCAGAAAAGTTCTTTTTTTTTTTTGGCTGAGCCACACAGCTTGTGGGATCTTAGTTCCCCAACAAGAGGTGGGAACTGTGCCCCCTGCAGTGGAAGTGTGGAGTCCTAACCGCTGGACTGCCAGGGAATTGCCCTCTTAAAACTTCTGATTAAAAGAGGAATTCCTTCAAAAGACTACTTATTAACTGTTTGGATGTTTGTGACACTTTTCAATTGGAAGACCTTAATTTATGAAGAAAATCATCTTATGCTGAATTGGATTATCAGTTGGGATAAAAATTTCCTTTTCTTAACAGATTGGTTTTTCCAACTTTCTACCACAAATGCTTTTACTTCTCATCCTTCAACTCCGCAACCATCTAAAGAAAGCTACAACTCAGCAGCCTTGCTACCTTTTCTGATTCAAGTTATAGTGGATTATACAGTGTTAGAAGCAAATAATGTAATCAGGAGATCACATAAAAAGAGTTTTATTAAGATATCTTGCTTCACTTCTTCGTCTCAGATCTGGAAGCACAGATGGCATATTTGGACCAGTTAAAAACCCGTGGAGTTATTCAAAACAATATAGAGAAAAGAGGAAGGAAAACTCTCACAGTGAGAATGAGGATTCAAATTGGCTTATAACCGGAGGAAGCTCAGGAGGAAGTGCGGCGGCCGTGTCAGCGTTCACGTGCTTTGCGTAAGATATTTTTTTCTATCTGTACTTTAGAACCCAACCCAATACAGATAGTCATAAACCATACACAAAATCCAACAGTAGACTCATTCATACCTTGGTGTTTTTATTTCTCCTTAGCTATTTGTGCTCACTAGTGTATCAAAATTGTATCTTAGAAATACCCTCAACTATATAGTACACATATGTATATTTTATACATTAACTTTAAGACATTTAAACCCTTCCTGTGTAGTATCTGGTCTCCTTTAAAACATGATTTTACAGATCTTCTAGAATAAGAATAAATCAGTTAGCTTAACCAGACTTAATTGAATTTCATTTTAAAAATTATTTATTTGGGTATCTGTTCACTGATTGTACATATATTTACAGATTAACATACCTTGGCTTTAGTTGAGTGCTACTGAGCTAAATTATTAGCTGTGATTTATCCTTCAGCTAAACCCAACTTTGCCAAAAAATAAGGAAGGCAGGAAGGAAAGAAAAGGCTAATATTTATCTATAAAATAGAATATTTTAAGAAGTGTTTTTATAAATCTGCAACTAAAAATATATATCAGTAAGTAAAGTTTTTTCAAATTGTAGGGAGATGATTTGTTCAGCTGTCATACTTTGTATTCTGAATCCATCAATCATGCTTTATGTCTTAAGTCTCATTTGTAATGCATTTCTTAACCATCTAAAAAAGAGTAAATAAATATTGCTGTTACTATATTTATTTTATTGGTTTCAGTTTAACCAAATAGAATGTTTTCTTTAGTAGTACTATATGTATTTTATCTCTCCTTAATTATCCACTGAAACTAAGCTGTTTCACAGGCATTGCAATCAATAAATTATTTATATTTTTTTAGAGCTATGGAGATTTAGATTCTACAGGTTTTTTGTTTTTTAGTTTCCCTGAAATCTTGTTAACAAGTAAAACCATTTCATTTTATCTCTGTGGAATTTTACAGCACCACATTAATATTAATGAGAGTTCTGACAAGGGAGGATTGCAAGATTAGGTGCTTTTTTCTATCCTCATCACCCCACTTAGTGTTCATCTTACTGAATGTGCTTTGAGAAGGTGGCACTTTGACACATAATTCCTATGGAAATGTAGGTTTTACTTTTACACAGCTGTCAGGGAATCCTAATAAGAAAATGTGTCCTTTTAGAAACCGTGAAAGCAGCCATCTGATTCTGTGGCTCAAGAGGACTTGGTAAGAAAGGCAGTTAATTTGCATTTTCTGTAGAGCACAAGGACCATGTGACAGTCCCTGAGCCTTGTTCAGCCCAAAGCTTCAGTCTGAGTGTACTCAGGGGGCTCAGACCCAAAGTGACTCCAGAGGGAATGGGCCCCGACTGTCAGGTGTTCTGATTTGTTTCTTTTATAATAGTTTTTAAAACAGGAAAATTCTAGGAGTACTATGCAGCCACTAAAAGGAATGAGTTAGAGCACTATGTCATGACATGGGAAGAAATCCAAAATACACTGAAGTGGAAGACAAGTTGCAGAACAATATGTATTGTATGACCTTATTTCTGTTAAATGTAACAATTACATATATGAATATGTTAGTTGCATGGAAATATCTGGATAAATATACATTAAAAAATGGTAATTCTGGGGACTGATTATAAGAAATTTCACTTTATAGATCATATAGAATATTTTAATTTTTATAGTGGACATTTCAATTTTCTAATCAGAAAAACCTTTTTTCCTGAAATAGTTAAAAAATTTTAATTGTGGAAAATATACACAGTGGAAATATACATACAATTAAAATTTGTTATCTTAATCCTTTTAAAGTATACGATTCAGTTGTGTTAAGTACATTCACATTATCACTCAGCCAGTCTCTAGAACTTGTTTCATTTGCAAAACTTAAACTGTGTACTCCTTAAAAGCCTCCCATTTGCCCAGCTCCCTGTGTCCCCAGCCCTTGGCAAGCACTCTTTTACTTTATGTCTCTATGAATTTGACCATTCTAGGTACCTCATATAGGTAAAATTGTGTAGTATGTGTGCTTTCGTGACTCGTTTCACTTAGCATAATATCGTGTGTCTTTTTTTAATAAGAAAAACACAGACTATATAGGTAACTGAGCAAAGAAATGAACAGACACTTCATAGTTGAGTAATGCAAATACAAATAAGTGTGAAAAATTACTCAAAACGCCCATTAACAAATCTTTTATCAAAATAATGAGATTTTAAGAACTGCTAGTATTCAGTGATAATGAAAGTGAAGTTGCTCAGTCGTGTCCAGCTCTTTGTAACCCCATGGACTGTGGCCCACCAGGCTCCTCTGTCCATGGGATTTCCAGGCAAGAATACAGGAGTGAGTTGCCATTTCCTTCTCCAGGGCATCTTCCCGATCCAGGGATCAAACCGGGGTCTCCCACAGTGTGGTAGATGCTTTACTGTCTGTGCCACCAGGGAATGAAAGATAAAACAATGTGATTCACTGCAATTGGGAATATGAATTGGCATAACCTTTCTGACAAGTAATTTAACAAAATATATTTAGAACTTATAATGACAGGTAGACCCTTTGACCCATTAACTGTTAGAAGCTAGAGATACATGAGCAAAGATTTATGTTTAAAGGTGTTTATTAGAAAGTGCTTTATTTATTTATTTATTTATTTTTGGCTGCACTGCACAGCTTGTGGGATCTTAATTCCCTGACTGGGGATTGAACTCAGACCTTCGCCAGTGAAAGCACAGAGTTCTAACTGCTGGACTGCCAGGAAACTCCCTACAAAGTACTCTACTATGCAGTTATTCTACTTCACAACAATATAACAGTTTAAATAAATCAGAATACATTTCTAGTCATGATTCTAAATGGGGTAGCAGAATGGCTGTATCTGAATTCCTGGGAGGGGTGTGTTTATAAGCATACTATAAAATTGCTATTAAAAGAAGATATAAGATTTGTATGTATACCAGTGTTTTCTTAGGTGTTCTGAGGCAACAGAAACAAAAACAAAAATAAATGGAACCTAATCAAACTTAAAAGCTTTTGCACAGCAAAGGAAACCATAAAATGAAAAGACAGCCTACAGAATGGGAGACAGTATTTGCAAACAATGTGACTGACAGGGTCTTAATCTCCAAATGTACAAACAACTTATACAACTCAACAGCAAAAAACAACCCAATCACAAAATGGACAGAAGACCTAAATGGATATTTCTCCAAAAAAGACAGGACCAGTAGGCACATGAAAAGATACTCAGCATCACTAATTACTGAGAAATGCAAATCAGAACTACAGTGAGGTACCACACCACCTCACACTGGTCAAAATGGCCATCATTAAAAAGTCTACAAAAAACAAGTGCTTGAGAGGGTGTGGAGAAAAGAGAACCCTCCTACACTATTGATAGAAATGTAAGTTGGTGTAGCCACTGTGGAACATGATGGAGGTTCCTCAGAAAACTAAACACAGAATTACCGTATGACCCAGTGATCCCACCCTTAGGCATGCCTTAGTTGCTAAGTTGTGTCTGACTCTTAAAACCCCATGGACTGTAACCCGCCAGGCTCCTCCATCTATGGGATTTTCCAAGCAAGAATACTGGAGTGGGTTGCCATTTCCTGCTCCAGGGGATCTTCTCAACCTAGGGATTGAACCTGGGTCTCCTGCACTGCAGATGATTCTTTACCAACTGAGCCACCAGGGAAGCCCTACTCCTAGGCATATATCCAAACAAAACTATAATTCAAAACAATACATGCACCCCTGTGTTCATTCATAGCAGCACTATTCACAGTACCCAAGATACAGAAACAGTCTAAATGTCCATCGGCAGATGAATGGATAAAGAAAGTGTGGTACATAGATACAATAGAAAACTACTCAGCCATAAAACAGAATGAAGTAATGCCATTTGCAGCAACATGGATGCAACTAGAGATGATCATACTAAGTGAAGTCAGAGAAAGACAAATACCATAATATATTATTTATATGTGAAATCTAAAATGTGGCACAAATTGAATCTATCTATGAAACAGACTTATCGACAGAGAATAGACTTGTGACTGGGAGTTTGGGGTTAGTAGATGAATACCGAATAGATAAACAAGAAGGTTTATCTATAGCACAAGGAACTATATCCTGTAACCTGGGATACACTATAATAGAAAAAATTTTTTAAAAATTGTATATATGTATATAACTAAATCACTTTGGTGTGTAGCAGAAATTAACACATCGTAAATCAACTACACTTCAATTAAAAAATAAAGAACTGAAAGATTTGTATAGGATTGTATAATTCCTGTGATAGGAATTGGGAATCAGTTAGGAATTGCCAATTGATAGAATATTGTACATATTTAAAAATTTCAGTAATCTTTATAACATAGTAAAAGTCTCATGATAAGCAAAAAAGAGATGGAAACTTATGATTACAGAATGACCTGAACTGTGAAAGAAAAATTCGTTTAAAAAAAAAATAAAAAATGATTAAAATTTGAAAAAAAAAAAAAAAAAAGAATTGTACTAGAAAAAAAGACTTAAAGTTCATATGCCAAAATGTTAGCAGTGTGTTTGCCTCAAAGTGGTAGAATACTTTGTTACATTTTTACACTTCTCTATATTTTAAGAATTCTCTGCTATGAGCATGTTTTATTTTTGTATAATCAGAAAACAACTTTAAAAGTATACATTTTAAAAAGATAGATTTCAGATATAATTAGATAGATGTTATCCTGCTAAAGAGAATTTCATTTAAATTTCAGGGCTTTAGGATCAGATACAGGAGGATCAACCAGAAATCCAGCTGCCCACTGCGGGGTTGTTGGTTTAAAACCAAGCTATGGCCTAGTTTCTCGTCATGGTCTCATTCCCTTGGTGAATTCAATGGATGTGCCAGGAATCTTAACCAGATGTGTGGATGATGCAGCCATTGTGTTGGGTATTTATACGATTCCATATAGTTTTAAAGCATTATCAGTTCACTGAAAAACCATGTGTCTGTCACTCATAAATACTTTTACTTACAGGTATACTAGCTGGGCATGATCCCAAAGATTCTACCACAATTCAAGATCCTGTTAAACCATTTACGCTTCCCAGTTTGACAGATGTGAGCAAACTATGTATAGGAATTCCAAAGGTAACTCTTTACAAAAGTTCTGTCAAGTCCAATACAGACAACAGACTTGGGAAACAGACTGGTTGAGTTGAAATCGCTGCTCTGCCACTTTTATTAGCTATGTGACCTGAGCACGTGAAAGGAGATACGTAAAATCACTCACCTTTTAAATGTTTAATTTTGAGCTTAGCAATAAGTTTTTGTCCTGGGAGACTGTCCTTTGCATTGTAAGATGTTTAGCAACATCTGGTCTCTACCCCTAGAGGTAGCAGCCCCACCCCTACCCTACCACCTCTACCCCACAAGTCAAACTGTCTGCAGATGTTACCACATGTTCCCTGGTTGAGAGCAAGAGGATAAAATTGCCCCTAGTTGAGAGCACTGCTGTAGAGAAATACTGTAAAATCTTTTAAATTTTCAATTAAGGTAATAGGTGTGCCTATTTTTAAGGATTTAGAGCGAAACAGACCTAGTTGGGAATCCTGGATCCTCTGCTTGCCTACTGTGTAACATTAGGAAAGTTACTTAACTTCTCTAGTCTCAATATTTTTCATTAATAACTTGAAGGATGATAATACCTACATCATAGGACTGTTAAAAGCGTTCAGTGAGAGAACCTTTGGAAAGCATCTAGCAGAATGCCTGATACATAATGAACATTTAATAAATATAAATTCTCCAACCAGATCTCCAGTCTTTAATATTATTGTATCCAGTTCACAATATCTAGTATTGTGCTTGTCATGCCATAAATGCTCTTAAATTAGTTCGGTCTTTTTAGCTACCTACTAACAATTTAATCATTTTCTAATATATTGCCAGAGGTTCTGGGGTACACATTTTTTTAAAACCATCTCTTTGGATGTTCTGATTTCTGTATTTTGACTTTTTCCAATTAGGAGTATCTTATGCCAGAATTGTCAAGTGAAGTACAATCTCTTTGGTCCAAAGCTGCTAATCTCTTTGAGTCTGAGGGGGCCAAAGTAACTGAAGTCTCCCTGCCCCATACCAGCTACTCAATTGTGTGCTACCACGTATTATGCACGTCGGAAGTGGCATCGAATATGGCCAGATTTGATGGGCTAGAATATGGTAAAGTGCCTGTGTTTTGGACTTCTAGGAAGTGTTCTCAAACATTTTCACTTGTTAGTGACAAAAAATATTATTGCCTGGGATAATGTTAATGATTTAGAGAAGTAAATTAGTGGATCCTTTTACTGTTGTCAATTTAGCATTATACTCACACTTTTCTTCATCATAACTCATAGTAAATGAATGAATGAGGGAGTGAACAAATGAAATTTCCCTCTTCATAATTTTCTTCTCTTTCTTGATTCCTGACGGGTCATTTAGTCCCAAGGCATGTAAAGAAGAGAATCCATTAAGGTCAATCTCCTGAAATTTTAGTATTGGCCACAAATGTGACTCTAGACCTGCTTTTCAGCCAAAACTTTACTTCCTTTTCAAGTAATGTTCATCTCTTTTGTTTTCAGGTCACAGATGTGACAGTGATGTGTCTACTGAAGCCATGTATGCTGCAACCAGGCGAGAAGGGTTCAATGATGTGGTGAGAGGGAGAATCCTCTCAGGAAACTTTTTCTTATTAAAAGAGTAAGATAATCAGTTTAGGAATTTCCCCCATTCTTGGAAACTCCAGAGAGAAGTAGTAGCATGTCTGTCAGGTCTTATAAATTTTGCTAAGGAAGCAAAATCCTTATGATTTGAATTAGAAATCATAAGTAAAGGCCTGTTTTTGGTACTTTTGGCTCCTGGTTATTAAAAAAAAAATCACTGATGCTGTAGCAAGCTAATTAGGAAGCCTGAAGGGTTTTAGCCTCATTAAATGTCTCCTCTTATTGCTACATTGTCCTCCTGCTGTGAGAGCCTTAAGCAGGAAATTACATTGGTTTCTCTTTAAAAGGTCAGTGAAATCAACCTAACTTTCCCTTGCATCCTGTATCTGTTTCCTCCAAGAAAGAATTCTAAATTACTATGACTTTGGTATAAGTGTTTCATCATCTTGTGAATAGGATTCATCTTCCATACCACCAAGTCTGTGTAAGAGGACGTGGTAAGTGTGAAAGAGCAAGAATGTACTGAACAGCTTCTTGGAGTTTTGCATATATATAATGGGCATATATGGGTATATATCTATATGGATAGAAAGCATTTTATTCATCTGTGCATCTCCTTAGGGCCAGTAGTTAGCATTCCTTTTTCCAAAAATACTATGAACAGCTACTCTGAAAAACAGTATGGAGATTCCTCGAAAAATTAAAAATAGAACTACCATATGAACCAGAAATCCCACTTCTGGGTATATATCTGAAGGAAAGAAATCACTACCTCACAGCATTATTCGCAATAGCCAAGACATGGAAACAAACTAGTGTCCACTGGCAGACAAATGGAAAAAGAAAATGTGCTGTGTGTGTGTATACCCACCCCCACACACAATGGAACATTCATTATTATTCAAGAGTATTAATTATTATTCAAAAGAAAATCCTTCATTTGTGACAGCATGCATGGACCTTGAGGGCATTATCTTAAGTGAAATAAGTCAGAGAAAGACAAATACTGTATGATCTCACTTATATGTGGAATCTAGGGGGGAACAAAACACCAAAGCCACAGACCCAGTGGAATGGTAGTTGCTGGGGAAAGAGAGGAGATGTTGGTCAAAGGGTACAGACTCCCGCAGATAAGGTGAGTTCTGGGAGGGTGATGTACAACCTAATTACTATAAGTAACAACACTGTACTACATACTTGAAAGCTGCTGAGAGTAGATCTTAAACGTTCTTACCACATACACAAAAAACTCTTACGTGAGGTGATGGATGTGTTGACTAATCTTACTGTGGTAATCATTTTGCAATAAAAACATATCAAATTATGTTGCAAACCTTAAAACTACAGAATTTTATACTCAATTATATTTCAAAGCTGGAAAACAAGAACTATTATTTGATTAATGGGGAAATCACAGGGCTTTGCTGTTTGCTTTCCTTCTCTTCTGAATACCTGCTGTCTCATGTCAGGTTGATGGTTCCATTTTGTCTAGTTTTCCGATTGTTTAAAGTTGTGCTTTTGAAGCATATTAAAAGTAGGAAGAAATTTAATATAAGTATTTGTTCTTTTATAAAATTCAGTTTTGGGGAATGCTGTTAATATGTTATTTAAGCCATCAGCTGCTGGGTAAATTATACGTGATGCCTGCATTCATCACCCTATAGACCCTGTGGTCAATTGATAATAAAGACATCTGGTATTTCTATAGCATTTTTTTCAAGATAAAAAAGATCTCTCATTTTTATCTCATTGTATTTGGTCTATGCAAGGTTGGAATTGTTATATCCATTTTTACAGGTGAGGAAACTGAAGTTACCAATAAAATAGTTAATCCTTTTGCCAGCCTTCATTAACAGCTTCAGGAGGATCTAAAGAGTATTTTTTCCCCCTTTCTTTCCATCATTGACTTATAGTCACTCCTGTGTCTGGATAATTCCTTAATCTTTTCAGTAAAGTAAATGTCTTTTCTTTTGGGGCAGGAGAGTGTGAGGAGTAACCATATCCTTTATTACTTGTTATTACCTCAATAAGTTTAGGGAACATCCATCATCTCATATAGATACAACATTAAAGCAATAGGAAGAAAACATTTTCTTACAATGAGAACTCTTAGGATTTACTCTTGACAGCATTCATGTATAACATATGGCAGTGCTAATTATATTTATCATGTTCTACATTACATCCCTGGTACTTACTCATAACCAGAAGTTTGTGCCTTTAGACCATCTTCATCCTATTCCCCCTTCCCCTACCTCCTACTTGTTATAACTACAAATCTGATCACCTTTATGTATGAGTTTATTTTTGAAGTATAATTGACCTAAAACACTAGGTCAGTTCCTGGTGCACACCATCGTGATTTGACATTTCTATGCATTTCAAAACGATCACCATGATAAGTCTAGATGTCATCTGTCACCATATAAAGAAATTACATAATTACAACTATATTCCCCACACTGTATCTTTCATACCTGCAAGTTTGTAACTCAGTCTCCTTTACCTATTTCTCTCCTTCCCTCTCACTACCCTCCCCCTCTGGCAACCACCTGTTTATCTATGACTCAGTTTCTGTTTAGTTATGTTTGTTCATTTGTTTTGTTTTTGGATTCCATAGATAAGTGAAATCATACAGTATTTTCTCTCACTTAACTTCACTTGGCGTAATAGCCTCTAGATCTATCCATGTTGTCCCACAGAACAAAATCTCATTCTTCTTTATGGCAGATATTCTTTTTTTTTTTTTTAAACTTTACAAAATTGTATTAGTTTTGCCAAATATCAAAATGAATCCACCACAGGTATACATGTGTTCCCCATCCTGAACCCTCCTCCCTCCTCCCTCCCCATACCATCCCTCTGGGTCATCCCAGTGCACTAGCCCCAAGCATCCAGTATCGTGCATCGAACCTGGACTGGCGACTCGTTTCATACATGATATTATACATGTTTCAATGCCATTCTCCCAAATCTTCCCACCCTCTCCCTCTCCTACAGAGTCCATAAGACTGTTCTATACATCAGTGTCTCTTTTGCTGTCTCGTGCACAGGGTTATTGTTACCATCTTTCTAAATTCCATATATATGCGTTAGTATACTGTATTGGTGTTTTTCTTTCTGGCTTACTTCACTCTGTATAATAGGTTCCAGTTTCATCCACCTCATTAGAACTGATTCAAATGTATTCTTTTTAATGGCTGAGTAATACTCCATTGTGTATATGTACCACAGCTTTCTTATCCATTCATCTGCTGATGGACATCTAGGTTGCTTCCATGTCCTGGCTATTATAAACAGTGCTGCAATGAACATTGGGGTACACGTGTCTCTTTCCCTTCTGGTTTCCTCAGTGTGTATGCCCAGCAGTGGGATTGCTGGATCATAAGGCAGTTCTATTTCCATTTTTTTAAGGAATCTCCACACTGTTCTCCATAGTGGCTGTACTAGTTTGCATTCCCACCAACAGTGTAAGAGGGTTCCCTTTTCTCCACACCCTCTCCAGCATTTATTATTTGTAGACTTTTGGATCGCAGCCATTCTGACTGGTGTGAAATGGTACCTCATAGTGGTTTTGATTTGCATTTCTCTGATAATGAGTGATGTTGAGCATCTTTTCATGTGTTTGTTAGCCATCTGTATGTCTTCTTTGGAGAAATGTCTGTTTAGTTCTTTGGCCCATTTTTTTTATTGGGTTGTTTATTTTTCTGGAGTTGAGCTGTAGGAGTTGCTTGTATATTTTTGAGATTAGTTGTTTGTCAGTTGCTTCATTTGCTATTATTCTCTCCCATTCTGAAGGCTGTCTTTTCACCTTGCTAATAGTTTCCTTTGATGTGCAGAAGCTTTTAATTAGGTCCCATTTGTTTATTTTTGCTTTTATTTCCAATATTCTGGGAGGTGGGTCATAGAGGATCCTGCTGTGATATATGTCAGCGAGTGTTTTGCCTATGTTCTCCTCTAGGAGTTTTATAGTTTCTGGTCTTATGTTTAGATCTTTAATCCATTTTGAGTTTATTTTTGTGTATGGTGTTAGAAAGTGTTCTAGTTTCATTCTTTTACAAGTGGTTGACCAGATTTCCCAGTACCACTTGTTAAAGAGATTGTCTTGAATTCATTGTATATTCTTGCCTCCTTTGTCAAAGATAAGGTGTCCATATGTGCATGGATTTATCTCTGGGCTTTCTATTTTGTTCCATTGATCTATATTTCTGTCTTTGTGCCAGTACCATACTGTCTTGATAACTGTGGCTTTGTAGTAGAGCCTGAAGTCAGGTAGGTTGATTCCTCCAGTTCCATTCTTCTTTCTCAAGATCGCTTTGGCTATTCAAGGTTTTTTGTATTTCCATACAAATTGTGAAATTATTTGTTCTAGCTCTGTGAAGAATACTGTTGGTAGCTTGATAGGGATTGCATTGAATCTATAAATTGCTTTGGGTAGTATACTCATTTTCACTATATTATGGTAGATATTCTATTGTGTATATATACTCCATCTTTATCCATTCATCTGTCAGTGGACATTTAAGTGGTTTCCATATCTGAACTATTGTAAACAATGCTGCAGTGAACATCAGATCAGTCGCTCAGTCGTGTCCGAGTCTTTGTGACCCCATGAATCGCAGCACGCCAGGCCTCCCTGTCCATCACCAACTCCCGGAGTTCACTCAGACTCACGTCCATCGAGTCAGTGATGCCATCCAGCCATCTCATCCTTGTCGTCCCCTTCTCCTCCTGCCCCCAATCCCTCCCAGCATCAGAGTCTTCCAATGAGTCAACTCTTCACCTGAGGTGGCCAAAGTACTGGAGTTTCAGCTTTAGCATCATTCCTTCCAAAGAAATCCCAGGGCTGATCTCCTTCAGAATGGACTGGTTGGATCTCCTTGCAGTCCAAGGGACTCTCAAGAGTCTTCTCCAACACCACAGTTCAAAAGCATCAATTTTTCGGCACTCAGCCTTCTTCACAGTCCAACTCTCACATCCATACATGACCACAGGAAAAACCATAGCCTTGACTAGACGAACCTTTGTTGGCAAAGTAATGTCTCTGCTTTTGAATGTGCTCTCTAGGTTGGTCATAACTTTCCTTCCAAGGAGTAAGCGTCTTTTAATTTCATGGCTGCAGTCACCATCTGTAGTGAGTTTGGAGCCCAGAAAAATAAAGTCTGACACTGTTTCCACTGTTTCCCCATCTGTTTCCCATGAAGTGGTGGGACCGGATGCCATGATCTTCGTTTTCTGAATGTTGAGCTTTAAGCCAACTTTTGCACTCTCCACTTTCACTTTCATCAAGAGGCTTTTGAGTTCCTCTTCACTTTCTGCCATAAGGGTGGTGTCATCTGCATATCTGAGGTTATTGATATTTCTCCCGGCAATCTTGATTCCAGCTTGTGTTTCTTCCAGTCCAGCGTTTCTCATGATGTACTCTGCAGTGAACATAGGGGTGCGTATATCTTTTCAAATGTGTTTGTTTTCTTTGAATAAATACCCAGGAGTGGAACTGCTGCATTGTGTGGTTGTTCTGTTTTTAATTCTTTGAGGAATCTCCATGCTGTTTTCTATAGAGGCTGCACCACTTTATATTCCCACCAGCCATGCATGAAGGTTCCCCTTTCTCTACATCCTTGACAATACTTGTTATTTGTTGTCTTTGATAATAGCCATTAATGTGTGAGGTGATATTTCATGGTGGTTTTGAATTGCATTTCTCTGATGATTAGTGATAGTGAGCATCTTTTCATGTGCTTGCTGGCCATCCATATATCTTCTTTGGAAAAATGTCTGTTCTGGTCTTCTGCCTGTTTTTTGATTGGTTGTTTGTTTTTCTGATGTTGAGTTGTGTGAGTTCTTTGTATATTTTTGTATATTAACACCTTATCAGGTATATCATTTGCAAATGTCTTCTCCTATTCAGTAGGCAGCCTAAAGCATCTTTCCAGGAGTTTCACATTTCCATTCCTGGGCTGCTACTGTCTGTAAAATACAAAATTGCAAACACTGCATTCTTTCCTCAGTTATTGTTTCCAGAGCCTGTTTTCTAGTGTTAGAATTCTCCAAAACTTCAGAACTCTTATAATAATTATAACTATAGATGAAATAGGACATTATAATAGAAAGAGGATTGGAATGCACCTCCAGAGATCTAAGTTCTGGTCCTTCCTCTGCCACTTTTAATCTCTGCAGCCTTTGGAAAGTCATTTAGTTGCTATGCCCTTGATTTTCCTCACCTGAAAATGAACGTTCTGGTTTAATGATGTCCCTGGAAGTGTTAATAATTTGTGATTATATGTGCAGAATTGTATCTACTTTAGAATAACAGCATGGTTGAACAAAATTGATTTTTATGTGTTGGGAATCTTAGTGGTACCCGCTCCTACAGGCCAAGAGTCCAGTGATTCTTTAACAAGTCTTATGCATGAGAATTCATTGAAAGAAATAACAAAAAGCCCTTAAAATGTCAACTTTTTTTTTCCCACAGAAATTATGAGAATTATTTTGTCAAAGCACAGAAAGTGAGACGGCTCATTGCTAATGATTTTGTTAATGTTTTTAACTCTGGAGTGGACGTGCTGCTAACTCCCACGACCTTGAGTGAGGCAGTGCCGTACACAGAATTCATCAAGGAAGACAACAGGACGCGCAGTGCCCAAGACGACGTCTTTACACAGGCCGTAAATATGGCAGGTGAGGGTCCCTTAAGAACAGTCTGGTTTTCTCCCGATTTTTAGGTAGACAGTCCGGGTCCTCAACTTAGGTTCTAGCTAGATTATTCCCTAAACACAATAGCCTGTCCTTCTGGGATACTTAGGAGTGTGTGGGTGTGTTCATGTGGGTGTGTGTGCATGTGTGCATTTATAGGCCTACACATGCTTGCATTCACCACACACACACAGTAATTTTCAGACCTACAGAAAGATTTTAAAAAGTCATAAAATGAATATCCTTTATGTCCTTTGCCTGGGTTCATCCTTGTTCACATTTTGCCTCATTTGCTTTTTCCTTCCCCTCTCCCTTTACCCCCAGACAGACAGACACACATACAAAGCTTTTACTTAATTAATTTGAAAGTGTAAACATCATTTTTCTTTACCCCTAAATACTTTTAGCATGAATCATCTGGAATAAAGACATCCATCATCATACCTAAGAAGGCTAACACAAATACAACAATATTCCAAATACAGTTCATATTTAAGTTTTCTCAATTGTACCAAAAATGCCTTTTATAGGGTGTTTTTCCTGCATATATTTGTTTATGATATCTCTTACTAAAGTCTAGAACAATCCCCCAAGTCTCTATGTTCTTTTATTAAGAACCACATCAGATTGTTATGATTTTTGTTTCAATCATCAAACATAATGTAGAAAACTCAAGAGAGAGGGAAAAGTCCGTTGTATTTATCTATATACTTTTGTTTACTGTGTTCATTTCTCCCTGATGGATCAAGATTCTTTGTTTTATCATATCCTTTCTGTTTGGAGAAGAGTTTGCCATTCTTTTAGGGTACATCTGCTAGCAACCAATTCTCTTAGCTTTCTTCTAAGAATGTCTCGATTTTCCTCTCATTTTTATAGTTTATTTTTGCTGGATATATGATTTTGGTTTAACAGTTCTTTTCTTTAGCATTTACAAAATGTCCTGCTAATTTCTTCTAGCCTTCATAGTTACTGATAAGAAATCTTCTACCTTTAAAATTTTTTAAGTGACATTGTCTTTTTTGAAGAATCCTGTCCACTTGACCTGTAGGATATCTGTCCATAATTTGAATTTGTCAGATTGCTTCCTTATGATTGGGTCGACTTAAACATTTTTGGCACAAATACTGTATGCACTTCATGTCAAGAAACAGTTAATATCAGTTCGTAGCACTGTGGAAACTAAGGAAGTAACCAGCAGATGTTTTCCTTGTGAAGGCACATCTTCCTTTTGTCAGTTGTAAGCAATTGGTGATATGATATGTTGGGACTGTGTTTCCCAATAAACCTGAACCCACTTTTAGCATCTATTGATGACCCTTGCCTGAATTAAGTATTACTTAGAGAATTACAGAGTGCTGACTTTTCTATCATTCCTTCTCCGTGTCTTAGCTAGCAGTCTTCTCTATAGAACAGCTATCCTTTTTTTAAAAAATTCAATGTATTATAAGTCTCATTATTTTTGATGCTCAAATTTAACTAACAGGAACCTCTCCAAGTTGTATGTAACCCTTGTAACCCTTAAACTAGCCCCCATTAATTTTTAAAAACTTTCTTGTTTTATGGCATAACAAAATACCCCAAAACTGAAATTAAAACTACCCTGAGCTACTATTTCTCACCTAATAAATTGACAAAAAATTAAGCAACTCAGCAACACATTGTATAGGTGAGGCTGTAGGAAAACTCTCATTTTGCTGATAGAAGTTCAAAAGGTACAACTTTTTTGGAGGGGAATTTGGCAATTTCTAATTAATATATACATTTATCTTTTGATGAAGCAATTCCTCTTCATCTGAGAAACATTCAAGAGTACTGAAAAAATACACAAGGTAATTCACTGGGACATGGCGTGAAATTGCTAAATACTAAAAACAATCAAAACCCCCCAACCATAGAAGAATGGTTGAATAAATTATGGTAAAACCACATGGTGGAATACTATGCGACTATAAAAAAGGAATGAACCTCGTCTCTGAACAGATACTCAGTGATTTCCTAGATATAGTAAATGAACAAAGGAAGATACAAAAATATACATGTCATAATTTTTGTGATTTTTTTTTTTTTTAACCCTTATCCTGTCTTGTACCTATTGGCACTGAAAAGTGGAAGAGGTCTCTGTGTCTTAGGGTGGAGAATTGGTCAACATTTAATGGGTCTCTTTCCTTTCCTCAGGACTGCCAGCAGTGAGTGTCCCTATGGCCCTCTCAAGCCAAGGGTTGCCAATAGGACTACAGTTTATTGGACGTGCATTTTGTGACCAGCAGCTTCTTACAGTTGCCAAATGGTTTGAAAAACAAGTCCAGTTTCCTGTTATTCAACTTCAAGAACTAATGGATGATTGCTCATCAGTTTTTGAAAATGAAAAGTTGGCTTCTGTTTCTCTAAAATAGTGAAAACTATATTGTGCACATTATAATGACTTTTAAAGGTTTTTATATTTTAGAGAAGTCAGGTGTTCTTGAAATTTGGTTCATTGTCGACATTGTCATTCCTTGGAGTCATTTTTTTAAATTCTTGTGATGTAGTTAATTATAAATAATCTGTCACCATTTATTCAGCATCCACTCAGTATAAACCAAAGTACATGCGACCTGGGTTCAATCCCTAGGTCGGAAAGATCCCCTGGAGGAGGCCATGGCCACCCACTCCAGTATTCTTGCCTGGAGAACTCCATGGACAGAGGAGCCTGCGGGCTACAGCCCACAGGGTTGCAAAGAGGCAGACACACACACTCAAGTAGAAACCAAGTACAGAATTTCTATTATAATACGAGATACATGTTGCTAAAAAATGATGCCTTCTAAATGTTCATTAAAAAGAACATCACTTACAGTGCAACTAAGCTTAGGGGTAAACCTGTCAAGACGTGTATGTCTTTGCAACCAAAGCACAAACATGAACAGTAAGTCGTACTTCCAGAGAGAGCCTAGACAGCCCAGCTGACAGGAATTTCAACACGTGATAGAGGCCGCTGCAAAAGAGGTTAAAAATGCACAAAAACAATAAAATGGGAACATCCACTTCTAGGTCTGATCAGAGCAGGTGGAAGAGAAGCTCTAACACAGGAGGAAGTGCAGCTTGCTGGCCCAGACAGGGGTGTGCCTCTCTCTGGGGAGAGCCCAGGTGGGCACACTCTTCTAAGAGTAGACCTGCAATGAGAACTTTTCTTCTTTCCTGGTGAAAGTTAAAATGTTACTTCTGCTATTGCAGCGCCCCATGCCAAGGAGCTCACAATAACTCCTAGTTACACCGAGTTCATTCTCCTAGTTCCCAGTCACAAACTAGCTCAGTGGTGTCAGACATTTGCTGTGACCTAACAAACTGAACTGAACTCGGAAATTGGTAGCTACTGGAGCATGGCTTTAGTGAGAGTTTCAATACACAAGTAAGATCCAGTATGAAAAACTTGTAGATAACTTGGTGGGGCTGCATGGGCCCATGCAGAGAAGAGGCCCATGGGCCTCCTTCCTTACCCTAGATTCTCTACTCATGGTTTTCTTACCCACCCTCCTGACTTTCCTTACAAGTGCTCTCCCTTTAGACACCTTTAGCACAAAGAAATAAGAATGGGAATATGTATTCAGAATTTTAAGGAAAAAAAAAAGATCTAATGAAAAGCATTCCTTTACCCACTATCACGGGCTTCCTTGGTAGCTCAGATGGTAAAGAATCTGCCTGCAATGCAGGAGACCTAGGTTTGATCCCCTATAAGGTTTCATCGTTGGATTTGTCTCTGCCAGAACACAATTGTCATCTCATGTTTATCATGAGTTCTAATTTGACATTTATTGTTGATAAGTTTAAGTAGGGAGCTGAATGATTATTTAATAGATTCACTTTGGTAAGGAAAAAATCTTTTCTAAATATAAAAGACATGAAGTAAAAACATAAGAGGCACAACCTTCTCAGAACTACTGGAAAACAGTGCAATGGGAGTTTAAACTGCCTGGTACTTTTCATTAATACTTTTCTCTCCCCCTGGGATCCTTCCACTCGCAAATGCTCAATCTGATAAACTACCTAAAAGTTTTCTGTGCCAAGTGCACTAGTATTCTGAAAGATTTTGACTGAATCCCTGAAAGGAAAAAATTCAAGACAAGAATTCCTTTATTTTATAACAAGAGAAAACCCTTAGTTGGGGGAGAGAGTATGATGCAAATGGCAAGCAAATAAATCTTTCCCCCAGTCTTTTTTTATGTGTGTATAATTTGGAATAAAAGATTTTCAAAGAATATGTAGTTTCTCTTATTCCTATGTCTCTACTTGAGTTGCACTAATGACTTGAAATAAGGAAGTGAAACATTTACATCGTTTTCACATAATAACACCCAACTAGCGTGAAATGATACCTAATCTGTTCTTTCTTTTCCATCTTTACCCTAAATCTGGTAGATCTCATTTTGCCAAATCACTGTCTGAGAATTTAAAATGGAAAATGGTTTCTGTGTCTCAGCTAATTAAACCCTGAAACTATGAGCAACAGGGCTGTCAGAGCAGAGCACATCAGAAAGATGAAGATGACTTCAAGTGTGAAATGAGTGCCTTGATAAGACAGAGCAAAAGACAGACTCAACAGCAGAAGGGTTGCTAGAGTGAGAAAATGTGATGCATTCGCAAAACTTGGCATCTGACACCACACAGAGCCGAGTCCAAGCCAAATCCGTGTTGGCCCCCACCTATCGTTATCAAGAAAATCACTTGAAACTAGAGAGGCAGAATTTGATTGGCTGTATGACACCAGGCTGTCAGGAACGCAGGACTGTGGACCACCTAGAGAAGATAGCAGGTACAAAAGAGGAGCTTGTGACAGGAAACGGGGATTCCTATGAGGAAAACACTGGCACCTTCCACCAACTCTGCGACCCCAGAGACTGCAGCCTGCCAGGCACCTTCTAGAGTGGACAAGAAACATCTTTAGAATTTTAGAACAGAATCTGAGGAACAGTGAAGAGATCTGGTTATAGGGCACCAGTAAGTAGACCTCGAGAATTCTGTAAACTGTTGCACGCTGTTCCAGTCAAAGTAAGGGACCAAAGTAATGAAATATTCACAATATTAATGGTTTCTGTTACGAACTTTCATTTATTAACTACTTTTACTCTCCCTCCCTTTACTCAAATATCTGATTATACCACAGCTAAATGTGTTGCCTGTGCAAGCCTCAGGTAAAATTTACTCATTGGACTCAGAAGCGCCAGAGGACAGTTTAAAGTAGAAGGCTTTCCTCAGTTATTTCATAACTTAAGCCATGTGTACACTAGAACAAAAACCTGAAAATTTAATAAAAGCAAATAACACCAGAAAACCCCAGCAAACATTAAATAAAAGTAATTACAGGATTTCAGGGGGACTTTTTATTCCTTTTTCTTTATACCACAGTGGAATATAAATCCAAAAGGATTCTAGGCACTTTATTAAAATATTATTAAAATGCTATAAAAGTAAATAGTTGAGGAAATCACTGAATTGATTAAAAAGGGTGGGGGGGGGGGGAGTTAAAACCAGGAATAAATAAAAATTACAATGTTTGTCAAGGTATTTATACAGATGCTTAAGGCCATATAGTGTGATACAGTGGGAAATTTTCCTGTCACTTTTCTAGTGGGAAAGTTCACCAGATTTAAAAATAGATAAACCTGGGTTTGACTCCTATTACCACCATTTGTGAGTTATGTAACCTGTCTGAGCTTCAGTGTCTTGACCTGTGAAATGGAGATAATATTTATTCCAAGGGATGGTTGGGAGGATTAAATTTAAATGATGCCCTTAAAGCACCTAGTGCACCATGACAAAATAAGTACTCAAAAGTTTGGAATTATAAATAAATGCAAACAATCATGAAATTACCATTTTCCCATATATGCTACAAATACACATTAAACTAATATGGCCAAACTGCAATTTACTAAAAACTTATGCTAGAGACCAGTTATAATGGCTCTGGTGATCTGGCTTCCACTGAGGATAAAGTTTAAAATATCTGGAAGAAATGATGAACTATGTGTTTCTAAAGCAATTTCCCTGAGCCTTTGAGAAAGAATTGACTAATTCTTCAAAGACCTGAAGGTTTTTTAAAAGGCCCTCGTGCCTTGCCAACCAAGTGAGAGGGGGAAACACTTTCGATAGAGCCAAGCTCTTGCTCAAAAAACTCAGTTCCAGTCCCACATATACATACATAGATGGTTGAGACCCTGAAATATTACATCTTATCTATAATTATTTTAACATAGGAAAAGTTTAGGGTTACTATTCCCTACAGATAGCTAGTCTAGCCATCGGGGGGTGGTGAGGATAGTTAATGAAGCACCCCCTGGGGCATCTGTTAGTAAGTAACTTGATTTCTTGGTGAAATTAGTCGCAAAATAGACCTGTGGAATAGTATAGAACTGGTGTCAGGTATCTGCCAAGATGAAAATGGACAACTTCAGCAGAGTTCATATAGCAGAACTAATTGTCTTCAGAGGCCAATCATAGTGTAGAATTCTGTTTTCTGTGACAAGTGTTTGCGAGGCTGAAATTCAAAGCTTTAAGGCTTATAATAACCAGGTAAAATCCAATACAGTATACTGTTAGAACCATTCTATCACAAGCATGTCAAAAGACATGGAGCATCTAATTCCATGTGAATTATTTTTTTCTTTATGGTACTCTAGTTCTCCATGGAAATAGCTACTAGGGTGCAGGTGTAACTGGTGCAGAATTAAGGTAGTGTTCGTGGGAAAGAAAAGAGATAAAGTGAAAACCAGAAGAATTTGGAGCTTAATTGGATTTAAGGCTATGGGAGAAAGGAGGGAAAGAAATATGACTTTTATACTGAGAAGTGCTCTCAACTAGAAAAATAATGTTAACCTTGATAAAAACAGGAAAAGCAGGAATGATTTGTAGGGGCTGAAGATGTATTCCACAATCAAGGAGAAACACCAACAGGTAGTGGGCAAAAAGGCAGGTGAGAAAAATGGAGCTTGGGGAATCAGAAGGACAGAGAATGAAGTCTACCCCTTCTTCCCTGATGTTTTATTATGAAAATTTTCAAATATAAAGCACTGAACACTCACATACCCACCACCTATATTCTACTACTGACATTTTACTGTATTTTATCACATATCTATCCATCTAATATCTCTATTCATCCTTTAATCTGCCTAATTTTTAAAATATATATCTCAAAGTACACTTTACCCTAAATACCTAAGCATATCTGTCACTTGAGTTCAATATTTGTTTATGGGTTTTTTAAAGTAAAACTTAAGTACAATTAAATTCACAAATCTTAAGTGTACATTCCCTGAGTTTTGACAAATGCATTCACCTGTGTAACCCAAACCCCTATCAACACATAGACTGTTACTATAATTTCTGTCACCCCAGAAAATTTCCTCATGTCCTCTCCTAGTTAATCCCTGCTCCCACCCTTCTAGAGGAAAATATTCCTCTGATTTTTTTTCCCCCAAAACAATTTAGTTTTGCTTATTCTACAATTTCATATGAATATAATGCGCACTGGGTCACCTGAAAGGTTGTACCAGGAAATGCAAGATCTCAATTTTTAAATTTGATTTTTTAAGATGTTTTATTTTTTCGGGTTACAAAGGTAATGCTTGTGTTCTGGCAGGAGACAACAGAAAAACACACACACAAAATCACTATCTCACCATCTAGATGTATGTATATATATATATATATATATATATATATATATACGTATGTTTTTTATTAATAAAATTGATGTCATACTTCACATAGTTGTGTAGCCATTACCATGAGATTCAAGAATGTTTTTATTATCCCACAAAGAAGCCCCACGACCATTAGCAGTCACTCCCCATTCCACTCTACTCCCAGCCCCTGGCAACCACAAATTTACTGTCTTTGTGGATTTGCCTCTTCTGGATATGACATATAAATGCAATCATACACTACGTGACCTTTTGTGTCTAGCTTCTTTCACTTAGCATAGTGTTTTCAAGATTCATCCATGTTGAAGCATATGTCAATATCTCATTGTTTTTATGACTGAATAATATTCCAACGTGTAAGTATATTGCATGTTGTTAATTTATTCATCAGCTGATGGACATTAGGATTGTTCCCACTTTATGAATGAATACTGCTGCTATGAACATGCATGCACAAGTGTACGTACTCATGTACAATGTGCTTCTGTTTTACCTGAATATATATCTAGGTGTGAAATTGGTGGGTCATCTGGTAACACTGTGTTTGACCTTTTGAAAAATTGCTAAACATTTCCAAAGTGGCTGCACTGTTTTACATTCTTACCAGCAATATATGAGAGTTTCAGTGTCTCCACATTCTTGCTAACCCTTGTTATTGTCTTTTTTTTTTTTTTTTTCCTATTATAGGGACTCAGGCTGATAGAGCAGCCACCATTTTACACACTGTTGTTCAGTTAGATGAAGTGGTATCCCACTGTAGTTTCAATTTGCATTTCTCTAATGACTAATGACTGTGGAATGACTGTGGGAAATTCTGAAAGAGATGGGAATACCAGACCACCTGACCTGCCTCTTGAGAAACCTATATACAGGTCAGGAAGCAACAGTTAGAACAGGAAATGGAACAACAGACTGGTTCCAAATAGGAAAAGGAATATGTCAAGGCTGTATATTGTCACCCTGCTTATTTAACTTATATGCAGAGTATATCATGAGAAATGCTGGGCGGGAGGAAGCACAAGCTGGAATCAAGATTGCCGGGAGAAATATCAATAACCTCAGATATGCAGATGACACCACCTTTATGGCAGAAAGTGAAGAGGAATTAAAAAGCCTCTTGATGAAGGTGAAAGCGGAGAGTGAAAAAGTTGGCTTAAAGCTCAACATTCGGAAAACGAAGATCATGGCATCCGGTCCCACCACTTCATGGGAAATAGATGGGGAAACAGTGTCAGACTTTATTTTTTTGGGCTCCAAAATCACTGCAGATGATTGTAGCCATGAAATTAAAAGACACTTACTCGTTGGAAGGAAAGTTATGACCAACCTAGATAGCATATTCAAAAGCAGAGACATTACTTTGCAACAAAGGTCCGTCTAGTCAAGGCTATGGTTTTTCCTGTGGTCATGTATGGATGTGAGAGTTGGACTGTGAAGAAAGCTGAGCCCCGAAGAATTGATGCTTTTGAACTGTGGTGTTGGAGAAGACTCTTGAGAGTCCCTTGGACTGCAAGGAGATCCAACCAGTCCATTCTAAAGGAGATTAATCCTGGGTATTCATTGGAAGGACTGATGCTGAAGCTGAAACTCCAATACTTTGGCCACCTCATGCGAAGAGTTGACTCATTGGAAAAGACCCTGATGCTGGGAGGGATTGGGGGCAGGAGGAGAAGGGGACGACAGAGAATGAGATGGCTGGATGGCATCACTGACTCAATGGACATGAGTTTGGGTGAACTCCGGGAGTTGGTGATGGACAGGGAGGCCTGGCATGCTGCAATTCATGGGGTTGCAAAGAGTCAGACACAACTAAGGGACTGAACTCAACTGAACTGAATGACTAATAATATTGAGTTATCTTTTCATGTGTAGACTGAACAATTATATATATATATACACACATATATATAGGTGGGTGGAGAAATGTGTATTTAAATCCTTAAAGGTTCATTTTAAAATTGGGGTTTTTTTTTAATTGTTGTGTTTAAGAGGTTTTTTAAAAGATATATTTTGGATACAAGTCTTTTTAAGATATGTGATTTGCAAATATTTCCTCCTGAAAATTGTCTTTTCATACTTTTGATGGTTTTCTTAAAAGCAGTAAGGTTTTCTTTTTATTCTGATGAAGACTAATATATCTATTTTTGCTTTCTGGCTTTTGCCTTTGGTGTCATATGTCTAATGTACCTGTAATATATTTTAATCAATGGTATCAAGAAGAGATCAAGTTAGATCAAGTTTTAAAAAAATTAACTCAGTACCTGTCTATACCACTCTTATAGTCTAAAAGCTTATATATAGTTGGATCTGATTTGGGCTCATTGTCAAAGCTTTGTTAGTTTTTCTTAAAGTGACCCCCAAAGTACCCTGAGTGTGACATCCAAAAGAATAGCATTGCTTACAGTTTTGCCTCAGCTCACCTTTGTATAAATGCACTCTAAGCCTTTTATTAAATGTTTGTTGAGTTGAATTTAATTGGAAAACAGTTTTAGGAAAGAGAAGTGTGAACAGTTTTGGAGCAGCCAACACTGTGATCCAGCACTGTTCACATTGTTCCCATTTCTGCTGAGGTCATCTCTGCTCTTGTCAAAACTCCTCTTTCAACACATTTTCAATACAATTGAGGTCATCGTTAGTGTTGTTTGTCAAATATTTCCAGTTCTCTCCTCTCTCAGACCCTCTGTAGCTAGGTGTGATCACGTGCCTGGTTCCAGCCAATGCAGTGAGTGAAAGCCTCCTGTGTCTGGGCCTGAGTTTGCTGGGTCGGCTGGTACTCTCCCGAGTTCTCTTTTATCTCCAGCAATGTGCAAAATGTGGTTTGGTTGGATGGCATCACTGACTCAATAGACATGAATTTGAGAAAACTCCAAGAGAGAGTGAAGCACAAGGAAGCCTGGCGTTCGGCCGTCCCTAGGGTCACAGAGTCGGACACGTCTTAGTGACTGAACACCAACAAAGTGCAGAATGGTGGCTGCCCTAGCAGCCTGAGTTTATGAGTGGCTAAGGTTAGCAGAGCTTTCTTTTAAAGTTAAAAAATTTTTGTTGTTTGAAGCCATTAAATTTAGGGGAGAAAGTTAATGAAGAATCACAGCCTAACCCAACCAGTATACTGATTACTAATCCCATGGAGGAGCCTGGAAGGCTGCAGTCCATGGGGTCGATAGGAGTCAGACACGACTGAGCGACTTCACTTTCACTTTTCACTTTCATGCATTGGAGAAGGAAATGGCAACCCACTCCAGTGTTCTTGCCTGGAGAATCCCAGGGACGGGGGAGCCTGGTGGGCTGCCATCTATGGGGTCACACAGAGTCGGACACGACTGAAGTGACTTAGCAGCAGCAACACTTAACTCTGGGTCTGCCTTCTCGTGTGGAGGGTAAAGTATGGCTTTCAGGCAGAGTATGAAGCAGCTGGACCTGGAGGGCTTTCACACATAGGTCCCCATTCACTCTTCTCAAATGCATAACTGCAACTACATTTTAGGGTAAGCTCACCACCTGGATACAGGACTTGAGTGTTCCAGAAGTGCTCCAGGGTCCAAAAGTGAAATGCCTGGGAAATTAACATTTCCATAAAAAGTAAAAGAAATATTTACGTAATTGATTGAATAGGTAAAATTTTACAGAGGAAAAAAAATGCCAGATTTCAGAGTAGGGCAAAACTTTCAATACATCCCAGAAAGATCACTATAAAGAAATGTGATTTCTAAATCACTATAAAGGAATACATTCACCCAATTTGATACATATTTACCATTTTTGATCTGCTACAAGGCCTTTTATGCTTTATTAGTGAACATTTTATTATGCTCAATTTAATGGACATTTACAAAACCCTTGATTCTCATATTGTGCCCATTCTCCCAAAACACTGAACACTGAGGCCTCAGCAAAATATAAATTGAGATAAACTATGAACAATTGACATAAACAAAATAGGTGTATATATAATTTGATAAATTGATCATTTTGCATGTTGCTGCCTTGATCTAGAACTTTTATGATCATAACCCAGATAACATTTGAGAAAGAAAAGGGAGGAGCATTGTGCTGTGCATTGAGGAGTTTTGATACACACTGGTTTGGGGGTTTTGTGTTGTTTCCTGGGTGATGATTAATTAGAATCTCAGTGTTTCTAGAAGAAAGAATCTAAGCTGAGAGTTTCAAAGGAAATTTAAGTTTATCCCCTTGGGTCTGTAGGGAACATAAAACTTCTTGGTATAAGAGCACTTCAATTAGGAAAGGATTCTACATTTTGAGGTTTAATGAACTGCCAATATGAAATAATTATTAGCAAAGAAACTAGGACTGCTATAAAACTAACTTTGGAATTAGACTTAACTATAGTATTCCACCAGCTAAATTGTATTGCCATCATTATAGGCAGGCAACTTAAACATTAACTGAAATAATACATTTTTATCATGCATTATTTTTATAAAAACCCTCACACTTTGCAGACATAAGTGTAGTTTCAAAATATGCCTGAATCAATATGTTGTATAAACATTTGATCAAATGCCTATAACCATATCTGAAGAGTAAACACTTTTAACAAGCTAAAAGAAACAACATTTACTTTATAGATAAGTAACTGTCTTCGTACTCTGAAATCCATTATCTCCTCTCCTAACTTCCATCTGGTTAATTTTAAATCATTCTTTAACACTTGGGCTAGGCTTCCCCTTTCCAAAAGTCTTCCCTTGCCCACTCACACACACACCACTTAAGGTACTTCTATGCTTATTCCTTGGAAGGAAAGTTATGACCAACCTAGATAGCATATCGGAGAAGGCAACGGCACCCCACTCCAGTACTCTTGCCTGGAAAATCCCATGGATGGAGGAGCCTAGTAGGCTGCAGTCCATGGGGTTGCTAAGAGTTGGACACGACTGAGTGACTTCAGTTTCACTTTTCACTTTCATGCATTGGAGGAGGAAATGGCAACCCACTCCAGTGTTCTTGCCTGGAGAATCCCAGGGACGGGGGAGCCTGGTGGGCTGCCATCTATGGGGTCGCACAGAGTCGGACACGACCGAAGTGACTTAGCAGCAGCAGCAGCAAGCATATTGAAAAGCAGAGACATTACTTTGCAACAAAGGTCCGTCTAGTCAAGGCTATGGTTTTTCCAGTGGTCATGTATGGATGTGGGAGTTGGACTGTGAAGAAAGCTGAGTGCCGAAGAATTGATGCTTTTGAATTGTGGTGTTGGAGAAGACTCTTGAGAGTCCCTTGGACTGCAAGGAGGTCCAACCAGTCCATCCTAAAGGAGATCAGTCCTGGGTGTTCATTGGAAGGAATGATGCTAAAGCTGAAACTCCAATACTTTGGCCACCTCATGTGAAGAGTTGACTCATTGGAAAAGACCCTGATGCTGGGAGGGATTGGGGGCAGGAGGAGAAGGGGATGACAGAGGATGAGATGGCTGGATGGCATCACCAACTCGATGGACATGAGTTTGGGTGAACTCCGAGAGTTGGTGATGGACAGGGAGGCCTGGCGTGCTGCAATGCAAAGAGTCAGACATGACTGAGCGACTGAACTGAACTGAACCGATGCCATGGCCCACCTCGAAACTCCTGCACATCTCTATCATGAGTTTTACTCTACTGTTTGCTACTTCTCCATGAGATACTCCTATTCTATCCACCGTACAATAAATTCTTAAAGAAATGAATATACCTTATTTTTTATCCTCTAAGATCTAATATCAAGATGATAAATGTCTGTTGAATAAATTAATATCATGAAGTTTTCAATATACAAATTTAGTTTGTTTGTCTATAAAATTCAAAGTCAAAATGCATAGAAGTTGTATTAATTGGAAGGAAAGCAATAAAAGTCTCACTGTTGGATTATACTAATTGCACACTTGTAAAACTCAAGAGAATCATATGAAAAATTGTTTTAAATAATAGAGTTGAATAACATGGTTGGGCACAAAATTACTGTTCAGAAATAAATCCTCTTTCTATATACAGATTCTCTAGAAACATAGCAGCCACTAGCCACATGTAACTATTTCAATTTTAATAACAATTAAACATTTTAAAATTTGTTTTCTTATTAATAACATTGTCCATATCCCAAGTTCTCAACAGTCACTTGAAATGTGGGGGGAAAGAGCCAATTTGGAATTATTTTCCATAGGCCTGAGGAAAAAATAAACGTGCAATAAAGGCCAGGAAAATCCTGAAAAAGAACAGTAATAAGAGGAACAGTCTTACAAGACATTAAAACACAAGTTTATAACAATTAAAATGTTTGAATAGACTGATACAAATCAAACAAGTTCTAGAAAACTTACTCCAACACCTATAAAAATTTTGCATGTGACAAACAAGTTATTTCAAATCAATGGGAAAGATGAATTATTCAATAAAGCATGTTAGGACTAGCCATCTAGAGAAAAAAAAATGTATCCGCATTTCACTTCTTACTCTAAAATTCCAAACGTAGCAAAGATGTAAAGATAAAAGAAAACCACATTACAGATTTGCAAAGGATTGGCAACAACCTGAATGCTCTTTAATGATTAAATAATCATGGTATATACATTCATGGACTTCCCTGGTGGCTCAGACGGTAAAGCGTCTGTTTACAATGCAGGAGACCTGGGTTCGAGCCCTGAGTTGGGAAGATCCCCTGGAGAAGGAAATAGCAATCCACTCCAGTACTATTGCCTGGAAAATCCCATGGACAGAGGAGCCTGGTAGGCTACAGTCCATGGGGTCGCAAAGAGTCGGACACAGCTGAGCGACTTCATTTTCTTTCTTTCTTTTCTTATATACATTCAATCTAATATGGCCTGCATGTCTGAAAGGAGCACACAAGAAATTGATTTCCTCTGGAGATGGGGACTAATTGCTCTGGTTCAGGAGGTGAGAAGAGATTTGTTTTCACTGATGAGTCTTCTGTACCACTGAATTTTGCACAATATGCGTTATCTATTTTTTAAATAAATTGAATAATTTATTATAAAAGCCAAAGCCTAAAATTTATAAAAATACTGCATTTTCCCTACCTTCCATCCCTGTCGGCAGTTTAGTTTCTTATATAAGAGCTGTCAAAGGCCTATGGCAGCAATAATTTCAGGCTTCAATGCAGAAAACCCTCATCTAGAAAGTTATAATTTGGCAACCTACCCAGGAAGTGGTCAGTAGGAATAAGGATTTGATATCAGTGCACTTAGTAGGTCCATGTTCAGGTGGAATTTTCTATTAATTAAAGAAGACTTTTTTCAAGGGGGTACTTTGAATTATAGCAAAAGGGCTAATGTAGTCTAGAGTTATTCCACAGTGTAAAAAATGAACCAGATGATGAGAAACATTCTAAACAGAGGACCGCTTCACAGAGTGGAATGAAGGTCTCCAGTGCTCACTGTCCCAGCATACAGGCCACATTCTTGCAATACCACTGCGAAGAGCCTACTATGTTTTAGGAGCCTCCCCCACCCACCCAAACACTTCTGTCTATCTTCACAGTTTCTGAACTTACACTTAACGTTCTCCAACACAAATTACATCTCATTTGCCTCTAGGAATGGAATTTTCTGATTCTACTTCTGCTTTTTGACAGCTCAGACAATTAGATCTTTTAAAAGGCAGAGTGAGTTTTTCTGGGTACTGACAATATGTGCTTGAAGCCTGAAGAAATTATTCCAGAACAGGCTTATCTGTCAAAGACTATCCTAGAAAATCCCTGGGTAGGGGAAAAAAATTATGTCATGTAACACAATGTAACACTTAATTTCTTTTTATCAGTAGCTGTTTTAAAATTCAAGACAACCAACCTGAAGCATAAAAAAATCTAGTTATAATTAATTTTACTGTCCAGTGTTTATATATAGCCCTTCCTGGTCCACAGCCTTGTTGTGGAAAAGGGGCTTGCATAACTCAATGATGCTATGAGCCATGCCATGCAGGGCCACCCAAGATGGATGGGTCATAGTGAAGAGTTGTGACAAAATGTGGTCACTGGAGGAGGGAATGGCAAACCACTCCAGTATTCTTGCCACAAGAAACCCATGAACCAATATGAAAAGGCAAAAAGATATAACACCAGAAGATTAGTCCTCCAGATCAGAAGGTGTCTACTATGCTACTGAGGAAGAGCAGAGAGCAATTACTAACAGCTCCAGAAGGAATGAAGCAGCTGGGCCAAGGAGGAAACACTGCTCAGCTGTGGCTGTGTCTAGTGGTGAAAGTAAAGTCCGATGCTGTAAAGAATAGTATTGCATAGGAATAAGGAATATTAGGTCCATGAATCAAGGTAAATTGGAAGTGGTCAAGCAGGAGATGGCAAGAGTGAACATCAATGTCTTAGGAATCAGTGAACTAAAATGGATGGGAACGGACAAATGTAGTTCAGATAATCATTATATCTACTACTGTGGGCAAGAATCCCTTAGAAGAAATGGAGTAGCCTCATAGTCAACAAAACAATCCGAAGTGCAGTACTTAGGTGCAATCTCAAAAATGACAGAATGATCTCAGTTCATTTCCAAGGCAAACCATTCAACATCACAGTAATCCAAGTCCATGCCCAACCACTGATGCCAAAGAAGCTGTAATTGACCAGTTCTATGAAGACCTACAAGACCTTCTAGAACTAACACCAAAAAAAGATGTTCTTCTCATCATAGGGGATTGGAATGCAAAAGTAGGAAGTAAAGAGATACCTGGAGTAATAGGTCAAGTTTGGCCTTGAAATACAAAATGAAGCACAGCAAAGGCTAACAGAGTTTTGCCAACAGAACACACTGGTCATAACAAACACCTTTTCCCAACAACACAAGAGGTGACTCTACACACGAACATCACCAAAGGTCAATATCAAAATTAAACTGATTACATTCTTTGTAGCCGAAGATGCAGAAGATCTATACAGTCAGCAAAAACAAGACCTGGAGGTGACTGTGGCTCAGATCATGAGCTCTTTATTGCAAAATTCAGGCTTACGTGGAAAAAAGGAGGGAAAACCACTAAGCCATTCAGGAATGACCTAAATCAAATCCCTTATGATTATACAGTGGAAGTGACAGATAGATTCAAGGGATCAGATCTGGTAGACAGAGTGCCTGAAGAACTATGGGAGATTCATAACATTGTACAGGAGGCAGAAACCAAAATCATCCCAAAGGGGGGGAAAATGTGAGAAGGGAAAGTGGTTGTCTGAGGAGGCTTTACAAATAGCTGAGAAAAGAAGAGAAGTAAAAAGCAAAGAAGAAAGGGAAAGAAATACCTAAATGAATGCAGAGTTCAAAAGAACAGCAAGGAGAGATAAAGTCTTCTCAAGTGAACAATGCAAAGAAATGCAGGATAACAATAGAGTGGGAAACACTAGAGAGCTCCTCAAGAAAACTGGAGAGATCAGGGAACTTTTCATGCAAGGATGGACACATAAAGGACAGAAATGGCAAGATCCTAACAGAGGCAGAAGAGATGGCAAGAATACACAAAATAACTATGCAAAACAGGTCTTAATGACCCAGATATCCACGATAGTGTGATCACTCACCTAGAGCCAGACATCCCGAAGTGTGGAGTCAAGCGGGCCTTAGGAAGCACTACTGCAAACAAAGGTAGTGGAAGCGATGAATTCCAGCTGAGCTAGTTCAAAACCCTAAAAGATAATGCTGTTGAAGTGCTGCACTCAATATGCCAGCAAATTTGGAAAACTCAGCAATGACCACAGGACTGGAAAAGGTCAGTTTTCATTCCAATCTCAAAGAAAAGCAATGCCAAAGAATGTTCAAACTACCGGACAACTGTGCTCATTTCACATGCTAGTAACACTATGCTGAAAATCCTTCAAGCTAGGCTCAGCAGTATGTGAACTGAGAACTTCCAGATATAAAAGCTAGGTTTAGAAAAGGCAGTGGAACCAGAGATCAAATTGCCAACATCTGCTAGGTCATCAAAAAAGCAAGAGACTTCCAGAAAAACATCTACTTCTCCTTCATTGACTGTGTGAAAGCCTTTGACTGTGTGGATCACAATAAATGATGGAAAATTCTTCAAGAGATGGGAATACCAGACCATCTTACCTGTCTCCTGGGAAACCTGTATGCAGGTCAAGAAGCAACAATTAGAACTTTTCATGGAACAAGTGACTGATTCAAAATTGGAAAAGGAGTATGACAAGGCTGTATATTGTTATCCTGTTCATTTAACTTACATGTAGAATACATCATGTGAAATACCAGGCTGGATGAATCACAAGCTGGGATCAAGATTGCTGGGAGAAATATCAACAACCTCAGATATGCAGATGACATCACCTTTATGGCAGAAAGTGAAGAGGAACTAAAGAGCCTCTTGATGAAGGTGAAAGTGGAGAGTGGAAAACCTGGCTAAAATCTCAACATTCAAAAAATCTAAGATCATGGCATCAGGTCCCATCACTTCAAGGCAAATAGATGGGGGAAAAGTGGAAACAGTGACAGACTTTATTTTCTTGGGCACCAAAATCTGCGGATGGTGATTGCAGCCATGAAATTAAAACATGCTTGCTCCTTGAAATGAAAGCTACAACAAACCTAGATAGCATATTATAAAGAACAGACACCTCTTTGCCGACAAAGATCCATAGTGTCAAAGCTATGGTTTTTCAAGTAGTCATGTACGGATGTCAGAGTTGGACCATAAAGAAGGCTGAGAGCCAAAGAATTGATGCTTTTGAACTGTGGTGTTGGAGAAGACTCTTGAGAGTCCCTTGGACAATAAGGAGATCAAATCAGTCAATCCTGAAGGAAATCAACCCTGAATATTCATTGGAAAACTGACGCTGAAGCTGAAGCTCCAATAATTTGGCCACCTAATGCAAAGAGTCAACTTATTGAAAAAGACCTTGATGCTGGGAAAGATTGAGAGCAGGTGGAGAAATAGGCAACAGAGGATGAGATGGCTGAGTGGCATCACCAACTCAATGGACATGAACCTGAGCAGACTCCGGGAGGTAGTGAAGGACAGGGAAGCCTGACATGCTGCAGTCCGTGGGGTCGCAAAGTTTCAGACATGAGTTAGCGACTGAACAACAACAATTTATGTACAGATTTCACTGATAAAACACAGCCCCTTTGAGCCTCAATTTTTCTCATCCACCAAATGGGATAATAAAATCTACTCTAATGACAGTGGGTGGAGGATTACTGTGATAACTGAAGTTGTAAAAGCAATTTGAAAGATGTCAAACAATTTTAAATTGCCTATTATTATTCCTTGTTAAGAAAGAGGCAACCAATCCCTTCTAAATATATCAGATCTAATTCTTTTTGTCTTCACCACCTGTGAGATTGCCAAGTGTCCCAGCACTGAACTGTGGTTTAGTTTCTGTCCAGTCAGCAAAAGGAAAATTTTAAAACTAGATGCAAATGCTTTTTATCAGTAAAAAGTTATTGGAAATAAACTTTAAAAATAACATCATGCAGGTGAGTAGACAAAGCATGTTTACTAAGAGGAAGATGGGGATACCTCAGTAAATGACACCATTTGTATAGTCTGTCGTAAAAGATTTTTTGTCTTAACTTTTTAAACAAAATTTGAAATATAATCTATCGGCTTCCAGTCATTAAAAGAGAGGTTTTCAAAATTTACAGTCCTCAATTTCACACACACACACACCCCAAACACATGCATTTTTTTCTCTCAACTAGAGCATAATTTCTGGTTAGATAAAAATGTAGCATTTATATTATTACACAGTAAGCTGCAGTGGATTCTGTGATAAGGCCACAGCTTCCTCCTTGGGATAGAAGAATTTACTCTGCAGCTGCCGGAGGCTCTGCTGGCAGATGCCTCTCTACTGGCAGATGCTTTGGAATTAACTCAGCTTTTGGAAGTCATCTGGAGAAGGCAATGGCACCCCACTCCAGTACTCTTGCCTGGAAAATCCCATGGACGGAGGAGCCTGGTAGGCTGCAGTCCATGGGGTCGCTAAGAGTTGGGCACGACTGAGCGACTTCACTTTCAACTTTTCACTTTCATGCATTGGAGAAGGAAATGGCAACCCACTCCAGTATTCTTGCCTGGAGAATCCCAGGGACAACGGAGCCTGGTGGGCTGCCCTCTATGGGGTCGCACAGAGTCGGACACGACTGAAGCGACTTAGCATAGCATAGCATTGGAAGTCATCTCCACTATAGCGAGACCCCTTCTTTGAGCAGCTGTCGTTCATTCAGTGACTGCTCAGCATGAAGGTAAAAGGTGCTCCCTGAAACTTGGGACAGTTCTCGAGAGCCAGCCTCACTGTAGAGCTCCCTATGGGTTCAGCTAAGGCCTTTGTCAAGGCTGAACTTTCCCTTTGCCCAGTCCTACGTCTCTGCATTTTTTCCCTCCCACAGGTATTGATCTCAAGAGTTCTCCCTCAAAAACCTCCTTCTTGCCTGCCCATCTCTGACTCCAAGTCTCCTTCCAAGGAACCCAACTTATAACACCGGTACCAGAAATGTTCTGAGAAAGCAGATGCTAGAATGGGATTTTGGAGCCAAATCTGCCAACTTGTTCATTGGGCCCCACTGCTGGTAGAAGGGGAGCACAGATAACACAGGTAACCATGGGATGGTTACACGCTGGTAGCAAATGCAGCAGCATTGTATGAGGATTTGAACAATAGAGGGGAAGGTATAACTAAAGGACAGCAAAGGTGGCTACTGCTCAACTCAATTCATGCTGTGGAAAAAGATAACAGACTACGAGTGATTAATTGACTTTAAAAAGTGTGAAAATGTGAAAGCCCAGAAGGCCTCCTCAGAAACATCTTTTTTCTCTGAAGCAGAGATACAGAGAACGTGGAGGACTAGGCTCAGGACTTAATCCTAAGGGTAACAGAGCTCCAAAATAGTCAATCTCTCTGGCAAGGCAGGTTTGCTATGCCAAGGTCAGGTCTCTGGTTGAAAATCAATAGGAGCCTGACATTAGGATGGAGACCTCCGGGTTCCCCTGCAGAACTGGTCCAGGCCTTCCTATGATGGGCTAGTCCCCCCCTCTCCTAGAAGAGTGCCAAAGGCCACTCCCCTATGCAATGGCAAGACCCCGTCTCTTGCCCCAGCCTCCCTGCCTGCACACTGGGCCCATCATTACATGAAAGTCATAACACAACTCAGCTGAGGAGGAAAAGAGCCAGATATCGACAGCCAACAGTGCAGAACCCAGCCAACAAGTCCCTGCAGGGCCGGGAGAGACTCCGCGCGACGGGATTCAGAGGGGTCGGATCAAAGCAGGCAACAGCACTTGGATAAGAATGTGTTTATTGGGAGCACTGTCTTGGAATATAGGAGATGGTGTGAACATGCTGTGAGGATGACCCCAGGAAGTAAGGAAAAAACAATGATCCACATTAAATGAGATTTAAATGCCAGCATTGCCCTGGCAGATGGCGGAAGAGGGGTAAGAGGCTCAGAGAAGTGGGCACACTGGAGTGGATGTATTCTATAAGGCCTAGATGACTGTGCTCTGGGGAGGGGCCAGAGTACACACAATCCTCCAAAGAAATAATCTGGCAAGAAGGGTGCCACTGGCTCTGAGACTTCAGCGGTAGCTCTCAGCTACAGACCAGGGATGAAGAGCTGTCTTTTCAGAGCTGGGCTCACTGACAGCAGTGAGAGGCACAGGACGACTCCCACCTTCCCCTCAACCCCCTCCTCACAGAGCCCAGGTGGTGGTACTTCAGAAGCCAGGGAGAGGTAGCCCCTGCTCACAGTAACTATATAAAGCCTATATATACAGCTATATACAGCAACAAAGAACCAGCACAGTCAAAAATAAATAAATAAAATTTAAATTAAAAAAAGAAAGAAAGAGGCTTGGGGCTCAGCAAGGCACAAGTATTCACAGTAATGATTTCCTGATCCCCTAAGGCAACCATGACCATTTAATTGGATATCTCTACACAGGTGGAGAAGCTCTATACAGTCAGCAAAAACAAGACTGGGAGCAGACTGTGGCTCAGATCATGAACTCCTTATTACCAAATTCAGACTTAAATTGAAGAAAATGGGGAAAACCACTAGACCATTCAGGTACGACCTAAATCAAATCCCTTATGATTATACACTGGAAGTGACAAATAGACTTTAGGGACTAGATCTGATAGATAGAGTGCCTGATGAACTATGGACTGAGGTTCGTGACATTGTGCAGGAAACAGGGATCAAGACCATCCCCATGGAAAAGAAATGCAAAAAAGCAAAATGGCTGTCTGAGGAGGCCTTACAAATAGCTGTGAAAAGAAGAGAAGTGAAAAGCAAAGGAGAAAAGGAAAGATATAAGCATATGAATGCAGAGTTTCAAAGAATAGCAAAAAGAGATAAGAAAGCCTTCCTCAGCGATCAATGCAAGAAATAGAGGCAAACAACAGAATGGGAAAGACTAGACCTCACTTCAAGAAAATTAGAGATACCAAGGGAACATTTGATGCAAAGATGGGCTCGATAAAGGACAGAAATGGTATGGACCTAACAGAAGCAGAAGATATTAAGAAGAGGTGGCAAGAATACACAGAACTGTACAAAAAAGATCTTCATGACCCAGATAATCACGATGGTGTGATCACTCACCTAGAGCCAGACATCCTGGAATGTGAAGTCAAGTGGGCCTTAGAAAGCATCACTACGAACAAAGCTAGTGGAGGTGATGGAATTCCAGTTGAGCTATTTCAAATCCTGAAAGATGATTCTGTAAAAGCGTTGCACTCAAATGCCAGCAAATTTGGAAAACTCAGCAGTGGCCACAGGATTGGAAAAGCTCAGTTTTCATTCCAATCCCAAAAAAAGGCAATGCCAAAGAATGCTCAAACTACTGCACAATTGCACTCACCTCACATGCTAGTAAAGTAATGCTCAAAATTCTCCAGGCCAGGCTTCAGCAATACGTGAACCATGAACTTCCAGATGTTCAAGTTGGTTTTAGAAAAGGCAGAGGAACCAGAGATCAAATTGCCAACATCTGCTGGATCATCGAAAAAGCAAGCGAGTTCCAGAAAAACATCTATTTCTGCTTTCTTGACTATGCCAAAGCCTTTGACTGTGTCGATCACAATAAACGGTGGAAAATTCTGAAAGAGATGGGAATCCCAGACCACCTGACCTGCCTCTTGAGAAACCTATATGTAGGTCAGAAAGCAACAGTTAGAACTGGACATGGAACAACAGACTGGTTCCAAATAGGAAAAGGAGTACGTCAAGGCTGTATACTGTCACCTTGCTTATTTAACTTATATGCAGAGTATATCATGAGAAACACTGGGCTGGAAGAAGCACAAACTGGAATCAAGATTGCTGGGAGAAATATCAATAACCTCGGATATGCAGATGACACCACCTTATGGCAGAAAGTGAAGAGGAACTAAAAAGCCTCTTGATGAAAGTGAAAGAGGAGAGTAAAAAAGTTGGCTTAAAGCTCAACATTCAGAAAATGAAGATCATGGCATCTGGTCCCATCACTTCATGGGAAATAGATGGGGAAACAGTGGAAACAGTGTCAGACTTTATTTTTTGGGCTCCAAAATCACTGCAGATGGTGATTGCAGCCATGAAATTAAAAGATGCTTGCTCCTTGGAAGAAAAGTTATGACCAACCTAGATGGCATATTCAAAAGCAGAGACATTACTTTGCCAACAAATGTCCATCTAGTCAAGGCTATGGATTTTCCAGTGGTCATGTATGGATGTGAGAGTTGGACTGTGAAGAAAGCTGAGCGCCGAAGAATTGATGCTTTTGAACTGTGGTGTTGGAGAAGACTCTTGAGAGTCCCTTGGACTGCAAGGAGATCCAACCAGTCCATTCTAAAGGAGATCAGTCCTGGGTGTTCATTGGAAGGAATGATGCTGAAGCTGAAACTCCAGTACTTTGGCCACTTCATGCGAAGAGTTGACTCATTGGAAAAGACCCTGATGCTGGGAGGGATTGGGGGCAGGAGGAGAAGGGGACGACAGAGGATGAGATGGCTGGATGGCATCACTGACTCGATGGATGTGAGTTTGGGTGAACTCTGGGAGTTGGTGATGAACAGGGAGGCCTGGTGTGCTGCAATTCACGGGGTCGCAAAGAGTTGGACACGACTGAGCTACTGAACTGAACACAGGTGGAAATGGAGGATCCAATCATTATAAGGACAGTTGGACACAGGGTCCATGTTGACATTAATGCCCAGAGCCCTGAAACATCAGCATGAAATTTGTTAGAGTGGGAGTCAGGGCCAGCGTCACAGACATGTGTGTGACCTGTGAGGTTGTAAGTGTAGTTATAGTGACAAGTAGAGTCAAGGGATTAGATCTGATAGAGTACCTGAAGAACTATGCTTAGAGGTTCATAAAACTGTACAGGAGGTGGTGACCAAAACTATCCCAAAGAAAAAGAAATGCACAAAGGCAAATTGTTGTCTGAGGAGGCCTTACAAATAGCCGAGAAAAGAAGAGAAGCGAAAGGCAAAGGTGAAAAGGAAAGATATACCCAAGTGAATGCAGAGTTCCAGAGAATAGCAAGGAGAGATAGGAAAGCCGTATTAAGTGAACAGTGCAAAGAAAGAGAGGGAAACAAAAGAGTAGGAAAGACTAGAGATCTCTTCAAGAAAATTAGAGATACAAAGGGAACATTTCGTGCAAAGATGGGCTCAATAAAGGACAGAAACAGTAAGGACTTAACAGAAGAGAAGAGATTAAGAAGAGGTGGCAAGAATACACAGAAGAACTGTACAAAAAAGATCTTAATGACCTGGATAACCACAATGGTGTGATCACAAACCTTCAGCCAGACATCTTGGAGTGTGAAGTCAAGTGGGTCTTAGGAAGCATACTACAAACAAAGCTATAGGAGGTGATGGAATTCCAGCTGAGCTATTTCAAATCCTAAAAGATGATGCTGTTAAAGTGCTGCAGTCAATACATCAGCAAAACTGGAAAGCTCAGCAGTGGCCACATGACTGGAAAAATTCAATTTCATTACAGTCACAAAGAAGGGCAATGCCAAAGAATGTTCAAACTACCACACAATTGAGCTCATTTCACACGCTACCAAGGTAATGCTCAAAATTCTTCAAGCTAGGCTTCAATAGTATGTGAATCGAGAACTTCCAGATGTACAAGCTGGATTTAGAAAAGGCAGAGGAACCAGAGACCAAATTGCCATCAACTGGATCATAGAAAAAGCAAGAGAATTCCAGAAAAACATCTACTTCTGCTTCATTGACTACACTAAAGCCTTTGACTGTGTGGATCACAACAAATGGTGGAAAATTCTTAGAGATGGGAATACCAGACCACCTTAGCTGTCTCCTGGGAAACCTGTATGCAGGTCAAGAAGGAACAGTTAGAACTTTACATGGAACAAGTGACTGGTTCAAAATTGGAAAAGGAGTATGACAAGGCTGTATATTGTTATCCTGTTTATTTAACTTATATGCAGAGTACATCATGTGAAATACTAGGCTGGATGAACCACAAGTTGGGATCAAGACTGCTGGGAGAAATATCAATAACCTCAGATATGCAGATGACACAACACTTACGGCAGATAGTGAAGAGGAGCCAAGGAGAAAGTGAAAGAGGAGAGTGAAAAAGCTGGCTTAAAACTCAACATTCGAAAAATGAGGATCATGGCATCCCATCACTTCATGGCAAATAGGTGGGGAAACAATGGAAACAGTGACAGACTTTATTTTCTTAGGCTCCAAAATCACTGCAGATGGTGACTGCAGCCATGAAATTAAAACACGGCTTGCTCCTTGAAAGAAAAGCTATGATCAACCTAGACAGCACATTATAAAGCAAAGACATTACTTTGCCAACAAAGGTCTATATAGTCAAAGTTATGGCTTTTCCAGTAGTCATGTATGGATGTGGGAGCTGGATTATAAAGAAGGCTGATCCCTAAAGAACTGATGCTTTTGAACTGTAGTGTTAGAGAAGACTCTTGAGAGTCCCTTGGACTGCAAGGAGATCAAACCAGTCAATCCTAAAGGAAATCAATCCTGAATATTCATTCTAGGGACTGGTGCAGAAGCTGAAGCTCCAATACTTTGTCCACCTGATGCAAAGAGGCGACTCATTAGAAAAGACCCTGATGCTGAAAAATATTGAAGTCAGAAGGAGAAGGGCATGACAGAGGATGAGATGGTTGGGTGGCATTACTGACTCAATGGACATGAGTTTGAGCAAGCTCCGGGAGATGGTGAAGGACAAGGTAGCCTGGTGTGCTGCAGTCCATGGTGTCACAAAGAGTCACACATGACTTAGAGACTGTACAACAACTACAAGTATGGTTTTATATTTGTCCAACATCCCGATATTTCCCTTTTGAAATTCTTAATTTTAGAACAAAGGGCTCTGCGTGTTTAACTTGTGCTGGGTCCTGCAAAGTATGTTGTTGGCCTCGGTAGGATTATGAGTGGTCTGGAAATGAATGGAGTTCCAGGCCAGGTGTGGCTTGCTGTGCATCTACCAGATCTGCAGATCCATCTGTAGTACTTTCCTGATCTCTGAATGTATAGTTGGCATTGACATTCCCAGTAATTGATACAACGCCATTCTTCCTCCTTGGCTGGTGGGATACGAGATATCACAGTGAAATGGCCAAGTGGAGAGCTCTGAAACTGCCAACCCCTTACACACACACACACACACACACACACACACATCCATGGCCAAGATAGTAAATCAAAGACAATACTTCATCACAGAGGATCTGGCAGAAATTAGTGTCACTCTTAAAAACGTAAAGAATACAGGGGTGGTAGGAGTACCTCATAATATCTCCATATAACTGACCATTCTGCCCTCTGCAAAAAAACAAACAAACAAAAAACAATAATTTGAAGGTAACAGTGGACTATTTAAACACAAACAAGAAGTAGCCCTGATAACAGGGGCTGTGTCAGGTGTGTTATCTTTGCTAGATCCCATTTACTAGAGATTCCACCAACTCTCCAAATAATTCCTCTTTTAAGATCTAGAATCCTATATAGAAACTTACAATGCATTTATATATTGATCTAAACAGTTCTGCAGTCTTTCCCCGTCTCTCAAGTCATTAACAATCTTAACACAAGATAAGACAATCATCAACCTCAGTGTGTACAATGCTTCCCATGATCGGACTTGAGCCATAGACTCTTGGAAGGAATACTGAAAAAATGATGCCCTTGGGGCTTCCCTGGTGGTTCACTGGTAAATAATCCATCAACCAATTCAGGAGACACCGGTTCAATCCCTGGTCTGAGAAGATCCCACATGCCACAGAGCACTAAGCCTGTGCAGCACAGCTATTGAGCCTGACCTCTAGAGCCTGAGACCTACAACTACTGAGCCCATGTGCCCTGGAGCCCGTGCTACACAAGACAGACCACTGCAGTGAGAAGCCTGAGCGCCACAGTTAGAGGAGTCCCTACTCACCACAACTAGAGAAAAGCCTGAGCAGCAAAGACCCAGCACAGCCAAAAATGAATAAATAAATTATTTTAAAAATGATGGTGTGTTCTTACTTGACGCCTCACATCCGATGCACAGTGTGGACCCATCCCACTACTGGTAATATTAATCCTGATTTCCCATCATTTGGTGTCAGCCAGTTTTCTCCACTGTGAAGTGACCAGTTCCCCCTTTGTATTTGATTGGGATTTTGTGCAGGGCAATTCTGAGTGTATGCCAGTATCTGTTCCTCACCAAACCTCTACCCACAGCAGTCTTAGCCTCTATTTATGACCTTGTCTGTATCAGCTACCACTGACTATGTTGCCAGATGGTGATTATCCATTTCCATTTTCTTTCTACAATTATTAGCTGATGTCCTTTGAAAGGAAGGGTTTCCTTTCTCCCTCATTTGTCTTTCTCAGTCTGGACTCATAGATTCCTATTTTAATCAAGGGCTATAATCCTATGTTTTTTATTTTTGTACTCCAATTGCCCCATTTTGGTGAGGAGACACCATTCAAGATGGCTCCTCCCCCCCACCCCACCCCCAATCTTCTCTTGCCATTCTTTGGCATTTCTTTATCTTCTGGCACAAGATGTTTCTGTGCATCCAGCCCCGAGGAAAATGGTATTTAGAAACCAAGATCTGAGAAGAGAAGCTTCACTTATAGTGTTTTTTAAGTCTTCAGTTGCTCCCTATAATATTTGTTTTTTTCTAAGTTCCTTCTTGTTTTCTTTTCTCTCTCTCTCTCTTTTAATATTTATTTATTTGGCTGTGGCATGTGACTCCTGGTTGCAGCATGCGAACCCTTGGTTGCAGCATGTGGGATCTAGTTCCCTGACCAGGGATTGAACTCAGGCCCTCTGCACTGGGAGCTCAGAATCTTAACCACTGGACCACCAGGGAAGTCCCTCTTTTTCTCTTTCATACTGGAGATATTCTTAAAATACCACCCCTTGGCTGTCTCTTTCACAAGAGTAAGGCACTGAAAACCTAGTTTAGAAGCCATGGGAGGCAGAGGAGGGAGAGATTATTGACTGATAGATTCTACTGTAGGTTGTAGGGTGACCTGGCCAGGCTTGGTCAGTTTCTCACAAGAATTCTCTAGTCTCCTGTCTGGACAATGCATATGTGGATGCCTATGTTTTTAGAGCTGAGTTGAGGAAGAGGCTAGAATTCCACTTGCGTTATTAGATTCTCACGTAACACCCACACCCAGGATAAAATCTTTAGTTCAGCTTCTCAGACTCAGGCTCTCCAAGGGATGAATTTCCAATGGTGGGGGAGGGGAAAGGAGGTGGGAGGGGATAGGCTGGGATTATCTACCTTTCACACAGATCTTCAGCTAATCCTGTTTTCTGCCTGGTGCCTCCACCTTCAAGCCTTTTGGGTGTTCTCTGGCCTTGACAAGCCTGCTTTCTGGATTCTCCCTAGAGATACCTTTAGTTTTTTCTGATTCTCTAAATCAATGGTTATCAGCCAGGGCCATCTGACAATAACTGGAGATACTGAGTTTGTGACAACCGGGGAGGAGATGCTACTGGCAACTAGTAGGTAGAAGGCAGGGATGCTGTTAAATATCCTGGCTTTTTACAACAAACAGATATCTGGCCCCCAAAGGTCAATAGTACCATGTTGAGAAACCCTGCCCTAAATCATTCAGTGCAAATATTTCTTCTAGCTTCCAGGTTTTGGATACCTCCTCATTTTTCCTTCCACTCTCACTTTTTGTGGTTTTATGCATTTAAAAGGTTTTAAAAATTCTTTACTGACATTTAACAATTAGTTCTAGCAGGAGTGATAGTAAACATAATTGTTTAACTGGCGCATTTAACCAAAACTCATATGGTGGAATTTGAAATTATATTTGCCAAAAATATTTCAATTCCTGTCTCAAATGCTGGCTTAGATGAATGGATAGTGTTAGGAAGGATGGGTGAATCAAAGAGTGAAATAGGAGGCTTGTGGAATTAGCAAGAAATGGACTTCAGGCCTTACGGAACATCGCATACAGTTGTTCTGAAGGCAAGCTGTCATTTTGCTAACAAATAGCAAAAAATCTACATTATTACTTGAAATGTATAAAAAAATACTTTTTAATTTTCACAGGGGTTGACCAGAATTTTTGTGACAGAGGAAACACATACTCTGCCACTCCACACATTATCATTTAAACATACTAGATGACACCACCCTATGGTAGAAAGTGAAGAGGAACTCAAAAGCCTCTTGATGAAAGTGAAAGTGGAGAGTGCAAAAGTTGGCTTAAAGCTCAACATTCAGAAAACAAAGATCATGGCATCTGGTCCCATCACTTCATGGGAAATAGATGGGGAAACAGTGGAAACAGTGTCAGACTTTATTTTTCTGGACTCCAAAATCACTACAGATGGTGACTGCAGCCATGAAATTAAAAGACGCTTACTCCTTGGAAGGAAAGTTATGACCAACCTAGAGAGCACATTCAAAAGCAGAGACATTACTTTGCCAACAAGGTTCATCTAGTCAAGGCTATGGTTTTTCCAGTGGTCATGTATGGATGTGAGAGTTGGACTGTGAAGAAGGCTGAGTGCCGAAGAATTGATGCTTTTGAACTGTGGTGTTGGAGAAGACTCTTGCAAGTCCCTTGGACTGCAAGGAGATCCAACCAGTCCATTCTGAAGGAGATCAGCCCTGGGATTTCTTTGGAAGGAATGATGCTAAAGCTGAAACTCCAGTACTTTGGCCACCTCATGAGAAGAGTTGACTTATTGGAAAAGACTCTGATGCTGGGAGGGATTGGGGGCAAGAGGAGAAGGGGACGACAGAGGATGAGATGGCTGGATGGCATCACTGACTCGATGGACATGAGTCTGAGTGAACTCTGGGAGTTGGTGATGGACAGGGAGGCCTGGCATGCTGCGATTCATGGGGTCGCAAAGAGTTGGACACAACTGAGCAACTGATCTGATCTGATGATTTCCCAAAAGTTACTGACATCTTCCATCAATTGTTCTGGTCAGTATAGTTTGCTTAAACTGAAGCTAGATTACACAGGACTTGCTGCATTCTCTGACTCCTCAGACAGGAGCCCAAGAAGCTAGCAATAAAGAGGTTTTTGAGGAACTAAGTCTAGGAAGAAAGGAGACTCTACACAGGGATGACCCCTAAAAGCTCCATGTGTCTATGGGAACTTTGGGGCATATTGTTGTGTTTTGGTCTCTTATTCTGGTCTTTCATTTAAAGGTGTAACCCTTGCATGAAGTCCTTGACACATTAATAAACCCCTTATTTATATGAAATCAAAATTGTTTTTGTAGAGTATAATTAGAAACTGCTAAAGACACTTACTCTTTGGAAGGAAAGTTATGACCAACCTAGATAGAATATTGAAAAGCAGAGACATTACTTTGCCAACAAAGGTTCGTCTAGTCAAGGCTATGGTTTGTCCTGTGGTCATGTATGGATGTGAGAGTTGGACTGTGAAGAAAGCTGAGCGCCGAAGAATTGATGCTTTTGAACTGTGGTGTTGGAGAAGACTCTTGAGAGTCCCTTGGACCGCAAGGAGATCCAACCAGTCCATTCTGAAGGAGATCAGCCCTGGGATTTCTTTGGAAGGAATGATGCTAAAGCTGAAACTCCAGTACTTTGGCCACATCATGCGAAGAGTTGACTCATTGGAAAAGACTCTGATGCTGGAAGGGATTGGAGGCAGGAAGAGAAGGGGACGACAGAGGATGAGGTGGCTGGATGGCATCACCAACTCCATGGACATGAGTTTGGGTAAACTCTGGCTTGGTGATGGACAGGGAGGCTTGGCGTGCTGCAATTCATGGTGTCACAGTCAGACACAACTGAGCGACTGAACTGAACTGAACTTGAAAATAGATTTTTTTTAAACATATAATTTTATAGTTTTTACTTTCCCAATGGACTTTGGGAAGTCAATTCATTCCTATGAAGAAGAAGAAACAAGAAACACTGTGGTAACAAGAATCGATTTTGAATACCTCTGCAAGGTAAGATTGGTGGGGTTTTGTGGAAACCAATATATGAATATAGGTTAAAACGAAGCTTTAAGGAGCAGTTTCTAAATTTATTCTTTAAAAATATTTTCCCTAATTTTAAGCTTTCTCTTATTTTCAGTCAAGTTTGTGATTGTGTATCAGTTCAGTTCAGTCGCTCAGTCATGTCCGACTCTTTGCAACCCCATGAATTGCAGCACGCCAGGCATATGTATATGTCAATATACATATATGTACTGTTGTTTAATCGCTAAGTCATGTCCAACTTTTTTCAACCCCATGAATTGCAGCATGCCAGGTTTCCCTGCCCTTCCCACTCTCCTGAAGTTTCAGCAGACAGTTTGATTAAAGCTTTACTGAGCATGGCCCTGCCCACCAGAGCAAGACCCAGTTTTCCCCACAGCCACTGCCTCCCATCAGGAAACTTACACAAGCTTTACTTCTCTATCAGAGGGCAGACTGAAGAAACAAGTATAATCCCACAGCCTCCAGAACAAAAACCACAATCACAGAAAGCTAACCAAAATGATCACATGGACCACAGCCTTGTGTAACTAACTAAATGGAGCTATGAGGCATACCGTGCAGGGCCAACCAATATGTACAGGTCATGGTGGAGAGTTCTGACAAAATGTGGTCCACTGGAGAAGGGAATGGCAAACCATTTCACTACTCATGCCTCGAGCACCCCATGAACATACATGCATATATATTAATAAAAACTGCCCTTTATAAGAGTTAAGCCTTTGATTAAAAATCATATGCACACTCCAACATACACAGACTCTGGATGTGTCTTTTTCCATGAAAACCTCCATCATTCTCAAAAACACATGAGAAATACCTCAATAAATAAATATTGATAAATTTCTATATTCACTACTAAATAATTGCTTCAGTTGCATAACCACTCCATTCATTATTATTTGAAGAGAAAGGTATTTGTGTGGCCTATAAAAAATGGAAAACTCAGTCATCATAGTCTTTAGATAAAATGGCTCTGAAACAAAATTATTTTAGTATCTCGACATAAAATAAGGCAAAAACATACCATATCATTTCTCTCTCATGCCATTTTCCATTCTTATAAAGAAAAAACAAAAACTGCACTTCAAGTAAAGTATGTTGGTTGCCTAAGATTTGATCCGTTTTTAAATAATCAGAAAATTTCTGCTTTTTGAGAAATAAGAAGTCTAGCTATGATCTGGAGGTGAAATATAGAGCTCTCATAAACACAGCAATACCAAAAATCCATCTTCCAAAAATACGTGCCAAAGTCAGATATTCCAGCCCCTCCCACGTGAGACATAGACAGTTCATTGAATTTTTTTTTTTAAACTGGAGCATAACTGCTTTACAATGTTGTGTTAGTTTCTGCTAAACAATAACATGAATCAGCCATAAGTATACATATATTCCCTCCCTCTTGAACCTCCCTCCCATCAGCCCCCACCCCCAGGTCATCAGAGTGTACCAAGCTGGGATCCCTGTGCTATATACAGCAGCTTCCCACTGTGTGTGCCAAGTCGCTTCAGTCGTATCCGACTCTGTGCGACGCCATGGACTGTAGCCCGCCAGGCTCTTCTGTCCATGGGATTCTCCAGGCAAGAATACTGGAGTGGGTTGCAAGGCCCTCCTCCAGGGGATCTTCCTAACCCAGGGGTCCAACCCACGTCTCTTACATCTTCTGTATTGGCAGGCAGGCTTTTTACCACTAGCGCCACCTGGGAAGCCCCAAAGCTTCCCACTAGCTATCTGTTTTACATATAGTAATGGCTTCCCTGGTGGCTCAGAGGTTAAAGCGTCTGCCTGCAATGAGGGGGACCTGGGTTAGATCCCTGGGTTGGGAAGATCCCCTGGAGAAGGAAATGGCAACCCCTCCAGTATTCTTGCCTGGAGAATCCCACGGACGGAGGAGCCTGGTGGGCTACAGTCCACGGGGTCGCAAAGAGCCGGACATGACTGAGCCACTTCACTTTCACTTTCACTTTCATCCCAAACACAGTTTGTCTCATACCCCTCCCCTCCCCAGCCCTGTGTCCACATGTCCATTCTTCATGTCTGCCTCTCAATCCCTGCCCTGTGAATAGGTTCATCTGCACCATCTACTGCATGGCATTGAGGAGCGAAGCCTGTCATATGGTTTCTGCAACTCAGTCAGGGCGGCCTTCCTGCTGGAGGTCATCCTGGGAGGGGCTCCTGGGTAGCAGGGTCAAGGCAGCCGGTGGTGACAGAGCCAAGTGGGCAGCATCACATGACAGCTTGCCCAAGACAAAAAGCTACGCATCCTGAGACTTGCAGGGAAACGGTAGCTACAAGCCAACTCCTCACCCTACACTCAGTGAAAATAATGTAATGCAAATTCCCACAGGGTTTCCACAGAGGTAAACTACAGAACTTCCGAAAATATTATTAGTAATCCAGTCATTATTTTCCTGAACCTCCCCAACTCCCATCAAAATGACTCTGAAATCTAGTTTGTTTGCTCTGCCAAAGAGAGCAAGAAAAGAATCAGATGATCTCAAGGGAGACAGAGGCAAAACAAAGACAGGGCCAAGGATCTTGTGAATGTGGGTGTCCACGTTCACACAACTCCTCCTGAAGTCCCCTCTGCAGTCCCCTTCCCTGTTTACAACCCATTTTTGTTTCAATAATCCTAGGAATTGTCAAAAAGGTGGGAGGCGGGAAAGGATGCTGTTTTTCATCCAACACAAAGTATTTAGCAAGCCTCAGCAGGGAGGCAAAACTTTTCCTCAACCGTCTTACAGCCTCCAGCTGGGCCTGAGAATTAAATTGATAGAAGACAGATTAACAGGAGAGAAAAGCATGCAAATTCTATTTAATATTTTTACATGTACACAGGAGCCTTCACTGGAAAACGAAGACCCCAAAGCACAAAGGCCTAAGTGCTTATATACCAGGTTGAACAAAAAATAGTCATCGTGGAAAAGTAAAGGGCTCCCCTCATAGCTCAGTTGGTAAAGAATCTGCCCACAATGCAGGAGACCCTGGTTCAATTCCTGGATTGAGAAGATCAGCTGGAGAAGGGATAGGCTACCCATTCCAGTATTCTTGGGCTTCCCTGGTGGCTCAGCTGGTAAAAAATCCAGCTGCAATGCAAGAGACCTGGGTTTGATCCCTGGGTTGGGAAGATCCCCTGGAGAAGGGAAAGGCTACCCACTCCAGTATTGTGGCCTCAAGAATTCCATGGACTATATAGTCCATGGGGTCGCAAAGAGTTGGACACGACTGAATGACTTTCACTCACTTCACTAAAATATCTGTGAAGACAAAAGGAAGATGAGGGTTATTTTAGTAAGCTCTGTTTGTACAGATTTATCTCAGCCTCAGCTTCCCATCTCTGCTCATCAGTATGTTTCTTTCTCCTTGGTACAGGGAGGGCATCTTTCACATGGGAGACTTATCTCCTGCTTTTAGGAAGAAAGGTGAGTTCAGCACACCCTTCCTGCATGTGCTGTTTTTCAAGAGCCTTTAACTCAAAATAATCCTTATGACAAAGTGGTATATTTGGGGATATATATTCTGCTACTCTTCACCTCCACAAGCATACAAGGTGATTTTGTTGTTGTTCTTTGTTTGTTCTGGCTGCGCCAGGCAGCTTGCAGGATCTTCTTAGTCCCCTGACCAGGGATTGAACCTGGGCCCCAGAAGTGAAAACACTGAGCTCTAACCACTGGACAACCAGGGAATTCCCAAAAAGGTGTTAGAGGCAAAATTGTGTCCCCCACCAAATTCATACGTTAGTCTTAACCCCTAGTACCTTAGAATGTGACTGCGCCTGGAGATTGGGCCATTTAATTACAGTTAAATGAGGTCATTGAAGTGAAATGAAAGTCACTCAGTCATGTCTGACTCTTTGACACCCCATGGACTGTAGCCTGCCAGGTTCCTCTGTTCTTGGAATTCTCCAGGCCAGGACACTAGAGGGGGTTGCCATTCCCTTCAGGGGATCTTCTAAACCCCAGGATTGAACCCAGGTCTCCCCCATTGCAGGTGGATTCTTTACCCTCTGAGCCACCAGGGAAGCTCAAATGAGGTCATATGGATGAGCTCTAATCTGACACAATTCATGTCCTTATAAAAAGAAAGAATACTGGGGCACAAGCACAGAGGAACAACCAGGTGAAGACACAGCACAAGCGCAAGCCATCTGCCAGCCCAGGAGAGACGCGCAGAAGGACCCTACCCCACCAGCACCTGGACCTCAGGTTTCTGGCCTCCAGGACAGTGAGAAAATACATTTCTGTTGTTTGATGCATTCAGTCATGATGCTTTGTTATGGCAGCCTGAGAAGATTCGTATACAAGGCCAAAGAATACCACATAAAATGTTTCCCTGAGGAACTATCTAGAGTTTCCTGTTGAAAAATCTCCTCAGTCCAGCAGTCTCACAAAACACGAGTTGTATGTAAAGAAGTTCTGTAGCTTCTGAATGATTAAACTTAGAGCCTGACTATTTACAATCAACACTGTCTCCAAAAGGTCACATCTTACAGGTTCTTGTCCACTGTGTCTGTTCTCCCTCCTGGCTCCCTGATGACACTCTCCTGGGTTATTTGGCAGCTCCCTAATTGGTTTTCTGTTTTCCAAGTGCCAGTTTCCTGATGAGAGCTGTTTACAGTCTCACCACTTTGGACAGAGGAGGGGGCGGGAGGGAGACTGACTGTTGACAGAAGCTGTTTCTAAGAAACTCATCTCTTGTTTTCCCCAGATATAGTCTGTGATGGGAGAAGAGACTGAAGGGACAAACTTGAAGACAAAATATCAGATCATGAGCAGGGACGTGATTCCCAGCAGGGTGCTAGTCATTCAACCACTGTGGCTGGAGCTCCAATCCTGAGCCAGGTTCTGAGTCAGGCACTGAGGATGATGGCAAGAATCAGTGAAGATCTAGTTAAGTGTGATGTCTTAATTAATGAACCCTGAGACTAATGCTGCTCTAAGATGAAGTTGTGTACATTTAAAACAAACAAAAAACTCACATTCTGCAGGCATCATAGAGAAGTTTGGAGCTCAGCATGAAGAAATGGGAGAAGGGAATCTAACTTCCAGAGATCTAAGTGGAAGAATCAGTAAGGAGGCAGGGACAAAGGAAGATGGGGAGACAGGGGCTAAGGAAGAGCCAGATTTGGTGAATGCAAGAAGCTTTGCCCTTCTCTCAGCTGTAACCTGCACTCATTTCACACGCTAGCTAGCAAAGTAATGCTCAAAATTCTCCAAGCGAGGCTTTAGCAGTAAATGAGCTGATAACTTCTAGAGGTTCAAGCTGGATTTAGAAAAGGCAGAGGAATCAGAGATCAAATTGTCAACATCCACTGGATCATAGAAAAAGCAAGAGAATTTCAGAAAAACATCTGCTTCTGCTTCACTGACTATGCAAAAGCCTTTGACTCTGTGGATAACAACAAACTGAGATTTCTTAAAGAGATGGGAATACCAGACCACGTTATCTACCTCCTGAGAAACCTGTATGTAATGTAGGTCAAGAAGCAATAGTTAGAACCGGACATGGAACAACGTACTGGTTCCAAACTGGGAAAGGAGTATGTCAAGGCTGTGAATTGTCACCCTGCTTATTTAACTTACATGCAGAGTACATCATGTGAAATACCAGGCTGGATGAAGCACAAGCCAGAATCAAGATTACTGGAAGAAATATCAATAACCTCAGACATGCAGATGACACCACCCTGATGGCAGAAAGTGAAGAGGAACTAAAGAACCCCTTGAAGAAAGTGAAAGAGGAGAGTGAAAAAGCTGGCTTAAAACTCAACATTCAAAAAACAAAGATCATGGCATCTGGTCCCATAACTTCATGGCAAATAGATGAGGAAATAATGGAAGTAATGACCCACTTTTGGGCTCCAAAATCACTGCAGATGGTGACTGCAGCCATGAAATTAAAACATGCTTGCTCCTTGGAAGAGAAGCTATGACCAACCTAGACAGCATATTAAAAAGCAGAGACATTACTTTGCCAACAAAGGTCCATCTAGTCAAAGTTATGGTTTTTCCAGGGGTCATGTATGAATGTGAGAGCTGAACCAAAAAGAAAGCTGAGCACCAAAGAATTGGTGGTTTTCAACTCTGGTGTTGGAGAAGACTCTTGAGAGTCCATTGGACTGCAAGGAGATCCAACAAATCCATCCTAAAGGCTATCAGTCCTGAATATTCACTGGAGGGACTGATGCAGAAGCTGAAGCTCCAATACTTTGGACACTAATATGAAGAGGCAACTCATTAGAAAAGACCCTGATGCTGGGAAAGATTGAAGGCAAGATAAGGGGATGACAGAGGATGAGATGGTTGGATGGCATCACCAACTCAATGGATATGAGTTTGAGCAAGTTCCGGGAGTTAATGAAGGACAGGGAAACCTGGCGTGCTGGTCCATGGGGTTGCAAAGAGTCAGACTTGCCTGACTTGCAACTGAACAACAGCTGTAACATGAGAGCAGTCCCCACCCTCCAGCAGAAGTGCTGACACCTCTCTGTGCTAGGAACGCCTTGCTATTCACAGGACTCCACCAGCTCTCTAGGAAAGAGGGGGGTGATGGGAAGGAAGGCCTGAGTTCATCATTTCTGGGGCAGGAGAGCAGCACCAGTGTGTGACTTGCAAGCTCCAGCTAGATAACCACATTGAGGGCCATCTCAGTCTCCCCCTCCCAACCTCAGACTCTCTATCAACCCCACCCCACCCCACCCCAACCATGGGGACAGAAAGCAGATCCTCAAACAACACCTAGGTTCAACCAAACCAAAAGCTGCTTCTTTGCTTTAAGTCACTAAGTTTTCGGATAGTTTGTTAACACAGTCATGAAAAACAAAACACTTCTCTTCAAGTCTTTTCAATTACTTCTTTTAAGACCTACATCAAATCATCTTCTCTGGAAACTTATCTGACATATTCAGTGCCATCTTTATTTCATTTTATTTTAGAACCTGATACAGTTTTGAATTATATAGTTCTATGCCTGCTTTTGGTCAGTGTAATAAATTAACCTCTTTTAAACTAGTAATGTTAATGGCTGATATTGAGCATCACAGACCAGGCAATATAGCTGGAAATACATAATATCATTCCCATTTTACAGATTAGGAAACTGAGGCATAAAGTGGTTAAGTAATTTGCCCAAAGGTGGATCTGTAAAAGTACACTCCCAAATCAGCTCATTGTTCTGTAACTTTGGTGACATGCATTCTGAGCTTTAAATGCTAAAAAGGAAGCTTATGTGAAGAAAATAGCACTGCATCTATATTCCAGGCAAGAAGAAGAAGATTAAAGTAAGAGACTCAGAAACGTGTAGTATCAATACTTGGTTATTGGATTAATAAGGTCATATACACTTGGGGGTATTGGCTGGGCCACCTCTGTAACGTGTGGGTCTACAGTGTGTAGAAGAGAAAAATAAGCCACAAAACCATTGAGAAACAGGAAAGTACTGTTATGATTTTGGAAGTTCCTCAAGCCTAGTGGCATGAAGAATGGTTCTACTTTGACTGGGAGCCATGTAAGATGGTCTACTGGTGATCTGCTTTTGTTTTCTGCAACAAGATCTCTCTTTGAGCTAACTTGGATTGGTTTCTGCCTTCTGTAATGAAAAGCTCTCTGGCCAAGACTCCATCCAGAATATCACATCTGGATGACCAAATGAGATGGCCATAAAATAAAACATTGTAAAATCTATTTACTGGCTATGCTATTTTCTACTCAATGAACCACAGGTTTCTTGACAAATTTTATATTAGGAGAGAAATGAAAGATCATGCCAGGAAACACGAAGTTCTTCAGAAGTAATCTGATTATAAACCTATTTCCTTAATAGGATACAATTTGATTCTAACTCTTCATTACCTTTTGACAAGAACATAAGACACTGGTTGTTTAGTCAACAATTCATGAAGCTTTCTCAAATGTTCACAGCCCAGTAGGGTGCACGTAGACGCCAGCATCCATCTTCATTTTACTGATGGAATTGAACTCTACAGGGCTGGAGAATATCTGAGATCACAAGGGCAGTAAGTAAGAAGCTGGCCTGTTTTGGGGTTCTTGGTCCATTACTCTTTTTTACCACTGTGCGTTATTCTATGGTGCTTTTTTTGCCCTTGTAAGCATCAAGGAAACATTTTTCTGACCACACAGATATCCATGTTTAATTAGAGCTTCTCCAGAGCTAAGTGTTACACAGAAGCTGTTATTTTATTATGGTCAGTTAGGAAACTTCAAAATACAATGCTTATCACAAAGTCATCTTCTTGAAGACATTTCCTTCAGAGCCCCAAAAAGTCAGTGCTCTGAGGACATCCCAGTTTTGAAATATTTTATTGAACCCACTTCTATAAATGCTGTGAAAAATCACTCAAACTCCCATACTTTCAACAAGGTGACCATATAATCAAATTTTGGGGCACTGCTCACAATGGCATAGCATCCAAATAGGACAAGAGTAATCTTTATTCACTTCCTGTGGATATTCTGGAATGTGATTTTGAAAGCTCATACCTGCCTTCTGCTGCTAAAGGGGCAAGTCACCCCCAAAGTGGCCATCACCCCCTCCCAGATCAAGAGGCTTATTCGATTTGTGTATTCTTTTGAAATGTTTTCAATTTTAAATTGCCATAAGAGAATCTGGTTAAGCTCCAAAAGACACTTAAATATGAAAAAAATTTTAGGAGGATTTTGGAAAAAGGAATAAGCTATAACAGCAGTTCAAGTGGTGCGCTGACCCAAGTTTAACATGGGAAGGTCATGTGCCATTTGGTGGGTTTTGTTTGACTCTCCTTTCCTGGTCAGGCATGCCGTCCTGGACTCTCCCTTCCACTCGACCTGGGATTGGCCCTTATGCAACTTTAGGCAAAGGCAAAAGAGACTGTGGCCTGAAGGACTCCTGGGCCTGCCAACCTGCACCTTAGAAATTCTGCTGCTGCCTGGCTGTCTCCCTACTAGACAAGAGCAAGGATGGACTCTGTTGTCCATGGTTTGCATCTCTCAAAGACAGAACAGTCCCCTGTCCGCGGGCGTGCTTCTCGTGAGATGACTAGGAAGAAGGCTTGCACCCTGACAAGTCAGAATACCACGAAGCACCAGTTCATCTCTCAGCTGTTTTTCCGCTTTGCCTTATTTTTTTGTGTCTCATGTTTTGATCACAAACTGAGGAAGGTAGGAGGTTGTTTAGACATAAAGATACAGCTCCCTCTTTGGGGCTATTATCAAGAATTCCCTCTTTGGGGTTGTTGTCAAAAACAATCTAGAATATTTTTGGATCTGATTTGTGCAAATTTGAGAGAATCACACTCAATTTAGCACAGTTGTTCCTTGGTATACATGGGGAATGGCTCCAGAATCCCTGCAGATACTAAAATCCTGTGGATGCTAAGTCCCTTACATAAAATGGTGTAGTATGTGCAGATAACCTGTGCACATCTTCTCATACACTTTAATTCATCTTTAGATTACTTATAATATCTAATACAATGTAAATGTTACGTAAATAGTTTCCAGAGCGTGACAAATTCAAGTTTTACTTTTTTGAAACTTTCTAGAATTTTTTTGCCAGAATATTTTTTTTTCCTTTTTTATTGTGATAAAATATACATAGTTCAGAATTTACCATTTTAATCATTTTTTACTGTACAATTCAATGGCACTAAATACATTCACAGTGTTGAGCAACTATCACCTTTATCTATTTCCAGAACTTTGTCATCATTCCAAACAAATTCAGTACCCATTACACAATAACTCCCCATTCCCTCCTCCCCTCAACCTCAGTAAACCTCTATTCTACTTTATGGATTTGCCTATCCCCAAATATTTTTTAATAGAAGTACAGTTGATTCACAGTATTGTTAGTACCAGTTGTACAACAAAGTGATTCAGCTATATATATAAAATTCTTTTCCAGATTATTTTCCATTACACAATAGGCTATTACAAGATATTAAATATATATCCTGGTGCTATACAGTAAATCCCTGTTGCTTATCTATTTTGTGTGTAGTAGTTTATCTGTTAATCCCATACTTCTAGCTTATTGTTCCCCCACCTCCCTTTCTCCTTTGATAATCAAAAAGTTTGCTTTCTGTGTCTGTGAGTCTGTTTCTGTTTTGTGTATAGATTCATTTGTATTATTTTTGAGATTCCACATAAGTAATACCATATGATATTTGTCTTTGTCTGACTTACTTCACTTGTATGTTTATCTCTAGGTCCTTTCATACTGCAAATGCAATATTGAGTAATACTCCATTGTATATATGAACCACATTTTCTTAAACTAATCATATATTTACAGACACTTGGGTTTTTTTCCCACGTCTTAGCTATTGTAAATACTCCTGCTACGAACATTGAAGTGAACGTGTGTTTTCAAATGAGAGCTTTCCTCTTTTCCAGATATATGCCCAGGATCAGATGGTAGCTCTATTTTTAGTTTAGGGAACCTCCATACCATTTTTCCATAGTGTCTGCACCAACTTACATTCCCACCAGCAGTGCACAAGGGTACCCTTTCTCCACACCCTCTCCAACATCTACTATTTTAGACTTTTTTTTTTTAATTTTTAAAATTTACAATGTATTTTACAATTTACAATAATACAATTTACAATTGTATTAGTTTTGCCAAATATCAAAATGAATCCGCCACAGGTATACATGTGTTCCCCATCCTGAACCCTCCTCCCTCCTCCCTCCCCATACCATCCCTCTGGGTCGTCCCAGTGCACTAGCCCCAAGCATCCAGTATCGTGCATCGAACCTGGACTGGCAACTCGTTTCATACATGATATTTTACATGTTTCAATGCCATTCTCCCAAATCTTCCCACCCTCTCCCTCTCCCACAGAGTCCATAAGACTGTTCTATACATCAGTGTCTCTTTTGCTGTCTCGTACACAGGGTTATTGTTACCATCTTTCTAAATTCCATATATATGCGTTAGTATACTGTATTGGTGTTTTTCTTTCTGGCTTACTTCACTCTGTATAATAGGCTCCAGTTTCATCCACCTCATTAGAACTGATTCAAATGTATTCTTTTTAATGGCTGAGTAATACTCCATTGTGTATATGTACCACTGCTTTCTTATCCATTCATCTGCTGATGGACATCTAGGTTGCTTCCATGTCCTGGCTATTATAAACCGTGCTGCGATGAACAGTGGGGTACACATGTCTCTTTCCCTTCTGGTTTCCTCAGTGTGTATGCCCAGCAGTGGGATTGCTGGATCATAAGGCAGTTCTATTTCCGGTTTTTTAAGGAATCTCCACACTGTTCTCCATAGTGGCTGTACTAGTTTGCATTCCCACCAACAGTGTAAGAGGGTTCCCTTTTCTCCACACCCTCTCCAGCATTTATTGCTTGTAGACTTTTGGATCGCAGCCATTCTGACTGGTGTGAAATGGTACCTCATAGTGGTTTTGATTTGCATTTCTCTGATAATGAGTGATGTTGAGCATCTTTTCATGTGTTTGTTATCCATCTGTATGTCTTCTTTGGAGAAATATCTGTTTAGTTCTTTGGCCCATTTTTTGATTGGGTCATTTATTTTTCTGGAGTTGAGCTGTAGGAGTTGCTTGTATATTGTTGAGATTAGTTGTTTGTCAGTTGCTTCGTTTGCTATTATTTTCTCCCATTCTGAAGGCTGTCTTTTCACCTTGCTAATAGTTTCCTTTGATGTGCAGAAGCTTTTAAGGTTAATTAGGTCCCATTTGTTTATTTTTGCTTTTATTTCCAATATTCTGGGAGGTGGGTCATAGAGGATCCTGCTGTGATGTATGTCAGAGAGTGTTTTGTCTATGTTCTCCTCTAGGAGTTTTATAGTTTCTGGTCTTACGTTTAGATCTTTAATCCATTTTGAGTTTATTTTTGTGTATGGTGTTAGAAAGTGTTCTAGTTTCATTCTTTTACAAGTGGTTGACCAGAGTTCCCAGTACCACTTGTTAAAGAGATTGTCTTGAATCCATTGTATATTCTTGCCTCCTTTGTCAATGATAAAGTGTCCATATGTGCATGGATTTATCTCTGGGCTTTCTATTTTGTTCCATTGATCTATATTTCTGTCTTTGTGCCAGTACCATACTGTCTTGATAACTGTGGCTTTGTAGTAGAGCCTGAAGTCAGGTAGGTTGATTCCTCCAGTTCCCTTCTTTCTCAAGATCGCTTTGGCTATTCAAGGTTTTTTGTATTTCCATACAAATTGTGAAATTATTTGTTGTAGCTCTGTGAAGAATACCGTTGGTAGCTTGATAGGGATTGCATTGAATCTATAAATTGCTTTGGGTAGTATACTCATTTTCACTATATTGATTCTTCCAATCCATGAACATGGTATATTTCTCCATCTATTAGTGTCCTCTTTGATTTCTTTCACCAGTGTTTTATAGTTTTCTATATATAGGCCTTTAGTTTCTTTAGGTAGATATATTCCTAAGTATTTTATTCTTTCCGTTGCAATGGTGAATGGAATGGTTTCCTTAATTTCTCTTTCTGTTTTCTCATTATTAGTGTATAGGAATGCAAGGGATTTCTGGGTGTTGATTTTATATCCTGCAACTTTACTATAGTCATTGATTAGTTCTAGTAATTTTCTGGTGGAGTCTTTAGGGTTTTCTATGTAGAGGATCATGTCATCTGCAAATAGTGAGAGCTTTACGCCTTCTTTTCCAATTTGGATTCCTTTTATTTCTTTTTCTGCTCTGATTGCTGTGGCCAAAACTTCCAAAACTATGTTGAATAGTAGTGGTGAAAGTGGGCACCCTTGTCTTGTTCCTGACTTTAGAGGAAATGCTTTCAACTTTTCACCATTGAGGATAATGTTTGCTGTGGGTTTGTAGTATATAGCTTTTATTATGTTGAGGTATGTTCCTTCTATTCCTGCTTTCTGGAGAGTTTTTATCATAAATGGATGTTGAATTTTGTCAAAGGCTTTCTCTGCATCTATTGAGATAATCATATGGTTATTTTTCAATTTGTTAATGTGGTGTATTATGTTGATTGATTTGCGGATATTGAAGAATCCTTGCATCCCTGGGATAAAGCCTACTTGGTCATGGTGTATGATCTTTTTAATGTGTTGTTGGATTCTGATTGCTAGAATTTTGTTAAGGATTTTTGCATCTATGTTCATCAGTGATATTGGCCTGTAGTTTTCTTTTTTTGTAGGATCTTTGTCAGGTTTTGGTATTAGGGTGATGGTGGCCTCATAGAATGAGTTTGGAAGTTTACCATCCTCTGCAATTTTCTGGAAGAGTTTGAGCAGGATAGGTGTTAGCTCATCTCTAAATTTTTGGTAGAATTCAGCTGTGAAGCCATCTGGACCTGGGCTTTTGTTTGCTGGAAGATTTTTGATTACAGTTTCAATTTCCGTGCTTGTGATGGGTCTGTTAAGATTTTCTATTTCTTTCTGGTCGAGTTTTGGAAAGTTGAACTTTTCTAAGAATTTGTCCATTTCTTCCACGTTGTCCATTTTATTGGCATATAATTGTTGATAGTAGTCTCTTATGATCCTTTGTATTTCTGTGTTGTCTGTTGTGATCTCTTCATTTTCATTTCTAATTTTATTGATTTGATTTTTCTCCCTTTGTTTCTTGATGAGTCTGGCTAATGGTTTGTCAATTTTATTTATCCTTTCAAAGAACCAGCTTTTGGTTTTGTTGATTTTTGCTATGGTCTCTTTTGTTTCTTTTGCATTTATTTCTGCTCTAAGTTTTAAGATTTCTTTCCTTCTACTAACCCTGGGGTTCTTCATTTCTTCCTTTTCTAATTGCTTTAGGTGTAGAGTTAGGTTATTTATTTGACTTTTTTCTTGTTTCTTGAGGTGTGCCTGTATTGCTATGAACTTTCCCCTTAGGACTGCTTTTACCGTGTCCCACAGGTTTTGGGTTGTTGTTTTCATTTTCATTCGTTTCTATGCAGATTTTTATTTCTTTTTTGATTTCTTCTGTGATTTGTTGGTTATTCAGCAGCATGTTGTTCAGCCTCCATATGTTGGAATTTTTAATAGTTTTTCTCTTGTAATTGAGATCTAATCTTACTGCATTGTGGTCAGAAAAGACGCTTGGAATGATTTCAATTTTTTTGAATTTACCAAGGCTAGCTTTATGGCCCAGGATGTGATCTATCCTGGAGAAGGTTCCATGTGCACTTGAGAAAAAGGTGAAATTCATTGTTTTGGGATGAAATGTCCTATCAAATAGGTCTAACTGGTCTGTTGTATCGTTTAAAGTTTGTGTTTCCTTGTTAATTTTCTGTTTAGTTGATCTATCCATAGGTGTGAGTGGGGTATTAAAGTCTCCCACTATTATTGCGGTATTGTTCATTTCTCCTTTCATACTTGTTAGCATTTGTCTTACATACTGTGGTGCTCCCATGTTGGGTGCATATATATTTATAATTGTTATATCTTCTTCTTGGATTGATCCTTTGATCATTATGTAGTGACCATCTTTGTCTCTTTTCACAGCCTTTGTTTTAAAGTCTATTGTATCTGATATGAGTATTGCTACTCCTGCTTTCTTTTGGTCCCTATTTGCATGGAAAATCTTTTTCCAGCCCTTCACTTTCAGTCTGTATGTGTCCCCTGTTTTGAGGTGGGTCTCTTGTAGACAACATATGCAGGGGTCTTGTTTTTGTATCCATTCAGCCAGTCTTTGTCTTTTGGTTGGGGCATTCAACCCATTTACGTTTAAGGTAATTACTGATAAGTATGATCCCATTGCCATTTACTTTATTGTTTTGGGTTCGAATTTATACACCATTTTTGTGTTTCCTGTCTAGAGAATATCCTTTAGTATTTGTTGAAGAGCTGGTTTGGTGGTGCAGAATTCTCTCAGCTTTTGCTTGTCTGAAAAGCTTTTGATTTCTCCTTCATACTTGAATGAGATCCTTGCTGGGTACAATAATCTGGGCTGTAGGTTCTTTTCTTTCATCATTTTAAGTATGTCTTGCCATTCCCTCCTGGCTTGAAGAGTTTCTATTGAAAGATCAGCTGTTATCCTTATGGGAATTCCCTTGTGTGTTATTTGTTGTTTTTCCCTTGCTGCTTTTAATATTTGTTCTTTGTGTTTGATCTTTGTTAATTTGATTAATATGTGTCTTGGGGTGTTTTGCCTTGGGTTTATCCTGTTTGGGACTCGCTGGGTTTCTTGGACTTGGGTGATTATTTCCTTCCCCATTTTAGGGAAGTTTTCAACTATTAACTCCTCAAGTATTTTCTCATGGTCTTTCTTTTTGTCTTCTTCTTCTGGGACCCCTATGATTCGAATGTTGTAGCGTTTAATATTGTCCTGGAGGTCTCTGAGATTTTCCTCATTTCTTTTAATTCGTTTTTCTTTTATCCTCTCTGATTCATTTATTTCTACCATTCTATCTTCTAATTCACTAATCCTATCTTCTGCCTCTGTTATTCTACTATTTGTTGCCTCCAGAGTGTTTTTAATTTCATTTATTGCATTATTCATTATATATTGACTCTTTTTTATTTCTTCTAGGTCCTTGTTAAACCTTTCTTGCATCTTCTCAATCCTTGTCTCCAGGCTATTTATCTGTGATTCCATTTTAATTTCAAGATTTTGGATCAATTTCACTATCATTATTTGGAATTCTTTATCAGGTAGATTCCCTATCTCTTCCTCTTTTGTTTGGTTTGGTGGGCATTTATCCTGTTCCTTTATCTGCTGGGTATTCCTCTGTCTCTTCATCTTGTTTATATTGCTGAGTTTGGGGTGTCCTTTCTGTATTCTGGCAGTTTGTGGAGTTCTCTTTATTGTGGCGTTTCCTCGCTGTGTGTGGGTTTGTACAAGTGGCTTGTCAAGGTTTCCTGGTTAGGGAAGCTTGTGTCGGTGTTCTGGTGGGTGGAGCTGTATTTCTTCTCTCTGGAGTGCAATGAAATGTCCAGTAATGAGTTATGAGATGTCTATGGTTTTGGGGTGACTTTGGGCAGCCTGTATCTTGAAGCTCAGGGCTGTGTTCCTTTGTTGCTGGAGAATTTGCTTGGTATGTCTTGCCCTGGAACTTGTTGGCTCTTGTGTGGTGCTTGGTTTCAGTGTCGGTATGGAGGCGTTTGATGAGCTCCTGTCAATTAATGTTCCTTGGAGTCAGGAGTTCCCTGGAGTCAGGGTTTGGACTTAAGCCTCCTGCTTCCAGTTATCGGTCTTATTTTTACAGTAGTTTCAAAACTTCTCCTTCTATACAGCACCATTGATAAAACATCTACCTTAAAGATGAAAAGTTTCTCTACTGTGAGGGTCACTCAGAGAGGTTCACAGCGTTACATGGAGAAGAGAAGAGGGAGGAGGGAATTAGAAGTGACCCGAATGAGATGAGGTGGAATCAATAGTGGAGAGAGTGCGCTAGCCAGTAGTCACTTCCTTATGTGCACTCCACAACTGGACCGCTCAGAGATGTTCACGGAGTTATACAGAGAAGAGAAGAAGGAGGAAGGAGACAGAGGTGGCCAGGAGGATAAAAGGGGGGAATGAAAAGGAAGGAGACAGATCCAGCCAGTAATCAGTTCCCTAAGTGTTCTCCACCATCTGGAACACACAGAAATTCAGAGTTGGGTAGAGTAGAGAGGGGTAAAGGAGGAGACACAGGCGACCTGGTGGAGAAAAAGGAGAGTCCAAAGGGAGAGAGAGCAGTCAAGCCAGTAATCTCGCTCCCTAGTGAAAAATGGGTCCTGAAGATTGGGTTCTTAAAGGTACAAAATTGGTAACAAATACATAAAAGCAAAAATTAAAAATCTAGAGTAGAGTTTGGAATTTCAAGAATACGATGTTAAAGAAAAGAAGGAAAAGAAAGAGAGAAAAAACGAACAAAGAAAAACAAACAAGGTCGTGAAAATTATAAAGAAAATACAGGTACAAAATTGATAACTAATACCAAAAAGCAAAAATTAAAAATCTAGAGTAGAGTTTGGAATTTCAAAAATACAATGTTAAAAAAAAAAGAAGAAGAAAAATAAAGAGAGAAAACGAACAAACAAAAACAAACAATGTCACAAAAATTATAAAGAAAATACAGGTACAAAATTGATATCAAATACCAAAAAGCATAAATTAAAAATCTAGAGTAGAGTTTGAAATTCCAGATATACAATGTTATATAAAAGAAGAAGAGAAAGAAACAGGGGGAAAAAAAGTCACAGAAATTATAAAAAAAACTATAGGTACAAAATTGATAACATATACCAAAAAGCTAAAATTAAAAATCTAGAGTAGAGGTTGGAATTTCAAAAATACAATGTTAAAGAAAAGAAAAGAAAAAAAAACAAGGTCAAAAAATTATAAAATATATATATATGAAGTTTGCTGAAGAAGAAAAAAATAGGGTCTTTTTTTTTGCAAAGTAATAGGTTATAAAAGTGAAAATTAAAGGAACAATAGGGGACTTAAAATTTAAAAAAAGAAAGAAAGAAAGAATGATCGTAAAAATAGTAAAAATATATCTAGGACTTTCTCTGGTTTTGTTGTGAGTATTGTGGGTTCAGTTCATTTTTGGCTAGTTCCTTGGTCTGACTTATATTTCTCAAGATCTATAGGCCCCTTCCTATGTAGTCCGTAGTAACCACAGGGTTTTAATCTATGGCCTATAGCTTCCAAGGCGGTTCCCTCTGTTATAGCTTCTTCTGTGTGCTGGTCTCTTCAGTGTCTGGTTTCCGCCCTGACACAAAGGGGACGGTGGAGGACACTTTTTTTTTTTATTTAGGCTCACTTGTTCAATCGCACTGTGGGGAGGGAGGGAGGGATGCTGCAAACAAATAACACTGGCGTGCGCTGGCAGTGCCTCAGCCACACTGGGTCTGCCCCCGCTCACGGCGCGTGTAGCCTCCCTGCCCATACTGCTCGGGCTCTAGGTTGTTCCGCCGGGAACAATCCGAGGCCGGCTCTGGGCTGCATGCACCTCTCAGGTCCAAGCCGCTCAGGTTCAGGCACTCGGGTGGTCCTCAGAAGCGCAGACTCGGTTGGGCCTGCGTTTTGTGCTCTTCCCAGGTCCGAGCAGCTCAGGTGATGAGGTGTTTGGCGAGCGCCAATGCTGCGACTCATCGCCTCCCTGCCACTCGGTTATCTGGGTGTAAAACCGGCGCACCTTCTCAGGCAGATGTTGACCGTCCAGACCCCCAAGAAGTTTTAGTTAGCGAAGAAGCCTGCTTACAGTTTTATAGATAATGTCTCTCTGGGGCTGCGATTGCCCCCTTCTGGCTCTGGCTGCCTGTCACCGGAGGGGGAAGGTCTGCAGCCGGCTATCTCTGTTCAGTCCTTTGTTCCGTGCGCGGGCCTGGCGGTGTCTTAGGTTAGGGCTGGCTTTTCGCGTGGTAGATATCCCACAGTCTGGTTTGCTAGCCCAAATTATTTCGCTCAGATAGCGCTTAGGGTATTCAGGCCAGATTCTTACTCTAAGCCATGCAGCCCGTGCGCGCCTCCCTGCCCAGCCCCCGCTTGCTAATGGCATGTGCAGGCATCTGCGTTGCTTCTCCGCTGGGGGAGTTACTGTAGGCCTCGCAATCTGCAAGTTTTAATTGTTTATTTATTTTTTCTCCCTGTTATGTTGCCCTCTGTGCTTCCAAAGCTCGGCACAGATTCGGCAGTGAGAAGGTTTCCTGGTGTTTGGAAACTTCTCTCTTTTTAAGACTCCCTTCCCGGGATGGAACTCCGTCCCTCCCTCTTTTGTCTCTTTTTTTGTCTTTTATATTTTTTCCTACCTCCTTTTAAAGAGTTGGGTTGCTTTTCTGGGTGCCTGATGTCCTCTGCCGGCATTCAGAAGTTGTTTTGTGGAATTTACTCGACGTTTAAATGCTCTTTTGATGAATTTGTGGGGGAGAAAGTGTTCTCCCCGTCCTACTCCTCCGCCATCTTGGCTCCTCCCTATTTTAGACTTTTTGATAATAGCCATTCTGACCAGTATGATGTAATACCTTATTGTGGTTTTGATTTGCATTTCTCTAAGAATTAGCAATGTTGAGCATCTTTTATGTAGGCCCCCTGTGTGTCTTCTTTGGAGAAATGTCTAATTTAGGTCTTCTGCCCACTTTTTAATTTTTATACTGAGTTATATGAGCAACAAATTGGATAATCTAGAAGAAATGGACAGGTTTCTAGAAACATACAGCCTGCCAAAATTATGTCAAGAATAAATAGATAATTTGAACAGGCTGATCACTAAAGTAAGTCTGTTAAAAAACAAAACAAAACAATAATAACTTCCTGCAAATAAAACCAGGAAGGACCAGATGGCTTCATTGGGGAATTCTTACTACACATACAAAGGAGAACTTATACCAATCCTTCTCAGACTATTCCAAAGGACTGAAGAGGAGGGAACATTCCCAAGTTCATTCTCTGAGACCGCCATTACCCTGGTACCAAAACCAAATAAAGACACTATTAAAAAAAAAAAATAAGATGACGATTACAGGCAAATATCTCCGATGAATATAGATGTAAAATCCTCAAGAAAATAGTACCAAACTGAATCCAACAATACATAAAATGGATCATACACAAGGATCAAGTTAGATTCATCCCAGAGTCACAAGGATGGTTCAACATATGCAAATCAACCAATGTGGCACACCACACTAACAAAAGGAAAGACAAAACACACAATCATCTCAGCAGACACAGAAAAAGCATTTGATACAATTCAACATCCAGCCATGATAGAAAAAACTCTCGCCAAAGTGGGTATAGAGGGAGCATATTTCAACATAAAAGCCGTTTATGATGACAAACCTGCAGACAACATAATACTCAACAGTGAACAGCTGAAAGCCTCCCTGCTAACTTCAGGAACAAAACAAGGATGCCCACTCTCACCACTTCTCTTCAATGTATTTTTCCCAAATATATATTTTTTTAATCATTAAAAGTCATTTTTACTGATTAAAGAATTTGAGGAATTAGAATAATTAAATTGATATAATCTTATTGAAGCATAGTATATTTATGAAATTATGTTAGTTTCAGGTGTATAACATAGAGATTCAGTGTTTTTACAGATTATAATCTATTAAACTTATTATAAAATAATGGCTGTAGTTCCCTCTACTATGCAATATATCCTTGTTTCTTAACTCCCAAATATTTTTTATCCCCAACCAGTTGAATTCTTGAATACAGAACCTACAGTTATGGAGGGACAGTTATAAATTTATTTAAACCAAAACAAGCATTCCTTAAAGGATCTACCCTGATTTTTATATATATATATATATTTTAAGCAGGCCTGAGGAATGAATTATCAACCAAGATACTCCCCTTAGATTTAGCGTATCTGTGCTTTAATCTCAGGACCCAGGTTAAAAACACAAATTCCTCTTCCCACCAAATTAAATTCCTCAAAGTAAGCCCATCCTTTCTTCACTGGTCTAACCTTCCTCCATAGGCCGTGTGATTCCACCAATTCACCTTAAACCTGAAAACCTGGAACAGCTGTGGATAAATGCCAGTGTTCCCCCTTTGACCCTTATGCCTTACTGTCTCATTTCTGCAGATAGAATTAATACAGTTTACAACACTGGGCAAAACTGAAGCAGACCTTATAGGTATACTCCGAGTTTCTGAAAACTCTTCAACTCTGTGTGAATCTGTCTCATTTATTTCATGTGTATTTATAAACACTAGGGGAGCAATAAACATTTGCAAAGTTAAATTGATTTAACATAGTAAAATCCACTTTTTTTCAGTCTTGAAATAACACTGGATTTTGCTATTCTATTCTGCTAACATGTCTCCTCAGCCCCCACCACCCACTAGTCTCGCTGCTCCTCAGGTCCCCATTACCTGCACTTCTCTCTTTCTTTTTTATTTTCCAAACAAGATTTTTAGTACAGATATTATTCCAAGGGACAATGCTGGGGAATACCGCAGCCAAACGTTCAAGGAAATCAAATGAATCGAGAACAGAAGAGAGTGGAAAAGGAAAACTGAGAACACATATTTTCTAGGCCCCTCCAAATTAAAGCTTAAAACACAGTACTTCACAAAATGTCACATTCAAACATCAATTTAAAAAAAACTTTAGTTGGGCGCACACTTTAAGCAGCCCAGGGAGGAGGCCCTGGGCTGGCCTGGGAAACCACATCCTGCGGGTCCAGGCTGACCCCTGAGGCTCAGGCCTTTCTACAAGGATAGGTAGAGAAACTTACATCACTCATCTTTCTTACCTTTCTCCAGGCAGCAGGAAGCCATTTGAGATCTGCAGTTAGGTCAGGGTGGTTAGGTCCACTCTTCCTCAGACACTGAGCCTGGTTTGGTGTCACGGAAGTGGCATTCGGACACGAATCATGAGGCAAAGGGAGGAAAGAGTGTCTTCAGGTAAGGCTGCCCACGCTAGGTCTGCCCGTGAGCCTCCTGACGCCGCCGTGCAGCCGAGGCCTCAGCCTTATCCTTACCTGGTTCTCACCTGTGATCCAATAGAGCTAATCGGGGACAGCTGTGAACTGTTCAGTGCTTAGAACACAGAATCACACTCAAAATTTAAAAGCTTCGTTTTAACAGCAGTTTCAATCATAGTTTTCCCTGTTCTTTTCAAAAGCAGGGCCTAGTCAAGATCTTGTATTGCCATGAAGAAGGTATTTGGTACTACCTTCTCTGAAGGAAGACTTCCCTGGTGATTCAGAAGGTAAAGAATCTGCCCACAGGACAGGAGACCAGGGTTTGATTCCTGGGTCAGGAAGATCCCCTGAGGAAGGGAATGACTACCCACTTCATTATTCTTGCCTGGAGAATTCCATGGACAGAGGAGCCTTGGCAGGCTACAGTCCATGGGGTCACAGAGAGTCAGACAGGGCTGAGCGACTAACACTTTCACTTTCAATCCCTGAAGGAAAAACCCACCCAAAGGCCTCCCTGGCCCACTTCACATCATGAGGTGATTAGCATGGAACTGAGAGGTTTAAGGCTTTTAATGTACTTAAGTTTACATAGAATTTGGTATTCTTCAAATTGCAACCCTTTAGAGATTGATAAAATCAATATAGTAAATTGCAAATAGCATTTTAAAAATCCACAAAAAACTTACTCCCATGGCAGGTCTGATTTGAAGCCTTGAATGGTGAGGCATATCTGGAAAAGGCCTAGCCTGAGTTCTCCCATAGGGGCAGGCATCGTCTCCAGCTTACTGTCCCAAGTCAGGTTTAGAGGTTTGAGGAAGATAGATGAGGAAACAGTGGAAACAGTGTCAGACTCTATTTTTGGGGGCTCTAAAATCACTGCAGATGGTGATTGCAGCCATGAAATTAAAAGATGCTTACTCCTTGGAAGGAAAGTTATGACCAACCTAGATAGCATATTCAAAAGCAGAGACGTTACGTTGCCAACAAAGATCCGTCTAGTCAAGGCTATGGTTTTTCCAGTGGTCATGTATGGATGTGAGAGTTGGACTATGAAGAAAGCTGAGCACTGAAGAATTGATGCTTTTGAACTGTGGTGTTGGAGGAGACTCTTGAGAATCTCTTGGACTGCAAGGAGATCCAGCCAGTCCATCCTAAAGGAGATCAGTCCTGGGTGTTCATTGGAAGGACTGATGCTGAAGTTGAAACTCCAATACTTTGGCCACCTCATGCGAAGAGTTGACTCATTGGAAAAGACCCTGATGCTGGGAGGGATTGGGGGCAGGAGGAGAAGGGGACGACAGAGGATGAGATGACTGGATGGCATCACCGACTCGATGGACATGAGTTTGAGTGAACTCCAGGAGTTGGTGATGGACAGGGAGGCCTGGCGTTCTGTGAATCATGGGGTCACAAAGAGTCAGACACGACTGAGCGACTGAACTGAACTGAATATCCATTTCAAGGACTCACTAACACAATGGTAACAAGTCTTTCCCCACTAGACTTGTAGAATCTGCTTATAAATGGGACACTTAGCCCATAGCCTCCTTCCCAAGCACAGGTACAGAGGGATACCCAGGCTTGCTGCTGCTGCTGCTGCTAAGTCGCTTCAGTCGTGTCCAACTCTGTGCGACCCCATAGATGGCAGCCCACTGGGCTCCCCCGTCCCTGGGATTCTCCAGGCAAGAACACTGGAGTGGGTTGCCATTTCCTTCTCCACTGTATGAAAGTGAAAAGTGAAAGTGAAGTCGCTCAGTCCTGTCCGACTCCTAGCGACCCCATGGACTGCAGCCTACCAGGCTCCTCCGTCCATGGGATTTTCCAGGCAAGGGTACTGGAGTGGGGTGCCATTACCTAGGCTTAGAGTAGTTTTTGTCTAATATAGGTTCTCTGAAAAAACATTACTGGGGTCAAATATTTGAGAAACACTCTTCTACTGTGGTCTTTTTGTAGATTCGCAATGCACGTTAGCCTGTAAAGAGATCCGTTTAACTGTTTCACCCGTTGCATTCCCAGCACATTTGACCTTGGCTGCCCTTCATTAAACAGCCTCTATCGGCAGTTCCATTTCCCCAGACCAAGTCCTTAGCCTCACAGTTCCTCCCTTTGCTTACCACATCTCGGCATCACCCTTGGTCACGGGGGGACCCATGCAGCATTTACTCTGTGGTCCATGGTAGGTCCTCCACATTCACTTAATGGAGACTGAAGTAAGACTTGCCAAATCATCTTGACAATTAGAAGACTTTTTAACACTGGGGAAGCTGATCATAACTATCACACTTTGGCTTTCATTGAAAGACTTCCACTCTGATTTCTGCTATGACTGTGAAATTAAACGGAACTGCATCTAGTTGTTGGTCAGTTGATTACTGTGGGTGAAGTCTGTTTCTTGGCTTTCACATAATTTTTTTTTTCCTCTTTCTTCCCTGGGGCACTGTGCCATGGAGCATGATCTGAGCACCTGCTGGTGTGCACAACACTGTGAACTCAACCTTTCAGCCACTTTTTTTTTTTTTAATTTACACAGGAGACAAGCCATACTGGCCTGGAGTTCCTTAAGGAACTGAATTTATATATTGTTACAAAGTAATCAATGCTGCAGCCTGTCCTTTAGAGACAGGTGCCAAGGGAGGAAATGTTTCATATTTTCCACATGGCCTGGAAGCTATCAGAGAGTGTTTCTAATCAGTCTGTTTATGCAGTTAAATCATAGGTCTAGATTCTTCCTTTTGCCTCAGGTGTCTGGTTGCTGGCTCCTGGTCAACCTATCTCTGACCCTGTGTCTTTCCTGCCATTGGGTTGCTGTGCCAGCTACCACTTCTGGGTGAAAACCTAGTTCTGGTCCCATCTGGTGTCAGCTGACTGGTCTATTTGCAAGCTACTCTTTTCAACAGAGTCCCTTAGACTGAAAGGAAATCCAACCAGTCCATCCTAAAGGAGATCAGTCCTGGGTGTTCATTGGAAGGACTGATGCTGAAGTTGAAACTCCAATACTTTGGCCACCTTATGCGAAGAGTTGGCTCATTGGAAAAGACCCTGATGCTGGGAGGGATTGAGGACAGGAAGAGAAGGTGATAACAGAGGATAAGATGGCTGGATGGCATCACTGACTCTATGGACATGAGTTTGAGTCAACCCCGGGAGTTGGTGATGCACAGGGAGGCCTGGCGTGCTGCGATTCATGGGGTTGCAAAGAGTCGGACACGACTGAGTGACTGAACTGAACTTTTCAACTAACCCTGCTTTGTCACTTCAGAAACCAATCCTGCTTTTCAGCAACTGGCTTTGACAGGGTGTTTCATGCTTGCTGACTGCAGCAGCTGTTTTCTGCCCCAATTAAGAGTCCCGGGGAGACACCCACCTACTCAGAGCCCCCCTGGGCAGGAGACATGAGGGGCAGCTCCCCTCAGTGCCAAAGTGAGAGGTGTCACTGCCCATGCTTCCACTCTGCCCAGCCATCTCCCACCCCTAACCCCAGCCCCTATCCTCTCTTTGTTGTAATTTCTACTTATTTTCCTCCCTTGCCTTTAAACAGCACCAATGAAATAATGCCAGTGTGAAGGCTTTTTGGGGCTTTGCACATGGCACTAGTAGTAAAGAACCTGCTGCCAATGCAGGAGATGTCAGAGACATGGGTTTGATCCCTGGGTCAGGAAGATCCCCTGGAGGAGGGCATGGCAATCCACCCCAGTATTCTTGCCTGGAGAATCTCATGGACTGAGGAGCCTGGCGGGCTTCCAGCCAGAAGGTTGTAGAGTCAGACACAACTAAAGCAATTTGGCACTCACAAAAGGTTTCTAAATGATAGGCTCTGTGCTTGCTTCGGCAGCACATATACTAAAATTGGAACGATACAGAGAAGATTAGCATGGCCCCTGCGCAAGGATGACACGCAAATTCGTGAAGCGTTCCATATTTTTAGGGAATGGCAAGACATACTTAAAATGATGAAAGAAAATAATCTACAGCCCAGATTATTGTACCCAGCAAGGATCTCATTCAAGTATGAAGGAGAAATCAAAAGCTTTTCAGACAAGCAAAAGCTGAGAGAATTCTGCACCACCAAACCAGCTCTCCAACAAATACTAAAGGATATTCTCTAGACAGGAAACACAAAAATGGTGTATAAATTCGAACCCAAAACAATAAAGTAAATGGCAACGGGGTCATACTTATCAGTAATTACCTTAAACGTAAATGGGTTGAATGCCCCAACCAAAAGACAAAGACTGGCTGAATGGATACAAAAACAAGACCCCTGCATATGTTGTCTACAAGAGACCCACCTCAAAACAGGGGACACATACAGACTGAAAGTGAAGGGCTGGAAAAAGATTTTCCATGCAAATAGGGACCAAAAGAAAGCAGGAGTAGCAATACTCATATCAGATAAAATAGACTTTAAAACAAAGACTGTGAAAAGAGACAAAGATGGTCACTACATAATGATCAAAGGATCAATCCAAGAAGAAGATATAACAATTATAAATATATATGCACCCAACACGGGAGCACCGCAGTATGTAAGACAAATGCTAACAAGTATGAAAGAAGAAATTAACAATAACACAATAATAGTGGGAGACTTTAATACCCCACTCACACCTATGGATAGATCAACTAAACAGAAAATTAACAAGGAAACACAAACTTTAAATGATACAATAGACCAGTTAGACCTAATTGATATCTATAGGACATTTCATCCCAAAACAATGAATTTCACCTTCTTCTCAAGTGCACATGGAACCTTCTCCAGGATAGATCACATCCTGGGCCATAAAGCTAGCCTTGGTAAATTCAAAAAAATAGAAATCATTCCAAGCATCTTTTCTGACCACAATGCAGTAAGATTAGATATCAATTACAGGAGAAAAACTATTAAAAAATCCAACATATGGAGGCTGAACAACACACTGCTGAATAACCAACAAATCACAGAAGAAATCAAAAAAGAAATCAAAATTTGCATAGAAACGAATGAAAATGAAAACACAACAACCCAAAACCTGTGGGACACGGTAAAAGCAGTCCTAAGGGGAAAGTTCATAGCAATACAGGCACACCTCAAGAAACAAGAAAAAAGTCAAATAAATAACCTAACTCTACACCTAAAGCAACTAGAAAAGGAAGAAATGAAGAACCCCAGGGTTAGTAGAAGGAAAGAAATCTTAAAAATTAGAGCAGAAATAAATGCAAAAGAAACAAAAGAGACCATAGCAAAAATCAACAAAACCAAAAGCTGGTTCTTTGAAAGGATAAATAAAATTGACAAACCATTAGCCAGACTCATCAAGAAACAAAGGGAGAAAAATCAAATCAATAAAATTAGAAATGAAAATGGAGAGATCACAACAGACAACACAGAAATACAAAGGATCATAAGAGACTACTATCAACAATTATATGCCAATAAAATGGACAACGAGGAAGAAATGGACAAATTCTTAGAAAAGTACAACTTTCCAAAACTCAATCAGGAAGAAATAGAAAATCTTAACAGACCCATCACAAGCACGGAAATTGAAACTGTAATCAAAAATCTTCCAGCAAACAAAAGCCCAGGTCCAGACGGCTTCACACCTGAATTCTACCAAAAATTTAGAGAAGAGCTAACACCTATCCTGCTCAAACTCTTCCAGAAAATTGCAGAGGATGGTAAACTTCCAAACTCATTCTATGAGGCCACCATCACCCTAATACCAAAACCTGACAAAGATCCCACAAAAAAAGAAAACTACAGGCCAATATCACTGATGAACATAGATGCAAAAATCCTTAACAAAATTCTAGCAATCAGAATCCAACAACACATTAAAAAGATCATACACCATGACCAAGTGGGCTTTATCCCAGGGATGCAAGGATTCTTCAATATCCGCAAATCAATCAATGTAATACACCACATCAACAAATTGAAAAATAAAAACCATATGATTATCTCAATAGATGCAGAGAAAGCCTTTGACAAAATTCAACATCCATTTATGATAAAAACTCTCCAGAAAGCAGGAATAGAAGGAACATACCTCAACATAATCAAAGCTATATATGACAAGCCCACAGCAAACATTATCCTCAATGGTGAAAAGTTGAAAGCATTTCCTCTAAAGTCAGGAACAAGACAAGGGTGCCCACTTTCACCATTACTATTCAACATAGTTTTGGAAGTTTTGGCCACAGCAATCAGAGCAGAAAAAGAAATAAAAGGAATCCAAATTGGAAAAGAAGAAGTAAAGCTCTCACTGTTTGCAGATGACATGATCCTCTACATAGAAAACCCTAAAGACTCCACCAGAAAATTACTAGAACTAATCAATGACTATAGTAAAGTTGCAGGATATAAAATCAACACACAGAAATCCCTTGCATTCCTATACACTAATAAGGAGAAAACAGAAAGAGAAATTAAGGAAACAATTCCATTCACCATTGCAACGGAAAGAATAAAATACTTAGGAATATATCTACCTAAAGAATCTAAAGACCTATATATAGAAAACTATAAAACACTGGTGAAAGAAATCAAAGAGGACACTAACAGATGGAGAAATATACCATGTTCATGGATTGGAAGAATCAATATAGTGAAAATGAGTATACTACCCAAAGCAATCTATAGATTCAATGCAATCCCTATCAAGCTACCAACAGCATTCTTCACAGAGCTAGAACAAATAATTTCACAATTTGTATGGAAAAACAAAAAACCTCGAATAGCCAAAGCGATCTTGAGAAAGAAGAATGGAACTGGAGGAATCAACCTACCTGACTTCAGGCTCTACTACAAAGCCACAGTTATCAAGACAGTATGGTACTGGCACAAAGACAGAAATATAGATCAATGGAACAAAATAGAAAGCTCAGAGATAAATCCACGCACATATGGACACCTTATCTTTGACAAAGGAGGCAAGAATATACAATGGATTAAAGACAATCTCTTTAACAAGTGGTGCTGGGAACTCTGGTCAACCACTTGTAAAAGAATGAAACTAGAACACTTTCTAACACCATACACAAAAATAAACTCAAAATGGATTAAAGATCTAAACGTAAGACCAGAAACTATAAAACTCCTAGAGGAGAACATAGACAAAACACTCTCTGACATACATCACAGCAGGATCCTCTATGACCCACCTCCCAGAATATTGGAAATAAAAGCAAAAATAAACAAATGGGACCTAATTAACCTTAAAAGCTTCTGCACATCAAAGGAAACTATTAGCAAGGTGAAAAGACAGCCTTCAGAATGGGAGAAGATAATAGCAAATGAAGCAACTGACAAACAACTAATCTCGAGAATATACAAGCAACTCCTACAGCTCAACTCCAGAAAAATAAATGACCCAATCAAAAAATGGGCCAAAGAACTAAATAGACATTTCTCCAAAGAAGACATACAGATGGCTAACAAACACATGAAAAGATGCTCAACATCACTCATTATCAGAGAAATGCAAATCAAAACCACTATGAGGTACCATTTCACACCAGTCAGAATGGCTGCGATCCAAAAGTCTACAAGTAATAAATGCTGGAGAGGGTGTGGAGAAAAGGGAACCCTCTTACACTGTTGGTGGGAATGCAAACTAGTACAGCCACTATGGAGAACAGTGTGGAGATTCCTTAAAAAACTGGAAATAGACATGCCTTATGATCCAGCAATCCCACTGCTGGGCATACACACTGAGAAAACCAGAAGGGAAAGAGACACGAGTACCCCAATGTTCATCGCAGCACTGTTTATAATAGCCAGGACCTGGAAGCAACCTAGATGTCCATCAGCAGATGAATGGATAAGAAAGCAGTGGTACATATACACAATGGAGTATTATTCAGCCATTAAAAAGAATACATTTGAATCAGTTCTAATGAGGTGGATGAAACTGGAGCCTATTATACAGAGTGAAGTAAGCCAGAAAGAAAAACACCAATACAGTATACTAACGCATATATATGGAATTTAGAAAGATGGTAACAATAACCCTGTGTACGAGACAGCAAAAGAGACACTGATGTATAGAACAGTCTTATGGACTCTGTGGGAGAGGGAGAGGGTGGGAAGATTTGGGAGAATGGCATTGAAACATGTAAAATATCATGTATGAAATGAGATGCCAGTCCAGGTTCGATGCATGATACTGGATGCTTGGGGCTGGTGCATTGGGACGACCCAGAGGGATGGAATGGGGAGGGAGGAGGGAGGAGGGTTCAGGATGGGGAACACATGTATACCTGTGGCGGATTCATTTTGATATTTGGCAAATCTAATACAGTTATGTAAATTTTAAAAATAAAATAAAATTAAAAAAAAAAATAAATAAAAGCCACTGGTTTTACGAGTTGCCGGTCAAGGTTCGATGCACGATACTGGATGCTTGGGGCTAGTGCACTGGGACGACCCAGAGGGATGGTATGGGGAGGGAGGAGGGAGGAGGGTTCAGGATGGGGAACACATGTATGCCTGTGGCAGATTCATTTTGATATTTAGCAAAACTAATACAATTATGTAAAGTTTAAAAATAAAATAAAATTTAAAAAAGCCAAAAAAAAAAAAATAAATAAATAAATAAATGATAGGCTCTAATCCTCACATTACCAAATTCTGCACGTCCCTACAAAGTAAGGAGTGTCCCTCTGAAGGTTTCATTTGTTCATTTTACAGGTATGCATGGACTGTTTAACTATGTTCCAGATAGTTCGCCCTGAAGAAACAACAGGAACACAATCCCTGCCCTGGTACGTATGTGCTAATGAGAAGCAGATAATAAACAAAACAAGCCAACTATATAGAATGTTAGTGATGACTGACTGCTCAGGAGAGAAAATAAGGTGGTGAAGGGGGAGATGGAAGTTGGGGGCAGGGGTGGCAGGTGCGATTCTAGAGGGGGTGGCCAGGGAAGGCCCCTCTGACGAGATGCTGTTTGTATGAAGACCTGAACGGACAGAGGAGAGAGCTATGTGAGAGAAGCACATTTCAGGTCAAGGGACTGGCCTGTGTCAAGGCCCTGGGGCCCTAGGATATGCCTGGCAGGGTCAGTGTGGAGGGATCCGTAGGGCTGCTGTGAAGATTTAATGTCTGTGGAGCACCTGGAGTAAAGATAGTGCTTAATAAATGGTAGCTATAATTACAATAGTCACCCATCAGATATTTGTGGTTTGATTGATGTAAATAAGTGCCTAGGTCCAAGTAGGCCCAAGTCTGTTCCTTGGCCTCAAGAGGAGTGTTTTATTACAGCCCCACAGACCTCTGAGTGTGACCCCAACCTGCAGCCTATTGACATCCATAGTTTTCCCTTTCAGTAGGGGCATAAGGTCAAAAAAGAAAAAAAAAGGGTTGCTGAGCGGATTGATTTTGCGTACTACAGGGCAGTCATTTCCAAAGTCTCGGAAACACATGGGAACTTATTAGAGATGCCAAATCTCCAGCTGCCCCCAGATCTGCTAAGTCGGAAACTCAGATGGGGCTCAGGGATCAGGGTTTACCACACCTCCAGGTCATTTGACACAGGCTAAGCTTCAGAACCACTGTTTAAAATAGTCTCCCAGGGCAGCAGAAGGCTTCACTAAGGTCCCTTGGTCATTTCCTTTATTCTCCGTGGAACCAACTGATCAGAAAGACGGTTTGTTTTCATTGTTATTTCAGTTTCTTGAGATACCCTGTGGCTCTCTAGGGTTGTTGCTCCCCAGATCTCTAGAGATGGCCCCTTTCCTATGTCACCCAATTCTGAATGAAAACTGCTGCAACTGAGCTCTGAGACCCACCCGGAGGACTCCCCCTGCCCTGATGACTCCTCTGCTGCTGCTAAGTCGCTTCAGTCGTGTCCGACTCTGTGCGACCCCATAGACGGCAGCCCACCAGGCTCCCCCATCCCTGGGATTCTCCAGGCAAGAACACTGGAGTGGGTTGCCATTTCCTTCTCCAATGCATGAAAGTGAAAAGTGAAAGTGAAGTCGCTCAGTCGTGTCTGACTCTTAGCGACCCCATGGACTGTAGCCCGCCAGGCTCCTCCATCCCTGGGATTCTCCAGGCAAGAGTACTGGAGTGGGGCGCCACTGCTTCCCCAGATGACTCCTCTAGCACTTGTAAAAATGATACTCTACCTCTGAGAGCTCTTCCAGGTTTTGCTATTATGGGATTTTAAAAAACAAAACTTTCAAAACCAAGATAGACCAGCTCAGATTTGCAGACACGACTCAGCATTTTTTTTTCTCTCCCTGTCCCAGGAAGATGTTATCTTGCTGTTTACTGTGAATTAGATGAAGATTGATGCTCCAGGAACCAAGGCCACTGCCAGTAACTTTTCTGGCATTGAATGGCAATGTGACCCAACTTTTCCATAGGGAAAGTGTGGTGTGGTTGACTTAGCGTGCTGACTGAGACCCTGCTGTAACAACATGGGGACGGGTGGACTGGCTGGGAGAAGAGGAAGAAGGAGGTCTTTGAAAATCTGATTTTGTTGCTTCTCAGTTTGAACCCTCTGGTAACCTCTGTTGTCCTAAGTAGCAGTTCTCCAAGATGATCTATGGCCTCAAAAGTGTGCTCAGTGAGAAAAGCCAGACACAAAATAACACCTATTGTATGATTCTATTTATATGAAATATCCTAAAAGGCAAATATATAGGGAAAGAAAAGTTAGTAGCTGCCTAGGCTAGAGGTGGGAATAGGGAGTGATTAATGGCCACAAATTTCTTTTTTTTTAAGTGCTTAATAGTTTTATTTACATTAACAGTGCTTTAAATATACAGCCTTTATCAAATTTAGAAAGTTTCTAAAAATTCTTAATTGATGGACAGTTTTTATCATGAATAAGTGTTGAATCTAGAAAAATAGTAATTGTGTATGTGTGTTTAGTCATGTCTAACTCTTTGTGACCGCATGGACTATAGCCTACCAGGCTTCTCTGTCCATGGAATTTTCCAGGTAAGAATACTGGTGTGGGTAGCCATTCCCTTCTCCAGGGATCTTCCCAACCCAGGGATCGAACCCACATCTCCTTCATCTGCTACATTGGCAGGTGGATTTTTTACTTCTGGTGCCACCTGGGAAACCCATGAAAAGTGGTATGCTGCTGCTGCTGCTGCTAAGTCGCTTCAGTTGTGTCCGACTCTGTGTGACCCCATAGACGGCAGCCCACCAGGCTCCCCCGTCCCTGGGATTCTCCAGGCAAGAACACTGGAGCGGGTTGCCATTTCCTTCTCCAATGCATGAAAGTGAAAAGTGAAAGTGAAGTCGCTCAGTCGTGTCTGACTCTTAGCGACCCCATGGACTGCAGCCTACCAGGCTCCTCTGTCCATGGATTTTCCAGGCAAGAGTACTGGAGTGGGGTGCCATTGTCTTCTCCAGAAAAGTGGTATAGATAATCTTATTTGCAAAACAGAAATAGAGACACAGATGTAGAGAACAAATGAATAGTTAGTTACCAAAGGGGGAAAGGGGTAGGGTGGGATGAATTGAGAGATTGCGATTGACAAATTTATTTTAGGAGTGATGGAGATGTTCTAACATTAGATTACAGTAGATGATTATATAACTTTGTAAATATACTAAAGTTCATTGAATTGTACACTTTAAATGGGAAAATTCTATGATATGTAAAATATCTCAAAAAACATTTTTAAAAGCAAAAAAAAAATTTTTTTTAAAGTTAATCCAGAAAAGACTTACCTGGGGCTCTTTTTTGAAATGTAGATACTCCTGGGACACTAAAACAAGTGCTTCTAATGCAGATAGTCCTTCATATTCTGGGGATTCTAGGAAATACAGTTTAAAATTCTTAATTTCACAGGCAAATAATAGTTCTTTATTATGTAGTAGCTGCTCAAGACCAAGCTGCTACCTCTCAAGACCAAATCTCCTACCATTCTCCTTTTGTCGTTAAGGATGATATTTGTTCTTACATTTTGAGAGTCTTTAATACATTTTATCACTTTTATAAATCTTGTTATTTTTATTCTTTCTAATTTACTTTATTAGGAATGTCTGTTAAATTTTATTTTAAAATATTTGTAGGACTTAAAAGTTCATCAATAGATGAATGGATAAAGAAGATGTGATACACATACAATGTATATACATACAATGGCATAGTACTCAGCCATAAAAAGAATGAAATAATGCCATTTCCAGCAACATGGATGGATCTAGAGATTATCATACTAAGTGAATAAGTCAGACATAGAAGGACAAATATATCACTTATAAGTGGATCCCCCAAAATGCTATCAATGAACTATTTTACAAAATAAAAATAGACTCATAGATATAGAAAAACAAACTTATGGTTACCAAAGGGGAAAAGAGGGGACAGGGATCAATTAGGAGATTTGGGATTAGCAGATGCAAACTACTATATATAAAATAGAGAAACCACAAGGACCTACAGTAGAGCACAGGGAACTATAGTCAATATTTCATAATAACTATAAGACTATAATGACTTAAGATTATAATCTAATAATCTAATGACTATAAGATATAGTCAATATCTTATAATGGAAAAGAATCTGAAAAAGAATATATATATATATATATATATATATATATATATATATAAAAATCTATATTCAGCGATCTTCCTAAGGTTAGCCTCTCTTATCGTTTTAGGGATTGCCTGCCTCTCTCTCCTGGGGTCTTCAGCTTCTTTCTTGCTTAACTCTCACATTTTGATGGAGCACATCCTCCAATGGCTTTTTATATGTCTATTGAAGAAGGGATACATAGAAGTTAAGCTGTTTTTAAAGATTCCAGAAAAAAAATCGTATTCTGTCTTCAAAACTGATGGTCTATTTGGCTGGGGTGTAGAATTATAGACCCGAGATAAGTTTTCTCTGAGAATTCAGAAGGCGTTACTCCATAGTTTTCTGTAGAAAATTTTTGCCATTTTCATTCCCGATTCTTTGTATGTGGCTTGATCTTTTTCACTGCTTTATCCTAAGTGCTATGCAATTTCATAATGATGCATTTCGTGGGAGATTTTTCATTCTTGTGCTTGGCCCTGGGTAGACTCTCTCAATCAGTTTGCTGAACTTGATAATTTATTTGCTCTGTTTCTGTTCTCTATTTATGGAACTCCCTTATCATTCAAATATTGGATTTCCTCAACTAATCTTTGAATCTATTATCTCCTCTCTCTCTGGTTATATTTTCTTGGAAATTTCATCAAATTTGCCTTCCAATTGGGGTAACTAGATAAAGTATAAGATACGCAGGTAAATTTTAATTTCAGACAAACTAAGCATTGCATGGGACATATTTATACTAAAAAAAAAAATGTTGTTTGAATCTGAAATTCAAATTAAACTGAGAATCCTGTATTTCTGTTTGCTAATATTGACATTTCCTCTAATTCTTCTCTTGAATTATTCCCTTTTGCTATCCTATTTTTAATCTCCAATTAAAACTATATCTCTATTAGAACAGACTTGTGATTGCCAAGGGAGAGGGATGGAGTGGATCGTTGAAGTTAGCAGATGTAAGCTATTATTTATGGAATGGATAAACAACAAGGTCCTACTGTATAGCTTAGAGAACTATTTTCAGTACCCTATGACAAACCATAATGGAAAAGAATATTTAAGAGAAGAATGAACCACTTAGCTATAGAGCAGAAAGTAACACAATATTATAAATCAACTATACTTCAACAAAATAATATATATCTATAAATTGTTCTCTAAATGTTATTATTCAATTGCTTCTTTTGTTTCTTGAATATAATACCTTTTCTCTCCAGAGACATTGAGGGCTTTTTAAGTTTTCTTCTGTTGCCTATACTTTCTTCCCTTTTTTTCCAACTTTCTTTCTTTTTGGTCTCTGCCTTTCATATTATATTTTCTCACAGATCTGGTGACCCTTGATTGTCTGCTTTTATTTAAAAGTGAGGCACTATATACATAAAAAAAAACAAAAAACAAATTTATGGTTATCAAAGGGAGCAAAGGGGGAGGGATGAATTAGGAATCTGGGATTAACAGATAAACCCTATTATACATAAAACAGATAAACAACAAGTATTTACTGTACAGCACAGGAAACTATATTCCATATCTTGTAACAACCTATAATAGAAAAGAATCTTAAAAATCTATACCTATATCTATACACGTACACAAGTATATGAGAGGGATAAGCATGAATGCTAGTGTTCTGGGAGGTATGGCACAGAAGACGACCTGGACCAAGGGATCCTACTCCTTGCTGAGGCAAGAAAGGAGACCTGGAAACCTAACTGCTTCATATATAAATTTTTACTTATTCATTTTTATGAAAACAAGGTATTATTTTCCTCACCAATTTGGCACCATTTCCCCACAACAACAACAACAACAAAAAGTGAAGTTGCTCAGTTGTGTCCAACTCTTTGTGACCCCATGGACTGTAGCCTATCAGACTCCTCCATCCATGGAATTTTCTAGGCAAGAGTATGGAGTGGGTTGCCATTTCCTTCTCCAGCGGATCTTCCTGGGTCTCCCGCATTGCGGGCAGATGCTTTACCCTCTGAGCCACCAGGAAATCCCATTTCCCCACAGAGACGCTTCATATCTCTTCTGATCCCCCCCTCACTCTGCTAAAGATGAGCGGTTTAATTTCCATCTTCCTTCTTTAGGCTTTTGAAGTCTTACTTTTTTCTCCCTGTCTGTCCACCCACCAAAAGTTGCTATTTTGTCATGGAAGCTCATGTCCCTGCTCTTCCCCGACTCAAACACTTCTCTCACAAAGTTGCCTTGGTGGGTATGTATTTCACTTTTTCTCTCTGGCTGCTGGCCCCTTTTAGATGGTGTTTTTCTGTGTGGGTTCTTTATATCTTAGACATGGTGGTTTATGAGTCCCAGTGATGAGAGCCCCACAGACGACAGAAGGTAAAGCCATCTCAGTCCCACAGGCTGACTTGTAGAAGCTTTGGGAAATCCCCTCCCTGCAGACTCCTCACACGGCTCCAACTGCAGGGTTGGAGGACCCAGTCCCCATTCGGCTCCTCCACAGCCTCTTGGGGTAGGAAGCCCAGCGCAGTCACACTTGGCCTGTGTTGACTTGATCCCCAGCAGCCCAACTCTTCTCAGTATTTGCTGCCTTCCATTCCTCCCTCCTGGCCTTTGACATCATTCTCAGGCACCTGCCTAGCCCACTGGGAGAAGGAACCTCACAATTCTCTCTACTTGGAACCTACCAAAGCCCAAGGCCTCACCTGCACCCAGCCAACCACAGGAGTTAGCAGCTGTTTGGCTCCCAAGAGGAAGAAATTTAGGGTTTGAGAGTAGGAAAGATGAAAGTTGCATCCAGTTGGTCATATTCCCAGGACTCCCCTTCAGCCCTCATACTGCCGGGGTCCAGCCCTGGCTGATCCAGGGTATTTGAAGGAGAGACAGCGTAGGCGAGGATCAGGATACAATAGCTTCAATTAGATATTAATTAAAGATATAAAGAGTAATAGAATAAGGATAGCTCAGTAGGAAAATTCAGTGTAGAAAAGAGGCTGAGTAGCTTGGTTTACACGGGGGACCAATAAAACTTCAAGACAAAAAGTTTGCACCACTTACGTAGGCCACAGGCATCCTTCCGTTCTCCCGAAGGAGAGGAGATACTGAGGCCTCCCCGGTTGGAGCTTAGAAGCCCATGCATAATTAGTAAGCATGGTGGGTTCCGCGCTCCAGATGGAGACTCAGCCAGAGTGAGAGAGAGACATGGGGAGACCAGTCTTTTGAGGAACTGATCCCAATTCTCTATTTTCCATGGTCTACTTTTATACACTGAGATGTTATGCAAAAGTCACGCGGGGTCAGCAGTCCTGACTTTTATCAAAGTCAGGTGCTTCATACAAATGTATACAGAGGTCTTAGGGGTGTTACATCATCTTCTGGCCAGGGGGGCCTGCTGACAATTTATGACCCTCTCCTTGTGACAGCGGTCAGTCAACCAGGACACTTATTTCTCCAGGGGTGATTATTCTTAAAACAGATGCCACCCAAATAAAGTTACATTCCTATAAGGAGAGGGTGTAGTGGGTTTTAGTTAAGGAAAGAATTTACTTAGCCTAAGGTCTAACGTGATTAATATCAAAGGTTAATACTTATTTCTTCTATATATTTATTAATGTGTATAAGGGCAGGGGATGTGGAGACTTAGCAGTAAACATTGGCTCAACAAATGAAAAACCCTTCACCAATACGATTTCTAATCAGCCCATTATACTTATACTAATAATTTTCTAACTTTTCTAAGGAACCTGTTTTTAGAAGGTTTAAAGCATCTCGTGCCTCTCACGGTTGGGAGGCTGTGAGCAATCACATGTGGCTGGACAAGCCTGTCAGGCAGGCTAGAGAACCTTCAGAGGAGTTTGTAGGTTAAAACACTCCTATCACGCCCAGGAATTATTATTAACTGGAGCTCTAAGTTAACTCCTTCTCCGAATGAGGTGGTGGGGGACAGCCCCCTGTAAAGTCAGAGGTGTAGGGGAGAGTGCAAAGTAGTAAAGTAGGCAGGCTCTGGTTATGGGGGTAGATGCTCGAGGATTTCCAGGGGGACTCCTGAGGCTCGATCCCGCCTTTGCGTATGTCGAGCCTCCTTCCTCATGACCTTTGCCACGGGCGGAGTGCCTCACGCCGGCCCCCAACATCATACTTTATTTTCTTAGCCATTAATCACCTAGGGGGAGCCCTAATTAAAAGAACAGAGTTGGAATGAATAGCTGTAATCCTGGTTCAATACCTGAATACAAGCTTATCCCATTCCTGAATTTCCTTCTGGGAAACAAACACACCCTGGTTTTACCAGCACTGCATTCAGAGATAAGAGAGAACTACTGCACTTTCACTATGAAAAAAGCAATCAAAATGATGCAGAATAAAAACGTTTTTCCCAGCCCTTCTTTATCTGATGAGATACCTATCTGCAATGAGGAATCACTGCCAGTCTCCCCTCAGAAAGTTTAAAGATCAGGCTAGTTCTGGAAAGGAAGATTAAGTGGGCATATTATTAACCTAAATGGTATTAGGTTTCTGTTTCAATAAAGGTTCCCAGTAAAGCTGAAAGCAATACAGCTTCAGCAGTGTGGCCATAACCACCCATTGCCTGTAGGAAGATGAGCTTAAATTACACATGGCTGTGCACCCCATTATCACTTTGCAAAAGGCAGTAACTTGAGGTGGACCTCTGTGGTCACAGTGTCCTTCAGGTGACAGCCTCAAAGGAATTCTAGCTTGGATGCAATCAATACTCCAAACATAATTTACTCATGTATCAGCACACGACAAGAGGCTGACAATGATTAATCAACTAATTATGATAGTCTCTCCTTCCCATTATACATAACTTATTGAATGTTTGATATTTTTGTTTCTAGTTGCCATGAAAAGGGTACAACAGCCATATTTCATTCAAACTGTGTCCACCTGGAAAGGTAAAGCAGCATCCTCAGCCTCATCGGGCAGGTATCACCAGGGCCTACCACACTGGGGCAGGCAGCAATTCAAGAGTCTTTGTCTTCTTTGCCTATTTCCAGTCTGGTGAAAATTTCTATTCTCCTTAAAAGACTCAGGAAGGATGTGGTACACTGGCAGCCTGGGAGTTGCATCTAGCCCTCAGATGTCTTTTGTATGAGCAGCAAGGTTTAGAAAAATGAATTCACTGTCAAACTTTAAAATCGAAGGTTTTGACATGAAAGTCTGGACTTCCTAGCTTTTCTTGGAATAAAGATCATCTGGCCACTCTGGGCCCTGACAGGTGGTGGGTCTGAGTGGAGCTGCCCCTGTTTTGATGGGGGAGGTACTCTCCTGTTGGCCCCAGAGGCAACACTTTTTTATATCCAGCAACTTCTCTTTTTTTTCATCAGCTGCCTGGCTGCTGACTTGGCGGCGGTGAGGGGTGTGTGTGTGGAGGAGCAATACAATGTCACCAGAAAGCTATAGTCAAGACCCCACTGCACTGGGAAACCCTGAGCCCCTAACATCACAATATGAAGGATTTATGATATGTCAGGGAACAGGGAAGTGGCTGTCCCAGGGCATGAGTCCAGCTTTCCCAGGCACCTGCGATGAAGACAGTCTATGCAGGGCACAGACAAGTGCTTCCATTGCTCAGAGGCAAGGAAGGGGAGCAGGAAGGGGCAGGTGGCTGCATGCCTGTCGTGCAGGCGGTCAACCATTCCACTTCCTAGTTCCTCCACACCTGTTACTCTGGAGCCAGGTGAGAAGTTTGAAGAACCCCTGGGAACCTCCAGCCTGACTCTGGCTTGGAGCACTTCTGTCCAGAGCAGAGTGCCAAGGGGAGTGTCACATCCTGGATCCCACCCATTTGATGGGGACGTCTTCCTGGTAAATTCAGAGATCACACAGAGCCCCAGGACCTTCCTGGTGATTTGAATCTGCTTTACTTTCAGCAGATGAAAACACGATCAACAGATTTAGTGGACACTGGGATCTTCTTAAAATGTGAATTCTGAATCAGAAGGTCTGTGGAGGGGCCTGAAACTGCATTTCTAACACGCTCCCTGGTGAGGCTCATGCTGCAGGTCCTAGAACACTTTCAGTATAAGGGCTATAAAAACACCTTCGGTACCTGCTCATAGACATCTTTTACTATTTTTCCTGGGGCTCTTATCTGTTTTCTCTACCTTAACCCTCTTTTTTTCCTATCCTTCTTTTCTCTCTCCATCCATCCTTCTTCATATCAACTCATTATTCCTACCAGGCATCCCGACCATCTCCCAAACCCCCTCCTTTTAAAAGATCTCCTGCCACTTCCTGCCCACCGCCCCAGACATTCATCTCCCTCTTGCCTCTCCTCAGTAGTGCCAGAGAAATAAAAGTCACCACTCATCGACAACAGGGTGCCAAGCACTGTCTCAGTGTGTTACTGTGAGCTGCACCCTACAGGCCTGCAAGCCCTGTAATTGCCCAGGTGCAAGACCCAAGAAAGAGCCCAGGGATAGAGACATCAACAATTTATTGGTTAGGGGGTCTTACAAATCTGAAGCAAAGTCCTGGAGCGACACCCCATCATTATGGCTACAAGAAGGAATCTTTGCCACTAAGGGGAGGAGGAGGCTGACATTTATAGGGGAAACTGATATCAAGTTGGCTCATTAGTTACTGGGGAAACTAGTGGCTAGTGCAGGAGGCAAGCACACAGGTAGGTACTGATTAAGCCTTATGATTAAGAGGATGGGACAGTCATGTGAGTTGGGTATAGGTGAAGTAGGGACTGGTCTAGCAGGGAATGTGCACAGAGCAAGAGAACAGCCATCGTGAATGGGCTGGCCATGTGCTGTGCTGTGCCTAGCTGCTCAGTCATGTCCGACTCTTTGTGACTCCATGGACTGTAGCCTTCCAGGCTCTTCTGTCCATGGGGATTCTCTAGGCAAGAATACTGGAGTGGTTTGCCATGCCTTCCTCCAGGGGATCTTCCCAACCCAGAGATTGAACCCAGGTCTCCCTCATTGCAGGCGGATTCTTTACCATCTGAGCCAATACAGTTACCTATATTAATTCTCACAACAACTCTACAAAGTATACATCAATACTGTCACTTTGGAAATAAGAAAATTGAGATTTGAGTAATTAAAGAAACTTTGTTGTCAACTAGGAAATAATGAGATTAGAATTTGGATCTGTCTAAAGCCAAAGGCTATAACCTTTCTACCATGTTATGCTCATATAAGATGAAATGGTCTAGAAGTCAGCAGGTAGGGGTGGGTTGAGAAAAAAAGAAATTAAATGTCTCACGCATCACTCTAGTTGTGCATCCTGTACAGTTCTCCACGCCCTCCTTAAGCAGATGCCCTATGGAACAGCTTGACACAGTAATAATAAGAGCTGTTTTAGGAAAGCCCAGATTAGCTGGAGTGGGACAGGATTCCAAATAGCAGAGTAGTATTATTAAAACCCAACCTTGATAATATGTCTACATTTTCATTGGGTTCATAACTGTATACATAGAGCCTACCACCAAAAAGAGAGTCCTACCATTAGCAGATCACCCAATAACATGGGGTCTAAAGGATGGTGCCAAATCTCTCCGATCAATCCACACAGGGTCCTCCTTGGACATGTAGCCAACACCCTTCTGTCTTTCCAGTTTTTCTTCCATAACTCCACCTCTAGCATCCCTTTTTCTGCCTGACCTCAAGATCCTACCTGAGTGTCCTGGTTTCCAACCTGGGAGCCTTAGCTGATCTTAAAATCTTTGTCTCTTTCAACAGAAACAGAATCACAGACTTAGAGATCAGACTGGTGGTTGCCAAGGGAGAGGGGTTTGGTGGAGGGGTGGAGTGGGAGTTTGGGAGCAGCAGATATAAGCTTTTATATGTAGAATGGATAAACAAGGTTTTACTATTTAGAACAGAGAATTATATTCAATATCCAATGGAAAAAACATAAAAAAAGAAAGTATGTGTGTGTGTGTATATATATATATATATATATATATATATATATGAATCACTTTGCTGTGTAGCAGTTAACATTGCAAATCAACTATACTTCAATTTAAATAAATTAATTAAACAAATAAATAAATCCCTTTGTGTCATTCAGATTTTTCAAACTGAAGCATCTACAAAACAAACAAATCTTGCTTAAGTTGGCTATCTCACTCCCCTGACTTTTTTTAAGGTATAACAAATTTTTTTTAAATCTCCTTTTAAATTCTGCCAAAGATCCTACAAGGTATGAGAGGAGAAAAGGCAAGGGGTAGGGATGAAGAAACTTCCATCTTGACACAAAAATTGTTGAAAGGTCTGAATTCACTTGAATGACAAGAGTGAGCATTTTTTAAAAAGGAATGGACAGGGAGACTGGGAGCAGTATGCAGAAGGAGCCCTGGCCCAGGAGTCATGAGATTTCGGTTCTAAATACATCTTTGCCCCTAACCAGCTGTGCAACCTTGGATAAGCTGTATCAGTTTGTTTGATACCAGTTTCTTCATCTTTGAAGTGAGGGGATTGGATTGAATGATGACCAAGATTCCTTTGATCTCTACTTTTCAATGTAGCATCTAAAATAAAATGAACCAGAAAGCTGTTGTGAAATAATGTTGCATTTCACCAGAAAGTTAGACACAAACTAGGTTGAGTTAATGCATGAAAACAAGAAAGTAAAAAAACCAGTGTTTAATAATGATAACTGAATAATAATAATAAAATAAAAGACCAAGAAATTAAAGACAAAAAAATGGCTGATACTATACTGTTCTTCTTAAAAAGATTTTAATTCTCTACCAAGTGGCCATCACTATCCATAATTATCAGTTACTAGTAAAATATGTAATTGGGACAAGGCATGTTCCATTCTGTAATATATTATCATTTTAAAAATTGTTTTCTAATAAAAGTATTCAATTATAAGGTCAACCACCAACATTTTTATTCTACACAATGGTAGGTAGATCTGAAATAAAATTAGGCCAGTGTGAATAATTTCCTTCCTGGCAGGTTATGGAATTTAGTGTACATGGTATTTTCCATCTTTGAAGTTAACTTGTAATTATGTTTGTTTTATGTCAACTCATCGGCCCTCAGTGTTTCAAACTGAAAAAGAGACAAAGCTGCCTGTAGCGACCACTCCCTCTATGCCTTTACCACCAGAAGAGAGAATTGCTGGGGCACAACGGCACTGGACTCTTGGGAAGTGTGCTTTGGGGGAGGCCCACCCAACAATAATATAATGGCAAAGATAACATCCCTTTGTGTTTTAGAATCATCTGGATCAGTAGAAATGCTTCACTCAGTCTGCATGGACACCACCCCTCTCAGTCTGTAATTAAGGATGCCCTTCTGCATCTGGTCCTTGAAGACCTGACCTCTTCTGAAGGACTATCACTTGTCTTCTGGGAACCACCCTTCATCAACCCAAACCATGTGTGTAAGGGAATGCCTCAGCCAGGGGAGTGCCTTGGCCAGGAGGACCATTTTCTGTGAGGATGCTACAGTTTGAAGGTTCATCCCATTATCTTCCTTCTGTAGCTCTCTCCTAGCCTCAGGTACCAATGGCCTCTATGCCAAAAATCACATTTAAAAATAATATTTTGATCCTTTGTCCTGAACTCCCCAAGCCTGACTTATTTACCATTGAAAGAATTCACCTTCATTAAATAGCATTCATTACCTTGGAGAACCCAAGTCCCATCACTTTGTGTCCACTATGTCCCAGATGAGGGACATGAAAGGCACCAAGAAGTCTGAAGTGTCAGAATCCTTAAGTAGATCAACAGACAAATCTGAGGGAGACTGTTTCCTCCCGCTGTTCTCCACTAGTCAGTAGGACTTGTTTACTTTTACCTTCATCAAGAACAACTGTAAAACATGGCTGAAGATGTAGGTTGCAAACAGACCCAAGCCATTTGACCACTTGGAAATTATCACATCCCTGTGGTAAATATTGCTAAGTACCTGGGGTTAGAGGAGGTCCTTTCCCCCACCATCTCACCTCCAAGCAGGTCGTCATGGTGAAAGTCGTTCTTAGGCCAGTTTCTGCCACACATGCAAACCTTCATTAACACACAAATATCGAACCATGATATTATACACCTAAAACTTACATAATGTCAATTACATCTCAATTTTTCAAATTACTTTACAAATGAAGGAATAAATACTTAAATTTATTAAAAACAAAAACAACCTTCATTATCAAGCAGGCACAAAGTGAAAAAGGTGAAAGTGTTAGTCACTCAGCCGACTGTTAGTGACCCCATGGACTACAACCCACCAGACTTCTCTGTCCATGAAATTCTCCAGGCAAGAATATTGGAGTGGGTAGCTATTTTAGCTTCTCCAGGGAATCTTCCTAACCTGGGGATCAAACCCAGGTCTCCTGCATTGGCAGGCAGACTCTTTACTGTCTGAGCCACCAGGGAAGCCCAATCAGGCACAAAAATCACCATTATATCCTTCCTTTAATCTCGGTCAAGTCCCCACACTTAGATATTAACAAGCACCTTACATGAAAAGAAGCAAGCAGACATCCCAATGTTCTGACAGCTGCTCAGCTGAGCTTCTCAGGGAATCCGGCAGCAGAGCCCCCAGGCAGTGGAAGGAGGCAGAGCCAGATGGATTTCTGGACTGGAGCACTCCCCCAACATGTAAGGCCCGTGGGCTTGTCGGAAAGATACCCTCTTCCCATGGAAGGATGGTGGGACCTATTGGTCTTCTATCCAACCTCAAAGCCTGAACTCTCTTCATTTAGCCAATTAAAAAAGTCTATTTTACATCACCTAGGCTAGTTGACTCTCTGGAATAGATTTTTATAACACTATTTACTGTGCTTGCATAACCACTTCTGGATGGTGATTTCCTGATTAGTTTCCTTCACATGCTATCCATAATCCCTAGCGTGAAAATTAGAGCTAATTTATATACATGTGCATCACAGTGTTTATAATGAATTACTTTAAATTACAAAGAGATGACTTTCTGACACATCCTATCTGCAAATTGGACATCTGAAAGCCCTCCACTACTCTCATCCATCGTACTGCTGGAGAAATTATGGAAATATGCAAATAAAATAACACCATGCTTTTTGAGTTTGCATCCCAGCTCCATGTTTAGCCATTATAGAAAATGTATTTGAATGGAGTACAGAGGAAGAAAGGCACGTGAAGACACGATGGGGAAAGAAACGGCCCAGGGACCTAGGAAGTTGTTTTAGCTTAATTAAATTGTCTTAGCAAAGCAGACTTTACTACAAAGGATGGTGAGGGATGGGACAGAGGAAGGGATTGGAGAGGGGTGGGTGTGGGGTGGACAAAACAGTCTTCTCCACAGGCATCCTCTCTGCAAAAGGAGCCCAAGCCACTCCGTAGAGGAGCAATTCCCTTTCTGAGCTTTGCACGGTAGACACTGAGCATATTAATAGCAGTTTATAGAGCCACCGCTCAGGTAAAAGGAGCCATTGAGCAGATCCTTCCATCACCTGTTCATCAAGGGAACAAATCAAGTTCTTTCCCAGAGTCATTTTCCTTTCAGACAACTCAGACCATTGTTCCCTGGTGCAGGACAATGACTCACTTGATCAGTAACCTGCTGTTTTTATCAATTATAGTAATTCATGCCTCACCCTCTTCTACTCATTGCTGACATTTGTTTTGGACAATAAGTTAGTAGATTAAAAGAGTAGCATAGTTTTATTTGGCCAAACACTCAGAAACACGTTCAGTACTATTCCCTATTATCTTACTTATCAAATATCAGTCTTGTGCTTTCATGGCTGAGTAGAAAGTTGTGGAAAGGGAAGAGCAATGAAAAAAAGACCTGGGTTCTTGTCCCAGCTTTCCCACTCACTAAACGTGTGGCAGCCTAGTCTCTTCTCTGAATTGAGACCAGACGACAAGCTCCAAAGTCCTAGCGTTCTTTCCCTTAACCATTTATTGAACATCTCCTGCATGGGAAACATTGTTCTCGGTTGTGTCTAGAGGATCCAACAGTGAATGAAAAAGACAAAGTCCTTAACCTAATGGAACTGACATTTTAATGTAGGATAAAAAAGAAAATACATATGAAAACAAATATACATCATATTTTGTGATAACTACTATGGAGAGAAATGAAGCGGTATAAGGGGGACAGGGTGCTGTCTTACACCAAGTGGCAGGAGAAGGCCTCATTCGCCTTTCAGCAGCAACACTGTCTCTGTGTTTACCAGGGTGAGGAGTGTTCTAGTAGAAGGAATAGCAGGTACAAAGCCCCTGAGGTAGGAATGTGCTCAGTGTGATCAAAGAACAGCAAGGCAGTCAGTGTGGCTGCGCAGAGTGAAGAGAGGAGGGTGGTGGGAAACAGGCTGGTGATTGGAGTGAGGGGGCAGGAGGGTATGTAGGTATGTAAGGTCTTTGGCTTGTACTCTGGGAAACTTGGGCGACCTCTGGGGGACTTTTGACCTGAGAACTGTCAGGTTCTGACACATATATTGGAATAGGATCCATCTAGTCACTGACTACAGGGGTGAAAGCCCAGACACGGGCCAGAGATGGTGGTAGCCTGGGCCATGTTGGAAGCTGAAGAGGCGGTGAAAAGTGGTTAGGTTCTGGATATAGGTTGAAATGGGCCAACATTTGTAGGAGAAAGAAAAAAATCAAAGACATCACTAAGATTTTTGCAAATGGAAGAACAAGGTTTTGGGTTTTTTTTTTTCTATTTGTTGATATAAAAATGTAGAAATGAGTATGGCTTATGACCAACCTCCCACCCCACCCATACCTAAGTATGTAAAAATTTCTAGATTAATTTCAGGTGGCGCTAGGGGTAAAGAACCCACCTGCTAATGGAGGAGACATAAGAGACATGGGTTCCAATGTTCATCACAGCACTGCTTATACATGGAAGCAACCTAGATGTCCATCAGCAGATGAATGGATAAGAAAGCTGTGGTACATATACACAGTGGAGTATTACTCAGCCATTAAAAAGAATACATTTCAATCAGTTCTAATGAGGTGGATGAAACTGGAGTCTTATTATACAGAGTGAAGTAAGCCAGAAAGAAAAACACCAATACAGTATACTAATGCATATATATGGAATTTAGAAAGATGGTAACCACAGTCCCCATGGCTCTGTCTGATGATTGATTATATTGGTCTGTTTTCTCATCTCTTCTACACTGAGTTTAATGGGGATCTGGGCCTTTCATCCTTGTTCCCCAGCTGAGGTCCCAGGTACCTCTCCCAGGAACATCTGCTGGTCTTACTGCTTCCATTCAATTCTCCACTCCCCCATGCTCCCTCTTCCAGAGTCATAGTTCTAAAACACTTAATTCCCCCTTTCTTTTCTATCAAAACCTTCCGTTGCTTCTTATTGCCCAAATTCTGTAGCCCACAAGAATTCAAGGACCTCACCAACCCAACCCTACATTCTTCTTCCATGTTCTTACACCATTTTGGCCATGCAGTTCATGCCCCAGCCAGGAATTCCCCAAAGGGGTCACAAAATAGCTCTCTTCCAATTTGGCTCCTGGGGTTTCTCCTATTCTGTACGTGATACGTCACCTTCCGGGTGAAACGTTACCAGTTAATGCCCTCAGCTCCTAAGCCAGAGCCCATCCCTTCTCTGGGCCCCGGTAACTCAGGCCGGCTCTGCTCAGCTTCTCCTTGGCAGACTAAGATCCTGACTGGACACTTCAGCTGTACCAGCAGGTGGCAGCTGGGCTTGGTTGTCTGACCTTGTGCTCTGAGCCCGAGGTGAGTGCAGGGAGCTGAAGCAGCAGTGACTACCTCCCAGCGTGCGCACACACACGCACACACACCATAGACTCACAATACACCTTGACAGCCCTTCAACAAGAGTGGACCGGCTGTCCTGCGCACCAACCGGGCACCGCATTCCTCCGTGTCAGTGGGTCTCTGTCCTGAACCCCATCCAGGATGGCCAGGGCTGCCTCCTCAGTGCTCTGTTACATGCTCCAGCAATCCCTATTAGCCCCAGGGCATGCATGCCCACTGGGTCCACTGCAGGCTGCTGTCAGGGAGGAAAAATTTTCCTCTACCCTTCTAAGTTCTACTGGCTGGTCTCATCTGATATGAGACAGATAAACAGAAAGTCACATGAAATTTTAATGGCCTGCATCCATGAGGCAGACCCAGGAAAACTGAGTCATTTGCCACAATGGCTGAAGCTGTGCTTTATATACCACTCTCAGCTAAAGATTAAAGAGAAAGTTGAGGGTAGTGATTTGGGACTTCCCAGGGAGGACAATTCACCTGGAGATGGTAGAGCACACGTTTGGTAAACAGAAGTTTCCTGGGCCAGGCAGAGGCAATGGGACACAGAGAGAAATTTTAATAAACAGACTTTGCTGGATTCCTTCCTCTCTGCATACCTAGCTCATAATGCAACTATTCATATTGCTGTTGTTTAGTCACTAAGTCGTGTCTGACTCTTTGCAACCCATGGACTGTAGTCCACCAGACTCCTCTGTTCATGGGATTTCTCAGGCAGGAATGCTGGAGTGGGTTGCCATTTCCTTCTCCAGGAGATCTTCCAGACCCAGGGGTCAAACTCACACCTTATGCATTGGCAGGCAGATTCTGTACCATTGAGCTACCAGGGAAGCCCCAGTTATCTACATTACAATGTAGTTAGAGGGCCAGGTCCTTGGTCTACCTACATTCTTTTATGCAGTTAAGGGAAAGATCAAAGGTTCTTTCTGAGTCTTTTTAAAACTTTTCAGCTTGAAAAAATCTGCATACCAAAGAGACGCTTTTTGGGTGGCAAGTTGTATGTGCCCCCTACCCTCACCCCTGCGCAGCCCTCATGAATGCTCCTTGCTACAATAGTGTCTTCATCCATTCAGACTGCTGTCACAATGTACCATAGACTGGGTGGCTTATATGCAGCAGAAACATACTGCTAAACAGCAGTTCCGGCGGCTGGAAGTCCCAGCTCAGGTGCCGGAAGGACTGGGTTCTGATGCGAGCCCTCTTTTAGTTTGCAGATGGCTGTCTCCTTGCTGTGTCCTCACATGGTGGAGGGGGCCCTAATCCCATCCATGAGGGCTCTCTCCTCATGACCTAATCACTTCCCAGCGGCCTCATCTCCTAATAACTTTAGAATATCAACATATGAATTTTGGGGGGACACAAACATTCAAACCATAACAAGTGGAATCCACTTAAATCCTTCTGAAGAGGCAAAGAAGAAGCTCTAAAAAACCTCCATCTACCCTCTCACCAAATCTTGACAGGATCTGGTGATTGGTTTTCTCAGGCACCCCCTGGAGAGTGGATAAGTATGGGGATGTATACTTTCCACTCCTTCCGATGGGCCTCTCCAGACACACCTTCCCAAGCCCCAGACTGGACAGGTTAGAAGGACAGTGCAGTGTCTGCCTTTGAAGTGAGTACGGGCAAAACTGGATCTGTTCTGGGAGTTAAATAGGCCAAGTGCACACCAATCACAGCCACAAAAACATAGCCTGGTCCCTGCTGGATCATTTAGTCTTATCTTGGCTGTCCCCCCTCTGCAGTTACTCTTACTCATATACCTGCACCATCTCCTCCTCACTCTTTATTTGTGTATGGGTAATATAGGCAAGGGCCTTCCCAGGTGGTGTTAGTGGTCAAGAATCCACCTGCCAATGCAGGAGATGCAAGAGACGCAGGTTCAATCCCTGGGTCAGGAAGACCCCCTGGAGAAGGAAATGACAACGCACTCCAGTATTCTTGCCTGGGAAATCCCATGGACAGAGGAGCCTGGCTGGCTACAGACCATGGGATCGTAAAGAGTTGGACATGACTTAGTGGCGAAAAAACAACAAGTGTAGGCAAGGAAAAAGCTTTTTCCTCTATCCTCCTAGATGTCCATCTGGGGCCCTGAAAACTAGACTGATAAAAGATGGGTTAACAAGGGAAAAACAAACAGAATTCATCACCTTGTGCATCACACACAGGAGAGAGAGATTCAGTGAAGAATAACTCAAAGGGATGGTCAGAACTTGGGCTTATATAGCATCTTAACAAAGAACAATAAATTTGTAGAGAAAGACAAGAAAATAGATTTTAGGTTTCCAAGGGCAGCAAACCTGTGGGAAGGTGAATACACGGGGGAAATTAACAGAAGATATGTTGTTTTAGTAAGTCGATTCCTCTCCTGTTGTCACTGAGCTGATCTGATACGAGTCCCTGGTGGTAAAGAATCTAAGGCTGCTTTCAGGCAAATAGAAGGAGACAAGGGGCAGAGAGCTTTGTTTTAGCATCTGCTATTTCTCAATTGTCTTCAGCTCAAGATAATCCTTATGCCACAGTGGTGTACTTTGGAGTGGCGCATCCAGACTCCACTTAGGGGAAGCCCATGCCCTCCAGCTTCTTCCTGTCCGCTGGGTACTGTGCTTCTCAGAGGACCCAGGGTTCCCAGCTTCCACTGCCCTTCCCAGAAAACTGGGGCAGACGAGCTTAGCAGGCTGCCTAGGGCCGCGTTAACGACCCTCAGCCTATGGATGGACTGAGCCCCAACACACCCTGGGGAATCTCAGAGCCTCTTCTTCCTTACTTAGAAAGGCATTTCTAAAAAGAAATTATTTGGAAAGTATTGCAAAATATTCTCTGTACAAGCATGACTGAGTATTCCTGCCATGAGAGGAGCATGGGGACTTCCTGACTCCATGGGTCTGTTTGCATATTTACACCCAGTGGCCCTCAGCCTTAAGTGATAGGAGATTATTTGAGGCTTTCTGGGGATCTGGTTCCTCATAACTGGAGAAGTGCATTCTTTTTTTTAAGTTTAGGTAGATGTCTTTCTGTTAAAGAGAATGCTGAGATAACACCCCCCATTATTTACCCCCAAAGAACTCAGGACTTCCCTGGTGGCTCAGACGGTAAAATGTCTGTCTATGATGCAAGAGACCCAGGTTCGACCCCTGGGTTAGGAAGATCCCTTGGAGAAGGAAATGGCAACCCACTCCAGTACTATTGCCTGGAAAATCCCATGGACAGAAGAGTCTGGTAGCCTACAGTCCATGGGGTCGTAAAGAATCAGACACAACTGAGCAACTTCACGTTCACGTTCAAAGAGCTCATAGATGTGATAACAAAATTAGCCAGGAAGTTTCAAACTTCCCACTTTGCCCACAGCATTGTGGTAAACCTGTCTATGTACAGAGAAAAGTTCACAGAGGGGCTGATTGTGACTTCTCACCTGCACAAAGCCTCTTCAAAGCTCTGTACCCAATTTCACATTCATAATTTGTACTCTTTCTTAAATAGGGTTCCCCAAATTGTATTAACTTCAAGCCACCCAAATCCTGACTGACTCCTACTTCTACATGTTCCTTTAATGGGCATGTGTGAGAATTTCTAAAAGACCTATGTCAAGAGGGGAACTGCTGGGTTATAAGGCATCTGTGCCCTTAATTATCTACTACCAGATAATTCTCCAACCTGTTCTCCCACCAGCAGCAAGAGGAACCTCTGTACCCACACCTTGCCAATACTTGTCATTACCCAGCTTTCTAACTATGCTAGGCTAGTAGCTATATGCCTTACAGCTTAAATTCCTTTCAAATACCATGAAGTAATGATCTCTCATCATTACTTTAATTTGCATTAATTTACATTGCTCTGGTTACTTACAAGCAGTTTCTTTCATATACTTGTACAGCCTTTGGGTTTCCTCTTTTGTAAGTTGCCTATTTATATATTTAACCCATTTTTCTTTTGGTGTACTCTCTTTTCTAATGGAGTTGTGGGAGTTCTTTGTGTGTTCTAGATGTATATCCTTTGTTACTTCTAGACATCATAAACCTTATAAATCTCTTCTCCCAATCTGTCACCTATCTCTTAAATCCAATTCAACTGAGGCGCCTTGTTAAAAGAAACCCTAAATTTTGATGTAACCGGATCAATGATCTTGCCTTGTGGTTTGCACTTTCAAAATCTGATTTAAGAAGTTGTTATCCATTCCAGGTTACAACACTTTTCACCTGTTAGCTTTATAGTCTTACCTTGTGTATTTAGGTTTCTAATCCTTTGAAAATCTCCTTTGTATGTGGGGTTAGGGAGAGACCCAACTTTTTCCCATTCTTTCTTTCACTGCCTGTTTTCCCACCACTGACGAAACAATCCGTCTTTCCCTGTTGATCTGTGGTGACAACTCTGTGCTAAATGAAGTTCACGGGGTAACACAGGGCAACCAGCAGGCTCACAATTCCACTCCACTGCCACATTAACAACAACTTTGCAAGTGTTTAAATATTGGGTAGGCAACTTCCCCTTCTTTATTCTTCTGTTTCATGTTAATTTTGCTATCTGTGAAACTTATTTTTCCCTCTACACTTTAGGATATATATATCAAGTTTCGAAAAAAATTACAACTGGAATTTTTATTAGGATTGCATTGAATTCATAATTTATAAATTAGAAAATTTTTGATATCTTTTTAATTTAAGTCATGCAATCCAAGATATGTCTGAGGTAAGAGAATTGTGAGAAGAAATTAAAACAGCCATGCATGAATGTCTTTGAGCGGGCCCTGAACCCTGTTCTCACCACGCCTCCTTATTTGGGTCTAGGGAGGTGTTAGTTGCTCCGTTGTGCCCGACTCTTTGAGACCCTATGGACTGCAGCTCCTCTGTCCATGAGATTTTCCAGGCAAGTGTACTGGAGTGGGTTGCCATCTCCTTCTCCAGGGGATCTTCCCAACCAGGGATCAAACCTGGGTCTCCTGCACTGCAGGCAGATTCTTTACCAACTGAGCTACAAGGGAGGTGGGGCAATAAAAAATCCCATGTTGGTCAAGGAGGAACTGGGAGGAGAGAGAACTGTGCTTTCCCAGGTGTGGGCTGGGAGCTCTGAAAGTATACAGGAGATGGCCTGACTGGCATGGTACCAGCAGTGACTGGGTGAGGGGGCCAAGGATATGTCTCAGAGATGCCCACTCCCCATCAAGGGAAAGGGGAAGCAGCCAAGTGAGCCCAAGGGACCAAGCACAGCCAGCTTACAAACCCAAAGGAGCCTGAGATGAGGATCAGGAGAATGTGCACTTGAAGGCCTGCTGACCGGAAGCCTTGGTGGGACTGGGGAAATGAATGGTGCATGCAGTCCATGGTTATGAGGACCAGATGTGACACATTCTGGCTGAATAGATGCTATTTGGGGGGGTGGGCACAGAGGATGGCGATGATCCAGAAGCTTCCTCCCACCAATGCTAGGGGACTACGGTGCCCTCTCTCTCTCTGCATAGGAACTGGGATGGCCTCCAAGGAGAAGGAGGCAAAAAAAATCCAGAAATTGACTATTCAGAGGCATCTGAGTTTTAAAACAGAAGTTATCTTGAATTGGTAAGTTCAATTCTATAGAAATAAATGCTTGCTTTTTGTTGTTGTTGTTAAGTATCTGAGATGTCAGACTACAGTGGTTCTATAAATTTCATATCTACTCTACAACGTTTAGTTTCTACAGACTGGATTTCAGCAGTAGGAAAAAATCTGGTAAGGAGAGGCTGGGAGAATTAAATAAATGCAATATAACCATAAGGCAGGTAAAGGAATTAAGTCATAAAGAAACCAACAGCTTTGCTTTTCATCAGAATGAACAAATGGCAGGCAGCTGCATTGTTTCCAATGCTCATTCTGGCTCTGAATTTAAACAGGTACCCTGGGAAAATTCTGGAATAACCTCCTTGAGATCACAGCCCTGCTCACAGGAGCTCTGCTTGGTCTACGATGCTAAACTGCAGAGGGAGGCGCTTTCCCCCAAAGCAGCCTGTCTTCAGGGTGATGTCACTGCCCCACAGGGAGCATCCCGCACACCAGGGCTGGCTGAGTTTCCTGTCACTGCCCACTGACCCCTCTCTCAGATAGAATGTACAACCCCTTGCATGGCCAGGCCTTCTGCAGCTGATCTGGGAAGCCCTCCTTGTCCTGTGATAAGACATGGCTTTGGCTTTTCAATGTTGCTCCTTGTACGTGGATTTAAAATGTTCTCTGAAAAAAGGCAGATAGTGCTGCTAAGAAGACCCACCGGGGTCCCAGGTCTCTTTCGGTTCTGGCACTGGGGAGCTCAGAGCATGCAGGTTCCCGGTCCCTCCAGCACAAGTAGATGAAGAGCCCCCCAGCCCCAGATACAGCCCTCCATGCCCCTCATCAGCTCCAGGACCCCGGAGGAGTGGAGGAAGTCTGCTTCCCCTCTGAGGACACCCTCATCCCACAGGGTCTCTGGGCAATCAGCCGTGCCTCTGTAGTCCTTGCTGAAGTCCCCTGTCCTGTCATGGCCTCTGGCTGGGGTCTGGGCGGGTCTCTCTTCTCAGTCCAGCCTTCTCTGAACCTGCTGGCTGCAGTCAGCCTTCCTAACACTCTCTTCAAAACAAATCCAACACTGTAAAGCAATTATCCTTCAATTACCAAAAAAATGAATTGTTTTTAAAAGATGAAAAAAAAAAGCAGTCCGCCGAGCCCTGGTTTGAAGAGACTGTTGGGGAGGCTGACTGCAGCCAGCAGTTCCGAGAAGGCTGGGCTGAGAAGAGACCTGCCGCTGCTGCTCTGATGCTCCTGAACCATGGCGGACATGAAGCTTCGATAGGAGGCTCATAGCCTCCCCAGGACTCACATTGGTGGATGGGGGGAGAGCCCAAGACTTTTCAACCCTGAGGCCCCCCACATTTATTTGAGGCATCTGTTCCATACCCTGAACCCCCAGTACTCATGAAGGGCAGGAAGAAGAGACCTCAAACCTGCATCCTGTTTTGGTACAGCCTGCAAGGTAAGAATGGCTCTTACAATTCTAAATGGCTGAAAATATATCAAAATAAGAAGATTTTGTGACATATGAAAATTACATAAAATTCAAATCTTGTGACCATAAATAAAGTTTTATTGGAACACAGAAGTACCCATTGATTTACATATTGTCTGTGGCTGCTTTTGTGCTCCAAGGGGAGAGGGAAGTAGCTGTGATGGAGACCATAAGACTCGCAGAACCTAAAATATCTGGTACTTTACAGTAAACATTCGTTGAGCCTTGTCAGGCATGACTTCCCTCTCCCGATTCCTGCCAACCAGTGAAAGCTATCACTGGTCTCCAAATAGTGGGGCAAAGCAGACAGAAAAGTCCCCACCAATAGACTGATAGATACCAGAGGGGACCATGGCTTTCATCGTTGTATTAGGGATCAACACATATTCCTCCTACAGTAAATAATTTTCCATAGCTCTAGTTATAAGTTCTCCTTAGAACCTAATTTTTATTTCTTTGGGGAAAAAAGGTTACTGCTTTCTTATAATAAGTTAACTGTTCTTCAAAGTTACCATAGAGTGAATTGATAAATAACTTCCAAATAGGGAGATGATCTCAAACCAGTTCTGGTTAATTTGTAGGTGAATCAGTTGGGACCACAAACTTGGGTACTAGAAATATTGAGTACCATCCAAAATTAATTTAATTCCTCTGCATGTGTGTGTTTATACATGTCTATTTCCATGTCTGTGAGTGTTGGTTAGTTCAACAAACTAGACTGAGAATAGGATGGGAGAATTTACCTTCTTGAGGGAGATTTTAAAATCTGATTAAGGATTGATATTTTAAAAAATTAGCAGTGTGTCTCTAATCTCATGAAATAGGAAGGGCTTGGGGAAGAGGTGGGTGGGTGCTAGGAAATGTGGCATCATTTGTTCAACTTTGAGAGAGCCAAACTGAAGAAGATATTGCAACCTAAGACAGTGATTGCAGGAACCTGTTTGTTCATTGGGGCTTTCAAAAATTCTCTGATTCAGTATTCATTTCCTGAGAACCCATTATTTACTATGCATAGCATTAGGAGTAAAAAGCTACAGGCCCCCATCTTTCCACACAGGAAGAATATGGTAAAGTACACAGGAGGCAGGGTCATAAGGAGCAGATTAAGGCACGCTAGCTCAGGAGGAAAAAAAAAAATTTTTTTTTTTTTTTTTTTTTTGGCAAAACTAAATGTGGAGCATTAATGGGGTTGGTCTTTCACCAACAGCCAGGGACTGGCACCAGAGGGGGCATCCTGGCACTGGTCCTGGGAAGCTCCTCTAGTTTCAGGAGACCATGGGCTCCATGGCAGGAGTTGGAGGGTCATGCCCACTGATTAATGTAGCTCAGCCTCTGCTGGGCTTGAAACTCTTCTCTCCTCCATCACTTCTGCTTGCTCATAGCTTCAATATTTTGTAATTTGGGCTCATTATGACTCATTGTGGCCTCAATTCTTACTTTCTTATTTCTAAGCATCCTACCAAGTCTTCTTCTATTGACATTTCCCTGTTTAAATTTCCAAGAAAGAAGCGGGGATTAACCCAGCTTTCATACATGCTCGTGTGTCTGCCAGGTTATGTAATGAGTTGCTGACCAGCTTGTTGATTGGCTGCATGTTGGCTGACCAACAGTTCAGGGCTGACCACCCTGAACTGACCAGCTGCAGAGGTGGGGTCATACAGGACAAAGCTGCACAACTTAAAGATTCTTCTTTGGGTTTCCCCTTGCAGGGCTAGTGGGAATGACACATAAATGTGAATAATTTGTTTACCCCAGAGAGAGAGACATATGAAATTAACTCTATGCTAAGATAACACTATGAACCAAATACACTAGGCAAACTTGGCAGCCCAGGTAGTGGGAAAAAGAACCCCAAATTAGGTAGGATTGGGGGTGGGGGAACCTCTCTGGCAGCAGGGCTCCATGCCCCAGGGACAGCCAGGAAGGCAATAAGCAGAGGAGTTAGCAGCTTCGGCCTGTGTGTTGTATCCAAAGGGGTTCATAGTAGCCAGTCAGGCAGGATGGTATGGTTCTGGGTGATGGGTCCGCTGAGAATCAGCAAGTGATTTTATCATAACCAGGATAGGTTCTAGTCCTACAGGGAGGATCAACAAGAGTGGGACAGGATCTCCATGTTGTCTAACTTCAGAGCAAACCACTAAACCCAGTGAGGAACTGGAGTGCTAAGCAGACACCCAAGAGGCTCACTCTTCTGGAACATGCATGAGGCACGCATGTGTACATGTAGAGGAGCACACTGAAGCAACTCTGAGGATATCAGCTGCCATAACACAAAGAATCAGTAGTAACACAAATAAATTGGGACCTCCACCCATGACATGGCTTGGGCTCTTGGCCGGTGTGGAGGGGTCAGCAGGGCACCCATGTCCAGAGCTCAGAGGCTAGAGAAGGTGGGAGCAGACAGGAGTTTGTACAGAATTGGGGTAGCCATGACAGATGACTTTTCAGCTGACCTTTGTTCTAAGTATCAGAAAAAAAAGGGAGAAAGATGAAGAATCTTCCATGGTCAGTAGAACCAAAAGATTCTGAGGGCCCATCTGATATCCTCCCCTGGGCTCAAAATTGCCTACTCATCTAAGGAGATCATAAGGGAAATCAGAAGGTAAATTACTCCCAGTTACAACCTCCAGACCGAGGTCCACCCAGGGAAGCCAGCGAGTAGACCAAATCGCCCTAAGTATTGGCAGGCACACTAAGACTAGTGAGGAGGAGAGGGGGCCCTGCTACTCTTCTCTTCAAAGAGCAGGGTCTCAGGGGCCTTTTTAATTGCTCTTTAAAAGTCTCAGCTGCTTCTGCTGCATCCATTAGTTCCCCATAAAAACATACTCAGGTGGTTGCCCCAAGAGTTTTAACTATCTTTATCTGGAATCAACAGCAAAAGCTTGGCTAATTAGCAAAATGAATAACAGCAATGGCTTCTGTTGGCAAAAATAGTGATCTGTTAATTAACATGAAGGCAAGGTGCTCAGTCGTGTCCAACTCTTTGCGATCCCATGGACTGTAGCCCACCAGGCTCCTCCATCCATGGGATTCTCCAGGCAAGAGTACTGGAGTGGGGTGCCATTTCCTTCTCCAATTAACATAAAGGATATTATAAATGGGGTTTTACTGTTGAATCTTACTGGTGTTCAAGACATGAGCTTTGGCTAAAACATCAGGGATATATTCTCTACTACATAGCTGAGAATAAGATTCTAGCCAGACCTTCAACACTCACCTTTCAGAATGGCATCAGAGGCATGATTTGGAACTTGTCCCGTGCTCATTCACAATCTCAGAAAATTCTGCTTGTCTGATGCTAACTAAAATCCAGTCTTTAGAATATTGTCCTGTCACTCTCAAGAGAACTTTTCATGTAAAGTGTGGACAGAGCACCTAAAAGGTCCGGCAGCTGCAACTTCTCTGCTTACAGAACCAGCTGTTTGAACATTTTTAGATCTTCTTACTTGGAGAAGGCAATGGCACCCCACTCCAGTACTCTTGCCTGGAAAATCCCATGGACAGAGGAGCCTGGTAGGCTGCAGTCCGTGGGGTCGCTAGGAGTCCGGACACGACTGAGCGGCTTCACTTTCACTTTTCACTTTCATGCATTGGAGAAGGAAATGGCAACCCACTCCAGTGTTCTTGCCTGGAGAATCCCAGGGACGAGGAAGCCTGGTGGGCTGCCATCTATGGGGTCACACAGAGTCAGACATGACTAAAGCGACTTAGCAGCAGCAGCAGATCTTCTTACTAATGAATACATATGTGTCATAGCGCTTGGTCTGAGACCTTTCATTATTACATCTAGGTGGGGCTGTGGAGAGATGGGGTTAATCAGATCCCACCACGCCTTGGCTAGGAATAGGCTACCTCAGTGAAGCAGAAGTGGGATATTCTCTGTGCTGTATTCATCCATTCAGCAAATATTACCGGCATGACTTCTGTTTGCCAGTAATATTTGTGCTTGATACTGAGGGTACAATGTTGCATGGGGCGGACATGATCCCCTCCCTCAAGTAGCTCTCAGTCCAGGAGGCAAGTGATCAAGCAAATAGCAACAATGAGTGGTGAGTATTATGGCAGGGGATGTACAGAGGTGTGGGGACATGGAGCAGAGAGAATATACAAACTGGGAAGTTATTGCAGTTCCTTCTTTTTTCTGGAAAAATTCAAGTACTAGAATTGACCCAATAGGGCACTGGACAAACGCCCAAGGGCAATGATAAATCCTGACTCTGTTACACAGTTTGCAGTTCAAGGACATTTTTGAGTTCCTGTGGTCATTCTCCTCCCATCCGTTTGAGCCCACGTGGACACCTGTCTCCCTCCTATTTTTATTCCAGAGGCCACTAGGTTCAAATCCACATGATGCAGTTGGCAGATTTCATCCCCAGAGACCGCAGCACGAAGAGGCTCAGTGACTTGCCCAAGGGCATGTACTGAGTCAAGTGTAGAATTGGGAACAAAACTCAGTCACCTGATGCCAGGGTCAGCTTCCTTTCCCTTGACACATCACCTAACAGGGAAAATAATCTTCTGAAGTATCAAATAGCATTGGTCTTTTGATGAGTGAGCAAGCTGATGAGCAAATAATGAGAAAAGTGGGTATTGAATTTCCTTTGACATAACCCCTTTGGAAAAGGCAGCAATAGATGCGAGAAGAGTGTGACTTATACACGAAAGCAGAAATATTTTAAAATAGCCCCAGACGGCTGATTAACAGTCACAAGGATTAGCTGTGAGTGTCCGTGCAAAGAAGAGTGGAGAGGAAGGACGAAACATGTAAGACACTAGAGTTCTCATGCAGGCAAGAGAACCGCTCAGGAGTTACAGTGTTTGCTTAGAGACTGAGGGAGCCTTTCTCAACTTCTTAGTTAAGAAACGAGAGAGGAGACATACACTTGAAACACAGATCACTTAAAGCAGCTTTGCTTTTATTTCTTTTTCCTTGGGGGATTGATCTAAGAAAACAGTGCTACAATTTATGTAGAAGAGTGTTTTGCCTATGTTCTCTTCTAGCAACTTAATGTTGTCATGTCTTACATTTAGGTCATTAAACCATTTGGAGTTTACTTTTGTATATGGTGTGAGGAAATGTTCTAATTTCATTGGTTTACATGTAGCTGTTCAGCTTTCCTGGTACCATTTGTTGAAGGGCTGTTTTTTCTTTTTCCATTGTATGTTCTTGCCACCTTATTGTAGATTAACTGACCATAAGAAATAAAAGCAAAATTAACCGAATAGATCCTAATCAAACTTAAAAGTATTTGCACAGCAAAAATAACCATCAACAAAACAAAAAGACAACCCATGGAATGTAAGAAAATATTTGCAAATGATGCGACCATCAGGGGATTAATATCCAAAAAATACAAACAGCTCATACAACTCAATATCAAGAAAACAAACAACCCGATAAAAAAATGGGCAGAAGACCTGAATAGACATTTTTCCAAAGAAGACATAAAGATGGCTAATAGGTACATGAAAAGATGCTCAACATCACTAATTATTAGAGAATTGTAAATCAAAATCATAATGAGGTATCATCTCACTCCAGTCAGAATGGCCATCATCAAAAACTCTATAAATAGTAAATGCTAAAGAGGATATGGAGAAAAGGCAACCTTTGTACAGTGTTGGTAGAAATGTAAAGTGGTGAAATCACTGTGTAAAATAGTATGGAGGTTCCTCAAAAAGCTAGAAATAAGAACTACCCCATCAATCCCACTCCTGAGTATATTGTCAAAGAGAACAAAAACACTAATTCAAAAAGATACATGTCCCCCAATACCCATAGCAGCATTATTTACAATAACCAAGACATGAAAGCAACTCAAGTGCTCATCAACAGACAACTGGCTTAAGAATATATAAGTATATACACACAAAGTATGCACTAAGTATACACATATACGTATATTCCATTGTGTATATATGTATACACACACTCACATTCGAATATTACTCAGCCATAAAAATTGAAATACTGCCATTTGCAGCAACATAGATCTAGAGAATATTATGTTTAGTGAAATAAATCAGAGAAACATGAATACTGCTGCTGCTGCTGCTGCTGCTAAGTCGCTTCAGTTGTGTCCGACTCTGTGCGACCCCATAGACGGCAGCCCACCAGGCTTCCCGTCCCTGGGATTCTCCAGGCAAGAACACTGGAGTGGGTTGCCATTTCCTTCTCCAATGCGGGAAAATGAAAAGTGAAAGTGAAGTCGCTCAGTCGTGTCCGACTCTAGGAACCCCATGGACTGCAGCCTACCAGGCTCCTCTGTCCATGGGATTTTCCAGGCAAAAGTACTGGAGTGGGGTGCCAAATAAAAGATGAATATATATACAAAAAAACAGAAACAGACTCACAGAGATAGAAAACAAACATGGTTATCAAAGGGGAGAGACAGGGAGGGACAAATCAGGAGTATGAAATTAATAGTTAAAAACTACTATACATAAAATAGAGAAGCAACAGGATTTACTCTATAGCACAGAGAATTATACCCAATATCTTATAATAAACTATAATGAAATATAATCTACAAAAAAACTGAATCACTATGTTGTATAACTAAAACTAACACAATATTGTAAATTAACTGTACTTCAGTTAAAATATTTTTTATTTTATTTTATTTTTTTTAAACTGAATTACTATGTTGTATAACTAAAACACAATATTGTAAATTAACTATACTTCAGTTTAAAATTTTTTAAACGCATCAAACTTTACACTTAGAATGGGTGAATTTATTGTATAGAAATTATACCTCAATAAAGCTGGTTTTAAGAAAAATCAATGTATCCCCCTAGAAGGGCATGATACTTGGAACAGTACCTGACACATAGTAAGTGCCTACAATGTCACTGTTAAATGAATGGATGGATGAATGAATGAATATTATTCCCTTTCCCTAGTGTTTTATACAATTGGGATAACATTTTTAAATTGATGTGTAAAAAAAGTGTTATGACTTGCCCTGACATCCCATGAACGGGATTCAAGTTTCTCTCAATGACACATGTAAACATAAGACCTGTGTATGTGCTTTGGAGAAAAATGGTTCTGGAAGAACTCAGGAGAAGAAGGCATCACAGTGCACAAGCAGCAGTTTCTGCTCACCTTACGTATGGAGAGTGAGAAAAAAAAGCTGCTGAGTACAGGGGCGGGGTTGCAGGGGAGAGTGGGATGGGTGGGAGGGGGTGGTTACCGGCAGGTCTAAGTCCTGCCTGCTGAAAGTGTCCTTCCCGGAGCCCCAGGCTGACCTGGCCTCTGAAGGCACCGACAACACTTGCTTCCATTCCTTAGCTGCAAACACCATCTTTATTCCCACAGACCAAGCGGCTCAGGAGAAGCGGGCAGGAACTACTGTCCAGGCCACCACGTAAACGCCCAGACTCACTGCAGAGACTAGACATGCCCTGGCCTGAGACCCCCTTGACCTCAGGGGGTATGGCTTTTCCTTGGTTCACAGTGACCTAGACCCAGAGTTAACCCTTGCTTAGTTGTCCAAAGTTAGGAGCCCCTTTTCTTTAGAGAGACCTGCACTTAAAATCCCTACCAAGAACAAAAGAAAATTTAGAGCTGGAAACAATCAGCTTGCTCATTGCTTCATTTTCTGATGAATAAACTGAGGTCTTGGCTGGACCCTGACCAGACAGCTAGGCTAGATCTTTGTTTCCAGACATAAGGACCAGCCACCAGCAGCCTCTTCAGATTCCCAGGTCGATTTGTCCATCTCAAAGTGCTGCAGTGGCACCGTGCTGCTTCTCTATGACTCAGCAGGAATTAACCCAGTTTGCTTCTCTGGTTTTAAAGAGTACTTGGTTCATCAAAATAATGGATCTCAGAAATCAAATTTTCTTTCAGATTTTATCATTGAATGAATGAAGAGAACAAAAAGAGAAAAACAAATGGACTAATTTTCTGATCATACAACTCCCTTGGCTGGGGGACGAGAGACTCCCCACCTGTCTTCAAATTTATCATCTCCCTGGGAGGGTGCCCACTTCTCTCGCACCTGTCCAAGCACACACAGACTACATCAGGTTCACTCTCTGTATCATTCAACACCTCCTCTTTCCCTCTCACACACCTGGTGGAGACTGTTGAATGAATAAACAGACAAGCTCATTGGAAAGTAGGTGGCATGGAATCCAGAACACATTTTCCAAAGGAAATGACGTCATGGGGGGGTTTGGGTTTCCTGAGCCTGCCCACAGAGCTGAATTAATCTATCACCCCACTGAAAGGCTATACATTCTAGTAGGAAATAAGGGGGAAAGAAGTACAGTTACCATACTCATCATAAAATAAACAAAAAGACCTGAACAAGAAATGTTTGCTGTGGGCAGATCTTATCCACACTGCACAGTGCCACTCAGAAGATGAAGGAGGGCTGTCTCTCTTTCTGAAATGAGGGATTATGCCTCGAAATTAGTGACTTCCTTTGCTAGCAGCCGAATCTCTCTCTGACAGCTGCTCGGATCAGCCAGGCATACATTACTTTCATCTTTAATAAACAGCCACTCTGAAGTCAGTGGCTGGTCTCCATGACAACCAGATCAAGTTTTTCCACTGATGCTGGGGGCAGAAAGGAAGAAGGAATAGATCACTTTTTGCTGAGGCGCTGCACTCTGAGAGGGCAGAGGAAGGAGGGTGTGGGGTACATGTACCCCCACATGGACCTCCACATCTTTGTGTGTCCCAGGGGAATGGGAAGTGACTGTACCTTTTTACCGCATGCGGAGGAAGAGGAGTCCTAACCAGCAATATAAGACACATGGGAAAGTGTTCCTTTGGAGAGCATAGCATACATCAAAGCCTGAACTGCCAAGCACCTAAATGCAATTCGATCTGACTGAATTCGAATTTGCTGTGTGTGCCTGGCCCTCTGCTACATCCTGCAGCGGTTACTCACAGTAGAGGCTTTACAAAAAGTGAGGAGAGGCACCATCAACTATGGTGAGGGGTGAGAGGTGGGTGGGGCACGTTCCCAGAGAAGGCTCAGCCCCTGCCCATCCCAGCCCAGGATGGCTGCAGCTTACAGTACCTACCCGCCCCCCCACCCACACCCCCCTGCCATCAAGCTTAGCCTTACCTAGTCCTAGAACTCTAGCCAGGATGACTGGCAGCTGGTCAGGCTGGAATGAACAGTTTGTTGATGGTTCACTGAGGCAGCATCCATGGATCTTTATGACCTGGGGCCACAGAATTTCCATCTTCTCTGAGTTCTCCCTGGTGGGTCCATTTGGTCTGCATGACTAGGATCTGAATCACCTTGCTAACCCAGGCTGAAGCCCTGACACTCTTGCCTGGCGCTAGCCTGCCTCTTCCCTCAGGCACCAGACTCATCACTCCATATCCCCTGGTGGGGTTCTGCTCTAGGTGAGCTGGTTACCTGGAGCCACACTGATGAGACTTCTCCCTTAACTTCAGCTGTCTGTGTCTCTGCCCCAGGAGGGGACTGGACCCTCAGTTACTGATGGATGCTTACAGGAACTAAGCTGAATCTGCCATGGGCCCCTGGAACTGGACCCTGGCTACTAGCTCTCATTTTAACACCCCAAGATCAGTTTCCAGTCCCAAATTCTTCCTTTTCTCCACAAACCAGGTGCTGTGCTTAGTCACTCAGTGGTGTTCAACTCTTTGTGACCCCATGGACTGCAGCCCTCCAGGCTTCTCTATCCATGGGGATTCTCCAGGCGAGAATACTGGAGTGGGTTGCCATGCCCCCCTCCAGGGGGTCTTCCCAACCCAGGGATCCTTCATTGCAGGCAAATTCTTTACTGTCTGAGCCACCAGGGAAGCCCAAGAATACTGGAATGGGTAGCCTACCCCTTCCCCCCGGGGATCTTCCCGACCCAGAAATCGAACCAGGGTCTCCTGCCTTGCAGGCAGATTCTTTCCCTGCTGAATTACCAGGGAAGCCCCCACAAACCAGAGCTGCTGCCTAATATCAGAGAGCCTCATTTCTGAGCCTGAGTGGGCTGTAATGAAGGTGGTTTTTGAGATGAGTCTTGAAGGCCAGCCAGGACTCAGATGGTAGGAGAGAGGACTTTCTGTTAGGACAAGGGTCCTTGATGAGAGTCGGAGGATGAGGATGTATAACTTCAGTGAGGCAATCCCAACTTCCTGCCGGCTCAGCAGGGAAGGATGCAGGCAGTCAAGGGATCAAGTCCCACAGGGCATCCATTTTGGGAGTTTTCTCACAATATTCTCCTGGTGTTGGGTGAGTACAGTCCCTATCTTCCCAGGATTCTTAAAGTGAAACTAGATAGCCAGATTCTGTGACCAGGATTGTAACTAAAATTTACTAAACACATTTACACATTATTTCACACTATTCATTCACAAAATAGATGGGGCTGGAGGAACAAGCGGGGGCAGGTCATGAAAGGTTCTTGTAAGCCGCATTGAGGACTTGGACTTTTTAAAGAGATAATGCCAAGCTATAAAATAATTTTAATTTGGAGGTTAATGTGATCAGATGAGGTTTTACGTTGTAGGCACAGTGGAGGGAGGGGCGAGCTAAGAGCCTAAGAGGAAGGAGCCAGGACGCCACTTGCCTCTCCAGCTGCTCCCCGAGGGACAAGAAGACTCACAGGCTGCAGGTGCCAAGGCTACAGTGGCCCTGGCTTTAGGGTCTGGTCCACTGACACCATCTGCATTTTCACGGCACTCTTTGCTGGGTCCCCTGCCCCCTCCTCACCCCTGCTGTGTCTTCTGTCTGTTCCCCTCGGTGTTGCCCTGCACTCACTTTCCCGGTGCTTTTCCACTCCCACCCTCACTTTAGCACCCGCTATCATGGCCTCGCTTTTTCCTGCTTTCTGTTCCTGTTTGCCAAGTGGAGGGAAAGCTGCCCAAGAGACCCACCCTCTCCACCAGCTTTAGAGGAAAAGACTGGCCCCAGGAGACAAACACTTCCCTTCGGCTGTTGGAAACAAGCAGGCTGGTTTTTCCATCACAGAAGCAGAATGCCAAAGGCTGTTGATTACACCAGTGGGTCAGCAGAAATGTCTATCAGGAGCTTATTGCTCATTTCTACCCATTCAGAGTGGAATATTCTGGGAGCTTCCTTTGACCCTCCCTTGACCTGAAATACCTCCTCTACTGATGCCCGAAAGCCCACCATTGAACCAGTCATTCCTGTGTGTTAATCATTACTTTTTCCCAATGGCTTTTCTTTGAACATATAAATCCTCCTGGAAGGGGAAACACTTTAGCTTCCTAATGCCTTGATGTAACAAAGCACAGAGGGGAAAAATACAAAAGGTTTCCAGTCCCTCATGAACATCATCTATGGGACTGGTGATAAATCTAATTTGACTGGATGTAGAATTAACAAGACACTTAAATTATAGAACTGTTGATATCCATATAATCATTTTCTTCTTTTACCTTTTCTTTTTATCCTCTTCACTAAAGTATAACACACACAATAAAGTATACAAGTCTTAAGTGTACAGCTTAGTGAATTTTTCACATGTATACACCCATGTAACTATCACCTAGATTAAATATATTCCAGTACTCTAGAAGACTCTCTGTGCTTCTTCCTAGTTAATAGTCCTGCAAAGATAGTCACCATTCTGACTTCTATTATCATAGGTTAGTTCTGCCTGTCCTCAAGCTTTCTGCGAATGGAGTCATGTGGATTCCTAGCCTTTCGCTCAATACAATTTATACACACTGTTATATGTATGAGTCATCTGTCTTTTCCATTGGTGTTCAGTATTCCATTGTATGAATATACTACAATTTCTTATTTTTCTGTTGATGAACACTTAGGGGGTATTTCTAGGGTTTGGGCTATTATGAATAAAGCAGCTGCGAACATTCTTATACAAGTTTTTGTTGTGAACACATGCACTAATTTTTCTTTGATATATATCTAGAGGTGGGATGTTAGGTTAAAGACTAGGCATATATTTAACTTTATTAGAAACTGTCAACAAATTTCCAAAGTGACTGTGTCATTTTGCATTCTCACCAGCAAGTGTATGAGAGCTGCAGTTGCTTGCCTCCTTGTGAACACTGTATGGTCGGTCTTTTTAATTTTAGCTACTCTGGTGGAGAAACATTTATGATATGTTTGCCTGAGAGAGGTGGGTTCCTGAGCTGAGAGTTCCGAGCAGAAAAATGGAGCCCTCATATCAGTGACAACTATGGGAGTGGAGTCCTGATGAGTTTCTGTGTTTGTTTTAATAATAAAGAACCATAAGGGTGAGGCTTCCTGGGTAGGTCAGTTGGTAAAGAATCCTCCTGCAATGCAGGAGACTCTGGTTCAACTCCTGGATTGGGAAGATCCCCTGGAGGAGGGCAAGGCTACCCACTCTAGTATCTTGCCTTGAGAATCTCATGGACAGAGGAGCCTGGCAGGCTATAGTCCACAGAGTCTCAAAGAGTCGGACACGACTGGGTGACTAAGCACAGTACATAAGGGTGAGAAAACCAGAGGAATATTGTCTATTAGTACCAGCTTTAAAAAGCCAAACTTGGAGGCTGTGTCACCAGTAGAGGAAAGAGCTAGTTAAGCCTAATTCTAGGAGAACATTCCAGACAGGATAGATTTGAAGATAACACTACAGACCCACCTGTGATGGTCCAGCCAGAAAGTGATCTTGTACCAGAATTCTCGGCTGCAAGCAATGGAAACCAGCTCAGGCTAAGATAGCCAAGAGGGAATGTATTAAAAGCTATCTGGGTACTCACATGACGGATAGGAGCATCAAGGGCCAGGCCTAGAGATGGGCAGGAATCAAGGAGATTCTAAGACGTCAGGAGCAGACAATTCAGTCTATTCAGCATGGCTTCCCGCTAACTGTTCTGAGATCCTTGCGTCAGTTGTTCAAGGTTAAAGTTTCAGAAGAGCTTATCAGATAGGTTGTGCTTAGACCACAGGTCCACCCTCAGGGCTGAGAGAGGCAGAATCAGTTCTCTTTAAGAGCTTCCATGGTTCTGAGCAGACACCTGGGTTTATATCCCACTACAACTAAATATGTGGGGAAGAGGTAATTCCCTAAAAGAAATCAGACACCAACAGGAAGGGGGAATGGATGTTGAGTAGCCAAAGAAATACTATTAACACATATTTACTACAGCCCTGTCTTCCACAGCATTCCTTTCACACCAGGATGGTAATTATGGTAGACGTGGTGACAGAACACTGGCCTGGGCCTACAGGGTGGGCAGGGAACGGGAATTTGACAGACAAGAAAGCATCACTGACTGGCTAACCTGTTTTCCAAAGGACTTGAATAAGATAAGATCATGTGACTCAACATTTTTTAACTTGTCTGTCATTTTTCAGCAAGTCTGAGTCACTCCCTGATCTCCTTAAGGTGTCGTCAACCCTGACTGAGGGAGACCTGGGTAGATGTGAAGGGTGGGGACTGCGGAAAACAAGGGAAGATTACAGTACCGGACGGCACTCCTTTCTAAGTCCTCATCCCACAGGCTCTACAAGCATAGTGCCTAGGGCCTGTGAGCTTCTCAGAGACTAAGGAATTATCTGAGTCAGGGGGAAGTTGCAGGTTCCAAAATACACAGAGAAAATTGCAAATTAAAAAAATATTTAGTGCTTAATTAGCGTTTAGCTATCCTTTCCCCCTTTTCCGTGACACTCCTACTCCCAGCTCAGAGTTCCCCAACATTCAGCCTAAGGTGCATTGTTTCAAATTACAAAGCCACCAGCAAATGAGAGCAAGCCAGAGAGAGCAGGGGCAGTGACCTGGCTTCTCCACAACAGGTGCCTACGTACTGATCATCATCTGAAATGAAGAGTCCAAGTCAGCCCTGGAAAGAAAGAACAACGACTCAAGCTTTAACCTTAGGTTCAGAGACCTAGTTTCTGAATCCCTTCTTCATTCCTCCAGGGGTTCAATGGAATTAACTTGACATGGTCCTTCCATTCAGGAAAGATTGTGAAAATGTCTGTTACCTAAAATTGGGCCAGAGGTCCCATCCGGCCTGGACATTCAGAGTGTGCATTTTCTTATAGTTACAGTACACAGGACTGGGTGTTGGAAGACCCAAATATCATCCAGGCTGTCATGAACTCACTATGTGACCTCAGACAAGTTACCACCTTTCTTCTCTTTCCTCTTTTGTAAAATGAAGGGAGTTGATTGAATGAGCACTGAAGTATGTTCAGGTCCTATGATCACTTAAACTCTTAAGCAGATTCCTAAAACAAGGAAGAAACCACATTAGCTTTGCTGACACGTCTTCCCTTATGCTCCACAGAAGACCAAACGCTATAATAAAAAGCATCTCTGTCCCCAAACCATACTTAACCTCCAAGTTATGCAACCTGTGATTAGTAGAACCTATTTTGCTGTAATTGAGCAGGGTAGTTCTAGGAAAAAATTATACTGAATTTCACTAAATGTGCATTCATTTGGTTAACCAGACCACTAAGGCTGACATACTGTACCGATTACCTAATATGAGTACCATCAACATCCTTCCATTTTCGGTGAACTGGCTTTTTAGCCATCAGGCTAGAGCCCACTATAATTTATTTTCTTTGTGGTAGCGGCAAACATGTCTAAATTAGTTAAATTACTTTAATACGTGGTTGCTTTAAGGCTCAAGAATTCCTGACCACTCCTTCCAAGGAAACATCAATCCACAACATGTGGAATAAATCTCCATTTTCATGTCTTTGTTTCATTTGGGGTTCTTTTCTGAATGACTTCATTTTTTGATGTTGTTGCTAAATCAACCTAAATTTGGGATCTGACTAAATACTCAAGAGTTGTGCTCATCTTTTGACCAAACATTTCCCTTCATTTTGTTCCTCCAACCCCCACTGGGGAACATAATTGTGATCAATTACAAATTGCTGGATGGCAAGCTCTTCATTCTGTCCACAGCAAGATAAATGACTTCCTTGCCTAAACAACCTCTTGTGGAATAATATTCTGACCTCCTCTCGTTCTCCATCCTTCTCAGAGGAGGCCAGTCCAAGCCATGCTGTTTAGCCATGTGAATGTAATTGGAGCAGTTTGAAAAATGTGCAAACACATTATTAGCAACGTGTTTAAACAGCACCATTCCCTTAGGTGTTCATAATCCTTTAAAGCTATGATATAATTACTCCTTCCGGCATCACTCTAACATGTATACAGCATGGCAAGAATTATATTTGTCAAGAAACATGACAGTTTTAAATAAATAAAAATTATTTCCCAGGTTACACACAGTAGTTTTCTTTATTTATGGGATCTACTGTCTTTTCTTTATTTATAGTATCCGTGTCTCTTTCAAAAGGGTTTGAGTCATCTTACAAATGCTAACATTACAGCAGAGCTCTAATAAAATAAGCATAAAACCACAATAGGACGTAGGCGAGCTCTCCCCAAACAAGACAAGAAACATTAGAGTAAAGTGTGACAGATCTGATCTCACAGAAATCCAAAAGCTTTAGTTGATAAAGGTCAAGTAGCAGGCCAACATATAAGGGGTTAACACCCAAAAAATGACCTGTATAAAAATGCCTAAAACTCAATAAAAGAACAATCACTCAAGTGTGTATTTTATGCAAAGAATGTGAAGATTAGGCCAGAAGAAGAAATAAAAATGATCAAATATGTCAGGGGAAAAAAAATGCTTCATCTCTAGTTCCTACAGAAGGAGTTTCAAATTAAAACAAGATAACACATGGATAACCAACAAGGACCTACTATATAGCGCCATATAGCAACAAGGATCCCTGTATAGCACAGGGAACTCTGCTCAGTGTTATGTGGTAGCCTGGATGAGGGTAGCAGGGGGAGTTTGGGAGAGAATGGATAAGTGTATATGTATAGCTGAGTTCCTTTGCTGTTCACCCGAAACTATCACAACATTGTTAACCTGCTATTTGTTGTTATTCAGTCACTAAGTTGTGTCCTACTCTTTGCAACCCCATGAACTGCACCACACCAGGCTTTTCTGTCCTTCACTATCTCCCAGAGTCGAGTCAGTGACGCTATCCAATCATCTCATCCTCTATCACCCCTTTCTCCTCCTGCCCTCAATATTTCCCAGCATCAGGGTCTTTGTCAATGAGTCAGTTCTTCGCATCGGGTGGCCAAAGTATTGGAGCTTCAGCTTCAGTATCAGTCCTTCCAATGAATATTCAGGGTTGATTTCCTTTAGGATTGACTGATTTGATCTTGTAGTCCAAGGGACTCTCAAGTGTCTTCTCCAGCTGCTGCTGCTGCTAAGTCGCTTCAGTCGTGTCTGACTCTGTGCGACCCCATAGACGGCAGCACCACAGTTCAAAAGCATCAGTTCTTCAGCACTAAGCCTTCTTTATGGTCCAACTCTCACATCCATACATAACTACTGGAAAAACCATAGCTTTGACTAGATGGACCTTTGTTGGCCAAGTAATGTCTCTGCTTTTTAATACACTCTAGGTTTGTAATAGCTTTTCTTCCAAGGAGCAAGTGTCTTTTAATTTCATGGCTACAGTCACCATCCACAGTGATTTTGGAGCCCAAGAAAATAAAGTCTGTCATTGTTTCCATTTTTTCCCCATCTATTTTCTGTGAAGTGATGGGACCAGATGCCATGATCCTAATTTTTTGAATGTTGAGTTTTAAGCCAGCTTTTTCACTCTCTTCTTTCACCTTCATCAAGAGGTTCTTCAGTTCCTCTTTGCTTTCTGCCATTAGGGTAGTATCATCTGCATATCTGAAGTTGTTGATATTTCTCCCAGCAATCTTGATTCTGCTATCCTCAAATATAAAACAAAAAGTTAAAAAAACAAACCAAAAAAACCCCAAGGTAACAGTTTGCACCCACTCAATGTCTGAAAGAAAAAGAGTTATACAGTATTATATGGCCATTTTGGTTGTTTTACATTTTATCCCAGTGCAAACACTGATACAGTGAATGTCCTGGTACATATATCTTTCAGCAAATATACAGATATTTCTGAAGATAGGTTTCTAAAAACAAAATTGAGTTAGAATGTATATGCATTTTGAACAAAGATAAATATGGCCCATCTACTCTCCTAAAATACTGTTCTACTTAACACTTACATTCATAGCATATGCGTGTGTTGATTTCCTCTAAACATGCAATTACCACAGAACCCAGTAATTATGCTCATGGGCATTTATCCCACAGAAATATAAACTTATGTTCACACAAAAATTGTCGTGAATGTTCAAAACAACTTTATTCATAATAGTCAAAAACTGGAAACATTTAAGCTGTCCTTTAGTGATTGAGAGGTTAAACCAACTGGTACATCCACACCATGGATACTACTCAGCAAGAAGAAGTTGATATATACAACCTGGTTGAATTCCCAGGAAGTTATGCTGAATGAAAAAGCCAATTCCAAAAGGCGATGAACTACCTGATTACATTTATATAACATTTCTGAACTGACCAAAGGATAGAAATGGAGAAGAGGTGACTGGTTGTCTGGAGTGACAAGCAAGGGAAGGTGCGAGAGGGCAGAGGGGTGGGTATAAAAGGGCAACACCAGGATCCTCATGGCGATGGAGCTGCTCTGTGTCTTGATTGTGATGGTTCACACAGGAACCTACACATGTGTAAGATTGATGGATTGTGTCACTATCAATATCCTAGTTGTGATGCTGTACTACAATTTTTCAAGAAGTTACCACTGGAGGAAACTTGCTAGAGGGTACCTGGGATCTCCCTGTATTATTTTTTATAGCTCCCCATGAATCTACCACTATCTCAAAACATAAAGTTTAATTTTAAAAATATATGATAGATCTATATAACATAATATGAGGTCTAAGATATACTGCTGCATGGGGACAGCATGTCACAAAACAATAGGGACAGTATTATTCTATTTGTGATCAACAAAGTCACATGTTAGCTTATATGTGTAAGCAAAAAAAAATTTTAACACTGCTTACCTCTGAGAAGAGGAAGGAAAAGAGAGTTCTTCTTCAGTCTGTATTTAGTGGGTCCTGTTGCAGCGCTTTACAACCAGCATGTCTGACTTATGTGACTTAGGCATTTGTTTTTCATTGTAGAGAGCGATTAACTATAGCAATAATGAGGGTTAACCAACTGCTCCAGAGGACAGGCAGTATCTCCTCAAGCAAACTGGGCCGAAAGAGGTGTTCAGGGGAGAGGCAACTTTCAGTGAAGGTGACGAAGCCCAGAAGCCTGAGAGAGGCGCAGAGGATGTAGAAAAAGGATTGGTCTGCAACAGAACAGGCACTGAGGGAAGGGAAGAAGGGAGAGGATCCTGAGAAGAAACGCAGACAGTCGAGAGTAAGAGGTTTCCCAGTGGGGACAGGAGTAAAAGATGGCTTTGGTGTGCATTTGGGGTAGGGCGTTTATCATTTACCAGGAGGTGGGGGCGCTGCCATCAGAGCCCTCAGGACAATGTGGGGAGCATTCCAGTTACTGGGGATGTCTCCTCCAGCTATGTATCCTGGAACAGGGGTTCCCATCAGCCTGCAGTCTCACTGGACCTCTTGACAGCTCATGTCAAAGCTCCACCATCTGATCTCAACAGCCACTCCTCTAGTGAACCCAGATGGCATTTCTGATCAGGGGAGTTAGCATAAGCTCAGTAACAACCCCCCACGGAGCTGGACAGTGCTCTTTCCTCAGTCACCCTGATAAATGGTCCCTTGTCCCTCTAGGCTTGAGGTAAGTTACAGAGTCCTTTCTCAAAAGGTCCTGGTCTGTGAACTGGCTTCAGTCTGGGGACTGGATGTGTTAGTCCCTCAGTCATGTCTGACTCTTTGCGACCCCATGGACTTTGCAACCCCAGGCTCCTCTGTCCATGGGATTCTCCAGGAAAGAATACTGGAGTGGGCTGCTACTCCCTTCTCCAGGGGATCTTCCTGACCCAAGGATCAAACCTGGGTCTCCTGCATTGCAAGTGGACTCTTTACCATCTGAGCTGCCAGGAAACTGAATAAGAGGCTATATATTCCCACTATGGTGATGCAACTTTGGCCCCTGCCCAGCAGAGCTAGAATTTTTCTCCCTACGTTTGTAAGGAAGTAACTTGGTAAACCTCCCATCCAGTTCATTTTAGGAATCTGGTGATCAGTTAGCCATTGATTGCCACAGATCCCTGCATATAAAACTCTTATTTCTTCATCCCTATGGCTTATTAAGGTAATTGCATTTATATCGTCTCTGATGGAAACCAGAGACCAGGGAAATCAATCTCACTGCCACATCAGCATCATCATTTCTGACCTTCAGAGAGTCACATCAGAGCTCTTCAGTGACTCTGGTGCCTCCTTTACCAGTGCATTTTCTCTTGCCATGGTTGGTCCTCCCAGGGCATTTGGAGAGGTGATGGTTTAACGGGTTGGAGTAATTAATCCCTCCCAACATTCCCGTTTCCCTCAGCCTCTGGACTCCTTCCCCTCTCACAGTCTTGCTTCTCTAAGCACAGTTCATGGACTAGCTGCATCATGGCATCACCTGAGAGCACATTAGAAACTAGGTCAGTCCTAGACCTGCCAAAGCATAATCTTCATCTTAACAAAATCCCCAGGTGATTCATAAACACATTAACATTTGTTTTACAGCAGTGTTTCTTAAACTGTAATTGCAACTGATTCATTTTTGAAAGTGCAAATGCCCAGGCCCCATCTCCAGAGTTTCCAATTCTGTAAATCTAGGGTGAGATTCAAGAATTTCCATCTCTAACATATTCAGGGCTGATGTTGATGGTCCCAGGTGATGCAGTCACCACTACATTTGAACCACTGTTCTATATTATGCCAGAGAATTTACAGAATTTTGACCTAAAGAACCACAGGTCATCATAGACTCCAGGCTCTTGTTGGCCAATGCAGCAGACAATTCACACCAGTCCTTGGCACTTGAGCTAAACCTGAGTCCTAGGAGACATTCCATGTCAGTATATTCAGCTGATGGATCCTTACTATCTTCCTCCAACACCCTTACAACCTCCTCCCACATACGATCTTCCTGCTCCTCCAGATACCATGTGTTAAGATCTCGTAACTCTTTGGGTGAATAGGCTATTTTAGCTGAAAATGGCACTTTTCTATTTCTCCTTCTGGACCATATTGAGCTCTAACTCTTGTTACAGAGCTGGAGGCAAACAGAGGAGAGAGTGTGGGTCTGAGAAAAGGCAGCTCTAGAGGCAACTGCTTTGGGTGTAGTCACTGAAAATACTGTTCTGCAGAAAGAGGGCTCAGGAAAATTTAGAGCTCAAAGTTCTCAGCCTTATCCATGTCCCACCTGTGCCTCACACTGGTATTAGAGACCTAGAAAGGCTGAACTTTCAATTGGCACTTTAATTTTACAACCTTGCAATGAGGTCCAGGGCTTGGGTGTTCATGGTAAGGACTCCAGATCAAGAGATTTCTTCAGGTTTTCCATGGAGGCTTGATTCTGAACTACAGGTGTTCTTAAATATATATATTATATATATATTCATACTCATCATTTTGCCTATATATGTACTTTGGAGCTGTAAAAAGCAATAACAACAACAAAAACAAACTAGGTGATGCCGCAACCTTTAAAATCACTTCCTTTGACAGAGCAACTAAGTGCCAGAGCCTCCTTTCCCCATGTCTTGCCCTCCACTTACCCTTCATCCCTTGCTATGACCACGGATCATCTTAATCCTTATGATACTATTCATGCATTGATGATGAGTGTCCATTTCTATCCTTTGAAACTCTGTGTCCCCGCAAGGTTCAGTTCCTCAAATATGATCAGCCCAATCCCAAAAGCACATTATGAAGATCTATTGCCTGTGACAACTTCTAGTATCAATTACTCTATCAGTCAGAATACCAAACAGAAACATCAGGTGCTCATATGCAGATAATTTCAAGAGGGAACTATTTACGATAGTACAGACAGAATACATGGAAATCACAAAGGAGAAGACAATAACTAGGAGCTGGTAGCACTGAGCAGAACTGCCCTAGACTTGAAGAGGAGGGTCATGTGTAGATGCCTCATTAAGAGAAGCAGTGACCTTCAGTCAAGGGACTCAGGCGGCTTGTGGCAACCTCACAGACAGGGAGCTGTGGGAGTGAACACCTTGACCTCACTCTCTCCCTGGTTTCCAGTCTCTTCCCAGGGATCCCCAGTGGCCAAACCCAAGTGGAAGCCAGAGTCAAGGAAGCCAATGGATATAGTCAACTAAATCAGCCTCCTGGGTGGAGAGTGGATTCAGAGGAGAAAATGAAAGGTGTCTGGCATGATGGAAAAGGCCATGACTTTAGTTCTAAACAAATGGGCTGGTGGCATCTAAGCAGAGATGTAAAGCAGGTAATTGAGAAGCTCTGGAGACTAGAGAAAAGTCTGGGCTGTTGTACAGATTCCAGAGCATAGAACTGAAGTCATGAAAGTGGGTGAGATGACTTATACAATGTAGGGTAAGAAAAGGAGAGGATCTAGGGTTGAACCTGAACATTTCAACATTTAAAGATCAGTTAGAAGAGGAGAATCTGCCAAGGGACAGAGAAATTGAGAAATAGAGGTGGAAGAAAAACCAGGGGAGTATGGCAGCTTAGATACCAATAAAAAATAGAAGAAGGTTAAATCAGTTCAGCTCTGCTGAGAGGTCACATACAAGGAAGACTGAGGTGTGTCCCCGAGATTTAGGTTGTAGAGATCACCGGACACTTTAATAAAAACAGTTTTAAAAAAGAAGTAGGGGAAGATGCCAGTTAGATGAGGTTGATGAGTAAACAGGTGCTAAATGAGGGCAAACAATGACTACGCACAATTCTCCCAACCAGTTTGGGTATGAAGGGGAGAGAGGAAAAGAGTAGAACCACGAAGGAAATCTGGGGTCCAGGAGTGGGATTTCTTAAGAATAGGAGTGATTAGAGCATGTTCAGATGCTGACCAAAAAAATCCCTTAAGAAGGGAACAGAACGAGGCTAGAGAAGGGGGGATATTTGGCGACATACCTTTTCTGAGACGGTTGGAATCCATGGCGTGGGGAAGGGAACTGACCTTTCAAGAAGGAGGAACATCACTTTCATTTTGTCAGGAGGGAAGTGCAGAGAATGGGTTCAGGTGCTGGTACAGATACAGGTCGGATTGTGGGTGCAGGTGGCAGAAATTCCCACCTGAGGGCCTCTGTTTCTTCTGTGAAGTATGAACAAAGACACCTGGCACTAGAGAGGGATGAGACAGGGGCTAAAGACTTGGAAAGTTTGAAATGGCTGTTCAAAGACTGAAAGATGTGGACAAGAGGACAGTGGGATTCCCCAGGGAGGGGGGTGATGATGAAGACTTTTCTAGGCTGGCGGGGGCGGGGCGGTGGGGGGGGGGGGTGTCCTTCTCCAGTACGCCTTGCTGCTGAGGTAGGACGTGTAAAAAAGTATATTAATGAGTTCTTGCAGGATTGACTTTTTTCCTCCAGGTGAAAGAGTGATAAAAGGATGAGCTAGATCAGTAAGTTTAGGGTGTTGGTGAGACAGTGACTGACATGATGGACCATGTGTCTGATGTGGCTTCAAAGGGAAGCAAAAATAGGGTAGGTTGATGGATAAGGAAAAGTAGAGGGGCTGGGAGATTAAGAGCCTCAGTAAAGTTGGGGCATGTGCTTCCCAGGTAATGCTAGTGGTAAATAATCTGCCTGCCAATGCAGGAGATGCAAGGGATGAGGGTTTGATCCCTGGTCAGAAAGATTCCATGGAGGAGGGCAAGGCAACCTACTCATGTATTTCTGCTTGGAGAATCCCATGGACAGAGGAGCCTAGTGGGCTACAGTCCATGGGGTCACAGAGTCAAACACAACTGAAGCAATTTAGCACGCATGTATGCAAGGTTTGGTCTTCCCTGGTGGCTCAGATGGCTAAGTGTCTGCCTGCAACACAGAAGACCCGGGTTCGATCCCTGGGTTGGGAAGATCCCCTGGAGAAGGAAATGGCAACCCACTCCAGTACTCTTGCCTGGAAAATTCCATGGACCAAGGAGCCTGGTAGTCTACAGTCCATGGCGTCACAAAGAGTCAGACATGACTGAGCGACTTCACTTTCACTTTTGTGCAAGGTTTGGGCACAGAGTAAGTAAGAAAGCAGACTAGCCTACAATGAGATGGGATTATGGACAGAGGGGAGATTTGACAGATGACAAAATCTATGGTGTGACAGAGAAGCAGGTGCTGGAAGAGATGGGGTTGATTAAAAAACTGAGAGGCCAGAATGCTGATTATGTCATCTATGGGTATCGTCCCATCTACTAGGAGGATGGCAGGGTTGCAGTGTAAGGGCATATGGTGAGCTAGAAGGAGAAGTTCTTGGGGAAGGAGAAGGAGTGTTCTGGTGGCCAATGGATATCAACAACACCAGAACTTCCGAGAGCAGCCATTTTTGCAGGAATGTTTGGATTCTGCACCAGGGAATGAGGACAGGTTATTCCCACCCCTTATCCTGGGGGTGTAAGTGGTGGAAGAATACTTGAGAGAGCTGAAAAAGAATTGCTACTCTCTGGGTAAAGCTGAGTTTCAATTCAGGCAAGGAGAGAGAGGTTCTACAGCAGCTGACATGAGCAGAGGCAGCAGGAGTGACCAGGGATAAAGAGGGAGGTTTCAACTTGAGTACATTCGGATCACAGCTTATAAAAAGAGTTGCAATTAGGAAGATTCAAAATAAGTATCTGTGTCCAGAAAGCATTATACTGCTTTTCAAAGACAGACACATATGCCAAGTCAAATCATCCTTCACTTTCAAGGGTGACCCTTTGTGTATGATCTGGCTCTGGAGAACAATATATAACCAGAAGTATTTTCTCCATGCTCAGGGCTGTCCTCGGGTTTCTCTGGTTCCAGCTGCTGTTTGCTGAGTCTGGCATGAGTTAGACCTTTATCTCCTATTTTCCTAGTTTGCCAAACTCCGTGGTTTAAAAAGACTCCCACCAAGGACAGTTTGGGCTTCCCAGGTGATGCTAGTGGAAAAGAACCCACCTGCCAATGCAGGAGACATAAGAGACTTGGGTTTGATCCCTGGATCGGGAAGATCCCCTGGAGGAGGGCATGGCAACCCACTGCAGTATTCTTGCCTGGAGAATCCCACAGATAGAGAAGCCTGGGTGGCTACAGTCCATGGGGTCGCAGAGAGGCAGACGCGACTCAAGCAGTTTAGCACGCAAGAACAGCGTAGGTCACTGTTCTCAAGGATTTCTATGTCTGCCTCTTACCTCATCTTTTGGCCTTGTACTTGCTCTTGTCCTCCAAAGATTTCTCTGTGCTGCTGTAACCCCTCTTCACTTCTGTGCGGGTATTCACCCTCTGCTTCAACCCATTGTCAGCACATCTAGGGCAATGAATGGAATTATTGGGCAGCCAGGGTGCTTCAAAGATCACTTGGTAGATGACGATGTAACTGATGTCTGTTCTCAATAAAAAAGATGACATGAGACTAAACTTTCAGGACTTTTTAATTGTACCATAGGTGGCTAAACAAACTCTGCAGGTATTAGTAAGTAAAACAAAAGTCCATGTGTAGACAGTGAAACTGAACTTACCAATTTTCCCTTTGGCTCTCCCAATAAGCTTTTTTCCTTTCCTCCTGACTTGATTATTAATACTAATTCTTAGGCTGAAAGCTGTGATCCAGTCTTGACAAATAGATCACGAGTCTTTGTCATTGTTTTTTCTCATTCCTAGGAAGGATACTCATGCACCATAAATAAATAGGCCAAGTTAGACTACATATCTGGTTACATGTGAAAATACCCTTAACAAACTGTTTCTCTATGCCACAGAATGACTTAGAATAGTCACATAACAAATTATTGCCCTTTGGGTGCTTTCACTCAAAACTCTTCATGTAATTTTCAGTCAGTGTTGTTCAATTTCATGTTGTCTTGTGATTATTGTTTGGGATTTTGTTGTTTCTGTGAGAGTCCTCAATATATTATGGGTGATGCTGTGAACAGATTGGCTCTATTGTTGGTACTATGATTATTATCATCTCTCACCTAAAATGCTTATTTGTTGCTGTTGTTCAGTTGCTAAGTCATGTCTGACTCTTTCTGACCCCATGGACAGCAACATGCCAGGCTTCCCCGTTTTTCACTCTCTCAGTGTTTGCTCAAACTCATGTCCATTGAGTCAGTGATGCCATCCAACCATCTCGTCCTCTGTTATCTCTTTCTCCTCGTGCCCTCAATCCTTCCCAGCACCAGGGTCTTTTCCAATAGGTCAGCTCTTTGCACTAGGTGGCCAAAATACTGGAGCTCGGCTTCAGCATCAGTCCTTCTAATGAACACTCAGGGTTGATTTCCTTTAGGATTGACTGGTTTGATCTCCTTACAGTCCAGGGGACTCTCGCAAGTCTTCTCCAGCACCACAATTTGAAAGCATCAATTCTTCTGCACTCAGCCTTTTTTTATGATCCAACTCTCACATCTGTAAAATGCTTATAAATGGTCCTAAACAGTGTGCCCTTGCTGGCTATCAGAGCTTGTCTTGAGGGACTGGAGAAATGACTGATCCTAGAGAAATCACCACAGTGCAGGTGATCATAGGCTTGTCAGTTTGGTCCTTAGCAACGTAAAATAAGCGAGAATGTGATTTACTCTTGCTACAGGAAATTTACTTCTAAATGATCAAGATCGGTAGCTTCAGAACCTCCTTGATATCAGAGGCCCCTCCTAGGAACCTGAGCAGAGATTCAAGCTTAAAGTTACCCTACACATCTCAGTTTGGAAATCTTATTTCAGTAAACACTTTTCCCCTTATCAGCATAACTTAAGGTGGCTGAATCAGACTAAAGGGAAGGATTTATATTCCTTGCTTGAAGGAGGAGTTTTCTTGCTTTTTCTTTCTCCTGCTAGATGTAAACAAGTCTACATACATAACCCTGTGTGCCAGCAGATTTCTTAAAACCTGAAGAGACTCAATCTTAAGATGAAGACTTTGTGGAGAAAAGTGAAACAGGGAAGAGAAAATACAGGTTCTTACTGACATCGCCGAGTTGCTGAGTCAACCAGCCCTGGAGCCTACCCTACTTCTGGAGTTTCAGTTTTGTAAGGTGATGAGTTTTTTCATAGATAAGTCAGTTTGGCATAGTTTGCTTTTTAATTTTTTAAAATTGCTATTATTTGCCACAAAAAGCCTCCTAGGTGGCCTGTGTAACAGAGCAGGACCCAGCAGGAATGTGAGTTACTGGGGGTAATTCCTGCCAATCATTTTTTTTTTTTTTTAAAGAATTTTTGATGTGGACCATTTTTTAAGACTTTATTGAATTTGTTACCATATTGCTTCTGTTTTATGTTTTAGTTTTTTGGCTCTGAGGCATGTGGGATATTAGCTCCCCAACCAGGGATTGAACTCACACCCCATGTATTGGAGGGTGAAATCTTAACAGGCTGACCACTCGAGAAGTCCCCAATCTTCCCTTTATTTCCCTCCTTCAACCTGATTCCTAATATGAGGCTATTTGTGCTTTGAGTTAGCCTTCCTTTGTTTCTACCCTACCCCATCCCATTTTTTCTAGCTCTCAGAAATCCCTGTTAATCTCCATATAAATATAACATGACCTTCAAGTTGAATTTAAGCTGGAGTCAAATCAAGGTAAAATCTTTGGAGACCCCATCTGTTGGCCTCAAAGAGGAACAACAGATTATTGGGTAGGAAAAGTGTCCTCTAAAATTGCTTCCTGAAGTCAGCCAGATTCTGGGGCAAGATCTGCAAATTTTGTCAACATCACTGCTGCTTCTCAATATTTATAGCCTACCCCAGGCCCTGTTATGCTTACAGAAGTTCTCCTATGTCTTGTTGGTGAGTAGGTGAGGCTGGGTGTTGAATCAATGACACCTAAATGGCTGAAATTATTCCATTTGGGATCTGCTGAAATTACTTTTTCTCAAATTTTTAAAATTTATAATATTTCTTTTTTTTTTCACAATTTGGATTTTTTATTTAATTTTTTTTCAGGCTGGTTTTATTTTATTATTATTATTTCTTACTTTACAATATTGTTTTGCCATACATCAACATGCATCCACCACGGGTATACACATGTTCCCCATCCTGAACCCCCCTCCCACCTGCCTCCCCATACCATCCCTCTGGGTCATCCCAGTGCACCAGCCCCAAGATTCCTGTATCCTGCATCGAACCTGGACTGGCGGTTCATTTCTTATATGATATTATACATGTTTTAGTGCCATTCTCCCAAATCATCCGCCCCCGCACACACACAGAGTCCAAAAGACTGTTCTATACATCTGTGTCTCTTTTGCTGTCTCACATACAGGGTTGTCATTACCATCTTTCTAAATTCCATATATATGGAATTTATATATATTTATATATTTATTTATATATATTTATATATTCCATATATATTCCATGTATACTGTATTGATGTTTTTCTTTCTGGCTTACTTCACTCTGTATAATAGGCTCCAGTTTCATCCACCTCATTAGAACTGATTCAAATGTATTCTTTTTAATGGCTGAGTAATACTCCATTGTGTATATGTACCACAGCTTTCTTATCTATTCATCTGCTGATGGACATCTAGGTTGCTTCCATTACTGGCTATTATAAACAGTGCTGCAATGAACATTGGGATACACGTGTCTCTTTCAATTCTGGTTTCCTCGGTGTGTATGCCCAGCAGTGGGATTGCTGGGTCATATGGCAGTTCTATTTCCAGTTTCTTAAGGAATCTCCAACTGTTCTCCATAGTGGCTGTACTAGTTTGCATTCCCACCAACAGTGTAAGAGGGTTCCCTTTTCTCCACATCCTCTCCAGCATTTATTGCTTGTAGACTTTTGGATCACAGCCATTCTGACTGGCGTGAAATTCAAATACCTTTTCTTCTTCATCTACTGTCTCCTCTCTTTCTGGGATTCTAATTACACATATGCTAGATTGCTTGATACTATCCTACAGCCTAAGGACCTGTTCTTTTTCTTTTACCTTTTTCCCCTCTTTGTTTAGATAATATCTATTGATTTATCTTCAAGTTTGCTGATAATTTCACGTGCTGCATCTTTTTTATCGTGCCTAACCAATGAGTCTTCAATTTCATTCACTGTATTTGTTTGAAAGCACCAATTCTTCTGCACTCAGCCTTCTTTATGGTCCAACCTTCACATCCGTACATGACTACTGGAAAAACCATAGCCTTGACTATACAGACCTTTGTCAGCAAAGTGATGTCTCTTCTTTTAATATGCTGTCTAGGTTTGTCATAGCTTTTCTTCCAAGGAGTAAGAGTCGTTTGATTTCATGGCTGCAGTCACCATCCGCAGTGGTTTTGGAACCCAAGAAAATAAAATCTGTCACTGTTTCCATTTTTGTTCCATCTATTTGCTATGAAGTGATGGGACCAGATGCCATGATCTTAGTTTTTAGAATGTTGAGTTTTAAGACAGTTTTTTCACTCTCTTTTTTCACCCTCATCAAGAGGCTCTTTAGTTTGTGGGTTAATTGACTGCTGTTTCTGTTTACTATGGATTACATTTTCCTGCCTCTTTGCACATTAATCTTTTTATTGTGTACTGAGTCTTGTGGACAATAAATTGAAGAGAATTTAGATTCTGCTATCTTTCTTTAAAGAAAGTTGAGATTTGTTGCAAGCAGTTAAATTACTAGCATATTATCTTGAACCTCTGGAGCCACAGCATTCAATAGAACTTTTGTGATAGAAATGTTCTATATGCAGTCCAATACAATGGACATCAACCACAAGTGGCTAAAAGCATTTAAAATGTGACCAGTGACTGATGGACTGCATTTTGAGTTTTATTTCATTTTAATCAAGTTGCTAAGGCCACGTATATGTAGAGCTTATTGTATTAAATAATGCAGCTATGAAGAACTGGTTTTAAGCTCTGTTCAGGGGGGGCAGTCTATTTGTGCTTTGCCTTTATTTCTAGGGTAAGGCTCTAGTCCTGGGAAGTGATCCTTACTCCTAAGGTGTGCCCTCCGGTCTCTGTGGAAAGTTTTAGGTGTTTGCCATGCCCCCTAACTGGGCAGGAATTGAACTCTAAACTCCATCTCACAGCATAAAGCAGCCGTAGATTAGCCTTCCAGCTGTTGCTCTTCCCTGGGCTCCTGTACCTCACTCTGCCCCTGCGCTGTCCAGGAGTCAGCTGGGGATTGGAGGGAAGTCTGTCCCCAGATTTGGGCACTCCCCTTCTGAGGCACCCTCCTTTCTGGGACTCCTTCCTTTCGAACTTTCAGCTGCTTGTGGAAGCCCCAAAGCCCACCTTCTGCTCCTCAGCCCCAAAGGCTGCCCGTTTCCAGTTGAGCTGTCTCCTGCCACCATGGGAGGAGGTGAGTGCCAGCAGAGGAAATGCCTGATTGGCATAGACCTCACCCAATGGGCTTCCCTTTTCTCAAGGTCATATCTTCTGCAGCTTTAGTCTTCAGAACAAAACCATTTTGGTTGCTCTCCAGGACCTTAGAACAGGTTTTGTTATTGTCCTGTTTTAGGTCCAAAATTTATCATTGTTTTTGGCAGAAGGATTAGTCAGATACTTAGTTGCTAAGTCAGAACTAATCTGAATGGCCAAGACTAGACACTAAAACAGTGAGTTCAGTGGGAAAGTTAGCCTATCCCTTCCTCCTGGCATACTCTCCCTTGTCTCTTTGCAACAGAAAGGGCTCAATATTTGCTGAACAAACATTTGCTGAAACTAAAAATTCTCTTGAAGGAGCCATACTTTGAAGCATTAGCAGAGTTCATAATTTACAAAGGCCAATCCTTTCTCGAAAGCAGATTTTGATATGGGTCAATGAAAAAGAACAAGAGGTTCCTGGGTGTATCTGTCTTCTGATTACAAGTGGCAGAAAACATGCCTCAATTTTGGCTTAAGCAAAAGGAGAACTTGTTGACAAGCCTAGTTTAATACTCCAAGGTAGGGCTTAAGGCATAGCTGGATTTAGGGCTTATATAGTATCATCAGAAGGCAGGGGTTTTGGTTTGATTTTTGTTCCCAGCTCTCAGACCCACCTATCACATTGACAGAATTAATCTCAGCTTCCTGTGACTGCAAGAAGATGGCAAAAGGTTCAGCTGTGCATCCTCTCAAGTGTCCAGTCCAGGTGAGAAAGGGCAAGCCTATTTTTCATAAATACTCACGAAAATCTCACTGCCTTTCATAGGGTCTACCTGGGTTACATGCTTGGGTTACAGGACCAATCACATGGCCATGAAACAGGATGAAATGATTGGCCTAAGCGTGGCTCATCTGCTCCACCTCATAGTCAGAGGGCTGGCAGTTTCAGCAGACCTACATAGGCTGAAAGTGGGGAATGGACAGGTCTCCTGACAAATTCTGCTGTTGCTGCTAAGTCAGTAAGTCATATCCAACTCTTTATGACCCCATGGACTGTAGCCTGTCAGGCTCCTCTGTCCATGGGATTTCCCAGGCAAGAATACTGGAATGGGTTGCCATTTCTTTCTCCAGGGGATCTTCCTGACCCAGGGATTGAAGCCGTGTCTCCTGCGTGCCAGGCAGATTCTTTACCAGTGAGCCACCTAGGAAACCTGTCCTCTGATAAATATCTGGATTCTCATTCACTAGAAGGGCAGACATAACAGAAGCCCACTAAAAAGGTTATTGGAGGAGACTGGAACCAAGGTACCTGGAAGGGGTTAAAAGGTTACAAAATGAGAAGCAGGGAACCTAAAGGACCTGCCCCTTTTCCCACTTTGCCTCTCAGCTCGAGGCTGCTGGAGGCAGGCGCTGTGCTGTGTCATTGCTTCATGGTGATAGTGCTTGGGGACCTGGGATGAGTGAAATCCACGAAGTTTAGATACCACAGCAGTATCTGTAAAAGGGATCAGGTGGAGAATGGCGTTTAATGTGGAATCCAGGCTTCCAATTAGAGGCTTGTTCCACTTGCTAAACTTGGCTTGAGTTAAATGCCCACCGACCTCTTGTCCCTATAGCATTTCATCACTGTGATGAATTCTCACAAACAAACCCTCTCCCCTGCCCTTCCTAATGGTACACACTCTCTATACCATTAGAGGTCTGAATTCTTTGCCCAGACAAATTGCCAGGACCTCCTTTCCATCTCTTCCACAGTAAGGATGCAATCCAAGGGAAAAAGACAAGAGCGCCAAATGCAGCAACGCTGCTGAAGGTTCACTTGACTTGGCCAATGCCTGACCGGCAGCTCCTGCAGTTCCAAACCATCCAGCAGCTTTGGAGGGTGGGGGGAGTGGAGGTTTCCTCTTCTCCCCCTGCTTCCAGGAAAGCAGAGAAAATATAGCAGACCCCAGAGACCAGTGAAAAAATACCTCTGGGAGCCTCTCAATCTACTCAGTCCCCGCTGACTGCTCCTAAGCACATTCTAACTTGAACTTGTTGGTCCTAAGAGAGCCCAGTGAAAGGCTGGCCATTAAAAGAACTCTTCCCAATTTCTCAAAAAATGTCTGAAATGTTAGGATCTCACATTTTTCTACAATAAGCATGCCTCACTTTTGCCACAAGAAATTAAAATAAGTACAGATATTCAAAGTTTCAGGATTTCCACAATGCCTTGCCCACTTTGAAGTTCCCTCTGTAACCAGTGACTGACTCACAGTCGCTGCTCACAGTATTTCAGGCTTTTTCTGTCACTGCAGTTGCGTCTAATCATAAAAAGAAATACACTTCTGGCAAATTTAAGAATGCAACATGGAAGAGACCTCTGGAAAAATTCCTATCAGCTCTTTTATACCCAGGTGCCCTCGGTGATAAAATCCTAGTCTTTTCAGGAAATCAGTTCATTCCTTGCTTGTTTTTATCAAACAGCTCACTCCCCGCTAGTCTCATCTTCTTGATGAGATGGTCCTTTTCAGGGCAGAAATACTCTGATTCCCTCCTCTTTCTTGCCCTCCCAACACTCACCCAACTTCTTCACTTGCTCTGCATCCTACCATGCAGAGGACACCTGCCGCTGACCTCATTCGCAACTTTGTTTGTTTCCCCGATGAGATTACTGGGCAGGTGCTGTAGTCTTTGGTTTGCTGGGCAATTGGCTCTACACAGTTCCGTGACCCACGCCCTGGATGGTGGGACATCTCCATTATTCACGATAAACTAGAGGTACAGTTACCAGCAAGGTTCACCTCTGAAACTTGTTTAGCCAGTTTCCTTCTTTCACTGAGCTGTTCCAAGACGGGCACATGCAGATTGACAAAAACACTGAGAGTTTCTGTGTTCCCAGGAACCAGTACCACCAGAACAAGCCCAGGTCTCTTGCTGAACTATGATTTTCGATTCCTCTACCCACACTCCCTTTCCTACAAAGCTATGGACCATCACGTTTTAATGCAGTGCTGAGTTGCTAACAAAAATGGTGCGTTTTGTTTTTTTTTTTTTCCTGAATGTCAAACAACATATGATCAAGAAGCAGGCATAAAATATCAGAAAAACAAGTGTATGCTGTTCCTGCCTGGCATGCAAACGCACAAGTGGCTGGGCTTTAAAAGCTTCCATGTTCACAAGAAGTCCTGGAGCATTAAAATTGATGCTGGGGATTAGGTTGCCTTTTAGAGCAGCAGAATCTGTATAAGCGAATCCTCCTGGGCTGAGCCATTTTCAGCCCCGGCATATAAAGCTGGCTGGCCATGAGTCGGCCTTTGTACACACACGCACAGTATTTAACTGCACGTGCAGCAGGCCCCAAATTAAAACCATATTTTGTTAGCACCACATGTTCCAGACTTGACAGTATTTATCAAAGGGGAAGCTGCTGGATTTACTGAAAGGAATGAATTTCATCAGGGTCTGGCAGACCCAACCCTGATAGGGAGTTGTTCTTTTTCTGGCAAGTGGTACAGTGGCTGTGGGCACAAGGCTGTCGACCAGCTTTGGGCACCCTTTGCTACCAGATGTCTCTAGGGCCTGCCTCCCCACAGCCTGGGCCTCATGGAACATCATCAGCTCCACAGCTGTTTGTTCTTCAAGCCCCAGTTTGTGTTCCTTTCTCTTGAAAGGAAGGTCATTTCTTCCTCCCCAGATCTCTCCAGCATCACTTGGGGCTGGGATGGAAATGCAGAGTCCCAGGCTCCACCCCAGACCTCTGCATCTGCACCTATAGGTGTCTTGTAAATGCATGAGGGGCGGGGGTTGTCACAGTGGTGGGTGCCATGGGGAGGGATCCTTCCTGGCCTCCGTGGGCGGGAGGGAGCTGGGCAGTCTGCAGTGCGCAGCATGGCTCCACAGAAGAAAGACTTGGCTCATACATCATGTGACTCTCCAAAGTGCCACCAGGAGGTCAGGAAGCTGAAAAACCTTTATTTAATTATCTAAACCTGGAACCTAATTCCCCTTTTCCACAAAGACACAAAGTGTTGTTTACACAGTTTCAGTAGCCAGTGAATTTTCTAGGAATTCAACTTCTGTGAATTGAGGGAAGACTGTTTTGTTTTGTTCAGAATTTTACCTTTGTTCTTCATTTTGGAAACACATCATTGACAGGAATGCTGCTCATAGCACTTCAATCTCCAGGACAATATATCTGTATCAATATGCTCTGGTAGCTGTCCCCAGAACAGTGATTTTATATCTGATGACTTCATTTGTTTTTGGTGTAAATGTGCCTGAGCATTTATATATTGAAATGTTGTTTCATTGCAAATTGATTTTATTTCTTCATATCAGAATTAAGCAATTCATTATACAGATTTTGAGTTAGTTTTATTATTCATGGATTCTATTTTAAGAAAATAAAGCCATTTTAAATTATTAGAGAATATTGGGATCTGATAGGGCTGAGAATCTTGGTGCTACATCCTTCAGTTGGCCCTTATTACATGCTATCTAATCACCTTAGTTGTATTTTCTCCCCTACTAGATTATAAATATTCTTGAGGTAGAACTGATAGTTTATAAATTTGACATTCTAGACACCACTTAGTTCAGTATAATGCACCCACTGAGCATTAAGTAACTGATCACATGATTACTTTGAGGCAAGTTCCTCACCCTTCACCACATCCCTCTAATACTACTGAGTCCCTGCTGTGTGCAGAGCACCAGCAGCCTGGCTACAATAGTCATTAAGAAAGAGTCTGGCACACAGGATGAGCATAAAGCTTAACACAAAAACTTCTGAAAAAAGTGGAGGTCAGAAATGGTCCACAGGGGAAACAAACAAAATGTTATGAGGTTGTGGAGAAGGAGACAATTCCATGTACATATGCACATATATAGTCTAGAGTGACAAATGCATGTATAAGTTCCTTTGTGTGTTTTATTTAACAGCTGACCACCACCATCTTGGCCCCATTGAATTAGAAGCTTTTTGAGAGCCATGCTCAAGTCCTCTAATTCCTTTGTATTACTGCCAAGCTTCAGTGTTGCATCAGACAAAATCCCTTCTATTTCTTGGGACAAAGTCCACAGACATACAGTCTTTTCAATCTCGTGTGATAATATGATTGTGTGTGTGTGTGTGTGTGTGTGTATGTGTGTGTAGGCTCGATTGGCCCCATGGTCAGCATCTGGATTTTAATCTGTTGATAATTTGGAAAGGTCATTTTACCACTCTGGTGGTCATTTTCCTCATCAGAAAAGATGGATCAGATTGATGGTTCCCAAACTTGACTGTTCCTGGGGAGATTTTTTTAAATATAGAAATCACTGGGCTCTACTCCCAACACGTTGAGAAGACTTTGAACGTAGAATCCAAGTAGCTATAGATTTTTAAAGATATCAAATAATTCCAGTAAGTGACCAGGTTTTCTTTCTTTCTTTTTTGGCCATGTGGCATGCGAGATTTTAATTCCCTAACCAGAGATCCAACCCATACCACCTGCAGTGGTAGCTCAGAATCTTAACCACTGGACCACCAGGGAAGTCCCTGGCCATGTTTTCTTTTCAAACTTTAATGGGTATACAAATTACCTGGGAGATCTTAAGACATAGATTTGATTCTTCCACTCACGAGTGGGGCTTGGGAGTCTGCATCCTAACAAGCTCCTAGGTGACACGGATGCTGCTAGTCCATGAACCCTATTCCAGTGGCCAAGAATAAAAGACGTGTAAGTATTTTTCAGTTGAATACTCTCCATCTACATCAAGGCGGTTCAAACTGTAAAGAATCTACCTACAATGCGGGAGACCTAGGATTGATCCCTGGGTCAGGAAGACGCCCTGGAGAAGGAAATGGCTACCCACTCCAGCATTCTTACTTGGAGAATTCTTTGGACAAAGGAGCCTGGAGGGCTACAGTCCATAGGGTTGAAAAAAGTTGGACATGACTGAGCGACTAACACTTTCACTTCACTTTCAATGTTATACAACAGGATTCTTCATCCTCTGGGTTCTAACACCTGATGATTTGATGTGGATCTGATGTAATAAAAATAGAAATAAAGTGCATATAAATGTAATGTGCTTGAATCATCCCCAAACCATCCCCACCCTACCCCTAGTCTGTGGAAAAATTGTCTGCCACGAAACCAGTCCCTGGTGCCATAAAGGTTGGGGTCCACCATTAAAAATCATCTTTTTAGTCCATGTTTTAGTGTAAGATGACCTAGCCAAGTTAAATCATCATGGTAGAGTATGGAATCATTTCCTTCATTTATAAATTTTAAGTGCTACTTTGAAGTAATCTCTGGAGGATTTTTTTCCTCTTAAGTTAGCATACACTGTACAACATTGAAAGAGTTTTCAAAAATCCTCAGACTAGAAACAATTTTTCAACCAATCAGCAGACTTTGAACTGACCTTCTGTGGTACATGGAGCTCAAAGTCGGTGTGATCTGAATGTCATAGAAGGTGCTCTCTCTTCCTGAAACCTCCCATGGGCTGGCATATGCCTGAAGTTCCTTTAACAGAGGACAGAGTCTCTCACTCACTCTGTAATTAGTGAGGAGGCTTAAAATATCCCTGAGGAGGGTAAAGCACTGACTTTGCATCTTAGCAGAATAAAGAAATGATGCAGGAGATTTTTCAGGGAAAGAGGTTTTCACAGGAAAGAGTTGGATTGGGGGAGGTAGGCTGGAGCAGAGAGTGGAAAAGATGTATCAGAAAGGTAAGCCAGGGGCCTGAAGTATGCTTGACCTTCTTCATAATTTTGTCAAAAGGAAACTGAACTAAGGGTTTTCAGAAAACAGCAGCAAGCCAGGAGAGCCACCACATTCTTAGGGGAGGCAGCGGAGGCAGGGTGGAGAGTGGTCTCCTCCTAAGGAACAGATATCTCTCCTAGTTCCTTTGTTCATCTCCTGCATTCCCATGAGAAGCTCTCAGGCATCATTCTGCTGAGTTCAGTTCAATCACTCAGTCATGTCCGACTCTTTCTGACCCCACAGACTGCAGCACGCTAAGCTTCCCTGTCCATCACCAACTCCCGGAGCTTGCTCAAACTCATGTCATCTTTCTGCTACAGTCATCTCTCTGCTACATGCTACAAATTCATGTCATCTTTCTGCTTCAGTCCTGCAAACAAGCAGAGGAGTGGATCCCAAGGAGGAGAAGGGTCAGGATGAGGAACATTCATGGGGTCTGAACTGACCAAGTGTGTTGCGGGAGGGAGAGGGTCCGCAGGAGAACTGAGGTGGCCACTAGGAAAAGGAAGGTGGATGTGACCTAGAAGAGAAGGGGCCCCATAAAGCCAGATTTGCCTCCAACACTGCATAGAGAGTCTCAGACTCAAGTACTTGGCAACACAATCTCTTCCCAATCTCCTGCAACTAATCTTGAGGTCATGACTGCCAGTTTAAGACATGTAAACAAGGCCAAGGAAATGGACCTTTCTTCCGGTAATTAAGACACTCAGTCTCTCCTACATACTTGTGACACTCAAGGACACCCACTGTCAAGGAATCAGTGAGGCAGCTGGAAGATCTTTGAGTCTGGCTGATGCCCAGGCTGGATTTGCCTCTGCACATAGTGGCCAAGCATCTAAGAGCTGGAACCATCTCTAAGAGCAGGAGACAGACTCGGCACCTGATAGGCTGTTAAGCTGTGAAGAGCTTGCTCCAGCCACCTCCCTCTCAAGAAGTATTCTTTTAATCACCTTTCTCAAAAAGGGAGGGAGCTGCAGAGAAGCATACAGATCACATGGGTTATTGAGGTGGAGAGGAAAGGCATTCTAGATTCAAATGATAGCTCTACATCTATAAGCCACATGATTCACTGAATAACAACTGACACGTGGACACTCAATTCAACAAAAACGGTGGGAGAGAAATTGTCCAGGGAAGCCTGTAGGAGCATGGCCTGACTGAGCAGGGCCATCCAAGCCTATCACAGAGAGATGAGTGCAGGGTCACTGGTTCTTGCTGACTCATGGCAAATGGACAGGGTCTCTTCTCAGGGCCCCTGGGACGCAGGTTGCCCACCACAACTCCAGAATGAAGTCCATTTTTGAAGGACTGAAAAGAGAAGGATAAGAGAGGAGTGTTACCTTCACTAACATTAGAAGTCCCCTTAAAATCCTCCTATACTGTTCTTTGAATGTAAATTGGTACAGCCACTACGGAGAACAGTATGGAGGTTCCTTAAAAAAATTAAAATAGAGCTACCATCTGTTCCAGCAATTCCACTCCTGGGTATATATCCAGAGAAAACCACAATTTGAAAAGATAATGCAACCCAGGAAGACTCAGAGAGTTCACTGCCATAGGCCTATGTTCAAATCCTGGTCAGGGAACTAAGATTCTGCATCTGTGAAGCCACCAAGAAAAAAAATATGTACCCCAAAGTTCACTGCAGCACTGTTTACTATAGCTAAGATACTGAAGCAACCTTAATGTCCACTGACAGAGGAATGGATAAAGAAGATGTGATACAGATATATAATGGAATATTACTCAATCATAAAAAGAACAAAATAATGGCACTTGGAGCAACATGGATGGACCTAGAGGTTATCACACTAAGTGAAGTAAGTCAGAGAAAAACGAATATCATATTAAATCATTAGTAGAATATATAATAGATACTCTACATTATATCATACGTGCTTAGTCGCTCAGTCATGTCTGACTCTTTGTGATCCCATGGACCATAGCCTGCCAGGCTCCTCTGTCCATGGGGATTCTCCAGGCAAGAATTCTGGAGTGGGTTGCCATGCCCTCCTCCAAGGGCATCTTCCCAACCCAGGGATTGAACTCAGGTCTCCCGCATTGCAAGTAGATTCTTTACCATCTGAGCCATATGTAGAATCTAATTTTTTTTTAATGATATAAAAGAATTTATTTACAAAACAGAAACAGACTCACAGTTTTCAAAAACAAACTTATGGTTACCAAAGGGGAAACATGGAGGGGGGAGAATAAATTAGGAATTAAGGATTAACACACACACTACTATATATAAAATAGATAACCAACAAGGACCTACTTCATAGCGCAGGGAACTCGACTAAAAATTCTGCAATAACCAATATGGGAAAAGAATCTAGAAAAGAATGAATATATGTATAGCTGAATTACTATGCTGTATACCTGAAACTAACACAACATTTTAAATCAACTATACTCTAATAAATTTTTTTAATAAGAAGTCACCTTACCCAATGAGACCAAAATCCAAGGTAACCTAAGGATTTTGACACTAGAATGGATGGATTTTTAGATCATTTAATTCACACTCATCATTTTATAGGTAGGAAAACTGAGGCCCAGCAAGAGAAAGAGGTTTGTACAAGTTCACAGGTAAATTCTCAGCAGTGCAGAGTCTAGAATCTGGTTGTCTCGGACCCACTCTGCTCCCTTCCCCCAAGTGCCTCCCCAGAGAATGCAGTGGCTCTCCTGGCTTGTTACAGTTTCCTGAAAACTCTGTGTTATCAGAGATCATATTCCCTGACCCTAATTTCCTCAGCCCTCTAGGTGTGACTGGATGAGGCTCCCATCCATGCTATCCCAGCTCCAAACTTGAAGACTGGTGGGAAGAGGGTTCTTGCCAAAGGACCACTATAGACTCAAAGAGACAAACCTTAGCCTCATGAACTTACACCACTTCCTTGAGAACTCCACTTCCAAGTTTAGAGGGAGAATTGAAAGCTCTTACTGGACCCAACTGGTGGGCTACACCCCACAGGTCTGCAAGCCTTGTAGTTGCCCAGCCGAAAGACAACAACAGAGACATCAGCAAAAGGTCCTGGAGCAACCTCCCACCAGGGATGGCAACCAGAGAAGAAGAAGCAAGGGAGAGAAGGAGGCTACCATCAATAGGTGGAATTGATGTCAGGTTGGCTCATCAGTTACCCAGGAAACCAGTGGCAGGGGCAGGGGCAAGCATATAGGCAGTTACTTATTAAGCCTTCTAAATAAGAGGATTGGATAGTCATGTGAGTGAAGCAGGGACGGGTCCAGCAGGGGATGAACAGAGAGCAAGAGAACAGCCATCTTGAATGGCCTGATCATAAACCAACTAATTCAGCACATGCTAAGACCAGCATGGGCGTGAGTCGGTACAAGGAGGACTCTGGAGCCATGACTGGTTCTACATCCTGTAGTTATGATTCCACCATAGAAAATATCAGTAGCCTCCCATGGTTGGACACAAGTAGGGGCTGTACATCCCCCGCCCAACAGGCTTGCTGCCAAGTGGAGCTGTTGCAATAAATATAAGCCTCAACTCAACAAATTCTGTCAAATGCAGGGACATTTGATAGACAGCAGACAAAATTAATTAAAAATGATCTCATTGGTAGTTGAGAAGACATGTTTCTCTTTTCTTCCTGCATCTCTACCACTACCCACCCTCCAAAAAGTCAGCAGAAATGCACAGGCAAGAGGGCTTGCTGTTCTCAACACCGTCCTTAAAGGGTGCCTTCCGCAGGCATCCTGTCCATACAGGGTGATGTGTTCCAGGGACCCAGGAATGTGTCTACCCAGAGCTCATACCTCACCTTCTAGGCCAAGTACCCAGAGACCTCCCTGCCCAAGGGTCCTGAACTCACCTCCACAGCCTGCACAGGCCTCTCCCTGGACTCTGAGTTCTGAGGATAGACTGACCCATGGCTGAGCTCACACCTAGACCTGAGGAATGAACAGGGGACAGCTCTTCACAGAGACCTGGGGAGTCCTCAACATGCGAGACAGAGTTGAGTGTGGGCTGAGAAGGGGGAGCCAAGGGGAGCAAGTGAAACTTTGAGGGGCCTGAGGATTCTATATTCAGTCTGGGCATTCTGAGTCCCTCTGAAGACGTACTTTTCAAGACAAGAGGACAGAATATATTCTCTAGTATAGTTTTTAGGTTAGTTTAACAGCTTTAAAATTATATTTCAGTTCAGTTCAGTCACTCAGTTGTGTCCAACTCTTTGTGACCCCATGAACCACAGGCTTCCCTGTCCATCACCAACTCCTGGAGTTCACCCAAACTCATGTCCATCGAGTTGGTGATGCCATCCAACCATCTCATCTGTTGTCCCCTACTCTTCCTGCCCCCAATCCCTCCCAGCATCAGGGTCTTTTCCAATGAGTCAACTGTTCGCATGAGGTGGCCAAAGTATTGGAGTTTCAGCTTTAGCATCAGTCCCTCCAATGAACACCCAGGACTGATCTCCTTTAGGATGTACTAGTTGGATTTCCTTGCAGTCCAAGGGACTCTCAAGAGTCTTCTCCAATACCACAGTTCAAAAGCATCAATTCTTTGGCGCTCATCTTTCTTCACAGTCCAACTCTCGCATCCATACATGACCACAGGAAAAACCATAGCCTTGACTAGATGGACCTTTGTTGGCAAAGTAATGTCTCTGCTTTTGAATAGGCTATCTAGGTTGGTCATAACTTTCCTTCCAAGGAGTAAGTGTCTTTTAATTTCATGGCTGCAATCACCATCTGCAGTGATTTTGGAGCCCCCCAAAATAAAGTCTGACACAGTTTCCACTTTTTCCCCATCTATTTCCCATGAAGGGATGGGACCAGATGCCATGATCTTAGTTTTCTGAATGTTGAGCTTTAAGCCAACTTTTTCACTTTCATCAAGAGGCTCTTTAGTTCCTCTTCACTATCTGCCATAAGGGTGGTGTCATCTGCATATCTGAGGTTATTGATATTTCTCCCAGCAATCTTGATTCCAGCTTGTGCTTCTTCCAGCCCAGCGTTTCTCATGATGTACTCTGCATAGAAGTTAAATAAGCAGGTGACAATATGCAGCCTTGACATACTCCTTTTCCTATTTAGAACCAGTCTGTTGTTCCATGTCCAGTTCTAACTGTTGCTTCCTGACCTGCATGTAGGTTTCTCAAGAGGCAGGTCAGGTGGTCTGGTATTCCCATCTCTTTCAGAATTTTCCAAGTCTATTGTGATCCACACAGTCAAAGGCTTTGGCATAGTCAATAAAGCAGAATTTGGACATGTGTATTTGGACACATGGTATATGGATCTCCACTTGTACTCTTGTCCCATTCTGCAAACCTCTGTTGGAGGCAGACTTTTTGAAGTGAACACAAAGACTGGGCTCCTCTGGTTAATGGGTGGAGTGGGGGGAGGGTAAGAGCCATCCTATCCCTGGAGACACCACACCAGTGGGCTCCAACCCCTGGCTCTACATGAAGACATAATAATGAGCTTGCTGATTTTATAAGATTTTTATTTATTTATTATTTTATTTCCAGCTGTATTGGGTCTTTGTTGCTGCATGGGCTTTTCTCTAGATGCATCAAGCAGGGGCTCCTCTGTAGTTGCTGTGCGCTGGCTTCTCTTTGCATTGGCTTCTCTTGTTGTGGAGCACGGGCTCCGTAGTTGCAGTTCCTGGGCTCTAGAGCACAGACTCAATAGTTGTGGTGCAAGGACTTAGCTGCTCTGCGGCACGTGGGATCTTCCCATATCAGGGATCAAACCCTTGTCCCTGCATTGGCAGGCAAATTCATCACCACTGAACCACCAGCAAATCTGGGGCTTGGTGATTTTTAACCCTTATTCACACAAGGCTATTAGTCTTGTTATTGTATAAACACATATACCAAACACATACCAAAAAATCTGTGGGTTCTACTAAATCAAGAATTACTTCTAGCATTTTTATGCAAATAATGCAACCTAAATTGTTGACAGAGACCAGAATTGACTTGCTTATTTTATCCACTAATTAACCCACCCTGCCTGGAGAAGGAAATAGCAACCCACTCCAGTGTTCTTGCCTGGAGAATCCCACGGACAGAGGAGCCTGGCTACAGTGGATGGGGTTGCAGAGAGTCGGACATGCCTGAGTAACTGAGCGCACACACACCAAGAGTGAAAAGGATTAGGATTTACTTGTTCATGTACATATCACATTACTCATGCCAGGGTATTTAAAATAAATACAAGTGCCTCACAACAGCCAGCCTCCCAGGGTCCCCCTTTGTTCCTCAGCTGGACATACCTAGGATGGTGCTGTGGGTCACAGCCCCCGGGGTGAAGAGTGGGCCAGCCCTAGGAGCCCAAGACTAAGGGGCCCCTGGCTTTTCCCCCCTGGAGGAGCCATGTCAGCCTCCAGAGGTGATTTATATCACTGTATCAGGCAACAGTTCTGCCACTCAACAAGCCACATGCCCCAGGTCTATCTCCAGGACTGGAATTATAAAATATTCTCCCATATAGTCTCTCTTTTTTCCAATGCCAGTGCTCCATGTTAAGCAACTTCCCTTTATATACACTTGTTTTACAGGAACCTAAGAATTTTCTATTTACATCCATTTAGGGATTTATGGGGCTTCCATGATGGATCAATGGTAAAGAATCTGCCTACAAGGCAGGAGACCCAGTTTTGATGTCTGGGTTGGGAAGATTCCCTTGGAAGAGGGCATGGTAACCCTCTCCAGTATTCTTGCCTGAAGAATCCCATGAACAGAGGAGCCTGGTGGGCTGTGGTCCATGCGGTCACAAAGAATCGGACACAACTGAGCATGCATGCAAGCCAGGGCTTATGAGCTGGCCTGGCCAGGACCAACTACATGCTGATTTTCCTACCCTTTGCTGTGGTTACTCTTCACATAAACTTGGGCTACTCTAACAATTGTTTTTCAGCATCCTCTGGACTTATAAGAAGGTGACATTGAGCCCAAAACACAGGATCAGAGGTAAAAGCTGTGACATTTAAAAATTCCAGAATTCTCTCCAAAATTCTGTAGTAAGTCAAGTAGAACCCCAGGTTAATTAACTGGAAAAAAAATCTGTATCATTTAACAACAGACAGTAGCAGATACAAACCTTAGTCTACAGATATGTAAATATTTCTTTATTTTTCTATGCAACAGACAGTAGCAGATACAAACCTTAGTCCACAGATATGTAAATATTTATTTTTCTATGCATGCTACATGCTAAGTTCCTTCAGTCATGTCCATTTCTTTGAGACCTTATAGATTATAGCCTGCCAGGCTCCTCCATCCATGGGATTCTCCAGCAAGAATACTGGAGTGGGTTTCCATTTTCTTCTTCAGGGGATATTCCCCACCCAGGGATTGAAGCTGCATTTCCTATGTCTCCTGCTTTGGCAGGTGTGTTCTTTACCACTAATGCCACCTGGAAAGTTCCCTTATTTTTTCTATAATCCAACTTAATTTCTATTTTAGCCCTCATCTCATGAGAGGAATCAAAACTTTACCAATCTGAGGTTATATCTTTGTTCTAGGGCACAAAGGGCTATATTGTGGTGGGGTCGGGGGAGGATTAGGGAAGACACCTAGTCTTTGTCATCTGTCCACATGTGTATCTGCTGAGACCATCATCATCTCATCTGACCTTGACCATCATCCATGCAGATGGCAGCTGAGTTGCCCTCACTCCTACTCACTAAACCCTTTCAAAGCAGCCACTCTGCTTGGCCCCTCCGAGCAGCATGGGGGTAATTCCCTTGCTCTCAATCCATGCTGTGGCATGGGGAAGTTTGTGGGGCTGTTTCACAGCCCTGTCTGCCAAGACATGCCCCAAATCCACTTCTTAAGGGTCTTGCCACTTTTCTAGGGCTCCACCCTAGAAGTAAGGGTCAGGTTCCTCTCTCCAGTCTCACAACCTAATTGGTGGTTCTACCATAGGGTTCCATTTCCAGCCACCTGGGACACACAACCCTGCCTTCAAGAATCCCTTAATGACTATACAGCTCTTGCTTTCCCTCTGCACCTCTTCATCCCCCAAATTCCCCAGAGACTGGAGACAGGGACCTTCAAGTGAGGCATCACGTCTTCTCCAAAATCTCTGGTGGATGTCAGAGTCCTTCCTTCACACAGGGGCTTAGACTTGAGAAACTCAAAAGCCAACAAAACAGGCACCTATATGCCTATTATCTGTTGAGTATCCATCACTGAGGTGATGAACACACACTAACCTTGCTTGAAGGAGCAAGGAGATGAAAGGTCAGTGAGAGGTGAATAAAGAGATGTTGGGAGAAGAAAGACTACTGGTATTTCAAAAGTATAGCCTAGAATAATACTAACAGATGATAGAATGGTCTTTCTAAAATACAGATATGATGATCTAACTGCTAAGTCACTTCAGTCGTGTCCGACTCTGTGTGACCCCATAGACGGCAGCCCACCAGGCTCTGCCATCCCTGGGATTCTCCAGGCAAGAACACTGGAGTGGGTTGCCATTTCCTTCTCCAATGCATGAAAGTGAAAAGTGAAAGTGAAGTCGCTCAGTCGTGCCCAACCCTTAGCGACCCCATGGACTGCAGCCTACCAGGCTCCTCTGTCCATGGGGTTTTCCAGGCTAGAGTACTGGAGTGGGGTGCCATTGCCTTCTCTGCTTCAAATCCTCCAGTGGTACCACATTGCCCACAAAGGCGGTCCAGAATCTTCACCTTCAGAGATGTGAAGGCAAGGTTCACTGAGCTATTCGCCTGGAAGATCTACCATTTGCATCAGCAGAGAAAGCAAATATTCACGTGGCCTACCTTACTACTAAAGCATCAGATCCTGGGACCAATACTAACAATTTCCCAAACAGTTCTGAAACCTGGCTCTGACCTCTCCTTGGGCAAATATTCTGACCTAATTTTAGAAGATCCTGTTTGACTTCTTAAATCAAATATTCTTATCCTTCATGCACTATGGCTGATCTGAATCAACCAACATGAACAAGAGCAACATTTAAAAAATACCCCAAGGTCAATTTCAGTGTTGTCCTTCTCTCCTCCTTTCTCCTTGCCAGATTCTGGCTTCTCTTTTCCAAAACATGCCTGGAGGACCTCCTTCTCCTGAAGTCTTTGTCTCCATCGCCGACTCAATTCTTATCACACTATGGCTGTGTGAGCGGCATAGATCCTGTCTGTTGCAGTTGTGTATCACGTTGTTTTTCCCATCTTCTTTCTTTGATTAGCCTGTAAACTCTCCTGGCTGAGGCCTGCACCCCCACATCTTTGGCAGCACCCCAACCTCTTAGCACAATGGTCTGCACACAGAGGGAACATAATAAATTTTGCAGTGTGATATCTGGGTCCCTACTTCAGCTGCTGCTGGGTAATCATTATCAGTAAACAAATTAGTTATCAGTAAAACAGCCAAAGTTTCCAGAGGGAAACATTTGTATTAGGTTAGTGCAAAAGTAATTATGGTTTTACACGGTTGAACTTTGCCATTTGATATTGGAATACTTTACTAAACAAAAGTGGTTGTGTTTTACATCATTTTAATGCACATTTCTTGCTTTATATTTTTTTGCTAATGACTTGTTACTTGCTGTTTATTTTATATTTATTTTAGACTATAGAAATGATGTTAGATAAAAAGCAAACTCAGGTGATATTTTTATTCGAGTTCAAAATAGGTCATAAAGCAGTGGAGATACCTCGAAACATCAACAATGCAGTTGGCTCAGGAACTGCTAATGAACATACATTGAAGTGGTGGTTCAAGGAGTTTTGCAAAGTGGTGGTTCAAGACGAGAGCTTGAAGATGAGGAGCGTAGTGGGAGGCCGTTGGAATTTGACAGCAACCAATTGAGAGCAATCATCGAGGCTGATCCTCTTACCACTACACAAGAAGTTGCAGAAGAACTCAATGTCGACCATTCTATGGTCCTTTGTCATTTGAAGCAAATTGGAAAGGTGAAAAAACTCCATAAGTGGGTGTCTCATGAGTTGACTGCCAATCAAAAAAAATCAGTTTTGAAGTGTTGTCTTCTCTTATTTTACACAACAACAGGGACACATTTCTCAATTAGATTGTGACGTGGGATGAAAAGTGGATTGTATACAACAACTGGCTGTGACCAGCTCAGAGGTTGGATTGAGAAGCTCCAAAGCACTTCCCAAAGCCAAACTTGAACCCCAAAAAAAGTCATGGTCACTGGTGGTCTCCTGCCCATCTGATCCACTATAGCTTTCTGAATCTTGGTAAACTATTACATCTGAGAAGTTCGTTCAGGACATCGATTAGGTGAACTGAAAGCTGCAATGCCTGCAGCCGGCACTGATCAGCAGAATGGGCCCAATTCTTCTCCAAAACAATGCCCAACCCAATGTTTCAAAAACTTGATGAATTGGGCTGCGAAGTTTTGCCTTGTCTGCCGTATTCACCTGACCTCTCACCAACTGACTACCACTTCTTCAAGCATCTTGACAACTTTTTGCAGGCAAAATGTTACCACAACCAGCAGCAGGTAGAAAGTGCTTTCCAAGAATTCATCGAATCCTGAAGCATGGATTTTTACACTACAGGAATAAGCAAACTTATTTCTCATTGGTAAAAATGTGTTGATTGTAATGGTTCCTATTTTGATTAATAAAGATATGTTTGAGCCTAGTCATAATCTAAAATTCACAGTCTGAAATAACAATTACTTTTGTACCAACCTATCATTTCTACTGCTGGAAAAAACAACACATGCCACTCTCTTTGCAAAGAGGAATTTCAAAAGAGGAATATGGTCATGATGCCAAGAGTGGATCTCACCTGAGAGTTCTGATACTTGTAACTCTTGGACATGGAAAGATGAATCAACTTTTGAGTCATGTGGTCCTCTGGGTTCATTTAGCCTAAAGGCGTAAAAGTCAGAGAAGGCAAATCCCGTCATACCGGCAACAAGTAAGTGCACATATGGTCTTGGCTGAGCACTTGCTAACAAAACTCCTGGGAGCCAAGCACCGCCTCAGCCCCTGAAGCACCCAGGATGGGCTCAGAGATGGCTCAGAGGCTGCCTTGGTCCCTACCAGGCATGGCCCCAGCCAGGTGCCAAGGCTGCTTTTCTATTAACAGTGGCTGATGCTCCTGCTGATGCCCAGAGCCTGCCTGTAGCGCTAAGCCTGTCCAGGAGAGGAAAGTCCTGTCCCTGGCCTCTCTTGGTCCCCTATTCCTGGTGGGCAGCTTCACAAGGCAGCCCAGCGCTGGGGGAGCTTTTCCAGAAGGAATTCTTTCCCTCCACTTCCAGTCCCCACCTCCCTCTTTTCCACCTGCTACTCTCTCCCCTCACTGCACCTTTACCAACACCAGCTGTAGCCTTGCCAGGCTCTCCCTACTACAGGGATCTGACACCTGGAGTTTGGAGTCAGACAAACTGTTCTTAAATTTCGACTCCCTCCCCAATCACTTCTCTTTCCTGAACTTCATTTTTGTCATCTGTACAATGTAGGTAATAAGACCTCCCTGTGGCGTTGTGAGGATGAGCAGCAATGTCAATAACACCGATAGCACCTAATGCCTGAGGGGCTTCCGTGTGCCGGTGCTGTGTACACTTCCCTGGAGCCCAGCATGGCGACTGGTCCAGATCAGCTTCCTTCACATCGTCCTTCTTTTCTCCCTCCTCCCTTCCAAAGTGGGTGTCTTATGAACTGACTGCAAATCAAAGTCAAGTAGGGCCTGAAGACATAGCGTCTGATCCCGAATGGGAGCTTTGTCTTCCCTGCAATGTCTTTCCTTCTTCCACCAGCAGTGTGGGAGCCCTCAGAACTCCCCGACTCTCCACCCACCAGAAAAGGGGATCTCTTCTCTCTCCTGCCCAAGTCCCTGCCCACCAGGGCAGCTCCGCTGCATCCCTAGCCAGGTTTCCAAGCTACACTCCCACATGGGGGTGGCCTCCAGACATGCATCTTGTTCCTGCAGGGAATGCAGTAGGTGTCAGCTAGAGCCAGGCTGGCTCCATGTACTCCTGGAACACAGAGGTCCCCCTGAGAGCCCTTTCCTTCCACCAGGGCACACAGGCATGCCCTCTGTGTCAGGCACACTGCAAAACAGGCCCAGATAACCAGTGCCTTCCCACAAATAACTTCCACCTGCCTCGAGCTCCGGAGAAGACAATGGCATCCCACTCCAGTACTCTTGCCTGGAAAATCCCATGGATGGAGGAGCCTGGTGGGCTGCAGTCCATGGGGTAGCGAAGAGTCGGACACCACTGAGCGACTTCACTTTCACGTTTCACTTTAATGCATTGGAGAAGGAAATGGCAACCCACTCCAGTGTTCTTGCCTGAAGAATCCCAGGGGCGGGGGAGCCTGGTGGGCTGCTGTCCATGGGGTCGCACAGAGTCAGACATAACTGAAGCGACTTAGCAGTAGCAGCAGCAGCCTCGAGCTCCACCCGTTTCTCAGTGGCCTTTGTCAGAGCCCTTCGTGAAAAATTCATATCCTATCTTACTCTCCATGCCAATGTAGCCTAAACTTCTTTCCTTGAGGACTGCTGTGTTGGAGTCCTGACTCTTAGCTCAGACAGTCTAATTGTGTGACTTTGACTTCACTGAGACTTAGTTTCCTTCTCTGTAAAATAGATAATGCATGTGTGTGTGCTCCGTCATGTCAGACTCTGAGCAACCCCATGGACAGTAGCATGCCAGGCTCCACTGTCCATGGAATACTCCAGGCAAGAATACTGGAGTGGGTTGCCATTTCCTACTCCAAAAATGAATAATAATAACATCTATTCCAGAGGGCTGGTGTTAGGATTAAATAGGCAAAACAGAAAGGCCCTAGCATAGTGTTAGCATGCAGTAAAAATTAATTATTTTACTGTAATGGTTTACTTCAGCTAATGGACTCAGATTATTTCCCTTAAGCTCTAGAAATATAAAAGAAAAACTTCAAATTAGGTTGTACTCTGCAATATGTGTGTATTAAAGTTCTCACATGAAAAATACATGGATTTTGGAAGGACTAATAAATTCGGATTGGTTATTTTCTCTATTGCTATCATTTCAATGTAGATTTACATAAAGTAGTGTTCCCAAGAACTTTTTTAATCCATTAATTAGATACTTTGATAGCCTCAAGGCAGAACTCAAGAAGCTCACCAGCTGCAATTTAGCTATTTGCGTATTTGGATACACTAACATATCTTGGCATACTTGACAATTAATAACATTTCTAATGATGAAAGTCAACTTGTTTATTATAGAACATTTAAAAATGAAAAGTATAAAATAAGAAATAAAAATTGTCTGTATACTTACCATCTAGAGACACTCAGTGTTAATACTGATTTATTGCTATCTTGTCTGCTTAAAAATTACACTTATCAAAATAAACCTGTTTTCATTGAATATTCAATAATGAGGATTTCCCATACCATTGTTCTTTTAAAGCACAATCCTTATACTTGTATAATATTCCACAATAAATCTATCACATAATTTATGTAATCATTTTCATGTAATTGAATACTTAGATTGCTTTTCATTGCTCCCACTTTTAACGTGGACAGATATCTCTGTACATAGATCTGTAAGTGATTCTGATTAGTTCCTGTATTTCCTCGGGTCTCATAACAACCTGTGGGTCAAATAAAATCAAATAACAATTTTTCCCAAATTATAGTAGTACAGCTTTTCTTCTTTCCTCCCTCTCATCACCCGCTCAAACATAAAGGAAAGAACTGGATACTTGCTACAAAGTCTCTGCCAGTTTCTATGGTTCTTATTTATCTCACTTGGTGTGGATAGGGCTTCTCTTGTGGCTCATGTGGAAATAATCCGCCTGCAATGCGGGAGACCTGAGTTCAATTCCTGGGTTGGGAAGATCCCCTGGAGAAGGGAAAGGCTACCCACTCCAGTATTCTGGCCTGGAGAATTCCATGGACTGTATAGTCCATGGGGTCACAAAGAGTCAGACATGACTGAGCAACTCTCACTTCACTTCACTGGTATGGATAGTCACACATTTAGATGAAGAAGTATTAGTATGCTTGATTACAGAGTGCTGCCCCAGAATCACCTAGAGATACTATATAACATATGGCAAGTGCACCATATGTCCTTACTAAAACCCAAAGTCTGACCCACAGGGTTTCCACGGTAAGTGATAATTCTCAATCTTGCTTTAGCTGGAATAATCGGGTAGGCTTTTAAAAAAAAATACTGATGCCCAGGCCCAGACCTAACTATTTTGATACAATTATTTCTCCCAGTTTTGTTTTTTAATATACCTTTCATTTTGAAACAATTACTGATTCATAGGATGTTGCAAAAATAGTTCAGAAAGCTTCTGTGTACCCTCAGTTTTCCTCGGTGGTAATATCTTGAACAAAACCAAGACATTGACATTGCTACAATCCACACATTTCATCAGTTTTACATGTACGTGGGTGTGTGCGTTTGTGTGAGTGCCTATAGTTCTATGCAGTTTTATCGCATGTGTAGATTCATGTAACAACCACTACAATAAAGATACATATTTCCACAAAGATCCTTGTGTTACCCCACCTCCCTCCTTGCCCCATTCTTAACCTCTGGCCCCATTTATTTGTGAGTCCCAAGGAGATGAGTCAGAGAAACCTCAGACATGCTGCCCCCCTGCAAGCATGCCTGCTGCTGTCACTTCCTACAGGCCCGGTGCTGTCCCTCCTGCCATCACTGTCCCTGGGTCTATGCCCTCCGGCTTCCATGACTTCCCCAAACCTACAAACCTTAGATACGCTGAATGGAGCCATGATATGTGTAGTTTACTCAGGATGATCTCATTAGAAGGACTGATGCTGAAGCTGAAGCTCCAATACTTTGGCCACCTAATGCGAAGAACTGACTCATTAGAAAAGACCCTGATGCTGGGAAAGATTGAGGGCAGGAGGAGAAGGGGATGACAGAGGATGAGATGGTTGGATGGCATCACCGACTGAATGGACATGAGTTTGAGCAAGCTCCAGGAGTTGGTGATGGACAGGGAAGCCTGGCGTGCTGCAGTCCATGGGGTTGCAAAGAGTCAGACACAACTGAGTGACTGATCTCTAAGAAATGGAAAGACTGCCCACCCTCCACCTGTGTCACACTTTGCCAGCTGGGTACCAGAGCAGGATTGCCTCTGCCAGAATGATATACCCTCTAAACCTTGTCTTTGCTGTTTCCTTGTCTTTGGAGGTCAGCTCTAATTTCCTGGTGGCTCAGACAGTAAAGAATCTGCCTGTAATGCAAAAGACCTGGGTATGACACCTGGGTCGGGAAGATCCCCTGGAGAAGGGAATGGCAACCCACTCCAGTATTCTTGCCTGGAAAATCTCATGGACAGAGGAGCCTGGTGGGCTACAGTCCATGGGGGTCACAAAGAGTTGGACACCACGACCAAGCAACACTTAACACTTCTAAGACCCAGTGCTGGGCTTGGCAGGCACTGCCCTTCCTCCCTATGACTCCACCTCTGTCACCCAGGACCCTCTTTTCAAAGCTTCTCCACCACAATGTTCAGATCCCCCAGGTGTAAAGATATGCCTGGGGGTTTCACTGCATACAAGTTCATCAGATAGCACCAGGCTAAAATGCAAAATCACTAAGTTAGGCTTGGCTGTGAGCCCCATTCATTTTAGGACAAATTCAACAGCATTAAAAAGAGATAGAAAAAAAAAAAGAGAGAGATAGAAATAACCAACTTAAGCTCAGGAACTATGTCATAAGTTTCAGTTCAGTTCAGTCACTCAGTCATGTCTGACCCTTTGTGACCCCATGAATTGCAGCACGCCAGGCTTCCTTGTCCATCACCAACTCCCAGAGTTCACCCAAACTCATGTCCATCGAGTCGGTGATGCCATCCAGCCATCTCATCCTCTGTCGTCCCCTTCTTTGCCTGCCCCCAATCCCTTCCAGTATCAGAGTCTTTTCCAATGAGTCAGCTGTTCACATGAGGTTGCCAAAGTATTGGAGTTTCAGCTTTAGCATCAGTCCTTCCAAAGAACACCCAGGACTGATCTCCTTTAGAACAGACTAGTTGGATCTCCTTGCAGTCCAAGGGACTCTCAAGAGTCTTCTCCAACACCACAGTTCAAAAGCATCAATTCTTTGGCAGTTTAGCACATCAGTAATCTCATTTAAAATATACAGGTTCTACTGAGTGTAGCTTTGGTTTAAAATGTTTGATTGTCTAAAGATTCTCTCTCACTCCCCTCCCATCTAACATAAGACATATTCATGATAATTAACTGTATACTTCAGTATTTAAGTTACAGAATGGCCACAGGGGAGTGTGACTTTGCTAGGACAGGAATTAACATCACCCAAGCGACATATGAGGGACTCTGAACCTCTTTACAGGAGAGAGTAGCATGTTTTAGGTGATACAAGAATAACTGCCTCATGTTAGGCAAAAACAATGTTGCTATTGTCTTTATTTGGAAGTTAAACAGGAGTTGAAAACAAACAAAAAAAGGCTATGAGAAAGCCAGGTTGACAAAGCATAGACTGTGGTGGCTTTGCACCTTGTGAACTGAGCCGAAATGGAACTATGTTTCCAAGAATTCCCTTCCCTGTAGGGTTCCAGGTTTGCATTGGCCACAGGCGGTGTTTTGCATCAGATCTGGAAGGCAGGAGTGAAGGAGCAGCCATGTTCTCACTTCCTGGAGGAACCTGCAGAGCCGCTGGTGAACATTGTCACCTGACCTGATAGCTTGGCTTGCTAGTGAGAGGCAACACTCAGACCATGGTTCCTCCAGCTCCTGCCAGATCTCCCCTGTCCATTTCCCTAAGGCCTGGGCCAGATGTGAGTGCAGTTCTGTCACAAAGGGCAGCAGCTTCTCCTGCAGGTCCCCTCGCAATGAAGGTTGAGGGTAATGAGAGACAGATGGAGGTCCCAGTGTGTCTTTGCTCTGTCTGTCTGTCCTGTGCTTATCCACTTCTCAACTGTCCATCTGGCGGACCACAGCGACTTCAGGCTCAACCCTGGACGCTGGGCCAAAGATACACACAGGCAGCTCCCTTGCCTCATCCAAGTGTAAAAATAGGCCCCTATTCTGTACCCTCCAGTGCTTCTGCATCTTTAATCAACCCCAACTAACACAGAATTATGTATCGATTACCTCTCAGAGAAGAGATAACTGACAGAACTTGAAATTTGTTGATTAAACAGAAGATCAAGTGTTAACTGTGTATTGATTGCAGTTGTGGAAAATGAGCAAGAAATAAAAACACCCTCTGGAGATGCATGAAAATACATATTTTCTATCCTAAGCAAGAAACCCTGTGTGACACTGGGCCCTTCTTCTCTGACACTCAAATACCCTGCCTGTTCCTCAGACAGGAAGCATCTTTACAGGTACTCAATCGTTCATTTACTTGACAAGGTACATACTGTTTACCTCTCATGGATGTCTGCCCCAGTGCTATGCCCCACCTGGACTCAAAGACGTACAGGCTATGGTTCAAAACATTTTGGTGGAGAATGAATGTATGTATATACATGACTGAGTCCCTTCCCTGTACACGTGGAGCTACCACAACATTTTTGATCAGCTATGCTGTTCTTAGTTGCTCAGCCATGTCTGACTCTTTGTAACCCCATGGACTGCAGCCCGCTAGGCTCCTCTGTCCATGGGGATTCTCCAGGCAAGAATACTGGAGTGGCTTGCCATGCTCTCCTTCAGGGGATCTTCCCAACCCAGGGATTGATCCCAGGTCTCCCACAGTGCAGGCAGGTTCTTTACCAGCTGAGCTACCAGGGAAGCCCCTAATCAGCTATACAAATACAAAATGCAAAATAAAAGTTTAAAAATAAAAAGTTTGCTTATAATTCTCCTTTCTCCCACATTAGCCTTGACCCCTATCTTCTTTCACTTTAATTTTGTCTCTCAAACTGGAGGCCCTGACTCAGATCCCTGCCTTAGGACCCCCAGGTGTCACATTCATCCATGCACCCTGGTATCTGGACCTCAATCTGCCAATGGACTCTGGCTTGACTTGGTTCTGTAGACCCTGGCACCTCTGTAGATCTTGGCAGGAACCCACAGCTCCAGCTCCTAGCAAAGTCAGCTTCTACTTTAGACGATTTGGATGGTGTTTCCCAGTGGGCCCCGAATGCAGGCCCCAGTATCCTGAAAGTAGAGTTAAGCCACATACAGAAACATAATGTAAGCATCTAAAGAGTTTTGCAGAAAGCACACTCCACTCCATCCAACCCAAGGTAATCAAGAAAGTCCTCTTGGGTTAGGTGACCTTTGTAGGACTGGTACAAATTTAGCAAAACAACAGCTATATTTCATGCTCCAGGAGATGAGCTTGGAAGGTAGGACAGGAAAAAAATGCTTTGGATAACAGGGGAAGACAGAGAATTAGAGCATGAGGCCTTGTGTGGATAAAAATCAGTTAAATGATTAAACTGGTGTAGAGAAAAAGATAGTGAATACAGATGAACTCCAATTTTCTGTTCTAAAAGGACCAAGGAAACTCTAGCCACCAAAAATAAGCTTTTAGTTTGTTGATCACTTAAAACTTGTCTTTCACAAACTTCTTCCTGGGGGTAACAAACACCTGAACAGTGAAAAAGAGGAAAAACCAGATAAATATAAAATATTAGTCTATGGCCTCCAGATTAAGAGTGCACCATTTCATAAGGATGAGAGACAAGTACCAACTCTGAAACTGTGGGCAGTTCAGGGAAGCACACACTTCTCCTGGACCCTGTGATTGCTCTTGACAGGCTGAACTGGTGAACATGACCTAAGAATGCATTTTTGAACCTGATAAAACATATAAACAACTTCTCTAGTAAAATATATAGGATAAAAAGATTACTGAAGATATTTCTGTTATAAATAAACACAGTACCACATCTTTCTGACAGCTTACGGCAGTAGAAATTTTTCTAATAATAATTTTTTTTTAATTGCAAGGACATCAGCAGAATCATTGTTTCCTCACTATTTAATAAACTCTGACTAGAAAGTTTCTTACCAGGGATTCCCTGGCTGTCCAGTTGTTAGGATTCATGCGTCCAATGCAGGGGGCCCAGGTTCAATCCCTTGTTGAACCCACAAGCCATGCCTGGTAGCCAAAATAAAATTTCTTTTTTAAAAAAGAAAATTTCTCATCTATGGTAATAACACAGGTCTTCTCAGATTCATCAGATTAGTTAAAGTAGAGATGAACTATGTCAACACTTACTGTAGACCCATTCAAAGGATTGTGACCAATCTCAGGATATCCAAATCATGAAGCTGTGTGATCATAATATTGTGCCTCTGAATTGGAGCTAAGTGGTAGAAAACCTTTAGAAAAGGAAGAAACACTGGAATATTTTTCATGGATAACCTGTATAGAACTGGAATCCACATGGCTTAGTCTCAGAGTTGTGTGGCGGTCAAAGAACTACAGTTTACTGCTGCTGCTAAGTCGCTTCAGTTGTGTCCAACTCTGTGCGACCCCAGAGACGGCAGCCCACCAGGCTCCCCCGTCCCTGGGATTCTCCAGGCAAGAACACTGGAGTGGGTTGCCATTTCCTTCTCCAATGCATGAAAGTGAAGTCGCTCAGTCATTCTTCACAACCCCATGGACTGCAGCCCACCAGGCTCCCCCGCCCACGGGGTTTTCCAGGCAAGAGTACTGGAGTGGGGTGCCATTGCCTTCTCTAGAGATTATCATCTTCAGTTCAGTAAGCCAGACATAAACATCATATGATATCATTTATATGTAGAATCTAAAACAAAACAAATAAAAACAAAGGAACTTATTCACAAAACAGAAACAGACCCACAGACACAGAAAACAAACTTATAGTTACTAAAGGAGAAAGGAGGGCAGGGATAAATTAGGAGTTTAGGATCAATATCTATATATAAAAATAGATAATCAACAAGGATCTACTTATATAGCACAGGGAACTCTACTCAATACTTTGTAATAATCTGTTAGGAAAAAGAATCTGAAAAAGAAATGTGGGTTGCCATTTCCTTCTCCAGGAAAAGGAAATATATATATATTACATATGTATAACTGAATCACTGTGCTACACATCTGAAACTAACACAATGTTGCAAATCAGCCATGCTTCAATAAAAAAATCCTTTTTTTATATAACAGAAAAAAAACACTTCATCTCAACACATTGGTTTGTTGGTGGTGATGACGTGGAACAGACACTCTAAGACACTGCTGATGGCGGTGTTTGTTAGCACAACTTTTTTGGGAAGCAATTTGCAATATGTATCAAGAGTTATTAGCATATTCACACTCTGAGCCTGTAATTCAACTTGTAGAAACTAAAGAAAAATTTAAAACACAGAAAATGGTTTATAATGGTATATATTACGGATTCATTAATACCATTAAAATTATAAACAAATAGAAATATGATTAATATATTTTGGTAATCTCCTGAATGAAAAATTACCCCTTCATTAAAATGTGTTTTTAAAAAAGAAAGAAAGAAAGGAATATAGTTCAGCACAAAAAGAAATTTCAAAGACTCACATTCTTTAGCTGAGGTTCTTGAAAACCATGAAGGTCAATATGGTGCACAGCAACATTTATGAATTCTCCTTTCTTCTCTGCTCATTTCCACTCATAGCTGCTGCATTTATTCTGAAGCATCTCTCTCCACAATTTCCTCACTTGTCTTTTCTTTCTTTCTCTCCTTTTCTATCTCTTGATTGTGTACATTAATACAGCCCCTCTCCCATAAATTAAAAAAGGAATACAATCACTCCCTCTTTAGGGAGGTATTGGGGGGTTAGAAATTGGGCAGGCCAGGATAGCATTATTTTTTGTAATCTGGGAAAGGAGGCGGAAGGCTGGAGATATTCCCACATAATAATGTCTATCCTAGTGAACACCCTCCCTGCTAGAGAGAGATAAGAGAACTTCATTTATACTGAGATCAGGGTGGGGAATCCAATTCAGAGACAGAAATGAAACCAGGGCCACACATTCATGAAAAGCATACTTTTCAACCATCTTTGTTGGTTGATGCATTATTTCTTTATTGTAAGAGAGTAAAGTTTAAGATACTAAATAGCTCATGATTTGAAAATCATGAGGAGGCAACATAAAACCTGACTTAATGTAACAAATAAAAATAACAACAATAAATTAAGCATGCTGATACGTTTCCAATTATCTCTCTTACCTTTAACAGTGTGAATAACAGAGACCTAATATTAGATCATTGGAAGGGCGTGGGGTCAGATAAAAAGCAAGGTTCTTCCTCACATAATGGCTACATCCTAACTCCAGCATGAGAAAACATCACAGAATTCACCCCTCATAAATCTCAGGCACTATGTCAGCCCTTAGAGCCACACCAGTGTTCCAATGTCTGTGAAGCCAGTTTTATCATTTATTAAAGCAAAATTTAAAGTAAAATCCAATTATTGTATATACATTCCGGGGCAGGATTTTACCTCCCTGACCAAGTTGGGGCTGGGGTCGGGTGGAGCCCTTGAGCAACGAGCGTTGCTGAGCTCCACTGCAGGAGCATGGAATCTGGCAGGGAAGAGAGGCCTGGGAGGGAACTGGGGGTTAGAGCTCCTGCAGATTACCTGAAGCCAAAAAGGTGTGGAAAGAACAGCAGGAACCTGACAGCCTGAAGCACATTTCTGGTGTGCGTCCAGGCAACCTGCTTTATTTGAGTTTTGGTAAAGTCCTCTCATACACAGAATTCAAGCATCCCTCTGTGACCTGCTTAAACCAGGACAAGGTGCACAGCCTATAGGAGCAAACAAGATGCCCCTCTCAACCTACCCCTAAAACAACTCAGCACAGCACTGTGCTTCAAGGACCCATAGCTCTGCCGTGCAAATTAATGAGCCCTGCAGCCCACAGTCAGTGACTTTACCCTCAAACCAACAAGGAATTCACCCTGGCAGAAAAATGCTGATCATATACACTACAGGTTTAGTCTGTAAACATATCTAAACAATAGAAACATTTATTTCTCACAGTCCTAGAAGCTAGAAGTTCAAGATCAAGATGCCAGCATGATTGGGTTCTGATGAAAACCTCTCTTCTTGCTCACGGCCACCTTCTTCCTGTGTCTCACCATGGTGGCGAAGAGAGAGAAAACAGAAAGCTCTCTTGTGTCTCTTCTTACATGTGCACTAATTGCATTCATGAGGGCTCTACCCTCATGACCTAAACACCCTACAAAGGTCCTACCTCCGAATATCATTACACTGGAGTTAGGATTTTAGCACATGGATTTGGGGGGTACACAAACATTTCGTCCATACACACACACACATATGTGCACGTGTGCACACACACAATTTATAGGCACAGGACTCCAAAATCACATAGCATGAATTCTCTTAACAGTCAACAACATTCTCTGATCATCTGTCGAAGCAGAGTTCTGCATTAAGGTCAAGAGTTTTGGGGGTTTAATTATAGGATACTGCACTTTGTTACGGAGAAGGCAATGGCACCCCACTCCAGTACTCTTGCCTGGAAAATCCCATGGACGGAGGAGCCTGGTGGGCTGCAGTCCATGGGGTCGCTAAGAGTCGGAGACGACTGAGCGACTTCACTTTCACTTTTCACTTTCATGCATTGGAGAAGGAAATGGCAACCCACTCCAGTGTTCTTGCCTGGAAAATCCTATGGACAGAGGAGCCTGGTAGGCTGCAGTCCATGGGGTCGCTAGGAGTCAGACACGACTGAAGCGACTTAGCAACAGCAGCAGCAGCAGCACTTTGTTAAAGAATAAAGGCAGCCGCAATGATACTACTATTTATTTACTTGAGGAAGTTACTTGCCTGCTCAGAGGCTCAGTTTCCTCATTTGAAAATTTGGGGATGATAAAACCCACCTTATAGAAGTTGCATGAATACTAAATGAATGAATGACTCTATGAAAAGCAGCTGGTCAGAAGTAGTAACAAGTGACAGAATTTAGAAAAAGGATTTGTTTGGCTCTTAACAGATGTTCTCCAAAGGGGAAAAAATGAGGTTGGTGAGAAAGGCGGTTACTGGTTGATAAGGAGGCATTGAGAACTGCCTGCCTGCCACGTTTGATTTTGAAATCTCAGGCTCTTTGAAGCTTCTATAAGGGGACAAGCAGTCACAATGCTGTACCTTGTAGCGGATTGCAAGGATGCTTGTAAAACACTCAAAGCCTATTAAAAATTCCCAGCAGATCTCTTCTCCCAGATCCTTCACCACTCCCCACCAATGAGCCGGTATACATTCAAGGGAAACAAAGAAGCAATTCTAAAGCACAAAGGAGCTGCCCAACTATTCCCGGAGTTTCCCCAGGCAGGGGAAACGTGCGTCCTGACATGCTTGGTTGGAACTGATTGGGAACCAGACTGTGTTCACTGAGCAAGTTGAGAAAGATTTGCCTCAAGCTTCGGCACATTATGATGTCATCTTTTGGCATTTTAAATATTCAAGTGTGTATCCTGAAAAGCCTCTTGCTTTCATTTCTTGTTTAGGTTGAATAAAATAGGCCTGCTTCCAGCTTGTGCTAATTTAAACTCTTAAGGCGAGCTTAGTTGCTCAGTCGTGCCCAACTCTTTGGAACCCTTTGGACTGTAGCAAGCCAGGTTCCTCTGTCCATGGCATTTTTAGGGAAAGAATACTGGAGTGAGTTGCCATTTCCTTTCTCCAGGGGATCTTCCTGACCCAGAGATCGAACCCACGTCTCCTGTGTCTCCTGTGATTGCAGGCAGATTCTTTACCTGCTGAGCCACTGGGGAAACCCAAAGCTCTTAAGGAAATGGGTCTTATCCAACCCATTTGAGAAAAACAGTTCCTGGTCTGATGGCAAGAAAGAACTGAAGTGGAAGACTGCACACTGGGTTCTGGGTCACTGCCTCACGGTGACCAGAAACAACCCAGGGACACGTTCCAGCCTCCATTTCCTCGCCTGTAAGATGGACTAAGATATCTTTACGGTTCCGTTCAGCTCTGAGAGTACACGACTTGAGGACAAACAAACCAGATAGCTAAAGGCTTGACTATCACTTGTGGTTTCTGCTCCTTGAAAGGAGTGGGGATTAGCTGCCATTTAGACAGAGGAATGCAGTGCTTTGATTATTTGGGTGTCTGTTTTCACAGGCATTGAAGCTGAACCCACTGCCAGCCGTGAGACCTGACCGGACCTCTTCTCTCCTTTGAAACTAAGCAGGCTGGGCTGATATGTGACACCATAGACGTGTGGCCCCCCACCAGCCCCATTAGATTAAACCCCACCTTGTTGCTTACTTGGTGTGTGGCCTTGGTTAACCACAAACCCGCCTAAACGCCCCACTGGCAAGCCCGCTGAATACTGTTGCTTCTTACCCAGCCTCTTAGGGATATGATTAGAAGACTGACTTATAATGTCAAGATGTTACTTTCCTAAAGCCCTGGTTGTAACTCCAGGCAAGATGACTGTCTTAGCCACTTCACTCCTAGATGAGACTGAACTCACCCGGGGTCCTTGGGGTGCACGGAATAAAGAATGGTGAGTGAAACTAAAGCTTTTTTTTGGCAGTTAACTGAGGTTCTCTGAGCAGGTGGCAAAGGAAGAAAGTTTCGGCTTTACTTAAAAGGGCAATTAAAGTTCAGGGAGGGAAGGAAGTGTTGTTTTCCTTAATTTTTCACACTCTGCATGACCCCAACCTCCATCCCACAAATAGCCCAGGGTCCCGTTTGCTGCCAGCAGAAGTATATGGATACCTCTGGAAAGCTATGAATGATTTACAAGCTGGGTCAATAATTAAGTTGCTGGGGAATGTGTACAAGACATAACAAACCTTAACTCCTTAAATTCCAGGAGAAATGCTCCCAGGGTTGCCAAGAGAATAATGGTTGGGAACAGAACAAAATCCACGCAGATGTGAAATGTTTTGAGGTGATAAAATATGTCAGTCTGTTACTTAGGACCTGAACTCACAACTTCTGTCTCAGATCTGCTCAGGGAGGCTGGGTGAGCTTGAGTGGACCTTTTCCTGGATCCAGCTGGAGCTCGCTCAAGGCCCTCCATCAATGAAGGTTTTTAATCACAGCAGAGCTAGATCATTCCCAAGGGAAAATCACCCCCATATACGTTTGAGGGAAGAGAGTCTGTTCTAGATCTGTGTCATGGACAGATGAGCCTGGTGGGCTACAGTCCATGGGATTGCAAAGAGTTGGACATGACTGAATGACTAACACATCTCTGCCTGATCCATGGAAGGTACAGCCCATCACCCACTCTGAAGAAGGGGTCAAGGAGAAAACCCCCAAAAGTGTCAGCAACAGAAGCCTGTGCATAGCGCAGAAAAGTTCAGAGAAGTCAGCCTCTCGGGTGGGGCAGGGCTGGATCCCAGCCTTGAGTGATGTGTGGATGAAGGACAGGACACTACAGGGTCAGACAAGAGCTTCTTTAGTACAATCATCCAGCCATAAGCCTATGCTGAGTGCCACCTTCCATGGGCCAGACATGGGGCTGGATGCTGGGCACACCCGAGTGACAGAGAAGGCCGGTGCCTGATACAGGCTGAGCTGTGTTACCTCTAATTCATATGTTGAAGCCCTAACCCCCAGTACCTTAGAAATGACTGGATTTGGGGACAGAACCTTTAAAGAGGCAATTACCTTAAAACGAGGCCACTGGGTAGGTCCTAAGCCAACCTGACTGGCATCCTTATAAGAAGAGGAAACGTGGACACACAGGGAGGTGGCAGGGATACAGATGCACACGGGAAGACCATGTGAGCAGGTGAGCAGGTGCCATCCACAAGTCAAGGAGAGAGACCTCAGGAGAAGCCAAACATGCCACAACCTTGGTCTGAGACTTCTAGCCACAAGAAGTGTGAAAAAGTACACAGCTGTGAAAGTGCCAATTTGGGGCACTTTGTTATGGCAGCCCTGGGGGACTAATATGGTGCCCCAGCCCTCGCAGGTCCTGAGAGACAGAGACAATAGACACAAAAGTACATTACACAATCAATACATGAATGACCACTGTGCCAGGTACTAGGAATGAGAGGCATTTGAAAGCATCCAAATTGGACAGAGGGAGTCCCAAAGCCTGGCATCCGAGGAGCAGGGAGCATGGGGAGGAGCTGGACCTGATCAACCATAGTGGGTAGCGGAGAGACAGGCTGACAAGTTGGGGACTTCAGAGCACAAAGCCCCTTGACACGATCAGAAGGATTCGGGCTCCATCTCCAAGGCAATGTGGAGCTCTTTCAAGTTTTCCAAGCAGAGAAACAGGAGAGTAAGACTTTGGGGAGATTTGTCTTCTGGCATATGCTGAGTGGCTGCCAGCATAGGGAAGGGGCTCCGGGAGGAGGGCTGAACCAAGGTGGAGCAGGAGGTGGGGATGGAGGGGAGAGGCTACACTCGGAAAGCATTTTGAAGAAGTGGCAGATCTCGGTGATTGATGGAAATATCTTTCTTAATTATCTTGTTCCTGCAGTGGCCCATCAGTGATGCTACCGATTCAGGAAGGCCCTCTATAAACCCATCTCCAGGGTCAGTGGTTGCCATGGGACAGGCATTGTGCAAGGGGCTTAAAGACCAAATAGAGAGTTTACCTGATACTTTCCTTCTCTGCCCCCTCCTCCCCAGCCCCCACCAGGCTGTGCACTCCTGAGACCCACAGAGCTTCTCAAATCTGCACAATGGGTCTCATCAGGACAGTGTCTGAAAGGCATTTGATCACCGCTTTGAGACTCAGTAAGAAAGTAGTAATACCTGGTTAATGTCCATAAAGCCGTATTGCAGATCTCTTTCTGAGGTCTTCCAGCTTCTTGCTGCATTTTCAGCTATTCACAGCCAGAATAGGATGGCAGTGGAGGGGATGTGGGTAAAACAAATTATTGAAATAACTGAACTTCCTATGCTCCCCACCCCAAAGGGACATTCATGTCTGACTGACAGAAGCAGGCCAGCAGTTACTTAGATCTGCTGGAAAGGAGATGAAAAAATGAAACATACTGCGGCTAACATTCCAGAGTGCCTGCTGACAGCCAAAGACCATTAACTTGCAGAAACAGCCAAGCAGAGAAAGCTGTAAGAAAGTGGATCCTGGGCTGTCAAGGGCTGGATGAAGCTTGTGACCGGTGTCAAGGAGATGGGATGCCAAGCCCATGGTCAGGAAACCGTGGTTCTATGAACCAAACTTCACAACTGCAGACAGCTGCCAAGGCCAGTGTTCAAGCACAGACAGGAGAATGTCAGCCTCATCTGCCATCCATCAGCCGCCAGTGGTTAACTCAGAGGTCAAGTTAGAGGCACTGCTCTCTGCAAGACCCGCATATGAAGTACAAAGGTAAAAGCTAATACATGTGCATGTGGATAAAGCACAGGGCAAGAGAGTCCAGCAAAAAATCTTGGCAGGACAGCTGTCTCTAAATGCATTCTCAGGGTACTGGGGCGAGGGGGCAGAGGGACTATTTTTAAAGAGCAGATCCTTTAATAAACTATTTGTGCATGGTTGGCAGCATTCATTATTTTGCTATTATTAATACTTCTAAAAATCTCTTAGAACTATGTGACTTTAAGATGTTCCATTTGCCTTGGCGAGAAAAGCTGGTAAATGTTTTTTGTAATTTGGTTCTGAAGACTGCCTGCCCTAGCACAAGCCAGGAACCTGAGGCAATCAGAGAATCTCAAACCCCAGCCCAGACCTGCTGAACCAGAATCCGCATATAAACAGACCCCTAGGAGCTTCGTGTACACCTTAAAAATGTTAAAAGCACCGCTTTAGAGCAAGTTAGGCAAAAAGAAGGGCGGAGACAGGTTGATAACTAATCACTGGACAGGTTGATAGCTAAGTGCTGGCTGGCTTTAAACAAGGGGTAATGCTGTAGACCATGGAGGAGGGTGTGGCAACCCACTCCAGTATTCTTGCCTGGAGAATTACATGGACAGTTGAGCCTGGCGGGCTATGGTCCATAGGGTCGCTAAGAGTCAGACACAACTAAGTGACTGAGCACGCATGATGCTGTAGCCAGGTCAGTGCCTGCTTCCACTCTCTGGGCAGAACTATTGATAGTAACACCCCCAGGGCCACAGTGAGAGGTAGAGACAGTCATGAAGAGGCAGAGGAAGAAAGCCCTGCTTTGGCATCTCCACTGAGAGGATAGTAAAGGTGTTTCTCACTCTACATATTGTCATAGGTCATCAGCCTTAAACCACAGAAGACCAAGGTCCCTAGGAATATACGTAGTTCATGCAAGGAAGCCTGTTCAGTTCAGTCACTCAGTCGTGTCCAACTCATTGCGACCCCATGGACTGCAGCACGCCAGGCCTCCCTGTCCATTGCCAACTCCCAGAGTTTACTCAAACTCATGTCCATCGAGTCGGTGATACCATCCAACCTTCTCATCCTCTGTCATCCCCTTCTCCGCCTGCCTTCAATCTTTCCCAGAATCAGGGTCTTTTCCAAGGAGTCAGTTCTTCACATCAGGTGGCCAAAGTATTAGAGTTTCAGTTTCAGCATCAGTCCTTCTAATGAACACCCAGGACTGATCTCCTTTAGGATGGACTGGTTGGATCTCCTTGCAGTCCATGGGACTCTCAAGAGTCTTCTCCAACACCACAGTTCAAAAGCATCAATTCTTCTGGGCTCAGCTTTCTTTATAGTTCAGCTTTCACATACATGACTACTGGAAAAACCATTGCTTTGACTAGATGGATCTTTTTTGGCAAAGTAATGTCTTTGTTTTTTAATATGCTGTCTAGGTTGGTCGTAGCTTTTCTTCCAAGGAGCAAGCACCTTTTAATTTCATGGCTGCAGTTACCATCTACAGTGATTTTGGAGTCCCCAAAAATAAAGTCTGTCCCTGTTTCCACTGTTTCCCCATCTACTTTCCATGAAGTGATGGGACTGGATGCCATGATCTTAGTTTTCTGAATGTTGAGCTTTAAGCCAACTTTTTCACTCTTCTCTTTCACTTTCAACAAGAGGCTCTTTAGTTCCTCTTCACTTTCTGCCATAAGGGTGGTGTCATCTGCATATCTGAGGTTATTGATATTTCTTCTGGCAGTCTTGATTCCAGCTCATGCTTCCTCCAGCCAGCATTTCTCATGATGTATTTATTCTGCATATAAGTTTAAATAAGTACTCCTTTCCTGATTTGGAACCAGTCTGTTGTTCCATGTCCAGTTTTAACTGTTGCTTCCTGACCTGCATACAGATTTCTCAAGATGCAGGTCAGGTGGTCTGGTATTCCCATCTCTTTCAGAATTTTCCAGAGTTTGTTGTGGTCCACATAGTCAAAGGCTTTGGCATAGTCAATAAAGCAGAAATAGATGTTTTTCTGGAACTCTTTTGCTTTTTCGATGATCCAACAGATGTTGGCAATTTGATCTCTGGTTCCTCTCCTTTTTCTACATCCAGATTGAACATCTGGAAGCCTAAGTAACGTAAAAGAAAATATTTGTTTTTTCAAATAACAAAGGGCAATGGACCTCTCCTAAAAACTGTGCTTGACGGTAAAAGCCACATAAGTAATTTTCCTCTTGCTTACTTTTCCAAAGAGGCTATACCAGGATGAGCCTTGATAATTGCTTTCAGTCTGGTTGAGCAGTAACTATTCATGGTACTCATATTTCTCACCTGTAAGATCATTGAGAAAGGGATGGAGTTCATTCAGAGTTGTGCTTGCATCCTGGCTGTTCTAGTTACCACATGACCCTGGACAAGTCTTTTATTTCCTGAAATAGAGATAGTCAACAATAAAATACTAAGTGTTCATGACAACTCATAACTCATTAGTGAGTGGAAGTGTTAGCAGCACGGTTTAGCCTGCCTAATAACAGTCAATATTATCTCTGTGTTACAGCTGAGGAGACTAAAGCTTTGAGAAGTATGATCCAATGTTCTCCAGCTGGAAAGTGACAGGGCCCCGAACTGGTAGATGCCAGGACTGTCTCTTCCAAGAGCACAGAGGATGGTTAAACCTGATACCACAGTCTCGCTGCATGGAAGATGTGTTTTCTCTCCCAGTCCCTTCTACCCTGCCCCATAACTGATGCTGGCACACTTTAAGATAAAACTACAAGGGAACCAGGTTTACAAAGGGGCTCATCGACAATTTCTGCTAGGAGAGTGATCAATACTCACACCGTTTATCTCACTACGCTTCTGACTGCAAAAGTCATTAGTGATGTTTTAAATCATGACCTGTTCAATCTTGGCTCTCCTTTGCTTCTGAATCATTTGATTCTTCACCCCAGAAAACTCTAACTCTCCATGTCAACAAGAAAAATCTCAGAACAAGATGGTAAAACAAACATCCTATTGACTCTCAGACTATAAAAAATAACCTACTCCCTCTTTCTCCCCACTCCTTCTTCCCCCTCCTCCCAGGTGGTGTTCTTTTTTTTTTTTTCTTTTAGAGCAAATGAAACTTAGCTTTGAGCTCCCTCCCAGGCTGGAGAGTAAGTATACCCTTAGCTTGAGCGAAACAGAGAAGGTTGAAACTGAAAGACTGAATAGACTTGAATTAAAACAACTTTCTCTCAAACAATAGCATTTAAGAGAATTCAGCAAAGGTTAGGCATGCTGAGAATGCGGTATTTCCTGGTATCATCTGATTAGCTTTTAAGATAATTAGTGGAGATTAGAGTATTACTTGAGCAACAACCACATTCCTGGAGAGAAACAGGAAGGGGGTTGCTGAGAATCCTGAGAGTAGGCCTACTGGCTCAAGGCTTCTTCTGCATCTGTGAATTCTCTCCCTGGCTTCAGCGACAAGTCGGTGACTTCAGGGGCAAGACTTTGATGTGTGTGTTTGGTGGCATTCACACTCCCAGCACTTTGCGTGCATTATCCTCAGCTATTCATCACATCACTTTTCTGGGGGAAATATTTGCCATCCCCATCTCAAGAAGAAGGAAATAGCTGCATGCACACTCATACTCCTCATAACAATCCTTTGTGGCACCTAATATCATTCCCATTTTGCAGATGAGGCAACTGAGGTCTACACGAATTTAGTAACTTTCCCCATATAATCTAGTAAGTATTGAAGCTGGAATTAAACTCAACTCTCTGACTCCAGAGCCTGAGCTACAACAATAAGTAACATTTCTGCCTTATCTTGCTTCCCTGTTTTACATCTACATTTCCACAGCTGCAAGATAACAGAGAGAGACAAAAAATCATTACAACAAAAATGTCATGAATGTTCCCAATAACCAGTGGGCCTATTTTTTTTTTTATTTTTTTTTTTTACCATCTGTCTGGCCAAGCAGCCAAGCAGGTACTGCCAGAATAGATATTCAACCAACTCTGGTTTCTTTCTCGATATGAACTACTTCTGAGTAATGGTCATAGTTTTTCTTTTTTTTGACTGCACAGAATGCAGGATATTAGATCCCCAACCATGGATCGGACTCATGCCCCCTTCAGTGGAGGCACAGGGTTCTTAACCACTGGACTGCCAAGGAAGTCCCTGTAGTGTTTCATTTTTGAAAAATCTCTCCCAGAATTGCCACATTCTAAGAAGGAAAAAAAAAAAAAAAAAAAGGCAATTGCTGATACTTCGTGTGGGCTATGTTAGCACACAGACTGCCACACAACTCCTCCCACACTTCAACAGACATCATTCATCAGTCACACTACTCTTCCCTAGTAAGGCTGAAAGGAGCTTCAGAACTCTTCTCAACACAAAGCTTTAGACAACTATTAATACTGGCAATCAACTAGAGTTGGCACACAGGCTGACACCTATTTGTTCTTCCTCGTCTAAGTATGTGGCTGGGTACTTTACCACAGTCCTTGTTAAACTACGCGGTTTCAGATGCAAGCTTGCACAGAGAAAGCAAAAGTCATCATAACACAAAAATATTCGCTAAGGGAACTGACCACTCTTCTATGTCAGACCCGCTCAGCCATCCCTACACAAGTCAGTTCCCCAGAAGTAAAGATGTTATGCTCTTTGTAGACTGCTTTGCAAGGCTATATTCAAAAATGCAAAGAGATGGCAAATGTTAGGAAATAGAAACTTTCTGTGAAGTGGGAGAAAGTGATACTGGCAAACTGCTCAAATCAGACACATGAAGCCATCGACGAATGAGAATCTGGAAAAACTATACCAGCTAACAAATGAAAAAAGAGAAAATCTGAGGGTGATGACAAGACAGGTGCTTCAAAAGGGATCATTTAAATATCAAAAGGTTGGGCGGAAGCTCTTGGGAAAAACACATGAAGCCTTGGGATATTTTTGCAAAAAAAAGTGACCTTGTTTATGCATGTACTATGAAATCCAAACATAAAATGGAGGATTGTGTCAAAACCCTGCACAAGTTTGTCAAAAACCAATTATGCTGAGAAAAAAATCAATACTAGTCACTGAATTCTTAATGAAGTATTTTTGGTGGATAATTCTATACAAAAGGAATCAGATCCAGTCTCACCATTCATATTAATTTGGAATTTAATATGGAGCTTAGAGTTAGCTGGGGGGAATTTGTGGTTGTTGTTTTGTTTAAAAAGAAAAAAACCCTTAGGCCAAACCTTTTTACAAATGACTAAAGGTCACAAAGAGAATCAGTGATTTGCTAAAGTCACACAGCAATCTAGGGCCTGGACATAGTCCCAGAGACCCTGCAGATCCCCTGATCGGACATTTTCTCAGTCATGTCTCTGACCTGAACTTAAACTCCTCAGTTCCCCAGAGGTGATAATCAGTGGTGAGACTGGGTCTGATTCATTTTGTACAGAATTACCTGCAAATAAAATTTCATCAAGATTTCAAAGAAAGGCACATGCCCCATCTCCCACCCCATCAAATTTTTCACCGGTCATATCTCTCAAGAGATAGAGGGTTTCTGGTTGGTTCCTCTCAGAATCGGTAGGGCAAAGACACAAAACTCAAAGGGAACCTTCTAGGCGAAGGCTCCTGGGAAATGTGCTCAGTGGTTAAGGCCATAGACATTGAGTCTGACCTGGTAGAGTGTGGCTCCACAATGTACCAGCTGGGTGTCCATGAGCAGGTGAACTAATCTCTCTGAGCCTCAGTCAAACCTTTTCTGTAAAGGAGATAATAATAGCCACCTCACAGTGTGTTTGTAAGGCTTAGGTCAGCAAATGCCTGCCGTGTACCCAGAGTAAGATTCAGTCAGAGACAGACTTCATTTCTCCCTTCTCCTTCCTATCTTGTCCTATCTCAGTCTTGGTCTAGACCTTTAGGAGTGCCTCCTCCTCCCCTGTTGTAATGTTGCCAGCTCGAGGCAGAAACCTGCAATGCTGAAGGCACGTAAGAGGCCAGAGGCAGAAGGAGCCTGGCTGAGCTCTCGCTGACCGTACGGCCTGAGTCCATCCTGTCTATAGTGTCATTTAAGGCCAGTGTTTCCTTATTGAATTTCTGTCTGGATGATCTGTCCACTGATGTAAGTACAGTGTCAAAGTCCTCTGCTTTTGTTGTGCTACTGTAAACGTTTCCCTTTATGTCTGTTAATATTGTACTTAGGTGCTTGATGTATTTAGGTGCTCCTATGTGAGTGCTACAAGGATATATTTGTACAGCAGAGGAAACATAGCCAGTATTTTAATAATAACTATAAATTGAGTACAACCTTTAAACATTGTGAGTACAGCCTTTAAACATTGTCAATCACTATGTCATATACCTGAACATATAATATTGTACATCAACTATACTTCAATTCTTAAAAAAAAAGGAATGCTAAGATGTGACTTGGGTTTTTTTTTTTACTTCTAATCTCTCACCAATGAACAGTGGAGTTCTCCAGCAGCTACTCAATGCTCACACATCATCAGTACTCCGATGGATGATGGAATGTTTTGTGTTTTCTTTTGTCTTACAAATTTTTTAGCTTCAGTTTTTAATATGGTAAATATCAATAAAGGGAGCCCACTAAAGTTCTTTGAAATCAGCAATAATTTTTATGACCGTAATATATGGGTCCGAGGTACAAATGCATAGACAATGAAAAGTACATTCTCCTTTTCTACCATGGTCCTCTCCCCAGAGGCAGGCACACCATCACCCTCCTGTGATTAAGTCCTGAGATGATCAAAGCACATGCAAACACATATGTGTCCCTGTGATCACCACACTAATAGCATGGGACTTCACACTTGCTCTCATCTGTCTCCCAAGTCATCTTGATGATGGTTTCCCATCACTGCAGGTCTGTACCACAATCTACTCAACCAGGCCCTTGTTGAAGGACACCTGGGTTTTCCTCTCCCTCTTCTGCAACTTACGAACAATGCTGAGATGACTGCTATGCTAAGTCACTTCAGTCGTGTCCGACTCTGTGCGATCCCATGGACAGCAGCCCACCAGGCTCCCCCGTCCCTGGGATTCTCCAGGCAAGAATACTGGAGTGGGTTGCCATTTCCTTTTCCAATGCATGAAAGTGAAAAGTGAAAGTGAAGTCACTCAGTCGTGTCTGACTCCTAGTGACCCCATGGACTGCAGCCTACCAGGCTCCTCCGTCCATGGGATTTTCCAGGCAAGAGTACTGGAGTGGGGTGCCATTGCCTCCTCCGGCTGAGATGACTATGCGGCTACAAATGTCCTCTCACATATGGGGCAGTATGCAACTTTATCCTTTATTCCATCCTGGGAAGATACATAATTTATTTCGTCAACTCACTATTGAAAATCATTTAGGTGATTTTCAATTTTTTGTGACAAATAGTTCTGTAATGAACATCTTTGTATAGAACTCTCTTAAAATAATTCCTTAAAAAGAAATTGCTAGGTCAAAATGTGTTTGAATTTTAAATATTTGTCAATATTGCCAATTTTCCCTCCAAAGAGTTTGTACCAGCCTGCCCATCTCCCACCTGTGTTTGAGTGCCCCTCTCTCTGAAGCCTCCCCTAAACTGTTTGCTATAAAAACATTTTGATTTTTGACAATCTGACAGATGAAAAATGTCATCTTGCTATTGTTTTTGTTAGCGTTTATTTAATTATCCATGTACTTGCATTCTCCTTTATGTCGATAAAGCATTTGTATTTCTTCTGTCTGCCTCTAGCTGATCTTTGGTCATTTTTCTACTGAGTTGTAGGTCCTTTTCTTACCAAGTTGTAAAACTTTTGAAATATGTGTTAAGTAAATTATTTCTTTGCCTCCTACATATACAAATGTATGTCTCAAGTATTTCCCCAAGTTTTTATTTGTATTTTGAATGTCTTTATAGTACCTCCTTGCTATGTAGAAATTTGAAATTTTGATGCAATCAACTTGCTAGTCTTTTCTTTTATAGCTTCTGGTTTCTGTATCTTAGCCTCAGAAAGTCTGGCCTGATTTAAAATTCTTTCATGTTTGTTTCTTTATGATTTCAGTTTCTTACACTTTGGTTTGTGACCACCTGGAATTTATTTTGGTATAAGGTATAAGGGGTGTCCCACCCCTTCCTCCTGGGGTCTGTAACAAAAGCCTAAAGCATCCCAGGTTCTATTTGGCAGCCACATAAAACTCCTAATGAAAACATCATGTGAAAAAAGAGTACAGTGAATGATGTAGCAAAAGCAGTATACACAACTTCATTGACAACTCAAGCAAAAACTTAAGAGGAAATGGAATTTGGAGATATCATCAGCAGAGGGGCAGCCAGACAGAATGTAAAGGGCCCAGGGTGATAAGCCAGGCCTTGGCCTCTTGTTCCCATCATGGGGCCTTGCCAAGTCTCCTCCCCTCCTCATCTATAAAATATGAAGCCAGAAAAGCCTGAGTTTCCCTCAGCAGTCACACTTGAGATTCTAGAAGTGCCTTGGAGACTCTTTCCAAGGCTTTTCCTGGATTCCCACTGACTGCTTGGTGGGATTCCCCTGAAGCAACTCACATGCTCTGAAGTATCCTTGACTTTCTAGTCTCAGATCATGACCCTCATGACCCCAGAAGGAAGCCCCTCTTGTGTGTTGTTATTATTTTCAAAAATTTCTCATGAAACCAGTAGAGTCTCCCCACTTCCTGGGTCTCACTCTTTGAAAGAAATAGTAAATTAAGATGATCACCCCAAGTTTAACAAGCTTCTCTTTTCAGCTAAGATACTAGAACTGAGAGACACAGCGTGTATGGTCCTTGGAAAAGAGGAAATGCTAAAGTCCATCTCTTGATAAGGAAAAGAGGCCACTCCTGGGGAACCTTCATTCAATGTAGGCTGCATGTGTGCGTGACCCACCAAAGGTGCAGAATCCAGGTTATTGTCACTTCCACCCTGAAGCAACCAAACCAGGAAGTTCTCAACACAGTTATTGCACAAGAAATTTTGGGGATTTGGAACGTGGGAAAGATTGCTGCCTTTTAATAATATACATAAGTTAGGATTGTTTTCTAGGCACCCAGAAGTACACATGTCACATATAAGGCAGGCTGAAACTAGAAGCCTGGAGGCTTCCTTGAACAAGTCTAGCTAAGAGTTCATTTCAACCACAGGCTCCACAGACCCAGATGAGATGGTGGAGGAGGAATGGGAAGCATTAAATACTAAGAATTTTGATGTGTGTGCTATTCCGGGTGAGCAAAGATTTTCTTTAGACATATTCATTACGACTTTACATTTCTAAATGCGATAGAGAAGTACAAAAAGGAAAAGAACTGAGTCTCCAGCATCGAGAGGCCTTGGGATTAATAACCCAATGGCATATTCTGGTGGTCTAAGGTTCTAAATTCCACATCTGTGGATACAGTGATTCAGCACTCAAGGCCTAAATGCTCTTTACTCATATTGCAGAGGAAACGGCCTGAAAGGACTCATTTCCAATGTCAGCAATGTCTATATTGAAGTCCAGGATGGGGGTAAGGGAAGGTAAATGGAACTTTCACTTTTTACTTTATCTGCTTCTGTGCTTTTTATTTTTTATAACAGATATGTGTTCCACTGAATGTGGCAAACACACTTTTTAAAGACCCCAGTGACATCATTAAATCCCATGAAGAAAATATGTGCCTGGACATTGCACTGGCGAGGAGAGTTTCACCAGAACTGATAGTCTCCAGTTCCCCAGCCAGAGCTTCTGGTGTGAGCTGAAGTTTCCCTGGGGATTTTGTGTTGTCTGCTCTCGTCTCCTCTCCTACAGAGCTGATTTGCCAATGAAGTTCCTTTGTCAACCTGTCCTTGGGGTTAAGGCATGAGTGGGAAGCCAGAAGGGCAGTGTGGAAGGTGGACCTAGCAGTCTGTGCAGGGAACCTGGAAATGAGGGAGTCAAGGTCAGCCAGCAAGATCAGCATTGGAGACCCCACATGTTTGCTGGGATTCTCCACTTGCATCTTTGCCAGACTCTCATCTAGCATCTTCAAGGCAGAGACTCGCACCTGTCGAACAAGGCAAATCCTGAGCTTTCTAATCTGGAAGGAGGGGTAATTGGGAGGGCTTCCCCTGCCAAGAGTCTGGAGAAGCTCAAAGGTGCAACAGATTTCTTTTTTTTAATTTATTTATTTTAATTGGAGGCTAATTACTTTACAGTATTGTGGTGGTTTTTGCCATACATTCACATGAATCAGCCAAGGGTATACATGTGTTCCCCATCCTGAACCTCCCTCCCACCTCCCTCCCCATCCCATCCCAGTGCACCAGCCCTGAGCGCCCTGTCTCATGCATCTAACCTGGACAGATTTCTTGCTAAGAGAAATGAGAGACTAGTCCTGACCCCAGAACTAGCACAGAGCACTGAGAGAGGCTCAGGATGAAGAGAACAAGATAAATCTCTGACTCTAACCCCTAGGGACTGGGTGACTGACTGGTTTCTCAGGGGCCCTGCTTTCCAGCTAATGGCTTTTTTTTTTTTTTTTCCAGTTCATTAAATCTCTTATCAAAATTCTGGGTTAAAGTGTGCCCTCTACGTAATTTTTCACCTGGTGGGGGAGAGAGGTGGGACCGGAGAGGACTGAGATTTATGTAGTTTAAATTCCATGGAACTAATTTGTGTCTTTCTTCCCTCCCCCTAATAAAAGTTACATTATCTTTGGATATTTTCTGCATGTATACTTTGCATATACAAATACACATAATTCTCCTCCAGGTGAGAACTTCCTATTTTTCTATAGCATTGACGATCCTGCTCCTTATCTGTGTTCATTTCTGACACCTTTCTACTGCTTCTATAATCTTTAGCCTCAAATCCTGGTCCAAATATCGAGGCTAATTATTTTAGATAGCTCTGTAACTTGATATAATCTCTCAGTATCATTTTTTTAAATTTTTATTTGGTTATTTGCTTTATTTTTTGGCTCTGCTGGGTCTTCAGTGCTGCATGAGCTTTCTCTAGTTGAAGGGCACGGGCTTCTGATTGCAGTGGCTTCTCTTGTAGCAGAGCACGGGCTCCAGGGCACTCGGGCTTCCGGAGTTGTAGCTCATGGGCTCAGTAGTCACAGCTCACAGGCTCAACAATTGTGCTGCACAAGCTAAATTGCTCCATGGGATGTGAGATCTTCCCAGATCACAACTGAACCTGTGTCTCCTGAATTAGCAGGAGGATTCTTTACCACTGAGCCACCAGGGAAGCCCCTTCGGTATCATTTTTGAACTTGAATCCAAGGTTACAACCCTTTACTTTAACAATCTGTTCTGAAACAGACTAGAGCAGTAAGCAAGTGGCAGGTGGCCTCATGAGTGGCATCAGATTGGTGGCATTGAGTGTCCGTTTTTATAAGTTTGGGTGGACTTGGATTTTTAGACAGTCTCTGATATAGACACATGGAGTCCTACCATAGAATGCCAACCTCTGACTTATGCCTCTTTCAGAAGAAAAACAGAAGTTCAACTAGTGTTTCACATCTGGCGTCACCCTGGAAGAACCTTCATGGGACTAGGGGATCCTGAGGACCAAGGCTTTCACCAGGCAGACTCCCAGCTCAAGGAGGTAAGGAGAGATTTACCTTGATAAAAAGCCTAATAGTTGCCGCTCAACTGTATCCCAGTCTGTCAAGTTCCTGGGCCCATTTCTGCTCTGCTTTTCTACCACAGCCCATCAGTTCAGTTCAGTTCAATCGCTCAGTCATGTCCAACTCTTTGCGACCCCATGAATCGCAGCACGCCAGGCCTCCCTGTCCATCACCAACTCCCGCAGTTCACTCTGACTCACGTCCATCAAGTCAGTGATGCCATCCAGCCATCTCATCTTCTGTCGTCCCCTTCTCCTCCTGCCCCCAATCCCTCCCAGCATCAGAGTCTTTTCCAATGAGTCAACTCTTCGCATGAGGTGGCCAAAGGACTGGAGTTTCAGCTTCAGCATCATTCCTTCCAAAGAAATCCCAGGGCTGATCTCCTTCAGAATGGACTGGTTGGATCTCCTTGCAGTCCAAGGGACTCTCAAGAGTCTTCTCCAACACCACAGTTCAAAAGCATCAATTCTTCGGCGCTCAGCCTTCTTTATAGTCCAACTCTCACATCCATACATGACCACAGGAAAAACCATAGCCTTGACTAGATGGACCTTTGTTGGCAAAGTAATGTCTCTGCTTTCGAATATGCTATCTAGGTGGGTCATAACTTTCCTTCCAAGGAGTAAGCGTCTTTTAATTTCATGGCTGCGATCACCATCTGCAGTGATTTTGGAGCCCCCCAAAATAAAGTCTGACACTGTTTCCACTGTTTCCCCATCTATTTACCATGAAGTGATGGGACCGGATGCCCCATACAAGCAATAATTTAACTGGAAGCAGACTTGAAAATTAACTACAAAACATCAGAATCAACAAGGTCTTCAGCACCCCCCAACTCAGCATCACTGTAGTATCTTACCCTGGACAAATGGGTAATAAAGACTTTTTTTTTTTTTTTGGTACCTCTCTCAGGAAAGCTGAGCTAATTAAAAAATAAAAGTAAACAGCTGGTAGAGATCTTGGATCTGTGCTTTGAAGCCGAGGTAATAGCCTTTTGAACAAACTGCAAAATAAAGGACAAGGGGAAAATTCAGGGGGACTTCTGCATAGATTCTTTCTTATCATTTCATGACATGGCTTTCACATCAGATATTTAACAGTCCATCAATCTGATTATGGTACAATTAGTCCCACTTCCAAACCTGATTAGCCACTCTGGTCTTGTTTCTTACAAAGATTAATTTTAGACTTTTCTCAATTAGGATTAAATGTCAACCAAAATGTAGTACATGAAAAGTGTTATTAAAATTATCATAATAACAACTTATGCTCCCTCCACATTAAAGCATGTAACACATTTGCCTACAATGTGTGGTTGAAACTCTTTTCTTCCCAGACATAAAAGAAAAGCAAAAGATACTGGAATTGAATGTGAATGAAACATTCTGTCAAGAACTTTGGGAATGCTGCCCTAATTCATGCAAAATCAAATCTATCTCTGTTGGATTAAATTTAACTGGTTCAGATCCACATGGTTGCCAAAGATAGGGTGTTAAACTCCTTTAAGAAACAATAACTTAGGAAATATCCATTGGATTCTTATACTTTTCTATTTGAGCACTCAAATGCCCTTTACGAATTAGCAATGAGATTGGACAGCACTGATTTTCCTTGGGAATTATATTAGATATTCTATTTTTAACCAGAAGCTTAAAAAGTGTGATGAAATCAATGGTTTAAATTAAGTCTGCATAAAACCTCAAGAAAAAGTTCTCACCAAAGGAACCAATGAGATTGCAAAAACTGAGGAGCAGATTGAAGAAATCCTGGCTATAATTCTTGATAGACAATAACTGCTATTCCTTCTTGCCACAGAAGTCTGGTGTCTGAATGGTGGTTTAAGAAAAGAAATTAAATGAGAAATACAACTTGCACATGATAGCCAGAAACTAGCAGAAATCCCCAGTTGCTGGCACTGAAGCTAACCTTGACATTTATATTCAGAACCAGTTCTAGAGATGAAATTGCAAAGGCAAGGCCTGGGGGTTTAGCTGACAGAAAAATGAATTAGAAACATCTTCAATTTACGTTTTGGAGAATGAAGGCAAGTATAAAAAAAAATGCAAGCCACTCTTTATTCAACAACCCTGGAATGTAGATATAATAACTACTATTTCTAATATTTCAGGGGTCTCCAAACCAATATTTTTGAGAAAGAAAACTAGATCAGTTGTGTGGGTGTGTGAGTGTGTGTGTGTAATCTTTTACAAACAAAATTGGAATTCCACTACATACAAATTTTACTACTGCTGCTGTTGCTGCTGCTAAGTCACTTCAGTCGTGTCCGACTCTATGTGATCCCATGGACGGCAGCCCACCAGGCTCCTCTGTCTCTGGGATTCTCCAGGCAAGAACACTGGAGTGGATTGCCATAGCTAACCCTACAGGCCAAACTGTTAGAGGCTGTTCCTTCCTTTTTAACACTGATGGATGCCAGCAACCACCACAATAATGAAGATATAAAAATGGTCTCTATGTTTCTCCTCAGGTGGCACTAGTAAGGAGCCCACCTGAGAATGCAGAAGACGTAAGAGATTAGGGTTCAATCCCTGGACCGAGAAAATCTCCTGGAGAAGGGCATGGCAACTCACTCTAGTATTCTTGCCTGGAGAGTCCCATGAACAGAGAACCTGGAGGGCTATAGTCCATGGAGTTGCAAAGAGTCAGACACGACTGACGCTACTTGAGCATGCTTGTTTCTCCTTGCAGCACAAAAGCTGGTAGAATGAAGTGGGTATAAGAGTTAATGTCCAAAGGTGGAAATCAAGGCGATATGGAGCCCATCATTTCATAATAATCATCAGGTTTGCTATGTTCAATAAGGAAATCCTAGCCTTAAAAAGCTTGGCAAGGCTAGTCCTAGGAGGATGTGATATGTTCAGGAACCCATGTGACTGATGCAAGGGGAAATGGACACACAAAGGAAAGCCTTCCTGCCTCTACTGTGAGTCTTAGAACCACAAACAGGGAGAAAAGGGCACCATACTGAGCACCACTCATCAGGTGCTCAGCCAGTTGCTCTATGCATGTCATTCCCTGCAGCCCTTACAGCAACCTTGTAAGAACTTATTTTGCTATTAATAGTACTGAGGTTCACAGCCCAAAGTCCCAGCTAGTAAGTGGCACAGCCGTGACCTGAATCCAGATCTCTCCATCACTGAACCTCCCCACTATTCAACTCCATGTCACCAGAACGGGGATCCTTCTGTCGTTCAGTTACACAGAGGATGAAAGAGTACCAATGACTCCAGGTGTCTGCAGAGCCTCAGAATCCAAAATGCCATCCATCCATTCACTCGGCGACCACTAAGCATCTTCTATGGGCTGGGCACTGTCCCAGATGCTGGCAACGTAGCAGTGAACAAAGACAAAGCCTTTGGTTTGCGTTCAAGATCAAGAATAAACAATCTTAGAGAGACAGACCGACAGAGATAGATATATAACATGTCCGGTGCTGCTAAGAGCACACCTTGTCAAAGACGAAGGATGAAGGGGACAGAGAGTGTCGGGGCGGGGCTGTGTATTAGTTTCCTGTGGCTGCCATAAAAAATCACCACAAACTTGATGGCTTAAAATAACAGACACATATTCTCTCCCAGTTCTGCAGGCCAGAAGTTCAACATCATCATTATCAGTAAGGCCCTGCTTCCTCCAGAAGGTGTCAGGGAGAGTCCCTTCTTTGCCTTTTCAGCCTCTGCAGGCTGTCAGCATTCCTGTGTCTGCAGCACTCCACTCTCTGCCTCTGTCTACATGTGGCCTTCTTTCTGTCTGTCTGTTTCAAACCTACCTTTGACTTTCTCTAACAAGGACACTTGGATTTAGGGCCCACCCAAACAGGGAGGGTGGAGAAGGCAATGGCAACCCACTCTAGGATTCCACTCTGGAAAATCCCATGGACGGAGGAGCCTGGTAGGCTGCAGTCCATGGGGTCACGAAGAGTCGGACGCGACTGAGCGACTTCACTTTCACTTTTCACTTTCATGCATTGGAGAAAGAAATGGCAACCCACTCCAGTGTTCTTGCCTGGAGAATCCCAGGGACAGCGGAGCCTGGTGGGCTGCCGTCTATGGGGTTGCACAGAGTCAGACATGACTGAAGCGACTTAGCAGCAGCAGCAGCAGCACACAGGGAGGGAGTAATCAAGACCATTCCCAAGAAAAAGAAATGCAAAAAGGCAAAATAGTTGTCTGAGGAGGCCTTACAAATAGCTGAGAAAAGAAGAGAAGCTAAAGGCAAAGGAGAAAAGGAGAGCTATACCCGTCTGAATGCAGAGTTCCAAAGAATAGCAAGGAGAGATAAGAAAGCCTTCTCAGTGGATCAATGCAAAGAAATAGAGGAAAACAATAGAATGGGAAAGTCCAGAGATCTCTTCAAGAAAATTAGAGATACCAAGGGAACATTTCATGCAAAGATGGGCTCAATAAAGGACAGAATTGGTATGGACCTAACAGAAGCAGAAGACATTAAGAAGAGGCAGCAAGAATACACAGAAGAACAATACAAAAAAGATCTTCATGATCCAGTTAACCACGATGGTATGTATGACCACCCACCTAGAGCCAGATATCCTGGAATGTGAAGTCAAGTGGGACTTAAGAAGCATCACTACGAACAAAGCTAGTGGTGATGAAATTCCAGTTGAGCTATTTCAAATGCTAAAAGATGATGCTGTGAAAGTGCTGCACTCAAAATACCAGCAAATTTGGAAAATTCAGCAGTGGCCACAAGACTGGAAAAGGTCAGTTTTCATTCCAATCCCAAAGAAAGGCAATGCCAAAAAATGTTCAATCTATCGCACAATTGCACTCATCTCACACGCTAGCAAAGTAATGCTCAAAATCCTCCAAGCCAGGCTTCAACAGTATGTGAACCGTGAACTTCCAGATGTTCAAGCTGGATTTAGAAAAGGCAGAGGAACCGGAGATGAAATTGCCAACATCTGTTGGCTCATCGAAAAAACAAGAGTTCCAGATAAACATCTGCTGCTGCTGCTGCTGCTAAGTCGCTTCAGTCGTGTCCGACTCGGTGCGACCCCAGAGACGGCAGCGCAGCAGGCTCCCCCGTCCCTGGGATTCTCCAGGCAAGAACACTGGAGTGGGCCGCCATTTCCTTCTCCAATGCATGAAAGTGATAAGTGAAAGTGAAGTTGCTCAGTCGTGTCCGACTCCTAGCGACCCCATGGACTGCAGCCTACCAGGCTCCTCCGTCCATGGGATTTTCTCTTCTTTATTGACTAAGCCAAAGCCTTGACTGTGTGGACCACAATAAACTGTGGAAAATTATTCAAGAGATGGGAATACCAGACCACCTTACCTCACTCCTGAGAAATCTGTATACAGGTCAAGAAGCAACAGTTACAACTGGCCATGGAACAAGAGACTGGTTCCAAATCAGGAAAGGAGTATGTCAAGGTTGTATATTGTCACCCTGCTTATTTAACTTATATGCAGAGTACATCAGGAGAAACGCTGGGCTGGAGGAAGCACAAGCTGGAATCAAGATTGCCGGGAGAAATATCAATAACCTCAGATATGCAAATGACACCACCCTTATGGCAGAAAGTGAAGAAGAACTAAAGAGCCTCTTGATGAAAGTGAAAGAGGAGAGTGAAAAAGTTGGCTTAAAGCTCAACATTCAGAAAACTAAGATTATGGCATCTGGTCCCATCACCTCATGCCAAATAGATGGGGAAACAATGGAAACAGTGACAGCCTTTGTTTTTGGGGGGCTCCAAAATCACTGCAGATGGTGATTGCAGCCATGAAATTAAAATACACTTGCTCCTTGGAAGAAAAGCTATGACCAAGCTAGACAGCACATTCAAAAGCAGAGACATTACTTTGCCAACAAAGTTCCATCTAGTCAAAGTGATGGTTTTTCCAGTAGTCCATGTATGGATGTGAGAGTTGGACTGTGAAGAAAGCTGAGCGCTGAAGAATTGATGCTTTTGAACTGTGGTGTTGGAGAAGACTCTTGAGAGTCCCTTGGACTGCAAGGAGATCAAACCAGTTCATCCTAAAGGAAATCAGTCCTGAATATTCTTTGGAAGGACTGATGCTGAAGCTGAAACTCCAATACTTTGGCCACCTGATGTGAAGAACTGACTCATTGGAAAAGACCCTGATGCTGGGAAAGATTGAAGGCAGGAGGAGAAGGGGATGACAGAGGATGAGAAGGTTGGATGGTATCACTGACTCGATGGACATGAGTTTGAGCAAGCTCTGAGAGTTGGTGATGGACAGGGAAGCCTGGCCTGCTGCAGTCATGGGGTCACAAAGAATCAGACATGAATGAGTGACTGAACTGACCTAAACAATGTATCTGCTTATTTAAAAAATAATATATCTTTTCTGTCAACCTTTTGAGGGAAATCTTGCACAAAAGTGTTCTGCAGAGTGGGATGGCCCTTTCTTAATGGATTGTCTTTCAGGAATTAAGGAGTTTCTTAGGAAGTAGAAAAAGACTGCTTCTTTTGGTGTACACAACCCCAGCAAAGACTCTTTTCCTCCTGTTGCTGGAAGTGCTCCTAGGGCAGGCTTGGTTTCTACTCCACTTTCCCCATCAGCCACAGGCCTTGGGGAGGTCACAAAAAATACTTGAAGGCTCTGGGGGTCAGGGCCCTTCACGGGTGCCTCTGAAGCTCCCCTGCTTGACAAGGACAGCTGTCTTCTCTGGCACCTATAGTAGGCCTTATTCTGGGGTATTCCACAGAAGATTTTGGGGTTTGCCTCATTGTTATGAAACTCTCTACTGCAAAAGTTAACTTCTTTTTTGCCCAGTTGTTTTGTTGGGTTTTTAAAAATATTTATTTTTACTCATTCATTTATTTGGCTATGCTGGGTCTTGGTTGCCACATGTGAGATCTTCTTGTTGCAGCATGTGAGATCTAACTCTCTGACCAGGGATCGAACTTGAGCCCCCTTCCCTGGGAGGGCAGAGGCTTAGCCACTGGACCACCAGGCACCTGCCTGGTTGTCTTTAGTCCTGCCCTTAAAGTCAGCTTACTTTTACTTCCATCACTTTTCACATGCTGGCAGAAAATGCTTTTCTCGTTTATCTTGACTCAAGTCCTTTATCCTCTCACTGTTCCCCTTTTATTCTTTTCTTCCTAGAAACTTCTTGTCTCTTGCCATCCCACAGGGAGAGAAACACTCCAAGGAGAGAAATGCTTTTGCTTTGTGGCATTTACCCACAGTCTTCTAGTCTGGCAGCTTGGTAGGGGACTGGTCCCTTCAGGCAGGTGTGCAGGCAAAGGTCCCAAGGAAGGCCAACCAAGGGTAACTGGATTTCTGGGGAAAGCCCAGAGGCTCTAGAAAGCCCTTCTAGACAGTTCTATCCACTGTTGCCATGGATATCAGAAATAATTTCTTTAGCACTGATCTGCACAGGACTCTGTCAAATACTGTTTTGAATTACAAATCAAGATTGTTCTTATATACCTTACCAAACATATATGTTAAAAGTGGTAAAGAGTAGAGTAGAGATCATTTAGAAATTTTGGTGACAATTTTGCAATTTGTTAGTACAGGTTGGAAGAGGGGGGAGGTGTAGAAAGGGTTCCAGAATGCACCATGGTGGAAGAAAAATTATTCTGAGCAGAAGACATTTGAGTTCCTGAAATTGCTTATCTATCTCAAAGTAGAGCCAAAGAAGTAAAGAAATTCAATTATCATAAATCCCTTCCCCCAGGAGCGACTAGAGACAACAAGTCTCCACACACTATCATAGACACTGTCACAGAATGATCACATCTTCTATCTTCTCCTTTAAGGGCTTCCGCAATGGCTCAGTAGGTAAAGAATCCACCTGCAATGCAGGAGACACAGGAGACCCGGGTTTGATCCCTGGGTCGGGAAGATCCCCTGGAGGAAGAAATGGCAACTCACTCCAGTATTCTTGCCTGGAGAATCCCATTGACAGAGGAGCCTGGCAGGCTACAGTCCACGGGGTTTCAAAGAGTCAAACTCAACTGAGTGACTAAGAACAAGGGCTCCTTTATCTTTCCAGAGAGTCATGTCTTCCTGTAAATGTTGCTCCCTTCCCCTTCCCCTTCCCCTACTAAGATGATATAAAAGTCCCACTTTTTTTAACTGTACCTTTGAGTCACATTTTTCTGTGGATTCTTATAGATACATTAATAATAATATGCAATTAACAGGGAACTGTATTTAACATTCTGTGATAAACCATAGTAGAAAAGAATATGAAAACCTATTTTATGGTAAACATAATAGAAAAGAACATGAAAAAGAATGCATATATACGTATAAGTGAATCACTTTGCTGTACAGTTGAAATTAACACAACATTGTAAACAAACTATACTTCAATAAAACAAATTTAAAAACAAAAATAAGGGGCTTCCCTGATGGCTCAGTAGTAAAGAATCTGCCTGCAATGCAGGAGACACAGTTTCGATCCCTGGGTTGAGAAGATCCCCCAGAGAAGAAAATGGCAACCCACTCCAGTATGCTTGCCTGGAAAATTCCATGAACAGAGGAGCCTGGTGGGCTACAGTCCATGGGGTCGAAACGAGTCGGACACAACTGAGTGACTGAGCACACACAACCACGTATTTTTTAAGAAGGCAGTGGGGAAGCCCTGAAGGAGGAGCTCTCAGACATATGTCACTCACCACAGCTTACAGACACAAGCAGGAAGGAAGATTTCCTTCCCACCCCCTCATCAACTACAAGCTGCCCACCACCTGCAGCTTTGAAAAAACAAACAAACAAAAATAATATGTAATTAAATTTTGCCTTGTCTCTCACTAATATGTCTTTTTTCAGTTTAGTTTGCAGAACTTCAAGAACTATACCTAAGAGTTTAGAGGAAAAGTTTATCCTCCCTGACAAGGGTTTAGGGTAGGTTAAGTGGAGAGAAATGCTGGCTGCTTAGTTACTCCAAGATAGTTAGTATTTTGCAAAGCATAAGCAAATAGAAAGTTGAAAGATTCCTTGGTATCTTTAAAATGTAAACTTTATACAAATCATGCAAATCATGATGCTTTTATACTGCCCTTCAAGTTATTTCTGGTATGTTACATTTTGCATAATACCTCCATTAACCTTGACTGCTTAATTAGAAAGCAGAATGACAGAAAAAGGGCTATATTAAGGTATTAACACTGGATCTCAAGTATCCAGGATTCTAGATTGGTAGAGAAGAACAATATTACTTCCCACTGGTCAGGAAGATGCCCTGGAGAAGAGCATGGCAACCCACTTGGGTATTCGTGCCTGGAGAATCCCATGGACAGAGGAGGCTGGTAGACTACAGTCCCTGGGGTCGCAGAGAGTCAGACATGACTGAGTGACTTAGCACAGCACAGCACAGAATTGCCTAATCTTCTAATAAACATAGTACTTCTTTTGATAATTATATTACCTGTTTAAAAATTTAAACTAGTTGTTGTTAAAAATGTACAAAATACTCTTGGTAAAACATTTAGACCGCAAACAAAATGAATGAACCAAACAGGTGAATTTCAACAGTTTAGTAAATATCAATTAGCAAACTCAAGTGCCAAAATTTTACATGAAACATTACTCCTCTTTCATAAAATCTAAGACAACGGTAATAAAGACATATAACTTTTAGAAATTTATTTGCTGCAATAAAACTCTATACAAAGGAAAGCAAGAATACGTATGGCTGAGTCTCTTTGCTGTTCACCTGAAAGTACCGCAACGCTGTTGATCAACTATACCCCAATACAAAATTAAAAGTTTTAAAAAAAAATTAGAAAGCAAGAGAATGATTAATTCAGGATGAAGATGATCCTGGCTCAGGTGGTGACAAGGGGATGAGATGGGAGTGAGGAAACCATGTGGCTACATGTAAATTATTAGAAAGATCTTAGCCTTTGTGTTTGTCATGGCATTTACTGCAGTATTTAATAATAAACAGGAGAAAAGAAATCAAAGTTCACAAACAGATAAAGTATATTGTATCTCCAGTCCAATATCCGCACTACCCCCCCACACACACACCCCAAATATCCACTGTATCAGTTTCTCATATATCCTTCTAAAATTTTTCATCTTAGTATTTGTATTTGAATCCCCTATTTTAAAAGCAACAAGTAGCCTGCAAGCTCCAAGATTGGAAGAGAAGAACAATACTACTTCCCATTGGTCAGGAAGATCCCCTGGAGAAGAGCATGGCAACCCACTTGGGTATTCGTGCCTGGAGAATCCCATGGACAGAGGAGGGAACGCCTCTGGACACTCATGGACACTCCAAGGGAAAAAAGTGAGGTCATGAATGAAGTTGCTGTTGTTAACAGTGATTGCAAGAAGAGACTCTACAGTAACTTTGAAACTTTACAGTAAAGTCTTTGAAAAGGCAGTAAAATCTTAAGCAAAGAGCCTGAAAACTAGCAACAGAAACCAACAGCTTCCTCCTAGCTCAACCCAAGCTGTTTTCCCCTCAGAGTCGCTAGACAGACAAGTCTTGAAATGTTTTCTGTCTGCCCTGAATTCCTATGATTATCTAGAGCAATCAGAGGGGCTGATGAGGGCAGAGGGCTGTGAACAAAGTCCTCCATGTCTCCACCCACTAGGAAACCACAGACTTCTTCAGGGCTTGCTCTCCAAAACGTCCACTTCCTCAGTCACACCACTCAGCTCACACTCCCACTTAACTTGCGTGTGCAGAAAGAGGGCAGGAAGTAGAGATGAAAGAGGAAATTACATCCCTCACAGTTGCATCGAGGGACTTAGATGTTGTTGCCTGGTTTAGGATGGTGGAATTCTGCACCAGCCCCTCTGCCCCTAACTACCAACTGAGCTGCCATCATTTCTTCAATGAGCAGTTAGATTTCATTAACATTTCACCCCACAATTGGACTATAACCAGTAGGATGCTGGTAAATACTTAAAAACTGGCTCCATGACAGAAAAGACTATAGTGTCTGTTTATTCCCATGGTGTAAATACTCCCACCATGGCCAGTTTCAGGCTACCAACGTGATATCACAGAATGCACAGTTCGGAAATGATCGGTGCAACAGGCTCTCATGAGCTGGTCTGAGCAGGTGCCCTTCTATCACTAAGTCTAATACTTTCATTATAGTTTATTATTATTTGGGCAAGTCCTCTACAACTGTCTGATATTTTACAGCCAAGCCGTTTCTTCATTTTTAAATACTTACTAATTTATTTAATTTTGACTGTGTCAGGGCTTAGTTGGAGCACGTGGGATTTTTGGTGCATCATGCAGGATTTTCTGTTGCGGGCACACAGACCCCTTGGTTGTGGTGCACAGGCTGAGCCACTCCACAGCACGTGGGTCTTTAGTTCCCCATCCAGGAATCGAGCTGGTATTCCCTGCATTGCAAGGCAGATTCTTAACCACTGAACTACCAGGGAAGGCCTTCATTTTTAAACGTGGGAAAATAAGACCTACTTCTCCAGACTTGTGAGAATCCAAATGACAGGCACATGAGGTTTCAATTCATGTCAGTTCTGCTTCCCTCATCTCCTTTCCCTCTCACATTGCACTTTCACTCCTCTCCCTCATTGTGAAGTCACATTCCCATCAGGGATCTAAGTCCAGGGAAGGACCAGCTGGAGCCCAGGAGGTAGAGGAGGTCTCCCACTGATGGCCAGCTGGGATGCTAAGAGGATATTTCCTCCCAGAAAGGTGCTAGCGGACTCTACACAAAATTGAGGTCTATGCCATGAGTACATCTCCCTGTGAAAGGTTCTGTTTGTATTTGGCATTCTCCCTAGCGGTGCCCTTGGGGATCCTTGTGGAAATAGACAATAGGTCCTACTTGGTGCCAACTCGGGGAGATTGTGAAGGACAAGGAAGCCTGATGTGCTGCAGTCCATGGACACGACTTAGCAACTGAACAACAACGACCTGCGTGGTGACAGGTCCCACACAACAGTGGGTTTCACATGGTGGTGGATGCCGCAGCAGCACAGGCACCATACTGTACCACAGATGTGCATAGATGAGACGTGGGTTAAACAGGCGATTTGGGGGTTGCCCCATTTCCTATGGAAGGCATTTCTCTGGGAAAGTGCATTACTAGCTCCAAACTTACATAACCTATATTGAATTCAACCCATTACTATTTGGGGGGTATAAATACGTAGACACTACACTAACAAATAGATACTACAGAAGGTTTAAAAAATCTTCCTCCTCTAATTATGAGGTTACACCTCTTTCTGTTTAGAGTCAAGTTTCTAGAAAGAGCAGGATTACCTTCCCCTTGCTCAACGGCCCACATGGTCAAGTTTCTCTTTATCCAATTTCCTGACACAGCTCTGGGAGAAATCACCCATGGCTTCTGAAGTGGTTTTGAAAATATATCCACAAATTCTTGGGTACTTCTCCCCTAAAGAGATGGAATATGATTCCCGTCCCCTTGAGAGTGGACTGTGCAGAGAGACTTGTTTCAAGTGAAGAGAAAATGGCACAGATGTTGGGTTATTACTTCTAAGATTAGGCTGTAAAAAGACTACAGTTCTGTCTTGGATCACTTGTCATGGAGAAAGTTACAGATACACCTTGGAGATACTATGGGTTTTGTTTCAGACCACTACAATGAAGCAAATGCTGAATAAAAGAAGTCATATGAATTTTTCCAGTGCATATAAAAGTTACGTTTATATTATACTGTAGTCTATCAAGTATGAAATAGCATGAAGTCTTTAAAAAGTCCTTGCCTTACCTTAAAAATACTTTATTGCTAAAAACTGCTAACCATCATCTAAGCCTTCAGTGAGTCACAGTCTTTTTGCTGGCGGAGGGTCTTGCCTTGATGCTGATGGCTGCTGACTGATCAGAGTGGTGGGTGATAAAGGCTGAGTTGGCTGTGACAATTTCTTAAAATAAGACAATAATGAATTTTCTCATTAGTAGACTCTTCCTTTCATGAACGATTTCTCTGTAGCATGCAATGCTGTTTGGCGACATTTTGCCTACAGTAGAATTTCTTTCAAAATTGGAAACATTCCATTCAAGCCCTGCCACAACTTTGTAAACTAAGTTTATGTGATATTTGCAACCCTTTGTCATTCAACAGTCTGCACAGTGTCTTCACTAGAAATAGATTCCATGTCAAGGAACCACTTTGCCCATGTGCAGGAAGAAACTCCTCATCTGGGAAAGTTTTATCCTGAGGCCACAGCAGTTCAATGACGTCTTCAGGCTCCACTTCTAATTCTAGTTCTCTTGCTACTGCAGTTATTTCCTCCACTGAAGTCGTGAACTCCTCAAAGTCATCCATGAAGGCTGGAATCAACTTCTTCCAACTCCAGTGAATGTTGACATTGTTACCTCTCCCCATGAATCATGAATGTTCTTAATGGCATCTAGAATAGTGAACCCTTTCCAGAAGTCTTTCAATTTACTTTGCCCAGATCCATCAGAGGAATCATCATCTATGGCAACTACAGACTTATGAAATGTATTTCTTAAATCATAAGACTTGAAAATCAGAATTACTTCTTGATCCCTAGGCTGCAAAATAGATGTTGTGTTAGCAGGCATGAAAGCAACATTCGTCTCATTGTACAGTACATCTCCATCAAAGTTCTTGTGTGACCAGGTGTATTGTCAATGAGCAGTAATATTTTTCAAGGAATCTTTTTTTCCGAGAAGCAGGTCTCAACAATGGCTTAAAATATTCAACCATGTTGTAAACAAATGTGCTGTTCATCAAGGCTTTGTTGTTCCATTACAGAGCACAGGCAGAGTAGATTTAGCATAATTCTTAAGGACTGTAGAATTTTTGGAATAATATCCAACTTAAAGTCACTAGCTACATTAGCCCTTAATAAGAGAGTCAGCCTGTCCTTGGAATCTTTCAAACCAGGCATTGACTTCTCCTCTCTAGCTAACAAAGTCCTATCAAAGTCCTATAAGTCTGTTTTGTTGACATTGAAAATCCAGTGTTTAGTATAATCAGTTTTATTAACTATCTTAACGAGATCTTCTGGACAACTTGCTGCAGCTTCTACATCAGCACTTGCTGCTTTATCTTGCACTTTTATGTCACGGAGATGGCTTCTTTCCTTAAAACTCATGAACCAACGTCTGCTAGTCATATGAGTCTTTTTGCTTTTCCACTGCATATAAAAGTTAAGTTTATATTATACTGTAGTCTATTAAGTATGAAATAGCATGAAGTCTTTAAAAAGTACTTTAGTCAGTTCAGTTCAGTCACTCAGTTGTGACCCCATGAATTGCAGCACGCCAGGCCTCCCTGTCCATCACCAACTCCTGGAGTTCACCCAAACTCATGTGCATTGAGTCGGTGAAGCCATCCAGCCATCTCATCCTCTGTTGTCCCCTTCTCCTCCTGCCCTCAATCCCTCCCAGCATCAGGGTCTTTTCCAATGAGTCAACTTTTCGTATGAGGTGGCCAAAGTATTGGAGTTTCAGCTTCAGCATGAGTCCTTCCAATGAACACCCAGGACTGATCTCCTTTAGGATGGACTGGTTGGATCTCCTTGCAGTCCAAGGACTCTCAAGAGTCTTCTCCAACACCACAGTTCAAAAGCATCAATTCTTCCCTTACTTTAAAAATACTTTATTACTAAAAACTGCTAACCACAACCTTTTCTTCTGCAGATTCCTCACTTCTTCCAGTCTTCATAGAATTGAATAGAATTAGGACCGAGCTTTGGATGAGGCTTTAGTTTAAGGGAATACTGTGGCTGGTTTGATCTTCTATTCAGACCTATAAAACTTTCTCTATATCAGCAATAAGGTTGTTTGCTTTCTTTATCATTCATGTGTTCACTGAAGTAGCACGTTTAATTTCCTTCAGGAACTTTTCCTTTACATTCACAACTTAGCTAACAGATTGGTTCAAGGCCAAAGTCCTATCTCAGCTTTTGACATGCCTTCCTCACTAAGCTTAATCATTTCTAGTGCTTGGTTTAAGGTGAGAGACATGTGACTCTTACTGGAACACCTTAGAGGTCACTGAAGCCTAATTTCAATTTTTGTTGCATCTCAGGGAATAGGGAGGCCCCAGAAGAGGGAGAGAGATGGGGGGTGGTCGGTGGGTGGACAGTCAGAATGCACACATGTATTGATGGAGCTTGCTGTCTTACATGGGCACAGCTTGCGGCACTTCAAAATAATTACAATAGCAACCACAAAGGTCACTGATCACAGGTCACCATGACGAATATAATAATGCTGAAAAGGTTTGAAATATTACAAGAATTACCAAAATGTGGCACACAGACACAAAGTGAGCACATGCTTTGGGAAAGTGCTGCTGCCAGGCTTCTTGAGGCAGGTGCCACAGACCTTCCGCTCGTAAAAAACGCAGTAACTGCAAACTTAATGAAGCGAAGCACAATAAAACATGGTGTGCCTCTATGTCTAGAGCCGGCCCTTAGAGAGGCCCACACGAGAGAAGCTGAAGCCTCCAGCCAAGAGCCCTGTGAGTGACCGTCTTGGGAGTCGATCCGGAGGCCCAGTCAACCCTTCAGAGGCTGTAGCCCTGATTGACAACTTGACCAGCAACCCAGGAGAGACCTTGAGCCAGAACCACCCAGCTAAGCCACTTCTAGATTCCTGACCCTCAGAAAGTATGTAACATATTAAATGTTTGCCGTTTTAAGTTTGTTGTTTGGGAGTGATTCATTATACAGTAATGGACAACTCAGTAGTGATATGCAGTAAGTATATCTACCTAAGATATACAGTCATGGATGACTAAGCTTTCTAGGGCACAAACCTCATGACTGTGTTTTTACCCTTTACTTGACTCAAGTTCTGTATATGTGACACTTCTTGTTCTTTTTCACATTCCCTTCTAGAATCATGAAGCACTCGGCTCCCTTATCTTCTGTATAGTCCCACTTCATGTATCAACATTTCTCTGCCCATCCCTTCCCTTGGTTCCCAGAATTCTATCTTTACCTTATTATTTTCTTACTTTACACACACTGCCCTATCCACTCTCATGATTTTTATTAACACTTGTATTCCTTTGAAGGCAGCTGAGAATTCAAACTCGCAGAAGCTGATGAAGAGTATATTGCCTCATATAATAACTGGGTGAAGGGTTGGGGAGCAGGGCTGGTGCTTACAGAATTCCTACAAGATCTGCCAAAATTTGGCCCCAGGGACTAGAAACCCGGACTCAATACTTCTAGGACATTTCATCTCTCATTACTTCTTATCTCTGCCTGCTCTGGTTTCTCTCTGAATGTTTGCCACATTATTTCCCTGCTACAGACAGACTCTCTCTATAAGCTGGAGAAGACAGCGCCATATCTGTCCGTCCCACTGAGACCACGTGGAGTGGCGGAGAAATACTTCTGCAAAATATTTCTATTCAGAAATAGTTCTGAAGGGATGACATCAGATAGAAGCGTCCTATGTCCACCACGCTGGGGGATGGATGGATGGGTCCATCACTGGCCTAGTACTGCTTCCTGAACTCCAGAGCTGTGCCTCAACTGGCTCCCGGACATCTCCAGGTGGAAGGACGTTGGGCACTGTGTTTGTTTGCTAGGGCTGCCTCAACAAAGCACCAAAAGTGGTTGGCTTAGAACAGTGAAATTTATTGTCTCACAGTTAGAGAAGTCAGAAATCCCAAATCAAGCCATTGACAAGGCCCTGCTCTCCCTCTGAAGGGCTGGGGAATGTCCCGGGGTTCTTCTCTTCCAGCTTCTCGGCTTATGGATGCGTCACTCCAGTCTCTGCCTTCATCTTAGTGTGGTATCCTCCTTGTGTGCATGTCTGTCTCTTGTGTGTCATGTCTGTGTCCAAATTTCTGCCTCTTATAAGGGCACAGTCATATAGGATTAGGACCCACCCTCATGACTTCATCTTAACTTGATTGTATGCAAAGATCTCATTTCCAAAGCAGGCCACATACTGCTAGACTGGGGGTTAGGACTTCAGCATACGAGTTTCAGAGGGACACCACCGAACCAAAAACAGGCACAGGAAGAATTCCCATGGAGAATGCATTGTCTTTACTTGTTCTTATCCCCTTCCTGTTCTCTAAATTGATTCCTTTCCCCATATACATTGGCCTGGTTAGAGGTAATATTACATGCCCTGCCATCCAAACCAAAAAAAACTGGGTGTCATTATTTCTTCTATATTTAATCTTCATTAAGTCCTGCCAGGGCTACACCTTAAATGTCTCTTTAAATAGGTCCCTCCCTCTCCAATCCCACGGTGACAACTGCTTTAGCTCAGGTTCTTAATACTTCCTGCCTGGATGTTACAAAAAAACCCCTGCATGTTCTCTTTATCCTCCATTTTGGGCTCATTGTTCTGCCCACTCCACTCCCTCCCCTACCACCAATACATCCAATACCAAGAAGCCTGTGTGATGTCAATATACAAAAAGTTTTTTTTTTTTTAAGCTACTTCAGAACTTTCCCAGTAAGTTCCAATAAATAAAGGCAAAGCACAAAGCTATTAGTAAAGCACCCCTCCCACCCCACCCTACCCTGGCCCTGATACTGTGATCTTTCACGGACTAACCTCTGGCCATGTTTCTCTCTTATCTTCTCCCAGACTGAAACGGCAGCACTTCCCCTAGGATCAGGTCTCTGTTCCTCCCCACCATTTCCCTGTCAAAAGCTTCCCCATTCTTTAAGGATTAGCGCAAGAACTTTCTCTGGGAAACCTTCTGTCTTAGTCTGTTTAGGCTGCTATAACAAGAAAGCCATCCACTGGCTGGTTTAAACAACAAACATTTATTTCTCATATTTCTAGAGATTGAGAAGTACAAGACCAAGGAGCCAGCAGATCGCAGTCTGGTAAGAGTCCACCTCCTGGCTTGTAGCAATATGGAAGGAAAATAAAAAATGGAGTCAGTATTGCTAAGAAAGCTCCCTGAATGGAACTAGAAAGCCACTGAGGAAATGTGACTTATGTACATCTTAGCCTGATTCTGGACAGATTCTAATCTTTTGACACTTACTATCCTAACAAAGGTACCCAGCACAGCTAACAGAAACTCAAGACACTTATCTGACTCTTACCCTAAAACAACTTGTCACACTCATCCCTGAAAGACAAATATTTCCTTTCTTGCATCAGAGCGCAACTTCATGGCTTTTGCCTTGATAGGCCCCTAGCTCTTTCTCTTCCCCAGAACACTCTTTCACTTTTACCCAAATCCCCAGAATAGCGATTCTTTTTTTGTGTGAGAGTACCTTTTTAACTTTTTATTTATTTATTTTATTTTTGGCTGCACTTCATTGGGTCTTCATTGCTTCATTCATTTGGGTCTTCATTGCTTTTGTCTGGGCTTTCTCTAGTTGTGGTAAGCAGAGGCTCCTCTTTGGTGTACACGGGTCTCTCATCACAGTGGCTTCTCTTGCAGGGCACAGGCTCTAGGCACGGGGCTTCGGCAGTCTAGCACATGGACTCATTGGTTGTGGTTCACAGGCTTAGTTGTTCTGCAGCAAGTGGAATCTTCTCAAATCCACCTGCATTGGTAGGTGGATTCTTATCCACTGCATCACCAGGGAAGTCTCTGAATTGCAATTCTTAAGGCCTCAAATTTTAGGACACTGACCGAGGATCTGACAATTGCTGGTTGGTGTGGGAAAACTCCCCCTTCTTCACTGGAATTGGAGTCAGAATCCTTTTAGGCATTGATCCCTCTGGGCAGCAGTGGGTGAGGTGCTAGATGCTGGCCAGGGGAGTTCTCTCTGGTACCAGAGGGTGGGTGGACCCAGCGGCAGAGGCCCTGCCGCAGGCAGCTGGCTGGCAATGATGACCCAGGTGATGATGCTGGGCTCCTGGATCAGTGTTCCGCCCGAGGCCCTTTGCTAAGTCCTTTCACCCAACTCTTTCTGGCAGGAGGCCTCCTCCCTTCATGGGCAACTACAAAACAAACCAGCTAAGTGCCAGTCATAGAAGAGCTGGAACATTCAGTTCCTTCCATGTGACAATGGCCTCTCCTTTAGAGCATAAGCTAGGAAGGACAGGGACGGCATCTGCAGCTTTGTAGACCCAGCACAAAGCACAGGTACACGTCAAGGGTGGTGGTGCCAGCAACTGCCGTTATGAGCACTATCCAGGTGCAGGACACTGCCAGAAGCTTAATGTGTGCTCGGTCTTTTAATCTGCATAACAAGGCTCAGAGAGGTCAAGGTATTCACCCAAGGTTGCTGCTACTGCTAAGTCGCTTCAGTTGTGTCCAACTCTGTGTGACCCCATAGACGGCAGCCCACCAGGCTCCCCTGTCCCTCGGATTCTCCAGGCAAGAACACTGGAGTGGGTTACCATTTCCTTCTCCAATTCATGTAAGTGAAAAGTGAAAGTGAAGTTGCTCAGTCATGCCCAACTCTTAGCGACCCCATGGACTGCGGCCCACCAGGCTCCTCCATCCATGGGGCTTTCCAGGTAAGAGTACTGGAGTGGGGTGCCATTGCCTTCTCCATCACCCAAGGTTGGACACCTAGTAAGAGGCAGAGCAGGGATTTGAGCCTTGGCTGTCTGGCTCCAGAGCCCACAGTCTTAGCTTTTATACTCTATGGCTTATCAAGTAATAAGGATTAATTTTTATAAATATAATAAAATGAACATGCCATTATCCCATTTTATTAAAGTATACACAAAGTCACTTTTAGGGCCCCAGGAAGGTCATCTCAAGGCTGTAGTTTTCCATCCTCTAAAGCAGCTGAAACATGAAACCACTGTCTGGGCTTCACTGACTGTGCTAAAGCCTTTGACTGTGTGGATCACAACAAACTGTGGAAAATTCTTCAAGAGATGGGAATACCAGACCACCTTACCTGCCTCCTGAGAAATCTGTATGCAGGTCAGGAAGCAACAATTAGAATCAGACATGGAACAATGGGTTGATTCAAAATTTGGAAAAGAGTACGTCAAGGCTGTATATTGTCACCTTGTTTATTTAACTTATATGCAGAGTACATCATGCGAAATGCTGGAATGGATGAAGTACAAGCTGGAATCAAGATTACAGGGAGAAATATCAATAATCTCAGATATGCAGATGACACCACCCTTATGGTAGAAAGTGAAGAGGAACTAAAGAGCCTCTTGATAAAAGTGAAACAGGAGAGTGAAAAAGCTGGCTTAAAACTCAACATTCAAAAAACTAAGATCGTGGCATCCAGTGCCATCACTTCATGGCAAACAGATGGGGAAACAGTGGAAACAGTGGGGCTCCAAAATCACTGCAGATGGTGACTGCAGCCATGAAATTAAAAGATGCTTGCTCCTTGGAAGAAAAGCTACGACCAACCTAGACAACATTTTAAAAAGCAGAGACATTACTTTGCTAACAAAGGTCTATATAATCAAAGCTATGGTTTTTCCAGTAGCCATGTACGGATGTGACAGTTGGACTATAAAGAAAGCTGAGCACCGAAGAATTGATGGAGAAGGCTCTTGAGAGTCCCTTGGACTGTAAGGAGATCAAACCAGTCAATCCTAAAGGAAATCAGTCCTGAATATTCATTGGAAGGACTGATGCTGAAGCTGAAGCTCCAATACTTTGGCCACCTGATGCAAAGAACTGACTCATTGGAAAAAGACCCTGATGCTGGGAAAGATTGAAGGCAGGAAGAGAAGGGGTCAACAGAGGATGAGATGGTTGGATGGCATCACCAACTCGATGGACATGAGTTTAAGCAATCTCCAGGAGTTGGTGATGGACAGGGAAGCCTGGCGTGCTGCAGTCCATGGGGCCACAAAGAGTCAGACACAATTGAGCGACTGAACTGAACTGAACAGAACAACTGGGGCTGCTTCCCAGGAAGCTCTGTGGTAAAGAACCCACCTGCTAATGCAGGAGACATGAGTTCAATCCCTGGGTCAGAAGATCCCCTGGAGGAGGAAATGGCAACACTCCAGTATTCTTGCTAGAAAATCCCATGGACAGAGGAACTTGGTGGGCTACAGTCCATGTGGTTGCAAAAGAATTGGACACAATTTAGTGACTGAACAAAAACAACAAAACAGAACAACCATTGATGAAAAAGACTGGAACTGACCAGAAAAGATTTTCTACAACTGAAGATATAATGAAGGAGCCATCATGAAGTGAGAAGGAGGTGCGATACAGTCAAAATGCATGTCCCCAGGGTAGGTGACCCACAAAAGAGAAGATGATTATTGGATTTGTTTGTTTGCTCCAAAGTTTGTTTGTTCAGTGAATATGTTGTTCAATAAAGTTCTTGGTGAAAATGAAAAAAATGTGTCTTTTATTTTTACTTAAAACCAAAGGAACATTTTGGCCAACCCAATACCATTGTAGAGCTTTTACCAAAGGGAGTGAAGGATCCAAGATCCACATCAGGTTCCGCAGCTCGGGGGTCCTGTACGAGAAAGACTAGCCCCCATATGTATGGCTTTGAAGGCCAGTGATGGTTTCACTTTCAGGAGACCCAGAGGGCTATGGGAAAGAGAGACTCTGCTCTTCACGGGCTCACACAAAATCTCACACTCTCTGGGACCCAGGACAGAGGCTGTACGTTGAAAGGAGCCTGGGTCAGACCTATCTGCTGATCTTACAGTCTCCCAGAGGAAGGAAGCAGCTAGAATGCACCCTGGAGACAGACACTGGTAGAAGCCCTTTTGGGGAACTCATTCTACCATGTGACCTAAGGTGCTGGAAAGAGCCATCTTGGAATTCTCCTTTTAGTTTTTTAGCACCGGGACCCAGCCGTACCCCCACCCCTGACCGATGGGCACAGCACCAGTACGGGGACGCCTCAGGCTGAGCAACTAACAACAGGGACACAACCTCACCCACCAGCATACAAAGACCCTCTGAGCCCACAGCCAGCCCTGCCCACCAGAGGTCCCAAACCAGGCCCCTTACGTCAGTGTGCAAACACTAGGTCCAGGAACCCCAGGGGCCTGCAGTCAGAGATTCTGGGACCCAGCTCCCCCCACCAGGGGACAGAAACCTGTCCCAGAATCCCTGACCCACCCACCAGCAAGCCTACTCTAGCAGCAAGACCAGCTTCCCCCGGCAGCTGGTACAGACACCACCGGCAGGATAACTGCAGCCCACCTGCCAGCAGGCCAGCACCAGCCCTGGCCCGGCTGGGCCCTGCACCACCCATTAGCAGGCCAACACAAGCTTCAGGACACCCTGGACTGCACAGACAGCTGTGTTAGGAAAAGGTCCCACCCAACAGCAATCCAATACCAGCTCTGGGGCCCTGGGCCCTGCAACCAGAGCCTAGGACCCAGATCTGTCCACCAGCGGGACAACACAAGCCCAGGACCTGGCTTCACTGACCTGTGTCTGGGGTCCACCCCCAGGTCTGCTGGACCCCAACTTCACCCACAAATGAGCCAACATGACCCCTGCCCCCTCCTAAGGTTCCACAACCTGCTGCCCTATGACCCAGCCCTGCCAACCAGCAGCCTCTGCATGAGACAGGGCCTGGTACCAGGGACCAGCCGAGCCAACTGGATCACCCTCATAGTCAGCCTGCCACAGCAGAAGGACCCACACCAGTCACACGGGAGCACCCCTATAGCCTCGGTGACGAGAAGGAAAATGTGCCTCTTGGATCATAGGATACAAATTATCACATATAAAATAAATAAGCTACAATCATATATTGGATAACACAGGGAATGTGGCCATTATTTTATAATATCAATAAGTGATGTATAACCTTTAAAATTTGGGAACCACTATGTTGTACACCCCCTTGGAGAAAGGATAGGCTACTCACCCCTGTATTCATGGACTTCCCTGGTGGCTCAGATGGTAAAGAATCTGCCTGCAATGCAGAAGACCTGGGTTCGATCTGTGGGTTGGGAAGATCCCTTGGAGGAGGGCATGGCAACCCAATCCAGTATACTTGCCTGGAGAATCCCCATGGACAGAGGAGCCTGGCGTGCTACAGTTCATGGGATCGCTAAGAATCAGACATGACTGAGCAACTAAGCACAGCACAGCATGTTGCACACTTGAAATTTATATAATATTGTAAATCAACTGTATCTCAATAAAAAAGAGGAAGAGAGAGAAATAAGTTGCACTGAAAAAAATTAATCAATATAGAAACCTTCAGTGTTTTTCACCTATAAACCCCAAACCAAAGCTATAACAGCAAAGGCTCCAATGCACCAGGGTATATTCACGATGGAGTAATTTCTCACACAGGTCACTGTTAGGGGTTGAATTCTCCCCACAAAAGATATGCTAAACTCCTAAGCTCCAGCACTTCAGAATGGGACCTAATTAGGAAACAGGGTCTTTACAGATGGAGTTAGTATGAGATTATTAGGGTGAGATATTAGGGCAATATAACCAAGCCCCTTATAAAAAGGGGAAATTTGGACACAGACATAGATACAAACACAGGGAGAATGCCAAGTGAGGATAACAGCAGAGATCAGGGGGACCCGTCCACAAGCCAAGGAACTCTGCAGATGGCCCACAAACCCCCTCAATGGCAGGCTAGAGTACAGGGACAGGTTGTCCCTCCCAGCCCTCGGAAGGCTCCAGCCCCGCTGACACCTTCATCTCAGACTCCCAGCCTCCAGCTGTGAGATGACATATTTCTGTTGTTTAAGCCCCTACACACCCTCAAGTGGGTGGTGGTTCCTTGTTACTGCAGCCTAGCAAGCTCACACAGCCAGTTTTTGTAGATGCCCCTGGGTGTTTGGGACTTGAATCGACACTCAGGGTACACGATTCACCTGGGATTTTCCTGGGACTTAGGAGGTGAGCACAGAAATGAAAAGCAAGGGATACATAGTGTAAGTCCCAGTAGGCAGAAGAGGGCACATTGTGATCTTGGGATTGAACTGCCATCTTGAAAGATGGATGATATTAGGGCTAGCAGAGAGGAGAGGATTTTAGGTGGAGGACCCAGCGTGAGCAAGGGGTTGGAGGGCAAGTGTTCACGGTGTTGGGAGAATGACTTAAGAGAAGAGGATGGTGGAGAAGAATTCATAAGACAATGACATGTAAAACTGAAAGTCTTAAAATGTCGCATAATTCCACACCAGAGATTAACAGAGAGTGCAAATAAACACTTATTTAGTAAACACATGCTCTTGAATGTTTATTGTGTTTGCAATACTGTGCCAAATGTGGGCATAATTCATGAAACCCCAAGACAAACTAAATGCTGAAACTTCAGCCAGCCTTCATCTTTGGTGAATAGCAGCAGTCAAACTCACTTTCCAATTTATAGCCAACTTTTAGTTCAGTGGAGTGATTTCTTTAAATAGAAATCACATTTCTTTCTGAATATGGAAAAAGATTTTTATTAATGGATCCCAGAAATGTGTGTAACAAAAGTCCTCTAGTTTTATAAGCATGCAGGTACTGACAGAGCTACCATGTCTAATGCTTTGAGTTAGACGGTTTTGAGAGGAAATACATCTTTTCACTAAAGCCTTCCTGAAGTCCTCCTCCTGGTAAAGATAATCAGGAATGAAATTTAGGCCTCAAAAAAGATATTTTAAAAAGTTAATGGGTTTCAATACTCAAGTCAGAGGTTTATTAAATTTCTTAAGTACGCTTTAATCTTTCTATAATCACCACCTGTTTTGTTCAGTTCTTATGACTGCCTACTCAGGGACACTGCTAATTCAAGTCATATTTATTTTAGCTTTAGTCAATATTTGACCTTTTTAGTAAATGTTATACTGTTGATATTATACTGCTTAAACATTTATTAAGCAGTGAAAGTTGAGTCTGTACCTCATTTAGTATTTATCTTTGAACAGACCAGGTACAGCATAGATAATCATAGAATTCAGAACTAATTTTATTCAACTTGAACAAAAGTCATTCTGTGTGCTCGGAAGTGTGTGCAACCAAAGCAGTCCAACAAAGAGAAATAAACCTGTACAAGAACCTGGAAGCCCATTTATTAGTGATTCCACTAACTCCAGCCCTTGTTGGAAGAAACTAGTTGATCTTAAAATTGCTAATAAATTTTTTAATTAATCTTGAAGCAAGTGCTGAGTATGTCGGTACACTCACAGCAATTCTGTACCTTGAACAGTTCCTCATGTTCTACATTTCTTTTTTTACCAGGTAAAATTCTGAAAATACAACGTTCTTCCTCTCCTAGCCGGAGTGCATCAGCCTCAGTGTGGCCAAAGCAGACTTGTAGAAGGTGAGAATGGAGAAGGGAGACTCACTTCTTTGACACCAGTAAGTGCTTTGAGTCTCACCAAGAAAAAGAGGAAGGCCATCATCTAGTGACTAGCCTGTGGATTTTGAATGCAAGCGCGTTCATCCTCCAAATGTTTATGGAGCATTTCCTGTGTGCTACTGTGTGCCAGGCAGTATGCCAGGGGCTGAGGCTGTGATGTCGAAGCAAATAAACCACATTCCTGCTACCATGAGGAGAGACAGAAAATAGGCAAATAAATAAGGAAACATTCAGATGTTGATTGTTTCAGGACATTTTTAATAGGATAATTTGGTAGATGATTGACTGGAGTCTCCTTTGGATTGAGCACCGAATAAGACCCCTCTGAGGTGATGACAGCTAAGTGTGAAGGAAGAGAAGGATCCATAGGAAAAGCAGGGAGAAGAGCATGCCCAGGAGAGGGCACAGTTATGCGAAGGCCCTGAGGCAGGGAGGAGTTTGTCAGCATCTAGGAATAGAAAGTCACGTTTTCCCCCTAAATGTTCACAATGATCGTGTATTATTTTATAAAAAGGAAAAATACTATCCGGGAAAAAGTTCATATCCTTTAGCATTTGTGGGCATCACTGTTAGTGAAATTCTGAATGAAGAAAAACCTTCTAGGCACACTGATATTCATAGTAGCATCAGTAGTGATAATAAAAAAATAGAAAAAACATAAATGCCCAGGCTAGCTCTGTGTTTACATAAAATGCAACATATTCACTTGTTGGGGATTATATAAAATTTTGAGATAAAGCTAAATGAAAACAGATCAGATCATATCAGTCGCTCAGTCGTGTCCGACTCTTTGCGACCCCATGAATCGCAGCACGCTGGGCCTCCCTGTCCATCACCAACTCCCGCAGTTCATTCAGACTCACGTCCATCGAGTCAGTGATGCCATCCAGCCAGCTCATCCTCTGTCGTCCCCTTCTCCTCCTGCCCCCAATCCCTCCCAGCATCAGAGTCTTTTCCAACGAGTCAATGCTTCGCATGAGGTGGCCAAAGTACTGGAGTTTCAGCTTTAGTATCATTCTTTCCAAAGAAATCCCAGGGCTGATCTCCTTCAGAATGGACTGGTTGGATCTCCTTGCAGTCCAAGGGACTCTCAAGAGTCTTCTCCAATACCACAGTTCAAAAGCATCAATTCTTCGGCACTCAGCCTTCTTCACAGTTCAACTCTCACATCCATACATGACCACTGGAAAAACCATAGCCTTGACTAGACGAACCTTTGTTGGCAAAGTAATGTCTCTGCTTTTGAATATGCTATCTAGGTTGGTCATAACTTTCCTTCCAAGGAGTAAGTGTCTTTTAATTTCATGGCTGCAGTCACCATCTGCAGTGATTTTGGAGCCCCCAAAAATAAAGTCTGACACTGTTTCCACTGTTTCCCTATCTATTTCCCATGAAGTGGCGGGACCGGATGCCATGATCTTCGTTTTCTGAATGTTGAGCTTTAAGCCAACTTTTTCACTCTCCACTTTCACCTTCATCAAGAGGCTTTTGAGTTCCTCTTCACTTTCTGCCATAAGGGTGGTGTCATCTGCATATCTGAGGTTATTGATATTTCTCCCAGCAATCTTGATTCCAGCTTGTGTTTCTTCCAGTCCAGGGTTTCTCCTGATGTACTCTGCATATAAGTTAAATAAACAGGGTGACAATATACAGCCTTGACGAACTCCTTTTCCTATTTGGAACCAGTCTGTTGTTCCATGTCCAGTTCTAACTGCTGCTTCCTGACCTGCATACAAATTTCTCAAGAGGCGGGTCAGGTGGTCTGGTATTCCCATCTCTTTCAGAATTTTCCACAGTTTCTTGTGATCCACACAGTCAAAGGCTTTGGCATAGTCAATAAAGCAGAAATAGATGTTTTTCTGGAACTCGCTTGCTTTTTCCATGATCCAGCGGATGTTGGCAATTTGATCTCTGGTTCCTCTGCCTTTTCTAAAACCAGCTTGAACATCTGGAAGTTCATGGTTCACATATTGCTGAAGCCTGGCTTGGAGAATTTTGAGCATTACTTTATTAGCGTGTGAGATGAGTACAATTGTGTGGTAGTCTGAGCATTCTTTGGCATTGCCTTTCTTTGGGATTGGAATGAAAACTAACCTTTCCAGTCCTGTGGCCACTGCTGAGTTTTCCAAATTTGCTGACATATTGAGTGCAGCACTTTCACAGCATCATCTTTCAGGATTTGGAATAGCTCAACTGGAATTTCATCACCTCCACTAGCTTTGTTTGTAGTGATACTTTCTAAGGCCCACTTGACTTCACATTCCAGGATGTCTGGCTCTAGGTCAGTGATCACACCATCCTGATTATCTGGGTCGTGAAGATCTTTTTTGTACAGTTCTTCTGTGTATTCTTGCCATCTCTTCTTAATATCTTCTGCTTCTGTTAGGTCCATACCATTTCTGTCCTTTATCGAGCTCATCTTTGCATGAAATGTTCCCTTGGTATCTCTAATTTTCTTGAAGAGATCTCTAGTCTTTCCCATTCTGTTGTTTTCCTCTATTTCTTTGCATTGATCGCTGAAGAAGGCTTTCTTATCTCTCCTTGCTATTCTTTGGAACTCTGCATTCAGATGCTTATATCTTTCCTTTTCTCCTTTGCTTTTCACTTCTTTTCTTTTCACAGCTGTTTGTAAGGCCTCCCCAGACAGCCATTTTGCTTTTTTGCATTTCTTTTCCATGGGCATGGTCTTGATCCCTGTCTCCTGTACAATGTCATGAACCTCATTCCATAGTTCATCAGGCACTCTATCTATCAGATCTAGGCCCTTATATCTATTTCTCACTTCCACTGTATAATCATAAGGGATTTGATTTAGGTCATACCTGAATGGTCTAGTGGTTTTCCCTACTTTCTTCAATTTCAGTCTGAATTTGGCAATAACCCCATGTCCAAGGAGCTGTGGCTGCGCAGGCGCAGGAGGGCCTAGAGGAGCTATCCCACGTTGAAGGTCAGGAAGGGCGGCGGTGAGGAGATAACCCTCGTCCAAGGTAAGGAGCAGCGGCTGCGCTTTGCTGGAGCAGCTGTGAAGAGACACCCCACGCCCAAGGTAATTGAAACCCAAGTAAGATGGTAGGTGTTGCAAGAGGGCATCAGAGGGCAAACACACTGAAACCATACTCAAAGAAAACTAGTCAATCTAATCACACTAGGACCACAGCCTTGTCTAACTCAATGAAACTAAGCCATGCCCGTGGGGCAACCCAAGATGGGCGGGTCATGGTGGAGAGATTTGACAGAATGTGGTCCACTGGAAAAGGGAATCACAAATCACTTCAGTATTCTTGCCTTGAGAACCCCATGAACAGCATGAAAAGGCAAAATGATAGGATACTGAAAGAGAAACTCCCCAGGTCAGTAGGTGCCCAATCTGCTACTGGAGATCAGTGGAGAAATAACTCCAGAAAGAATGAAGGGATGGAGCCAAAGCAAAAACGATACCCAGCTGTGAATGTGACTGGTGATAGAAGCAAGGTCCAATGCTGTAAATAGCAATATTGCATAGGGATCTGGAATGTCAGGTCCATGAATCAAGGCAAATTGTAAGTGGTCAAACAAGAGATAGCAAGAGTGAATGTCGACATTCTAGGAATCAGCAAACTGAAATCGACTGGAATGGGTGAATTTAACTCAGATGACCATTATATCTACTACTGCGGGCAGGAATCCCTCAGAAGAAATGGAGTGGCCATCATGGTCAACAAAAGAGTCCGAAATGCAGTACTTGGATGCAATCTCAAAAACGACAGAATGATCTCTGTTCGTTTCCAAGGCAAACCATTCAATATCACAGTAATCCAAGTCTATGCCCCAATCAATAATGCTTAAGAAGCTGAAGTTGAACGGTTCTATGAAGACCTACAAGACGTTTTAGAACTAACACCCAAAAAAGATGTCCTTTTCATTATAGGGGACTGAAATGCAAAAGTAGGAAGTCAAGAAACACCTGGAGTAGCAGGCAAATTTGACCTTGGAATACAGAATGAAGCAGGGCAAAGACTGATAGAGTTTTGCCAAGAAAATGCACTGGTCATAACAAACACCCTCTTCCAACAACACAAGAGAATACTCTATACATGGACATCACCAGATGGTCAACACCGAAATCAGATTGATTATATTCTTTGCAGCCAAAGATGGAGAAGCTCTATACAGTCAGCAAAACCAAGACTGGGAGCTGACTGTGGCTCAGACCATGAACTCCTTATTGCCAAATGAAAACAAGCAGAATATAAAATTGATGCTCTCAACTATACGAAAGTTTAAAAGGGGAAAAAAGGAAATATAAAATGTTTCAAAATTGTGTTAGGGGAATTATTAGAATTATTATATAGAATTCTATTAGAATTATTGTTAGAATTGTTTTTCTGTCTATTCTCTATTCTCCAAATGTCTTTTAATAAATATGAATTACTCTTATGATTTAAAAGAAACCTTCAAATAATATAGTCCTTTTTCTCCTCTCTGCTTTGGCTCCTGCAAAATGTTTTTCCCTTCCCATCCATCCTCCACCTGAGCTTTTACTCAAGAGTGTAAACATGCATGGATTCTTCTATCTCACTGCAGTAGACATTTCTGTGTATACAAATATGTGAAATCCTGAAAGATGATGCTGTGAAAGTGCTGCACTCAATATGCCAGCAAATTTGGAAAACTCAGCAGTGGCCACAGGACTGGAAAAGGTCAGTTTTCATTCCAATCCCAAAGAAAGGCAATGCCAAAGAATGCTCAAACTACCGCACAACTGTACTCATCTCACACGCTAGTAAAATAATGCTCAAAATTCTCCAAGCCAGGCTTCAGCAATATGTGAACCGTGATCTTCCTGATGTTCAAGCTGGTTTTAGAAAAGGCAGAGGAACCAGAGATCAAATTGCCAACATCCGCTGGATCATGGAAAAAGCAAGAGAGTTCCAGAAAAACATCTATTTCTGCTTTATTGACTATGCCAAAGCCTTTGACTGTGTGGATCACAAGAAACTATGGAAAATTCTGAAAGAGATGGGAATACCAGACCACCTGATCTGCCTCTTGAGAAATTTGTATGCAGGTCAGGAAGCAGCAGTTAGAACTGGACATGGAACAACAGACTGGTTCCAAATAGGAAAAGGAGTTCGTCAAGGCTGTATATTGTCACCCTGTTTATTTAACTTATATGCAGAGTACATCATGAGAAACGCTGGACTGGAAGAAACACAAGCTGGAATCAAGATTGCTGGGAGAAATATCAATAACCTCAGATATGCAGATGACACCACCCTTATGGCAGAAAGTGAAGAGGAACTCAAAAGCCTCTTGATGAAGGTGAAAGTGGAGAGTGAAAAAGTTGGCTTAAAGCTCAACATTCAGAAAACGAAGATCATGGCATCCGGTCCCGCCACTTCATGGGAAATAGATAGGGAAACAGTGGAAACAGTGTCAGACTTTATTTTTGGGGCTCCAAAATCACTGCAGATGGTGACTGCAGCCATGAAATTAAAAGATGCTTATTCCTTGGAAGGAAAGTTATGACCAACCTAGATAGCATATTCAAAAGCAGAGACATTACTTTGCCAACAAAGGTTCTAGTCAAGGCTATGGTTTTTCCAGTGGTCATGTATGGATGTATGGATGTGAGAGTTGAACTGTGAAGAAGGCTGAGTGCCGAAGAATTGATGCTTTTGAACTGTGGTGTTGGAGAAGACTCTTGAGAGTCCCTTGGACTGCAAGGAGATCCAACCAGTCCATTCTGAAGGAGATCAGCCCTGGGATTTCTTTGGAAGGAATGATGCTAAGCTGAAACTCCAGTACTTTGGCCACCTCATGCGAAGCATTGACTCGTTGGAAAAGACTCTGATGCTGGGAGGGATTGGGGGCAGGAGGAGAAGGGGACGACAGAGGATGAGCTGGCTGGATGGCATCACTGACTCGATGGACGTGAGTCTGAATGAACTGCGGGAGTTGGTGATGGACAGGGAGGCCCAGCGTGCTGCGATTCATGGGGTCGCAAAGAGTCGGACACGACTGAGCGACTTATCTGATCTGATCTCTGACATAAACACCAATGAACCACATACTATGTAAATTGGTAGCTTTGACAGCTGACTTATACCATCAGCTCAGAGATGGCACTAAACAGTTAGCACCTGGATAATACATGAAAAGAAAAAGGCAGTTGTAGAAGGGGAGGGGAGAAAAGGTTTTGATATCCTGGTGGAAGTGGAACTGCCCTGTAGGGAGGGGCACCAAAGATGAGGAAGCTAAGAGTTAGCCATGAAGCCCTGGAGGAGGATGGCTGTGGGTCTGAAAGCAGAATCGTAAAAAAACTAGGGTTTGGGTTGTGTCATAGATCTGATTCCCTGGCAAATAGATAGAGATTTGCAGGCGGGTAATTTGTTGGTACTGTGGGTTGAATTGTGGCCCTTCCCCACAAAGAGTTGAAGTCCTAATCCCCACGCCTGCATATATGGCCTCATTTGGAAATAGTCTTTGCAGACATAATTAGTTAAGGTGAGATCTTACTGGATTAGGATGGGCCCTTAACTCAGTATGACTGGTGTCCTTATAAGAAAAAAAAAAGTTGTACACAGACAGCAGGAGGCCATCATGATGTGATGGAGGCAGAGATTGGAATGATGCGTCTACAAGGAACACCAAGGAATGCCAGGATCACAGGAGGCTGGGAACAGACAAGATTCTCCCCTAAAGCCTTCAGGATGGAGCATGGCTCTGCTGACAACTTAACTTCAGATGTCTAACCTCCAGAACTGTAAGAGAATACATTTCTGCTGTTTAAAGCTGCCTAGTTTGTGTTATTGGAGAAGGCAATGGCAAGCCACTCCAGTACTCTTGCCTAGAAAACCCCATGGATGGAGGAGCCTAGTAGGCTGCAGTCCATGCGGTCGCTACGAGTTGGACGCAACTGAGCGACTTCACTTTCACTTTTCACTTTCACGCATTGGAGAAGGAAATGGCAACCCACTCGAGTGTTCTTGTCTGGAGAATCCCAGGGACGGCAGAGCCTGGTGGGCTGCCGTCTATGGGGTCACACAGAGTCGGACACGACTGAAGTGACTTCACAGCAGCAGCAGTAGCAGTTTGTGATATTTTTTATGGCAGGGCAGCCTTAGGAAACAGATACAGTTGGGAAGACAAAGAGAGGAAGGCAGGACTGGGCAGTGAACTTGAACTGTGATGTGGCTGCCAAAGCGGCCTCAGCCCCTGGGAAGCTTCGGAGTTGGAAAGACCCTACAGAAATGTCTCAGATGGAGGCAGAGGGCCTTTGTGCCTCCGGCGTCCATTCATCATTGGATTGACCCAGGAAGAGGTGAAACCTCAGATCAGGCAATTTCCTTCCACTGGGGGTAACATCCTAGGGAGGGGCTCCGCTGTGAGCCATCAGCTTCTGCTTCCAGCAGCTGGGGCTTTGGGGCAGTGAGAGCCTCTGTGCTGAAGGGACAGCTGGGCAGGAGACCACAGCACCCCTTACCTGTGGCTGTGTTGTCTGAGCTTGGAAAATCTGGGGGCCCAGAGATAAAGGCCTATTTCTCTAGGGACCAACTGATTCTGGAGAGAGAACTTCAAAGGTCGGGGAGAAGCAGAGTGAACAGAGAAGACGGGCAGGGATCTGAGAGCTTGAAGAGACATGAGATCTTTGCTGCAACCCCACAACTCAATGTCAGACTCTACCCAAAAGCAAAGGGAAGTGCAGCCTCCCTGTATGGTGACCCTCTACCTAGAGGATGTATTAATAGAAGTCCTTTCTTACTGTCAGCTGAGATCAGGCTTCCTGTGACTCAGTTTTTCCCCCTTGCTAAACCAAGCCTTTTTCACTCTGTCACCTACTTGTTCCCAGCAGACAGAAGATATGTTGAGCTTAACTTTTTTGTAGTTTTCTGTACAGCTCTTTCCAATGACTCACATTCTCTCCCATCCCCTGTCTCAGACGCTGCTGAGGTTCACTGCTTGGGGGCAGCAGGGAATGTGTCTCCCTTCCACCATCTGGTAGCTCTTCAAATATCAAAAGACAGTTAGTATGTCCTCCCTAAATCTTTTCTCCAGGCCAAATGTCCCCAGGACTGGATAAACTCTAGTTTCCTATCCAGCTATACAATTCATTACACTGGGCCATCCCTCAATCTTCTTTATATGCTCTTATTTCAAACATTCACTTGATCATCATGTATTTATTAAGCCTCAATTTGGGGACAGGAGCTTCATTAGGTTCTGAGGATTCACCAAGAAACAAGGAAACTTCCTGCTTTATACTCTAAAGCAGAAAAGACAGGGGAAAACCAACCACAGTTGAGTGCAGAGGTGAAGAGCTCAGGACATGTAGAGATGTACTGCCTAGATTCAAATTGCATCTCCATCACTTGCTAACACTGTGTCTTCGAATTACTTAATCTCCTGACCTTAGTTCATTCATTTGTGGAAGCGATAGATACAATGCCTGCCTCATAGCGTTGTCATGAGGGATTAAGTGGACTCATACATGTGACACTCTTAAAACAATGCCGGCCACATTGTAAGAGCTTAGTGCTCGTGACCCATGGCTGTTGCCATGACTGCTACTGAATCAAAGATTCTATGGGAAAGACAGGCATCAAGGATGATGTTCAAGGTTCTGCCTGTTCCACTGATGCAGGGTAGAATGTTTACTGAGACAAGGGGAAGGGCAGGCCCGGGATAAGGTGTTATGTTTAGTTTTGCACATCTTAGGTTTGAGGGAATGGTGGGACATTGAAAAATGTTGTCAGAAGACAACGGATGTACATTTCTGTAGCTCAGTTCACAGGCACAGGTTGGAAACCTTCATAACCCTTAGTATCCTAACATCCTCTTCTGAATTCTCTCCGTGTTCTCAGCCTCCAGAAACAAGGTTTTCAGAGCGAGATGCAGTCCTTCAGATATGACCAAAGCAGCCGGGGACCTTTATGTGTCTAGGCACTAAGGGCAATTCTCACGTGTGGTCAGAGACAGCAAGCCCCTCCCTTTGTCAGTGCTGTGCTGGGTGCCAGGCACACAAGGATTGTAACTCACACTTCTGCTCCCAAAGAGCTGGCTGCCAGCAAATCAGTCATTCCTGAGGTGGGTACAGAGCTCTGTCCTTAAACGTCCTTGGTTTTTTAAGATCTCTATTTAATTTTCCATTAGGAGCCCCCATTCTACCGGGTGCAGACACTCAATTTCAGTCCGTTTGGGTTCCCTCTGCCCCATCCTTGAGGCTGTCTGTCTAGGCTTCAGGGGGTCTCCAGGGGCACCTGACGGAGGTCTTGGAACCTGGCCATCATTTTTGCATTCCTCCACCGAGATGGCTGTTAACCTCTCCTGCTTCTAGGTCAAGGGTCCATAGGACACCTGCTGAGCTGGCCTTCTGGTCCTCTCCTCCCACTGGGCTCCTAAGGCCCAGGGCTTGATCTCTCTCCCCTTCTCCTTCCCTACCTCCTTTTCTCCATCTGTCACTGCCCCCACCCCTTCTCCACACCTCTCTGAGAAAGTCATGGGGAAAGGCTGGGAGGTCAACCAAGACACTATTTAGCTAACACACCACAAAGCCCTTCCCATCACAGGTCCTCCTAGGAAGCCTGAGCCCCAGGGAGGCACAGGGTGCAGAGGGGTCACTTATCAGAGACCCACACTGTCTATCCACTCATTGATTCCTCTCTAAAACAGCTCCTCCAAACAAAAGAAATACTATAAAATAAAGACATTCTTACTATTTCCAAATATTATCATACCTTCCAGTCCACCCCATCTCTGCCCCGTGAAGCCAGGCAGATCCACCACCCACAAGGCTAGACTCTACAACCTGTTGATTCTCATGGTTTTAACCTGATGTCCTCTCCCCATGGCCAGACTCATGGCTCCATCACTTTTCTTCCATTCTAATTAGAACTTCACTCAGTCAACCTCACTGTGGCTCAGTCAAATCCCCACCTCCAGTATCTCCTGGTGTTTGAGGCAGGAGAGTGAGGTGATCAAAACCAGAGGCAGCCAGGCAGGCAGGTCAGAGAATGTTGGCTGTAACTGTAATCTAGGCAAGATGTGATGAGGGCCTAAACTTAGGCAGGGTATTCAGTGCCTTGTGGTATTCAGGCCAGTGGTATTCAATCCCCTTCCCTTGAGGGATGCCAAAGACCTACCAAGCACCTGGCTAGAAGGTGTAGCGCCACAATCCAATCAAGGCTGAGAAATCATGAGAATCACAAAAGCAGAAAGCAGGTCAAGAGGGATTCTGAAAGTATAATAAAGATGCTCCTGGTGGTTTTTGGTAGGGAGGTGTAACAATTATTAATACATTTAGAGGGACGATAGGGGACAGTCAAGGGAATGGAGAGAGTATAGGAGAGAGAGATTTACCTACAGAAATCAGTAACCAGTAGGTGTGGAGAACAAAGAACCTGACAAGCCCAAATTTCACATTGTAGGGAAGGAAAGACTTTCCTTTAACCTCTGTGTTCAGGGACTGGGACCTGCAAATTAAGCTGACAAAAGATCAGATTAATAGGAGATCAGATCAGATCAGATCAGTCGTTCAGTCCTGTCCGACTCTTTGCGACCCCATGAATTGCAGCACACCAGGCCTCCCTGTCCATCACCAACTCCCGGAGTTCACTCAGACTCACGTCCATAGAATCGGTGATGCCGTCCAGCCATCTCATCCTTTGTCATCCCCTTCTCCTCCTGCCCCAATCCCTCCCAGCATCAGAGTCTTTTCCAATGAGTCAACTCTTCGCATGACGTGGCCAAAGTACTGGAGTTTCAGCTTTAGCATCATTCCTTCCAAAGAAATCCCAGGGCTGATCTCCTTCAGAATGGACTGGTTGGATCTCCTTGCAGTCCAAGGGACTCTCAAGAGTCTTCTCCAACACCACAGTTCAAAAGCATCAATTCTTCGGCGCTCAGCCTTCTTCACAGTCCAACTCTCACATCCATACATGACCACTGGAAAACCATAGCCTTGACTAGATGGACCTTTGTTGGCAAAGTAATGTCTCTGCTTTTGAATATGCTATCTAGGTTGGTCATAACTTTCCTTCCAAGGAATAAGTGTCTTTTAATTTCATGGCTGCAGTCACCATCTGCAGTGATTTTGGAGCCCAGAAAAATAAAGTCTGACACTGTTTCCACTATTTCCCCATCTATTTCCCATGAAGTGATGGGACCAGATGCCATGATCTTCGTTTTCTGAATGTTGAGCTTTAAGCCAACTTTTTCACTCTCCACTTTCACCTTAATTAAGAGGCTTTTGAGTTCCTCTTCACTTTCTGCCATAAGGGTGGTGTCATCTGCATATCTGAGGTTATTGATATTTCTCCCAGCAATCTTGATTCCAGCTTGTGTTTCTTCCAGTCCAGGGTTTCTCCTGATGTACTCTGCATATAAGTTAAATAAACAGGGTGACAATATACAGCCTTGACGAACTCCTTTTCCTATTTGGAACCAGTCTGTTGTTCCATGTCCAGTTCTAACTGTTGCTTCCTGACCTGCATACAAATTTCTCAAGAGGCAGATCAGGTGTCTGGTATTCCCATCTCTTTCAGAATTTTCCATAGTTTCTTGTGATCCACACAGTCAAAGGCTTTGGCATAGTCAATAAAGCAGAAATAGATGTTTTTCTGGAACTCTCTTGCTTTTTCCATGATCCAGCGGATGTTGGCAATTTGATCTCTGGTTCCTCTGCCTTTTCTAAAACCAGCTTGAACATCAGGAAGTTCATGGTTCACATATTGCTGAAGCGTGGCTTGGAGAATTTTGAGCATTACTTTACTAGCATGTGAGATGAGTGCAATTGTGTGGTAGTTTAGAAAAGGTACACAAATTTTATTTGATGTTAATATTTTAATTTTTTTTTTATGTGCACAGGAGGCCTTAATAGACAAGAAGTGAAGACCCAGAATGGCAGGTAGACCCAGTTTCTGTCTTGGAACCTGGGTGAGAAGTGGTGGCATTCGCTAATGCAGATGACAAAGGAAGTGATTAGAAACTGGGAAAAGATGAGCTCATAAGAGGTGTAGTGTGAGAGGTGGGAGTGAGAGCTAGAATCATGGAAGACAGTTTCGAGAGTGTGGTGCTGAAGGGGTACTTGGGGGGAGCAGCCAGAGTAACAGCAAGGTACAGAATGTGGTCATGATATTGAAAAAGACAAAACTCCTTAGAAAGCACAGGCCCAGGACCAGTGAGCTGCAGGTGTCAGATGGGCGGTCTCAGGGACAGGGATACATCGTGTGAGGTGTGAAGCCAGCCTTCCTGGCGTGGGTGCTCACCCCTATGTCACTACACGCTGTATCAGCCATCCCTCCCCACCGCTGTCAGTTGAATAATCTGTGAACATTCCTTTTACATGACTCTTCAAGTTGCTGATAGAAATACTAAACAGGCCAGAGCTGAGTACTTCCTTTGAACGTGCTCAGGGAGTTCCAAATATGCTTTCAGAGTTATGAAGGATTTTGGTTTATAAAGTTAGGAAGAAATTAATGTTCTATGTAGCCAGCTGACTAATACCTCACCTCCACTTACCTTCCCATGACAGCCGGATCATAAGCCATGGCGGAGAGAGGAGACTGAGCTATTTATCTTATGGCTTATTTCCCAGATTTTCTCACGTATTGGTAAGTCAGATCTCCTGGAAGCTACTGGGTTCAGGTCCCATAGATAATCAAAAGCTGTACTTCTCTCAATAAAACATGTGCAAAATGCAAAAAGGCTCTTGGGCTTTCTAGCAGTGATGCATTTTCTGTTGCACCTGATCCTGATAAATTTCATATTCAAGGCTAGGATGGATGGTGGGGGTGGGCAGGGAGGTAGAATAAGGGGATGCTACTGGTGGCCAACAGCCTAGAATGAAGACAAATTGAGTCACATAGCTGGATTCTCACCCTGGCCCTGGCCTGAGCTGCGGGAACTGGGCAGGTCACTGAACTTCAGTTTCCTCTCCGCTAAGGAGGGATCATGCTAGTCTACTATGCTGGGCTTCATAGGTTAGTGTGGCAATAAAGGTGAGACAACAGGCTGGAAAGAGCTTTGCAAACTCTTAGCCATGAGAGACATGAAGTGAAAGTCACTCAGTCGTGTCCAACTCTTTGTAACCCCATGGACTATACAGTTGGTGGAATTCTCCAGGCCAGAATACAGGAGAGGATAGCCGTTCCCATATGCCTTGTCTTTATTATGGAGAACTGCTGGACCTGCGTTTCAAACCTTCATCAAGTCTTTGTTGCCATTAACTCTTTGCCCATCACTATGCACTATCTTTCCCCTCAGCAAGATTTTTTGAAACCCGAGGGTTGTTTGAAGAACTGATTGATTCTGTTTGCACAGAAAAGCTTCTCCTGCCAGTCTAACCTAAACCCAGGCCACCCTAGGCTCATCTTAGCACCAGGTGGAGAAGAAGAAATCTGAGTGTAAAACATCTTTTTTTTTTCCTTTTTGGCTGTGCTGCAGCATGTGAAATCTTAGTTCTCTGACCAGGATCAAACCCATACCCCCTGCAGCAGTCTTAACCACTGGACAACCTGGGAATTCCCTGAATGTAAAACATCCCAAAGAGTAGTTTTAAACTTCCTGATGGCAGAGGGTGTGCAGCCTGGGAAGAGGGAAAGACTCCATCAGAAACAGTCTCAAATCCTCATTAAATAACCCTCTCACGAAGGCCTGCCATTCTCCCTCGCATTTTTCATTCTTAACGTGGATAATTTTCAGATGCTTCTCTCCACCCATAACCTAAACAGCCCAGCAGGCCAGCTTCACAGGTACATTAGAGGAAATGCTGTGAATATGTAATTTTTTTTCCGATGACACAATTTTCCAGGTCATGGCTGCCTCTACCTTGAAGCTATGTATGCGTTGTGTCAGACTCAGGACAGTAGCGAGAGAAGAGATAAAGATCTTCAAGGCTCCACCTCCCACTCTCCTCCAGCTCCTGGGCAGAGCCTGCTAACCCAGGGGGCTGCCTGCTCTCAGAAGCTGGATGCCTTGGGTGGGTGGTTGGCTCTATGCCATGGCCCACTCCCTTCCCCTCTCTCTCCATAATAGCCACTGCTCCACAAGTTTGAGTCCCCAGGCAGGCAGGCAAGTGGGTCATAAATAGTTCAGTAAAGGGTAGCTGTTAAGATTACTAATAGCATGCTACGTGCTGCAGGCTAGTCAAGGGAAATATGACTCAACTCACATTCCAGACAGTTAAGATCTATCCATTTGGATGAATAGCATTTCTTAGGTTCTAATATGGGCTTCCCTTGTGGCTCAGCTGGTAAAGAATCCACCTGCAATTCAGGAGACCTGGGTTCAATCCCTGGATTGGGAAGACCCCCCTGAAGAAGGGAAAGGCTACTTTCCCTGGGTTGGGAAGATCCCTTGGAGAAGGAAAAGGCTAAAGTTTTAATACAGAACCTTAAATCTGACAAGGCTTTGGGAAAACAAAGGTCTGGTCCTCTGCCTTTCAGTAGGAAGAATATCTCTAGTTTGCATATGAAGGCTCTGAGGCTTGGACAGGTTGGCATTTTCCCAAGGTCATACATTTGTCTGGGGCAAGAACCAGATCTTCCTCTGGCCTTTGTTTCTCCTTAAGACAACGCTCATGTGTATTCCTCAGAAAGTAGCATTTGCCTTCTAAGTGTTAAGTACAACATTAACACTGTGAACATGGATAATTCTATTGTTTCTACTCCCTTAAGGTATCTGGGTCATCTCAGGCTGAGGCTAATCAAACCCCTGGAGCTGTGTCTGCAAATCAGAAGGCAAGGGGCTGAAGTAGACACCACCTCTCCCAAGGAGGCTAGATGGGACTTTAAGAGGGAGGGAAGAAAATGTGATGGACAACATGACAGCCATGTGACAACACCGGAAAGATCTTGAACATATTAACAACGCTTTCTTTAAAAAAAGGGCAGGGGGGGAGGGTGGCAAGGTGAGAAAAGGAAGAAGCAGAATGTGGCTTCAAGGAATGCAAGTACAAAGGTGTGTTGACTAAGACATGTGGGTAGCTGCTCGAAGTTAGTGTAAAAGAAATAACCTGATCAGGTTAGACTCCACCAGTACAAAGAAATTAGAGAAGATGAAGATCTTTTCTCCCTTCCTTCCTATTGGTCTCCCTGGCTCTCAGGCAGGTGCGCGCATGCGCAGCTCTCTCTCTCTCACTCACACACACTCGAATGGAGTAAATACTGTGAATGCGGCACAAACCACCACATCAAAGCTCATAATTATCCTATTTCAAGGTTCCTCCAACTCCAGTGCTTGAGATGATTTATTTGAAGAGCTTTTCAAATGCTACAGGCTACAAAAGTCTCTGGACGTTTCTATTTCTTACCTTTAAACTCAGTTGAAAGCCCCTTTCTTCTCCCCCTAGCTCCCTGAGATGGGAGTCTGTGATTTCATTAGCTGTTCTGAGATGGTGAACAGTGCAGTGCTGTTCGGCTGACCAGCAACTTAAATTCATCGGCTAGACTCTTGGTGGTGAAAAAACCGCCTCAGAGGCCTGCCTTTGCGGTGGCTCAGAAAAATTCAGATCAGTGTTGGCCACACTTCCCTTGACCCTCTAATGGCATGATTCTTCCCACACTTTCCTAGATCTGGCTTTTTGTTTTCTTTTAGTTAGTAGACCTTTTTCTTAAAAGGTTCAGGTTTATTGAAAAATTGAGCAGAAAGTACAGGGTTCCCATATCCTCCTTCCCCCGTCCCAATTCCCCTGTCATTAACATCTTACATTAAGTGCACGTCAGTTATAGTTGATGAGCCAATACTGATGTTATTAACTAAAGTCCACACACAGTCTACATTAGGGTTCACTCTTTGCATGTACATCCTATGGGTTTGAACAAATGTATAATGTCATGTATCCAGTGTTTCAGTATCACACAGTACTTTCACTGCCCTAAAAATTCCCTAAGCTAGTCATCACTTCCTCACCACAATCCCTGCCAACCACTCATCTTTTTATTATCTCCATAATTTTGCCTGTTCCTGAATGTTACATCGTTGGAGTCATACAGTATATATGCATTTCAGATTGGCTTCTTTCACCTGGCAATATACATTTAAGGTTCCTCCATGTCTTTTCACGGCTTGTTAGCTCATTTCTTTTAGCACTGAATGATACTCTATTGTGGATGTCTCATAGTTTATGTATTCACCTACAGAAAAACATCTTGTTGCTTCTGAATTTTGGCAATTATGAATAAAGCTGCTAAACATCTGTGGGCATGTTTTTGTGTGAACATAATTTTTTAACTCCTTTGGGTAAATACCAAGGAGCATAATTTGCTGGATTATGTGGTAAGAGTATATTTGGTTTTGGAAGAAACTGTCAAGCTGTCTTCCAGAGTGGCTTTACCGTTTTGCGTTCCCACCAGCAATGAGTAAGAGATCCTACACATCCTTGCCAGCTTTTGGTATTGTCACTGTTTTGGATTTTAATCTTTCTTTTATGTGTGCTGTGGTATCTTATTTTAATATGCAACTCCCTAAGGATATTTTCATATACTCATTTGCTATCTGTACATCTTCTCTGGGGAAGTGTCTGCCCTGATCTTTTACCCTCTTTTCAGTTGGTTGTTTCCTTATTGCTGAGTTTTAAAAGTTCTTTATATATTTTAGATACCAGTCTTTTATCAGACATGTCTTTTGCAAGTATTTTCTCCCAGCCTGTAATTTGTCCTTTTGTTCTACTAAAGATCCATCTATTTTTGTAAATCAATATATTTTCTATCCTTTTCTTCTCTGTTTCCTTGGCAAAGTCTTCTGTTTGTCTGAAAACTAGAGAAAAGGACAGTTTTATACCAAAATTCCCAAGGTCCTAGGAAGGAAGTCAAACAAACCCAAGAGTCCTGAAACAACTTGACAATCAGAGTCCTAAGGAGAATTGACTCCTAACAGCTACAGCACTGGGCCCAGGAAGTAAAACCTGCTCCTGCCTTCGTGGAGCCTAGAATAAGGCGCTGTAAAAGAATCTGGATGCTGTTTGCAGATTTTTAACTCCCAGAGAGAGAGAGGGAGCTCTGATGAGTCTGTGACTAGTTGGCCACACCAACCCATGAACACTGCATACAGAAGGAATTAATAAATCAAATCTAAGAGAGTTAAAATGTCCACTGACAGATGAATGGATGAAGAAGATGTGGTACATAGATACAGCCATAAAAAGGAACAAAACTGGGTCATTTCCAGAGACATGGATGGACCTAGAATCTGTCATAGAGAATGAAGTAAGTCAGAAATAGAAAAGCAAATATGGTATATTAACACATAGATGTGGAATTAGAAAAATGTTACAGATGAACCTGTTTGCAGGGCAGGAATAGAGATGCAGATGAAGATAACTGATGCAAGGACACAGAGGTCAGGGAGGGTGGGGTGAACTGGGAGATTGGGGTTGACGTATATATATACACTATCATGTGTACAATAGATAGCTAGTGGGAACCTGCTGTAGAACACAGGGAGCTCAGCTCTGTGCTCTGTGATTACCTGGGGCAGTGGGATGGGGGTGGGGGGTGAGGCCCAAGAGGGAGGGGATATATTCCCTGTGGCTGATTCACTTCTTTGTACAGTAGAAACCAATACAACATAGCAAAGCAACTATACCCCAATTAAAAAAAAAAGGATACAGTTGCATATTCATAATAAGCTCATTATTTTCCACAGTGGTTCAGCTCTGGACTCTATCAAAGAAATTGATGGTATTATCTAATGTAACCCAGACCACGGGAAGGAGTGCCATAGACAGGATCACACATGCACCTAAGCCGGAGGGTGCAGAGAGACCAAGAAAATAAATAACAGAAGCCCAAGAGTGGTGATTCCAAAGAGAAGCCTGAAGTGTCTTCTCTAAACTGTTACAGTCTCACTTTTGCCCTGATTACTCTGTGGAAACAGGATGAACTAGTTGGATAGGTTTTACTCATTTGTTGTTGAGTTTTTTTTTTTTTTTAACTGTTGCCAAACATAAGTCCCAGGAATTGCGTTTGATCTCTTAGTCTCTTGCCTTTTCCAGGCCCTCTCTATTAAGCTCCATGGAATGGAAAAAAAAAATCTTTGTACAGTTTATCAAGAGAGGCCTATAAAATCAGCTGTAATGGATCTAGTCTCACTGGGCAATGGGCTGGGCAAGAAAGGCCAAGAAGATTTACCTAAAAGGTGAACTGTCCCCTACGTGTATCAGTTCAGTTCAGTTCAGTTGCTCAGTTGTGTCTGACTCTCTGCGACCCCATGAATCGCAGCATGCCAGGCCTCCCTGTCCATCACCATCTCCCAGAGTTCACTCAGACTCACGTCCATCGAGTCGGTGATGCCATCCAGCCATCTCATCCTCTGTCGTCCCCTTTTCCGCCTGCCCCCGATCCCTCCCAGCATCAGTCTTTTCATATATATTTCAAAATAAAATTAAACTATAAAATAAATGATGGGGAGTTTAAAATATTCTATTTCTTATAATGATTACATCAATACTTTTTTGTTTATCAAATAATATATCCTTTCTAAAATCTCTTTCTTTCTCTGCTGAAGCTGCTGATGACCTCAACAGGGACTGCATAGCTGACCTGAATGATCTTGCATTGAAAGGGTCCAGCTTTACCCTGGGCTCCACTGGACAAATTACCCCACACTCAAGAATGGGCCAGCCCAGTCCTGGGGTTATCAAAGAGTGCTGAAGAAGATGGCTATTGACAGACATCATTAATTCTTAGCTTTTTTTTATGGCTTGCCCCACCTTTTCTATCACCAGCTAGATCAACACGTTGTAGTGACAGAGTATTTAATATGACGGTTGCTAAGGAAGGAAGTGGAGAAGGCGATGGCACCCCACTCCAGTGCTCTTGCCTGGAAAATCCCATGGACAGAGGAGCCTGGTAGGCTGCAGACCATGGGGTCGTGAAGAGTCGGACACGACTGAGCGACTTCACTTTCACTTTTCACTTTCATGCATTGGAGAAGGAAATGGCAACCCACTCCAGTGTTCTTGCCTGGAGAATCCCAGGGACGGGGGAGCCCGGTGGGCTGCCGTCTATAGGGTTGCACAGAGTCGGACACGACTGAAGCAACTTAGCAGCAGCAGGTGAAATTTTACATAATTTTTTTTTTTTTTTTTGGCTGTGCTGCACAGCTTGTGGGATCTCAGTTCCCCAACCTGGGATTGAACCCGAGCCCTGTCATTGAAAGCCTGGAATCCTAACCCTTTGGCCACCAAGGAACTCCCAGTAAAATGTGAAATTTTAAAAAGATAAATTTTTAGACACTTTCAGGATTGGGAAATACTAATTTTCTACTCAACCTTGAGATTGTAATTTCTTTTTTCTGGCAAGATTTAACCTTTAAATTGGTTTTAAAATTAATCTGACGTTGCTTTTTTCTCTTCCTTCTCTGATCCTATTCATAATTCTCACAGTGGAGGCTGACAATTTCTTATCTTGGGAACCATAGCCACTCACATTCCAGGCCTCTCAGCCATCCCAATTGGGGAACAAAGCATGGCTCTCTCTTCCTGCAGAGAATTTGAAGATGAAATGCAGTTCATATTAGCACAAGAGAGGCGGGTATTCCTTTTCCTGGAGATCCTTTCAGAAATAATTCTCTTGCCTAACAAACAGGTTGGCTTGGGTACTGCCCTGACTAAATTATGAGCAAGACAAGTTAGGAGACTTCTTTCTGCTGACGGATCCTTTACTGGTAATTAGGGGCAGTTTGGATTAAATTCAGAATGCAAGGTGACTCTCCCATCACAGATGGCCAACCCCATATCACTCACCTCATGGAAAAACCCTTCAGCTTATTCTCTCCAAGGTAGTAGAATATATTCATGACCACCACTAGCATCGTTAAAGAAGGGATCAATTCTACCCAAAATTCTAGGGCAAAATAATCAGGCTTAGCATAAGATGAAGAGTCTAATTCTTACTTTTATCAATGTGCTTACTAAAATTCTGATTGTTGTGACAAAGTAATTACGCAGAAGAGCTATTTATTACAGTTGATAGTTTAATAAAGTCACAGCAGGGGGTTGATCCCCCAATGTTATGGGGTCAAGAATTACAGGTTGAAGCAAAAAATATAAATAAATGTCTCACTACTCTTACATAGTTTGTATATACTAAAATTAACGGCTGGGACCTGGTGGTGCAATTAATTTTGATATAAGGCCCAGTGTAGAGCATGGTAAATAGTACAGACAGATGGCCAGAGCATAATATGCAGACACATCTCTTAGCTAACTTCCCCCAAATCTGGAATGTAACTGAATGATGCAAAAGCGCCCACCACACCTGTGCTTAGAGGATAAAGGGGTTCTTTTTCAGGGTGAAGAATTTAAGGGACTGCTAAACACATGTAAATTCCACCCTAAATACCGGGACTGGCTAATCACTGCAGCAAAGGTGAGATTTTGGGCAATCACTCAAAGGAAGGCTTACAGTTTCTAGAACAGAGCTAATATTTCAAAACAACCACAGATCCCACAAGCTCAAAATGTAATTTTGTATAAAATCTAATTTATGCCTAAAATGTTGACTCTCTTCTTCTGTATTTGTGTTTTCACAAGGATTCTGTAGCTGTTCAATTTCAGTTCCGAGATCGTTTTCAACAGGCTTTTTTGTTGTCCCCTAGTACTGCATCAAAGCAACTGAAACTCTGTATTTAATTTTAAGAAAGTATTCTGAAATGTCCAAGTTCTTAAGCCCCAAAAGAGAGGGAGGCAAAGCTAAGCCCTTCACAAACAGTAACAGAAATGATCTCATTAAGCATTACTGTCCAAACACGTCCGCTCTTCAAACAGACCAGGTACTGAAAGAGTGAATAGAGGTGCCGGTTTCTATTTTATCTCCACCTAAAGGTTTCTCTCTTAAGCTGAAACTGAAGCTATGTGCTTCACAGAGTTCGCTTGTTTTAGAAGGAAAGAAAAACATTCCAAAGAAATTACTCTAAAAACTAAAAATTATAGCTTAAATAATGCTATTGCCATTGGTCATATAGCCTGAAATACAAAATCAGCAACACAAAAAGACTCTTTAAGTGTTCACACGGATTTTTCCCCCTAATTTTGGTTTCCCTGCTGTACCCTCTCCACCCCCTCTCTTCCCCCATCATTCAGGGCAGCACAAGCACTCTCTGTTTCACAGCAGTTGTTTTAAGGGAAAACAAACCTCTATGCCACTTAACCCATTAGGAGCTAGTTGGTAACCTGTGAACGATTCAATTTAACAAATATTTTTGTGCATCTATTGGATGCTTAGGATACATCAGTGAAATAATCATAAAGAACCTCTACCCTTGGAGAGCTTATATTCCAGTGGGATAGACAAGCAATAAACATTGTAAACAGTAACTATTTGGTATGTCTGAGGATATTGAATAGAGTGGACAGGGTAGGTGTCACTGAGGAGTTGGGGGTGGGGCAGTGTCACAGAGTGGACTTCACATCCCAGGGGAAAGTCTTCTAGGTCAAGAGAAGCTGGGGTGGACGCTGGGAGGCTGGAGCAAAGCTGGAATCTTTGAATGTCCAGTGTGGCTGAAGTAGGGTGAGCAGAGGGCGAAGGGGAGTTTATTAGAGAAGGATGGCTGAATGTGGCATCCCCAAATACGCCTCTTCGGTGTAAGGATTATTTTGAGCTGATTATTTTGAGAAACAGCAAACACAGGAGAAGCTCAGAAAACAGAGTAGAAGTTCCCCTTACATAAGGGAAATTTATATTTAGAAAGAAAATTTCCCTGTGTAAGGGTGTCTCTCCCTCTCTGTACCAGGAAGAGAGTGAGTGAAATTCACTCAGTTGTGTCTGACTCTTTGCAACCCCATGTACTATACAGTCCATAGAATTCTCCAGGCCAGAATACTGGAGTGGGTAGTTGTTCCCTTTTCCAGGGAACCTTCCCAAACCAGGGATTGAACCCAGGTCTCCCGCATTGCAGGCAGATTCTTTAACAGCTGAGCCATCAGGGAAGCGTACCAGGAAGAGAAGGTTCACGAAATCGCAAGAGACTCTTATCACTGGAGAAGGCACCACTTAAAATTGTACAACAAGCCTTACCCTGTTTACCCTGCTTTCCCTGGTAACTTCCTTGTAACCAGTCTCCCCACTGTTGTTGTCCAGTCGCTAAGTCACGTCCAGCTGTTTGCAATCCCTTGGACAGGAGTACGCCAGGCTTCCCTGTCCTTCACCACCTCCCTGCGTTCGCTCAAATGTCTGTCCATTGAGTCGGTGATGGTGTTTAAGCTGGAGTTCTAAGTCACTACATGGGGTTTCTCATTTTTCCCTGGGTGTTTGTCCCATGCATCCATGAAGCAGACATGTTAATAAACTTCTATTTCTTTCTCTCTTATTAGTCTGTCTTCTGTTATAGGGGCCTTAGCTGAGAACTAAGAAATAGAATTTCCCCCCCCCACATGAAAACTCTGATTACTCCTTCTCAAAGGAGACAAGACATTCTTAGGAAGGTACACGTCTCACAGCACAGCCTTGACCCCAGAGCACTTGTACCATGTCTTCCAACATCAGAAGATGAAGCATGGTTTAATCTTCCTAACGTGCATAAGTCATCCCGCAAATCATTTATTGGTGTCTTTCATCCTTAACATTTAACTTGGAAATGCTTTCCAGAGATAGCTCTTTCTTTTTATTTGCAGAAAAGATCTTCATTTTGGAACTTCTTACTCTCAGATGAACATTGTAAACTTTACCTTTCTGCTGGCTACACAATTGTTGCCTCTCTGAAAAATGTTGTTTGCTTTCAATTTAGATATAAAACTTTTTTTTCCAGGCATACTTTCACCTCAATTGTGAACTTTATTAACTAAGACATTTCATCTCTTTCCAATTCTGAGTCTTCAACCCTCCACCTTACTCCGCCTCTTACTCCTCAGCCCTCTTTTCTGTGCTGTTTTAGAAGGGCAATTACCTCCCCATTATTCAGAGATGGGTGATCCATCTTGCGGCTCATTTATACCCTTTGCTCATTAACTTCTTTTCCTGTTTTAATCATTTCAAATTATTATTACTAGAGAAAAGCTGGAGATAATTTTATAACACATATTTTCCCTACATGTTATAGAGAGAATGTCATTATTTCACCAAATTTTATTTTTCTCTTACTGGGCATTGGGAAACTGTTTTTCAGCTTACCTTGCTGTTCTTTGGGGCCATGTGGCTCAATGCTGGTCAGTGAGGGATGGGTGGAAGTGACATAAACCACCTCCAGGTCTGAATATTAAAATATATCATGAAGTCCTGCATCCTCTCTTCCCTTTCTTCAATAATCTTGAAGGCTACATGCTTAGGCTATATCACAAGATGATGAAAATACAGACTTCATGGTTTTCAGAAGGAGGAGAAAGTTCACTGACCTACATCTGAATCCACTTTGGTTGTGCTAAGCCACTGAGTTTCAAAGACTGGGTTTCCATAACAATCCAGAATATTCTATCACTGTATTCTATCTTATTCAATTATTATTCACTCTCCCATCTCCCTCCAAAACATTTCACAGATGGGGGAACCAGAGCTCAGTGATGCCTGTAGCCTGCATAAGCTAACAGAGCTAATAAATGAGGCAGCCAGCCCCTGGGCCTCTCTACACCAAAGCCACCCTGTTTCTGGGGTTCTCAGTGTACACTTTCTATTCTTTGTCATGTAGGAAAGGAAAAAAAATCTTTTCCCCTCTACTCTACTCAGATCTGTGGGTGGGGGCACTGCAACTCAGACTGACAAAAGACAGACTGAGAGGAAAAAAGCACAGAAGTTTATTAATGCTTGTGCATACAAATGGGAGAGCACCCGAAGATGAGGAACTCCAAGAGGTGGTTAGAACTTGGGCTTATATAATGTCAGCAAAAGAACAGAACATGTTTAGAGTTGTGACAAGACAAAGGAAAAGGACTTTGAGTTTCTAGGGCAGCGGATTGTAAGAAGGCACACATGGGGAAACTACTGAAAGATACGGAGAAGGCAATGGCACCCCACTCCAGTACTCTTGCCTGGAAAATTCCATGGATGGAGGAGCCTGGAGGGCTGCAGTCCATGGGGTCGCTAAGAGTCAAACACGACTGAGAAACTTCCCTTTCACTTTTCACTTTCATGCATTGGAGAAGGAAATGGCAACCCACTCCAGAGGTTCTCTCCTGGAGAATCCCAGGGACGGGGGAGCCTGGTGGGCTTCCATCTATGGGGTTGCACAGAGTCGGACACGACTGAAGCGACTTAGCAGTAGCAGCAGCAGTAATGAAAGATAAGGGTCAGTCCAGTTTATTGTGTAGATTCCTGTGGTGCCATCGCTGGGCTAATAGGGTCTAGAGTTATCTCCAGTAGTTACCTTCTTCCTGGTAGACAGGGAAGTGAGACCATTTTACAAATGTTCTGCTTTTAGGTAAATAGAGGGAGGACAGAGAGTTTTTCTTATATCAGTCCTCTCTCAATTGCCTTTTGCTCAAAATAGCCCTTATTCCAGAGTGGTGTATTTGGAGGTGGCATATTCTGCAGCCTTCTGTAGTGATCTGCAATCTTGGGTTGTTCGTCCCAAAGCATCTTACGCTTAATCTCTTCAGAATGGTCATTTGCTCCTAACCACCATTACTCTATTAAAAAGCAAGGAAAAAGGCAACAGACACACTGTAGCTGTGGCCTGCTGAGGAATGATGGCAGACCTTTCTGATGTTTAGCTTATACAACCAAAACAGCCACATGTTTCATGCTTCCAGTCAAAAAGGCGAAGCAAACAAAAAGACTTGCATCACAACAGATGCTATTATAAGGTAGGGCCAAAGCAAATGTTACCAGGTACTATGAAAAGGGGCTGAGGCAAATCACTGTAATTCAGTATTCTCCTGTGCCACGTGGTATGGAGCCTCTACACCATCTAGTCCTTTTGCAGCAACATTGACATTTATAAATAATGATACCTCCCAAAAGACATGGCAAACATAATTCTACATTCATGGGTATGTGTGTATATGCCCAGACTTCAGAGATAACTCTGCAAATGTTCAGAATTTGAGCAATTCAGTTGAGAATTTCAGCACCTACCTGGTTATCAGAGCCAGGAATCCGAGTGCCATCCCTGAGTCATCCGTTTTCTTCACCCAACACCAAGTCCAATCATTCTTCATTCCCGACTTCAGTCCATCTTCAGTGTTGCTTCATCTCTAACCTGAATTAATGGAGAAGGCTCATAACTAGTCTGCCAGCTTCCACTTGAAATCTCCATTAGCCCAATCTCCTCAGCAAAAGTGATTTAAACAAGCAAACAAACCATAAACCAGATCATTTCATCCCTCCACGTAAATCTTTAAAATGATTTTTTATTGTGCTTACAATAGAATCTAAACTCTTCTCTATGGCCTCCAAGATTCTCCATGACCTGGGTCCTCACCCTGATATCTCTGGCCTCATCTCACAGAGGTCTCCCCGCTCCCCACTCTCTAATCATGTCCTTCCAACAGCTCCGCCTCACCTTTGCCTTGGGATTTGCTGTTGTCTCTGCCTGGAAAGCTTTTGATTTTTAGACATCACCTCACCAGGGAGGCCACCCTGACCACCTACATGAAGAAGGTCCCTCCCCCAGTACTGTCTATTATGGCTTTCAATCTCTTCAGAAAACCCATCACAGTCTGCAGTGATCTTAGCCATCTTGTGTCTTCTTGCCTGTTTCCCCCCACGTCCCCAGAACATTATGTCATTAAAGGTAAAATAATAAGCTAATATTTTCTTTGTGCCAAGCACTGTCTTAAGTGTTTTATATATGCAAGCACAGCCTGACAAATAACTCTCCAAAACACTTTTTGTTTTTTAATATACAAACTTCATAGAATGCATGTATCGCTCAATACAGAATTTGTCTGTTTTAAGCTGGTATAAAATTTTATATTTACATCTCCAAAAATGTAATATATTTTAGCAAAACAATGTGGTGGAATGTTTTCCAGTTACCATCCAAAGTCAAGCAGTAGAACAGCAGGAATGATGGCAGACATTTTGAAAAGCACAGCAAGCATCCACAAAGTGGAGGTAGTCTTTGGACATTGCTGATGCTTCCAGTGACCTCAGAGCATCACGCTCAGCATGAGTCATGCTCTGTCACTGGCGCTGCTCCTGAATGCGTTTACCAGTGCTTTCCCCACTGAGCCATTGTGTTTTGCCCAGAGCTGTATAATGAGTGCTTCCCCAGTGGCTCAGCGGTAAAGAATCCACCTGCAATGCGGAAACCATGGGTTCAGTCCCTGGATCAGGAAGACCCTCTGGAGAAGGAAATGGCAACCCACTCCAATATTCTTGCCTGAGAAATCCCATGGACAGAGGAGCCTGGCGGGCTACAGTCCATGGGGTCACAAAAGAGTCACATATGACTTAGCAACTAAACAACAACAATATACAAAGAGTACCAGAAAAGTTGAGAAAGTTTGAAGAGAATGGTGGATAAGGAATTAAAGGAATAAAAATAGCATTTACAATGGAAGAGATGCTACTATACATAAAGCAACTGTTTTAATTTTCTGGTGATCAATGTTTTAAACATTTTGCTCCTTAATGTGACCATTGTTAATAATATCTAAGTGTGTCAAGGTAAAAAACATTTTCTGTACTCTCTTATGTGGGGGGGGTGTGTGTGTGTGTTTGTGTGCACGCTCAGTTGCTCAGTCATGTCTGGACTTTGTGACCCCATGGACTATAGCCCACTAGGCTCCTCTGTCCATGTGATTTCCCAGGCCAGAATACTGGAGTGGGTTGCTATTTCCTACTCCAGGGGATCCTCCTGACCCAGGGAATCTTTGAATCTCTTGAATTTCTTCAAGGGAATTTCTTGAATCTCCTGCATTGGCAGGTGTTCTCTAGGCACCTGCAAATTAAGCTAACAAAAGACAGACTAGTGAGAAAAGACAGATTTTTATACATGTATATGTGTGTGGGAGTTCACAGAAAAATGTGACTCAAGGAGGTGGTTAGAATAGTTTGCATGCCTGCTCAGTGACTTCAATGGTGTCTGACTCTTTGCAACCCCATGGACTGTAGCCCGCCAGGCTTCTCAGTCCATAGGATTCTCCAGGCAAGAGTACTGGAGTGGGTTGTCATACCCTCCTCCAGGGGATCTTCCCAATCCAGAGATCTAACTCTGTATCTCCTGCATGGCAGGCAGATTCTTACTTACTGCTGAGCCTATCCCCAGGGCACGTCCACATCTATCTGGTGCGCCCACAGATCCCAATGCCTGACAAGGCTCAGTCCAGAGCAGATGATCAATTACTCATCCCCAGTCAATGAATTTACAGATCAAAGGAAGCCAGAATGTGTCACCCCAAAATATGCCTTTTTTTTAATGCCTCTTTGACATCAAAATTATTTTGAGCTGAAGACATTTGTTGTTGTTTGATCAGTTAGTTGCTCAGTTATGTCCAACTCTTTGTAACCCCATGAACTGCAGCACATCAGGTCTCCCTGTTCTTCACTGTCTCCTGGAGTTTGCTCAAACTCATGTCCATTGAGTTGGTCATGCCATCCAACCATCTGCTCTGTTGTCCCCTTCTCCTTTTGCCTTCAATCTTCCCCAAGATTTAGGCCCTTTCCAGTGAGTCAGCTCTTCACATCAGCTGACCAAAGTATTGGAGCTTCAGCTTCAGCATCAGTCCTTCCAATGAATATTCAGGGTTGATCTCCTTTAGGATTCACTGTTTGATAACCTTGCTATCCAGTTCACTTCAGTTGAGTTGCTCAGTCGTGTCCGACTCTTTGCAGCCCCATGAATCGCAGCACGCCAGGCCTCCCTGTCCATCACCAACTCCCGGAGTTCATTCAGACTCACGTCCATCGAGTCAGTGATGCCATCCAGCCATCTCATCCTCTGTCGTCCCCTTCTCCTCCTGCCCCCAATCCCTCCCAGCATCAGAGTCTTTTCCAATGAGTCAACTCTTCGCGTGAGGTGGCCAAAGTACTGGAGTTTCAGCTTTAGCATCAGTCCTTCCAAAGAAATCCCAGGGCTGATCTCCTTCAGAATGGACTGGTTGGATCTCCTTGCAGTCCAAGGGACTCTCAAGAGTCTTCTCCAACACCACAGTTCAAAAGCATCAAGTCTTCGACACTCAGCTTTCTTCACAGTCCAGCTCTCACATCCATTACATGACCACTGGAAAAACCATAGCCTAGACTAGATGGACCTTTGTTGGCAAAGTAATGTCTCTGCTTTTGAATATGCTATCTAGGTTGGTCATAACTTTTCTTCCAAGGAGTAAGCATCTTTTAATTTCATGGCTGCAGTCACTATCTGCAGTGATTTTGGAGCTTGCTATCCAAAGGACTCTCACAAGTCTTCTCCAGCACCACTATTTGAAGGTACCAGTTCTTCAGTGCTCAGTCTTCTTTATGGTCCAATACTTACATCCATACATGACTACTAGAAAAGCCATAGCTTTGATTATATGGTCCTTTGTCAGCAAAGTGACATATATGCTTTTTAATATGCTATCTAAGTTTGTCATAACTTTCTTTCCAAGGAGCAAGTGTCTTTTAATCTTATGGTTGCAAGTCACCGTCCACAGTGATTTTGGAGCTCAAGAAAATAAAATCTGCCACTGTTTCCACTTTCTCACCTTCTATTTGCCATGAAGTGATGGGACCAGATCCCATGATCTTCATTTTTTGAATGTTGAGTTTTAAACCAGCTTTTTTACTCTCCTCTTTCACCTTCATCAGGAGGTTCTTTGGTTCTTCTTCACTTTCTGCCATTAGACTGGTATCATCTGCATATCTGAGGTTATTGATATTTCTCCAAGCAATCTTGATTTCAGCTTGTGCTTCATCCAGCCTGGTATTTTGCATGATGTATTCTGCATAGAAGTTAAATAACCAGGATAACAATATACAGTCTTGATGTACTCCTTTCCTAATTTTGAACCAGTCTGTTGTTCCATGTCCGGTTCTAACTGTTGCTTCTTGACCTGCATACAGGTTTCTCAGGAGGCAGGTAAGGTGGTCTGCTATTCTCATCTTCTTAAAAATTTTCCAGTTTGTTGTGATCCACACTGTCAAAGGCTTTAGTGTAGTCAATGAAGCAGATTCTTTTCTGGAATTCTCTTGCTTTTTCTATGATCCAACGAATGTTGGCAATTTGATCTCTGGTTCCTCTGCCTTTTCTAAACCCAGCTTGTACATCTGGAAGTTTTCAGTTCACATACTGTTGAAGCCTAGCTTGAAGGATTTTGAGCATAACCTTGCTAGTATGCGAAATGAGCACAATTGTCTGATAGTTTGAACATTCTTTGACACTGCCCTTCTTTGGGATTGAAATGAAAACTGACCTTTTCCAGTCCTCTGGCCACTGCTGAGCTTTCCAAATTTGCTGACATATTGAGCACAACACTTTAACAGCATCATCATTTAGGACTTTAAGTAGCTCACCTGGAATTCTAGCCGAACTATTTAAAATGAAGGCATTTAAGCAGCAGCAAATGCAGGAAAAGGTCTCTGAAAACTTCTCCTGTTCTGCATGAAGGCAGGATATAGATTCTCCATCTCTGAAGACAGACCCTTATCAGATGGCATAAGAGGAATCTGCAAACAACTCACTTCATTAAGTTTTCTATCATATGTTTACCTTTCCACTGTTTGCCACCCCTGGAAACCTAAAACCACTTTCTTTTTCCAGTCATTGCTCTATAAATGTGTTCTTCTTTGTTGAAGGTAGTAATGTAAACCAGAGTTCTAAGCCACCTCCTTCAGTTACTCTTTCTTTGAGTTTCTCCCTTCTGGGAGACATACACATTAATAAACTTCTGTTTTTCTCTAGTTAATATGCATTTTGTCACAAGGGCCCAGCCAAAAATTTTGAAGGACAGAGGGACAAGAATTTTTTTCCTTCCCTTAGAGATGAGGGTGTGTGTGTGTTAGTTGCTCAGTCGTGTCCGACTCTTTGCAACCCTATAGACTGCAGTCCACCAGGCCCCACTGTCCATGGGCTTCTCCAGGCAAGAACACTGGAGTGGGTTGCCATTTCCTTCTCCAAAAGGAACTACAGAAAGAAAGTGAAGTCGCTCAGTCATGTCCAACTCTTTGAGACCCCATGGACTGTAGCCTACCAGGCTCCTCCATCCATGGAATTTTCCAGGCAAGAGTACTGGAGTGGGTTGCCATTTCCTTCTCTATACAGATGAGTAAATAGATGAATTAAAATATGCGAATTAAATTTTGCCATAATATGGTGGCTTAGTCACTGCTGTGTCTGACTCTTGCGACCCCATGGACTGTAGCCAGCCAGGGTCCTCTGTCCATGGGATTTTCCCAGGGAAGAATACTGGAGTGGGTTGCCATTTCCTTCTCCAGGGGATCTTCCCAACCCAGAGATCAAACCTGGGCCTCCTGCATTGCAGGCAGATTGTTTACCATCTGAGCCACCAGGGAAGCCCCTTTGCCATAATATATGGTCTGAAATCTTTAAAACCATTCTTCAGGAACAATGATTAGATTGAAGAAAGTCAAAGAGATAAGACAACTAAATGCAGTGGGCGCTCCTGAATTGAAATCTTTTGCTCTGAAGGACGCTGTTAGGGCAACCTGTGAAATCTGAATGGTGACTGTGGATTAGATGGTATGATTCATGGGACTTAAAGCCCACCTGAATGACACAAAGATTACTTCAAGGTGGAAACATTTACCCTACAACCAACTGGAAAGAACTCTTATCTGAACTTCCCTTATGTAACACATGGCTTTATGAGAGTCAGCCCGTCTCCAAGGAGACTTCCAGTCAGAGACCTGACCTTGGGCACCAGGACGTTCCAAAAGATAGTGTAAACAAGCTTCATCCCAACCTTCCATCCTTTGAAGCCCCAATCACCACTACCGCCCCCCTCACTAAGTTGATATATAAACCCTTACCTCCAGCTGTTCAAGTTGCCTCTTCATCTGAAAGCTCCCACATGCATAAACAGACTTATCCTGTTAATCTGTCTATTGTGAGTTCATTCACAGACCACCCTCCCACCACCATTCAAATATAAAATAGTAAAAGAAAATTTTCCTTTGGATATGATCTATCTCTGTTAAGTTCCTGATTTGGATGGTTGTCATATGGTTTGTAAGAGAATGTCCTTGTTTGTCAGGAGGAAACTTGGCTCCTATGAATATTTTGCCATGGTATCAATAGGAGTTAGGGTGGTTTTTGTTTTGTTGTGGTTTTGTAACAGGAGGGAAAGGGGCAGGACACAACTTTTGAAAGAATGACATAGCCCAAGGACACAACATAAGCCAATTAGAGTCAAATGGGACCAAGACAAGCAGACAAGACTAGACCTTGCTCTTCAATCAGCAAGTGAAATGACACACCCTGGGGTGCCATGGCAGTTCCAAGGCACTGTCAAAAGACCAAGGAGTGGGCAGTGGCCCAAATCCTGGAAGTCTCTACCCCTTACCAAAAATACTTGAAATAACCCTCCCACTCATTAACATATGAAATTTCAGTTCAGTCGCTCAGTGTCTGACTCTTTGTGACCCTACGGACTGCAGCACGCCAGGCCTCCCTGTCCATCACCAACTCCTGGAGTTTTACTCAAACTCATGTCCACTGAGTTGGGGATGCCATCCAACCTTCTCATCCTCTGTTGTCCCCTTCTCCTCCTGCCTTCAATCTTTCCCAGCATCAAGGTCTTTTCAAATGAGTCAGTTCTTCGTATGAGGTGGCCAAAGTATTGAAGTTTCAGCTTCAGCATCAGTCCTTCCAATGAATATTTAGGACTGATTTCCTTTAGGATGGACTGGTTGGATCTCCTTGCAGTCCAAGGGACTCTCAAGAGTCTTCTCCAACATCACAATTCAAAAGCATCAATTCTTCGGCGCTCAGATTTCTTCACAGTCCAATTCTCACATCCATACATGACCACTGGAAAAACCATTGCTTTGACTAGACAGACTTTTGTTGGCAAAGTAATGTCTCTGCTTTTGAATATGCTGTCTAGGTTGGCCATAACTTTTCTTCCAAAGAGCAAGCATCTTTTAATTTTATGTCTACAATCACCATCTGCAGTGATTTTGGAGCCCCAAAAAATAAAGTCTGATACTGTTTCCACTGTTGCCCCATCTATTTGCCATGAAGTGATGGGACCAGATGCCATGATCTTAGTTTTCTGAATGTTGAGCTTTAAGTCAACTTTTTCATTCTCCTCTTTCACTTTCATCAAGAGGCTCTTTAGTTCTTCTTCGGTTTCTACTATATGAAATTACCTAGCCTATAAAAACTGACCTCGCCACGTTTCACAGACACACTCTCCCTCTGCGATGGCCCACATTCTGTCTGTGGAGTGTGATTCTCTCTGTATCTGAATAAATCCACTTCTTACCTATCACTTTGTCTCTCACTGAATTCTTTCTGTGATGAGACATCAAGAACCTGAGCTTTATTAGGCCCTGAAACCAGGTACCGTGGGTTTTGGCTGGGTTCAAGTCCAAGCCACGTCGGTTCAAGTCCCAAACTGGGTTTTGACTGGGTTCGAGTCCCAGCACATAGGTTCAAGTCCCAATCTGAGGTAAATGGTTTCAGCTTGGTTATTTTTTAAAGTTATGAGATGAATAAAATCTGTACTCCCTTACAAGGGAGATGAAAAGTCATAGGGCAGCAGAGGGGTGAGGGCTTATATACCCTAACCCTAACTCTAATGGCCACTTATAGCAAGGCTACAGCCGTACCTGTCAACACAGGCCAGAGTTAGTGGAACCAAGGGAACTGCTGCCAGGCTCAGACTCCCCTGAAGGCCAGGTAAATGAAACAGGAGAGGCACAATGGGCAGAAATTTGAGTGATTCTTACTCTTTTTTTTTTTTTTTGGCTATGCCCACTTCCCTGATATCTCAGTTGGTAAAGAATCCACCAATGTGGGAGACGTGAGTTCGATACCTGGGTTGGGAAGATCCCCTGGAGAAGGGAAAGGCTACCCACTTCAGTATTCTGGCCTGGAGAATTCCATGGACTGTATAGTCCACGGGGTCGCAAAGAGACGGACATGACTGAGTGACTTTCACTTTCAGCAGTGAAGCACGGAGTCCTAACCACTGCACCACCAGGGAATTCCCCGAGTGATTCTTATTCTTACGGCCATTTGACTGCCTCACATACCCCTGCCCCCCTGCAGATTATTACCGTCACCTTGTGCATCCCTCTAGAGCCCACCTGGGTTCCCCAGAGTGAGACTAAGGGTAACACAGGGCTGAGTGAATGGGTTCAGAACATGCTGCCCCCAAATATGCCAATTTGACATTTTGATTATTTTTGAGCTAAAGGCACTTGAAAAGCAACAGGTGTAAGAAAGACTCCCTGATTTACTGTTTCCTTCTTGAGGACAGGAGACAGAACTCCTGTATGGAACATATCCTGCCTGAACCTGGAGGAAGAGAACATTCTTTTCTCCAGAGATGGCAAGTACAGGCGAAGAAGTATTTGAACAAAGAAACCTTGTTAAAATAACTCTTATCTTCCTTTAGTCTCCTTGTATAGTTACTTTCTCATAATTACTACTCTTTGCTCAACTTAGTACATAAAACACTTAGGCTTCACTGCCTTGGTGGTTTTCATTTCCCTGTGAAGGCTCCCACACATATATAAAAATAAAATTTGGATGCTTTTCTCCTATTAATGTCTTGCTAAGTGCTAAGTCACCTCAGTTATGTCCGACTCTTTGCGACACCATTGGCTGTAGCCTGCCAGGCTCATCTGTTCATGGTATTCTCCAGGTGAGAATACTGGAGTGGGTTGCCATGCCCTCCCCCAGGGGATCTTCCCGACACAGGAATCAAACCCATGTCTCTTATGTCTCCTGCATTGGCAAGCGGCTTCTTTACCACTAGAGCCGCCTGGGAAGCCCAGCTTAATTTTCAGGCCCAGCCAGAGTCACTAAGAAGGTAAAGGAAAATTTTTGCCTCCTCAACAAACCTAATAAAGTCCATGGAAGTTGGCAGGGTGCTGGGGACAGGGGAGAGGGTGCTCTGAAAATGGTGGCCACCAAAACAGAATTTTTTCTTTTTCTTTTTCAGAAGATTTGCTATCTTACAGGTACCTGGGTTTTTCTCAACATCAACTGACCACATTTGTAACATGGCCTGTTTCCTGTGACCAGTAACTTGATTTGAGGAACAGCTTAGATTCCTGGCTCTCTGATTCCCATGCTGACACAAAGATAAATGCGATCAGTCTCAGAGACTTATTTTAATTCACTTCCATATATTAATTTGATACAAATGAATGATTAACTCCTCCACTGTATGTTTGTTCTCCTAATGTTTCCCTCTGCCGCCTGGGTATCTGGGTGATTTCCACAGATGAGTGAGGGTGATTCTTAGCTGGAATATACATAAACCACCCAGTGGGGCTTCTAGTTTCTCCTTCACCTCCAGTACCAGCCATAACAGCCTCTGTTTATGTTCTATTTGTTGAGTATCACTTTAGGCTTTATTTTCACTGTGTGGAGGATTTTATTACCCTGGTTTGACCCAGTTATTGCACCCATTTAATTATACTGCCTAACTTTCTTGTTTGGAGAAATCTCTCCAAATCTTAAGTCATTTTAGAGTGCAATCAGGCCAGTTCCCAAAAATTTACCCTTCACCACTTGAAAATTTTATTTAAAATGAGCATGGTTGTAAAAAAAAAAAAAAATTATTGGAGGAAAATACATCAAAATATGTTTTCTTTTTAATTTTCTATATGAGTTTATGTAATATTCATAATATTCTCAACATCAACTGACCACATTTGTAACATGGCCTGTTTCCTGTGACCAGTAACTTGATTTGAGGAACAGCTTAGATTCCTGGCTCTCTGATTCCCATGCTGACACAAAGATAAATGCAATTACATTGTTAAATAAATTGAGCCTAGAACATTTTCTTTCTTTTTAAAAAACTTTATACATATCTTTCAGTTCAGTTCAGTTCCTCAGTCGTGTCCGACTCTTTGCGACCCCATGAATCACAGCATGCCAGGCCTCCCTGTCCATCACCAACTCCCGGAGTTCACTCAGACTCACATCCATCGAGTCAGTGATACCATCCAGCCATCTCATCCTCTGTCGTCCCCTTCTCCTCCTGCCCCCAATCCCTCCCAGCATCAGAGTCTTTTCCAATGAGTCAACTCTTCTTATGAGTCAAAGTACTGGAGTTTCAGCTTTAGCATCATTCCTTCCAAAGAACACCCAGGGCTGATCTCCTTTAGAATGGACTGGTTGGATCTCCTTGCAGTCCAAGGGACTCTCAAGAGTCTTCTCCAACACCACAGTTCTTTAGATTAAAGTAAAGATAAGAATAAGATAGCCCTGGTTTGACACAGTATTTTTCCCCAAAAATAACTATAAGAACTGACACAAATCTCATTTCCAGCGGACTCTCACTGATTAATGATGTGGTTGCACTGAAAACTGTGTGGATCACAATAAACTGTAGAAAATTCTGAAAGAGTTGGGAATACCAGACCACCTGACCTGCCTCTTGAGAAACCCATATGCAGGTCAGGAAGCAACAGTTAGAACTGGACATGGAACAACAGACTGGTTCCAAATAGGAAAAGGAGTACATCAAGGCTGCATATTGTCACCCTGCTTATTTAACTTCTATGCAGAGTACATCATGAGAAATGCTGGGCTGGAGGAAGCACAACCTGGAATCAAGATTGCCAGGAGAAATATCAATAACCTCAGATATGCAGATGACACCACCCTTATGGCAGAAAGTGAAGAGGAACTAAAAAGCCTCTTGATGAAAGTGAAAGTGGAGAGTGAAAAAGTTGGTTTAAAGCTCAACATTCAGAAAACTAAAATCATGGCATGAAGTGGTCCCATCACTTCATGGGAAATAGATAGGGAAACAGTGGAAACAGTGACAGACTTTATTTTGGGGGGGCTCCAAAAACACTGCAGATGGTGATTGCAGCCATGAAATTAAAAGACACTTACTCCTTGGAAGGAAAGTTATGACCAACCTAGACAGCATATTTGGAAAAGGCGATGGCCTTCAGTGTTCTTGCCTGGAGAATCCCAGGGACGGGGGAGCCTGGTGGGCTGCCGTCTATGGGATCACACTGAGTCAGACACGACTGAAGCGACTTAGCAGCAGCAGCAGCAGCAGACAGCATATTAAAAAGCAGAGACATTACTTTATCAACAAAGATCCATCTAGTCAAGGCTATGGTTTTTCCAGTAGTCATGTATGGACGTAAGAGTTGGACTATAGAGAAAGCTGAGTGCCGAAGAATTGATGCTTTTGAACTGTGATATTGGAGGAGGCTCTTGAGAGTCCCTTGGACTGCAAGGAGATCCAGCCACTCCATCCTAAAGGAGATCAGTCCTGGATGTTCACTGGAGGGATTGATGTTGAAGGTGAAACGCCAATATTTTGGCCACCTGATGCAAAGAGCTGACTCATTGGAAAAGACCCTGATGCTGGGAAAGATTGAGGGCAGGAGGAGAAGGGGACGACAGAGGATGAGATGGTTGGATGGCATCACCGACTCAATGGACATGAGTTTAGGTAAACTCTGGGAGTTGGTGATGGACAGGGAGGCCTGGCGTGTTGCGGTTCATGGGGTCTCAAAGAGTCAGACATGACTGAGCAACTGAACTGACACTGCACTGAAAAAAATTCTCTCACTAAAATGATGTTTTAAAAAGTTAAATAAGAAAGAATAATCTCACAAAACTACAATAAGGTAGCATCTCACACCAGTCAGTATGGCTATCATTAAAAAGTATACAAATAATAAATGCTGGAGAGGGTGTAGAGAAAAAGGAAGCCTCCTAATGCTGTTGATGGGAGCGTAGGTTGGTGCAACCACTTCAGAAAACAGTGCGGAGGTTCCTCAAGAAACTGAAAACAGAATTACTCTATGATCCAGAAGTCCCACTCCTAGGCATATATCCAGACAAAACTTTAATCAAAAAGATACACGCACCCGTAAGTTGATAGCAACACTAGTCATGACAGCCAAGACATGGAAACAACCAAAATGTCCACTGACAGGTGAATGGCTAAAGATGTGGTACACATGTACAATGGAATACTATTTAACCATTTACAAAAGAATGGAATAATGCCATTTGCAGCAACATGAATGCAACTAGAGCTTACCATACTAAGTGAAGGCAGAAAGAGGAAGACAAATGCCATATGATATCACTTTTATGTGGAATCTAAAATATGACACAAATGAAACTATCTATGAAACAGAAACAGGATCATGGACATAGAGAACACCCTGTGGTTGCCGAGGGGAAGGGGGTTGAGGGAGGAATGGAATAAGAGGCTGGTGTTAGCACATGTAAGCTTTTATGTATAGAAAGAATAACGAGGTTCTATACGACACAGAGAACTATATTCAATATCTTATGATAAACCACAATGGAAAAGAAGATTTAAAAAGAATGTATATGTGTGTGGGGGGGGGGGGGGCGGGTAACTAAATCATTTTGCTGTTCAGCAAAAATTAACACAACATTATAAATATTTCAATCTTTAAAATTGGGGAAAAAAGAAACATCTCAGTAGTGAACATGTTGTACTTTTAAAAGTTGTGCATGCTGGGATGACCCAGAGGGATGGGATGGGGAGGGAGGTAGGAGGGGGGGTTCAGGATACGGAACACATGTACACCCATGGCAGATTCATGTCAACATATGGCAAAACCAATACAATATTATAAAGTAAAAAAAATTAATCAATCAATTTTAAAAAAAGAAAAAAAATAAAAGTTGTGCATGTACTCAAAACAATGAATAATGTAATTCTATTAATAAGGGAATCATTTATCTCTCCATCCATTCATTCAACAGTCATCCAATTCCTGAGCCCCCTGAAGTCTTGGGGAAGTAGTGGTGAAGGAGACAGGCCCATCTGGCACTCTGAAGCTAGAGCCTGGTGAGGAATGACGGCAATGAAACAGGCCACCAGCAGTAATCAACCTGTGGGCATGGAACCCAGAGAGTAGAGACAGGGGCAGCTGGAGTCTTTGAGTGATGTCCCAATGAGTTTACTTAAAATCCAGATTAAGACTTTTTTTAAAGATGCAAATTCCTGGGTAATTCTTTTTGGCCCACCCCTCGGCTGGGGGGAGCATGGCTCCCAGCTTTGGATGAAGCCCTTCCATCACAGCTCCTACTACCGGATATTGACATTACCTGACCCCTTCACCACCACACACACACACCCCAAGAGCTGATTCAATTCACCTACTCATCTTGGTATGCAGCACAGGGCCTAGCCCAAATAATACATTTAATAAGTGTTGAATGAATGGTTTGCTGGTAACAGGACTGCAGGTCCTTACTTTTTATCAGGGTACATAAGACTCACTTTATGAATCTAAATAATGATGAACTCATGAAAATTATTATTCATTACTGGTGGAGAGAGAGGTGAGGAGCTTAAAAGTATTATTTCTTAAGTACAAAGTGTAAAATAGCTAACATTTATGTAATCTTGTGAGTGCTTCTCCTGATCTTATCCAGATGTGGCTATAAAGGTGACGGGAGATGATCCAGGCCAAGGGCCACTATGCATTCCACACCCGCATGTATGGGAGGGCAACATGTATCAACCCTGGTGAGTTTTCCAACTTGTCTGCTCCCTTAATCTGCTGATGTGAGTCTCAACATTCTAGTTCCTTCTTCCAAGCTGTACCCCAGCCTCTGAGGACAAGCCACCCATGACACATTTCTTCCTGGACTTTGTGTGATGGGGAAGCCAAAGAAGGATGGAGAGTTTGTGGGGGAGAAACCAGTCTTCCTTCTACCTTCCCAGGTTCTCCAGCTGGAGCTTTGTAAATTAGACTGACCAAAAACAGATTAACAAGAGAAAACCAAAAACAGAAGTCTGTGAACATGTGCTTCATGCATACACATGGGAACAGTCAACAATGAGTAACTCAAAGTGCTGATTAGAACTTGGGCTTATATAGCATCTTAATAAAAGAACAATACATTTTAGAGCAGTGACAAGACAAAGGAAAAGGACCTTGAGTTTTTAGGGGTGGTAAACATACGGGGAAAGTAATGTTAGATGAGTGCTAGTATTAGCAATGGAGAAGGCAATGGCACCCCACTCCAGCACTCTTGCCTGGAAGATCCCATGGATGGAGGAGCCTGGTAGGCTGCAGTCCATGGGGTCACTAAGAGTCGGACACGACTGAGCGACTTCACTTTCACTTTTCACTTTTCACTTTCATGCATTGGAGAAGGAAATGGCAACCCACTCCAGTATTCTTGCCTGGAGGATCCCAGGGACGGGGGAGCCTGGTGGGCTGCCGTCTATGGGGTCACGCAGAGTCAGACACGACTGAAGCGACTTAGCAGCAGCAGCATTAGCAAGGTTTGTTATGGAGATTCCTTGGGTGCTGACCCTGGGTTGATTGGGCTCTAGAGTTGTCTCAGGTGATCAACTTCTGTCCTTCATGATAAATGTCCTGCATTTAGGCAAATAGGAAGAGGCCAGAGAACTTTTCTTGCATCTGTTTCTTCTCAACTGCCTTCAACTCAAACTATCCTTTATGCCATAGTGGTACAGCTAGGGGTGGCATACTGTTACCCTTCAAGTTCAAAGAGACTTAGTCAGTCTACAACCTGAGACTCCAGAGGAGGAGTGGAAGGAATGTAGTAGCCATGGAGAGACACCTGAGAGTGTGGATTACAGCAGAGTTTGAGGAGGAAAGGAGAGAGACGTGGGAAAGACTGCTGGGAATTATGACTTAGACCTCCTTTGATGTCCTTTAAGATACCAGAATAAAGAAAGCAATTTCCTATTTCTCTATCCACCTGTCCTAGTCCATTTGGGCTGCTGTAACCAAAAACAAAACAATACAAATACCAAGTCACAAGGATGGTTTACAAAGAGCAGAAATTCACTGCTCACAGTTCTGGAGCCTGGAGGTCAGAGACCAGAGTGCCAGCATGGTCAGGTGAGGCCTTCCTCCAGATCAGATCTCAGATTTCTTGCTGCATCCTCCCATGGTAGAAGGGGCTAAGGAGCTCTGTGAGGCGTTCTTTATAAGAGTATTAATCCCACCCAAGGGCTCCACCCTCATGACCTAAGCACCTCTGAAAGGACCCACCTCCTAATGTCATCACCTCTGGGGGTCAGGATTTCAAAACATGAAATGTGGTGTTCAGGGGAGGCAAACATATCTATCTACTTTGCCTTTGGGAACAGTACTTATTTAAATACGACACCTTTCCAGGACTGAGTGATGAGGTCATAGTGTACCTATTCGTCTCTGTTTGGTTCTGATGAGAACTAATGAGCATCTTACACTCAGCTTATCCAGCACTGAACTCCTGACCCTCCCCTGTAAACTGCACTACCCACAGCCCACTCCTTCTTAGCTGGTGGCAACTCCATCCTTCCAGATACCCAGGCCAAACCCTTAGTGTCCTTCATGGCTCCTTTCCCCTCATTGCAGTGTCCAAACTATCAGGAAATCCTCTAGGCTCTACCTTCCAAATACCTCCAGAACCTGACCACTTGCCTGGACCATGGCTCCTCCCAGTCAGAGCATCCATCATCCTAGGTGACAGCAAGGGGTCCCAACTGGTGTCCCCGCTTCTCCCCTCAGCTTCCTACAACCCATTCTCAGCAGAGCAGCCAGAATGATCCTTATTTACCTTCTAACAAGATACAAAATAATTCAGCTCATTTATCTCCAATGCTTAAAATGCTGAAATGGATTTCCTTTCCGTTAAGACAAAAGTGAAAACCCTTTTAAAGGCCTAGAAGGATGTATTCTGCCACACCCACTTCACCTGCTCTTCTCTGTTTGGAGAACTCCCCCTGAAGCCACAATGTCCTCCTCCCTCTTCTGCATGCTTACTGGGCACACCCCAGCTGAAGGACTTGCTCTCTCTGCTGAAACACTGGTCTCTACAGCCACAAGGCTAACTTCCTCCACTCCTTCAAATCTTTGCTCAGATATCACCTTCTTAATGAGACCTACCCCTATCAAACTGGAATTCCATCACCTCCACAAGCTTTGTTCGTAGTGATGCTTTCTAAGGCCCACTTGACTTCACATTCCAGGATGTCTGGCTCTAGGTCAGTGATCACACCATTGTGATTATCTGGGTCGTGAAGATCTTTTTTGTACAGTTCTTCTGTGTATTCTTGCCACCTCGTCTTAATATCTTCTGCTTCCGTTAGGTCCATACCATTTCTGTCCTTTATTGAGCCCATCTTTGCATGAAATGTTCCCTTGGTATCTCTAATTTTCTTGAAGAGATCTCTAGTCTTTCCCATTCTGTTGTTTTCCTCTATTTCTTTGCATTGATCACTGAAGAAGGCTTTCTTATCTCTCCTTGCTATTCTTTGGAACTCTGCATTCAGATGCTTATATCTTTCCTTTTCTCCTTTGCTTTTCGCTTCTCTTCTTTTCACAGCTATTTGTAAGGCCTCCCCAGACAGCCATTTTGCTTTTTTGCATTTCTTTTCCATGGGGATGGTCTTGATCCCTGTCTCCTGCACAATGTCACGAACCTCAGTCCATAGTTCATCAGGCACTCTATCTATCAGATCTAGTCCCTTAAATCTATTTCTAACTTCCACTGTATAATCAGAAGGGATTTGATTTAGGTCATTCCTGAATGGTCTAGTGGTTTTCCCTACTTTCTTCAATTTAAGTCTGAATTTGGCAATAAGGAGCTCATGATCTGTGCCACAGTCAGCTCCCAGTCTTGTTTTTGCTGACTGTGTAGAGCTTGTCATCTTTGGCTGCAAAGAATATAATCAATCTGATTTCGGTGTTGACCATCTGGTGATGTCCATGTGTAGAGTCTTCTCCTGTGTTGTTGGAAGAGGGTGTTTGCTATGATCAGTGCGTTCTCTTGGCAAAACTCTGTTAGCCTTTGCCCTGCTTCATTCCGTATTCCAAGGCCAATTTTGCCTGTTACCCCAGGTGTTTCTTGACTTCCTACTTTTGCATTCCAGTCCCCTATAATGAAAAGGACATCTTTTTTGGGTGTTAGTTCTAAAACGTCTTGTAGGTCTTCATAGAACTGTTCAACTTCAGCTTCTTCAGCGTTACTGGTTTGGGCATATACTTGGATTACTGTGATATTGAATGGTTTGCCTTGGAAACGAACAGAGATCATTCTGTCATTTTTGAGATTGCATCCAAGTACTGCATTTCGGACTCTTCTATTGACCATGACGGCTAATCAATTTCTTCTAAGGGATTCCTGCCCAAAGTAGTAGATATAATGGTCATCTTATTCACCCATTCCAGTCCATTTTAGTTCACTGATTCCTAGAATGTTGATGTTCACTCTTGCCATCTCCTGTTTGACCACTTCCAATTTGCCTTGATTCATGGACCTGACATTCCAGGTTCCTATGCAATATTGCTCTTTACAGCATCGGATCTTCCTTCTATCACCAGTCACATCCACAACTGGGTATTGTTTTTGCTTTGGCTCTATCCCTTCATTCTTTCTGAAATTATTTCTCCACTGATCTGCAGTAGCATATTGGGCACCTACTGACCTGGGGAGTTCCTCTTTCAGTATCCTATCATTTTGCCTTTTCATACTGTTCATGGGGTTCTCAGGGCAAGAATGCTGAAGTGGTTTGCCATTCCCTTCTCCAGTGGACCACATTCTGTCAGGAATTCCAGTTGAGCTATTTCAAATCCTGAAAGATGATGCTGTGAAAGTGCTGCACTCAATATGCCAGCAAATTTGGAAAACTCAGCAGTGGCCACAGGACTGGAAAAGGTCAGTTTTCATTCCAATCACAAAGAAAGGCAATGCCAAAGAATGCTCAAACTATCACACAGTTGTACTCATCTCACATGCTAGTAAAGTAATGCTCAAAATTCTCCAAGCCACGCTTCAGCAATATGTGAACCGTGAACTTCCTGATGTTCAAGCTGGTTTTAGAAAAGGCAGAGGAACCAGAGATCAAATTGCCAACATCCGCTGGATCATGGAAAAAGCAAGTGAGTTCCAGAAAAACATCTATTTCTGCTTTACTGAGTATGCCAAAGCCTTTGACTGTGTGGATCACAATAAACTGTGGAAAATTCTGAAAGAGATGGGAATACCAGACCACCTGACCTGCCTCTTGAGAAACCTATATGCAGGTCAGGAAGCAACAGTTAGAACTGGACATGGAACAACAGACTGGTTCCAAATAGGAAAAGGAGTACGTCAAGGCTGCATATTGTCACCCTGCTTATGTAACTTCTATGCAGAGTACATCATGAGAAACGCTGGGCTGGAAGAAGCACAAGCTGGAATCAAGATTGCTGGGAGAAATATCAATAACCTCAGATATGCAGATGACACCACCCTTATGGCAGAAAGTGAAGAGGAACTCAAAAGCCTCTTGATGAAAGTGAAAGAGGAGAGTGAAAAAGTTGGCTTAAAGCTCAACATTCAGAAAACTAGGATCATGGCATCTGGTCCCATCACTTCATGGGAAATAGATGGGGAAACAGTGGAAACAGTGTCGGACTTTATTTTTCTGGGCTCCAAAATCACTGCAGATGGTGACTGCAGCCATGAAATTAAAAGACGCGTACTCCTTGGAAGGAAAGTTATGACCAACCTAGATAGCATATTCAAAAGCAGAGACATTACTTTGCCAACAAAAGTCTGTCTAGTCAAGGCTATGGTTTTTCCAGTGGTCATGTATGGATGTGAGAGTTGGACTGTGAAGAAAGCTGAGCACCGAAGAATTGATGCTTTTGAACTGTGGTGTTGGAGAAGACTCTTGAGAGTCCCTTGGACTGCAAGGAGATCCAGCCAGTCCATTCTAAAGGAGATCAGTCCTGGGTATGATGCTAAAGTACTGATGCTAAAGCTGAAACTCCAGTACTTTGGCCACCTCATGTGAAGAGCTGACTCATGGAAAATACTCCGTGCTGGGAGGGATTGGGGGCAGGAGGAGAAGGGGACGACAGAGGATGAGATGGCTGGATGGCATCACCGACTCGATGGATGCGATTTTGAGTGAATTCCGGGAGTTGGTGATGGACAGGGAGGCCTGGCGTGCTGTGATTCATGGGGTCGCAAAGAGTCGGACATGACTGAGCGACTAAACTGAACTGACCCCTATCAAAAAAAAAAAATTACAGCTGTGCCCCAGGCCCCACATACCTGATCCCCTTACCCTGCTTTTTTGTTTTCAGAATTTATCACCTTATCTATGATGCTGTTTAGCCTGACTGGATTGTAAAGTCCATGAGGATGGATATCTTTGTTTTGATCCCTATTTTTCCTATCATTTGTAAAAGTGAATAGTGCAGAGCAACAGTTCAATAAGTATTTGCTGAATGAATGAAAGGAATCCATTTATACCAACAAGCAATCAAGCATGGCTCCTAGACTAGGGGACCTGTGTCTGTGCCAGACACAGCCCTCATATGCTAGGGAGTGAGCCTTGTCCTTATTGACAGATATAGGCTGAGGTTCATAGTCAAGCTCCAGGGACTGAACCATCTGGCACAGAGACTTTTGTCTTCATTACTAATCTGCTTTGCTGCAGGACAAAGGCAAGGACATTAATGTTGACATAATTCAAAGACAACTTCTATGGTATCTATGGAGCATAGGCTCCATTTTGTTCAAGGCTAGACATGTAGCAGGCCCAGGGGACCAGGCCAGATGACTGCATCTGGATGGTTTCAACTAAAATCTTGCACTTATGTGATACATTCCCATATGGATACACTTGATATTCCTTTCAGAAGGTGCAAGTGGCAGACCAATTGGTCTCAAACGCAATATCTGGCCTCTCTAAGCAAGGTGGAAAGGGAAGCCAGAGGGAGACTCACCGGTCTCCTTACCTCCTCCAAACAGAAATAGTTACTTCCTCACCATTATGTTAAGAACATTCAATGCTTGTTCCCTTCGTCAAGTACCAGACACGTGCAGATGGATCTAGAGCTTCAGTCACAGGGTCTCACCAGTGAGCTGAAACCTAGTCCTACAAGGCAGCTCCCTGAGACACCATGAACAAGATGTATCAATAAGCCCTGGGGGGAGGAAGCTGGTGCGATACACACAAATAAGAAAATCACTATTTTTCAAGCTAGTCAAGTGTATGGATTGAACTGTGTGAATTGTATGGGTGCTAAAATTTTAGCAAAGTAAGGTGAGGCAGAATTACCATATTAACTACACATTGAAATGTAATTTCATTAAAAAAAACTATTTTTATTTTGGACTCTGCTGGGTCTTCATTGTGGCATGGGCTTTCTCTAGTTGTGGCGAACCGAGGCTACTATCTCTAATGACCTCATTATAACCTGATCATCTCTGTGAAGACTCTATCTCCACATGCTCACATTCTCAGGTGGGAGGGGGGTTAAGAGTTCAGCATATGAATTTGGAGGGGGGCACACCATTGGTGATGGTGGTTTAGTCACTAAGTCATGTCCGACTATTGCAACCCCATGGACTGTAGCCCATCAGGCCCCTCTGAGTCACAACCCTCTGGGTTCACAAGAGTCGGACATGACTTAGCAACTAAACCACCACCACCAATTATGTGACCCCCCAAATTCACATGCTGAACTCTTAATCCCCTTCCCACCTGAGAATGTGATCATTTGGAGACAGAGTCTTAACAGAGATGCTCAAGTTAAAATAAGGCTATTAGTGTGGGCCTTGTCCAATATGACTGGGGTCCTTAGAAAAGGGAAAATTTGGACAAAGACATACACAGAGGGACGAGGATGTGAAGAGATATAGGGAGGAGGTGGCCATCCACAAGACAAGGAGAGAGACCTTTCTCCAGATCCCTTCCTCCCAGCCCCTAGAGGGCACCGACCCTGCTGACACCTTGATCTCAGACTTCCAGCCTCCAGAGCTGTTGTTACAGAAGTCACCCTGTTGTGGTACTTTGTTATGGGAGCCCTGACAGACTAACACCACAGGAAATTACATTACAGGATTTCCCTGATGGTCTGGTGGTTAAGAATCTGCCTGCCAAAGCAGAGGGAGCAGGTTCAGTCCCTGGTCTGGGAAGATCCCACATGCCACAGGGCAACTAAGCCCATGAGCCACAACTACTGAGTCCCTGCTCTAGAATCCAGGCTTCTAGAAAGTAGTTCCCATTTGCTGCAACCAGAGAAAGCCCACGCCACAACGAAGACCCAGCAGAGTCCAAAATAAAAATTTAAAAAATAACTTTTTAAAAATATAATTACCTTTCAATGTGTAGTTAATATGGTAATTCTGCCTCATTTTACTTTTCTAATATTTTAGAACTGGTTGTGATCTGATCATTTAAGTATGTAGTACTGGGCAATGGGCACCACCAAATCACCCATATGTATTCAGTGTTTATTTGTTACACAGAACTATCCACTACAGAGGTGGATGATGTTAACTTTGGTTGCCTTTACCTGCTCTTTATTTCTCTTCCATCCAGGGTCCTCACAGGAAACTTGAAAAACTCTTCCCCAGTGTCAACACCTTCGACCCCTCCCCAAGGCAAATATTCAGTCACCTTCCAAGAATACACTTGGTTAGTGATTTCTTTTGGCAAAACCTGATTGCTGTTTTTCTCGATTCTCTCTGAATCATCCATTCATGCCTTTCAGGCGGGCCTTCCACAGCCCTTTCCATGGCAGATTTAGTGGCCCTCTCCATCTTCCTTTTGCACGATTTAATCTGCTGCATTTTAATTGGGTAATAAAACTCTGTGTGCCACCCAGCAAAATTCCAGAGCAAGCAATCACCAGGGACATTCTCTCAGCAGCCAGTTTCTAATTATTTATTCAGGCCCAAAGCCTAATTCCACCCCTGAGTGCAGTGAATCTGAGCTGCTGCACTCCCAGTAGAGGGGGGAGGGGGTGGGGCAGGCAATGCTGGGGATCCCCACCCAGCACATCCCTGGACAGCAGACTGTCTCTGAGGCAAGATGGCCTGAGTACCTGAGAAAAGCCCCTACTCTGCTGTCACAGCAGATGGGAGAACTGCCCTGGGGCGTCTGCTTTGTCAGCATCCCCACCCCCGCACCCCACATTGCTCAGGAACGAGGCTGCCACAACCCATAAGGAGGTGTCCCCAACACCTAAAGGAAAACACAGGACTAGTCAACTCATGGTATCGCAGGGTCAGCATAACCGGATAGCCATGTGGAAGCAAGCTGACACAGAATAAATTCTGTATAAACAAAAACACTGAAAGACAACAGAATACCTATCCTAAAATATAACCCTGGGAGCTTAGGACCTGCCAGCCACAAACACAAGACTTTGTTAAAATACGATGCTTTGGTGCATTGATTATGTTGAGCTGAAGGCACTTAAAAAACAGCAAATACAGGGAGAAGCTTTCTCTGAACTCCCCTTATCTGCCTAAAGACAGATCCTCCAGAAGGAACTCAATTGTCTCAGATCCCCTCCCTGGAGCCTCATCAACTGGGGAGGATTGACTCCCCACAGGAGAGGAGACTAGACATCGACAAGGCACCCAGACAAACTGTGTCACAAGCTGCCATACCTCCCACCTTCTCTCCCAAAAGCCCATTCATCTCTCCTGAGAATCACTTCCTCTCCCCTGGGAGGGCTCCATTTCCTGTCCCCTTTCCCTATTAGGATGGCATTTAATTCTAAATTCTAAGCCACTACAGGGAGCTCCTCGTTTTCCCCTGGATGTCTCCCATATACACATGAGGTACAAACGTTAATAAACTTGTGTTTGTCTTTCCCTAGTTAATCTGTCTTTTATTACAGGAGTCTCAGCAAAAATTCAGAAAGGTCGAGGGAAAATTGTTTCTCCTCCTTTACAAGATCAATATGAGTATGAATTTATAAAAAAAATGTTACAGTAGAATGCAGAAGAATGTTTATAACTTCAGAACAGATTAGGTCTAATTATTACACAAAATCCAAAACCCTCAAAAGCAAAGATTGATATCTTTGACTATATAAAAATTAAAATTTGTTAAAAGATGCATTCCTCTCCAAAAAAGCCATAAACAGAGTCAGAAGATAAATGACAGATTAGGGAAAATGTTTACAACTTATGTCACCCTGTTCAAAAACAAAATCCAACTGATATATTGTAAAGATCTTACTGGCTTTATTCATGAATCAGGCAGCACCCCAGCTAGCAAACAGAAAGGAGCTCTAAGAAGCTGTACAAAATGCAAGGCTTTTATAGGCAGAAGGCAGCAGGATCAAGGAAGTTACTAGCAAAGACTGGATTGTTTGTGGCAAGGTCACCTTCCTTGAAGGAACACAGGGGTCTAGCAGGTGGATTACCTCACTAGTGCTGACCAGGTAATTCCAGACTGACTGGTTTAAGATTCCACTCCTGGGAGAGTTTGAAACAGTAATTAAGTTAGGTATTAATTCTCAGTTTGGTGATGTGGGGCTTGGCAAATGTGACTTCATTTTTGGGCCTAATATCTCTTTTTTAACCTATATTAAAGATGTCCCCTACAAATTAGTAAGAACTATCAACAACCCAATAGAGAAGTTGCACATGTCTATGTAGAGAGTTTATTGAAGGAAAATGAGTACCTCTTAAACTTTTTTTAATGCCTATTACAAAAGAAATGAAAATTAAGATTATAAAGAAATACCATTTTTCACTTAGACTACAAAAGCTAAATCTCATACCCTTCAACCTTAAGAATTTATCTTCCAGATATACTCACATATTGTACAGAAGCTAATTATGACACATTGTCTGTAATAGCCAAAGATCAGAAGCCACCTAAAATGTTTATCAAAAGAGAGTTGACTTCATCAACTGTGGTAAATCCATACAATTAAATATTCTGTAAAAGAAAAACAATAATATGGAGTTCTTAATGAATCAATATGGAAAAGTCATGCAGAAGAATACAAATAGACGTACCATATCTGTATGTAAAAGAGGCTGTCATGTATGTAACAGATAAAGAGGAATAAAATGCATCTACATGACTGATTTATGCATAAATATATCTGAGAGGATAAAAAAGAAAGAACAGTGTTTATTTGTTGAGGAGGAAAGGACCTAAATGAAGAGGGATAAGGTGGATGACAGTCTTTTGCTTTATAGCTTTCTTAATTTTAATGTTTGAAACATGTGAATGTGTTACCTATCCAAAAAATTAAATTAAAAAAAAAATTTGCCTGGGGATGAGGGGACAAAGGGTATGGGGGAGGAGAAAGGACGCAGATCATATCTATAGTGTGGTTTCCAAAATGGCACTCCTCCCGGAATCCATCACAGTGATGACAGCCCTGGGAGGTGGGGGAGGAGAGGGAAGGGGATGAAGACAGAATGGCCTGAGTTCACATCCATGCAGTTCTGCTTTTGACATTGTTGTCAAATGAAATTATACATACACCATTGTATTTCTGTGTGTGAAAATGTTCCTTTGCTAAATGTAAACAATGTGCAATCCTGTTTCATCCTTTCTTCACAAGTAAAAATATACCAGGAGCCTAAAAGGAAGGAGTTCATCTAGAGTCCTTTCACCCTGGAGAAAGCCTGCCTATTGAGACTTTGTCACATCTCCTTTCTTTTCACCTTAAACTCCCCACCCTCTTCCCCGACACTGTCAATTGTACGGCAACCAACCAGACCAGGGGCCAATCAAGCCTACCAGACCACCCTCAGGAGTCAGCCTGCAACCAAAGAAGGATCCGAAGAGCCCACATTGGAACACCCCTAGAGCATCTAGCCACAGTGATGAGAGGACAAAGGTCACCTATCCAAAGTCAGGAAACATAACTAACCTACCAGATAGAGAGAAATAAAAACAGAAGCTAGGCAAAATTCAGCAATAGAGGAACATGTTCCAAAGGAAGGGAAAAGATAGAATCCGGAAGAAGAAATAAGTGGAGTGAATATAGGCCATCTACCCTAGATAGATTTCAGGATAGTGATTGTAAAGATGATCAAACACTTGGGAGAAGAATGGATGCACAGAGTGAGAAGTTGAAAGATTTTAACAAAGCAGGAAAGCCCACAGAATATAAAAAACAACACAAATTGTGAGACAGGGCACTCGTGAATGTCCTGCCCTGGGCACCACACTCTCCCCAAGAGGGTTTAGTCCCTCCAGTCCCATCTTTAGGGAGGTAAATAGAGGCCAGATGCTGCTGTCCTAAGGTACCTGTGCTCTTAATTCAATATTCACTAAATATTTAGTGAGGGACTGCCGGAAGGTATCTTAATATAATAGGAATCTCACCACAGGGTTTCTCTGAGGCAACATCTCCATTTTGGGTTCAGTTTTGGTCAACATTGCAAGGCAAGGGATGGGAATTTGTTGGCAAGGAAAAGGAACTGGTGTCTTTAAAGAAAGACAAAGCGTAGCATGAAGAAAGAAGAGCATAGTCAGAATTCCCCCCGGGAAACTTACTTCCACTGGCAACACTACATACTGTTTACGTAAAGTATCATACGGCACAAAGGTTATCCAAGAGCTGGCAGGAAAGACTTAGTGTTTCAGAGATGAAGTACTCAAAGGCAAACATAAGTTTCTACAGAAAATAATGCTTAGAGAAAGACTATTCGCTCTCTTTGTGTGGAGTCACTGGTCATATTGGTCATATATCTATGAAAGCCTGGGATTAAAAACTGCTGTTTGAAACTCCCTTTGTTTTGGGAGGTGGTTTTTTGGGGGAACACACTGAATGGCTTGTGGGACCTTAATTCCCTAACCAGGAATTGAACCCAGGCCCTCAGTAGCGAAAGCAGAGTCCTAACCACTGGACCGCCAGAGAATCGCCTTGAAAGTCACTTTTGAAGCATAATTTGATAAAAAGGAGCCGTATCAAGGTACAGATTGGTTTGAGGAGGGGGACCAGGCCAAAGAAGAGGAGTCGAACCTGTCTCAGATGAAAGGGGCGGGAGCCAGAAACTAAGCCGCTCCGCCTGTGAATTCTTGGTAGAAGATCTTTTCTCTTTTTGGCTGTACCTTGAGGCTTATGAGATCTTCTTAGTTCCCTGACCAGGGATCGAACCCCGGCCCTCAGCAGTGAGAGCTTGGTGTCTGAACCACTGGGCCACCAGGGCGTCCCTCTAGAAGAGGTCTTCTGTATAACTGTGCACCAAGGTCCCCAGGTCGCCTGCCCCAGCAACGCAGGCATTGCCCTCCTCACGCAGCCCTCTGTCCCGCCTCAGCACCTCTTCCAGGTTCTGACACTACTACGCTGCCGAAAACGGAGCTCCAGGAGGCCATCCCAACAACACCTAAGATAGAGGGCCTTGACTCTGAGAGGGGAAGCAGACAACAGTGAGAGGTACAGGATAGGAGAAAATACTCGGGGGGGCTCATTCCTGTACGGGCCACCCGAATCCTGCGGCCTTTGTAGAAGCAGATTACCGTGACGATGGGAGGAACACACTGCGTGGCCCTGACTGTCCTCACGGGCCTCTGAGGCTGTTTGCCTAATGGGGAAGAGAGTTAGTATGTGTCACACAAGGGATGAAAATGCGAACAGGTAACAAAAGAAACTTGCAGATGCCAAAAGAAATCAGCACGCATAGGTCAGGGCCAGGATGAGCGAGACCTCGGAAACTTTTTGGAACCTTAATAATTTCCTCATGTTTGCTTCTTACACTATCTAGTGTCCTTCCTGGTAGAACAACTTTTAAAAACCCTTAAAGCAAAAGGCGTCTCTGTGTTTGCTTTGAGAGCAACAGTTAATCGCGGGTGGAGCGGCCCAGGAGGCAGCCTGGAGGAGCAGGGCAGGTAGGGCGGTTAGGAGAGGGCAGATGGGCATCGTGAGAAGGAGGCGGGAGCGGCAATTCAGGCTGTTAGGTGTTCCAGAAACTTAGTCATTAAGCTTGCCTTAAAGCTTTGATTTTTACGCAATGATGCATTTTTGGTTTATTTGTTTATAACCTACCTTGTTCCACAAAAAGTTTAAGTAGCTTATAGGATATAAGAAATGTATACAATAAGATATAAAGTCAGGGGCAGGAAAAGGCAAATTTTTAAAAGAGGTCATGACTAGGAGAAAGTTAGGATACATGTCCACATAAAGTACTGTTCAGTTACTTCATGGAAGGCTGGGATCTGTCTCTGAATTTTCAGGCACCTGAAGAGGAAATGGAAATTAGATGGGTTTACCCAATTCTCACTCCCCATGAGAAGACAACAGACAGTTGCTGAGGTAGGGTTTATGTGGTTCTTGTCTCTAAAAGATAAATTCTTTATGGTCCTTCATAAGATGATGGAAGAGAGATATGGTAACAACACCTTTACATTATCATCAAGAGAATAATTCATGAAGCTGTCTCTTACACACAGCTAAGAGGATGACTCCAAAGCAAAATTCACAGATGGCATTTCTATGGAAACCCTCCCCTCTCATCTAATCACAAAGTAGCAGAATGAGATTTGGAATCAGGTCATATGATGTCAGTTTCTGTTTCCTGTTCAACTCCTTTCAGCTACCTGCTTCTTACTCCTCTTTCAGTCTCAATTTAAACTTTACTTCTTTTTTAAAAAGGTTTATTTTTTATTAAAGTTCAGTTGATTTACCATGTTATGTTAGTTTCTGGTATACAACACAGTGATTCATTTTATATATATGTATAATATATGTGTGTGTGTATATATATATAAATTCTTTTTCATATTCCTTTCCATTATGGTTTATTACAGGATATTGAATATAGTTCCTTGTGCTATACAATAGGACCTTGTTGTTTATCCATTTTATATATAGTATAAACTTCACTTCTTGAAAAAGATCTTCTCTAACCCTCGGCTGGGTTAGGCACCTGGATTTACCCTATCTTTCATACATTACATTTTTTGTCTTTACTTACTTGGTGTCTATGTTTACCAATGGACTGACAGCTCATGGGAGCAGGAAACATCTAATCATCTCAATGCTGCTGCTGCTGCTGCTAAGTTGCTTCAGTCGTGTCCGACTCTGTGCGACCCCATAGACGGCAGCCCACCAGGCTCCCCCATCCCTGGGATTCTCCAGGCAAGAACACTGGAGTGGGTTGCCATTTCCTTCTCCAATGTATGAAAGTGAAAAGTGAAAGGGAAGTCGCTCAGTCGTGTCTGACTCTTAGCGACCCCATGGACTACAGCCTACCAGGCTCCTCCATCCATGGGATTTTCCAGGCAAGAGTACTGGAGTGGGGTGCCATTGCCTTCTCCGGATCATCTCAATAGATGCTGGAAAAGCCTTTGACAAAATTCAGTATCCCTTTGTGATAGAATCTCTCAGCAAACCAGAACTAGACGTGACAAACCTAACAATGGGCAACCAAGACAAATCTGCAGTTAACACACTGATGAAAGATTAAATGCTTTCTTTCAGAGATTAGAAACGAGGCAAGGGACTTCTCTGGTGGTACAGTGGTTAAGAGCCCACTTTGCAATGAAGGGAACACAGGTTTGATCCCTGGTCAGGAAACTAAGATCCCACCTGCCAGCAACTAAGCCCAAGTGCTGCAACTCCTGCGCCTGTGTGCTCCAGGGCCTCTGTGCAACCAGAGTCCTCACGCTGCAATGAAAGATCCAAGTGACTCACAAAGACCCCATGTGCCTGCAGCTAAGACCCAACACAGCCTGATAAACAGATAAATGTTGGGTTTAAAAAAGAAAGAAAGAAAGAAAAGAAATAAGCAAGAATGTCCATTCACATCACTTACGTTCAACATTGTATTGGAGGTCCTAGCCAGTGAAATAATGCAAGAAATAAATGAAATTAAAGGTATCCAGATTGGAAAGGAAAAAAATAACTGCTTTTATTCACAGATGACATGAGCCATCTATGTAAAAATCCTGAGATTGCATCAGAAATGTGAAATATTTATGGATACACTTAACAAAAACGTGCAAGACATGTAAACTGAAATTTCAAAACATTTTTATGAGAAATTAAGGATGACCTAAATAAATGGAGATATGGCTTTCCATGTTCGTGGATTGGAAGATGCAATACTGTTGAGATATCCATTCTCCCCAAATCTATCTATAGATTCAGAGCAATCTCAAGTAAAACTGCAGAAGACTTTTTTTGTAGAAACTGACAAGCTAAATTTAAAATTCATATGGAAATACAGAGGACATAGAATAGCCAAACAATTTCATAAAAGAAATTTTGAAAGGCTCTATTACCTGATTTCAAGAATTACTGTAAAGTTATAGTAATCAAGACAGTGTGATCTTGCACAGGGATAAACATATAGATCAGGAGTCAGCAAACTTTTTCTATAAAGGCCCAAATAATTTGTTCGTAATTTGTAATTTGTTTCAACTCTGCCTTTGTAGCATGAAAACAGTCGTAGAGGATATTCAAAGAAATGAATAGGTTTGACTGAATTCCTTGCAAAACTTTATTTACAAAACAGGGAATAGGACAGGTTTGGCCTTTGGGCCACGTTTGTTGATCCCTGACATAGAGCAATGGAACAGAAACAGGCCCATAGCTATACAGTCTACTGACTTTTAGCAAAGATGCCAATGTATCTAAATAGAGAAAGGACAATCTCATCAATGAAAGGTATTAGAACAATTAGACAATCATATACTTCATACCAAACACAAACAAAAATACCCCCAAATGAATCATAGACCAAAATATAAGAGCTACAACTATAAAATATCTAGAAAACATAGGATAAATCTCTGTATCTTTGGGTTAGGCAAAGATTACTTATATATGACACAAAAGCACTAGCAGTAAAAAAAAAAAAAAATGGACTTTATCAAAATTAACCTCTATGCCAAACTTGGAAAGAATACAGTGCTTAATATGCATAAGCTGTGACTGATGGACTCAAACTTGCTCCCAGAGGTGAAGGTGGCCTCAGAGATCAAATGGTTTTTCTATATTTCAGTTTTTTAATTTGCAAAAGGAAAGTTGGACTTCCTTGGTGGCTCAGATGGTAAAGCGTCTGTCTACAATGTGGGAGACCTGGGCTCCATCCCTGGGTCGGGAAGATCCACTGGAGAAGGAAATGGCAATCCACTCCAGTACTGTTGCCTGGAAAATCCCATGGACAGAGGAGCCTGGTAGGCTACACAGTCCATGGGGTCACAAAGAGTCAGACACGACTGAGTGACTCCACTTACCTTACCTGAGTAAAATCTCCATACAGGCCCCCATACAAACAATGTGAAACCAAGGGGAGCTCCTCTGTGCCAAGTATAGAGACCTATCTGATTTGCCTCAAGAGAAATGAGTTAACATAAGGACCCATGTGGCCAGGTACTGGAATTGAAAATCCTAGAAAGCAAAAAACTTCTGAGAGAGGGACCCTCTCAACATCTCTGTTCTCTGCAATTATCTGACTTCCTCTTTTTTATAGGCTGGCTCCCTCATTCTTCTATGCTCTTTCACATACATTTGTTTTCCTGACCCAGGCCCTACCTTATGTAGCATCACTTCACCCTCAGATCCACTGCTAACTGCGGTTTTCAGTTTCTGCTTCACATTCTCTAGAGAGATACATCGATTGGTTCTATTCATCTTGATGTCAGGTCATGCTGGCCAGCCTATGGATTTGCTTCCTACCCTGGTCCAATCAGCTGTGGCAAGGGTGGGGATAAAAGGGTCACAATGATATAGAGGGACTTACTGTCCGGGCAGAATCCATGAAATATCTTCCAGGAGTATACATAAGTGAGAGACTGATCTGCCCGGAACTGCCATTATTTCTGCCAGTCAGGTAATGATGCCAATTTCATAAAGGAGTATTTCAGAGGAGGATGGAAGGTCCTGAGTCATCAGCAGAGCAAGTCCTGGGTTTCTAAATTCAGTATTTGCATAATATGACTGTGATGGTTAATTTTATGTGTCATCTTGACTGGGCTGTGGGGTGCCTAGATATTTGGTTAAACATTATTCTCAGTGTATCTACAGAAGCATTTCCAGAGGAGATTAGCATTTGAACTGATGACCTAAGTAAAGCAGATGGCCCTCCTCCAATGTGGGTGGGCCTCGTCCAACCCGTTTGGGCCTGAAGAGAATAAAAGGGAGAGTCAGAGAGAATTCACTCTCTCTGCTTGTCTTTGTGCTGGACCATCAGTCTCCTGACTTCAGACTCAGACTAGAACTATAATAATGGGTCTCCCGGGTCTCAAGCTTGCATACTTTGTCGCATCTCAGCCTCCATAACTGTGTAAACCAAAACCTCATAGCACCTATGTGCACACGTACATGTGCACACACAAAAGCTTCCTGTCGGTTTGATTCTATTTCTCTGAAGAATCCCAACTAATACAATGACTCAAATGTACAAAAATCAAACCAACAGGAACAAGAGCAAGTGAAAGTGTATTTCACTCCAGACTTACTGATTCTTCATACAGAGCTATATGGCATTCGGTTCTGCTGTGACATCTTACCTTATACTCTCACCTACAAGATGGTAAACAAGAAACTGGAGACATCTGAGTGAGCTACATATTCATCCCCATTTCTCTCATCATCACAAGTCCATCCCATCAACTCCCCACAGCATAAACTCCTTAGAACACTTCATGCTCCTCAGTTCAAAGAGAACCTCATGAACTGTATGCCAAATATAGCCTCATTTTCTTTCCTCTGTTTACTTCATTTACTTTTATTTTTGTCTTTTTCATTGTGCAAAGTCAACTTCATATTTGGGTAAATTAGTCTTAAGTCTAATCATTCTTCCTTTAGGAGAATGCTTCTCTTTGACATTTACTAAGCATGATGAAAATTTCCAAATGTGCCCTGAACCACTAATATTTACTTCTTGTTACAAACCATCTCAGACTTTTTTCTCCCATTAAGCACCTAAGGTGATCCCTCTTTCCTGCCAAAATAATTCCTATGGTTTTCCGTTTAGGCCTTTGCTGGGAGAGGCAGTGTCATAAGAAATAGTTGATCTTGAGAACTTGGTTATTTTCAGTAAGTAGATAGTGTGATTTCAGAGAAACTTCCTTGCATTACTCTGCAAGGAAGTAATCAGCTGTCACAAGTTGTACATTTGTACCTCTTTTCTCCTGAATGTCCTTTTCCATCATTCTAGGCTCACAACTGGACTTCAGTTCATGGCACTGCTCTTCAAATCTGAAAGTGCTTCCCTGGGGTGTTTCCCAATAGATCACTTTTCCCTGTGGGAACTATTAATGGTTTTTCTTTCCAGCTAAGTTTTGATAACTGGATAAAAGCAGTGTCAGTGGAATTGTGGAATGTTTCTTTCAAAAGCTCTAAGGAGACACCCGGTCTTTTAAAGCAGTCAACCATTTTCTTTTTCTTTCTTTTTTTTTAAATGTCTGTTCATATCTGCTTTGAATGTGAACTTGTTCTATTATGTATAAAGTAAGAAACAGCAAAGATTAATTCTTTGCTCTTACCAAACTAATGTGGTCAGTGCCTTCACAGGAGTATGAAACCATAAACCCTGTCACTCTAAACACATTTTCTGGTAGAGTCTAGAATACTAATGACATTTATGTATTATAGCTTACCTGGCCACTGTCAGGATCGCCACTACTTCTGAAATGGCTGTAAAATCAAGGTTTATCTAATATATCAGATGCTCTCCACAGATACTCATTTCCCACTGCTTATATTAGCTATTAGTTCCTAAATATGATCCAGACGTGGTTGGTGGTATTTAACAAAACCTGTTAGTCATTTTCTGTTTCTCATGCCATTCTTTATCCCAGGGTAATCTCTTTCCCATCAGAGAAAGCACAGGGCAGTTCCTAGAGATTATCAGGCCTACTGTCCCCATCTTACAGGGATGCTATAGAGGGCTGGAGGAAGCTTGATACTGCATAATCAAGGAAGATAAATATTTGTGCAGAGCCTTACCGTTTTCTTTTATCTAATCCTCACAAAAATCCCACAAAGTAGGTAAGACAGTTGTTATGATCATCTGTGTTAGTTACAGCAAAGGCCAACTTACTGTAACAAAGAGACCATCAAGACAGTGCCTCGGAGAGCAAAGAAATGTATTTCTCATTCAAGTAACAGTGTTGAGGTGAATAATGCAATGCTACCATACTGCTTCACACAGTCGCCGAGAGATTCTGGTTCCTTCCATCATGTAGCTCCGCCTCCCTCAGGCATTCTTATGGTCAGAGCTGGGTAGTCGCAGATCCATCCTTGACAGAAAGGGAGTGATGGCACAAATGAAGCGCATCCACTGTTTTGAGCCCCAGGCTCAGTGCAACACACTCACATCCCTTTCACTCACAGGCCATTGGGGAAAATGTGGCCACCTTGACTGCCAGGAGGCTGGGAAATGTAGGATAATGTGCCCACAAAGAGAATGGATTTTAGTAGGTGACTAACAATTTCCACCGACCCATTCTCATTATACAGACGAGGAAATTGAAACTCAGAGACTAATACAGATGAAACTTCTGCTCCTTAAGTCATGAAGTAGTTTCACTTGCAAATTACATATAATTTCAAATGACAGTTATACCCTCCTCCCCAAAAATGAGCATGGTTAATGTAATAGTCAGCGTTCTCCAAAGAAACAGAATCAATAATATGGTATATACAGAGAGAGGTTTATAGAAATTCAGATCACTATAACAAGGAACTATAAATTATATAAAGGAACTGATCAAAATTAGACAACTCAATTGCTGAGATAAAAACCAAGCTAAAGGCATTGGCTATCAGATTAAATAATGCAGAATGAATAAATGATCTGGAAGATAAAATAATGGAAACTGTCCAATCAGAACAGCAGAAAGACTAATTTTAAAAAATGACAGCAATATTATTGGATAATACAAAACATGCCAACCTATGCATAATAGAAATTCCAGAAGAAGAAAGAGAAAAAGGAACTGAGAATGGACTTGATAAAATTATGGCTAAAAGCATCCCAAATCTAAAAAGAATGAAACAGATTATTCAGGGACTGGAAGCACAGAGTGTCCCAAACAAGATGAACCCAAACAGATCCAAACTGAGACATATCAAAATTAAAATGGCAAAAATTAGAGAGAGGATTCTAAAGGCAGCAAGAGAAAGAGAGTCAGTTATAAGGGAACCCCAATAAGGCTATCAACTGACTTCCCTACATAAGCTTTGCAGGCCAGAAAGGAGTGGCAAGATATACTCAAAGTCCCGAAAGATAAATTTATTTTAAGGAATTGGCTCTCCACGTGTGAGAGAGAGCCACATGTAGGAGAGGGCAGGCTGGCAGGCTGGAGACCCAGGGAAGAGCTGATGCTGCACTTCATCTCCATAGGCTGTCAGTGGGCAGAATTCCTTCTTTCTCCAGGGAGGTCAGTCTTCATGGTATTAAGGCCTGCAGCTGATTGGATGAGGCTCACCCGTATTATGAATGGCAATCTACCTGATTTGGAGCCCACTGATTTAAATATTAATCTGATCCTTCAGAATACCCTCACAGCAACATCCAGAATGTTTGACCAAATACTTGGGTTTCATGGCCTTGTCAAGTTGACACATAAAATTCACCATCACATTTAACTCCACAACCCCTCAGAATCTCTTTTACCCCCCTGATTACATGAAATGCACCCAGTATCTAATTGAAACTGTGCCAGGAACTTCAACATCTCTGATTATCAGTTTACTCCTGAGCATCAACAGAGGAAAGGATATCATCCTTTCCCTCACATTGAGAGGATAGCAGAAGTATTGATACATGCAGCTATGTGAAGCTTTAAACAATTCTGAGCACTTACCCACAGACCACTCATGCTTTTCTTCTGGGGGCCTACAGACTTGACTATTAAAAAAGAAGGGAGCAGAGAAAGGGAAGTAAGAGGGGGAAGGGTTACTGAGCACCCATTTGCTGTACCTGTCATCTTTCAAATGTTCCCTGGAAGAGTGCTGCATGTCATCCAGCATTATTCTCATCAAAAATTTACTGTTTTGTATTGTATTTGATGCTGTATCCAGCTAAGGGATGAACATCAGCTAAAGCAGACTTCCAATTAGAGTGTTTGAAAGCATTAGCTATCAGGTGTTCTCCAGCTGAACAAACAAGGATGATTTGAAAAATCAACATCAATCATTTCTAGCCATTTTCTAAAAAATTTCTTTCCATCTGCATAGCACGTAGTATTCCGGAAAGTGTGTGCTCTGTTCTGACAGCAGCATACTAGAAACTTTATCCACTTCACATACTATAATGAGTATGACGAGACTGTCAGCATGGGGCTGGGCCCTCCTCCTGACCTGGCTTGGTTCACTGCTCCTCCATCCCCAACTATCCTCAGCTCTCCTTCCCTCATTGTTACTTTCTTTGTAATCATCAAACTGATTTCTAAAGTGTATAAATCTGTTTTTTCAAAGTATCTTACCACTTATGATAAAAGATAAAGCGTTCACATCACCCTTTTCCTAACAATTATAATAGAATCTCATAGTTGGAATACAGATTTTGACCCTTTCACCACCTTGCGGCACACTGGTTTAAAAAAGCCCTGAGATGCAGAATGTCCCACAGAGCAGCCCCAGTCCCTCTCCACACCACGCTGACTGATGAAAGTGTCTGATAATTAGTTGGTAGATAATTAGACCCAGGTGGCTCAATGGTAAAGAGTCCGTCTGCAACACAGGAGACGCAGGTTTGATCCTTGGGTCAGAAAGATCCCCTGGAGAAAGAAATGGCTATCCACTACAGTATTCTTGCATGGAAAATCCCATGGACAGAGGAGCCTGATGGGCTACAGTCCACAGGGTCACAAAAGAATCGGACCCGACTTGGCAACTAAACAACAATACAGTAAGATAGTTTATCCTTCCAGTTAGTCATCTTTCTAACATGGAGTAGAACACTTTTTTCAAGATTTACTAAATACTTAGACTTTATTATTAGCATGCCCAAGTACTATAAAATCTATGCATCTAAAAATGACAACCAAGTTGTATGTGTAAAGCCAAGTTATCTGAGTGAGTCTCACCGACTTTATTTTTGGCATATTAATAATGGTGGCAAGTGGTTTAAAAGTTAAGAAGAAAAGTCATACAGTCAAAAGTCTCCTTTTACCTCTATCATCTACCCATCCAATTCTTCCCACTTCTCTCTAAGAGAGCCACTGTTACTGACATCTGTTTCTTGTGTATACTTCTAGGGAGCCTTTATGCTGCTGCTGCTAAGTCACTTCAGTCGTATCCAACTCTGTGCGACTCCATAGACGGCAGCCCACCAGGCTCCCCTGTCCCTGGGATTTTCCAGACAAGAACACTGGAGTGGGTTGCCATGTCCTTCTCCAATGCATGAAAGTGAAAAGTGAAAGTGAAGTCGCTCAGTTGTGTCCGACCCTCAGTGACCCCATGGACTGCAGCCTTCTAGGCTCCCCTGTCCCTGGGATTTTCCAGGCAAGAGTACTGGAGTAGGGTGCCATTGCCTTCTCTGAGCCTTTATGCAAACATAAATATGTATTCTGCCCTCCTTTTGTGCAGTTGGAAGCCACCATGCACACTGTTCTGTAGGGTTTTTTTTCTAATTATGTATATCAAAGATCTACCTATATCAGAACATAAAAGAGTTGTTTTGTTGCTTCTTATAGCTAAACAATATTCCATGGTATGGATGTACGGAAATGTCATTACAGATTTAGCCAATCCCTTATTGGTGAACATGCAATCATTTCCTTTTGTGCTGTTATAAGAAGTACAGTAACTAATATTGTATGGACTTCATTTTGCATACACCCAGGTATGTCTATAAGCTAAATTCTTTAAAATTAATTGCTCTGTTAAAAGATGTGCACTTTAAATTTTGACAGTTACTGCCAAATTGACCTCCGTAGATGTTGTACCAATTTATATTCCACCAGAAATATAAAGAGTGTTTGCCACCCCAGTGTTTTATCCAGTATCTGGAAATTTGCCTATCTGATATGTGAAAAAAGGTATGCAATAAGTATAATTTAAATTTGTGTATCTCTTATTATGGATAATGTGGAAAATTTATTTCTTTCTTTATTATTATTTTTAATATAAATTTATTTATTTTAATTGGGGGCTAATAACTTTACAATATTGTATTGGTTTTGCCATACATCAACAGATATTGGACAACTCTTTGTATTTCCTTCTCTGTGGATTCTGGTCACAGCGTTTCCCCACCTTTCTACTGGGTGGTTGTTTATTTTTCTTATTAATTTGTAGAAATATGTTAAGAAGGTTATCCCATTATCTGTAACATGTGTTGGGAACATTTTTTCTGCTTGTTGTTTGTCTTATGAATGAGCTGATAGTTTTTCTGCAAAAATGTAAATATAGTTGAACCTGTCATTTTAAAATAGTTTTACATAGTTAGGAAGAATTTGCTCTGTTTTGAGGTGTTAAAATAGTTTTCCCATGTTCTTTTCTATATCATTATTGTTCATTTTTTAAGATTTAAATCTTTGATCTTTTTAAAGAAATGTGAGTTAGGGATACCTATTTATTGTCTTCCAGATGGCTACCCTGTTGTACCAAACACTTATGAAGATTGTATCCCTTTGGTCCCATTTGTTAAACTGTTTCAGCATAGAACAGAGGCAGAGAAACTACAACCTGTGGCCCCACTCTGGCCCGCAGCCTGTCTCTGTAAACGTGTCTGCGGTCATTCATCTCTGTACTGTCTGGGGCTGCTTTTGCACCAGGAGGCAGATGAGTGGTAGCAACAGAAGCTGCATGGCTGCGAAGCCTAAAAGATGCCACTTTCTGGCACTTGCCAACTCTTGATATAGAAGGAGAAGAGGAGGAGAGGAGGATGGAAAAAGGAGAAAGCAAAGATATTCTGTACACAAATAGTATTTTCTGGGCATCAACTGTGCAGAGGGAAAACATTCATTAGGAGAAAAAAAATTGAAATGAGATTGTGAGTTTATTTTCCTCTTTTATAGTCTTCTCCCTTGGTAGAAGCTGAAGCTGGTACAGTCTGCTTCACAAAGACCCACAAATCTCTCATCATTTTTCTACCAGGCAAGGCCAAAAGTCCCTACAGAGATTCCAAGTCTTGTGCCTGCTCACAAATTTAATGAGGTGTGGATGATCTCGGGGGACTCTGTGGAATGTGGAAAGCTGGAGGTTTTTTGAACACATCTCTTTGGGATGTTGTGTACTACCACCTTTCAAATCTCCTTCTTTCTTTTAGGACTAACAAGAACACCTCTAAACTGGCTTTTATTATTACTTTTCAAAAATGTGTCGTATAGGATCCAAAGGATTTGTTTCCCCAGAAAGCAGTGTTTTTTCCTTCCAAATATTAAACAAAGGAATTTCTAGTTTGGCGTCTCAGTGGGTTACACTGGTGTTTTTATGCTCCAGCTGATTCCCTTCTGTTCTTAGACACAGTGGTTTTTCACAAGTTACTCACTAATCTCCTTAGGCACTTTGCAATCATCCTGAGCATGCTTCACCCTCTTCTCTAGCACCTATGAAGTACCAATTATTAAAAATCAGACTGACTTGCATGAGAAGTTCAAGAGGAAACAAAGTTTCTTTTATTCATGAGCTATAATTATGATGATAAACTCTAAAATGCTTCAAAAATATTTAATTTATGTTATACTATTATTTCAGGGTTTTTTTCTTTAGCAGTACTTTTTTTTAAATTTTTTTTTACTTTACAATATTGTATTGGTTTTGCCATACATCAGTTTTATGTCTGATTATACACTGAAAAATTAAAAAAGAAGACATAAAGAGCGTCCATACATTATTATTAGAAATAAGCATTATATATGAAGAATATTTATATTTTCAAAGCACCTTTACATACATCATTCTATTTTATTCTCAGAATAATCAAAAAGGTATGAATATGTCCATTTCATAGTTGAGAAAACTGAGTCATGGGTAATTTATTATTTAAAAAAAAACACCTTTTTTTTTTTTTTTTACCATGTCCAGAGTCATGTAGGATCTTGGTTTGGTAACCAGTGATGGAACCCATGCCTGCTGCAATGGAAGCACAGAGTCCTAACCGCTGGACCACCAGGGAAGTCCCTGCTTATTTTACAAATATAGTCAAAACATTGACATTACTCCACATTCAAAAGGAACATAAGGGTTTACAGTGAACAACTCCCCTTCACCTCTAATACCTGTCTCTCTTCCTGGAGGCAATTGCCCTTCCCTGTGTCTTATATATTCTTCTGGAGACATGGTGCGCTGATGCTGAACCTAGTTCTTTTTCATTTAATTAGTTCTGAACCTAGTTCTTCTTCATGTAATGATATATTCTGGAGATATTTCATATGAGTATATAGCAAACTTCTTTCTTATGGTTTCATAGTATTTGATTGTATAATGTATTTGAAACATTCTTACAGTGATGCACTTTTTAGGTCGCTTTTGATCTTTGCTACTTTTTCTTTTTAGCTGAGCCACATGGCTTGGGGTATCATAGTTCCTTGATCGGGAATTGAACCTGGGCCACAGGTGAAAGCCCACAGTCCTAACCTCTAGGCCCCCAGAGAACTCCCTCCATCTTTGCCTTTAATGAGCAACCTTATGCATGTGTCATGTACATGTGTGCAAATGTATCTATTGGAGAATTTCTATGTTGGAATTGTTGGATCAGAAAATACATAGACTTAAAAATTTGAGAAGTATTGTGACATTTTCCTTCATCAGATTAGACAAAGATTTTAGGTGACTTAGCCAAGACTGAAGAGCTAATTTTTAATGGATTTGGAGTTAAAACAAATGTTTCCTAACCAGAAAATAGGAGCCATGAAGAATGGTACATCTTGGGGGGACACTAAGTTCTTGTCAAATATAATCAATTTGGGGCGTCTGCAAGAGAAGAGGAAGAAGATTCACCTTTTGGGCCTACTCCATCCTTTCTGCTGCCCTCTGGGAACTTGTTCTCTGAACTGGAGGGCCAAGTGATGAACCGACCTCAGCAAGCCCAGATGGGTTTACCTCCTGTTGTTCTGGGCCAGTCAGTCTCGTAGACAACTGAGATGTGGGCTTGTACCAAAAAGTTGAAGAAATTAAAGGGCTTTGCCTCAAAAAATAGAAGGCTAGGAAGAAACAAGGAATGAGTTTTAAAAGGCCTTCAAAGATACTGCTCTTCTGCAAGATGACCCCTCGTGAACAGGCTTTCTTTGTGAGTTACTGTCCGTGGTGCTGACAACATCCCTGTGGGCTGAGGAGGGGTTGCTTTTCCTTTTCCTGGGGCACTAAAGTGTCTTAAACAAACCCTCCTGGGGAATTCTGGGCAGGAGAGAAAGGCAATCAAGGGAAACAAGAGAAGTAGAAAGGATAAGAGCTAGTTAAGTTGACTGTGAGGTGGGCGGAGAAGGAAGAGGGATTGGTATCTGATTGGATAGTGTCTACAAATCATAGTGATGGGGAGTGGGAGGAACATTTGCACATTGCCTTGGCATTCCATTATTGTATGCATATATTTCCTGAGGACTTGAAGAATCAAGTGAGGGTATAGAAAATACCTTAGAGAAAATTATCATGTGGAATTTCTTGAGTGGACAATTTTAGAAATAAGATGGATTACCATCTGCCTGAACTGATTTAACTATAATCCTGCCAAGAGAGGGAATAGACTGAATAACCTCCGGAGAACCTCACAATATTTGAAGTTACAACTTCAGTGAAAACATTCATCCTATTCTTGCTCTTTATCTCTGAGCTTCAGGGCAGCCTGGATTTAACCTAAAGTAACATCACAAGCTATACTGATTTTGTCTTATCTATAGTCATTTGCCTTCAAGTGTTGTTTTAATACTCATGAGAAGTTAATAACTCTCTCAACCTGTCGGCTCTTTCCTCAGCAGCATAAAAGTATAACACAGAACATGAATTCAATAAATCCAACTCACTCCTTATTGCTGCACTGAAATTGAACAATTTTTCCTTCACATGATTAAGTCTACAAAATATTTCTGTTTTGGTACAGAGAGAAACTCTTGGATTTATATTAAATTTAAGTGTAAAAATGTGATTTTTTTTTTAACATTTCTATCCTTGGCTTTGTTTTCATTTGAAATGCTAAATTTTCTGGTTGGAAAAACGTTATAATATTGGAAATTAGGCCAGAAACTCCATAAATGCCAAAATGTATTTTTCAATATTTTAATGGCCTCACTGGCAATGCAGTTGGCTCTGTGTTCTTGGCTGTGATTATAATCATTGCCGCTATAGGGGCACACTAGTTTCAAACTGAGCTTAGGGAGCTCTTGGGCATGAGCAGTCAAAGGAGCATCCAGAAAGCCTTCAAGGGCCCCTACTAGTGTATCTGTCTCCACACAGGGTGAGATTTCCCCGTAGGCCACCAAGAAAAGAAGCTGTTTTCCCCAAGGGTTATGTAATCCTGCCTGTGGGCATTGACTCTTCTAACCCTTCTCGTATTCCAAGTTTAGAGACTGCCCTCAAGTTCCACATCAAATTTCTCTATTCCAGGGCTGTGACTCAGTTTCAGTCTAAAATCCACTTGAGAAAAAACACTGAAGGGAAAGAGGATCATCCTTTCTTCTGGATTGGCTCTCAACATTTTCTTTTCCTCATACACAGTTAACAAAACTATCATCTCTTATTACACAGTGGTGATTCTTTGCCAAAGTGTGGATGGGCAGGGCAGAAGGGCTGTCCTTTTCTGCTTCACCCAGAGACACTTATCAAATGGAGGGTGGGGTAGGTGAGAAACTCTATAGAAAAATCAACTCACTCACACATAAATTCAACAAGCTGGCTATATTTTCTGACCAAATCTAATAAGTACCTGTCAGCTCTTTTGAGTTTTCTTTGTAGACAATTACCTAATCTATAAATTATCCAAATTTGCTTTTTTTGAGGTTCCATATTGTGTACTGCATGTACTATTATCATGATTATCATCAGAAACAACAACAAATACATACTGAGTGTTTACCAGGTAAAAGACTAGAACTGACCAATATAGGGATCTAAGGGATGAATGAGACAGAGGCTTCTTCCTCTCAAAAGCGTAATAATTGGGACACGGTTTGTCTACTTCTTTCGCCCCTATATGTTGGCAAGATGCATGGTCCTAGATGAGCCACTTAGCCACAATTCTCCATTCTCCTCTTTTTTTCCCCTTGTTTTGAACAAATGTCCAGTGCACAGTCTATGGTCTGAGTCGTGAGCATCAGATATCAGAAGTAAATGGAAAAGGAAAAGCAGAGCAGGGGAACAGCTATGGCTCACTCTGCTATTCTCTCCATTTGGCAGGGCTTCCAGACTCCCCCATAAAGCAGAGATTATCATGCCCACAAAAGACCCTGAAATCTTTCCCAGAAACCAATTGCCAGACTGGGAATTCTGAAGAACATAACACAAGTGAATACACATTATTTTCTTCTCTAAGAGCAAAAGATTATAAAAAGTAATAAAAGAAAATACAGTCATGAAATTTGGATTAAGGAGACAGTTATAGGCTGAGTTGCAATTGTTTATAGACAATTTTGAAGTATAATAGTTTAGATTTGGCTGATCCATAGCATGGATTATTATTAAAAAATTTTAAGTGGATTACAAAATAGGATATATAACAAAATATGTTTTCATAAAAAATAAAATAAAGGTATATTTATGTCTAGAAAAGACTATCAACTCCAACTGTTCCTAAGCACTGTGATTTTAGTTCATTTTATTTTCATACTGGGTGGGAATAGGGGATGAGGAAGTAAGAGACCAGACTATTTTGATAACAAAGCCCACAGAACTATTTAACTTTAAAAAATGTGAACATTTATCTCTTTGTCAAAAAGTTTAAAATCATATTTTTCAACTAAAAAATTTAATCTAGCCTTAGAAGCCAAAAAGTGCTACTATCCAGTAAGCAGTCAGTAAGTGACTGCTAATGGTATTATGTAGTGAGAATTGTCTTGAGAAAGGAAATCAGGAGTATATCACTTCTGAAGCTTTTGTAAAATCAGACTTCACCTCACAAGTTGCTGACAAAAGGATAACATTAGCATGGGAGCTACAAAGTAGAGCTCACAGAGCAGGAACTAGGTGGCCAGTATTAAAATCATACGGTGTCGGAACTTCTCTGATGGTGCAGTGGATAAGAATCCACCTGCCAATGCAGGGGACATGGGTTCAATCCCTGGTCCAGGAGGATTCCACATGCAATGAGCACCTAAGCCCATGCACCACGACTACTGAGCCTGCACTCTAGAGCCCACAAGCCAGAAGTACTGAGCCTCTGTGCCACAACAAGCTCATGCACCTGGAGCCTGTGCGCCACAACAAGAAGAGCCCCCACAATGAGAAGCCCTGTGCGCCATAACAAAGAATAGCTCCCACTCGCAGCGACGAAAGAAAGACAGCACACAGCGCAGCCAAAAGTTAATTAATTAATTAATCTGAAAAGTCATACTGTGCCAAGGCCAGATCCTGCAGAGAAAGAGACTGGGATGCTAACTTGCTGGCAACTTGTACCCTTTGAAAGAAAGTTCATTGAGCATCACTGGGTCCATCTCCCTGACCTTTGATTCCTTGATCCTCTGCTCACCACACAACATTCTGATGGTTAGCAAAGTACAACTGGTGTGGTGACTGAAGGTTTATTTCCTTTATTGTGAACTAACTGGTTTTCACAGTAACATTGGGTGAGTGTTTTTGATGTTCCGCTGAGTTGAGGAGCAAAGTGTGTAGTGAAGGAAATAAGCCTGGGACATAGGGGCCCAAGAACAGATAGTTCCCCTGTGAGTCTCCCTCTGAGCAGTCAGGCAGCCTCTGTATAGTTCATGGCTTTCTTATCTATAATGCCAACCACAATATTCCCATGTGAAAACCAAGTGTGCACATTACCCAGAATATTTACTCTGGACCACAGCCAAAACTTGACTCGTTGATTAATGCATACACTGTTTATGGTTTTTGTTGGTCTTCCTTATCCTCCCTGCTTCTCTGGGAACTGACTGTACTCCCAAACCAGAAGTGGGCATGTAAGCTGGATGAAACACAAAGTATTCTCTACCCTTCTGTGGTCAGTGATCCTGCCAGTGATGGGAACATGACTCAGGACAGACCCATCAGAGTCCTGCACAGGATTGTATCCAGCTGGACTCCATTTGCAAAACAAAATATAAGACTGAGCCATTCATTCAAGTAGCCAGAAGACTGTAGCACAGGTCCAGGGAAAACAGCTGACTGATCTCAGGCAAGTCACTTAAACTCATTGGAACGCAGTTCCTTCTTCTACAGAGTAAGAACTCTGATCATGACCTCCTGGAAAGTTCTGACATTCAGAGGTGAAACCTCTCTTTTTCCTTTTATGTAGACACTGAACCAAAACAACCTGTGAGCTAAAGTCTACCTCTGTGAGTTTAGTCTATTGATTCCTTCTCAGTCCAACAACTGGGTTTTCCAGGAACTCAGATAATTGCAACTGGAGGCCCAAAAAAAAAAAAAAAAAAGCACAACATAAAAAAAAAAATCATACACCATGACCAAGTGGGATTCTTCACAAGGATGGTTCAACATGTGTAAAATCAATCAATGTGATACAACACATACACAAAAGACAAAAACCACATGATCATCTCAATATACGCAGAAAAAGCATTTGACAAAACTCAACATCTATTCTTGAAAAAAACTCTTACCACGGTGGGTATAGAGGGAACATCTCAAAAGTGTAAAAATTATTTATGACAAATCCACAGCCAATATAATACTCAATGGTGAAAAGTCAAAAGGCTTCCCTCCAAAATCTGGAACAAGACAAGGATGCCCACTCTCACCACTTTTCTTCAACATAGAAGTCGTAGACACAGCAATCAGACAAGAAATAAAAAGTATCCAACTTGGAAGGAAAGAGGTAAAATTGTCATTAGACGCAGATGATATGACACCATATATAGAAAATCCAAAAGACTTCACACAAAAACTACTAGAACTGAAAAACAAATTCAGCAGGGTAGCAGGACATAAGATTAACATGGTGGCATTTCTTCATGCCAACAATGAAACATCAGAGAGTGTGAAAAAATATCAGTTTTTAAAATCTCTCCAAAATAATATACTTAAGAATAAACCTCACTAAGGAAGTGAAAGGCTTATACACTGAGAACTATAAAACATTAATAAAGGAATTTGAAGATGACTCAAAGAAATGGAAAGATACCCATGCTCTTGGATTGGAAGAATTAATACTGTTAAATTGAATATTATATCCAAAGCAATCTTCAAATTTTATGTGTTCCCTATCAAATTACCCGTGCCCTTTCTCACAAAACTAGAACAAATAATCTTAAAATTCATATGAAACTATAAAAGACCCAGAATTGCCCAAGCAATCCTTAAGAAAAAGAACAAAGCACAAAGTCATTACCATCCCAGACTTAAGACAATATAATACAAAGCTACAGTGATCAAAACAGTGTGATATTGATACAAAAGCAGGCATACAGATCAATGGAACAGAATAGGGAGCCCAGAAATAAACCCACACACCTACAGTCAATTAATCTTTGACAAAGTAGGCAAAAACATCCAGTGGGAAAAAGATAGTCTCTTAAGGAATTGGTATTGGGAAAGTTGGACAGCCTCATGCAAATCATTGATGTTAGAACATGCTCTCTCACCATATACAAAAATAAACTGAAAATGGCTTAAAGACTTAAATATAAGATATGGCACCATGAAACTCCTAAAAGAGAACATAGGCAAGACATTCTCTGACATAAATCATACCAGTGTTTTCTTAGGTTAGTCTCCCAAAGCAATAGAAATAAAATCAAAAATAAATAAATGGGACCTGATCAAACTTACAGGCTTCTGCACAGCAAAGTAAATCATAAAAAAAAATGAAAAAATCCTGAGAATGGGAGAGAATAGTTGTGAACGATGCAACTGACAAAGGCTTAATTTCCAAAATATACAAACAGCTCATACAACTTGACAACAACAGCAAAAAAATAAACAAGTCAATCAAAAAATGGGCAGAAGACCTAAAAAGACATTTCGCTGAAGAAGAAATACAAATAGTCAATAGGCACATGAAAAGATGCTTAGCATCACTAATCATTAGGGAAATGCCAACCAAAACTACAATGATATAGCACTCCATGCCAATCAGAATGGCCATCGTTAACAGGGCTACAAATCACACTTGCTGGAGAGGATGTAGAGAAAAGAGAACCCTCCTACACCGCTGTTTGGTGCAGCCACCATGGAAAACAGCATGGAGTTTCTTTAAAAACCAAAATAGAGTTACCATATGATCCAGCAATCCCACTTCTGTGCATACATTCAGACAAAACTACAGTTTGGAAAGATACATGAATGTTCACTGCAGCACTATTTACAAACAAGCACTATTTGGAAACAACCTATAAGTCCGTTAACAAATGAATGGATAAAGAAGATGTGGTATATATATACATATACATGTGTATATATAGATATAATAACATATGATATATCTATATCATATACTGTAGTTTTGCATAATATTACCATTGGTGAAAGTGGATAAAAATATAGGCTCATTCTGCATTATTTCTTACAACTGTATATAAATCTACATGATCTCAATAAAAACCTATGGCTGATTCATGCTGAGGTTTGACAGAAAACAGCAAAATTCTGTAAAGCAATTATTCTTCAATAAAAAATAAATTAATTAAAAAAGAAAAAAGTTCTAAAAAAAGGTTCAATGGCATAGTGGATGAAGAGGTATAAAACCTATTATGCATAAAATAAATAAATTACAAGGATATATTGTACAGTACAGGGAATAGAGCCAATATTCATGATAACTTTATTTTTTTAGTATAAATTTATTTATTTTAATTGGAGGCTAATTACTTTACAATCTTGTATTGGTTTTGCCATACATCAACATGAATCTGCCCCGGGTGTACAGGTTTTGGAATATAATCTGTAAAAATATTGATTATTTTTTTGTGTACCTGAATGTGTACCTGAAATTCTATAATATAATAAATTAACTATATTTCAATAAAAATTTTTGTCAACTAAATTTTGTTTTTACACCAGTAGAACAAAACAGGTGAAGCTTTATCCTGATAATCCAAAGAATGAATTCTTAACATGAGGCCTCATTTATACAGGTCAGCTTTGTCCCTTATTTATGTTGTCCTTGAAATCACAAATAGGCAAGCAAACTAGTGGTCACTATTCCTATCTTACATGGTTTAATACTGATCAGGAATGTTTAGACCTCATTTTCACAGAGTACATCATGAGAAACGCTGGACTGGAAGAAACACAGGCTGGAATCAAGATTGCCAGGAGAAATATCAATAACCTCAGATATGCAGATGACACCACCCTTATGGCAGAAAGTGAAGAGGAACTCAAAAGCCTCTTGATGAAAGTGAAAGTGGAGAGTGAAAAAGTTGGCTTAAAGCTCAACATTCAGAAAACGAAGATCATGGCATCAGGTTCCATCACTTCATGGCAAATAGATGGGGAAACAGTGTCAGACTTTATTTTTTGGGGCTCCAAAATCACTGCAGATGGTGACTGCAGCCATGAAATTAAAAGACGCTTACTCCTTGGAAGGAAAGTTATGACCAACCTAGACAGCATATTCAAAAGCAGAGACATTACTTTGCCAACAAAAGTCCGTCTAGTCAAGGCTATGGTTTTTCCTGTGGTCATGTATAGATGTGAGAGTTGGACTGTGAAGAAGGTTGAGCACCAAAGAATTGATGCTTTTGAACTGTGGTGTTGGAGAAGACTCTTGAGAGTCCCTTGGGCTGCAAGGAGATCCAACCAGTCCATTCTAAAGGAGATCAGCCCTGGGTGTTCTTTGGAAGGACTGATGCTAAAGCTGAAACTCCAGTCCTTTGGCCACCTCATGCGAAGAGTTGACTCATTGGAAAAGACTCTGATGCTGGGAGGGATTGGGGGCAGGAGAAGAAGGGGACAACAGAGGATGAGATGGCTGGATGGCATCACTGACTTGATAGACGTGAGTCTGAGTGAACTCCAGGAGTTGGTGATGGACAGGGAGGCCTGGTGTGCTGCGATTCATGGGGTCACAAAGAGTCGGACACGACTGAGCGACTGAACTGAACTGAACTGAAAAGTGATTCACAAATTAAAAAGTAACATTTTATGGGTAAGTTAGTGGTAAAGAACTCACCTGCCACTGCGCAAGTACAAGAGACCCAAGTTTGATCCCTTGGGAAGATCTCCTGGAGGAGAGTATGGCAACCCACTCAAGTATTCTTGCCTGGGAAATCCCATAGACAGAGGAGCCTGGTGGGCTACGGTCCATAGGGTAGCAAAGAGTTGGACATGACTGAGCAACTTAGAACATGCTATTGGGTTGGCCAAAAAGTTAGTTTAGGTTTTTCCATGTTACAGAAAACCTGAATGAACTTTTTGGCCAACCCCATATTTTTATAAATTAAGATGGAGAATGGCATATAGTAAAATTTTAAACAACCTTGCAAGAAACATCATTTACAAGGGATCCACCAAAAATAGTCCTTCAGTAGGACATACCAGTAATATTTAAGTTAGATTCTTCCCCAATACAAAAAATTAGAAAGACAGAAAGAAAAAAAAAAAAAAACACACAGGTACAAAGGAAACTAAAGATATTTGTCAGTGGATACTTCATTTAATGTTACTAATATATATAAAACCTGAAGGCAGCTAAGAATTTTCTAGGAATATATGAATTATTAAATTTTATTCCATTGAGTAATGGTAGGATGAATGGAGAATCTTGACAAAGCATTTTAAAAAGTTCCAGGTCCAGATGATTTCACATGTGAATTCCTTGAAATCATCAAGAGCATTTCTATCTATGCTATTTAAATCATTCCAGCACATAGTAAAAGAATGCAAGCTTTCCAAATATTTTTGACAGCCAGCATAGTGCTGAAAACAAAGGGCAAAAATTACAAATCAATTACAAAACACCCTAAGTATAAATATTGATGCAAGCATCTTATGTAAAACATTACCAAGTGAATCCAGCATTAGATTAACAGAATAGTATACCAAACCAAGTAGAGTTCATTTCAAAAATGTAAAGCTGGTTCAGCATACAAATTCTATTAATAAAATTCATCATCATAATTTTTCAAGGTAAAAAACCACATCATTAAGAGATTTCAAAAGTCATTTAAAAAATTCAACATCAATTGCTGATTAATTTGATCCCCAGGTCAGGAAGATCTCCTGGAGAAGGAAATGGCAACCCACTCCAGTATTCTTGTCTGGGAAATTCCATGGACAGAGGAGCCTGGTAGACTATAGTCCACGGAGTCGCCAAAGAGTTGGACACATCTTGGCAGCTAAACAACAACAGCAATATTGTGCTCAATTGACAATTAAAACCAAAGTTTAAAAAATAGTGACACAAAGATGTCTTAAACATGACAAATTATATATTCAAAATAGTGTCACATTTAATAATTAAATATAAGAATTATTTCCATAAATATAATGAATAAGCTAAAGTTGTCTATGATTTAATCTTGTAGAAGTCCTTGTCAAACAACCAGAAATGGGAAAAAAGAGGTGCAAAATATTGGAAACAGACAAAATTATCATTTTTCAGATGTTACTATCTACCTGAAAAACATGGCAGGTTGAATCGCAAAGATATTAGAACCATTAGAGAGTTCTATTAGGTGGTCAAATTAACATTAAACACAAAGCTTTCTCAATTATACCTCAGTAAAACTGAAAATTTTTTTAAACACTAAGCTTTCTTATATGTTGACAATATCAGTTAAAAAAAAAGATGGTATTCACAATAGAAACAAAATGCATAAGACACTTAGAAATAAACAAAATAAGTAGTGTACAAATTAAGAAAACCATAAAACAACAAGAAACACTGCTACTGCTGCTAAGTCGCATCAGTCGTGTCCGACTCTGTGTGACCCCATAGGTGGCAGCCCACCGGGTTCCCCCGTCCCTGGGATTCTCCAGGCAAGAACACTGGAGTGGGTTGCCATTTCCTTTTCCAATGCATGAAAGTGAAAAGTGAAAGTGAAGTCACTCAGTCGTATCCGACTCCTAGCGACCCCATGGACTGCAGCGCACCAGGCTCCTCCATCCATGGGGTTTTCCAGGCAAGAGTACTGGAGTGGGGTGCCATTGCCTTCTCCAACACGGGTATACTGCACACCTATTTCTGTCACCCTTGTTGTCATTGTTACTGCCTTTGTCCCGCAGAACATCCAGCCTTCTGTTTCTGGAACAACAACTGCTTCCTGTTCTGGGGCTTCCCTGGTGGCTCAGACAATAAAGAATCTGCCTGCAATGTGGGAGACTGGGGTTCGATCCCTGGGTTGGGAAGATCCCCTGGAGAAGGTAATGGCAACCTACTCCAGTATTCTTGCCTGGAGAATTCTATGGACAGAGAGAAGTCTGGTGGGCTACAGTCCATGGGGTTGCAAAGAATCGAATATAACTGAGCGATTAACACTTTCACTTTCACTTTCTGTGGGTTTCCTGCCCCACTGTGTGCAGACTTGTTATGCCTGTTATCTATGTGTCTAGCCCTTTTTCAGCCAAGGGGTAAGTAAACAAGTTACCCAAGCGAGGATCACTGAATTCTCTCCAGAATCTGAAAACTGAGCCTCGGACAGAAAGCTGGTGGAGCTGAGGAATTTGAGTGGAGCTGCAGATCACTATAAGTGCTCTAGGTCTTTTCATGCCCACATCCAGTCCTTCAGCTTTTCTTCACATCTGTGAGCCCCTCCACATCCTTTCAGGAATTCCTTATGTTACATTTTTTCTTTAAGTCAGTAAAAATTTGCTTCTGATTTTTTTCAACCAAATAACTGTAACTGAATCTATAATAGACATACTATTACAATGATGTCAATTACCTCTAAATTAATCTGTTATTCAATATAATACAGGCTCAGCTGGTTAGTAATTTGCCTGCAATGCTGGAGGCCTGGGTTGGGAAGATCCCCTGGAGAAGGGAAAGGCTACCCACTCCAGTATTCTGGCCTGGAGAATGCCATGGACTGTACAGTGCATGGGTCACAAGGAGTCGGACACGACTGAGCGACTTTCACTTTCAGTTTGCAATAAAATACACACCAAAATCATAACAGAAATGGAACCAAGCAGTCTTAAATTTCATCTTGAATCACCATCAACTTTGGTTACATGTTAGAATCATCCGAAGAATTTTCACAACTCTCTTTTCCCAGGATGAATCCCAAAGCAATTAAATTAGGACCTCTGAGTGCAGGACAAACTGTTTATTAGAGCTCTTTGGTGATTATGATGTGCTGCCAACACTGAGAATTACTTTTCTAGAAGAATAAACATGTAAGACTAGTGAGAAATTTCTGGGGAGGAAAAAAAGAAAAAATGAGCAGGCTTGTCCCATGGGCAATTGAAATATAAAGCTATAGTAAGTAAAGCAATGTCCTCCTAGCATAAGAACTGACAGACAAATAGAACAAAATGCATACTCCAAAAAACAGTCAAATCCAAATCCATACAATTGAAAATATAATAGACATAGCATTTAAAATCATTGGGGAAAAGAGGGACTACTCTGTGAACAATGTTGGGACAACCAGCTAACCATTTGAAATAATGAAGCCATTAAAATAAATTCTAGATGACTCAGAAGTGAAAATTAAACTATAAAAATATGCTGCTTTTGCTTATGCAATATATATCCATCCTTATCTTGGTAATGAAATCCCAGTTTTCCCTGGGAAGCTGCTCATCAGCAATTTTCAATCTATTTGACTGAGGGTTGAAGTAAAAAGATGAAAAGATATTAACTCTCTCCCTTAAATAATATAATAAAAGCAATGAGATATTCACTTATTGACCATCATACTGGCAAAATAAAAAATTTTTTTGGTAATAGCTGGTCTTGTTTAGTATGCAGCGATTAGAAACTCTCAGAGTGTAAATGGCAGCAAGCATCATAAATATATATACCTTTAATCCAGAACTTCAACTTTTGGTAATATAATACAAGCTTACAGTCAGTCACAACCACACAGATTTTATTGATCATAGCTTTGTTTCCACAGTGAAAAAATAAATGTCTTTCAAGAGGATAACTATACATGTGTTGACATTAAATATATCCACAACTCTTGACACTTATTAGAATTACTATTATTTTTTTTTTACATTCTAATTTTTAATTTTATTTTATTTTTAAACTTTACAATATTGTATTGGTTTTGCCAAATATTGAAATGAATCCTCCACAGGTATACATGTGTTCCTCATCCTGAACCCTCCTCCCTCCTCCCTCGCCATACCATCCCTCTGGGTTGTCCCAGTGCACCAGCCCCAAGCATCCAGTATGGTGCATCGAACCTGGACTGGTGACTCGTTTCATACATGATATTATACATGTTTCAATGCCATTCTCCCAAATCTTCCCACCCTATTATTAAAACACACAGAAAATAAGTGTTAGCAAGGATGTGGAGAAATTGGAACCTTTGTGGGAATTGGTGGGAACGTAAAATGATATAGCCACTATGGAAAATAGTATTGTGATTCCTCAAAAAATTAAACATAGAATTACCATATGATCTAGGATTTCCACTTTCACTTTGGGTATATATCTGAAAGATTTGAAAGCAGGAACTCCAACAGATATTTGTACACAGTCCTCACAACAGCATTATTTGTTGTTGGTCAAAAGTAGAAGCAACTCAAGTGTCCATTGATGGATAAATAGATAAGCAAAATGTGGCCTATATCTTCAATGGAATATCAGCTTTAAAAAGGAAAGATATTCTGATACATGTACAACATGGATGAACTTTGAGGACATTATGCTAAATGAAATAAGAGAGTCAGCAGAGGACAAATAAAATATGATTCTACTTATATGAGGATCTACAGTAGTCAAATTCATAGCAGAAATTAGAATGGTGGTTGCCAGGGGTTGGAGGGCGGAGTAGGGAGTTCTTGTTCAATGGATAGAGTTTCAGATTTGCAAGACGAAAAAGTTCTCGAGATGGATGATGGTGATGGCTGTAGGACAATGTAAAATGTACTTACTGCCACAGAACTGTGAGCTTAAAAGTGCTTAAGAGGGCAAATTTTATGGTAAACATATTTCACAATAAAATTTATTTTCTATTAAAAAAGAATTTGTTTATTTTGATTTCCTCAAACTTTGTCTTTATTAATATTGTCTGGGAAATTTGCTTTTATGATGAGTCATTCAAGAAGGACTCTGAAACACAAGTTTTGCGATAAGCAGAGCTTCCTAGAGGTCCTTCTTCATGGTTGCTTTTATAGTTTATGATCTTCAATCATATTTATTTGTAATCATTTTTCACAAAGTAGGAAAACTTTTTTTTAATAATTTTATTCATTTATTTCTGGCTGTGTCGGGGCTTCATTGCTCTGCAGGCCTTTCCTGTAGCTGCCGTGTGCAGGCTTCTCATTGCGGTGGCTGCTCTTGTTGTGGAGTAGGGACTCGAGGGCTCGCAGGCTTCAGGAAAGGCACATGGGCTCGGTAGCTGTGGCTCCCAGGCTCTAGGGAAAAGCTCAGCAGTTGTGGTGCTCGGACTTATTTACTCTGCATCATGTGGACCTTCCCAGATCAGGGATCGAATCCGTGTCTCCTGCATTGGCAGGTGGATTTTTAACCACTGAACCACCAAGGAAGCCCAGGAAAAGTCTTTTTAAAAAGAGAGAGAGAGAGAGCAGAACGCTTAAAAACATCAAAGAGGATCCTTATACAGGGTCAATAACAAATGCAATTATAGAAAATTAGGTGGTGACATCATATCTTAAGTTACAAGTCACTTCTTTGTGGGGTAATTTTCCATGTTGGAATTTTGCTTCACATTTTTTCAGCAGCCCTATTTCACTCCCAGAAGCTAGCTGCTCATAGATTCTAGTGGCTCAGTCATGCATGCCAGGGACCCAAAATCTGAGAGGATTCACTTGGTTAACCAAGAACCCTTAGCCAGAGGCAATCTGGTTTCTTTCCCAGGGCTAGTACAAAACAGTGAAAATATTTCCACTCTAAATAGAAACTACAATCTAAAAGTAGCCCTGTTCCCTTTTCTTTTAAAATTTGAACACAAGCAGAAACAAAGAGTAGGATTTCGGTTTATCTTACACTGAGGTTCAAGAAAGGAGTTGTAGCAAATATAAAACAAAATCTTAACTGGCACTAGATTACATGACAACTCCTGCAGTTAAAACTGTACCCAGCCTTTTCATGACGATGGCGCCGAAGGCGAAGGAGGAAGCCCCTGCCCCTCCTAAAGCTGAAGCCAAAGCAAAGGCGTTGAAGGCCAAGAAAGCACTGTTGAAAGGTGTCCACAGCCACAAGAAAAAGAAGATCCGGACGTCGCCGACCTTCCGGCGGCCCAAAACACTGCAGCTCAGGAGGCAGCCCAAATATCCTCGGAAGAGCGCCCCTAGGAGAAACAAACTTGACCACTATGCCATCATCAAATTCCCCCCCACCACCGAGTCAGCCATGAAGAAAATAGAAGACAACAACACACTGGTATCCACTGTGGATGTCAAGGCCAACAAGCACCAGATTAAACAGGCTGTGGAGAAGCTCTATGACATTGACGTGGCTAAGGTCAATACTCTAATCAGGCCTGATGGAGAGAAGAAGGCATATGTTCAACTGGCTCCTGACTATGATGCTTTGGATGTTGCCAACAAAATTGGGATCATCTAAACTGAGTCCAGCTGGCTAATTCCAAATATAAAAGTTATCGCTATGTAAAAAAAAAAAAAAAAAAAAAAACCTGTATCTAGTACAGTTGCTTAGTATAGAACATGATCAGGAGAGAAGAGAAATAATGCCAACTTCTTGCCAGAAAATCAAAACACTAAGCTATCCGCATGTATCTGGACAAAATTATAATTCAAAAAGATACATGCACTCCTATGTTCATAGCAGCATTATTTACAATACTCAAGACATAGAAGAAACAAAAGTCAATCAACAGGAGAATGAATAAAGAAGGCGTGGTAATATATACAATGGAAACTTACTCATAAAAAGGAATGAAACAATGCCATGTGCAACAACAAGGATGGACCTAGAGGTTATCACACTAAGTGAAGTCAGTCCAAAAGAGAAAAACAAACACCATATGACATCACTTATATGTGGAATCTAAAATATCACACAAGTGATCCTATCTACAAACCAGAAACAAACTCACAGACATAGAGAAAAGACTTGCAGTTGCCAAGGGGGAGAGAGGGGGAGAGAGGAGGACTTGGGAGTCTGGGATGAGCTGATAGAAACTATTATATATCGAATGGATAAACAACAAGGTCCTACTGTATAGCATAGCGAACCTATATTCAATACTCTGTAATAAACCACAATGGAAAAGAAAAAAACACTAAGCCATTTGTAGGCAGATAAATACCTTCCAGTAATATCCATTTAAATATGTACTGAGGTTTATAGACAAAAGGTACCATTGTGAACACAGGTTAGGATCTTAGGATCCTATGTAATGTGATCCAAGGAACCAGATGACTTTGATGAAGTTCCCCCTTTGCAATCAAACTCAGCAATATTGTTCAAAAGGAACCAAGAGAACAGGAAAAATCTTCGGAGTCAAACCAGTTATAACTGGTCTCTGACCAGTAGTGTTTCTGTTCCAATATAAAGTCACTTTTCTAGGGGACTTCACACCATCTGTTTCTGAGGTTTATTTAGACCAGTTTTAGTGATTTTATGCCAAAGGTGCATAAAAAAGTGTTGTTGTTTAACTCATATTTGGCAAGATATTTCTTGAATAAATGAAAGAGGCATGACACCTTCATATTTCTGACATTTTAAAAATATTTTCAAACAAAACACTGAAATACTATATAACAAAAATATTATCAAAGCTCTGCCTACTCTCATTCTTGCATGTGATTATAAGTCATTCATTCCAGTCACCCACCGTCCATGGGCATGCATCTAGAACTGAAGTGGCATACTGACTCTAATAAATGCCAAACCTTGCTGAGAAACCTCAGAAATCCATCCAACAGTTGATGGCAATGAGTCACATGACTAAAATAATCATGTGACTAATGGCTATGCTCTTAGTATAGCTGAAAATGAGAAGACCTCATGACCCAGAGATGCCAGGACTAGGTATAAATACAAAAATACACTAGTAAAAATACAATGAGACATGACAGCATGTTCATTCAACACTGTCTGTAGTAGCATAACTGGGAAAAACCTAAAAGTTTATCAGCAGAAAATTACATGCATAAACTGTAATATAACTCTATAACTGAATAACAGAATTTTAACTTATAAATGTTAAAATGAATGATTACTATCCATACTAACTTAGCTCTTGAAAATATAATTTTAGTGGGTAAGAGCAATATTTAATATTTCATTCAGTATAATACCATTTATATACATTTTAAAGACATACAAATGGTGAAAATTTAAAATGACCTAAGTGTCCATAAAGAGGAGACTGGATAAATGAAGGCAGTATATAATGGAAGGTATCTTTGTTTAAATGATGGTGTAGAGCTCTATTGATTGACGATGAAAAGGTCAGTGATATTTTGCTAAATGAAGACGCAATATGTACACTATGATCTGATTTTTACTTTCCAAAAAATGTGTGTACATGCATAAAAAATGTTAACTCAGGCTATTCTGTATAATGGGATAATTGATAGGCTTTATTTTCTTCTTTATACCCTTCTGCATTTTTCTGAATTTTTCTCTGCAATTAGTATTACTTTTATAAGCAGAAAATAACATTTTACTATAAAAAAGAAAAAACAAAAATACAATGTAGCAGATTTCCAAAGATGGCTGCACCAATATATTTCTCACCCACCCCCCCATGCTTTTATTACAGTATGACTTTGACATTTCTCCACAGAGAGCTAGGAAGGAGCCTCTGTTCCCACCCCTTTAAAAGGGGCCAGCTTTTATGACTTGATTCTAATGAAAAGGATGCAAAGTGACTGCATTACTTCCAAGGGTAGGTCTTAAAAGATGACACAGCTTCTGCCTAGTTCATTCTCTCTCTCTCTTCCCATCTCCCCTTACCCTTGGAACCTAGCCACTGTGTCATGATTTAGCCCAGGTCACATGGAGAGGTTTCATGGAGATGTTCTGGCCAACAGCCCAGCTAGGGCCTCCCTTAGCTAAGAGCCAGCATTGACTACCAGACATGTGAGTGAACTAGCCTTTGAATGATTCCACTCTCAGTTTTTGCTTCATTCAGTTGAGGCCCCAGACACCTCTGTGCCTTGCCCAGAATCTGTGAGCATAATCAACAGTTGTTCTGTGCCACTGTATTTTGCAGTAATTTGCTACACAGTCCTAGAAACTGGAACACACACAACAAATAATATTACTTGTTGTTTCAAGCTACACATGTGGTCAGAGTAAATTAATTGACTAAAATAATCAGTTTTAGCTATCTTGTAGGGCTGAAAATAAACATATCCCCGTGGCTCAGCAACTCCATGTCTAGGTATAAACCCTGGGAAAAAAGTGCTCAGTGAAACACAGACTAGCATGTTCATGTCAACATTGCTCGCAGCAGGGTAATTGGAAAAAAACTAGGAGTCCATCAGCAGGAAATTAGGCATATAAATTGAGGTGTAATTGTATAATAGAATACTCATAGATGTCAAAGTAAATAAATTATTGTATGCATTAACTTCGCATGGATTGGATACATACCAAATTCTTTATAATAATTTCTCCTAGGAGTATGGGAGGAAAATGGGACCCGAGAAAGGATCCCATGGGACTTTTAAAGGCATTTTCAAGGTCAAAAATTAAAAATAATAATAGTAAAACAAATTTTTAAAAACATTGATTTGAAGCAAATATGGCAAAATGCTAACATTTATCCTAATTATGAAAATCCAGGTGATTATAACTCCCCACATACTTTTCTGTATTCACTTTCTCCCTACTACACCAAAAATAAATCTAGTTATTTAAAGGTTAGTGTTTCTCCGACATAAACCACAACAGGATTCTCTATAATCCACCTCCCAGAATATTGGAAATAAAAGCAAAAACAAACAAATGGGACCTAATTAAAATTAAAAGCTTCTGCTCAACAAAGGAAACTACAAGCAAGGTGAAAAGACAGCCTTCAGAATGGGAGAAAATAATAGCAAACGAAACAATGGACAAATAATTAATCTCAAAAATATACAAGCAACTCCTGTAGCTCAATTCCAGAAAAATAAACAACCCAATCAAAAAGTGGGCCAAAGAACTAAACAGACATTTATCCAAAGAAGACATACAGATGGCTAACAAGCATATGAAAAGATGCTCACCATCACTCATTATCAGAGAAATGCAAATCAAAACCACAATGAGGTACCATTTCATGCCAGTCAAAATGGCTGCTATCCAAAAGTCTACTAGCAATAAATGCTGGAGAGGGTGTGGAGAAAAGGGAACCCTCTTACACTGTTGGTGGGAATGCAAACTAGTACAGCCACTATGGAGAACAGTGTGGCGATTCATTTAAAAACTGGAAATAGAACTGCCATATGACCCAGCAATCCCACTGCTGGGCATACACACTGAGGAAACCAGAATTGAAAGAGACATGTGTACGCCAATGTTCATCACAGCACTGTTTATAATAGCCAGGACATGGAAGCAACCTAGATGTCCACCAGTGGACGAATGGATAAGAAAGCTGTGGTACATACACACTATGGAATATTACTAAGCCATTAAAAAGAATACATTTGAATCAGTTCTAATGAGGTGGATGAAACTGGAGCCTATCATACAGAGTAAAGTAAGCCAGAAAGAAAAACACCAATACAGTATACTAACGCATATATTGGAGAAGGCAATGGCACCCCACTCCAGTACTCTTGCCTGGAAAATCCCATGGACGGAGTAGCCTGGTAGGCTGCAGCCCATGGGGTCGCTAAGAGTTGGACATGACTGAGCAACTTCACTTTCACTTTTCATTTTCATGCATTGGAGAAGGAAATGGCAACCCACTCCAGCGTTCTTGCCTAGAGAATCCCAGGGATGGGGGAGCCTGGTGGGCTGCCGTCTATGGGGTTGCACAGAGTCTGACACGACTGAAGCGACTTAGCAGCAACAGCAGCAGCAACGCATATATATGGAATTTAGAAAGATGGTAACGATAACCCTGTATGCGAGACAGCAAAAGAGACACAGATGTATAGAACAGTCTTTTGGACTCTGTGGGAGAGGGCGAGGGTGGGATGATATGGGAGAATGGCATTGAAACATGTAAAATATCATATGTGAAACAAATTGCCAGTCCAGGTTTGATGCATGATACAGGGTGCTCGGGGCTGGTGCACTGGGGTGACCCAGAGAGATGGGATGGGGAGGGAGGTGGGAGGGATTTCAGGATGGGGAACACATATACACCCATGGTATACTCATGTCAATGTATGGCAAAACCAATATAATATTATAAAGTATAAATAAATAAAACTGAAAAAAAGAAAAAAAAAAGGTTCATGTTTTGGGGTTTTTTTTGGTTGTTGTTTCCCTCTCTACTGGAAACAATAAATTCCTTAATTAAAAAATATCTTCACACAAAGTTAATCACTTAAGGATCCGACTTAAAATCCTTGAGAATTTCTCTTGATAATTTGAAAGGGTTTTTTTTGTTTGTTTGTTTTTTAGGAAAGTTACTTTATGATGTCAAGGTAGAAATTGATGCTATACATTGAAATATACACATTATGTTGCTATAGATCGAAACATATGCAAAATACGCATTACCATATGTAAAATATATAGCCAGTGGGAGTTTGATGTATGACACAGGGAACCCAAAGCCATTGCTCTGGGACAACCTGTAGGGATAGGCTGTGGAGGGAGGAGGAATGGGGGGCTCAAGAGGGAGGGGACACATGTATGCCTATGGCCTATTCATGTTGGTATATGGCAAAAACCATCACAATATTGTAATTATCCTCCTATTAAATAAATAAATTTTAAAAAAGGAATTGATGCTATAATTATTTGTGGAGATATTTCCAGATAATAATAGATCAATAATAATATAATATGGGAGAAGCAACCCCATGTCCAAGGAGCGGCAGCTGTGCAGGTGCAGGAGGGCCGAGAGGAGCTACTCCACGTTCAAGGTCAGGAGGGGCAGCCCTGAGGAGATACCCCTCATCCAAGGTAAGGAGCGGCTGTACTTTGCTGGAGCAGACGTGAAGAGATACCCCACGACCAAGGTAAGAGAAACCCAAGTAAGACGGTAGGTGTTGCGAGAGGGCATCAGAGGGCAGATGCACTGAAACCATAGTCCCTTTGACTATGCTAAAGCCTTTGACTGTGTGGATCACAATAAACTGTGGAAAATTTTGAAAGAGATGGGAATACCAGACCACCTGATCTGCCTCTTGAGAAACCTGTGTGCAGGTTAGGAAGCAACAGTTAAAACTGGACATGGAACAACAGACTGGTTCCAAATAGGAAAAGGAGTACGTCAAGGCTGTATATTGTCAACTGCTTATTTAACTTATATGCAGAGTACATCATGAGAGATGCTGGGCTGAAAGAAGCACAAGCTGGAATCAAAATTGCTGGGAAAAACATCAATAACCTCAGATATGCAGATGACACCACCCTTATGGCAGAAAGTGAAGAGGAACTAAAGAGCCTCTTGATGAAAGTGAAAGTGGGGAGTGAAAATGTTGGCTTAAAACTCAACATTCAGAAAACTAAGATCATGGCATCCGGTCCCATCACTTCATGGGAAATAGATGGGGAAACAGTGGAAACAGTGTCAGACTTTATTTTGGGGGGCTCCAAAATCACTTCAGATGGTGACTGCAGCCATGAAATTAAAAGACGCTTACTCCTTGGAAGGAAAGTTATGACCAACCTAGATAGCATATTCAAAAGCAGAGACATTACTTTGCCAACAAAGGTCCGTCTAGTCAAGGCTATGGTTTTTCCTGTGGTCATGTATGGATGTGAGATTTGGACTGTGAAGAAAGCTGAGCGCTGAAGAATTGATGCTTTTGAACTGTGGTGTTGGAGAAGACTCTTGAAAATCCCTTGGACTGTAAGGAGATCCAACCAGTCCATTCTAAAGGAGATCAGTCCTGGGTGTTCATTGGAAGGACTGATGCTAAAAGCTGAAACTCCAGTACTTTGGCCACCTCATGCGATGAGTTGACTCATTGGAAAAGACCCTGATGCTGGGAGGGATTGGGGGCAGGAGGAGAAGGGGACGACAGAGGATGAGCTGGCTGGATGGCATCATCGACTCGATGGACATGAGTTTGAGTAAACTCCGGGAGTTGGTGAGGGCCTAGGCCTGGCGTGCTGTGATTCATGGGGTCGCAAAGAGTCAGACACGACTGAGTGACTGAACTGAAACTGGAATAATATAATAATAAATATGCTAAAACTCCTCCATGGTAAATGGAAACTGTGCCTCCTGGATCCATGTTCTATATGAAGAGTCAATAAGTTTTAGGGACAGGCTACTCCACTCTAGACAGTGGCTTTGTGTATATCATATTGGGGAGAAATCTGCCAGGAGTTCCATGAGGGGCTTTGTCACTTTCCCATTCTAACTCTGGGCAGGAACCAATCATGGGCTACACTAAGTCATGTTGGCTCAGTACAGGCTCAGGGAGTACAAGCTTATTGCAAGCCAGTCCCCAACTATGACCAGCACTCAGGACCACTGGAGACATCCTACAGACCAAGAGAGGGACTGGATCAGATAATATGAGAGGGTAAACTAAGATGTCTTGGAGGGTCCCCTACCTTTTAACTGTGATCTTTGGGGTGAGCCAAACGAACATATAACAGGCAGGGCCCTGAAAACACCAAAAGTACACCAAAAAGGTTTAACTGAAGCAAACTGAATGAAGGAGTTACTTGCAAAAACAGCAGGGTTAAGGTTCCCAAAGAAGGAAAGTGAAGCACACAGTCCAGCAACAGTGAGTGCTGACCTCCCTCAAGGGCCACAGCGTTACTGGAGTGGGAGAGAATTGCCCTGTGGAAGGGTGCACACAGAGGGAGGCGCCCACTGACCAGACCGGAGCCCAGTTGCTAAGGAAGTAAATACCTCAGCCCTCTCCTCCCACCCTCCAGCCTCCTGCCCGTGTCCCCATTAACTGACCCAGTAGCTAGAGGTCAAGGGCATCCAGTGATGAAGCCCGAGCAAGGCAGCACAGCGGGACACAGAGCAGGGCAGAGAAAAGCAGAGAATGAGTCTTGGGGCCAAACAGAAAGTTAACCAACACATACTTCCCTCAGAGAAGACAAAAAGATAGAATTATCCTATGGCATAGTCTGATTGCCAAAAAGTATTCACCAGAGGCAGATTATATGGGTGAAGATCAAACACTCTAAAACCCCAAACTCTGTATGTTTTGTAGATGTTAATAGATATTAACCTACAGAATAGTTCATGTCCAGGTTATTTAAGAAAACGTTTGAAATAATCTTTGGAAGTATACAATAAGTTAAATTACTTAATGTTGGCATTCTATTGATCATGATTCTATTCATCATTTTATATGTTACGTATAGCTGATAGCTAGAGATATAGACATAGAACATATATAAGTATATAGAATGTATTCTATATAGACAGAATATAGGATTATATATTATATATATTTTATATATATAGAGAGAGCATTTTATTATATGTCTGTATATAGAATAGGAGAAAACATTTGCAAATCATATATCCAATGAGGGGGTAATATCCAAAATATGTAAAGAACTCATACAACTTAATTACAAAAAACAAACAATCCAATTAAAATATGGGCAGAGGATTTGAACAGGCATTTTTCTAAAGAAGACATACAGATGGCTAACATGTACATGGAAAGATGTTCAACATCATTAATTAGAAAAATGCAAATCAAAACCACAAAGAGATATCACCTTACACCTGTTAGAATGACTATAATTAAAAAGACAAGAAATAAGTGTTGGTGAGAAAGTAGAGAAAATGGATCACTTGTACGCTATTGAGAAGGTAAACTGGTGCAATTACTATGGAAAATACTATGGAAGTTCCTCAAAAAATTAAAAATAGAACAACCATATGATCCATCAATTCCACTTCTGGAGAATTACCAGAATAAAACAAAAACACTAACTCCAAAGGATATATACACCCCAATGTTCAGCATTATTTACAATAGCCAAGATATGGAAACAAATAACAATCAACAGATGAATGAAGAATGCAGCATACACACACACACAGTGGAATATTCTTCAGCCATAGAAAAGATGAAATCTTGCCATTTACAACCACATAAATGGACCCGGAGGGTACTATGCCAGGTGAAATAAGTCAGAGAAAGAAAAATACCATATGATCTCACTTTTATTTGGAATCTTTAAAAAGAATAAAAAAAAGCAAACTCATAGATACAGAAAAGAGTGGTGGTTGCCAGAGACAGAGGGTGGGTGGTAGGCAATATGGGTGAAGAAAGTCAAAAAGTACAAAAGTCCAGTTATAAAATACATCAGTCATGGAGATGTAAGGTACAGCACAGCAACAGTTAACAACCCTGTATTGCATATTTCAAAGTTACTGAGAGAGTAAATCTTAAAAGTACTCATCACAAGAAAAAAGTTATGTTGACTATACCTGGTAACCAATATTAACTAGACTTATTGGGCTTCAGCAATATGTGAACCGTGAACTTCCTGATGTTCAAGCTGGTTTTAGAAAAGGCAAAGGAACCAGAGATCAAATTGCCAACATCCGCTGGATCATGGAAAAAGCAAGAGAGTTCCAGAAAAACATCTATTTCTGCTTTATTGACTATGCCAAAGCCCTTGACTGTGTGGATCACAATAAACTGTGGAAAATTCTGCAAGAGATGGGAATACCAGACCACCTGACCTGCTTCTTGAGAAATTTGTATGCAGGTCAGGAAGCAACAGTTAGAACTGGACATGGAACAACAGACTGGTTCCAAATAGGAAAAGGAGTTCGTCAAGGCTGTATATTGTCACCCTGTTTATTTAACTTCTATGCAGAGTACATCATGAGAAACGCTGGACTGGGAGAAACACAAGTTGGAATCAAGATTGCCGGGAGAAATATCAATCACCTCAGATATGCAGATGACACCACCCTTATGGCAGAAAGTGAAGAGGAACTCAAAAGCCTCTTGATGAAAGTGAAAGTGGAGAGTGAAAAAGTTGGCTTAAGGCTCAACATTCAGAAAACGAAGATCATGGCATCCGGTCCCACCACTTCATGGGAAATAGATGGGGAAACAGTGGAAACAGTGTCAGACTTTATTTTTCTGGGCTCCAAAATCACTTCAGATGGTGACTGCAGCCATGAAATTAAAAGACGCTTACTCCTTGGAAGGAAAGTTATGACCAACCAAAATAGCATATTCAAAAGCAGAGACATTACTTTGCCAACAAAGGTCTGTCTAGTCAAGGCTATGGTTTTTCCAGTGGTCATGTATGGATGTGAGAGTTGGACTGTGAAGAAGGCTGAGCGCCGAAGAATTGATGCTTTTGAACTGTGGTGTTGGAGAAGACTCCTGAGTGTCCCTTGGACTGCAAGGAGATCCAACCAATCCATTCTGAAGGAGATCAGCCCTGGGATTTCTTTGGAAGGAATGATGCTAAAGCTGAAACTCCAGTACTTTGGCCACGTCATGCGAAGAGTTGACTCATTGGAAAAGACTCTGATGCTGGGAGGAATTGGGGGCAGGAGGAGAAGGGGACAACAGAGGATGAGATGGCTGGATTACATCACTGACTCGATGGACGTGAGTCTGAGTGAACTCCGGGAGTTGGTGATGGACAGGGAGGCCTGGCGTGCTGCGATTCATGTGGTCACAAAGAGTCGGACACAACTGAGCGACTGATCTGATCTGATTGGGGTGAACATTTCACAATACAAATATCAAATCGTTATGTTGTAGACCTGGAGTCAACATAATGCTGTATATCAATTATACCTCAATTTAGAGGAAAATGTTTACTATTTCATTGTGTGTAATAGCACTAAACATGTGTGTGTGTGTGTGTCTGTATATACAAACACTTGAAAACCATTTAAATATACATCAGTAAAAGAACAGTTGAAAACATATTTTTCAAGGGTCTCCCACTTCAGGGATCACCAGCCAGTCACTGATACAGTGGAAAAAGAGACAATCTGTATCCCTCAGTTTCTAGAAGATAATGTGGCTGGCACAGAGTATGTATTCAAACGATATCTGATCAATAAATTTTTTTACGTCTCCTCCTTCATCCAACATATCCAATCCATTATCAAGATGTATTGATTTTTTTTCCTAAATATCTCTCAAATCCACTTCTTCTCCACTACTAGGAATGGAGTCTGTCTCTTCATCTCTCACCTGAATTACAGAGTATCCTCTTATTTTGGTGTATCTGCACCTACCCTGCAGAATAGGGTAGAAGAAGCAACAGTTAGAACTGGACATGGAACAACAGACTGATTCCAAATCGGGAAAGGAGTACGTCAAGGCTGTATATTGTCACCTGCTTATTTAACTTATATGCAGAGTACATCATGCGAAATCCTGGGCTGGATGAAGCACAAGCTGGAATCAAGATTGCCAGGAGAGATATCAATAACCTCAGATATGCAGATAGTATCACCCTTATGGCAGAAAGTAAAGAAGAACTAAAGGGCCTCTTGATGAAAGTGAAAGAGGAGAGAGGAAAAAGTTGGCTTAAAATTCAACATTCAGAAAACTAAGATCATGGCATCTGGTCCCATCACTTCACGGCAAACAGATGGGGAAACAATGGAAACAGTGACAGAGTTTATTTTCTTGGACTCCAAAATCACTGCAGATGGTGACTGCAGCCATGAAATTTAAAGACACTTGCTTCTTGGAAGAAAAGTTATGACCAACCTAGATAGCGTATTAAAAACCAGAGTCATTACTTTGCCAACAAAGGTCCATCTAGTCAAAGTGATAGTTTTTCCAGTAGTTACGTATGGATGTGAGAGTTGGACTATAAAGAGAGCTGAGCGCCGAAGAATTGATGCTTTTGAACTGTGATGTTAGAGAAGACTCTTGAGAGTCCCTTGGACTGCAAGGAGATCCAACCAGTTCATCCTAAAGGAAATCAGTCCTGAATATTCACTGGAAGGACTGATGCTAAAGCTGAAACTCAAATACTTTAGCCACCTGATGCAAAGAACTGACTCATTTGGAAAGACCCTGATGCTGGGAAAGATTGAAAGCGCAAGGAGAAGGGAATGACAGAGGATGAGATAGTTGGATGGCATCACTGACTCAGTAGACATGAGTTTGAGCAAGCTCCGGAAGTTGGTGATGGACAGGGAAGCCTGGTGTGCTGCAGTCCATGGTGTCACAAAGAGTTGGACATGACTGAGCGACTAAACTGAGCTGTACCTACCCTGACCACTTTCTAATCAGTTCTCAGCTGCATCTTTCCAAAATAAACATTTAATCACCCATCCCACTCCCAATTTTCAGTGACTTTCTTTTTGGGTTCGTTTGTTAGGGCTACCATAACAAAACACCACAGGCTGCATGGCTTCAACAATAGAAATTAATTTCCTCACAGTTCTGGAAATTGTACTGGCAGAGCCGATTTCTTCTCAGGCCTCTCCCCTTGACTTGTAGGTGCTAATTTCTCTGTCCACAGACCGTCTTCCCTCTGTGCATGTCTGTGTTCTAATCTCTTCTCATAAAGACACCAGTCATTGAATTAGGGCCCACCCATGTGACTTCATTTTACCTGAATTACCTCTTTTAGGGTCCTATCTCCAAATACAGTCACATTATGAGGTACTAGGCTTAGGATTTCAACATATAAAGGGGGAGGGGATGGACATCATTCAGCCTCGAACACCACTGCTCTTAGGGTAAATCCAAGGTTGAGTCCATGGCCAGGCTGGAGATCTGTGGTTTGCTCCTCCCAATTCACTCTCTACTCAGCCTCACCCTGTCCACTCTGTCCCTAGAGGCTGACCTAATGGAACATGCTCTCTGGCTGCCAGGAGGGCCTGGCAAACCGAAGGGACCAGTAGGAGATCTGGAGGGTGGAAGGTGGGTAAGTTTGAGGCACCTTCCCCAGCCTTCCCCTCTGCCAGTCACCTCAGGATGACTGCATCACAATACTGAAAAGCCACAGCTCCTTGCAGGCAGCCCTCTCCACACAGTGAATAGCTCAGTTCCAGTACCTACTCCTTCAAGCTTTGGTCATTAAGGGCACCCTGCTAGCACCAGGGATAATGTCCATGCCTATCAACCTTTACTAAACTCTGTCCACATCTTTGAAAGTCATCTCATCACTGAACTGTCCTCACATTACCCAACCTGATGTGTCATCTGCTTCCTGCCATGCCCCAATGTGACACTTTGCAAAGTCCTTCATGGTGTGGCCCTTGCAAAACTCTGCACACTCATCTTACACTGTTCTCCCCCTCCCCGTCTCGGCTACTACCACTCTAGCCTCCTTTCAGTTCTGCAGACAGGCCCACCGATTTGAACTATTAACAAGGATATATCCCTGTTGTTTTAACACTATTTAGAATTCTCTAAAACCATATGTAACATTTTTGCCTTAGGTCAGGTTCCCAGGGGAGCAGATGCTGACAGGAGATTACATGCAGAGGTGGTAGGGAGACGCCCTGTAACTCAACATCTGTGAAGGGGAGGGAAGTGGTCCTGGGCAGAAAGATCAGCTGGGCTGTGATGCATCAGGAACAAAGGCCCTACCAGATCCCAGCAAATTTGGAAAACTCAGCAGTGGCCACAGGACTGGAAAAGGTCAGTTTTCATTCCAATCCCAATGAAAGGCAATGCCAAAGAATGCTCAAACTACCGCACAATTGCACTCATCTCACACGCTAGTAAAGTAATGCTCAAAATTCTCCAAACCAGGCTTCAACAGCACATGAATCATGAACTTCCAGATGTTCAAGCTGGATTTAGAAAAGGCAGAGGAACCAGAGATCAAATTGCCAACATCCGCTGGATCATGGAAAAAGCAAGAGAGTTCCAGAAAAATATGGACTTCTGCTTTTATTGACTATGCCAAAGCCTTTGATTGTGTGGACCACAACAAACTGGAAAATTCTTAAAGAGATGGGAATACCAGACCACCTGACCTGCCTCTTGAGAAATCTGTATGCAGATCAGGAAGCTAACAGTTTGAACTGGACATGGAACAACAGACTGGTTCCAAATAGGAAAAGGAGTACATCAAGGCTGTATATTGTCAACTGGTTATTTAACTTATATGCAGAGTACATCATGTGAAATCCTGGGCTGGATGAAGCACAAGCTGGAGTCAAGATTGCTGGGAGAAATACCAATAACCTCAGATATGCAGATAGTACCACCCTTATGGCAGAGAGTGAAGAACTAAAGAGCCTCTTGATGAAAGTGAAAGAGGAGAGTGAAAAAGTTGGCTTAAAACTCAACATTCAGAAAACTAAGACCATGGCATCTGGTCCCATCACTTCATGGCAAACAGATGGGGAAACAGTAGAAACAGTGACAGTTTATTTTCTTGGGCTCCAAAATCTCCGTAGATGGTGACTGCAGCCATGAAATTAAAAGACGTTTTCTCCTGAAAGAAAAGCTATGACCAACCTAGACAACATATTAAAAAGCAGAGACATTACTTTGCCAACAAAAGTCTGTCTAGTCAAAGCTATGGTTTTTCCACTAGTCACGTATGGCTATGAGAGTTGGACTATAAAGAAAGCTGAGTGCCAAAGAATTGATGCTTTTGAACTGCGGTGTTGGAGAAGACTCTTGAGAGTCCCTTGGACTACAAGGAGATCCAAATGGTCCATCCTAAACGAAATCAGTCCTGAATATTCATCATAAGGACTGATGCTGAAGTTGAAACTTGAATACTTTGGCCACCTGATGCGAATAACGGACTCCTCTGAAAAGACCCTGATGCTGGGAAAGATTGAAGGCAGGAAGAGAAGCGGACAACAGAGGATGAGATGGTTGGACATCATCACCAACTCAATGGACATGAGTTTGAGTAAACTCCAGGAGTTGGCAATGGACAGGGAAACCTACAGTCCATGGGGTTGCAAAGAGTCGGACATGACTGAGCGACTGAACTGAACTGATCCCAGGAGCCGGAGCTGGGCTGGCACACCAGAGCTGACTGAGACCGTGGCAAGGAGACTGGGCCTTTTGACCTCCACAACCACAACCACCAGATGTGAACTGCCGCAGAGGAGGGCAGAATCTTAGGAAGAGGCAACTTCTTTCAGCCAAGGGAGGTCTTGGGAAGGGATCCGTTGTGAGCTGTCAGCAGTCACACCCTCAGAAGTGGGGAAATGAGTTGCTGGGTCCTGACGGGAGGATCCAGGTGACCGCCACAACATCAGCCAAAAAAATCCTACTCCTAAGAATTCACTAAAAGGAAACAGAGGGACTTCCCTTGTGGTCCAGTGGCTGAGACTCTATACTTCCAACGCAGGGTGTGCAGGTTCAATTCCTGGTTGGGGAACTAGGATCCCACATGCTGCAAGGAACAGCCAAAAAGTAAAATCAAAATTTATATTTAAAAAATGTCAAGTTATAACTTAAAAAAATGGAAATACCAATGAAGAGATTTGGAGGAAAAAACAAGGAAATAGAGCTTTCCAGAAACTGTGAAGCTGGATTGATCCAAGTGAGGAAATCTCATTGTCCTCCCAGCCCTTCAACCCTCCTCCAAAGCCCCTCAGTAAAATGGTTTGACCTTGTCCCCCTCAAAAAGGGATAGAGATCAGATCAGATTAGTCACTCAGTCGTGTCCGACTCTTTGCAACCCCATTAATCACAGCATGCCAGGCCTCCCTGTCCATCACCAACTCCCGGAGTTCACTCAGATTCACGCCCATTGAGTCAGTGATGCCATCCAGCCAGCTCATCCTCTGTTGTCCCCTTCTCCTCCTGCCCCCAATCCCTCCCAGCATCAGAGTCTTTTCCAATGAGTCAACTCTTCGCATGACGTGGCCAAAGGAATGGCGTTTCAGCTTTAGCATCATTCCTTCCAAAGAAATCCCAGGGCTGATCTCCTTACAGTCCAAGGGACTCTCAGGAGTCTTCTCCAACACCACAGTTCAAAAGCATCAATTCTTCGGCGCTCAGCCTTCTTCACAGTCCAACTCTCACATCCATACATGACCACTGGAAAAACCATAGCCTTGACTAGACGAACCTTTGTTGGCAAAGTAATGTCTCTGCTTTTGAATATGCTAGCTAGGTTGGTCATAACTTTCCTTCCAAGGAGTAAGTGTCTTTTAATTTCATGGCTGCAGTCACCATCTGTAGTGATTTTGGAGCCCAGAAAAATAAAGTCTGACACTGTTTCCACTGTTTCCCCATCTAGTTCCCATCAAGTGAGGGGACCGGATGCCATGATCTTCATTTTCTGAATGTTGAGCTTTAAGCCAACTTTTTCACTCTCCACTTTCACTTTCATCAAGAGGCTTTTTAGTTTCTCTTCACTTTCTGCCATAAGGATGATGTCATCTGCATATCTGAGGTTATTGATATTTCTCCTGGCAATCTTGATTCCAGCTTGTTTCTTCCAGTCCAGCTTTTCTCATGATGTACTCTGCATATAGGTTAAATAAACAGGGTGACAATATACAGCCTTCATGTACTCCTTTTCCTATTTGGAACCAGCCTGTTGTTCCATGTCCAGTTCTAACTGTTGCTTCCTGACCTGCATACAAATTTCTCAAGAGGCAGGTCAGGTGGTCCGGTATTCCCATCTCTTTCAGAATTTTCCACAGTTTATTGTGATCCACACAGTCAAAGGCTTTGGCATAGTCAAAAAAGCAGAAATAGATGTTTTTCTGGAACTCTCTTGCTTTTTCCATGATCCAGCGGATGTTGGCAATTTGATCTCTGGTTCCTCTGCCTTTTCTAAAACCAGCTTGAGCATCAGGAATTTCACGGTTCACATATTGCTGAAGCCTGGCTTGGAGAATTTTGAGCATTACTTTACTAGCGTGTGAGATGAGTGCAACTGTGTGGTAGATTGAGCATTCTTTTGGCATTGCCCTTCTTTGGGATTGGAATGAAAACTGACCTTTTCCAGTCCTGTGATCTAAGCAAAGAACTAGGTTAAAAGATATTTATTAAAATATTATTTATTTATTTATAACTGGGAGAACATTGGATGGTCTTCCCAGGTGGGGCTAGTGGTGAAGAACCTGCCTGCCAATGAAAAAACATAAAAGGCGTGGGTTTGATCCCTGGGTCAGGAATATCCCTGGGTCGGGAAGATCCCCTGGAGGAGGGCATGGCAACCCACTCCAGAATTCTTGCTTAGAGATTCCTGTGGATAGAGGAACCTGGCAGATTACAGTTTACAGGGTCACAAAGAGCCAGATACGACTAAAGAGACTTAGCACGCATGCTAAGTTGGATACAATCTAAATATTCAACAACAGGTTTGAGTAGAAGATACTTACACAGATTAAGTATAAGACACCTGAAGAATATATTATGTAGATATTTTAAAAACCTGTTGCAGAAATGACCAATGGTGCAATAATAATTATATTAAAAGGCATGTAATAAAACAATTTTGTTGAATTATATGTTTGTATGTACAAGTATCTGTATACATGCATGGAGGGAGCAAAGGAAGACTGGAATATGCAAGTTGTAGGTATTTCTGGTGGTAGGATAATAGGTGACTTGTACCTTCTTCTTTATACTTTTTCTCCTTTATTTTTAGCAATGAACATATCAGTTCATTTCAGTCGCTCAGTCGTATCCGACTCTTTGCAACCCCATTAATCACAGCACGCCAGGCCTCCCTGTCCATCACCAACTCCCGGAGTTCACTCAGACTCACGTCCATCGAGTCAGTGATGCCATCCAGCCATCTCATCCTCTGTTGTCCCCTTCTCCTCCTGCCCCCAATCCCTCCCAGCATCAGAGTCTTTTCCAATGAGTCAACTCTTCGCATGAGGTGGCCAAAGGACTGGAGTTTCAGCTTTAGCATCATTCCTTCCAAAGAAATCCCAGGGCTGATCTCCTTCAGAATGGACCGGTTGGATCTCCTTGCAGTCCAAGGGACTCTCAGGAGTCTTCTCCAACACCACAGTTCAAAAGCATCAATTCTTCGGCACTCAGCTTTCTTCACAGTCCAACTCTCACATCCATACATGACCACTGGAAAAACCATAGCCTTGACTAGACGAACCTTTGTTGGCAAAGTAATGTCTCTGCTTTTGAATATGCTATCTAGGTTGATCATAACTTTCCTTCCAAGGAGTAAGCGTCTTTTAATTTCATGGCTGCAGTCACCATCTGCAGTGATTTTGGAGCCCCAAAAAATAAAGTCTGACACTGTTTCCACTGTTTCCCCATCTATTTCCCATGAAGTGATGGGACCGGATGCCATAATCTTAGTTTTCTGAATGTTGAGCTTTAAGCCTGATGTTCAAGCTGGTTTTAGAAAAGGCAGAGGAACCAGAGATCAAATTGCCAACATCCGCTGGATCATGGAAAAAGCAAGCAAGTTCCAGAAAAACATCTATTTCTGCTTTATTGACTATGCCAAAGCCTTTGACTGTGTGGATCACAATAAACTGTGGAAAATTCTGAAAGAGATGGGAATACCAGACCACCTGACCTGCCTCTTGAGAAATCTATATGCAGGTCAGGAAGCAACAGTTAGAACTGGACATGGAACAACAGGCTGGTTCCAAATAGGAAAAGGAGTACATGAAGGCTGTATATTGTCACCCTGTTTATTTAACTTATATGCAGAGTACATCATGAGAAACGCTGGACTGGAAGAAACACAAGCTGGAATCAAGATTGCCGGGAGAAATATCAATAACCTCAGATATGCAGATGACACCACCCTTATGGCAGAAAGTGAAGAGAAACTAAAAAGCCTCTTGATGAAAGTGAAAGAGGAGAGTGAAAAAGTTGATTTAAAGCTCAACATTCAGAAAATGAACATATACTGCTTACATAATCAGAAAGAAGCAGTAAATTTGGAGACTGAAAAATATTATTGTGGTCACAATGGCAGAGAACACTAATTTTCTACTTGTTTTGCCTTGGAACTTTTTGCCTAATCGACATTTAGACATAAACCCTAAAAAGGAACTAGATCACCATGGCAGTGCTCTGCTTGGTAAGGGGTTGGGGGGGAGAGGGAAGTGGAGAGGAAAAGGTGGTGAGGCATAGTCTGCTCAGTTTTCTCCTTCATCATCTGCCCCCACCCCATGTACCTCATGGGGGTCCCTTCACATCCTCAACAGAGGTGATGATGGTGCAGTGGCTAAGAGGAAGGAGCCACAGGACATGGCTTCAAATACCAGTTCACTATGGGGTGACCTTGGGCAAGCTATGGAATGTCTTTCTTTTTTTTTTTCTCAGAGCTCCTAAGATTATTTTATTTTTAATTTAAAAATATTTTATACTAATTTTAGAGGTTACTTTTCATTTTTAGTTGTTACTAACATTGGATATATTCCCCGTGTTGTGCAACATATCCTTGAGCCCATCTCATACCTCCCATCCCCCACCCCTGTACTTCCTCTCCCCGCACGGGTAACCACTAGTTTGTTCTCTGCATCTGGGGTCTGTTTATTTTTTGTTGCATTCACTAGTTTGTTGTAATTTTTAGCTTCCACATATAAGTGATACCACACAGTATTTGTCCTAAGATTATTTAAGACAAAGTACTCGGACAATGTGTTAGTCGCTCAGTAGTATCCAACTCTTTGCAACCCTATGGACTATAGCCCACCAGGCTCCTTAGAAATATGTCAAGTATTAAATGGACAATTATATGTAAAAGCATTTAGGAGAGTTACTGATACATGCCATTTGCCATTATTTTCTGCTTAATTTATATAAAAAGCTCAATTATGGAACTTCTCTGGTGGTCCAGTGGCTAAGACTCCCAGTTCCCAATGGAGGAGGCCCAGGTTCAATCCCCTCGGAGAACTAGATCCCCCACTTGCCACAACTAAAGAACCCTCATGCCACAAGGAAAATTGAAGATCCCCCATGCCACAACTAAGACCCAGTGCAGCCAAATAAATATTGTTTTTTTTTTTTTTAAAAAAAAGCTCAATTACAAAAAAGAATATTCATGCAGCATGTTGGCCATATATTCCTCTAAATATTCTGGGGTTTTTTTTCCTATAAATATTCAACTAGAGAGGCACAGATTTGGTTAAAACTATTTTGGCTGCTGAAAAAAATATGTCTGCTAAATTATGCTTTGCTATGTCACTTGTCTGGATGAAAATGATTAGAAATAGACATCCATTAGAAACTCGCTGTTGCCACTACTGCAGGAAGGGTGTCAATGACATTGACTGTATTCACCCAGAGGCCTCTTCCTACAGATCCACACTAGAAGCTTTCCCCAGAACACGGTACTTATGGTTTACTCACATGTTTTAAATGCACAGGCAATTAAGCTTCTGTTTCTAATCATGGCTCTTTTCTTCCAGTGACTACAGGAGCTACTCATGACCTTACGACAAGCATTCTCAAATCCTATCCATGAATTCACCGTTTCCTTCTACCCCTATTTATCCTCTACCTGAAATTCCTCATCTATTTGTAACCTGGTGTATAATGCATGTTTCTGTAAGCGGACTCAAGAAATTTTTTAATTGGAATAAAACATAGAATAAATAAGTAATAAGTAAACACAAAACCAAATGCATACTGATAAACATAGAGTCAATGATGAGGCTAATAAGGGAAACTGTTTCCTCACTGCGTTCACACCCAAGCCTCAACAAAGGTTGTGTCACTGGTCACATTTCACAAGCCCAGTCAAACAGTTCAAAATTGTTGCAATCTCATTTAAAATGAACAGCAACTACCAATTAGACTATACTAATCTATCATTAAGAGAACCCTTTTCCAAGTCTTCAGAAAATGCAGTAGAATGCAAAATGACAACCGAATAACAGAACAAATGAGTATGATGAATGCCCAGTATCTCAAGTAATAACAATGAATTTGCATTAATTTTTGTAGACTCAGCATGGAGTACTGAACCAATTTTTTCATGGATGTGAGAACAAGCTCCCAAAAGCTTGGGGGTTGGGGGAGGCGGGGATCTGAATCACAGTATTTAAGTTGGATGAAATCTTTATATTTTTCAACTAGAAAATATCTCCAAAAAGCCCAATCCTCTTAAAGCCCAGAGAGGCTTCCAGAGCCCATGGAGCAAGTTTTCAGAACCAGGACTGGCACCTGTATCTACTTATGATGCTGGCTGAGGCGCTAGAACCAGAGGACTCTAGCATGAGTCTCTGTGTCCTTTTTGAGTTGGGTAGAAATCCAAACAATGGACTAAAGTGACCTTACCTGTCTCCAAGCACAGCTAACCCTGCTGTGAGCATCTTTGGTAGTCACAGGGATCTGAAGCCAGGAGCCAGGTCTGTGTCTGACTCCCCAGCCACTGCCAGCCAAATGATCTAAAAGAGCAGAGCTGCCCAAAGCTGCTCTCAGGCCTGTGCTTCACAATTTGGCTGCACTTTAGAATCACCTGGGGAGCTTTTTAAAACTACGATGACTAACCTCCACCCAGACCAATTAAATCAGAACCCTCTAAGTAGGCAAAGGTGACAGGCATCACCTTTTTAAAAAGCTTCCCAAGTGATTCAAATATGTAGTCAGAGTTGAGAACCATTGTTGCAGATAAGCAGGTTGCCTATCTGATGAAAGCCGAGCAGCCACTAGGGACCAGCCTGTTTAGAAATAGCCCTAACTACCTTCTTGTGCTTCCTCCCAAGACCTAATATAGGATCAGAGGAGTTCCTTCCCCTCCCCCAGTTACACCACTACTAAGATACCACTGCTGGCTGTTTTACTAACTCAGTATTAACTGAGCACCTACTCTCAGTCACACATCAGGAATCCAGAAATGAAATGTGGCAAAGTTCCTGCCTTCAAGGGGCATAGACAAGCCAAAGCAATGTCCACACATTTGTAGAAAGAATGCTGGCCAGTGTTTATTGAGTACTAACAATGTTCCAAACTCTAAAACTTTAATGATAGGTACCTTTATTATCAAGCTCATTACAGACAGGACTCCTGGGCCACAGAGAATTTATGTCCATGCCTGGGCTCCTTTCACTAGTCACAGCGGGGCTAGAATTCAAACTGAGGCAGCCTGGCTCTAGCACCCACGCCTTTAACCGCTATATTCAGTTGGATGCATGGAGGCATTCAAAGCCATGGAGCCATAAAAAGACATTGTTGATTCAGAGAACAGTGGGCAATGCAGTATGACTGAAAATGGAGCTGAAAAGGGGCTGGGACCAGGCTATGGAAAAGCCTTAAGGTCTGTGAATGGGGGTTTCTATTCTATCTTCTATCAGCCAAGGGTAGCCAAACTTTTTAAGTTAGGAGCAAAATGATCACATCTATATTTCAGAGAATCGCCACAGGGTGGAAAGACTAAGGGCAGAGGGGCACGGCTTTGACAGAGGATGCAAGTCAGAGGAAATCAGCAGAGTGAGGAGAGAGGCAAGATGCTCAGACAGTTCTGATTCAGAAGTGACAGCGTTTTGTGGCCTATTGGAGACTGGGGGAGAAGAGGAAGGAAGTTCCTGGGTTTGTGATGAGAGTGACTTGGCAGGTAGGTGCTCTGAATAGAGAAGCAGCGGGTCTGTGGAAGGGAGGTAATGAGTTCAGTTTTGGACTTGTTCAGTTCAGTTCAGTTCAGTCGATCAGTCGCGTATGACTTTTTGTGACCCCATGAATTGCAGCGTGCCAGGCCTCCCTGTCCATCACCAACTCCTGGAGTTCACTCAGACTCACATCCATCGAGTCAGTGATGCCATCCAGCCATCTCATCCTCTGTCGTCCCCTTCTCCTCCTGCCCCCAATCCCTCCCAGCATCAGAGTCTTTTCCAATGAGTCAACTCTTCGCATGAGGTGGCCAAAGGACTGGAGTTTCAGCTTTAGCATCATTCCTTCCAAAGAAATCCCAGGGCTGATCTCCTTCAGAATGGACCGGTTGGATCTCCTTGCAGTCCAAGGGACTCTCAGGAGTCTTCTCCAGCACCACAGTTCAAAAGCATCAATTCTTCGGCACTCAGCTTTCTTCACAGTCCAACTCTCACATCCATACATGACCACTGGAAAAACCATAGCCTTGACTAGACGGACCTTTGTTGGCAAAGTAATGTCTCTGCTTTTGAATATGCTATCTAGGTTGGTCATAACTTTCCTTCCAAGGAGTAAGCGTCTTTTAATTTCATGGCTGCAGTCACCATCTGTAGTGATTTTGGAGCCCAGAAAAATAAAGTCTGACACTGTTTCCACTGTTTCCCCATCTAGTTCCCATGAAGTGGTGGGACCGGATGCCATGATCTTCGTTTTCTGAATGTTGAGCTTTAAGCCAACTTTTTCACTCTCCACTTTCACTTTCATCAAGAGGCTTTTGAGTTCCTCTTCACTTTCTGCCATAAGAGTGGTGTCATCTGCATATCTGAGGCTATTGATATTTCTTCCAGCAATCTTGATTCCAGCTTGTGTTTCTTCCAGTCCAGTGTTTCTCATGATGTAGTCTGCATAGAAGTTAAATAAACAGGGTGACAATATACAGCCTTCATGTACTCCTTTTCCTATTTGGAACCAGTCTGTTGTTCCATGTCCAGTTCTAACTGTTGCTTCCTGACCTGCATACAAATTTCTCAAGAGGCAGGTCAGGTGGTCCGGTATTCCCATCTCTTTCAGAATTTTCCACAGTTTCTTGTGATCCACACAGTCAAAGGCTTTGGCATAGTCAAAAAAGCAGAAATAGATGTTTTTCTGGAACTCGCTTGCTTTTTCCATGATCCAGCGGATGTTGGCAATTTGATCTCTGGTTCCTCTGCCTTTTCTAAAACCAGCTTGAACTCTCATGCTTTTTCCATGATCCAGCGGATGTTGGCAATTTGATCTCTGGTTCCTCTGCCTTTTCTAAAACCAGCTTGAACATCAGTAAGTTCACAGTTCACATATTGCTGAAGCCTTGGAGAATTTTGAGCATTACTTGACTAGCATGTGAGATGAGTGCAATTGTGCGGTAGTTTGAGCATTCTTTGGCATTGCCTTTCTTTGGGATTGGAATGAAAACTGACCTTTTCCAGTCCTGTGGCCACTGCTGAGTTTTCCAAATTTGCTGGCATATTGAGTGCAGCACTTTCACAGCATCATCTTTCAGGATTTGGAATAGCTCCACTGGAATTCCATCACCTCCACTAGCTTTGTTCGTAGTGATGCTTTCTAAGGCCCACTTGACTTCACATTCCAGGATGTCTGGCTCTAGGTCAGTGATCACACCATCGTGATTATCTGGGTCGTGAAGATATTTTTTGTTCAGTTCTGTGTATTCTTGCCATCTCTTCTTAATATCTTCTGCTTCTGTTAGATCCAAATATCTTCTGCTTCTGTTAGATCCATACCACTTCTGTCCTTTATTGAGCCCATCTTTGCATGAAATGTTCCCTTGGTATCTCTAATTTTCTTGAAGAGATCTCTAGTCTTTCCCATTCTGTTGTTTTCCTCTATTTCTTTGCATTGATCGCTGAAGAAGGCTTTCTTATCTCTTCTTGCTATTCTTTGGAACTCTGCATTCAGATGTTTATATCTTTCCTTTTCTCCTTTGCTTTTCGCTTCTCTTCTTTTCACAGCTATTTGTAAGGCCTCCCCAGACAGCCATTTTGCTTTTTTGCATTTCTTTTTCTTGGGGATGGTCTTGATCCCTGTCTCCTGTACAATGTCATGAACCTCATTCTATAGTTCATCAGGCACTCTATCTATCACATCTAGGCCCTTAAATCTATTTCTCACTTCCACTGTATAATCATAAGGGATTTGATTTAGGTCATACCTGAATGGTCTAGTGGTTTTCCCTACTTTCTTCAATTTAAGTCTGAATTTGGCAATAAGGAGTTCATGGTCTGAGCCACAGTCAGCTCCTGGTCTTGTTTTTGCTGACTGTATAGAGCTTCTCCATCTTTGGCTGCAAAGAATATAATCAATCTGATTTCGGTGTTGACCATCTGGTGATGTCCATGTATAGAGTCTTCTCTTGTGTTGTTAGAAGAGGGTGTTTGCTATTACCAGTGCATTTTCTTGGCAAAACTCTATTAGTCTTTGCCCTGCTTCATTCCGTACCCGCAAACCTTAACATTTGCCAATTGCTAACAGGCATAACAGTTAAACCTTTGGGCTCACAAAGAGATTTCTTTGCAAAATCATAAATATGGAAACTTCCTAAAGTTTCTTAGAAATGCATATGATTTTAAATTTAGATGTAATATGAAGAGAAACTGACAAGTAAATCATGATGATGATTGTGTTGTTTCAAAAAGTGCCATCCTAATAAAGTTAGAAAAAATACTCTCTTTATACTAAGGAAAGAATCCAAAAATAATCAAGCTAACCCCAAATAAGGTCTATGAGAAATGAAAAACACATACTTTTCAGCTACCTAAATATTTGAGCTCTATTTTAAGGACCGTGGCATTGGGTGTGTGTGTTTAGAATATGTTTAGTTCTAAACAGATTTTTCTCATCTTAACCCTATGGCATAGCAACTATCTACCTTTCCCTAAATTATCTGCTTTTATCTGCTAAGGCTCAACTTAGTTCGAGAGACACCCATACAATGGCTACTCATTACTCAATTTAGCCATAAATTATATGACTAGTATTTCAGCATGAATATTTAGAGTATAACCCCAAAATAGAAATTTGGGTATTTTTCTAAGAAAACAGTTCATGTTTGTTTAAAGCTATTTTCAAAGAACAGTTGAAAAACTAGTTATATTTCATCCTCCATGAGTATTGATGATTACTTCTTAAAAAACTGAACTCAACTTTTTCTTTGCTTTTCTATAAATTTATGTTAAACCCAGGGTTGGTATCAATAGTCTGTTTCAAGATTTCAGAGCAAAGCTCTGCCATCCTCTGCAGGCAGCAACCCTTCCTGAAGAAGCAGGATTGGGCTTGTTGCTGGGCTTTAGTAAAGACTGAATGCTTGTTGGGATTGAGGGGCTTCTCCAGTGGCTCAGTGGCTAAGACTCTGAACTCGCAAGGCAAGGGGCCTGAGTGTGATCACTGGTCAGGGAACTAGATCTCACCTGCTGCAACTAAGAGTTCAAACGCCACAGCTAAAAGACCCCGTATGCCACAACGAAGATAAAAGATGCCATGTGCCACAACTAAGACCCAGGGCAGCCAGATAAACAAATACATATAAATATTTTTTAAAAAAAGACTGAATGTGTAACCACAGACCACCATGCAGCCTGAGCTACCCGTGATGACCTGGGTGTGGTCTAATCATCAACTCATAAAATTGGCTGTGCACAATAGCATCCCATTGTCAAAGGAAGGTGGCATGGATGATGTTGAGCTTCAGGAGGCCCTAAAGATACATACAGTAAGTCACCTACATAGAAATGAGTTCTGTTCTGACAGTACGTTCGTAATCCCAATTTGTTTGTAAATCCAACAAAATTACCCTAGGTACTCAACAAACACAATTGGCTATGTAGTACTGTATTGTCATAGGTCTATATTTTTCACACAATACATTAAAAAAATACAAAAAAATAAAGAAAACATTTTTAATCTTACAGTACAGTGCCTTGAAAAGCACAGTACAACAGCCCCTGGCATACAGGGGCTGGCACTGAGTCAATAAGCAAGAGGAGTTACTGGCTGGAAGAGGGAGAGGAAGTGGGAGATGGTAGAGCCAAAGGGTTGTTAGCAATAGGAGATGGAGGGCAAGCTGTAATTTCAATCATGCCTGATGCTGATGACACAGGTTCCGTTTCCTTCTATTTACCCTCTTGAAAAAAACGATCCAGCGATGTCCAGGTAGTAGTTCCTTTTTTCTCATCACAGGTGACACGGCAGCACTGGATTGCACTCTGAATGGCTGCTGAGACCTTCGTGTACCATTCCAAGTTCGGGTCCTGTGCCTCAGAACCAACAGTGGCTCCTCCAATAAAGACAATCCCCTGCCATTTCCTGCATCGTGAATGTCTTCAGTTATCCAGTTACTTCTTCCTTTCATATTTCTTTGTCCTTTCTCTGGGCTTCCAATTCCATCAGTTCTTCATTAGTAAGCTTCATGTTTGCATCTTCGAAAGTTCACATGTAGGGGACTTACTATACTAGTAAGTTATTGGAGAAAGTGGTCCAAATGCCCCTAGGCTGTAATTTTGCTACATTACCATCTCTCTCCTAGTCTGTACCTATGTCTTCGTGAGGAGTTAACGATGACCAGCTGACTGAGGAAGAGAAAACTTGAACCTGGCTTATAGAAGGTGCTGTACAATAAGCAGGTGACACCTCAAAGTGGACAGCTCTGGGACACCCATCAAGGACAGTGGTAAAGGGAAATACCTCTAGTGGGCAGAATTAAAAGCAGTGCACCTGGTTGTTCATTTTGCTTCAAAGTAGAAGTGGCCAGAGGTATAAATCTATACTAACTCGTGGTCGGTGGCCAACAGTTTGGCTGGATGGACTTGGAAACAATATGATTGGAAAATTGGTGACAAGGCAGGCTGAGAAAGATATGTGGATAGACCTCTCCAAATGGGAATCTGAAGATATTAGTGTCCCATGTGAATGCTCACTAAAAGGTAACCACAGCAAAGAGGGGTTTTAATAATCAGGTGGATAAGATGGCCAGTGGTGTGGATGCAGACCCCTGACCATTCTGGTTATCACTCGGCTCATGAACAAAGTGGCCACAATGGCAGGACAGAGATTATGCATGGTCCCATAACATTGGCATATGTGAAGACTGATCTGGTCACAGCCACTGCTGAGTGCTCAATCTGCTACATCAGAAACCAACACCAAGTTCCTTATATGCTCCATTGCTTGAGATGACCAGCCAGCTGGAATATTGACTACATGGGACCACATCATCTAGAAGGGTAGCATTTTATTCTTAAAGAAATAAACACTTATTCTGAATATGGATTTGCCTTCCCCGCATACAATGCGTCTACCAAAACTACTATCCTTGGACTCGCAGAAAATCCTATCGACCATCATGGAGACCCACGCAACATTTCTTCTGATCAAGGAACTTACTACCAAATTGCAGCCTTTCTCTGGCTAGAGCTAGAAGTCCAGGGCTTCCCAGGTGGTGCTAGTGGCAAAGAATCCACCTGCTAATGCAGAAGACACAAGAATCATAGATTCAATCCCTGGTTCGAGAAGATCTCATCAAGTAAGAAATGGCAACCCACTTCAGTATTCTTGCCTGGAAGATTCCATGGACAGACAACAGCCTGGCAGGCTACAGTCCATAGGGCTGCAAAGAGTTGGACACGACTGAGCAACTAAGCAGCAGAAGTCCAGAACTACACTTTAATAAGAGTCAAAAGAGTGCAGGAGTACTAAAGGAGCAGATGGAAATGTGGCCTCCTGTACAGATATGAAAATAGTGCCAGTGATTAAGCAGACTAAAGGACTTAGCTTGTGTTGTTCCCCCCACCATGAATTTCCCTCCAGATCCTCCATGCTGCTGCTGTTGCTAAGTCGCTTCAGTCATGTCCGACTCTGTGCAACCCCAGAGACGGAAGCCCACCAGGCTCCCCCGTCCCTGGGATTCTCCAGGCAAGAACACTGGAGTGGGTTGCCATCTCCTTCTCCAATGCATGAAAGTGAAAAGTGAAAGGGAAGTCGCTCAGTCGTGTCTGACTCTTAGCAACCCATGGACTACAGCCTACCAGGCTCCTCCATCCATGGGATTTTCCAGGCAAGAGTGCTGGAGTGGGGTGCCATTGCCTTCTCCTCCATACCTCAGCTTAAATGTCCAAGACCGTCCATACTCACTCAGTCACAGCTCATGACTTGCCACTCTGGCCTGTTTTCCTCACAGCACTACTTGCCAGTGTATGCCTATTTGTCATTATGCATACTCTTTTTCTCAATTATAGTAAAAAGCCTTGTCGAGCAAGTTCAGCATTCAATCAAAACTTCAGTATCCTGACACATAGCTGGCATTCAATAGTTGCTGAGTAAGGGATGCCCACTTAAAGCCTGAAAGATGTCATTTTTCAGATGAATCCTTTAATCAAGACATGTTGCTAGTTGCCAATGCAAAACAGCTTAACTGTAATGTTCTGTTTAATAGGAAAATATTGAGGTCTACTATGTCCCTAGTGGTTTAAATACTCATACAACCATGATAAACTCACAAATATTCCAGGCATTGGGAAAAACATAATTCAATGGATTGCTCTTTCAGCCATCTCTTTTTATTTACAGTTTGTGTTTAATGCAAATCAATTTCATAACATGAAAAGTTACTATGAATCAAAGCATAAATACACAAACACAATATACAATCCAAAACAGATATACAGCATTCAGGTGTGAAACAAAAGGGAATGTTCATTCACACACACAGTAGCTTGAGATCTGTTGGATATGTTTATTCCAGTGTTGGTTTCTAAAGATGGAAAAAAAAAATGACTTTGGTTTTCAAAACTACTGTGGCCATATTAGATTCTGGAATATCTAAGCATCAGTGTGTGACCATGTGAACAAAAGACTTTAGGGAGTGTCTATTTTTAAAAAGGTTACTGTGCATCAAGGCAGTTGTGAAAAGATTTACTTTCCAAAATCAAGCCCATTTTAGGCTTAGGACCAGGTTCTAACTATCTAAAAATATCAAATGATAACAAAAAGTGTTCCAAATGTGGCTACTCTGATTCAGTTTAAAAAGAAGTATTTACAGAAAAGAGTATAAAAGTTTTTCTAAATTCAATGTAAGCAAGCTTCCAGTATTGACTTCACAAATATTTGATTTACAGTTTGGCTCCTTCACATATTAGCCTTTTTCATTTCAAAATTTGTCAATTTTACCTTCAAAACAGATCATTTTTTTAAACTGTAAAAGTTATTCAATGTATGCAGAAATAAAAAATATTTTGAAATTCATTGACAACAATGTACTTCTATTCTTTGTTATCTGTTTAAATGAATCTAGTGTTCTTTTTGAATAGGAATAGTATGTAAGCAAAATGTATTCATTATGCTTGAATTTGGGGTAGATTAATCCATCTTTGCCCTGGCACTATATAAAAAGTCAAATGCAATGTCAGCCCAAAGCCCCAGAGGAAAAGTTCAGTTCCCAAGAGAACAGTTGATAGCTTAACATAAAATTTTAATCTATCGTATGTCAGCATTAAATTAGTACTGCTGAAACAACACTTTGAGAATTTACAGTAACTCCTGGAAGTTCCTGCTAACATACATACAAATAGAATCATAGAAGCTTTCTGTTTTACCTAATTGTTTTATGGCCTTATAAATTTAACAAACCAAATGCAAACTGAATCTGTTCCACAGCCCATTCTTTATGTCTAAGTAAGATAAAATCTATTCTCATTTTCAAGGTAGAGCTTTATGTGTCCATACTTCTTAAGCCACATTTAAGGAAATCATCTCAACTAATTTTGGACATTGTCTCTCTTCATCTTGTACAGGTAACTCCAGCAGATTTAATATTGGCATTCATCATCTAGTCAAACCCTTGACATGCTCTTCAAACAAATTTGGGATCCTCAATAATTTCTGTCAATTAAATAAGGTGTGGAATTAGCAGATTTATTCAATGAAGACTTCTTTTTCTCTTTTTTTTTTTTTTCCTTTGTCACACAGGATGTATAGATGCCATTTGAACTGGATTTAGAAGATGGTGAAGTACAGATGTTTCTTCGTCTGAGTCTCTTAACAGTAGAGATGTAGAAGGGAGACCGAGATCACAAAGAGACTGGCTGTTGATTGCAGAGTACCATCGTTTGCCTTGGTGGTGGCATTGGCTGGATGAGGGGCAGGTGAGGTAGTCTGGGAGGAGTTACTTGGTGTTACAACTGTTGTTTGATTTGAGTAAGTCTAAAATATATAAAAAGTTACACTGATCAATTTCCACATTACAGTTGTCTCTCCACATACATTTAATATGCCATTAAGATAGATGATACAGTCTCAGGTTGGGTTTTTTTTCCATTATTCCCTTACCCACGTCATTTCATTCTGAATTTCTTAGTCCCACCAAGATCCTTTAGTTTCAAAAACAACTACCTAGTGATGATTAATGACTGCAAGTAACAATAACCAAAAACAAGCAAACAAAAATGTTCTTCAATAACTATGTAACTCCCAAGTGTATGACTTGACCCTTAATTCTTTATAAAGTAATAAGGAACCAAGGTAACTAACCCACTTTCTGTGATTATACTGACTTACTGGTGTTACAAATAGGCTTCTTCTACTCAAGAAGGGGGAGATTTTAAAGTTGCATTAATAATTTGGATTTTAAAATACAGTAATTTGAGACATAAGTTATGAGAATTGAGTCTCTGTGTTCCTGAATTCGCTGGGTAACTTTCATCTACCTGTTTAATAAAACCTTGCATTAAACTTAAGGGGCCCTGGGTATCTTATCTGCTCCTTTGAAGTCTGGAAATCATATACAGCCCTTCTCAAAAACGGCCACAATATTTGTTTTAAGTTGAAAAATATAATGAGCCTCAGCCTTAAGGCAAAATGATTTCACCCAAAGCATCATAAAGTCGGAATGACTTCACAACAGACGAGAAGGTTTGATGTCAGTTTCACGAGCAGCAGCTCTCCTGCCTGGTCACTAAGCCCAGCGCTGCGGCCCAGGACCAAGGTCCCCCAGCACCCGAGTGCCTGAGTGGCATCATTCACCGCACTGTTTTTCAAGTCATAAAATGCACAGTCCAGCAGGGCACATGGTAATCTCTCCTTTGTCAGGGAACAAAGGCAGATGGGAGATTTCAGCTCTCACTGCAAGAGAGGGTTTTAAAGGGCTTCTGATTACAGCTGGGACAAGAACCTGGCACCAAGCAGGTTTGGGCCACATGTATGTTTGGCTACCAATCAATTCAAAGATAAAACCATTTTATCCTTTGTTGTAAATCCATAGAAAACCCAGCTTCTTTTGTTGTAAAACCCATAAGGACATTCAGCAAACATCGACTAAAAATTTTATAAAGCATATCTAAAATAGACTAATTTTAAAAATCTCAATGAAATCAAATATATTTATTTGGCACCTACCCAACAGAGTGTGCTACCAAGAAGAAAAGCACTCCTAGTAAAAGGAAAGCATTAATAATATGGGGAACAATTTAAAACAGGGCTCCTCATTTGGGGGCAGGACCTGATTTGGGATCCCTGAAGGTAATCTGTTCTTATCCAACAAAGCCTTGGTGCATCAGGTGAATTTTAAAAAAAACAAACCAGAGCCCAGTGCATCCATAGGAGAATCAAAGGGTCCTCCACACCAATGAAAAAAACTAATGTTAATATATGAAATTGACAGTAAACATAAATTTCCCTACTAAGCTACCAAAGATTTATTTGCTTAACCTCAAACCTCTGAAATTTTGGGGTGTGGGACGGAATCTGGCTGGGAAAGGAGATGGGGCGGGGTGGGAGAGACCAGCGTTTCCAGTGGCCACGCCCCTCCCCCACCGAGGAATAGAGAAAGGCTCGGGAGAGCAGCCGACCCGCAAAACAATAGGGTACAGTTACCCGGTCCGCGGAGCGGAAGACGAGGAGCGCTCCTCTCTCAGGCTGCGCTCCCAGGTGAGCCCGGCGGCTGGATGTCTGGGGACCTGGCGCACCCAACTTTTTCGGAAGAAGTGCTAAGGAGACCCTCCTCAGAAAGCCCCAACGGAAGGCGATGGAGACCCAACCGCTCGGGCACCCCTACCTACCCTCCAAGTCCAAGCTACCGGAGACAAATGCCCCTTCTCGCCCTCCCAGCGCCCCCCAACTTCGGTCTCTCAGACTCAGCCGCCGCTGGCCTCCCTCGCAGCCGCTGCGCACCCACCCGCCGGACACCGTGGGCAAGATGTGTTCCCGGGACAGAGGATCTGAGGAGGCCGCGGGGACAGGGACAAAGCCTGACGGCGACTCGGGACACAAATGTCCCATCCGCCGCCTGTCCAGAGATAGCCAATCTGGCTAACAGAGGGTTCCGTTGGTGACCTGTAAGGTCGTCCCCAGGAGAGCACAGGGTCAGGAGAGGGTTCCCCCCACCCCAGACTTCAGCCCCGAAACACTCGGGACTGAGGTGGCTTAACAGGGTCAGTAACTGGGGCTTGCTAGGGATCCACGAACTAGCTCTGAGTGGAGGATGGGCGAGAGCTGCGCCCCCCGAAGGGGATCTTCCTCTCTCTTTGTGTGATGCGCTAGGGGACGCGAAGACACTCGTACAGGGAAGCGGGGCGCTCGTGGGATCCAGGGACGACCTCCCCAAAGGGCCTGAGGTCTCTGGGTGCTCCAGGGATAGGGAGAGCGTCTTCTTTCCCGCTCTGCGTGAAAGCGGGCAGTGGGCGACAGGCAGCCTGTGAAGGGCTGTGCGAAACCTGGGGTGGGGCAAGGTCCTCCTAGCCCACGCGTGGAGGTGCTTTGTTCTCGGGGCTGCCTAAAGGGTGGGGACAGCCTGCCAGGAAGTGGAAAGTGGGCTCCAAATTGCCGCCCCCTCTCCCCCCAGATCAGATTGTACTAGATTCTCTCTCCTAGTTCGGGTCCACAACCAAAGGTGGGGGCGCAGACCGGTTCCCTGGGGGCGGTCCCACCCGCCTCGGGCGCGGCCCCTGAGCCCCCTCGCCGGGCGCCAGGACCTCACCTGCGTAGGTAAGAGCAGCGCCAGAAGCAGCAGCCCCAGTCCGAGCCTGGCTACGATCGCTCTCCCCATGTCCGCTCCGTCTGTGCGCAGCGCGTCTCGCTGGATTGCAGGGTGCCGAAGGATCGCTGGCGGGGTGCAGGCAAGGTGGGGAGCGCGGCCGGCGGGCGGGACCTTATATACCGGGCCAGCCACAATAGCCGTGACGTGGCGCCGCCCGCCCACCCGCGCTCCCCTCCTCCACCGCCGCCCCCCGCGCGCGCCCGCCGGCCGCCTCCCCTCCTCCCTGCCTCCCGGCCCCAGCCGGGTTCGCAGCGCCCTCTCCCTCCGCCGGCCCGGAGACCCCGGGGCTGCAGGTGGGCGGCCGGCGCCGCCGGCTCCCGGAGGGATGCTTTATGTTTTCCCCCGGCGGGCAGTGTGCAGGCTGGCGCAGGCCGCCCAGTGACTCCCACACAGGACCCGGGGCGAACTCGTGAGCCGCACACTCCGCTCCCAGCCCCGGGCCCAAGTTTCCTTTGTTTCCCCGGACCTGCCATCTTATCCCCCCAAAAGAAAAGTCTTCAGCCTCCCGCGCAACGCGCAGCCTCCAGTCCTGGCTCTAGCTGCTGCGCGGACCCCGACTTGGGTTTTCTCAAGTCTCCGCCCCATAGGAAAGGGGAGTTTTCGGGCTTTGCGGTGTCCCGGACCTGGCAATGGGCACCGGGCGCCGGCAGGCGCGCTCCCTTCCCAGGCTGGTCGGTCGGGCTCGCAGGCGGCGCCCGCGCTCGGAGCACCGCGTGTGCTCTGCCCCTCGCCGGTCGCGCCTTCCCCTTCCCCCCGCCACTCGCTTTGTTTTTGGAGCTCCTCGTGCTCGCCGGGCTGTGAGGGTTCCCTGGGGCATCCCACGTCCGCATCCTCCCGAGAGGTGGGGAGCCGCCCACCGGGCGCAGACTGGCTGCCCCGACACTGGCGACAACTGAGTTTTGGTTCTCGGCGCTCCTCCCTGCCGCCGCTGGCGGACAGGGGCGAAGAGACCGTGACCTGCCCTGACGGATGGTCCCCCTCCCCAGCCCTAAAGGCCCCTTCAGCCCTCCCCACGTGGCTTTGCTACTAGGTCCCACCCAGGGAGCGGGAACCTCCCTGGCGGTCCCTCTAGAGTTCGCTGCCCCAGTGGAATTCCTGGGGACAGGCTTTTTTTGGCCTCTGTTGCAACGCACTTGCTCGTTGTTTTCTGTTTAAAGAGCAAAAGCTTTTGGGATAAGGCTATTACTTTTCCATAGCTGCCATTAGGCAGTTTAATGAACTGGCGCCTGTAGATTAGTCCTTATTATGCAGATTTGAGTGGAATATATTTTCCAACCATCCTACTGTGAAAACTTTCAAGAATACAGTGAAAAGTAGAAACTATTTTACTGGTGGATATTTAAAAATTTAATTTGTAATTGCGTTACTTAATCTTTTTTATTTAAAGTTTGCCGACTGTTTTCAGGTCTTGGAAGCAGAGTCCAGACATAGTAAAGCTATTGTTTAGTGGCTCAGTCCTGTCCGACTCTTTGCAACCCCATGGACTGTAGCCCGCCAGGCTCCTCTGTCCATGGGATTTTCTGGCAAGAATACTTGGGTGAGTTGCCCATTCCACCTCCAGGGGATCTTCCCGACCCAGGGATGAAACCACATCTCCTGCTTGGCAGGCAGATTCATTATGGCTGAGCCACCGGGAAGCAGTATGGCTGTAAATGTATTTAACTGTTACTTTTGCAGAACAGCCTAGTTAAACAAGGTTTGTTTTATGAGAGCAGAGTAGAGATGGAATCCACAGTAGCCGGTCTGTGACTGAATGGGCTTGTGCTCTTCTGGCCAGTCACTTTAACTCAGTAACTTTCCACTTTAGTACATACTTGGGAACACAGGAATTTCTGTCCTGCACCAGCGGACTTTCCTGTTTTACAGTGTTATCACACTGTTTAGAAATAACCTGGTCTTTTCCAGGGCATGAATGGGCTGTGGCCCAGAAGTGCCTAGTCCCAAGGGAGGTCCCATACTAAGTTCTTCTGAGAATGCTTGTTGAACTAAATGGTGGTATTCACAGGATACATTAATTATTTTGTCCTTCATCTTCTTTTCCTATTCCTTCTTTCCTCCTCCTCCCTCCTCCTTGTTATTGATTTCAAGAGATGAACTAATGGAGTGCTAAAGAAAAGACTCTAGAGCCAGCTCTCCTTGGTCCAAATCCTGGTTGTGCTACTTCTACCTGAGGCAAAAAGCCTCAGTTTCTTCATCTTTAAATTGAAGATAATGGAGACATTATTAAATTTATTAAAGGGTTATTGTGGGACTTGCCTGGCGGTCCCGTGGCTATGCCTCCACACTGCCAATGCAGAGGGCCCAAGTTCAATTCCTGGTCAGGGAACTAGATCCCACATGCCGCAACTGGGAGTTCTCATGCCACGACTAAAAGATCCTGAGTGCCGCAACTAACAATCCCACATACCAGAACGAAGATCAAAACTCCCATGTGCCGCAGCCAAAACCTGGCCCAGCCAAATTAGTGAATAAATATTAAAGGGTTGTTGTCTATAAAGTGTTAGAACAGAGCCTGTCTTACACTGGGAGCTCTCAGGTAATGTTTGTTCCTGCCCTGAAGGTGCCAGGAACCTTCTTTGCAGCTGTATGATTCATGAAAGACATACCAAGCACCAAAAAGTACTTAAATCTGGTAAGGCACCTCATCACCAGTTAATGATCATGCATAATTCACAAAGCAAGACCCTTCAGATCTGTCTAGCAGTTCCTCTGGACATCCTATAAGGGGCATTACCTATGGCCATTCTGTGGCCTGGAGGCTTAACGTTCCTAGGGAAGTCCTCATTACAAACTCCCATGCCGCTCTATTTCCTATATGGCAAGAATCTCAAGTAAACTGATTAAACCTTTCTTCTAGGTTTCTTTCAGTGAATTCCTTCTTCCTATTCATTCTTCTCTTCTGGTTTTCCATAGTTGTTTGCTTTTCCCTTTAGCCAATAATAGTTCATACTCCTAAGACTAAATTGCGAATCTCAATGGTTATCCTGGAATATTTAAGACACATGGCCAATTTACATTTTTATAAAGAAAGTATTTCATGGAATGATCTTAAAACTGATGGATTCCATAAATTGGAATCATAGCTTTAAGTTTTAATATTTTTTCATGAGCAGCATGTGACCCAACTTTTAGATGCTAGTTCTAAGTAAAATTAACAGAGTGATACATACAATTTCTAAATGCAGAACTGTGAAGAGTGATGAAGAACCTGAGCCTAGGTAGACTCTGGGGTCAGACCTGGACTTAAACCCTGCTCTATCACTTCCTAAGGATCTGACTTTGAGTGAGTTTTCCAACCTCCAATGACTCAATTTTCTCATCTGGAAAATGGGCCAATAATACCTGCCTCACAGGGCTATGATCTTCATTGAGATGACATGTACATTTAGCAGAGTGCCTGGCACATAGTAAGGACTCACTAAGCTGCCACTTCTACTGCTGTAGGAGCTAGTCATTATAATGTGTCTTTTGAAATCTTTCATTTGTTTAGCAATTACTCTTCTTTTCAGCATCTTTGCAGGTGGTATTTTCTACGGGCACCTATGAGGTCAGTAAGGCAAACTTCATTTCTGAGGCACAGAGAAGTTAAGTTACTTACCCACAGACACATAGCCAGTTTATAGTGCCTCACCTAAAGCCAGAACCAAGGTTTCCTGACCCAGATCCCAAGTGTTTTCTGAGAGGCCCATCTCCCTTACCCCACATTCTCTTCATTGAGCACTCAAACAATATTTACTAGCTGAATAGGCTAATGTTAAGGGAGCAGATTAATTTGCTTTTTAAGGTAAAATAGTAATCCTAATTCTAGGGGGACAGAAGATATTATTTGACATTTTTAGCAATTGTCAACAAAATGGATGTGAAATGTGATAGAAATTCCATGTATTTAATTTTGATCTATCCTGGTTTTTTAGCTAAGCTTTTGTTCCACACCCAGGAACTCCAGCTGGGAGATGGCAGTGAAGGTAACCAAGTGAAGGAGCATTTTTAGTTGAGTAGGTTCCAAGTCCCCCTGCTAGAGTTTGTTCAATCAGCAGATGATGCAGCCGGACTCTCTGTGGGGACATGCTGCCCCCTACTGGCCATATAAACCCCTCAATTCTCACTGCCAGTAAATAAAACCCCTCTGTTGTGCGAACCATAAAAGCCTTGAAATGTTGAAGACTTGTAAAGCTAATAAACTTTACTAAAGAATCTCCTGATGAAGATGAGAGAATGAAAAAGTTGGCTTAAAACTCAACATTCAAAAAACTAAGATCATGGCATGTGGTCCCATTACTTCATGGCAAATAGATCGGGGGAAAGTGAAACAGCGGCAGATTTTCTTGGGCTCCCAAATCACCGCAAACGGTGACTGTAGCCACAAAATTAAAAGATGCTTGCTCCTTGGAAGGAGAGCTATGACAAACCTAGACAGCATTTTAAAAAACAAATGTCACTTTGATGACAAAAATCTCTATAGTCAAAGCTATGGTTTTTCCAGTAGTCACGTATAGATGTGAGAGTTGGACAATAAAGAAGGCTGAGTGCTGAAGAAATGATGCTTTCGGACTGTGGTGCTGGAGAAGACTCTTGAGAGTCCCTTTGGACAGCAAGGAGATCCAACCAGTCCGTCCTAAAGGAGATCAGTCCTGGGTGTTCATTGGAAGGAATGATGTTGAAGCTGAAGCTCCAATACTTTGGCCGCCTGATGCGAAGAGCTGACTCATTGGGGAAGACCCTGATGCTGGGAAAGATTGAGGGCAGGAGAAGGGGGTGACAGAGGATGAGGTGGTTGGATGGCATCATCGACTCAATGGACATGAGTTTGAGCCAACTCCGGGAAATGGTGAAGGATAGGGAAGCCTGGCATGCTGCAGTCCATTGGGTCACAGAGTTGGACACAACTGAGCAACAACAATCAATCTCTTAGGCGAATTTGGTGTCTCCATTGTGTTTTGGCAAGGATGTGAGAAAGCCAGTCTTCTCATCCATGCTGATGGGATTATGGAACGGAATTTTATATTTATCAATATTAAAAATATATGTCCCCTTAGACCTAGCAGTTCTAATTTTAGGAACTTAGCCTACAGATATACTCACAGAAATGCAAAAGGGTATATGTTCAAGGATATTTTGCAGCATTGCTTTTAAGAGTAAAGCATTAGAAATCACCTAATTATCCGCAGATAATGTCCCAACTAATGATAGGTATATCCAAATATCACAAAATATTATAAATCATTTAGAAAAGCACAATATGTACTACAAGGGAAAATATCCAAATAAATTCTTAAGTGAAAAAAAGTAATGTACAGAATAGTGTATATACTAGGGAACTGTGTTTTAGAAAGAGAGAAAGAAAAGGCTAGGCAGAAAGAAATTATTATTATTTCCAAAGGAATAGGCGAGAAATAGATAGTGGCACTTGCCACTGAGGAGGAAGCTGGCTGGTCAGGCCACAGAAGAAATAAGAGCCATTTTTCATTACATGCTGGTTTGAACTCCATTCACAAATAGATAAAATTATTTAAATAAAGTAATGTCAATACATTCTGTGGCTGACTCCTATAAAGCAAGTGTGTTTGCATGCCCCCTCCCAGCAAGGAGCCCTCCTTCCATCACTGACAGGTTCTTGAAATTATAGTTTTGCCTCAGTTCATCCATTCTATGACAACTCGTCCCATTAAAAGAGTAATATAGGTCCAATATAGAAAATTTTGGAAAATACAAAAAAATTATAGTAAAGAATATTAAAATTACCCATAGCCCACTAACCAGAAATAACCACTAATAATAAATTTTTAATATTTTCTTTTTGATTATATATGTATATATTCAGATTTAGAGTTTGCTGACTGACTTGTTTTGCTGAACTAGGAGCAAATGTGCATAAAGTTATCTTTTTTTTCCCACTCAATAGAAAATAGTAAAAAACTTAATCATAAAATTTGAAATCACATTACCTGGTTAATGAAATGATAGGGTGACCTGTGCAGATTACAACCAGGGTTTCTGCAAGATCCAAATTCACCTAGGGCTTCCTGGCTTCAGTTTGGTGCACTGGGAGCAATTATCTGCTCTAAATATTGATGGGGATGATTCAGGCTTTGGGGGTTGGCAGGACTTCTGAGATAGCAGTGTCAATTTCTGGATGTTTTTGGAGCTGGGAGTACACTAGGGTATCCGCATCCCTGATCTTCAAGAAGGGATGTCTGTGGTCCCCCTGCCCAACCTTGTCCTCCCTCTATTCCCAACACCCTAGAAAGACTTTAGTTCAGCCTTATTAGCACTAGACAAGAGGAGCCAATAACGATGACAGCCAGTAGCATTGTATCTGAATTCGTGTTATCTCAGGACATATTTTTGGCAGGCTTTACTGTATTTTTCTTTGTCATTACATATTCTTCAAAAATATTATTCATAATGACTTTACAAAATTCTTTTTTATTGGATGTTTGTTCCTCTTATAGATAACCTCATAAACATCCTAACACGCATTTTGTTTTCATTTCTAGCTATTTTCTTACGATACATTCCTGGTTTGGATCCTGAAATAAACTGCCAAGTTGTTGTCTAGAAATGTGCACTTAAAACAGCAATGTGTGGGATTGCCAAATCCACAAATCTTTGCTAAATGTGAGAATTATATATTTTTTTTAATTTCATAGGACAAAAATCTCATTTTTATTTGCATTTTCACTATTGTTGTTAAGTCACAAAGTTGTGTCTGACTCTTTGTGACTCCATAGACTACAGTACACCAGGCTTCCCTGTCCTTCACCATCTCCCAGAGTTGGCACAAACTCATGTCCATCGAGTCAGTGACGCCATCCAACCATCTCATCCTCTGTCGTCCCCTTCTCCTCCTGCCTTCAATCTTTTCCAGCATCAGGGTCTTTTCCAGTGAGTCAGTTCTTCGCATCAGGCGGCCAAAGTATTGGAGCTTCAGATTCAGTATCAGTCCTTCCAATAAATATTCAGGATTGATCTCCTTTAGGACTGACTGGTTTTTATCAGCTATTTGTTAGTCATTCGGAATTTTCTTTCTATGAATTGTTCTGCGTACATTTTTCATATCCACAGAAGTGACGTGTCATGAGTGTGCTCAGGGTGAGGAGACAGTAGACTCAGATGTTACTTGGTTAGTTCATCTAGAACCTACATATGGAAGGGATGCAGAGTAAGTCAGTGTAGTCAGCAGGGCTTCACAGAGAGATCTGCAATATATTTTCCAAGATAGTCAGAACATGTCTTCAGACCCTGAAATCCTCCGTGGGGGTACACAATTGCAGGTGATAAAATCTGGGTGAATGAGGGTGAGATCAGACTTTCTGTAAGCTTACTGGTCTCTCTTGACACTTGGTCTTATATACATGAGAGTAAAACAACTCTGTAGGTAAACTCTAAACATGTACTACAGGCCACAGCCATGAGACCTGGAACATCTCTTCAATCCTAGAGATACACTACACACTTCATGATTACAGGGTATGGTACCCTGAGGCACGAACTTGGTCCTCTTAATCACTTTCAGCCTCAAAGAGGAACACATCCTAGTTCAAATACATTTGGAAGTTAGAATATTTACTGTAGGTCTTAGCTGTTCACATATCTGTGGGTATCAAGCTAATAAGGTCTTAAGTCAGCTAAAAGCCTCTCCCTGTTCTGTTCTTATGTGTTGTAAGCACCCTTTGTTGGTGTTTAGTTGCTGAGTCGTGTCTGGCTCTTTTACAACCCCATGGACTGTAGCCCGCCAGGCTCCTCTGTTCATGGGATTTCCCAGGCCAGAATACTAGAGTGGGTTGCCATTTCCTTCTCCAGGGGATCTTCCCAACCCAGGGATCAAACCCACATCTCTTGTGTCTCCTGCATTGGCAGATGGATTCTTTACCACTGAGCCACCTGGGAAGCACTAAGAACTCTTTACATATTAAGAATCATTTGCTCATTAGAGATGCATATGAGTGAGGCGTTTGCTCATATGCTTATAACTGACAAGAGTCCAATTAAGGCTGAGGGTGGCCAGACAGTACCAAGTGTACCAATCTAGAAGGGACCCTACAGTATCATCAGAAGTAAAATGAGAAAGAAAACATTTTCTTTAAAACCATCCTCTTCAGAAAATTCTGTATGTGGTTAAAAGAAATATTTGATATGCACATGGGGAAGTACTCAGTGCAGTAATATCCAAACTGTTACCTGTTTTCTTGTTGATTTTGCCAGCTAATTTGTTTGAGATAATGGAGGACATGTTGAATGGTGCAGCCACTGGGAGTCCCTCTTCCTTCAATTTCTGAAACTCTTCTCTCAAGAAAGGTAGAAATGGACTTCCCTGGTGGTCCAGTGGTAAAGATCCACCTGCCAATGCAGAGGTCACACGTTCAACCCCTGGTCCGGGAAGATCCCACATGCTGCTAAGCAACTAAGTCCGAGCACCACAACCACCGAGCCCTTGCTCTGGAGCCCGTGAGCCACAACTACTGAAGCCCACATGCCTATAGCCCCTGCTCTGCAACAAGAGAAACCACCATAGGAAGTCTACACACCGCAACTAGAGAGTAGCCCATGTGCAGCAATGAAGATCCAGCACAGTCCAAAAAAATTAAGATATAAAAAAGAAAAGTAGAAATATTTTAAAATATTGAAGACACAACAGTTAGTTATCCTGCCCAGGGTACCCAGATATCTTGGTGACCTTCTACGTATTCTCAGCACTTTTTTTCTGCCCCAACAAGCTACATTAGCACCAGTAGCTCTGTTAGTTGTTCCGTCATGTCTGACTCTTTGTGACCCCATGGACTGTAGCCCACCAGGCTCTTCTGTCCCTGGAATTTTCCAGGCAAGAATACTGGAGTGAATAGCCATTCCCTTCTCCAGGAGATCTTCCCAACCCAGGGATCGACCCTGGGTCTTCTGCATTGCAGGTGGATTATTTACCATATCAGCCACCAGGGAAGCCCAGTAACTCTGGACAGCACCAATTCCCAGGGGAGTCACTGGGAGCACAGGTCTGGGGAAAGTCAGGCCTCCAAAGGGCATGTGCTTTGAAAGAGTTTCCTACAGTTTAAGATCACTAGGGATAGCATTATAGCTTTATTAATTAACCACAGAGGGTATAACATAAGTTATAAAGCATTAATCAGTAAAAGGCACACCTATGACCCAATGAGTAAACAAATAATTCAAAATAATTAGCATTTATTCCCTGGTTGTGTAGCTGCCATTGCCAATAAGGAGTTTCAAAATATAGTGCTTAATTTGTAATTTTTTCCTTTAATTGCATCTGCCACCTGCTGTTAATTTGAAGCAAATTAAACCCCGAAGGCAGCATCCAAAAGTAAGAAGACTACGCAGATTTCAGCTTCGGGCAAAAATTATACAACAGCTTCCCCCATCTTCAAAAGGGTGAATCATTCTTTTCCAGATGTGACAAACAATTTTCTGATGAACTGTTTCCATCGCATACCCCAAGAAGTGACAGGTGACACTCAGGGTATAACAATCAACTCCCTTCAGCATGCGGTTACAAAAGCTCCATGAAACCCTTATCTCCCTGGGGTTCTACACCAGTGCTGTCCAATATCATTATAATGCAAGCCACATATTGTAAATGTTCAGTTTTCTAGTAACGACATTAAAAAAGTAAAAAGAAACAGGTAAAATTAATTTTGGTAAGGTATTCTATTTAACCCAATATATCCAAAATATTATCATTTCAACATGTACTCAATATTAAACAATTATTGATGATGGAGTTTATATTCTTTTTGGGTTCTCTATTAGTTATCTATTGCAGCACAATAAATTACTACAAACTTAGCAGCTGACAAGAACACATTTGTTATCTCATAGTTTCTGAGTATCAGGAATCTAGGCATGATTTAGTAGGTTCTCTGCTTCAAGGTCTCTCAGTCAAGACAGCTGCAATCAAGGTATAAAACCGAGGAGGGTCTCATCCAAGGCTTGACTGGGGAAACCATCCTCTTTCAAGCTCACATAACTGTTGGCAGGATTCAGTTCTTTGTGGGCAGTCAGACTAAGGGGCTCACCTTGCTGCTGGCTATCAGCTGGAATCCACTCTCAGTTTCTTGCCACATGGGTCTCTCCATATGGTGGGTTAGTGAGGTATCATTAAAGCCAGCAAATGAGCATCAGTAGAAAGAGTTTACTGATCGGATGGAAATTACAATCTATGTCATCTGATTGTAGAAACGTCATCCCATCACTTTTGCTATATTCTGTTAGGTATAAGTGAGTCAGGTCCCACCCACATTCAAAGGGGAGGAAATTCCACAAAGGTGTGATGCAAGGATTATTGGGAGCCATCCTAGAATCTGTCTACCCACAGTTGGGGTCTTTGAGATTCACTTTGTATTTTCCACTTACAATGCATCTCAAGTAAGAACAACCACATTTTAAAGCCACTGACTAGTGGCTACCATATTGGGCTGCACTATTCTGTAATAACTAAGACCAGATATCTGGGAATTACAGGGGACCCAAACACTGATGTAAAAAATGTGTTTATATAGATAACTAAAACTCAAAAAATTGGAAGTATAAAGATATAGAAGTTTAAAAATTTTTTGTTGCTTTTAATAGGTAAAGAACTTAGTACTATCATTTTAAATCTGGATCCTCAAGTCATGTAAAGCCTGGAAAATAGTTTTGCATTTGTTTTTACAATTTTATACTTCACACTTCCCCTGGCTTATTGGGCAAGTCCTATAGGCTGAGAGAATGAGCTAAACAAAGGCAATTTGCAGAAGGGTTAGGTGACCATAATATCACAGGGCTCCCAGGAAGATATCTTGGTAAGTAATCTTATACTTTTCCCCTTGATTCCTAGCAGGACCACTTTAGCCAGTCAACACAAAGAATCGATCCTTGCAAAACATTTTACTAGAAATAGGAGGCTCAGAGGAGGGATGAAGCTGGGGATATTTTCCAAGCAATTCTCCAGTTTCCCACTTGACCCCTGTGTGAGGGAGCCCTGTGTGAAGAGGATCTGATTCCTGTTAAATTAATTAAACAAGGATGCCATTAGTCTGAGGTGGCTCTATGCCTTGGCAGCCTACATAAGCAAACCCAAACCTAAGCCTGTCAATGCCTCAAGGTTATGAAATTGAAACCTAAAGACAAGCCAGCACAAACAGCCAACTAGGTTTTCCCAAATAAGGCAAACACTTCAGCTCTACAGCCAGTCAAAAACTGCTTTGCTTTACTTCTGCATCTGTTCTCTAAAAGTCTTGCCCCAGCCCCTGTCGTAGGTCTCTCCAAACCACTTCTGGTTTGATATTGCCCAATTGGAATGGACGTTTGGTTAAGTAAACTCTTCACAGGTTTAATGTGCCTCAGTTTATCTCGTAACAATCCCGAGCATGAGCTGGTAGTCAGAGAAGTCAGCAAAGGGACGGCTTCCTTACCAGAGCCTGGGCATCCCACATGCAAGCCTATGGGTTCACTCCAGCTCCTCTGAGCTCTTCGGGCCACACCACATACAGTTCAAACATTAACTCCATATGCAAATGTGCACTTGTTTCAGCTGTTGACGTGATCTGTTCTCAGGCCTTTCGCTGTCACTTCTTTTAAGACTGCTTTAAACCTACCCTGACTTCTTGTGGGAATTTACAGTCCCACCTCACCAACTGCCTCCTGGATGTTTCGCTCTGAATATTCCCCTTCTGTTTTCCGCTCCACATATCTAACAGCCAAAGTCAAACATTAAATGCCCTTCCATGGGCTAGTCAACCTCAGTAAGGTCTGGTGAGGTGAGGGACTGGAGGTGTTCTGTAGAACAGAAAATGAGTGTGTGTGTTGGGGGATTTGGGGGGTGTGCATCAAAAGCCATGCAGTGGCACTGCCCAGGTCAGGGCTATTTCCACACAATAAATAGATCCCATAATTTGAAAGCGTTTAATCTTCTCCATGTATATAATCTGGAGAAGGCAATGGCACCCCACTCCAGTAGTTTTGCCTGAAAATCCCATGGACGGAGGAGCCTGGTAGGCTGCAGTCCATGGGGTCGCTAGAGTCAGACACGACTGAGCAACTTCACTTCCACTTTTCACTTTCATGCACTGGAGAGGGAAATGGCCACCCACTCCAGTGTTCTTGCCTGGAGAATCCCAGGGACGGGGGAGCCTGGTGGGCTGCCGTTTATGGGATCGCATGGAGTTGGACATGACTGAAGCGACTTAGCAGCAGCAGCAGCATGTATATAATCATATATGTAGACATGAATAAATCAGTTCTTTTCCCCTTCTGTGTCCCAGAAAGCCCTTGACTCTGAGAAGGGAAGTACTCCATTAGTGTGCCTCAGTGTGGTCTTAGTTAGTCCCTCCCCTCATCAAACACCAAGGCTATAGGGACATTCCTGGTCTTGGGGAAACGGAAAAAAGAAACTCCCAACTCATGGTTCCCCTGGTGACGATAACTGGTAGTACAAAATCATCCTAAATCTTCATCAGTGACTCACAGTCGGATGAAATATAAGATTCATAAAACTGGCACCCAGGGTAGAGAAGTGATAGCACCAAATTTGATTTTATGTGACGAGTAGCTAATGAAGGGGAAGGATAATATACTGACACAAATGTCCTCACTCGTTAAATTCTTATAGTAGAAAGGGCAATATCGTTTTACAAATCGTATAAAACAAAGAACATCATGATGGTGTGACGTTATCATACTCCTCCACTCACCTTTTATCAAACCATTCTAAGAGACCAAAATTTCATTTATCACCAAGACCCGAGCTAATATATGTATATTCTAAATTGAAGCATAGTTGATTTACTGAGCTAATATATTTGTAATATCAACCTAAAAAACAGTCACAGCCTAAAAGTTGAGAGCTGTTTTATTTGCTGGGAATTTTTAGGACTTCAAGTCTGGGAGACAGCATCTCAGGTGACCCTGAGAGAACTGGTCCAAGGAGGTCAGGGGTGGGAGGGGAGGACTCAGGTTATATAGAAGTTTGCAACGACTGGCAGGTAGCTGGAACATCAAAAGTATTTTTGTGAATGAAAGAAAACCAGATACCTCAAGTTAAGGAATTTAGCGATTTTCTGTGTATGGGAAGATGCAAGAATCTAGGCTCCCTGAAATCATTCCTTTCATAGGCATCTCAGCTATCTGGAGTCAGTATCTTGTGACTTTTACAACCTGAGTTCCTCAGGACTCCCTGAAAGGAGTGGCTGCAGCCTAATGGCTGCTGATTGGAAGGATCTTTCTCCTTCCTGAGTCCCCTGAAGGGCTGGAATCCCTGATGACTATGATAATTTGTTTATTGATATGGCAGGAAATATTCCAATTCTCAGTAATAAAATTCCAGACCCTGGGTGCTATAGACTGAATGTCTCCCCCTAAAATTCATATTGTAGAAGGGAAAAAATAATTTTTTTCCTCCATCATTCTAAGCTCTTGGCTGGGGCCCCTATAACAAGACAGATTAACAAGGGAAAAAAAAAAAAATAGGAAAAAAGAGTTCTTTAACATGCATACTTCATGTATACATGGGAGATAGCCAGGAAAAAAATTAGTAAGTCTCAGAGAGGTGGCTTAGAATTCAGGCTTAAATGTCATCTTCAGCTAAATTTAAAAAAAAAAAAGGAAAGGTGTAGGGAACCAATTATGGGTAGGTGACCAGGAGAAGTTTGGTGCCTTCACCACTGACAAGTCTTTAGCGATTTAATCTTCCCTTCCTGGTAAAGCCCCTGGTGGCTCAGACAGTAAAAGAATCTGCCTGCAATGCAGGAGATCTGGGTTTGATTTCTGGGTTGGGAAGATGCCCTGGAGAAGGGAATGGCAACCCACTCCAGTATTCTTGCCTGGGGGTCACAAAGAGTTGGACATGACTGAGTGACTAACAATTTCAATTTCAACAATTTCCCTTCCTGGTACAGAGAGGGAGTCACCCTTACAAATGGAGATTTCCTTTGTAAATACAAATTCTCCTTACAAAAGGTAACTTCTAGTTTTTAAAGGTTCTCTTATGTCTACTGTTTTTCAAAATCGTCCCCTCAACATGATCCAAAGAGACATATTTTATGGTGGCATATTTTGCCATCCCACAATATGTTGAAACCTAATCCCCAAGATGATGGTATTTGTAGGTCGGGCCTAGGGAACTGTTAGAGATTAACGCCCTTATAAAGAATCCCCATAGAGCGCCCTCACTGTTTCTGCCATAGGAGGACTCAGAGAGAAGAGGGCTATTTACGAACCAGAAAGTAGGAAGAAACAGAATCTGCTGGTGCCTTGATCTTGGACTTCCCAGCCTGAAGAACTGTTAGAAATACATGTGTTGTTTATAAGCCATCCAGGCTGTGGTATTCTGTTGCAGCAGCCAGAACGGAATAAGACAACGTGTAGGCACATCTAGGCACGTACTCTGGCCACCTGATGTGAACAGTCAACTCATGGGAAAAGACCCTGATGCTGGGAAAGATGGAAGGCAAAGGAGAAGAGGGCAACAGAGAATGAGATGGTGGGATGCCATCACCGAATCAATGGACATGAACTTGGGCAAACTCCAGGAGATAGTGAGGGACAGGCTGGCATGCTACAGTCCCTGAGGTCGCAAAGAGTCGGACACAACTTAGCAACTGTTCGGTCTCGCTCAAGAACAAGACACATCTAAGCCTATGCTACACCCAGATGGGGCGGCCCCAGCCCGCGCCTGTGCACCTGTGCACCTGTGCCTCTAGGATGCATCCACTTTGTGACTAACGCCAAGCACTTCTCCACATCTCTCACCCTCTGTCCTCAAGACAAAGGCAAGTCAGTTGGTGGGTTGGGCCACTGCCAAAGTGGAAGATGGACATTGCCTCGGCTGTGGGAAAGATGTGAAGGGCACAAACATTCAAGTAAGAGAAAAACTGAATTAATTTACTTGCCAGTCCTCCCTCTGAGATGCAGTAAGTTTTCACATAATGGACTACAGTTTCTCTGAGGCCTGAAACTGCTGCTCTTTGTGTTGTCATTTGAAGTTCTGGAGGGTCTCATGGCCCTCCAGCAGGTCATGGAGACTGGTATTCAACACAATTGCCCACAGCTGCTGAGGAGCATCTTGCAACATGAAACAGAAATTTTCATACAGATAAACTTGCTGTACCATGCATGAAGCATGATGTCAGTTCTTTACACTGGAAACAAGGTGGATACTGACCACAAGAATTTTAATTGCTTTGCTTTCACAAAACTATTAAATAGTATTTAAATTTTTAAAAAATAAATTCAAGATGTTTTATTTTATTCTTTAATGCTTTGAAGAATTTTGATTTAAAATGTTGATATTCATTAAAAATTTGCTCTTTACTTTTTAATTTTAGCAGATAATTTGACTATTTCAGAATGAAAATAAGGTTGAAATACATATATTAAATAATTAAAATTTCTATTGTTTGTATAAACTTTAATATACAGTTTAATGATACACACTACTATATATAAAATAGATAACAAATAAGGACCTATTGTATAGCACAGGGAACTATATTCAGTGTTTTATAATAACCTACAAGGGAAAAGAATCTGAAAAAGCATGTTTTATATATATATATATGGGCTTCCCCAGTGGCTCAGCAGTATAGAATCCACCTGCATGCAGGAGGTACAGGAGACGTGAGTTTGATCCCTGGGTCAGGAAGATCCCCTGGAGAAGGGAATGGTAACCCACTCCAGTATTCTAGCCTGGAGAATTTCATGAACAGAGGAACCTCACAGGCTACAGTCTATGGAGTCACAAAGAGTTGGACACAACTGAGCCACTAAGACTTTCACATACATATATATATATCTATCTATATATATATATATCTATATCTGAATCACTTTGTTGTATACCTGAAACTGACACATTGTAAATCAACTATACTTCAATAAAAAAAAATAGCCTGCATAAGCTATGTAATCATAAATACACACACACACACACACAGCTTAATGGAAATATCTTCAAATAATACTTGAATACAACTATATTTTCATTTTTAATCCTCTGCTGCTGCTGCTGCTGCTAAGTCACATCAGTTGTGTCCGACTCTGTGCGACCCCATAGACAGCAGCCCACCAGGCTCCCCCGTCCCTAGGATTCTCCAGACAAGAACACTGGAGTGGGTTGCCATTTCCTTCTCCAATGCATGAAAGTGAAAAGTGAAAGTGAAATCGCTCAGTTGTGTCAGATTCTTAGGGATCCCATGGACTGCAGCTTACCAGGCTCCTCCGTCCATGGGGTTTTCCAGGCAAGAATACTGGAGTGGGGTTTTAATCCTCTAGGCCATTGCTAAAAATCTTGATAACAACATTATTAGTAATTTTGCTGAAGTGAAAGAAAAACAGATTTACAGAAATACTTATGAATTATGTATCTTTTTTTAATCTCATCCAAACATGAGTAGCTCAACAGAACACTCAAACATGTGCAATTAATAATAAGATGTAGTCAAATTTAAACTTCCTGTCATATAAAAACCATCTTTTTAAACATGTTTTATTTTTGTCATTATGAAGGTATATTTATCAATGTAGGAAGGCAAAGCATACTTTATTTAACAGCTGTTAGCTTGATTTATAACTTTTAAATACGTAGACACTTGGAATGTGCCTCCATTTGAATGCTTGCCCTGCATTTTAGTGACCCAGGATGAATTTGGTGCCTGTTACCAATCCATCAGAATTAAAAGCAGTTTCTGTCTGGCACATTTACTCACAACTGAAATCCCTGGGGTCATTCAGAAATAGAGAGTCTTTTTAAAAAATGAAGCTATTCCTGAAAATTGTCCATTTATAATGCTGCCTTATGACAGAATGTCATGGACAGAAACAGACAGACCAGAGACATCCTTTGTAAAGTCATATGCAGAAAGGTCATATATCATAAAGGGACAAGAAAACCTCAGCAGGAGATAGAAAACAGATAAACTGAAGGAAACATATTTACTGTTGTTGAAAGGACCGTATCAGTGAGCCCCTAATAGACAGGAGGGTAAGATTCTGTTAGACTTTATCACCAGGGAAATGAGAAATCAGTCACTCCTGGAGACAGCAATATACTATGGACAAGTTGATAAGCAACTTAAGAGAGGATCAAACCCGCAAGGAAAAAAGGACAGGAATTAAGGGTTGCTGAAGCATCTAAGATACTCTGATGACTTCAACTACATGACACACCAGTTTTTAACAGGATTTAATATATTAAAGCTATAGAAGGGAGGCTACTTAACCTTTAATGTAACTAAGCAATGGGTTCATATGCCCACCTTGCAGAAAGCCAAATGGCAAGCATTTTCAGCAAAATCAGGGCATATTATAGAGCATTGAGCAAGGAAATGGACAACAAGCTTTAGATCCACGTCCAACTTGGTCTCTGAGTTGGGGATGTCTTAAAGAGGAAGAACCAAGTAGCTGGGATTAATCATCATCTTGTGACATTTCTTTATCGTAATCTCAGGAGTCAAGATGCCTATGATTTATGAGTCTGTGGTCTGGTGGTGCATGACCCCGGGGTCTGTGAGCTCATCTTGCCCTGGAGAAACAACCTGAGTCTGTGCATTAACAGCAGCAACAGCAATTTCAGTCCTCTGACTCTGGTTGATTAGTATTCAGTTAGCACAGGATTGTGGTCAGAGGGGACAAGACAGGGAATTAAGTTTTGGGTAGACGGGTTGATCATAAACTTAGCAGTGGAACTGGGTTTTAGCGGGTTACATTAATGCCTATAGCTTCCCAGATGGCACAGGGATAAGGAATCCCCCTGCCACTGCAGGAGACTCAAGAGACAAGGATTCAACCCCTGGGTCGGGAAGATCCCCTGAAGTAGGAAATGGCAACCCACTCCAGTATTCTTGCCTGGAAAATTCCATGGACAGAGGAGCCTGGTGGATTACAATCCATGGGGTCACAGGAGTCAGACATGACTGAACATGCATGCACATGCGTGCACACATACACACACATTAAGTTCATTAAGCAAGTTCAAACTGGCTAGTGTTGACTTAAAAAACAGTCACCACCTTAAAGTTGAGCATTATGTTTTATTTGGCAGAAACTTTTAGGACTTAAGCCCAGGAGGCAGCATCTCAAGTGGTCTTGAGAGAACTGCTCTGAGGAAGAAAGGAAAGGAGAAGGTCATATAGAAGTTTTATAACAAAGGACAGGTAGCCTGAATATCAAGAGATTATTATTAATTAAAGGAAACCAGATATCTCAAGTTAAGGGATTTAGTGATTTTCTATGTATGGGAAGATGCAAGAGTCTGAGCTCATTGAAATTATTCCTTTCTACACATCTCTGCAATCCGCAGCCAGTGTCCTGTTTCCACATCCTAGGTTCCTCAGGGCTCCCCATAGGGAGTGGGTGCAGCCTGATGGCTACCAGATCCCACAGGTTTTCTTTTCCTTTCTGAGTGGCCTGGAGGGCTGGAATTATTGATGACTGTGACATCACTCACCTAGAGCCAGACATCCTGGAATGCGAAGTCGAGTGGGTCTCAGGAAGCATTACTATGAACAACGCTAGTGGAGGCGGTGGAATTCCAGTTGAGTTATCTCAAATCCTAAAAGATGATGCTGTGAAAGTGTTGTACTCAATATGCCAGCAAATTTGGAAAACTCAGCAGTGGCCACAGGACTGGAATGGGTCAGTTTTCATCCCAAAGAAAGGCAATGCCAAAGAATGTTCAAACTACCACACAATTGCACTCATCTCACACGCTAGCAAAGTAATGCTCAAAATTCTCCAAATCAGGCTTCAACAGTATGTGAACTGTGAACTTCCAGAGGTTCAAACTGGATTTAGGAAAGGCAGAGGAACCACAGCTCAAATTGTCAACATCCTCTGGACCACTGAAAAAGCAAGAGAATGCCAGAAAAACATCTACTTCTGCTTTATTGACTATGCCAAAGCCTTTGATTGTGTGGATCACAACAAACTGTGGAAACAAGAAGCAACAGTTAAAACCAGACATGGAACAGCCTGGTTTAAAATTGGGAAAGGAGTACATCAAGGCTGTACATTGTCACCCTGTTTATTTAACTTATATGCAGAGGATATCATGCGAAATGCTAGGCTGGATGAAGTACAAGCTAGAATCAAGATTGCCAGGAGAAATATCAACCTCAGATATGCAGATAACACCACCCTTATGGCAGAAAGCGAAGAAGAACTAAAGAGCCTCTTGATGAAAGTGAAAGAGGAGTGAAAAAGTTGGCTTGAAACTCAACATTAAAAATACTAAGATCATGGCAACCAGTCCCATCACTTCATGGCAAATAGATGGGGAAATAGTGGAAACAGTGACCAACTATTTTCTTGGGCTCCAAAATCACAACAGATGGTGACTGCAGCTATGAAATTAAAAGACACTTGCTCCTTGGAAGAAAAGCTATGACCAACATAGACAGCATATTAAAAAGCAGAAATATTACTTTGTCGACAAAGGTCCATCTAGTCAAAGCTATGATTTTTCCTGTAGTTATGTATGGATGTGAGAGTTGGACCATAAAGAAAGCTGAACACCAAAGAATTAGTGCTTTTGAACTGTGGTGTTGGAGAAGACTCTTGAGAGTCCCTTGGACTGCAAGGAGATCAAACCAGTCAATCCAAAAGGAGATCAGTCCTGAGTATTCATTGGAAGGACTGATGCTGAAGCTGAAACTCCAATACTTTGGCCACCTGATGCAAAGAATTGACTCCTTGGAAAAGATCCTGATGCTGGGAAAGATTGAAGGCAGGAGGAGAAGAGGACAGAGGGTAAGATGGTTGGATGGCATCATTTCATCTATGGACATGTGTTTGAGAAAGCTCTGGGAACTGGTGATGAACAGGGAAGCCTGGTGTACTACAGTCCATGGGGTTGCAGAGTCAGACACGACTAAGCGACTGAACTGAGCTGTGGCATCTTTGCTTATTGATATGGCAGAAAATACTCTATTTCTTACTAGTAAGCTTCCTGCCACCTGTGTCTTCCTGGCCCTAATTAGCCACCCAATCTCCTCCTCCCCCTGCATACTGCCCTTCTCACTGTTTCTAGCACACCAGCCATTTCATGCCTCTGTGCCTTTGCTCATACTGGTCATGTCACGTGACTGGGGATGCCTTAATCCACTGGCAAAATCCTACCCATCCTGCAAGCCTCAGCTTGAAACAGAGAAGGACAATGTGGGGTTCCTGGGCACGGAAGGCTTTCTGCATCCCTTGTTTCTTGTTTGTAGGAAATAGGCTTTAGCCTTTATGACCTTCCCTGAGTTCCAAAGGGTAGGTTCAAACCGTTGCTAACCAAGGAAGGGAGGGGTATGGAGACAGGGAGAAGCAGTCAGAAACAATAGTGCAGCCTTGGGGCAGGGTCCTGGTTCCACCTCAAAGGATACACATAACAATATCTTTGAGCTCTTCCGAAGAACCAAAATCCCCAACAAACACATTAACTACTTGATGAGGCATTCTTCATTCCAGAGAGGTCACAATTTGATAACCTCAGGGACCACAGAAGCTCATCAGGAGACTACCTGAGGCCCTGCACACACCCTGACCCTTATCAGCAACACCACCCTTCAACATTGCCATAAAACTCCCCACCAGATCCACCTGGGTTGGGATACAAAGTTTTGAGGGCAGTAACCCACTATGTTCCCATTTTCCTGGCAAAGCAATAAAGCTTTTTTTTCTACTTCACCCAAACTCTGTCTCTGAGATACGATTAGGCACCAGTGCACTGAGGCTGAGATTCAGCACCAATCTCAAATATCGCCTTCTCTGTGATATTTTATCAAACTCTTCCAGGCCCAGGAAGTTTATTTCCTCTGTCTCCATAAAAGCTTCCACATCATCATATATATTACAATATGTCATGCGGCATTACCATGACCTGCTCTTATGCCTGTCTCCTCTAGACAGTAGTTCCTCATGGACAGGGCAGTATCTCAGCACCTACACTATTCCTGGAACACAACAGGGATGTAATAAATGCACACTGACTAAAACAGTAATTGAATGAATATACACAGGTAGTATTTACTTAACAATAACATGTAAACAACAGACATGTGAGCAACTATCTAGAATATCTCAGAGGAGCTCACTTTCCTTTTAGTTCAGTCTGCTGGATGAGATCTGAGCATTACCTTTTCTCGCTAGTTTGTTTGTTTTTTGGCCATGTCATACAAAATGTGGGATCCTAGGCCCCCAACAAGTGGAAGTCCCTACACTCCTTTCTTGATAATATCTTTGAGTCATATCTTTGAGGCAATCCTGATTCCAGCCAGCCCAGCATTTCTCATGATATGCTCTGCATGTAAGTTAAATAAGCAGGGTGACAATACACAGCCTTGACGTACTCCTTTCCTGATTTTGAACCAGTCTGTTGTTCCATGTTCAGTTCTAACTGTAGCTTCTTGGCCTGCATACAGATTTCTCAGGAGGTGGGTCAGGTGGTCTGGTATTCCCACCTCTTGAAGAATTTTCCACAGTTTGTTGTGCTCCACACAAACAAGTGAGTGATTCAAATGATGTGACTTTGAATCATATAACATGCCAACAGTAGATCACTTTAGACCTGTGCATCCAACAGAACATTCAGCAGTGATGGAAATACTCTGTTTTCACTTGCACAAATGGTAGCCACTAGTTAAATGCAGCAACTAAGCACCTGAAATGTGGGAAGTGCAAATAAGAAACTTAATTTTTAATTTTAAATAACTGAAAATAACCACATGTGGCAAGTAGCTACTATATTGGACAGCATACCCTTCAATTCAGTTCAGTCACTCAGTCAAGTCCGACTTTTTGCAACCCCATGGACTGCAGCACATCAGGCTTCCCTGTCCATCACCGTCTCCCGGAGCTTGCTCAAACTCATGTCCATCGCCTCCTCCGTCCATGGGATTTTCCAGGCAAGAGTACTGGAGTGGGGTGAATGCCAGCAGTAGGGACTAGATAATGGAAGACTGATAGCCCAGAGCTCTGGGGATGTAAAGCTCTGGGGCTCGGCTGTCTTTGCACAGCAAACCATCTGAAGGGACAGCAGATGGAAGCAACCCTCAACCCCTTTCCAGGGTGAAAGGGCAGGCACAGGCTTATGTACCCACAGGGATTCCAGAGGTTTGAATTACAAACGGTAGGTTCATTCCAACCTATGAGTGAGATGACCATACTGAAAACACCTAAGGTCACTGGGCGAAATCCTATGTTCTAAATCTTTAAGAAGAATGAGAAAAGGCCTCACTGATGCAAAGCACTGCATCCTCAGGCCCTTTCTGTTCTTCAGGTTGGAGCTGTCTCAGGTAGCCACCTGGGTCAGAGGTAAATCATTCAGCTTCTTTCATTTAGGGTTTTGAGTCTTAAAAGAGTGAGGCTTGTAAGGTGAGCTGAGTTTATAATCATGGTTGTTAAGCCTGTTATCTAATTTCCACTTGTTAAGAAAAGGAAAAAAAAAAAAGCACTTTGCAATTCCCCAGCTCCAAGGAGAGAAAATGCTAAATCTCCTTCCTAAGTTCTCTGAGAAAACTGGACTCATGTGTACATAAGTTGGAAACACCTAGCCCATCCCTTCGGAGAAGGCAATGGCACCCCACTCCAGTACTCTTGCCTGGAAAATCCCATGGACGGAGGAGCCTGGTAGGCTGCAGTCCATGGGGTCACGAAGAGTTGGACACAACTGAGCGACTTCACATTCACTTTTCACTTTCACGCATTGGAGAAGGCAATGGCACCCCACTCCAGTACTCTTGCCTGGAGAATCCCAGGGACAGAGGAGCCTAGTGGGCTGCCGTCTATGGGGTCGCACAGAGTCGGACACGACTGAAGTGACTTAGCAGCAGCAGCAGCAGCACCACCTGGGAAATGCAAAAGAAGGACAAGGATATCATTTACTCATTATAGCAAAAATCAGACTCATAATTTCCAAGAATGTGAGTCAGCACAGTACACACACAAGGGGAGTGCAAAAAAACATCAGATACTGTAACCCCATGACACACCTGAAGACGAGACTACTGCAACTCAACAACTAAACTATTCTAGGGGACAGATGGCAGTAACAACATAATAAGAGTGCACTCTGGAACATCAGAGTTTGAAGTTATTCAAATGTTCTTCATTTGACAGTTAAAACTGCCTGACAGTAAATGAGTGAATTGTACTTAGTTCTTTGTGATATTGACTCTTTCTGCTCTCCCCCTCAACTCCCCATATCAGTCATTTCCCCCCCAAGTTGTTTAAAAGAAAACAAAGCCCATTAACAGTGTGCTGAGCAACTGAAACGCCACCAGTTCCCTGCTTTAGACTCAAAGTACAAAAAAAAAAAAAAAAAAGGCTTATTTCTTGATCAGATCCTAATGGTTTATCAGAAGTTCAACATTCATTTAGTAGCCTTGGATTTTAAGGCTTTCCAATTGTGACACAATTACTTATGGTGCTTCTTTAACTTTCTCCCATTTTTTTCTTTTAGCAGAAAAGAGAGTTTCCATGACAATACCATAGATTTGCTTCCACTCAAGCTCTAAATATTCACAATTGAGCCATATGAAATTGGTATCTTTGTAGGTTAAAAATGGTTAAATATCTCATGCAGTTCGACCTAATGTAAATATACCCAATACACCTGCCATTTGCAATGACATGAATGAACCTGGAGAATATTATACTAAGCAAAATAAGCCAGACACACATGAAAAAAATCTGCATGATCTCAATGATATGTTAAATCTAAAAATGTCAGATACATAAAAGCAGAGAGCAGATGGTGTCAGGTGGAGGAAATGAGTTTGGTCAAAAGTTACAAAGTTGCAGATATGTAAGATGACTAAGAGGATGTAATATACCATATGATAACTGTAGTTAAAAATACAGTATTGAATATAGAAATTTACTGAGAGAATAGATCCTAGGTGCTCTCACCACACACACAAATGGAATAATTATGTAACGAGATAATATGTTAATTAGGTCAACTATAGTAATCATTAGAAGACTCTATACATGGACATCACCAGATGGTCAACACCGAAATCAGATTGATTATATTCTTTGCAGCAAAGATAGAGAAACTCTATACAGTCAGCAAAAACAAGACCAGGAGCTGACTGTGGCTCAGACCATGAACTCCTTATTGCCAAATTCAGACTTAAATTGAACAAAGCAGGGAAAACCACTAGACCATTCAGGTATGACCTAAATCAAATCCCTTATGATTATACAGTGGAAGTGAGAAATAGATTTAAGGGCCTAGATCTGATAGATAGAGTGCCTGATGAACTATGGAATGAGGTTCGTGACATTCTACAGGAGACAGGGATCAAGACCATTCCCATGGAAAAGAAATGCAAAAAAGCAAAATGGCTGTCTGGGGAGGCCTTACAAATAGCTGCGAAAAGGAGAGAATCGAAAAGCAAAGGAGAAAAGGAAAGATATAAACATCTGAATGCAGAGTTCCAAAGAATAGCAAGAAGAGATAAGAAAGCCTTCTTCAGCAATCAATGCAAAGAAATAGAGGAAAACAACAGAATGGGAAAGACTAGGGATCTCTTCAAGAAAATCAGAGATACCAAAGGAACATTTCATGCAAAGATGAGCTCGATAAAGGACAGAAATGGTATGGACCTAACAGAAGCAGAAGATATTAAGAAGAGATGGCAAGAATACACAGAAGAACTGTACAAAAAAGATCTTCACGACCCAGATAATCACGATGGTGTGATCACTGACCTAGAGCCAGACATCCTGGAATGTGAAGTCAAGTGGGCCTTAGAAAGCATCACTACGAACAAAGCTAGTGGAGGTGATGGAATTCCAGTGGAGCTATTCCAAATCCTGAAAGATGCTGCTGTGAAAGTGCTGCACTCAATATGCCAGCAAATTTGGAAAACTCAGCAGTGGCCATAGGACTGGAAAAGGTCAGTTTTCATTCCAATCCCAAAGAAAGGCAATGCCAAAGAATGCTCAAACTACTGCACAATTGCACTCATCCCACACGCTAGTAAAGTAATGCTCAAAATTCTCCAAGCCAGGTTTCAGCAATACGTGAACCATGAATTTCCTGATGTTCAAGCTGGTTTTAGAAAAGGCAGAGGAACCAGAGATCAAATTGCCAACATCCGCTGGATCATGGAAAAAGCAAGAGAGTTCCAGAAAAACATCTATTTCTGCTTTTTTGGAAAGGCCAAAGCCTTTGACTGTGTGGATCCACAATAAACTGTGGAAAATTCTGAAAGAGATGGGAATACCAGACCACCTGACCTGCCTCTTGAGAAATTTGTATGCAGGTCAGGAAGCAACAGTTAGAACTGGACATGGAACAACAGACTGGTTCCAAATAGGAAAAGGAGTACGTCAAAGCTGTATATTGTCACCCTGTTTATTTAACTTCTATGCAGAGTACATCATGAGAAACGCTGGACTGGAAGAAACACAAACTGGAATCAAGATTGCCGGGAGAAATATCAATAACCTCAGATATGCAGATGACACCACCCTTATGGCAGAAAGTGAAGAGGAACTCAAAACCTCTTGATGAAAGTGAAAGTGGAGAGTGAAAAAGTTGGCTTAAAGCTCAACATTCAGAAAATGAAGATCATGGCATCCGGTCCCACCACTTCATGGGAAATAGATGGGGAAACAGTGGAAACAGTGTCAGACTTTATTTTTCTGGGCTCCAAAATCACTGCAGATGGTGACTGCAGCCATGAAATTAAAAGACGCTTACTCCTTGGAAGGAAAGTTATGACCAACCTAGATAGCATATTCAAAAGCAGAGACATTACTTTGCCAACAAAGGTTCGTCTAGTCAAAGCTATGGTTTTTCCTGTGGTCATGTATGGATGCGAGAGTTGGGTTGTGAAGAAGGCTGAGCGCCGAAGAATTGATGCTTTTGAACTGTGGTGTTGGAGAAGACTCTTGAGAGTCCCTTGGACTGCAAAGAGATCCAACCAGTCCATTCTGAAGGAGATCAGCCCTGGGATTTCTTTGGAAGGAATGATGCTAAAGCTGAAACTCCAGTACTTTGGCCACCTCATGCGAAGAGTTGACTCATTGGAAAAGACTCTGATGCTTGGAGGGATTGGGGGCAAAAGGAGAAGGGGACGACAGAGGATGAGATGGCTAGATGGCATCACTGACTCGATGGACGTGAGTCTGAGCGAACTCCGGGAGTTGGTGATGGACAGGGAGGCCTGGCGTGCTGCGATTCATGGGGTCGCAAAGATCCGGACACGACTGAGTGACTGATCTGATCTGATCTGATCTGATAGTAATCATTTTGTTATGTATACATATATCAAATCATCATGTTGCATAAACACATAAAATTATTAAAAAATTTAAAACATGCATGATATATAAATAAATACAATCTTCCTTCATTCTTCTTGATATGTTCAGTCACTCAGTCATTTCCGACTCTTTGCAACCCCATGGACTGTAGGACACCAGTTTTCTCTGTTCATCACTAGTTCCCAGAGCTTTCTCAAACACATGTCCATCAAGTCAGTGATGCCATCCATCCATCTTACCCTCTGTCCCCTTCTCCTCCTGCCTTCGATCTTTCCCAGCATCAGGGTCTTTTCCAATGAGTCAGTTCTTTGAATCAGGTGGCCAAAGTATTGGAGTTTCAGCTTCAACATCAGTCCTTCCAATGAATATTCAGGATTGATTTCCTTTAGGATTCACTGGTTTGATCTCCATGCTATCCAAGGGACTCTAAAGAGTCTTCTCCAATACCACAGTTCAAAAGCATCAATTCTTCAGCGCTCAGCCTTCTTCATAGTCCAACTCTCACATTCATACATGACTACAGGAAAAACCATAGCTCTGACTATACAGACCTTTGTCAGTAAAGTAATGTCTTTGCTTTTTAATATGCTGTCTAGGTTAGTCATAGCTTTTTTCCCAAGGAGCAAGCGTCTTTTAATTTCATGGCTGCAGTCACCATCTGCAGTGATTTTGGAAACCAAGAAAATAAAGTCTGTCACTGTTTCCATTGTTTCCCCATCTATTTGCCATGAAGTGATGTGACCACATGACATGATCTTAGTTTTTTGGATGTTGAGTTTTAAGCCAGGTTTTTCACTCTGCTCTTTCATCTTCATCAAGAGGCTCTTTAGTTTCTCTCTGCTTTCTGCAATAAGGGTGGTGTCATCTGCACATCTGAGGTTATCAATATTTCTTCCAGAAGACTTGATTCCAGCTCATGCTTCCTCCAGCCCAGCATTTCACATGATTTACTCTGCATGTAAGTTATACAAGCAAGGTGACAATATACAGCTTTGATGTACTCCTTTCCCAATTTGGAACCAGTCCATTGTTCTATGTTCGGTTCTAACTGTTGCTTATTGACCTGCATACAGATTTCTCAGGAAGCAGGTAAGATGATCTGGTATTCCTATCTCTTGAAGAATTTTCCACAGTTTGTTGTGATCCACACAAAGGCTTTAGTGTAGTCAATGAAGCAGAAATAGATATTTTTCTGGAATTCTCTTATTTTTTTGATGATCCAATAGATGTTGGCAATTTCCTCTCTGATTCCTCTGCCTTTTCTAAATCCAGCCTGAACATCTGGAATTTCTTGGTTCACAGTACGTGAAGCCTTGCTTGGAGAATTTTGAGCATTATTGAGCTTCCCTGGTGGCTCAGATGGTAAAGCGTCTGCCTACAATGCAGGAGACCCGGGTTCAATCCCTGGGTCGGGAAGATCTCCTGGAGAGGGAAATGGCAACACACTCCAGTATTCTTGCCTGGAAAATCCCATGGTTAGAGGAACCTGGTAGGCTACAGTCCATGGAGTCGCAAAGAGTCGGACACAAGTGAGCAACTTCACTTTCTTTTGCTAGTATGTGAGATGAGTGCAGTTATGTGGTAGTTTGAACATTCTTTGGCAATTGCCTTTCTTTGGGATTGGAATGAAAACTGACATTTTCCAGTCCTGTGGCCACTACTAAGTTTTCCAAATTTGCTGGCATATTGTGCAGCACTTTAATGACTTCCTGCTCATTGAAACAGTAACAGAAAGGTTCCTAGTTACCTATCCAATATCCACCCAAATATGGATCTTGAAATTACGGGACAGAAGAAAATGAATGGTGGCAAGGCGCATATTCATGGAAGATTAGAACAAATTATAGAGTTAGAGTATGAAAAGCTGCCTTCAGAAGCTTCCAAACCATATGGTTCAAAGAACTGAGAAAATTTCTGGCCAAAGAACTTCCCCTTTTCATTTTACTAGTAAACTATAATTTTTGGTTTCTATTTCAGGATACAGTAGAGAACAAATAAGAAGCACATTTTTAAAAAACTGCCATTTACCCCAATATAATCCTTAGTTGTTTTTGTTGTTTAGTCGCTAAATTGTGTCCAACTCTTTTGTGACCTTATGGACTACAGCCCGCCAGACTCCACTGTCTATGGGATTTCCCAGGCAAGAATAATAATCCTTGGTATTTAAGTATATTTGGGGGCTGAGACTGTTTCTCTTCATTGTTTCATAGGTTTGGGTCACTTTGCTTCCTTGCTTACTATTGACATTGTCTTATTCCTATTGATTTCAACATCCTTATAGCAAAGGAAAATATTAGGACTGCAGAACTTCAAGGAAATGAGTCACAACAGAAGTATACAACAGATTTACTTTCCTGTAGATTTTCAAATCTTAGGGTGATTACCATAGTGGCTTATACTTAGTAGGTACTCAAAAATTTTCATTTACCTGCCATAAATCACTCTATACCAGAATCCCAACTGTGGTCCAGAGAATGGTATTGAAGGGACTTCCCTGGTGGTTCAGTGGTTAAAGTCTACCTTTCAATGCAGGGGATGTGGGTTTGATCCTTGGTTGGGGAACTAAGATCCCACATGCTGTGGGTCAACTAAGTCCAAAAGCCACTATTAGACAGAAGCTCGCGCACCAAAACTAAGATCTGTTGCAGCCAAAAGAAAAAAAAAAAAAAAGGAAAAAATTAGGAGAACCCCGCACCCACACACTGTGCAGCCATGAAGGTCCTCAGTAGCCTGTGCAAGAAAGTTAAACTAAGCAACAACGCACAGAACTGGGGGATGCAGAGAACAACTAATATCACCTATCAAGCTCACCATGTCACCAGTAACAAGGGAGATCAAGTGGTGGGGACCACGGATGGCTTTTGTGGTTACACAGTATGGCTAACAGGCTTATCCGGAGCAGGAAAGACCACAGTAAGCATGGTTTTAGAGGAGTACTTGGTTTGCCATATTATTTCATGCTACACTTTGGATGGTGACAACATTCATCAAGGTTTCAATAAAAATCTTGGCTTTAGTCCTGAAGACAGAGAAGAGAATGTTCAATGCATGGCGGAAACAGCTAAGCTGTTTGCAGATGCTGGCTTAGTGTGTATCACGAATTTTATATCACCTTATACTTTTGCTTTATTTACTATGCTAAAGCCTTTGACTGTGTGGATCACAACAAACTGTGGAAAATTCTGAAAGAGATGGGAATACCAGATCATCTTACCTGCCTCCTGAGAAACCTGTATGCAGGTCATGAAGCAACAGTTGGACCTGGTCATGGAACAATGGACTGGTTCCAAATTGGGAAAGGAGTACGTAAAGGCTATATACTGTCACCCCGCTTATTTAACTTATATGCAGAGTATATCATGCAAAATGCCAGGGTGGATGAAGCACAAGCTGGGATCAAGATTGCTGGGAGAAATACCAATAACCTCAGATGTGAAGATGACACCACCCTTATGGCAGAAAGCAGAGAGAAACTAAAGAGCCTCTGAATGAAGGTGAAAAGAGGAGAGTGAAAAAGCTGGCTTAAAATTCAACATTCAAAAAACTAAGATGATGGCATCCGGTCCCATCACGTCATGGCAAATAGATGGGGAAACAATGGAAACAATGACAGACTTTATTTTCTTGGTTTCCAAAATCACTGCAGATGGTGACTGCAGCCATGAAATTAAGACACTTGCTCCTTGGAAGAAAAGCTATGAAATTTAGACAGTGTATTAAAAAGCAGAGACATAACTTTGCTGACAAATGTCCATATGGTCAAAGCTGTGGTTTTTCCAGTAGTCATGTATGGACATGACAGTTGGACCATAAAGAAGGCTGAGTGCCAAAGAACTGATGCTTTTGAACTGTGGTGTTGAAGACTCTTGAGAGTCCCTTGGACAGCATGGAGATCAAACCAGTGAATCCTAAAGGAAATCAATCCTGAATATTCATTGGAAGGACTGATGCTGAGGCTAAAGTTCCAATGCTTTGGCCACCTGATTGGAAGAAGTGACTCATTGGAAAGACGCTGATGCTGGGAAAGATTGAAGGCAGGAGGAGAAGGGGACAACAGAGGATAATATGGTTGGATGGCATCACTGACTCAATGGACATGAGTTTGAGCAGGCTCTGGAAGATGATGAAGGACAGGGAAGCCTGGCATGCTGCAGTCCATGGGGTTGCAAAGAGTCAGACATGACTGAGCAACTGAACAATACTGAGAAACGCAACAATGTAAGGCACATTCACAAGGGTGCAAGTTTATTTTTCTTTGAAGTGTTTGCTGATGCTCCCCTGCATGTTTGTGAACAGAGGGATGTCAAGGGACTCTACAAAAAAGCATGGGCTGGAGAAATTAAAGGTTTCATTGGGATTGATTCTGATCTTTTCTGATATGAAAAACCAGAGGCCCCTGAATTGGTGCTAAAAACAGATTTCTGTGATGTAAACAACTATGTTTAGCAGGTTGTGGAGCTTCTACAGAAATGGGATATTGTGGATGCCTCTTATGAAGTGAAAGAACTGTACATGCCAGAAAATAAACTTCATTTGACAAAAACAGATACAGAAACCTTACTGCCACTGAAAATTAATAAAGTGGATATGTAGTGGGTGCAGGTTTTGGCAGACGACTGGGCAACCCCACTGAATGGCTTTATGAGAGAAAATGAGTACTTGCAGTACCTTCATTTCGATTATCTTCTGGATGAGGCTGTCATTAACTTGTCAGCACCCTAAAGTCCTGACAGCTACTCAAGAAAATAAAGAGACTAGATGGCTGCATGGCATTTGCTCTGATATACAAGGGCCTCTGTGTGGCTATTCTTCGAAATCCAGAAATCCAGAGTTATTTGAGCACAGGAAGGAGGAGCGCTGTGCCAGGAAACAGGAAAAAACATGCAAGAACCACCCTTACATCAAGATGGCTATGGAACAAGGAGATTGGCTGACTGAAGGATACCCTCAAGTCTTAGATTGAATTTATTGGAATGATGGTCTTGATCAGTATTGTTTTACTCCTACTGAGCTATAGCAGAAGTTTAAAGATATGAATGCAGATGCTGTCTTTGCATTTCCATTACACAACCCAGTGCACAACGGCCATGCTCTATTAATGCAAGATACCCATAAGCAGCTTCTAGAGAGGGGCAACTGTGTCCTGTCCTTCTCCCTCACCCTCTTGGTGGCTGGACAAGGGATGATGATGTCCCTCTTGATGTGGTGGATGAAGAAGCGTGCTGCAGTGCTGGAGGAAGGAGTCCTGAATCTTGAGACCACAGTGGTGGCCATCTTCCCATGTCCCAGCTGAGGTCCAGTGGCATTGTAGAGCACGGATGGTTGTGGGAGCCAACTTTTACATTGTTGGATGAGACTCTGCTGGCATGCCCTATCCAGAAACAGGGAAGGATCTTTATGAGCAGACTCATGGCACCCAAATGTTGACTATGGCCCCTGGTCTGATCACCTTGGAAATAGTTCCCTTTCAAGTTGCAGCTTATAACAAGAAAAAGAGGCAGATGCACTACTGTGACACTGAGCACCATGAAGACTTTGAATTTAGTCTTAAAAACACAAATGCAAAAACTTTACCTAAGAAGGCCAGAAATCTCTTGAAGGTTTCATGGCTCCTAAGGCCTGGACTATGCTGATGCAGTACTACAAATCCTTGGAGAAAGTTTAAGTTGTTAACCTAGTCATTTCACCTTTGACACCTCATTGAGTAACAAGAGGGGACAGGTACTTACTGCTGGCATTGCTTTGTGTTGGTATCTGTCTGGACATGCTTCCTAAAAACAGACCCTTTTCCTTAACTATTAATAGCATCAGTTTGGATGCCTTATGAGTTCTGTTCTGAACTAGTGCAACACACTCCTGGCTTTAATGTATCTTTATTATAGTTATATTCCTACAGTACAGTTTTAAAATCTTGTCTTTTTGTATTATATTCATACTTCTGTATTATCATTTTTTCAAGCTATTATATCAGTTGTAACCAGTAGTATACACTTTGAATCTCACTTTTCATCTCTTGAAAAAAGAAAAAGCCCACTAAACAATAAACTTGGCTAGACCTTGTTTTGGGAATTTAAAAGAAAAAAAAAACCCTGATGTTTGTCTATCAAAAACAAATTAAACAAACAATAGTATTGAAAATATTTGTGTGTAAAGTTAAAGCAATTCTTAAGAGGAGTATACTTTCAATTGTTTGTTAGAAAGTAAGAGAGGGTAAAAGTTGATGAGACAGGCATCTACCTAAAGAAGTTAGGAAAACACAATGAGATAAGTCCATAGAAAATAAAAGGAAGAAAATGATAAAGAAAAAAGAAACTAAAAACCAAAGGTACAATTAAAAGGAATTTTTAAAAGCCAAAAATTGGATATTTAAAAACACTATTAAAAGTGACAACCTCTGGCAAGATGGATCAAGAAAAAGAATAAAGGAGGCCAACACACACATCAGAAATTTTCAAAGATTTTTTAAAATTATGAACAATCTTATGCCATTTAATTAGGAAATATACACAATGAAAATAATTGACAAAATTTTAACCTAAAACTAATTCAAGAAATAGGAAGCCTGGATAGTCCTATTTTAAAAAATAATTGAATTGATAAAAATCTTAATACACATGCACACAAACACACATACATATACACCTGAGTCAAGACATATAATCTACCAGACTTTAAAGAAATAACATTATTCCAATCTTATATAAATTCTTCCAGGGTATGAAAAAAAAGGCAATTTCTTGATATAATTGAGATTCTAAAGCTATTCAAAGATAGTATAAGAAAGATAAGAGGCAACTTTTGCCCATAGATACATAAATCCTACACAAAATATTAGCAAATGAAATTCACAAGAGTGTCAACCAAAAAACACAACTCTCCTATGTTGTCAGCAAGAAAACCACTTTAAATATAAATGTCATAATGGAATTTTTAATGACCAAGTTGGGTTTATACAAGAATGGTTTAACATTAGAAAGTCTATGCATACACTTTATCATATTAACATACTAAAGGAGAAAAATCATATAAACTTCTCACAACATGAGGAAAAGATATTTGATAAGATTCAAAATTCATTCATGATTAAAATATATAAAATATTCTATAGTAAAATAAGTATTGAAGGGTGCTTCTTGACCTGAAAAAAAGTATATGCCAAAAATTACTAGCAAATGTTACTTTTAAGGGTAAAAAATAAAATTACAAGCATTACTTTTAGAATGAGGAAGAATGATACTATGACTGCTTTTGTTCAACACTGTACCAGAGCACTTAACCAACAGAGACAAGAAAAGGATTTAAGAAGTAAAAAAATTTAAAAAGAAACAAAACTTATCATACATATGCAATATGACTGTCCACATAGAAAGTCCCCACTGTATACAGAAAAACAAACACAGAAACCATCAATATATAATAAATGAGAACACAGTGAGGTGGCTCAATAGGAGTTCAATATATCCAACTTAATTGCATTGCTAAACACTAGCAAGAAGTGAAACTGAATTCCCAGAAAACTTAGTTCCTTTGCCGAGTTTAGGATTTACCTCTCTATTCAAAATGTTAATTCCTTTTCTTGTCCCATACCTGTTCTTCTCAGGATTGAGGAGCATCAAAGAAAAGGAGGGACCGAAACAGAGCAGGAACCAATGGGGTCTCCTGGGTATAAATTTGTTCCATTTCCCCCATTGCTTGTTTGTAAGAAATAAACTTCATTCCGTTTCCTTGACCTTCCCTGAGTTCTGAAGGGCAGATTCAAACAGCTGCTAACCAGAGGAGGGAGGGAATACAGTAACAAAGGAGGAACAGTCAAAAAAAAAACCGTAGTGCAGTGTCCTGGTTCCTTCTCAAGGAATATACATTATATGTAACAATAACTTTGAGTTCTTCTGTAGGAACTAAGGCCCCCATCCACACGGGGGATGCTAACTTTGGGCTGAGCAAAAGCTTCCTGGAACACCACCTTGATACCTAACCACAACCAACCAGAAGAAAGTCTGCAAACAGTGGAAGATGATAGACTCTGAAAGTCTCTCAGTCGTGTCTGACTCTTTGCAACCGCATGGACTGTAGCCTGCCAGGCTCCTCTGTCCATGGAATTCTCCAGGCAAGAATACTGGAGTGGGTAGCCGTTCCTCTCCAGCGGATCTTCCCAACCCAGGGATTGAACCCAGGTCTCCCAGATTGCAGGCATATTCTTTACATATAAGCCACCAGGGAAGCCCAAAGACTCTGAACCCCTCCTCAAATGATTCTCCGTTTAAAAAACTTTCATGGACAAGCCGAATTTTTAGAATTGCTTTTGGGGCACAAATTCAAACAAAGCTGTTATATTAAAATTATGTAGATTTGGTATAGGGACCAATGGACTATAACAGAGAACTCAGAAACACATACACCCATATATGAATACTCAGCATGTGACAGAGATGTCATTCAGATCACTGATGAAAGAATACTTATTCAACAAAACAGGCTGAGATAACTAGTGGTTCTTATGAGTAAAGATGAAATTGAACCTTTGTCCCTCATCATACATAAAAAAAATAATTTCAAATGGAACAGAGACTTAAAAATCCAAGATAAAACTAGAACTGTTGAAGAAACTATAAAAGAACACCTTCATGACTTCAAGGTTGGGAAGGAGTTTTTAAACAAAAAACAAACTGTGTTAATCATTAATGATAAGATACAGACAACTGTGAAGGGGATCAGAGTATCTCACTTTAACATAAGGATTATTTTGAGTTGAAGGCAACTAAGAAACAGAGAAGGCAATGGCATCCCACTCCAGTACTCTTGCCTGGAAAATCCCATGGACGGAGGAGCCTGGTGGGCTGCAGTCCATGGGGTCGCTAGGAGTCGGACATGACTGAGCGACTTCACTTTTACCTCTCACTTTCATGCATTGGAGAGGGAAATGGCAACCCACTCCAGTGTTCTTGCCTGGAGAATCCTAGGGACGGGGAAGCCTGGTGGGCTGCCGTCTATGGGGCCGCAGAGTCGGACACGACTGAAGTGACTTAGCAGCAGCAGCAGCAAGAAACAGCAGATGCAAGAAAAGGTCTCTTCCTTCCCCCTTTCGCCTAAGTGAAAAAAACTGTTACTCGTTTAGTAATGTCTGACTCTTTGTGATCGCATGAACTGTAGCCCACCAGGCTCCTCTGTCCATGGGATTCTCCACGCAAGAATATGAATACTGGAGTGGGTGGCCATTCCCTTCTTCATGAGATCTTCCTGACCTAGGGATCAAACCCAGGTCTCCTGCACTGCAGGCATTCTTTACCATCTGAGCCACCAGGGAAGCCCCTTGCCTGAAGGAAGGGTATAAATTTTCCCTTATGACAGCTTCTTCCTCCTATCTCCAGGTAGAAGAGAACCATCAGACACTCATCAGCCTAGAAACTGCCTGAGGTTGGGACGCTTGCAGACTGAGAGTCACAGGATACACACAGGGAAGAAGGCCATGTGACTGAAACCAGGCAGGATCCTGTAAGGCTCCTGGGCACTGTTTGTAGAGAACAGACTCCAGCCTTCATGACCTTTGCTGAGTCCCAAAGGGCAGATTCAAACAACTGCTAATAGGTAAGGGAGGGGATGGAGAGACCAGGGAGGAGCAGCCAAAAAACAACAGTGCAGGTGTTGCCAAAATCTTGGCTCTCTATGTGCCAGAAATAGAGAGACAGTTAGGAGGAGGAGCACACTGACTGAAACCGCCCACCCTGGGCAGGCCCTTTAGTAACCATTCCCATGAGCTGTTTTATGACAGGAGATCCTGGTAAGGAATACAGAACTAATAAGCCACCACCAACCGGAAGAGTTCGGGAAAGGTCAAAAGGAGACACCGTGGGTCCGTCCACTTCCCAGAATCCCTCTTGCTAGCATCCATCTTGGCTTAGTGATGCTTGCATCACCAGGAAAGCCTCTGAATTAGAATGATTGGCCAAAGACACCCCGGAAACTAATCCCATCACCATAAAACCACGAGATTGCCAGCCACGTGGCAGAGCAGTTCTCCTGGGCTCCCTTACCTTACTGCTCTCCACGTGGATACCCTTTCCCAATAAAATCTCTTGCTTTGTCAGCACATGTGTCTCCTCATACAGTTCATTTCTGAGTGTTAGACAAGAGCCGTTTTGGGTCCTGAAAGGGGTCCCCCTTCCTGCAACAGAAACAGTGACTTCACTACTTTGCCAGGCAAAATGGGAACACAGTAGGCTACTGCCCCTCAAGAACTCTACCCACCCTCCACCCCTGGTGAGTAGGGAAAGGTTTTATAGTCAGGAGTATATGATAAGGATCAAGGCATTCAGAGTCTTATATTCCTTCTTCTGCAAAGTTTCAAAGGGTTGGGTTGCTGACAAGATTAGGGTGTGTGCAGGGTCTCAGGTGGTCTAGTCTCCTAATCTTGATGAGCCTCTCTGGTCCTTTAATCTCACCTCAGGTGGTTTCCTTGCTGTTCTTCCCTTGATTAGCAACTGCTCTGTAGTTTGGAACTGAAAGTCATGGAGGCTGGAGCCTTGCCTATAAGAAATGGGGGACAAAATGGGTTCCATGTCCAGGTGCCCCATGAGGCCCTGCTCAGCATCACAGGGACTTCCCTAGTGGTCCAGAGGTTAAGAGGCCTTGCTTCCACTGCAGAGCAGTGGGATGGGGGGCAGGATCCTGGATCCACCTCAAAGAATACATTTAACAATATCTTTGAAGTCTTTGGCAGAACTGAAACACCCAACAAATGGAACATGTTAACTACTTGATGAATCATTCTTCTTTCCAGAGAAGGTCACAGTTTGAAAACCTCTTTGAGAATCATAGAACCTCATCAGGAGACCACCTGAAGTGAGAACAAAGGAGTACATGCTCTGCACGCACCCTGATCTTTACCAGCAACCCCGTCCTTGAACCACTGGTATCAAGTCAGTCAATCAGTTCAGTTGCTCAGTTGTGTCCAACTCTTTGAAACCCTGTGGACTATAGCACGCCAGGTTTCCCTGTACATCACTGACTCCCAGAGCTTGCTCAAACTCATGTCCATTGAATCAGTGATCCCATCCAACGATTTCATCCTCAGTCGTCCCCTTCTCCCCCCTTCAATCTTTCCCAGCATCAGGGTCTTTTCCAATGACTCACTTCTTCAAATCAGGTGGCCAAAGTATTGGAGCTTCAGTTTCTGCATCAGTCCTTCCAATGAATATTCAAAATGGATTTTCTTTAGGATTGACTGGTTGGATCTCCTTGCAGTCCAAGGGACTCTCAAGAGTCTTCTCCAACACCACAGTTCAAAAGCATCAGTTCTTTGGTGGTCAGCTTTCTTTATGGTTCAATTCTCACATTCATACATGACTATGGGAAAAACCATAGCTTTGACTAGACAGACCTTTGTCGGCAAAGTAATGTCTTTGCTTTTTAATATGCTGTCTAGGTTGGTCATAGCTTTTTTCCCAAGGAGCAAGCGTCTTTTAATTTCATGGCTGCAGTCACCATCTGCAGTGATTTTGGAGACCAAGAAAATAAAGTCTGTCACTGTTTCCATTGTTTCCCCACCTATTTGCCATGAAGTGATGGGACTGGATGCCATCATCTTAGCTCTCTGAATGTTGAGTTTTAAGATAATTTTTTCACTTTCCTCTTTCACTTTCATCAAGAGGCTCTTTAGTTCCTCCTCACTTTCTACCATCTCCCTGCAATCTTGACTCCAACTTGTGCTCCATCCAGCCCAGCATTTCACATGATGTACTCTGCATAAAAGTTAAATAGCAGGATGACAATATACAACCTTGCTATACTCCTTTCCCAATTTGGAACCAGTCTGTTGTTCCATGTCCAGTCTAACTGTTGCTTTATGACCTGCATACAGATTTCTCAGGAGGCAGGTAAGGTGGTCTGCTATTCCTATCTCTTGAAGAATTTTCCACAGTTTATTGTGATCCACACAGTCAAAGGCTTTGGCATACTCAATGAAGCAAAGGAGATAATCTTCTGGAATTCTCGTGCTTTTCGATGATCCAAGAGATATTGGCAATTTGATCTTTGGTTCCTCTGCCTTTTCTAAAACCAGCTTGAACATTTGGAAGTTCACGGTTCATGTACTGTTGAAGCCTGGCTTGGAGAATTTTGAGCATTAATTTGCTAGTGTATGAGATGAGTGCAATTGTGTGGTAGTTTGTACATTCTTTGGCATTGCCCTTCTTTGAGATTGGAATGAAAACTCACCTTTTCCAGTCCTGTGGCCACTGCTGAGTTTGCCAAGTTTTCTGGCATATTGAGTGTGGCACTTTCACAGCATCATCTTTTAGGATTTGAAATAACTCAACTGGAATTCCATCACCTCCAGTAGCTTTGTTCATAGTGATGCATCATAAGGCCCACTTGACTTCTCATTCCAGGATGTCTGACTCTAGGTGAATGATCACACCATCATGGTTATCTGGGTCATGAAGATCTCTTTTGTATAGTTCTTCTGTGTATTCTTGCCACCTCTTCTTCATCTCTTCTGCTTCTGTTAGGTCCATACCATTTCTGTCCTTTATTGTGCCCATCTTTGCATGAAATATTCCCTTGGTATCTCTTAATTTTCTTGAAGAGATCTCTAGTCTTTCCCATTCAATTGATTTTCTCTATTTCTTTGCATTGATCACTGAGGAAGGGTTTCTTATCTCTGCTTGTATTCTTTGAAACTCTGCATTCAAATGAGTATATCTTTTCTTTTCTCCTTTGCCTTTTGCTTCTCTTCTTTTCTCAGCTATTTATAAGGCCTCTTCAGACAACCATTTTGCCTTTTTGCATTTTTTTTTCTTGGGGATGGTCTTGATCACTGCCTCCTGTACATGTCACGAACTTCCAACCATAGTTCTTCAGGCACTCTGTCTATCAGATTTAATCCCTTGAATCTATTTGTCACTTCCACTGTATAATCATAAGGGATTTGATTTAGGTCATACCTGAATGGTCTAGTGGTTTTCCCTACTTTCTTCAATTTCAGTCTGAATTTGGCAATAAGGAGTTCATGATCTGAGCCACAGTCAGCTCCCGGTCTTATTTTTGCTGACTGTATAGAGCTTCTCCATCTTTGGCTGCAAAGAATATAATCAATCTGATTTCAGTATTGACCATCTGGTGATGTCCATGTGTAGAGTCTTCTCTTGTGTTGTTGGAAGAAGGTGTTTGCTATGACCAGTGTGTTCTCTTGGCAAAACTCTGTTAGCCTTTGCCCTGCTTCATTCTGTACCTCAAGGCCAAATCTGCCTGTTACTCCAGGTATCTCTTGACTTCCTACTTTCGCATTCCAATCCCCTATAATGAAAAGGAGACTTCCCTGAAGGCTCAGATGGTAAAGCATCTGCCTACAATGCGGGAGACTCGGATTCAATCCCTGGGTTGGGAAGATCTCTGGAGAAGGAAATGGCAACCCACTCCAGTACTCTTGCCTGGAAAATCCCATGGATGGAGGGGCATGGTAGTCTACAGTCCTAGGGGTCACAAAGAGTCAGACACAATTGAGCAACTTCTCTTCATTTCATAATGAAAGGACATTTTTTTGGGGTGTTAGTTCTAGAAGGTCTTGTAGGTTTTCATAGAACCCTTCAACTTCAGCTTCTTCAGCATTACTGGTTGGGTCACAGACTTGGATTACTATGTTACTGAACAGTTTGCCTTGGAAACAAAGAGATCATTCTGTCATTTTTGAGACTGCAACCAAGTACTGCATTTAGGACTCTTTTGTTGACTACGAGGGCTACTCCATTTCTTCTAAGGGATTCTTGCCCACAATAGTAGATATAATGGTCATCTGTATTAAATTTGCCCATTCCGGTCCATTTTAGTTCACTGATTCCTAAAATGTCGATGTTCACTCTTGCCATCTCCTGCTTGACCACTTCTAATTTCCCATCCTCAACATCCTCTTTTATCTTTAGCTCAGAATGGTATTTCAGCCATTTTGGTGACCTAGTTTTTCTGGGTCTCTCTCATGTATACATGTTAAACTGTTTGATTTTCTTCTGTTAAAAAGATAATAAATTAAAACCTGAAAATAAAAAAGCAATTCATGAGCACATTTTCAATTATATCAAAACCAAAAACCAACAAAAAACCTAGAAAGAAGTCATAGTCCATCAACAGATAGCATCACAAACATAATAACTCAGGTTGTTTCTTGATGGCACAATAAATCCAGAGAGCCCTGATAACTTGGTTTATGATCCTCTGGCCAGAGACATCCTGACTCTCAGAACTACAATTTAAGAAATGTCACAGAAGGAATTCCCTGGTGGCCCACTGGTTAGGGCTTGGCATTTTCACTTCCCTGACCTGGGTTCAATCCCTGGTTGGGGAGCTAAGATACTGCAAGCCAAGTGGTGTGGCTAAAAGAATAAAATATAACTTAAAACTCACCTATACATAAAACTAAAAGTGCTCTGATTTAGTCATCACTTTATATAAAATTAAATATTTGAGCTATATTAAAGGCTGGAGTCTAGACTTGTAAGCTCAACTCTCAGTTCAATTCTCAGTGTCTTTTCTTCTGACCTAGTGTAGCCCTATGAGGGACTGTAAACTTGGCCCTCTAGGTGGTCTAAACTAGTCAGAACTACAATGTGCCACAGCAGGGGCCAGTTTCTATGAAAAAAATTAAAAATCACAAATACATGTGTACACACACAAAACTACTTCTTAACCTCACAGCAGTTTTTAAAATATTATTTAGCAATTTAAAGTTAAAAAAATAATCATCTAACAAAATGCTGATTTTTCTAAAGGCTAGTGACTAAGTTGACTTAATGTAATCCAATAGCACTGTATTCTTTTATCTCCTCCCAAAATCATGCATAATCACACAGCAATTTTCTCAGTTGATAATAATACTGATTAACTCCTATTACTGGCAGATTTAGCAATGTATCTGTAGTCTTTTACAAATGACTTAAGCTAGTAAATGTAACTGTGTATCACCTGTGTAAAAGGTCAACAGTATAATCTGAATTTGTTAGGGGAAGCACACTGACCAACCGCCTACCCTGCCAGGCACCACAGTGACTACTTGCATGAGTTGTTTTAGGACAGGAGGTCCTAGTAAGGAACACAGAAGGAATAAGCCACCACCAACCAGAAAACTTTGGGAAAGGTCAAAAGGAGACAATCAGCTCCCAGAATCCTTCTTGCTGGCATCCTCTTGGCTGAACAATGCATGCACCTCTAGGAAGGACTCTGAGTCAGAATGATTGGTCTAAGACAACAGGGAAACTAACCCTATCATCATAAAACCTGAGACTGCAAGCCATGTGGCAGAGCAGTTCTCCTGGGTTCCCTTACCCTACTGCTCTCTGCCCAGGTGCCCCTTTCCAATAAAATCTTTGCTTTGTCAGTATGTGTGTCTCCTTGGACAATTCATTTCCAAGTGTTAGACAAGAGCCCACTTTTGGGCCCTGGAAGGGGTCCCCCTTCCTGCAACAAATTCATATAATATATGAAGTTTTATCACTTCAGCACCAGATATAATTTGTAACTGCCTTTGCTTACTGCACAAATGCAACCAAGCAGGTTATAAATTCTGGGGAATATATGTATTTTTCTAGAGACAACATTTATAACTCTCAAAGATGTTCAAAGGGGTTGGTGCTTCCAGAAAACTCAAGGCTCACAGTATTTTTAAAAGCTGTCTTCCCAGAAATAAACCCACACACTAAAGGCCAATTAATCTATGACAAAGGAGCTAAGAATACACAGTGGAGAAAAGAGAGTCTCTTCCCTAAGTGTGCTATGAAAACTGGACAGCTACAAGAAAAAGAACACAATTAGAACATTCTCTTATACCATATGCAGTAATACTCAAAATGGATTAAATCCTAAATGTAAGACCGGATACCATAAAATTCCTTGAGGAAAACACAGGCAGAACACTGTTTGACATACTTCACTGCAATTTTTTTTTTTGATCCCTCTTCCAAAACAAAGGAAATAAAAAGCAAAAATAAATGAATGGGACCTAATTAAACTGAAAAGCTTTTGCACAAATGGTACTGTTAAATGGAAGAAAAATTTTCCAAATGATATAACTAAGAGGGGGTTAATACCCAACATATATAAACAGTTCATTCAACTTGACATCAAAAAACCAAACAACCTGATTTTAAAATAGAGCAGAACTGAACATATATTTTTCCAAAGAAGAAATGCAGATTGCCAGCAAGCACATGAAAATATGCTCAACATTGCTAATCACCAGAGAAATGCAAATTAAAACAACAATGAGATACCATCAGAGACATGTCAGAATGGGTACCCTCAGAAAGAACACAAATAACAAACAATGGTGAGGACTGGAGAAAGGGAAATCCTTGTACACAGCTGGTGGGAATGTAAACTGATGCAGCCACTGTAGAAAACAGTATGGCAGATTCTCAAAAAAACTAAAAATAGAACTACCATGTGCCCCAGCAATTCTGCTCCTGGATATATATTTAAACAAAACAAAACACTAATTCAACAGAAGAATGGATAAAGATGTGATGCAAGTACAATGGAAAACCACTCAGCTGCAAAAAAGAATGAAAATTTGCCATTTACAACAACATGGATGATTTGGAGGGCATTATGCTAAGTGAAATAAGTCAGAGAAAGGCAAATACTGTGTATCACTTATATGTGGAATCTAAAAAATACAACCAGGGAATATAATAAAAAGGCTGACTCACACATACAGAAGACAAACTAGCAGGATAACAGTAGAGAGAGGGAAGGGAGAGGAGCAAAATAGAAATACAGGATTAAGAGGCACAAACTACTCATTTTAAAATAAACTACAAGAATATTTTATAAAACAGGGGGAATACAGCAAATGAGTATAACCTTTAAAAATTGTGAATCACTATTTTGTACCCCAATAATTTATGTAGTATTACGTATCAGGCTTCCCTGGTGGCTCAGAGGATAAAGCGTCTGCCTGCAATGAGGCATGCCCTTCGGTTCCTGGGTTGGGAAGATCCCCTGGAGAAGGACATGGCAACCCATTCCAGTATTCTTGCCTGGAGAATCCCACGGACAGAGGAGGCTGGCGGGCTACAATCCACGTGGTCGCAAAGAGTCGGACACGACTGAGCGACTTCACAAACACACACGCGCGCGTATCAACTAGACTTCAATAAAAAACAAATTACTTATCTAAAAAAACAAAACAAAACAAAACTCTCTTCAACCACGTGGAATCAATCACCCGGAGGTGGCTTCCGGTCCAGCTCACAGCTAATCGGTCCTCCAGGCCGCCCACACTCCCCACGCAGTCCTCCTAGACACTGCTTGCAGCAGAGGTCGCTGCGTCGCCATCACCGCGCCCCTGCGCTTCGCCCAGCCCGCTCTCAACGCGCCGGCGCCGACGGAAGGGGCGGGGCAAAGACAGGGCGGGGCCTGGAGGCAGGCGGTCTGCAAGGCCGCTGGGAGGGGGGCGGGGAGGGAGGAGCAGCGCTGACGTACAGGTAACTGCGCCCCTGCCGGGCCAGCCGTGACCCAGGCCCGCGCCCCTCTCTGTTGCTTCATTGCGCGCACGTGGGAAATACAGGAGCGACGAGCTCCTCTTCCCTGGCTGCGCTCCCGCCAGGGCTCCGCGTGAGTGTCTCGGGTCCTGCCCCGGCCCGGCCAGCTCGGGACGCCCCGTGGACCCGGGGGGCCAAGGCTGTCGGCTCCTGGGTCTGACTGCTCCTGCTGGCTGCAGACGCAGACTGCAAGCTCGAGGACTCTGGTGTCCAGTTTCCCTTGACCTTGAGAACCTGCGAAGGTGCGCAGCCCGAGGGGGTAGGGAGGGAGCGAGGGGAACATGACCTTGTCTCAGCAGTTTGTCAGCCTCTGAGCCAAGAGATTTTTAGTTGCAATTGACCTAAACGCAGTTCAATCAGGTTCTCCATTCGGAGTAGTTAACAGGCTCAGGAACGTGGAGCGATTCCAAGTGTCCCGCGGGTTCAGGACAGCGTCGCCTCTGCATTCCGGTAGTTGCTGTTCTTACAGACTTTGGTTAGTTCACAGATTTTATATCTCGCCTGAAGATCTCAGTCAAACCCACCTTCAGGCTTCCTGCCGCCATCATCCCTTTATGTCCACGCTGTCGCGCCAAAGAAATCTTTTAAAAAGCACTACTGTCGGATCACTTCCCTACCTAAGATCTTTCTATAACTCTCACACTCTCTGGATAAGTCCACGCTTTGATATGGAAGGCTCCTGGCGATCTCACCTCTTACCCGTCAGCCCAACCCCATCTTAGCTCTTCATTCTAATGCACAGGTTCTTTTGCTGTGCTTTCACTTCACAGTATTTAATCAAGTACTTACCACGTGCCAGGCACTATTCTGGGCACTTGGGCTTGAGCAGAGGAAAAAAGCACCGGTAACAGTTTATATTCTACTAGCAGAGTCATTAAAATAAAATAAAAAAAAAAAACCAGTAAATTATATAACATGATAGCAGATAATGCTATGATGGAAGAAAGTAGAACAGGGGAGATAGGGAGGACAAGATACCTGTTAAATGGAGTTGGAATGAGTAGACTTCACTGAGTTAAAAATGAGTTATCCCTGCAGATAACCTGGATTAAGGGTATAGTAGGGCACCTGGAACAAAGGAGACTACCCGGAAGTTTGCCTGTTGTGTACGAGGATCTTCAGGAAGGAGCTGAGTAAGCAAGGGTGAGAGAGGCGGGAGATGAGGTCAGAGAGGAAATGGAGGGGCCAGATCACACAGGGCCTATAGGGCAAGGGAGGGAGTTTGCTTTTTCAGTGCTTTTATAGGATTGTGAGGGAAGGAGAGACGTGATACAAATTCTTTTTAAAAGAGTCTGTCTGACTGACTGTTGTATGGAGAACAGACTGTGATGGAGCCTTGGTAGTCATCCTGATGATAGATGGAGGCCTGAATCTGTGGTAACAGTGGTAATGGTGAAAGGGAAACCAAATGTTTTGGTTTTGGAGATAAGCCAACATGATTTCCTGACATAATGGATCTGAGTAGGGGGGAAAGAGTCAAGAGTGACTGAAAGCTTTCCTTCTCAGGAACTAGAAGGGTGGAGTTACTATTAACTGAGATGGGGACAGCTGCAGCTAGAGCAGATTTGGGGTTGCAGATATATCAGAGTTTGTGTAAGGGCCAATTAAGAGTGAAGTCCCTGTTATGCATCCAAATGGATATGTCGAATAGGCCGTCAGATACTATGTCAAGATCTGCAAGACCACCTCTAGGTTCACTGATTTCACTGGGAAGACTCAACAGGACTCAGCTATGGGTCATGGCTATGATTTACAACAGCAAAATGATACAACATGCAAGGTTCAAGATGCCTGGGACAAAGTCTAGAGGAAACCGGGTGCAGTCTTCCAGGAGGCCTCTCGCAGTGGAGCATACAGGACATGTGGCATGACTGTGCCTCAGTGCCTCAGGGAACAATCACCTAGTTAGTGGGTCTCCAGGCTCTTTCTTTCTCTGCTAGCTAATGAATCTATTAGGAAGAAGATGTGAAAGGGGGTAGAATGCAGATCTGTACAATTTGCTCATTCCTTCCTAGCTCTGATTTGCTGTAGTTGGAGGTTGAAAGTTGAGAGACTTACTCTGGGTTTATAAAGTCATGATCTGGTATCCTTGGCAAAGTCCATTATTGTAAGCTTGTAATGTATGTCAATAGACAGTGTTTCTTGTTCTGAGATTTTTTTTTTTTTTTCTAAAATCATTAAGGGCATTCCCTGGTGGCCTAGTGGTTAGGATTCTGGACTTTTCACTGCTGCGGCTCAGGTTTAATCCCTGGTCGGGGAACTGAGATCCTGCAAGCTGCACGACATAGCCAAAGAGGGTGGGGAAAGCACTGAGCAGTCAGTACCCAAGCTAATTTAGGGGAGTGAGAAGAGTGGAACCTGTGTTTTCACATGTATTAGCATCCAGTTTGACCTTCATGACCGTCCTATGAGGTCAGTACATTAAGTACAGCCAGAAGACTCACCAGGTACAGTGTGCATGGCCTTGGTTCGTGTGGACCCAACATGGCCTTTTGTAGGAGGGGACATGGTACAGTATCAGCTGTAACGTGTTCACAGTGTGTATGGTTTATGTAGTAAGAATGCCAAGATACCACACTTGTGAACTAAATCTGAATTGTCTGTTTCAGGTAGTATGTGCCATGGCTATGACTAGTGTCAGACTGCCCAGCAGCATTTTAAGAAAGCCAGATGCCTGGATTGGACTCTGCAGAGCACTGCGAGGGACACCTTCACATAAAGGCTGTGCTTCCTGGAATCGATACTTGTATTTGTCTAGTGCCAAGTTAAATGCATCAAATTATAAAACACTCCTCCATAACATTTTCTCACTGAGACTCCCAGGGCTTTTAATATCTCCAGAATATATTTTTCCATTTTCCATAAGACTCAAAAGTAATATAAGCTCTAAAAAATCCACTAAAAAGACTCTACAAAAAGTGGAAGATGAAGGGGACTCTGATGAAGAGAGGGATGAGATGAGTGAGCTGGAAGAGGAGCCCGAGGACAACCCCAGTGAGGTCAAAGACTATAAAGACCTGGACAAAGCAGTACAGTCTTTCCGGTATGACGTTATCCTGAAGACGGGCCTAGATATCGGAAGGAAGTATGTGCGTTTTCATACAAAAATCACTTGTCTTCTTGGTTGTTTTAAAGCAGTGTTACCAATCACATGGCTCATATTACAGTGAAGGGTAACCACAGATGTGAAAGAATCTTACAGGAACCTGGTCCAATTATTTCATTCTATACGTGAAAAAACTAATTCCCAAAGAAGTCAAATGACTGCCTGCAAATCCCATGTGCCGTGTTTCCTTGACTCTAAGACATAGTCAACTGTAAGATGAACCACTGATGTAAAAACAGCTTCTTGAAGAAAAAAGGAATCACCATGTTAGATGTACATAGCAAGCATAGAATGCACCTGGGTTTCACAAATGCTACGTGAGGTGGTATATCCTAGAAGCAGCATAATGTGGTGGTTAAAACTGCAGGCTTTGTACCCAGACTATCGGGGCTTTAATCCTGGCTCTCTGTGACCTTGGACAAGATACTTAAAATCTCTGTGCAGTTCCCTCATCTGTAAAATAAGGGTAATAGAACTGGCTTTAGAAGGTGGTGGCTAGGATTAAATAAGTCAGTCTGTCTTCCTATAGCATTTACAACAATGTGTGGCACCTGGGTTCTCAATGTATGTTAGCTATGATGATGAAAATACTATGTGCGTTCATGTATATAGTGTATGGAGATATTAAGCATAACCTTCAAGGTTTCTTTAATCTTGTTTCTTCGCTAGACCTATTATATAATAATAGTGATCGTCACTGTTCATTCATTCCTTTAGCAATCATTGTGTGCATACTGCATGCAAAGTAAGAACTGTCATATGAATATGAAATTAAGATTCCTTTGTCTAATTTGTACCTTTATGTCCTAATTTCATGGCATAGTTTAATTTTTTAATCCACGAAACTTAAAGACTCATAAAGATGACTCTGAGCGCACAGGCACCCTCATCAGGACTTGAATGTTCTCTAAAGTCTGGCAGGCTCGTTAAGGGCCTCCCTGTCTTTCACAGTAGTAGCTAGTACTGTTATTAGGAAAACCCCCAACATCAATCACCAGGAGTCTGAGCGTTAAGACGAAAGGGCACTCATTTTTGTCTGTATCTGCCTTGGTCTAGTCGCTCCACTGATTAAATTCAGAGAGATCAGCAGTGGCTGGATTGGCATTTCCCCCGCCTCAGTGCAGATCAGCAGAGGGTTTCTTAACAGCCTCACCATAGGTGTGGTAACTGGTTTTTCTCAGAGCACGTGAGGGGAAGGTAGCACCCACTCATGTTGACTGTCGTGGATCACGGGAGCTATCACCTACGTGAAGTCCCAGCAGAGCGCTGCTTACCTGCCATCTCGCTCTAGCAGATCTTTGCAGCGGCCACATCTACTCAGCAGTGCCCTTTGGTCTCCCTGTTTAGATTCATATGGGAGCAGTTGACTTTCACTTTCCCAATGCCCAGAATGGAGATTTTGTGGGTAGGCCGGTCACTGTCAGAAAAAGCATTATTAATAGCCAGTATTTTCCTCAAAATTATATAATTGTTTTGAATATATTTCTATTTTAAAGCACTTTGCCTTTTTTTTTTTTTTTTAAGCAAAGTGGAAGATGCATTCTACAAAGGTGAACTCAGGCTAAATGGGGAAAAACTATGGAAGAAAAGCAGAACGGTAAGATACTATGACAACCAAATATTTTTGTGTGTTGTTCTGTACTCAGTTAACGCCTTCCCCAATCTCCCCTGGGGCTCCTTCCTTGGGGCATCAGTGGCTCCTCAGGTATGTCTGTCTTACCACCTTGAAGGTCTCCCTCAGGCCTAGCCACACAGCTTCAGTCACACAGACCACTTGCTGATTGTAGCCATAATGACTTTGAGATGAAGCTTCCTCTTTTTCTTTAAAATTTTAAGACAAGTCACTATCAGAACTAGAAAAAATCTATTAATTAAACTTCTTAAGTTATTAATGTTAGCCTCTCTGAAATCATAATAATCAGTCCAGAAACGTTTGATCCATGTAGAGGTTTCTTTGGCCTGCTGTAACCTGAGCAGATGTGCGATTCTGTTCAGCTCAGCAGAAGTTACACTGCTGTGTGTGCAGAGCAGCCATCAAAAAGGTTCCATATTTCCTGGTAGCTCTGTTGATATTGTTGTTTTGTGACAGAATCATTCATAAGTGTTACAAGAAAATGAATTTCTAGTATCTGATGTTATAATAAATGATATATATTTTCTTATAAAAATGTATTTTTGTAAAAATAAGTTACATATATACATACATCTAGAATTAAAATATTAATACTAGTAGTATTTATCTTTGGAGAGGGCAATGGCCACCCACTCCAGTACTCTTGCCTGGAAAATCCCATGGATGGAGGAGCCTGGTGGGCTGCAGTCCATGGGGTCACTAGGAGTCGGACACGACTGAGCAACTTCACTTTCACTTTTCACTTTCATGCATTGGAGAAGGAAATGGCAACCAGCTCCAGTGTTCTTGCCTGGAGAATCCCAGGGACGGGGGAGCCTGGTGGGCTGCCGTCTATGGGGTCGCACAGAGTCGGACACGACTGAAGCGACGCTGCTGCAGCAGCAGCAGCAGCAGCATTTATCTTTGAGTGGGCATTGTGAGTTATATGTTCATGTGTTTTATTTTCTGAATTTTTTACGAATATGTTTCACTTTCAGAATTGGGAAAAATAATAATGATAGTAAAAGTTAACAAGACAGTTTTAAAAAGTATATGGTAGAGACCCTTAAAAAGTGTGGCAGACACTGACCCTTGAGGCATTGGCAGACAGAATCTAACTCCCAGTGTCCGGGGAATAAATGTTCCAGTGGAGTTAGACACACTTTTGAAGGTTTTTATGTTAGCTTCTCTCGTATTTCAAAGCAACCCTGGGATCAGAGAATGTGAGCTGCATCCCATTCCCCTGGGACGTGGGAGGGTGTGAGCCATCAGCTGTGGACCTAGGTGAGCACGGAGGCTGTCTTCAGAGGCCCTGATCCTGTGCTCAGAGTGGTTCTTGCGGCTGGGTGGACTGAAGAGGGGATCCCCAGTGCTTTTCTTGACCACCAAGTCTCAAGGCCCCTATTCCTCTGAAGGCACCCGGCCTGGCAGGTTCAGACTGCGGGTGTCAGCCCTTGCTCTGTGAGCTGCAGGAAGTCAGGCACTCCAGACGGGCATCTGGACATCAAGTCCTTCTTGTCCCTTAATTGCTTTTTCCTGTGTAGCCCAGCCCCCTCTCGCCAGCCACAGTGTTCCAAAGACAAGACCTGTTCTTGGTGCAGAATGCCCCTGCCAGGGCCTCATTTGCAGATACCACAGATCTATTTTTTCTCCCTCTGCTTTGAGATATTGTTAACTACAGTCTAATTGCTGCTTCTTCATTCTGCCTTGGGTGTTCTATTGTCTTGGCTGCCTTCCAGATTTCTCCTGAGGGTCAGCAAAGGAAGGGCCCAGCATTAACACACGGCTGCCTTGTTACTAGGAGGCCTGGTAGCCATAGTAACTGCAGCTAAGGGGAGATTGGAAATGTAGATACTTGGAACAGCCCCTAATCCCAGCCAGTCTTGCTTTGTGTCTCCTGCGCCGTCTCCCACAGTTGAAGGGAATGAAGAACACCTCCCCTTCCGTGGCCTGCTCAGTGGGGCTTGTGCCCAGCTGCTGAGGATACATATGGATTGATTTTTCTCTGTATATCCTTTTATACCTTTTACATCTTGTATCATGTGCATTAATGTATTCCTTTATTTAAAAGGAATTTTAATGACACAGAGTTATGCCAAAAAAGGTAAAGCAGAGTTTCCAAGCCTTGTATTTCTGAACATTGATTTTAAATGCCTATATAGGTTGGCCACATGGTCATTTTTTAAAAATTGAACCCAGCAGAACTTCAGGAGAACTGACTCCCCCCTGCCCCTGTATCTGGCCCAGACCCTCATACCCACAAAGAGAAGCAGTCATCATGCCTCGCTGTGGTGGTAGTCTCTCTGCTTCTCAGCCCAGAGGGGAGAAAGTTAATGGTTTAAAATCAGCCCTTTGAGTTTTGGGCTTCCCTAATCTGCCTGCAATGTAGGAGACTGCAGTTTGATTCCTGGGTCAGGTATTCTTGGGCTTCCCTTGTGGCTCAGCTGGTAAAGAATCTGCCTGCAATGCAGGAGACCTGGTTTCAATCCCTGGGTTGGGAAGATCCCCTGGAGAAGGGAAAGGCTACCCACTCCAGTATTCTGGCCTGGAGAATTCCATGGACTGTATAGTCCATGGGGTCGTGAAGAGTTCGACACAACTGAGTGACTTTCACTTCACTTGGGAGTTTTATATCCAGCTGCCAGGATTGACCGGTATGGCTCGTGGTGAGCAGGTGTGCGTTCCCACGCTGTTGACTGAGTATTGGGCCTAGGATGTCTTGAGTGGGTCGCTTGCCCTAGTGAAGTACAGATATTCCAACAGCATGAAGTTAGGACCGCCTTAGGGAGTATTCATTGGAAAATGCAGTAAACATAAGCATTTGGCACGATGTCTTCTTAAACAGAAGCCCCCAAGCAACCTTTCAAATGGGTACCTATGCCCACTTAAGGGTCCATGGCCCACACATGAGGGTCCCTCCCTATCTTCCTGTCCTGCCTCTTCAACCCTGTGCCCATCCCCGGCTTGGAAGCGGTGGTGAGTGGTCTGAGATGGCCTCTGGTACCCTGGATTGTGTTGTAGCAGAAGCCGCATATTGCACCTGGGTCAGTTTAGCCCCTTCCTGAGTTGCTGGGCAGATCCCCTGGGATACTGACCTGCCAGGACCCGGTGTCTGTCTTGGGCTGTTTGCACCCGGGCAGCACTAATGTGACTGCCCCCCAGGGCGTGTCCTGCACTCGCTAAAGCCAGAGCTCCTCTCTGGATAAAAATGGGGTTGATCTCAGCCCTTTTAACCCAGGTCAGCATCCTCTTTTCTGGGGCATTCCATCCTTGTTCATGGAGTCCTGTCTCTTCTTGATGATGTGTCATCCCTGGGGCTAGCCAGTACCGGAAAGCAGTTTCTTTACTTCCATTTCTTAAAGAGATACAGCTGTTGTTGCACTGTGATGAATTTCCAACAAATTATGCCCTGTATGCAATGATGTAGCTTATCTGGGTTGAAATCAATGAATGTGTTATACTGAAAATTGTCTTCTCAGTGTCTTCCCAGTGCCTGTAGTAATTACTATGCTCATACTCTTTAAAATTATGTCCCACTTCCTTTGTTTTTTGCCATTGTTACCAAAATAAATACTTCCATTCAAGAGTTTCCTTAAGTCATGCAATAGGGATGAAAACCAGAGCCACACAGGGCCCATCCTCAAGCAGCTAGCTGTCTCAGCCTGAAGAAGGGACACTGGTCCATGTTAAGCCACATGGGTTTGAGGCACCTTCCCAGAGAGGGAGGCCCTTTCACCTGGAGGCACTAAGATAAGTGACTGTTTCAAAGGAGTACCTTCCCCCCGGGGAGTGGTTCTCTGGGGAAAACCCAAAGTAGAGATGTTTGCACTGGCCTGCATTTCCCCAAACGACAGCTCTGTTTTCTTTTTAATTTTCAGGTGAAAGTGGGAGATACGTTGGATCTTCTTATTGGAGAGGATAAAGAAGCAGAAACAGAGACAGTGATGAGGATTATCCTGAAAAAAGTGCTGGAGGAGAAGACCAGCAGTGAGAAGCACAGAGTGGTGTTACGACGGTGGAAAAAGTTACAGTTGCCTAAAAAGAGTATGCTCAAGTAAATGGATTGCTTTTCAGTGACAAAGCTGCTTTCTAGTGGTGCAGGAAGGGGCCAGGTTCAAAAGAATATGTTTGTATTAAAAGAAAGTTCTCCCACCATTTGTAGAAGATGCTGAGCAGTTTTGTGCAAGTCAGGATCCGCATCGTGGCTCTTGAAGACGCTTCCCTTGGACTGGATTTCCCTCTCAGGCTTGATTTATTCGCTTTTTGACCTCATGAGCAAGAGTGAGATTTGTAATGAATGAACTAAACTCAGAGACAGTTTACATGATCAGCCCACTGTTTCCCAGGTTAACAGCCTCGGGAGGGACAGTAAAATAAACTGACCTTGTTCTTAGTGTCTTTATTTCAGTTTTATCCCTGTCGACCAGCTTCCCTGGGTTCAGGCTTAAGGCAAAACCAAGCTGAGTCCAGGTCTCCTTCCTCTCCTTAGGGCAGCAGCACCGGACGACACCTTTCTCCATTGACCTTTCTCAGTTACCAACGTGTTGGCCTGAGTTCCCTTCAGTTTGTCTCCAGAGGTCTGGATAGTAAAGTTGTTCCAACTAATTCCAAATGGTTTATTTCGGGCCCATTTAAAATTAACTGTTTAGGTCAAGGGTTTGACAGACGAAGGCAGCCACAAGCCTTTTGTCTGACACACAAGCACGGCTTGTACATTTTTAGAGGCTTTTTTTTAAAAAAGAGAGAGAGGGAAATATATAATAGAGACCTTATGTAGCCCACAAAGCCTAAAATATTTACATTGACTCTTTACAGAAAGAATGTAATGACCCTTTCTGGTTTAAGCTGATGGTGTACTTTTCAGCTGAAAGTAGGAAATACACAGATTTTTTATCAGTGAAGAGAATAAAGCATCAGAGGCCAATTATTTTAATTATCAAGACAGTGTTGTAAAGTGAAATGAAGTCACTCAGTCGTGTCTGGACTCTTTGCGATCCCGTGGACTATAGCCTACCAGGCTCTTCCATCCATGGGATTTTCCAGGCAAGAGTACTGGAGTGGGGTGCCATTCCTTCTCCAGGAGATCCTCCCGACCCAGGGATTGAACCCGGGTCTCCCGCATTGTAGGCAGATGCTTTACCATCTGAGCCACAGGGAAGTGTTGTAAAAGGGACTGAAAAAACAAGAGCAGTCATAGAAAGGACACACATATACACATCATCTAGAAAAGGGCATCCGCAGAAATAAACTGGTTTGTAGATTCTCAGGAGCAGTTTCCTAGCACTGGAAGGGTTGGCTCAAATAGGAGACTTGTTAGACTATGTCATGTAAAAAGACTTTGTTGGGGTCTTTTTATCTGCCCTCCAGAAATTCTTGAGAATTCAGGTTAACTGGCAGAAGGGAAACTTCTATAGCCCAAAGCAGTGCGATGTTTGGGCCCGTGAGTCTGGTAGCCTTATCAGCTCAGATTTCAGAAAACTCAGGAAAAATCGATTTTTATTTGAAAGCTTAAATAAACTCCCAGGAAGAAATAATAAATACTCTGCAGTGTAACAAAAGGAATTTTCCTATTTTACCATTTGTTAATTACGCTTTTACATCAGTAAGAATAATTAGTACAATTAATTTCAACATGAGTTAGAGTTTTAATTTAGGAAATTATAGTAATGCCCATGATTCTCTTCACCTCCCTGTGCCTTTCTTCCACTCTTTCCCACCCGCCCACCCTCCCTCCCTCTCTTCCTTTTTTTTTTTTTTGTTGTGGGGAGGAGGGTGGAAGTGAAGTAGAAAAGGATAGCTTTATTGCTTTGCCAGACAAAGGGGGACACAGTGGGCTAATGCCCTCTAAACCAAATGTCCCAACTTGGGGAAGATAATGACAAGTTTTATAGTAAAACAGTCTCTTCTCTTGATTGCTCTTTGGAAAGTAATAGAAAGCTGAAGATCTCTTGCATGGTGAGGGGGGCAGCATGACCCAGTGATATGTCAGGGGTCCTGGTTTTTAGGCTCTTGCCTGTACCAAGTTGGGTTACCTTGGTCATACTCTGGCCTTAACCTCTCTTGAGCTTCAGCTTCCTCCCAGGTCAGAAGGGGATTGGCATACTAATTTCCTTACCTTGTCAAGTCTTCTAAAGAGGAAGAAAGTTAAAAATGTGTTGTGTGAGACCGGATGAGCTGATAGTATTAATAGCTAGAAAGCAGCAAGGGCCATTTGAAAGGCTTTTTTCACTCTGTTGGTAATTAAGTCCTTCAACTTAGCTGGTGGGATTTGACCCATTCCAAGCTTCTCTGTTTTTGAAAATCAAAATAAGAAAAAAGACGTCTGGTGGTACAGAATGTTGATTTGGTCATAGCAAGTGTCAAAAACTTATCTGTCATAGTTAAAGCACAAGGGACTTGGAACATATTTATGAAACAGCAGAAACAAAAACAATTCATAAAGGTTTATGGAACTCGTGCAGCCCACTCTAAGATAGCTGCTTCATAATGCCAACTTGGCAAGGCCTCCTCAGTGAAAATGTGACCAACATGATGAAAAGATATGGATGTTTCTAATGCAGTGCATCAACCCAGTGTGATTCTGCCCCTGGGGACATCTGGCAACGCCTGGAGATATTTTTGTCTGTCACAACTGAGAGGGTAGGATGGGTATCTAGTGGGTAGAGACCAGTGCTACTAAACATCCTATAGCGTAGAGATAGTCTCCAGACCTCAAATGTCAATGGTGCTGAGGCTGAGATATCCTGCTCTAATGAGGTGACAAGGAAGAATTTTTACTCCAATAGATCTGGCTTTCACAGCAATCAGAAAAGAAAAATAAAAGGTACTCCAAATCAGAAGGAAAGAGGTAAAGTTGTCACTGTATGCAGATGACATGATACTCTATAGAATACCCTGAGACTTCAAACATACAACTGATAAATGAATTCGACAAGGCAGTAGTGAAGTTAAAACATACCTTCACACCATACACAAAAATAGAACGGTTTAAAGACTTAAATACAAGACATGTAAGACACCACAGAACTCCTAGAAGAGAGTATAGGCAAAACATTCTCTGACATAAATCGTACCAATGTTTTCTCAATAGAAATAAAAGCAAAAATAAAAGGGACCTAATCAAACTTACAAGCTTTTGCAAACTTACAAGCAAAGGAATCCATAAAATGAAAAGACAACCTCCTGAATGGGAGACAATATTTGCAAATGATATGACTGACAAGGGCTTAATTCTCAAACAGCTCATACAACTCAATAATAATTTTAAAAAACATCCAGCCAAAAAATGGGCAGAAGACCTAAACAGGTATTTCTCCAAAGACACAGATGGTCAACTGGCATGTGAAGAGATGCTCAAAACTGCTAATTATTAGAGAAATGCAAATCAAAACTACAATGGGATATCACCTCACACAGGTCAGAACGGCTATCATCAAAAAGACTACAAGTTACAAATGCTGGAGAGGGTGTGGAGAGATGGAAACCCTTCAACACTGTTGGTGGAAATGTAAATTGGTACAGCTGCTATGGAAAACAGTACAGAGGTTCCTTAAAAAACTAAAAATAGAGTTACCATATGATCCAGCAATCCCACTCCTGGGCATATATCCAGAAAAGACAACTAATTTGAAAAGATACACGGACCCCTAAGTTCAAAGCAGCACTATTTACAAGAGCCAATGCATGGAAACAACCCAAGTGCCTATCAACAGATGAACAAATAAAGAGGTGGTATATATAAAAAAAACAATGGAATATTGCCATTTGCAGCAACATGGATGGACCTAGAGATTATCATACTACATGAAGTAAGAGAAAAACAAATACTATATAATTTATATGTGGAATCTAAGAAATAATACAAATGAACTTATTTACAAAACAGAAACAGACTCACAGATATAGAAAACAAACTTATGGTTACCGGAGGGGGGAATAAATTAAGAGTACAGGATTAACAGATGTGCTCTACTACATATAAAATAAACAGCAAGGATTTACTGAATAGCATGGGAAATATATTCAGTATCTTGTATAATGGAAAAGACTCTGAAAAAGTGTGTGTATGTGTTTGTGTATACATACATATATAGATCTGAATCAGTTTGCTGCACACCAGAAACTAACACAACATTGTAAATCAACTATACTTCAATGTAAAAATAGAACAAAAATTTAAAAATAGGTCTGGCTTTCTCAGCAAAGTCTGAAAATGCTTCTAGTGCATGTTTGCAGTTTTTTAAAGATGAACAATCTAAAATTATGACTATTTTTGTAGAGACCCATCTAGCCTTTTTACCAGTAATGGTTAATCCTTTCAAAGAACTAGCTCATCTGGGAAATGTGATGCTAATTGCGCTTCTCTGCCAAATAGCATTTACCATCTTTCATGGGAAATTATATAGATGGCTGGGCAATAGTTTCATCATCATCATTTTTCTTTTTTAGCATTTTCGGGATAAAAGTAGATATTTGTGGAGAAATTTTTAGGTCATAGTTTATTTGATCAATAATTATTAGGGGGGTAGAAACTTTCATTTTTCAAGAAACTAAAAAGAAAACAGATTTCCTTCAGGAAGGTGGTACATGTTCTATAAACTTTCTTACAGGGTGTGCAATGTATAGGAGGCAAATAAAATGACACTGTACTAAAGTCCTGCCTTATCTTGGTTGTATATATTTTGGTTTCCTAAAAGTTACTGCCAGAATTATCAGTCAGCTTATTGACCATCTTGAGACATTAGAAACTCCATCCAGCAGACTGCAAAAAGCAGAATGTGAGCATCTCCCAAACTGCTTTCATGAGTCACAGGGTTGGCTTAAAAATCAGCCATGGTAGGAGGAATTTCACCTTGGCAATCAGCAAACACCATGAACCAGGACTGATTTTTTTCCCTTGGAGAGCCAACTGTCACACATTTACCAACACACCCTGGGTGGAATGGAAAGGCGCACCTATCAGAATTTCCACTGGGAGATGCTAGGGCACCAGTCCCCACCCTCCAAGTTCTTTCAAGTCACTGTTTCTCTTCTCTTGTTCTCACGTCCTCGTCCCTTACCTTAGCCAATCATCGGATGTGTTTAATGTATATCTTTTTGTTTGCATTCTTGTGAAATGTGCTTTGTTGTTTTGTACAGATATATTTATAGTTTCATAAGTGACATTACTATATATTTCATTTTGGGTCTTACTTTCTTACTCAGATCATCCATGGCACTCTAGGTACAGATGATCCATCGCTTCTTGCTCCGTTGCTGCCTAATAAATACCAAAGTGCATCCACTACGTTTTGCCCACCCACTCTCCCAGTGACATTCTCCCACCTGACTCCCTTCACTGCAAAAAACACAGCACTGCTTCTTCTCCGGGACATCTGTGCCAGGCTGCCCTCTCACCAGCCACAACCAAAGTGACTGAAGACGCACAGCCTCACTGAGCCCCTGGCATGACCCAGCTTTCTGATTTCTGCTAGTCTAATTATGAGTGTAAAACGATGTATGAATAGTCTGATATACACTCTTCTTAAGAGTGTTCTGCCTGTGCTTCTGCCTTTTGGTACCTGCTACTGCCCAATGTGTGCTTAGCATTTCTCTGAGGGCTCTGAAATTGGACAAAACTCTCTGAGACTGCCACTCACTTCTTTCCCTCAAAGATACACTTGCTGGCCCTTTTTTTTTGTTTCAAGTTTTTTTGTTTTTTGTTTTTGGTTCATTATTGGTTAACAGAATAGGTACATCAAAAGAAGAATGGTGAAAGTCAACAATTTTTCAAGATCCTGAGGACATGGATCACTCACAATGCACTTGATTCCCTTGTAGAGATGTCAACTGCATTCAATAGAACTTTGATCCTGGGACTTTTTTCTTAAACCTAGGGAGACCTTCAGAGAAGGCAATGGCACCCCACTCCAGTACTCTTGCCTGGAAAATCCCATGGACGGAGGGGCCTGATGGGCTGCAGTCCATGGGGTCGCTAAGAGTCAGACACGACTGATCGACTTCACTTTCACTTTTCACTTTCACACATTGGAGAAGGAAATGGCAACCCACTCCAGTGTTCTTGCCTGGAGAATCCCAGGGACAGAGGAGCCTGGTAGGCTGCCATCTCTGGGGTCGCACAGAGTCGGACACGACTGAAGCGACTTAGCAGCAGCAGCAGCAGCAGCAGGGAGACCTTCCCCAAGGCAGACAAGTGAAAGCCTAGAGACTGCAGTCAGAGTAGAATAGCATGTGTCTAAAATGGGCAAGTTCTATTTAGAGATCTGTACTGGTAAAGCCCATTTCTGGAACCCCACTCAGAGGGCTTACTTAGATACTTCCCCACAGAATATGTAGGGAATTTTCTTTAGGATTGTAGGAGAAAATCTCTTAACTTTTGATTCTGACATAAGAGAAAAGTGAGGCTACAATAATAGCAGCCAACTCTTTGGATTCAAGAAAATAGTATTAATTACGTGAAGACAAGGTAGGCACCACCATATGCTTGTCATGTCTGACACTGTGCCTGCACTGAGATTTCAGCTAATCAGATACAGTGGGGAGATTTGGGTTTAATACATCATGTTGGAAATAGGATAACTTAGCAATTCTGTTTCAGCTCTGAGAGCCAGGAGAGTCAGGAACCTGCATTCTGGTAGGTGTGCCTCCTGCCATGGTCTCAGCTGTCTACACGGGGCAGAGCCAAGGTCCTCAGTCTGCTTATACCCATGTGCATCTTGAAAATCAACTGAAGGCAAGAGACATTAGGTTTTGTGCTGTTAACGATCAGAACCTTCTCTCCAAGCTTAAACAGGCTTCTTACCTACCAACTAATGAGACTTGTTAGAATCATGGAACTATGCTCAGGAGACAGTAGGTGTTACAAATATTTTTGCTAAATGAATGAACTTCTTTTAGAGGTAGAGATGATTCTTAACTGCCTTCCTTGTTCTATTTCCTGTGGCACTGAGAGGTTTCCCGAGTCTGATACTCTGACTGGGGCGAATCCAGAAGCTCAGAGACTGTGAACAGTCAGCAAAACCCCAAGTTAAACGATGGGGGACCACCAGGCAGACAGACAAACAGACTTACTCTGCACAGCTACACAAGTGGCAGCATGGAAATCAAGAGCACAAACTTTGGAGTCAGCCTGACCATCATTAGAGGCCCCCGGCTCTGCCAGCCATGTGACTTTGACCAAATTACTTAATCTCTAAAAGCATCCCCATCGGTAGGGTGGGTAATACAAATATCTATCCCACGGGGTTTCTGTGAGGAATAAATGAAATAACGTATGTCTCATCCCTAGCACCTTCCTGACCCACTGCAGAGCTCAGGAAATGGGAGCTCTTATGGAAAACAGAACCCCCTGTAATTTAGGGCCCGACTGCCACTCCTGAATACACAGCTGTCACACTGCAGGAGACTCTGAAGGAGAAGCTATGGCATTCCACATTCTCAACCTCTGTCAAAGACATGCTTCACCATCTGGACTACACACTTTAGAAGGATGAACAAATTCCCACTCCTTAAAGTCAACGGACAGACTTTCCTCTGCAGAAATGTTCTGGCACCAGCCACCATATTTGGCCTGATGCTGAAACATTTGTAAAGCTGCCTCTTCCCACTGACCTGAAAGCTACATGATGGCAAGGTGACTAGAACACCAGCGGAGGAGGGCAGCCTTACTGGGCAGAGGAGGCAGAGTTCAACACGATTGTATCAGAACTGAGTATTCCCCTCCCTACTCGGAACAGGTGAAGGGTTTCTTCTTTTCTTACTGATCCAAGGGCAATTCAGTGAAGACAAAGTCCTCCAGCCCCGGACTGCTTCTGCAGCTTCACGAAACTCCTCCTCCTCTAGTTTCACCCTCCATTGGCCTCCTTTAACTGTTTCCTAAGAGCTGCTTCTCACACCCCAAAGCTTGTTTGCATGTTGAACTTTTCACCTAATTAATTCTTCATTCTCAAATCTAGGCTAGCCATCCAGTTCCTTGGGGAAGTTTTCCCTGATGACTCCACCAAGGACCAGTCCCCCTGGTTTCATAGTATTAAGGACCCCCTCATTAATAAACTTGTAGTTTGTAATTTTCAAAAAGTCAATTTGGAAACCACTTATTTCAGCTCAGATCTAGCTCTACTAAGTGCTAAGCTTTCTGTTTCTGGGATGTACACAATGTATTTTTTGAAGTTACATGTTTCTGCAGCCTCTGGACATCAGCACCGGGCACCATCTCGTTAGAGAGGGGGAACTTCTTAGAAATGCAGATTCTCAGGCCCCACCGTGAGAATTCAGGTTCCAACAGACTGAGAACCTCTGGCAGATGGGGCCCCATGACCTGGTTAAACGTGCAGTCTGGTGAGTCTGCCCCTTAATGGATGCCAATGGAGTCCCACCCAGATCCCCGTTGCTGGCACACCCACCCCCTCACTGTTGAGGGCCAGCTAACCACTCACAATGGCCCTTCTGGAACACTGCCCTTGGCAAAGGGAGCCACCCTGCCAGGCCAACTACCCCTTTCCCCGGAGGAGACCTCAATGACCAAGTGGCGCCTTTGCTTCACCTGGTACTAATTCTGCAAAACAGTTCATGTTCTAGGGTCTCACAGCAGATGGCAGTGAGGCTGGACTGCAGAGACCACACTCCTGCTTATGGCCTTCCCTGGCCCCGTTCTGCTTCTTTCGCACCTTTTCTCCTGGGAGCAGGTCCTCAATCAACTGCACAAGAACCCTAGTCTCAGACTCTGTTCCTAAGGAATCCAATCCATGGCAATTACTTTCACAATCTCAAAAAATTTACTCTTACCAGAACATGTCTGTCCACAAATGGCCACAATTATTTCAGCCAGGGCAATTTGAGAACCGGCACCTATATCTAAGATCAGACAGTTTCAGGTCTGAATCTCTGTGTTTTATATTGCATGCGGCTCAGGGGGTGTTTAGTTTCTGAGACGGTGCGGTGTTCAAGGCAGACTCTAATCTTGGCATCGCAGTTTGTTTGGACGTTCTTTCTGCTTCCTCACCACAAAACGGAAATAACAACATTGCCCAAGACACGGAGTTTTTACAAGAATTAAATGAGATGGTACACATACTGTTCAGGGCCTTAGCTTTCTTAACAGGTTTAATTAGGGAACTTACCTCACAGGGCTTCTGAGATCTTCACCAGCTATGATCCAGGAGAAACTCTCAGCAGTGTGCCTGGCATGTTGTATACACTCAGGTAGGCCCAACATTGCCATCCAAGCAAGTGGGCGATGGATGTTCATGTCTTTCCCATCACTGGTTTGGCGATTTTAGGTTTCTCTGGAAGCTCTTAAAGTGTCCACTGCATCTCACCATTCCAATAATCAGAATAATCTGGTATGGAATTCTTATTTCTGAGAACTGACTTTTACAGGTAAGCCCACTGAAATTCTCTATTATGGTTATTTGCAAGACAGCAGCAGCAAAGAGCTCAGATTTTTATTGAGCCTGTCTCTAAAGAGGTTTAGTCAAAAAGACCAAAGCCCCAGGTGATCATCACACTCCTCAGATTCCTGTTTTCACTTCCTTCTCCTCAGCTGGGGCAGGAGGGGTGGAGGGGCGAGACCTCCTGCCCGGCAGGTCCCCCAGCCCCCACACCGCAGATGAGGCACCCAATGTTGACATTGACCAGAGCCTCTGCAAACAAGCCTGGCCAGAAAGGCTCACCATTTACACGCCGCTCTAATGAGGGCATTGACCTTACCCTCAGTGACGGTCACCTCACCCACCTCACCCTTCCCTTGAAGGCTGAAGGCGAACAGCTGCCAGTGAACTCAGTGGGCGGAGGCCACGCTGCGGACAGGAGCTGCCTCCGGCCGTGTGACGCGCGGATGGACCAAGCACCTTAGTGGCCGCTGAGGAAACGGACTTTTTTATTTTTTTTGGTCGGAAACAAAGATACATACGGCCAGAAAGGCTCTAAAGAATCTCGCTTTCAAGTCTTGTTTCAACTTGCCTATGGAGTAAATCAGGCTCCAGCCCCGACCAGCCCTGACCTGTGCACGGCTGCCCGCACAGGTGCGTGCGCTCCGGGCCGAGTGCTTGCTCGCTCCAATCACAGGCCACGATGCACTTTATACCACGTGACCTCTAGGTCTAAAAAATGTGATAGCTTGATATTTTTTTTTACTGCGAAATATTAATGATTTATAATTCGCCAATGAGGCAAGAGAAAAACATGCATCCTTTTGTTATCAGTTAATAATAGGTTTGCCTTGAGGAACTAAATCCCATTTAATCCAAAGTGGAAAAGAAAGAGTGAACTGAATCTCCTCCAGTTTGGCAACAGGGAGGGTGTGGCAGCCGACCAGGAAAGGGAAGGTCAGCTGTGCCTCTACTGCATGGCTGGGACGCGGTTTGTGTAAGAAATGCACTAGGGCTCATTTGGAGACGTCTCAGTCATTCAGCTGTGACAAACTGCACCGTGACACACAGAGTGTGGAAGCCCGAGAAGCCGTGGTGCCCCGAGGGCCCCTGCCCTCCCCTGGGAGAGGGTGGTGAAGCCCCAAGCAAAGACAAATAGACCCATACCTTCTGAGAGACCTCTGCCCTAAGAAAATAAGATGTTAGGAGACCGTATTTTTATAACATTTTATATAACTCATAAAACAGTGCTTGTATAAAAATTCACACAGTTGCTAGAGAGCATACAATTTCCAAAAAATGTCCTGGGTTTTTGTTACATTCAGTTTTCTAAGGGTGCACTCAAATCAATGGTAAAATGCAGACATTATGCAATGTTTCATTATCTTTGGTAAAACTATTCTCATTATTTTGTCTCCTCACAGTATTAACTCTGATATCCACTTTGCGCAGGGTCTGCTATCACTAGGATGTCAGAAAAACATTAAGGCTGGATCTACAAGAGACAAGTATCTCTGAACGACATTAAGAGTCCCTTGGCCCAGGGGCCCCACTTCTTTTTTGGCCCTATAGCATGTGAGATCTTAGTTCCCTGACCAGGGATAGAAACCGTGCCCCCTGCAGTGGAAGCAGGGAGTGGTAACCACTGGACCACCAGGGAAGTCCCACCACTTCATAGCATCTCTCTCCATGGTGAGGCAGGGTTAAGAGCTCAACGGCCTCCAATCTGAGGTCTTGAGACCCTCCTCCTCAATCAGGCAAGAAGTAAACATTTGGGGCAAAGGTGGAAAATGAAGCCATGTCTGCAGGAACTCAAGTGGCCATACTATGGTGTGGTCAGGCCAGTGACTCTTCGCATTTAAACAGTTAATCCGCTTACCACTAAGTAGATCCCATTGGTTGGTTGATGATTGCTGCTGATGTGGTACCCCCTCCCACCAAACTTAAAAAGCAAGGAAGGGTGGGGTCCAACACTGAGGAGGGGGGGGAGCACACTAACACCCATGACACTGGGCACAACTTTATTCCCTGTCAAACCTGTGTTGTCATGTAGACACAGCCAAAGTGAACGGAAGCAGGATTAGAACACTTAGTACATTCATGACTATCTTCGTACATTCTTTTAAAACTCACTAACAGAAAAACGAGGGACACTACCACCTATTGTGACGTGCTATTTTACTCAACATCAGAATGTGTCTGTGCTACTTCTGGATGTGAGGGAGAAAAAATTCCCCAAACACAAGCAAGTATTAACAAAAATCAAAGAATTTAGATGGGGAGGGAGTAGGGGTTTTGCCAACAGATTTTATGGAAAACATTACATTTTGAAAAAAATTTAGGTATTTTATAATTCTATTGCTTCATGTAAAAAAAAAAAAAAAAAAGCCCCTGGAGCCCACCTGTATGGCTGGAGGCTAAGGACACCACACAGACAGACTCAGGACCTGCAGGTGGTTCCTGGTGAGTCGGTCCAGAGAGACAAGATACAGCTCACACAGAGAGCGTCCACCTCTCTTCACTGGAAGGGACTCTAAGATTTGGGGGAAGAAGCCCCATACAGGAAAGGTATTAAAGAAACCATCAAAATACGGTTTCCAAAAACTGGACATGCTCTAGGTTGTAAAGAGATATATTTAATTCCTAGAACCTGTTGACGTCTCTATTGTGGGTAGACAGGATGATTAAAAACAAAATTATTAAATGATTGTGCTTCTGAAGTTGCAGGGTCACATTCCACCCTCTAGAAAGCAGGGCAATTTTCACATGGCTTGGAATCCTCTTGGATACATCCTAGAGACCAGAACAAATTCCACAGCACCCTCCCACTCGCAGGATCAGTGAGGGAGAGAGTGCCACTGCCATCTTTGGGTGTGTGTGCACGCACATGCACGCAGGCATGCATCTGTGTGCTGGAGAGACTAAGGCATAGAGAAAGGCCCAGGAGAGGGGGAAGTGAGTCTCCGGCTGCTCCAGTCCTCCTCCTTTCCAGGCACAAAGAGGTTGAGCTTGTTATTCATGTCGGTCCCCTTCATCTCACTTCAGTTTTTTACTAAGAAATGTGTATGTACACATGTATGTGGGTGGGTGAGAAAGAGTCATTAAGTCCCTGTGTGTTTCCAAATTGTAATAATTTAGGTCCGCAGTTAACAACTGAAATAATCTGTAAATGACATTTAAAAGCAAATTTACTAAAGTTAGATCGGCAACTTCACACTGCTCAGAATCCTGGCATTAAAAAAAAAAAAATGGCTGCGAGTGCAGGCAAAGTTCCATCAGTCACTAAAGCTGAAGTCCTTATCTGTATGAAAAGAATTCACAGATTGTTTCTATTATTTCTGCATTTTAAGGTAGCAAAATATTAAGCCATTAGGTTATTAAATTAACATTCCACAAGGGTTTTACGACTACCCTGTGTGATTCAATTTATTTTCTTGCTTTCTGGTATAATGTGTTGTGTTTAGACTGTTCCCTTTCCCTCTTAGGCACTAGCCCCCAAAGTCAGGTAGGTAAAAGTACTGTTTTTACATTAAGGACTTTACCTGTTGGGGAGTTTCCTGGTTGGAATCCTGGAGAGCATGCCACTGGCCTGGAGCAGTGTGACCTTCCCAACCAGGGAAGAGAAAAGAGGTGTCTCATCCTGAGGCCGAGGGACCGGCCAGATGTAGGAGAGCAGGACCTTCTGGGGGCCCAAAGGGAAAGCTCTGAGTGGACCCCGTAAAGGGATATGGGAGCCCTATTTCGGATGGCCTGTGTCCTTCCAACACCAGGTATCCTCAAGAGAGCCCACAGTTTAGGCCCGGCCCTGAGGAACAAGGATGTGTACTGACTGGAGGAGCCAACACTGAGGTGTGGTGAAGCCACCATACAGCTCCCAGAACCTGGGTTTTATACAAATACACACATGGAAGGTAAACAGTTCTTGGTGAGCCCAATGGGGCCCATCCTTAAACAAGAAGCCAAATAACCACACACAGTTTTCCAAGGAAATGTGTTTGCTCCTCTAACCAGCATCCTTGAGGAGGAAGGAAAGAGGGCAGTGGAAGGACACAGCTCAAATGAAGACACTGTGAACGTGTCTCCACGTCTATCTACATTCATATCACCATCATCACCATCCAGTGTTCTTGTCTACAGGGTGAGCAACATTCACCTGGCACAGCAGTGTGAGACAGGCCAGGCCAGCCGTCCCCGCAGCCCCTTCCTCAGCACCATAGCGGGAGGGAGAGCGCAACTGACCGTGGCCAGAAAGGACACCGAACTACCCCATCCCCTCCACCGCCATCCAAGAGGCGTCCTGACTCTTCCAAAATCCGATGTATTAATAAAAGACAAGGTCAGTAAAATCCGTCTCTATGCCACCTGAAGCTATCAGCCATCATGCATGAACATAGCACTTCTAAAAATTTCATATATCTGAAACCATCTTAAAAAAAATTCCCAGTGACTCAAGTCATCTTACAGTACTTCATCTCAAATATTTAAAAAAAAATTTTTTTTCTGAGTAAAATGGCCTCCACAGAGCCCAATGATTTACTTAAAAAGGGTTTCTTTTTAATTAAAAAAAAAATTTTTTTTTTAATAAAAATTGAAGACGTAAAATGTGGGCAGAGGAACAAGAGGGTTGCTTGATTTGCATTTCAAATGGTGAGGGGACTGGGAGGACACTGCCGAGAGGGAACCCTGACTCCTGAGGCCCCTCTGCCCTCGCAGCTCTGCTCTCCCAGACTCTGGCTGCACCACCAGCAACACAGGACAAAAGTTTTAAGTACAAGAGACCAAATGCGAGGCTTCTTTGTCGTGGCCGTGACCGGCTGGGCGATCGCGTGTGCAAATGCAGCAGGCCCCGCCCCGCCAATATAACGTGCGCGGCTGCGGACGCGGCTTGGGCTCGTGGTGGTGGGGGGGAGGGGCGACGCTCAGTGCCCCCGGTACCCCTCACTTCTCCACCTTCTTCGCTTTCTTCAGGATGTCGCATTTCTTTCTGTTGGGGCGGCGGCAGCGTTCGTCGATGCTCGGGATACATTCGTAGTGCCACACCTCCTCCATCTTCTCCACCGGGTACACGGCCTCCACGTAGTGGCGGATGAGCCGCAAGCGTGTCGGGTCCAGCTGCTTCTTGTTGCACGCCCCGGAGTGGTTGTACTGCAGCCGCAGGTTCTCGGTGGTGAAGAGTTCGGGGAAGAGCCTGACGAGCAGCCGGGCGGCGAAGTTGCCCACAGAGAGGCTTTGCTGCACGATCTCGCGCACTTCCTTGTCGGACAGCAGGTATGGTGAAGGCACCGGGAAGTCGGGCGAGGGCACCACCAGCTCGTCCAGGGGGATCTTGCAGAAGTCCTTGCTGCTCCTTTCGGGGGGCAGTGGGGGCCCCTCAAATTCCTCCCGGAACCGCTCGGGGTTGATTGCATAGCTGGCCAGGTCCCTGCACTCAGGGCCCGGAACGTGGACCTTGCGCTGCTGCTGGTAGGAGCGCCTCTGCTCCGTGTCCCGGCGCCGGCAGCGCTCGTCCAGTTTGCCCACGAACTCCAGCGTCCAGACACGGTCATTCTTGGCCCGTGGGTAGAGCAGCTGCACGTAGTGGCGGATGAGCTTGATACGGGACGGGTCCAGCTGCTTCTTGCCCAGGGAGCCGCTGCAGTTGTACTGCTTGCGCAGGTTCTCGTGGGTGAAGAGCTCCGGGAACAGGTGCACCAGCAGGCGCGAGGCAAAGTTGCCGATGGACAAGCTGCTCTCGTAGATGCTGCGCAGCTGCTCCTTGCTCAGCAGGCAGTCGGCGCCCGGCACCTCGAAGTCGGGCTGTGGGATCTCCAGCTTGTCGAAGTCGATGGGCACCAACCAGATCTTCTTGGACCGCCGGCCGGGCCGCTCGCCCTCGAAGCTGTCTTCCACCTTGACCACGGAGATGTCATCTGGCAGGCTGGATGAGTCGTAGCAGTCGTCTCGCGGGGGCTCGCCCTCGCTGCCCGCATCCAGCCCCAGGCCCTCCAGCTCGTCGTTGATGCGCTGGGCACACTGCTGCAGCCAGGCATCCTCCTCCTGCATGTCGGGGAAGTAGATCTCTGTGTAGTTGCGGATGATCTGCAGACGCTGCGGGTCCAGCTCTTGCTTGCCGCCATCCCCATAGCAGCTGTACTGCTCGCCCAGCTTCCTGTGGTCAAAGAGCTCAGGGAACAGCCGGTGCAGAAGGAAGACCGCGAATTCGCCAGGGGATGAGGCCTCGTCCAGGAACTCGGTGAGGTCCTGCGTGTCCACCACATGGTCAGAGGCGATGGTGCTGCTGCGGTCCAGGGACAGGGCCTCCTCCTGCTCCTTGCTGTCCAGGAAGTGGCCAGCATCCACCTGGGGCTCGGCCTCGAAGAAGCCAGACACCTGGCCGCTGGGCTGGCTGTCCTCCATTTCCCGCTGGGCCCAGAAGCGGCTGAAGAAGTCGTTGAGCTGGGGCAGGCACTCGGCCTGCCAGACGGCCGTGTCCTTCACCGACGGGTAGTAGACCTCCACATAGTTCCGGATGAGCTGCAGGTGCAGCGACTCCAGCTTCCGCTTGGCCGCGAAGCCGCAGGCGCCACAGCCCCGGGAGAAGTCCACGTCGCTGAAGAGCTCCGGGAAAAGCTGCACCAGCAGGCGGCAGGCCAGGTCACCGCCCGACAGGCTCTGGTCCACGATCTGCTTGAGCTCGGCCGCCGTGAGCTGGTACTCGGGCGGCGGCTGGAACTTGGCCACCATCTCAGTGGGGCTCACCTGCTTCTTGATGCGGCTCACCTCCAGGGAGAGCAGGTCCACCTTGCTGTGCAGCTGTGACATGTTGGAGGAGAGCGTGTTGAGCATGTAGAACATCTTCTGGATGAGAAAGTAGATGTTGGGGTCGCTGTCGGTGGCTGCTGCGGGGCCGCTAGTGTCCCGCTTCTGTGTCTCGTTCAGGAGCCGCAGCGGTGAGGGGCTGTTGCTGGGGTTCACCTTCTCCAAGAGCTCATAGGTGTTGAGCATGTCCCCCGCGGGAGGGTTCTTCTTCTCCATGATCTTGTGTGAGATACCATACAGAGGCTTCTTGTAGGAGGGCGTGCTCACGTCGTGGCCGGGCTCCTCCTCTCCTGGCCACACGGAGCCCAAGTTCTTGCCCCGGCCTGCCGGCTCCCCGTTGCCCTGGCAGGGCGAGCTGTTCTCCCGGTTCCGCATGCCTGCTAGGAGTGCCTGAAAGACAAAAGGTATATCAGGTGAGGGTTCTGATCTATGTCACACACAGAGGGGCCCAGGTCAACCTCAGGAGCCTATGAGAAAGTGTTTCCCTTGCCTGGGAACCATTCTGTGGGTCCAGAAGTGAAGTGAAGTGAAGTCGCTCAGTTGTGTCCAACTCTTTGCGACCTCATGGACTGTAGCCTACCGGGCTCCTCCATCCATGGGATTTTCCAGGCAAGAATACTGGAGTGGGTTGCCATTTCCTTCTCCAGGGGAACTTCCTGACCCAGGGATTGAACCTGGGTCTCCGGCATTGTAGGCAGACGCTTTACAGTCTGAGCCACAAGGGAAGCCACCACTAACACAAACCTGCATCCCAGGGCCAAATTTGCTTGCTCTCCCTAATCCCTGAGAGGCTCAGGCTGGACCCTGGTGGCTTTCAATTCCCATAGGACACCATCCCTGAACTTCCTGTCCACAGACCGAGCACAGATACTGACAAGGCCTGGCGAGAGCCCATGAGGGATGGGAGAGAGACCCCAGGAACAGGAAGTGCTCCTGTGGCAACCTGGCTATGGACAGGTCACCTAATTGCCCTGACTGCTCTCAGACAAGCAGGAGTCCTGCCAACGGCATCTACAGAAAGCACAGCTTGTTGTCCAGTCTGCAGACTCTAGGAGAGCAGGCGTCTCTACTCTGGACAGCTCCTAAGATGCACGGTGCTGAGCATGGAAGAACTGGAATCTAGAGAATCACAGTCAGCTGCCAACTCTACCACTGCCTGGAGTCATGTCTTATTTCAGACTGAAAAGGCCCAGAATTGCCCCAAGCCCAGCCAACTGCAGATTCCGTGAAGCGATGAGGCCTCCCAGGTTTCTAAGTCTCAGTCTCCTAGTTCCAGCAGCCCTTCTCAATCAGAACTGCCAAAGAGTTTTAAGCCCCAGGTCCTAAAGTACCCACTGTGTGTAATGAATTAACACCTTTCCTATGCATCTAGAAAGGTACTTTCGATGTACTCTCCAGCCTTGCTCAACAGAAGACAGTGAGAGAATGAATGATTTCAGGAATTATCTCCCCAACTTGCCCAAGGCTGACATACTTTGCAGATCCACTCTCAATGTACTCCCAGGACCTGTTCGAGATATCAAAGCTTGAGTCCAAGCTTCATACCAGAAGGCGACTGCCCAGACCATTTGGGATCCCAGGGTCCTCACTGCTTTCATTAGTGGTTTTCCCTATTGCTAGGCCCTGGATGGTTTAAGAGGTTTACTAACATATATATGGACAAATGATTTTCAACACAGGTTCAAAGGCAATTCAGTAGAGAAAGGAGAATCTTTTCAACAAATGATGCTAGAAATATTGGACATACATGTGCAAAAAAAAAGAAAAGAAAAAACTTTCATCTTACATGTATCATATATAAAATTAACTAAAAAATGGATCATGGGTATAAAAATAAAAACTAACTTAAAATTCCAGGCTTCCCTTGTAGCTCAGCTGGTAAGGAATCCACCTGCAATGTGGGAGACCTGGATTCGATCCCTGGGTTAGGAAGACCCCCTGGAGAAGGAAAAGGCTAGCCACTCCAGTATTCTGGTCTAGAGAATTCCATGGACTGTATAGTTGATGGGGTCACAAAGAGTCGGACACGACTGAGCGACTTTCACTTTTCACTCTCAAATTAAAATTCTAACACCTCTAGAAGAAAACAGAAGAGCAATCCTTTATGAAACTGTTTTAGGCAAATACTTCTCAGATATAACACACAAGCACAATCCATAAGAAAACAAATTAATAAACTGGACTTCATTAAAATTTAAAACTTCTTTAAAAAATGAAAAACAAGCCTGCTGCTGCTAAGTCACTTCAGTTGTGTCCAACTCTGTGCGACCCCAGAGACGGCAGCCCACCAGGCTCCCCCGTCCCTGGGATTCTCCAGGCAAGAACACTGGAGTGGGTTGCCATTTCCTTCTCCAATGCAGGAAAGTGAAAAAATAAAGTGAAGTCGCTCAGTCGCGTCCGACTCCTAGCGACCCCATGGACTGCAGCCTACCAGGCTCTTCTGTCCATGGGATTTGCCAGGCAAGAGTACTGGAGTGGGGTGCCATTGCCTTCTCCGGAAAAACAAGCCTAGACTGGAAGAAATCAGACATATCATTTATCTGATAAAGGACCTGAATCCAGCTTACATAAAGAACACTCAAACTCAATGACACATAACCCAATTAAGTTTCAACAGTCACTTCAGAGAAGCTATATAAATGGCAAATAATCATATAAAAAGATGCTCAGTGGGACTTCATGGAGGTACAGTGGTTAAGACTCCACACTTCCACTGCACAGGGCATGGGTTGGATCCCTGATCAGGGAACTAAGATCATGTATAAAAGATGCTTAAGAACACGCATGACATTAAAACCACACTGAGATAGCATATCACTCCCCACAAGAATGGGTATAATCAAAAAAGACAGATGATACTGAGTGACAGAGATGATGTGAAGGAACTAGAATTCTCATAGGCTGCTAGGGTAGATATAAAATGGTATAACCACCTTGGAAAACAGTTGGTATTTTTTTTAAGAAGTTATATGTTGGACCATATGATCCAGGTATATTCCACTCCTAGTTATTTATTTACCAAGCAAAATGAAAGCACACGATCAAATACTTTTATGCAGGTATTCATGGCAGCCCTGTTTATAAACAGCTCCCAACTGGAAACAACCCTAATTTTTATGAACAAGTATATAGATGCACTGTGTTTACAGCAGACTACTACTCAGCAACAGAGCTGACCAACCTGGTACTCATGATGAACCTCAAAATAATTAAGCTGAGTAAAAGAAACCAGATAGATAAAAGAGGCCTGTAGGATGCCATTCGTATAAAATTCTAGAAAAGGCAAATGCATCTTTAGTGACAGAAAGCAGGGGAAAGAAAGGATGCAAAGGGACACAAGGCAGCTTTCACGGCAACAGGTGATGGATATGTTTCTCATCTTGAATGTGGTGTGGTTTCGCTGGTATGTACACGTCAAAACATATCAAATGGTATGCTTTAAATATGTTGTTCATTACATTTCACTCATAAACCTGTTTTTGACAAATGTTGAATTTGACCCCAAAGTATACTGGAATATATTTTTGAGCGCCTATTTAAGCAGAAGAGCTAATTGGAGAGCAGTGGTGGGCGTCAGGGGAGCAGGTAGGGTCAAAGCACAAAGCATGTTCTTCTACAGACATGTGCGAGCCTTGGGCAACTAGAAAATGCAAGAGAACAAAGCATCCTTAGGACGCTGGGGGAAAATATGGCTGTGTAGCCTGACCTATCGCAGCACTTCTAAAGTCTAATGTCCATATAAATTGCCTGAGATCTAGTGAAAATACAGATTCTGATTCAAGGCTCTGCATTTCCAACAACCCATTGGGCCTCTCTGGATGGCCAGGGCTAGAAGACAGTGTTTATCCCTGGTTTATCTCATTCAGGCAGTTTCGGTGTCATTTATAAGCCTTCAGATAACACTAATGTCAGCATAACACAGTACATGAGGTGCTTTACTCTTGCAACCTTAGGGAAAAAAAAGAAAAAACACAGGGACAAGAGGCAGTCTCTGAGGGGACCGCCACTACAGCAGCAGGTGAGCAATACAAAGGCCTGAGTTGGAAAGAGACCGTGGACAGATCTCCCTATTCGTGTCCCCGTGCCCCCTGCATGGAAGCTGGGAGTCCTTGCCATTGGACCGTCATGGAATTCCCCAGACCTTCTTTTTTAGATAATGGAATCATCAGACTCATATTAAATACAGGTTAATTTTTCTCCTGCATCTCTGCTGACAACAACCATGCAAAAAAAACACCTACTTTACTCTCTCAGGAACCTAAAAAATAATAGGATTCTTTCAAGTGCTTTAATTATCCCATGTATGAGTGTGTTATTCACTCAGTTATGTCTGACTCTTTGGAACCCCATGGACTGTAGCCCACCAGGCTCCTCTGTCCATGAAATTCTCCAGTCAAGAACACTGAAGTGGTTAGCCATTTCTTTCTCCAGGGGATCTTACCAACCCTGGGATGGAACTTGGGTCTCCTGCATTGCAGGCAGATTCTTTACCATCTGAGCTACCACGGAAGCCCTAATTATCCCACAGAGGTAATTAGGTAATTAGGGTCAGAGATCCCTGACCCTCCTACTACTGCCCGTGAGCAGAGGACCAGGGGCTACTGGGCTGGAGCGAGCCTGCTGCCCACCCCTCTCCCTTGTGGGGTCTCATCCCGAGACCTATCTGTACCCGCACCACACTGCATGATGGTTACCTGTGGGACCAGGTCTTCCCTACTCCATCTCCAGTGTCCTGCAAAGTGCCTGGGACGCAGAGCGCTCACTGAACATTTGTTAAGCAGGGTAAAGTGTCTACCCCTCTCAAATAAATGCTTAAGAAAAATGTTCACAGAGGCCACTAGCTTCATAAATAACATGAGTGTAGGGAGATATAAGGCCTCCCTGGTGGCTCAGTGGTAAAGAACCTGCCTGCCAATGCAGGAGACATGGGTTCGATTCAATCCCTGGGTCGAAAAGATCCCCTGGAGGAAGAAATGGCAACCCACTCCAGTATTCCTGCCTGGAAAACCTCATGGACAGAAGAGCCTGGTGGGGTCCATTCCATGGGGGTGCAAAAGAGTCATACATATCTAAATACGACTATAGTCCTTGGAATCACAAAAGGTCACACTCAACTTAGCGACTAAACAACAAAAATAAGGGAGGTATAAGGGAGCGGATGGGTCCTCTGCGTGACCCCTCACATGTCAGCTTCCTGTGTGTCACTCTGGAATATACAATGGTCCCTGTCTCAGGTACCAGGGTAGCTATGAGGATCTAATTAGATAATGAACATGATGCGCTGAGCCCACGTCTGAATCACAGTAAGTGCTTAATAAATGTTTACTGTTATAGTACGACTGTTATTAACAGTGCTCTTCCCAGCCAGAGCAGTGACAATACAATGGGCTTTTTATTGAACTAGTTGTAATGATTACTGCTGCTGCTGCTAAGTCGATTCAGTCGTGTCTGGGACTCTGTGCGACCCCATAGATGGCAGCCCACCAGGCTCCCCCGTCCCTGGGATTCTCCAGGCAAGAACACTGGAGTGGGTTGCCATTTCCTTCTCCAATGCATGAAAGTGAAAAGTGAAGTCGTTCAGTCGTGTCTGACTCTTCGCGACACCATGGACTGCAGCCTACCAGGCTTCTCTGTCCATGAGATTTTCCAGGCAAGAGTACTGGAGTGGGGTGCCACTGCCTTCTCTGTATTGATTACTCTTAACTATTAAATAGAGGAGAACTTAAGAACCTGAGTTAAGGAAGGTATAAGTAACTTAAGAACTTAAATAAAAGGAGAACTTTCCTCCCGCGTAACAGTGTAAGTCACTCACAGAAGGAATTCTTAGAGGTCTGTTTGCCCTAAAGGCTGGGCTGGAGGAGTCCAAGAAGCACAGGTGAGCTCGAGGTAGGGTTTCCGACTCTTTTCAGTTGTTTAGTTCTGCTATGGGGCAGAGAGCAAACGATAATTTTAAAAAGGAAGGAAGAAAGGAAAGAAACCACGTTACACACGTCAGAAATATGGAGAAAGGAAGGAATGGAGACGGTTGAAAATCTTTGCCCCTGAGGCAGCGTGTTAGGAACTGTGGTTTGTCATATGACCCATTCAGAAATGACGACACTGATTTGATAGATCAAGGCCAGCATAAAAGAGGGAGGGGAGGAGGAGTGTGAAAGACAGGAAGGAAAGAAAGAAAACAACAGAAAAGGTCAGAGGGCACTGCACACAGTCAATACATTCAAGAAGTTCTGTTCTTTCTCTGTGTCTATATATTTACATACAAATCCAAATATGTGAACCGAATGGCTCTGTCAGGTGGATTTACAACTGTTGAAAAGCACTGCCCTAATAAATTCAAAACTTCTTACCTGCTAATTCCTATAGATTATAAATAAGATTTTTAGCAATTTACTCACCATTAAATTTTACTGCACCAAAATAATTTTGGAGGTCCTACGGATTATGAGATTTACATGAGGTTTTACCAATGTAGAGAAATTTGAGTGTGTAATGCCAATTATTAAAGAAAATCATAATTATATTACAGCTGATTTTGGAAAGGGACAAGCAAAGGCTTTGTAACAAGCAATTCCACTAATACATTTAAAATAAGATTCTATGCAGAGAGGTTACCAGAAACTCACATGCCATGCAACAAGAGTACATATTCTTGAAGGGGATCTGCCTTCATTAATACTCGGAGTAGGAAATAAGCACAGAGAAAAGTTTTTGGGTGAACTGTCTGAACAAAACAAACAGAAGTAGTTTGACTCCCCCCACATTCCTACTGCAGGCAGAGGCCAGAGTCGATCAGAACTGGAAATCCCCCCAATAACTCTCACTAGTCAGCCTCATTAATAAAAATATTTCAGTTTCTACCAGGCATGTTAGAAACACTGCCATCAATACAAACATTTTTGGCTAACTTGCTTAAATAAAAATTAAGTTAGAGTCCCAGCAGAGGGCAATATTCCTCGCTCCCAGAGACCTTGGATACACAATTCAACATAGAACACGACACAAGAACCAAAGAGAAGGTCCTAAGATATGCCCACACTGAGGTTCTGTCCACTCACTGCTCCATTTAATTCCACAAACACTGCCAAGGTGACGATGGGCTGGCTGCATTTGCTGCTGCTGATAAAATCTCTGCTCAGCTGTCTAGGAGTATCAAGAAATCTTTAAATCTGTGCTACTTGGCACTGGTGTCTGGCTGACACCATTCCCAATTCTCCAAGGCTCATCTTCCAACCATATGGGAACTCTGCTACCCAGCTCAGGCTCTGCAGTACCAGATCCAATCGCACGTTTCATTCTTCTGCTAGCACTCAGACCCAAGCAGGAATGCCCGACTCTCTCAGGTGGAGAATCTGACTGATCAAGAAGTAGCTGACATAAGGTTACCAGTGAGGCACGAGCAGGTTATTAAGGGGGATCCCACATGTCCATGCCCAGTGACATCTTGGGGATTGGGTCACCACGGAGAGGCTCCCAGCACTGAGCATCTTCTTCAGGACTCCAAATGCAAGAGCAGTCACTGAATTCAGTTCAACGAAAGAGGAATGGCTAAATGGTGCCCAGAGAGTCAGCAAACTGGAACACCAAGAAAGCAGCATGCCTCCAGTGTAGGGAATTGAGGATTGATTGTGGCATCAAGGGCAGACCATGCAAAAGGACTCCTAGGGGGCTGGCAGCACCACTCACCTCCAGAAAATTGAGGCAAGGGTGACGCTTTTCACTTTTAATAGAATGTTTATCTTCATCATCATCATCCTTAAATAACCAGGTATAACTAGTGATAAGGAATGGATAAGCTGTCTACCACACAGAGCCAGTAAATAAATATTACAAGGCCCTGGGGACACAGGGAACAAGCAGTCTCTGCCCTCATGGCTTTTATCCTTTGGGTCATCCTTACACTGCTGACAGTGTATGCAAGGGTGAAGAACGCGCTAACGTGCCCCAAAATGAGAATCTGCGGGGATAAAGCAACTATAACGAGGGGAGAAGAGAAAGACCATAGGGATGGCCAAATATCAGAGCAGGAGCTCCTCACGGCATCTTACAAACACCCCACAATCCTCAGGGCCATCCGTGTTTAAGTGCAGTTCCAAATCAAGCAGGCGTGGGAGCGCTAGCCTCTCGGAGGCTCACTCAACTGGGAAGGGCCACAGTGCCTATCCGCTAGGGCTGCTGTGGAAACGACGACGAACCTCCAGCTGGGACCACGGTGAATGACGCTTAGGAGGTCTTCAGTACATTTGCACTGATTGAACGAGATGGCATTTCCACTCTCCAGTTGAAAAACAAACCACAGACACACTTTAGGATTAAAAACAAAGATATAAGGAACCCCAGGAGAACAAAGCTAACTTCTACCTGGCACAGGGCTCTTGAATATCACTCCCACTTCTGTGAACAAAAAGATGATTAGCAATAAAAATGCTGGCTACTCACCTCCCACATCTGCTGTATTTGGCTATGGTGCCTTTCCCAGCAGAAGCGCCAAATATGTCTTTATACAGCCTTTTGTTAAATTTTTGGAGGGAGGTTTTATTTTTCTTCTAAGCATTGTACTAAATGTCACTCATGAACAGGCCTTCAGCACTGATAGGGGTTTGAAGTGATGGACCTTTAGCATCAGGGCTGCCAATCAATTCCTCCCCTAGCCTTCACCCCCTTCCTTGGGGTTGAGGGAGAAGATGGAAGGTGCTCAGAATCAAGGGCGTTCAGGCCTGGGGTGTTTGGGAAGGCATCAGAAGGCCTCTCTTGGCAATTGCATGTCATTTTCCTCCTGATAAATGTGGAGGGAGGCAGCTGACCATAATGGGTGGTAGTTGGAGATGGGGGTTAGGGAGCAATAAATAAACCCTTCTGAAAGCTGACGTGGGGCAGGCTCTCTGCTGGGCTTGTCTCGATGCTCCACACAAGGAACCAATGAGGGAGCTGTGTCACTCCCATCACCAGAGGGACCTGAGTTTGGGAGCTCATAGTACCAGCCAAAGGCTCCATGGTGAACTCCCTCTTATCTGACTCCAGGCTCCGATCATTCTGGAAATGACCATTCCTGTGGGCTGGAACAGAGAAGGTGGGGCTCACCTCCTCGATATGGAGCAGGGTGCTGAGTGTTCTAAGTCACTCCTGACACCTCACACCAGCAACAAGGCTGCCCCACTGGCGTTCTGGCACTTGACTTCAACTTACGTGGAGGAGATACTAATTCTCTCATCACTGTTATATGGATTAAATGAAACAAGAAAAGGTATGTAGGGCTTCCCTGGTGACTTGGTAAAGAATCCGCCTGCCAATGCAGGAGACACAGGTTCCATCTCTGGTCTGGGAAGATGCCAAGGAGCAATTAGGCCCATGTGTCACAACTATTGAGCCTGTGCTCCTCAACCTGAAAAGTCCACACACAACTACAGAGTAGCCTCTGCTTGCTGCAGCTAGAGAAAACCCAGCACAGCCAAAATAAAATAAATAAATGAATGTAAACCTCCGTGTTCCATGATGTGGAATGCGGAGCAGTCCTCATTATAATGTAATATAAACATGGATATTGAAATCCAGTGAAAATCTTAAATCTTATGACTTTGCTAATTAAGAAAAAGGATAGTTTTTACTTTTCAAAGGCTCACTAAATCTCTAAAACCTATCAACTCCCAATCTGCTGTAGCATCTAACAGAGGAGAATTAAAACAAACCAAGAGCAACCCAGGGAGTCCCAGGCGGACACCCCATGTATGGGCTAATGACAGTGAGCTCTGAAGCTTGGGCTCTGTTGGAGAGACATGAAGAAGTTGAAATGCCTACCCGGGTCCCCAAAAAAGTGTGTTGGGGAGAGGGAGGGGAGGGGGCTGGAGAGCTTGGGGAGGGGGAGGGGAGGGGGCTGGAGAGCTTGGGGAGGGGGAGGGGAGGGGGCTGGAGAGCTTGGGAAAATGTTCTGCTAAGAGTTTAAGGTGTGATCTGGCTATCTGCAGTGAGGCTCTGCTGACCAGGCATTCTCATCTCCCAAACTCCCCTCTCTCCTCAGTTTTTGTGAATCTGTCTTGTCTCCCGTGGGAACTGCAGGCTGCTCGAGGGGACCACCATGACCAGTTTCATTTTCTCTCTCTCAGAATTCAGCCAAGTTCACTATAACCAGCAGGTGATTAGGAAATAAAGCAAATTTATAAAATAGGTAGGTTAGGGGTAATGGACATATTATAAAATAATTGTCCTCTTTACAAAAAGATTCACTGAACAAGCTCCCCGAATACATACAAAAGATGGACCTGATTTAGGAAAAGCCCTGCTGAGCCTCACTTGCTCCAGTAAGGTGCAGGCTATGTGAAATGTGGTAGGCTTTCATTAACAGTCCTTGCTGTCAACAAGTTCCTGCTTTCCCAGTAAGCCCTCACCTCAGGAATAAGCCGCCGCCTCTTCACGCTCGGGACTGAGTCCAGTGGGCCCTCGCCACCCAGGGGCTTTCTCTTGCTGGAGTCCTGGACAGCAGTGAAGACGCCATCCAGAGAGTGCTTCTCGGAGGACCTGGAATTCACTGAGCAGTCCAGGGCAGCATCTTCGGCCTCTGTCTCCACTTTCACAGTGTTGTTTTTTAGAACTGTGGCAGAGAAGAAATGGGGCTCAGTGGGGAGGCCACTGGGCAGTGCCTGGTTTAGCAGGGTCCCCAGGCACCAGGGTGTATGCAGCCACCTTTTGATATTCTCAAACAACAGTGTCAAGAGTAATAATCAATGAAACTGGCTTTCCAACCAACCAATTTATATTTCACACTAGTCATGCTATACACGGATATTATATTCCAAGAACATTCAGTTTAAAGCAGCTTTTAAAGTCTTTTCTTGGAGAAGGGAGAAGAGATGGAAGGAGAAAAACACGCTACTCTTTTAAATGGTGCTTTTAAAAAGTTACTCTGGAAAGATACATAAGATACCGTAAGTGTGAGTGGAGGATGGCAATCAGTAATGAGAGGAGACTTTTCCTTGATTTTTCATTGTGTATCTTTTAATACTGGGTTGGCCAAAAGGTTCGTTAAGTTTTTCCATAAGATAGCTCTAGTAGCTCTTAACTGTCTTTAATTTCATCCGAAGCAATGTTGTTAGACTGTACTGTGATAACTATCATATCAGTGTGCATTTAAAAAAAATCAAAATTGGTGAATTTTTGTGCAGCCATTTTAATATTGAAGATGAAAAGAAGAAAAAGCAACGTTTTCAGTATATTGTTTTATTACTTCAAGAGAGATAAAAACGCAAATGAGCAGTGCATGGAGAAGGTGCTGTCACTGATCAAATGCATGAAAAGTGGACTGCGAAGTTTCATGCTAGAGATTTCTCACTGGACAATGCTCCACGGTCATACAGACCAGCTGAAGTTGGCAGTGATCAAATCAAGACATTAATTGAGCACAATCAACATTATACCACTCAGGAGATAGCCAATATATTCCCAATACCCAAATCAAGCACTGAAAATCATTTTCTCCAGCTTGGTTATGTTAAATTGCTTTGATGTTTGGGTTGCATATAAGTTAAGTGAAAAAAAACCCTTGACAGCATTTCCAGATGCAATTCTCTACTTAAATATAACAAAAATGGTCCATTTTTAAAACAAATTGTGATGGGTGATGAAATGTGGATATTGTACAACAGTGTGGAACAGAAGTGATCATGGGGCAAACAAAATTAACCACCACCAACCACACCAAAAACATCTTCATCCAAAGAAGGTGACGTTATGTATATGGTGGGATTAGAAGGGAGTCCTCTACTACAAGCTCCTTCTGGAAAACCAATCAATTCCAACAAGTACCGCTCCCAATTAAACCAACTGAGAGCAGTACTTGACAAAAAGTGTCTGGAACTAGCCAACTGAAAATGCATGATTTTCCATCAGGATAATGCAAGACCTCATGTTTATTTTGATGACCAGGCAAAAACTGTTACAGCTTGTCTGGGAAGTTCTGATTCATCCTCTGTTTCACCAGACACGGCACCTTCAAATGTCCATTTATTTTGGTCTTTACAAAATTCTCTTAATGGAAAAAACTTCAATTCCCTAGAAGACTGTAAAAGGCACCTGGAATAGTTCTTTGCTCAGAAAGATAAAAAGTTTTAGGATGATGGTTACGAAGTTGCCCGAAAAATGGCAAAAGGTAGTGAAACACAGCAGTGACTATATTGTTCAATAAAGTTCCTGGCGAAAATGAAAAATGTGTCTTTTAGTGTTACTTTAAAAACCAAAGGAACTTTTTGGCCAATCCAGTAGTTTTGAACCACGTGAATATATCTTGAAAAAAGTATTAAGTTAAACTACTTTTTAAAAAGAGGCTTTTTTTTTTTTTTACCTTCTTCTACATCTTCACTGAATTCAGTTGCGTTCATCTTCCGTTCCACTAAAAGAGAAGACAAAGGCAAAGTCTTGACTTATTGTTTATTTTTTAAAATTTCACCCACCCATAAGAAATCCCCTTACCCTCCCAACCCTGGCTCTGGGTAACAGAAGGTTAAGTTGATATGACTCTGCAACATCAAGGAAAACTGCATCCTCTTGTTTGCAAACGCTCAGAAGCAGCCAAGCCTCCTGTGCACCTGCTGGGAGTTCTTCTCCAAGACTTTATGTGGGCAGAATGCATCTTAAAGCATCAACTGAGAGCCACTTATGGAATGAAAGGATCTGAGAAACTCAAGGCTTACAAAAGACCTCAGCTTGGATGATCTGTCAGTCCCTGCCTTAAACATCTAACCACAATGTGAAAAGGCTGACAAAGGTCCACAGCAGGCTGTGGAGCCTGTGAACCTGAGCTGAGGTCCTAAGATTCCAGGTGGTCCAAAAAGACCTGTGCCATCCATGAGGGTGGCCACTAGTCATGCGTGGCTCCAGAGGACTCGAAATGTGGCCAGTCCAAATGGAGATGTGGTGTTAAGATACATGCTGGATTTCAAAGACTCAGCAGGGCAAAAAGAATGTAAAATATCTCGTTAATAATTTTTATACTGATTACATGTTAAGATGATAATATTTCAGATTTGTTGGGCTAAGTATTAAAATTAATTTCACCTTTTAAAAAATGGCACCGAGAATAGTGCCATACATTATAGCACTATGTGAGTGCCACTAGAAAGTTTAAAATCGCACATGTGGCTTTCACTACTGTTACTGGATGATGCTGGTCTAGCCCTTTCTTCAGAAGCAAGAGGAGAGAGGCACTATGGGTTCTTAAAGCTCCTGAGCTCCATACAGTCTGGTCCAAACCACTCTATTTATTGATAAGGGAATGAGACTGGAGGGGTTGGCGGTACCTCCTTCGTATGGGCCGCAGGGTCTGGTGGAGAATCAGGGGCTGGTTTCCCTGCCCCAGCCGAAATGGAATGGACATCATGGTTAAAAGCACCATTACACCTTTGAGATTCCCCAAATGACGTAACAGCATGTCCACAAATCGGATAAAGTATAAATGAGGTAGTAATGTTGGAAAAGAATATACATGACAGCCTTTACTGATGACGTTGAGGAGTTGTGGTTCTTACCACTGGTGAAGCTGCCTGCAAGTACTCGGTGCCCATTCCAGTTAACTGGTCAGAGGGCAGCAGGCATAACTTCACGAAATTTATATAAGGAAGGGGGATGCCATCTACAAAGTTCAGTAAACCGTTCACCAAGCAGCTGTGGAATGGTGTGCAGTCCCGTTTTAGACAGGTCAATGGAGGGACAACCAGAGGATGACCTGTGCACAGGCTAACGACTTCAAAGGTCACTAAGAATAGCAATGCACAATGCATGGCACTGTTCTCAGTCATCACAATTAGCTCATGGCAGGAACAAGTGTCTTCATCTCTGTGTTACTAATTTTCAAAGGAATGAATAAGAAATTTTAAGATTTATTTGAAACTGAAATTACTACTTACTAAACTATCTACTATCTGAAAAAGACATGCAGGGAGATTGAGTGAATATAGACAGTGAGTCAGTCAACTTCAAGGGGCCAAGAACTACTTTACCAGAGCTGAATTTTTATCAAAGACAATCTCCACTGTATTCCAGGGAAATAAACTTCAAGTCTGGGTGTCTCTGAGGGGAGAGCTCCAAGTAGGTGGCGGGGCATCAGTACTCTTTTCAGACAGCAAGGTTGGCCAACGCTGGGTAGAAACTCAGGCCTGACTGGTAAGGGGCTTCTCAAGGAGATGAGAATGAGCCTCCCCGGCCCAACCTTGACCAAGACTGGGCTGCCACCTGCCCCTGGAAACCCTACCGCACCACCACAGAACCGGTCTCCTCAAGTGAGAAACAGCCAAACGGCGGAGGAGGAGAGAGTGCGGGGGCAGCCAGACAGGGCACAGTGCACAAAACCAATGACACTCTGGAGAGGAGAGGCAGGAATGAGAGAAGGTGGCACAAGGTTTATTTGGGGGTGGTGCAGGGTGGAAATCCACAAAGCCTCTCCGGCTAAGCAGAAAGCATGAAAAGGACAAGTGACTCCTAGAGGAAAAGAAAACAGGAGGTGATGAGAAAACCTGGCAGAGAATCACAGGTGCCGAGCAAAGATGGTCTGGATAGTTGACACTCCACTTCAGAGGAGCGGCAAATGTGGCAGTCCCCATGAGAGTGAGACTCAGTGAGCACCACCGTGCCACGCCGCCAGCTCAGCACCTGAATCCCGAGCTCCCCTGCTTCCCGAGGCAGAAGGCGATGAAGGAAGGGTACACACCTGAGCCGCCCGCGGGTGGCAGGAGAGCCGGAGGGGGCTGCGCAGCCTCACGGGTGAGGTGGGAGGCAGGGGTGGCGGCTTCCTGGGCACTCAGAGTGCATCTGCTTTGGAAAACATTTCCGTGTTCATTTATAAACCAGTGACAGATGCTAGATTAGCACAGAAGTCACCCAGAATGCAGTGTGGTGGGCCCCTTCTCTCCTAGACAGTGAAGAAGCCATGCTCATTGAGAAGCTGGGCAATGTCCCATCTGCAAGGCCTGGAAAACTAAGTGCCTGTGGCTCGTGTGCTGGGGAGTGAGGTGAGGGTCCCCGCTCACATCCCTGCCTGCAAACTTGGGGCCTGGTGCTGCCCGGCCACTTCATGTGGCCTCCATCTCACCCTGAGCGATTTCAGTCCCAATTTTATCAATAAAAAATACCAAGGGCACTCACCTTCAATATTGACCATTTTTATTTGTCAGTCATACTTCAATGAAGCTGAAAAATTATTTTTATGTCCTTCTGATTACAGAAATAAAGAATTTGACTACTGCAAGGGGAAGCAAGTACTTGATCACTGTCACGCGGCTAATAGGTGGTAGAATTAGGATTCAAACCAAATCTGTGTATATCTCCAGTCAGCCACCGTGAGAGGGAATAGTAGAATTTGCATTCTTCTGTTAAGATTCTTCTGATGAACACCGAGGGCAGTTTCCAGCCTTGAATGTCTCTGACCGCTAGCATCTGGAAATCTCCTTTCACCTCCATGTCACTACCAGGAAGACAAGGCTGCTCTGTGCTTATACAGACTCCATAATTTGGAAGTATTGACAAGAAGGATGGGACGTGTGGGTCGCTTCCGGGTATTCCAAGCTGACGTACAGACAGCGCATCAACACCATCCCATCCCTCCACTTCCTGGTCACCTTCCAGATGAAGGTCACAAGGCTGTGCATCCTGGGCGGACATTAAACACCCGCATGCCAAGCATGCCGCAGAAATTCCTTTCGATTACACAACTATAGGTTCTGTAAGAGCTGCCCACTTCTGCAGCGTCCCCCACCAGGCTGCTGGGATTACAATCTCCTTTGCCTGCAAGTCTTTGGAGCATTTGTTTTACCATTCTCTCCTTCTCAAAATCTTCTTATCCCTTCACCACGAATCTCAAAATGTGAGACAGTCTAACCATGCATCCCCGTGTCCCTGAAAATCAGCTTCTCCCCTAGAGGTGCCTGTTCCATGTTCCTGACCAAGCCCAGGGGAACACTGAATCGAGCAAAAGGGGCGTGTGTCACTTACTGCTGCCTCTAGTTAAAACGCACAGGCCCTAAGACACGGATGACCTCTGGGAGGGTAACTCTCAAACAGGACTAATCTCCAGTGAAGTCAAGTCGCTCAGTCATGTCCAACTCTTTGCGACCCCATGGACTGTAGCCCACCAGGCTCCTCCATCCGTAGAATTTTCCAGGCAAGAGTACTAGAGTGGTTTGCCATTTCCTTCTCCGGGGGATCCTCCTGACCCAGGGATTGAACCCAGGTCTTCCGCATTGCAGGCAGAGACTTTACTGTCTGAGCCACCAGGGAAGCCCAATCTCCAGTAGTTACTCCATTTAGTGAAAATGCTAGTTTTTTGTTTAACCAAATAGCCTAGAAAGCCTCAGGTGAGGTGACCATCACTGGTAAAGAAAGGTTTTAAACACTGCACAACTCGTAGCAGTATACATAGAGTATATACAATTTTGTTAGAATATCCAATAGTCTTTATCTTTCTTCATGGAGTGAGAGGATAGTGTAACCCCAAATGTTTAAGAAACAACAGGATGCTTGAGACACTCAAATACCAAATTACAAAGGATAAGTTGCTTAAATTGGCTACATAAATGCAGTAGCCCTGGGAGGCCTACCTCTGGGCTTCATGCTGGAAAAATGGCTGAATCTGCCTCCTGCCTATCCTGGCTGGGAGCTGGAAGTGAGGGCGGAACGAGACAAGGGGCGGGCGGAGCAGTGGGAACCAGTCACTGGTGTTTCCAAAGAGCCAGTTCTAAGAGATCCCACAAACAAGTGGAAAAGCAGAAAAGACTTACCAATTATAGATAACTGCACTTTATAAAGGGAAGATACTTAAAGTCTTCTTTTCTTTTGACTAGATACACATGCATCCGAAAATTCAAAAGGTATAAAAGGACATTGGTTAAAAAAGCTCCCTGTTCTCCAGTCACCAGGTTATTAGTCTCTTGGAGGCATCTCATTGGTTTTCCTGGGTTTTTCCATAGACACTCTGTACCAGAGGGTCTCAAAATGGGACGCGAGTTGCCTGCACGGACCGCGCGTCTCTCCCAACTCCAGCACTAGTGGAGTCAAGCTGGTAACTTGCAGTTGTCGGTGGCGGGAACTTACACCATGGAAACTGACACTTGTACAAACCTTGGGTTCTGGGCTTTTTTTTTTTGTCCTTTTTGGAGAGTCTGTTTATCAGCACATCCAAGGCCCTTTCACAAGGTCCATGAAATCAAAACTATTTTCATTACACTGGGGTGCTGTTGCCTCCTTCATTTCACAGGTGTGCTACATGATACTTTATTATGCAAAAGATTGAATACAGAGGCAGATATAAAACCTCTGCAGTCTTCGATTAAGTCTGATACTAAAGAGATTTGCAAAAGATGTAAACAATACCACTTTTTCACTTATTTTCTTTGGAAAAATAATTTTTTTCCCATAAAAAAATAGTATCGACATTAATTCATGATCCCCTGGAGAAAGGAATGGCAATCCATTCCAGTATTCTTGCCTGGAGAATTCCATGGACAGAGGAGCCTGGTGGGCTGTAGTCCACAGGGTGGCAAAGAGTGGGACACGACTAAGTAACTAACACTTTCACTTTTCACTTTTTTGGTAATGGATTTATTTTGGTTATTTTTCAGTGAATTGGTAAATAAATATTTAAACTTTTTTTTTTAGTTTCTACCACGTAAATATTGACAGGAACTCATATAAACAAAAGTTCTTTGGGGGTCCTCAATAATTTTTAAAGGTAAAAAGGGATCTTGAGACTAAAAGGTTTAATATCCTTGTTCCTTGCTTCTTTGGCTTAATGTATCATGAAAATCTCTGTATCACTTTTTATTTTAGTTTAAATTCCCCTAGAAGCAGGTTTTGATGCGAGGATTTGGAAAGAGTCGTTTCTTTGGGAGAAGACAGAGAAGGGCTGAAAACCAGTAAGGGGGCCTGTTAATGGGCTTCTGGTGGGTGAGCTCCTGACTGAGGACAGCACTGAGGTGCTAACAGAAATGTCCAACAGGGGTGTGGTGTGAGCTGAGGGGCTCCCCAGCTCACCTGGGCACTCCTGGAAAGTGGAAGCCCTACTATGCTATTCCCTTCCACCTCCTCACCACACTGCCCAGTGCTCTGCCACTCCACAAAGACTCAATGCAAAAGACAGCTGCCTACACCATGGAAGAGGCTATGCTAAGAGCTCTACTAAGTGGACATAAGCTAACAAGCCTGGGAGGCAGACACCCTTCTTAGGCTCATTTTAGAAGTGAGGAAACTGAGGCAGAGTTTCAGAGGCAAATGGGGCCTCAGAAATCATCTTGGGTGGCTCAGTGGTAAAGAATGCAGGAGACACGGGTTCGATCGCTGGTCCGGGAAGACCCCACATGCTGTGGAGCAACTGAGCCTGTGCGTCGCAACTACTGAGCCTGTGCTCCAGAGTCCAGGAACTGCAACTGCCGAGTCCGCTCACCCTAAAGCCTGTACTCCGCAACAAGAGAAAAGCCCATGCAGCAGTGAAGAGCCAGTACAGCCAAAAATAAATAAATAAAATTATTTTTAAAAAAGAAATCATCTTGTTTAATAGGTGTGATACCCAAGGCTCAGAGAGGTTAGTTAGTAGCATGCTCAAGATCCTGTGTCGGGAGTCGCTCCCAGGAGCCCTGTGCTTTAGCGGTTACACTCCCCACTGAGTGATGGCTGCTGGTGGGGTGACTGCCCTCTGTGCAGAGGGGATCGACCGACCGTACAGCTTTTTTACAGGGATTGAAGCCAACACAGGGTAGATATGGGAGGGCTGGGGGATGAAGACGGAGCTCTGGGAACTTCTTTTGGGAGGGGATGATGGGTAAACACCAGATGATAACAGGAACAGGAAGGAAAGAGCAGTCAGAACCTCAAGGTTAGAAGATATTACATTGAAGTTTCTATAACAACCATAACTCCCATCTAATAAACACAGGCCGCATGCCACAGTTGTGTAGAAGACCACTGGTGCTTACAATTTTGTGACCTGGATACAAATAATTTTAAATTGATATATACTTTCAAGATTTCTCCCCCCACTTTGGGGGAAGAAATAACATTAAAGTACATGCTTGAAGAAAGTATTTGCTTTGGAAATAATGCTGCCAATGTTTAAATGGGTATATCTTGATCTTCTTCATCACTTTCAGCTCCTAAAGACCTATAGCCAATCTTGCTGTCACTGAGAGCCCCACACACTTGACAATTATGATAGGAAACAAGCAAAGGTCAGAAGAGCAAAGAACCTGGGCTGGGGGTCTTTAACTCGAGCTGATCTCAGGTTAAGCACAGACAGGAACTCTAGTGTCAGGCTGAGGAGATCCTGGGGCAGAGTAAGCCCCCTGTAACTGCAGTCATTACTGGGGGTGGTTTAGTCACTCAGTCGTGCCCAACTCTTGTGACCCCATGGACTGACCGGTAGCCCTGCCAGGCTCCTCTGTCCATGGGATTTTCCAGGCAAGAATACTGGAGTGGGTTGCCATTTCCTTCTCCAGGGCATCTAATTACTCATAAATTCACAAAAAGCTGCAGAAAAAATGGAAGGAACAACAAACTCAATATGACCTGGATTGAGACCACCTTTGATCACTACTGTTACTTCCAATATACAAAGTTAGAAAGTCAACTGCTAGACATTTTTCCCAACATGACTTCTAAACCTCTACTGACAGGAAGAACTGAGCATTAAATTAAGTGTAAAGATTCAAAATCAATTGTTCATCTCAGCGCCACATAGTCAATAACAACATACTTCAAAGTTCAGTGGGGATATCTCTATAATCAAAAAATGCCATAAAGCAGGCAGAAGAAAACATTCCAAAATGTTAATTACCTCCAATTAGGATGATTATGGAAAATTCCCTTCTTCAGTTCCCTCTACTTTCCAAACATTCTACAATGAGCATGCAATTCTTTGAAACTGAGACTTTTTTTAAAATAAAAAATAAGAAGTTTTGCAATCTTCACTGCCTAGCCATGTCATATTCTAAGTTATATCCATAACAGCAACAAGCTAAGAACATAAAATCAAATCCATTCAAGCACTGAAATGACTGATGCTCTAAGAAACAATACAATAACTGACAAACTAGTGCAGACCCTTCATTTTGTAACTGTCCCTGAATTACTGACTCTGAAAGTGTAAAAAATTCCTCAGTATGGAGTATGCGGAAGATCAGAAAAAAGTCTCATCTCAAAAGCCCAGGTGTGAACAAGAAGGTGAAAAGATCAGCTTTGAACACTAAGGAAATATCGTTTCCTTGTGGGTATATTACAGGCTTCATCAGTTCATTGCATGATATGTGGGAGTGTTTTTCGAAATAAGTCAAATCCATTCATGGGATGGGGAAAAAAAACCCCCAAGCCTGGACCAAGTACTCCGGATCAGGGACCCGGGCTGAGCGCTGAAGTCAGGGCATTTAGAGAGTCTGTGGTTGTCCAGGGAAGCACCTTAGCAATTCTCCAGCCAGGCTTGCTGGGTTCCTGCTTTCTGGATGACGGCTGGCCCCTTCGGGGTTCTCTCAGGTCTGTGCCTGAATACCTTGGGAGACTTCTTACCCACACTTGGAGCCCTCCTTCTCTGACTTCTCAAAACCAGTCTAAACTGGGCAAGTCAGGGACCTGCTCCAGGGGCCGTGGCTCCAGGGTGAAGCAGCAAGATGCAAAGCAGAGAGGGGAGGGGAGGTCTGGGGAGCTGAGGAGTGGCTGGGCCACAGAAAAAGGAAGGAGTGTGCCGAGGTCACCAGCTCAAAGTGTGTAACAAGGAGTCACGTGAGAATCTGCCAGAGAGGTGGGGTGGTGGGGTGTCTTTGTTAGGAGTTGGATGCAAGACCACAGCAGAGCAAGCAGGGGGCACCTGGCTTGGAGGTCCCTTGGCAAAGCCCTCTGCTTGCACTGGATCACTGGGCTCTTGGGTTCTTCCCTAAGCGCCCCACAGGTTTCCAAAGGAAAATGTCCTCCAGGGCCGCCCCCAGGGGCTGGGAGTCACCTGAAGTGCCTCATTTGAGAGACTCTAGCCCAGGCTAATCAGAGGCGCCGGAGACTTGTGGCTGCCCGAGTCACACAGGACAAGCGCCAGGCCCAGAAATGGGAAGTACTTGGGCTTCCTGAAACCTCGACGTGCAAATCCCGGCCAGCTGACTCAGAACTCTGCTCCACCGCCTCGGAAATGTCCATAGGACTTAGGACTCGCCTCACAACGAGGTTTGTCCCCAAGACCTGGCCCAGCTGTGTACCCTCAGGCTACCCTGGAGCAAGTCCTCCTGACCTCCATTCCTGTTTCTGGAAGGAAAGTGAGGCGAATTCGCACTCCCCCAGGGCCTCCTTGAGAATCTGAGACCCAGAACAGGAGTGATAAGAGCCTGAGACTTCCGGGACAGTGGCTGTGCAGCCCCGCCACAAAGGGAGAACAGGCCCAGACCATTTCAACGGTGTTATCAATGAAATACATGCCAGGATTTAAACGGTTTATACTTCAGGCTTCCCAGTGGCTCAGAGGGTAAAGAATCTGCCTACAATGTGGGAGACCTGAGTTGATCCCTGGATCAGGAAGATCCCCTGGAGGAAAGCATGGCAACCCACCCTAGTATTCTTGCCTGGAGAAGTCCATGGACAGAGAAGCCTGGCAGGCTAGAGTCAATGGGGTCAGAAAGAGTTGGACACGACAGGGACTAAGCACAGCACCTGCTGTTAACGGAAAGCCACATGATCTGACTTTGTGAAACCTCCCCATTGCAGGTCACACTGATTTTTAAAAATTAAAACATAGAAAATGACAGGGGTGGGATGCGGTGGAGGTTCAAGATGGAGGGGACATATGTACACCTGTGTCTGATTTACGCTGATGAATGGCAGAAACTAACACAATATTGTAAAGCAATTATCCTCCAATTAAATTTTTTTTTTTTAAAGGAAGACATCAGCTAACATTCATGTAGCACTGGCTCCAAGGGCTAAGTTTTATACATTCACCTGTGCAATCCTGGCAAAAATCCTCTTACTTCACAGGCGGAGAAGTGGGAGGCAGCAGGCTGTGCCTCCGTTGGAGTGCTCCAGAGAGTAAGCCGAGGGAAAGAGGTGGGGTGGACTCATGCTGGTTTTCCAGCAAGAGCTGGGACTAAAGGGGGCTCAACCATCCCTGCTTGGCTTTCTCCCTTCCTTACTGAGCACACATCTATAGGCTGGGCTCAAATGCAGAAGCAAGTCAACAGGCCAAATGGGTCTTTGGATTACCAAGTACAGCTGATCAGTACAGCTGATGTGGAAGAAAATGAACTCCCTACTAAACTTCAGGGGCAGACGACCTGGGTTCTATCTAACCCTGGCTTCACCTACGTTTAGCTTCTACAGCTGGGCAAGAGGCTTACACAACCAAGCCTTGGTGCTTTCTTCTGTAAAAGGAGCTGCACACCACTACCTTACCTCCTAGACTCTGTGAAAACTACAGAGGAGAAAGTGCCTGGCACACAGCAGTCAGTAAATGTTACTTAATATAAAGTCTTTTTTTTTTTTTCTTAAAGATGCGTTAAGCACATTTTAATAGTGAATATTTTTAATATTTTTAAAAATTAAAATGGTTTGAAACTTTGAAAAAGTTTGGTAACGTTTCTTTCAAATAAAAGAAAAAAGAAACATTACACTGGAAAGGAAGAAATCAAAATGCTCTCCCTAAGGACAGGAAGAATGTTCCCATGCCACCCACCCTTGCTGGGCTCAGTCTCTGGGTCTGCAGGGATGGCTGGGAGCCTTGGTGCTCTCAGAACCCGGCCCTTTAGGCAGTGGCATCCTGCCCATGGGACTTGCAGGACATGTTTGTAATTTGTCTTTATTTTTAGACACATCTGCAAATGCAGTTTGAAAAATACCAGTCTTCAGAAAACCAGGGCAATTTCCCCCTCGAGTTTTTCTAAAGCTGTAATTGTCGCGTCCCTCCTCCCTCTGTCGGAACACAGCCTCATCCTTCGGTGCACAGTGAAGGGTGACCTCACAGCCTGCGAGGCGGCGTCTCACCCTTCAGACACTGCATGTGCTGAGTGTGACTAAATGTGACGTCTTTCTCAGCTGAGGGCTTCTGCTTATTAAGCCCTCCCTGGCCTCACAAAGGACTGGCTACCTTCTTCGACATCAGTGGTAGGAGGTGTCAGACTCTGCTTTTAACTTTAACCTTGGCGTCCAGAAACTGGGGTCAAGGAGAAAAGGAAGGCCAGCATATCCCAGCAGCCACCCACGTGACGGACTGGACAATGGTGACTAACTTTCCTAGAGATATAAGCAGTTTCCTCTATACTTCCCACTTTTACCAATGTGCCGTCTTGTGACCACATGAGCTAATTACTAAACCCCCACATTCCCAGCCTCCCTCCTTCAGTTTACTAGCTCCATGCTCAAACCAACAGCCCCTGGCAAACAAGAAAAGAACAACTGAGCAATCAGTGCCTTTACAGATACCAATGCAATGGTGTTTCACTGGCCATTGATACCTGAAAATCAGATGAGAGGAGAGGAGAGGAGAGGAGAGGTGGCGGTTAGTAGAGAACAAAAACCTTGTAAGGGCTGATTTTAAGAACAGCCAGCCTTCCAATCTGTGGGTTCCTAACCCGAGGATATGGAGGATTTACTGTAACAGACTTTGAGCATCTGGAGATTTGGAATCTGAAAAGGGCCCTGTATCCAATTCCACACAAATATTGAGAGATGGCTGTACATGTGTTTCAGGTAGAATTAAAAATGGAGGAAGAGGGAAATATAACTGCCATACGACCCAGCAATCCCACTGCTGAGCATACAAACCGAGGAAACCAGAATTGAAAGAGACACGTGTACCCCAATGTTGACTGCAGCACTGTTTACAGCAGCTAGGACATGGAAGCAGCCTAGATGGCCATCGGCCGACGACTGGCTAAGAAAGCTGTGGGACATATATGAAATGGAATATTACTCGGCTATTAAAAAGAATGCATTTGAAATCAGTTCTAATGAAGTGGATAAAACTGGAGCCTATTATACAGAGTAAAGTGAGTCAGAAAGAAAAACACCACTACAGTATATTAACACATATATATGGAATTTAGAAAGATGGTAACGATGACTTTATATGTGAGACAGAAAAAGAGACACAGATATAAAGAACAAACTTTCGGACTCTGTGGGAGAAGGCGAGAGTGGGATGATTTGAGAGAACAGCACTGAAACATGTGTATTATCATATGTGAAACAGATCACCAGTCCAGGTTCCATGCATGAGACAGGGCGCTCAGGGCCGGTGCACTGGGACGACCCTGAGGGATGGGATGGCGAGGGAGGTGGATGGGGGGTTCAGGATAGGGGACACATGCACACCCATGGCTGATTCATGTCAATGTATGGCAAAAACCACTATAATACTGTAAAGTAATTACCCTCCAATTAAAATAAATTAATTAATCAAAAAATATATAAGTTGAGTAAATGGAAAAAAAAAAAAAAAATGGAGGAAGAGTATGTTACCAGGTGAGCTGCTGAGAAAATTCAGCTGTAAAACAACTGTGTGGGACTTCCCTGGCATTCCAGAGGTTAAGACTCCATACTTCCAATGCAGGGGGTACAGGTTTGGTCCCTGGTCAGGGAACTAAGATCTTGTAAGGTGCAGCCAAAAAACAAATAATTAATTAAAAAAGAGAAAAACAACAGTTTGTAAAATGTCTGATCATTCAGTGACTAATATACCAGGCATTAATACCAGTCCAAGTGAAATTGCACCACTCCTGTTTGACACATTGAAGGCCTGATGCCAGGGTGGAGAGCCCTTAGCTAGACATGTGCATGTCATGTGTGGCAGCTCATTCCAGAAACCACCACAAGAGCCTGGACTGAAATAATAATCCTGCAAGAGATACTGGAACATGAGAAGGGGAAGAGTCGCTGTTCAATCTGCCAAGGAAAGAACAGCAAGGTAATGCTCACAAAGCACATATTTTATGTGTGTGTGTCTGTGTGTGACTTTAAATTTTATTTTTTTTAATTACCATACAGCAAAATTTACTCTCTGGTTGAGGGGGGGGAGGGCATACAGTTCTATGAAAGGTAGCACAGATATACGTATCCCTGTAGCCACCATCAACAGAATACAGAAAAGTTCCACCATCCCAAAAGCTGATTCTACAAATAATTCCCCCAAACTTGTTTTAGCCAATAATAGGCACAATGAATAACAGGGGAGGAACCATAATTTGTCATCAAAATTAAGAGCCAGGAAAAACAAACACACAACACTCCAACCTCCCATACACTGAATTTTTTTTGCTGGTTTACTAGCAGCCTTCATGTGTCTCTACATTATAAAATCTGAGGTCTTTACAAGCCACATCCCTCTATTTTTTCACCGTGGAATCAATACAATTCATAAAAACATGCTATTTCTTGTTGCTTCAGGGCTTTCCAGACAAGTGGCTGGTGGGACATTCCTGAAGGAGATTTAAAATTTCACCTAATCAAACCACTGTTAGGGTAGATTCCAGTTCTTTTCTTCCTAATTATTAGACATTCTCCTCTTCTTTTGCTCACTTAAGGGATGCTTAAAAACTCAGAAGTTTCCAAGTGGGTAAAGTAAATGTGTCTAAGTGGTACCTTTAACAGACTACTGGGATGCTGACCAGCTTGTCTACTCGGTCCTAAATGGTCCTGCTTTCGGAGGTTACTAATGCTTTGTGCATGATGGGAGATGGGAAGGACATAAAACTTTGTTAAATCCCTTCAACAAGGAGATGGCCTCTATGGCAATATCTACGTTCAGTTGTGGAGTTGTTATGTGATAGATATTTTAAAGGCTCTGGTTTTTCCATCAATTTATTTCAAGGGCCATGAGCATGCCAGCCAGCCCACTAATAGTAACAGGATACACTGGTCCTCTTTCTCCTGGAATCCAAGAGGTTCTCCGTATTCATTTAGCAAAACTTTACTGAGCACCTACTAAGTTATCAGTTCTTAGGTTAGTGGCTGGGGATGTAAAACTGTTAAGACATAAAATCTCACGCAACCTCAGTACTGAGGTAAGGGACATGAAACTGGAAACTAAGGATGGATGGTTTAAAAGGAGGGTGGGGGAGGAAAGAAAAACCAAAGGGGGTGGGATTGGGAGTGTGCATAACAACAACAAAAAAAACCCCTCCACAGTGTCAATCCTTCTGGGACAACAGGAGCCAGCCCCAGCCCGAGAATTCACTTCCTTGCCTCAGTTTCCCACAGCCTCAGCTTTCGGGCACTCCACGTGTTGCCCCGTGGCACGGGGAACAGTTAATAAGTTACAAAAGTTACGTTAAGAAGGTGAACTTGAACGTTTCCGACGCTGAAGCGCACAGCCCTCTTCCGCACATCCTCTCCCAGTTGGCATTTGAGTGTACAATTCTTCCAGACAGGCCACCTGAGCACTCAAATTCCTTTACCTCTGCAAAAAACCTTGGGAAAAAACGTTTCGGCACGCAAGACCCTGACGGGCACTGCAGCACAACTCACGGGCGCAGCGTGCACAAAGTCTGCGTGGGAATCACGTTTACAAGAAAGAGGGAGGGGGAGGTCACGAGGGGCGGCCGGCCGGGAAGGCCTCGCGCCAGCCAGGCGCACGCCCAAGGCGCCGGGCCCGCCTCCAGCTCCCGGGCAGCGGGAACCGCGAACCGCGCCGTGGACGGCCCGGGAGGGAACGCTGCGCCCCCTGGCGGCGGGGCCCGTCCCTGTCCGCTGTCGGCCGCCGGCCGTCGCCGCCGCGGGCCTGCCTCGCTCCATTTGCTGACTCCGGAGGCAGCGTCCCTCCGAGCGGCGGCTTCTCGGGCCTCCCGCTCCCTGCTCCGTATCTTCCTCCAGTCCCCGCCCCCTACTCCTGCTCTGACACCCCCCTTCTGCACGCCGAGCCCGTTCCCAGCCGCAGCCCGGCGGAGCGCGGACACCGAGTCCGCCGCTGGCTTCGCAGAGCCTTCCGGCGGCCCCGGCCGCTCCATCGCGGCGCCCGGCGGGGGTGCGAGGCCGGCGCGCGGCGCGAGTGGGGCGGTGGCGGCGCGGACTGTTCCACTGCGCGTTCCCCCCCGCCCCCGCGCGGCGCGCGTGCTCCCCGGAACGCCATGGAGCCGCCGCGTTCCGAGCGGGCACAAAGGGGCGCGCGGCACAATGGGCGCGGCGAGCCCGTGGGCGCCCGGCGCCCGCTCCGGCGACTCGGCCCTGCGCGGGGGTGGGCGCCCCTCCCGCCGAGCGCTCTCCGGGCAGCCCCCCTACGCGTCCCCTCCCCTGCTCCCGCCCCCCACCCCGGCATGGATGTTGCAGCCACTAGCCCGTCCGTCTGCTCCGGAGCCGCCGCCACCGCGCGGCCGGCTTGAACCGCCCCGCACTTACCTGGGACACGAGTTCTGTACTTTGCAGAGCGGGCCCGCGCCGAGTTGGGGCGCCACGTGGGGGGTAGGGGGAGCGCGGGGCTGGGGAGTGGGGGCCGCGCGCGGAGGGCCAGGCCGGGGCGGCCCGAGGAGTTGCTGGGGGCAGCGGGCGGGCGCCGTGTATTTTCCCCTCTCTTTGTGTGTGTCCGTGCGCTGCGCTCTCGCGTGACGTGACGGGACTCCGTGTGTCATTTCCGCACAAGGACACAGGAGCCCCCGCTGCAGTGGAACCACAACCCCTCCGCCCCCACCCCCAGCCCGCCCCTCCCCCTCAGCGGGGCACACGCGGGACCGGCGGCGGCGCTCGGGCGTGAACGGCCGCGGCAGGGAGCTGGGGCGCGCACTCCGGGGACCCGGGCGGCCCAGCGCGCTCATCCGGTGCCGCGCCGCTCCACGTGGGCCCGCGCCCGCTGCCCAGGGCGGGGGACGGCGGCCGCGCACCCACGGTGCGCCGGGCCAGCGCTGGCTAACAATGTACCCTGCACATCGTGTGTTCTCCCCCCGCGACTCATTTCTCTAAAACGTGGTTTCTCAGACCCGAGGAGTTTGACCTGAAAAGCCTCTTTTTCTACTTTTTTTTTTTTTTCCCCCTCCGCGGATCGGCGACTGTGCGGGGCGCCTCCCTCCGCGCTCGCGCCTTTCCCGCATTTTTTGGGATCTCGGCCGTGGCCCTGTGCCCCCCGGGCGAGTGTTCCCTCGTCCGTTGGGCACAAAGACTTCGGGGCGCGGGGACCCTAGTGGCCCCCGCGGAGCCTGCATGGAGTCTGGCGGGCCGCGGGAGACTGACCCCGGCGCTGGGAAACACTGGCTCTGGCCACTCCCCCAGTAGGGTGGCCGCCCTCTCTTGTAAGTCTAAGAGCTAAAATCTGCCTTCTACTTGTAACCCGAAGTTTTGAGGTTTGAGGCTGCGGAGTCTGAGATTCATAAGTGCGCGGGCTCACAGACCCACATGCCACAGACAAACCCACGGGATAGCTGCGCCGAGCGCTTAAAATAGAAAAACACGAGTCACCAACTCAATAAAGGCTCATTCTTTCTACTCCTGACTCCCGGACTGGAGATTCCAAGTTGATAAATAACGAAACCTACCCCTCGGGTATTTTCTCAAGTCTCAATGACTTCAAGGGGTGTGGTGTGTGAGGGTCAGGGAAGCCCAACCCAACATTTAAGCCACGTTTATATTTAAGGCAAACAATGAGAATGTAAAATTTTAAAAATCCTTTAATTTGCGGGTCGAAGAAAGTATAAAAAGAAAAATGCAAATGATCCCATCTGCTGCTCACAGCTGACTGGCTGCAAGGGAGGACCATGTGGCCCGGCCCTGCGCGGTCAGTGAATTGGTAGAATAGATTTTAAAAAGAAGGCATATGCTGGCTCCTTGCTGCCCGGGCGCGGGGAGGGTTTGAATTAACGTATAGTTTTGCATTACGTATCCTCTTCCAGACCGCTCCAACTGGGAATTTAGCAATTATGCAAGTTCTTCCCCTTTGGGTTTGAAATCTATAGGCAAGTGGTTATCTAAGACCTTTGAGTTTCTACGTGGAACATTCTCGAACTGATTTTGAAAAGTCAGTACTAATTGCTATGCAAAATTAGCAAGCAGCAGGGAGAACCTAGCCCTGCGTCCAGGGGGTGTTTTATAAAAGAATCCATACGTGCTCAGTGTCATTCAAAAGAGGATGATGAAAAGAATGGGGCCGAGATAGCAGCCCTTCAAATTCAAAAGACTTGAGTCGCCCTATCTACATTTAAAATAGGGCGGAGGGAGAAAGGGAGGAGGACCGCTTGGGGCAGAATGGTTAATTTATACATTCCCTGAAGACAGAATGGAGGCACTTCTATTTCTGCCGGGAACTTGACTTTTAACATTCGCACATTAAATAACATGTATGATATAGTACATTGCTTGACTTAGTTAACATATAGCAGTTTTAGTTTCACCTTCAATTTAATGTGACAGTTATAATTAGAATTTAAAAAGTATAAGTTGCATTTCATTAATTCAGTTTTCTAGGGTTTCCCAGTGGAAGAGTTAGGAAGAATTAAGAGTATCATTTAAGCTCACTTTGCATTTTTAAACCACTTTACTTAGTGCTTTAAAAATGTAAAATGACCTTGTTACATTTTTACAAAGGGGACTAGATGGAATTTGTTATAGGATATATCTATAGCCAATCATTAACAGGTATTGGAGGAGAAATTAAATAATACATCAGTGGAAATAAAATAATTAAAAATGAACATTTCCTTTTCACATTGTTCAGAACCAGAAGTTTTGTGAAATAACAATAATTCTATAGCATCTAAAGCAAGCAGCGTGCTTAACTGATACAAACTGACTTTTCAAAACATAATCTCTCAGGAAACTACAAAGTGACCTTGAGTATTATTGTAAATTATGTATCTTAATTTGCATAACTGGATGAACATTGCTACTTAAAGTAAGCTATTCCAAATGAGTTGTTAGCAAAAATGGAAGTTACTGCAGTGTGGGAAAGGAAACTACCTACCTTCAAATGGTTTTGTATGTTTATATGAATTTCTTTTTTTTTTTTTTTAATAAGGAGAAAAAGCAGGACAAAAGTTTTTTTTTAAAGGTAAAAGCATGCATTGGAGTTGTCGTCTTCCAGTTGTATCTTAGAGTCTTTGAAAAACAATATTTTTGAAAGTGCTATTGGATAAATGTAATGCCTTATGAAAAAATATGAATAAACATGGAGTAAGATGGGGAGAAGGGCTTCCTTGGTGGCTCAGTAGTAAAGAATCCTCCTGCCATTGCAGGAGATACAGGAAATGCGGCTTCTATCCCTGAGTCGGGATTATCCCCTGGAGAAGGAAATGGCAACCCACTCTGGTATTCTTGCCTGGGAAATCCCAAGGACAGAGGAGCCTGGTGGGCTATAGTCCATGGAGTCAAATAAAAGTCAGACATGACTTGGAGACTAAATAACAACATGAGGAGAGGAATGAGGTTTTAAAAAGCACAATTCTTGCCTTTAAAAAGCACAATTCTTGATGTAATCTTAAGAAGTCAGCAGGAGTGACTGCTAATGATTCATAAGGATATGTATAAAGACCTGAAAAAAATAAAAACCTTAGATTTAGAGGTCTGCTTGATTGGAAATTTCTTCATTAGAAATGCATTTTTCAAGATTTCAAATTAGAGCTGCTACAATTGATCTAATGAATGCATTTCCAATTTTACCTGAGTAAAAGGCAGCAGGGAGTAAATTGGCTACTTGGCCATACAAAGGACTCACATAAAACACTAAATGTAAAAACTCAAAATTATCCAGCATTTAATCAAGAGTGGGATATCTTTAATATCAATCAATGTATATAATTAAGAGTGGCAGATAGACATCAGGTTTCACATATCCTTTAGCTGTTGTTCTAAAGTTTTTGATCATCATAAAATGTACTTATAGCTGCCTCAACAGTATTTATAGGACTTTGTATCCCCCAGTAGTTAAGTCTTAAAACAATGCAACAGATTTCACTGTTACTTGTAGACATTTCCACTTTACTACTTGCCTGCTGGATGTATAATTTTGCCAAGCCTTCAACTTCAAACAGAAGTAGCTGGCAGATCCAGATTCCGTGAATACTCACAAATGAAGTAAGAGGGAAAAAGGAGGAGCAGAGAAGCTTGTATTAACTTTATTAAATAGAACCTACTGAAAGACATCTCGCTGAGTAACTTGCAAAACTGACTTTTGTTTGGGAAGGTGGGCTCAAGGACTTCAGTTTAACCCTTTGTGTGCTGGGAATGGGGTGTGAGGGAAACCAACCCCACCTTTAGTGGAATCTGGAGCAGATAAATGACACACCATGATCCAGTGTGGGAAAGAAAAAAAAAAAAGGTGTTGCATGAAAAGTTGCAGAGAATTTGTGCTGGGCAGTTTTCCTTATGTATAGAAGAACTATCGAATAATTTATAGCACCTTGAGATTTTAAGCACCCAGCATAACCATTAAGATATGATTTTAGTAGAATATCTGGCTTGCACAATAGGGAGTCTGCAAAAGGAAATCTTGAGCGTGAAAACTGCTGCAATCCCAGTCTCAATTTCAAGCCCTTGAGAAAAAAAATGAGAAAAAAAATGCCAATCTGAACGATAGCTCATTCTGAACCCAGAGTGCTAGCTGGAGGCGCTGCAGCCACCAGGGCCCAAAGCCCAGAGGGGTGCCCAAAGGCCTGCAGTCGGAGGAGTTCCCCACACAGATCACACAGCAAAGCGACAGGCAGGAAGCAGGGAGCAAGGGGAGGCTGGTTTCCCAGCCAATCAGAGTACACTAACAAAGAAAAAAAAAGGAGGTATACACTCCTCTAGTAATTGGCTGGTTTTTAAGAAATTATTTCTTGCTTTGGGCCAAAAGACTCTAAATGAAATGCTCTCCATACATATATATACATTTTTAAAGTCTTATTTGACTTGCCTGAAATCTCCTCTGTAAAATTAAATACCTCGTAGAAATGAACTTGAGATCCAGTGATTCTACTTCTAGGAATCCATCCTAACTCAACCAAGGCTACAACTACAAACAAATGTTGTATGTTCACTGCAACATTGCAAGCAAATGTTGGATGTTCATTGCAGGATCATTCATAACAGAAAAATTGGGAGAGAACCTGGAAAATAGTCAAAATGATGACAAATGCTATGGCACACTATCTCAGCTTTAGAAAGAGGAAGGTACTCTTTTTTTATGGGTACAGAAAGTGTCTATGACATATTGAGTAGAAAGAAAATTACAGATCTCTATGTAGTATAAACCCACTTTTGTAAAAAAAAAAAAAAAGAGAGAGAGAAAGAAAGGAAAACATGTATGTACCTATATCTGGGTGTGAATAGAAAAGGTCTGGAAAGCACAGGGGTAACAGTGATTACCCTGGAGGTATATAATGGTAGAAAGAAGGAACTTATTAGTCCTTTTCCATGTTCCACCTTTGTGAAATATTTGATTTCCTTGTTGTCCCCCAACAATGAGCATTTATTGCTTTTGTAACCCTTTCCCCCCACACACACCAAAAAAGAGTTGTCACCTTGGCCTAAGGAACAAGTCACCCTGGAGTAGCTAAAAGTCATGCAGGGTTTCACTGGTGGCTCAGTGGTAAAGAATGCGCCTGCCAATGTAGGAGAGATGGGTTCTGTCCCTAATTCAGGAAGATCTGCATGCTGCGGAACAACTAAGCCTGTGCACCACAGCTCCTGCGTCTGTGCTCCAGAGCCCATGAGTCACAACTACTGAGCCCAGTATCCTCCAGCCCATGCTCAGCAACAAGAGAAGCTACTGTAATGAGAAGCCTATGTACCACAACTAGAGAGTAGCCCCCCGATTGCTGCAACTAGAGAAAAGCCTGTGCAGCAAAGAAGACCCAGCATGGCCAAAAACAAATAAATAAATATACAAATAATTTTTTTTTAAGTCATGCAACATTGGTGTGAGTGCCTGACTTGACACCTGTCACCTGACTCCCCTTCATCAATCTATTGTTTTGACTTAAAAAAGAGAGTTAGAAGAAATCTCAGTAATAATACTCCAAAAGTAAATATAATATTTGGCTACAGAATCCACGGCTCCTTTCCACAAACTTCTGAAATGTCAGCACAGTATTTTAGAGATGTAACCAAATATGTCTAAGGATTTCACTATAATCATGGCACATTAGGGCCTGAGAAATAATAGATGCCAACAGCCTGGTTTTACCAATAAGGAAACCGAGGCAAAAAGAAAAAGTAGCTTGCCCAAGGCACACTGACCTTTGGAACAATGTTTTGGGGTTCCTTTTGGTATGTCACACCTACCAAAGGCCAAACAGGTTTCAAAATAAATCAGAGTCCACCAAAGAGGAAAATTTACAAGGTTAGGGTTTCACACAGTTGTATTCACGAACGTGATAGCTCACCTCCGGCCTTGACCTTCACTCCTCAGCAGCTTAGCTCTCTTCCTCAAGAGGCCTCGTGGATCCAGCCTGGGGTGGAGGTCCCTGCTCTGAATCTCCCTGTCATAGAGGCTATTACGGACTTAACTGTGCCCCCTCCCATCCCGGTACCTAGTCCCCCCAGGGGTTGGAGTCCTAACCCCCGGTGTAGCTCAGAATGTGGCTGCATTTGTATACAGAGCCTTTAAAGAGGCGGTTAAGATTAGGTGAGGTTATATGAGTGGGCCTCAATCTCATGTGACTAGTATCCTTATACAAAGAGGGATGTGCCTACACAGAGAAAAGCCCATGTCAGGACATTTAGGTGGCTGTCTGTAGGCCAGGAAGACAACCTCAGGAGAGCCCTGCCGGCAGCTTGATCTTAGACTTCCAGTCTCCAGAGTTGTGAGAAAATAGATTACTGTTGTTTAAGCCCCTCAGTCCATGGTATTTTGTTATGGCAGCCTGAGCTGACTGGCACAGAGACCCTGTTCACATGAAGCTATAATGGACTTTCTGTCTGTCTCTTCAAGTAGAATGTAAACTTTTGGAGGGCAAGACCATGATCCTACACTATCTCCAAGTGCCTGGCTCTGTGCCTGAGACATAATCAATTCTCAACAAACGTTGTTGGAAGAATAAGTGAATTGTTGTTAGATATCGTATGTCCCATTTCTCTTCCCCTTTCTATAGATGAAGAAACAAATGGTTGAAGGCTTGGAGCAGGACAGCTCCTGGTCTATGTGAATGGTGCCTCCTGGAATGGCCCCTATACCACCTATGTGTTATATGGGAAGAGCCCAAAGACAGGTGGCTCAGTCCTGGCAGGATCTGGGCCACATGTCAGAACCCCCTCACCTCCCAGTTGAGGATTTCATCCACCATTCTATACCAACTCTGGAATAATATCACACAGGTATAAAGTTCTTTCCATAGCTATCTTAGTCTTCTCAGGCTGCCATAATAAAATACCATACCCTGAGTGCCTTAAATAGAATAAGTTTATTTTTTCACATTTCTGGAGGCCTGAAGTCTGAGATCGGGGTGCTGGCATGATGGGCTCTGGTGAGAGCTGTCTTCCTGGTTTGCAAATGGTCACCTTCTTGCTGTGTCTTTACATGGTGGATAGAGAGCAAGCTCCATCCCTGGTATCTCTTCTTGTTATACATGCTCAGTCACTTCAGTTGTGTCTGACTCTCTGTGACCCTGTGGGCCATAGCTGGCCAGGCTCCTCTGTCTGTGGGATTCTTCAGGTGAGAATACTGGAGTGAGTTGCCATGCCCTCCTCCAGGGAATCTTTTTGACCCAGGGATCGAACCTGCGTCTCTTATGTCTCCTGCATTGGCAGGCAGCTTCTTCTTATTAGGCCACTAATCCCATCATGAGGGCCCCACTCTCATAACATCCTCTAACCCTAATTACCTCCTAGTCGCTCCATCTCCAAATACCATTATATCAGCAGTTAGGGCTTCAGCATATGAATTTGTGAAGGACACAAACATTTAATCTATAATAATAGTGTTTTCACATTTTGTCCTTCTGTTTGCTCTTGATCACAGACCTGAGAGAGATGAGTAGCCATACTACCTCCCCACACCAACCCACCTCATTTTTAAACAAGTGGGGAAAAAATAAAGCCCAGAGAGATGACATGGCTTGTAATTCATTCTTTCATTTAACAAATAATTATCTCAAGCTAATATGTGCCAGACTCTAGATGTATGACTGGCAATTGGCATGACTTACACCATATCCTGAGGACTTCCCTGATGGCTCAGACGGTAAAGCGTCTGTCTACAATGCGGGAGACCTGGGTTCAATCCCTGGGTCAGGAAGATCCCCTGGAGAAGGAAATGGCAATCCACTCCAGTACTATTGCCTGGAAAATCCCACGGACAGAGGAGTCTGGTAGGCTACAGTCCATGGGGTCGCAGAGAGTCAGACACGACTGAGCGACTTCACTTTCCTTTATACTATATCCTAAGTACTAATTCTTCTACTGTTTCCCAATTAAGTCTGGTTATTTCCCAGTTTAGTTCTTTGAAACATCAGCAGTACTGACCAGAATAGAATTTAATCTTTTCTTTTCAGAAAATTCCATCCTACTCTAAGACACAAGGGAGTCCTTAGGCACACCTTCCTGCTTAGGCTGGGCATTTCTATCTTCTTTGCCTTTGCTTGTGATGCTTCTACACTGCCCCTGTAAAGTCCTATTCATCCTTTGAAGCCCAGCCAAATGTCTACACTGTTGTGGGGTTTTCACCATCCCTCTCCCACAGGCAGGCCTGTACTCCCAGTGTTCTAGTTACTCTTCTACTGTAGACGACCCCTATTTCAGCCTAACTGGTATTACCTGACTGTACTGTTTATTCATGTTTTCCATGATGCTCTTGTACTGGACTCCACAGAGCCTCAACATCATCCCTCCTGTTGCCTTCTGCAGTATCTCAAGTGGCTCCCCCCTGCTGTGACTGATGCATGCACTGGACACTCCAGCTGGTTGGACTGAGGGCTGAGGCTTGAAATGTGAGTAGTTGCTCAAGGCTGCATGTGGATGATGCCAGACTTCCCAGTGGCTGGGTACCAGCCCTGCTCAGCAGGTCTCTGAAATGGACAATGACAAACCCACACAACAGAATCTTCTTTTTTAAAGTGTGTACACGTTGGGTGATAGTTTTCTTTCCTGGGGGTGCCATCATAAAATAATACAAACTGGATGGGTTAGATCATCAGAAATTTATTGTCTCAATGGTTCTGGAGGATCGGTTCAGTTCAGTCACTCAGTTGTGTCTGACTCTTAGAGACCCCAAGGACTACAGCACTCCAGGCTTCCCTGTCCATCACCAATTCCCGGAGCCTACTCAAACTCATGTCCATCGCATCGGTGATGCAATCCAACCATCTTGTCCACCGTCATCCCCTTTTCCTCCTGCCTTCAGTCTTTCCCAGCATCAGAGTCTTTTCAAATGAGTCAGTTCTTCACATCAGGTGGCCAAAGTATTGGAGTTTCAGCTTCAGCATCAGTCCTTCCAGTGAATATTCAGGACTGATTTCCTTTAGGATGGACTGATTGGATCTCCTTGCAGTCCAAGGGACTCTCAAGAGTTCTCTCCAACACTACAGTTCAAAAGCATCAATTCTTTGGGGCTCAGCTTTTTTATAATCCAACTCTCACATCCATACATGACTACTGGAAAAACCATAGCTTTGACTAGACAGACCTTTGCTGGTAAAGTAATGTCTCTGCTTTATAATATGCTGTCTAGGTTGGTCATAGCTTTTCTTCCAAGGTGTAAGCGTCTTTTAATTTCACGGCTCCAGTCACCATCTACAGTGATTTTGGAGCCCCCCAAAATAAAGTCTGTCACTGTTTCCCTATCTATTTGCCATGAAGTGATGGGACCGGATGCCATGATCTTCGTTTTCTGAATGTTGAGCTTTAAGCCAACTTTTTCACTCTCTTCTTTCACTTTCAACAAGAGGCTCTTTAGTTCTTCACTTTCTGCCATAACGATGGTGTCACCTGCGTATCTGAGGCTATTGATATTTCTCCTAGCAATCTTGATCCCAGCTTGTGCTCCACCCAGCCCGGGATTTTGCATGATGTACTCTGCATATAAGTTAAATAAGCAGGGTGATAATATACAGCCTTGACGTACTCCTTTCCCTATTTGGAGCCAGGCTGTTGTTCCATGTCCATTTCTAACTGTTGCTTCCTGACCTGCATACAGATTTCTCAGGAGGCAGGTCAGGTGGTCTGGTATCCCCATCTCTTTCAGAATTTTCCACAGTTTGTTGTGATCCACACAGTCAAAGGCTTGGCATAGTCAATAAAGCAGATTTTTTCTGGAACTCTCTTGCTTTTTCAATGATCCAGAGGATATTGGCAATTTGATCTCTGGTTCCTCTGCCTTTTCTGAATCCAGCTTGGTTCATGTACTGTTCATGTACGGTTCATGTACTGTTGAAGCCTGGCTTGGAGAATTTTGAGCATTACTTTGCTAGCATGTGAGATGAGTGCAAATGTGCGATAGTTTGAACATTCTTTAGTATTGCCATTCTTTGGGATTGGAATGAAAACTGACCTTTTCCAGTCCTGTGGCCACTGCTGAGTTTTCCAGATTTGCTGGCATATTGAATGCAGCACTTTCACAGCATCATCTTTTAGGATTTGAAATAGCTCAACTGGAATTCCATCACCTCCACTAGCTTTGTTCATAGTGATGCTTCCTCAGGCCCACTTGACTTCGCATTCCAGGGTGTCTGATCACACCATCGTGGTTATCTGGAGGATAGGAGTCCCATATCAAGAGCTGGATAGGCTCTGTCTGAGGGCTATGCAGACGCTCTGTTCCAGGGCTCTCTCCTTGCTTCTGGGGGCCTCAGAAGTTTCTTGGTTCTTAGATGATATTCTCCATGGATCTTCCCATCCTTTTCCTCCAGTACATATCTGTCTCTGTGTCTAAATTTCTCCTTTTTAGAAGGACAAAGTCATACTGGATTAGGGACCCCCCCACTAATAACCTCATCTTAACTTGAGTATCTGCAAGGACTCTACTTCCAAGTGGACCCTGTTTCACAGACAATGGGGGTAAGGAGTTCAACATCATCTTGAGGACACAGTATAACTCATAACAGTGGGGAAAAAGGACTAAGCTCACTTGGACTCAGTCCTAACATCCCAGAAGCACTGGGTCCCAGAGTGAATATCTGCTGACATGGTGGCTTTCTCTGCTACACCACAACTCCAAGGATCACTGCTAACATCTCTGTCACTGCATGAATATGCTTTCCCTTTTCTTTCTAAAGAATGTGCCTAATTTAATTTTGCTACTCCTTGGGGACTTGGCCCTTTGCATTCACATTTCCATGCCTCCAGCCCTACTGCTGCCCTGCAGGTAGCAGGTGGTGATAAATGCCGTCACATTTGATGGTGACATCAAGGTGATGTTGGCTGCAGAGTGCAGGGCTCATGAAGTCAGACAGACCCCTGGATTTGAATTCAGGCTCCCACATGTACTAAGTGTGGGATTTTGGACGCTGCTTAAGCTTTTAGCATCCATTTCCTTTGTCAAGGCATGGGGCACCCTGCAGGATGGTTTTAAATGAGGCAGGCAGCTATGGGGAGCACCGCAGAGTGGTTGGCAGAAGCTAAGTTCAATAAAGGAGAGTTATTTTTATTGGTTATAAATGGGGTGAGCAAACTGTTGAAATAACTAGCCTGGGCACATAACAGTTAAGGTTTTGAAAAACACATTTCTAGTTTAGCAGCAAAAGCACAAAGGTTCATATGATGGTCCTGAATGCTGTCTGGAAGACACCACTTTAAATTCAGATTCCACCCAGGAAAGGGAAAAAGACATCATCATGTAATTCTAAAACATGTGATGCCCCCAGCCCTCATGTCCTTTCTCCTTACCCCTCTCATAAGGAAAAGACAGTGTCTCTGCTGTCTTTCTCTAGGACAGGCCCCAGTCGCCTCTGCCATGAGTGCATGTTGGTGCCATCAGAGCCCTGAGCCAAGTAACCAATCAGCCAGAAAGAAAAGGTGCTGCATGCAAATCTCAGTCCGTACACTTGCATCTGTGAAATAATGATTTTTCTAATTTACTTTCTGTCTTGAGCCCTGTCCTTTTGGAGTCCTCCCTACCCCCACCAGAAGCTTCCAGCGGCCTCTGGCCTCCAGGCATCTGCCCACATGGGTTCTGGCTGAGCCGTCCATCATTCTGCATGCTGTACCCTGCAGGCAGTGGCTCTGCCATGCCCAACCAGGGACGCGGTCATCTCTTTGCAAGGCTGCCTGGAACGCGGGAGCCATGATCCAAATGCCTACAGGGACCAGGCTGGGAGAGCTCGTGAGTAAAGCGTGCAGCTTGCCTATCAGACACAAAAGAACATCTTCCCTTCCATGGAGGAGTGCACCGGCTCCTCTGTTTCTTTCCTGAGCCATCTTTAGTTTATGTTTCATTTCTTCATTTACGGAAAAAATCTGGGGTAAAGAGGACCCTTTTCTATTGCCGGGAACAGTGCCAGTGTCACGATGAGTGACAACTAACGCCTGGCATCAGTGTAGCGATGACTTCCAGGGATTCTGGCAAACTAGAGCATTTATTCCTTATCTAAGGCAGGCAGCCTTGGTGCCATAAGAGACTGAACACAGTGTGGCCAAATCTGCTAATTATTCAAGAGAAGCTCCAACCTGGACTTCTGTGTAAAATTGCCTAGATTTATAATGCTCAGTGACTGAAATTCACATGGTCAAACAAAGTCAGATGTAACGCCTATAGTTTGTGGTCACAGCTCCCAGCTGCGGTCACAGCTCCCAGCCACAGCCACAGCTTCTTGGGGGCAGGCCTGCCTCCCAGCCAGGCTGCTGGAGAGCCCACCCACACAGCAGCCTGCCCGTCCCCACCACCGTGTCCAGGGTCCTCCTGCTTCTGCCCACGCATTGTGCCTATGGCTCAAATCTTCTCCCTGCTGGGGTTTAAGATTTTAGAAACAAAAGCTTGAGGGCAATTTCAACTTTCTGCTCCATCTCGTCCCTTCACCAAGATAATAAACCCAGATGGGAATACCTGCTTGGAGACAGGGAAAGGAAAGGAGGAAATACCAGGAGAATAAAAATATAGATTAGTATCTCAACGATACACTCTTGGCACACATACTTACTGACCATATTTGATCTGAGGTTACTATAAAACAGCTTCAGAATTTCTCTATGTTGCGGACTCCTAGGAAAGAAGCACCAGGAAAATCTTTTAGAAAGGAAATCCCAGTTCAGCCAATTAATCAAAAATTCCGTTTTTTGTTGTTTTTTTTTTTAACAGTAAAATAGATATCTAACACTGTTAGTATGTTAGTAGTGTTAGTATCTAACACTGCATCTTCTTAATAATATATTGATAGTATGATGTAACATTTACTTTTATTAGTATATGTCCCGTGTTTTCTTGATTCTGCCATGGGCAATTTCTGATTTCAATAATAAGGTTTTTGAAAAAAATATGTAATACCTTTGAGGTTTTATGCATTGAGTTAATATTAATAATAAACACAGTGCTACTTATTACTGAGCCATCATTGGTTTAAAGGACTAATGTTATTACAGGAGTCATTACTGGTGTGAAGGACTAAAGCAATATAACCCTTGTGCTCTGCAAAGATGACAAATTTGGGAGCAGAAAGTTCAGACTCAAATTACATTTGTTTCATCATTTTCTTGGGTGGAGGGAGAGAGATGCGGGTCTCCCTGTAATACTGATTTCAGTGGTCAGGAATGGGGCAAGAATATTAGAAATATACCAGATGAAAATCCTTCAAATAAATGACCTTATTACCCTCCTGACCTATATAATCAGCATGGAGCAAAGAGAAATGATTGTGCTTTGGAACTCAAGTGTGTGAATTTGAGGAAAGCTACCAGAGGAATCCAATAATCCATATTACTTGCTTCTTCCCCCTGAATGTTTTACACTAGAAATTAGAGAAATTCTGGGTTACTTGCCTCCAGTAAGGTTACAAACATTTTTTAAAAAGAAGGTGTTAGGAACAGCAGAATTAAATGGTATATCTATGATGGCAGGGAGAAACCCATGTTTGAGGACAAATGTGGTGTTTATGTTATGATTCCCTAAGACTCAAACAGTTGGTATTTTCTGAATTTTTCTAGAGATACTGAAGTTTTCAAATGGTGTCTATAGTAAAATATATTACATCCAAGTTGATATCTAATGATTTAATAATATTTAAATATTAAAAAATTAAGACATAAAAGGTACAGCTTCTATAACCACGCACGTTCTTCATGAGATTCTTGATGCAATCCTGGTTTTCAGTAAGTAAACTTTGTACTTGTGGAAACTGCATTTATTCAGCCTTGACATTAGGAAAGTAAGCAAATTATTTCAGTGCCAAAGAGATGGCTAATCTAGGCTGGGATGAGTGAATGTGCTTTCCCAATGCCTATATTCCTGAAGAATTTTTGCAGTGACAGAATTTGGCTCATGTCAACTGTAGAGAAAGGTGGGGGAGACCATTTAGTACCTAAATATAGGGCTGGGCACCCATGCAGTTGGCAGGAGGAGGTGAGACTTCTTTGGAAGATGGCCTGGCCGGCTTTAATGTGACAAAGGCTTTCAAAGTTAAACAAATATTTATTGAACACCTACGACTGCAAAGCTTTGAGTTCTTTGGGGAATTAAGAAACAGATAAACAAGGTCCCTGTCCTCAAAGAGATGTCATTCTAGCCCAGGAATCAATCATGAACCCTGAAAACGGATATAACACAGAAGGCAGCATCACAGGAGAGACCCAGAGTGGGGATGACTGAGGAGTCAGAATAAACCAAGAAGCTTCTGTGAAAAAGGGGCTGTCCTGGGAGCCCGCAGGAAGGCTGAGGGATTCTGACCCACAAAGGGCAGGTGAAGGGCATTCTGAGTGGGCAAAACTTCAGGCAGTAGCTATGGCAGGGAACTGCAGATCCTATTTGGAAAACTTTAAACAGCCATTTTGAGTAAAACACAGAGAGCCTGAAATTAGAGGGTGGGGCAGAAGTAACAGGTAAGATCAAAGCGATTGGCAGTGGACAGGTTAAGGCCTTTGCTGGTCTGTGCCATGAATCTCCCAAGATTTGACACTCAGCTTGGTGTATGACAGTTTCATTGGAGAAACCTGTGACCTCTGGAAGCCATAAGGCAAGAAGACTCTGATCTCAAAATGTTAGTTCTGCCGGTCTCTCAGACTGCTTTGCCCTGACTCTGTTGTAGTGACCCAGGTAACGCAAAAGTGGGAGGATGCCAGGAAGGGTGATGGGGACAGAAACTAAAGGTAAATGATAACTGATCACTACCCCCTCTGTCGTCGAGCCCCTCCATGCAGCTTCCAAGAAGCCTAGGAGGTGTGTTGGGGGAGGGGGCGCACCTGAAAATAATGGAGCAGGGCAGCATGTTTATACAAGAAAGGGAAAGCTGCTCCTCCACATTGAGAAGTTCAACAAAGAAATAACCGAACTAAGAATTTCTGATCCTACCGGGCAATAAGAGATCATCCACAAAAGCAGTTATAAATCTAAAATTTCACGGCATTCATGTAATAGAGTTAATATTCTCTGGATGAACTTTTCTACTTTTGCCTGTCTTCCCTTGTTTTTGCTGCTTGATATGTTGGTTTTTTTTGGCCACACCATGTGGCCTGTGGTATCTTAGCTCCCAGACTACTAGTGACTGAACCTGGGTCCTTGCAGTGAAAGCACTGAGTTCTAACCACTGGACAACCAGGGAATTCCCTTGAATTTCAATTGGTTTCTATCTAGTAAAAGCTTTTTATAACCAACCAGAAATACTTGTAGTAATCAAAGACGCTAAAATAAAAAATATAGTGCTGCTATGTTGCAAGCATTCAGGGAACCCTGGATAAAACACAGTAAAAACTCATTTTTAAGAAATATATAAACCCCATTATATTAAAATATAATTTTAGATATTCTGCAGAATTGGCAACTGGCCCCCATTTCCTGTCTAGCCTCTATTTGAAAACAAGGCAGGGATAAGGGTCATGAAAGTGAAAGTTGCTCAGTTGTGTCTGACTCTTTGTGACTCCATGGACTATCATCTACCAGGCTTCTCTGTCCACGGAATTCTCCAGACAAGAATACTGGAGTGGCTAGCCATTCCCTTCTCCAGGGGATCTTCCTGACCCAGGGATCAAACCTGGTCTCCTGCATTGTAGGTGGATTCTTTACAGTCTGAGCCGCCAAGGAAGCCCCAAGGGTCAGAGGTGGGGGTTAAAGGGCTATGCTACGGTGGGGAAGGGGATCTTGGAATGGAGGTCAAGGTCATGAAGGTGAAGGAAAGTCATAGGAAGTTGTTTCAGAAAGAAGGGTGAAGAGTGAGTCTCTAGTCGTCAGTATTCTCCTAGCTGAATTTTTGAATCTGGCCTACAAACTGGTACATCTCTGGGATCACTGATCTTGTCCTGCTGCCTCTGGACTCAGAATTATCCCTACCAATATTTATGTTGGCTCCAACCACCACCACCAGGTGGCACCAAATCACAGCTGAGTTGGGCATGAATTCAGGTAGGGCAGCTGGCTCCCTAAATTCCTCACCAGCTAGGTCTATATGAGTCATTTGTTAATCTTAAAAAACAAATTGTGACCTCACATTTCACATGACTGAATTTTAGGATCTCACTTATCCAATTACTAATAATTGAGGAAAGTATTCTCTCTGTAAACTAAATACCAAAGGAGACTAAATTAGACATTGTGTTAATTGCTTTACAGACATGAGCTAGTTTAATTCCTTCAACAAACTATGAGGAATAATATGAAACTGTTTTTAAGAGGCAAAAAGTTCTCATATTCACATTTTCACATAGTTGAATCTAATATTTACTAACTATTCCTTTGGTGCTGAGCTCTATGTATACTTCATAGCTTGAGCTTATTAATTATATGATTCAAAATTTCATTATGTATATTTTATGTCTGCTTGATTTATCAGTTTCTGAAAGACGTGGCTAAAATCTTTTAACTATAATTTGATGTAGTCATTTCTCTCTGCTACTTTTTTTCAGTTGTTCCTTTGTGTATTTTGAGGTTGTATTGTTAGGTGCATACATGTTTTTGATGGTTGTATCTTCTTGCTCTATTATTCCTCTTACCAGCATATGACCTTCTTTGTCCATTATATATTTTTTGCCTTATATCCTATATTGTCAGATACTAATATTCTTTCTCTTTTTTTTTTTTTGGTTCATATTTTCCCCATCTTTTATTTTCAATCTTTCTCTGTCTTTTGTTTTTAAGTTTCTCTTTTAGACAGCTTATTGGATAGTGCTTTTTAACTGAATCTGAGATTCTATCTTTTAGTTGGTGAATTTAATTAATTTACTATAATTCATTCTAATATAAATACTAATGTATTTATATCCATTCTATATTTTTCACTTTTTACACATTTTATACTTGTTTTCTCTTTTTTGCTTTATTTTTTAAGAATTGAGGTACAAATACATATAAGATTAGTTTCAGGTACAACATAATGACTAGATATTTGTATATACTGAGGGATGATTACTACAATAAATCTAGTTAATATCCATCAGCATATATAGTTACAATTTTTTTTTAGGATTTACTCTCTTGGCAACTTTCAAACATGCAACACAGTATTATTAACTACAGGCCACCATGCTATACATTACCTCCCCATGGCTTACTTTATAACTGTAAGTTTGTGTCTTTTGACCACCTTCATTCATTCCCCTCTTCCCTCCATCCCAAATCCTGCTGCTGGCAACCACCAATCTGTTCTCTGAATCTATGAGTTCAGTTTTTTTCATATTCCATATATTAAGTGGGATCTTACAGTATTTATCTTTCTCTCCTGCTTTCTACTGGGTGTGCGCGTGCTAAGTTGCTTCAGTGGTGTCTGACTCTTTGAGACCCCATGGACTGTAGCCCACCAGGCTCCTCTGTCCATTGAATTCTCCAGGCAAGAATACTGGAGTGGGTTGCCTTTTCCTCCTTCAGGGGATCTTCCTGACCCAGGAATCAAACCCACATCTCTTAGGTCTCCTGCATTAGCAGGCAGGTTCTTTACCCTTAGAACCACCTGGTAAGCCCCTCTTCTATTAGGTAGGGTTCTTTTTGTTTGTTTGGCTTAAATGTTGAGCATTCCAGTTTGGCTGGAATCTGTCTTACTTCAAAGTTCATGTTTTGTCTTTTGTACCACACCAAGAATTAGATGTCAATAGAACCTTAGAAATTTGTTATCTACCCACTGGATCTAAAACTGGTGTGTGTGTGAAAATTACTTGGAAATTTATGAGAAACACTGACCCTGGACCTCCTCTTTAGATTCAGCTCAGTAGGTCTGGGTAAAGTCCTGATTCTACATCAAGTCCCAGATTTTGATGCAGGTTCACAGACCACAGCATAGGAAAACTGTTCCCATCCAACCCCACAGCTCTCCAAACTGTAAGCTTTACACCTGTCTTGGCCCTTTAAATATTGCTTTTTAAAGATACACCCTTGGGTGGGCTCTATCACCTCCCTTCTAGATCTTTTCTCACCTTATATTGTCCTATATGTTAGAAGAATTCTCTAGATTTACTTTAGATATTCTAATTAGTTTCTAATCCATTGCTCCTTTACTATTACTCCATTTTACTTGCTTGTTCCATCATTATAAAAACAAACATACTCAACATTTCTTGGGAGTGCCCTGGCAGCCCAGTGGTTAAGACTTGGCACTTTCATTGCCATGGGCCCAGGTTCCATCCCTTGTCAGGGAACTAAGATCCTGCAAGCCGTGTGGCATGGCCAATAAAATAAAATAATTAAAAAAACAGTATTTCCTTTAACAGCATTTACTGACTATCAACCTCTGTAATAGGTACAAAGACACTTTCAGGCACTCAGCAGCTACTTCACTAGCAAGCATGACTATCTCCATTTCTACCAGAAAGCACGATAAAGCTTGGAGAATTTGCCTAATATCACATTCAATGGAAAAGCTAGTCTTTGAACTCAGATCTGTCTATTCTACTTGTCATAGCCCACTTGCCTTCAAAGAGACTCTGGTCCACAGAAACCTACAGTACAGTGGGGAAAGACACAAATAATCTCCCTTTCTAGTCATGCTTGTATTCACGATAGTGCTTTGCACATAATAACACTTAATATACATCAGTGAAAAGAAAACATGAATTTATCCTTGGTTTCTTCTTTTTTTTTTCTTCTACTTATGGTCAGGGGAATCACATCTGGTAAAACAAGAAATAAAGAGGACTGTTTGGGACTTCCTTGGGGGTTCAGTGGTTAAGACTCCAGTGCTTTCGATGCAAGTGGGACTGGTTCAATCCATGGTTGGAAAACTAAGATCCCACATGCTGCATGTGACAGTCAAAAAAAGAAAAGAGAGAGAGAAAGAGAGAGAACTGTTCGGAAAAACACAAACTCAGAGACAAAACAGAAAGAACAGTCTGTGTCATACAGAGAATTTCTTCCTCTGAACAGCTACTATAATAGGTCATCAAAGTCCCAGTATGTGAAAATATTCATTATAATAAGCTAGGGCTACTTTCATTTTGAACTCTTGATTTTCCTAATTAATTCACTAAAAGTCTTTAAGAGATACAAAAAAGTAAAATCAGTACTATTTTCTCCTTCCTGGACTCAGTTTTATAATACTGATGTTGAACATAATAGAGTAAGCAACTATATGTAATTGCAGAAATTATTGCTGGGGATTTGCATATGAAATATACACCTTTCACTGCCTCTAGTTGGCATTGTTAACTCTATTATAAATAGTACAGCTGACACACTGCAAACAGAAAGCTCTTTTTGATGGGCAAAAATGGAAGACTGCTACGAATGGAAGACGTTTAAGTTGGTAAGCTTTCATTAGAACTAGTCAAGAGGGAAAGTGGTTTATTAACTAATCATAGACTTGCTTAAGAATCCAATCATACAGAAAAACTTATGTTAAGCTTTCTAAAAACCTATATTTATGCTACTATTTAGGTAAACAAGTAATATATCCAATCTGTAAACATAGTTGAATAGTGTTAATGGGCCCTTTTAAGAAAATTAAGCTTTTCCTTTTGGATTAATTGCATATGCAGTGAGGCAAAGGAAGTAACAGGACTGAGATATAACACTGGAGAGTACAGTTTATATTTATACCACTCTTGAAGATAAAGCTTACATTAGGTCATTTTGCTGAAATTATCTACTAGAATTTGAAAATTTTAAAACTATTTGAAAAATTTTAACCATTGAGAAAGGACAAAAAGATGCCATTCATTGTGATTGCATGACCATAAAAATTATAATTAATAGGACAGTATTTTTGCTGGTGTTTTACATTGCTTGAGGGCAAAAAAAATCAATCTCTGTTACCACGCAGGCTGTTTCAATCATTACAAGGTATAGGTACAAAGACTAGTGATGACTTTTGTAAATGACATTTGCAGACATCGTTATATTTTTATGGGCTGTAATAATTTGGTTTTCAAAAGTTTCGGGTTAATTTGCTTTGTTTTGTTACAGATGTAAAGCAATTATGACACAGAAATTCAATGTTGAACTACTCATCCAGATGACAGGAGAGGTGAGGGGGCTAGGGACAAAATTTTCTTCCTACACATTTGTTTTTAGCTATTATATTTGCCTGAGTGCATTGGTACCATAGTGACAGCTTAGCAACAGCTAGATACAAATTAAGGCAATGTGTCACGCTAGCTTCTGATCATAAAAAGTTGGTAGGTAGGATACAGGGAAGAAAAATACAGATGTTTAGATATTTAATGGTTTAATCGAAAAGAGACTTGCTCTATTACCTGTCCTTGTCCATCTCTTCATTTTCTATCTCTGAATCTCTCTATAAAGAGATGAGGATCTAAAAAAGAATCCCAAACAAACCTCTGTGTTTAAATTGATGTAATAAAACAAAAATCAAACCTTTCCTAAATATGAAATAAAACACAATTTAATCTTTCTTAAATAGGATGTAATGATCACAGTGCATGGAAAAAAAAATTAATCGCTCAGTCATGTCTGACTCTTTGCAACTCCCATGGACTGTAACACACCAGGCTCCTCTGTCCATGGAATTCTCCAAGCTGTCTTCCCGACCCAGGGATCGAACCTGAGTCTCCTGCATTGCAGGCAGATTCTTTCCCATCTGAGCCACAAGTGTTTCGCAAAGATGTTTCCAAAGGGTTTTTTCATACTAATGGACATGTGATTTCCATTATGGCTATTAGAAGAACAAAGTTACACAAAATTTAAATACCTTTGGACCAGCAGACTTAAGATGACATGATGGATACTGTCATTTTTAAAGTCAACATATCATCTGATGTCTTTCATTATCTTTATTATAATTTATATGTAAAAACAGAGAAAGCAAAATAATTTGAAAGGAAGAACATAACCTTTGGAAAGCCAGAAGTAAATAAAACCACCTTGATTTTCAGAACTACTAATTTTATTTCAAATAGCCTGAAATGGTAAAATATAGGTTAAGCATATAGTTGTTGACTAGCTGAACAGAGATGGCAAACAGACTTCAAGTTGATACAGTAACAGTGCCTGCCTGGAGAGCTGTGTTGAGAATTCTGAGGTTCTGTAGGAAAAGGGCTGTGAATGAAGAGTGAATGTCTGTTAGACCTGAGAAGGAGACTAAAGGGTAAAAGACTTGCTAAGGGGCATGTGGGGAGGTGGAAAGGAAGAAGAGTTAGCTCACAGCACACAAATAAAGGCTTTAGATTTATTTTAAGTCTTATTTTTTATATTATAATGAGTGTAAATCTTACATGTAATTCTATTTTTTTTATATATATATATATGTATGGTATGCTATAAAAGTTTAAAAACTCATTTGTAGTTAAATTACCTAATGTTAGCTTTGTGAGGGAAAAATATGTTCCTGGACAATGTGTGTGTTCATTCTGTGGCTTCCACAGCATGTGGCAGGCTGCTGAGTATCCCTGGGAGTCTCTGCACCCCATTTAGGGACGCCCACACCTGGAAGGGTGATAGAAATGAAACCGTTTAAATTTGTCCATGATAATGGAAGACTCAGAGAAGTAAATTTACCTGCTTGTCAATGGCAGAGCTGGGATTTGAAGACTCTAAAGCCCAATTTCTTAACAAAGACTCATTTATATTCTTCTAAAGACAAGTACCAGGATTCCCTGGGATTCAGGGTTTGGTGTTAAATTACTGATCTGAAAAAGAATTTGGGGGGCCATAGGAGACATATGGTAACTAGTAAGTTGGCAATTTCAGTACTGCTGGTTAAAGAAAAGCATGGTTTCCATTTGGGGTGATGGAAATGTACAGAAATAGTGGTGACAATTGCAAAACAATATGAATGTAATTAATGTCACTAAAATGAAAACTTTAAATTATTGTAATGGCCCATATCATTATATAGATAGATAGATAAAACCACAATAAACAAGAAAATCATGATTCATGGATTAGAAGATTAATATCATTAAATGGCAATTATCTGAAAATTCTTAAAGAGATGGGATTACCAGATGACCTGACCTGCTTCCTGAGAAATCTGTATGCAAGTCAGGAAGCAACAGTTAGAACTGGACATGGAACAACAGACTGGTTCCAAATAGGGAAAGGAGTATGTCAATGCTGTATATTGTCACCCTGCTTATTTAACTTATATGCAGAGTACATCATGAGAAACGCTGGGCTGGAGGAAGCACAAGTTGGAATCAAGATTGCTGGGAGAAATATCAATAACCTCAGATATGCAGATGACACCACCCTTATGGCAGAAAGTGAAGAGGAACTAAAAAGCCTCTTGATGAAAGTGAATGAGGAGAGTGAAAAAGTTGGCTTAAAGCTCAACATTCAGAAAACTACGTTCATGGCATACAGTCCCATCACTTCATGAGAAATAGATGGGGAAACAGTGGAAACAGACAGACTTTATTTTTTGGGCTCCAAAATCACTGCAGATGGTGACTGCAACCATGAAATTAAAAGACGCTTACTCCTTGGAAGAAAAGTTATGACCAACCTAGAAGGCTTATTAAAAAGCAGAGACATTACTTTGCCAACAAAGGTCCATCTAGTCAAAGCTATGGTTTTTCCAGTAGTTATGTATGGATGTGAGAGTTGGATTATAAAGAAAGCTGAGCGCCGAAGAATTGATGCTTTTGAACTGTGGTGTTGGAGAAGGCTCTTGAGAGTCCTTTGGACTGCAAGATCCAACCAGTCCATCCTAAAGGAAATCAGTCCTGAATATTCATTGGAAGGACTGATCCTGAAGCTGAAGCGCCAATACTTTGGCCACCTGATGTGAATGAAGAACTGACTCATTTGAAAAGACCCTGATGCTGGGAAAGATTGAAGGCGGGAGGAGAACGGGATGACAAAGGATGAGATGGTTGGATGGCATCACCAACTCAATGGACATGAGTTTGAGTAAACTCCGGGAGTTGGTTTTGGACAGGGAGGCCTGGCATGCTCTAGTCCATAGGGTCACAAAGAGTTGGACACAGATCTGAAATTAGATGCTCTAGTCCATGGGGTCACAAAGAGTTGGACACAGATCTGAAATTAGATCTATATACTCAATGTAATCCCTATCAAAAACCCCAGCAGACTCTTTTGTAGAAAATGACAAGTTGATCCTAAAATTTTTATAGAAATGCAAAGGACCCAGAGTGGCCAAAACAATTCTGAAAAAGAAGAACTACAAGTATAAATGGGGAAATCTGAATAAGATTGATGGATTGTATCAATGTCAACACTCTGGTTGTGATGTTATCCTATAATTTTATAAGATGCTACCATCAGGGAAAATGGCAAAGGATACACAGAATTTCTCTGTATTATTTCTTATGACTACTTGTGAATGGGGTGACAGAGGATGAGATGGTTGGATGGCATCACTGACTCAGTGGACTTGAGTTTGAGCAAACTCCAGGAGATAGTGAAGGACAGGGAAGCCTGTTGTGCTGCAGGCCATGGGGTCACAAAGAGTTGAACATGACTGAGTGACTGAACAATGACTTGTGAATCTACAATTATCTTAAAATTAACAGTTTATTTAGAATTAAGCTGCAGGACTTCTACTTCCCAATGTTAAAATTTAATATAAAGCTACAGTAATCAAGGAGTGTGGTATTGGCATAAGGAGAGACACAGAGATCAATGGAATAGAATTAGCAGTCCAGAAGCAAGCCCTTAGATTTAGGGTCAACTGATTTTCTATAAAGTTGTCAAAGCAACTCAAAGGAGGAAAGAATTATCTTTTCAACCAATGGTTCTAGAACAACTGGATATCCACATACAAAACTAATTAATTTAGTCCAGTGGTTTTCGACGGGGAAGATTTTGGCTTCCCAAAGGCAGGGAGCATTTGGCAATTTCTGGAGATGATTCTGATTGTCACAGCTAGGGGCAGGATGCTGCTGGCATTTAGTGAGTAGGGGCCAGAGATGCTGCTAAGCCTCCAACAGTGCACAGGCAACCCTCACAGCAAAGAATGACCCAGACCAATGTGTCAACGGTGCTGAGGATGAGATACTCCCATTTAAACCTTTACCTCATACTATATACAAAAATTAACTAAAAATGGATTATAGACGTAAATGTAGAAGCCAAAACTATAAAGCTCTAAGAAAAGAACATTGGAGAAAATCTTTGTGACTTTGGGTCAGGCAAAGATCACTTAGATATGACATAAAAGGTATGATCTATAGATGAAAAAAACTGATAAAGTGGATTTCATTAAAATTAAAGACACTGCACTTCAAAAGGAATCATTATGAAAATGAATTTAAGCCATAGATTGGGAGCAAGTACTTGCACATCATATATCAGATAAAGGACTTATATTCAGAATACATAAAAAATGTTTATAACAATAATAAGATAAAGAACCTAATTAACAAATAGGCAAAAGATCTCAACAGACATTTCACCAAAGAAGATATATAAATGACTAACAAGCTCGTGAGAAGAGGCTTAAACATCATTAATCACTAGGAAAATGCAAGCAAAAATCACAATGAGATAATAGTCTCATTCCTACTAGAATAGCTATAATAAAAAAGGGAACACCAAGAGCTGGCAAGGATGTGAAGAAACCGGAACCCACATGTGTTGGAAAGGTAAAATGATACCTTTGGAAAACAGTCTGGCAATTTCTAAAAAGTTATACATAAATTTATCATAAATTTTACTCCTGAGGATCTACTCAAGAGCAATGGAAACTTTCGTCTACACAATGACCTGTACACAAGGATTCACAACAGCATTATTCATAATAGGTGAGCAGCAGAAATAACCCAAATGCCAATCAACTGGTAAATGGATAAAGGAATATAATGTACCTGTACAATGGAATATTATTTAGCAATAAATAAATGAAATAATGATTAATTCCACAACATAGATAAACCTCAAAAACATTATGCCAAGTGACAGAAACCAGATGCAAAAGACTAAGTATTGTAAAACTCCATTTACATCAAATATCCAAAGAAGGCAGACCTATAGAGACAGAGAGTAGTAGATTAGTGGCTGCCTAGGACTGAGGATAGGAGTAAGGGTTGACTGCACACACACACACACACATACACACACAAGTCACTCAGTCGTGTCCGACTCTTTGCGACCCCATGGATTGTAGCCCACCAGGCTCCTTGGTCCATGGGATTTTCCAGGCATGAATACTGGAGTGGGTTGCCGTTTGACTGCAAATGGACACAAACGATCTTTAAAAACTGAATTGTGGTGATGCTTACACAACTCTGCAAATTTATTGAAAATCACTGAATTGTGTACTTACACTAGATGGATTTCATGATGTGTAAATTTTACTTCAATAAAGTTGCTTTTAACAATTCAATTAAAGCAATTTAAAATCTTCAAAAAAGAAGGATAAAAAGAAAGAGGATAAAAACAAAGACGCATAAACAGGCAGCAGTTAGGAAGTTCACAATTAACTTGATCATATTCCATGTACAAGTCAAGTAACTGCAATTCATGATATAAGGCAGGAGGCAGGCAGGGGACTTCACTGAAATGTGGATAGTGACGAGTGATGCAAAGAGTAAAGTTATGAAGACTAACTTAAGGAAAGAAAGGCTGCAGGTATAGCTTAATTCTTTGAGAATGATACTGTTTTCTCATCCATTTGAAGGCTTAAAAAAAAAAGGGTTCAAACAAAACAAGACAATACAAAACACAGTAAGCTCATGCTGTCACAGCATGAAAGACTTAAGTCAGATAAAGCTTATTTTGCTTCCCGTCAAACAAACCTGAGGAGTTTCCTTCTCCTAAGTCTTTGAAGCAGCAAAGATAGCTTATCAATTCTTAGAAAATGATTTCTACGTGGTCTTGGCCAAGAGCAGAACCTACCACAACTGCCCAAGGGCCTTTTCTGTCCTGGGAGATAGTTAGCTTCAGTGACAAGGAAACAGTCATCCTACAGAAGTGTGGCTGACTGAGAACTTGCAGTGAAGCAAGAGGAAAATGCACGGAGATGTCAGTCTACTTTGAGCATCATCTTGAAGGAATGGGAACCACCAACGGAAAAGATCGCCTCATTCAGGTTGAAGAGTTTTAAGGGAATTCATGTCACAGTTTTAACCTGCTGCTGTGGAGAACTTGCAGGGGCATTATCTTTCTATGACAGAGACTTTCTTAAATACTCATAAGTATTTAAGAGAATACCCTTTTACCTCAGAGAAACCAATCAGGAATAGAAATTCAAGGTGACTTGTGTAGAATTTAAGCTACTTATTAATAGCGGTTATGAAGACTGCTTCTCTGGTGGCTCACATGGTAGAGAATCTGCCTGCAATGCAGGAGACCCAGGTTCAATCCCTGGGTTGGGAAGATCCCCTGGAGAAGGAAATGGCAACCCACTTCAGTATTCTGCCTGGGAAATCCCATAAACAGAGGAGCCTAGCGGGCTCTTTGTATGGGCTTGCAAAGAGTTGGATGTGACTGGGAGACTAACACTTTCACTTAGCTTCACTGAATTGATACTACTGCATATAATTACAATCATGCAAAAAAAAAAAAAAAAAAAGATAGGCATGGCAGAAAAGGCTGGAAGAAATACAAAGGAAATGGTGATGCTGATTATGTGAACATGGTGAGATTCAGAATAATTTTTTTCTATCTTTCAAAAAGTGTTTATTTACTTAAATGTATCAAAAAGTGAAATCTTCCCAACAACAGTCAGGGCAATGGGGAGCCTACTCATCTGCTCACAGGATGCAGTGACAGGTACAATGTCAGTCTTTGAAATGAACAGGCCACATTGAGAAAAAGATGATAAGAGCTTTTCCATGAAGATGGAAATAGCATCTATGAAAAAGGAATGAAAGCCTGCCAAACTTTCCCTTTCTATGGAAGAGTAAGAAATATATATTCAAGAAGAACATTCCTCCACCAGCAGAGGCCTACAACCTGGTACTTCAGAGCTCCAAGGGCAGGTGGGGGAGCTAAAGGGAGAGGTGGACCCCTCTGTTCTGGCCCCTCTGGTGTCTCCGCAGGTGACCTTCTTTTTAAAAAGGAGACCTTCTTTTTAAAAAGTATGTTATCTCCTTAATGGAAAGGCAGGAACCATTCTGAAAGAATAAAACAGCTGATTTGAGAAGAGATTAGGAGTGACTGGTAGGAGACGAAGAAAGGGGTTTTGTAAAAGACTGTCTTGTTAGATTGCTTCATGTTTTAAAAAGAAAGTCCAAATAATTTTATCATTACTAAAAGGTGATTAACAGTAATGGAAACTATTAATAATGGAATAACAATTGTGTCCTCACAGTTAAACAGACTGAAAAATCAACTCGATCTATCTCTGTCCTTGTGGGTTTTAGCAAAGGTATGACATGCCTTCTCCAGACTGAGAGGCAGTCATTCTAAAGATAAATCCCGGAACTTCTATTGGTCAGAAAGGTGAGATCTTAACAAGAGGATCTCATAGTGGGAAGACAAATGAAGGGGCGGAAAGAATCTTCCTGAAACTAAGAAATCTAGGAAGCAATGTGAAAAGAGTTTTCTGAAAAGCAAGTTTTCTGTATATGTGATGGACCTGCTGCTCAGTTAAAGAGTTTTGTTTTTTTCTTTTGGCAATGCCACTTGGCTTACAGGGTCTACTTCCCTGACCAGGGATTGAACCCAGGCCACAGCAGCGAAAGTATCAAGTCCCAACCCCTAGACTGCCAAGGAATTTCTAGTTAAGAGTCTTAAAAAAAGAGAGCGAGAAAAATAAGTATCCTTTAGCTGCAATTTTGTTGATTAAACACAATTTCCCCAAACCTTCTTGCCCAAAGAGATCTATATTACAGCAACTTATCAGGTTTTGAAATATCATCAAGGATTATTCAGATTGCTTTCTGGTCACCTGAGTTCACTGTGTGGTAGGTTCTCGGCCTTAAAAAAGGTCTACATCTTTTTGGAGCATTCTGCACTGAAGTATACATCTTCTACCCCAGGTTTATAGGTTTCACTTGCATCCCAGGCCATAGTAATAACATTAATATAGATAAGAGACAGTGTCAAACTTCAGAGAATGAGACCTGGATCAGGCACACAGTGTCACCCATCATTTATTTTTAGGTGTGACTAGGTAACTACATTATAGGAGCAGAAAAACATGATGCAGATTTAATGTTGTCATCAAGTAAAGCGCACAACCAAGTTTAATGATAGTCATAATCCTTATCTTTTTTCAGAGTAGTTGATTTGCAGTTCGCTCAGTCGTGTCTGACTCTTTGCAACCCCATGGACTGTAGCCCACCAGGCTTCTCCATCCATGGAATTTTCCAGGCATGAGTACCGGAGTGGGTTGCCATTTCCTTCTCCAGGGGATCTTCCCGACCCAGGGATTGAACCTGGGTCTCCCGCATTGCAGGCAGACGCTTGACCATCTGAGCCACCAGGGAATATGGCAAATAACTATCTAATCAGTATCTAATTGATAACTGTTCTTTAGAAACTGTTTTTCTAAGTTGGGGGAATTAAAGGAAGCTGACAGTGGCACAGGAAACCGCTTTGTAGTCCTGGGGAAACAGAACCTTACATTGTAGAAAAGAATGTCTCTAGGGGTGGGACTGAGAGCGAGAATGTGTGAGACACCAAAGAAGGGTAGTTGAGAAGAGTGGAAGTGGATCACAGGTGCTGGGGGGTGAGGGAGGAAGCTGCAGCTGGCTACGTAAAATTATGTAGGATGTCTGTGTGCAGGGGTATGGCTGTAAATTTTACAGTGAGGCCACCACCTGTGAGCAAGAAGGCATCTCCGTGGAGCAGTGCTGTGAGACCTGATAGATTTAAATGTCTTTGAGTATCTGAAGTGCCAGTGCTGGTCCAGATGGTGGGGACTCAGTAGTGAATTCAGTGAATGATGAACTGCAAAGGTTAAATAGTAGCCTGTAGGAAGGTGTACTGCTAATGCTAGGAGGAAAAGAGTGGAGGTGGAAGGATAAACAGGGGAAATGAGGGAAATTTCATTTAAGGGAGAACTGAGCACATTCATAGCCAGCAGAGGAAACCCAAGACTCAAAACCAGAGACATGAGACAGGAGGCTGCAGGCTGAAGATCTTTGGACAGTGTCAATAGATGCGTGCGTGCTCAGTCATGTTTGACTCTTTGCAACCCCATGGACTGTAGTCCCACCAGGCTCCTCTGTCCATAGACTTCTCCAAGCAAGAATACTGGAGTGGCATGCCCATTTCATCCTCCAGGGGATCTTCCCAACCCAGGGATCGAACCCAGGTCTCTGCGTCTTTTGCGTCTCCTGCACTGGCAGGCGGATTCTTTACCACTGCACCACCTGGGAAGCACCTTTGGAAAAGAGTAGAGTCTTATCTGGAAAGAGAAGAAAAGGAAGAGAGAAAGAGGCGCTGTCTGGAAAGACTTTAAAATGGGGAGGGGAGTGTGAAGGCAAGCCAGTCAGGCAGAGGTGGTCCTCTCTGCTGGCTCCTGCATCTATAAATGGGGGATAAGTCTTAACCCCAGAGAGTAGCTATGGGATTCGAACAAGATAGCACTGTTAAAGCCTTCAGCAGAGTGCCTGGCATGCCCGCAGAGCCCTCACTAAGCCTGAAGAAAAGACCGACAGGGAGGCAGAAGTCAGGTGGCTCAGGGGCTGAAGTGAGTGAGGTTCGCAAGTCCAGGTGGAAGGAACAGGACAGTGGCTAATGAATGAATTCTTCCCTCTAGCAAAAGACTACGGTGATGCAGAGGGGGAAGGAGGTGGCATACTAAAGTCACTAACTCTGCCTGACAGCACCCTGGCACTAGGCCAAAAAAGTGTAATTAAATGTGTCTCGCTGCACCCAAATTTCCCCCTAGAGACTGTCCGAAGTTACAAGGGTTTAGAATGGATGAATAAATAAATATCCCTGAAGAAGGGGAGTGGAGAAGACCATCAGTGTTTAATACTTTAGAGTGACTAAGCCAACACAGGAGGTTTAACAAAGACAGGGCTGTCACTCCACAGTGAGGGCAGAGCTGCTGCTTCCAGGGAGCCAGGACACGAGGTACAGGAGAGGGGACAGAGGCTGGCAGAGCTTCTGGGGAGATGAGAGGGAGGTAGGAAACATACCAAAGAAAGCAGAAAGGCGGGTGCTGAAACGAGTTCAAGACTGTAAATCACACAACTGGAAAGCTGGGAATTCTTTCGGTCACCTGTGGGGCAGCTGGGCGAGAAGGCAGCCATTAAGATTCATGCACTCTTTCATCACCTGTCTTTGGGTTTCACCTTCTCTCTTCCCTGAATCTCACATAGCATCTCTGTTATCTAGAGAGTCAGAAATGGGAAACTTTTCGACAATAAAGCAAAGGTGGAGGGGACTTCACGTATTTCCGTTTAACCTTATTTTACAAATGCGGAAATAGAGGCTCAGAGGGAAGTGCCTTGTTCAAGGTCACACGGTGAACCTGGTGCTCAAGCAGACTTAGAAGAGCCCTAGAATCCTGTGCTGTGTTCCCCGGTGCCTGACCATCCGTTTGATAAAACCTACAGCTTGCTGAAGTTCCTGCACAGCCAGAGAACACAAAGCAAGCCTCCTCCTTTGTGGAAGTTAATGATTAAAACCTAGTCTGATCTAAAGCATCTAACCCTAGTTACTAATTAAGCCAATTTCTGTGAGAAAAGACATTTCAAACAGAAGAGTGCTGTGTTCTCTTCAGCTAAATCTATAGGCCTTCAAATTATAGCAGCGTAAACTGCACAATTACAATGTTTCAAGTATGCTTAAAAATATTTCATAATGCAATACCTTAACCTCTGTAACTTCCATTTTCTCTTCATTGCATGCCACATGCTGGGTCCTGCTAAAATGATTTTGTAACTTTTGGAGAAGGAATTTAACTAAAGTGACTTCACTTACAGTGTTTGAGTGAAGTAGGTAATAAAATATGTTTGCTGTGTTCGATGTCTCCAGATAGGGCTGTAATTACACCACATAAGGAAGAAAGGTGGCTGAGTCTCAACCTAGATCATTTATGTAAACTCAGCCTTCTTGTCAACGGTGTTCTCATATTGCCTGCCTCCAAACCGCAAAAATCATCTCCTATGAACCACACAGAGACAGTGTCCGATTGCAGGCCTGTGAGACTGCAATTCTTTCCGTAATTCGAAGTCTGTGGTTCAAGACCAAAATCTGACATTCTGAGGTTAAAAACAAACAAACAATCAAAACTCACCAATGAATTCCCCAGTACAACAACTATATATCTGATGCTTTTAAAAATTAAGGGTATTCTTTACACCAAAGTATTACAAATGAATACATTTACTTAAAAAAAAAAAAGAAAAAAAGCATCCTGGTTCAGCTTAAAAGAAAAAAACAAGTTTGGTTCTTTGAAATGCACTTGAAAAAAAATTTGGTCCAGAAAGAAAAGCAGGCAATTTCTACTATAACCAAGTTAATATTTGACAACATTTTAATCTCCTACTTCAAATATTTGGCATTATTTTTTCAACAATTTCCACCCTCCTCCCCCAAATCTTGCAAAAACCAAGAAGCAAAAAGTATATCCAGACTGTATCTATAAATACAAAGACATAGTTGCGAGAAGACAAAGCATGTGTTTTTCTTAATCATTAGACTACCCTCCATTATGACAAACTGGTCACTGGGTTTTCATTTGACAGTCCTCCCTGGCCGGCACTGATAGCGTTTCTCTTGACACCTGCAGCTCCCAGCTTGCCCTGTCCTCTCTAGAAGGAAAACCACAGGCCACCGCCCTGGCGCCATCCCTGGCTCGGTCCAATCAATAACGACTTATTTCCTGTCCATTTGCTGAGGTCACAGGAGCGAATCTCATTAATTATTTCTGCTACTGAAGCCTCAAGTGTGCTTCTGGCATGACAACTGAAAACTGCTTGACCTTTTTTCTTCTAATTTTGTTTGCAGCAGTTCCAAAAAGAAGGCAGTATTCATTTAGCAGTGTGATAAAAAGAAGAAAAAAAATGTATATATTGTTGAAGTCATTAACACATTTAGATATTTCATCATGAAAGCTCTCCCGATCACCTCCTTCCTCAATTTTTTCAGCCAACGAACAACAGTCTTTTTAATTTGGTGTCAGGAAAATCTTGTCATAGCAAACACAATGTTTTCTAAAGCAGTTCTGGCCTCCGAGGGAGGAAAGCTCTCCAGGGCCTCCAATGCTTTGTTTCCATGGTAACGACACAGGTCAATAGCTGAAGTCACACCTTTGCCAGCTTTGATTGTTTCTCGCAACTGTTAAGAAACAAATGCACAGAAAAAGTCAGTTTTTAAGGTACTACAGTTAAACTGGGGAGGGGAGCTGGAAAACAAAGAAGGGGAGAAACAGAAGAGATTCACTGTTTCTGCTTTTGAGGTTAAAGAGGACATCATTCCCCATTGATTCGGAGGCACTAACATTGCCTAAGGCTGCTAGGTGTCAGCCCTCCAGAGCAGAACAATAGGCTCCAATCAGCCTAATTACACCTCCTCCCCAACTGCCACCCTGTGATAGCTTGAAGAGAGCCCTGCTAGGGGGTGGAGGTGAGGAAGGTGGAAGGGCATTTACATCTCTGGCATTTTGAATTCAGCAGCTTCATATTCTAAGGTGAGGAAGATTTCATTAACATCCTATTAATAACTAATATTTTTACACCGTATGTTGACACAATAGTTCACATGAAAATTCAAGAAAGACACACAGTAGATCTGAACACTACATTACTAAAGCTGTAAGACTCTGGGGCAAATGAATTAAAATGCCTTTTGTAAAGCCTAAGGTCAACTCTTGCTCACAAATGGAGCTGATTTCCAATCCCTCTCCTTGACAACCAGAAAGGACCAATACAATAGTTACACTCTAGAGCTGCAGAAGAGTGATAATGATTTGGCCGGTCCACTTCTCCTTGCCCCATTCCATCTTTTCTTTCTCAGTGAAAACCTCTAATGTCTGCCTCACTCCCTAAACCAGATACTTGGGAGTCCTCCTTCATCCATTCAGGCACCATGGCTCACCCATGGCTGAACTTTTTGCACACCCCTCGGTTGGGTGAGGCCCACTGACAAGTTCTAGTCCATGAGACATGAATGGTGCATGTCACTTCTGGGCTGTAGCACTTAGCCATCCATGGGAGTCCAGCCAGAGCTTTCCCTCTGGTACATCAACTGGTCTCATTGGAGAAGTTCCTCAGGGACCAGAGTGACCACAGTGAGCACCATGGAGCCTCTTCAACCAGAGCAGAACGTCGTGTGGGCAAGAAACATGTCTGTTGTCTGAAGAGACTGTCAAGTTGTCTGTGGCCATCTTGACTGAAATACTCACTAAGTCCCAGCCATTCTAGCTCATACACAGCCCTCATATTATCATCTACTCTTCACTCTCATTGCCACATTAGTTCAGGCTATCATCATCCCTCGCCTGGGTTATTTTTGCAATCACCTCCTGAAGAGTCTTCCCACTACCCACTCTTTCCCTCTGGACTCCATCCTTCATACTACCAAGGAGCTCTTTATAAAATGCAAATATGATCTTGCTTAAAACCCTCCACTGCCTTCCAAGAGCTCTAAGAAAAAAAGAAGTCCAAGCTCTTTCATGAGGCATGGAAGTCCTTTATCTATCTAGCTCTTTCTCAGCCTGTTTCTTCCCTTTGCTTGTTTCTTCCCTTTCCCTGTTTCATCATTACTTAGGGAACCTACTTGCATCTGATGAGGTCTTCCGTGATAGCTCAGTTGGCAAAGAATCCACTGGCAATGCAGGAGATCTGGGTTCGATCCCTGGATTGGGAAGATCCCCTGGAGAAGGGAAAGGCTACCCACTCTAGCATTCTGGCCTAAAGAATTCCATGGACTGTATAGTCCATAGGGTCACAAAGAGTTGGACACGACTGAGTGACTTTCACTCACTTCACTTGTAGGACTGCTGGTGGGTACTACATGAGACAGTGCAGGGTGCTTGACAGTGTCTGAAACACTATGGATATTCAGAATGACTTCATTCTTCTTCCTTCTCAAGCCCTTTGCCACTGCCAGGACAGCTACTCCAGCCACCAAGATCAAGTCTATTTTAGTTTGATGCATAACAACCTCATAGGTAGTTGAACTTGGATCAGACCTGCTTAAAGATTTAAAAAAAAAAAAAAAGGAAAAGGACATACCTCTTATTTTCATTAGCAGGTGTTAGGGGAACCGGGGTGTGGGGGGGTGCGCTCTGAAAACCAACCTAAGAACTTTATTAAAAAATTTTATTATCAAATATTTTTAATTTTTCTTTTCTATTTTTTGGCTGTGCTGCATGGCATGCAGGATCTGTTCCCTAACCAGGAACTGAAGCTGTGGCCCCTGCAGTAGAAGCCTGATATCTTAACCATGGGACCACCAGGGAAGTCCCTTGAATATTTTAAAAGTACAGAAAAGCTGAAAGACTAGCACAGGAGTTGGCAACCTATAGCCTCAGACCAGAGGCTCAGATCAGAAGGACTGATGCTGAAGCTGAAGCTCCAATACTTTGGCCACCTGATGCGAAGAACTGACTCATTGGAAAAGACCCTGATGCTGGAAAGATTGAAGGCAGGGAGAGAAGGGGATGACAGAGGATGAGATGGTTAGATGGCATCACTGACTCGATGGACATGAGTTTGAGCAAGCTCCAGGAGTTGGTGATGGACAGGGAAGCCTGGTGTGCTGCAGTCCATGGGGTTGCAAAGAGTCGGACACGAATGAGTGACTGAACTGAGCCTCAGACCAAATGCGGCTTCCCTGTTTTTATAAATTAAGTTCTACTGGAACATAACATGCCCATTCATTTAAGTATTGTCTACAGTTGCTTCTGTACTGTAACGGCAGAGATGCAGAGTTGAACAGCTGCCACAGAGACTGTATGAATTGCAAAGCCTAAAATATTTACACTTTGGCCTTTACAGGAAGTCTGTGACTCCTGGACTAGCAGAACACATATCCTCTACGGAGACTCAACAATCATTAATACTTTGCTATTTTTGTCCTATCTACTTGTATGTATGTTTTCTGAATCATTTGAAAGTAAGCTGTAAGCAGTGGTAAGCTGCTTAATTACTCTCCAGAGGAGAAACTAATTTTCTAGAGGAGGAAAAAGCCCTACTTGTAGATTTTGTGGTTTGCATACTCCCGTCAGGCTGGATTTCAAGCTACCAATGGTTGCAAAATCACAAAATTCTTAAATATTTAACAATTGGCTCTGAGCTGGCAGGACATGACTTGGATGCACCACAAGCTGTAGGATGCTTTACCCTTGTTTTGAGAAGTATCTCCTAAGATAAGAACATTTTCCTACACGGTCAGAACTCTATTATCAGAGCTCGGGAAGTTAACAGTAATACTCTTCTATTATGTAATATCTAGTCTACCTGTAAGTCTTCCCAACTGGCTCCAAAATTTCTTTTTTAGCCTTTCAACGCTCACCCTACCCCCATCCCTGAAACTGTAATAAATCCTGGTTCACACACTTTATTCATTTGTTATGACACTTTAAATTTCTTCCTCCCCCTATGATATTGCCATTTTGAAAGGACCAAGCTATGTTGTACAGTGTTCTACATTCTGCATTTCTCTGATTGCTATGCAGAGTTTGTTAGTCTATAAACTTTATTCAGTCAGGCTCCATTGAATATTTGATGCTGACTTACATGGCATTTAGTGGGCTTCCCTGGTGGCTCAGATGGTAAAGAATCTGCCTGCAATGCAGGAGACCTGGGTTCACTCTCTGGGTTGGGAAGATCCCCTAGAGAAAGAAATTGCAACCCACTATAGTTTTCTTGCCTGGAGAATTCTATGGACAGAGGAGCCTGGTGGGGTATGGTATTTAATCCTACGTGTGTGCATGCCAAGTTGCTTCAGTCATGTCAGATTCTTTGCAACCCCATGGTAGCCTGCCATGCTCTTCTGTCCATGGGATTCTCCAGGCAAGAATACTTGAGTAGGTTGCCATGCCCTCCTGCATTGGTAGGCGAGTTCTTTACCACTAGCACCTCCTGAGAAGCCCATTTAATCCTACAATGAAGGGTAATTCAGAATAGGGCAAAACAGCACTCAGGAGGGCTTCACTGGTGGCTCAGTGGTACAGAACCCGCCTGCCAACGCAGGAGACGTGGTTCAGTCCCTAAGTCAGGAAGATCCCCTGGTGTAGGAAATGGCAACCCACTCCAGTATACTTGCCTGTGAAATCCCATGGACAGAGGAGCCTGATGGGCTACAGTCCATGGGGTCGCAAAGAGTCAGACACAGCTGAGCAACTGAACACACACAAGCACTCAGGAGGACATCTCTAAAAGTTACTCATGCCCTAAAAAGAGTTAATTTCTCCTTCCCAATGACTATTCTACTTCCAGTTAATACTCCAATCTGCTCTCCGCAGAGCTGGCTCACAAGACTTTGCATACCAAGGACCCAACAGCTTCCATGTGTAAAAGTCCCATTTCAGGACTCACTGGTAATCTAATCCTTCATGGAAGGCATTAATATTGTTCTTCATAGGCATCTGTATACACTTCCACCAACTAAACATAAACTACTGGTTCAAAGGAAATCCTTCAGATATAATTAATAGGGCATAACTGAGATTCATTTTTACTATAAATTAGAATAGGCCATGAGTTCATCCAGAAAAATACAATATTGGAAAATACAGAAAAATACAAAAACAGAAAATACAAATATACAAAATACAAATAATACAAAAATAATATGCAAAAAAAATAATACAAAAATACAAATACAGAAAAATACAAAAATACACAAGATACATTAAACTGGAGTTCGTAAACCTGGCTGATTATAAGATTCACCTGGGGAGCTTTAACATACAGATACCTAGACCTCATTCCTGGAGCTGGATTCAGTAAGGCCTTAAAAAAATACTTCTTAGGTCACTTCAATGATTAACCAGATTTGGGAGTACCTCACTCACTGGGGCATGTATTTGGAGCGATGATATTTTAAAATTATCATGTTGGATTTATACTGTTTTAACCACACTTGCAAACTGTTGTCTTTGTGGTGATCAAAATAAATTCAGCAAGCATTTATTGGGCACCTCTATGCCATAGCTCGGAGAAGGCAATGGCACCCCACTCCAGTACTCTTGCCTGGAAAATCCCATGGATGGAGGAGCCTGGTAGGCTGCAGTCCATGGGGTCGCTAAGAGTCGGACACGACTGAGCGACGTCACTTTCACTTTTCACTTTCATGCATTGGAGAAGGAAATGGCAACCCACTCCAGTGTTCTTGCCTGGAGAATCCCAGGGATGGGGGAGCCTAGTGGGCTGCCGTCTGTGGGGTTGCACAGAGTCGGACACGACTGAAGTGACTTAGCATAGCATAGCATGCCATAGCTATATAGTAGGGGCTAGAGGTACAGAAAGAGACACAGTTGCTGCCTCCCAGGACTGCTTGTTAGAGGACTTGTCATTGGGCTGCAGAACCAGAGAGGGCTGAGTGGAACCTGGAGGGATTGGACCCATGATGTTGGTTCTGAAAGTTGCAAGAGAAAAGACCACAATAAAAAAAATTCTTTTCACTTTTGCCTTCACCTACATTTTGACTGGGCAAATTCCCAACTGATGCACAAATACAACTTTCCACATTAGGATGTGGCTAAAATGCTCATAAGCCCATTCTGGCCTTTATGACCTGAAAACCACTTTAGCTGTAGGATAAATTAAAAAAATACAAAAAGGTGAATTATCATTTTGCATTTATTTCCATGATTTAGCACTTTAGGGCAATAATTTAATTGAACCTCTAATTAAGTGAACTGAATAGTTGTATAAGTACAGTATCACCTGAAATAAATTAAGTCCAAATCGCCTGATAGAGGATCCATTAAAGATATTAACACAGAGAGAAGAGAATGCATAGTACTTAAAATTAAGTGCATTATTATTAGTATTTATCAAAAGGTATCACTTTTCAGTGACAAATGTATCTTTTATGAGATCATTTTAAGAAATCATGGTAAGCCTCTGAAAACTATTTGGTTTGCAAGTCCTCTGAAAATTAAAGCCAAGCCCCTGCCACAGGGTCTCGGTAGCTTTAGACGATGAGGAGGCAGCAGCTCCTTCCGTCCGATGAAAACAGAGGAAGACTTTAGATCTAGAAGAAACCCCAAGCACTGTCTTCTCACCTCGTTTTGCAGGAGAAGATACTGGATGAGTGAGGCTAAGTGGCATGGACAAGAGTCAACAGCAAATTTGAGAAATGGCCTGGGTTTCATTTTTGCACATCCCGAGCTCTTCCAGCCTATAGCGCTGGAAAAGACTTGGAGATAACCCCAAGTTTTATTTCACCCAACCAGAACAGGGATACTAAAACCTATCTGGAACACAGGTTAGACTGTGTTCTGAAGAACCTGTATAACAGAGTAAGGGAGTATGAAACAATATAAAGTTCTGGGTTTGTTTTTAGTGGTTGAAAACAGCTGGATGAGGGTGAAAGAAAACAAACAGAAGCCATGCTATTACGGGAAGAGAGCACATACCTCCCAGCCAAGAGGTAGGAGTGGACCATGCTTGCTTAATAGAGATTATAAACTGGAAGAAAGGTACGATGCAGTAATGACATGGAACTTCAACCTGTGAACAGCTGCTAAAACTTGCATTCTATGGTTGACAAATTCTTGGTGTGCCTGACTGATAATCTTATGTATCAGAAGAGAGAAGAAGCACTTTTGCTTAGCTATGTCAGCATAACTGGCTATAAATGTGATAGGGATTAACAAAAAATTAATGGCATCCTGGTATTAGAATTGGTTTCTCTGGTGGCTCAGATGGTAAAGAATCTGCCCACAATGCAGGCGACCTGGGTTCAATCCCTGGGTTGGGAAGATCCCCTGGAGCACGGAATGGCAACCCACTCCAGTATCCTTGCCTGGAGAATTCCATGGACAGAGGAGCCTGACAGACTGCAGTCGATGGGGTCGCAAAGAGTCAGACATGACTAAGCAACTAACACTTTCACTGGTATTAGAATCAGTCCTTAGAAAGGACTAGCAGGTGTGGGTTTGGACACCTGGACTATGTGTTAGGAAAGTGCATTGCAAAAATGAGTTAGTGAAAAGATGGCCATGATTCCCCAAATCTGTAACCGGAAATACAGTTCAAGGGTGACAGAAGCTACTGAAAAACTAAGCTCCAACAATAGTCATAATTAATTATGAAAGTGAACAAAATAATGGCTACTGAAAAAACTCTCTCAGGACTCACATTTGAGAAGGCATGTGTGTAAAAGGAGGAGCCAACCATCCCCTCCACTGCACAGAGAGCCACCGTGGAGATCGGGTCCTATCCCTGGCTTGAAGGAGCTGACAGAAAGAGAGGCACAAAGCTGTAAAAATTGTGTAGGACTCCACCAATAAGTCTATATTGTCACCAGGACGCTTCATAGAAAATGTTCAGAAACAAACAACCTTGTCAAAATCTGCTAAAGTCTGATGGGCATTCACGGGGGCAGTACGGGGAGGAGATGATGACAAAAATGAGGGGCTTTGAAATGTAAAGGCTGTATGCTGAGTAAGAGCAAGTATGTACAAATATTTGCAGAAGATAATGTACTATTAAAAGAAGACAAAGGAAACAGAACAACTGAAGAATGAGTTCAAAATTGTAAAGACTAAATTCCACAAAGACGGGCCTTTAAAGATGATGCATAAGATACTATGCATTCAAATAGCCCATTACAGCTTGCCAGGGAACCTTGGATACAGCTACCATCTTGGCTTTTGGTGTCCTTAGCTTTCCAAGACCATCCACTCTTCTCACTCTAAACACTGTATTATCCTCTAAGATAAACAGCTGTGCAGCTTTCTCACTTCCTTTACCTGATGTTCCTGTCCAGTTTTCACTCTCTGACACTTCCTTCTTTGCCTTCCTCCTCATGTCATCCTCCTCTGAAGATGTAGTCCCTGGTCTAGAGCACCTTCACAGACGCACCCATCCACCTCTGTCCTGCTCTCATATGCTTGGAATGCATATAACTGTCCTTCCCAGCTACTGAAAGACTGTGAGAAATGTCAGAAATGGGAGTCAAATGACTAATGCCTTTCAATACTGGACAAAAAAATGAGGACAAATGTGCATTCTGTAACACAGATCCATGAACTTATGAAAATTATGGCAAAAATCCAGAAGAGGTTAATAGACCGATTGTGAACTCTAGAGAAAAAGCAGTGGTGATCACAGCCCCAGGATAGGTGGGTCACAACGAGCACATTATAACAGAACAATCTCATTTTTCTTTTGATATTAACTTGACTGCTAGCTTCAGAAATAGTAGAGTACATTCAGATATTCATCATGGATAAGACAGAGAAACAGGATCTGTATTAGAGTTTGGTAATATGGATTCAAACATGTAAAACAACTATTCCTAGAAAATGTTTAGTAGTGGATTTATATTGAGCAGAAAGGTGATACCTGGTATTGTACTGCAAGACTCAGTACTTGGTTCCTTTCCCTTATCACAGTGATTGAAAGATGATGGAGAAGAAATGCAGGTTAAATTTTAATTTTCAGATGTCACACGGTCAAGAGAGAAAGCTAACACATGGACAGCATCAAAATTTTAATGGTTTTGACATGTTAAGCAATAGACTGATACTAGCCAGATGAAATGGAACAGGGCAACTGTATAGTTGAGCATTTAGGTTTCATAAACTAATTATAAAAATGTAAACCCCAGTTTGGCAGTGACTCATAGAAAAATGCTGAGAATCTTTGATAACGACGTTCTGTATATAAGCCAAAACTGTGACGCAGATACTAAAAAAAAGCAAACACAAACCTTGGCAGTATAAACAGATGCACATGTCCAAAAGACAGGCAAGAACAGTCTCACTGCAGTCTTTGATAGCTAATCATTTTTATAAAACTATGTTCAAATCCTGGGTGCCATGTCTCAAGAAGGACACTTACAAGATAGATAGGGTCCAGCATGAGGATGAAGAAGTATTTGGAAACGTGTCATCTAAGGAATACTTAACCTTGAGGAAAGGGTTAAAGGAAGATATTAAACCCATCCTCAAACTACCAAAGCAATTAAATGGAAGAAGGAGCAGTCCTGTTTTATATGCTTCGGGGAACAGAACAAAGAGCAATCAGGTGAAATTTCTGGGAAGCTTCAATTTCAATTACAAGTAAGAAAGAGCTTTCAAATGACTAGAGTTGTCTAACAACGAATAATTTTTTTTGACAAGCTGTAAACTCCCTATCATTGAAAGTCCTCAGCAACTAGATGCCCACATCAGAGAAGGTATAAATGAAACTCTAAGCTGAAGAGGGAGGTGAGACAAGGCTGTCTCCAAGGTGCCACGCCACTTTAAGATTCAAGCTGACTGTGCTTCAACTGAATGGTTTTGCCAGCTTCTGAGTGGCAAGACTTGGTACGAAATGAAAAACAGTAATCAAAACCTTTCTTTAATACAATAAACTGTGAAATGTATCACAAACAACATAAAAATTTCCTTTCTACTTAGAATGACTTATTTTACTTAGAATGACTTATTTACTTATTAAAAAGCAGAGACATCACTTTGGCGACAAAGGTCCATCTAGTCAAAGCTATGGTTTTTCGAGTAGTCATGTATGGATGTGAGAGTTGGACCATAAAGAAAGCTGAACGCGAAAGAATTGATGCTTTTGAACTGTGGTGTTGGAGAAGACTTTTGAGAGTCCCTTGGACTGCAAGGAGACCAAACCAGTCAATCCTAAAGGAAATCAATCCTGAATATTCATTGGAAGAACTGCTGCTGAAGCTAAAGCTCCAATACTTTGGCTACCTGATGCAAAGAACTGACTCATTGGAAAAGACCCTGATGTGGAAAGATTGAAGGCAGGAGAAGGGGACAACAGAGGATGAGATGGTTGAATGGCATCACCAACTTGATGGACATGAGTTTGAGCAAGCTTTGGGAAGTGGTGATGGACAGCGTATCCTGGCGTGCTGTAGTCCATAGGGTTGCAAAGAGTTGGACACGACTGAGTGACTGAACTAAACTGAACTAGAATGACAAATTATTTAAATTTAAATTTTGATTATTTTAAAATCAATTATTTAAATTTATTTAAATTATTTAAATTATATTAAATTAAAAATTAAAATTTAAAATTTAAATTTAAAATTCTATTTAAAAGAATCTATAGAAAAAAAATCTACTGATCTTAATTACTTAATCTATTGATCTAATGACCTTAATTAAATGTCTTATTTTGGCAAAAATGGAAGGAAGTGGAAATAAGAGAATTTTTAGTTATTTCCTCAATCATATGAATTCACAGGTGAAGACACAGTTAGAATGGTAGTGTGTCCCAATATTAAAATAGTAATAATAATATAATAATAATAGCAATAGCAAAAAGACAACCCCATATATAGTACTTACATGTGCCTGCTACTGCTGCTGCTAAGTCACTTCAGTCGTGTCCGGCTCTGTGAAACCCCTGAGACGGCAGGCTACCAGGCTCCCCCGTCCCTGGGATTCTCCAGGCAAGAACACTGGAGTGGGTTGCCATTTCCTTCTCCAATGCAGGAAAGTGAAAAGTGAAAGTGAAGTCATTCAGTCGTATCCGACTCTGAGCGACTCCATAGACTGCAGCCTACCAGGCTCCTCCATCCATGGGATTTTCTAGGCAAGAGTACTGGAGTGGGGTGCCATTGCCTTCTCTGTTACATGTGCCTAGCACTCTTCTAGGAGAAGGCAATGGCAACCCACTCCAGTACTCTTGCCTGGAAAATTTCATGGACGGAGGGGCCTGGTGGGCTGCAGTCCATGGGGTCGCTAGGGGTCGGACACGACTGAGCGACTTCACTTTATTTTTTCACTTTCATGCACTGGAGAAGGAAATGGCAACCCACTCCAGTGTTCTTGCCTGGAGAATCCCAGGGATGGGGGAGCCTGGTGGGCTGCCGTCTATGGGGTCGCACAGAGTCGGACACAACTGAAGCGACTTAGCAGCAGCAGCACTCTTCTAATATATCTATATAATATACATAAGATACATATAATAGTACTTACCTCATAGGACTATTGTGAGGATTGCATACACAAACATATGTACCTTCTGTTCTATATATCTTATGAGGTGTATGTGTGTGTGGATCTCTCTATCTAGGAAAAACTAGAATTTCATTTGAGAAGAGAACATGTATGTTAATATTGTCCTTTGCACAGGACAAACTTTTAAAATACACATTCAAATCACAGATTTTAAAAAATACATCAAATCAAATACTTTTGGATAAAACCATATTTACAGAGATGACAGAAACCTAAGCCATCATTAGATTATGTACCTCTTACAGCATACACTTTTTTTTTTCTACCACAAGTAAAAATGCCATACAGTTGTGGAACAAATGTCAATAGGAATTGGAGGTGGAAAATGTCCACATTTTCTGCTAAGAAAAAGCCATAAATACCTCAATATACTTGAGTAAGTATATTCTTCTAGACATACTTTTTCAACAAAAAGGCAGTGAATAAAATGAAACTAGTATATTTGTACCTAAAAAATTCTTAATAACAGAAACTTTTTGTTTTAATTAAAAATCTCAACCAAAGACTCTGACTGAAACATTGGTATTGGGGTTTCATGAAACCAACCGGATACTGCCTCTTATCATTTTCACAATTTAAAAAAAATTTCAGTGTTCATCATGCTACATTGAAGTCACTGGATAAAAGATAAGTTCAAAATGACAAACATAATTTATCACATGCTTTAAACATTTTTACTATTCTCAAATAAAATATCAGAGTATTTTTCTTTTGTAAAATAGCCTATAAAATTACTGTAATATAGATCTGTATTGAGTTTTGAGATACTAATTTTTAACAAGTTCTATTTATTGTTTTGAAGAATTAAAATCATTCTGTATAACTGTGTGAGAGTTCAGGACACGCATGACATTTGTTACACTGCTCTCCTTTTCCCTGGCCAAATTCTGGAAGCCCATGGAGATGGGAGGTAAGAGAGGTGGACTCCAAGAGGGACAAAATGCCACGTATTTCCAGACATGATGGCCTTTCAAGCACCTTGGAGCAGAATCCTCCAGAACCCACACAGGAACCTTTTTTTAATCTTATAACAGGATGAGATGTTCCCTTCCTAAGACTGATTAATTCATTTATGCTGTTTCATAATAATACAAAAAATAATCATAGAGAGGCAATAAGTACACTGCCTCTCTCCCTGGCAGTGGGGAAACTCTGGGCCTGGACATGTGTGACCTTGGGCAAAGTAACTTCTCTAAGCCCACCTCACCTATAAAATCACAGAGATAATATTTATGCCACAGGCGATTATTATAAGGAATGAATAAGATAAAATATGTGAAATTAACATCAATAAAATGCTTTACAAATATAAGGTTTGAAGAGTAAGGGAGCATGGGGATACACTGCAAAGCTCACATTAACATTTATATAATGTACCTGGTTCGTTTCCAAGGTAAACCATTCAATACCACAGTAATCCAAATCTATGTCCTGACCAGTAATGCTAAAGAAGCTGAAGTTGAATGGTTCTATGAAGACCTATAAGACCTTCTGGAACTAACACCCAAAAAAGATGTCTTTTTCATTATAGGGGACTGGAATGCAAAAGTAGGAAGTCAAGAAACACCTGGAGTAACAGGCAAATTTGACCTTGGAATATGGAATGAAGCAGGGCAAAGGCTAATAGAGTTTTGCCAAGAGAACGCACTAGTCATAGCAAACACTCTCTTCCAACGACACAAGAGAAGACTCTACACATGGACATCATCAGATGGTCAACACCGAAATCAGATTGATTATATTCTTTGCAGCCAAAGATGGAGAAGCTCTATACAGTCAGCAAAAACAAGACCGGGAGCTGACTGCGGCTCAGATCGTGAACTCCTTATTGCTAAATTCAGACTTAAACTGAAGAAAGTTGAGAAAACCACTAGACCATTCAGGTATGACCTAAATCAAATCCCTTATGATTATACTGTGGAAGTGAGAAATAATTTAAGGGGCTAGATCTGATAGACAGAGTGCCTGAAGAATGATGGATGCAGGTCCATGACATTGTACAGGAGACAGGGATTAAGACCATCCCCAAGAAAAAGAAATGCAAAAAAGCAAAATGGCTGTCTGAGGGGGCCTTACAAATAGCTGTGAAAAGAAGACAAGTGAAAAGCAAAGCAGAAAAGGAAAGATACACCCTTTTGAATGCAGAGTTCCAAAGAATAGCAAGGAGAGATAAGAAAGCCTTCCTCAGTGATCAGTGCAAAGAAATAGAGGAAAACAATAGAATGGGAAAGACTAGAGATCTCTTCAAGAAAATTTGAGATACCAAAGGAACATTTCATGCAAAGATGGGCTCAATAAAGGACAGAAATGGACCTAACAGAAGCAGAAAATATTAAGAAGAGGTGGCAAAAATACACAGAAGAACTGTACAAAAAAGATCTTCACGGCCCAGCTAATCATAATGGTGTGCTCACTCACCTAGAGCTAGGCATCCTGGAATGTGAAGTCAAGTGGACCTGAGGAAGCATCACTTCGAACAAAGCTAGTGGAGGTGATGGAATTCCAGTTGAACTATTTCAAATCCTAAAAGATGATGCTGTGAAAATGCTGCACTCAATATACCAGCAAATTTAGAAAACTCAGCAGTGGCCACAGGACTGGAAAAGGTCAGTTTTCATTCCAATCCCAAAGAAAGGCAATGCCAAAGAATGCTCAAACTACCGCACAATTGTACTCATCTCACATGCTAGTAATGCTCAAAATTCTCCAAGCCAGGCTTCAACAATACGTGAACTTTGAACTTCCAGATGTTCAAGCTGGTTTTAGAAAAGGCAGAGGAACCAGAGATCAAATTGCCAACATCTGCTGGATCATCGAAAAAGCAAGAGAGTTCCAGAAAAACATCTACTTCTGTTTTATTGACTATGCCAAAGCCTTTGACTGTGTGGGTCACAATAAACTGTGGAAAATTCTGAAAGAGATGGGAATACCAGACCACTTGACCTGCCTCTTGAGAAATCTGTATGCAGGTCAGGAAGCAACAGTTAGAACTGGACATGGAACAACAGACTGGTTCCAAATAGGAAAAGGAGTACATCAAGGCTGTGTATTGTCACCCTGCTTATTTAACTTATATGCAGAGTACATCATGAGAAATGCTGAGCTGGATGAAGCACAAGCTGGAATCAAGATTACCAGGAGAAATATCAATAACCTCAGATATGGAGATGATACCACCCTTATGGCAGAAAGTGAAGAAGAACTAAAGAGCCTCTGGATGAAAGTGAAAGAAGAGAGTGAAAAAGTTGGCTTAAAGCTCAACATTCAGTAAACTAAATGGCATCCGGTCCCATCACTCATGGCAATCAGATGGGGAAACAGTCGCTGACTTTATTTTGGGGGGCTCTAAAATCACTGCAGATGGTTACTGCAGCCATGAAATTAAAAGACGCTTACTCCTTGGAAGAAAAGTTATGACCAACCTAGACAGCATATTAAAAACCAGAGACATTACTTTATCAACCAAGGGTCATCTAGTCAAAGCTATGGTTTTCCCAGTAGTCATGTATGGATATGAGAATTGGATTATAAAGAAATCTGAGTGCCGAAGAATTGATGCTTTTGAACTGTGGTGTTGGAGAAGACTCCTGAGAGTCCCTTGGACTGCAAGGAGATCCATCCAGTCCATCCTAAAAGAGATCAGTCCTGAGTGTTCATTGGAAGGACTGATGCTGAAGCTGAAACTCCAATACTTTGGCCACCTGGTGTGAAGAGCTGACTCATTTGAAAAGACCCTGATGCTGGGAAAGATTGAAGGCAGGAGGAGAAGGGGACAAGAGAGGATGAGATGGTTGGATGGCATCATCGACTCAATGGAGATGAGTTTGAGTAAACTCTGGGAGTTGGTGATGGACAGGGTGGCCTGGCATGCTGTGGTCCATGGGGTCTTGAAGAGTCAGACATGATTGAGCGACTGAACTGACTGACTGACTGACTGACCTGGCTTTGATTATAAAGATTCATAGACTATTTTACATAGATTCATGGAAGTATTTTAAATATTTAAAACTGTGATTATTAGAAAATAAGAAACATGCTTGTTCTGAAAAATGAATTTCCAAATCATTTTGATCATTGATAATGCAGTCTATTCTCCCTAAAAGGGAAAAGAAAAACACACGATAAAAACAGATAAGGTATTATTTTTCTTGCCCTATCTTCCACACGAGTCTATTAAGCTCAGTCTGGATGATGTGTGGCCTCCTGTTGAGAGTGAGATTTCAGAACTGATTTCAAGGCTCAACCTCTCAGCTAAGTACATCTGAGTCTGTGCTGTGAAATACTATCCACAAAGACCTGAACATAATCAAACAACTCATTGCATACAAATTACCATATCTGAGTATATATGTATATTATATGTATGCTGTACTTAGTCGCCCAGCTATGTCCGACTGGTTGCAATCCCATGGACTGTAGCCCACCAGGCTCTTCTGTCCATGGGGATTCTCCAGGCAAGAATACTGGAGTGGATAGCCTATCCCTTCTCTAGGTTATCTTCTGGACCCAGGAAATGAACTGGGGTCTCCGGCATTGCAGGCTGATTCTTTACCAGCTGAGCTACCAGGGAAGCCCATATTATATGTATAAATACCTCTAAACAAACACCCATAGATACATATATAATTTATAAATATTTTCATATCATTAAAAACATTTTATTGGCATAATCAAAACTGCCCAAAACTGTTCACTCTATGGCTGAATATTCAGGTAAAGTTGTGCTTGTTGCTTAAGAAACAAGAGGTCAGCTTGGAGCTCAGGGTGTGTGCTGATTTCAGTAGATGTGCCTGATTTCAAAATGTAATTAAAGGGAACTAAATGATTTTAGTTTTTAAAGTTAATTTATAAATTTTCATTAACATTTGGTAAGTAGGGTATCTGAGGGTGGTGGTGATGCTCAGTCATGTCCAACTCTTTGCGACTCCATGGACTATAGGCCACCAGGCTCCTCTGTTCATAGGATTTTCCAGGCAAGAATACTGCAGTGGGTTGCCATTTCTTCTTCCAGGGGATCTTTCCAACCCAGGGATCAAACTTGTGTCTCTTGCATCTCCTGTACTGGCAGGTGGATTGTTTACCACTGCGCCACCTGGGAGGCCCCATCTGACATATGTATGGAATTATATTAAATTGAGGCTTAATTCCACAGGAAAAGCAATTTTTACTGCTTGTTTATCATGTCTTCTAGAGGAAAATTTAATGGTGCACGCACATCATGTATGTAAACCATCCTGGAGATTATGAGAGAAACACATAAATTATGCAAGAGTCATTTGGGTTTCCAGCTTGACTTGAGTCTATATCTTATACATTTCTCTTTTTAAAAAATTAATTAATTAATTTAAAATTTTTGGTTGCACTGGGATTTTGCTGCTACACTTGGGTTTTCTCAAGTTGCAGTGAGTGGGGGCTACTCTGTTGTGGTGAGCGGGCTTCTCATTGCAGTGGCCTGTTTTCTTCTGGAGCATGGGTTCTAGAGCATGGGCTCAGCAGTTGTGCACAGGCTTAGGTGCTCCAAGGCATGTGGGATCTTCCCAGAGCAGGGATCGTGTCCTCTGCATTGGCAAGTGGATTCTTATCCACTGCACGCCAGGGAAGTCCCTTCATTCATTTCTTAAATTCTCCTCATATCCTGATTTTTCATCTGCGAAAACCTTGGGATCACTTACCTCAAAACCACTATTACCACCAGCATCACTACCATCCACTGAGCCTAGATTCCTGGCATCCCAACATACATCCTGATACAAAATGAGCTCAAAACACACGACTTCCATAACTGATCTTTTGTGTGCATGCTAAGTCACTTTGCTGCTGCTGCTGCTGCTGCTACGTCGCTTCAGTCGTGTCCGACTCTGTGCGACCCCATAGACGGCAGCCCACCAGGCTCCCCCATCCCTGGGATTCTCCAGGCAAGAACACTGGAGTGGGTTGCCATTTCCTTCTCCAATGCATGAAAGAGAAAAGTCAAAGTGAAGTTGCTCAGTCGTGTCCGACTCCTAGCGACCTCATGGACTGCAGCCTACCAGGCTCCTCCGTCCATGGGATTTTCCAGGCAAGAGTACTGGAGTGGGGTGCCATTGCCTTCTCCATAAGTCACTTTAGTCATGTCCAATTCTTTGCAACCCTATAGACTGTAGCCCGTCAGCCTCCTCTGTCCATGGGATTCTCCAGGCAAGAATACTGGAGTGGGTTGCCATTACCTTCTCCAGGGGATCTTCATGACCCAGGGATCAAACCTGCATCTCTTATGTCTCCTGCACTGACAGGCAGGTTCTTTACCACTAGCGCCACCTGGGAAACCCTCCATCCATCACTGGAAGGCACATCAAATGACACAAAAACAATACCTACTGAGAGCAATGACAACCAATGTATACCTCAGCCAGTCCTTCCAGGCAGATCACATCAGACTGAGGGCACATGCAGGAAGCAAAGCTATGGGGGCGATGCTGTTACTCTGTATCATATAAGTGTAATCATACCTACAGGATTAACACCTCTTCCAGATGTAGCAGGGCTCGACATTATGGTGCTACGGTATTTGTTAACACAGACCCTTGCTTTCATTGAGAGAACAGTGATGAGAACTTGTTTTATTTTTATTTTTTTATATGTATTTATTTGGCCACATCAGGTCTTAGTTGTAGCATGCGGGATCTTGATGCTCATGTGGGATCTTTCACTGCAGTGTATGTGGGCTCTTAGTTCCCCACAAGGGATTGAATCTGCATCCCCTGCACTGCAAGGCTGACCTGGACCACCAGGGAAATCTTGAGAACTTGTCTTAAATGGTCATATCTCTAAAACTTTTTTGAAAGAGGGAAGAATGCATACCATCTTAGGAAAAAAATCACAATAATCACTGAACTAGTTCAGCAAATAAATCCTAAGATATTCACTTACTAGACAGTCACTACCTCCGAGACCAGAATTATGTTAGGATTACAGAGTAATGCATACCATTTTCTGGATTTTGGTAAGACCAGAGACTGACTACAAATTCTCTCTTACTTCTTTTTGTTGTATGTCTAAAGCACCCTGGAAAACAGTGTGGGAGTGAAGAGTACAGTGTGGAGTCAATAGGCCTGGCTAGAATCATGACTGTGAGATAGTAACTGTGTGAACACTGTTAGCTTATTTAATCTCTTCTCCATAAAATGAAAGGATTCAGAGACAGAATCTGATAGAACCACTTGACTGAAGTGCTCAGTGTATGTCTTGAACAGAGCGCACACTGAAGAACATGCTTACAATGACATGCATCTTACCAGGGTCATAGGACGTAGAAAGGCCTACAACCTTTCCTAACAGGTACATAGGAATGAAGACAAAAAGCAGCAAGATTTCTTTGGATCTAGAACAGGGAGACCTTCCATAGGGGGACCATGCATGAATCAATCTTCAGAGGCACATCTTTGGCTTTAGTACTATCTGATGGATAGGTAAGATCTTTCCTCAAGCCAGAAAGTCAAGCACTTGGAAGAAAGAAAAGATCTACTCAATGGTAATCTTTAGTTAGTAGCATCGTACACATCACTGATCTATGTTATAGGTTCGGTCATCTCTACTGTGACCTCAGTAATTCTGTTTAAAATTGAGGTGCACAGCTACCAGGCCATTTCAGAAAGGCGGTTAAGCACATCTAGGATCGATATTCAGTCTCACGTGTCAGCAGGGAGGCTAAGTAGTGCCTTCGACACAGCTGAGGAAACACGAGGGAATGGCTGTAGATATACCATCTTAACGAATTATAGCTTTCTGTAAGATCAAACATCTTGACATCACAGAAGTCCTTAATTCCACATAAAATCAGGCTGTAGGATTAGGGAATAAATTTGGAAATAACAATCTAAGGCAATGACAAAGACTTCCGACTTACTGAAACCAGATTCAATATCGACACAGAGGTGCCTCTCTTTTCATTCTCTTTTTGGAAAACTCATGTCCTTCCACTGCTTTTGATGACACGGGAAGAAACAGTATTCCCTTCAGATCTACTTAAAACTGTTTCATGGACTAAGCAGACTCCTCCAGGGGACAAAAGTCTCAGTCCTCCACATAAAGTCACACAGTCACTCCCTGTGCACAGGTGGGTCCTGATACCACAAACTGGGAACAATAATTGAATCCAGCTACCCCACCGTGCAGAGTATTTATCCACAGAATCAGCCTGGTAAGCATCTGCAGTTAGCTTTCTAGACTAATATTCAAAAGGTTACCCCAAATGAATCTTTGTTTTAACCCAGGGAGTGTATGGCATTGAGGAGATATTTGATTAAATATACTAGGGGAGAAATAAGAGGATCAAAGATGGAGTCAAATACATCTTATGAACGAAAAGGAACATTGGTACAAACAGCTGGCACATCTTGGGTTATTCATTCATTCAATAGTAGTTCAGCATATATTTATTAGGTACCCAGTGTGTGGCAGGAACTGTGTTAGGCCCTCAGGATATAAAACCAGACACGATTCCAGGCTTACAACTAAGAACTCCTCTTCATCAACAATCCAAGTTTGCCTTAGCTTCCTAATAAATGTGAGATATAATGCAGACATGTAATTTTTCAAGAACCAGTAATTCAAAATTATAAACCTGAGAATGGCAGAGACTGCCCCACTAAATATTATTGCTATAAACAAAACAATTCAATATTTTATATATAAAATTAGAGATGAAAGGCCAATAAGCTAGAAATATATGACATAAAGAAAAATAAAGAAGATTTATAACTGTTTAGAGGATTGAATTCAAAGAATATCAATAATATTTGGGCAAACAGCTGAGAGGGTGGCATTATCTTATGATGTCATAAAGAGGCTCATCACTGACATCATTTAATAATTTTAGTCACGATCCATGAGGGACTAGAGATTATGATCATTAAATCTGTTGATGCCATTGGAATGTGTGGGACTGCAAACACCTCAGAGAACAAGAATCTAATTTTAAAATAACATTAAGAAATTACAGGAATAGATCATCAAAGTAAGATGATAGTCATTGGGGACAAATGCAAAATAATATACTCAGAGACTTAAGGAGGAAAAGAAATAGCTTGATAATAGGGGAAGGAAGGAAGGAATGAATGTCCAGAGGGTGATTGTTTTGCAAAAAGACTTGAGGGTCATAATAAGGCACAACTCTGGCTCTGGAGACTAACTATTGCATGTGCAATTAGAACTTATTTTTGATGAAAAATTTTACATGGTACAAAAGCTTTTTGGCTTTATTATGGATAGAAATAGATTAATGGTTACTTTTCATCACTGATAACTGTATTTTGAAGGAGATCTGGAATTAAAGCAGTAGTTGCAAAAACCAGCTTTAGTAAATTAATTGTTTTGAAAAAAAGATTAAACAAAATTATTCATTATTGCTGGGTAAAAACCCCCAAACAAAATCCCCCTACTTTTCTGAAGTGTGACTGCCAAGAGAAAAATAATTGGTTACATCTGATTTTCAGGAAACAGGGAGTGGAGAATTTAAAATTTTCAGACGGCTGTCCTGATGGGGTCTGTCAGCCCACACCTCTCTGCGGTGGGCAGGACATCAGTGCTGCACCACAGGTTGAGCCCAGGCTTTTCTTTTTCATCTTTCTCAACTACTCCCTGGCACCTCAACCACAACTTGAGGCCTTGCACAAAAAATCACAGTGTAAAAAATCATATTTCAGAAAACAAACTTTTGATTATCAAAGGGGGAAGTGGGGGGGATAAATCAGGAGTTTAACATATACACAACTACATATAAAACAGATAACTTGATAAGGAACTATTGTAAAGCACAGGGAACTATACCCAGTATTTTATAATAATCTATAAGGGAAATAATCTGAAAATATAAATAAATATATATGTGTGTATATGTATATAAAACTGAATTAGTGTGCCATACACGTGAAACTAACACATTATAAATCAACTATACTTCAATTTAAAATGTTATTTTTAAAAATTCACATTTTCCGGTGAATTCCTTCTACTGCCATAGAAGCAAGCAACTCTTTAGGAGCCTAGGATTAAATTCTGGTTATGAACTAAAAACATGAGTTCAGGAAAGTTATTTTTCAATTATCAGTAGCTCAGGTGGTAATACAGAAAAATTCCAATTCAAATCAGAGTCTACACTTTTAAAACTGATACCTTTCAGAAAAAAAGTTATTATCTTAATGCCCTTTTTACATTTTATAAGTTGTCATTCAGTCTTTATCAAGCATATGAAATTTTATATAATTGCACTCATATCATAATGGTATCTGGATTTGGATTTTTTCCTTTAAATTATATTATAAACATCTCATATAATTGGACCACAAATTCTTAATGAAAAAAGAGGGAGGAATGTCATTGCTTCTAGATAGTCTCCATAATTATTACAAAACCAGAAATCCTAAATGTTAAGACAGCTTCAAGAGGTTAGAGGAAATGAGAGATTTAGTGCATACAATGATGCTGTTTGGAATATTTTACCAAAGGAGCTAATGCAAAGTCCCAGAGTAGGAGAAGGAGCATCTGCCCAAGAAAGGGGTACAGGGAAAAGAAAATACAGCAACATCTGGTCTCTAAATGTGCCAACATGAAAAATTCTCAGAGCCAGTTAGCTAGGGTTATGGGAAAGAACAAGACGGCTAAAACTGTCTGCCCAAAAAAAAAAAAAAAAAAAAAAAATCTGGCTTTGTCAGTAAAGAAAGGACAATAATATTTATAGAAAATTTCCTACACTGGTTCAAAAAAGAACTTTAGATTTGATATGCAGCAAAATGGTTGAAGCAACCTATGGATAATACATGGGAAGAAACGGCTAAAAGGGCAAGCTGTGGAAAGGAGAACCAGGACACGAGAGGAAGTGATGATGTGTGATCATGCAAATGCAAATGTCTGTGGACGGCAGTTTGCTGCTGGGAAGGGAATTTTAATGTGTACCCTATGCAAATGTGTTTTATAATAAAATGTGCAAGGCCTGAGCGTGGGGAGGGACGAAGAAGGCAGGGGCTCTAGACGTTGCTCCTGAGGCAGGGGAAAGGGCTACCCTGAGACCTGAACAAATTCCGGGAGAGGGAACAGCAGAAAACCCCACTCCTTTCAAAAAGCCTCTCTCACATTTGACTGAGAACTAGATGCCTGATAAACAAACACATGCAAAATCTTTCTTTACCAAGTGCTTAACCTTGAGCAATTCTCTGTGCTTCAAGTGAACCTCAGTGGGAAGACATAAAAAACAACTTTCTTTTCTGTACTGCGTCATGGGAAAATTATATGAACCACACACAGTAAAGGCTGGAGATAAATACCAAGAAAGCTCCTGTAAACCATTTAGAGTCTTTGCATCAAAATTGGCATGACTGTCAAAGCCCATGTAAGGCCTAGTCCTAGGCACTTGTGGGAGAATGAGCAGGAGGGTAGCCCACAGGGCTGAAAGTCTGGTTCTGACCAAGTGATATTTATCCATAATCTGTATATCTGAGGCAATTATTAAAAAGAAATTGAGAAAAGTTCTGTATCCCTGTGATGGAGAGATTTTTAAGCCAGCCATCTTGAAAGTGTTAAAAAATTAAAATTGTAGAAACCCGAACCATAGGTGCCATGTTTTGCCTGAAGTGGTAAAAATACCATCTGCCTCAGTCTTTGAGCAGCATGCTTCTTTCAAGGAGCAGTAGGCTAAACTACAGGCATACGCTCAGCTCCAGCTGGGGAAAATACACAGACGTTTGTAGATGTTTTTCTAAGAGTAGCCAACATACTTGTTTTCCTTCAGACACATATTAAGTTACCATAGCAAACCAAGAGTGAATGTGGCCTGAGACACTTCTCCACGGGTCCCCACACATGTCCATGAATTTCTACAATTCAATAGGTGGCACTCTTCCCTCTAACACTGAACTCAATCTGCTTGGGGCCAGAAACCTTGGGAACACAGAATAGTTCCCTATTCCCTAAGAGAGGCACACTCAGGGCTGAACACCAGTCACGTAAAGAAGATCCTCTTTGTACTGCGTATCTGAGGAAAACTGTTGGCACCAGATTTTTGGTCACAATTCACTTCTGGTAAATACATTCTGTCCAATAAAACTTCTCCTGCAGTTTTAACTAGGTAAGTCACTTCTTGTTTTCTCATTTTAGAAGCTGGGTATAATCACCTTACAGTCAACAGCTTCCACCCTAGGCCAGCCTCAGGTGAATGAGCTTCAGGAGTGGGTAGAGTGCTCCAGGACTGGTGTTAACCACCTTCCAGAGGCGCGACAGACTTAATGAAGGGATAGTTGCTGAGTGCTTTAATATCTGTAGATGAAAGGCACTGCAGTAGTGTAAAGCATTCACAATCCAGGCTCCATCGCAACAGGAACTCAATTAAGAAGTAATTCAATTTCTTTTCTGAGTGTTTGAGGACACACCACTGTTTTGTTGAATGTGACTGACACTCTATAGAGATCTAGCTGAGACCGATTTTGATCACCACTTCTACCCTCTCCTCTACTTCCTTGCCGTTCTGAGACTGACAAAATCGGAGAGATGGCATATGAAGCCACAGAGCAAATGGCCAAAATAATCTGATTTTTCAGTTAAAACTTGGCTTTTGAGAAAATGTTCACCACTTGGAGATAAAGAAACATCCAGCAATAAATAAATTTCATGACACTCTCCAGAAATGGCCACTGAGTTTTTAAAATGTAGTTTTACAGGTAAACCCACCAGGGGAGCCCTAAGCTGCCAAAGCATGATGCCTGCATCAGTCAGCATGAGACCAGGACTTCATCATGGGCCCATGATATGCAGCATAAGAGACAGTTCTGCAGACGTCTCCCGGACACTTGGCAGAGATGGATACAATCATTCTACCCGTGGTGCTTGGATTTGGGTCTATGCATGGATAACAAGTCTGGGTTAACTGCTGAGATCAAGTTATGCCCTTAAATATCTGCACAGCACCACATACTCCAGTAGGGTGGGTTTCTGTTGGTTGGCATGAGAACTATTGTCACTGGGTGCTTGCGAAGGCAATCTTAGGGCTACTGAACATAGGGATGGACAGTGTCCTATCGTATACTGACTACATAATGGCTAATTTGAGTCTATGATCCCCAATTCCAGACCGCTGAGCTGCCTGCACTTCTAGCATCTCACTAATGCAGCCCTCGTCCATACACACTTGTCAAGCACTCCTGTATATAAGCCTGTGCTGGGCACAGACGATGCTACGATGGACAAGGCCATTGAAGGCCCTGCCTTCAGGTCTTGCCTTACAGTCTACTGGAAAAAGAAACAAAACACAGGGAACTAAATAAAAATGATAATTGTAGATTATGATAAATGTTAAGGAGGAAAAAAAACAGAGCAAAGGGGGACTTTTGATAGGAAGGTCTAGGTTAGGTCTTTGCATATATTAAATATCAGATCCACCATGCTTGGGTGGATGAAGTAGATGAAGGAATGAATCTGGACCTTAATAGTATATAAGATAAGAATGTTCCCTCCGCCCACTCCCCCCAAAAAGGATGTCTCCTTTCAAATTTGGGCCTGGAGAGTAGAACAGCACTGTTATAACCTGCTCCTCTCATACTAAGGAAACTGAAAGAAAAAAAGAAAGAAAGTGAAGTCACTCATTCGTGTCCAACTCTTTGCGATCCCATGGACTGTAGCCTACCAGGGTCCTCCATCCATGGGATTTTCCAGGCAAGCATACTGGAAAATACTGTAACCTGCTCCTCTCATACTAAGGAAACTAAGGGGAAAACAAAAAGATTAAGTGACTGATAACAATTTTGCAGTGAGTTGGTGACAGAGCCATTGCTTGGTTCAGAGTGTTCTATCTGTGTCTCCATTTTCTTTTTTTCCTTTTCTTCCAGTCTCTTCCACTGGCAGGTACTTCTGCAATAAGAAATCCTAAAAGAGTTTTCTGAGTCATAAATAAGCAGCAATGATAAATAATCATTCCATTGCCAAATCATGATGTCACTGCCCTTAATTTTTTGCTTATAAGTTATTTCCTTTATCATAGTGAAATCCCAGCATTTATCTCCAAGTTAGTTCATTAACTTTCTCAAGCAATCTTCTTATCCCTGCTGATACTTGCAACTTGTGTCAAAAGCTTTCCTTTCCTTTGTGACTGAAATAAAAAACCATATACCAGAATTTCTCCTGCAACTAATGGCATGGGTCTTCCCTTTTCTTATAACCTCACTCACTCGCTCACTGCTTACCAAGTGCCAAGCACTGTGTTAGGCACCGAGTGTACAAATAAGTTACCATCTCTGCCCTCAAAGAGCTGACAGTCTATGATCTGTCTCATAAATGGTCATGATGAATAATGGAGTGAAGCATAATGACAGAGATGCACAGTGTGCTAGAGAAAGGAGGAAAGAACCTCATCCAGCCCAGGGAACCAGGCAGACTTTCTCCTGGAAATGATCCTACATTAAGCCTTACAGAAGAGGCAGGGGAAGCCAGATAAAGGGGGACATCGCTGCATTCCAAGCAGAGGGGACAGCTCGGGTCAAGGCACAGAGAACAGAAACAGTATGTTTTATGTAATTTGGTGCCACTGGAGCACAGGGTGGAGGACATGAAGCTGGAGAGTCCCTCCAAGGAGCGAGATCACAGTGTTTTATATGCCACTCTAGTAAGCTTTGAATGTGCCTTATAGAAAACATGGAGCCAAGGAAGCATTTTAAGATGCAGTATGAAACTGCCAGACTTGTGGTTTAGATAGACATTCTGGCTGGTGATGGATCTTTGGGGACAAAAGAGAGGCATAGAGACCAGTCACAGGCTTTCTAGTGGTTCAGAGCAGGATACAATGTGAGCAATGGAAGAGGCATCGAGAGGAGGGACTGGATTTAAGAAAATGTAGGCTATAAAACTGGTATGACTTGGTCATGGAACACAGGGGCGAGGGAGTAAGAGCATTTGAGAGTGACTTCTAATTTTCTCACATGATTCACTGGTGAGATGATAGACAACATCAGGAGACAGAACAAGTAATAAGGACCAGAGATACAACACTAACACTAGACCCTAATGTCAATGATGGACTTTGGGTTATAAAGATGTATTAATGCAGGTTTATTGATCATAACAGATGTTCCAATCTGCTGCAGGATGCTAACAGTGGGGAAGCCTGTGCTTGTGTGGTGTCAGGGGGTAATGCAAACTCTCTACACTTTTTGCTCAGTTTTGCTGTGAACTTAAAAACTGCTCTAAAAAATAAAGTCTACTAAAGAAAAGGTGACCAGAGATGTTGGGAAGATATTGAGTTCAGTTTAAGATGCTTTGAGCATCTCTGCCTGTGGGAGACCATTTAGGTATAAGGCTCAAGTAGACATCTAGGAAGGAAATGGCAACCCACTCCAACACTCTTGCCTGGAGAATCCCATGGACAGAGGAGCCTGGTGGGCTACAGTCCATGGGTCACAAACAGTTGGACATGACTGAAATGACTTAGCACAGACATCAAAGATAGAGTGACAGACACAGAAGTCTTCAGTATAGAGATACCGCTCTTAATCTAATTTTTCTTGAAGCACACATATGTTTGTGAGACAGAGAAAGAAAGAACTGCACTTCAGGCAAAGAAACGGCATGGAACCATGGGTGTGCACTTCAGGGCTGCCGAGAGCACAAGGTTCTAGATCAGCCCTGGAGAGATCACTGGGGGGATTCCAGCTGTCCCAGTGCAAGCAGAGCTCTTACAGGTCCCATTCTTCCTCCTTATCTTTAGAGTACAGGTGTGCTCACGTTCTGGCTATTCTTGACTGTTATAAAAACCAGATGGTTAGCACGTTCCTTCAGTCAAGCAGCTGTATACATCCCACACACCTGCAAAAATACTCCATTTGTTCCTCAGGAGAAAACCCAAGTGTGTTCAAAGGCTTGCACAGGTGCACTGAAATCCAAAATCCCACAGCAGTTTTTGAACAAGGCTATGTGTCAAAATGATCTGTGGAGCCTTTTTTCAAACCCTTTCATCCTGTCCCTGGCCAGCTCTGCCTACCAGGGAATTCTGATGTTGGTGAAAGAGGTATGATGCTGTGGTAACACAGGCATGTATGTTTTCAAAAGCTCCACAGGTTATATGAAAACTACTGCCTCTAGGAATCCAAACCTTCCCTGGATGGTGCTTCCCAGGTATTACCTGATGATGCTAAAAGCTCATTTCCATAGTCCAAAGACATCTTTCCAGCAATGGTTAGTGATCCTACCCAGTTAATTTTTCCTCAGGGCACTTACCACCAGTTAACATTATATTATGTATCCATTTAGTTGTTTATTAATCACCTCCTCAACTAGTTTGTAAATGTCATGAATGAAAGAACTGATCTGGTTTACTCTCGTATTCCTGACACCTAACACAGTGTCTGGAAAGAAGTAGGCATTCAATAAATAAACTTACCATTAAATGAATCCTATTTTACCTGTTACTTCACATGGAAGGTCCCTTAGTTTTGAATGTGATGCTTTTCTTTTTACTTTTCAAATATAAATAAAAACCAAATAGCAAATACAAGTGTATAAAATTGTGTAGAATGTACAAAATCTACCTACCTTAGCATAGTCTAATCTTCCTTTCTCTTGAGCCTAAAATAGAAAAGAGGGGAAAATCAATTAGTTCTTTAAAAGTCACTTAGTATTTCTGTAACTTTTCTTCTCAAAGAATAAGCCAACTTTCTTCCCCTTCTCCACTTCCTCTTCTATCTCTACATAGTATGTAGTGAAACATACACGTTTGTATGTATATACATATATATACAGAACTCTCAAACGTATTGAAGAGTTGAAAGTTCAGTACTACAAGCACACATATATACTCTAGGCTTGATAGTGGCAGACACCATGACTCCTCATTCCTTCATGCTTCAGCAAACATCTCGTAAGCATAGGACAACTCATACACGATCACTTTCAAATTTAAAAAAAAAAAAAAACTAACAATAATGCCATACCATCTGATATACAATCCATACTCACATTTCTCTAGTTGTCCCAAAAATATATTTTATTTTAGCTTTTCTTCTCAAACTAGAATTAATCAAGATTCACACATTGCATTTGGCTTTTATCTCTGTTTTGCCTTTGAAATCTAGACTAGCCTTTCCTCATTTTTTAAGAAATGAAAATAAAAATCATTAGCTTTTTTCATGGAAATAACTGACTTTTTGAGGAAACCAGGGCAGCTGTTGTATAAAATGTCTCTCTTTTATTATTATCACTTTTTCATTGTGTCATTTAACTTGTCCCTGTTTGCTTACAAACTGAAAGTTGGGTCTGAAGAAGCTTGCTTAGATTTAGATTAAACATTTCTTGCAAGAATATCTTCTATGGAATACTATATACTTCAACTGCATCAATTCAGGAGGCACCAAATGTCAGGCTTTCCTGTATCTCGGTAATGCTATAAATTTGATCACTGGGTTTAAGTGGTGACTATCAGATGGTTTCACTGTAATGATCTATTTCCTTCTGTACAATTAGTAAGCAATCTGTGGGTTCATTTTTTCCCCACTTCCTTTGGCATAATTTTTAATATGTTGTATTGTGCAAAAGACCCCCACCTCCATCCCACCGTCACCAGGGATGAGGAGAAGGAAGAAAGCTGGAGGTGAGGAGACATCCTGCTACTGCTGCTAAGTCACTTCAGTCGTGTCCGACTCTGTGCGACCCCATGGACGGCAGCCCACCAGGCTCCCCCATCCCTGGGATTCTCCAGGCAAGAACACTGGAGTGGGTTGCCATTTCCTTCTCCAGTGCATCAAAGTGAAAAGTCAAAGTGAAGTCACTCAGTCGTGTCCGACTCTTAGCGACCCCATGGACTGCAGCCCACCAGGCTCCTCTGTCCATGGGATTTTCCAGGCAAGAGTACTGGAGTGGGGTGTCATTGCCTTCTCTGGAGACATCCTATATAAGGTCAAATTTTAATATTTTTAGTTATTAAAAAACAATTTGAAATTAAAACATATACTCAAAAGCATTATTTATCAAATCTGAACATGATAGAGACAAACAATGTGTTAGTCTTTGCTGGTAGGTTAGCTCATCTTCTGTGGACTTGAGAACAAAACTCCTGCCACCCCTGCACAGAACGAGAGCCCTTCAACTTACACATAGGTTAGGTCTTGAGACCATTTTGTTTCTGAGTCCAAAGTGACACTATACAGATAATGACACTAAATGTGGGCAATTATTTTCATGAGAGAAAATGAGATCTTTATAACATTAGTTTAAAATCTTTTTGCTTCTTTATAATCTTAAAAAAATTTATCCTAAGAGGCCTAATTTTGTTTTTCTTATTTTCATAAAAAGCAACTTCTAATAAGATACTGCTCATGTATAGCTTTTGACACCATCACAAATGACTTAGTTAAAACTGGGAATTGCAAGATTTCAATGAAACTAAAGGCCTCTGCAACCTATGTACTGTAAAAAATAATCTGTGGTTTTCAATCTGTTCTTCAAAGATGTTTTTGGGATCTAAGATTTTCAGTGAACTAAGAAGGGCTTGAATTTAGTCCTGAGATGTAATATATCAGCAGGAATAAGAGTCGGTTCTTGCAGATATTTTAAAATGAGGCTCATTCTTCTCTCTGCTCAGGTATTTTATATCTACTGTCCAGGGACAGACTTGTCTTTTCCCCAAGTTAAAACAATTCTGTCTACACTGAAATCTCTCTCCCAACACTGTAACTTCTGCAGGCGTGGTGTGGAGCCCGAGAACATCTGCATGGTGCACTCATGACCTAGCTACTCACTTTGATATCATGCAAATATGAACTGGCTTTGATCTCATGAATAATCCATGGCTTGTGACCAAAACTTCAGCAGCAGCATTTCACAATATGCTTAGTCTTCAAGTTCTCAAATTCTCACCTGTCTCTCAAATTCATTTTGGATTAAGGGATATCTGACATGGAGGCTGATTCTGTGGTCACCAGTTTTCCACCTTTTCAATTGTTCGTCCTTTCCCTTGTCTCCTGCTGGGTTTCTCAGGCAAGGGTTGTCTCTTGCATGGGGTTCTCAGGCACAGCACTCTTCCAATGATGCACAAACTGGGAGCCCCACAGAATTATACTATCAAACAACTCATTTCTGTAACGTTCAGCCATTTCCTCACTACTTTTAGTTGTGTTTCTGTTCTATCTACCTCCTCTTCATTCTAGCACTTTCAAAATTCTCATCTTAGTGTTTAACATAAAGGACATGTGAGAAGTGTTGAAAGTGGTGTTTGTTGAAAGTTAGAAAGTTGAGTACCTTTCATATCTTAATGTTGCAGGGTAAAGTGCAGAGAAACTATAATTTACAACGATGGAGGTGGACTTTTCCTTTTGGAGGTACTAAGCCATTTCCCCAATAGTCTCAGAAAAAAAAAATCAGTTTCTTCATATAGTAACAGTGACTACAATGCTACTTACAGATAAAGACATCTAGAGTAGTCTCATCACATAGATTGCTTATAAACTTATCATCATAGAGAATTCTATTATTTTGAAGTACTTGTGCTTTAATCAGTCCCAAGCTACTTTCTTTTTTTTAAAAAATTGAAGAATTGATTTACAATATTATTTTAGTTTCAAGTGTACAGGATTCAACATTTTTATAGAATCACATGCATGCTAAGTTCCCCCACCTCCATCCTACCAGCTAAGTCGCTTCAGTGGTGTCCAACTCTTTGCAGCCTTAAGGACTGTAGCCCGCTGGGCTCCTCTGTCCATGAGATTCTCCAGGCAAGAACACTGGAGTGGGCTGCCATGCCCTTGTCCAGGGGGATCTTCCTGATCCAGGGATAAAACCCGTTTCTCCTGAGGCTCTTGTGTTGCAGGTGGATTCTTTACTGCTGAGCCACTGGGGAAGCTAAACCCCACCCTTTTTTTTTTTCTTTTTTAACAGAATCACAGCTATTTGCAAACCTTCTCATTTTATTTTGTATTCCTAGATTATTGGCCACCACCTTTTACATGGTGGAGATATGCTTTGCTGGGGATGATGGCAAAGAAATACCATGTATGTAAATCCCTATTTGTTTAACATCAGCTCTTAAATGTTTGAAAGCTGAGAGACTAGAACCCTACATACAATGACAGCCACAGCCAATACAACCTGTACAAACTGTAACTGTTGATACGCTGCTCACCTGAATGTCCTTTCTATTTTGTCACAACAAACATTTCAGTCTTGTGAAGACCATTTCATCCTTGACTGCTTTAGCTTGTACATAAAAGTATCATTTATTTTCTAAAATAAAGTACTATAAATAATCAGATCTTTATAGATATATATTTTCAGCTGCTATGTGAGTTAATATCCACGTATGCCAGACACACACCTGGAAGTACACTCTGATATAAAATTTTTTTTCACAAAAAGCTTTTAGAGCTTATGAAATACGGAAAATTAGAAAAAAAAAATGCATATGGCTTAATCCCCTACATAAATAACATTTCTTATTGAATGTTACCAATTGTTTCTGCCTATAAAACAATTTCAGAAGGCCATAGTTTGTTTCATCTGACGGTGCTCATTCGTTCAATACTTGTCCACTGTGTTCCTGATGGGTGTTAGATATTGCTCTGCCACTGGAGACACAGCAAGGAACAGAACAAATAAATAGCTCTTCCTATAGGGGGTTGTATAATCTTGTTTTCACATACAATCTCCCTCTAAAACTTAAGCTCCATGAGAATATGGACATTTTCTCTCCTGATCATAACTGTAGTCCATGTCTAGATCAGTGCCTATAGATAGGAGATGGTCAGTATCTGGTGAAAGAGTGAATAAATGGATAAACGCTTTTTCTTAATAAGTGCTGGTTATATACTGTTTATTCAGGAGACTTACAGAGCAAAGTTCATATCATTCCTAGTTCTAGGGAAGCTAGGTGTTTAGATTCAGTCAGTATTCAGTTAATGGGGAGTCAATATCTGCTGTCTTAAAAATAATTTTTACTCATATTGAACAGTACCATATTTTGATTTTATTACTCAACTTCTATTTAGAAGTAAGCTGAAGATGGGAATCTATAAAAAATAAATTCAAGAAATTTGTGAAACTCAACAAAAGAAGAGAACAGAGAAAAATAATCTACCAAGCCTCTCATAGATGCAGCGGTTTAGAGTAATTAAGAGTCTCAACCTTGATAACAGTGACTGAAAAGAAAAGAGCCTGAATGGAGGTCATGAGACCTCAGATTTCAAATGTGCACCTCCAAACCTCAGGTGGTAAGTAGGCCCTGTCTATGGAGGGAAACTGGTGACCTAAGCTCTTAACTGTGACCACTTTAAGAGGCACTGTGACCTCCTGAGAAATGGATATGCTGGGAGCCAGGAAATATGGTTTAAAGTTCATAATAGGATAACACCTCAAGAAATTTTAAATTTTTACATGGATCTTCATTTTCTTATTTGTAAAATAAGCATACTGGGTCAGACCAAGTGTTCCCAAGTACTGGCCTGGCTGTATCAGAATCACCTGGGCAGCCTGTTGAACGTGTAGGTCCTTAATACCCTAGCCCTGAATTCTGAGTCATTTGAGGATCACTGATGTGGACTATGCCTATCATCCGGCTTCTGTATGCATCAGGGTATTTCAAAGGCTAAAAAGGGAACAACTATATAAACTCTGTAAGTCTCAAGGAGAATGCAGTGCTGTAACTTTATCACCCCCCACTTTTTTGACATCTGCCACTTACCATGTATATTTCTAGCAGAGCAAGATATTAAAATAACTTTCTCACTGGGGCCCAAAATAGGCTGATATAAAATAAATGCAGACTGTATTTCAACAGCCGGCAGTCCTGAACCTTTTCCTGCCACACTGTTCATCTCCAGAAGCCACTGTAAATCCTGCCATGCACGCCAATTCCCCGAGGGCTTCATTACTTGGGTCTTTAAAAGGGATTCACTCATCCTTTGGCTCCTGTAGGTGTGCTTCTTGTCAATCCAGGTCATAGAAAAGAAAGTAATTTTTCCTGGTCTTTAGCAGTTCACAGAGAATGTGTGGTTTGAACCTTGTTTTATCTTAAAAAAAAAATGTGAAAACAGACAAGTTGTGTGCCAGTGCTCATGACACGGAAGGCCTCCTCTGACAGCTACAGTGAGCGCTGCAAAACAATATTCCACACCAGAGAAAACAAAGCCAGTGCTCTGACTTGAGAGGATGCACAGAGGGATTAATTCCAAAACGTTTATATACTAGCCTCTGCAGACCAAAGGCAGATAGATTCCCTGTTGGTAAGTAATGGATATACAATGGGGTCTTTTACTTTAAGAAACAAATGCTTTTTTATAAGTCAGGTAACAAAGAAGGATTGGATGACAAAAATGAACTGCTTCCAGTTTCTAACTACTATTATCTGGACTTGAAAACTGGATTGGAAAAACCTTTTTCGAAAAGCAGAAAAATAATATTCCACAGCAGGGAGTGCAGAAATTGCTAGAGACAGATCACCTCTACTTATCATGTTATTCTTCTCCAATGCTACCAGTTATGTTTTAGAATAACAATTTAAAAAATAAGATTCTCATCTTAAACTAACTTTCTTTTAAAATTTTTTAGTTGAAAGGACATAAAGAACACCCATTTGCTCTCCAACTCGACTGGTTAGTTGCTAATATACTGCCGTCTTTGTTTTCTCTCTAAATGATCATTTGCTCACTATATGGGATTAAGTTATAGACATAACAATGTCTCATTTCTAAATACGTCCCTCAGCATTTATCTCATAAGAACATTTTCTCCTACACAATTACAAACCCATGACCACATCTAATAATTTCAATATTTATTATATTTAATATAATGTTCATATTCAGAATTTCTAGTCCAACCAATGGAGTCCTTTAGAGGTATGTATATCCCAATCCAAGATCAAATTAAAAATCATACATTCCCTTTGGATGTCACAGCTTTTTAATCTCTTCTCATCTACAACAGTTTCCACACCACCACCTTTTCTCTCTTTTATGTCATTTTAAAAAGGAATCCATGTTAGTTGCCCTGAAGAATATCCCTTATCCTGGACTTGTTTTCACATGATTAGATTTAGGTGAAGATAGTTTTGAAAGACAGCTACACAGATGATTTTGTACACTTCTCCATTACATTAGGAGTCATGCAGTATCAGCTTTCTAATTATTGGTGAGACTAAGTTTGTTCACTTCTCCCCTCTGTCTTCAATACGTAATCTGTAAGGGTGCTTTGAGTCCCTGTGACTATTCATCCAACTGTTTTAACCAATTATTCACGAACGATTCTTGTTTGAGTAAAAGATAACATTGGTGACTGCAAAAATAAAAAAGATTATGATATTTTAAACGTCTGCTTTGGTACTGCCAGAAATATCACTGACTCCTTTAGAGAAAGGAATTTCAGGTCTTACTGAAAACAAGTTCGCTTTGCATTTGCATTGGTGTGAAGCTGTATAATTTAGTATGTATATATAAGATCTATTGGTGGACAGAGGAAGGGAGGAAGGATATCTCATCCTAGAATGGTTTGGCTACAGTGTATGAGGATTTCAAAAGGTAACAAATCAGACATCTACTAGATCTGTCAGCCCCCACATTGAAGCAGCCAGCTACCTGAGTTTGGTTTCGGAGGGGAAGCAATCCTTGCTGGGCTCTTCAGTTCAGTTCAGTCGCTCAGTCGTGTCCAACTCTTTGCCACCCCATGAATCGCAGCACGCCAGGCCTTCCCGTCCATCACCAACTCCCAGAGTTCACTTAGACTCACGTCCATCGAGTCAGTGATGCCATCCAGCCATCTCATCCTCTATCATCCCCTTCTCCTCCTGCCCCCAATCCCTCCCAGCATCAGAGTCTTTTCCAATGAGTCAACTCTTTGCATGAGGTGGCCAAAGTGCTGGACTTTCAGCTTTAGCATCATTCCCTCCAAAGAAATCCCAGGGCTGATCTCCTTGAGAATGGACTGGTTGGATCTCCTTGCAGTCCAAGGGACTCTCAAGAGTCTTCTCCAACACCACAGTTCACAAGCATCTATTCTTCGGCGCTCAGCTTTCTTCACAGTCCAACTCTCACATCCATACATGACTAATCGAAAAACCATAGCTTTGACTAGACGGACCTTTGTTGGCAAAATGTCTCTGCTTTTCAATATGGTATCTAGGTTGGTCGTAACTTTTCCTCCAATGAGTAAGCGTCTTTTAATTTCATGGCTGCAATCACCATCCGCAGTGATTTTGGAGCCCCCCAAAATAAAGTCTGACACTGTTTTCACTGTTTCCCCATCTATTTCCCATGAAGTGATGGGACCAGATGCCATGATCTTCGTTTTCTGAATGTTGAGCTTTAAGCCAACTTTTTCACTCTCCACTTTCACTTTCATCAAGAGGCTTTTGAGTTCCTCTTCACTTTCTGCCATAAGGGTGGTGTCATCTGCATATTTGAGGTAATTGATATTTCTCCCGGCAATCTTGATTCCAGCTTGTGCTTCCTCCAGCCCAGCGTTTCTCATGATGTACTCTGCATATAAGTTAAATAAGCAGTTGACAATATACAGCCTTGACGTACTCCTTTTCCTATTTGGAACCAGTCTGTTGTTCCATGTCCAGTTCTAACTGTTGCTTTCTGACCTGCATATTGGTTTCTCAAGAGGCAGGTCAGGTGGTCTGGTATTCCCATCTCTTTCAGAATTTTCCACAGTTTATTGTGATCCACACAGTTAAAGGCTTTGGCATAGTCAATAAAGCAGAAATAGATGTTTTTCTGGAACTCTCTTGCTTTTTCCATGATCCAGCGGATGTTGGCAATTTGATCTCTGGTTCCTCTGCCTTTTCTAAAACCAGCTTGAACATCTGGAAGTTCACGGTTCACATATTGCTGAAGCCTGGCTTGGAGAATTTTGAGCATTACTAGTGTGTGAGATGAGTGCAATTGTGTGGTAGTTTGAGCATTCTTTGGCATTGCCTTTCTTTGGGATTGGAATGAACACGGACCTTTTCCAGTCCTGTGGCCACTGCTGAGTTTTCCAAATTTGCTGGTATACTGAGTGCAGCACTTTCACAGCATCATCTTTCAGGCTTTGAAATAGCTCAACTGGAACTCCATCACCTCCACTAGCTATGTTTGTAGTAATGTTTTCTAAGGCCCACTTGACTTCACATTCCAGGATGTCTGGCTGTAGGTGAGTGATCACACCATCGTGATTATCTTGGTCGTGAAGATCTTTTTTGTACAGTTCTTTTGTGTATTCTTGCCACCTCTTCTTAATATCTTCTGCTTCTGTTAGGTCCATACCATTTCTGTCCTTTATGGAGCCCATCTTTGCATGGGCTCTCCAGTTACGGAGCTGGAAAGGTGTCAGAATATAAAGGAACAGGGCAGCCCTTCTCTTTGCAATCTTGACCATTCTTACCTAATATTAATAATAAGAAAGCACAGAAGGCATCTGCAAGGAAGTGAACACCCTTCAGAACTGGACTGCGTAGGTACCTGATTTTACCATCTCTCTCCAGGGAAAGCTATTTTTTGGAGGCAAATGTGAATGTCCATGGAATTAACTTTCTTGTATTCTCTTCCTTCCTCTTCAGTGTAAGAGGAAGAGATACACAGATGAGGAAGGCTATGGTACCCCATTAGGGCTTCCCAGGTGGTGCTAGTTAAAGAACCTGCTTGCCAATGCAGATAGACATAACAGACGCAGGTTGACATAACAGACACAGGTTCAATTGCTGGGTTGGGAAGATCCCCTGGAGGAGGAAATAGCAACCCACTCCAGTATTGTTGCCTGGAGAATCCCATGGACAGAGAATTGTGATAAGCTACAGTCTGCAGGGTTGCAAAGGGTCAGACCCGACTAAAGAGAGGTAACACATGGTACCCCATTAAAAAACAGCAGAGGCTTTTATTACCTACATGATAGACCCCTCTCTGTTCAGAAGTCCTGTTATCGCTTTTAAGCCATTTTTCTTACCATGCTTCTCTTGGAATCCAGAAGAGATGTGAAATATAAAATTACAGTTTGACTAAGAAAAAAAAAAATCTACCTGGATCTCACAAAGGCCATAAGCAAGGAAATGAGGCTGACAGAACTGAGTTGCTTCCTCCAGTAGCTATGTCCCAAGGTGATGGCCAGGTCCCAAGGTGATGGTCACCAACCCTGATGGTTGTACTCCAAGCTCACTGTGTCAAAACCCAAACTTGTCCAATGTCCCCACTTAACTTCCCTATTTTTATTAATAGCACAATTCTTCCTGTTATCCAAGTTCTATATCCTGGTTTTGGCCTCTGAACACCCCTCACTAATATACGTCTGGCAGCCTCTTTCTGTCATATCAGTTTTCAAGTCCAATACATTTCCTCTCTAAAGTGAATTTTATAACTAACCTCCTTACTTTTCCATTTTCATTGCCAACACTGATTAGGACTTCCCCCCCAACACTTATCAACAGATTCCCCACAACTCTGACTGCAGTATCTATAGTATCTTCTTGCTCTTCTGATTCTACATAATGTAGTTAGATACACCTCTCTAAAACACATTTCAAACCTTGACATTACCTGGCTCAAAAACTTTCAGTTTCTGCTCCATGACTTCTGAATCAAGTTCATTTTCTACAAACATCCCAAAGTCTTATTTTTTCAGTTGGGGCAAAATTCACATCATGAAAAATTCACCATTTTACTCAATGACATTTAGGACATTCACAATGTTGTGCAACCATTACCACTATCCAGTTCCAGAACATTTTTGTCATGGTGGAATATGTATCAATACTTCATTCCTTTTAATGGCCAGATAATAATCCACTGCATGGATACATTATCCATTCATCATTTGATGGGCACTGAGTCACTTCCATTTTTTGGCTATTGCTATACATGTTTTTGTTTGAACCAAAGTCTTTAAGCATAGTCATTATGTACTATTTTGGCAATTCTTCATCTTCTCTATACTGCCCTATGTTTTTTGTCTTCCATCCAAATTATAATTTTTTTCCCTTTGAATACATGGCACACTTGCCCATCTGAGGCTGTTCTTCTTCATGGCTTCTGTTGTGTAGGAAGCCCTCACTCCCATCTTCTTTGTTAAGCTTTTCTTCAAGGACAATCTCAGATATCACTTACTTTACAAACCCTTTCTTGACATTTTCATCCAGATTCAAACTCTCTTTCCTCTGAGCTGCCCAAATGGCATCAATTACAGTATTCCTTACATTTGTGTTTCTCTTAACAAGGCCACAGACAACCTTCAGACAACTAACTGCTGTATCTCCCATATTCAAGCACTTTGTTTCCTTAAGTGCATCAGAAAACCTTAAGAAGTATTTTAATTTAGGAGATAGTTAGAGCCATTTCAGTCTTTGTGGTCTCCTTTCAAATGCCTATACTCTACATGGTAGAGGATGTTGTGAGTATTATTCCTTTTGAAACTACTAAAAAATAACAAATAATTAGAAAAATATCATATGGCATTAATGAGGACTCTCTGAATGTGTACCTTCTCTTTTGTTTAAGAATATACATGTGTTACATTTGTGCACACTAGCCTTCTCTAGCAATTTTTTTTGAATGTTTTATTTTTTGAATAAAAAGTACGATAGCTAGGGACAAGTGAGTTACAGTTTAGTACCAGTCTTATGTATTCACTTAAGGTATTTTGTGGACGGCTATGACAGTGTCAGAATGTCACAAGCCTAAGTGACATTTCAGTACTTTCAGACATAGCCAAGAAAAAAATTATCATAATTCTTATTTCTTATTGTAATGGCAGCAGGAAACTAGAAGGATCATTAAAAATAAAGCATGCTGACCTGCAATAGCCCCTGGACTCCCTGAGAGAGTCAGAGCTCTGTGGTTCTCTGAAAGATTCTAACTTTCTTTTATTAGGAATCAAAATGATAGCTGAGTAATGACTTCACTTCCCTAGGGTGAATCACCCATTCACTATCAGTATTTCTACCTGATCATTATTTTTCAGCAGCTACAAATTTAAATGTAAAATTAAGGTAGGGAGGGATCTGTAGAATTTAGTATGGAGACATTGCTCAACAAATATCTTTCAGCTGTTTCTGATCTGGTTTGGGGCTCTAAACCGCCTCTTATAGAAGTGCATAGTGTGTGTACTGCGGGTGCAATGGAAGAGTGCCGTCCAATCTTAAGACTTGGGGAGGAGGGGGAAGTTGGATAGAGTGATATGCAAAATTTCAGAGGTGCTCTGCTTCTTGGCTTTGCAGTGGTGTTGAATGGGCACTAAGGGTATATAATCCCTTCTTCTCTTCCTTGTCTAGTCATTAATTCTCACTCTCCCTAGGCAGGAAATTGAAAAGATAGATGGGACTCAAACCTACCTGAGCAGAGCAGGGAAATAATTTTATATGTGACAATAAGAAATCATAATTGTCTTTCATCACTGGGAGCAAGATGTTTCTATTTCTCAAAGGTGTCAAAGGTAGTACTTAGCTTCTAATACAGATAAATATTTTTTCTTACAACACATTTCCTGTTTAAGAGTTTTTTAAAAAAGAAATTTCTTGGATTTAAGAGTTGAAAGGGACCTTATAAATGATCTAGTTCAATGCCATCATTTTACAAAAAAATAATAAAAAAGATGTTAAAGAAAGTGATGAAGGTAAACAGATGCTGCTGCTGCTAAGTCACTTCAGTCGTGTCCGACTCTGTGCAACCCCATAGACAGCAGCCCACCAGGCTCCTCCGTCCCTGGGATTTTCCAGGCAAGAGTACTGGAATGGGTCGCCATTCGCTTCTCCGAAACAGATGCTAGCAAAGCCCAAACCAGAGTCTAGGTCTCCCAAATCCTGGTCCTCTATGGGCCATTTCTGTTAATACCACCTTGTCTATTTCTATTTAACAAAACAAGCTGCCACCAGTTTTGTCCCCAGAAGACTACACCACACACGCTTTTTGACAAATACAGCCCTGGGATTTCTTTGGAAGGAATGATGCTAAAGCTGAAACTCCAGGACTTTGGCCACCTCATGCGAAGAGTTGACTCATTGGAAAAGACTCTGATGCTGGGAGGGATTGGGGGCAGGAGGAGAAGGGGACGACAGAGGAGGAGATGGCCGGATGGCATCACTGACTCGATGGACGTGAGTCTGAGTGAACTCCGGGAGTTGGTGATGGACAGGGAGGCCTGGCGTGCTGTGATTCATGGGGTCGCAAAGAGTCGGACACGAATGAGCGACTGAAGTGAACTGAACTGAACTGAATGGACGACTGGGGATTCCCAGGTGGCACTAGTGGTAAAGAACCCACCTGCCGATGCAGGAGACATAAGATACATAGGTTTGATCCCTGGGTCTGGAAGATCCCTTGGAGGAGGGCATGGCAACCCACTCCAGTATTCTTGCCTGGAGAATCCCATAGACAGAGGAGTCTGGAGGGCTACAGTCCATAGGGTGGTCCACAAAGAGTTGGACACGACTGAAGCGACTTAGCAAGAACGCACAATTGGATGACTACTCCAAGTGAGTCATTATGCAAGTATCATTGGTAATTCAAAAGTAAATTCACTATTATCCTTAAGAATCTTACAATAAAATTCAAAACCTGGGGGAAGAAAGTATCATAAAAATGCAGAGGAGAAAAATATCACAGGAAGTTGGAAAGAGAGCACTAGAAGCAATTTCAGGATTAATAAGCAGCCTCCTTGAGACTGAGGATAGAATGTCCCTCGGACTCAAATTGTGTTCCCTAACTCTGACTAGGGGATATGCACAGAACAAGATCATTATTGTAGACAGCTTTATATAAACATGAATATAATTTAGAATATTAAAATAAACTCAAGTAAGGAGTTTTTTAACCTGAAGAATGTTGTTCCCTGCATGATAGAAACTAACTTCTTACATTTCTTATTTGCTTCAGATGAATTCATCTTTTTTTCTTCTGTGACCCTGTTCATGACTCAGACATGTAGATATAAGAAGGGCCTAAAGGCCCTGAAGTGAGTAAGAAACTGCTAGTTTTTCCTGAAGGATGAGGATTTAGAGATGATCACAGGAGACCTAGGTTGATGAACATAACCCTGTTTGCTCATGGGTTTCATCTCAGCAGAGTTTACTGACCTCTGGACAAGATCTAGTTAATTTACTAGAGTTAATGCCTAGATGGTGGTTTAGTTGCTAAGTTGTGTCTGACTCTTACAACCTCATGGACTGCAGCCTGCCAGGCACCGTCCATGGGATTCTCCAGGCGAGAACACTGGAGTGGGTTGCCATTTCCTTCTCCAGAGGATCTTCCTGACCCAGGAATCAAACCCAGGTCTCCTGCATTGCAGGAAGATTCTTTACCAGCTGAGCTATGAGGGAAGTTACCTGAATTCATGCCTAAGGCATAGGCTATTTGGAAAGGATATCCCTTTGAACTGAAAATCAAGTTTAAGATAATGATTTGGGGATATTTCACCAGCTGTTTAGGAAATCCTGGACTCTCATATAGTCTATATTTACAACTTTGTAAGCTTGCAAAGACACTAAGAGTTAAATATGTCCCTTTTCTGTGAAGCTTCTTTAAAATTCTTATCTGTGTTACTCATATATATATATTATATATGTATATATGTGAATAGCCAACTGAGACTTCATAGCTTTCATTTAACATATTTAGCTGGATCTTTTCAACCAAAGTATATAAATCTGCAATGTATTCTAATGTAACCCAATTAGAGCTACTAACGCCATCTGTATATATATATTTTTGGTTCAGCTGTCAAAAAGCACACAAATACAATCCTTGTAATACAATATTCAATAGTTGTATAATGTTTCTTTGTACTATACTTCATTTAACTTTTTTCTATTTTCAAGTGGATCAATTTTCATTTTCTTCCTTTTATAATGAGTATTTTACTACATATTTTAATATATAAATCTTGCCCACATCTATGATATTTTTCCTGGGATACATTATTAGAAGTGCAATTACTATAGCAAAGTATATAAAATCTTAAACTAAAGGTTTAAAAACAAAAACAAACATATGTATAGTAATTAAAGACTTGAATAGCACAAGGCTTCTAACAAAATACCCTAGCACTCTTCAGACCTCGTCTGTCTCATTTTTCCTCTCTTTGGCTATTTCTTTTATCTTCAAGTACTGTTCTTTCTTGATTTTTAAGTTTTAGACATTATCTATTGATCCTATTATGATAACAGGAATAATTACATTTCTTATATGACCAAACATATTCCTTTCCCTTACCCTCTCCTCAGTGATTGTATATTTTGGTTTAAATTAGTATTTGGTATTCACATTTTTATGCTATATAAATATTATTCTCTAAGCCATGTAAAGTATCATGATTATATTTCCTTTCTTATACATTGAAATTTTTTCACTATAGCTAAAAACTGCCTCATTTAATTTCACATGTTTAATGTGGCTGTTTATAGAAGTGGACCCCAAACTGATTGAAATTGTTACCAGTGATAGATTAGGTACATGGGTGCCTCCCCTTGATTCTGGGTGGGCCTGTGATTATTTTCAAAGGAGACCATGAAAAGGAGAGGTGACACCAGAGGCTGGTCATAAAAGAAAATGCAGCCTCTGCCTTGTTTGCTGAAAGGAACGCTCTGTGTTTGGAGTTCTGAGTTGTCAAGTAAGTAGTCTGACTACTCTGAGGCTGCCATTTTGTGAGAAGCCAAGCTAAGTTGAGGGGGGGGGGCGGCGGGGGGTGGGGGATGTATGAGTACTTGAGTTGGTAAGAAACCTTGTTTTCTTGACAGCCCAGCCCAAGTGCCAGATGGGACTAGAGACTCCAAATGATTCCAGTCTCCAGCATCACTGAATCACCTCCAGCTTCTGAGTCTTTCTGCCTGAGGTCCCAGACATCATGGAGCAGTCATCCCCTCTGTGCAGTGTCCAAATTCCATCCATGAACATAATAAAATGGTTATTATTATTATTATTATATTTTTTTGGCCAGGCCATGCAGCATGTGGGATCTTAGTTCCCTAACCAGAGATCAACCCTACACCCCTTGCATTGGAAGCTCAGAATCTTAACCACTGGACCACCAGGGAAGCCCCCTAAAATGGTTATTTTTAAGCAGTTAAGTTTTGGGGTAATGTGTCAGGTAACAGTAGTAACTACTACACTTAGTTTCTATGTTCCTGTTATTAATAGTTCCTAAATTCTCAATATAGCCAAGCACATTAGGGGATCATCAGTTCCATGTTTTCCTTAGAGATATTTCTTCTGGAGATCTCTGTCCTCTTGTTCCAATGTGGCTTGGATGCAGAGCGATCAGCGAGGACTTGCTTGGATGAGAGATAGTATAGCATGTTGCTGTATTTAAGGATATGGGTCCTGTAGTCGGCTGCCCGAGTTTGCACACTGGCTCCGTCACTTGCCAGCGCTGTGTGACTGTGCTCAAGTTAATCTCTCTTTGCCTCAGGTTTCTCATTAGAACGGTAGGTGGCACACAGCAAGTGCTCTTATCGTTGGCATTCTTCTTTCTTGTTGTTTATTACTCTTCCTTTCAGTGTCCTGGGAATTCCTATCACTTCACACCTATGGCTGATGCCCTAGTTCCTAAACTCCATGCCTTTTTCTTTATTGGTTACTCCCTTGATAGAATATATAACCAGTTCCCTTAAAAAAAATGCTTAGGAGGTTTTTTGAAATGCTGTTTTAAGTTGTCTTTATTTAATATCACATTTGCTAGTACGACTGGCATAAAATTCTAAGTTGGAAACAATTTCTCTTTGAATGTTGAAGTTATTACTTCATTGCCTTGAAGCTTTCAGTGTCTCCACTAAGACAATACTAACTCTTGATCCCTGGTACATTGGTATTTCTTTTTCTTTCTGGAAGTATTAGGATCTCTTCCTTATCCCCACTGTTTCACAATTTGATAATGATAGTACTTGGTGTCGGTCTTTTAAAATTCATAATTTAGAGTACCATTTCAATTTGGAGACACCTTCAGGTCCCTCAATTCTTAGAATTTTTCTTTTCTTTAATTCTTTGTTAATTTTTTCATCTCCATTTTCAGTTTTCTCTTTCTGGGACTCATCATAGATGTAAGATCTTTCAATTGGTCCTCTAATTTTCTTACCTTTTCTATTTTTCTATTGTCTTTTTAGTCAGTTTTCTGGGGATTTTCTTATTTATTTATTCTATTCTTCTGATTTTTTTTTAATCTACTTTCATATTTTTATACTTTATAATTCTGATTTCTTATTTTTGAATTGTCCCATTTTACATATCATCTGTTCCTTTTATTTTAAATGATTTTATTCATTTCTTTATTTTTGGCTGTGCTGGGTCTTCACTGCTGTGAGGCGTTTCTCCAGTTGCAGCAAGCGGGGGCTACTCTCAAGTTGCCACACGTGGGCTTCTCGTTGCAGTGGCTTCTCTTGTTGTGGAGCACAGGCTCTAGAGCACACGGGCTTCAGCAGTTGTGGCACGCGGGCTCAGCAGTTGCAGTTCCCAGGCTCCGGAGCACAGGCTCATAGTTGTGGCCCCTGGGCTTAGCTGCTCTGTGGCATGTGGGATCTTCCTGGATCAGGGTTTGAACCTGTGTCTCCTGCACTGGCAGCCAGATTCTTTACCAGTGAGCCACCAGGGAAGCCCACCGTATCACTTGTTCTTATTTCATGGATTTATTATCTTATCTCACTGAATATATTGATTATAGTACATTTGAATTTTTGTTTTTCCCTTGCACTGTCTCTGTTTCCTTTTTGTTTTTAAAATCAGTTAGCTTTTGACTCATTCTTTCACAGCAGAGGCTGCTCTGAAATGCCCAAGGGTCCTTTATTAGCTTTTCTACTTCAGTTGGATAGTTCTGTGCCCTTGGACAGTCCGAGGCTTGTCAACTGTTGGACCTCACTGTAAAGCAGCTGGTTAGGGACACGGCATGTTTACTGAGGGAGCCCCAAATGTCCACATCTGCAGGGTTTTCCTCTGAGTTTGACAGTTTCTCCAGAAAGGAATCCTCTCATTTTCCACCTGGTGAATATGAGGAATCTTAAGCTGGCTGTTGGCATTTTGAGATCTATTACGGAGGAGAGGTGGGAGAGGGAAAATCTTATTTTTCCAAAAGCAGGTGTCTCTGCTCTCTCTGCTTTACGTATGTTATCTACCTCCACCTCAACTGGGCCTGGTTCCCCAGGCTGTGTCTCAGATTAACCCAATCAATTAGAACCACCAAGTTAAATAAATTCCATGAAGCTCTGGATAAAAGGCCAAGAACTTTTTAATCCAGAGTTTCTGGATTAAAAAAGTTTCCTCTCATCTTCCATACCGTCTCTCTCCCACAGAAAAGTAGAAAATTTACCCAATTCAAGTTCCTTAACTCCTCCTACTTAACTATACTTTTTTTTTCCTTTCTTCTTTGATAATGCCTCAGAACTTGAGTATTCAGGGTCCAAGTTTGTTTTAAAATAACCCAATGAGCTGACAGACGGAGCTCCTGGAATTCTGCAGCTTGTGCTCGAGTCTACAGATGGGAAATTGCTGTCAGTTAAAGGGTGGTGCTATTACCATAGCCCAGTTTTTGAAAGCCTTTAGGAAAAAAATCATCTGAGTTAATTAGCATTCACCACAGGCACTAGTTTTGTATTACAGTATTCTATAAACTCAAATAACAAGAAAATACAGTATTGTAGACTCTAACTTTTAACTAACATTTAACTCTCAAAAGTTGTATATTATAAAGTAAGAATTTTACCTGTTACATGAATAAGCTCTTATGCGACTGATCTATATGCCCTATATGACTATTGCTCTTAGATCGTCATAAAATATGAGTTATGTTTTAAAATTAACTAAATACTATTGGTATCTAAAATAAGAGCAATTTCATTTTACCTCTCCGATCTGCTTTATCCACAAATCTCTTCCAAGAAACTCCTGGTGTAAGACTACAGGAGCTGAGTTTAGATTAAAAGTCAAGGAGTCACCGGTCTTTTCTTTAATAAAAGGCTGGAGATCAGAATTTATCTAGAAAGAGTAGTCAAAGAGTTAAATCAGTAAATGCATATACATTGGCATGTTTCAATAATATTCAGAAAGCACCAGTTATAGTGTGAAAAATAAAGCTTAAGGAACAGTTTTTAGATGTACCGTAATAAGCAAAAGAACAGCTCATATGATTAACAATAATCTTAAAAAAATTTTTTAGTTTTTCCCTAAAATATCCCTTTTTAATTTAAATTTATTTTCCTTTTTAAGTTTAAGCTAAGGATTTAGAAATTATATTAATATATTAATAAACTAATCAATGATTTAATAAAGTACATAAAAACTCATCTGGAAATATTACATATTTCCCCCTTCTTATGAGCTGTTTAAGCAGCATCTAAGAAATACATACTAAATGGAATTTAAAATAACATATACATAGACATAACAATGGAGAAGGCGATGGCACCCCACTCCAGTACTCTTTTCTGGAAAATCCCATGGCCGGAGGAGCCTGGTAGGCTGCAGTCCATGGGGTCACGAAGAGTCAGACATGACTGAGCGACTTCATTTTCATTTTTCACTTTCCTGCACTGGAGAAGGAAATGGTAACCCACTCCAGTGTTCTTGCCTGGAGAATCCCAGGGATGGGGGAGTCTAGTGGGTTGCAGTCTATGGGGTGACACAGAGTCAGACACGACTGAAGCAACTTAGCAGCAGTAGCAGACATAACAATATAACAGCTAATCTTGAGACTTTTTTTTTTTAATTTAATTTTATTTTTTAACTTTACAATATTGTATTGGTTTTGCCATATGTCAACATGAATCCACCACAGGTATACATGACTTTTTTAAAAATTTATTTTTAATTGGAGGATAACTGCTTTACAGATGTGGTTTCTGTTGCACAATGTGAATCGGGCACAAATATACATATATCTCCTCTCTCTTCAACCTCCCTCCTTTAAGACATTTTATATTTCAGTTATTGGAATTAAAGCTTTCAATTTTACTCCATATATTTCTAAATTTCATTAACTTTCCACAACATGTTTTACATAGGAACAATACGGAAACTGTAACAAAAACACAAATATTCTTGCATTTTGTTACTAGCAACATTACATGTTATTTAATAATTTGCAATAATTCTTTCAAAAACCTTTCAGGTGGTAAGAAAAGACAAACATCACAAATATGGCTTAAGTAAGCTCTAGCTTTCTATCAAAATTATGCAGTACTCACTAATCATACTGTTTATATTACATAATAATCACCATGAACAATAGATTTTATGTACTCAGTAAACAGTTTCTGATATATAAAAGCAGTTTATTAAATGGTAAAAGGCCTCTTGGGTATCATTTTAGCTATTTAAATACTGAAAAAACAGAAACGGTGTGCAAATACCTTATGACTCATAGCCATGTGCTTCCCATACTGAAATGCCATATCCTGAACCTCAGCATCATGCTTTGCTAATTCCATTGCAGCTTGGCAGCTCTTTGCTAGTAAGGCACCATGGGAGAGAAAAGTCTGCTCCTTCCAAGTCGATATTCCAATATCATCTGTGATACAATTTTCCTAAAAAAATGCAACAAAAGCCAAGATTAAAAAGATTTTAGGAGTAATTTAATTGTTTTGGTTTTTGAAGAGCAAGTGTTAAGAAATGAACTATTGGGATGTCCCTAGTGATCCAGTGGCTAGGACTCTGTGCTCCCAATGCAGGGGACCGAGGTTCAATCACTGGTCAGGGAAATAGATCCCACATGCCCCAACCCAGGGTTTGCATGTTGCAACTAAGGATATTATGAGTCGCAACTAAGACCCGACACAGTCAAATAAATAATTTCTTTTTTTAAAAAAGAAACGAACTATTTAAAACACTCAGGTTACCACAACAAGACAGAACTAAAGGATGTTGACCCTCACCTCCACCTGAAGGGAACTAAGGAGGTGGGACCTGTTTTTTTAGGGTAATTGAAAAAATGAAAGAAATGTTGAAGCAAATTTTATTTTGAACTAAGGAATTTCTGTTAAAATATACTTTAGGGGAATTCCCTGGCAGTCCAGTGGTTAGGGCTCTGCGCTTCCAGTGCTGGGGACTCAGGACAGATCCCTGGTCAGAAAACTAAGGTTCCACAAGCCACATGGCAAAAACAAACAAAACAAATTTTAAAAATTATATAAAAAGTATGTATCTGTAGATCTCTCTCTCTCTATATATATATATATACACTTACAGGATAAAGCAAAAATATTAATAGAAACTTAAACCTTCAAACTAACTCTTCTATATTTGTATCAGTTCTTAATTAAGTGCTAGTATTCCAAGATACAGGAATCCTATTTAACTTGTGTTAAAATGTCAAGGGCATAATGAAGGAACTGCATTCTCTTATAACCAGGTAGAAAAATCAGAGGAGGTAACCCATTATTATAATGGAGTATGATTAAATCACACTATTCAACAAAGTTTATTCCCATAAGAAGAAAAAAAGTATAAGGGAAGATATAATTGTAGTTTATTTAATTTCATCTTTTTACATTACAAAAATTACAGTAGTGCCTTTAAGTAAGTATACACAAACCTACTGACTCTAGACCAGTGATGTCAAATAAAAATATAATGTATACCTCATATGCAATTAAAAATTTGCTAGTAGCTACATTAAAAAAGAGAAAAGAAACAGGTTGCATTAATCTTAATGACATTTTATCTCCTTATATATCTAAAATATTACTAAAACATAGAATCAATATCAATAATCATATACAATCATACATAATCATCAGATCAGATCAGTCGCTCAGTCGCCCGACTCTTTGCGACCCCATGAATCACAGCACGCCAGGCCTCCCTGTCCATCACCAACTCCCGGAGTTCACTCAGACTCACGTCCATCGAGTCAGTGATGCCATCCAGCCATCTCATCCTCTGTTGTCCCCTTCTCCTCCTGCCCCCAATCCCTCCCAGCATCAGAGTCTTTTCCAACGAGTCAACTCTTTGCATGAGGTGGCCAAAGTACTGGAGTTTCAGCTTTAGCATCAGTCCTTCCAAAGAAATCCCAGGGCTGATCTCCTTCAGAATGGACTGGTTGGATCTCCTTGCAGTCCAAGGGACTCTCAAGAGTCTTCTCCAACACCACAGTTCAAAAGCATCAATTCTTCGGTGCTCAGCCTTCTTCACAGTCCAACTCTCACATCCATACATGACCACAGGAAAAACCATAGCCTTGACTAGACGAACCTTTGTTGGCAAAGTAATGTCTCTGCTTTTGAACATGCTGTCTAGGTTGGTCATATCTTTCCTTCCAAGGAGTAAGTGTCTTTTAATTTCATGGCTGCAGTCACCATCTGCAGTGATTTTGGAGCCCAGAAAAATAAAGTCTGACACTGTTTCCACTGTTTCCCCATCTATTTCCCATGAAGTCATGGGACTGGATGCCATGATCTTCGTTTTCTGAATGTTGAGCTTTAAGCCAACTTTTTCATTCTCCACTTTCACTTTCATCAAGAGGCTTTTGAGTTCCTCTTCACTTTCTGCCATAAGGGTGGTGTCATCTGCATATCTGAGGTGATTGATATTTCTCCCGGCAATCTTGATTCCAGTTTGTGTTTCTTCCAGTTACTATTAAAATATTTTATATTCTTTTTTATACTAAGTCTTAAAAATCAGTGTGTATTTTCCACTTACAGCATATTACCAGTGACATTTCGAGTACTCAACAGGTACAAGGAGTTGGTGGCTATCCTAGTGGACAGCTCTACTTTAGGCAGTGAGCTCCCTGAGGAGAAGAATGATGAAGCCATATGTAGAACAAAGCTCATTTCACAGTGTTTCTTTGAAACCTCAAACTAACTAGAAAGCATCCATTAATCCAGAAAGATGAATGAACCTAAACACTTTACTTCCTGCTGCCCACACCGCAATCCTTCTTCTTCCACCATTATGTGGTGACAAAATAAAAAACAGTAAGAAAACTTAAACAGAGAGGTCATTGAAAAATGACCTCAGATTTAGCCCCACCTCTTTCACCATGCTGAAGGGAATCTTCAACCATTGGTCAGATCAAATTCTCAATTTTATATGCTTTTAAACAAAAAGAGAGTTCCACTTATAGCAACAGTTACAAATATGCAACCTACTATTGTGTAATAATCAAAAAAGCCACACAGGGAGAAACAGTGCATAGACTGCTTCATAAAACACTACAGACAAATAACAGCATTTAATTTTAGAAATTTGAGAATGGATTTTAAAATGTACAAAGTTAATATATCATATTAATAAGCCTAGATAAATTATCTCTCCAGATATACTAAAGATGAATTCTACATTCTATTCTTGATGGGAAAAAAAAGAACTTACTAAAATATGTATTTTTTTAATGTATATACTGCAATCCTATTTCAAATCCATAAACGAAGTTAGCGTGTAGAAAATTTAAATGAAACAGTACTGTAAAAATAGCAAAGAACCAAAAAAATCTAAAAAGGCAGCATACCTAAAGCATGAGAATTCATTAAAGCTTCATCTTTGGGTTTTGATCGACACTTGACGGTTGCAAATTTTGAAACAAACTTTGATATCACAATGACTATTCTGAAGAGATTTCAGCACCAGCACTAAGATTTGTACGTTCAGTTGGTTTGCAATTGACTTATTAGCCATTTACACAGTGTATAGTACAGATTAGTCACAGGACAGATCACAGGAAAGGAAAGAAGAACCTTCCTGTCATGAGAAAGGATCCCCTAAATTGCACACAGCTTATGACATCCAAGATACAAGAGCATAAAAACCATCATAATATTGTGATTCCAAGAAAGACAGTTTTGGTCAGGAAGATAACCTAAGATCCTATTTCCCGTTTTAATTTCTAAAATCTCTTACAATGACAAAACTGTCATGTAGGACAGAAAGTATACAGTGCTGGGAAATATAACGTGACTCAGCACTGGTTCTTTTTGTCATTTAACACAGACATCACGTTAATATTAGACCAAAGCACAAAATGTTTAGTGCATAAACCAGTTTCTCTTTTAAGACCTGGCATTTTTATCACAGTCTTTTATCTTACTTTGGACCACTTGTACCCAGTACTCTATCCTACTATAGACTGTTTAACTTAGTCAACAGAAACAAAAGTAATTCCTGGTGAGATTTATGGGGGACATAAACATTTATATCATTAAAGTGTCTGTATAACCAAAAGTACAATAATAAAAATGAAAATGCCTCCTGTTCCTTTTAGAAAAATAAGTACTTCATAAGCTTGCTGCATTTTTATTGCCTTTACTATTGCACGACAATGAATAGTGGATAGAAAAAAAGAACTACATACTTGAATTATGATAGCTTAATCCATCACAAATTAATCTAAAAATGAAGCTTTCAGGGGTTTCCCTGGTGGTCCAATGGCTAAGACTCTGTGCTCCCAAGGCAGGGGGCCCTGGCCTGATCCCTGGTCAGGGAACTTGGTCCCAAATGCCACCCTAAGAATTTGCACACTGCAACTAAAGATCCCAAGTGCTGCAACTAAGACCTGGGACAGCCAAATAAATAAATAAATGAAGTTTCTACAGAAACTGGAACTATTTTTTGAAAGATTTATTTATTTATTTAATTTTTTCGGGCTGTGGTGGGTCTTCGTTATTGCACAAGGGCTTTCTCTAGTTGCAGGGAGCAGGGGCTACCTTTCATTGCCATGGGCAGGCTTCTCATTGTGGTGGCTTCTCCATTCTTGTGGAGCTAAGGCTCTAGGGCATATGAGCTTCAGCAGTTGCAGCGAGTGGGCCCCAGAGCACAAGCTCAGTACTAGTGGCTCATGGGCTTAGCTGCTCCACTGCATATGGGATCTTCCTGGACCAGGGACTGAACCAGGTTCCCTCACCTTGCAAGGTGGATTCTTAATCATTGGACCACCAGGGAAGCCCAGGATCTATTTTAATAAGGGGGGGAAAATGCCCTCATTCCAGATGTGTATTTCTTTAATATGACAAGTGTGTGTGTGTGTGTGTGTGTGCATACACATGCACACACATGATCACCCAAAAGTTAGCAAACATTATGGGGAAACATATGACCCTTTCTTCCTAAAATTAGGAACAGGACAGAGGTGAACACAATATCATGGCTATTTAACAATGTAATAGAAGTGGTGAAAAAAGGATAGATGTATAATAATTAGAAATGAAGGGTTTATCACTATTTGAAGATAATATAACTGCATATTGGGGAAAACCAAGAGACCCAACTGAAAAACTACTAAAGAAAAAAGATAATTCAGTAAGGTAGCAGATTATTAAATCATAAAACCTCAGTAATTTTTTTAAAAATTTGCACCTTTAGACAGACAAACAATGAAACAAAATAGGAAGTCCAGGAATCAAACTACACACAGGAATTTAATATATTTTAGGGAAAAGTTGGACTTTTTAGTAAATGGCGCTAGAATAACTGAATAACCTTCTGGGAAAAACATTAACACTGATCTGCATTTCACACAATTTATCAGGATAAACTCCACATAGTAAAAATAAAAACAAAAGAACCACAGACAATAACTGAAGACAAAAGACAATAAGGAAAAGTATTGGATTGGCCAAAAAAGGTCATTTGGGTTTTCCCATAACAGTTTAACAGGAAAACCTGAACAACTTTTTTGGCCAACCAAATATTTGCATTTCCTATCACAGATGAATGACAAATCTTCCTATGGTTGGCTAATCATGGTCCCCCACAAAGACAGCCACATCCTAATCCCTAGAGTCTGTGAATGTCACCTTACATGGTAAAGGGGACTTTGCAGTTCTGATTAAACTTAGAATCTTCAGTTCAGTTTGGTTCAGTTGCTCATTCATGTCTGGCTCTTTGCAGCATGCCAGGCTTCACTGTCCATCACCAACTCCCGGAGATGGAGGAATTATCCCATAACTGGATGAGCCTAATGCAGTCAAAAGAATCCTCATAAAAGGGAAGTAGCAAGGATAAAAAATGGAGGATGAAGCCACAAACCAAAAAAATGAAAGTGAAGACTAGAAACAGTAAGGAAAGGGATTCTCCCCTAGAGCCTCCAGAAGGAATGCAACCCTGACAACATCTTGATTTGGGGGCTTCTGATCAAAAATACCCACACTTTCCATCTCCTTAAGGCTTCACTCAGTGTTGGTGAGGCTGTAAAGAAACAGACCTATCAAATATGACTGGTAGGAGTGGAAACTGGATAGAAATTTTATAATTTCTTTCACAATTACAAATGTATTCGCCCCGTGACCTGTCAGTCCTACTTCCAGGAATTAATCCTTCATATAAGCCTCCACACTTTTGAAATTAAATACATACAAGGTTAGGGTCTAATGTTCATTCAGCTGCCTGAGTGATCCTTTTAAAACATAAGCCAGACAGAAGCATACTGGCATCTGTGCTGAACAATCCAGGCCTGTTCCTCCTCAGGCCTCTGTGCCCAGTAAATAGAACATATCCAGTTCAAATATCACTTCTTTAAGAAGCATTTGCAAATACCCCCAACATATACTTTCCTCTTTAAACAAACATAACCTTATGCATATTTCAAAACAGTTCTTAATTCTCTATGAATTGTATGCCTGCTTATTTGCTTGTTTCCTTAAGGACTGGATATAGTGTTAGTCACCTTCACATTTTTAATCATTTAGGCCATAATTAACTTTCAACAAATGCTTGTTAAATGAACAAAAATGTGTTTATCTGTTACTTTAAGTAATTGTGTGTTCTTTTAAACAATTTGAAAGTTAATAAGCAGATATATCTATTCAATGGAATGCTACTGCGCAAAAAAGAGAAGGAAGTGCTGACACCTGCTACACTATGGATGAACCTCAAAAGCACGACGCTCAGTGAGAGAAGCCATCCACGAGACAACATACTGTATGATTCTATTCTTACGAAATGGAGGTTAGTGCTTGCCTGGTCCGGGGTGGGAACTGTAAATGGCCATGAGGGAGCTAATGAGGTGTGTGAGAAAATTTCTAAAATTGATTTATGGTGATGATTGTATTACTTGATAAAGTTACTAAAAATTACTAACTCTAATTTTGAAATGGGTTAAACTTTTTTCTTGGGCTCCAAAATCACCGCGGATGGTGACTGCAGCCATGAAATTTAAAGACGCTTGCTCCTTGGAACAAAAGCTATGACAAACCTAGATAGCATATTAAAAAGCAGAGACATCACTCTGCTGACATATAGTCAAAATATGTCAAAGCTGTAGTATAGTCCGTATAGTCAAAGCTACAGTCAAAGCTACATCCAGCAGTCATGTATGGATGTGAGAGTTGGACCATAAAGAAGGTTGAGTGCAGAAGAACTGATGTTTTGAATTGTGGTGTTGAAGAAGACTCTTGAGAGCCCCCTGGACAGCAAGGAAATCAAATCAGTCCATCCTAAGAAATCAGTCCTGAATATTCATTGGAAGGACTGATGCTGAAGCTGAAGCTCCAATACTTTGGTAACCAGCTGCAAAGAGCCAACTCATTAGAAAAGACCCTCATGCTGGGAAAAATTGAAGGGAGGAGGAGAAGCAGAGGACAGAAGACTAACTGGTTGGATGGCATCACCAACTCAACGGACATGAGTCTGAGCAAACTCCAGGAGATGGTGAAGGACAGGGAAACCTGGTGTGCTGCAGTCCACAGGGTCCCAAAGAGTCGAACACAACTAAGGGACTGAACAACAATTTTATGATACGTAAGATTTATCTCAATAAAGCTGCTAAAAAAGAAAAAAGGGTAATGAATATAAAATTTTACATTTCTTGGTCTCAAATGCTTAAATTATCATTTAATAAATTAATTTTTTGTGGCTTGTATACCATCCTCATTTATTCATATAACATTTATTTAGTTTCTGAGTTAGATTCTTTGTAAAGTAATATAAATACGAATATATTTATTAATAAATAGCCTGTTCTCAAGAAACTCACAATCCAGGTATGGCATCTATATATCTATCTCTATGTGAATATTAATATAATAGATAAATTATCTGATAGAGTTCTATCTCGGAATAATTCTTGGAAGATTTCCAATAAAAGATTCAGTTTTATATTTTCCTTATTGTGATTGGCATTTTATTATTCATCACTTTTACCATTTTTAATGCAATAATACACAGTCACTGAAAATACTCAGCAAATTCAGATAACCAAGAAATAATTAATGTACAGTCTTTTGAAATCTGCTATTTTAAGTTAATCATGTCATAAATCAGTAATTCCATTCTAAATTAATCAGAAAATTTATTCCCTGAATATTAAATTACTACCTGTCGTGAACTTGGTTACAAATGAAACAAAGCCCCTCCATCCATTTCTGTCAGCTTGCCATGTATGCATTAAGAGAGCATGCTTTATTACAAAGGAAAAGTTAACGCACAATTTTGGATGTGGTTTAATAATCATATCCAAATTAGTATCTTCATACATCAGATATATAGAATTGATATGAAATGAATGAATGCAGTCAGAGTAAATGAGATTCAGATATACTTACAGCATCAACTTACATTTGTGCAATTTACAGAAGGAAGATATATACAGTTGATATTCACTGTTGATGGGATTTTCTCTTTTTCAGAAAGATAATATATGTCAACATACCTACTGAATGACTGTCAGACTGAAGTATATTAATTTAAAAATGTAGGTCTCTTATTCATTGTAACCTGACCTTTTTGCTCAGGTAAGGCTAGTTCCAAAAACACAACCTGAAGCTTGCAAGGTGTTTCCCAAGATAGTGGCACTGGTTTTCCTCAGATACAACGTTCTGCTCTGCTGCTGAGCCGTCTGCGGGACATGCACTTTAAGCTGCTTTCCTAATGGTAGTAATGCATTTGTATATACCTATTTACATGAGATCAAAGTGTATTTGTAAAGTGGCTGCTGCTTGGGATTAAAGGTCTAGTCCATGGTCACAGAACAAAGGCAAGCTAACTGACCCAGGAAGATGTCCAAGCCCCAACCAGAACCTGCCAAGTCAAACTTTCAGAAGAGTGATAAGGGTACTTTAAAGAAAGAATGCAAATATTTCCTGTTTTATGCTTCCTACTTCAGATTCATAAACTAAGCTGCTACCTTTATAATTTAACTTTAAAATATATTTATGCAGCATAAATTTGGGTTTGGTGAGAGATCACATTCTCTAACGTCACATTTTACCATCTTAAATGTCTGGTTTGAATTAGCCTCTTCATCTATTTTAAGAAGCTAAACAAGAGCCAAAATGTTTATCAGCCCAATTAAAAAAAATATTATTTGGCTGTGCTGGTTTTAGTGACAGGAGATGATCTTAGCTGCAGCATGTTGGACCTAGTTTCTGACCAAGGATTGAACCCCCTGCATTGCGAGTGCAGAGTCTTAGTCACTGGACCAACAGGAAAGTCCCTACTAGCCTTATTTAAAAAAAAAAAAGGCAAGGAAAATTTTAATAAAGACTCTCTAAATTTAGGGATAAGAAGGAAGCAAGGGGGAAAACAGAATCTCCTATTTCCTGGGAGCCAACAATATGTGATGACATTTCCATGTTCATTATTATATTAGCACTTAGATTCTATCTTGTTTAATATGTAATAGAAATACTTAAAAATATCTTCGATAGTTTAAAAAGTAGGTTTATATATGAGTAAATGACATGTTTCATTGATGTATCAACAAAGAATTTTAAACCTGTAATTAAGTCTTCTAATAATATAAATTAAAAGTTCCAAGAATCCAAAGCATATAAGTAACAAGATTAGAAACAGTACATATCATAGTATTTTTTTTCAGGAATCTTGAGGAAGAGGGAAAAAGTATAATATTTTAACAGCATCATCTAATAGAATGTAATAATTTGCTTTGATTTACAATCCGGTCACACTGGAGGTAGTAAAGTAGGTATCTATGTAAATCATGGGAGAGAAACTGATAAGATGTGATAAATGTATAACTAAAGTCTGTTTTAAGAAGTGCTCCTATATAATAAAGTATTAAGCTTTTCCTCACACATTAGAGAGCAGGGTTGTCAGGGAATTTAAATGTCAGGAATTCTTTGGTCTAGGTGTAGCCAGCCCCTTCCTGTACTCCCCACCAGTCAGTTCTTGCTGAGATGAATGGGAAAGATTCTGATGAAGACGGGTCAGGATGGAGAAGGAAAACTTGACAGCTCAAATTCTCCAGCAAGGGGTAGCCTTCAGATGGGGAAAGCTTTGAATAGCTAGAGGGCAGCAGACAGTCTTCCGAGGAGTTGCTCAGAGGGGCAGTAGGGAATGCTGATTGATTAATTCTTTGAGATAAGCAAACAGCACCAAAGGGAAACTTGGCTTGCTTTGAGATGTACAGTATATGACGGTGTTTGACATACCATGTAAATGTGCAGCAGATGCAGTTTAATTAATTTTTTGTGTGTGCTTACTATGCCAGGCATCATAGATTTGAGAATTAGGTATTCCCCCTTGACCTTTAGTAGAAGTTCAGCAAGGGAGAAAGACAGTACTTAGGAAACAGTTTGGTTTTATGAAAAGAAAGCTATGCTTACAGTATAGAGAAGGGAGTAACTAGTTTTACCAAGGAAGGCTTCAGTGTGAGAACTATTAGCTGAATCTGGTTCTGAATAATAACCTGGAATTAGCCAGGAAAATAAGGTATGAATGCCTTTAGGGCATCAGTATTAGTTCCATATTGCTGAAGCAGACAGTGGAAAAAGGAGGTGAAGGACAAGACTAGTTAGGTAGGTAAGAGGTCCAGAGGGTTGTATCTTATTATTTAGGTGCTAGGAGACTGACTTCAGCAGGAAATTATATGACTACATGTGCAATCACACGGGCTGCTTCAGAGGCAGTTTGGACTGGAGGGGCAACAACTGGGATATCCATTAAGGGTGAAGTTATACTCCAGGTGAGCAGGATGACATAAAGTGGTAGCCAGTGGGAAATGAGAGGCTTGACCGTCATTCATCAAGGATCTACTTTCCTCTCCCTCCTTACTAACGAACCCTAATTTTGTTCAGGCAGTCACTGCTGTTGCCAACGATTAACTTAGGAATGGGCATGTGGTCCAATTTTAGGCAATAAGACATAAGGAAAGTCTACTGCAGAACTCCTAGAAAGAGATCCAGACAAAAGTGGCACCTGTGGAAGGTGCTCTGTCTTGATGAGCCACACTCAGGACTATTATAGCCAAACCGCTTGATAATAAAGAGGACACTAGGAAGCAGAACAGAGAGGAAAAACCTTGATATCTGGAGTTGTCTTGTTAACTGTCCCTTGATGCCTGATTGCTTCTGCATGTTCAGTTCGAGTAAAATGTGTTTCCTTACTTTTATATCTATTTAATTGGATTTCCCATTCTTTGGCAACTGAAAGCATTTCCATGAATTAATTCTTTCCTTAAGATGAAAAATGTTTATACTATATAAAGTCTGCATATGCCAACATTAACAAACTACTAAAACATTTTAAGATTTTTCCTTAGGATGGAGTATTCTATTGCCACATAACAAATTACCCACAAACACAGCATCTTAAAACAACAAACACTTCTTATCTCAGAGTTTCTGAGGGTCAGGAATCTAGGAATGGCTTAGCTGGCTGATTATGGCTCAGGACTTCTCAGGAGATTGCAGTTAAGCTGTTAGCTTGGGTTGCAGACACTTAAAGGGGCTGGATAATCCACGCCCAAGCTCGTTCAGGTGGTTGTTGACAGTCGGTGTTAGTTCCTTGCCACCTGGGCCGCTCTGTAGGGTGGCTCACCTGACATTGTAGTTGGCTTCCCCAGAGCAAATGATCTAGTAGAGTAAGAGCACACCCAGGAGGGGAGTTCCAGAATCGTTCATACCCTATCTTGGAAGTGACACACTGTCTTTCTGTGGTATGCTATTCGTCATACAGACCAACCTAGCACAGTATGAGAAGGAGTAAGACAAGGAATACTAGGCGGTGCGGCTCACTGGGGGCCATCTTGGAAGCTGGCTACTACAGACAGAGTCTATGATTAGAATCACTAGGTAAACATACCTGAACATTTTAAAATTTCTTAAACATTCTGCAAACTGTTTTACAGAAAGTTTCTTCTGATACGTACCTTGACCGGCTAAGTTTGAGACTGTCTTGTCACTGAGTAGGATAGTTTTACTTGTGAATTTAACAGGTGAAAAGTGGCATTTCATTTAAAGTGGGAAGCAATTTCATTGATTAACCAGTTGTATTTCCTCCATTTATTTGTTTATTTACTGAGTATCTTCTACATATAAGGCCCTGTTTTAGGTGTTCACACCACTGAGAAAACCAGAGCATCCTTGCATTCATAGTTTATAGTCTAGAAGGGAAGTCAGACAATCATAACCACACAGATAAACATGTAACTCCAAACTGAGACACCTTCAATGGGGAAAATGAACATACTTTTATGACAACAGCAATAAGAGTACCTGACTGAGACTGAGGCTTTCGGGAACTGTTTCCGTGAGGAAGTGACACTTGAGCTGACACAGGAAGGATGAATAAGGGATAATTTAGTAAAAGTAAAGAGGTACGCAAGGATTGCATAGTAGGTTGCAAGGACTGCACACACAAAAGAGAATGGTAAGTCTGAGGTAGGAGAGAGGCTCTTGGGGCTGATATGTAGACAGTGAGGGTTCAAATGGTAAGATGAGAGGCTGGAGGGATAGACTGGGTCAGATTATGCAGGGTCTCCTGGGTCATGTTCAGGATTTCAGTCTTTATCCACAGAGTGATGGGATGTTACTGGGGGTTGAGATGAAGGCACCACAGCATCAGATTTGCATTTTGAGATCTCTGGTGGTATGGAGAAAGACTAGCGGATGGGAGAACTGTAAACATGGAGGTGAAGGAAGAAGTTATAGAAATTGCTCAGGCCAGAGAGGATGACATTGTGGACCATGCAAAAGCGGGAGGCATGGGGTAAAGCTAGACTGCAACTTGTGCCATCGACGGTGGGCCAGTAAGGGCATCAACAAGGTACTGCCCTTTTTGTTTTTTTCAAACTTTAAAGTTCTAATTTTGTTTTGGGGTATAGCCAATCAACAATGTTGTGGTAGTTTCAGGTGAACAGCGAAGGGACTCAGCCTTACATATACATGTATCCATTCTCCCCCAAACCCCCTCCCAGGTACTGCTCTTGACTTCTTATGGACCAGATGTATGTGTCCCTGCAAAATTCACAAGTTGAAGCCCTAACTGCCAGTGTATTTAGGGTAAGGAAGTAATTAAGGTTAAATGAAGTCGTAAGAGTGTGGATTAATGTTCTTATAAGGAGAGATACCAGAGAGCTTGCTGGGCTCTCTACCACGTGAGCACACAGTGAAAAGGCAGTCATCTGCAAACCAGGAAGACAGTTCTCATCAGAAACCAAATTTCTAGAACCTCCATCTTGGACTTCTCATCTCCAGAACTGTTAGTAAATAAATTTCTGTCATTTAAGTCAACTCAGGCTGTGATATTTTGGTATGGCAGCCAGAGCTGACTAGAGCAACTGACTTCTCTCTAAACCTTAGGATTCAATCAGTGAAGTTTTGAAAGTATATTTATACTGTTCCTCCCAACGTCTTTTCAGCATTGTCTTAACAACAAGCACGTAGAAAAGATCTATAGTCTAGTTATCTATTTATGTATAACAAACCAACCCAAAAATTAGTGGCAAAAACCAACAACCATTTTACTATGATCACAGATCCTGTGGGTCAGGAATTCAGGAAGAGAACAGAGAAGATCTGACTCTGCTTCATGATGTCTGGGGTCTCAGCTGGGAAGACCTAAAAAAGCTGGGGATGAATCTAGCCCCAGAGGGTTGGGGCTAGAACAGCTGAACTACCCGGGATCTACTTCCAATAAAATGGCTTATTCACCCATACATCAATCAGGCACGCCTGGGATGGATGACTGGCGCACTTATTCAGTCTCTCACTCATGGTGCTTAGGTTCTGAGGTGGGGAGTGGTGAGAGGGAGTGTTTCAAGAGAGTGAGTATTCTAAGAGACCCTTTCCTGGCACAGACTGGGAATTCAGGTAGTGTCACTTCTACTGTACTCTGATCGATTGAGGGGCTCACAATCCTACTGAGGTTCAAGGGAAAGAGTCATAGATCCATACCATTTGATGGGAAGTGATGGGAGGAAAGATAAAGAATTTGAGGCCTTTTATTGTTTGTTCTTAACTACCATAGTCTACTGCTGAAGAGGGAGCTGAGGAAACCAACTTGCTTTCTCTGCTCTCTCCCAGTTATATTTCTGGCTAAGCTGAGGATATAGGAGATGGACTAAGGTAGTCATGGGGACAAGCGTGGTGAGGGAAACAAGTATTAAGGATGACTCATAAGTTTCTGACTTGAAAATCTGGATGAATGGTGGTGCCCTTCGTGAAGACAGAGGATAATGGAGTGGGTTTGGGGAGAAAGATCATATATCTGGTCTTATAAGTACTGAGTCTGAGACGAGTGGGATATCACCAGATGGAAATATTGAATAAGCAACAAAATATTCAGCTCCAGAGCTCAGGAGTGAACTGGGATGGAGATTACTTTGGGACTTACTGACATATAGATAGATGGTAATTGAAGGCTTGAGCTTCATTTTTTAAAAGGTCTGTTCTTGTCCTGTGATCAAAATGGTATTCTATTAAACAATTTACAAGCTTAATAGTGATGTTTCATCTCTCAGGCAAATAAACTGCCTTTTAAGATGTTTGCTGCAATAGCTGTCAGTGAGTGACCTGGAGTACCTCTAAATGGTGCACAAATTCAATTTAAACAATAAAAACACTCACCAACCATACCCACTCTAAACTTGAGAGCCTGCTTAATCAAAAAGGCCATTATATACACTTAGTTTTCTTAGTCACTAACAACTTTTCTGCCTTCTCTATATCAACTTTTGCTTTCTCACCTTTGCCTATCTAACCTAATACTTCTATATTTGATTTCTAACATGCTTACTTCATGATATATGTGCTATTTTTTCCTTTAAATAAAAACATTTTGTGGATTAAAAAATATAGACAGCACTATTTCTTAAATGTGGTATGGGCAGCTAGGTGTTTTATTTTCATTCTTTAAACTGTATGTATCTGCCATATACACTCTTTGGTATGCTTGATACATTTCATAACAAAAAACATTTAAACTATATTCAATAGCCTTAAATTTTTATTTGCAACAAATGATTTAAGACTGTGTCTGTTTTATGAAAAAAGGATGCTATTAAAATTATAGGTATTTATTATCACCACCACCAGCATCTTCAAAGTCTTGGATATGTGAGTGATATAAGCTTGAACAGATGCCCAGCAAACAATAAAACATGACATGGCCTGTTTCATTAGCTCATTAACACATGCCTTGGGTACAATATGAAAGACAGGTTGTGAGTAAAGGTACCAATGAAATATACCCCAGAGTATCTTAATGCTTTTATATTCTACTCACAGTTTCACTTCTAAACCTCTTAAAATATGTATTTTTTTAAAGGTAGTTTTTACATGTATATATACTTGGGATATTTCTTACTTCAAAGAAAGATAAATAAAATTTTCCTATTTCTAATCTACAAAAGAAAACCTTCAATATGAATTCCATTCCACTTTGATGATGTTAATTAGCATCCTTGAACTCAAACTCACTGATTTCCTCTCTCTAACTAACCTCCCCAGGCCACCTTTACCTATTTTTATTGGAATAGTCTGCAAGGCCCTGAATTTCCCATCATTATTCTGTGCTTGTTTGCACATGGCACAATAATCTCTCCACAGAAAACACTGTAGTCCTCTCTGACTGCCTAAGGATTAATTATCATCATGAACAACATGGTAAATGTCCCAACCAGGAACTACATGACCAATAAGCTACTTCAGTGGAAACAAATGATCACTGATGACTTTCATCCTCAGTGCCTTAGATAGAAATTTGGGGAAAGCTTGCCCAAATGTACCACACTTGATATCATCTTTGAATTTGGATTAAAAAAACCCTTTTTGGTAGTGGCAAGACACCTGGCTTCAGTCTGATTTAAAATTCATGAAGCCAAACACAGACTTGTAAGACATGGTCTTAATGAGAAGAAAAAGATCTCAAGAAAACTGAAAACATAAAAACAGACTGAAGAAAGTTGGTGCTGGCAAAAAGAAGGTGCAGATTTTGCAATGACTATCTGTGGTGATTGTGCAAATTTTTTTTATAAGAGAATATACTAGGGAAACTTCAGGAAAAGAATACAAAAAAACCCCACTATAGGTGTTTCATGAACAGTCTTGATATGAATTTCCTGCAACTCCAAATACCAAGCCTCTTCTCTTGCTAGCCAGGGGGATATTGGCTTTCCAGTTACTAAGTGAGTCCTAGCCCCTAGAAAGTAAGGCTTCGGTCCTCAGGCTAGAAGCCTACTTACTGGCTTAGCCTAGACCTTCAGGTTCCCATGGCTCCTCTGACTCTATCTGACTCCAGTTTACTATTAGAAAAGCTACCCCAGACTCAGTGGCCTTAAACAATAATCATTTATTATTGCTCATGTGTCTGTGGATCAGCTGGGATTCAGTTAATTTAGACCAGTGGCTCTGCTTCTCACTGCATGTCTCTGGACTGGCTGGAGACATCTGGTCTGCTCCAAATGTTTCTCATTCTTCTTGGACCAGCAGTCTAGCCAGGATATGTTTTTCTTATGGCAATGGCAGAGGCTCAAGAGAGCCTCCTATTGGCCAAAGCAAATCAGAGGTAAAGGGCTAAGTGTAAGAACACCCTACCCAAATGCATCACAATTACATGGCAAAGACATAGATGTATATGTTGTTGTTCATTCACTAAGTTGTGTCCAACTCTTTGTGACCCCATGAAACGCAGCAAGGCAGGCTTCCCTGTTCTTTATTATTTCCCAGAGTTTGCTCAAACTCATGTTCGTTGAGTCAGTGATGCCATCCAACCATCTCATCCTCTGGTGCCTTTGCCTTCTCATCCTGCCTTCAATCTTTCCCAGCATCAAGGTTTTCCAACAGTGGGCTCTTTGCATCAGGTGACCTAAGTATTGGAGCTTCAGTTCCAGCATCAGACCTTCCAATGAATATTCAGGGTTGGTTTCCTTTAGGGTTGACTGGTTTGATCTCCCTGCTGTCCAAGGGACTCTTCTCCAGCACCACAGTTTGAAAGTATAAATTCTTTGGTGCTCAGCCTTCTTTATGGTCCAATTCTCACATCAGGACATTTAATACTGGAAAATACCATAGCTTTGACTTTATGAACCTTTGTCAGCAAAGTAATGTCTCTGCTTTTAATATGCTGTCTAGGTTGGTCATAGCTTTTCTTTCAAGGAACAAGCGCCTTTTAATTTCATGGCTGCAATCACCATCTGCAATGATTTTGGAGACCAAGAAAAAAAGTCTGTCACTGTTTCTATTTTTCTCATCTACTTCCCATGAAATGATGGGACCAGACGCCATGATCTTAGTTTTTTGAATGCTGTTTTAAGCCAGCTTTTTTACTCTCCTCTTTCACTTTCATCAAGAGGCTCTTTATATCCTCTTCAGTTTCTGTCATTAAGGTGCTATCATTTGCATATCTGAGGTTGTTGATATTTCTCCAGGCAATCTTGATTCCAGCTTGTGAGTCATCTAGCCCAGCATTTCGCATAATGTACTCTGCATAGAAGTTAAATAACCAGGGTGAAAATATACAGCCTTGAAATACTCCTTTCTCAATTTGAACCAGTCCATTGTTCATGCTCAGTTCTAACTGTTGCTTCTTGACCTGCATACAGGTTTCACAGGAGGCAGATAAGGTGGTCTGGTATTCCCATAAACATTTTCCAGTTTGTTGTGATCCACACAGTCAAAGACTTTTGATTTCAGCACAGTCAATGAAGCTGAAGTAGATGTTTTTCTGGATTTCTCTTGCTTTTTCTATGATCCAACAGATGGTGGCAGTTTGATCTCTGGTTCGTCTGCCTTTTCTAAATCCAGCTTGTATATGTGGAAATTCCCAGTTCACGTACTGTTGAAGCCTAGCTTGAAGGATTTTGAGCATTACCTTGCTAGTATGTGATATAAGCACAATAGTAAGGTAGTTGGAACATTCTTTGGCATTGCCCTTCTTTGAGATTGGAATGAAAACTGACCTTTTCCAATCCTGTGGCCATTCCTGAGTTTTCCAAATTTGCTGGCATACTGAGTGTAGCACTTTAACAACATCATCTTTTGGGATTTAAAATAGCTCAGCTGGAACTCCATCAGCTCTACTAGCTTTGTTTGTAGTAATGCTTCCTAAGGTCCACTTGACTTCACACTCCAGGATGTCTAGTTCGAGTTGAATGACCACACCAGTGTGGTTATCCAGGTCATTAAGACCTTTTTTGTACAGTTCCTCTGTGTATTCTTGCCACCTCTTCTTCATCTCTGCCTCTCTAAGGTCCTTGCCGTTTCTGTCCTTTGTTGTGCCCACTGTTGCATGAAATGTTCCCTTGGTATCTCTAATTTTCTTAAAGAGATCTCTAGTCTGAATGCATATATTAGTTACCTACTGCTGCATAATAAATTATCTCAAACTTAGTGGCTTAAAACAATAATGAACACATTATGTTTCAGAAGGTCTGTGGTCAGGAATGGCCCAGCTGGGTGGTAGCATGGGGCTTCTCATGAAAGACTAAAAATACTCTATTTTGTAGACAAAGAGACTCCTGTACAAATATCCTATATTTCTAATTATTGTCTATTATTTATTAAAATATATTTTTGTGCAATGCAATACATTTTATGGGAAAATGTTGTTTAGAGAGTTTTTAGCAGCAAAATAAGTACTGTGATCGTTGAACAATAGGCTAAAAGATGGTGAACATTAACTCAATTCCACAAAATACATAGCAAGGGAATAATAAAACAGGAGACATAAATTGCAAATCACTTTATAAACTGAGAGATAGGATACCTGCGGAATTCCTGGGCCCCTTGCCCTATGCTTGTTTCTACTGCCAACAATCTTGTCTTTTACTTCATACCTGTGTTATTTCAACACTGTTCCAGATGGTATCTCTGCTTCTGATTGCTTTGGCTTCCAATTTACCTTATTCACAGCTTCTAAATAATCTTTTTATAAAAAACTGTAGCTTATTTTCTTAATATTTATTCTTTTAATAATTTATTTATGTGGCTATGCCAGGTCTTAATTATGGCACCCGGGATCTTCAAATTTTATTTAGCATGAACATCTTTTTTTTTTTATTTGAGGTATGTGAACTTTTAGTTGTGGTATGTAGGACCTAGTTCCCTGACCAGGGATCCAACCAGAGCCCACTGCATTGGGGGTGCAGAGTCAGAGCCACTGTGCCACTAGGGAAATCTCTTAAAATAATCTTTATCAAAGATCTTCTCTTGTGTAAGATCCAATGATACTTTCCTTCTATTTACCATTTTAAATCCAAACTCCTCAATACACATGTTCAGGATCCATTCATTCATTCATTGACTCCTCTTAAAACTATCAGCCATCCCTAGCAAAAGCCCTTTGCTCCAGCTCTGACAATAGCTTTGTCTCCATCTCAGCTTTCAAAACATAAGCATCTGATTTGTCCAGCACAGCTGCTAGTGAATAATGGGTACTCATTATGCACTTGCTGAATGAGCAGACCTTGAAAATAACTAGGTAACCTAAAACAAAATTATAAGTTCTCTCTTCTCTTCTCAGTTCCTCTGAATCTGTGTTCAAAGTACCTTCATAATTGAGCCACATATATTTTCATAATACCTGTCTGCCTCTCTAAACTTACCTCCAACCACTCTACTGTTCATCCACCATGTTTCAGCTGAGTGGGCCTACTTTCTATTTTCTGGATACATTAAGCTCATTCCTCTCTAAGGCCTTTTCCTAAGCTGCTTCCTCTTCTTGGAACACTTTCCCCTATTTTTTGTTATTTTTTTTTCATTCAGCTAGCTGCTTTTTGTCATTAAGATCTCAGTTTAAAATTATTTCCTCAGAGAGGACTTCTATGAACATTCACTTTAAAGTAATTCCCTCAATCCTTAACTATCGCATCTCTCTTTTTAGTTCTATGCTGTGCAGTATCAGCTATTTCTCTTGTTCATTTATTTATGTGATTGTTTACAGTTGGCCTTTCTACAAAGATGTACGCTCCATGAGAACAAAGATGTCTTATTCACTGAACACTTATATTGCTAATGGCTGCCCATCTGGAAGATGCTCAAAGATGATGTTAAATGAATGAATAAACAAATAATGTTTATTTTCAATCTCCCAGATAATGCTCTGATCCCAACAAACCTCAACAACTTCTGTTAATTCATTTCTACTCTACCTCCTAAGACTCTAGTTAAAAGAAAATTAGCTCCTCCAAGAAGCTTCCCCTGAAATACTCTTCATTCCTGATGTTGTACATTCACCTATACATTTAGCCTGTATCATAATTTGATGTGTGGTCTTCTGGGTAAATTGCTCTCCAGTGGTTCCATGCACATGTTTCTTCTCTGATCTATAGGTATCATCAGATTCCCAAGAGCATATGTCCATTTTTGTTGTAACTTTGAGTGTTCTGGTAGCACTTAGTGTGCTGTTGTAGATATAGCTGCAATTCAAGCAGGCCTTACCTGGTGGCTCAGATGGTAAAGAATCTGCATGCAATGCAGGAGACCTGGGTTCAATCCCTGGGATGGGAAGATCTCCTGGAAAATGGAATGGCTACCCACTCCAGTATTCTTGCCTGGAGAATTCCACAGACAGAGGAGTCTGGCAGGCTATAGTCCATGGGGTTGCAAAGAGTTGGACACAACTGAGTGACTAACACACACACACATATGTATCATCAGATCGCCAAGAGCATCTGTGTGTTTTTTGTGGTAGCTTTGTTTTGAGTGTTCTAGTAGCACTCAGTGTGCTGTTGTAGATATAGTAGCAATTGAAGTTTACTAATAAGCACTTCCTCAAAATGGCCTAATACAGTTCTTTAGCCAAGCATTTAACCAAGATGGTGGAGTAAAAGGATGTGCGCTCATCTTCTCCTGCAAGAACACCAAAATCACAACTAGCTGCTGAACAAGCATCAACGGGAGAATATTGGATCCCACCAAAAAAAGATATCCCATGTCCAGGGGCAAAGGTGAAGCCCCAGAAAGATGGTAGGAGGGGCTAAACTGTGTTTGGAAACAAACCTCATACCCACCAGAGATGCTCAGAGGGCACAAACAAAACCCTTGTGTGCACAGGACCCAGGGACAGGAGCAGTGACCCCCGCGAGACTAAGCCACACCTGCCTTTGAGTGTTTGAGTGTCTCCTGCAGAGGCACAGGTCAGCACTGGCCTGCCGCAGACACAGGGGCTCTGGCTACAGCACACCTGAGAGGCACAGCGTGTGGCATAAGTCCTCTTGGAGGAGGTCGCCATTAGCCCCAATGAAGAGCTGCTGAGCAGACAACCCACAAAGTGGAGAATAATTATACCAAAGAAGTTCCCACACTTTTGCAAAAGTTCTAGGGCCCACAACAGATTTCCCAACCTGGGGATCTAGCAAAGGGACTGAGAACCTCCAGGGAATTTGACTTTGAAGGGCAGTGGGATTTGACTATAGAACTTCCACAGGACTGGGGAAACAGACTCTTGGAAGGTACAAACAAAACCTTGAGCACACCAGGACCCAGGACAAAGGAGCAGTGATCCTACAAGAGACTGAGCCAGACTTGTCTGTGAGTGTCCATGAGTCTCTGGCAGAGGCGGAGGTTGACCATCAGGGGCACTGAATAAACAGTCCTGGGAGCCTCAGTGTGCTGGCCTAAGTCCTTTTGATGGAGGTTACCATTACCTCCATTAACCCTATCACAGTTTGACCTCAGGCCAAACTACAGGGAGGGAAGACAGCTCCACCCATCAACAGAAAATTGGAATAATGATTTCCTGAGCATGGCCCTGCCCACCAGAGCAAGACACAGTTTACCCCACAGCGAGTCCCTCCCATCAGGAAGCTTCCACAAGCCTCTTAACCTCATCCATCAGAGAGCAGAGAGAATGAAAACCACAGTCACAGACAATGAAGCAAAATGACTGCATGGATCACAGCCTTGTCTAACCCAATATGAGCCATGCCATGCATGGCCACCCAAGACAGACAGGTCATGGTGGAGAGTTCTGACAAAATGTCATCCACTGGAGAAGGGAATGGCAAATAATTTCAACATTCTTGCCTTGAGAACCCCATGAACAGTATGAAAAGACAAAGAGATATGACACTGAAAGATGAACTCCCCAGGTTGGTAGGTGCCCAATATGCTACTGTAGAAGAGCAGAGAAACAGTTCCAGAAGGAATGAAGAGGCTGAGCCAAAGCAGAAACAATGCTCAGGTGTGGATGTGTCTGGTGGTGAAAGTAAAGTCCAATGCTGTAAAGAACAATATAGCGTAGGAACCTAGAAGATTAGGCCCATGAATCAAGGTAAACAGGAAGTGGTCAAACAGGAGATAGCAAGAGTGAACATTGACATTTTTGGAATCAGTGAACTAAAATGGACTTGAATGGGCAAATTTAATTCAGAAGACCATTATATCTACTACTGTGGGCAAGAATCCCTTAGAAGAAATAGAGTAGCCTCATAGTCAACAGAAGAGCCCAAACTGCAGTAAGTGGGTGCAATCTTAAAAATAACAGAATGATCTCTGTTCATTTCCAAGGCAAACCATTCAATATCACAGTAATCCAAGTCTGTGCCCCAATCACTAACGCCAAAGAAGCTGAAGTTGAACAGTTCTGTGAAGACTTACATGACCTTCTAAAATGAACAGCCAATAAGGTGCCCTTTTCATCATAGGGGACTGGAATGCAAAAGTAGGAAGTCAAGAGATAGCTGAAGTAACAGGCAAGATTGGCCTTGGAGTACAAAATGAAGCAGGGCAAAGGCTAACAGAGTTTTGCCAAAAGAATGCACTGGTCATAGCAAACACGCTCTTAAAACAACACAAGAGAAGACTCTACACATGGACATCACCAGATGGTCAATACCAAAATCAGACTGATTATATTCTTTGTAGCCAAGATGGAGAAGCTCTATACAGCCAGCAAAAACAAGACTGGGAGCTGACTGTGGCTCTGATCATGAACTCCTTATTGCAAAATTCAGACATAAATTGAAGAAAGTAGAGAAAACCACTAGACCATTCAGGTATGACCTAAATCATATCCCTTATGATTATACAATGAAAGAGACAAATAGATTCAAGAAATTAGCTCTGATAGAGTGTCTGAAGAACTATGAACAGAGGTTCGTGACATTATACAGGAGGCAGTGATCAAAACCATCCCCAAGAAAAAGAAATGCAAAAAGGCAAAATGGTTTTCTGAGGAGGCCTTACAAATAGCTGAGAAAAGAAGAGAAGGGAAAGCAAAGGAGAAGAGAAAATATATACCCATCTGAATGCAGAGTTCCCAAGAACAGCAAGGAGAGATAGGAAAGCCTTCCTCAATGATCAATGCAAAGAAATAGAGGCAAACAGTAAAATGGGAAAGACTAGAGATCTCTTCAAGAAAATCAGAGATACTAAGGGAACATCTCATTTAAGGATGGGCACAATAAAGGACAGAAATGGTATGGACCTAAAAGAAGCAGAAGATATTAAGAAGAGGTGGAAAGAATACATAGAAGAACTATATAAAAAAGATCTTCATGACCCAGATAACCACGATGGTGTGATCATTGATCTAGAACCAGACATCCTGGAATGCAAAGTCAAGTGGGCCTGAGGAAGCATCACTACAAACAAAGCTAGTGGAGTGACGGAATTCCAGTTGAGCTATTTCACAACCTAAAAGATGATGCTGTTAAAGTGCTGCACAAAATATGTCAGCACATTTGGAAAACTCAGCAGTGACCATGGGACTGAAAAAGGTCAGTTTTCATTCCAAACCCAAAGAAAGACAATGCCAAAAAATGTTCAAACTACCACACAATTGCACTCATTTCACATGTTAGCAAAGCAATGCTCAAAATTCTCCAATCTAAGCTTCAACAGTACATGAACTGAGAACTTCCATATATTCAAGTTGGATTTAGAAAAGGCAGAGGAACCAGAGACAAACTGTCAACATCTGTTGGATCATAGAAAAAGCAAGAGAATCCAGAAGGGTATCTACTTCGGTTTCATTGATTGCGCTAAACCCTTTGACTGTATGGATCACTACAAACCGTGGAAAAATTCTTCAAGAGACAGGAATACCAGACCACCTTACCTGCCTCCTGAGAAACCTGTATACAGGTCAATAGCAACATACAACAGGGGACAGAACATCGGAGTGGTTCTAAATTGGGAAACGAGCACGTTAAGGCTGTATATTGTTTATTTAACTTCTATTCAGAGTACATCATGGGAGACGCTGGGCTGGATGAAGCACAAGCTGGAATCAAGATTGCTAGGAGAAATATCAATAACCTCAGATATGCAGATGATATCACCCTTATGGCAGAAAGCAAAGAGGAACTAAAGATCCTCTTAATGAAGGTGGATGAGGAGAGTGAAAAAGTTGGCTTAGAACTCAACATTCAAAAACTAAGATCATGGCATCCAGTCCCATCACTTCATGGCAAACAGATGGGGTAACAGTGGAAACAGTGACAGACTTTATTTTCTTGGGCTCCAAGATCACTGCAGATGGTGACTGCAGCCATTAAATTAAAAGATCCTTGCTCCTTGGAAGAAAAGCTATGATCAAACTAGACAACATATTAAAAAGCAGAGACATTACTTTGCCAACAAAGGTCTGTAGAGTCAAAACTATGGTTTTTCCAATAGTCATGTATGGATGTGAGAGCTGGACCATAAAGAAGGCTGACCACCAAAGAACTGATGCTTTCAAGTTGTGGTGTTGGAGAAGACTCTTGAGAGTGCTTTGGACTATAAGGAGATCCAACCAGTCCATCCTAAAGGAAAGCAGTCTTGAATATTCATTGGAAGGACTGATGGTGAAGCTGAAACTCCAATACTTTGGCCACCTGATGCGAAGAGCTGACTCATTGGAAAAGACCCTGATGCTGGGAAAGACTGAAGGCAGAAGGAAAAGGGGATGACAATGGACAAGATGGTTGGATCACATCACTGACTCAATGGACATGAGTTTGAGCAAGTTCCAGGAGATGATAAAGGACAGGGAAGCCTGGCGTGCTGCAGTCCATGGGGTCACAAAGAGTCGGACATGACTGAGCAACTGAATAACAAGCCGAGTATTGCCAACGGGTGCAAAGAAACTACAAAGTGTGGGGGGAAAAAATAGCTCCTGCTCCCATCAGCTGGAGTGGGAAAACAATTCACAGAGTATCAGTAGGCTACTCTGCTAAGGGTTTGCCTTAGCAGCGGGAAAAATGTTAGACTAAATGTTACTCTGATCCTCTAAAAGCTTAAAGGTAGGACCTGAAAGTATCAACCTGTTTCCAGTAACTTAACTGCATTCCAGAAGAAACTTCAGGAATATTCATAGAGACACAAAAATGTCTAGCATCAAACAATAAAATTCACATTGTCTGGCAGCCAATCAAAAATAACCAAGCATGCAAGAAAAAACAAATGGGGAGGAAAATAGCAACACATAATGAGGAATAAAATAAGTGAATTGAAATCAACTTAGAAATGACACAGATGATAGAATTAGTAGATAGGGACAGTAAAATATTTTCCATGTGGTCTGGGAGCTACAACAAATTGTTAAGCAGAAGCATGGAAGAACTGGTGAACTTGAATGCATACCAACAGAAACTATGTAAAATGAAACACAAAAAGAAAATTACAGGGGAACAAAAAAAAAAAATACAGCATAGCGGACTCTGTGATAACTTCAAGCAGTCTATTACTCATGTAGTGGAGTCCCTATGATAGAGGAGAAAGAAGGAAAGATCAAAAAATATTTTAAGATAAAATGACCAAAAATTTTCAAAATTTGATTAAAAAAATAAAGTCACCAGAACCAAGAAGCTCAAAGGACCACAGACACAAGAAACACGAAAATAAAAATAAAAATGACACAAGGCATTATAATCCAATTGCTCAAAAACAGTGGTAAAAAGAAAATCAGAAAAACAGCCAGAGAAATTTACACACGTTATGTACAGAAGAACAAAGATAACAGCAGCTTTGGAAACAATTAAGTGAAAACACAATGAACCAATACCTTTACAACACTGAAAGAAAAAGAAATTATCAATCTTGAATTCTATATCCAGTGAACATATCTTTCAAAAGCAGTGTTGAAGTAGACTTTTTCAGACACACAAAAGAAAGAATTAATCACCAGCAGGCCTGCACTATAAGTAGTGTTAAAATACATCTTTTAGGAAAAAAAAAAAATACCACATGGAAATTGGGATCAACATAAAGAAATGAAAAGCACTGTAGATATTAACTATGTGGGTAAATATGAAAGATACTTAAATGCTTGTCAAAAGTATCATGATCTTAATATTTTTTCTGATTTTTCCCAAACAGATAAAATTTTTGTTCACATTTTCATCCTGTTATGGTTTTCAATGGCGAAAACTTAGCTTGTTTATCTCTGTATTATATATTAGATGGTGGCATAGGCTTTTGCAAGTAAGAGATAATGTACAACTTCCTAGTGGACTGAAATAGCTTATTTCCATGTTTTACTTGAAAGTTGCACAAGAATCAAAATAAGATAAACATAAAGATAAAACAAGTAAGCGGACAGAAGTTATCTTGCCCCACAAAATAATGATATTCCTCATAAAACAATAATCTTCTGAAAATACAATGTGTTTAGAAAAAAAAAAAAGAATGGATCTTTACTATTTCAGCGATAGTGTTAAAATCAGTTGAGAATTTGATTCGCTTTAAAACCCTCTCTCGGCTTCCCTAGTGGCTCAATGGTAAAGAATCCACCTGCAACTCAGGAGACACAAGTTTGATCCCTGGGTTGGGAAGATCCCCTGGAGAAGGAAACTGGTGACCCACTCCAGTATTCTCGTCTGGGAAATCCCATGGACAGAGGAGCCTGGCAAGCTACGGTCCATGGGGTCCCAAAAGAGTTGGACATGATTTAGTGACTAAACCTCTGAAAATAGGGAAGAAGTCTGCTGTTCCCCATTTCAACAGCAATAGAAATTGAAGACACATGCCTTGCAGAGGACCTTAATTAGATTTCTAAGGAGGGAGCAGGAGTGGATGGGAAATAAACAATAAAAAATCAGAAAAAGACAGTGTTGGGGTTCCTAAGATCACTCCCAGGTTTGATGATTTGTTAGGAGGATACACAGGACTCAGCATATAGTTGAACTCACAGGTATGGTTTATTACACCAAAAGGATACAAAGTAAAACCAGCAAAGGAAAAAGGTGCATGAGATGAAGACTGGAGGAAGCCAGGTATGAGGTGTTAAGAATTCTTCCTCTTCCGGTAGAGTCACAAAAGATGTGATTAATTACTCCAAGAATTAACACATATGAAAACACACGTGAAATGCTGTCTAGCAGGTATATTCACTGGTGACTTCAGGGTTTTGGTTGGAGCTGGCAATGTAGGTATGCTCTGCCTAGCATGTATCAAAATTCTAGACTCCCAGAAGGAAAGTAGGTGATCAATATAAACCATACTGTTGGCAGAGACTGTTTAGGTACAGTGAACTGCCCTTATCAGTTAGAGAATGGGGGAAACATTTCTAAAATCCAAGTTTCCAGATGCTAGCCAAGGGCTAACCTTACAAGCAGGGTTTTTTTTAAGGACAGTAGTCCTTCTCTGCATAGGGATATACTAAAAATATTCTTACTTTTTAATTCAAGAATGTGAGTTTCAGAACTTTTTTAGCAAACAGTATGAAATAGAGCAAAGTTATATACACTAAAATGTTCATCATAATATCGTTTACATTAGTAAAAAAAAAAAAAAAGGAAAGGAAACAGTAAGTGTCCAAAAACTGTGGAATGGTTCAGTAAATTATAGTACAGTATATGAGTGAAAGTAATGAAGAAATATTAAATAGCCATTAGATATTTTGAAGACTTTTAGTAACAAAAATGACTATCCTGGGGAGTAAATCAGAATGAAAAAATTATATATACAATAATAACTCAAAAATGGGAGAAATTAAAAAAAAATGGGAGGAATACAGAATGAAAGCTAGAAGGAAACACACTAAGAATGTAATCATGATTCATTTCCGGGGGATGGCTTATATAAAATAATTTTTATTTTCTTCGACCTTTTTCTGTGCTGTCAATTTTTAGTTAATGAACACGTATTTACTTTTGTAATTAGAAACTAAGTTATAATAATAACATAATTGTGTTAAAAAGATTTTAGATATAATGGCCTATGGATTCAAAGCAACTTTATGTATGCAGGTGAGGAAGCAACAGTTAGAACTGGACATGGAACAACAGACTGGTTCCAAATAGGAAAAGGAGTTCGTCAAGGCTGTATATTGTCACCCTGTTTATTTAACTTATATGCAGAGTACATCATGAGAAATGCTGGACTGGAAGAAACACAAGCTGGAATCAAGATTGCCGGGAGAAATATCAATGACCTCAGATATGCAGATGACACCACCCTTATGGCAGAAAGTGAAGAGAAACTCAAAAGCCTCTTGATGAAAGTGAAAGAGGAGAGTGAAAAAGTTGGCTTAAAGTTCAACATTCAGAAAATGAAGATCATGGCATCTGGTCCCATCACTTCATGGGAAATAGATGGGGAAACAGTGGAAACAGTGTCAGACTTTATTTTTGGGGGCTCCAAAATCACTACAGATGGTGACTGCAGCCATGAAATTAAAAGACGCTTACTCCTTGGAAGGAAAGGTATGACCAACCTAGATAGCATATTCAAAAGCAGAGACATTACTTTGCCAAAAAAGGTTCATCTAGTCAAGGCTATGGTTTTTCCTGTGGTCATGTATGGATGTGAGAGTTGGACTGTGAAGAAAGCTGAGTGCCGAAGAATTGATGCTTTTGAAGTGTGGTGTTGGAGAAGACTCTTGAGAGTCCCTTGGACTGCAAGGAGATCCAACCAGTCCATTCTCAAGGAGATCAGCCCTGGGATTTCTTTGGAAGGAATGATGCTAAAGCTGAAACTCCAGTCCTTTGGCCACCTCATGCGAAGAGTTGACTCATTGGAAAAGACTCTGATGCTGGGAGGGATTGGGGGTAGGAGGAGAAGGGGACGACAGAGGATGAGATGGCTGGATGGCATCAATGACTCGATGAACGTGAGTCTGAGTGAACTCTGGGAGTTGGTGATGGACAGGGAGGCCTGGCGTGCTGCGATTCATGGGGTCCCAAAGAGTCGGACACGACTGAGCTACTGATCTGATCTGATCTGATAAAATATTTAGTATGCACAGTGAATAATATGAATAGAATGTCAACGAGGGAACTTTTAGCATGGCAAATGACCATTTAAAGTGTATTTTTAAATCTGATGTGCTTCTTTGTTTAATTAGTTAACAAGAAAAGAAAAAACAGGTAAAGGGAAGGAAGATATAAACACTAAAAAAAGCACAATGACTAATTTTTATTGCAAGGAAGAAATGGCTCACAAACTAGCAAAAATACAAAAATAAAAATGTTATTTGCAAAGGATAGCACAAGGATGAATTTTCTAAATAACACTGAATCCCAATTTACATACAATCTGTTAAGCATTACTAACATAAGTTACATAAATTTTCATAGTTTTAAGGAGGATTAGGTAATTACTCTACAAACTTCCAGAGAAGGTGATTTTTAACATATTTAGTTACAACTCCCCTCCATTTGTTTTAATGCATCTACTCTAGTCAGAGATACTACTACATAGAAAGCTATTTTTGTACTACCCGGCTTCTTCATCACTGCACTAAGAAAGGAGCACTAAGGAGGGAGAAAACAGACCACTATTGTATCCTCTTATCCCTGGAGAGATGAAATGGTTTGCAGCTCATTTTAAATCACAAAGCAATTCTTTTGTGTACGAATTGGCCCCAGGCGAGGAGGTTGTGCAACTCACTTTCCACATGACCTCCACTTGTGGCCGCTTCCCAATCGTGTCAGAACATGAAAACCCTGAAGGCACTCCATGTGGGGCAGTGCTCTCTCTGCCTCGGAAGTGACTCCTGGGCCAAGTTAGAAAAACCAAATTCTGAAGAGCCACTGCAATGGAAAGCACACTCAGAAGGGGGCTAAAAAACCCAGAATTTTTCTGGTTAGGAAGGGAAATGTGGTTAACCTAAATTGGTCCTAGAGAGCAAATGGAGGCATCAAGAAGGACTTCTACTGCTTCAGTTCAACTATGCATTTTTGTTTCCGTTATAAAAAAAGAACAGCTCTTTAAATGGTTTGGCTATATTCAGAAATGTAACTGCTTAAAAAAATTCTGAAGTGTCTGGGAAGGTAGCAGGGAAAGAGGGCAGATGACAAAGCATTGCTAGAGTCTTCTGAGTAAAATTTACTAGATAATCAAAGTCAGCAACTGGTGCCTACTAACAGGTGGTTCGTCAAGGACTTTGTTGCTACCTCTCTTCTCTTTCCCAGGAAGAAAGAGATTATATGGGACTTGGAGTCAAAAAAACCTGGGTTCGGATCATGTCACTGTCAAACATGTGTTAACCATTTCCAGACACTATGCTTTCCTGGCATTTGTCATCTCTGAATCTTAGACTTTTTCCTCTATAAAATGGGTATACCGACAAATGGTACCGTTTTCATAGGTGATTATGTAGAAAGAAAGTCTAAGCAAACTGTAAAGTGCTAAGCATTTATTATTGTTGTTGCTAGTAGGTCTGCCTGAAATATAGAAAGTATTTAACAGATGTTCACAAAGTTATTAATAAACTGTAGCAACTATAGTGGACAAATGGTAAGAGTAAATAAGTCAAGAACCTTAAAATCAACAATCATTTTCACTTAAAACGTAACAGATATTTAACTATAAAACATTAATATCTTATATGGAACTATTAGGTTGGTGCAAGTGTAATCGCAGTTTCGGACCATGAATTTTGAGTCATTATAACTAGGTTCAAACACAGCTTTATTAATCAAAATAGGAACCATTACAATCAACACAATTTTGCCAACAAGAAATAAGTTTGTTCCTGTAGCATAAAAATCTATGCTTTGGGATTCGATGAACTCTTGGAAAGCAATTTCTGCTTTCTGGTGGTGGAAGCGTTTTCCCTGCAAAAAGTTGTTGAGACACACGAAGAAATGGTAGCTGGTTGGCAAGAGGGCAGGTGAATGTGGCGGATGAGGCAAAACTTTGTGGTCCAATTTGTTCAACTTTTGAAGTGTTGAATGTGTGATATGCGGTCAGGCACTGTCGTGGAGAAGAACTAGGCTGATTCTGTTGACCAATGCCAGTTGCAGGTATTGCAGTTTTTTGTGCATCTCATCGATTTGCTGAGCATACTTCTCAGATGTAATGGTGTCTCCAAGATTCAGATAGCTGTAGTGGATCAGACAGGCAGCAGACCATCAAATAGTGACCATGAACTTTTTTTGGTTCAAGTTTGGCTTTGGGAGGTGCTTTGGAGCTTCCTCTCGGTCCAACCACTGAGCTGGTCGTCACTGGTTGTCATATAAAATCCACTTTTCTTTGCCCGTCACAATCCGATCAAGAAATGGTTCGTTGTTGTGTAAAAGAAGAAAAGATGACACTTCAAAAGAACAATTTTTTTGATTTGCAGTCAGTTCATGAGCTACCCACTTACAGAGCTTTTTCACTTTTCCAATTTGCTTCAAATGCCGAATGATCATAGAATGGCATACGTAGAGTTCTTTGGCTACTTCTCGTGTAGTTGTAAGAGAATCAGCTTCAACGATCGCTCTCAGTTGTTGTCAACTTCCAAAGGCTGGCTACTGCGATCCTCATCTTCAAAGCTCTTGTCTCCTTTGCAAAACTTCTTGAACCTCCAGTGCACTGTATGTTCATTAGCAGTTCCTGGACCAGATGTGCTGAAGTGAAGTGAAGTCGCTCAGTCGTGTCCGACTCTTTGCCACACCATGGACTGAAGCCTCACAGGCTCCTCTGTCCATGGGATTTTCCAGGCAACAGTACTGGAGTGGGTTGCCATTTCCTTCTCCAGGGGATCTTCCCGACTCAGGGATTGAACCCAGGTCTCCTGCATTGCAGGCGGATGCTTTACCCTCTAAGCCACCAAGGAAGCTGCAAATGATCTCTGCTGCTTTACAACCAAGCCATTTGGAATTCAAATAAGAAAACGGCTAGAATTTGCTTTTTGTCTAACATCATTTCCACAGTCTAAATTAAATATAAAATAAGTAGCAAGTAATAAGTCATTAGCAAAAACATATAAAGCAAGAAATGTGCATTAAAATGATGTATAACATGAGTGAGTGAGTGAAAGTTGCTCAGTCGTGTCCGACTCTTTGTGACCCCATGGACTATACAGCCCATGGAATTCTCTAGGCCAGAATACTGGAGTGGGTAGCCGTTCCCTACTCCAGGGGTTTTTCCAAACCCAGGAATCAAACCCAGGTCTCCTACATTGCAGGCGGATTCTTTACCAGCTGAGCCATTAGGGAAGCCCGATATATAACATAATCACATTTATTTAAGAACATATTCAATAACAAACAGCAAATTTCGACAATGCAAAAACCATAATTAGTTTTGCACCAACCTAATAAACACCTCCATCCATGGAATTTTCTAGGCAAGAGTACTGGAGTGGGTTGCCATTTCCTTCTCCAGGGGATCTTCCCAACCCGGGGATGGAACCTGGGTCTCCTGCATTGCAGGCAGACGCTTTATCATCTGAGCCACCAGGGAATCCCAATAAACACCTAAGAAATATCCCAGGGGAAAAACAATGCTGCCAGAAAACAATGCTCTCAGTCATGTCTGACTCCTTGTGACCCCATGGACTGCAGCCCGCCAGGCTTCTCTGTCTATGGAATTTTCCAGGCAAGAATACTGGAGTGGGTTGCCATTTCCTTCTCCAAAACTGCCAGAAGAGGTCACTGCAATCATCATATATGGTGGGATCTCAGGTATGGCAGAGGCATGCTCGCAGATCACGTTTCATTAAGGTACAGGATGAGAGGTTAAGAGCTGAGTTCTTAAGTTCAAATCTCAACTGGCAAGTTGTATGACTATGGGCACATTAATCTTTTCTAAGCCTCAGTTTTCACAGATGTAAAGTGGGCAGAGCAGTAGTCTCTGCTAGCAGGATTACTGTGAAGACTTCAAGGAAGACACTCATGAATTACTTACCATAGTGTTATGTGCTTGTTGTTGTTTAGTTGCTAAGTTGTGTCGGACACTGTTCGACCCAGTGGACTGAAGCCTGCCAGGGTCCTCTGTCCATGGGATTTTCCAAGCAAGATTGCTAGAGTGGGTTGCTATTTCCTTCTCCAGGGTATCTTCCCAACCCAGGGCTCAATCCCAGGTCTCCTGCATTGGCAGGTGGATGCTTTACCACTGAGCCACCAGGGATGCCCATTATGTGTTTACCTACCATCATCTTCCTCATACTTTATATGAGGTATCTTTTTATGAGTGGAACTAGACCAGGTTCCTCCATTTTACAAACTGCTATTTACCCTCAGCTGTGGCAGAGAACCATGGTATGTTTTTGAAAAACACAGCAAATGGGGTCTACTGTGGTCATATATCCTGCCAGTCATCACACAGCACTATGCTACATAGGTGAAGTTAAGATATGCCTGCCAGGAACTGTGTTCCCTGAACCAAATGTTAGCAGATGTTCAAGATACCATTCTTCATATTTCACTAACCACTCTCTGAGCCATCCAGAATCCCTGGGTTATACTTTTAAATTTAAAATTTCATATCCAGGTTGCTCATGCCCTATGTTTCACTTCCAGTAAAATTTATCTTTCTTTTTTTCAGATGGAAATGTCAAAAAGCTTAAGATGTGCATACATGCATATTTTTTCTAATTTTAGTGAGTGGAATCTTGCTAATGCAGAAAGCTAAAGAAGTTAGAATAATGAAACACTAATAAAGGAGTCCCTTATAATAGCATATAACATGTTAAATGATGGTGGTGGTCAATGAAGCAATTGCTTCACATTCAATATCCTGCTGAAATGAAATAACTGCATTTTAAGGAAATAAAACATAACCCTTTTTGAGATGTCCTGCTAAATGAGTCAAAAAACCTTAATTCTAGATCTATAAAATTAATCAAAATAATCCAACTGTGCAATCACTCTACATCTTATCATAGAGAATCTAATAGTGCAGTAAATTCTAGATCTTGGATATAAAAGACATTCCTCTCTTATGCCCCCAACAGTCACCTTCTTGGGATCACATCCACACTTTTGGGACATGCAAAGCCTCTTCCTCCGAGGAAAGCCTGGGTCCAGCACCTCACCATGAGCTGCTTCTCCAGCCTGTCTGCCTTACTGACAGTGCTACCTGCCAGCCAGAAGCATCCTGGTGTCTACTGGGCTGCTGCAGACGGAGCAGACTGTGAATCCAGCCAGAGGATAAGAGGTTGTTTTAATTGGCTAAATCTGCTACGTACTAAGCGTATGGCCATGAATTTGTAGCCAAAACACTAATCTAAACACAAAACAAGAATGACATTTTCGCTCAATTCTAGTTCTGCCATGAGGGATTTTAATCTAACATTTTATAATGAGTACCAAATCCTTACCTTTGCTAAAGTAGAATTTTCATAGTATACTCCTTGTACCAAATCCATAAGAGCACTTGCTAAAAGTTCCACAACCTAAAAAACAGAAAACAAGAAAAAAATCAGAAGAATTTAAACAATGTATCCCCATTTTTACCTCAGACTGCCTCAGGAGGCTCAGTTGCAAGGGAGTATTGTGTTTGATAGAAAAAAAAGGGGGGATTATGCACAAAAATCCTGGCAAATGGCATTGTCCACCTGGATATTAGAGCTGTGATCCAATTTTTCCAGTCACAATTCAAACAAAAAAAAATCTTACAAGCATAGCATTTAACTAATATGTGAAAGACCAGTAACAGTCATATTGAACATAAGTTTAAATTTCAGACAATGAATAAAATCTGAACCCAATTTATTTTCTGAATGTTTGTTTTGGTCAGGTGGATACTTTTTCAATATCCCCATTCTGGGAGCCATCACAATGCCAATTTTCATGCTTAACACAGAAAGAAAAGCAAAAGAACAGTTAACCTTTCTAATGTGTTCATTCTGTTGCACTAAAAATGTGCTGTGGATATATTTGGTATAGGGCCCTTGGGTCAAATGTACTACAACACTGAAAATTTTAATAGAACTGTAATAGTAAAATTGTATTCCTCTAAACTGTATTATTTTCAAGGCTTAGACTATTTAAAAAATCAAACAAAATCAAAAGCTTTGAACTTGTTCCAGAATGAAAAAGAAGCAGAAAACAGTAAATGGTCTCCTTGGAACTACTGTACAATTTAGAGTTGTTTGCATAAACCATCATAATTCAAGAGGATAAAATAGTGGTATTTATTATAATGTTCAATGCAGCCATTTCACACAATTCTCAAGGAAACCCTATCTGTTTCTTACCAAGTCTTATTATCTTGTATATTTAGCTCTCTATGTTATGCAGTCTTATATCAAATTCCCACTCTTGGCTTCCTAAAATTTAGCTTAGTTCTGATTGAATTAAAGTATTTTGTTTCAGCTTTTATCATTCTTGTAATTGAAGACATTATTAAGCCAAAGGATACAGACTCAAACAACAAGATACTTCAACCTCAGGTACCTTGGATTTAATAAACATTTTCTTAGAGGTAAATGACATTAATTTGTAGAAAGGTATGCTTTAAAATTTTAACACATAAGCATTTATCTCCAAATTTATATTTACATTCATCCTGCATAACACACACAAGGCTGCTAATACGGAAATTTTGCTGATTAAAGGGATATTTTTTTCTAGCTCTGCAGATGGGTTAATTTGTAAGACCTATACAAAGTCTTTTTTTTTTTTTTTTTCAATCGCATTGCCCTTTAGGTAACCAAATACTTAAGAAATATTGTAGCAATATAAGCTGCAGAGGAACTACAAGGACAATGATCCTACAGTGTTACCAGATGTGTTGAGTTATTTAAGTGCGGAAAAGAGAAAAATGAATGGATTTTTTTCCCCCTGAAGGTATCAGATAAGCTCTGCTCTCAAATCCAGGAGGATAGAGTATCGCCAATAGGTCTATGAAAGACTGTAACTAAATGCACAGCATCAGATTGGATTACAGTTTACACAAGCAACATCCCAAGGTCCCTCTGATGGCTGGACACATAATACAGATCAATCAGTCACTAAGAATGTTATGGTTTTGAAACAGTTTGAGGTCTGAGATCAGCACTGGTAAAGTGAAGAGGGATTTACAAAAAGAAACTCTGACACTAATTTTAACAGTGGACCTGGTTTTGGATAACCAGAGTTGTGTTCCCTTACTTTCTGAAATTCCAGACCAGGAAGCAACAAAAACATTTTATTTTCTGATTCTTTTTCTGTTAATGCAATTAGCAAATATACCTGTATTTACAAATTTATAATTTATAAGTGACCTGTACTTCCAAATGACCATCCTTGCTTAAGCAGAATATAATACCTTCATTGCCAAAAACAGCCATCAAAGAAAAAACTTTGGACTCGCTTGGGTTAACAAGTCCAGGAAGGTAGGAGAGTATAAAAAGCAGAATAGCCTAAGGGAGCTGCTTGTGTCCCAGACAAAAGTGACTTATCCAGCACACACTTAAGTATCTTTCCACTGCTTGAAATGTTTAGTTTTAAAATTATACCCCAAAGAGATGTGTACCATTCTCCTTTAGAATCACAAATATTTCTAGGAAGATGATAGGGCTATCAGCCCATATATATGTTAATAAGAACATTTAATGATCCGATCTTTTTTGTTCATTACATGGCTTACTACTATAGGCATTCACCTGTTTAGATATTTACTGTACTTAAATATAAGAAGGCACCTGGGGCTTCTCTGGTGGCTCAGTGGTAAAGAATCCACCTGCCAATACAGGAGACATGGGTTCAATCCCTGATCTGGGAAGATCCCAAATGCCATGCAGCAACTAAGCCCATGTGCCACAACTATTGAGCCTGTGCTCTAACCCAGGAGCCACAACTACTGAGCCCAGGCACCACAACTACTGAAGCCCATGCTCTGCAACAAGAGAAGCCACTGACCATGTAGCAGCAAAGACATAGCACAGCCATAAGTTAAGTAAATAATTTTTTAAAAAGGCACTTGCTTAATGAGCTCTCCCCTCCACCCCCAACTCCTGCCTCAGATTCTTGAGGAATGATTTGTTTAGGCAACCTATCTAAAATTTACAGTAGCAAGAATAATGATAGTCAGAGAAGAACCTACAGCCTAACTGCCACACTTTGGTGCTTTAGATAGAAGTGACCCTAAGAAGGATTCAAGGGCTACTGTTCCAAGCCCTTGGGCAGAGGAGGATAGGTGGGGCAAACAAATACTTTCTATTAGAAAAAGATAGGCTAAAAAGACCCCCGAAGTTAGCCACCCTCAGAAGCCCAACAGATTAGAGAGCTGTAATGAAATAAAGCAAAACACTACAAGGGAGAAGATCTATATTTTACTGCAAGGCGTTAACTACCAATTTCATTGTGAGATTTGGGGCAAATCAATTATTTCTCTGAATCTTGGTTTTCCTCAACTATTAAATGGGGGGGGGGGGGAGCGGCAGCTGCAAAACATAATTCCTTTAAGTTTCTTCCAGTTCTAAAATCCTGAGTTTAGAAATGCAAATCTTAGTATTTATAATGAAGAAATTAATTTGAAAACTGCTTTTTTTGTAAACTGATGAGACATCTTTGTTCATGATATTATTTTTAATCTGTTCTCTTCACATGGACGTTTCCCTCCAACTAAACTTTAATGATCACTTCCTTTGTGAAACTTTTTGTACCCAATCCCTCTTGGTTCTAATATCTGAAATTATAATGAAACTATTTCTATTTTTTAAACCACTTTAAGTCATTTCCATTTTTTAAACTATAATGACTGGCAGCCCACTCCACCAACTGGCAAAGAAGTCCTAGTTGGGTCAATTAAAGGTCATACTGCTAAATTCTGGTCTTGAAGGGCTCTAATACTTGGAAATAACTTATATATATTGAATTCAGAACAATAACAGGTTTAAGTGCAAAGTTGCAACAAACAATAATGGCATAATTGACCATATTGCTTCCTTCCTTCTCTAATGAGTAAGTATGTAGAGCACTTAGAAGGGAATCTGGAACATAGTCTCAGGGAGTGTACAATATAAGTTAGACAGATGAAAGGCACAGCATGGAAACCAAGATTAAAGAGTACCCAGATATTTGGGAAGAAAGTGGGTTTTAATTCAACAACTGAACACATGAAAAGACTATTTTAACCAAAATCAGAGGTCTCTGTAACACTGACTTACAGTTTTTTGAATCATCATTTCAGATTATATGACTGTCATTATCAATAATATAAAGTTTATTTTATAATAAACTTTAGAGAGTTTATTACTGCCTACAGAGTAAGCAAATAGGAAACATGTTTCTTCATTTCTACATTTCTAGAAGTTGTGAGAACAGCAGAATAGCTTACCTGTACAGGCAGATGCAAAACTGCTTTTTGCACAAAAATGGATTGTGTCATGTGTTTAAGTCTGACTCTGCAGCAATGTCATACACTATCTTCCAATCTTCTAAGTAACGCCTTAGATCTCAGTGAACCAGAAGTCGTAACCATTACCCATGTCAGTGTTATGAGCTGGTTTCTCCTGCCACCTTGTTTTTGGCTACCAGGGAGAAGGCTGCATAAGAAATGAAGTGGACATCAAATTGCTGTTCTCAAGCAAAATGTTGATCTTTTCCCATTTTAATCACTATTCTCTCACCGAAGATTAAAGATTAGGTATTTTTTAGATGCAGCTGAACCTTAGCACAATTACAGATCCGATATAAGTGATCTTTGGAATGGCTTTGTTAAATGGTTAATTCACGGGACAAATTTTACCAGTTGCAGGGGAATATGTAATTGCTTCATTCTTTATCTTTTGGTAAGGGTAACCACAATTCAACAATTTTTTCAACTGAAAAACTAAAGTGTTGTGATTATTATGCCCTAAGCTATAATAAAATTGTCATCTTAAAAATTAGAAATTGAGAGAAGTAGGAGGTGCCATCCTCACTCACTGCTCTACAAAGATGTCGGTAACATATTCTTAAGGAAAAGAAAAAGAAAAGCTGGTTACAAAATAAAATAACATGACAGGTATTCTTTTAAAAAAAATCAGCTCAATCAATGTTTATGTATGCTGAGAAAAGTCTGATACAACAAAATAATAATAATATAATCTGTAAGTGGTAAGATTCTAGACATTTTTAATTAAAATTTTTTCAACTTTTCTAATTTGCTTAAATTTATAATCACTTACTATATAATGTATTACATATTCTCCCCCCTTTATATATCTTGCCTTTATAATCAGATACAACAGAAAACCTACTTCTAAGGCAGAGGGACAGGAGGAAGCACACCCTGCTTTAGCCTCAGAAAGGCTTCAAGCTAAGCTGTGTCCACAAATTGATTTATGGAATAGAGCAATGGAAAGTCCCTGGATTCGCAAAAATAAGATCAGGAACTGGTGATAAGCATTCTGTGCAGACAACTTGTGCCCTTCTCAATAAATGTGATTCAGGAGTACTGTCAGTTAGCATTTGACAGATGGAACAGACTCAACAGAGTTGTAGATGTTTCACTAGTAAACCAGACCACTTTGGTTTCAGCAAAGGAGTGCCTATCCTAAATTTAAAGTAAAATGCAACCACATCTTTGGAAAAATGTTAATTCTAAACTGATGTGGCTCAACTGAAACTTAAGCCATCATAAGCTATCTGAGTTTATGTAAGAAGGTGGTATAATTGTATTTTAATTCACTTTAAAAAGGTCGCTATGTACTTAATCTGCTTGGTATATTAAAACTGTGGAGACTATTTATAATAGTCTTATAATCTATTTATAATCTTTATAATTTATAAAGAGTTTATATCTTTCAAAATCTTGCACTGGAAGGTTATTTTAATGATTTTTTTTTTTTTTTTTTACTACAGTTTGGAATGACAGGACAATGTATGATCCATCATGCTATCTGGGAAGCAAATGAACACACAGCCCCTCAGCCTTTAGTACTCTTAACAGCTGCTAGCAAAGGAAACAGTCATGTGTGTGCATGCATCTGCCGTGCTCATGGCATTAATTATGCACAAATTTATTGCATTCCTCCCCCAGCCCCTAGGAACAAATAGCAAAGCATGAAGCGGTAGCAAAGGTAAAACACCCTGGAGGGAGAATTCATTCTTGGGAGGAACAAAAGATGGACTTGGTGCAAATACGTCCTTTTCAAAGAGCTCTGGCATTTGAAGGGATATTGTCAAGAATTATTTTTTAAGCCACAGAAATTATATTGTCAGTGAAAACATTTTATGGAAAAATACTTTTATAGGTAAAGGATGCCAAATAGCCTGCTAACAGTAATCAGAGCCATTAGTTTCACACTTCATTCCTCTTCATTCAAATGGAGCACAAAGTATTTGAGAGATGCTTTTAAAGATGAAAGATTTACTTATATCACCAAGGTAAAGTACAGGAGGACTGGTAAAGGATGAGTGCTCTCCCATAGAGGCCAGTAATATCTAACATTTGTAAAGCACTTCATCATTTACAAACTGGGTGTAAGCAATCTGGTTCCAGGTGGATTCAGTCCTCAGTACCTGGCCAGAGCTTCCAGGCTGGCAGCCTCAGTGGAGAAGCAATCTCTGAAGAACATGGGGAGCAGCAGCAGTGGCCAAATAAAGGGTGAATCTGCTCACTCACCACCTGGGCACAAGCCACCCAGATGAGCCCTAATCTGTATGCTGATTAGTATAAATGAGTGGCTTTAATAAGCCATTGATGAAGTCTATGAAAGAACGGTTCTCTCCACTCCTTCCTACCAGACAAGGACCAGGTTTAATGAAGACAATGATAAAAAGTCTGCTGTAGCAAACACACCACTAACTCACAGGAGTTCTGGAAGAAGCTTCTAACTCGGCTTTTTGAAGGGAGTCTTTTCAATGCTGCCAAATGTGTAAGGCCGTGCTTATTTGTGGGAGGGATGGCAATCTGTTCAAGTGAGCTGGAAGTTCTTTCTGGCTAAGGGGGAAGAGCAGAGAGAGAAATGGCACTACCAGTAGGACAGGTGCAGCAAAAACTAAGCAAATTGATAATCTTAATTTTTAATTTAGAACAGCTGATACATTGGTTTATAAACCCTAACTACTGGTAACATTTGTCAAAAGGGTTCATGAAAATTCAGTGAACTACAGAAAAGTATAAAATCACAGCTGATAAAACAAATAGTCCACAAGTTCAGGAAAATGGCTTGCATATAAAGTTTGAAATTTAATATTACATTGGCTAGTGCACTCATTTCAAAAACATGTGTTGATAGCCTACTATGTACCTGGTACTGTATTAGTGAGAGAAGTGATGGCCATACAGAGAAAAAGGCTATTTGTCTTTGATCACCTAGAAGGATAATACTCAGATGAGCTGCATGACCTTGGGCCAGTGCATCACTTCTTAGGGGCTCAGTTTGCTTATCTAGGTAAGAGGTAACTGTATCAACAGTAAGCCCCAGGATCAGAAATACCGAAATGTGCACCTATACTGTGCACATTTGTAAGGAATGTCAATTACAATGTGCAGTTGTATGTGTGTTAGTCACTCAGTTGTGTCCGACTCTTTGTGACCCCATGCACTGTAGCCCACCAGGCTCCTCTGTCCATGGGATTTTCTAGGCAGTAATACTGGAGTGGGTTGCCATCCCCTTTTCCAGGGGATCTTCCTGACCCAGGGATTGAACCCGGGTCTCCTGCATTGCAGGAGGTTTCCTTACGGTCTGAGCCACCAGGGAGGCCTGTGCAATTGCAAGTTATAGCCAATTAGCCAAAAATGTGGATTTCTTTTATTAGCAATACAAAAGTAATTCAAAAGTTGCTTACTTTTTGCATGAGGGTGTATGATTGGCTGTGTTTGTCACTGAGCAGTGACAAATATCATTTATTTAAACAATAATTAAGTTCAGTGGCTCAGTTGTGTCCGACTCTTTGCAACCCCATGAATCATAGCACGCTGGGCCTCCCTGTCCATCACCAATTCCTGGAGTTCACCCAAACTCATGTGCATCGAGTCGGTGATGCCATCCAGCCATCTCACCCTCTGTCGTTCCCTTCTCCTCCTGCCCCCAATCCCTCCCAGCACGGAGTCTTTTCCAATGAGTCAACTCTTCGCATGAGGTGGCCAAAGTATTGGAGTTTCCACCTCAGCATCAGTCCTTCCAATGAACACCCAGGACTGGTCTCCTCTAGGATGGACTGGTTTGATCTGCTTGCAGTCCAAGGGACTCTCAAGAGTCTTCTCCAGTACCACAGTTCAAAAGCATCAATTCTTCGGCGCTCAGCTTTCTTCATAGTCCAACTCTCACATCCATACATGACCACTGGAAAAACCATAGCCTTGACTAGACGGACCTTTGTTGGCAAAGTAATGTCTCTGCTTTTGAATATGCTATCTAGGTTGGTCATAACTTTCCTTCCAAATAATTAGGTTCCTGAAAAAGTGGTGGGTAATTTAAAATGCTGACATCAAGATCAAACTTTTCAGAAGAAATAAAGAAAAAGGAGATGCTTTTGCATATTCATTGGAAGGACTGATGCTGAAACTGAAGCTCCAATACTTTGTCCACCTAATGCGAAGAATCGATTCATTAGAAAAGACTCTGATGCCAGGAAAGACTGAGGGCAGGAAGAGAAGGGGATGATGGAGGATAAGATGGTTGGATAGCATCATCGACTCAATGGACATGAGTTTGAGCCAACTCCGGGAGATAGTGAGGACAGGGAAGCCTGGTGTGCTGCAGCCCATGTGGTCGCAAAGAGTCAGACATGACTGAGCGACTAATAACAACAACAACATACCTTGTTATGACTGGACTTTCTCTGAAGAAAATAATGTCTGCCATTTCAGTGATCTGCACACTTTTCCCCATGTGGCCAATAACCTACATTTTGCTTTCACTGCTTCTTCATTTGAGGGCGCTCTCAGTGATGTTAAGTGGTGTTTTCCAAGTATGATTTTATTGAAAAGTTAATTCCACTTTTGAGAAGTTCACAGTGTGACTCTTCAGAACACCAGAATCATAGTAGAGTATTTCATGCAACTGAGGATGCTGCTGGCTAGGACACTGCCTGGTAGTACTGGATTTCAAAATTTTTAAATGGTAACCCAGAGTAAGAACTGTATTTTACATCATGACACAGTACATGTATACATGCATATGTATAAAAATGAATGAAAAGCTTTATAAAACAAAGGTTTAATTATTCCTATTTTCTTTTGTATTTCATTAAAAAAAAAAGGTGTTAATAGTTACTTACTAAATCGATTTCACCACCCACCAATAAGCAGGATGTGATCTGTGGTTTGAACCATTATCTCACATCATGCTGATATGTCATGAATAGCTCATAGCTTGTCATATATGACTCATATTTTGATATGTGGTTTGAACCATTATATCATGCTGATAATGTCATGTATAGCTCATACCTTAGCCATCTTCTAAAATTTTTTTAACTTATTATTAATTATTTATTTTGGGCTGTGCTGGGTTTTCTTCACTGCATGGGCTTTTCTCTAGTGGCCGTGAGTGGGGGCTACTCGTCCTTGTGGTGCACAGATTTCTCATTGCAGCGGCTTTTCTTGTGCAGCATGGGCTCTAGGTGCGCGGGCTTCAGGAGTTGCAGCTCTGGGGCGCTACAGCACAGGTTCAACAGCTGTGGCACACAGGCTTAGTAGCTCAGCGGCATACGGCATCTTCCTGGATCAGGGATTGAACCCATGTCTCCTGCATTGGCAGGAAGATTCTTTACCACTGAGCCACCAGGGAAGCCCCTTGGTTAGCCATGTTAATTGCAAAATCCCCAAATTTTTCATATGCAGTTTAAACATTGTTATTCTGAAATATATTTGTAAAGGTGTTAATTTCTTTATCACTTTATACCAAAAACAAGTAAATCAACTGAGTGTAAACAGAGGCAGGATAAAACAGAATCATTCTTGGGTACTGTAGAGTATATTCTGTTAGGTACATATCAATCTTGTTGGTTTATATTACTGATGTTGACTATTAGCTTTAATTGTATTAGATTCATGAAAACAAATTGGCTTAGACCACATTTGGCCAACAAGTTAAAAACTTCAGCATTTTTCTGGGATTCACATATACATCTTGCAAATTCCAGGGATACCATGTCCTATTGGGTAACACAGTTCACCTTTCAGCATAATCAGTTCCTGTTCAAATTGGGCCACACGAAAGGCAGATGTTTGTAATTTTGAGACATCCCAAGGTCTGCACTTAAAAGGCAGTCACAGAAATAAAAGCATGGCTCATATGTGTTAAAAATCCATGCATCTTGTCTAAAACTGTAATTGTATTTCTTCCAAATACCTTCACAGTTCTTCAAAATCTGTGATTCAATGAAATTCTAAAAATAATGGGCCCTACTAATACTGCATTCTAGAAAATTAAGACAATCCATTTTCCCCTCCTTTTAAAAAAATTAGGTAGTGAGAATTGAGACTAGCTGCATTGTTCCCTTGAATCAAATAATGAATACCCTTGGGTTAGAAATTCTTTAATTTATAAAGATACACAATTGACTTTTAAACTGATATCTCTATCTCGAATGCTTAGCACATGAACAAAAATTTTTGTTGAATTATCAATACTGTTCTAATGTGTGAATTCACTGTATAAATCTTAACTATTTCAAAATAAATTTGCACAATTACCACTCTGTTCAATCGCTGTTTTCATTTGTATACCACCTTATGGCTTAAACTACTTGAAAAAGTGAAGCTTCTCATCACAAAATATAAGTTTCTCATCACAAATCGGCCATAAAGATGAGTTCATAAATTTGGGGTATTACTTTAGATTGCTGAAATATGCATGTCCAATCTCAAGATCTCTGATAGTTACAAAACATTTTGATTTTTCTATTACACCTCCGATTTTATTACAAAGTTTTCTTGATTGCTTTTCTTTATATTGAATGTCTTTTTCAGAATCTGGTTGTATGTTGTAGCTTTTGACTTTTTCCCACAACACTCAGAATTGCAGAATATTGGAACTGGCAAGGAGGCAGGGGATGGAAATAATGCTGCTTTTATAGGTGAGGAAACTAAGAAAACAAGTTGCCTTTGCTTAGTAGTTGTTTCTCTAAAATGTTTTATAAAGCCTTATTGACATTTTTATTGAAATGTTTATTTAAAAACCACTAATTGTTTAAGATATTATAAATTCCAATATCTCTAAGTGCAAAATTTCTGGCAAAAAGGCTATTGTGGTTCTTTCTTTGTTTGTTTTCTTCTTCAGTTAAGCATGAGGATGTCAAAGCTGGATTGCCTGGATTTAGACAGCAACTCTACCATTTATTAGCACTGTTATCGCAGGGAAATCAGCTCTTTCCTTTGTCTCGGGAGAGGTTATATAGGTTAATATACAAAAATCACAACAGTGTCTACTACATAGTAAATACTCAAAAGTATAAGCTGTTATTTTTTTAATGCCTGGTAGTAATTTTAATAACTATTATATATTCTACATTATGAAGTTTCTAATTTCATTTCCAAAATGGTGTATTAAGACATTAGATAAACAATCTGGAGAAAAAGGTTTCACCTGGAATTCTGAGAGATAAAATGAGTTGTCCAATGTTAAATGACTATTTTTTTTAAACAAGGTAGAGATAGGAAGTAGGTCTACACACTTCAACATCAGGGCTATTTCCATGTCTCTTTGTAGCTTTATATGACATCACTAAGGAATATAAAATAGATAAATGCTATAAAGCTTAACACATTATGAAAACATAAGTAATCCACAAGAGTGTAGCTGCTTAGCAATAAAGTAATTAATCTGATATTCTAAATAGGAAAACTGTCCTTCAAAAACTAAAGATTAGACAGACACACACCGTATAGTTTTAGTGTTTACTGATATCTGACTTGAACAAAGAAGAAAGACAATTAAGCCACATGAATAACAGCAAACAACTCAATGTATTTTCCAAAATTCTTAAAAAGAAAGTTCCTTGGCACAACCATACTTTCCAACAACCCACTTTAATGTTTTCACAATTTATGATATCAGAAATGACCTCAGGGTCAGGCATTTGTCAGTTAATGACCAGTTGGGCTAATGGCCTTCAGCTTTGCCTTGGGCACACAAGTCCTCCAGTAGGTCATTAGCTGCCAGAAAAGGGCTCTTCCCAATCACTATTGCTAAATAAATAAAATTTGCTTCTGGGTTAAGGCCCTGTAAGCCAACTTGGGCTTAGAGTGAATTTTTTCGTTGAGTATTTACAACTCAGAAGAAAATGATGGAAATGCCAAAACCAAAGTTATATCACTATAATTAATGAAAAGTAGTCACATGGATCCTTTTGGATGCTCTTAAATTTTCTTTTGCTTATGGTATCCAAATTCAGTATTAATTTAATATAGCAGGCACGAGATTACAACTGTAATACATTTAAAATTTTTATCTGTAAGTAAATTTGTTGGAGCTCATACTACATTTTCCCAAAATATAAGGTTATAAATGATGGCTCGGTTTCCAGGGCAACCCACAAAAGCTTATTTAGTCCACAATATTAGAAATACCTTATGCCTGTAATAAAAAATTGGATAGAAAACCACAATCTTCCAATACCTGCAACTAAACAAATAGAAAAACAAAACTAAATATGAAATATTTAAAAATGATCTTTAAATGCTGATAGTTACAGGGAAATTTGGTTCAATAAGAGAATGAGGATACATACACTGGTTCTTTCCTATGCCTATTTCATTTCTATTATAATTTTCCTTTTATATACCAAGTTTTAGTTCTTCAACTCCAAGTAAACTTTGTTGGTTTATTTTTCCTCTTGAAAAAAGTAAAGAGAAGGCAAAAAGGTGGATGACAATTTTTCTGAAATAACAGGTAAAAGGAAAACGAAAAACTGAAGGAAAACAATTAAAGAGGATGTGTATACATTCTGAAGACTGCCTGAGGTGAAATGAACTGAGTAATGCATAGTAAGAGACAAAGAAAGGGGCACCGCGTACAGGTCCACTGCGTGAAGAAAGGATGGGTGGAGAAGAGTCTGGTCATCAGTATTTTACTTGTGGAAATTATTCAATTAATTGTTTTCATCCTCTGTAGTTTGACACCCAGGATTAATATTCTTTTCTTCATATAACCCACTCAAGTGTAGATTTTCATGACTAGAATAATTATGCACAGAACCTAAGGGAGGTGTCATACATTGTAATGATAAAGGAAACTATCTTCATATCACTTAGAGAAGTCAGAATGCTATTATAAAATCACAGTTTCAAAATTCCCAGAATAATTTTCCAGTTTTTTCTTATCATATGATGCTAACATAGCCAAGTATTAAACAGACACTATATTTATAGTCTGAATCTGCTTCCTTGCATTTAAAATAAAAGTAATACATGTTTGAGATGTGTACTAGAAATAAGACAAAATATTATGTTCTTTTAAAATTTATTATCTCATTAAAACCTTGAACTTTACCCTTTTGGTGCCAAAAAGAAATGAAATGTCTTTTGGGGGTGAAAGTGAAATGAAAGTGAAAGTGAAGTCGCTCAGTCGTGTCTGACTCTTTGCGACCTGATGGACTGCAGCCTATCAGGCTCCTCTGTCCATGGGATTTTCCAGGCAAGAGTACTGGAGTGGATTGCCATTTCCTTCTCCAGGGGATCTTCCCGACCCAGGGATCGAACCCAGGTCTCCTGCATTGTAGACAGATGCTTTACCGTCTGAGCCACCAGGGAGTCCAAGGTCAAATGCCATTATGCAAAATAGATACTTCTCTGAATTGTCTATGTCAGAAACCTGAAGACTAGAAAAAAGAGCAAGAGAAGCATTTCTTCCATATGCTTGGCATTTAAAGAAACTCATTTTTTTAAAAGCCTGTTTTCTACAAAAATACAACCTCTTAAATGGGTAGAGTTGAACCATGGTTGGCCATGAGAGGTAGAAATATACTGATTATGGCAATCTTATCGTACACTTCAGCAATCTCAATTTTTGTAATTCCCTTTATCCACTTTCTAGAATTCATATGAATTAAATCTACTTTTTCCCCACCAATTTCACTGGCATAAGTTGCTGTTTCTCCAAAGTCAGAGAGAGGAAAGAAAAGTATTTTCCAACTTGAGTTATTCAGTATTCTAATTTGGCCTTTCTATTGATTTTATTCAAGGGACTTCCTGAGTTCAGAGTTTACAAAGTACTGGGCAGATAAACAGCTGATTCCTTCCTCTTCATCCTCAGCCACGTGACCCTGGTCTGTAAACACACAAGGTCACAGTAATCGCTATTTTAAATGAATATGACAGAGAAAAACTTAAATTTCATATGACATAGCATGTTTTTAGGTTTTACTTTTCAATAGGAATTTATAAGTAAAATTAATATAACAGATAAGAAAAACATCAAATAACCAATAGCAGCTGCTTTATTAAAATATATAGACGGTACAAAAGGAGATTTACACGCATAAATTGAGCATATTTATACAACTAAATTTCTTCCTAGTAAACAACATATTTATGCCTTTAGGAAAACAAAGTTAACATAAGGAAATACATCAGCTATGTAAGAAGTACATCTGTGCCACTGGTTATTTAGAAATATAAATCACTAATGCTTAATAGAATGGTTCCCAGGAGTGATATCACGATGATGTTTCAGGGTGCTTAGATAAGACCCAGGCTAACTCTCAGATGTGTAAGGATAGGTTCATTAAATGAAAATCACTAAAAAGGTTAAAAATAATAATATGGTGAATTAAATTTTTTAAATACTAGGGTTATCACTGTACATATAAAACAAAACACTCTTTAAAAAAAATTTTTTTTTAAGATGACAAGTAGTAATGTGCACTGTCTTATTTACACTGTGGCTTAATCCTAAAATACAAATCTAGTCCACAAATAAATACAGGGAACCAGGGAAAAACTGTAACGGTCAGCCAGATTTCTAAATTATAGTGCTTTTCCATGTCATGATTTTCTCCCAATTATCTAGCATGTCTCGTTGATAGCCTGATGCTCAAACATTAAAATTTTAGATTCTGGCACGACCCCATCATTTCAGCACTCAGTGATGTTTTACACGAACACAATATAGAGCAATTTATTTCAAAGGAGTCAGAGAATTTATGGCTTAAAAAGAGGTATTCTGAGGTCTCTTAGTTCAGGGTCTTTATATAGTGAAGTACTAAAATAAAAAGTTGCCCTTAGGTTCCATAACTGAAAATGAATGAAAATTCATTAATTTTTAAAGCATTAATTTTTAAATTCACTACTGAATTCAAAATCTTGTTAATTCACACTTATGTGACTATAGCTATAATAGTAAGACAATTACCAGAGGATTAATATACCAATTTCTATACTTAGAGATATTTAAAAATCTAAGTGTTACCTAAGGCAATTACCTTGAAGACCCCTAATATCTTCAGGGAAAAGCCAAAGGGAGAATAATTGACTTTGCTAATTTTACCCTTGGCAATTATAAAAGAGCTCTGAATTTCATATGACTGCAGAACACTTCATCTAATGGTCTGCCCCAGGAGAAGTACGACAAACATGTAACACAGAAATTCAGACAAGAATTCAGTAGCAAAAGAAAGTGGGATGTTGGTAGAATGAGTAAGTTATAGAAAATTAAAAGTTGCTACAAATATGCTAACTTTAATTACCAAGTTAAATATACACTCTCAAAGAAAAAGCAGGCTGTTACTGTGAAAAAACAGAATACTATATACAGCATTTCTGTGCTATGTTCTGCCTGTCCCCTTATTGCTGAGGTCTCTGTTTATGTTGCTAATGCTGACAAATTTTCTTTCTTATGAAAGAAAGTGAAAATGTCAAACAGACATCTAGCTTTGTTAAGACATTATCATATGTAGAGATCTTACTTATCGCCACCTTTTCCTCCCCTCTGACTCCCTCTTTTAATAGTAGTATACTGAAGCTTCTGGGAACTCATTTAATAAAATTAGTCCTCTTTTGAGATAAAACTTTACTTTCCTTAAAAAAAAAAATTCCAAGGGGAATACCACCATGTATTTAAATGAAAAGAACCAGTTCTGAATATGGGTGATTTGCTTTATCAAAGGATTTTCTCTGAAAGAGCACTTTAGTTACCCTTTACAATTTACTCAGTTTAAAACAATATTCACATGATTTGGAAGTCATCCATTATGATTAAAATACGGCTACAGAAAGCCTAGATTTGTAGATCAATTATGGACCCTAGATATGGTACTCAAGGTCTTTCACAAAAAGTGAGCCAGTGAAGCATCTTTTGAAAGTGAACTTGTAGAACCTTCAAATGACCCTTTGAAGAACAATGTGCAAAAGATCTGTTTCAGATGAACACAGGGGGGATGCATACAATAAAGGCTTCAATTTAACGCACAACTATCAAATTCAGAAAAAAACATACCATGGCTTAAAAAGAAAAAACTTCCTCACCAGACAAAGGTTGATAAAATGCAAATCTAAAGGTGCAAACCTGTGCAGAGATCATGAAGGTACAGGACTTGATGGGAAGGGAATGCTTGACCATTCTTATTTGAAGGAGAAGCTTCAGGCTGAACTGTTGCTTGGATATGATAAGCTTTTTTTTTTTTTTGTAAATCAAGTAGTGCTACTGAAATCCGGTGCCTAATGGAGCAGATGGTGGAGGTCTTAGACTCTGGAACATTTATAGTGATGCTTCTGAATGCAAAGCACCAAGAATGGATTTCACAGGCTATGAATCTGATTTGATTTTGATGAGAACAGAGCCTCCATTTTCTCTGAACTTGAACCACACTGAAAGAAAGAATGTGTGAATGATACAAGCTAGCTAAGAAAAGGAACATTTTAAATGTTATTTCCATAAAGTGAAGTGGCTAAAGCAAGTGATCACTTGCTTGTGTCATTATAGTATGTTAATAATATTTGTACTTAATACCACCATCTTAACCTTATATAAAAGGTTAATGAAAGTGAAAGTCGCTCAGTCGTGTCCGACTCTGCAACCCCATGGACAGCAGCCTACCAGGCTCCTCTTTCCATGGGATTTTTCCAGGCAAGGATACTGGAGTGGTTTGCCATTTCCTTCTCCAGGGGATCTTCCTGACCCAGGGATCGAACCAGGGTCTCCTGCATTGCAGGACTGCAGGGAGCCCAACTGAACTACCAGGGAAGCCCAATCTTATGTAAGACTCCATCAAGGGCTTCCCTAGTGGTCCAGTAATTACGAATCAGCCTTGCAGTACAAGGGACACCAGTTTGATCCCTGGTCCAGGGAGATCCCACATGCCGCAGAACAATTAAGCCCCTGTGCCACAACTACTAGGCCAGAACTGTATACGGCCCATGAGCTGCAACAGCTGAAGTCCTCACACCTAGAGCCTGTGCTCTGCAACAGGAGGAACCCCTGCAGCGAGAAGCCGGTGCACCGCAACGAAGAGTAGCCCTAGCTCATCACAACTAGAGAAAGCCACGTGCAGCAACAAAGAACCCCCACTGCCAAAAAATAAACATATAAATCTTAAAAAAAGAAAAGGACTTCATCAGAATAGCTTAAAGTGAGTTAAAACTGATGATCAGAGCAAACAGATATAAATTTGTCCCATGACATGTCTTCCTCTCAGGTATGTGGATCTAAACCATGAGGGGTCAGTGTGTGTGGTTAGTCCTGTGCAGCTCGAGGCAGCCAGAAACCATACCAGATTCGCACTTTCTGAGGCTTCCTCCTTCTCCAAGACCCAAAGTTCAACGGAGACCATGGCAGGTATGGTGAAGAGGGAAAATGTAGAAGGTGGCTCCCAAGTAAACTGAGATTATTTATAATTCCATTTTATATGGCCAATTAATTTCTTTCTTTAGCTTCCTCTTCAGATGAACATAAACTACATACTAAAGGCACCATACTGTGTTCTCCCTAAAACCAGCAGGTCTGTCTTGTGAAACTATGCGTTAACCAAAAAGTGTGAAGGGAAGGTAGGGCAGAATGCTATTTGTCTCCCAATATCTATTCTCTGTATCTTCCAGATTTTTGGCTGGGCACATGGCAACCCACAAAAGTTTGTATATCCTAGTTTCTCTGAGAGCTAGGTGTGACTGTATCATTAAATTTTAGCCAACAGAATGTACACAGAAGGATTTCAAATAACTTCTGAGAAATGTCTTTAAAGTGGTATGACACTATAAAATTTATCATCAAAACTGGGCCATGTAAAAGGGAGTAATAAAATAATTAAAACTTTGTAATTTTTGAAACTTTTGTAGAATTGCAATTAATGAAAACAGTTTCCATTGGAATTTTTCCCTACAGAAGGAAAGAAGGAATCGCACAAAATAAAATGGTAAGAACTCAAATGCTCTACAAGATTAAAATGTGCCATTCTGTACTTGTGATTTGGACTATCTCACCTTGCAGGAAGACTCTTTTGGTGGTGGTGGTGGTGTGTGTGTGTGTGTGTGTGTGTGTGTGTGTGTGTGTGTGTTAGTCACTCAGTTGTGTCTGACTCTTTGCGATGCCATGGACTGTAGCCTGCCATGCTCCTCTCTCCAGGCAAGAATACTGGAGTGGGTTGCCATTCCCTTCTCCAGAGAACGGTCCCAACCCAAGGATCAAACTCAGGTCTCCTGCATTGCAGGCAGATTCTTTACCATCTGAGCCACCAGGGAAGCATCTGATGAAACTTGTACTAACTAATAATTGATTTTATTACACTGGGGGACTTGTTAACTAGTTCTATTCAAAAACTACTTCCAAAAATACACAAAATTTCAAAAGAAATAAAAATAACATATATTCATGTATATTAAAATAAAATAAAAAGAACTTTTTATATTGATTATATGAATATTAAAAAATAGTAGAATCACTATTCTTGGTACATATTCACATACTTTTTTTCTTAGCCATATCTGTCTCTAATATAGTGTCACTGGCATTTTTCTGAAGGATGTGTTTTTAAAAATATGGCATTTAAAAATAAAACCTCCAGCAATATTCTCCACAGCTGCACTCTGTAATTAATTAATTTGAAATTATCGACATTTTAAAGGATTCTTATTGGTAGATGACAATACCATCATTGATGGTATTGGTAGATGACTGGTAGATGATAATTGGTAGATTTAATTGGGAAAGATGCTCTTTCTACAGGTTCTGAGTTACTTGGTATGTTCAGAGCAAATTTGCTAAATGGAAGAGATACTCAATTCTAATTTTCTTTCCATATTGAAAATTGTAACTATTCCACCCCAGATATTTTCAAGGTACTGTATTTTTGCTTCCTTCAGAGTACCTTTCTTTGACAAATATTTTTATAAGACAAAACTTGTCAAATAAATTGACTATGATTCTTTTGAATGTTTTGTCAATATTAGATGTAGCAAAATCTGTATTTTGTCAACTTTATTTCACTCATATATGTGTATAATTTATTAAAAATAGGAGCACCACCAAAAGATTCTTCCTGCAAGGTGAGATATTCCAAATCACAAGTACAGAACTGCATGTTTTAATCTTGTAATCTTTATTCTTTGCATTTGAGTTCTTACCATTTATTTTGTTCAATTCCTTCTTTCCTTCTATAGGAAAAAGTTCCAGTGGAAACTCTGTTGTCATTAATTGCAATTCTACAAAAGTTTCATTGGGTACTTCATTTGTTGAACACTTGATTTCAGATTTCCAATTGATTTTGAACAAAATGTCACCAAAACTATGATGACCATTTATAACAAAGTTCAATACCATCCTTGGACATAAAGATTTCTAAAATCTGACTAATGACAGGCAACAAAGAGAGAAGGCACATACTTCTTTGAAATATATGGTGCTGAAGTATAGTTTTATACTCAATATCAGCTATATCCCCCAAATCTTATAGTCCTGAGATCTGACTATAAAGATATTTGTTAGTTTTGGTAACAATAGCTTTTATTTCAATTAGTAGAATGTTGATGCTTGTTTTGATGCAAATATGAACTATGAGTATGCCTCAATTAGCTCCAGCTAGTCTATAAGTTTCTCAATATAGTTCAGATGGTCACTTTTATCACAACACCGTGGTGTGCTTTGCTTAAATTTGTACTTGTATTATTATTATGAGCTAATAATTTTCTTTCATGTTCAACTTTTAAACTGAATTTCCAGTCTCACTCAAAATGGCTTTACCTTTGATAGAATATACTTCCAAAAGTTTTACCTTGATTTCATGAATGGACTGAAAAAGAAAACATTTTTAGAATTAACAAAAATGATTTAATTACTTGAAGTACCTGACAATACTCAACTGAAACTGGAATTATTTAGCTATTTGCAAAATTCTTCTATTATTGGAGTCAACAGACTTAAAGTTACTGCTTTTGGTCAAAAATGAATGAAATTAATTCGAGCAATAGTAATTTATCTCAACAAAAATTAGGCATTACAGAGTTGTATGTACATATACTTTCTTCAGCCATATGTGTTAAACCATCATGTTTAGGAAGTCTCCCTAAAGTAACTACTAATTTTAGTAGTAACTACCACTAATCTTGACAGTTTTTCAGCAGATTTGACTCTTCTCTTTTTCATGTGGTCAGTGACCCAACTATGGCCTCCACAGTGAACAGCAAACGTCAAGGAACATTTTATGCAAGTTATACATTCCTTATTAAATTAACTTTTCCAAGAAATTGGGTGATACACCAAACAGCCAGCTGGGGCAGCAGTGTCAAATACTTCTACCACCTGAGACAGGAAGGAGCTTTAACTGTCTCTAGACATTCAGTGTACTTTGTATTAACAACTGTCCTATATTCTGTCCTTGATTGGGGTATCTGAAAGCACTGGGAAAAGAGAAGAATTATTGCTGCTTTTCTTTCAGATTTAATAATACCTTAACATGAGAATTTCCCCTACAGTACATGGGTCTCACCAATTATTGGCCTATGTGAGATGAAAATCGAGGCAGAAGCTGGGAATAGAGAGCAGAGCTCTACCAACCCATTATTCTATTTTAATTATAAGTAACCATTCTCTTTTAAAAATAAAAATCTAGGACAAATGCTAAGTCAGATGGGATTCTGGGACGGCAGACGTACACTGAGGCTGTACTTGGGTGTCCAGGATGCGTATTTACTTGATCTTTAATGGAGGAGATCTGCCCTTTTTTTGCCCTTCCTTCTCCTTCCCTCCTATTGACTGGAGTGAAGACATAATGATAACTATCTTGGGCCAAAAGCGGCAAGATAGGAATGACACAGCAGTAAGATAAGAGAAGCCTGGGTTCCTGATTTTAGAATCACCATACCAACTTTGGACTGCCTAGTCCCAGATAGTAATAATATGTTAAAAAAAAAAAAAAGAGAGAGAGAGGGAGAAAAAAATAAATTCTTATCTTGTTTTGGTCACTGTTATTTTATAGTCACACCAAATCCTAACTGATAAATAAGGACTACATCTACAGTCTTTCTAGAAAGCAGCTTGACAATATGCATCAAGAATACTAAAACTAAACCCTCTGAACCACTTCTAGGCACTTACCTTAAAGAAATAATCTAAAATGAAGAAAAACTGATGTGTAAAAATGTTTAATGCAAATCTATTTATGAGAGTAGAAAATTATAAGCAACCTAAATGTCCCCAAATAAGGAATCTGTTAAATAAACAACACTATATCAAAATAACTGAATACTGTGCAACCATTAGGAAGCTTATGAAAAACGTTAATGATATGGGAAAATGCATGTCATATATGCAATGGGAGAAAAAGGTAGGATTAAAGAAAGCTTACACATGTTAAGTTTTCACTTATGCTACCCCCAAATCCACACATCCAAAGGTATGAATAAACAAATACAGACTGGAAGGAAATATATGAAAACAGTAACCTACAGTAATTATCTCTGGATAGTGAGATGATAGGTAATATTTATGACATTATCTTTATCCTGAGTATTTAACACTACCCTATAATTAACAAATAATTCCATCTGTTACCAGGAAAAAAAAAAAAAAAACCCAACAACTGGAAATTAATTTCAAAACTCTTTCCTAGCATTTACCAGTTTTAACTGGTGTTGATATTGCCATCATCATCATTACCCTCATCACAATTTTACTGAGCATCTATGTGTGTGGAGTTGGGGCAGCAGGGTGTCCAGACCTCTGTGGCTCCCGCAGTCAACTAAGAGCCACCTAAAGGCCGTTCAGATAAGAACAAACCCTGCCCAGTTTTACCTTGGTGTTCTGTAGCAGGGCGAGTCCATTGCAGGCATTTGCTAGAAGAAAGTCTCCACTCAGGATAGCTATTTTATTTCCAAATTGCATATCTTTCAGTGGCCCGTCAGAAGATTGCAATTCATTTAAATTTACAATCCCACGATGTACAAGGAGAGCAGTATGGATAAGTTCTGTGATCTCTGCCAAACTTCTTTGACTAAAACACAAAGGTAAGATTTGTCTGAGTGTAAAGAATACCATCTTATCAGTATTGTCAGATTTCAACAACAAAATATTTCATAGATTAGTGTCTCTTTTTTCAGGTTATTCCTTTTTAATGAAGTTTTTTTCTATTGAGATATAACGGTCACATAACATTATATTAGTTTCAGGTGTACAATATAATGATTCAGTATTTGTACACACAGCTGACTCTTGAACAGCACAGAACCATGTGAGTCCTTTTATGAGGATTTTTTCAATAAATATGTAGGTAGTACACAATCTGAGGTTGGCTGAATCTGCAGATGTGGAACCACGGATACAGAGGACAGACTATGGGCCTTGGACATCCGTGGATTTTGACATCTGAAGTGAGTCTGGGAAGCAATCTCCTGTGGACACCAAGGGACGACTGTATTGTGAAATGATCACCGCAGTAAGCCTAATTAAATCTGTCACCATACATAGTCACAATTTTTTTCCCTGTGATGAGAACTTTTAAGATCTACTCTCTCAGCAACTTTCAAACACACAATACAGTATTATTAACCACAGTCACCGCTTACACACTATATCCCCAGTACATTATATCTTCATGTTTGTTTTTTCTTGGTAATATGTAACTAGAAGCTTGTAACTTTTGACCACCTTCACCCATTTTCTCCCCCCTCCCTTGGCCCATCCCCACCATCCCCCCCAACGTCTGGCAACCACCAATCTGTTTTATGAGTTCAGTTTTTGGTTTTGCTTTGTTTTTTATATTTCACAAATAAGTGAAGTCATATAGTATTTGTCTTTGACATACTTCACTTAGCATTTTGAAGTTTTGTGGAGTTATGTTTTCTTTTTAAGGTTTCAAATGTACTTTATTTCTTCAATCATGCCATATTTTAATGGGTACACAGTGCTTTTATTTACTTGGCATCAATTATGAGTTCATTTTGAGGCAATTCAGTATTATACCAGCTAGATGATTACTGATTTAGCTGGTACAATATTGCCAGTAGGGGACAGGGTCCAAAGTATTCTAATCCATGCTGCTGCATATACCTATATAGCAACACAAAGTGACCCCACTAGTATTACCATATTTGCACTGGAAATCAGGTATACATTTCTGGTGTCTCTGTCTTAGCTGAATGCATCAAACTCAGGGAAACACCATGAAGCTGAAGACAGAACTATGGCAAGTGCAGCTGAGGGTCTGGTGTAACTTTGTATCAGTACCCTTGCAGAGAGACTTGAATGAAGTTTTTCTTAGAGACTTTTCCACTGAGTTACTTGGGAGCTATAAGTAGATCCTGATACCACCTTCCTTCTCTCTACCATTCCCTATTCTCTACCCCACGAGTCACCAGGATTCCCCAGAGAGAAGATGACCAATAACGGCCACCCCCCACAGTTCCATTCAGATACTTCGTTTTCAGTATAACTTCAGGATTTCTAAGAATCCTTACTAATATCTTAGGGGCTTCCCTGGTGGCTCAGAGGTTAAAGCGCCTGCCTGCAATGTGGGAGACCCGGGTTCGATCCCTGGGTCGGGAAGATCCCCTGGAGAAGGAAATGGTAACCCACTCCAGTATTCTTGCCTGGAGAATCCCATGGACAGAGGAGCCTGGCAGGCTACAGTTGATGGGGTCGCAAAGAGTCGGACACGACTAAGCAACTTAACTTACTTACTTACTAGTATCTTATAAAATTCCAATTTAGGTGGAAATAGAATTTGTGCCAGTCATTACGCCAAGCACTTTTACACATGATCACTTTTAATGTTAAATACAAGGCTGTGGGATTTACAGAGATGAACAGATGTGGTCCCTTCCTTCAAGGACCTTATCTTTCAGAATAAGAACCACGATATATACCTACAGTAGTAATTAAAATAAAGAAGACCCTTGAGGAACTTATAGTATAGGACTGTATCAGATGGCATTTCAGATGTTTGTTTTCTTGTTTATAATTTTCTATAGTTTGTACATTTTCTAAAATGACAAAAGAATTACTTTATAATCATTAGAAAATCAACAATTACTAAAAATTTTAAACCTCATAACCACCCTATGAAGGTACTATTAATCTCTTATTTTACAAGTGAGAAAATTGTTATACATAGTGTAATGACTTGCCCAAAGGCACACAGTAATACAGAGCTGGAAATGCATTGAAATCAGTTACAAATGACCCCATGTGAACCACACTTCTTCATTTCCAGGTCCCTGTGTAGTCCCCTCCACACTAACTTTGGGCTTCACCATATGACTTACTTTGGCCAAAAAGATATTAGCAGAAGTGACATAAGCAAGGCCTGGTAAGTGTTTATGCATTAAGGCTTGTCAATGCGGTCACATGAGTGATCCCAGAATGGTAAGAAATAAAATGGTTGTTTCAAGTCACTAAAATTTAGGATAGTTTGCTATACAGCAATAGGTATCTGATACAGAAACTGTCCATCTAGGAGTGGCTGCTGTGGGAACAAAAGCCTAAAATATATGTCAATGGCTTTGAGTCTGAATGTTTGGGGCTAGAGGTAAAGGCTGAATAAATGGCAAACTCTCAGCAGAATCTGGAAAGGCAGTGAGGAAACTTACTGGAGGAGAGAGCAAGGACATATGGTATTATAAGGGAGTGAAACAACTTGCAAAACTTGCCTGTGGTAACTTGAAAGATAGAAAATATATCTAAATAAAATCTGAAAAAGTAGGTAGTTAAAGTAGAGAGATCAGAAGAAGCTATAACAAAGGCCCAAGGGACATGTAACAAAAGGATTTGACCTAAAGGTCAAATTTAAGGATTTGACCTAGACTAACAGCCTTAGAAAAGGAGACAAATATATATAAAACAATCAAATAATTAAGACTCTTCTCTAAAAACAATGTACTACTAGTTTAACAACTATAAATTATATAAAGATGCAATAAAGTAAAGGAACCAAACAATTTGGCATCTATAAAGAAAAAGCATGTTTCTAATTTATTCCTTTTGCTTAAAAAAAGTAAAAGAATATGTAAAAATGTTCCAGTGTACATAGTGTACCTGAATACAAATTGGGGAAGTAGGAAAAGAGGAACCAGTGAGTTAAACAGCTTCTGAAAAGAGTAAATTCATGGTTTAGATGAAAACCTCACTACATCCCAAAGAAAATGACTGAGGATGGAGGCTTAAGGACTGTTGAGAAGTTAACAGAAAACATTTTTTTAAAGGGAGCTAACATTTAAAACTGTCTTTTAAAAGAGTAACTAAAAGAAATGAATAAAAGTGTAATTTATTGGTACCCTGAAAATGTATTCTAGTTTACAAAAACATCCACTGCTACACTTCACAAAAATTAGCAGACTGAGATTATGAGCAAGTATAAACCTCAAGAAGGGTTAAGCACTAGATAAATCTCTCATGCAGTTCAGCTTATGAAAGAAAGCAACAACCAGGCAAGTCAAAGTTGTAGGTGTTTTGAATTACCCTAAGGATGAAAATGAATTACTGGGAGCTTTTAATAAAGACATCCATAATCATAAAACTCCATTCATTAAACCAATGGCAATCTAAAAGCCTCATGGCCAGAAACAACAAGAACAGTGGTAATAATGGAAGTGCAACCATAATTTGTACAGTACCCACCATTCACAAAGAACTTTTATTTATTTTATCTACTTGTGATTCTAATTACAGCATGTGTGGGGAGTTTAAATACCTGGTTGGAACATTCAGTTTATGAAAGACAAAGCTGGAACTCAGAGCCTCATGGTCATAGTGTCCAATGATGGTTTAAAATGTTTATTTACCTGATGAACAGTAAATGGGGGAGGGGGCAAAGTTACAACACTACCAAGATTGATACATGCTCACCACAGACTTGTCCAATTTTCATCTTTAGTTCTAAGCACTACAGAAGAAGACTTCTCTGGGAGAAAGTATGACTAGACTTGACTCTCTGTTATAGTAGCTGGAGAAAGTAACAAGTTGTTTCAAAAATCATTTGGTTATACCAAAATAAGTGATTTAGCTCAATCAGAGGGAGCTAACAATTCTCCCTCTGCCTATAACAGACAGTTTGTGGGCAAATCCCTTAAAACTCCCAGGTCGTTAGTCTTCTCATCTCTGAAAGGAGGGGAACTGGAGAAAGTCTCTTCTAGTTCTAAGATTCAGGGATTTCTGTCCTAAATTTAATATTCAGTCCTAAAATTCTAAGATTTGGAGATTTTGGGGCTAGTGCACTGGGACGACCCAGAGGGATGGTATGGGGAGGGAGGAGGGAGGAGGGTTCAGGGTGGGGAACACATGTATACCTGTGGCGGATTCATTTTGATATTTGGCAAAACTAATACAATTATGTAAAGTTTTAAAAATAAAATAAAATTAACAAAAATAAATAAATAAATAAAAAACTACTTATACTGGTAGTTTAATAGTTATGTGTGTGCCTTGTTGCTCAGTCATGTCCAACTTTTTGGGACCCCATGGACTGTAGACCACCAGGCGTCTCTGCCCATGGAGACTTCCAGGCAAGAATAATGATGGAATGGGGTGCCATTTCCTACTCAAGGGGATCTTCCCAACCCAGGGATCAAACCCACATCTCTTGCATCTACTACACTGGCTGCTGCTGCTGCTAAGGCGCTTCAGTCGTGTCTGACTCTGTGCGACCCCATAGACGGCAGCCCACCAGGCTCCCCTGTCCCTGGGATTCTCCAGGCAAGAACACTGGAGTGGGTTGCCATTTCCTTCTCCAATGCATGAAAGTGAAAAGTGAAAGTGAAGTCGCTCAGTCGCGTCCGACTCTTTGCAACCCCATGGACTGCAGCCCACCAGCCACTACACTGGCAGGCAGATTCTTTAGCACTAGCGCCACCTGGGAACCCAGTTAATAGTGAAAAAAGACAAAATTATTGTGATGATTAGTACCTACTTTCTAAAGAAACAGAAATGAACTGATTGGTCATCTTGAAATCTGTCCACTCTAGTACTGTGCTCACAACTTCTAAGATTTTATCATTAGAAAAACAACTTCGGGCCACATTATACAACTTTTAATTTAGTGTTACAGCAGTGACAGTATGAAAGAATCTGGGAATTTTTCCTTTTCATTATCTTATTCCTAGTTTAGCCACCAAAAGTAATCTAGTAAACTTTCAGTGTACTGGATTTTAAAAAGTATCTTATATAAAAGTATTCATACAATTTTATGCACATATATTTTAGTACTCAGGTATTTTTTCATGCTAAATCTTGATTGGACAAAAGTCATAAGTGAATACTGCTTATGTTAAGTAATCAGAGTAAGGAAGTAATTACTACATTGAATGTAACCCTGAGGATTAACCAATATTTTTATAAGAACTTTCACCAAATTACTTTCTTTCAATTATATGTTAAACAACTTAATCTGCTTTGATACATATTCTTCCAACATTTCTCCAAATTGTTTAGCATCCTAAGGTTTAGATATGAGAGGACAGACATTGCTAGTTACCTATTTCCTCTCTCCTTCCTCACTAGTAACATATCTGTGGCTGTATTTGGAGAGACAAAGTACTCGTTTAAAAAACTCACCTCCCCCAAATCCCTTGAGGCTAGAGGTGATCCTGTAGCACAGTTTGGCCAATGAATGTAAGTAGAAGTCCACTAGGTGAGTCTCTGAGAAAACTACTGAGTTTCTAATATAAGGGAACAGATTCAGAGGGCATGCACCTTTGGCATTTTGAGCTTACCCCTTCCTCCTGTTTGGAATATGGCTCAGCTGCTTGGGGGCACCATAGAAACTTTAAGCATCTCAAGAGAGCTCGCAACCTAAGGATGGTAGAGCAAGAAGAAATGAGAAGCCTGGACCTCTGGTGATGTCTTAGGGCTACTCTAGCTCTGATGTACCTATCTTTACACTTCTTGATATCTGAGATAAATAAATACCACTTTCCTTTAAGCTATTGTTTGTTGAAAGATACAGTCAATAAAAACTATATCACAAAAAGATGTTTATATTTCTGCACTCTGATTTTATTTACCTAATATTATCTCTTGGAGATAATCTGTTACTTACAAATAAAATCTCCTTGCTCTATTTAACGTCTCTTCAGAGGTCCATTGTATAGATGTGCCATACTTTTGCTGCTATAGGGTGAATGAGAAGTAAATTTTTGTTTAAGTAATTTTTAAGAATCAGTCCATGCATCACTTTTGGGAAGTCTTTCCTCACTTCCCCAAGGTTAACTCTTTCTGCACTTGAAAGCCTTTGAACATAGCTCAGTCATTTGTTGTTCTATGCTGTAATTATTACTTGAGCCATCTTTCTTCTGCCACCTCTCTTTCTCCCAACACTATAAATGATACTATCCTGTTTCCCTCATTTAAATTAATAGTTCTTTACCTAGTATTCAATTTTAAAAAGGTAGAGGAAACCAGAAGGGAAAGAGACACGTGTACCCCAATGTTCATCGCAGCACTGTTTATAATAGCCAGGACATGGAAGCAACCTAGATGTCCATCAGCAGATGAATGGATAAGCAAGCTGTGGTACATATACACAATGGAGTATTATTCAGCCATTAAAAAGAATACAATTGAATCAGTTCTAATGAGGTGGATGAAACTGGAACCTATTATACAGAGTGAAGTAAGCCAGAAAGAAAAACACCAATACAGTATACTAACGCATATATATGGAATTTAGAAAGATGGTAACAATAACCCTGTGTACGAGACAGCAAAAGAGACACTGATGTATAGAACAGTCTTATGGACTCTGTGGGAGAGGGAGAGGGTGGGAAGATTTGGGAGAATGGCATTGAAACATGTAAAATATCATGTATGAAACGAGTCGCCAGTCCAGGTTCGATGCACGATACTGGATGCTTGGGGCTGGTGCACTGGGACGACCCAGAGGGATGGAATGGGGAGGGAGGAGGGAGGAGGGTTCAGGATGGGGAACACATGTATACCTGTGGCGGATTCATTTTGATATTTGGCAAAACTAATACAGTTATGTAAAGTTTAAAAATAAAATAAAATTAAAAAAAATAAAAAATAAAAAAAAAAATAAAAAGGTAGACAGAACAGCCATCACTCTTGAGTTTCAAAAGATAAGGAATGATGTAAACTAAAAAGTCAGATTTACAGACTCAGAGTTGGAAGTGACCCCAGAGGTCAATTAAGCTCAATTAGCCCCTTCCAGGGATGAGTAATAAATTACACAGGAGCCAAGTCTGCTGATGAACAGTTTTATCAGAAATTGTTCCTAATATTAACTTGCATGCTAAGTTGCTTTAGTCATGTCCGACTCTTTGGGACCCTTTGGACTATAGCCCGCCAGGCTCCTCTGTCCATGGAATTCTCCAGGCAAGAATACTGGAGTGGGTAGCCAGTCCCTTCTCCAGGGGATCTTCCTGACCCAGGACTCGAACCCAAGTCTCCTGCATTGCAGGCACATTCTTTACCATCTGAGCCACAAAGCCAGTTTGGAAATATTAACTTGAAATCTCTAAAAATGTTTTACACGTTTAAGTTTGTGTTAAAGTAACAGCAGAGTCAATAGTGTTTCATCACTCAGGCAAAGGAGATAAAAGACAATAGTCTTCTTTCTTATTCTATTTTTTCCCCTTAGAAATAACAAATGTTTACCCTTTGCCATTTTCAACAATTTTAAGATGTATTTCTAAAAAAAAAAAAAAAAAGATGTATTTCTTGAAAAAACTTTATTTGCGAATTTTCAAATATAACAAAAGTTGAAAATGTAGCATAAAGAACCTCCGTGACCCTAACCTTGTTTTAGTTACATCTTTCATTCTCCTTCCAGATTATTTTGAAGCAAATGTCAGGTTATCATGTCATTCCATCCGAAGATACTTCAAATATCCTATTTTTAAAAATGCCTAATAGTGGAAGTGGCTCCCACTTATTAAATTACTTTGAGCCAATTAATTATGGTATGCTGAGCAACTTTATATAAACTTGCAAGCATAATAATAGTTCGATTAACAGATTAATAAATAAAATAATGTAAAATTCACAAAAGCTCTCTGAGGTAAGCATTATCTCTACAACTTCCTTCAGAAGGAAGCTGGGTGGGCAGAGTAAGTTACTTGCTCAAGTCTACCTAGGAGGTAAACTGCAGACCTGGAGCTCAAGGCCAGGGCTCTCTGATTCCAAAGCCCCAAACACAAAATATACAAAATTCCAAGTTCTTCTGAAAGTTTAAAATGGTAGACAAGAGTCACTTATTTAAAGTCATTTTATTTGAGCCCTAAAAGATTTTTTTTTTAAGTTAGAAAACTGATTTTTACGTTCATGTGGGAAGAATTTGAAAATTACAAAGAAAATCTTGGAAGAGGCTGTCATTCTAGATTTTAAAACTTATGAAGTTATTGCAATTTTAAAAATAACAGAAACACCATGAGAACAAACTAATAGATTAGTGGAACAAATTCCAGAAAGAGGTAACATTTCCAATTGTTAGAGAAAAGATGGAATATTCTTATATACAAAAAATGTTGGGGCAATTGGCTATCTATTAAGGGAAAGAATAATGAAGTTAGATCCCTATTATACTCCATGGATAAAAATATTAATATATTTAGATAAACCAAATATATAAATGTGAAAAACAGAACTGTAACTTTAGGAAAACATTCTTATGACCTTGGGGTGAGAAAGCCTTGCAAAATAAAATAGGAAGTCATAAGTTATGAGGAAAATAATGAATAAAAATGAGTGGCTAAAATATACAATAATGTTTATATAATAAAATACAGGCTGAGGCAATACAGATTTGAAGTAACACATTTGCAACATACACAACAGGCAAAAGATTACATTCAAAATACATGTGGAGCTTGTCCAAATTGGACAAGAAATTAATAGGAAAAAGATAAACAGCTTAAGAACAAAATGGGACAGGATATAATGAAGTAATTCCAGAAGAAACACAAATGGCCAAAACCATATAAAGTGATGCTTAACTAATAATTTGGAAATGGAGTATTATAAGAATAATGAGATAATATTTTTAGTCCATTAGCTTTGCAAAAATGAAAATGATTAGAAATGAGGCAAGCAGGAAGATGAAGAAACCATGAGGTCATCACTTTGCTCCTTTGCTCACAACCCTCCAGTGGCTGGCTCCCCATCTCACTCCGGAATAAAACCAAAGTCCCAACAATGGATTCCAAGGACCAACACAATCTTCCCCTGAACCTTTACCTCTTACATCTCTGACTTCATTTGCTACTCTTTTCCTCTTTGCTTACTCTTCTCTAGCTATATTAGCTTCCTTGGTGCTCCCTGAACATGGCAAGCTTGTTCCTACCATAGGGCTTTTGCACTGTGGTCTAGACTAATCTTCCTCTGTCTAGACTAATCTTCCCTTATATATTTGCAAGGTTTAGTCCCTTGCTTTCTTCAGGTCCCTTCAAAGTGTACCTGAGCAGAAAGTCTTCAGGTGCTACTGTGCCAGGTTCCAAACTTCAAGAGGACCAAAGTTCCTTTGCTACCCTATGAATCTCTTCATCTGGCTACTGGTTCTTATGCTTTATTTTGTTGCTGTTCAGTTGCTAAATCAGTCCGACTCTTTGCAACCCCATGACTGCAGCACACGTGGCTTCCCTGTCCTTTACTATCTCCTGGAGTTTGCTCAAATTCACGTCCATTGAGTCAGTGATGCTATCTAACCAGCTCATCCTCTGCTGCCCCCTTCTCCTTTTGCCTTCAGTCCTTCCCAGCATCAGCATCTTTTCCAATGAGATGGCTCTTTGCATCAGGTGGCCAAAGTATTGGAGTTTCAGCTTCAGCATCAGTCTTTCCAATGAATATTCAGGGTTGGTTTCCTTTAAGATTGATGCTTTAATATCCTCAGTAATAAACTATTCTTCTAATCCCTTCTTTGCCTTTCTCTCCACCATGGGGAGGCTGACCCCCTACACTCTGCATCTCCTGAGCTCCCATATGCTGGTTTCCACTTAGAATCGGAGCTGACAGAAGGAAACTGGAGTTTGGGAGGACACAGAGAGATTTATTTCTTCTCTGCTGCCTCCATGTCGATGGGTCTTAACCAGATGGTCTTTCCTTCACAACTTCAGCTGTGATTCTGAAAACACCATTTTCACCCTTGTTCCATCAGCCGCATAGACAGGAGAACCAAGAAGGACTACAATCTTGCAGCCTCCAAAACAAAACCCACCACCACAGAAAGTTAAACTAAACAAAAAGGCATAGGATTATGTCCTAGATGAAGGAACAAGAAAAAAAAACCCACAAAGTGCACATAACCAGTAAGGCCTTCTCTGACTACTCCATTTACAACAGCGACCTTCCATTCAAGTCAGCACTCCCTCGCTCTACTTCCTGTCTTTTTTTCCCCCTCCACAACACTTACACTAGTTATTCCATCTGCGTTTTGTTTCTCTCTCCAGGGTGCCACAGACAAGAGCAAAGAATGGAGAAAGTAGGGAGGAAACCTGATAAGAGCAACAGAATTCCTTACATGTACTTCAAAAATACCAAAATATCAAAATAGCAATAATAAAAAGAAACACTATATGCTTTTAACACTAGGTAGAAGAACTTTCATGGTGATAACTTTTAACTAAGTGTCAACTCTGAATTTAAGGTTCTCCATGACTGTAGCAATCAAAACTGATCTTGCTTCATTCTATCATACGTGAATGAGAATTCTGGTTTTAAAAATGGTGACTAAACCCAAAATCTCAAACCTGTAGGCTGTAGTAATGGTGACTTCCAAATAGAGATCAAGTCACAGGTTCAAGGGCTGAAATATTGACCAGGCCTTCTTCCAGCTCTGACCACACACACAGCAATCCTAAAAACGACAAGGGGATCTATATCTCTTTTAGGAAAGCTAACCTGACAGTCTAAGTTAGAATACATAGAAAAGAGGCAGAAAGCAAACAGTCTTTGCATCTGGTTTCGTTCAAATGATTAGATATCTAAGCAATGGGAGTACCAGACCACCTGATCTGCCTCTTGAGCAATTTGTATGCAGGTCAGGAAGCAACAGTTAGACCTGGACATGGAACAACAGACTGGTTCCAAATAGGAAAAGGAGTTCGTCAAGGCTGTATATTGTCACCCTGTTTATTTAACTTATATGCAGAGTACATCATGAGAAACACTGGACTGGAAGAAACACAGGCTGGAATCAAGATTGCCGGGAGAAATATCAATTACCTCAGATATGCAGATGACACCACCCTTATGGCAGAAAGTGAAGAGGAACTCAAAAGCCTCTTGATGAAAGTGAAAGTGGAGAGTGAAAAAGTTGGCTTAAAGCTCAACATTCAGAAAACGAAGATCATGGCATCCGGTCCCATCACTTCATGGCAAATAGATGGGGAAACAGTGAAAACAGTGTCAGACTTTATTTTTCTGGGCTCCAAAATCACTGCAGATGGTGACTGCAGCCATGAAATTAAAAGACGCTTACTTCTTGGAGAAGGCAATGGCACCCCTCCAGTACTCTTGCCTGGAAAATCCCATGGAAGGAGGAGCCTAGTGGCTGCAGTCCATGGGGTCGCTAAGAGTCAGACACGACTGCATGACTTCACTTTCACTTTTCACTTTCATGCATTGGAGAAGGAAATGGCAACCCACTCCAGTGTTCTTGCCTGGAGAATCCCAGGGATGGGGGAGCCTGGTGGGCTGCCGTCTATGGGGTCGCACAGAGTTGGACACGACTGAAGTGAGTTAACAGTAGCAGTACTCCTTGGAAGCAAAGTTATGACCAACCTAGATAACATATTCAAAAGCAGAGACATTACTTTGCCAAAAAAGGTCCGTCTAGTCAAGGCTATGGTTTTTCCTGTGGTCATGTGCGGATGTGAGAGTTGGACTGTGAAGAAGGCTGAGTGCCGAAGAATTGATGCTTTTGAACTGTGGTGTTGGAGAAGACTCTTGAGAGTCCCTTGGACTGCAAGGAGATCCAGCCAGTCCATCCTGAAGGAGATCAGCCCTGGGATTTCTTTGGAAGGAATGATGCTAAAGCTGAAACTCCAGTACTTTGGCCACCTCATGTGAAGAGTTGACTCATTGGAAAAGACTCTGATGCTGGGAGGGATTGGGGGCAGGAGGAGAAGGGGACGACAGAGGATGAGATGGCTGGATGGCATCACTGACTTGATGGAGGTGAGTCTGAGTGAACTCCGGGAGTTGGTGATGGACAGGGAGGCCTGGCGTGCTGCGATTCATGGGGTCGCAAAGAGTCGGACACGACTGAGCGACTGGACTGATCTGATCTGATTTGATCTGATCTGATCTAAGCAATGTTAGAATATTTCTATCCCATGAAAACAAGATCTCAAAGTGAGGGGTAAGAAAAGACAAAATCCTTAAGCAGTACTTCAATGAGAACCTTTAAAATAAACAAAAGTAAAGTTCTCTCATATTCAATATTGTAATTTTGAACTACTAATAGTTTTGCAGAAATGATTTTTAAATAATTATAACTTAACACAAAGATTTATCCCTCTTGATTAGTTTCCATAAAAGAAAGTTCAGTATTTTTTAAGATTTTAAATAAAATTATATATATTTAATGTATTCAATATGACACTTTAATAAACATATAGTGAAATGATTCCTCAGTATTGATGTGTTCTGTAATCAATTCCCTCCATTTCATGGGGTCACAAAGAGTCGGACATGACTGAGCGACTGAACTGAAGTGAACTGAACTGATACCTGCCAACAATCGACAGGGAGGTGAGCTGCCTTCAGTGGTGGTACTCATACTTGAGAAAGCAGAGGATGCAGGGACTCAGCAGGAGTCATAATAGTTACTACTAGAAATCAGCCAACCAAAAGAAAATCTGTAATGCAGTTTCTTTTTATGCATGAACATTATAAAGTTCTGCTTAGTGATCATCTAATACACCTGTGAAACTAATAAACCATAACCAAGCTTGGTAATTTACTGCCCTTAAGAACATTTTAAGAAACATTACTTTGAAAAACTAGACACAACTTGACACTGTCACATAATTATCTATCTTGCAGGTTACCAAGATGCTTATTGTAAGGAGACGTACAGCTAACCTAAGAGTATGTGGTTTCTGGAAAGGCTGCTGGGCTGGGCTGCTCTCTGCCAGAGAAGCAAAGGGCAAGCCTAGCTAGGCCTCCTTAGCTAGGTCCCTAAAAGTACTTTCGGGTTTGCATATCACAAAAGGGGTTAAAAATACTTGAGACTACCAAAAAACCTAACAAGACATCTGGGTGCTGCGGCTGTCACTGTCAGGACAGTCCTTGGAGGGAATGCCCATATCAATTCGGTTTATCAGATGGACAGCTGATCAACATTAAACAGATTTGCTCTGGGCAGACTGAGCTGAGCTTCCTGACATGAATTCCAATGAGAGCCCTCTGCACTCTACCACTGAGCTCTGCCATTTTTTACTGCTGCAGCTCCCTGGACATATGGGAATCCCTAGTGATGAGCACATAAAGCTGCCTCTAACTCAAGTGACGGCTCATTTCCCCCGGCTGAAGGCAGACATTAATATCCTGAGGAGATCAGACCCGCCTCTCTGACCCCCATCTACTGAAGCAAAACCACTGTCCTATTTCTTCATTTAATAAGCTTTTAATGAAGAAAAGCAAAATCCCCTCTCTGACTGCAGCATAGTTCTACATGAAATGGTTATACAAATACATCTGATGATTCTGTGTCAAAGTTTCCAAAAAACCTGTCCCTCTTCTTGCTGGAGTGTAGATTCTATCACTTGCCCCCCTACAGTGTCATTCTTTCTGCTGAAATACAAGAGTTTGGTTCTCTGCTCTGATAATTATGAGCCATCGCTATATTAGGGCAGGTGGAGGATTAAAGAACTGGTTACAAAGAGCAAGCTGGTGTTTCAATTTTCAATACAAACCTTTCTTCGAAGATTCATCATTGAGTTATGAAATTTCCTACAGGCTCAATCAGACTGGGAGAATTAACAGTTCAGCGAAACCCAGACAGTACACCAGAAAATGCTTGGCAGCTATATTAGAATATGAGAAACCTAAAAATATTTAGTGAATTGGAGTTGGCATACATACTTTGGTTTTAGGAGTGGGATAGCAAACAAAGAAGATATGCAGAGTTTTACCTGTGATTCTTGGAAATTGTTTAAAAATAAGGGGAATCAGAATCATTACTGAACTTTAGTGCTGGATCCACTGCCTATTGCCAGGGCTCTGTGAGTTCTGCACTGTTCATGAAAGACTGTGGTTTGAGTTTTCTCTTCTTTTGAAAGCAAGTAGGGGTTAGGAGAAATGTGAAGGCTGCATGTTAAATGGGGCACAGGAAGCACTGTGGGAGGGAAATGTCATTCTGCAAAGACCTCTCCAACTGAATAACAGGAGGCAATGATGTCTGCAAAGGGAACCTTGGCAGGCTTCATTTAGACCATAAAATGTGTCTGAGGCTAGGAAATGTGAAGATAAGGTGAGCATAAAGTGGCAAAGATTTGTTTCGTATGAAAAAAAGGTGTCAGGGTATAGGCTATATAATGACATGCTTTAAATCTAATGACTTACACTGGCTACCTAATCAACCTAGGAATCTAGAGTCACAGATCCTAAATGTTAGCCCAAATATTTTGTGTATGAAAGTATGGTGGGTCCCCATATGTTTAAACCATAGACAGTAAAAACCATGGGCAGATACTCAGTGTGCAGGTTAAGGCACAATTCATAACCTACTACAACCCAGATACTTTGATTTTAAAAACAAAATCTCATTTAATCTTCACCAAGTTTAGTTCTTAACTACATTTTATAGACAAAGAAATAGATTTCTACAGGGGAAAGAAATGTCAGAGATCCTCTCCAGGAAATACTGCCCAAGACAGGGAAAGACAGGAAGATTTAACATCAAATGGCATTTCCAAATACCACTTTAAACAATTAGATCCTACAAAATACTCTTGTTACCAAGCATAAAGCTATTTTCAGATCACATATATGGCTATAAAAACTATTAATACGGTCACTGAAGACTACTTTATCTTCTTTTTTAAAAACAGGTTTGTTGAGATTTAATTTATAGATCATAACATTCACCCATTTTTAACTGTACAATTCACTGAATTTTACTATTTACAGACTTGTGAAACCATCACCACAATCAAGTTTTAGAACATTCCCATCACCCTAAAAAATAAACCTGATGCTCATTTAGAGTCATTCCTTATTCAGGTTCTTTGTTTTGATTTTTGTTTTAATTTTTCAAGTATTTGAAGTTTTAAATTAATTATAAAGAGCAACAATTATAAAATGTAAATGTCAATATACTTTTACTAAAAAATAATACAATCTATGACAAAGAGTGAAATGTTCACATGATATACATGTTCTTCAAACCCAAATATAAGTGACAGATCTATCAGGTATCAGAAAGTAAGGTTTGCTTTTTAAAAAACTGACTATAAGGTATCCCAAAGGACATATGCAGAAAATGGTATCCATATACAACTTTCAAGCAAATTACTTTAAAAGGTAAATGTACACAGTCAGTTTATTCATCAAAAATTTCCCAAACAAATAAGCAAAAAACCCATTATGGCATAAAGTGAAGAGGAACTAAAAAGCCTCTTGTTGAAAGTGAAAGTGGAGAGTGAAAAAGTTGGCTTAAAGCTCAACATTCAGAAAACGAAGATCATGGCATCTGGTCCCATCACTTCATGGGAAATAGATGGGGAAACAGTGGAAACAGTGTCAGACTTTATTTTTTGGGGCTCCAAAATCACTGCAGATGGTGACTGCAGCCATGAAATTAAAAGATGTTTACTCCTTGGAAGAAAAGTTATGACCAACCTAAATAGCATATTCAAAAGCAGAGACATTACTCTGCCAACAAAGGTCCATCTAGTCAAGACTATGGTTTTTCCTGTGGTCATGTATGGATGTGAGAGTTGGACTGTGAAGAAGGCTGAGTGCCGAAGAATTGATGCTTTTGAACTGTGGTGTTGGAGAAGACTCCTGAAAGTCCCTTGGACTGCAAGGAGATCCAACCAGTCCATTCTGAAGGAGATCAGCCCTGGGATTTCTTTGGAAGGAATGATGCTAAAGCTGAAACTCCAGTACTTTGGCCACCTCATGTGAAGAGTTGACTCATTGGAAAAGACTCTGATGCTGGGAGGGATTGGGGGCAGGAGGAGAAGGGGACGACAGAGGATGAGATGGCTGGGTGGCATCACTGACTCGGTGGATGTGAGTCTGAGTGAACTCCAGGAGTTGGTGATGGACAGGGAGGCCCGGCATGCTGCGATTCATGGAGTTGCAAAGAGTCAGACACGACTGAGCGACTGAACTGAACTGAACTGAACTGTACAATCACACCCCACATCCCAGGCAACCCTTCAGTTTCACATTTCTCCTTTAGTGTGTTTTTGCTTACATCCAAAGAAACAACACATAGGAAGTAATGAAAAGGTCTGTGAATCACAATTTAGATGTGGTAAAAAGCTATCTCCATTTTTTTTTTTTTCAAATTACACTACTTTATTTTAGTATGGACTTACTGTGTGTTCACCGGAATGAAAATCCTTGACTACTGATTTCAAGTGAAGCAAGTATGCCATCCAAATTTCTTTTTCATAGGAAAGTGGTACAGGAAGATTAAAAGATAGGACTATGGACTCTGTGGGAGAGTGAGAGGGTGAGGGTGGGATGATTTGGGAGAATGGCATTGAAACATACATAATATCATATAAGAAACGAATCTCCAGTCCAGGTTCGATGCAGGATACAGGATGCTTGGGGCTGATGCACTGGGATGACCCAGAGGGATGGTACAGGGAGGCAGGTGGAAGGGGGGTTCAGGATGGAGAACACGTGTACACCCGTGGCGGATTCATGTTGATGTATGGCAAAACCAATACAATATTGTAAAATAAAAAAATAAATAAATAATTAAAAAAAAAGATAGGATTAAAACTGACCTTTAAATCTTCACGATAGTTAAATGAACTACTTACAAAAATAAATCATACAAGTCAGATGAAAGCATACTTTTATGGTAAAAAAAAGTCCAAACAATATAAAAATATATTGAGCTACACTGTTCAGTGTGGTAGATGCTAACCACATGCAACTATTAAGGACTTCAAACATCACTGCTCTGAATTTGGATGTGCTTAAGCATTAAAGACTTAGTAAAAAAAAAATCTCAGTAACAAATGTTTTATATTGATGATGTTAAAATGATAATATTTTAGCTATGTTAGCTTAAATAAAATATATTAACAATAATTTTACTCATTTGTTTTCTTTTACATTTTTAGTGTGGTTACTAGCAAATTTAAAATTATATCCCTACGAGGTCCTACCAGGTTCATCATCCCTTCATCCTACTTCCTTCTCCAGGAGTTATCTGTCTTTGACACATTTTCTTTAAGGCTTTTTTTTTTACATGTAAACATGTTTATACAGACTTCTAAGACCACATTACTTCTGGCTGCACCTTCCCCACCTGCCTCTAGTTATCTTTGCCTTTCCCAGTGTCTAACCATGACTTCTCATCCTGGCCTTCTGGACCCACAGTGCTCACCTCTACTCCTGGAAAGGCAAGTAACATGCTTATTTAAATAAGCACATATTTTAAGAACATAGTTTTTAAACCAACAACTAACAAAATATACTTCCAAAGGATGGCCAAGTGTGCACACAGTTCTGCCAATCTTGTATCTGTGATGTGCCAGGCACTGTGCCTGGTGCTGCCCTTACCCCACAAACACACTAGAGTACTTACTATTCCCAAGGAGCTTAAAGCCTAGCAGGGACAAAAAATCAAAACCAAAAACAACAAAATCATTGTATATTAATGCGTACAAATGAAACCTAGAAAAATGATACTGATGACCCTATTTGCAGGGCAGGAAAAGAGACACAGACATAGAGAAAAGACTTGTGGACACAGTGAGGGAAGCAGAGGGTGGAATAAACTGAGAAAGCAGCACTGAAACATATACATTACTCTGTGTAAAACAGCCAGCCAGTGGGAATTTGCTGTATGATGCGGGGAGCTCAAACCTGGTGCTCTGTGACAACCTAGAGGGATGGGATGGGGTGGGAGGTGGGAGGAAGGTTCAAGAGGAAGGGGACAGAGGTATATCAATGGCTGACTCATGTTGCTGTATGAAACCAACACAATACTGTAAAGCAGTTATCCTCCAATTAAAAGTAAATTGCAAAAAATCCCAACAAAGCTAGAAACAGAGACATCTGAACAAGCCCCCTGTTCACCTCAGAAAATACATTAACTTTATGAAGGGATAAAACTACATATCCCAAATAGCAAACATTTTATTCATGCTTTCAACTGAAATACAAGGCAGCATCTTAAAATGTCTGCTGCTCTGCTACTGCTAAGTCACTTCAGTCACGTCTGACTCTGTGCGATCCCACAGATGGCAGCCATGAGTTCTAACCATTGGACCACCAGGGAATTCCTTCCATTTAATTATCTAAATCTTAAAAAGTCTGGATTTAGATAATTAAATGGAAGGAATTCCCTGGTGGTCCAGTGGTTAGAACTCATTGCTTTCAATGACATGGGCCCAAGTTCGATCCTTAGTCAAGGAACTAAGATTCTGCAAGCCACCTGGGGCAGCCAAAAATTAAAAAAGAATTAAACAATGACCCTGAAGCTCATCTAATACACTTCCAACCCATAGACAAGCAGTTCTATTCCAAAGACATTTTTTGTAGGCAAGCAGTTGAGAGTATGGCTGCCTGTACTACTGTGCTTATTCTGAGCAAATTCTGCAATGTCTAACTTTCCAAGTAATCTGGTCTTTTTCCTCTTCTTATGGGCTTTATCTTGCCTTTCATGTTTTTATACATTTTCAAGATGATTTTAATCATCTTATGTACTCTGTTACCATTTTTATCCTCCCCACCCAGTAATCTAGTTAGTTCTTATATCCACAGCACAATTTTCTCAAAGGATACCATCTTCCTTTCACCACTCTGCATTCTAAGATATTCTTTCAATCAAGTCCAATCATTTAAAGAGTAAGCCTACAGTGATTTTAAAAATACTGATCCCTCTTTTCTTTATAAATGTGTAAGCTTTAACAATAAGAAGGCTGTAAAGAATAAGATAAACCTGAAATAACTGAGTATAAGTCACCAACTTCCCTTATTAAAAAGCTTCCTGATAGTTGATGATAACAAATGGTTCACAAGCTAAGTGGGAAGTCAAAGCTCAACAAAATGTAGTAAGAAATGAGAAAGAGTTATTTAATAGACACTCACTCAATTCAGATTATATTTACTTCCACTACAATAAACTATGTTAACCTTAATATACATATCACAACATGAAATAGCTCACTCCTGAGTTAATTTATGGGAGAAAAGCTTTAAAAGCAATACCTTGACTATTTGTAACTCAAACAAGTCAGAATAGGTGAAAATTGAGAAAACTGTTAATCTGGGTTATCTGATTATCACCATTGTCAGTAAAATTATTAATAAAGTACCCACTTGCCAGACCCCAGAAATGTAAATTATAAAAGTGTTTTTTTTTGTTCTATCCATGAGTGTGTATCAAAGTATGAGTACACATGTATTCTTTCTCTTAACATTGTTTAAGACATGGTCTGTGCCCTGAGGACTCACAGTTTAGTTGCATATAGACTATAATAGCAAAAAAAATTAACGAAAAAACTATACAGCATATGATAAGTGTAAAATGAATGCCACAGTCTGTACTTGCTGTAAGGATACACAATTATAATCACTGAAGATACAGGGGGAGAATGGGAAGGCTTCATGGAAGAGGTAACAGGAGATCTGGGCTTTTCTTGATCAATAAGAACAAGGATGTTGCTGCTCACCCCCACTGTGCCCTGCATGGCTGCCATAGCCCCACCGTGCCATGTGTGGCTGCCCCAGCACTGCTGGGGGTTATCTGTATGAGGTGGGGGGTGAGGGGCGAAGAAGGGCTCTGCAGTTGGCTCGCTGTAACTACTGATGCTGCTGGCCCCAACAGGTTTCACTGCCCCTGCCGGACAATAATCAAAGTCAACTGCTGCCATGGAATAGTTCGAGAATGGCTGCAGACAGAAAGAGGAATATGGGTGAAGCATAGGTTTAGAACAAAGGCTTGGGTATCTTTTCTCAGGGCTTGAGAGGAAAAGAAATGAGAACAATACAAGAAAGGAGGGAAAAAGTTCAGGAACATCCTCCATCCTCTGGCCACAGCCCAAATGACTTGGACAAAGTAAGGAGAACAGAATTAACTCAGACTGAAAGCAAATAAATGAATAAGCTAACTTAGCCCTTTGTCTTCAACTTCATTCTAAAGAGAAGAATGCAGTGAAGACTTTATCAGAGGAGGTGATACAGAAAACACCCTGGCTTGCCCTTTTAGCAAGCCCTCCTGAAAGATAAAAATGTACCCACAGTTCAGCCTCCCTGGGTCTTAGGTTTAGGCATTAATTTAGATAGTTCCTAATTGAACTGCCTTCAGACATAAAGGTCTTGCCCTTCTCCATAGGAAAGGACTAATAAGCCAGAACACCCAAGAGAGGGTATTGAGAGAGGGTTGCTGGTGAAGCCTTGGTGCCCACAGAGAGAAAAGGGTATGAAGCTAGGTTGTTCCTCAGGGGGCTAAAGGTGAGTGGCTGTCATTCTGAATCTCTGCTAATACACAGAGTTTGACTTCTCTGTATTTCTAAAAAAACCTTATAATTATTCCACTCATATTATTAATGCCATATCTTGAGTAATTTTGTGGTACTACCTTTCGTTGGATATTTATGTTATCAATTATGAACATTTCTTTATATAATATCTGATTTAAATTCTAAATCAAGACATAGAATAACCTACTCAGCAATATCTGTATATAGTTTTTATTGTTTGATAACATACTAAAGTCAAAAGAAAATTAAACTTTGCTCATTACAAAACACATTTAAAATTTAAGTTCATTAAAAAAAATAAGCTTGGTTTAATATTCCATTTCTTTCTTCTCTAAAGCACAATTTTGATAGGATCTAAGGGTAAAAAATGACTAAGACACAGTACATGCCTTGAAGTGTTTGCAATCTGACTCTTAAAGACAAAAGCAGACAATGTCAACAAAGCATGGCAAATACACTGCAGTTATTACGAATAGGAGTTTGGAGTAAGAAAGACCTGGTTTAAATCTCAGATCTGCCATTTATGGCTGTATGATCTTGGCTAAACTATTCAATGTCCCCAACCTTTACTGTCCTCATCTATCACTGTTGTTGTTAGGTTGCTAAGTCATGCCCAACTCTTTTGCAACTCCATGGACTATAGCCTGACAGGCTCCTCTGTCCATGGGATTTCCCAGACAAGAATACTGGAGTGAGTAACCATTTCTTTCTCCAGGGGATCTTTCTGACCCAGGGATTGAACTTATGTTTCCTGCCTTTACAGGCAGATTCTTTACCACTGAAGCCACCAGGGAAGCCCAATCGCTACTGAGCCACCAGGGAAGCCCAATCTATCACTACTGACCATTTAAGACTGTTGTGAGACATGTGTAAAGTGTTTTCAACACAATGCCTGGCACATGGTTTGTACCTAGTATATGATAGTTATTACTCTCACTTATTAATGCTATTCCCACTAATATCTGTATAGGCTTATGCCCAGTGTGCTGTAAGAGTCCAGAAAAAAGGTATTTAGCTTAGCCTGGTGGTCAGGGAAGGTTTCCTGGAGAAGATCAGAGCTAAGCTGTATATTAAGGAACACTTTGTTTATAGCTCAGTCGGTAAAGAATCTGCCTGCAATGCAGGAGATCTGGGTTCAATTCCCAGGTCGGGAAGATCCTCTGGAGAAGGAAATGGCAATCCACTCCCCTCGCCTGCAGAATCCCATGGATAGAGGAGCGTGGAAGGCTACAGTCCGTGGGATTGCAAGAATCGGACATGACTTAGCGACTAAACCACTACCACCAAGAGTTAAGTCAGATGAAGAAAAGTAGGAATGGCATTCCATACTGATATAACACCACAGGGTATGAAGGGCACTGCAAATATTTGGTATTTGCTGGCAGGTCTCGCACAAGAACAGTCATTTCTCAGTTCCCCCTTTCCTCCGTATCCCATAGCATAGCTGCTTTATTCTTCCTATAGTTTACCATTTATCTTCCCTAGAAATACCCAACCTATCCCTGACAGCTATGTTGGTGTTGTCCTTTAATAATTCAGCCTTACAATGAAAGGCAGACCAGGCCTCTCTAGAACGTTATGAGAATCTTCTCTTTCTTTTATGACATGAGAAAGGGTAAACTGCTGAAGTAAGACAGCTGGGTTGAAGAGTATGGGCTCTGAGTTAGACTGCCTGGGCTCAAATTCTGGTCCCATCAGTGTCACTTCGGGCAAGCTGCTTCACCTCTGTGTGCGTCAGTCATTTTTATCTGTTAAAAGGGGATGAGAATAATCTCAGAATTACTGGGAGGATTCAGTGAGCTAACACATGTAAGAAAATTTGAACAGGGTCCGGCTACTAAGGATTAGCTAATATCACCTAACAAAATTAAGATTCCATGTTTCATGGACAGGACATCCTTGAGAAAGTAGAGAATGCACTAGATTAGAAATGTTATCTGTGATGGGCAGAGGAAGAAGGGAGAATAAAAAGAAGTACAATGTTTATTGAATACCTACTAGGTCTGATTGTCCCTGTTTCTACACATGGGTACACTGGGGCTCAGAAAGATCAAGAAATGTGCCGAGACAAATGGGCAAAACCACGATTCAAAACCATGGGTAGATGAATATAGAGCTATGCTCTTCCAAACACCTGCTTCTCTTCACCAAAATGGTGAAAATGGGCCTACATTTTCTTAGCTTGAAAATTATGATATCAAACTTCACATTGCTAAGAAGAAATCTGAGAGCTGCCTAAGTTTTTACATGATTTTTTGGGCTTACTCCAGGAAATATAAACATATTTCATGGTATGATTTCATGTGCTATGATTCCATTTCATAAATATCATGAACTATAGGATATAAATCAAGCGTACATTTGCTTGTCTGAAGTTCAGAGCATATTACAATTACACAATGGGTAACAAAAATACTATTCTTTAGAATCCCAATTTTACATTTGTAGACATAACCTGACTAGACCTACATTTGTTTTATAACAAGAGGTAGGCCCAATTCTAGTCTTTAATTTCCTTCCCCATCCCCACAAACTTAAGTATTATATAAGGTGTTTGGTGGGATTTTAATATACTTGAGATTGATATTTCATAGTAACCTGGCTTCTCAGGTACCTTTTTTTTTTTTCCCTGCCAAAGAATACAAATTTCTTATAACAAAATGAGAATAAAACCAGGAAAAAATAAAGTTAAAGAAAACCATGGGAAAAGTGAATAATATAAGACTGTCTGGCTACAAAGCATTAACTTCATGAGTTGAACTCATTAGTATACACGATGGTCTTATGGATCTTACACAAATCTAGGAGCTTTTCATATTGTCACTTCTTTGTCAATGAAGATGCTTTTTTAAGTAGGGAGGAAAATCAATCTCTCTCTCACACATACACACACACACACACACACACACACACACACACATGGGATTTGTCACATGTTGGTCCTATACTGATAAAAGAGCACCAATCCTCAGGGGAAACTTCAAATACTCAAAGACAAGAAGCTGCAAAGGGGGGTTGATGGGCAGAGAAGAGCAGACAATCCTGTATAGAGATATTTTATATACATACATACAATTTTTTAACCTAAAATATATAATTTTTTCTTTAATTACAGTTTCCTATATAACCATTGGTGGGTTCCAGCAATGCAAGCCATATTTATTAGAAGCAGCATGTCAAATAGGAGTTGACAATTACAGTCTCTATCAATACATATTACGCCAGACGGTAATGAGCCATCCACAAAGGGCTAGCCATCCAAAATAATCATGTCGCTTTCCAGAGAAATGTCAAAGAGGTTATGGTTTATTACACAGTGCTCATTAGATATACAGTGGCAGCATTAGCAATTTTTCCTTCATTTGCGTCTCATTTAAAGATCTGCCCCCACAAGCACAGTCAAATTAGTACACAAGGTTAAAACCATTACGCCCAGAAAAAAATTAAGTTGCATTTTATTTTACAGTAATGGTGGATCAAAGGTCCTCAGAATCTATTATTTGCAAAACCATTATCTAACATAGAATATTAACAAAAGGGAAAAGAAAAGCAATGCCCTGCCAGCATGGCTTTGACAGGAACAAAGACAGACTGTTTGAAATAAGTAAACACCACATTACTTAATTAAATATCCTTTAAAAAAAAAAACTATTTTAAAAATAATACTAAGGTTGTGACATCAACTGACAAAAGTCACACGACTAAAGTTAATGATGAAGCACCAACCTATACTTTGAAATGCTTTGTTCACATCAACTTATTTTTAAACGTTTTTAAAATTGCCTTTGTGCACAATTTGATTATAAATACACCTATTGCTATAAAGTATTTATTTTCTTAAGATAACCTAGGTTCTCATCTTTGGGGCAAATGCACATTTATAGATATCTATTAAATTGGAAATTTGGATAAACTATTATAATCAGAAAGATCTGGTCAAGAAAGCAAATTTTGGAGTAGTTAATAAAAACTAAACTGTGCTTAGTTGCATCTGACTCTTTGCTACCCCACGGACTGTTGTTCGCCAGGCTTCTCTGTCTGTGGGAATTCTCCAGGCAAGAATACTGGAGTGGGGTGCCATGCTCTCCTCCAGGGGAGTTTCCCAACCCAGGGATTGAACCCAGGTTTCCACACTGGAAGCGAATTCCTTACCGTCTGAGCCTCCAGGGAAGCCCACGAATATTGGAGTGGGTAGCCTATCTTCCTGAACCAGGAATTGAACCGGGGTCTCCTGCATTGTAGGCAGATTCTTTAACCAGCTGAGCTACTATGGAAGCACTAAAAACTAAAATAGGTACTACCAAATAATAAATAGTTAGTGGATTTTGTCAAATCATCAGATAGCTGATTAACAGCACCTGAATTAGGGACAGTAAACAGTTGTACCAAAGAGATCTTTTGAAGAGATTTCTAAAGTCCTGCTTGGTTGTATACCTTGCCCATGTTTTATTATTAACAGACTGTAATTGTAGTGGATATTCAAAGATCTCTTACTTTCATTTGGTGGACATTTATTTAGTGTCTGCCACATGTCAAACCATGTGATAAGCTTTGAGAATTCATCCAAAAATGGGGAGGAAGGGGCACAAAACTTAGAGCTGTGTCCTTAAGAAGCTCATGGCCAGAGCAGTGAAGGATTCAGACATGAACTAAATGATTTCAATCATAGGTGACAACTGCTATCAAAGAAGTAAGCACACAGGGGCGAGGGGAGCCCAAATCCTAATGGAGGAAGGCAAGGGCTTTCAAAGAAAGTAACACCTAAAGTGGGGCAGAAAGGAGAATTCTACCCTGCAGAGAAGGGGAGGGAGAAATACACTGAGAACGTGGAGAAGTGGAGAGCGAGGGGGCTGAAGTGGGATCATTCACCTCAGAGAATCAGAAAACACAGTTTTAAGGAACCTCTTAAAAGCTGATCCAAATTAGAGGAAAGTATCCCAACATTGGAATGATGGACTTTATGAAATAAAGTCAGCAAGAAAGGTCTAGGAAGTTCAAATGACCTTTTTTTTTTTTTTTAAGTATCTTAAGGAAAACAGTTTTTGGTTAGGTCTATGTATGATTAATCTAATTTTAGAGTGAATAAATGTTTTATCCATTTAATGCTAACTGTGAGACCAACTGAATAACTTCTATCTTGCCATGACCAAATTTTGAATTTCACTGGTTATTCTAATTGTTCTTTACCCCTAAAAATGAGAGAAGTATCCTTGTCTCTTTTCCCTTAAACTGATAAAAGTATGAACTATAATATACTGTAGTCTAATATGTGTGCCTGCTCTCAAAATACATGTAAAACATAGCACACTTTTAGAGAACAGAGAATAGAACTATTTAATTCTTTTGTTATGGTACCCAGTACAGGTATGCTGCTGCTGCTAAGTCACTTCAGTCATGTCCGACTCTGTGAGACCCCATAGATGGCAGCCCACCAGGCTCCCCCATGCCTGGGATTCTCCAGGCAAGAACACTGGAGTGGGTTGCCATTTCCTTCTCCAATGCATGAAAGTGAAAAGTCAAAGTGAAGTTGCTCAGTTGTGTCCGACCCTCAGCGACCCCATGGACTACAGCCTTCCAGGCTCCTCCGTCCATGGGATTTTCCAGGCAAGAGTACTGGAGTGGGGTGCAATTGCCTTCTCCGAGTACAGGTATAGATACTCACAAAAGTTTGCTTTCTTTTTTTTAACAGAAATGCCATTATGTCCTAATACAGCCTCTATACATAGCTATGGTCAATGATACAGTGAATTCCTTAAGAGATTGTAGCATCATCAGAGAATATTTCATTTCTTCCAGAGTATAACAGGTATCCTTTTTTTTGAGTATTGTGATTTTTCTAAACGAGGTCCTATATATCTATGCTTCAACAGTCTCATTTTTTTTTTGATGAAGTAGTATTTGACCTCCCAAGACATTCATCTCTTGAACAAATATAAGTAAAGATTCCAAAGATTAAAAAAAAAAACTATATGCAAAACATCTGTAACTGTGTATATATTATGTACATATAGCTTTGTGTAAATGGTTGCTGCATCGTTCCTGACTTTGAATTTTGCTTGGCTCAATTTTTTTTCTATCAAGAAAAGCCCTAGCTAATGAACATCAGAAGTTACAAGAGGTAAGCAGTATGAGATGGTAATTGTAATACAATAAGAAGTCATATTGTTAAACTACAGAAAAAGAGAAAGCAATGAGGTCCCACACTGGTTATCTATTGCTCTAAGTTCACATCATTACTATGTGTAATTATGAATTTCAAGGAAAAAAAAAATGAGACTGTTGAAGGTATATGGAGAGAAGAGCATGGGTGGCCCACTTCATGAGAGCATCCAGAGGCCCTGCAGGAACAGCTGTTTTGTCAATGTCTTTTCTTCCACCATTCTAAGGACTATAATTTATTCATTTGATCTCATCTCTGTCTTATTCTACAGAATTTTAAATGTTTTAGGTATGTTCAATACCAGATAAAAGGCACAACCAGTAGATGTGGGAAAACATGAGACAAAAGTGTAATGAGATAACGTATGATACATTGAGAAAGAAAAGCACAAAAAGGAAGGGAGGCAGGAACCCACAGCAATAAGCTAATAGTCTGAATTACTGACTTTAATGGAGCACCCAGAAACAGAGCCTTTTCCTGCGTGTAACAAATGTGCCATTTTATCTCAAAATGTTAATGGCTGAGCTGCATCACCAAACCAAAGACAGTACCTTGATTAAAATCTTGCCTGATCTCCCAGTTTTAGGAAGGAAAGAAATTCTGTTTTAGAAACCCTCATGGCTTTGGGTTATAGCTCCAAGTTCTATTCTATGAGTACAAATAAAAGCTTCTGAGTCACCATTTATAACAATAACAGAGGGGCTCACATTTTACTATTCAAAAGTGGCACTAAATTAGAAATGATCACCATCTGTATAGCAAAAATATCTGAGCACTTAATTGCTCGATAATACACTCTAAGAGAGTAGCTCCCTGTCTGGATTTCCTAGATCTTTAAGGATTCTTCACAGGAGGTGAAAAATTCTTCAGAGAAATGAGCTTTTTTCCCCTTTCCGAAATGTCTAAGGAAACTCATTCATTCACCCCTAGACAAAGGTGTATCTGTTAATAAAAACACCAATTTCCTTTAGTGCTGTATTCATTAAAAGATGTGACAGTAACAGTTACATTTTGGTCACTAGGCACCCAGACTGTCACTCACAAGTGCATCTGATAAAACAGAAAATCCAGTAATCATCATATTACATATAAAGTGTGCTTGGTAAACAGACTCCTTTACAGAAGGTCAGGGGAACAGCAAAAGGAGTCTTGAGTGCCGAAGAGGCTGAGAGGTTATCACCAAGCCTACGGCTGGCTAACTTCCCTCTACTTTTCCTTGGCCATCTGCTTTCACCAAGGTATCCTAAAAGAGAGCGGCTGTCCACTTCAACGACACATCTAACAGGAGGCCAGAAGAGGTCAGTGGAGAGCAGTGCTAGGCACCCCATTCTCGCACCCAGACATCTGGACTCTGGCACTTTTCAGGCCTCTGTTTACTCAACAGGAAGAAGCCAAAAAAAAAAAAAACACAAAAAACAAACCCACACACACACCGAAAACCCAGAATAAATCATTATACTCAATTTTTTATTCTGTCACAATCAGAGATGACTTTAAGGCTATTGTAATGTGTAACTTAGAAAAAAGAGATTTGAAATAGAAAACATTTTCCTATGACAATGTTCCAGCTTCTAAATTAATTTTAAACAAAGAGTGAAAAAATTAAACATGTTGTTTTGAATGTTTTAAATATTTAAATATAAAATTTTCCTCTCATTTACCTCCAGGGAAGTATAAACTAAATAAAAAGCTCTTCCCTCATCAAGAGCTGAAGAATTACAAGAAAAAAGGATACAGACTTTTAAACACCAGTTCCTGTGTCTTTACTTCTCTCTCTTAGGAAGCTCCTTCACTGAAGGCCCACCTAAAACGTACAGAACCCAAAAGTGAGCTCCAGTCCTTCACAGAGGAGCTACTTTCCCATCAAAATGGAAGTCATGGTCTGGGGCATATTTATCCAATATAAACTTGCAGTAGTGTACCAGGCACAGAGAGAACCGCAACCACGTAAGACTACGTGGTACCCTGACTTTAAGGGCTTTATGAATCTAAGAGTGAAACCAATAAAATTAGAAAATGCTAACTGCTACTGCTGCTGCTAAGTCGCTTCAGTCGTGTCCGACTCTGTGCGACCCCATAGACGGCAGCCCACCAGGCTCCCCCATGCCTGGGATTCTCCAGGCAAGAACACTGGAGTGGGTTGCCATTTCCTTCTCCAATGCATGAGAGTGAAAAGTGAAAGTGAAGTCGCTCAGTCGTGTCCAACTCTCAGCGACCTCATGGACTGCAGCCCACCAGGCTCCTCCGTCCATGGGATTTTCCAGGCAAGAGTACTGGAGTGGGGTGCCATTGCCTTCTCCAGGAAAGACCTAAAATAGGTGGATTATAGAAAGGTCCAAGTTATCTTGCCTACCCTTCTAACTATTCCTGAGGAAGATTAACTTGCAGTCAAAGTGGTATAGACAATATAAATCAACATCTGCATGAAGAACTTTGAAAAATAACAAGTTGTCTATTACACACTGTAGATATATATTTTAAAAAGCTAGCTTTTATAAAATCAAAATCATAAATTGAATTAAATTCTAATAATTTAGTACCATTCCATTTAAATTCTCTGACAACTGATTTTTCAGCTTATCGTTTTTGTTGAGCTACTCTGGCCTGTACAAAGAAATAAAAAATAAATTCCTATTTCTAAAGTTCTGAATTGAATGGTATAAAATTAAATACAGAGACGTATTTTAAGTGCAAAGTATCCTTCCACTGTTGCCAGAAAACTACTAACAAAGGGGAGTTAAGTAATTTCACAGCCGTATTTTCTCACTCTCCTTCACTGAGAACACAGTCGTTTGCATGGCATAATAAGCTGTAAATTATAAACATTTTTACATAGCCTGCTGCAAAGAAAAGTCTGCCAGCTACTATATTGGATAGGGTTCAAGTGATTAACTACAGCTTTGGAAAGAAGGGGTGGAAACTTGTTTTGCGTCTCAGTTTGTTGGTTCTCTTATGCATAGCCTCTAAAAATCTGTTACATCATTATTTGCAATGAATATGTAAGTTATTCATTGTAATTATAGTAGAGAACTAGAAGCTCCGTATTACTGCAAGATGTAAATTATCCATGGACAGCAGCAAATTTTGTAGGTGCATAATTATCCAAGTACTTCCTTGAAACAGTGTCTCCAATGAGTATGAATGTAATGGGTTTTAATACCAAAATTTATAGCATTGAGCATTTCAGGACTAAAGACAAATGAAATAGACTTTCCTCTTTGTCTATAGGGGAAGCCCATTAGACAGAACATCTATTTGGGGCAGGTCTAATTTTAAAAATGGTTTCTGTATCAAAGAAAATATACAGGAATCTATATTCCCAGCAGATGAAAGAATAAAGGAGATGTGCAATGAAAGAGGTATAGTCTGCAAACCGAAATGTTTTTATTTTTAAATTGTATAGAACATTACTATGATCCACATTCAACCTCTAAACAAAAGAATTTTGCCTGAATAAATCAACAATAATTGATGGAGCACTTGAGTGCCCACTATGGTGCTTAGATTTTAGAGGCTAAAGAAAAAAGTCTATAATCTGGTTTCTAAGCACTATGTAATTCAATACCACTAAATATAAAGATTTGTGCTCAGAGGTGAGGATGTCAAGATGAAAAACAAAGTACAGTTGGCCCCCTGTATCTTTGGGTTTCGCATCCCTGGATTCTACCAACTGTGGAGCTGGCTATATCTGCAAATGAGAAACCCATGGAGGCAGAGAGCTGAATGTACTCATTGTACTGTATCATTTTATATAAAGGACTTGAGCATCTGTGGATTTTGGTATCCATGGGAGCTCCTGGAATCAACCCCCTGTGGATAACAAGGGGCAACAGTATATTTGGGGCACTCTAATCCAGAGGCTGCCTACAATAATGGAAAGAGCATGAATTCCATGGTTAAATGGGGTTTGAATCCCAATTCCTTCATCTATTTACACTATCAATTTTGTTAGGTTATTAAATTTCTCTAAGCCTGTTTCCTCTCAAAAGTGATTTTTTGTTAACCAGTACTGTAAGGATTAAATGAGTTAACATTTATAAAGCACAGGGAGGATTAGCAGACATACAGAAAATTCAGTATGTGTTAACTATTTAGTGATTGTTTCTCTATATTTATCACAGTCAGCTTTGCACATAGCAGGCACTCAACAAATGCTGAGTTTGAGTGACTGAACAAACGTAGTAGAAGGATAAGTACATGTGTGCTAAGCTGCTTCAGTTGTGTCTAACTTTGCAACGCTATGACTGTAGCCAACCAGGCTCCCCTGTCCATGGAATTTCCCAGGCAAGAACCCTGGAGTGGGTTGTCCATTCCCTTCTCCAGGGGATCTTCCTGACCCAGGGACCACACCCATGTCCTTTATGTCTTTTGCATTGGCAAGTGGGTTCCTTACCACTAGCATGACCTGGGAAGCCCAGATAGGTATACAAAGTGAAGTGAAGTCGCTCAGTTGTGTCTGACTCTTTGCGACCCCATGGACAGTAGCCTACCAGGCTCCGCCATCCATGGGATTTTCCAGGCAAGAATACTGGAGTGGGCTGCCATTTCCTTCTCCAGAGGATCTTCCCAGCCCAGGGATTGAACCTGTGTCTCCTGCATTGCAGACAGACGACACTTTACCGTCTGAGCCACCAGGAAAACCCAGATATACAAATTACTACAGTATTAACAACAACAAAAAAAAGGGCCTCAGAGGTACAAAATGTAATAAAAGGTTCAGTGATGGGAGAGGTGCTGACTTGGAAGATGGCTAAAACACAAGGCACTGACTTCAGGAACTGGGGAAACATACCTAAATCTGTCATTACAAAAAATATGTTGGGGCTTCCTTGGTGGTCCAGTGGTTAAGACTCATGCTTCCAATTCAGGGGGTGCAGATTAGATCCCTGGTTAGGGGGCTAAGATTCCATATGCTGCATGGTGCAGCCAAAAAATAAATAATTAAAAAAAAAAACCAACCATGTGTTAAGCGTACTAAAAATTCACAGAATATTCCCTCTAAGTTCTGGCTCTAATTGAGCCAGAGCTTTTCCTGGGGTACTGAAATCCCCATATCTTTGTGAGTAGATTCAGTTAACCTTCTACAAGCCACAGCCTGAGGAGTTGAGAGGTGGGACTGGTGCTCTGTTTCGGGACCATCTTGAGAAACCACTGGTGGACTTTTTACCACTACTGCGCGTCACTCTGTGTTCACTGGAGTCCTCACCATTTTGCTTAGTTTGGTTCCCTTGATTGACATCAGTCACGTGAACTGTCCACACTGTAGTTTCTCAATCTATTCAATTCAAATGCTGTCAACCCCACTCTGAGGAAAAACTAGAACTTACCATTTACAACTATTCTACTTCTGAAATCAATTCACATATCCTACCTTCTATTTACAATCTCCAAACCTCTTAGTTCTCTCATTCACTATTACTTTTCCCTCTAAAATATGAATCTTCATGACCTCCAATATTTGATCACTACTTTTAACCTAATTTTGGATTCCCTCAGCCTTCCTTCCTGAGTGAGCCTAAATAGTTCTACTAGGTGGGCAAAGAAAAAACCATAATCATGCTTTTATCTCTATCATTTCTACTTTAGGGCAGCTAGAGATTACCTGTTGCTGTTAAGGAATTCAGATTTAATTCTGTAGGTAATAGGATACCACTGAAAAATTAAGGATACTTTATTCCACTTAAAAACTTGAACAAAATAGAAGGGAATGGGGCAATCTTAATAACAGAAAATGCACACTCAGTATGCCAGTAACTTTAGAGAAGGATTAGAGTTTGAGATAACCAACCTGAGAATTTTTGCCTCTATTACCAGCAAAGACCCTGATGCTGAGAAAGACTGAGGACAAGAAGAGAAGGGGGCAACAGAGGATGAGACGGTTGGGTGGTATCACATGAATTTGAGCAAACTCCAGGAGATAGTGAAGGCTAGGTAAGCCTGGTGTACTGTAGTTCATGGGGTCACAAAGAGTCAGATATGACTTAGCAACTGAACCACCACCACCATCACCACCCAGCTACCTGTCCAAGAGCAAGAAGAAGAGAATAGTGAAGGAGGAGTTCCTTGGGCACTAAGCTACCTATGGATGCCAGTTTCTCCAAGGATCTTATTATTAGTCACTCAGTCATGTCCAACTCTTTGTGACCCCATGGACTGTAGCCATCAGGCTCCTCTGTCCACGGAATTCTCCAGGCAAGAATACTGGAGTGGGCTACCATTTCCTTCTCCAGGGGATCTTCCTGACCCAGGGGTCACACCTGCATCTCTACATTGCAGGCAGACTCTTTACCAACTGAGCCACCAGGGGAGCCTCCCAAGGATCTTAGGTGAAGGATATACATGATTGTCTTTAATTAAACAAAGGGTTGCAAGTGGACATGGGTGGACTGTGGACCCAATAGTGAATACGGTTACAGCTCTGGAAGTTAAGTTCGAGAAACAGAGTTCTAGAAATGAAGTTGCATCAATGGAGTCAGAAGGCTAATAGATGCATAAATTGTTTCTTTACCTTGTCATTGGAGGTCAAAGACTATTTCTGATTAATATTCGCATTTCCCTCAATGCTCAGCCCTCTGACTTGCAGGGAGGAGGTGGTCAAGATAGACCACAGTCTACTTGAACTTAGCTGGATATGTGCCTTGAAGCTCTCTGATTTAAGTTCATTTTATCTTTATCTATATTATAGATGAGTAATCACACAGCATGATTAGTGACTTGCCTAAGATAAAATAACTAATCAGTTATAGATTTGAGACAAGAACCTTTATCCATGTCTCTTTTACATCACACTGTTTACCAATGGGGGGTGCTTTGAGTTTGGGTTCAAAGGATAAGCATTAAGTCATGAAGCTATTAAGCAAACTCTGTCGTTAAACATTTTAAATGGCTGCAATTCTTCTGATAGAACTAACATTTTACTACAGTATATGTCAAGAATTGAGCACCGTTTAGATTAGACACTGGATAATGCCTTTGCCTATGGCTTCTTACTAGTTAATGTACAGCCCTTCTTTAAGACAGAGTTTAATTTTTTTACTATTGACAAAACAATTTATGCAGCTTGTTTTCTGTTGTGATGTAGTCAAGCAGGCTAATCTATATCAAGATATTTATATACAATTAACTCTCAGCAGAGTAGATTAGTAGCTGAGCCCACCTACTTTTTGTGGTTAATTATACTTGTTTTGTAAGAGGCTGTTCCTATTTTGTGCTTTTCCAACAGCTCTGGTGAAGTAAAGACTTCTGATGTACTGTACATGGAACATAAAGAGCCTTCCCCTTTCTTACTCAACATATAATTGCTGCATTTGTGCATGCTGTGTAAGTTGAAAATAACAATAAAAAGTTAATGAAGAAAATAAGTACCGGTTGTAATGAATTAGTAATATTACTAGATTTCTATCTGGAGTTTATTTTTATTGCTGTAAATGGAACACAATCAATAGTAATATGTAATCAAACTGCACATGCTTTCATCTCTTGAGAAATCTCTGAAAAGGAGCTGAGATATCTTTAAGAAATTATCTTCAAAAGCCTACTCTAAATCCAGTTATTCAGCATAGTCATTTTAAATCACTGTCAATAAGTATTCCTCATTTTCTAATTTCTTGTAGTACAAAAAGGTACATTTCTTAAATAGGTTGTTAATGTTTTATAAGAATGAAATATAATTTCCTTTTAATTTTCAAGTTAATTTAAATTAGATTTTCTTTATATAAAAAAAGAAATGAGTTCCCTTTGATTATTCCCCTGTTCTCCCGTCCCCACTTCTTCCAAACACAGTTACCATCAAGTGAGTAAGGTTTCCTCAAAGACTTTTTTCTATACATTTACACATGTCATTTGAAAAAATAATAATAATAACAATAGCTTTTAAAAATGCTATACAATATTAATTATTGCACTTTAATATAATTAAGGACTAAGTAAATATAATAATAAGTTTCTACTTAAGTCTCATTTCTTAAGGTGTTTTTTGACGTGGTCAATCCCAAGGGAAATATGGTTTGTTAATTTTGTTTCTGTTGTTCAGTTGCTTAATCCTGTCCGACTCTTTGCAACCCCATGGACTGCAGCATGCCAGATCCCCTATTCTTCACCATCTCCCGGAGTTTGCTCAAACTCATGTCCATTGAGTCAGTGATGCCATACAACCATCTCATCCTCTATTGTCCCTTACTCCTTCTGCCTTCAATATTTTCCAGTATCACGGTCTTTTCCGATGAGTTAGCTCTTTGTATCCAGTGGCCAAAGTACTGGAGCTTCAGTTTCAGTATCAGTCCTTCCAATGAATATTCAGGGTTGATTTCCTTTAGGACTGACAGCTTTGATCTTCTTGCAGTCCAAGGGACTCTCGGAAGTCTTCTCCAGCATCACAGTTCAAAGGCATCAATTCTTCATTGTCCAGCTCTCATTTCTGTACATGACTACTGGAAAAACCATAAGTTTGATTATATGGACCTCTGTCCACAAAGCAATGTCTCTGTTTTTTAATATGCTGTCTAGGTTGGTCAATGTTTTTCTTTCAAGGAGCAAGCATCTTTTAATTTCATGGCTGCAGTCATCGCCCACAGTGATTTTCGAGCCCAGGAAAATAAAGTCTGTCACTGTTTCCATTGTTTCCCCATCTATTTGCCATGAAGTGATGGGACCAGATGCCATGATCTTAGTTTTTTTTGTTGAGTTTTAAGCTGGCCTTTTCATTCTCCTTTACCTTCATTAAGAGACTCTTTAGTCTCTCTTTGCTTTCCGCCATATGGGTGGTATCATCTGCACATCTGAAGTTACTGATATTTCTCCTGGCAATCTTGATTCCAGCTTGTGCTTCATCCAGCCTCGCATTTTGCATGATGTACTCTGCATATAAGCTAAATAAGGTAAGTTAAATAAACAGGGTGACAATATACAGCCTTGATGTACTCCTTTCCCAATTATAAACCAGTCCGTTGTTCCATGTCTAGTTCTAACTGTTGCTTCTTGACCTGCATACAGGTTTCACAGGATGCAGGTAAGGCGGTCTGGTATTCCCATCTCTTGAAGAATTTTCCATAGTTCGTCGTGATCTACACAGTTAAAGGCTTTAGTGCAGTCAATGAAGCAGAAATAGATGTTTTTCTGGAATTCTCTAGCTTTTTCTATTATCCAATGGATGTTGGCAATTTGATCTCTGGTACCTCTGTCTTCATGGGAAATAGATGGGGAAACAGTGGAAACCGTGTCAGACTTTATTTTTCTGGGCTCCAAAATCACTACAGATGGTGACTGCAGCCATGAAATTAAAAGACGCTTACTCCTTGGAAGGAAAGTTATGACCAACCTAGATAGCATATTCAAAAGCAGAGACATTACTTTGCCTACAAAGGTTTGTCTAGTCAAGGCTATGGTTTTTCCTGTGGTCATGTATGGATGTGAGAGTTAGACTGTGAAGAAGGCTGAGTGCCGAAGAATTGATGCTTTTGAACTGTGGTGTTGGAGAAGACTCTTGACAGTCCCTTGGACTGCAAGGAGATCCAGCCAGTCCATTCTGAAGGAGATCAGCCCTGGGATTTCTTTGGAAGGACTGATGCTAAAGCTGAAACTCCAGTACTTTGGCCACCTCATGCGAAGAGTTGACTCATTGGAAAAGACCCTGATGCTGGGAGGGATTGGGGTTAGGAGGAGAAGGGGATGACAGAAGATGAGATGGCTGGATGGCATCACTGACTCAATGGACGTTGAGTCTGAGTGAACTCCGGGAGTTGGTGATGGACAGAGAGGCCTGGTGTGCTGCGATTCATGGGGTCGCAAAGAGTCGGACACTACTGAGTGACTGATCTGATCTGATCTGACCTCTGTCTTTTCTAAAACCAGCTGTACATCTGGAATTTATCAGTTAACATACTGTTGAAGCCTAGCTTGAAAGATTTTGAGCATTATTTTCCTAGATTGTGAAATTGTGCAAGAGTTTGAGCATTCTTTGACATTACCCTTCTTTGGGATTGGAATGAAAACTGACCTTTTCCAGTCCTGAGGCCACTGCTGACTTTTCCAAATTTGCTGGCATATTAAATGCAGCACTTGAACAGCATCATCTTTTAGGATTTGAAATAGCTCAGCTGGAATTCCATCACCTCCACTAGCTTTGTTGGTAGTGATTTTCCTAAGGCCCACTTGACTTCTCACTCCAGGATGTGTGACTCTAGGTGAGTGATCACACCAACATGGTTATCCGGGTCATTAAGATCTTTTTTGTATATTTCTTCCATGTATTTTTGTCACTTCTTCTTAATATCTTCTGCTAGGTGCAAAGCGTTTCTGTCTTTTTTGAGTGCCTATATTTGCATGAAATGTTGCCTTGGTACCTCTAATTTTCTTGAAGAGATCTCTAGTTTTTCCCATTCTATTGTTTTCCTCTATTTCTTTGCAACATTTCCTCTATTTGTTTGCATTTGAACCAGATATCCAATTGCCAACATCTGTTGGATCATCAAAAAAGCAAGAGAGTTCCAGAAAAACATCTACTTCTGCTTTATTGACTATGCCTTTATTTGACAGTGTGGATCACAATAAAATCTGGAAAATTCTTAAAGAAATGGGAATACCAGACCACCTGACTTAGCTCCTGAGAAATCTGTATGCAGGTCAAGAAGCAACAGTTAGAACTGGACATGGAACAACAGACTGGTTCCAAATCAGGAAGGGAGTACGTCAAGGTTGTATATTATCACCCTGCTTATTTAACTTATATGCAGGCTACACCATGCAAAATGCCAGGCTGTATGAAGTACAAGGTAGAATCAAGATTGCCGGGTGAAATATCAATAATCTCAGATACACAGATGACACCACCCTTATGGCAGAAAGTGAAGAAGAACTAAAGAGCCTCTTGATGAAAGTGGAAAAGGAGAGTGAAAAAGTTGACTTAAAACTCAACATTCAGAAAATTAAGATCATGGCATCTGGTCCCATCACTTCCTGGCAAATAGATGGGGGAACAATTGAAACAGTGACAGACTTTACTTTTTTGGGCTCCAAAATCACTGCAGATGGTGACGCAGCCACAAAATTAAAAGATGCTTGCTCCTTGGAAGAAAAGTTATGGCCAACCTAGACAGCATATTAAAAAGCAGAGACATTACTTTGCCAACAAAGATCCATCAAGTCAAAGCTATGGTTTTTCCAGCAGTCATGTATGGATGTGAGAGTTGGACTATAAAGAATGCTGAGCACTAAAGAATGGATGCTTTTGAACTGTGGTATTGGAGAAGACTCTTGAGAGTCCTTTGGACTACAAGGAGATCAAACCAGTCCATCCTACAGGAAATCAGTCCTGAATATTCACTGGAAGGACTGATGCTGAAGCTGAAACTCCAACAGTCCGGCCACCTGACGCAAAGAACTGACTCATTTGAAAAGACCCTGATGTTGGGAAAGATTGAAGGCGGGAGAAGGGGACAAGAGAGGATGAGATGGTTGGATGGCATCACCGACTCGATGGACCTGAGTTTGAGTAAGCTCCGGGAGTTGGTGATGGACAGGGAAGCCTGGTGTGCTCCAGTCCATGGGGTTGCAAAGAGTCGGACATGACTGAAGTGAACTGAACTTTGCATTGTTCACTTAAAAAGGCTTTGTTATCTCTTCTTGCTATTCTCTGGAACTCTGCATTCAATTGGATATATCTTTTATTTTCTGCTTTGCTTTTCGGTTCTCTATTTTTCTCAGCTATCTGAGAGAAAAAAAAAAACCATTTTGCTTTTTTGCATTTCTTTTTCTTGGGGATGTTTTGATCATTGCCTCCTGTAAAATGTTACGAACCTCTGTCCAGAGTTCTTTAGGCACTCTGTCTAATTTTGTTTGGCATTTTTAAATGCCAAATACTAATATGCAGTGTGAAGGTAAGAACTGATAGTCACAGCCTATTGTGAGTATAATCAGAAGTCATCAGAAGCTAATTAGGACTACATTAAAATGATAAACTATGCACCATAATATTTGCAGCTGAAATCAAGTCCCTAAATTTAAAGATTTATTTTAAAAGAAAAAAAATCATCTTGTTTCTTCACAGCATTTCGTGTTCTCCACTTACCTTCATAAATTAAGATTTCAAATAGGCCTCCAAATATTTTACTACCAGTTCTTCTAACAGTACTGACCAATTTTCACTTGGAGGAGAAAGTAATGTTGAGATTAATAATTTGATTATAAGCTATTTTCTAGATTTAACAACTTATATTTATAAGGCCTTTTATCTGATTAGTTCTTTAAGCCCAACAATTATCTTTGATGTTTAACCTTAATCATTAATTTAACTTTAATCAATTGAATAATATACTGAGTTGAAAAAGAATTAGCCCAGTTACCAAAAAGTTGGTAGTGTCCATTTTAACATGGATGGCAAACCTAAGAAAGTTAATTAAAAGATGTCATTTTGCATCACTCCTGCTTTCTTTATTTAAAAAACATCTAGAGTCCATGCATTTTCATAGGATATTTTATCCTGTCAAAGAGGGGAAAAGATAAAAGTTTAAATCAGTTCAAAGTCCTTCATTTTAATAGTAGGATAGAATTTCTAAGCTAACTACCTGCAATCAACTAAAATTTTCACTGCTTTTTAACAAGTACATAAGTAAAACCTGTATAAATGAAAAATAATTCAGACCACTGAACAGGACATAGAATAAACAAAGTCTCTCATTCCATTTCCCCTATAGCTGCCACTCCCCAGAGGTGATCACTATTAACAGTTCTTTTTGTCTCCTTCCTTCTGAGATATTTTTCATGCAAATAAAAATCCACTCGCTCACTCAAGCCCCATTGGGACCAAACTATTATAGAGTACGTTTCGGAGTCCTGCTTTTCTTACATGTTCTTTGAGCTCTTCCCAGATCAGCACATACAGATTTCCTTAATTCTTTTAAATGATCATTTGATATTCCTTTGCATCAATAACATAACATGTCCCCTCCTGATGGACACTTTGGTTGTTTCCTTTTTTGTTGCTGTTCCTGCAAAGTATACTACAAAGAACATTCTTCTACATATATGTTTGGGCACTTATGTTAATACATTAGTACACAATTTAGCTAAATGAATGCATAGCTGAATTAAAATAAAATTTACAGCTATTACCAAATTGGTCTCTAAGCAAGCATACCAATTAACATCCCTACGAACAAAGCATTCAGGTGCCTTTTTCCTCACATAGAAATGTTGGCTATCAAACTTTTTAACCTTTGCCAACCTGACGGAGGGAAACTATGATTTTAACTTGTCCTTTATGATGAGGTCCAGCCTTTCTTCTGTTTACTAACCATCTATGAGTTTTCTTCCCTGAACATCCTGTTCATGTTTTTCGTCCATGATTGCATACTACTATTTTCTTCCTGATTTACAGGATCCTCAACTCATTTGTTTATTAAAACTTAGCCCTCTGTCATGTATGTTGCAAATATTTTTGTAACTTTGGCACATAGCTTTTGACTTTATGGGACATTTCTTTCCATTGAAGAATTCTTTTTTAATGAAGTCAAATCTTTTTGATTATGGGTCCAGAGTGTTCAAACACTTTAGGAAGGTCTTCCTTGCTTCAAGATTAAATAGTAATAATCACAAAGATAACAACAGTTACCAGGATTATTCCACTCTAAGCAACAGTCAACTGACTGGCATCTAAGTACTAGGAACATGCTGAATACTGGGCTCCTATGAAGAAAACAGATCATTTAAACTATGTTTAATGGCACACACAGCACAATTGCCTTTTATCAGCACTACAAATAAATACATAAAAAGATCAATCCACAATTTTATTCCCATTTATCAGCTCACCTGCCACTCAGAAGCCAAATAAGTAATATGATAAAAGTATTTCTTTTACAAACAGAGTTGGAATGACTGACAAATGTATCATGATTGGAATGATTGAAAAATGTATTGACCCACATGTATCCTGGCTAACAGACGATCTAAAGGACAAAAATAACAACAATTACTTTGTTGTTGTTGTTTAGTTGCTAAGTCATGTCTGACTCTTTGCAGCCCCATGGATTGTGGCTCATCAGGCTCCTTTGTCCATGGGATTTCCCAAGCAAGAATACTGGAGTGAGTAGCCATTCCTCCTTCAGGGGATCTTCCCCACCCAGGGATCAAACCTGCATCTTGTTCATGGCAGGCAGATTCTTAGTTACTGCTGAGCCATCTCAACACCTCAACAATTAGCAGTTTGTTGGGAAGCCCAACAATCACTTTACTCCTGATTCATTCAATACTTTTTCATTCTTGTAGGTTCTACTTATCACTGAATTTATCTCTAGCAAATAGATTAGAGACAGAGAAAGGTGGGCAAGAAGAAGGTGGCACCATGTTTATAACATATTGGGACACTGCAGGTCTTTAATTAAATTCAGTGGCTATGCCTCAAAATGACAGGTATGCATTACAGTTCCAGACAGACAGGCTGCTCTGCTATGATTCTAATGGCTGCAGGAACACTCTCACCGCAATGGTCCCTTAGCAGCAGCTCTTTCTCCTCCCTCTGCTGCCCAGAGGGAATTAAGTTCAGAAGAGTCTACAACCTATTAGTAAAATTCAAGCTGTATAGATACCAGAATGGAAGTTGCAGATAACAGAGATGAGTAATCAAAATATAATTTTTAAAAAAGGAAAGGAATAGGTGGAAATATTGAGGAAACAAAATGAACTTTTGATGGGACTTTTAAGATTGCCCAGTAGATACTGGGCAATACTTTAAAAAACTTTCGGCTTTTTTGTGTGTGTTTTTGTTGATACTTCATTAACACTTTTCATTCTTTAAATAAAACTATATATTGCTTTACATGATAACTAAGGAAAAAATTAAGACTATTCCATGAAGAGTACTTTAGTGTCTGATTACAGCTCACGTCCTAAATTACAAGTTGTAAAGTACATAATAAGATATAGTGATTGTAAGTTCAGTTCAGTTCAGTCACTCAGTAGTGTCCGACTTTTTGCGACCCCCATGGACTGCAGCACACCAGGCTTCCCTGTCCATCACCACTTTCCAGAGCCTACTCAAACTCATGTTCATCACATCAGTGATGCCATCCAACCATCTCATCCTCTGTCATCCCCCTCTCTTCCCACCTTCAATCTTTCCCAGCATCAGGGTCTTTTCCAATGAGTCGGTTCTTGATATCAGGTGGCCAAAGTTAGGTAGAGTCCATGTTAAACTACTCTAAAAAGCACATTCTGTAAAATGTGTGATTCAAATGTTTGTTTTGGTGTAGAACAGTTATGTATATTGAAGATTCAGTCATCCAGACAAAGATTTAAATGAATACTATGTCCAACACACTGGTGAGATGAAAATATGCACAAAGCCAAGGGCCTGCCCTGAAGGAGTGAGAAATCTGATAAAGGACACAAAGCAGCATGACAGGGCTCTGAAATAACAATAAGAAATCACATTTGTTGAGTTCAGTCTACATACACTGTTCTAAGTGTTTTATTCAAGTTACCTTCTTTGATCCACTCAACAAACCTATGAGGCACAGAGAGGTAACCTAACTTGTCTGGGGTCATACAGCAAATAAGTCACAGAATAAAGAATTAAACTGAGGCCACCAGCAGGATTTATTTCTTCCCCTACTTGATCACTAAATGCAGGATCTCAGAAAGTTACTTCACCTTTTTGACTCTGGTTTCTTATTGGTGATTCTGTTATTTCTGCCTCACAGAGTTTCCATTAGCACTCAAAATTAGGTACCCTAACATAACATATGGAGAAGGCAATGGTGACCCACTCCAGTACTCTTGCCTGGAAAATCCCATGGATGGAGGAGCCTGGTGGGCTGCAGTCCATGGGGTCGCGAAGAGTCGGACACGACTGAGCGACTTGACTTTCACTTTTCACTTTCATGCATTGGAGAAGGAAATGGCAACCCACTCCAGTGTTCTTGCCTGGAGAGTCCCAGGGACAGGGGAGCCTGGTGGGCTGCCGTCTATGGGGTCACGCAGAGTCGGACACGACTGAAGTGACTAAACAGCAGCAGCAGCAGCAACATAACATAAGGTGGACCAAACTGTTTTGCAGTATGTACTGCTGACAGGGGTTTAAGGGTTTTATAGTCAAATAACCAGGAAATAATATCTCTTCTTAAAGATTCTTGATGGATGGCATATATACCTAACAATTCTTTAGATTTATGAAATGAAGAAATCTTTTAAACTCTGTTTAACCTGGCAAAACCAAATTTATTTGACCACAGGACCTTTTGTCTCACTGACTACTTAATAAAACCTTCATCCTAAATGAAGAACAAATTGGGAAATGCTGGTAGAAAATGGCATGAGATCAAAGGACCTAATGGGTCTAAACCCAACTCAGCCAACTGCTAACCTGCTGCTTTGGGTAAAGACTCCGTAATCTCTCCAAGTCTCAGTTTTTGCTCTCAGCAACCACTTAGACTATTTCAATAACTCCTTGGCTGGTCCTCTTTACCTCTTGAACCTCAACTCTCTGGGTTATCTTCTCAACTGATTACATTCTAGAGCACAGATATATTAATATGATCCCCTCACTTAAAGACCTTTATAATGTCTATAAACAAAAATAAACATGTACAGAATGCTTACTATGCTATGCATTACTCTATTCACTCATTTAATTCTTAAAACCATTCTCTGAAAGGTGAGAGCTGAAATCTGAGGCACAGCTAGTAAGTGAGGTAGCCTGCTTCCAGATTCCAAGGCTAGTCTATGCCTCTTGGATGGCTCCCCACTGTTTCTCCAGGATAGAGCTCTGATCCCTTAGAACCTTCACAATCCAACTTCAACCTTTCTCTTCTAGACCATCTCCTCATCAGTGGTCTGCAATATGTTAGTTTGCTGGGGCTATGAGGGACAACCCTGTTCAATGCCCCTCCCCTTGACTTGAAAATGACCACCTTCATGTTCATAGGGTGTTCTGCCTGTACATGCACATTTGTGCCCAAATTTCCCCCCTTTTTAAATAAGGTCATTGAATTATGGCTCATTCTAATGACCTCATTTTAACTGGATTATCTCAATAAAGACCCCATCTCCAAACAAGGGCACATTGTGAAGAATGAGGGGTTAGGCTTCAATGTACGAATTTGGGGGCAGGGACAGAATTCAACCCATAACACTTACATACATAATGCCCCAGTCTCTATTATGTAAATTCATGCATTCACATAACAAGTTATGTACCAAGTGCCCATTATTGTGTCAGCACGGTGCAGGACCTGCTATGTACTTCCAGACCACATGTTTGGTGAGTGTGTTCCTCACTTTCTTTACCTTGAACACAGCCACCTTTTACCAAACCCCTTGCCTACCTACTTCCTCTGATAACCTCCTAGTTAACTTCAGAATCCATTTATAAGTACCCTCTTTGTAAAAGTTCATGTGATCTCTTTTACTGAAATTTTCTCCTTTCCTCCTCCCAACCATTCAATTCCTCCACAGAATTCTACTTATACTTTACTTACAGCATCTATAGCATTGTATTATAGTTGTCTGTAAACTCGTATGTGCCCTAGTTTGACGCTAATAAGGTCACTGAGGGTAAATATACTCACTATTCGATTCTGTCTTCCTGCACCTGCCTGGAACATCACATCAGCTCAGTTCAGTCGCTCAGTCGTGTCCGACTCTTTGCGACCCCATGAATCACAGCACGCCAGGCCTCTCTGTCCATCACCAACTCCCAGAGTTCACTCAGACTCACGTCCATCGAGTCAGTGATGCCATCCAGCCATCTCATCCTCTGTCGTCCCCTTCTCCTCTTGCCCCCAATCCCTCCCAGCATCAGGGTCTTTTCCAATGAGTCAACTCTTCGCATGAGGTGGCCAAAGTACTGGAGTTTCAGCTGTAGCATCAGTCCTTCCAAAGAAATCCCAGGGCTGATCTCCTTCAGAATGGACTGGTTAGATCTCCTTCAGTCCAAGGGACTCTCAAGAATCTTCTCCAACACCACAGTTCAAAAGCATCAATTCTTTGGCGCTCAGCTTTCTTCACAGTCTAACTCTCACATCCATACATAACCACAGGAAAAACCATAGTCTTGACTAGACGGACCTTTGTTGGCAAAGTAATGTCTCTGCTTTTCAATGTGCTATCTAGGTTGGTCATAACTTTTCTTCCAAGGAGTAAGCGTCTTTTAATTTCATGGCTGCAGTCACCATCTGCAGTGATTTTGGAGCCCAAAAAAATAAAGTCTGACAGAGTGACTGCTTAATAAGAATCCATTTAATGAGTGATCAAAGCAGGTGTTCAATTTAACAAGACCCAGAAAAAAAATTGAAGGAGAACTATCTAGAGACAGGGAGACCTGATAGACAGCTACTGCTAAAATCTAAACATGAAGTAATAGAGGCCTGGAATAGGAGAGAGGAAAGTGGACTGAAAGAAAAAACGACCTGGAGAAACTTGTGAGTCAGTGGTTTACTGGGCACGAAAGCTGAAAGACAGAGTAATCAAGAACCACCAAATTCACAGGGATAACCGGGTGACAGAAAGCAGAAAAATATTAATTACTATGGCACTATTGGTGGCTCCGCTGATAGACTCTGCCTGCAATGCGGGAGAGCTGGGATTGATCCTTGGGTCAGAAAGATCCCCTGGAGAAGGATCTAGCAACCCACTTCAGTATTCTTGCCTTGAGAATCCCGTTGACAGACGACCATGGCAGGCTACAGTCCATGGGGTGGCAAAGGGTCTAACATAACTGAGCGGCTGACACACATGACCCTATTATTAACAGATAAACCCTAAAGTTTAAGTGGTTGAACAAATAGGTTTTCCTCTCGTACATCAAGACTATATGGATATTCCTGATGGACAGGTGGCTCTCCTTCGATGGGTGTAGGCACCTTTCATCTTGAATAGGTATCTACCAAGATCATCTACTTAAGGTGTACTGCAAATGTGTGATTTTTATGGTCAGGAAACAGTAAATTTCACTTATATTCTATTGGCTAGATCTCATTTATATAGCCCAGCCAACTGCAAAGGAAGGCTGAGAAATGTAGTCTAGCTGAATACTCAGGAAGAAAAGAAAATGTTTGGCAAACTTGTTTCAGTCTCTTCTAACATAGATAACAAGAGGTGGTAGGAAATTTCAGGGAATGAAGGTAGAGTGAAAATTTGTAGTCTGTTTACAATCACTAGTTGGATGAGAAATATTTGAGTTGGTTCTTCCTAAAGCAACTGAGAAAACTGAATCATTATTCACAAAATTCATGTGCATTTCTTTACATGTAATAATCATGTCACATTAGGGAAGTCTATATTTTGTAATACTAGGTATTATAGTTATCTATCTTCTATACACAAAAATATTCTATCACTAATAGAATAAGCTGTAAACTTATTTTCTCAGTTGTAGTTAGGGATGCTTGCAAATTTAAAAATACACTTTTTGCCTGATTACCTTTGTAACCAATTTTTAAAGTCAGGGTTGGTGGAATCAACCTAAAGCCCATGGTCTTGCTAGCAAAAGGTCATGGTAGGTGTTTATAGTGCATTTTTATAAATGTGACTCACTTACCTATTTTTCAAAATGTTATTACATTTTAGCCAAAATTTTGCCTCTTCTGGCCATTATGTGATAAGTTCATGAGACACATCCACAAGATATATCCAGCAGTTATAGCCTTAGGCCAAAAAAAAAGAGATCACCTAACTCCTTTTGTTCCCTTAGGTAATTTACTCAGGTCCCATTAACTGACATCAAAGTCAAGTTTATGAGAGAAAATCACCAACAATGTAAATCCCAGTAGTTTGGCAGTGAATTAAAAAGCTCCCAAATCAGCACTTTCCTCAAATGTTAAATAATTCACTGTGACATTATAGATACAAGCCTCCAGCAAAAGTTACACTTGAACAATTAAGGAAGTAGGAGCCAAACAAATGACTTTAGGGATACAGAAACAAATGAATGGTTTCTCGTAGTACTATGCCAAATTACATTTTCACATTAACAAGTGTGTAGAACACCCAAGCATCACCAGTGACTTACTAGATAAAGTCTGATTACAGAAAAACAGCCTGGAACCATATATCATTTCCTAAAGGTAACTGTGGATTCTATACACTTGGGTGTGAAACCCATTTATACCATTTGGGGAATTTTTACATTTGTAATGTACTACCTACTCTTTTGCAAAGTTCTTTTATAATATTCACATTACCACAACCATCAACCAAATACATTAAGTTCCTATGAAGAATCGGAAGGCAATGCAGCTGTTTCTTAGAGGCTAGAGAAGAGACTGGAAACACAGCGTCACAACATAGTGCACTGTACATACAGGTAACAGCATCTGCAGAGTGGAAAGAAATACACTTCAGATTTAAATTCTAACTCTATCATTTTATACTGAGAGAATTTTAGACAAGTTTTAATATCAGTGTTTGTTTCTTTTTCTATAAAATGGGAATGATTCATTTATGCAGTAAATATTTAATTAACACTTACTAAGTCTCAAAGACTTCCAAGTGTTATTTTAAGATTAGTGATAGTAAACCAGCTGATATTCATTAGAGAAATGTTGTTGTTGTTCAGTCGCCCAGTCGAGTCCAACTCGTCATGACCCCGTGGACTGCACATGCCAGGCCTCCCTGTCCCTCACTATCTCCCAGAGTTTGCCCAAGTTCATGTCCATTGCATCGATGATGCCATCCAGCCATGTCATCCTCTGTCGCCCTCTTCTCCTTCTGTCTTCAATCTTTCCCAGTATCAGGGTCTTTCCCAATGAGTAGGCTGCACGCATCAGGTGGCCAAAGTATTGGAGCTTCAGCTTCGAATGAGGCATCAGTCCTTCCAATGAATATTCAGGGTTGATTTCCTTTAGGATTGACTGGTTTGATCTACTTGCTGTCCAAAAGTGAAAGTTGCTCAGTCATGTCTGACTCTTTGCGACCCCACGGACTATACAGTCCATGGAATTCTCCAGGCCAGAATACTGGAAGTGGGTAGCCTTTCCCTTCTCTAGGGGATCTTCCCAACCAAGAGATCGAACCCAGGTCTCCTGCATTGCAGGCAGATTCTTTACCAGCTGAGGCACAAGGGAAGCTCAAGGATACTGGATTGGGTAGCCTATACCTTCTCCAGTGGATCTTCCCATTCCAGGAATCGAACTGGGGTCTCCTGCATTACAGGTGGATTGCTGTCCAAGGGACTCTCAAAAGTCTCCAACACCACAGTTCAAAAGCATCAATTCTTTGGCGCTTTGCCTTCTTTACATATTCAGCTCACAACTGTACGTGACTACTGAAAAGACGACAGCCTTGACTATACGACCTTTGTCGGCAAAGTATTGCCTTTGCTTTTCTTTTTTGTTGTTGTTGTTTTTTTTTTTTTAATTTTATTTTATTTTTAAACTTTACAAAATTGTATTAGTTTTGCCAAATATCAAAATGAATCCGCCACAGGTATACATGTGTTCCCCATCCTGAACCCACCTCCCTCCTCCCTCCCCATACCATCCCTCTGGGTCGTCCCAGTGCGCTAGCCCCAAGCATCCAGTATCGTGCATTGAACCTGGACTGGCAACTCGTTTCATACATGATATTTTACATGTTTCAATGCCATTCTCCCAAATCTTCCCACCCTCTCCCTCTCCCACAGAGTCCATAAGACTGTTCTTGCCTTTGCTTTTCATCGCACTGTCTAGGTTTGTCATAGCTTTCCTGCCAAGAAGCAATCAAGGATGCAGTCACCATCCGCAGTGATTCTGGAGACCAAGAAAATAAAGTCTGTCACTGCTTCCAGTTTTTCCTCTTCTATTTGCCAGGAAGTGATGGGACCCGATGTCATGATCTTCTTTTTTTAATGCAGAGTTTTAAGCCAGCTTTTTCACTCTGCTCTTTCACTTTCATCAAGAGGCTCTTTAGTTCCTCTTCGCTTTCTGCCATAAGGGTAGTGTCATCTGCACATCTCAGGTTATTGATATTTTTCCCTGCAATTGTGATTCCAGTTTGGGATTCACCCAGGCCAGCATTTCTCATCATGTACTCTGCATAGAAGTTAAATACTCAGGGTGATGATACACAGCCTTGATGTCCTCCTTTCCCAATTTTGAACCAGTCCATTGTTCCATGTCCAGTTCTAACTGTTGCTTCTTGACCTGCATACAGGCTTCACAGGGGGCAGGGAAGGTGGTCTGGTATTCCCATCTCTTTAAAAATTTTCCAGCTTGTTGTGATCTACACAGTCAAAGGCTTTAGTGTAGACAATGAAGCAGAAGTACATGTTTTTCTGGAATTCCTTCCTTTCTCTATGGTCCATGGATGTTGGCATTTTGATCTCTGGTTCCTCTGCCTTTTCTAAATCCAGTTTGTAAACCTGGAAGTTCTCGGTTCATGTACTGTTGAAGCCTCGCTTGAAGGATTTTAAGCACTACCTTGCTAGCATGTGAAATGAGCACAATTGTGTGATAGTGATGAGGACTGATTTTTAAAGTAAATCAATAAGATGTATTAACCAGAAGTCTAAGCTTCGAGAAATAGTTCTTTTTGTGAGGAAAATTCCCTTGTCACCATGTTTTTGGGTGCTTTAGTTTCATGTGCCAAAGTCCACCTGCAGACTGTTACTTCTATACAGGTTTTCAACACAGTGCCAAGTACACGTCTAAGATTAAGTAAAGTTATTGCTGATATATTATTACTAAAAAACATTTTTAAAATCACATTTAAAAAATCACAACTGAAATTTTAAAATTTGTTTTATACGCAGCAAAATAATATGTACTCATCAATTTATTTTTTAATCTAAACGTGAGATGTAAAAGTTTCTTATTCCAGTTAAATAAAAACCTCTTCACCATAAAAATAAACAAAATAAAGTTAATGACATAGCATTGAAGTAGACATCTCCTAAAATGGTAGTTGCATCATTATATATACAGCTAAGTTATCCTATTGAGGTTTAAAAACCATGAATCCCGGACTAAATGATACAGAGTTCTCTACAGAAATAAAATGATATCATGATGGGGCAGAAGAGTTGTATTCAATAAAAAAATTTAAATCCTCAAGGTAGAAAGTATTAGACAAAAACACAAGGGAAAATTTACCAGAGTTCCATACAAAGTAGCTAAGACTATTAGATTTATTAAGAACAATAAAAATCCATCTTTTAACCTTACAAAATATTTTAATCTATCTCTGAATCAGAGAATGACGAAGAACTAAACAGTGATTTCTACTGACCACTGTATGAAAATATAATTTAGAGAGCAATTTCAAAATTTCTTCTTACCATGAATAGATCCCACTGACCATGTCATAGTTTTGACACGAAGCATTCACGCTGTTGGGCCCAGCTGCCTTAGAAATAAGTAACACCACCAAGCCCCTCAACTGGAGGTTATTCTGTCTGTCGTGTACAAGACCCCTGCCAACAAGGAAAGAAAGAAAATCACAAAATAAGTTGGATCAAGTAAGAGAACTGCTGCAAATACGCCCACGCTTCCAAAATCAGACAATGGGACCCGCTGAAAAGAAATAGGATTGTGGAAGAAAGAGTTAACAGGAGGAAGCAGTGACTGCAGGAAACATCTAGAGAAACCCTCAGCTAGTTTTGAAAGTGATAGTCTCAAAACTGTAAGGCCTACTGATTTGGCTTCCTCCTCTTTCTGGGTTTTCCCATGCAATCTTAACCAAGTGGTCTGATAACAAGAGGAACCCATAGTGTTAAACTGTTTTGTGGTAGTTGACTGCAGGTGAAATATAAATTGTATGGCTTTGATGAAGTTGTATTATGTGGTGATGGTGCTGGTAAGGGGAAGGGTACAAAATGATTTCTGTCTTCACAGGTTAAAAATTTGAGAAGTAAAATGGAAATGAATGCCATGGGCAAATGTTTTATCATTTCTTATTTTTTATGCAAAAGAATAATCATTCTAGGCAACATTAAGCTTTAACATAGAATATAATTTTTTTGCTATGAATATTCAATATTTATAATTTCTACTATAACTAAGGTCAGAAATACTTTCCTAGATTACATTTTTGTTTGTTTAAGTATCACAAAAGGTTGTCATATAAGAACTAAAGGGCAACATTAGAAAAAGAAAAAAAGCCAGAAAATTATGGGTAACATATTATAAAGAGCTCAGACAGTAAAGAATCCGCCTGCAATGTGCGAGACCTAGATTCTATTCCTGGGTTGGGAAGATCCCCTGGAGGAGGGCATGGCAACCCACTCTAGTATTCTTGCCTGGAAAATCCCCATGGACAGAGAAGCCTGGCAGGCTATAGTCCATGGAGTTGCAAAGGACATGACCGAAAGACTAAGCACAACGTATTATAATAAATTAACACTTACAACAATCTTTATGAGCACTAGTCAAATAGGTTATACTAAAAAGTATACATAAATAACATACAAACAAAATTCTTGAATGTGGTAAAAATAGCAAAAAATTTTTATTAATTTTTATTGGAGTTTAGTTGATTCACAATTTAACTAATATAGTTGTATTAATTAAGCTGTACATCAAAGTGAATCTGCTATACACACACACACACACACACACACACACACACACACACACATTCTTTTTTAGATTCTAATCCCATATAGGTTATTACAAAATATTGAGAAGAATTCCCTGTGCTATCCAGTAGGTTCTTATTAGTTTTCTATTTTATATATGTAGTACATATATGTCAATCCCAATCTCCCTGTTTATCCCTCCTCCCCTTCCTCCTTTGGTAACCATAAGTTTGTCTTCTACATCTGTGACTTTATTTCTAAAAACAGGAAAATTTGTATTCTAATACTTCACTGACTTATTAAGACTTCCTTGGGTGACTTCTGAACAAAGAATTAATATAATTAAGCTTATATAGTCAAAATTAATGAGTTAGCCCATAACTTAAGAAAATTTTCACCCCTCATGCTTCCAAGTAAATTTTTAAAAGGGCCCCTTACTCTTTCATTAGTTTCTAAATAAGACATCTTCAGGCTTACTGCAAAATAACAGTTACAGTTCTTTCTTTACTTATATTTTCTCCTTAATCTAGTAAGTGATCTTCAGTAGGTTAGAGGGGTTAATGATTTTTACAAAGAAGTTCTAGTTTCCTAGAAAAAGGAAGTTAATTTAAGGTAATTAAGCTATACTATAGTAGAAACAAATAATCAACAGAAATATCCAAAGCTCTTTATTATAATGTAACAATCTACTTAAATCCTACAGACCTGAACTGTAGGGATGCTGGGAAGCATAGTATTTTGGAAGAAAATGTAAAATGGAGTGCTTTCCAAGTTTTTTGCTTTGAATTACACATTTTAACTTATGCTACTGTGTGTGGGTGCTCAGTCGTGTCTGACTCTTTGCAACCCTACGGACTGTGGTCCACCAGGTTTCTGTCAATGGTATTTTCCAGGCAATAATACTGGAGTGGGTTGCCAATTCCTCCTCCAGAGCATCTTTCTGACCAGGGATTGAACTTATGTCTCCTGCATTGGCAGGTGGATTCTTTACCACTGAGCCACCTGGGAAGCCCAACTTATGCTACTAGATCCTTATACATGTTTTACCTGAGGTATATAATAATAATATTAAAGAGAAGCTGTGAATTGGCTCCTAATTACAGAAAGGGAAAAGAGGAAGGTGAGGCTGTGTGTGTGTCTGTGTGTTTGAGGGGTTGAGCCTGTTTAGGACTGAAAAGCTATGGTCTAGTCAAAGCTATGGTTTTTCCAGTAGTCATGTATGGATGTGAGAGTTGGACCATAAAGAAAGCTGAGTGCCGAAGAACTGATGCTTTTGAACTGTGGTGCTGGAGAAGACTCTTGAGAGTCCCTTGGACTTCAACGAGATCAAACCAGTCAATCCTAAAGGAAATCAGTCCTGAATATTCATCGGAAGGACTGATGCTGAAGCTGAAGTTCCAATACTTTGGCCAACTTGATGCAAAGAACTGATTCATTTGAAAAGACCCTGATGCTGGGAAAGATTGAAGGCAGGAGGAGAAAGGGACAACAGAGGATGAGATGGTTGGACGGCATCAACGACTTGATGGACATGAGTTTGAGCAAGCTCCTAGAGTTGGTGATGGACAGGGAGGCCTGGTGTGCTGCACTCCATGGGGTCACAAATAGTAGGACACGACTGAGCAACTGAACTGAGGAATGAAAGATATGAGGGTAACACTTAACAACTTGAAACTTAAAACTTAAGTTGTGAGTTTTGAGACTTCGGGCCAAGTCAGACTGAAGAAACAGTCCTGGCAACAGTTCTGATAACACCTTCCATAAACTTCTGAGAGAGGATACCTTTCACAAAGGACACATACATCATCATCATCATCAAAATACAATAGCAGCAGCAACAACAAATCCTTACATAGAACCTCACAATGCCAGGAACTGTTCTAAGTATTTTACTATATATTAATCAAATTAACTCACAATTCTATGAGGAAGGTACCACAATTATTTTGATTTTGGAGATGAAGAGAATGAGGCACACAGAGGGATCAAGCAACTTCCCCAAGATACCATAGATAGTAAGCCTTAGAACCCTGACAGGGCCAGGATTTGAATCCAGGCCACCTGGCTCCAGAGTCTATATACATGTTTATCCATTATGCTAGAGCAACTCTGCATCTGCTTCATTTCATTCATATACCAACTA